>NC_064822.1:188246822-190746822 GCF_024166365.1 Elephas maximus indicus | reverse complement strand
CCTTATTCATCGTCCAGCTTTCACATGCATATGATGTGACTGAAAATACCACGGCTTGGGTCAGGTGCACCTTAGTCCTCAAGGTGACATCTTTGCTTTAACACTTTAAAGAAGCCTTTTACAGCAGATTTACCCAATGCAATGCATCCTTTGATTTCTTGACTGTTGCTTCCATGGGCGTTGATTGTGGATACAAATAAAATGGAATTGTTGACCACTTCAATATTTTCTCTATTTATCATGATGTTACTTATTGGTCTAGTTGTGAGGATTTCTGTTTTCTTTATGTTGAGGTGTAATCCATACTGAAGGCTGTGATCTTTGATCTTCATCCATAAGTGCTTCAGGTCCTCTTCACTTTCAGCAAGCAAGGTTGTGTCATCTGCACAACGCAGGTTGTTAATGAGCCTTCCTCCAATCCTGATGCCCCGTTCTTCTTCAGGTAGCTCAGCTTCTCCAATTATTTGCTCAGGATACAGATTGAATAAGTATGGTGAAAGGATACAACCCTGATGCACACATTTTCTGATTCTAAACCACTCAGTGTCCCCTTGTTCTGTTCCAATGACTATCTCTTGGTGTATGCCCAGGTTTCTAATGAACACAATTAGTGTTCCGGAATTCCCATTCTTCACAATACTATCCATAGTTCGTTATGATGCACACAGTTGAATGCCTTTCCTTAGTCAATAAAACATAGGCAAACATCTTTTCTGGTGTTCTCTGTTTTCAGCCAAGATCCATCTGACATCAGAAATGATACCCCTAGTTGCACATCCTCTTCTGAATCGGGCCTGAATTTCTGGCTAAAATGCTACTTTGTTTAAAGTTACAACGTTTTCATGGAAGCTGGTGATATATGCACTGAAGTGTTTCTGGGAGCTTTCTGTAAGGATGGTTTCACAAGCAATTGAAAAATTTTTATCTCCTTCTTCAAGGCTTCAAAATGTTGTAAAATAACATGTAACATCAGTGATAGGGAAAAAGGATATCAATGCAATTGGGAAAAGAGAGGGTTTGTGCTCCCTCAATGAAGTCACCTGCTTCTGGGGCTCTGCTACCCCTCAAGCATCCGGGGCTTCCTTACTCTGTGGGTGCCCCCTATTCAGAGCTGGGCATGTGGCACTAACACATATGAGGAGTAGGGCCACCTGCATGGTATGCGAATCTCCAAGCTGCACAAAGCCCCGTGCTTGGAAGGGCTGCTCACCTGGCTTAATGCTCTGATGTTGCCATCTTGAAATTTGTAATCATATTTGAAGAAGGGCTCTGCATTTTTATTTTGCTCTAACCAAAACCAAACCCATTGCCATCCAGTCACTTCTGACTCATAGTGAATCTATAGAACAGAGTAGAGCTGCCCCATAGGGTTTCCAAGTAGCAGCTGGTCATTTCAAACTGCTGACCTTTTGGTTGGCGACTGAGCTCTTAACCACTACAGCACCAGGGCTCCAATTTTGCCCCAGGCCCTGTAAATTATGTAGCCAGACTTGGCAAGGAGCTCCAGGGCCTTGATTTCCAGTTTCCTGAATGCAGCAGCCAGCTTTTTGTCGCAGGGTTCTTTTATTTCCCACCCAGTGACTCCTCTTATTATTATATTTTGTCCTTTTGGGGTCAGACAAACTCCTTTTGGGGTTTGTCTGACCCCAGAAAACCAAAGTATATATCTGCTGCCCCTCAGAGGCACTTGCTTGTGAGGAGGGGGTGCAGTCTCAAGGAAAGAGCCCCAGTCCTGGCATCGCTAAAGGGGAAAAGGGGCTCATTTGTAAAAACATGCACGATCACTTGCAGGTTTTTTCTGGAGACTGGAATCAACACCTCATTGAATGTTTTTAGGACCTTTTTGCCAGGCTGTGTATCCCCAGTAAAGTCAAATGGCTCCCAAGAGACCGAAAAGGCCACATAAACAAGAGACTACATCAGCCTGAGACCAGAAGAACTAGATGGTGCCTGGCTACAACCGATGACTGCTCTGACAGGGAACACAACAGGGAACCCCTGAGGGAGCAGGAGAGCAGTGGGATGCAGACCCCAAATTCTCATAAAAAGACCAGACTTAATGGTCTGACTGAGATGAGAAGGACCCCAGATGTCATGGTCCCCAGACCTTCTGCTAGCCCAAGACAGAAACCATTCCCAAAGCCAACACTTCAGACAGGGATTAGACTAGACTATGGGACAGAAAATGATACTGGTGAAGACTGAGCTTCTTGGATCAAGTAGGCACATGAGACTATGTGGGCAGCTCCTGTCTGGAGAAGAGATGAGAGGACAGAGGGGGTCAGAAGCTGGCCAAATGAACACGAAAATAGAGAGTGGAGGGGAGGAGTGTGCTGCCTCGTTAGAGGGAGAGCAACTAGGAGTATATAAAAAAAAAGTATATAGCAAGATATATATAAATTTTTGTATGAAGGACTGACTTCGTTTGTAAATTTTCATCTAAAGGACAATAAAAATTAAAAGAAAAAAAGGAACCCTGTGAGGGAAGTCAGCACAACTGGACTAAGCCAAAAGCTAAGAAGTTTCCTGAATATAATCAAACACTTCGAGGGACAGAGTACCAGGGGCAGGAGTCTGGGGACCTTGGTTTCAGGGGACATCTAGGCCAACTAGCATAACAAAGTTTATTAAGAAAATGTTCTGCATCCCACTTTGCCGAGAGGTGTCTGAGGTCTTAAGAGCTAGGAAGCAGCCATCTATGATGCATCAATTTGTCCCACCCCACCTGCAGCAAAGGAGAATGAAGAACACCAAAGACACAAAGAAAATATTAGCCCAAGAAACAGAAAGGGCTGCATAAACTAGAGACTCTGTCAGCCTGAGACCAGAAGAACTAGATGGTGCCAGGCACCACCAATGACTGCCCTGACAGAGAACACAACAGAGAGTCCCTGATGGAGCGGGAGAGAAGTGGGGTGCAGAACTCAAATTCTAGTGAAAAGACCAGACTTGATGGCCTGAATGAGACTGCAGGGACCCCAGAAGACATGGCCCCTGGACTATCTGTTAGCCCAGAACTAAAACCATCCCCGAAGCCAGCTCCTGAAGCCAAAGATTAGGCTGAACTATAAGACATAAAATGATACTGGTGAAGAGTAGGCTTCTTGGCTCAAGTAGATACATGAGATTATGTGGGTAGCTCCTGTGTGAGGGGAGATGAGAAGGCAGAAGGGGACAGGACCTGGTTGAATGGACACGGGAAGTACAGGGTGGAGAGGAGGAGTGTGCTGACACATTGTAGGAAAAGCAACTAGGGTCACATAACAAGGTGTGTATAAGTTTTTGTATGAGAAACTGACTTGAATTGTAAACTTTCACTTAAAGCACAATAAAAAAAAAAAAAAAGGAAAAAAAATCAGATGGCTCAGGTCAGAGCCGCTGTCTAGAGACCCATCCTATGCCTGATCCCACCTTTCAAGGATCAGGGTACCTGGGAGGCATCCAGTTTCTGCAGCAGTGCCTTCTGCGAGGTGGTGATCTGCCTGTCTCTAGAGGCATTCAACAAAGACTGCACTGCAAGGTCACCATGCAGACAATACCTGTTAGGGGAGGTTGGCCTGGAGAATCTTGTCCTGACATTCTGATTGTATGGGGCAACCAGCAGCTTCTTGAGAGCAGGATTTATGTCGGAATCCCCAGTGCTCAGCACAGAGCCGGACTTAAGGAGGGGCTCAGTGACGGTTTATTTTGGGATAAGAAACAAAACCGAAAAGGTCATGGGAGGAAAGCAATTGAGAGTTGAGATGAGATCAGAGAGATTTACAAGAAACAGGCGACTCTTGAGAGAAACCAGTAGCCACCATCCACCTTGACAGCAGTTTAATGGCAGCAGCTGATGTTTATTGGAAGCCCTGGGGGGTCCAAACAGTTAAGGTGTCAGCTGCTAACTGAAAGGTTGGCGGTACGAGTCCACCCAGAGGCTCCTCAGAAGAAAGGCCTGGCTATCTACTTTGGAATTTAGCCACTGAACACCCCATGGAGCACAGTTCTGTGACATACGGGGTCACCATGGGTTGGAACTGATCTGGCTGCAGCTGGTTTTGGTAATGTTTATTGAGTGCCCACTGCATGCCAGTGCTATGCTCAGTGTTCACGAGCGTTATCCCACTCAAGTCTCCCAACAACACTGTTGAGTCAGGACTATTATGAATGAGGAGACTGAGGACCAAAGAGACCAGGTTACTCACCCAGGGCCACACAGCCAGTACAGGGGAGTATGGGGGTTTGAACGCAGGCTTCTGAAGTGCAATGGCATGCCCAGGCTTTTGTGACTGGTGGGGGCTCTACGCCTGGGACATAGGGACCACTTCTTTATCCTGTCATTACACACGGACGCCGCAGACATGAAGATGTTACTTCAAATTGGCTCAAAGAAGCAAATCTGTTCTAAAAGGGGTAAGTGAGCTTCAAAACCAAAAACCAAACCCGTTGGCTGCGGAGTCGATTCCAACTCCTAGCAACCCTATAGGACAGAGTAGAACTGCCCCATAGAGTTTCCAAGGAGCAGCTGGTGGATTTGAACAGCCAACATTTTAGTTGGCAGCCACGCTTTTAAACACCATGTCACCAGGGCTCCTCGGTGACCTGGAAATATCACCTCCGTGGAAGCTACCACTTCCTGTGGAGTGGGTAACTGAGGCACAAACTCCCTCCCCGTTGGTCCCCCAGCTCTCAGGTGCTTCTTTTTCAAGGCTTGGGCTGGGCCCTGGCTCAGTAGGAAACCCACCTCCCTCTATAATACCAGCTGGTGTGTACACAGGGGCTACAGCCTGCTGGGAGTAGGGAGGGGGCGCAGGTGGGCTCACCCCTTTTACGGTGTCCTTGGCCCTGTGGGGTTTTCTAGTTTCAGACACCCCACTGGTGCATCTTGATTTCCTTCTCCTGGCAATAGGAAGTGTTGCCAGCCCCAGGCCTGTTTCCTTCATGGCAGCCCCAGGAGCTGCTGTGTATTTACAGGACACCACCACCCCCCTCCACCCCGTCACAGTCCCCACAAACTCCCCAGAGCCCGTCTGGCCTGTCTGACCCCGGTAGACGTGTTGAGAGTCCTGCTGGCATCAGGGTACGGGTGGGGGAGGGCGGGGGCGAGACTCTAGGCCAGCCTTCTCACCTCTGCTCAGGCACACCCCCTACTGCCCCAGCTGCTGCTCACTGAAGAGGAGTCTGGGGTCTGGGTGCCCTGGGGGTGGAGGCACAGGTTAGTGGTGACCTCTGGAAGGGTAAGTCCACTGCCTCAAGCAAGGCCAGCCCAGGTGATTCCTGATGTGGCCAGCTGGGCCCAGTACCAGTCAAGCCCGGGGACCCACTGGGAGGCCAGCAGAGCGCCAGGCGTCTGAATGCTGCCGGGGCTTTGCCACCCCATGGAGGGCTTCCCTCTCCCTGTGCATGCCCCAGGAATCAGGACTCTCACAGGGAGGAGGGCCTGGTCTCTTCTCCTCCCCAAGCACTACCCTCAGCTGCCATGTTGTGTCTCCTCGTACCACCATTCCCACTTGGCACCACAGCCACCTTGGCATGGCTGCCTCAGGCAGAGCGGGTGGGGTTGTGGAGGTGGTTTGGGTGTCAGGCTCAGAAGGAGTCACCCCGAACGGCTGCTGGGAACCCACTCAAGAGAGGTAGGAGGGGCTGGACAGGGGCAATGTCCACCCCCAGCCTTCGGCGTGCCCAGGCTGCAGTGAGCCAGGGGAAGCTGTGCAGACCGGGGCTGCCTCTCCTGGGCTCTCGGGGGTTCCTCACCCTCCTGGGCAGGACTGGGCCTCACAGGGTTAAGATCTGGGAGCCCTGTGGCACCGTGCCCTCTCCTCCTTCCCCCCAGCAGGGGAGGGGCAAGAAGGAATCAGAGAGAAGAAAACCGAAATCTACTTTCCCCTTAAAGAGCCCTGATGGCCACCAGGGCCGAGCAGCCCGCAGGGAGGGAGATGTCCGGGAAGATTCCTGCCCCAACTTTCCCGAGCCTTTGTTTGCTGGAGGCCAAGGAGGGGGAGGCTGGGGAGGGTGACTGTCGGGCTGGGCCACACGCTCTGATGGCGGCCGCTGTGGCCTCCCCCGCCCCCCGACACGCAGCTCCCCCCAGCCCCCACCGGGTGCTTCCCGACCCGAGCACCGGGCCTCGGTGGGGCCCGAGGCGGGTGGCAAGGGCGCGGCCTCTTACCAGCTCTTAGTACGTCCTGGGTGTCTGGCGGAGCTCAGAGTCAAGTTCATGTCCGGCCTGAGGCCCGGGGCACAGCAGGGGGCAGTGGGGTCACTGTCATTCAGCCCTCCAGCCCCAACTTTTTGCACAGTCGCCTGAGCTGGAAGTTTCCGGGCTTCGAGGACGCTGGGCTGGGTTTCAGCAGCGACATCTGAGCTTGGCAACAAAGAGCGAAAGAAAGAGGGAAGGCAGGCTGGGAAAGAGGAGGAAAGAAAGAAGTACAGTGGGGAGAGAGCTGCTGCCCAGAAATCCCCAGAACTTGAAATTCCACTCGGATGGTTTCTTTCTTTCTTTTTTTAAAAACTAGCAAGTTTCAGACCCCTCTCAGTAGGGTCTTTCCCCAGAGCTTTGGTCCCAGAGACCATGCTTAGCACCTGGGTGCTGACAATCACCCCAGAGTAATTTGGGTGCCGTTTTTTGGGGGGCGGGTGGGTGGTCAACACTCATACCACGTCCCAGGGCAGCAGGGAGTCAAGGCTCAAGGGACAAGGGCCTTGGAGGGGTCAGCTCCATCTTGTCTTACCTGTCCTGCACATGGGCTTGGGTCTTCTCTGCTGCAAGCGGCCAACAGCTGGGACCACTGGTGTCCAGGGAAGGACCTGGGACTCCCCCAGGCCCACCTTGCTCCTGTCCGCAGGCTCCACGGGAGGGAGAGGAGCCTGTGGGAACCGAAGGCCCCTTTCATGTCTTCTGGGGTGGATGGCTGGTGGGTGAGGCCTGAAGGATCCATCACTCTGGCCCCCCTTGGAAGCTCCCGGCTACAGGTGACCACATTCTGCCCTCTTCTCTGCCTGGTGTGGACCTCTGGGGCAGGTCCTGGGGACACGTCTGAGGAGGGGGAGACAGCTGAGGGGTCGGGGCCTGGCAGCATGCCCGTGGCCTGAGCCCAGACCCCCCTCCCCCAGGCTGCACTGAAGATGCTTCAGGCACTGGCATGGAGCTGAGGGCCTGGGATGGTCCTACACTGCCCAGATTGTCCATTTGTTTATCCACCCTTCCCTGCAGGGAGAAAACATGGGGCTCCAGAACAACATTTCAGGGGGAAGAGTGGGGCTGGTTGTTTGTTTTTATTTGTTTTTTAAAGAAAAGTGGGCACAGGGCCGTGGAGGCCAGTGGAGGCGGGGGTTGGGTGGCAGGAATGCTTTCTCTTCACTGTCTCCCCACAGAAGTGGGTGGCGCCGAGCAGAACTGGGAGCCACTCTCATAAACGGATATTTGCCCTTAAAACATGATCTTTCCAGAGTCAATGCTGGGTATCCGCACATGGTTTGTGGGAGAAGCCACAGCCATGGGAGTGCCATGGGGCCGCCCATCCACCTATAGACTATTCTAGAACCTGACAGGGGCTGGGAACAAAGAGGAAGCAGAGGGTAGGTCTGGTGCTGGCTGGGAGGGGGTATGGTCCCTGTTTTCAGAGCAGCATAGATACCAGTCATCTTGGATACACACAGGCTGACTGTCCATTCTCAGTGGCCACAAAAAAAAAATAAAAGTTGCAAAATAAATACATAAAAATTAAATACAAACAGTTACTATGGAGCTGATCCTAACTCTTGTCGACCCCAAGTGCGCAGAGCGAAACTGTGCTCCATAGGGTTTTCAAGGTTGTGACTTTTGGGAGCAGATCGCCAGGACATTCTTATGAGGTGCCTCGGGGGGTTTCAAACCACCAACCTGTCAGTTAGTAGTTGAGTGCTTAATCCATTGAGCCACCCAGGGACTCCTTCAGTGGCCACATTTGGCCTCATCTGGGGGGTACATTTACCTGCCAGTGAAGACCCAGACCCTTTCCCCAGAGGGAGGGAAATAAAATCTCTCACTGTGTTATCACAGTAGTGAGCATTGGCGTCTATGTTTCTTTTCGTATTTCTCCCCAAGGCTGGTCATGGAAGACGCACACTCCATGAGAAGCAGCTGAGGCCCCACTGAGGGGAGATGCCGGGGCTTTTGCCATTTCAAGGGACCAGGCTGTGCCCCTTGTTCTAAGTGAAAATGAAAGCCCCTGGCAGAAGCCCTGCCCTTTCCTGGGGAGGGGAGTGGCTGTCCCCTATGGCCAGGGTCTCTACTCCTCAGGTGCACGCCCCTTGTGTTTTCAGGACAGGAAAGTGCGTTGGAAAGTGCACTTCTCCTGAAGTTTGAACTTCTCTGCTCCCTGTGGCGTGGTCACTGGTGGTCCGTTTGTTCTCAAGGTGGTCGCCCATGAAGCTGAGGGCACCTTCTCACAGGGCCCTGTGCTCAGAGGGTCCCTCTCTTGGTTTAATGCCCTGCGGGTCCTGCCCTGAGATTCTTAGTCGCTTTTGAACAAGGGACCCCATTTTTTTATTTTGCCTTGGGCCCTGCAAATTATGTAGCTGGTCCTGTCCTTAGTCACTGGTGAGCAGTGCCATAAGTGGGAAAAAAAACTATGATTTTTATAGTTCTTCTACTAAGTTCTGTTTACAGAAATAATTCCCAATCTATGTAAACAAGGTAAAAATATTTTAATGAAAGATCACTGTATGCAGGAAACTGTTCACCTCTGAGAAGCAGGGAGTTGTTACAAAAATCGAATGGTGCTGAGTCTGAACCATGCCATCCAGGCCCCAGCTCCACCACATGGACACCGTGTGCGGCCTCGGGGCCTGGGGTCCCTCCTGGGCAGGGGTAAGAACAGACTCAGTGTTTTGTGAATGCGGGATGGTGAAGGGTTTCGTGGCAGACCCAGCAGGCGTCAGACACTTAATAACATTTGATTATCATAGTTATCATTTGGAATGCAGGCTCAGATACGGTTTGTTACTTTATAAAGTACGTGGACTTTCTCTCTTCTCATTATAAAAGTAATATTCACAATCATAGAAAGTGTGGCGAATACAAGAAAGAGAGAGAGAGAAACAGAGACAGAAAGAGAGAGAGAAAAAGAAAAATTTTCCTTCCAGCTCCTTTGTCCAAAGCCTTTGGCCAGTCACATTTGAATGCCTTTCCTTACAGTTATATAAATAGATACACAAATACATTATTTTTTAAAAACATTTTTCCTTTACCTCGTCTGCTGATTTGTACACTGGAATGCTGGCGAGGCCTCATAGGAAAATCTGCACAGGACCACTCGTCTTTCGAGTTGTGAAACAATTTCAAGCTGAACACACCTCGAATGCAGCCCTCACACGCAGGTATAAATCCACAGCCCCCGGGGCTGCCTGTTCCGGAGAGCCATACACGGTGTCGTTTTGCAGGCACAGAGCACTGGGTGATGAAAACAACATATCACCCAGTGTCCTTAACCTGCTGGGTGCAGCCCCACCCTTCCCATTTGTGACTGGGTTGAAAACATTCTTTCAGTTTCCAGGCTTTTCTTTTTCATTCCCACAGTCTGCTGTAGAGTCCGCTGTCAGGAGGGAGGGACATGGGAGCGCTCAGGTCTCCTCCTGGCATCTTTGTGTGGCCAGCAGCAAGACAGAGGGCAGGGGGTGACAGTGTCCCAGCAGCTCCAGCCCTCCAGCCTGGAGCCCTGTTCTCAGAAGACGCTCACAATCAACCATGGGTCACTAAGTATGCCGTAGATATGCACACAGGAACCCGGAGCAGACAAACTGACCAGCAGACACAGGAAGAACACAGCCCCTGGCCCCCAAACGCACACTGTTCCTATCAGCTCTTGGGGGCCCAGAAGCCGGGAAGCGACGTTTAGAGGCAGTAAGAATCCAGGCATGCTGTGGTCTGAGCTCCATCAGCACCACAAGTCACTCTGCTGCTCCGTGCCTCAGTTTCCCCAAATGTGAACAATAACCCCAACCTTGTAGGCCAAGCTGCAGTCCTGCACCTCTCATTTAGGAGGGCCACTCTGGCAGGATGAGTGGCCCAGAAGTGGAGAGAACAAGACCCACCGGCACCCCCCGTTGCCAGAGCAGCACAGGAGACTGGCATATTCTGGAGAGACCCACACAGCCACAGGGGAGTGGCTGTCCCTATGAGAGGGTTTGACTTGGGGGGCGGCCGAGCTGACCCAGGGATACGGCTTCTCTAGGCAGCCGTTCCCCACAAACACCAGAAGCTCAGCAGTGCCCAGCAGGCATGGCAGCCTTCAAGAACAAGCCGGCGCAGAACCAGCCAAAGAACAGCGGGAGGGAGACCCAGCCACCCTGCCCACACGGTCTGCCACCACTTGCCAGGCAATGGTCCCTTTCTCCAGACCCGGGAGTCCTTGCCATCCTGTCCCTCCTGAAGCCCAGTGCCACACCCTGGCCTGCTACAGCTGGGAAAGAAGAAAAGCATATTTGCTTTTATTTAATTTGTTTATAAAAATGTTCATTACAGAAAAATTGGAAATACAGAAAAGCACAAAAGAGAAAACAAAAATTACTTATAATTACTGGATATGTTTTGGTATATTTTTCCAACCATATATGTTGCGTGTGTGTATGTACAAATATATTTATATATGTATATGCATATGTATACATATATGCAAGGAGCCCTGGTGGCACAGTGATTAAAGAGCTTGGTTGCTAACCTAGAGGTCTGAGGTTCGAATTCACCAGCCACTCCTGTGGAAAAAGATTACAGCCTTAGAAGCTTTATGGGGCAGTTCTACTCTGTCCTGTGGGGTCCTTATGAGTTGGAATTGACAGCATGGATTATATATATGTAAATACAGTTAAAGATTAAATTGGATCAGTTCTTTCTTTTTTTTTTTGCTTAATATATTATGGACATTTTATGTCATTAAATACTACTGTATACAGAATTTGGAAAATAAAGACTAAACGTGAATTCATTTTTTTAAATTAACTTCACCGAGGTATAATTTTCATACAGTAAGACGCCTCTCACTTAAACTGTTCACTAAGTTTCGACAAATGTACACACCATGTAACCACCACCATGATCAAGAGGAAAAACTTCCCACCACGGAGGAAGCGTTCCCTCGTTCCTCCTTCCCCACTTTCCAGGCTCCGGGTGCACTCATCTGGATACTAGCCCTGTCGAGTAGCTTCAACCCTATTCAATTTTCACCTAAGTGGGGTTATAGGGTATGAGCTGTGGCTTTGCGTCATTATTTAGACATTTGTTTAAGTCCTGGAGCCTATAGCAATAGACCTTCCTTTTTATTGGTTTGTACTATTTTATT
Organism: Elephas maximus indicus; assembly: GCF_024166365.1. Taxonomy (NCBI): domain Eukaryota; kingdom Metazoa; phylum Chordata; class Mammalia; order Proboscidea; family Elephantidae; genus Elephas; species Elephas maximus. The sequence continues at coordinate 190,735,522 of NC_064822.1, read as the reverse complement.
GTAAGCCTATCGCCGCAGTGTGCTTAACCATTTGTCTGCTGATGGACAACTGGGCTGCTTCTGACTTTTTGAGTTTTTGCGAATGCCAATTATTATTTTACATTTTTAATGAGAAACGGCCCCGGCACAGGCTGGAGAACTCCCATGAAGGTGGGTGACCCTGTGTGTCTCCTTTCCGGAGCACTCCTGAGAGCTGTGGAAGACCCCACCCTATGGATGGCGCATCATTTTTGCCACTATGGTTGGACGTTGAGTCTCTAAGTTTTGTTATTATAAATAATACTGCTGGCAACACCTTTATACTGACATTTTATGCATGGCTATGATGACTCCCTGGAGTCCTTGGGTGGTGCAAATGGTTAACACATTTGGCTGCTGATCAGAGGCAGGTCAGAGGTTCGAGTCCACCCAGAGGTACCTCAGAAGAAAGGCCTGGCGATCTATTTATGAAAAACCAGCCATTGAAAATTCTATGGAGCACAGTTCTACTCTGACACACTTGGGGGTCAACGGGTATGATGATAGCCTGAGGGTAGATTCCCAGAAGCCAAAGCATTGGGTCAAAGTGTGCCCACGTTTTAAGGCCCTTGACATACGAGGCCAGGATTCGTCAGTACATTCGTATCCATATTTTTCTATTTATTTCCCAAGCCCATGATTGGCAACATGATCCCATTTCTCAGGTGGAGAAAACAAGGACTAGAGAGATGAAGGGAGGAACCCCAGGCGACATGGCTGGCTAGGGCCAGGGCGGGGAGGAAACCCGCCCTCTAATCCCTGTACTCTTCCAGGAGGACTCACTGACTGGTCTCACACATTTGCCTGTGTCAGAAAAGCTCGGAATTTTCCCACAAAGAGAGATTTTCATGAAAATCCGAGTGTGGGGCAGGGGATGAAAGGAGGCCCCTGTTAATTAGCCTGGCCTTGGTTGTTTTCGTTCATCTGCCCGAACTTGGGTGCCTGTCAGCAGCTCCGTGTTTTCACACACACACGTACACACGCACACACGTGTGCAAACATACAGGGACGTGCTCACAACCCCAGCACCAGTGGCCGTCGGGCCAGGTGCTTCAGTGCAGACTCTCCTGCTCAGCTGCCTTCGGAGCTGGAGCCCCTGGTGGGTCCCCTGACTTTGCAGTCGTGGCACATCCTGGCCCCAGACAGAGGCCCTGGCTTGGCTTCCCAGCGAGCATCTACTCAGCCGATTTGGCCCAAAGGACGTCTGGTTACTTCCCAAAATCAAATCTCCCTTCAAAGACAAAGATCAGCCTGCTGGGGAGATTCAAAGGAATGATCTGTTCCCAAGACGGCAGCTTCCAAAGGGGTGTCGGCGCTGGTGTGGGGGTGGCTGAGTCCTGGCACAAGCTGTGTGCCTGAGGGAGGGTGGGGGAGTGGAGGCACTCTTGGAGTGAGGGGGCCCTGGTCTTTGTGGGGGGCTCCCAGGCAGCTCCAGGGGTATGGAAAGAGCTTGGCCTTGAAAAGGAGACAAAGTGCCATTTCTCTCCTAAGTGGCTCTTGGTGTGTGTCTGATAGCCCAACACCCATTATCCTATTTAACCCTCAACAACCTGAATGTAGTTATCCCCATTGGATGAGAGACTTGAGGCTCAGAGAGGTTAAGGAACTTGCCCAAGAACACACAGCAGTGGACACCTAGTCCCTGCATGCCTAGTCTTTGGGCTGGCCTCTCTTCTAAGTTAGAGGCCTCTACCTATGTATGGCTAGAGGGCCCCAAGGAACACACGTTCTCATCGGGAGCCAGCTCAGGTAGGACCCAAGACAATTTTCGTGTGCTTTGGGGATACAAACTGTCCAGACCCCCATCCAGGTCATGTTTAGCACCCTGAGGGTCCTCCTGTCTCGGCACATACCCTAGGCCCACCCCACAGGCCAGACACAGCTGAGAGTACCCCCTGACACCCATCCCACTCTCCATTTAAGGAGGTGGACGTTGGTGTCCCCGAGTTGGGGCAAAGATGAATCATCTCTCTGGTCCTGGGTCCAAGGCCTTCCTGCTTTTAAGCCAGCAGGCCTAAGAAGGCCTCTGTCCACGGGAGAAGAAGCCAGGGAAGGAAAAGCCTATTCTCTCAGAAAACATGTGTTTTCTGTTTACAGAGGGGCCTGTCCAGTTCCCAGGCTTTGTTCTTTAATATGGAGCCAAAAAAAGAAGTCAAATGTGCAGTTTCCTCTCTGAGGTACAGTTGGAGGCTAGAAAAATCTGGATTCCTGCAGGAGGGCTGGGCCAGGGAACTTGCTTGGGTCCCGCCTGCTGCCAACGTAGAATGTCACATGGTCTTTGTGTACCAGCCTGGGAAGCCACACACTGAACAGTGGAAACCGATAATGCCCCCTCGGCGTCACCCAAGGACAGGGAGGGTGGAGATGGGAGATGAGAGAGGCAGACTTGGTGTAGCTGGGGAGGCGGGGGGTGCTGGTTTCCTCAGCACCGAGCCTGTGTTTGTGTGTGTGTCCTTTACACACACTTCCCTGTCTGGTACCACCAGCACTATACTTGGCTCTTCAACCCAGCCATCTTGAATCACCCACTTTTCCACATCCTCTCTTTGGGTGCTGGCAGAGGGCATCTTTCCCCAGGCACCTGAGTCAGGTGAGGAGCCTGGATAACAGGTGGGCACTAATTTGCCCACCCTTCCAAGCTTGACACAGAATCTCCTGGCACTGGAGGCAGAGCTCACAGGGGCTGGGAACCTTCAGAGTGGAGAGAGGGTCTTAGCTCTGGGTAGAAGGGTGAGCTGCTAGGGAGTGAGGAGCAATGAGCTAAGTAACAGAGCTGGCAGCCAGCTGGACACGCTGAAACTATGATCACCCAACACTAGGTTAGCACAACGGGTGAGATTCAGAATCTGGGGTCTGGGTCCAAATCCCTGCTCAGCCACTCACTCCCGAGTGGCCTCCGGCAAGCTGCCCACCGGCCGGCAGCCTCCTAATCTGTGAAACGGAGTGACTGAGGATAAAAACTTTGGTGAGACTGCTCCACGGGGCAATGAGATGACACAGAAGGGCACACTGGAGGCTGGCAGGGTTCTCCCCACGTGGCAGCTGCTCTTAGCGTTACCAGCCATCAGCCCTGCCGAGGGGGACAGGTGAACTAGCCATCAGCCCTGCAGCTCAGGCCTGAGCCACAGCCTGCAGAAAGAGGGGCTCCGCAACCCGCCGGCCCGGGACAGACCCCGGCCAGCCCGAAACTGGGTCTGCAGGCTGGGCGTCAGCTCCGCGACGTGGGAAGAGGCCTGGAGCTGACGGGGCCTCGGTTCCGAGGGCAGATGCTGGGACACGCCGGCCAGCCGCGCTCTGCGCCCTTTGATCGCCCGCTTCCCCTCCGGGTCGGGCCGGGCCTGGCAGCGCGCGTCCCCGGTGGCCCCGCTGGCCCGCCCGCCTTCTCTTTGATCTCTGCCCGGGCGCGCCGGGCCCCCGGCCACCGCTGAGGACACCTGGGCGGGCGGCGACGGAATAAAGGGAAGAAGGAAGTGCGCGCGAGACCCCCCGCGAGCCGCGCCCTCCCCGGCGGGCACTGGCGGCCTTGGCCTTGGCCTTGGCCTCGCCAGCCCGCCCTTCCGCCCGGCTCCGGAAGCCCGGGCAGGGCGCGGCGCGCACGCAGCGACGCGAGGAGTGGGCGTGGCCGGGGCGGGGTCTCTGCGCGGCCGGCTCCGGAAGCCCGGGCGAGGGCGCGGCGGGGGCTGCGGGCGCGGAGTCGCAGCCGAGTGGGCGGGGCTGGACCGCGCGTAGGGGCGTGTCTTATGCGCCAGGGGCGTGGCCTCCGCGCGGCCGTCTCCGAAACTCTAGCAAAGGCGCGGCGGGCGGTGGCGCTGAGGGGCGGGGCCTTGAGCGCAGGGGGCGGGGCCGGGGCGGGGTCTGTGCTCGCCCAGGCCTGCCGGAATGACTCAGTTTCCCGGTTCCGCGCTGTTGGCCCCCGGCCGGACCCGAGCTCCCGTACCGGAGGGTTTTCTTTCATTTAAAAAAACGCTAGCAACTTTTTCTGGTCTTCTTCCTTCCTCTCTAACCAGGTAACAGAGCAATCTGATAGTAGAGAATTTGGAAAACCTAGGAAACCACGAGTAAAAAAATGAAAAATCTTTCAGAGTCTCGCCACGCAAACCATCCCCGAGAGCGGGGATCTTGAGTCTCTCTCTCATTTTTTTTTTTGGGTAAATATATAGATTTTTTTTTTTTACATAATTGGGGTAACAGTGCACATAACAGTTGTGGGTGCCTTAAAAATAACTGATTTTTTTGTGACTGCAAATCCATACATGGTCATGGCAGAAAATTGGAAAACCGAAAAAAATACAAAAAAGAAAATAAACCGGCATTCCAGCACATGAGATCACCAGTGTTGGCATCTTGGCGTTCTTCCTTTTTACACAATTATGTGTTTGCAAAAAGAATATATGTACTGTGAATAGTGTTTTGCACCGTTCTTTTCATTGTTGGTTTTATTGTAAACGCCCCACGTCGCTGGAAGTCTTCTACAACGTTATTTGTAATCGCTGCACACAGCCTGTATTTTGTTTGAATCACATGCTACTGGCGCACATTTGTGTTGTTTCCAGCCTCCATCTCTCCCTTGATTCCTTCCTTCCTTTGTGATCAACAACCTTGTAGCTAAATCTTTGTGCGTGCCCATGAAAATCCCTATAATAAATCCCCAGATACGGAATTGCTGAGTCCATGGCACCACTAACGCTTTTCATGGAGTTCCTGGGTGGTGGAAATGGTTGAGCAAGGGACTGCTAAGCAAAAGGTTGGCAGTTCAAACCCACCCAGAAGCACCTGGGAAGTAAGGCCTGGTGATCTGCTTTCAAGAGGTCATGACCTTGTAAACTCCGTGGAGCAGTTCTACTCTGAACATAGGGGGTCGCTATGAGCTGGAATTAACTCCAGGCAGCTAACAACAATAACAACACACCTACATGTTTTATACCCTTTTTAGTGTATTTGATGTTTTCCAAATTTAAAAACAGTAATGAGTGTTTTAACCAGTGCAATAATACAAGAAGACTATATACAAAAATGATTCTGGTTCAAGAGCGCCTGGGTGGGACACGGTCTACACATGTAGCAAGTTCCTCACAGGTAAGCCTGCCCAGGGGATCCGGACGGCCCTTCTGGGGAGCTCTGCTCTGGGGAGACAGACCCCACCAGGACTTGCACACCCAGTGTTTTCCGTCATACTTTCCAAGCTGGGAGAGAGAAGTCTGCTTCAGGGAAGCAGTGAGTCACTGTGGATCTTTATCGGAACTGTTATTTTTTTTATCTATTCTTTCTGAGCCATTAACACACACACACACACACACGCACACACTTGACTCTGTTTCCTGATTGCAAACAGGATGCTTGTTCATTGTAGAGCATTTTGCAGACACAAAAGCACCCATAAGAAAAAAAATAGAAGCCTAACTCGGAGACACCATGGTTGACATTCAGGTGTATATTTGACCAGCCTTTCTTTTCTATACATCCCAGTTGCCATCGAATTGATTCCGACCCATAGCGACCCTGTAGGACGGAGTAGAACTGCCTCATGGTGTTTCCAAGGCTATAATCTTGACGGAAACAGACTGCCACCTCTTTCTGCTACAGAGCGGCTGGCGGGTTCCAACTATAGACCTTTGGTTAGTTTAAACACTGTGCCACCAGGGCTCCTTTTTCTATAAAAAAAAAAAAACCTTTTTCTATACGTAATACATAATCAAAATCCTTGTGGTTGTACACCATGTTTTAAAATTGCGTTTTCACAAATACTCAATGAGCAATTCACCTTGTCCTTAATACGTTTCTATGGCGCACTTTTGAAGGATTGCAGAGTAATTTATTGTTCAGCTGTCCCATACATAACTTCTTAACTATTTCTTTACTGTTGGCTGTGTACGTGGTTTACAAACGTGCTGCTGTGAGCTGCCTCATCCTCAGTCCTCCTTATACCTCTCTAATAGTTCCCTTAAGGTACGCTCCTGGGAGAAGAATTGTAGCTTTACAGAGGATTTGCTTTCTAAAGGCTCTTGAATGTATTACTAGGTCCCTGAGCGTGCACTTGGCTACAAACCTCAAGGTTGGAGGTTCAAATCCACCCAGCAGTGCTACGGAAGAAAGGCCCGGCAATCTGCTTCTGTAAAGATTACAGCCAAGAAAACCCTGCGGAACTACTACCACTGTGACACATGGGATTGCCGTGAGTCGGAGTTGGCTCGATGGCAACGGGTTTGGTTGGGTTTTGAGCGGATTACCTACCAGCTGGCTCCTTAGAAGAGCGAGCCGATTGTTCTACTTTCAGCAGCACGTGACTGTGTGCAGGTGTGTTTTTACAGGGAGCTGCCTTGGTGCTACCTGGAAGGAGACTTGTCACAGCAGGAACACCACGCCTCAAGCGGGGGTGGGCCCCAGCTCAGCTCAGGGGCTTTGGCCCCCTGTGAGCCCCTTTCTTGTCACCTTTGCTGAGCAGTCTTGTGGGGAGTTGGCTGGGAGGACTGGGGCTCCGAACTCTCTGAGTCAGGGGGCGGCTGCACTCCTGGAGGCCCCTGGAGGCCGCCAAGCACTTTCAGTTGCTTGTTAGCTGGCGCCATGGGGGTCGTCTGGACCATTCCCAGGGTCAGTGTGTGAAAGGCCCTCCAGCTTTCCCTGAAGGCCCACCTGGCTCTGACGCTGGCTTGGAGGCTGCCATCTGCAATAGCAGGGCCAACAGTCTTAGACACATCTTTGCTATGAAGTGGGACTCTGTATGAAGTGGTCACCACCGGCGACCTTCCTACAGCCCCCCACCATCAGGCAGCATCTCATTGGCACAGGGATGTTTACAGGGCCCTCTGGGGGCCACTGCTCTCAGCCTAGTCACCCTGGTACTCAGCCTGAAGTCTGATCTGGCTTGGGACACTCACCCCACATCTGTTCATCCCAGCCTCCAGCAAGGACCCAGGGACGCTAGCAATACATAGCCCTGTCTGTCCTCCCAGCCCATCCTCCTCCCCTCCCCACGGCCACAGCTTCCCCTCGTCCGGACGGTCCTTTCCCTGACTGCTGTCCTCCTCCTCCCTTGCAGCTCAGAGTCGTTCCCTAAACAAACACAGACCCTGTCCCCACTTTTCGTCAAATCCTCTGGAGCACCATCCACCCAGGGATCCATTTCCTGCTTCTCTCTCCAGTCTCACCTCCCACCACTTCCTATCACCCCTCACTCCAGCCATACAGACCTGCTTCTCTTTTCATATGTGCTGTTCCCTCTGACCAGAATGCTCTTCCCAGCTACCTCGCCCACCGAGCTTCTCCTCCCCCAAACCAGTTGCTATCAAGCTGACTCTCACTCATGGAGACTCCATGTATGTAGAGTAGAACTCTGCTCCATAGGGTGCTCATGGCTGTGACCTTTTAGAAGCAGACTGCCAGGCCTTTCTTCCAAGGCACCTCTAGGAGGGTTTGAACTGCCAACCTTTGGGTTAGTAGCCCAGCACTTAGCCATTTGCACCTCCCAGGGACTCCTTCTTCTCTCCTTATCCCTACTCTTAATAACAACAACGGCTATGTTATTCAGCACGTACCATGTGCAAGACTCAGCTCAGCTACCTCCTCCTCCAGGAAGTTTTCTGGGATGGATCCCGCAGCTATGCAAACCACTCTCACTGTGCTGGGCAACTTCTGCCTTTGATTACAAGCTCCTCATCTTTGCTTTGGTGCCCCCACCAGGCTGTGAGGTCCCAGACATTGAGGACTGTCTTTGACATTCCCAGGGCCCAGCACAGGGACTGACGTGGGTTTCGAGTCACATCATGTTTGACCCAGGCCAAAACTAAACCAAACCCGGCTCACAGAGACCCTACAGGACAGAGTAGAACTGCTTCATGGGGTTTCTAAGGGTGCCATCGTTATGGAAGCAGACTGCCACATCTTTCTCCCACAGAGTGTTGGTGGTCTTGAACTACAGACCTTTTGATTAGCATCGGAGCACTTAACCACTGCACAACCAGGGCTCCTTCCCGGCCCAGTGGGGGTCAGGAAACCAGCGGTCCAGGAAGGAAGGGGTGCCTGAGAAGGATCCACCCCCTGCTGGGGGCCTGGCCAGGACCACGTTTGCCACTGTTTGGGTGAAATGGCAAAAATCAGAGCAATGTGTTCAGTTATTCATAAAGCTGCAATTTGTTCAGCTTGAAGGAATGATATTTATTCAGAGATTGTCTTGCTACTTTTGGGGGGTTTAAAAATACCCTTTCAAAGAAGGTAATCATAATTAATTATTTTTCTAAAGGCCCCAATATGAAAACTTTGAATGTTGGCAGTCTTCAGTCTGCAATATTTCCTTTGAAATTTAACCTGTCTGTGAATTCCAGATGTTTGAGAACCACTGTCTGCACCCCACTGAGGCCACCAGGGACAGTTACTGGGTCACCACTCCCTGCTTAAAACTTTCAGTGGCTCCCTATTGCCCTTGAGTCCAACTGCTTTCCCCTGGCAATGAAAGCCCTGTCAGGTGGGGGGAGGGAGGAGGAAAGGAAGGAAGAGTCAAAGGTGGCTTCCTGGAGGAGGTGGCAAGTATCAAATCTTACAAGGAAAGGCTAGGAGCAAGGGGCAGATAGAGAAGCGATGGTAGAAAGGGGCAGCTGGAGAGGGCATTCTACATGCAGGATGAAGCTGGGAAGCTGAAAAACAGGTGTGGTGAGATCCGGACAAGAAGAATGGTGTTAGAGGCCCATCAGACACGGAAGATGACAGAGTGGACAAGAAGCTTGGGGTTGTAACATCCAGGTTCGTGAGTAATTCCCAAAGCAGTGAGGAAAATATTCTATTGTCGCGAACTGCCGTTGAATGGGCCCCCACATCTTGGCGACCCATGCACAATGGAGCGAAACGCTGCCTGATGCTGTGCCTTCCCAATGGAGAGCCTACTGTTGTGATCCATAGGGTTTTCGCTGGCTTAGTTTTGGAAGTACATTGCCAGGCTTTTCTCCCTAGTCCATCTTAGCCTGGAAGCTCTACTGAAGCCTGTTCAGCATCATAGCAACACGCAAGCCTCCACTGACAGACAGGTGTGTAGCTGCTCATGAAGTGCATTGACTGGGAACTGAACCTGGTTCTCCCACGTGGAAGGCCAGAATTCTCCACTGAGCCACCACAGCCTCCACAAGGTAAATATAATCATGCCCGTTTCCTGATGAGGCTGAGAGGGGAGAAGGAACCCATCAGTCACACAGTGAGCAAGTGCCAGGGAAGCACTGGGTCCATCTGACTCCTGAGGCCAAATTCTCCACCGTCTCCTCTCAGGTGCCCTGTGCCACCACCTCACCTGGTCCCTCCTTCCTGGACCTGGGCCTGGGCCTGGGCCTGGGCCTGGTTGGGGCTGCCTGGCTATGAGGCCTAACTCACCCCTGGCTGCAGCTGAAAGCCCCACAGAAATGCCCCCGAGGGCATGATACCACCCCACTTCAGGGCTGTTGGCATCACACGCATGCCAGGAGGACAGATGTTGGGGTCATTGGGCTCCTCAGCAGCTTCCCTTTCACCCAAGATCCCTGTTTCTGCAGCTCCAGCCTCTATGCCCAATGGAGCACCAAGTGCCAGTTTTCTGCAGAAAGACAAAGCCCCGACCTGCCCAGAAGGCGGGGGTGGGACATTCACGGGAGACAGGGGAGCCCAGAGGCACAACGGGGCTCTCACAATGGGCCCCCCACCACCAAGAAAGGCTCTGTGCCCCTTTCCAACTTCCATGGTCTGGCCCCACTTGCCACAATGGCTAGCATCCCTCTATCCAGACAATTAAGAAGTCCACGAGTACACCCTTTGGAGCCCTGGTTGTGCGACCATTAAGTGCTCAGCTACTAACTGAAAGGTTGGCAGTTGGAACCCTTCTAGTGGCTCTGTGGAAGAAAGGCCTGGCGGTTTGCTCCCATAAAGATTTTAGCCTAGAAAACCCTAATGGACATATTTATTCAATAAATATTCAATCTGTGTGCAGAGCAAACAATCCGAGAAGCTGGACTATATGAAGAACACAGCATCGGGATTGGAGGGAGACTCATTAACAACCTGTAATACGCAGATGACACAACCTTGCTTGCTGAAAGTGAGGAGGACTTGGAGCACTTACTGATGAAGATCAGAGACCACAGCCTTCAGTATGGATTGCACCTCAACATAAAGAAAACAAAAATCCTCACAACTGGACCAATAAGCAACATCATAATACATGGAGAAAAGATTGAAGTTGTCAAGGATTTCATTTTACTTGGATCCACATCAACAGCCATGGAAGCAGCAGTCAAGAAATCAAACAACGTATTGCACTGGGCAAATTTGCTGCAAAAGACCTCTTTAAAGTGTTAAAAAGCAAAGATGTCACTTTGAGGACTAAGGTGCACTTCACCCAAGCCATAGTGTTTTGAATAGCAGTATATGCATGCGAAAGCTGGGCAGTGAATAAGGAAAACCAAAGAGGAGTTGACGCCTTTGAATTGTGGTGTTGACGAAGAATATTGAATATACCATGGGCTGCCAAAAGAACGAACAAATCTGTCTTGGAAGAAGCGCGGCTAGAGTGCTCCTTAAAAAGCGGGGATGGGGAGACTTTGTCTCACATACTTTGAGCATGTTATCAGGAGCGACCAGTCCCTGGGGAATGACATTATGCTTGTTAAAGTAGACTCGTTGCCATCTAGTAAATTCTGACTCCTAGCAACCCTATAGGTTTCCCATAGAGTTTCCAAGGAGTGCCTGGTGGATTCGAACTGCCAACCTTTAGGCTAGCAGCTATACCACTTAACCACTATGCTACCAGGGTTTCTTGGTAAAGTAGAGGGCTATCAAAAGAGAGGAAGACCCTCAATGAGATGGATTGACCCAATGGTTGCAACAATGGGCTCAATCATAACCACAATTGTGAGGATTGTGCAGGACTGGGCAGCATTTCACTCTGTTGTACTTGGGGACGCTATGAATCGAAACAGACTCGGCACCGCCCAACAACAAACACACTGAAAAGTCCCACGCTGTGGCGTTCAGAAGGCCCTGCCCACATGGAGGTCCCAGTCTAGTGGACAACATTTATACCAGGGCACGAGGCAGGAATGGTAACCCTCATGTGTTATTTGTGGGAGCAACTCCTGGGGCCTGCATCTGCTCAGTCCTCAGAATAGCTCCACAGACAGTGTCCTGGGGCTCAGGAAGCCGGGTCCCTGGTCACCAGGCTGGAGGGCTCCAGAGGAGGCCGGATTTTGGAGTGCGGGGGGCGTCCAACCCCCACACTTCCATATTTCTTTGAGAAGGTAGGTGCCACTCCCACCTGCTAGAAGAAACACCAGCTCCAGAGGGGCCACTAGAGATCACTGAGTGCGGTGTCCCCAGTGTCCCCCACTGTTCCAGGGGAGAGTGAGGCCACAAGGGAGTCCTGTCAGAGCCCAGTGGGGGAACCCTGCCCTGGGTCAGAGGCTCCCCACACCCCACTGTGGCCCTGCCTTTCTCACTTAGGGGCTGAGGGACTCCCAGCAGCCGGGGAGGAGGGGCTTCTGGCAGGAGATTTGGGGGCTTGGTGGCTAAATGGTTAGGAGCTACCTCTGCTAACGAAAAGGCTGGCAGTTTGAATCCACCAGACGCTTTTTGGAAACCCTATGGGGCAGTTCTACTCTGTCCTATAGGGTCGCTATGAGTCTAAATTAACTTGATGGCAATGGGTAGTAGGAGAGTTGGGGCACCTGGCAGGAGGGGTGGGGGTGAAGTAGGGTGGAGTGGGGGACACCTGTCAGGAGGGTTAGGAGGTTCCTGGCAGGTGGGATGGAGCTGGGTGAGGATGGGGGGGTACCTGGCGGGAAGGTAAGGGGACCCCTGGCAGAGGACATGGTAGCTTCTAGCCGCAGATGGAAGGTCCTGGCAGGAGGGGTGGGGAGTCCCTGGCAGGGGCCATGGGGGCTTCTAGCAGCAGGAAGAGGGTGGAGGGCCTGGCATGGGCCGTGGGGTCTGCCTGCAGCGCCGCCCACTAGACGCGCTGCCAGGCTGATTAGCACGGGCGAGGGGCGCTGGCGGGGGCCCGCCGGGAGAGCTGGCACGTCCCCCGCGGGCCCAGCTGGCCAGGCCAAGACACAAAGCGCCTCAGACGGCGGCGCCCGGCATTCACCGCCCGGCGGCCGGCGCGGGCAGCGAGCGTTCCCGTAGAATAGCGCCGGGGCCGGGCGGGGCTAGGCCGCCGCGCTCCTGACCTTGAACCTTTGTGACTGGAACGCATGCAAATCGCGCGGGGCCGCGCCAAGGCCGAGGGCGCTGCGCCGCCCGGGGTGTCCGGCGAACAATGCGCCACTGTCCCCGCGCGGCGCCGCAGGCTGGGAACCGGCGGGCCCGCACCGCGCGGCGCGAATGCGAAATGTGCGCTCCGGGCCTGGCGAGGGCGCGGCTTCTGCGGGCAACAGCGGGCACCTTCGCAGGGCGTCCAGAGACCGCCTACTGCCATCGGGGCGGCTGTCTGTCCCTCCTGCTCACCCGCCGTTCCTGTCTGTCTTTTATTAGACTTATTTTAAAAATCCTCTAAATGATCAGTAACAAAATAAACGCGTCCCAATAACCAGCCTCCTCCTCCCGAGAGAGCCGGTGTTGCCGGAGTGGGTGCCCGTCGCCTTCCCGGCGGGGCGCTTTCTGCAGCTGAGCGTAAACGCAGCAGCAGCCCAACACCCTGCGCTCCTCACCGGCCCTAAGCGTTTCCCTTCGTCCTCCAGGCCGCTCACCGACGTACCTTTGAAGGGCCGCGTGGTCCTGTTCTCCTTGGCTGTGGCCCTTGCCACACAGGGATGCCCATCCCGGGGACAACAGCGTATTGCCAGGGTCTTAGTCGTGCCCTAAGTGGCCCTACCCAGAAAAAAGTCAGGGACCTCTCTGTGAGTTGCTAAATTGAACCTAGAGTCCCTGAGTGGTGCAAATGGTTAAGACACTAGCTGAAAGGCTGGAGGTTCAAGTCCAACTACAAGCACCTCAGAAGAAAGGCCTGGTGATCTAATTCCAAAAAATCAGCTATTGAAAATCCTATGAAGCATAGTTCTACGCTGACACATGTGGGGTCGCCATGAGCCAGAGTTGACTCAAAAGCAACAGGAAAAAACAAAAAAATTGGAAAGTTTGTGCCAGGCTGACATGCCTTCCAGCACCTGTCCTCACCCACCCACCCAAACACCGTCTTTCTGTTATTGCTGTTAGCTGCTGCTGAGTCTATCCCAACTCATGGTGACCCTGTGAGTGCAGGGTAGAGCTCTCCTGGTGACCCTGTGAGTGAAGGGTAGAGCTCTCATGGTGACCCTGTGAGTGGAGGGTAGAGCTCTCATGGTGACCCTGTGAGTGCAGGGTAGAGCTCTCATGGTGACCCTGTGAGTGCAGGGTAGAGCTCTCATGGTGACCCTGTGAGTGCAGGGTAGAGCCCTCCCGGGGGCCCAGGGCAGGAACCAGGAGCTGGAGTTTCAGAAGAAATGACCTTGGACAAGACTCTCCCCTCTCTGGGCCTCAGTTTCCCCATGTGTTAAATGAGACGGTTGTAGAGATGCCTAATGAGTCTTCCAGCTTTCACAGGTGTGAATGAGTAAGTAGGATCCCTTTTTAAAGGATGAGAATAGAGTACAGGTTGCACCCTTCAGAGCCAGGGCTCCTGAACATGCTGGCCTTGTGGGTTTCCAGCTGCTGACTCCCAAGGCCTCGTTTGGGCTGGGCCCTGGGACAGACCCCCAAAGGGCATGAGAGCCTGCCCCTGCCTTCAGAAAGCTCAGAGCCCAGCTGCCGGAGGCAGGAGGGCTGGGGAGGGATGGATAAGGAAGCCAATGGTGGATGTGGTGATGAGGGGCACTCCTGGGGTGGAGAACAGAGGAGGAACTGGAGGGGTCAGGAAGTGGGGTTTCCCAGGAGAAGGGTTGCCTGAGCTGAGTCTTAAGGAGGATGGATAGCCTCTCGTCAGGAGAAGAGAGGGTGTGGAATATTTAAGGCAGAGGAAAAATGGTGGGCAGAGGAAGTGCACCAGACAAAAGGAGCACACCAGGCAGAGGGAAAGCTCTGGACAGAGGAGATACTGGGCAGAGGGTGTGCTATGGGAAGAAGGAACACCCTGTCTAAGGGGAGCACTCCAGGCAGAAGGAGCACTATGGGCCAAGGGAGCACTCCAGGCAGGGGAGCACTCCAGCAGAAGGAGCACTATGGGCTGAGGGAGCACTCCGGGGGGGGGGGTCACTCTAAAAGGCAAAGAACACTCAGAATGTAGTTTAGGGGACCCGCTTCCTCTGTCAAATTTACCTCCTTCTTTGTGTTTATGTACTCTTCCTCACGGGTGGCCATCAGAACTAGAAACACCAAAAATAAAGTACAGGAGTCATTCAGGCTAAGGGTGGGAAGGCTGGCTGAGGTGAGTAAAAACGGCCTACCCTGGACTCGTAAGGAGCCACAGCAGCTGGGCTCCTCGTTTTGCTCAGAGCGAAGACTAACTGCTCAGTCCCATGAGTCGGGGTGCTTTCAAGGAGGGTTCGAGCAGCAGAGGGCACTTTTGTTCTGGTCCTGAAAGCAGGCAGTCCAGGGGTGCTACCCAGCACCAAGTCCCCCATGCCCCCTAACAAACAGGACAGTAAGCATCACAGGCACTAATTCTATAGCAAGCCGGCTGGGGGCAGCCCAGTGCCAGTGTTGGTCTGTGGTGATCAGGGAACAGACAGCTGGTGGGCACGCTGAGAGGAGAGGACGCAGTGCCAGGGGCTGAGGGTGTCTGGCAGGGCGCCCGGCTCAGACAGAGGGGGCAGGGGAGGCTTCCCATAGGAAGTGATGGTAGGTAAACGGGTGCTCTAAGGAGCTCTGGTGGCACAGTGGTAAGGTGCTTGGCTGCTAACTGAAAGGTTGTCGGTCCGAACCCACTAGCTGCTGCACGGGAGAAAGATGTGGCAGTCTGCTTCCCTAAAACGTTACAGCCTTGGGAACCCTATGGGACAGCTCTAACCTGTCCCGCTCGATGGCAGTGAGCCTGGGTTAACACTAACACGGGCAGTGGTGGGTCAGTGGTAGAATTCCTGCCTTTCAAGTAGGAGACACAGCTTTGAGTCCAGCCCAGGTACCTCCTGTGCGGCCACCACCCGTCTGTCAGTGGCGGCTTCCATGTCGCTAGGATGCTGAACAGGTTTCAGCCGAGCTTCCAGACCCAGAGGAAAGGCCTGGTGACCTACTTCTGAAAATCAGCCAGCGAAAACCCTGTGGATCACAACGGTCTGATCTAAAACCGATCACGGGGCTGGCGCAGGACTGGGCAGCGTTTTGTCTGGGTGTGCGGCTGACTCTAGCAGAGAGGTGGGCAAGCTCCCCAAGGGACATAGCCCTAGGCCAGACCTCAGGAGGAGCCAGCCTCACCTCATGAGCCCTGGCGGCCAGGACGCTTATTCCAAGTCCCTGGTTCGCTGAAGCTGGCTGCTCCAGTGACAAAGGGGAGACATCGAAAGAGTAGCTGAGGTGAGGGGGACCCTGTTTTGAATTCTCAAGTCCTTTGTTTGTACTCTTGAATAATGGAATACGACTTATGAAATAAAACTTGTAGGTTGTGCTTTATGCTGTCCACTCCAAAAGGCGTGTTTTGAAAACCAGGAAACCTCATAAAGACAAGAGTCACAACCCACAGACATCTGCTGACCACTGTTCTTTTATCCTTTTTGGGGTCACTGGCACTGGGCGTTTTGGCAGGGCAAAGCCGGATGGGACTCTGGGCATCAGGGCCCGGTTCTTGGCAGATGGAAAGGGAGACTGAGGTCCCATGGGAGGGGGAGGGTGTTGTCTAAAGCCAGGGCAGGCCAGGGTGAGGCCAGGTTTCCGCCTTCTCGGCCACCACTCTTTCCACTACTTCACCGGATTCCTGTGAAGTTAGCAATGGAAAAGCCATCCCATGCTCAGGGAAGGAGTGAGCCACATTTTCCATCTGGCTCCTGCGAGCACCTGGGGTGTCTTGGGTACCCCACAGAGTCCTTTCAGTGGGCTGGTTTATGTCACGGGGGGGCACTAGTCAACAAGGATGTTTTGGTGGCGCTGACATCATGGGCCAAGACTCCTGTCCCCCAGCTTGTGGCAGTGCAGCCCCCACCCTTCTTGGTTGCCCCAGCTTGCCTGGGTCTCAGGCAGAGGGGTCGAAGGTGGGTGGATGTCAAGCAAGACAGCAGGGTCTCAGACCTCTCAGGCCCAGGAGAAGAGGAAGGGAGAGTGGGCCCCCCACTCCTGTCCCCCAGCGAGGTTCCTCTCTTTCCTGGTGGGCACGGAAGCTAAGACCGCCTGCCTGACTTGAACCTGGCCCCATTATCACTGCTTGTGTGTCCTTAGACAGGCTACTGAACCTCTTAGGCCTCAGTGTCCACCTCTGTGAAGTGGGGCAACAGCCACAGCAAGGCCAGAGAGACAATCGGGGTACCTGACAGGAGTCCATAAAATGGTTAATAGATTAAGGTGTCTCTTGACTTGACTAATGAAATATTTCGAGAACCAGCATGATGTCAGCCAGCACAATGACTATGCCAGAGCCATATCCCTGAAGGGGCCACTCTAAGTGCACCTGCTAAACATTTCCCAGGTCCTGTTCCAGAGGGGGCAAATTACAAAAACTAAGCTCACAAATGAGTGTAGATAGTAAATGCCATGAAGAAATAATACAGGGCTATGTCATGAGCTTGTCACTCTAGATTGGTGCTATCCAGTATGGTAGCCACACATGGCTATTTACATTTAAATTAATTGAAACGAAATAAAATTTAGAATTTAGCTCCTCAGTCACACCAGCCACATTTCAAGTGCTCAGCATCCACATTTGGCCTGTGCCTACTGTATTGGGCGGCTCAGATGTGGAATATTTCCATCACCACAGAAGGTTCTATCGGTCATTTGGCTAATGCCTGTTGTTTTGTTCTAGATTGTAAGTACCAGGATGACAGTGTCAATATCTATCCAGTCTTGCCCTCTGTCTCCAGCAATAGCACAAGGACCAGCTCAGGAGCAGGCCCTAATAAAGTTTGGGGGTGGGGAGCAAGGGTGGGAAACAAAGAGGGGAGGAAGGAAGAGAGGGAAGGGAGGAGGTAGGAGAGAGGGACTGAAGGGAAGGATGCAGAGAGAGAAGGAGTCAGGGTGGGAAGGAAGTAGGGAGAGAGGGAGGGAGGGGAGGATGGGAAGAGGGGAGGAAGAGAGGACGGAAGAAAGGAGGGAGGGGACGAAGGAGAGACAGATGGAGGGAGGGGAGAAAGAAGGGAGGGAGGAAAAGGGAGGAAGGAGAGCATGAAGAGAGAGAAGGAGGCAGGGAGGGAAGAAAGGATGGAGAGAGAGAGGGAGGGAGGGGAGGAAGGAGGGAGGGAGGAGAGAGGGAGGGAGCAAGGGAGAAAGTAGAGGAAAGGATAGAATAAAGGGAGGGAAGGAGAAAGGATAGAAGGAAGGAAGGGAGGAGGGAGAGAGGAAGGGAGCGAGGGAAGAAAAGAGAAAGGGTGAAAGGAAGGAAGGATGGCGGGGGGAAAAAAGGAAGGAAAGAAAAAGGGAGGGAGGGACAGAGGGAAAGAAAGAAGAAAAAAAGGAAGGAGGGACAGAGAGAAGAAAAGATGTTAATGAGATGGGATTAGTGGCAGTTATGTTAATGAGGCAAGACTCAATCTACAAGATTAGATTTCGACTTAAACCAATCTCTTTTGAGATATAAAAGAGAGAAGCGAGCAGAGAGACACGGGGACCTCATAGCACCAAGAAACAAGAGCTGGGAGAATAGCATTTCCTTTGGACCTGGGGTCCCTGTACTGAGAAGCTCCTGGTTGGGGGAACCCTGATGTTAAGGACCTTCCTCCAGGGCTGACACGGAGAGAAAGCCATCCCCTGGAGCTGGCATGCCCTGAATTTGGACTTGTAGCTTCCTAGACTGTGAAAGAATAAATTTCTCTGTTAAAGCCATCCACTTGTGGTATTTCTGTTATAGCAGCACTACATAACTAAAACTTGAGGGTAGGTCTACAAGCCAAAGAATGCCAAAAATCCCCGGGGGCAACAGAGGGTGAAGGATCCCTGATGGCGCAAAGGTTAAAGTGCTCAACTGCTGACAGAAAGTCAGCAGTAAGAACCTACCAGCAGCTCTGCAGGAGAAAAAGCTGGCAATTTGTTCCCGTAAAGATTACAGCCTAGGAAACCCCATAGGACAGTTCTACTCTGTCACATGGAGTCGCTATGAGTCGGAGTCACTCAATGGCACCCAACAACAATACAGAAGGCGAAAGAGACAGGGAAGGATCTTCTCCCTAAAGCCAAAGGAGACAAAAAAAGATTGAGAGAGAGAGAGAGCACGGTTCTGTTGGCACCCTGCATAAGACTCCTAGACTCCAGAGACAACAGGTTTCTGTTCTTTCAAGTCACCCACCTTGTGTTTTGTCTGAAGATTAAGGTCTGCCTGCCCTCTGTCCTCTGCTGTTCCTGAATCCTGTAGCTCATTTCTGCTCAGTCTCCGACTGTCAAACCTGGCCTACAGAGGATGGTCACCACTGGGATTCCCAGCAAAGCCACAGCCATCCTCAATGCATTCGTTACTGCCTCAAGGAAGGGAATGTACAAGAAACAGTCAGATGGTGCGTTCCCAGGTCTTACATAGACATCCCATTCTGGCATTCTCACTACCCTGCCTTCTGACCCCTTCTGCAATCCACTTAATTTACAGCAAGCAATCTTTGCAGGCAAGCTGCAAGGAGCCCTCCAGTAGTGTAGTAAGAGACATATACACCTTGAGGCCAGGTGCTGTCCAGGCGCACTAGAACGAAGCTGGTTGAAGCCTGTGTGGAATGGGTCACCATAGCCGTGGCTTGAACAAGAGATGGGGCTGGTAGGATTGTGAAGAAATGAGCAATAGGTGTCTAAACAAGCGTAAGTTCCATGAAAACGTAATTCTCATCTGCCTTGCTCATTGCTGTATCTCCAGCCCCTAGAACAGTGCCAGGTTCAAAATAAGAACTCAGTAAGTATTAGTTGAATAAATAAATAATTTCAAGTGGGATTTAATATCAGCTTAGTGTTATAGTTTTAGTTAAATTTAAATATATTTAAAGCAAATATATTTTAAAAATTACAGGACTATCATTGGGAAAGGTAGACTAATAATAGATAGAAAATCTAGAAAGAGATGAAGGTGTTGTAAAAGTGTCTCTGTTTGGGTATACATTTCTTGTAAAGGATAGAATGACTGCTAACTATGGCTGCTAACCAAAAGGTCGGTGGTTCGAACCCACCAGCTTCTCCTTGCTCCTTGGAAACCCTACTCTATCCTATTGGGTCGCTCTGAGTCAGAATCGACTCGAAGGCAACAGGTTTTTTTTTTAGTTCTGAAAAATGATGTGAATTAGATCCTTGTCTTTCTTTTTCCACCAAAATAAACTGGAGATGAATTAAGAATTTTAAGATTAAAAAAAGGAAGAGAAACCATAAATATACGAGGAGAAAAAAATAGATAAATATTTATATAACTTCGAGGTGGAGAAAATGCTTTCTAATCAATGGCACCCACAGCAGACACCATAAAGGAAACGATGAAGATTTTGGCTGTATAAAAATAAAATTGTCCATGTTGGGGGAGAAAGCAGCATAAGCAAAGTTGAAAGGCAAACAACAAATGGAAAAATATGTGTGTGTGTGTATATATATGTCAAACAAAATAGTCCTAACTTAATATACAAAAATCCACTCGCAAACATTTGCAAGGGAAATTTACAGAAAAAAAAGTTCCAGGTGCCAATATATCTGTGAAAAAGATTCAAGTTCAAAAAATGTAAATTAAGATTAGATACAATGTTCAGCTATCAGATTAGAAAAGCTGATTAAAGATTTTTAAAAAGTACTGAGAAAAGATTCCAAGTGCCGGTGAGAGCTCAAGGAATGAGCTCCCTTACGTGTGGCTGGTGAGACAGCAGATTGGAAGGAAGAATGTCCTGGGGGCAAAGTGGGCAACATTCATTCATTAAACAAATATTTATTGGGCTCCTCTGTGTGTTGGCATGTGGTAACAAAATACAGCCCACCTCTGCTCTCATTTCACTCCCAGTGTAGTGGGGGAGATAGATATTAAAGAAAAACACACACGAACGATTTCACAGTTACTACAGTTTTAGTACCTATAAATGTGTTTAACAAGGGGTTCTGACCTGATCAGGACAACCAGAGAGACTGCCCAAAGAGGGCAATTCTTCTTTTTAATCTAGGCCCTGCTGATGGCTCCAAACCCATTTCTTTTACATTTTATTTAAATTGTACTTTAGATGAAGGTTTACAGAGCAAATCAGTTTCAGATTAAACAATTAATACACATATTGTTTTGTGACACTGGTTGCCAACGCTACGACATGTCAGCACTCTCCCCTTCTCGACCTTGGGTTCCCCAATACCAACTTTACTGTCCCCTCCTGTCTTCTCGTCCTTGCCCCTGGGCTGGTGTGTCCATTTAGTCCCGTTTTGTTTTATGGGCCTGTCTAATCGTTGGCTGAAGGGGGAACCTCAGGGGTGACTTCTGTACTGAGCTAAAAGTGTGTACGGAGGCCATACTCCTGGGGTTCCTCCAGTATCTGTCAGACCAGTAAGTTTCGTCTTTTTTTTTGTGACTTAGAGTTTTGTTCTACATATTCCTCCAGCTCTATCTGGGACCCAGTTTGTGATCCCTGTCAGAGCAGCTGGTGGTGGTAGCCGGACACCATCTAGTTGTATTGGACTCAGACTGGTGGAGGCTGTGGTAGTTGTGGCCCATTAGTCCTTTGGACTAATCTTTCCCTTGTGTCTTTGGTTTTCTTCATTCTCCCTAACGGGGTGATTCTTAAGCCAAGTCTAGCATGATAAGGATTTAGTGAGGAAAATCTTGTTGTTAGCTGCCATCGAGTTGGCCCCCAACCCATGGTGACCCACACACAAGAGAAGGAAATGCTGCCTGGTCCTACACCAGCTCCAAGATTGGTTGCAGATCAGACCATTACAACCCGTACAGTTTTCCCTGGCAGAGTTTCGGAAGTAGATCGCTAGGCTTTTCTTCCTGGTCTGTCTTAGTGTGGAAGCTCTGATGAAGCCTGTTCATCACAGCAACACAGATGGGTAGTAGCTGCACGTAAGTTACGTGGGCCGGGAATTGATCCTGGGTCTCTGACATAGAAGGAAAGAATTCTACCCCTGAACCACCAGTGTCCTCCTCACAATCATTTAGTGAGGAGAATCGGGGAGGGTAAATTGTCCTGGGCAGAGGAAATGGTAATGTGAAAATTCCGATGAACTCTAAATATGTAAATTCCTATACCTTCTCCACCTGTGATCCCTGGCATGCTCTGGCCCTGCTGATCTTCCCTGGCTCAGCTCCTGAACCCAGAGTTGCTACAATGTATCACATACAATATCCAGTTTTCAACCAAAAATTATTAGACAGTCCAACAAAAAAGAAAATGTGCCTCCTGCTCCTCAAAGAGAGGAAATCAACAAATACAAACTCTGAGGAGGCCAGAAGACTTCAAAGTACAGGACTTCAAAGTACCTATTGTAAACATGTTCAATGAATTAAAGAAAAATACATTCAAAAGAAAATATGTTCAAGGAATTAAAGGAAAATATGGTTACAATGAGGGAACAGATAGAGACTCTCCATAGAAAAATGAAAACTATTTTTTAAAATGGAAATTCTAGAGCTGAAAAGTACATTAAAATGAAAAACTCACTGGATGAGCACCAATTCTGAAGAAAATATCTGAAAGCTTGAAGATAAATTAATAGAAATCATTCAACCCAAAGAAAAGAGAGAAATAAGGTTCGAGAAAAAAAAAAATAACAGAAAACTTGTGGGACAATATCAAGTGGTCCAGATACATGTAACTGGAATCCCAGAAGGAAAGGAGAGAGAGAGAAAGAAGAAAGAATTTGAGGAAATAATGGTTGAAAACTTCCAGGTATCAACGGAAAACATTAACGTATAGACTGAAGAAGCTCAACAAACGCCAAACAGAGTAAACAGAGTAAACAGAAAAGCCAGTCCTAGGCAAATCACTGTTCAACTGCTGAAAGTCAAAGAAAAAGGGGAAAATCTTGACAGATTCAGGGAAAAAAAAGACATGTCCATGAAGGGGAACAATGATATAATGAACAACTGGCTTCTTATCAAGAAATATAAAGAAGATAAATCCCAAGGCTGTTTTTGTTTTTCCTAATTCTCTCATTACAACTTTATTTGCTTTTCTATGACTTCACTAGATTTAATTTGCTACTTTTTCCTAATTTCTTGTGTTGAATGCTTAATTAATTCATTTTTGTTCTTTCTTCTCATACATGATTTTTTTTTTTTTTTTGCACAATTTGAAAATGAACGTCTTACCTAGGAATTTTCCTCTGGGTGCAGCTTTGCCTGACAATTACCGATATTTAACAGAAAAGTTCTCATTTTCATTATTTTCTGGGTCCATGCTCCTGCGGCATGTTCTCCACCCCCAAACTCCAGCCCAACTCAGGGATGCAGCACCTTATATGAGAGTGATCCGTGAAGGAGGCAATTATTGAACCAGGGCAACACCTGAATTTCTAGGATGGAGGGAGAGGGGAAGGAAGGTAAGCAAAGCTTGAAAACATCCCCCCTAGATCTTCCTCCAAGTTGAGAATCAATCAATACAGCATTGCAGGAGGGTTTGATTTCCTTTTTGACCTAAGAATTGTTTAAACCAAAACCAAACCAAACCCAATGCTGTCGAATCAATTCTGACTCATAGTGACCCTATAGGACAGAGTAGAACTGCCCTATAGAGTTTCCAAGGAGCGCCTGGCGGATTTGAACTGCCGACACTTTGGTTAGCAGCCGTAGCACTTAACCACTACGCAACCAGAGTTGTTCAGGAGAGAATTTTAGAAATTTCAAATGGTTGATTTTGTTTTCAATTTTGTTATTTATTATCAACTTTTGTCATTCTGCTTGCTTGTATTCTAGTCTGACAACAGAGTTTGTACTATAAATAACAGGAATTTAGTACGGTTATTTTTTTGGTGGATGTTTGTGAATGTCCTGCAGGTACTTGGACCCCAAGGAATCCCTGACTCACAGGCCCCCAGAAGACTCCAGCAGTCTGAGGGGCCTCCAGAGCCCAGCCCCCACCTGCCTCTCCCCTCTCCCTACCCCATCCTACTTCCCCCCCAGTTGGAGCAAACAGTGGGAGAGTCACAGCAGACCCGGTTCCCTGGGAGCTTGTCCCGGAGGGTTGCCAGCATTCAGGGTCAATACTTCTCTAGCTAAATACTAACTGGAGTTAGCAGGAGCCTCAAATGCACATAAATAATAACGTTCATCAATGGTTAATTGTTCATTGATACAGTTCTGCGCTGGGCACTGTCCTGAGCATCTTATGAGGTGGATTGTCTCATTCATCCCTCAAAACAACGCTATAAGGTGGGTGCCACTACTATCCCCATTTCATAGATGGGGACACTGAGACACAGAGAGGTTTGTAACTTGCTCGAGGTTCATGCATAAGCTCTGTATCTGGAGTGAGAGACCTGGGAAAGTGCCCAGTACAGCCTGCTCATTTTACAGAGGAGGAAACTGAGGTCCACAGAGCTTTAAAGGCGTGCATGACGCCACAGGAGCTCCCTTTCCAGACTCTGTATCTCCTTCCTGTTCAGGTGTCCCTCCACAGTAACCCACTTCCTTCACTCCAGTCAGCCCCCACTCTGTCCTGGACCTGGCTCACTTGGGGGCACTGATGCTTGGCCCATGGATCCCTCCCACCCTGATGCTGTTCTCGTCTGACTGACCCAGTGCCCATATGGACGACTGCCTGAAAGTGGCTCCTGAGGCCTACCTGGACCTCGGAGGTTCTAGAAGATTCTCCTACCCTTGAAAGCTTAAATTCAAGCCCCCCACTATCCCATTTGCCCACTCCACTGACCACCCAGTCCCATGGTACATGCCCCTCCTTCCTGGTCCAGCTGAGGGCCAAGGCCCCTCATGCTCACTAGGAAACAACCCCCCTGCCTTAACTCTGTTCTTCTAACTTGTCTCTTAGCAAAACCCTCAACATGATTCCATCTAGTTCATCTGACACTGCCTTCTGGGCCCTACTCTGGATGCTGAGAGCAGCTGGAGAGATTCACACCTCACAGACAGAGACCCTCCCCACCCCCCACACTTTCCAGAGCTCCCGTCTCTCTCATTCTACCCGTGGTTGTTTCCAATTTCCACTCTGGAAAACTCTTCCCTACTTGCCCTTTCGCTCATCAGTTGAAACAACCTGTTGCAGTCGAGTTGCTTCAGCTCTGACTCATAGCAACCCCATAGGACAGGGTAGAGCTGCCCCCCAGGGTTTTCTAGGCCGTAATCTTTACGGGAGCAGATCGCTGTCTTTTTCTCTCGTGGAGTGGCTGGTAGGTTCAAACTGCTGACCTTTTGGTTAGTGGCTGAATGCTTAACCACTACTCCACCAGGGCAGTTGAAATTGTTGCCGTTAGGTGCCACCAAGTCAGTTCTGAGCACAGAATAACACACTGCCCGGTCCTGCGCCATCCTTACATTTGCTGTTATGCTTGAGCCCATTGTTGCAGCCACTGTGTCAATCCATCTCATTGAGGGTCTTCTCTTTTTCGCTGGTCCTGTATTTTGCCAAGCATGATGTCCTTCTCCAGGGACTCATCCCTCCTGACAACATGTCCAAAGTACGTAAGATGCAGTATCGCCATCCTTGCCTCTAAGGAGCATTCTGGTTGTACTTCTTCCAAGACAGATTTGTTTGTTCTTTCCGCAGTCCATGGTATATTCAATATTCTTTGCCAACACCACAATTCAAAGGCATCAATTCTTCTTTGGTCTTCCTTATTCGTTGTCCAGCTTTCACATGCACATGGTGGGATTGAAAATACCATGGCTTGGGTCAGGCGCACCTTAGTCTTCAAGGTGACATCTTTGCTTTTTAACACTTTAAAGAAGTCCTGTGCAGCAGATTTACCCAATGCAATGCGTGTTTTGATTTCTCAACTGCTGCTTCTGTGGCCGTTGATTGTGGATCCAAGTAAAATAAAATCCTTGACAACTTCAATCTTTTCTCCGTTTATCATGATGTTGCTTATTGGTCCAGTTGTGAGGATTTTTGTTTTCTTTATGTTGAGGTATAATTCATACTGAAGGCTGTGGTCTTTGATCTTCATTAGTAAATGATTCAAATCCTCTTCACTTCCAGCAAGCAAGGTTGCATCATCTGCAAAATGCAGGTTGTTAATGAATCTCCCTCCAATCCTGATGTCTTGTTCTTCTTCACATAGCCTAGCTTCTCGGAGAGAAAATAGAAGACGAGCACACAAAATGGTAGCCATTAGAGACATCATTCTATCGATCATTCCCACCTTCTCCTGGGTCTTTTCTAGCCTAAAGAAAGACATGAGTCCTTGGAATGAAAAATAAAAACAATACACACCTGTTGATGTTGAGTTGATTCCGACTCATGGCCACCCTGTGTGTGTCAGAGCAGAACTGCTGCACAGAATTTTCAATGGCTGTGTCCTTTTGGAAGTAGATCACTTTCTTCTGAGGTACCTCTGGACGGGTTCAAACTGCCAACCTTTCAGTTAGTAGTGGAACAATTAATCGTTTGTGCCACTCAGGAACTTTGGAATAAAAGGAACCATTGAATATTGAGGAAGCCCTGGTGGTTAAGAGCTTGGCTATTAATCAAAAGGTTGGCAGTTCAAATCCACCAGCCATTCCTTGGAAATCCTATGGGCCAGTTCTACTCTGTCCCATAGTCACTACAAGTCAGAATTGACTTGACAGCAATGGGTTTTGAATATTGAGAAGGATAAATTAAAAATAAGAGCCCACACATCCTGGGAACTGAGGATACGTGCTAAGGATGAGAAGGAAATTCTAAAAGCTTCTAGGGAGAAAAAACATATTACCTACTTACAAGGAGACAAACATATTGACATCAGACTTCTCATCAGCAGCACTGGAGGCAAGAAGACAGGAGGAATATCTTAGAATTTCTGCCTGAAAATAACTTTGAGTCTGGAATGTTTTCCCTAGCCGTGTCTGGCTTTCCTGGCTATCCCTCAGTGGCCATTGCACACTCAGTTTCCTCATCTGTAAAATGGGGATAATGATAATACATCTCACACTGGCTTGTGGTGTGAAGATTAAGTATGTTTATGCATAACACATGGGGTCACCGTGAGTTGGGATTGACTGTGACAGCACACAACAACACAACACACATATATGGGACCTTTGTGTCTGGCAGCTCTTATTTCCAAAATGATCATCCTTGCGTGCATCCCCAGGAGCCCAGACACAAGCTTCCAAGCTTCTCTCCAGGGTACCCACCAGGGTGTGTGCCGTTTCAACATTAGCACCAGGCGATCAGTTGGGATTCATTGTGCTTACTGATATGTTTGAGTACACTCCTGCCATTTTGCTTTGTTTATTCTTTTTACCAAGCTTCCTTAAGGATCCCTAGTGGTGCAGTAGTTAAGTGCTCAGCTACTAACAGAAAGGTCAGTGCGGTTTGAACCCACCAGTCTGCCAAGGGAGAAGGATGTGGCAGTCTGCTTTCCCCTTTTCCTTCCCTTTCATGAATTTATTACATTTTCTTTGTTCCATCTTTTTTTTTTTTTAACTCTCACTCTTTGGAAGTTACCTGTTCTTTCTCTATGCTCCTAGTGATTATCCTCAAAAATTTCACGGGAATATTTTTTAAAGTTGTATTTTTCTAATAACTTCTTGGGTTAATCTATGTCTTTCCCCAGAGAGAGCAGTGGCCTCAGCAGGCCTCTGCTTCCCTCGGCCCCTGCTGGCCCCTCAAACTTGGGTTCCTTAGGGACTGTCACTTCACAGCCTTGACTAGACAACATCTGCTTCTGGAGTCTACCTAAGATGTCCCGGGCTTTGGCTTCTGGTTGCCCTCGTAGTCTCCCATTGTCTTGGATTCATATTTGTTTGTGCCAGCGGGGAGCTGAGCATGGTGGAGCTGGGACTTGAATCCAGGCAGCCTGGCTCCAGAGCCCCCATTCACAACCATTGCCTCCCCACAGCACTGCTGTCGTGTTGATTCTGACTCAGAGCTGCAGGGCAGAGTAGAACTGCCCTGTAGGCTTTCCAAGGCTGTAAATCTTAGAGAAGCAGACTGCCACATCTTTCTTCCTTGGACTTCCTGGTAGGTTCAAACCGCTGAACTTTTGGTTAGCAGCTGAGCGCTTAACCACTGTGCCACCAGGGCTCCTTAATGACCTGTCAATTAGTGGTCAATGACCTGTTGATAACCTTCTAATGACCTGTTGATAACCTATAAATGACCTGTCAGTGATCCAGAACTGGCCCCCAGGTGTGGCAACTGGTCAGTTCTTAGGAGATTCCTGGTCAAGCCCCTCCTTGCAGCCCATCCTCTCCCCTCTCTGTAAGCTTTGAGCCACCCTTCCCTTGGGAGGTGGCCTTGGGTTTCAGGGCTGCAACTGGGAGTGGTCAAGGCCACGTAGGAGACATCCTTCCTTGGGAACGGAAATAGGCCAGGATGGTGCCCTGGGTACCAACGTGGCTTCCTGTGTGAGGCAGGGTGGGGTGAGGAGGTGGCCGGCTGAGGGGTGTGGAGGCCCAAGGACAGGGTGTGTCCAGAAGAGGGTGAGGTGGCCACTTGACAGGGCTCCAAGGAGCTCTGTGTGCCATTGCCAGAGGCGACCCTGGCTTTGGCCAGATGGAGGGCCTTGTTGACCTCCATGAGAGCAGTTCCATTGAGGTGGGGACAGAACCAGGCCGCATGAGTTGAGAAGCCTGTTGGGGACTGGCCAGCACAGACACTGTGGAGAGGGAGGGATGGCTTCATCTGGGGGAGGGTGACACCAGGCCTTTCTCTGAGAGGGCACCTGAGTGAGCTAACGCTGGAGGGATGGGTGGGGAAGATGCCTGGAGACAGAAAAGTTCCCGAGAAGGTGAGGGGATGGGCAGTCCTGACAAGCAGGCAAGGGCGTGGACATGGATGCCACGTTTGGTGGAAGGAGGCCAGATACCACTGAGAAGTGGGTGGAGAGGCAGCCGCTTGCCTCTGGCAGCTCAGTCCGCTCACTCCCCACTGGAGTTTCCTCACTGCCCTGGAGCAGGACTTACCCGCATGACGATCACTGGGCTGGCAGCACCCTGGGAAACGGCTAGAAGCGAGTTTGAGTGACAGGGACCGACAAGTCCCGACACATCAAACTGTGCCGAGTAGTCACGAGGCTGCCTGGTGGCCGGGGCTGCAGGCCTCAGCCAGCAAAAGGACCTGGGACTCAGACTAGGGATCTCTAGAGGGGCTGGATTACCCAATAAGCAAGGTATGCACGGGCCCAGTTGTGCCTTCCCACCAGTCTGCAGTTCACAATTTCACCTGTCCCCTACCACTTAAACGATGTGGTGAAACCATGAAAAATTCCTTACCACAGATTAGCAAGTAAATACAATTAAGCCTTGCTTACCTTGGTCAGTGCAAACCACTGCCTACCATGCTTACTGGTTAGTTCACGCCGACCCAGGCCAGGGGCCCAGGTGGGACTCCGCAGGTCAGGAAATGAAGGACCCCCCAGTGTCCGCCAATAACATGAAGTCACTCAACCTGCCCTGGTCACCTTTTCCTGGGAACATCCCAGAGTGGTCCTTAGTCCTTTGTCTTGGTCGAGGGCAGCTCTTTCCCTCCTCTCAGAATTCAAAGACAGGTCCTCTGAGTTCAGCATTTGCCCCGTGGGGTATTGGAGGACAGTTTCTAGAAGGACCGGGCTGCCTGGACTAGGAGGGAAACACTTCACCATCTCCGAAGCAATACAGCTTGTTTCCAGTCACCCTGATGCCATTCACTCACTCACTCATTCACTCATTCATTCACTCATTCGTCCAGCACTTGTCCACTGTGAGCCGGCCAGGCCGCGGTGAATGAGGCGGATACCTGAGGGTCACCCTGCAGTCGGGGAACTGGTTCAGCCGGCTGCTGAACCCCAAGTTGTGGCTGAGGCAAGGAAGGCTCCTGAGGCCTTAGCTGAGACCCAAGGGGAGACTCGGGAAGGGCAGGAAGGGCTTTAGGTGGCAAAGGTGGAGGTGAGTGGAACTCCCAAAGAACGGCTGCTGGAGTGGGGTGTGGGTGGGATGGAGGGACAAACCAGAGGGATTCTGGCTGGGGGCAGCCGCAGTGGCAAGAAGGCTTGGGAGGAGGCTGCTGAGGTCCTGTATGTGTGTGTGTGTGTGGTGGGGGGGTGGTTTGAAAGGGCTGTAGTGGGACCACCTGGGTGGGGTGGGGAGAAGGGCTTGGAAGACAAGGAAGCGTGGCCCAGGCTGGCACTGTGGAAGCATCGTGCACAGGAAAGCAGGGATGCGAGGACCCAGGAAGGTGGTCCACGTTGTGGGAGGTTGAGTATCCCCGGACCCCTGGGGCAGGCTCAAGTGAAAACCCCAAGACACCCCCTCCCCCTCGAGCAGAGCTCTGTCCAGCCCACAGATCTTGACCGTCAGCACCTTCAGGGTTTGGCTCAACCTGCAGAGAAGCACTCAGCCCAAAGTCACAGCCCTCTGGGACCAAAAGCTTATTTGGGAGGTGGTCCCAGGAGACGCGGTAGGGGAGTGAAGAGGGGACAGGAAGGGGAAGGCAGTGACACAGGCTGTGTTATCAAGGAAGTCACTCTGAGGGAACTGGGGTTCAGTCCCAGGGGGCACAAGGAGACGACAGAGCAGCCTTGGTGTTGCCCCTGCAGAGGGGCTTCTGCCTGCTGCCTCCCACCTGGGGTTGGGGTGGGCAGCTGCAGGGCTGACACGCTGGCACTGGGCGTTGCCCCTGCAGAGGGACCTCTGACTGTCGTCTCCTGCCCAGGGTAGGGGTGGTCTGACACGCTGACACTGGGCTCACGTGACTCAGGGCTAGAGACAGTGTCTCCTCAGTGACAGAAAAACACACTTCACCGATGAGACAGTCTTTGGTCATTTTGGGGGGCTGCCCCTTGGAAAGGCGTGAGGCCACCAGTATGTTGCTGCTGGCACCCCTGAAGCTGTCAGCTCCTCACCCAGAGATGAAGAGAGAAATCTCAGTCCTTTATCCAACCATCACTGCCGTCTTCAATCCCCTGCAAGGCTTGGTGAGGAACATGCGGCCCGTGCATCCCAGAGAGCAGCTGGGGTGGCCTGCCAGCTCCAGCCAAAGCCTCAGCTACCTCACTGGGCCAAAGGACAGCTTTGGGTCTGGCAGCTCAGTCCCCATGGCCTGGTCTAAGCCCCCTTTGGCCGCCGAGAGTGTCTGAACAGCCAGCCTTTGTCCGGGTGGTCACAGGCTCTGGGGCTCAGTGCCCGGCTGGTTTTTCCCAGGCCAGGCTGAGCAGGCGGAGGTGCTGGAGCCATGGAAACCACACAGACCACCTGTCCTGCCCAATCCCTTCTTTCTGCCCAGTTGCGTTCCCAGCCTCTGCAGACCTCCTGGGGTGCTGGCTCTGCCCCAGCTGGGCCCTGGGCAGAGCAGGACTTGGTGGCCCTGGCCCCCACCCATCCCGGGTTCAGCTGGGTTAAGTTCAGAGAAAGCCAAGGGGTTCTGGTGCTCTAGGGTCCCCTTGCCAGCTCCCTGCACCTGTCAGTCTCCAGACGCAGGGTCTGCAGACTATGGGCAGAGGGGCTCCTTCTTCTACCATGTCCCTCTTCTTCTCCAACCACTTCTCTGTGGGGCCCAGGGAGGAGGCCCCAAACCAAAACCAAATTCATTGCTATTGAGTTGATTCTGACCCATAAGGACCCTATAAGACAGGGTAGAACTGCCCCATAGAGTTACCATGACTGTAATCTTTATGGAAGCAGACTGCCACATATTTCTCCCACGGAGCGGCTGGTGGGTTCAAATCACTGACCTTTTGGTTAGTAGTCAAGCAATTAACCACTTTGCCACCAAAGCTCTTTAGGGAGGAGGCCAGCTCTGGGAAATGCTTTCTGATCTGTCCTGGTTATCTAGTGCTGCTATAACAGAAATACCACAAGTGGGTGGTCTCAACAAACAGAAATTTATTCTCTCACAGTTTAGGAGGCTAGAAGTTTGAATTCAGGGTGCCAGCTCCAAGGGAAGGCTTTCTCTTTCTGTCGACTCTGGGAGAAGATCCTTGTCATCAATATTCCTCTGGGTTTAGAAGTTTCTCATCATAGGGACCCCAGGTCCAAAGGACACACTCCCCTCCTGGCTCTTCTTTCTTGGTGGTAGAAGGTTGCTTCTCTCTTTTATATCTCAAAAGAGATTGACTCAAGATGTGACTTGATCTTGTAGATTGAGTCCTGACTCATTAACATAACTGCCTCTAATCCTGCCTCTTTAACATCATAGAGCTAAGGATTTACAACACACAGGATGATCACATCAGATCACAAAATGGTGGACAACCACACAATACTGAGAAAAATGGCCTAGCCAAGTTGACGCACATTCTGGGAGGGGACATAATTCAATCTGTAACATTCCACCTTTTGGCCCCCACCAAATTTATGCCTTTCCCACATGTAAAACACATTCACCCCATCGTATTATCCCAAAAATCTTAAATCAACTCCAAGACCAAAATCTCATCTTCTGCAAAATTCTTCTTCATCTGTGAACTCTAGAATACAAGTTCTTGGCTTCCAAAGCACAATGATGGAACAGACACATGCCAGACCTTTCAGTTACAAATGGGAGAAACTGAAGGGAAAGAAGGGGTAACAGGCACCAGGCAAGTCAGCAGGACACACTACATTAGCTCTCAAGGCTTGCAAATAATCCTCTGTTCTCTGAAACCATTTAGGCAGTGGCCCTGCCCTCCAGACTGTGGGTGTTGGCCACACTCTCCAGATTCTGGGTGGAGGCCCCTTGGCCTTGGGCTTCGGCTCCACCTTCCAGGCCCACTGAGACCTCGAATTTGGGCAGCCCCATTCTTCTAGTCTGTCTGAGTGGCAACCCTACTGCCTTGGCTCTGGCTGGCCCCACTCTTCTGCCCCTTGGACATGGCAGCCCCACCTCCTCAGCTTCGGGCAGAGGATCTGGCCCCATTCCACTGGCACTTGTGAAAGGCAGCTCCACACTCTGGAATAGAATTGTTAGAGATCTCTGACTCTTTGAAACCAAGGAGGCCTGGCCCCACCCTTAGAGACCCAGCAGGCTGTGGTTCCACCCTTTGAGACTTAGGCAGCTCTGCTTCCTGTGCTCCTAGTCCCTTCAGCTTCTGCTTCCTGGTTCCTTGGGCTCTCAGCCCCTCGGACCCTCAGCCCCTCAGGCCTCTTGGGCCTGCCTGCTGGGGCAATTGTTACAAAACTCTTTAGCTCTACCAGTAAGTGCCCAGAGGCACCCCACTTCTCCAGGAAGCCTCTTGCCCGAAGGCACTCAGCTCTCTTGCTCCATGGGTCAGCTCCCTACCATCTAGTGTCAGTCTCCTGGTTCTACTGCTGCTTCTTGCTATTTGCACCATCTCCAGTGTTACAGCTCTCCTCACTTCCTTCTGAGCCTTTACCAAAATTGTCTTTGATGTCCATAATTGCACCAACAGTCTCTTCAAGGCAATCTAGGCTTTTACTATTAGGCACTTTAAAACTCTTCCAGCTTATACTCATTACTCAACCCCAAAACTGCTTCCACATTGTAGGTATCTGTTACAGCAGCACCCCACTCCCAGTGCCAAATTCTGTCTTAGTCACCTAGTACTGCTATAACAGAAATACTACAAGTAGATGGCTTTAGCAAACAGTTTTATTCTCTCACAGTTTAGGAGGCTAGAAGTCTGAATTCAGGGTGCCAGCTCCTCAGGAAGGCTTTCTTTCTGCCTGCTCTGGGAGAAGGTCCTTGTTATCAATCTTTCCCTGGGTCTAGAAGTTTCTCAGTGCAGGGACCTCAGGTCCAAAGGATGTGCTCCACTCCTGGCTCTTCTTTTTGGTGAAAGGCGGTCACTCTTCTCCCTGGTCATTTCTCTCTTTTATATCTCAAAAGAGATTGACTGAAAATACAACTTAATCTTGTAGATTGAGTCCTGCCTCATTAACATAACTGCCTCTAATCCTGCCTCATTAACATCATAGAGGTTGGATTTACAACACATAAGAAAATCACATCAGGTCACAAAATGGTGAATAACCACACAATACTGAGAATCATGGCCTAGCCAAGTTGACACACATTTTGGGGGGACAAAATTCAATCCATAACATGATCAGAGCTGTCCCAATATGAAATAGCCTGTCCAGGGTGGTGGTGAGCTCCCATCATGTGAAGCCTGCAAGGGAAGATATTGGGGGCTACTATAAGGGAATCCTTGTGTGTGTGTGAAACTAACTGAGTGAATGAGGAAATGAAGAGTTCATTTAGTAAGCACCAATGGTGCTGGTCTGTCATGAATTCAATTATGTCCCCCCCCAAAATGTGTGTATCAATTTTGTTGGGCCATGGTTCCTAGTATTATGTGGTTGTACTCTATTTTATAATTGTAATATTATGTTAAAGAGGATTAGGGTGGGATTGTAACACCCTTACTAAGGTCACATCCTTGATTCAATATGAAGGGTATTTCCCTGGGGTGTGGTCTGCACCAACCTTTTATCTTACAAGAGATAAAAGGAAAGGGAAGTAAGCAGAGAGTTGGGGACCTCATATCACCAAGAAACCAGCACCAGGAGCAGAGCGCATCCTTTGGACCCGAGGTTCCTGCATGGAGAAGCTCTTGGTACAGGGGAAGATTGATGACAAGGACTGTCCTCCAGAACCAACAGAAAGACTTCTCCTGGAGCTGACGCCCTGATCTTGGACTTCTAGCCTACTAGACTGTGAGGAAACAAATTTCTCTTTGTTAAAGCCATCCACTTGTGGTATTTCTGTTATAGCAGCACTAGATAACTAAGTCATGGTCCTTTGTGCTAGGCCCAGTACCAGGCACTGAACACATGATGGTGAGGTCAGTCACGGTCACTGTCTTCCTGGGACTCAGAGTTGCATGGACAAGGGGATATGGGTGTAGACACATGTACGAGTGGATAACTGCCCCAGTAAATGGATTAGGATCTGAGAAGGACCACAGAGATTATGAGTTCAGTGCTTAGAAAAAAGGCCTGAAAGTCAGCCATTGAAAACCCCGTGGAGCACAGTTCTACTCTGACACACATGGGGTCACCACGAGTAGGAATCAACTTGACAGCAACTGATTTTTTTCCCTATTACATATATGGGGAAACTGAGGCACAGAGGGGTACAGACATGCTACACAGAACATGGATAACTCCCTGGGTTTCTGGGCCCACTATCATCCAAGCTGCAAAGGTCCATGGAGGTTCTAAGAGGGAAGGCTCCCTTCCAGGTGTGGGGGTGACTCGCCTCCTTCAATGTGGCTGCAGGGAAGCCGGGCATTATTTATTCACTCAATGAATGCTCCCCAGCTGGGGCAGGTGAATCCCTTCCAAGAGGTCTTCTTCACTCCCACATCTGGTGCCTGGCTCCAAGGCTGGAACTGTCAGCCGAAGCACCTCCCTGCAGCCTCTTCGTGTGCCTTGGCCTTCCTTACGGCATGGGGTCTCAGGTGAGTTGAACTTCTTATTCCAGGATGGAGATGCACGGCCTTCTACTATTCAGTCTTAGAAGGTCCACAGCAGCATGCCTGTCACACTCTGTTGTTGAAGTCATCTTAAGCATGGACAGATTTAAAAGGAGAGGACAGACCCCCACCTCTCCATGGGAGGCTGTCTTAGGTTGAGTTCTCTAGAGACGCAAAACCAGTGAAGCATATATATATCTGAGGGAAATGGCTCACATGATTGCAGAGGCTGGCATGTCCCAAGTCCGTGAGTCAGGCATCAGACTGGAGGCTTTTCCTGGCTCTCATAACTGCAAGGGGTGACGAACCCAAGATCGGCAGGTCATAGGGCAGACTGCTGGCTCACAGGCTGCGGAGGCTAACAAATCTGAGATTGGCAGGCAATATGGCAGGCCACTGGCTCAAGTCTCAAGAACCAGAGGTCAGATGATGAAGAGCCAAATGCAGGATCTAGAGCAAGCAAGCAAGTTTTGCTAAAACATCCACAGATATATTGGATGCAGGCCACACCCCTGAGGAAACTCCCCTTGTAACTGACTGGCTGGTCACATCATGGAGGACAACTACACCATTACCTAACTGCCAAACCACGGAGAATCATGGCCCAGCCAATCAATGCACAAACTTAACCACCGCAGGGGCCAAAACCAGTTGCCGCTGAGTCAGTCGACTTCTCATGGCAACCCAATGCGTGTCTGAGTAAAACTATGCTCCAGGGTTTTCAACGGCTGATTTTTTGGAAGTAGAAGGCCATGCCTTTCTTCTGAAGTGCCTCTTGGTGGACTTGAACCTCCAACCTTTTGGCTAGCAGCCAAGCACATTAACTATTTGTACCACCAGGGGGATCCTTGATGGTAGGAGCACCAAGAAATTTGCAGCCATATTTGAAACTGCCACACTACCACCTATTCCTAGGCTCAAATTTCCTCCTCTCCTCTATCAAAATTCTCCCATCTGCTAAGACTGGGCTTAAATCCCACACCAGAAAACGTTCCTGCTAACTCCTACCCCCAGCAGCACTTCCTGTCCATCCATGTGCCCTTGGTTATGACCTCCAGTCAATAACAAGGACAGCCAGGAGGTGTGATCCCTCACCTTGGTGCCATGCCTGTGTGTTCACACATGTATGTTCTTCTTTGGTTCTCAGAGCAAGCTTGTGAGCCATTTTCAGAGAGGGGGCATCTCACCTGGAGTTCTGTAGGATGCG
The DNA here is from genome assembly GCF_024166365.1 of Elephas maximus indicus. Lineage (NCBI taxonomy): Eukaryota > Metazoa > Chordata > Mammalia > Proboscidea > Elephantidae > Elephas > Elephas maximus. The sequence goes on along the minus strand of NC_064822.1, from coordinate 190,699,809 downwards.
TAGGAGTTCTCTAGGCAGATAGAGTTGGGGAAGAGGCATGGTGAGCTTGGACACATTGCAGTTGGGTGGGGCAGGAGGACAGAGTTTCACTTACCCTGGGGCAAGAGGGAGTTTCAGTGAGGCCCTGAGCAGACTTGGTTTTAGGAGGACCCTCTGCCCTCTGTAGTGGGACTGCTTAGACGGGCCCAGCGAGGGGCCCCTGGCAAGAGCCTGTCTGCCTGTACTCCTATTTTTCCATGTGGTTCCTTGTGTCCCATCAGCCACTCTCTGGGTGGGGACAGTTACCTCCACCTTACAGATGAGAAAACTGAGGCTCGGAGAGGTTTTCCTGGACTCCAAGCTGGGGAGGAGGGGAGGGTGCCAGAGAGCTGGAACCAGGGTTGGGGGCTCCCCTTGTCTCCCCCATGCCCTCACCCCACAGGACCCGCCTCAGGCGGAGGGGAAGCTCCCCCTCTCTCCAGCACTCCAGCAGCCCCCCAGCTTCCCGACCCTCTCACCCCGACCGCATGTTCCAAGCTGGCCGCGCTGCTGGACATCTGGTTCCACCGGCAGGCGGCAGGGGGCATGGCCACGGGCTCGCTTAGGTCCAGTGCTCCTCTCAGGCCCAGGAGGGGGTCAGAGGGCAGGTGGACTGAGGAGAAACTGAGGCCCAGAGGGGCAAAAATTGGCTTCCTGCGTGAGCTTGCTGGTCTTAACTGTGAGAACCTGGCCCCCCTTGTGCCGGCCACTTGGTTCCGGCTCTGGAAATCAGCTTCTGCCTGCCTGGTAGCCGCTGCCACGGGCAGTGCCAGGCAGCCTGCTTGGTCCAACACAGCCCGACTCCTGAAAGGCTGACAAAAGCCAGCTGTCCTCCCAGCGGCTGCTCGGCGGGCAGACACCCGGAGGCGAGACGCTGGCCTCGTCTGGCACTGAGGCTGCCGGGAGGGCCCTGGAAAGCTCCACGCCACTCCCACTCCTGCTAGGCAGCTCTTTTCCGGAATGGCTTCCCGATGAGGTCATGCAGCTCGGGAGGAGGCCGCGGGGACGCTGCTGGCCAGGCTCCTGCTCGGGGGAACATGGCTGTCAGCAGCCTCCTTGTCCAGTTTGGCCTAACTCTGTCAAAGGAGGCTGCCAGTGCCATGAGGGGGATCTGGGGTCTCACCGCCTGGTCCCCGCCCTGGCCTGCAGCCTCACATTGACCCTCAGAGCCTCCACCCCACCCTGCCACCGCACCACCCCCCAGGCACAGAGGGGGATCCGAGGCCCAGGGAGGGTCACGCTGTGCCCAGCATCCTGCAGCGGGCAGCCATGGAGCAGGAGTTCCCAGCTCTTCCCCTGCACCTTGGAGGCCTCGGGTGCCTGCCAGAAGGAGGGCTGGGAATGACATAGGTGCCTGCTCTGAGTGGCCAAGCAGCCTTTTCCTGAAACATGAATTTTCCGGCCACAGAGCAAGAAGCTCTGAGGCCACCCGCCTTCCCGGGCTGGGACCAGGAGGGAATGCCAAGTTGGCGTGGGAGGAGGCCACTCGGCCAGGCCGGAGCCCTGCTGAGGTGGTTGAGGCCGCCGTCCACCCCACATCCATCTTGGGGCTGCTCTGCCCCATGGGGAGGCAGCGGTCCCCTTCCTTGAGTGCGGGATATCTCCCTGCCCGGCTTCCATGAGGGTAGGACTTGCCCCAAGCAGCTGTTGAGAGACAGGGCTGGGGAGGGCCGTGTTGACCCCACAGGGCCTGCCCACGTTGACCCCATAACTGCCAGGCTCTGCGCTGGGCAGGCTGTAGGAACCAAGTCCCCCAGGTGGAGAAAAGGACACCCCAGGAGGGCAGGAGTGGCTGCAGCAACCTGAATCCTGGCGCCTGACTCTAGAAAGGACTCAGTGGGCACCGCAAGGCCGCTGGCCAGAAGTGACCCCGTGTGGGTCCCCGCCAAGGGCCGTGGAGCTGGAATGGGTCACCGCCCTGGAGGGTGGGCGGAGCAGGAAGGGCAGGCCTGGGATTCCGGCCCTTGGGGGGTCTGGGCGCTTCCTGGGGCTGCGGGTCTGGGCAGTGGAGCCAAGGGGAGCGCGAGGTCAGGGGACGTCTCTGCTTGAATGTGGTGTGCAACTTGGGCCGAGTCCTCCCCTGGCTGGGCCTCGACTTCCCCATCTGCAGCCCAGAAGTGGGTGGGAAGGGACCTGAGCTCCGGGAGCGTTCCAGAGCCCATCAGGAAGCAGCTGAGGCCGCAGCCCTCCCAGCCTGGTCGGAGTTCAGCGTCAGAGGAGACTCCTCCGCCTCGCCCACTGCGCCCGCGCCAGATGAGCCGGGCTGGCTCAAGGTCGCGGAGTTAGCGGCAGAGCCAGGATCCCAGCCAGACTCCACCGCTGGCCCCGAGTGACCCCAAAGCTCCGCGCCCCTCCCTCCCTCCCTCCGCCTCTCCCTGCACAAAGCCGGCCTCCTTCCGGAGAGGGCCTCCCTGCCAGCGGCGGGACTGCTCCCCTCTGCTGCCCCCTGGTGGCTCCAGTGACGCATGGCAGTCCTATGCAGAGCCCCTGGCACCCACAGGACGAGAGGCACCCACAGGGCCAGGGGCATCCTCAGGGCCAGGGGTACCCACAGGGCCAGGGGCACCCACAGGGCCAGGGGTACCCACAGGGCCCGGGGCACCCACAGGGCCAAGGGCACCCACAGGGTAGAAGGTATTCACAGGGTAGGGGGCACCCACAGGACCACAGGCACCCACAGGGCCAGGGGCACCCACAGGATGAGAGGCACCCACAGGGCCAGGGGCACCCACAGGACCGGGGACACCCACTGACCCAAGGGCACCCACAGGGCTGGGGCATCCGCTGACAACAGGCCATTTCTTCTCTGGAAAGAGGAGCATGAAGACACTTTCGCGCCGCCTTCCAGGGCCGTCCTGAGGCGCTGTCTCCTTGCAGGTGGGGCCACCCCAGCCTGACACACTGAGGGTACAGCCACACTGCTCCATCTCCGTATCATGGGCTCCAGAGGCCTGGATGATTTTGCTGGCTGACTTGGCCGTTACGTCACAGGGTGGCCTCTGGAACCTGGGCCTGGTCCTGGGTTTTCTCTGAGGTTCCCAGCAGGCAGGTCCTGCCAGTGCCTCACTGGGTCCAGGGCTCAGGGGTCCGCTCAGAGCCTCGGTGGCTGGGAACTCTCACTCCCAACTGACAGTGTGCAAACTGAGCCTAGAGAGGGAGGAAGCACTCCTTGAGGACGTGTGCGTGCAGGAGCCTGCATGCACAAACTGGGTGCTGTCAGCAGTGCTGAGGGGTCACCATTTGTGGGTTAAATCAAAGTGCATCTTGGAGGCTGATGGCCGGCCTCTCAGGAGCGTACTCCCCCCAGCAGCAGAGGAGCGAAGACAGTGAGGGCAGTGATACCCCCCAGCCCCTCGGAACCCCAGCTCTGTCCACATGGAGCAACCCGCTCCATCGCCCCCACCCTGCTTGGCCTCCATGTGGCTTCCTTGCCTCCTTTCTCCCCTCCATCCGCCCATCAGCTGCCACCAGCATGGTTTTCTTAAATTCCACCTCGCTTGTGTTTTGTCCTTATGACACTTGTGGGCTGTGGTTAGTCCCTTCCACTGGGCTCTGCAGGCCCGGCGGGGGGCGGGGGGGTGGCAGTGGGGAAGGGAAGTGATGTCCAGAGGTCCTGGGGGCAAGGGTGACCAAGCTGGGCCTAGAATGCAGAGTCTGAGCTGCCCGTCTCCCTCCTGTCCAAAGAGCTGGGCAGGAGGGGGCTGCGGCCATCCCACCAAGGGATGCGTCCCCACCGTGGCCTTGCATGGCTTCCAGCCTCGAGGAGCAGCCAGGCTGCAGGGGGTCTGGGACTGGACCGTGGTGTTTATTCAGCTGTTGAAGCTGGCGCCGCACCCCATGGGGGCCTTGGCTCTCTGGACTTAAAACACGCAGCCCTGTCCCCACCGAGCAGGCTCTTGGGCAGTGGCCTTCTCAAACCAGGGTTTCTGTGGGGGTCTTAAGGGGCCAGCCATCATGAGGCATGCTGCAGGTCCACCTCTCCGTCAGAGATCTGGTGGCAGAGGGACCACAGGGACAGCTGCCATCTCCTAGAGCACACTCCTCCTGCTTTTTTTTTTTTTTTAAGTAGACTTTATTTTTTTTAGAGCAGTTTTAGGTTTCAGAAAAAAATTTTGGAGCAGTTTAGGTGCAGAAAGTATAGAGTTCCCACAGACCCCCGCCCCCCGCAGTTTGCCCACTAGTAACATCCTGTGTTGGTGTGGCCCATTTGCTGCTATTGATGAACAATGAAAAAAACAAACCCACTGTTGTCCAGTCCATTCCAAGTCATGGCAACGCCTCCGTTACAGAGCGGTTAGTACCGGAGCTCTAGCTGATCGCACCAGCCAGATGGCTACGTTGTTATTAACTGAAGTCCTATCGTATAAGGAGCCCTGGTGATACAACAGCTAAGCGCTCAGCTGCTAACCTAAAGGATGGAAGTTCAAACCCGCCAGCAACTCAGCGGGAGAAAGACCTGGCAATCTGCTCCTGTAAAGACTAAAAAAAAAAAGACTAAAAAAAACTAAAGCCTAGAAAATCCTACAGGGCAGTTGTACTTTCTCACACTGAGTCGCTACAAGTTGAAATCGACTCCATGGCACCCATCAACAACAACAAACCAAACCCATTGTTGTAGAATCTATTCTGACTCATAGCGACCCTACAGGACAGAGTAGAACTTTCCGAGGCTGTGATGTTTGTGGAAGCCAACTGCCACATCTTTTTCCCGCGGAGCGGCTGGTGGGCTCAAACTGCTGACCTTCCGGTTAGCGGCCAAGCACTTAACCACCGTGCCACCAGGGCTTCTTGACAACAACATCCTTTATATTAGTTCACTCCAGTGTTGTACAGCCTTTGGGGTCTGACAAATATGTACTGTCACGTGTCTGCCAGTACACACAGTAATGTAATTACATACGTTATCATACAGAATAGTTTCCTGCCCTGAAGATGCCCTGGGCTCCACCTGTCCATCCCTCCCCCGCCTCCCGACCCCCGGCAACCACTGGTGTCCTCACTGTCTCTGTAGTTTTGCCTTTTCCAGAATGTCATGTAATTGGAATACAGAACATAGCTTTCTCAGACGGGCTCCTTTCACTGAGCTACATGCGTTTAAATTTCCTCCGTGTCTTTTTGTCCCTGAGTAATGCTCACTGTATGGATGGGTCACAGCTGTCTGCCATTCATCTGTTGAAGAACACCTTGGTTGCTTCCAATGTTTGGCAATTATGTGTGTCCCTTCTGATTTAGATTTCTGCGTCAGTGAGGTCCAGGTTGGAAACAGACAGCACCTTCTGTTGGGGTCCTTTGGTTATAAAGGGACTGTTTACAAAGCGTGGGCAGAGCTCAGGAAGCTACACGGGAAGGAGCTGTCTCTGGGGCTAGTGGCCTGAGGGGCCAGGGCCGCAGGTCCTGCTGCCTGGAGACGGGGGCCTTTTGCAAGAGCTGTGGCCTCTGGTCCAGGGCCCTTGAATCTCTGCCAGCGCCTCCCCCAGCAGAAGCCCAGGGGGTAGGGGCAGGACTGCTGATGTGCTGGCCCAGTCACCCCAAGCAGGGCGGAGGTGGGTCTGAGGGTCTAAGAGGCAAAGGGAAAGGAGACAGCAGAGGCCCCAGAGAAGGAAGACTGGCAACTGTAGAATGTTCCTTTCAGGTGTAGGGACGGGAAGACTCTGGACAGAGAAGCCCCTTTATCTTCCTGTCACAGAAGCAGAGATAGAGAATTCCGTTGGAAGCCAAACAAAGGGTTGGAACGCGACGGCGAATTGTATCTTCCAAAGATGCTCAGAGTACTTTCCCTCCTGCGTTTCTTCTAGAATCTTTCCATGCCCCATCCAGGGGTGAAGTTGTGTTCTCCTTCCCTTGGATTTTGGTGGGCTTGTGGCTGCTTCCACGGGTACAATGTGATGGAATGGGGTGTATGTGTCCTGAGGCTAGAGTATAAAAGCCCTGCCCTTCTGCCCAGCTCTCTAGGGTGCTTGCTCTTGGAATCCAGGCCATGTGGCAAGGCCATGTGTAAGGGCCTCAGCCAACAGGCAGCACCAACTGCCAGACGTGAACCAGGTGGGTGCCAAGGGTGAAGATGCCTCCAGATGATTCCAGTCCCCACCTTTGGCCCCCACCTCGAGTCTTCCAAGCTGAGGCCCCAGATTTTGTGGAGAGAGATGGTCCCACTGTGCCCTGCTCAAATCCAGACCCAAGAAGCCATGAGCTTAATCAAGTAGTTGTAAGCATCTGTGTTTTGGGGGAATTTGATACCTACCAAACATAGCAACTGGACCAATAAGCCACATCATGATAAATGGAGAAAAGATTGAAGTTGTCAAGGATTTCATTTTACTTGGATCTACAATCAACAGCCATGGTACCAGCAGTCAAGAAGTCAAAAGACTCATTGTATTGGGTAAATCTGCTGTAAAGGACCTCTTCAAAGTGTTGAAGAGCAAAGATGTCACCTTGAAGACTAAGTTGTGCCTGACCCAAGCCATGGTATTTTCAACTGCATCACATGCATGTGAAAGCTGGACAGTGAATAAGGAAGACCAAAGAAGAATTGACGCCTTTGAATTGTGGTGTTGGTGAAGAATATCGAATATACCATGGACTGCCAAAAGAATAAACAAATCTGTCTTGGAAGCAGAACAACCAGAAGAAAGGATGGCAAGACTTTGTCTCACATACTTTGGATGTTATTAGGAAGGACCAGCCCCTGAAGAAGGACATCATGCTTGGTAAAATACAGGGTCGGGGAAAAAGAGGAAGACCCTCAACGAGATGGGTTGACACAGTGGCTGCAACAATGGGCTCAAGCGTAGCAACGATTGTGAAGATGGCGCAGGACCGGGCAGTGTTTTTTCTGTTGTGCATAGGGTCACTATGAGTCAGAACCGACTCAATGGCATTTAACAACAACAACAACAACAAAGATAGCAACTGGCACAAACACCACCAAGGCACAGATTGGTGCCACGTGTCTTACCAGTCACTTCTCGACGGTCTTGAACCAATAACTCATCTCTCTTTGCTCAGAGTGAGACGCTCTGTGGGTGCTAGGCATTGAGCAGCCACAGTACATCGAGATGACTCCACTGTGCTTGCCATCCCTTGGTCTTACTACTCCTAGCCTTTCTGGCTCTTTGCCTGGGTCAGTGGGGCAGTCACCTCCCCAGGGTGGAAGGGGCAGGGGCTCTATCAAACAGATGGGGATGGTGCCCAACAATTTTTTTGATGATCAATCATATGAGGCCTCCTTTGCCAGCTTGGTCATTGGCTTTCCCAGGCAACTTCACGACCAGGGGGTGGTTGGGGTAGCCACGCTGGGAGACTCAGAGCTGGGGGGCCGCACTCAGTACCTGCCTTGTCTGCAGGGGAAGAAGGGAGCCCCGTCTGGCCAGAGAGTCTGCCAAGGACTTGGGGCTCAGGATTAAGCCTTGACACCTTCCGATTCTACCCTCGGAATAGTAATATTTGTGTAAACAGCTGCTTTCCTTTTTTGCCTCGGCTGCTGTGGAACTATGAGCCAAAACCGAGAGACTCATCTCTGAAGGTGGTAAAAGCCCCCCATCTCACCCTCACTTTCCCTTCATCTTTCACCTCCACCTTTAACCACGCTGTTCTGTGGTATCTTTGTTGCAGCCCCAAATTCTTTCTGAACAAAGTGACCCCTGACCCCTTCCTTTAGACTCCTTATTCCCACAGCCCTTTAGATGGGTCCCCAATATAGAATTCAGCCTTTGGGAAGGCACACCAGTGGATGCCTAGGATATCACACCTGGCCCGGATGCCCTGAAGCCTCCCACCCAGGATTCTTCAACTTCTACCATGGGCTAGCAACCACTCCACTTCCTTTGCCCCCCTTCTCCATAACCACCCCTCTGCAAGTTCTGTTAGCACTCCACCACCCTGATCCAAGCCACCTCCACTTCTTGCCTGGACGACTGTGGAATCCCCTTGTCTCAGCCTCCTGCTTTCGTATGCTGTCAAGTCAATTCTGACTCATAGCGACTGTATAGCGACCATATAACTAAATAGAACTGCCCCGTAGGGTTTCCTAGGCTATAATCTTTATGGGAACAGATCACCAGGTCTTTTCTCCTCTGGAGCCACTAGTGGGTTCGAACAGCCCACCTTTCAGTTAGCAGCAGGGCACTTAACCGCTGCACCATCAGGACTCCTTCTTAGTCTCCTACAGCTTCGATAGCAAAGTGCAGCAAATTGAGCGGCTTATAAAAACAGAAATGTATTGTTTTACAACCCCAGAGGTGAGAAATCTGAATTCAGGGTGTTGGCAGGGCCATGCTTTCTCTGAAGGCTCTAGGGGAGGAGTCTTTCTTGTCTCCTCTGGCTTCTGGTGGGCTCAGGCATTCCTTGGCTTGCAGCTTCGGCATAATTCTGTCATCGCGTGGCCGTCTTCTCTCTGTCTCTCTGTTTCCCTTCTCTCTTATAAACATACCACTCAGATGGGATCAGGACCCACCCTACTCCAGCTTGGCTTTATGTTAACCCAACGGAAAACATCTTTAAAGACCCTATTTTCAAACTAGGTTATGTTCACAAGAACCAGAGTTAGGACTTCAGTGTATCTCTTTGAGAGAACACAGTTGAATCCGTAACACCCCCTACTGGGCTGGGCCTCCTCTTTTGCCCTAACTGCCTCTGCTCCCTTCAGGCAGCCAAGATGAGTCTAAACATGCTAGGGCCTGGCTTAAAACCCTCCAGGGCCTTCTCACTACCTGGAGAATCAAACCCACACTTCCTGCTTGGCTCACGGGGCCTGTCTTAGGCTAAGTTCTCTAGGGAAGCAAAACCGGTCAAGCATAGAGAAAGAGAGAGGGAGATTTGTATCAAGGAAATGGCTCACAAGGTTGTAGAGGCTGGAAAGCCCCAAGTCCATGAGTCAGGCATCAGGTTTGAGGCTTCTCCTGACTCACATACCTGCAGAGGCTGATGAAGCCAAGGTCTGCATGTAACACATCAGGTTGCTGGCTCAAACCCCAAGAGCCAGAGGTCAGATGATGACGAGCAGATGCAGGATCCAGAATAAGCAAAAGCCAGTGAACTTTGCCAGAAAGTCCATATACATTGGATGCAGGCCACACCCCCGGGGGAAAGCCTTTTCAACAGATTGGCTGCTCATAGCAGATCTCATCATGGAAGTGATTACATCATTACATAACTGCCGGACTACATCATAAAGGCCATATCACTGAGAATTATGGCCCAGCCAAGTTGACACACAACCTTAACCATCACCCATCACTGTCCACCCCTTGTCAGCTTGGCACCTGTACACATCTCCTTAAACCACATATAATCTCTAAATAAAGACAGTTATAAAGTCATACTTGTGCCTAACATGATATAACTAAAATGCAACTTAAAATACACAACAAAAACGCACTAGACTTTTTTACATCTTGTATTTTATAAGTGAAGAAAGCTAAAATATTTGATGTACACATTGTTTTTGTTAGGTGCTGTTGAGTCAGCTCTGACTCATAGTGACCTTATGCATGACAGAACAAAACACTGCCCAGTCCTGTGCCATCCTCACAATAGTTGTTATGCTTAAGCCCATTGTTGCAGCCATTGTGTCAATCCATCTCATCAAGGGTTTTTTACTCTTTCAATGACCCTTTACTTTACCAAGCATGGCGCCCTTCTCTCTCCAGGGACTGGTCCCCCCGATAACATGTCCAAAGCATGTGAGATGAAGTCTCAACATCTTTGCTTCTAAGGAGCAATCTGGCTGTACTTCCTCCAAGACAGATTTGTTTGTTCTCCTGGCAGTCCATGATATATTCAATATTCTCTGCCAACACCATTATTCAAGGGCATCAATTCTTCTTCGGTATTCCTTATTTACTATCCAGCTTTTGGATGCATATGAGACAACTGAAAATGTCATGGCTTGGGTCATGGAAGCCCTGGTGGTGTAGTGGTTAAGAGCTAATACTGCTAACCAAAAGGTCAGCAGTTCCAATCTACTAGGTACTCCTGAGAAACCCTATGGGACAGTTCTACTCTGTCCCGTAGGGTCGTTATGATTCAGAATCGATTCAATGGCAATTTTTTTTTGTGGGGGGAGGCATACCTTAGTCCTCAAAGTGACATTTGCGCTTTTTCACACTTTAAAGAGGTCTTTTGCAGCAGAGCTGCCCAACGCAATATGTCTTTTGATTTACTTGACTGCTGCTTCTACGTGTGTTGATTGTGGATCCAAGTAAAATGAAATCCTTGACAACTTCAATATTTTCTCCATTTATCATGATGTTGCTTATTGGTCCAGTTGTGAGAATTTCTATTTTCTTTATGTTGAGGTGTAATCCTTACTGAAGGCTATAGTCCTCTTTGCTCTTAGCAAGCAAGGTTGTGTCATCTGCACATTGCAGGTTGTTAATGAATTTTCCTACCATCCTAATGCCCTGTTCTTCTTCATGTAGTCTTGGTTCTCAGATTATTTGCTAAGTATAAAGATTGAATAAGAATAGATACAACCCTGATGCACACCTTTCCTGATTTTAAATCACGCATTATCCCTTTGTTCTGTTCAAACTACTGCCTCTTTTTCTGTGTATGGATTCCTCTTGAACTCAATTAAGTGTTCTGGAATTCCCATTCTTGGAAATGTTGTCCACAATTTGTTATGGTCCACACAGCCGAATGCCTTTGCATAGTCAATAAAACACTGGTAAACATCTTTCTGGCATTCTTTGCTTTCAGTCAGGATCCATCTGATGTCAGCAATGATATTCCTTATTCCATGTCCTTTTCTGAATCGGGCATGAATTTCTGGCAGTTCCCTGTCAATATACTGCTGCAGCCATTTTTGAATGATCATCAACAAAATTTTACTTATGTGTGATATTAATGATATTGTTCAATAATTTCTGCATTCTATTGGATCACCTTTCATTGGGATGGGCACAAATATGAATCTCTTCCAGTTTGTTGGCCAGGAAGCTGTCCTTCAAAATTTTTCACAAAGATGAGTGAGCACCTCCAGTGCTGCATCCGTGTGTTGAATCCTCTCAATTGGTATTCCATCAATTGCTAGTGCTTTGTTTTTTGCCAATCCCTTCAGTGCAGCTTGGATTTCTTCCTTCAGTGCCATTGGTTCTTCATCATATGCCACCTCCTGAAATGGTTGGACATCAACCAATTCTTTTTGGTACGCTAACTCTGTGTATTCCTTCCATCTTCTTTTGATGCTTCCTGCGTCTTTCAATATTTGCCTAATAAAATCCTTCAATATTGCAACTTGAGGCAAGAAAGAAATACTCATAATGATTACAGTCCTCAATTCTGCAACTGGTCAGATGGTCATAAATGGCATTTGGAACTACCTTCTTCCACCACCCATTCTGTATTCCCCTTACCCTCAGCAAGCACCTCAGCTGGTCATGGTTCTTTGCCTGATGGGGTGACCCAAACCTTCATTCCTGAAGGGTCTGGGCCATTAGTAGTCTTGTCGGAATTGAATTGCTGTACTTTTCTACTGCCTTTAATCACAAGGCATGGTAGTACTAAGAGGCATCTTAAGGTATCTCCTGTGTTCCAGACATACTCTTCTTTACTTCTATTATGTAATATCAATCCAATTTCCTCCTGGCCATCAGGATCAGTCACACTAGCCAATGTAGTAAATCCCTTCTTTGCCTGTTGATCCAGAGGCATGAGGAACCCAAAGTGATTGGGTGGCATTCTTAGCTTCCAGTTCAATGGAATCAGTGTTTTGTCTCCTGGTGGGAGCTTTCCTCAATTTGGAATTAAGAGCTCTAGACCCACGTAGCCCAAGGTCTCAGGGACAGGAAGCAAAAATTTTGCAAGTGGGTCACTAAAGGTAATAGTGAGTAGTACCATTCCCATTTCCACTCCTTTATTCTTGGACCGCTGAATCCTGGCTAAGGGAGAAAGAGCACCATATATTGGATGCTGGTTTAGAGCATATACAACCTCCTGGAGAACATTGCCCCAACCCTGCAAGGCATTGCCACCTAGCTGGTGCTATAATTGTGTCTTTATAAGGCCATTCCATTGTTCTATCAAGCCAGCTACTTTAGGATGATGGGGAATATGGTAAGACCAGTGAATTCAATGATCATAGGTCTGTTGCCGCACTTCATTTGCTGTGAAGTGAGTCCCTTGATCTGAGGCGATGCTGTGTGGGATACTGTGATGGTAGATAAGGCATTCTGTAAGTCCAAGGATGGTAGTTTTGGCAGAAGTATGTCGAGCAGGGAAGGCAGATCTGTATACAGAGTAAGTGTCTATTCCATTAAGAACAAAATGCTGCCCTTTCAATGATGGAAGTGGTCCAATGTAATCAACCTGCTGGTTGTTGGCTGATCACCTGGAGGAATGGTGCCATATTGGGAACTCAGCGTTGGTTTCTGCTGCTGGCAGATTGGGCACTGAGCAATGGCTGTAGCCACACTGACCTTGGGGAGTGGAAGTCCAAGTTGCTGAGCCCATGTATAACCTCCATGCTTGCCACCACAACCACTTTGTTCATGAGACCGTTGGGCAATGACTGGAGTGGCTGGGGAAAGAGGATGACTGTTTTCCACAGAACACATCATGTATCCATTTGATTGTTAAAGTTCTCCACTATCAAGGTCGCCCTTTGGTCAGCATTCACATGAGACACAAATATTTTCACTTCTTCGGCCCATTCAGAGGGGTCTATCCACATACCTCTTTCCCACACCTACTTGTCTCCAATTTTCCAATCATATTCCTTTCAAGCCCCTGAACTTCCAGCCAAACAATTGGCCACAGCCTATGAATCAGTATACAATTGCACATCTGCCTGAGTATATCTGAGTATATCTATTCCAATTAGTGAGTATATCTATTTCAATTACTCATTCTGGAACTGGGAAAATCACTACAGGATGGGCTCAGGGATTCACCACTGGACCTACTGTGAGATGGACATGAGCCAAGACTCCATTAATAACCTGACCTCCATAGGCCCCCACTCTGACTGGTGGGCCACAGTGATATTTGGGCTTTCCTGGAATTAGTGTCAATTCAAAGCCAGTATAAAATAATCCCCGAAAACTCTGTTTATTTCCTTTTTTTCAATGAACAATCTCTTTTGTAAAAGGCCGTAGATCCCATTGGGGAAGGCTGGGGGAAAGGTTAATAGCATATATTTTTGCCAGTGCAGTGGGGTCCTTCCTCAATGCGGCCTGGCCTCTCCTTCATTCAAGGGGTTGTGGGTCTGTAAACTCACTCAAATCCTGGAACTGATTGAGGGGCTGTGGCTCTCTATTTTGCTGATTTAAGTTAGACTGCCATTCACTTGACATAGAATTCTTGTGCTTGTACAGATCAAATAAATATTTAGTAGATTTCCCATCTATTTCATTTCTAGGGGCACCATGACTAAGTAGGCACAGCCATAAGTCCATACCAGTCAGGTTATTCTAATTACTGCTTTGACTGCGTTGCCCATTACAGTAACCACGTTCACTTTGTTGGTTGAGCCCCACCGCTTGGCCCCTACCACCATGGGGTCCAATCAGCCTCATTGTAGTTGTTGTTGTTGTTAGGTGCCGACGAGTTGATTCCCGCTCATAGTAACCCTACGTACAACAGAAAGAAACACTGCCCAGTTCTGTGCCATGCCCACAATCATTGTTATGCTTGAGCCCATTGTTGCAGCCACTGTGTCAATCCATCTCGTTGACGGTCTTTCTCTTTTTTGTTGACCCTGTACTTCCTGACAACATGTCCAAAGTATATAAGACGTAGTCTTGCCATCCTTGCTTCTAAGGAGCATTCTGATTGTACTTCTTCCAAGACAGATTTGTTCCTTCTTTTGGCAGTCCAGGGAATATTCAATATTCTTTGCCAACACCACAATTCAGAGGCATCTATTCTGACTTCCTTATTCATTGTCCAGCTTTTGCATGCTTATGATGCAATTGAAAATACTATGGCTTGAGTCAGGCACACCTTACTCTTCAAGGTGACTTCTTTGCTTTTCAACACTTCAAAGGGGTCTTTTACAGCAGTTTTGCCCAATGCAATGTATCTTTTGATTTCTTGACTGCTGCTTTCATGGGCATTGATTGTGGATTCAAGTAAAATAAAATTCTTGACAACTTCTATCTTTTCTCCATTGATCATGATGCTGTTTACTGGTCCAGTTGTGAGGTTTTCTTTATGTTCAGGTGTAATCCATAGTGAAGGCTGTGGTCTCTGATTTTCATCAGTACGTGCTTCAAGTCATCTTCACTTTCAGCAAGCAAGGTTGTGTCATCTGCATAACAAAGGTTGTTAACGAGTCTTTCACCAATACTGATGCCCTGTTCTTCATATAGTCAGGCTTCTCGGATTATTTGTTCTGCATACAGATTAACTAGGTATGGTGAAATGATACAACCCTGATACACACCTTTCCTGACTTTAAACCACTCCGTATCCACTTGTTCTGTCCGAACAACTTCCTCTTGATCTATGTACAGGTTCCTTACGAGCACAATTAAGTGTTCTGGAGTTCCCATTCTTGGCAATATTATCCATAATTTTTTATGATCCACACAGTCAAATGCCTTTGCATAGTCAATAAAACACTGGTAAACATCCTTCTGGTATTCTCTGCCTTCAGCCAGGATCCATCTGACATCAGCAATGATATCCCTCATTTCACATCCTCTTCGGAATCCGGCCTGAATTTCTGGCGGTTCCCTGTTGATGTACTGCTGCAGCCGCTTTTGAATGATCCTCAGCAAAATTTTACTTGCATGTGATATTAATGATATTGTTTGATAATCTCTGCATTCTGTTGGATCAGCTTTCTTGGGAATAAGCACAAATACGGATCTCTTCCAGTCGGTTGGCAGGTAGCTGTCTTCCAAATTTCTTGGCATAGATGAGTGAGCATTTCCAGTGCTGCATCCATTTGTTGAAACATCTCAATTGATACTCTGTGAATTCCTGGAGCTTTGTTTTTCACCAGTGCTCTCAGTGTAGCTTGAGCTTCTTCCTTCAGTACCATCGGTTCCTGATCATGTGCCACCTCTTGAAATGGTTGAATGTCGACCAATTCTTTTTGGTATAACGACTCTGTGTATTCCTTCCATCTTCTTTCGAAGCTTCCTGTGTCATTTAATGTTTTCCCCATAGAATCCTTCACTATTACAACTCGAGGCTTGAATTTTTTCTTCAGTTCTTTCAGCTTGACAAATGCCAAGCATGTTCTTCCCTTTTAGTTTTCTATCTCCAGTTCTTTGCATATGTCATTATAATACTTTACTTTGTTTTCTCCAGCTGCCCTTTGAAATCTTCTGTTTGTTCTTTTACTTCATCGTTTCTTCCTTTTGTTTTAGCTACTTGACATTGAAGAGCAAGTTTCAGAGTCTCTTCTGACATCCCTCATGGTCTTTTCTTTCTTTCCTGTCTTTTTATGATCTCCTGCTTTCTTCATGTATGATCTCCTTGATGTCATGCCACATCTCGTCTGGTCTTTGGTCATTAATGTTTGACTTGTCTAATCTATTCTTAAGATGGTCTCTAAATTCAGTCGGGATATATTCAAGGTCATACTTTGGCTCTCGTGGACTTGTTCCAATTTTCTTCAGCTTCAACTTGAACTTGCGTATGAGCAATTGATGGTCTGTTCCACAGTTGGCCCCTGGCCTTGTTCTGACTGATGATATTGAGCTTTTCCATTGTTTCTTTCCACAGATGTAGTCGATTTGATTCCTGTGTGCTCCGTCTGGCGAGGTCCATGTGTACAGTCTCTGTTTAAGTTGTTGAAAAAAGTATTTATAATGAAGAAGTTGTTGGTCTTGCAAAAATCTAGCATGTGATCTCTGGCATTGTTTCTATCACCAAAACCATATTTTCCAACTACTGATCCTTAGTTTCCAACTTTCCCATTCCAATCACCAGTAATGATCAATGCATCCTCATAGCATGTTCGATCAATTTCAGACTACAGACATTGGTAAAAATCTTCAATTTCTTCATCTTTGGCCTTAGTGGTAGGTGCATAAATTTGAATAATGCTCATATTAATTGGTCTTCCTTGTAGGCATATGGATATTATCCTATCACTGAAAGCATTGTACTTCAGGATAGATCTTGAGTGTTCTTTTTGACAATGAATGCAGGGCCATACCTCCTCAAGATGTCATTCCCAGCATTGTAGATCATATGATTGTCCAATTCAAAATGGCCAATACCAGTCCATTTCAGCTCACTAATACCTAGGATATCGATGTTTATGCATTCCATTTCATTTTTGATGATTTCCAATTTTCCTAGATTCGTACTTCGTACATTCCAAGTTCTGATTATTAATGGATATTTGCAGCTGTTTCTTCTCATTTCGACTAATGCCACATCAGCAAATGAAGGTCCTGAAAGCTTGACTCCATCCATGTCATTAAGGTCAACTCTACTTTGAGGAGGCAGCTCTACCCCAGTTGTCTTTTGAGTGCCTTCCACCTCGGGGAGCTCATCTTCTGGCACTATCCTCCCCATGCATCTGTCAGTTTGTCATACTGTGGGGGCTTTCATGTTGCCGTGATGCTGGGAACTATGCCGCCAGTATTCAGATACCAGCAGGGTCACCTATGGCGGACAGGTTTTAGCTGAGCTTCCACACTAAGACAGACTAGGAAGAAGGAACCGGCAGTCTACTTCTGAAAGGAACTGAGCAGTGAAAACCTTATGAATAGCAGTGGAACATTGTCATTGTAGTTAGGTGTCTTAATTCAATTAGGCAGTTCCCGCTGTCAAATTTGATTCATATAAAATAGCAATCACGACAGTTTTCAAAGATGTTGGGGCTCCCTTCACAAATTTATTCCGTACTGTAAAAGGCATGTCCTCTGGGCACTTCATGTGTGGGTCTGTGTGTCTAGCCTGATAAATCCATTTCAACATGCCAATTCCCCTAAGCCTTTGGAAACTTTCTTCTACAATACATCAAGGCAGATCTGGTACTGCAACTCGATTTAGTGTAGGCCACAGTGTAATCCATGCTTCAGCAAGCCAACCAAATAAACCATTAAATCCTATCCTAAACTCTTGAGCTGAAACGTTGAATGAAGAATCTGTGCTTAGTGGGCCCGTATCAATAAACTCAGACTGATCCAACTTTATGTTCCTTTTACCATTATCCCACACTCTTAATAGCCATTCCCACACATATTACCCTGGTTTTTGTTTGCCATATTAGAAAAGTCAAGCAGTTCTTTTGGAGTGTAGTGTATCTCCTCCTAGGTCACACTTTGTACTTCAGCTTTTGGGGCTCACTGGGACTTAAGTCTAGTTATAGGTCCAGAAGCAATAACGAGTGGTGGGGATGTGTTTTAAGAACATTCAGTAACATCTTGTAAGGCGTCTGCCCCAGGCAAATCCCCAGGCAATGACTCAGACATGGCCCCAGGCAACATCTCAGGTGCTGCCCCAGTCAACATCTCAGGCGAAAGCTCTTCAGACACAGCTGGGTTTATTTCATCAGATGGTGGTGGAGGGGCCAATGGTTTTGTTGGCAGGAGAGAGTCAAAAGAATTAAGGGGCTCATTATTACGTTTCTTGATTATCTGCTGATATGTCCCTTTTCCAAGTTTCAGGATCCCACTTATTCCCAATAAATGCGCTTACTTTACCCTCAGCCACCATTGAGGTTGGGAATTCAACTGAGGGTGTAATTCAACCGCTCTTATCATAAGACTCCGGGTTTGGTTTTTGACAATATTAGCTCTATTACTACAAGAAACTAGGCTTTCTTTCTGAGCATAAGTGGCAACTTTGAGGTGTTTATGTGGTACTTGAGCTTTGACTCTAAAGTCCTGAGCTCATCTTTTTCTTCCACCACTTTGTCTAGTGAAAGTAGGACCAACAAACCCACTTCCTTATACTTCTCATTCTGACAAAATTGTAGAAAAGTATCAAACATGTGATCTCCCAGAGCCTCACCTTTCACCAATACCTGATCTATTGGTGGTGATATTTTGTGTTTTTGTATTGCCACCACACACCATGGATTAGCTGTGCCATCTTTACTACTGGAAGAAGAGTCACCAACATCTTTAAGACTAACCAGACTTGAGAACCAATTTAGAAAAAGCATCCTTACAATTTTGTTGACATGTTGAACACTAATGACCAAAGACCAGGTGTCATGGATTGAATTGTGTCCCCCCAAAATATCTGTTAACTTGGCTAGGTCATGATTCCCAGTATTGTATGATTGTCTACCATTTCATCATCTGATGTGATTCCCCTATGTGTTTTAAATCCTATCACTATGAAGTAATGAGATGGATTAGTGGCAGTTATATTGATGAGGTCTATGAGATTAGATAGTGTCTTGAGCCAATCCCTTTTAAGATATAAAACAGAGAAGCAAGCAGAGAGACAGGGGGACCTCATATCAACAAAAAAGCAGTGCCAGGAGCAGAGCATGTCCTTTGGACCTGAGGTTCCTGCACTGAGATGCTCCCACACCAAGGGAAGACTGACAAGGGCCTTCCTCCAGAGATGACAGGGACAGAAAGCCTTTCTCTGGAGTCAGCACCCTGAATTCAGACTTCTAGCCAACTGGATTATGAAAGAATAAACTTCTTTTTGCTAGAGCCATCCACTTGTAGTATTTCTGTTATAGTGGCACTAGATAACTAAGACATCAGGCAAGTTGTGGCATGACATCAAGGACAACATACATAAAGCAAGAGGTCACTAAAAAGACAGAAGAGAAAGAAAAAATGAAAGCGGATGTCAGAAGAGACTCTGAAAGTTGCTCTTGACTGTCGAGTAGCTAAAGAGAAAGGGAGAAATGATGAAGTAAAAGAGCTAAACAGAAAATTTGAAAAGGCAGCTCAAAAAGACAAAGTATTATAATGACACGTGCAAAGACCTGGAGATAGAAAACCAAAAAAGAAGAACATGCTTGGCATTTCTCAAGCTGAAAAAATTCAAGCCTCGAGTTGCAATAGTGAAGGACTCTATAGGGAAAACATTAAATGATGCAGGAAGAATCAAAAGATGGAAGGAATACACACAGTCACTACACCAAAAAGAATTGGTCGACATTCAGCCATTTCAGGAGGCAGCATATGATCAGGAACCAATGGTACTGAAGGAAGAAGTCTAAGCTGAACTGAAAAAAAAAAAAAAAATTGAACTGAAGGCGTTGGTAATAAACAAGGCTCCGGGAATTGACGGAACACCAATTGACATGTTTCAACAGATGCAGCGCTGGAAGTGCTCACTCGTCTATGCCAAGAAACTTGGAAGACAGCTACCCGGCCAACTGACTGGAAGAGATCCATATCCATGCCTATTCCCAAGAAATGTGATCCAACAGGATGTGGAAATTATTGAGCAATATCATTAATATCACATGCAAGTAAAATATTACTGAAAATCATTCAAAAATGGCTGCAGCTCTTCATCGACAGGGAACTGCCAGAAATTAAGCAGATTCAGAAGAGGACATGGAACGAGGGATATCACTGCTGATGTTAGATGGATCTTGGCAGAAAGCAAAGAATACCAGAAAGATGTTTACCTGCGTTTTATTGACCATGCAAAGGCATTCAACTGTGTGGATCATAACAAATTATGGATAATATTGCAAAGGATGGGAATTCTAGAACAGTTAATCATGCTCATGAAGAACCTGTATACAGATGAAGAGGCAGTTGTTCGAACAGAACAAAGGGATACCGCATGGTTTAAAGTCAGGAAAGGTGTGTGTCAGGATTGTGTCCTTTCACTATACTTATTCAATCTATATGTTGAGGAAATAACCTGAGAAGATGGACTATATAAAGAAGAACTTGGCGTAAAGATTGGAGGAAGACTCATTAACAACCTTCTTTATGCAGATGACACAACCTTGCTTGCTGAAAGTGAAGAGGACTTGAAACACTTACTGATGAGATCAAAGACCACAGCCTTCAGTATGGATTACACCTCAACATAAAGAAAATGAAAATCCTCACAACTGGACCAATAAATAACATCATGATACACAGAGAAAGATTGAAGTTGTCAAGGATTTTATTTTACTTGGATCCACAATCAACACTCACGGAAGCAGCAGTCAAGAAGTCAAGAGATGCATTGGATTGGGCAAATCTCCTACAAAAGACCTCTTTAAAGTGTTAGAAAGCAAAGATGTCACATTGAAGACAAAGCTGCACCTGACCCAAACCATGGTGTTTTCAATCGCCTCATATGCATGCAAAAGCTGGACGATCAATATGGAAGACTGAAGAAGAATTGATGCCTTCGTATTGTGGAGTTGGTGGAGAATACTGAATGCACCATGGACTGCCAGAAGAATGAACAAACCTGTCTTGGACGAAGTACAACCAGAATACTCATTAGAAGCAAGGATGTTGAGACTACGTCTCACATACTTTGGACATGTTATCAGGAGGGATCAGTCCCCGGAGAAGGACATTGTTCTTGGTAAAGTAGAGGATCAGTGAAAAAGAGGAAGACCCTGAATAAGATGCAGTGACACAGGGACAGCAACAATGGGATCAAGCATAACAAGGATCATGAGGATGACGCAGGACTGGGCAGTGTTTCATTCTGTTGTACACGGGGTCGCTGTGAGTCAGAATAGACTCAATGGCAGCTAACAACAGCAACAACAGAACTACTCGTAGTACCGAGTATCTTAGGCTGGGATCTCTAGAGAAGCAAAACCAGTGAAGTGTGTGTGTACAGAAAGAGAGGGAGATTTATATCAAGGAAATGGCTCACACAGTTGTAGAGGCTGGAAAAACCCAAGTCCATGGGTCAGGCATCAGGCTGGAGGCTTCTCTCGGCTCACATAGCTGTAGAAGCTGACAAACCCAAGTCCATGGGTCAGGCCTCAGGCTGGAGGCTTCTCTCGGCTCACATAGCTGTAGAAGCTGACAAACCTGAGATCAGCAGGTCAGACAGCAGGCTGCTGGTTCACAAGCTGCAGAAGCTGATGAACCCTAGATGGACAGGTAAGACAGCAGGGTGCTCACTCTAGTCCCAATAACTGGAGATCAGATGATAACAAGCCAGATTCAGGACCCAGACTGAGCAAAATCCAGCCAGTTTTGCCAGAAAGTCCATAGATATTAGATGCAGGTCATAGTCCTAAGCAAACTCCCTTTCAACAGTTTGGCTGTTCATAGCAGATTTCATCATGGAGATGATTATGTTATATCAGATCTCATCATGGAGGTGATCACATCAGTACAAAACTGCCAAACCACTGAGAATCATGGCCCAGCCAAGTTGACATACAACCTTAACCATCAGAGGGCCCTATGGTATGCCTCCCTCCACGACCCAGATCCGACCTCTCCCAGCCTTCTCCATGCCTGCCATACCTGCCCAGACACATCCTGACTGGTCCTCTGGACCTTCCTTTCGCTGCTCCCATGTCTAGACAGCTCTGGGTCATTATCATTCAAGTCCCAGTTCAGAGGTCCCTTCTCCAGAAGTGCCTCCCCTGACCACGCAGGCGTCCTCTCTGATCCTGTGTATTGGGTTTCCTATCTGCATGTCCTACTCCACCCTATTAGCCAGGATGCACTGGGTGTACCGATGTACAAACAGCCCCACCACTTGGGCCCCACACCAGCAAAGGTGTATTTCCATCCTTCCTGGGTAGGCATGGGCCCTGCTCTGGGCCACCCTTACTCCAGGGTTCAGCTGGTGAAACAGCCATGGCAGAGAGGAGGATGCTCAGAAAGCCTTGCACCAGTATTTATATACTCTGAACTGAGAGAGCCATGTGTCACTGCTGTTCACAGCTCATTGGCAAGGGCTGGTCACATGGTTTGGCTCAGCCTCGGAACCGGGAAGTGAGTCTTGCCATGTGCCTGGGAGCAGCAAGAATGAATACGCCACCCCCCGCCCCCAGCCTGTGAGCCCATGACAGCCAGGGGCTCGCCCACAGATCTCCCACTTCCCACTCCCAGCCTGGCATGTGGGGGTTTAATAATTACTGAGTGCTGGATTTTCTTGCTTGGGCCCAGGAGTGGTGGAGTTGGGGGTGTGGGAAGCAGGGAGCCGGAGGGAGGGCATGAAAGTGGGTCATCAGCACAATGATTAGGGGACACTAAGCTGCTTTCTGATAAAAGTGATAGAAAAGTTTGGGAGTGGTCGATGGTGATGGCCAAACAACATGATGAACGTAATGGCACTAAATGCTACATGTGAAAATTGTTGAAGCGCCCCATGTTTTGTTACCTACATGTTTGTGTTATCGTTAGTAGCTGTCTTAGTCATCTAGCGCTGCTACAACAGAAATAGCACAAGTGAGTGGCTTTAACAAATGGAAATTAATTTTCTTACAGTCCAGGAGGCTTTATTGTTGTTTTTAGTTGACATCAAGTCAGTTCCGACTCACAGCGCCTTCATGTTCTGTAGAACAAAACGCAGGCTAGTCCTGCGCCATGCTCGCAATGGTTACGCTTGAGCCCATTGCTGCAGCCACTGTGTCAATCCATCTTATTGAGAGTCTTCCTCTCCTTCGCTGACTCACTACTTTACCAAGCACGATGTCCTTGTCCAGGGACTGATCCCTCCTGACAACATGTCCAAAGTATGTAAGACCCAATCTCACCATCCTTGCTTCTAAGGAGCATTCTGGTTGTACTTCTTCCAAGACAGATTTGTTCGTTCTTTTGGCAGTCCGTGGTATATTCAGTATTCTTCACCAACAGTGCAGTTCAAAGGTGTCAGTTTTCTTCGGTCTTCCTTATTCATTGTCCAGCTTTCACATGCATGTGATGCGATTGAAAATACCACGGCTTGGGTCAGGCGCACCTTAGTCTTCAAGGTGACATCTTTGCTCTTCAACACTTTGAAGAGGTCCTTTGCAGCAGATTTGTCCAATGCAATGCGTCTTTTGATTTCTTGACTGCTGCTTCCATGGCTGTTGATTGTGGATCCAAGTAAAATGAAATCCTTGACAACTTCAATCTTTTCTCCGTTTATCATGATGTTGCTCATTGGTCCAATTGTGAGGATTTTTGTTTTCTTTATGTTAAGGCGTCATCCATACTGAAGGCTGTGGTCTTTGACCTTCATTAGTAAGTGCTTCAAGTCCTCTTCACTTTCAGCAAGCAAGGTTGTGTCATCTGCATAATGTAGGTTGTTAATGAGTCTTCCTCCAATCCTGATGCCCCGTTCTTCTTCATATAATTTGCTCAGCATACAGATTGAATAGGTATGGTGAAACGATACAACCCTGATGCACACCTTTCCTGACTTTAAACCACGCAGTATCACCTTGTTCCATTCGAACAACTGCCTCTTGATCTATGTACAGGTTCCTCATGAGCAAAATTAAGTGTCCCCCACATGTCTGTCAGTTTGTTGTACTGTGGGGGCTTGTGTGTTGCTGTGATGCTGGAAGCTATGCCACCAGTATTCAGACACCAGCAGGGTCACCCATGGCAGACAGGTTTCAGCTGAGCTTCCAGACTAAGACAGACTAGGAAGAAGGACCCAGCAGTCTACTTCTGAAAATAATTGGCCAGTGAAAACCTTATGAATAGCAGCAGAACACTGTCAGTATGCTAGAAGCCTGGATTCAGGGGAAGGCCCTCTCTCTGTCAGCTCTGGGGGAAGGTCCTCGTCTCCTCTCACCTTCTGTCTCTCACTTCCTTGGTTATCTTCACGCGGTGTGACATCTACCTTTCCCCATCTCTGCTGGATTACCTGTGCCTAATCCACTCTTTTTATATCTCAAAGGTGATTGGTTTAAAACACACAGTACACTGATGTGGCCTCATTAACACAGGAAAGAGAACCCATTCCCAAATAGGAATATAACCACAGGTATGGGGGTTACGATTTACAATACATACTTTTGAGGTGACACAATTCAATCCATCAGAGTTGCCATCAAGTCACTTTTAACTCATGCCGACCCCATGTGTTACAGAGTGGAACCATTCCATGGGGTTTCCTTGGCTGTAGTCTTTAAAGAAGCAGATTGCCAGGTCTTTACTTCCATGATACCTCTAGGTAGGTTTGAACTGCCAACCTTTAGGTTAGCAGCCAATTGCAAACCATTTGTGCCAGCAGGAGCCTTATCTATATATTTACCACAAATCAGCAATAAATAAAAGGGGGGGGGGATGGAAGGGTCATCCACCGTGAACCTGAGTTGAAAATGATTCTAATGAAGAAATCTGTGAGGAGCAAGTATCCACCGCCACCAAAAGGCAGAAAACCAGGAAGCCAATTAATGGCAAAATGAGTTTCCATATTGACTTCAAGATGGCAGGCAGCTGCTGGACGAGGCTGGGGTTTCAAATCCCTGCCCCCCAACTCAGCCCAGCGTCCAGGCTGCCTGGCCTGAGCACCTGTCCCTGGTGGTCGACGCCCTGTCTGTGGCTGCCAGGAGGAAAGGTGACCAAGTGGGGAAGAACCTGCAGACAGCCCGTGTGGTGCCGTTGTCATAACTGCTCCAGGTGGGAGTCTTTCCTCTCCTCCTTCACCTGGCCCCCAGCCCGCAGGACACATGTACACGTGGACTCTCCATCCCACCGCTGAGCTGTTCCCTCTCATTTGAGCTGCTGGGCGGGTTGCGGGGGCAGCACGAACAATGCCCCTCAGATGGCACCCCAGGCCCCTGCCCCCATGAAGCTAAAAGTCTAGCTGGGGAGAGGGGTACTGGTGGCAAGTCCTGGGGCAGGCGGGGGGCAGCCCAGAAAGGCTGCCTAGAGAAAAGTGCCTTGAAGCTGAGACCTGGCTACTGAGCAGGCTCAGCCAGGGAAGGCGTGTGGGTGAGCGGGTGGGGAGGAGAGGTCAGGGCCAGGTGGGTGCTGAGAGGGTCTTTGAATCAGGCCTGTGAACTCGGGCTGACCAGGCAGAGGGCCGGTGAGCAGAGGCAGGGAGCCAGGGCTCCTGTGCCTGGGGAGAAGGGAAGAGGAGACAAAGACCCCAGAGGGTCAGGGATGCTGTGCTGAAGAGCAAGAACTTTGAGGGCAATGGGGAGCCACAGCGTGCTGTGGGCAGGGGAATGTGTGTGTGAGCACTCAGTTCTCTACGTGGATTTGATCACTTAATGGAACCTTGGCGAGTTACTCCAGGACTTGTCCATCATCTGGGCGTGGCCCTCATCGCCCCCACACCAGAATACTCGGAGAGGGAGACAGTGGACCTCCAGCCTCAGAGAGGGATAACGGAGACTTTGGCCGGTTTTTTAAAGCATGGTTGAGACATTTGAAAGAAAAACAAGGAAAGAAAATTCTAGAAGCCAGAGGCCTGGCTGCTACGGGAATGGATCCCAAACAGTGGTTCTGGGGGGCAGATGAGCCAGGGGACCCTAATCTGCTGCAGGTCTCTGGGGGAGGGGACTGGACCTAAGAGGGGTCTCAGACCCGGGACAGGATAGAGGGGCTCTGAGCGTAGGGCAGGCCTGGCCTGTGACAGCCAAGAGCCCAGTGTTGGGGGTAGATTTGCAAAGGCCCATGGGCCCCCGTGAGGGGTGAGGTGAGGAGGGGCGGGGTCCTGGAGTGGCCCCAGGACCAGGCCTGCATTTCTGAGTCCCCAAGCGTGATGCACAGTGAAGTCGGCAGCTGGACCCCAGCCAGTGATGCTGCAGAGGCCAGGGGCCAGGAGGGAGGAGGGGAGACCTGAGGTGACTCAGTTTACCCCACTGACTGTGATCACATGGGTCTTAATTTCCTAGCCCTGCTGTAACAAAAATATGCCACCAGTGGGCGGCTTGAAAGAACAGATGTTTATTTTCTCACAGTTCACGAGGCTGAATTCAGGGCGTGGCTCCAGAGTTGGGTCCATCTTTGTTGGTGGCCCCAGGAGTTCCTTGGAGTAGGTCTCTCTTCGCCTGTGTGTGTGTCTCTGTGTCTCTTCTAGTCTTTTTATAACTTAGAAGTGATCAGGCTTAGGACCCCCCCTGCTCTGGCATTGCCTCACTAATAAAAATAGAACAAAAAAAAACCCTTTTTTCCAAACAGTGCCGTATTAACAGGTACCAAACCAGCTGCTGCCGAGTTGACTCTGACTGGTGGAGACCCCATGTGTATCCGAGTAGAACTGTGCTCCACAGGGTTTGCCGCGGCTGATTTTTCAGAAGCAGGTTGCTAGGCATTTCTTCCAAGGCACCTCTGGGTGGACTCGAACCTCCAACCTTTTGGTTAACAGCTGAGTACATTAACCATTTCTACCACCCAGGGACCCCATTTACAGGTATGGAGTTAGGATTTCAACACGTATTTTGGGGCACACCATTTGATCCGTAGCAACGCATCTGCTGGAGCTGGAGGCTTCTATACACATTCAGCCATGAGCAAGCGAAGCCTGCTCCCTTGGGCCGAGACTTCACCTTCTCTTCTCAAAGGACCCTCCAGAGGGCCTGTGACCCCCAGCGAGGCCCAGCCAGGGTGGTCTCTGCATGGGCGGCCCCCAGCCCAGGATGGGCACCATGGGAGTCAGGGAACACTCATAGGTCCCCAGGTCTGACCTCTGCAACCCACCCCGCTACACTCCCACTGTGGCCCATCCCTGCCCTAAGGTCAGGGCCTAGGGTCTGGGATCTGAATCCCGTGGGCCAGAACTCAGTCTCTGGTTACTTTGGCCTTTTTGGGAATCTAGGAAAGAGCTGGGGAGGGGCCCACTGGGAGTCATTTCACTTGTAAATGGGATATCCGGCTTCTCCCCTCTGCCTTGGTTAGGATATCCAGCTTCACCCCGCTGCCTTGGCTGAGAGGTGGGGTGACTGGGGGTTGTCTACCTCTCCTCCAAACTGGGCAGTCCTGAGGGTCCTAGAGCAGAACCTGGGTGGACAGAAGGACTTGGTGGGGTCCCGGCTGGGGAGGAGGGCAGGCTGGAGTCCTCAGCCTCCACGGGTCAAACACCCCTCCACAGCCCCCTCTCTGGCTTTCCCGACCCAGGGCTCTGGGACTCCAGCCGCCAGCCTGACCTTGGTGCAGATGTGGCAGCCCCTCTCCAGCCACTTGCGGGGTTCACTGTCCCAGTCCCAGCAGGCCCCCTGGTCCGGTAAGGGCGGCTTCCGCCCGGGCTCTGGTCAGACAATGTGCTTGCTAGAGGGGACGGTGGCCCTGGGCCAGAGCTTCCCTCCCCACAGTTACACAGGAAGCCAGCCCTCAAAGGACCGGCGTGTCCTTGGGTGAACCCCCGCCCAGGCTCTGTGACTTCGGGCACCAGATTGCCAAGGAAGCGCCTCCTGCTGGACTCAAACTGGTTCCTTTCAGCCTTAAAGTGGCAAGGACCCTGGACACTGCACAAGTAGGGGGTACATGCACTGCCCGGCCCGCTCCTGCTGTGCGGGCAGGATGCTGACTCCTTTCTACCACAGGGCCTTTGCACCTACTGATGGCTCTTTCTCCTGGTCCCTTCAGGCAGCCTCACCTGGGACTCAGCTCCAGTGGATTCCTATGTGTGCCCCTGGCCTACCTCAAATTAGTGTCCATTCTGGTCTGCAGGGGTCTTGTTCATGTGCTGCCTGCCCCCCCCACCCCAGTCCCCCAACACAGGCTCTGGGTCTGCTGAGACCTGCCTGTCTCGGTCCCTGCTGTGTCAGGTGGGATGGGATGGTGTCCCCAGTCAAAGTCCCACTGAGGGAGCAGGACAGGCTATCCGCAGAGTGATCCTGGCTGCTGCTAGCCTCCTGTTTCTCACCACCAACCACACTCTGGGAGTGTGGGGCTGGGGACCCAGGGCAGCCCTGCCAAGCAGCTGCGTCCAGGCCTGGGTATTCCAGTCACCTCTTGAAGTCAAACCACTAATGGCCCCCTTCTTCAGTGATGCCTTGGGGCCCCGGGCTTGCCCCTGGAAACAGAACTGTCGATCCCCTGCCAGGCCCGTGACCAGGAGGCCAGGCCCAGCTGCCCTGAATGCAGGCGGTTCCAAGGCCAAGCACTCGCCCTGGCCCACTGCAACAGGCTGGCCCTTCCCACCCTCCTGACTACCAGGCCTATAACCCAGCTCTGTCCCAGGGCCTCAGACCCTGCCTGGCCTGGCCACTCCCCTCAGCCAGGTCATCCCAATCTAGCTACGAGTGTCTCCTTTCAGTCTGAGCTTCCCACCCAGCCCCCTTGCAGGTACCTAACCCTCTGTCAGTAGGGCTCCCCACCTGCTCCCACCAGCCCAGGGACCTCTTCTCACCTCTCAGCCCTTAGCTCAGGCCCCTGCCTCCAGGAAGCCCTCTGTGATCTGCCTCTTTGCTCCCTCTGGCACCTGGGACCTTCTCAGCACTCAGGATGGTGGTTTGTGTGACTCTCACTGTTTTATCACTCCTGCTAGACTTTTTTTTTTATGGGAAGAGGTTACATTTTTTGCTTATCTTGGTATCCCCAAAGCCTTTCGGCACAAAACCTGGCACTTTGTAACCAGATACCATGGCGTTAATTCCGACTCTGCCCTCCCACATGTTAGGGTAGGACTGTGCTCCACGGGGCTTTAGGTGGGTGACACTTTGGAAGTAGATCACCAGGCCTCTCTTCCAAGGCACCTCTGCCGGGCTCGAACCCCAAACCTTTTGGTTAGCAGCCGAGCGTCTTAACCATCTGCACCCCCGGGGACTCTGGTACACAGTAGGCTCTCAGGAAAGCTTTGGTGATTGACAGACGCTGAGTGAGTGGGCGGTGATCATGGCTAGTCCCTGCTCCTGGGGGTGTATGTGTGTGTAGGCGCATGAGAGAGTGTGTGTGTGAGTGCGGGGCAGTGGTGGTGGTCCCGTGTGTGTGTGTGTGTGTGTGTGTGTGTACGAGTGTTTGGTGGTCCCGTGTGTGTATGTATGTGTGTATGAGTGTGTGGTGGTCCCGTGTGTGTGTGTGTGTGTGTGTGTGTGTGTGTGTGTGTCTCGCACTCCCCCCCCCCCAACTACCAGACACAATCCGGGATAGCTCTGTGCATCCACCATTGAACCAGGGCGCCCCCTGCTGGACACTCTTCAGACTGCACACCAGTTCTGCAGGCCGACTTGCCTGGTCCTTCATGCCTCCTTGGAAACTCTGTGGGGCAGTTCTACTCTGTCCTATAGCGTCGCTATGAGTCGGAATCAACTAGACGGCAGTGGGTTTTGTTTGGTTTTCACACCTACTGGGAGATGTCCCTCCATGGTGTCCACCCACCCCATCCAAACCACTGCTGCTATTGACACTCTGCCCCTTGGGGCTGTCAGCTTCAGGGTTTCTCCCTCCTGACTGTGAGCTCCTCATGGGCTCAGACTGTGGCTCTGGATCTGAAGCCCCTTTGCCTGGCACCTGGGAAGGGCTCAGCTGAGCTTCTAGGCTGGACCAAAAGAGCACAGGGCGTTATTCAGCCATAAAAAGGAGTGAAGAAAAATGAGGTACCACTTCACAGCCCCTAGGATGCTATTAACAACAACAAAAAGACCAAAACCAACAAATGGAAGATAACAAGTGTTGGTAAAGATGTGGAGAAATTGGAACTATTTCTCAAAAAGTTGAACATAGAATGACCGTGTGACCCAGCAATTCCACTCCTAGGTACACATCCAAAGAATTGAAAGCAGGGACTCAAACATACCTGTACACCAGTGTTCACGGCAGGGGTATTCACAACAGCCAAGAGCTGGAAACAACCCAAATGTCCATTGACAGATGATAAACACAATGAACAGATGAATGGACAAGGGATGTGGCATTCATCCACATGATGAAATATTATTCAGCCATGAAAAGGAGTGAAGTCCTGATTTATGCTACAACGTAGATGGACCTTGGAAACATGATGCTAGAGTGAAGGAGACCAAACGTGAAAGTTCACATACTGTCTGTCATGGATTGAATTGTGTCCCCCCAAAATATCTGTCAATTTGGCTAGGTCACGATTCCCAGTGTTATAGGATTGGCTACCATTTTATCCTCTGATGTGATTTCCCTGTGTAT
Source organism: Elephas maximus indicus (assembly GCF_024166365.1). Taxonomy (NCBI): domain Eukaryota; kingdom Metazoa; phylum Chordata; class Mammalia; order Proboscidea; family Elephantidae; genus Elephas; species Elephas maximus. The sequence goes on along the minus strand of NC_064822.1, from coordinate 190,669,936 downwards.
TGTAAATCCTATCACTCTGACGTAATGAGATGGAAGAGTGGCAGTTATTGATGAGATCTACAAGATTAGATAGTGTCTGAAGCCAGTCTCTTTTGAGATATAAAAGAGAGAAGCCAGCAGAGAGACATGGAGACCTCATACCACCAAGAAAGCAGTGCCGGGAATGGAGAGTGTCATTTGGACCTGTGGTTCCTGTGCTGAGATGCTGCCAGACCAGAGGAAGACTGACGACAAGGACCTTCCTCCAGAGCTGACAGGGAGAGAAAACCTGCCTCTGGAGCTGGTGCCCTGAATTTGGACTTCCAGCCTACTGGCCTGTGAGAGAATATATTTTTTTTTGTTAAAGCTACCCACTTGTGGTATTTCCATTACAGCAGTACTAGATAACTACAACAATCCCACCAAAATATGTGTATCAGCTTGGTTGGGCCATGATTCCAGTATTGTGATTGCCCACCCTTTTGTCATCCGATATGATTTTCCTATGTGTTGTAAATCCTACCTCTGTGATGTCAAGGAGGCAGGATCAGAGGCAATTATGTTAATGAGGCAGGACTCCATCCACCTAGGTTGTGTCTTAAGTCAATTTCTTTTGAGATATGAGAGAATCAAGCAGAGAGACATGGGGACCTCATACTGTAAGAAACAAGGGCCAGGAGAATATTGCACCCTTTGGACCAGGCATCCCTGCACTGAGAAACCCCTCAACCAGGGGAGATTGATGACAAGGATGTCCCCTCAGAGCTGACAGAGAAAGAAAGCCTTCCCATGGAGCTGGCGCCCCGAATGTGGGGTTCTAGCCTCCAAGCCTGTGAAAGACTAAGCTTCTGTTTGTTAAAGCCACCCCCCTGCAGTATTTCTGTTACAGCAGCACTAGGTGATGGAGACGTTGTCTTACTCCATTTATGTGAAATATCCAGAATAGGCAACGCCCCAGAGACAGAAAGCAGGTTAGTGGTTGTCAGGGGTTGGGGAAGGAAGTGATTGCTAATGGGTATAGGGCCTCCTTTGGGGACGGTGAGAATATTCCAGAACCAGGCAAGTGGTATTTGCACAACGTTGTAAATGCACTAAATGACATTGAGTACAGTTTAAAGTGGTGCATTTTAATTGTCCGCTGTGTGAATCTAGGCGGGTGCGATGCACGTGATGTAGCTCAGAGGACCGGGGAAGGAGGGCATGAATTTCCCTGGGCGATGAGAAGGCTTCAGGGCAGCAATGCCTGAGCGACAGAAATGACCAGAACACAGCAGTGTTGCTCTGATGAGCCCTGCGGGGCTGCCATCAATCTGAGAGCGGCTGTGTGATCTCTCTCAGGTGCCCCCACCCCCCATGAGGCCCTCATTATGTCTGCTTTACCTCTGACCATCACCCAGCCTGCGCCGGGCAGCTGGAGACAGTGGCATCGCGGGGTGGGGGGTGATTTGGCTGGTCTAGTGTGACCCACCCCATGCTCAGCTCACTGGACCCACAGGTCCCGCGGAAATGACAGGAAAGAGAAGGGTTTGTAGGGGGCGGGGCTGGATTGCTGTCAGCTAGAGAGTATAGGGCACCATGGATGGGTGGGATGGGCGGGCACGACTCAGCTAGCCTTGGGCTTCCCTGTCCACATCACGCCGTGGTTGCTCACTGGGAACCTGCCCCAGGCTGCAGGCTTTGGCCAGCTCCTGGGGGTGGGGGTGGCAGCACCACAGTGGGGTGTCCTCCAGGGGCAACCAGGCACTCACCTGGGGCAGCCAGGCAGGTTGTGTGGGGCAGTGCAGGGCCATAGGCAGTGGCCCTCGGAGGCCAGGGCCAGGTGTTCCTCCCCACCACCCTCCACCAGCTACAGGTCCCAGCCCTGTGGCGGGAAGTGCCTCTGGCCTGGGCAGCCCCTCTGTGCCCCATCCCCCAAGGGGGTGATCTGGGCCAGCAGACTCCCTTCCTGCCCCCACGTTGTTGCTGTTAGCTGCTGTCTAGTTGGCCCAGACTCATGGTGGCCCTATGCACAACAGAACAAAACACTGCCTGGTCCTGCACCAACCCCGTGATCCGCTGTAGAGCAGACTGTAGTGATCCACAGGGCTCTCATCGGCCGGTTTTCACAAGTAGACCACCGGGTCCTTCTTCCTGGTCCATCTTAGTCTGGAAACTCCGGCGAAACCTGTTTCTCATCACAGCAACACACAAGCCTCCATGACAGCCGGGTGGTGGCTGCACACGGGCGCACTGGCTGGGGATGGAGCCTGGGTCTCCCGCACAGAAGGCGAGAATTCTATCACTGAACACCCGCATCCCTCCAGCCCATGGGGACCCCAGCCTCACTCATCCCATCACCCTCATAGGATGGCAAAGTCTCAGGCACCACATTCTAGCGCTCCCTCCCAGGCAGACACAATGGGGAAACTGAGGAGCAGAGCAGGGAGGTGACTTGCCAGCGTCACGCAGCCTGTTGGAGGTGAGCCAGGCATGGAAGCCGGGCCTCTGGGAGTCCAGAATCACACTCTCCTGCCCCATCACCTCTCCCTGTCGGTCCTGGCAATCTGAAGTTCAGAGCAGCTTCCTGGCCCCAGGCTGGTCCCGGGTCTGCACTCTTTCTCCTGATGCAGAGCGCCCTCTGGTGGACATACTGGGAGTTGCGGGACACATGGAAGAGGAATTGAGACCTGGCAGGACCCCCAAAAGCAAAGGCACCCTGGCGGGTCAAGGCCTTGGGCTGGCTGGAGGAGTAAGAGCTGTCCCGTGAGTCTGCGGTGGGGGTGGGGAGGAAGCATGCTGGGCACGGTGGCCGGGGGCAACTACCCCAGATACTAAGAAGAGAGGTGCCCACTCAAGCCCAGGGGTGTAACCAGGCCTCTGGCCCTGAAATGCCACTGGAGCTCCACACAGGGCAGCTGGTCCTTCACTTTCCCTGCCTCTGCTCGTGCCGGCCCCTCAGCCAGAAAGACCCCTTCCTGAATTTCTGCCTGGCTCAGGCTTCAGGGCTCAGCAAGAGCTGCCCTCCTCCAGGAAGCCCTCCTTGAATATCCCACCTGGCTGAGACCTCTTTAGGGCCCCACACTATCAGGCTCCTTCTCGGTGGCCTTTCCCCTGGGGGGCAAAGACCCATCTGACTTCTCCCTGGGCTCCAGTACCTGTCTAGCATGGCCAGTCCAGCCAACACAGCCAGGACGTCCCTCTTCCTGCTGCCCTCAGTGCTCATGAACAAACTTCTCTATCCCCCAAGACTGAGGACCCTCTGCCCTGACAGGCTAAAAGTTTGGCCCCCATTTCCTGCTGGGACATGACAGCAGGCACCCATGCTTGTCCCTCACCCAGGGCCTCCCATATGCCCACCGGGCTTGTGCCCCAGGCCCTGGGGAGAACGGTGGTAGCCCCAGGCCTCATGACATCTGCACCCACTTCTCTGCAGCTTATAAAAGTTTGGTCAGCAAAGTCTTTTCCCCAGCCAGAGAAAGACACATGCCAGGTAGATCCTGTCCTTGACCAGACGTCATCGTAAAATAATTTGTTTAATAACCCGGGGTGCAGACACACATTGCGGATGGCGGTAGTGCCAGTTGACTGTATCTGCAGGATTTAAGATCCCATATAATTCAGTTACACCTGCCCGCTGCCCCGTGCACACTCTCGTCCGGCTTGCACATTCTCCAGTCTCCTGGATCCGTTTCCTCCCAGCCCTGCTCGGCGAGAAGACCCCATTTCAGATGCTTTAACCAGCCAGAGAGCCAGAGCTAGAGGTGTGCCTGGTTGAGACAGGCTCATTTGATCCTGCTGATTCCTCAAAGGGGAAACGTGGGCCAGACCAGAGGGCACCTCCAGAGCTAGGAGTGGAGCAGGAAGGAGCCATGGGTGTTCCGTAACTCAGCTCTCCAGAGCTTTGGGAGGCCAGGAGGAGGGGGCACACCAACAGGACCCACTTTCCCAGAGGCTGGGCTCCGTCGTCCTGCCCACTCCCCGAGGGAGTCTCTTCTGCAGGGGCCCTGCTGCCCACCTGCAGAAGGGTGATGGGGACAGAGCTGCCACCCCTGTGCCACCTGCCCCTCAGCCCACACAAGATGGCATCACTGAGCCCAGCAGTTTCATGTTACAAGGACCCTGGAAATTCACTACATTTTCACTTACTGTGAGTTGAGCACTTAGTGTGTGCCAGGCTCCACAACAGCCAAGGAGGTGGGCACCGTCTCCTGAATGGGGACACTGGGGCTCCCCAATGGCCAGCCCCAGAGCCTAGAGCCCTGGCTGCCCCAAACCCCCTTCATGCTCATAGGAACCCAGCCCACAGGAGTCTCCTGGCACTGTGCCAGCTGCTGCAGATGGTGGCATACCCTGTAAGCCTCCCGGCAATCCCCTTCAAGTGATTGGGCATTGGTGTCCCCTGTGGTTAAGACACCTTAGAGAGGAAATGGCTCTTCCAGGGTCCCACAGGGTGCATGTGGAGGTGCCAGGCTCCACACCAGCAATTAGCCCAGGCTTACAGTCAGTGAACCATTGCCAGGAGCCTCTGAGGTCCCAGGCACCCAGCCTGTCCTTGGGTTAAACCGAGTAGGGGCGAGGGAGCTGCCGCAGGCCAGTACCCCAGGAGCCAGGTGAGGGAGGCAGAGTCATATTCGCTCACTCATTCATTCATTCACCATTATGGGGTTGCTGCCTAGATGAGGGATCTAAGGGCATGAACCCTGCCAGACACCCATTTCACAGCTGAGCAAACTGAGGCCTGGAGCTTGAAAGGTATGAAGGCATTTTCTGGGCCAGGACGGGAGCCTGCCCTGATACCCTGGTGGCCAGTGTGTGTTCTCAGATGGAGGTGAGGCACCCATGGAGATGGGGCAAAGGTCAGGGCTCGGTATCCACCTCTCCATGGGCCCTGCATGGTAGGAGGGGACAGGCAAAGAAGTCCGTGTGGCTGGGCCAGGACCCCAGGCCATAGGTCTGACACTTTGAGGGGTGCAGCTATGCAGGTGGGCCGTGCAACACTCCCAAGAGGCCCCTTGACAGGAGTGCCCAGATGCCTTGGGTACTGGGGCCAGCTCTCTGACGTTCAAATCCCTGCTTGGCCACCTACAGTCTGTATGCACCCATCAGTCCTCCTCCCCTTAAAGCAGGGGCTCTGAGAGCCATGTGCAGTGTGGTGAGGAATTCAGGTTCCCAGGCCTGCTGCAGTCAACAGTCAGGATGCAGCCTCCTGGGCCCTGGCCCCCTGGCCTTCCATGCCTGAGACAGAATAAACAGCCCATTACTTTTCAGAGATCAACCTGGCAGACAGGATTATGGCTACAGACGCAATTACATTTCCGGTGATTAATCCAGCTTCTCAAGATCTCTCAGTCCCTGCCCCCAACGCCCTGGAATGACTGGCTGATCACACAGGAAAAGGCTGGGCAAGCCAGTGACCCAGGCCGGTTTTCTTTACTTGGTTTAAGAAGCATGGAGAACACATGCAGTTAGATGCGGTCACAATGACCACAGAGCGAGGACATTCAAGGGTTTGCATCAGTCAATGCATCCTCACTTCTGTGCCTCCTGGGCCTCGGGTGCTGGAGAGGGGAAGGAGCATCCTCCCAGACCCACATCCTTGGCTTCCTTCACAAGGAAAGGGGCTCACGAGCGAGCAAGAGGCAGGCCTCACCCAGACCAGAGATGAGAGACCATCCTGAGTCAGTCCTCAAGACCTGCCTGAGGATGAGGCTAACTTCTAAGTAAGCAGACCAAACAGGGAGAGACAGAAATCAGTGGTAATTTTTTTTGAGTCCTGGATCCAGCTATACCTGAAGTCACACTGACCGCAGACTCTTCAGTTGTGTGAATCAATGGTTTTTCCTCTCTCCCTCCTTTTTTTGTTTCAAGCAGTTTGAATTGGCTTCTATTGTTTGTAATTTTAAAAAGTCCTAACTAATACACAGGTCAACAAGATATACCCAGGGGCAAAATTCCTAAGCTAAAAATGGATTTTACATTTTTAAAGAGTTGTAAAAAAAGGAGGAGAAGGTGAAAAATAACAACAAGAAGGAGGAGAAGAAGTGACAGAGACTATATGTAGCCCTGCAAAGTCTAAAATGTTTACTATCTGGCCCTTTGCAGAAAAAGTTTGCTGACACCTGGACATTACTTGTAAAAAATTCCTGATCTGAACATTTGGTTCACTTATTTCCATCTTTTTTCTTTTTTCAGTATTGAAAGCAATGCATTTTCCTCTGAGTTCAACTTTGACTGCATTCTGCAAGTTTTGGTATGTAGCTCAGCAGAGGTTATTGTCACACATATCTTCTCCCACTCAAATGCTGATATTGGGACTTTTCTTTTCATACTCACTGCCCACCGTTGACACAGCCCCCATCTTGGGAGGGCTTCAGAGTATTCTGGGTCTTTGAAAAGAGGGAGAGGAAGGTGTCTAGAAATTTGGTAAATTTGGATAGGAGGCAAAAAGTCCTTGGTCATGGGCCAACATCCTTACACCCCAGAATTCATGGATAGTGAATTTGGAGACCAACTCAAGAACAGATTTGGTGCATTGAACACTAATAACTGAAGACCAGACAAGTTGTGGGATGACATCAAGGACATGAAGAAAGCAAAAGGCTATTAAAAAGACAGGAAAGAAAAGACCACAATGGATGTCAGAAGAGACTCTGAAGCTTGCTCTTGAATGTACAGTAACTACAGTGAAAGGAAGAAATGAGGAAGTATAAGAGCTGAACAGAAGATTTCAAAGGGTGGCTCGAAAAGACAAAGTAAAGCATAAAGCAGGGTCACCCTTGGTGGACAGGTTTCAGTGGAGCTTCCAGACTAAGATAGACTAGGAGGAAGAACCTGGCAGTCTAATTCCGAAAAACTTGGCCAGTGAAAACCTTAGGAATAGCAACAGGACATAGTCTGATTTAGTGCTGGAAGGTAAGGCCCTCAGGTTGGAAGGCACTCAAAACATGACTGGGGAAGAGCTGCCTCCACAAAGAAGAGTTGACCTTAATGAAGGAGATGGAGTCAAGCCTTTAAGACCTTCATTTGCTGATGTGGCACGACTCAAAATGAGGAGAAACAGCTGCAAACATCCATTAATAACTGGAACATGGAATGTACGAAGTATGAGTCTAGGGAAATTGGAAATCATCAAAAATGAAATGGAACACATAAACATCTATATCCTAGGCATTAGTGAGCTGAAATGAGCTGGTATTGGCCATTTTGAATCAGACAATCATATGGTCTACTGTGCTGGGAATGACAAACTGAAGAGGAATTGCATTGCATTCGTTGTCAAAAAAAAAAAAAAATTTCAAGTACCATTGCCATCGAGTAAATTCAGACTCATAGCGACCCTATAGGATGGCTATATAGGAGCTCTTTAACAACTGCACTAGCAGTGGTTAAATAGTGGTTAAGAGCTACATCTGCTCACCAAAAGGTCAGCAGTTTGAATCTACCAGGCACTCCTTGGAAACTCTATGGGGCAGTTCTACTCTGTCCTATAGGGTCGCTATGAGTCGGAATTGACTCCATGGCAAAGAGTTGTTTTTTTTTTTTTTAATCCTAAAATACAATGCTGTCAGCGATAAGATAAAATCTATACACCTACAAGGAAGACCTGGTGGCACAGTTGTTAAACAGCTCGGCTGCTAACCAAAAGGTCGTCAGTTTGAATCCACGAGCCACTCCTTAGAAACCCTATGGGGCAGTTCAACTCTGTCCTACAGAGTCAATATGTGTCCGGAATCAACTCAATGGCAATGTTTTTTTTTTTTTTTTACAAGACCAGTTAAGACTATTATTCAAATTTATAAACCAATCATTAATGCCAAAGATGAGAAAATTGAAGTTTTTTTTACCAACTTCTGAAGTCTAAAATTGATCAAATATGCAATCAGGATGCATTGGTAATTACTGGTGGATTGGAATGTGAAAGTTAGAAATAAAGAAGAGGGATCAGTAGTTGGAAAATATGCCCTCTTGATAGAAATAATGCTGGAGATCACATGATAGAGTTTTGTGAGACCAACAACTTCTTCATTGCAAATACCTTTTTTCAACAACATAAATGGCGACTATACACGTGGACCTCTTCAGATGGAATACATAGGAATCAAATCGACTACATCTGCAGAAAGAGGTAATGGAGAAGCTCAATATCATCTGTTAGAATAAGGCCAGAGGCTTACTGCCAGACAAACCATCAATCGCTTATGTGCAAGTTCAAGTTGAAGCTGAAGAAAAATTTAAAAAGTCCACGAGAGCCAAAAGACAACCTTCAGTATATCCCAACCTTAACTATATCCCACCTAATCTAGTGACCATTTCAAGAATAGATTTAACACATTGAACACTAACAATGGAAAACCAGACTAGTTGTAGAATAACATCAAGGGCATCACACATGAAGAAAGCAGAAAGTTATTTAAAAGATAGAAAAGACCAAAATGGATATCAGAAGAGACTCTGAAACTTGCTCTTGAACATCGAGTAGCTAAAGCAAACAGAAGAAATGAAGTAGAAGAGCTGAACGGAAGATTTCAAAGGGTAGCTCAAGAAAACAAAGTAAAGTATTATAATGAAATGTGCAAAGACCTGGAGTTAGAAAACCAAGAGGGAAGAAAACACTTGGTTGCCATTTCTCAAGCTGAAAGAACTGAAGAAAACATTTAAGCCTCAAGGTGCAATAGTGAAAGATTCTACAGGGAAAATATTAAATGATGCAGGAACCATCAAAAGAAGATAGAAGGTGTACAGAGAAACTGTACCAAAAACAATTGGTCGATGTTCAACATTTTCAGGAGGTAGCATATGGTCAAGAACCGATGGTATTGAAGGAAGAAGTCCAAGCTGCACTGGAGGCACTGGCAAAAAAACAAGGCTCCAGGAATGGATGGAATACCAATTGGCATGTTTCAACAAACGAATGCAGCACTGGAAGTGCTCACTCGTCTACGCCAAGAAATTTAGAAGACAGCTACCTGGCCAACTGACTGAAAGAGACCCATGCTTTTGCCCATTCCAAATAACGGTGTTCCAACCGAATGTGGAAATTCTCTAACAATATCATTAATATCACATGCAAGTAAATTTTGCTGAAGATAATTCAAAAGCAGTTGCAATAGTATATTGGCAGGGAACTGTCAGAAATTCAAGCCAGATTCAGAAGAGGACATGCAATGAGGGATATCATTGCCAATGTTGGATGGACCTTGGCTGAAAGCAGAGAATACCAGAAAGATGTTTACCTGTGTTTTATTGACTATGCAAAGGCATTTGACTGTGTATATCTTAAAAAATTATTGATAATATTGCAAAGAATGGGAATTCCAGAACACTTGATTGTGCTCATGAGGTACCTGTACATAGGCCAAGAAGCAGTCATTCAAACAGAACAAGGGGATACTGAGTTGCTTAAAATCAGGAAAGGTATGTGTCAGAGTCGTATCCTTTCACCATACTTGTTGACTCTGTATGCCAAGAAAATAATCTGAGGAGCTGGACTATATGAAGAAGAACAGGGCATCAGGATTGGAGGAAGACTTATCAACAACCTGTGTTATAGAGATGACACAATGTTGCTTGCTAAAAGTGAAGAGGACTTGAAGCACTTACTGATGAAAATCAATGACTATAGCCGTCAGTATGGATTGCACCTCAACATAAAGAAAACAAAAACTCTCACGACTGGACCAATAAGCCACATTATGATAAACGGAGAAAAGATTGAAGTTGTCAAGGATTTCATTTTACTTGAATCCACAATTAACACTCATGGAAAAGCAGCAGTCAAGAAATCAAAAGATGTATTGCATTGGGCAAATCTGCTGCAAAGGACCTCTTTAAAGTGTTTAAAAAGTAAAGGTGTCACTTTGAGGACTAAGGTGCACCTGACCCAAGCCATAGTGTTTTCAATTGCCTCAAATGCTGTACAGTGAATAAGGAAGACCAAAGAAGAACCGATGACTTTGAATTATGACGTTGGCAAAGAATATTGACTATGCCATGGACTGCTAGAAGAGCAAAGAGATTTGTCTTGGAAGAAGTACAGCCAGAATGCTCCTTAGAAGAAAGGATGATGGGACTTTGTCTCACATACTTAGGACATGTTATCAGGAGGGACCAGTCCCTGGAGAAGAACATCATGCTTGGTAAAGTAGAGGGTCAGCAAAAGAGAGGAAGACCCTCAGTGAGACGGATTGATCCAGTGGCTGTAACAATGGGCTCAAGCATGACAATTGTGAGGATGGCGTGGGACCAGGCAGTGTTCTGTTGTACATAGGGTCGCTATGGATCTGAAGTGAGTCTACAGCACCTAACAACAACAACATGCAGGCAGTGAAGGAGCCCTAATGGCTCAGTGGTTAAGCGCTTGGCTGCTAACAGAAAGGTCGGTGGTTTGAACCCACCAGCTGCTCTGCAGGAGAAAGATGGGGAAGTCTGCTCTTGCAAAGATTACAGCCTTGGAAACTCTCTGGGCAATTCTATTCTATCCTATAGAGTCGCTATGTGTCAGAATCCACTCGATGGCAACCGGTTGATGTACGCAGCTGTTGATGAAATGATAGTATTCCACAGCAATAAGAAAAAAAGCTAGTTTATCTAGGTGACCAACTTGTCCCAGTTTGCCTGAGACAGTCCCAGGTTTAAAACTGAAAATCCCTCAGCCTAGACACCCCCTCAGTCCTGGCTGGGATGGCTGTGGCTCCCCCACATGGGCACAAATGTAGTATTCTCTAGAATGGCAGTGTTATGGGTTGAATGGTGTCCCCCCAAAAAATATACGTGTTGGTAATGAAGGGCATTTATACAAAGCCAACAGCCAACATCATCCTAAATGCAGAAAGCCTGAAAGCATTCCCGTTGAGATCGGGAACCAGACAAGGATGCCCTTTATTCAACATTGTGCTGGAGGTCCTAGCCAGAGCAATTAGTCTAGATAAAGAAATAAACAGCATCCAGATTGGCAAGGAAGAAGTAAAAGTATCTCTATTTGCAGATGACATGATCTTATACACAGAAAACCCTAAGGAAATCTCAAGAAAACTACTGAAACTAATAGAAGAGTTCAGCAGAGTATCAGGATGCAAGACAAACATACAAAAATCACTTGGATTCCTCTACACCAACAAAAAGAACATCAAAGAGGAAATCACCAAATCAATACCATTTATAGTAACCCCCAAGAAGATAAAATACTTAGAAATAAATCTTACCAGAGACGTAAAAGACCTATACAAAGAAAACTACAAGACACTACTGTAAGAAACCAAAAGAGACCTGCGTAAGTGGAAAACATACCTTGCTCATGGATAGGAAGACTTAAAATTGTAAAAATGTCTATTCTACCAAAATCTGTTTACAATAGCAAAAGATGGAAGAATCCAAGGTGCCCATCAATGGATGAATGGATAAATAAATTACAGTATATTCACAGAATGGAATACTACGCATCAATAAAGGACAGTGATCAATCTGTGAAACATTTCATAACATGGAGGAATCCAAAGGCATTATGCTGAGTGAAATTAGTCAGTTGCAAAAGGACGAATATAGATACAATGCAACTCCAATGCAAATTCCAACATTTTTTAAGGAGATGGAGAAATAAATCACCAACTTCATACGGAAGGGAAAGAGGACCCGGATAAGTAAAGCATTACCGAAAAAGAAGAACAAAGTGGGGGGCCTCACTCTATCTGATTTTAGAAACTATTATGCTGCCACAGTAGCCAAAATATCCTGGTACTGGTACAACAACAGATACATAGACCGATGGAACAGAATTGAGAATCCAGACATAAAGCCATCCACGTATGAACAGCTGATATTTGACAAAGGCCCAAAGTTAGTTAAATGGGGAAAAGGCAGTCTCTTTAACAAACGGTACCGGCGTAACTGGATATCCATCCACAAAAAAATGAAACAAGGCTCATACCTCACACTATGCACAAAAACTAACTCAAAATGGATCAAAGACCTACATATAAAATCTAAAACGATAACGATCATGAAAGAAAAAATAAGGACAACACTAGAAGCCCTAATACATGGTATAAACAGTATACAAAACATTACTAACAATGCACAAACACCAGAAGAAAAACTAGATAACTGGGAGTTCCTAAAAATCAAACACCTGTGCTCATCCAAAGACCTCTCCGAAAGAGTAAAACAGTTACCTACAGACTGGGAAAAAGTTTTTAGCTATGACACTTCCGATCAGCATCTGATCTCTAAAATCTGCATGCTACTGCAAAAACTCAACTACAAAAAGACAAATAACCCAACTAAAAAATGGGCAAAGGATATGAACAGACATTTCACTGAAGAAGACATTCAGGTAGCTAACAGATACATGAGGAAATGCTCACGATCATTAGCCATTAGAGAAACGCAGATCGAAACTACAATGAGATTTCATCTCACTCCAACAAGGCTGGCATTAATCCAAAAAGCACAAAATAATAAATGTTGGAGAGGTTGTGGAGAGACTGGAATACTTCTACACTGCTGGTGGGAATGTAAAATGGTACAACCACTTTGGAAATCAATTTGGTGCTTCCTTAAAGAGCTAGGAATAGAACTACCATATGATCCAGCAATCCCACTCCTTGGAATATATCCTAGAGAATTAAGAGCCTTTACACAAACAGATATATGCACACCCATGTTCATTGTAGCACTGTTTACAATAGCAAAAAGATGGAAGAATCCAAGGTGCCCATCAATGGATGAATGCATAAATAAATTACAGTATATTCACAGAATGGAATACTACGCATCAATAAAGAACAGTAATCAATCTGTGAAACATTTCATAACATGGAGGAATCCAAAGGCATTATGCTGAGTGAAATTAGTCAGTTGCAAAAGGACGAATATTTGTATGAGGCCACTATTATAAGAACTTGAGAAATAGTTGTAACAGAGAAGAAAATATTCTTTGATGGTTACAAGAGTGGGGGGGGAGGGGGAGCATATTCACTAATTAGATAATAGACGAGAACTTCTTTAGGTGACTGGAAAGATAACACACAATACAGGAGAGGTCAGCACAACTGGACTAAACCAAAAGTAAAGCAGTTTCCTGAATAAACTGAACCCTTCGAAGGCCAGAGTAGCAGGGGCAGGAGTGTGGGGACCATGGTGTCAGGGGACATCTAGGTCAATTGGCATAATAAAATCTATTAAGAAAACATTTTGCATCTCACTTTGGAGAGTGGTGTCTGTGGTCTTAAACATTAGCAAGTGGCCATCTAAGATGCATCAATCGGTCTCAACCCGCCTGGACCAAAGGAGAGTGAAGAACACCAAAGACACAAGGTAATTATGAGCCCAAGAGACAGAAAGGGCCACATAAACCAGAGACTACATCAGCCTGAGTCCAGAAGAACTAGATGGTGCCCAGCTACAACCGATGACTGCCCTGACAGGGAACACAACAAAGAACCCCTCAGGGAGCAGGAGGGCAGTGAAGACCCCAAATTCTCGTAAAAAGACCAGACTTTTTTTTTTTCTTTAATGGTCTGACTGAGACTAGAAGGACCCTGGAGTCGTGGTCCCAGATCTTCTGTTAGCCCAAGATAGGAACCATTGCCAAAGCCAACTCTTTGGACAGGGATTGGACTGGACTAAGGGATAGAAAATGATACTGGTGAGGAGTGAGCTTCTTGGATCAAGTAGACACATGAGACTATGTGGGCAGCTCCTGTCTGGAGGGGAGATGAGAGGGCACAGGGGGTCAGAAGCTGGCTGAATGGACACAGAAATAGAGAGTGGGGAGAAGGAGTGTGCTGTCTCATTAGGGGAGAGCAACTGGGAATATATAGCAAGGATATATATATAGGAATATATAGCAAGGTTATATAAATTTTTGTATGAGAGACTGACTTGATTTGTAAACTTTCACTTGAAGCACAATAAAAATTGAAATATATATATATATATATGTTGGAATCCTAACCCTTAGACCTATAGAAGTGATCCTGTTTGAGAATGGGGTTTTCTTTGTTATGTTAATGAGGCCATTCTCAGTTTTGTTGTGGTTGTTAGGTGCTATTGAGTTGGTTCCCACTCACAGCGACAGAACAAAACACTGCCCAGTCCTGCATCAGCCCATCGTTGCAGCCGCTGTGTCAACCCACTCATCAAGGGTCTTCTTCTCTTTCACTGACCTTCTACTTTATTAAGCATGCTGTACTTTTCCAGGGTCTAGTCCCTACTGATGACATGTCCAAAGTATGAGAGACAAAGCCTTGCTATCCTTGCCTCTAAGGAGCACTCTGGCTGTACGTCTTCCAAGACAGATTTGTTCATTCTTTTGGTATACTCGATATTCTTCGCCAACACCATAATACAAAGGCATCGATTCTTCTTCGGTCTTCCTTATTGATTGTCCAGCTTTCAAATGCATATGAGGTGATTGAAAATATGGCTTCAGTCAGGCGCACCTTAGTCCTCAAAGTGACATCTTTGCTTTCCAACACTTTAAGGAGGTCTTTTGCGGCAGATTTGCCCAGTGCAATGCATCTTTTGATTTCTTGGCTGCTGCTTCCATGGGTGTTGATTGTGGATCCAAGTAAAATGAAATCCTTGACAACTTCAATCGTTTCTCCATTTGTCATGATGCTGCTTATTGGTCCCGTTGTGAGGATTTTTGTTTTCTTTATGCTGAAGTAGGGTGTGTCTTAAATTTAAGGACTTTTAAGATATAAAAAGAGCCGAATAAACACAGAGAGAAGCAAGCACAAATGGGGGGAAATAGATGTCAGGTGAAGATAGCCAAGGACCTGAGGAAGACTTGGGCTACAGAAGCCGAGACAAGGACTTTCCCCCAGGGCCGACTGAGAGAGACTTTCCCTAGAGCCGGCACCCCCGGAATTCGGACTTCTAGCCTCCTAAACTGTGAGAAAATAAGTTTCTGTTCCTTAAAACCTCCCACCTGTGGTATTTCTGTTACAGCAGTACTAGGTAACCAAGACAGGTGATTATCTTCTGGCACTGGTTGACCTTCCGTTTGATGGATCTCCCAGGTCAGTTGCCAGGGACTGGTGACTGGTGCCCAGAGGGCCTCCCAATGTGAACCCTTATTCCTTTCCTCCCCTCTGACCAGTCAAATCCTCTCTCCCTGAAGTTACACTTCCCTTCCCCCCTCCTCCACTCAGTGGCCCTCCTCCAGTCTCCCTGGGCTGCGGTGGGTAAGGTGTCTATTCTCTCTCCTATGGTTCCAGTTCCGTCATTAGGGTATACATTCCGTTCCCGTCCCTGCTTTTCTTAGGCCTTGCCTTTGGATTGCAAAAGCCTGTTTGGGAAGTCACAAAACCAGGTCTGCACTGTCTTCCCTCTGGCTCTAACAACCCTCCTTCCCCTTTGGGCAGGGTGGGTGCCTCTGACAAACCAGAACAAGAGGAGAAATCGTAGCCAAGGCAGAGGGGAAAGCAACCCAAGGAAGCATGTTTCCCAGTGGCGTCTTGATCTGACCAAAGCTTTCATTTTCTTTATTCCAGCGGGTGTGTCAACCAGTGGGAGAGGCTCATAAGAAGCCATTTTAAACTAGACGCCTGAATCAGAGGTGCTGATCCATGGCTCCCCACCTGAGCCTGAGCGGTTGGTTTTCTGGCTTCAAGCACCATATCTGTTCCATGGGGTCCAGCCCACCTTTCGAGAAGTTGAGGTCTGTGTTTTGTTGTTGTTGTTAGTTGTCAACAAGTTGGCTCCAAATCACGGCGACCCCATGGACAACAGTATGAAACGTTGCCCAGTCCTGCACCATCTCCATAATTGTTGGTATGCTAATACCTGAGGTCTGTATTAGTCAGGGTAAGTCATGCCAGCTACTATAACAAACATCTGCCAATCTCTCAGGGGGTTAACTCAACAGAGGTTGATTTCTCTCTTACCTCACAACAGTGCTTGGTGGGGTTCACACTGCTCCTGGCCACCATTCAAGGCCTAGGCCCTTCCCATTGGGCACCAGCCCTGGGAACCTTGGAGTCCTCCTGGATCTTATGCGCCAAGCCAGAAGAAGGGACAAGAGCAGGAATATGGACAATGTTATGGAATATTTTCATGAATGGGCCTGGACAGGGCACATCTTCACTGCCTCTCACATTCCATTGGGCAGAAGTCAGCTCCAGGCACCCCCCAACCCAGGAACAGAGATATAGTGAAGCTAGGGGCCAGAAAGGCAGAGAAAACAGGGTCTGGTGAGCAGTGATTGCCACACTGAGGCCATTGGGGTTCTCCCGTTTGTCGTCCCGAGTCACCCCCTCTACTCCCTTTGTATCATCCACACGTGGAGAAGCCCCCTCCTCCTTTATTCAGGCCATACACCTGTGTGTAAGGAGACAGAGGTGTGTGGTTAGTAGGAAGAACACGTGCGATTTATAGCCAAAGGTGCCTGGCCCAGCTCTTACTGGCTGTGGTGCCAGAGGCAAGGTACTCCATACCTCTGAGGCTGTTCCTGGAGCTATAAAATGGAGGCAACGTGGAACTGGAGGGGAAAACAGGAAAGGGAAAGGAAAGCGCTCATGAGCTTACCACCTACCCACTGTCAGGGTATGCGATGCTGCTTCCCTCCCACCCAGGGCCGGCCCAACCACAGGCATCTTAGTCAAATGGCAAGTTTGTTCACAAGGCAGTGAGAGACTCCCATCCAATGCCCCACTGCCTGGATTCATAACCCTCATAGAGGTTAGAGGTCAGAGAGTAGGCTGGTACATTTTATTCTCAGTGAACCCGTGCTAGCTCCAGCTACTCACTCCTTCCCCTTGTTCTCCGGGCTCCTGGGCACCTTGCTAACAATTTGTCCTGGAATCTTGTCACACTCCTAGATTTGCCCTTTGGGGGCTCCTAGTTCTTCCCCGGGGATCACCAGAGATCTATCTGCTCATCTCCAGATGTGTGGCTAGACTCCTTCTGCCCTGAGCCTTGGCAGCACACAGGCGGTGCTCAGCAGGACTCCCCGGAAGATTCTCTGGGCTTCTGCTGCACTTGTCTGCCTCTTGCAGACTCTTCCTCCAGGTAGGTTCTGGCCCCTTGACAGGGGCTTGGGGAAGCCTTGTACATTGAGAGGACCGGGGATGTAGCCCCAGAGCCTTCAGCCATTTATAATTTGTCCAAAAGTAGCATTTCTCAAACATGTTTGATCTCCAAATCCACTTGACTGTTTACTAAACATGCAGATTCCCAGGCCCTTGAGAGAGTAGGTCTGGGGTGATCGCTGCCTCGTTCAGGCAAACTCGGGACATACCATCCCAGGGCGAACCTCTGGTGTCCCTCTCCCCCTTAAAAGTCTTCAATAGCTCCCCTTTGTTGTTGTTAGTTGCCGTCGAGTCAATTCCCACTCATGGCAACCCCATGTGTGCAGAGTAGGACTGCTTCATAGGGTTTTCAAGGCTGTGATCTTTCAGTAACAGGCTGCCAGTCTAACGAAGCACCTCTGGGTAGGTTCAAACTGCCAATCTTTTCACTAGCAGTCAAGTGCTTAACCATCTGCAGCACCCAGCAACTCCTCGATAAATCCCCAGAGCCCATAAAAAAAAGTCTCAGCCTGGCATTCGAGGCTGTCTGTGTTTGGGCCCCTGACTCTTCTCAGTCTCAATTTTTACTCTGTTCTACACACCCCCTGGCCCTTGGCAGCCTGCTGCTCACACTGTTCCATTCATTTGGATTTCTGTTCCCTTATCTCTGAGAGTAAAAACCCCACAGTATGCATTTCCTATTACCACAAAATTAGCAGCTTAAAACACATACATTTATCATCTCACAGTCCAGGCAGGCTTGGTTAGGTTCTCTGCTCAGGGTCTTACGAGGTGGAAATCAAGATGTTGGCAGGGCTGGGGTCTTCTTTGTAGGCCATGGGGAAGAATCTCTTTCCAAGCTCATTTTTGGTGTTGGCAGAATTTAATTCCTTGAAGTCGTAGGACGGACAGCCCCATTTCCTTGCTGGCCGTCAGCTGGGAGCTGCTCTTGTTTCCTAGAGGCCACCCACACTCATTGCCACAAGGCCCCCTCCATCTTCAAAGCCCACAGCAGTGATCAAATCCTTCTCAGGCTTCAAATCTCTCTGACTTCCCCCTTTTTCCAAAAGCTGGAGGAAACTGTTTTTAAAGGTTTGTGTGATTCAGTCAGTCCCCCCCAGGATAATCTCCTTTTGATTAGCTCAAAGTCAGCTGATTGTTGTTGTTAGGTGCCGTCGAGTCAGTTCCAACTCCTAGCGACCCTGTGTACCACAGAACAAAACACTGCCCGGTCCTGTGCCATCCTGGCAATGGTTGTTATGCTTGAGCCCATTGTTGCAGCCACTGTGTCAATCCACCTCATTGAGGGTCTTCCTCTTTTTCACTGACCCTGTACTTTGCCAGGCGTGATGTCCTTCTCCAGTGACAGATCCCTCCTGATAACATGTCCAAAGTATGTAAGACGCAGTTTCGCCATCCTTGCCTCTAAGGAGCATTCTGGCCGCTCTTCTTCCAAGACAGATTTGTTTGTTCTTTTGGCAGTCCACGGTATATTCAATATTCTTCACCAACACCACAATTCAAAGGCGTCAACTCTCCTTCGGTCTTCCAGCTTTCGCACACATATGATGTGATTGAAAATACCATGGCCTGCGTCAGGCACACCTTAGTCTTCAGGGTAACATCCTTGCTCTTCAACACTTTGAAGAGGTCCTTTGCAGCAGATTTGCCCAATGCAGTGTGTCTTTTGATTTCTTGACTGCTGCTTCCATGGCTGTTGATTGTGGATCCAAGAAAAATGAAATCCTTGACAACTTCAATCTTTTCTCCATTTATCATGATGTTGCTCATTGGTCCAGTTGTAAGGATTTTCGTTTTCTTTATGTTGAGATGTAATCCATACTGAAGGCTGTGGTCTTTGATCTTCATTAGTAAGTGCTTCAAGTTCCCTTTGCTTACGGCAAGCAAGGTTGTATCATCTGCATAACGCAGGTTGTTAATGAGTCTTCCTCTAATCCTGATGCCCCGTTCTTCTTCATATAGTCCAGCTTCTCATATCATTTGCTCAACATACAGATTGAGTAAGTATGGTGAAAGAATACAACCCTGACGCACACCTTTCCTGACTTTAAACCAATCAGTATCCCCTTGTTCTGTCTGAACTACTGCCTCTTGATCTATGTAAAGGTTCTTCATGAGCACAATTAAGTGTTCTGGAATTCCCATTCTTCGCAATGTTATCCATAATTTGTTATGATCCACACAGTCAAATGCCTTTGCATAGTCAGTAAAACACAAGTACACATCTTTTTGGTATTCTCTGCTTTCAGCCAGGATCCATCTGACATCAGCAATGATATTGCTGGTTCCACGTCTCTTCTGAATCCGGCCTGAATTTCTGGCAGTTCCCTGTTGACATACTGCTGCACCCACTTTTGAATGATCTTGAGCAAAATTCTGCTTGCATGTGATATTAATGATATTGTTTGATAATTTCTGCTTTCGGTTAGATCACCTTTCTTAGGAATAGGCATAAATATGGCTCTCTTCCAGCCAGTTGGCCAGGTAGCTGTCTTCTGAATTTCTTGGTATAGACGAGTCAGCACCTCCAGTGCTGCATCTGTTTGTTGAAACATCTCAGTTGATACTGATTTAAAGTGTTATAATGACATGCGCATAGAGCTGGAGATAGAAAACCAAAAGGGAAGAACCCTCTCAATGTTTCTCAAGCTGAAAGAGCTGAAGAAAAAATTCAAGCCTCGAGGTGCAAAAGTGAAGGATTCTATGGGGAAGATATTAAAGGATGCAGGAAACATCAAAAGAAGATGGAAGGAATACACAGAGTCACTGTACCAAAAAGAATTAGTCGACATTCAACCATTTCAGGAGGTAGTATACGATCAGGAACCGATGGTACAGAAGGGAGAAGTCCAAGCTGCACTGAAGACACAGGCAAAAAGCAAGGCTGCAAGAGCTGACGGAATATTGAAGCCCACTGATTGGTGACCTTAATTACAGCTGCAAAATCCCTCTTGCCATGTAATCTAACATCATCATGGGCATGATAACTCATCATATTCACAGACCAGGGCGTTAGAGCCAGGCGTCTTGCGGGGCGGGGGGCGGGGGGACCAACTTAGAATTCTAAGCCACATTCAGTGCTCCCCGCATTGGGCTGGGGGCCCCTGGCAGCAGGATGTGAGTGATTTCT
The DNA here is from genome assembly GCF_024166365.1 of Elephas maximus indicus. NCBI lineage: Eukaryota > Metazoa > Chordata > Mammalia > Proboscidea > Elephantidae > Elephas > Elephas maximus. The sequence continues at coordinate 190,649,818 of NC_064822.1, read as the reverse complement.
CCTGGGACTCCCCACTCTCTGAGACACAGGCCCGGCCTCCCAGGAGGCTGAGACATGCCATGGGTGGAGCTCAGGCTCCGGGCCTGGCGGGTCTGGGTTTGAATCCCAGCTCTACCACCTACCAGCTGTATGACCTTGGCCAAGCCCTTCCCTCTCTGCCTCAGCTTTCTCATCTGCACAGTGAGTCTAGTAGCGCCATTTCACAAGGTTGTCCGAGGGCTGTTGGGTGAGCACCCGCTGCTTATCCAGGGGCCCATACACACCTGGTGTCATCTGGATGGGAGCTGTTGGGATTCAGGGAACGCTTACAGGTCATGCCAGCCATGACACGCAGGAACGGGCAGGAGAAAGGCAGCGAGAATGGGAAGAGGCCAAGGCTGGGGAGGGTGGATGGAGCTCAAACTCAAGGTCCAAAGGAATCAGGATCAGGTCTCTGCCCTCTCCAGCTCACAACCTGCAGGTCACAGATGCCAGCTGCTTTCTGGTCCCAGGGGTCAACTGGGAAAATTGTTCGTTCACTCACTTGCTCCTTCATTCAACAACTACTTGTTCAGCACCTACTGTGCTCGAGGTTCTGTGTCTGGCATTGGAGGTAGAGCAGTAACCAAAGCAGACGTGACTGTGGCCTCCATGTAGTTTATGGGGCAGACAGTAAACAAATAAGGGCAGATGGTCCTCAGAGTCACCAGGAGAACAGCAGAGTGTCATGACAGACAGTACTAGTGAGTGTGTTTGGGCGGTGTAACGTGTGACAGTTAAGCTGAGGCCACACAGCACCCGGGGAAAAGCACTGCTCCAGCAGTAGAGCTCCTGCAAAGGCCCTGGGGCAGGAACTACCTTGGAACCTTCAAGTATCAGAATAAATAACACAGGGAAGGGAGAGGAGAGACTAGGAGTCTTATGTATGTGATGAGGTTGAGAGACAAGAAGGGGCCAGAAGATGCCGGGCCAAAGGCCAGATAAGGACTTGGATTTCATTCTAGGGGTGACGGGGTACTGTAAATTTGAACACCAAAAGCGGCCTGATTTGGCTCATGTTTCCAGAAGACCCTTCTCATTGGAGAGCCCTGCTGGCGCAGTGGTTAAGAGCTCAGCAGCTGCTCCTTGGAAACCCTACAGGGCAGTCCTACTCTGGTCTATAGGGTTGCTATAAGTTGGAATTGACTCGACAGCAGTGGGTTTCGTTTTGGGTTTTGGTTCTTCTGGCTGCAGTTTGGAGGCTGCACTGTGGAGGTCAAGAAAGGGAGCAGGAGGAATAATTGTTGCCGATCTCATCTTCCCAGCAGGAAAGGATGGTGGCTTGGCAGGAGACAGCAGTAGCATGGGAGTGGGGTGGGCTTAGAGGGCAAGCACGCTCTGTTTTGGAATTAGGACTGAAGGACTTGTGAACTAATAAATGTGGGAATTGAGAAAAAAAGAACAGAGGAGGACTCTCTGAATTCCAGCATGACTAAATGGAAGGAGGCTGGTTTGGAGTGGTGTAGTTGAGCTGATGACCCTGGTCACTGTGACGCAGACTCTGGACAGGAATACTGCCAACTCTGCTAGAGGCGGGCTCAAGTCCCAGGCACCAGCCCCACCCCCTTGGTGTCTTTACCTCCCCACCTGCCTGCCAGTGCCCAAGGCCAGGGCTGGGTCTGTCTGTCCCCCTCTGTCTCCCAGCACCTAGCCCCTGGCTGGACTATTACAGGCGGTCAGTAAATGAAGAAATGAACCCAGAGCTGGGGACGGGGCGGTCCCTGCTTCGCAGGCCCCTGGGAGGACTCAGTGGCATCATGCAGCAAAGCTGACGAGGCCACATGACTATTCACCCAGTGTGGGCTGTTATTATTACTGCTACTTTCCTCTTACCCAAAGCACAACCCAGTGTAACTACGTCCAGGTGCCTCCACCAGGGTGCCAGAGAAACCTTTAGCCCTTGGGGACATTCTGGATTCTTCTTTGCTTTTATGCATCTAGATCTAGGGTGACCAAGAGTCTTGTGTGCCCAGGACTGAGGGGTTCCTGAAATGTGGAGCTTTCAGTGCTAACACCTGGAATGTCCTGGGCCAACCCTGCCAGCTCTGACTCCATTGCTGCAGCCATGCCAGGTGCTGCCGGGACGCTTGCTGCCGCCTCCCACAGCAAACCCATCATCCACTCTCTGTCCATGCCTCCATCCATTTGTCTGTCCACCCATGCTTTCTCAGCCCGTGCTCTGGGCCCTAGGCTATGGCCCTGACCTCAGTGGCCTCGGGGGTCTCCCAGCCTGGGGAACCCAATTAGAGGAGGAGCCTACCCTGGGGCCCACCGGTGCTGCAGGCACAGGAGCCATGGAAATGGTAATGGCCTGTAGTTCCCTGTATAGGACCAGTCATGGCTCTCGTGCCTCAAGGTCAAGGCCAGGACTCTTGGATGGGCATTCAAGGCTCTGCCTATGCTCACCCCTGCTCCTTAGCCACACTGAGCAGCCTCGACTTCCCCCAAAGGATCATGGGCTTTATCCCAGGAGTAAAGCCCCCTCCCCAGGAGGCCAGGCTGAGCCCCACCAAACCCTACAGAGCCCAAAGGTAGCCTAAGACCCACTGAGGGCCCCAGGGGGTCCTGGCTCTGAGGACCTCTGCCCTCTGCACACCCCTCCCCATCCTCCCACTCCCATGGTCTGCAAACCCTGGGCATGGCCCTCCCACATGGCCTGCACTCTCAAACAGATGCAGGGGCCCTTGGAACCAGACACTGGCCACTGTCTTGTTCAGGATGGCCAGAACTGCAATCCCATTGGCAGAGGGAGAGGGGAACCTGCCCCTGGTCAGGACCTCTGAGCCCTGGAAGGAGCCCTGGGAGCCAGGCTGGACACAGGTCCTCTGAGACCCAGCAGCTCAGCTGCCTGGGGTGTGTGTTGGAGGGGTTTCACTGAGCTCTTCCCATCCGAGACTTCCCCCAACCCTGGAGCCTTCATGGATCCCCTTCAGATGCAGACGGGAAACCTAACAGAAGACCAACTTGCCCAGGGTCTGATAGTGGCCAAGCCTGGCCTGGAGACGTTCCCAGTGACCCCTGCTCAGGCAGGCCCTTTCTCTCCGGTGCACCTCCCCCTGCGGCCGGCAGGGGACAGCACGAGCATGCGCCGCTGTCCCTGCATGTCCGGAGGCGCAGTCGCACCGCGCGCTTTCCCGGGGAAACTGAGGCGTAGAGAGTCGGGCTGAGTTGGCGAACGAACTCAGGAGTCCCACCTGCTGGCTGTAACCCTCTTCTCATCTGGCCCCACCCCTCCGGGGCTGTCCAAGAGTCAACCTGACTTAGGGCCCGCAGGCGGACTAGGGTTGGGGTTGGGGGTCGGTACTACCGCGGGGTGGAGGTGGGCGCTGAGCCCAGAGCCAGGAGGAGGCTGCCGCTGCGGTCCTGGTTATTTAAACCCCGCCAGCGCTGTGTGACTGCACCCATTAACAGACGCGGAGACTGAGGCAGGTGGCGGTGGCGGGCGGGTGGCCCCCAAATCTGTGCCGGACCTGGGGGCACCCCTTCTGGCAGCCCAGGGACTGGTGTGCGCCCCCTGGCCCCGGTGTGGCTCCAGCTGCCCGTGACCCGGAATCTGAACGAACCTGTCGCCGTGTCGCCGCCGGGTGGCAGCATCCGCCCGCGCGCCCCAGCTCCTCCCACGGCTCCCCCACCCTAGTCGGCCGGCCCGCCTGCGCTCCCGCCACCGAAGGCGAGGGCCAGGCCCAGAACCTCTGGTTCCCGCGGCTTCGTGTACCCTGGTGACATCTGGGACTCTGGCTGGGGTAGGGCTGCTCTTTGTCATTGCACTTCTCTCTGTGCCTCAATTTTCCTGAAGGGGCCCTTTCATCTGGAAACTTTCCACATCACACACCCTCCCCCCAACTCCATCCCCATCTTTGCAAAGGCCCCCCTTGGATCCCGGGCAGGCGGAGGAGTGGCCAGCACGGTGTCCTGGCAAAGGGGTAGGGGATTTGGAGGGATTGAAAGGGATCAGAGGCAGGAGGCGGGTGTGTCTTGGCTGGTGGGCGTAAACTCTGAGATGGGGTGCCTGTGGGCTTAGCAAGGCAGGACCAAGGGCTGTTGGAAACCTCCCACACACAAACACGTACCATTCCAACCCCACCGAGTCTCGGTCCAGCTGTCCCTGGGGCACTAAGCTATCTCCAGTCCAGCGGCTCTGTTATGGACACAGCTCACAGGCCTCCAGGCCTGGGAATGAGCCGAGGGCAGGGCAGCCTGTTAGTAGCTGCAGTCAAGCCATCCGTTACCCGTCCCGCCCCCTCGGGGACAGACTGGGCTTCCGCGCGTCAGGGTCTGCGGGGCCTAGGCGCCCACTCGCCTTACCAAGCAAGGCCAGATGCTCACGGTGGCGGGGTGAGGCTGACCACGCGCCGTGGGCACTGAACACCACCCGGCACCGCGGAGGAGGCCTAGCAGACCGTGGAGACTAGGCTGGGGGGAAGTTCTGGGGGCCGGATCCGCCCCACAATACCAGGGGCGCCCTCAGTATCCCTGGTCCTCCCCATCATGCCACCTGATTGAAAGGCATCTCCTGGAGGTCATCCGAGCCATGCCCCTGCACCTGGCCTGGCCAGTCTTTCTGTGAGTCTTCCCTGTCCCGCGCTGGGTAAGCACCGCCAAATGCTGGCTGCGGGGAGGCGGGGATAGGTGGGACCCAGGGTGCTCTGGCCCTCCGATAGAGGCCTCCTGGGGAGGCAGCGAGGCTAAGGGAGTGGTCCCCAGAGGAACCCAGGTGTGTCATTGCTGTGGGGAGGAAAAGCGCGCCCGCAATGGCGGGGGTGGGGTGGGTGGTCGCTGCCCATCCCTATTAGAAGCTGGAAGCTGAAGGGCCACCAGGAGGTGTACGGTCGTTCCCGAGTCTGCTGGCCTCACATCGCGGGCGCAGAGAAGCGGCCCGCCCCTCCGCAGGTGTCTTTCCCGAGCCGCACCCTCCCCAGCGCCCCCCCCAGCGCACCCAACCCCCCCTCCGTCCAATCCCGGGAGGGCGATCTGCAGGGAGCTGGTCTGGGGAGGGGGGCTTGGGGCGGATGCGTTTGTGTCACGGGGGAGGGAGGAGAAAAGGGAGGGGAGAGCCGGGAGCGAGGGAGAGAGAGCGCGGCGAGCGAGGAGGGCGGGCGGGAGGCGGATCCTCCTACCTGGGGCGCGCTCCCTCGCTCGCTGCTCGCCTGCCGGGGCCGCGAGTCACCTGGGGAGGCCGACAAGTGCGGACACATTGGCCGCCGCAGCGCTCGGCGAGGCGCGCACTGCCCCAGGCGGCTGCGCCCAGCGGAGGCTGCGCCCGCGCGCGGGGCTCCGAGGTCGCGGCCCCCGGCCGGGTGACTCGCAAGGGCGCACGCGGAGACGGTCCGGGCTCACCATGGTGGCAGCGCGCGCCGAGTGCCCGCACGTCGCCGGCCGCCCGAACCGCAGCGCCGGCTGAGCGAGGTCTACCCGCGCCCCGGCCCCCGCCCGGCCCCGCCCGGCCCGCGCGTCCCCTCGGCCGCCGCTGTCTATGGCGCAGCCCCCCTCCCTGGATCATGCACAGAAACTTTCGCAAGTGGATTTTCTACGTTTTTCTCTGCTTTGGCGTCCTCTACGTGAAGCTCGGGTGAGTGTTCCGGGGGCGGGGGCCGCCGCCGAGGTCCGGGCAGCGGGAGGAGCCTTCTCATGAGGGTCCCTGCAGGGACGCGCGGCCGGAGGGGCCCGAGCGGCCTTTGGGGCTCCGAGGTGGCCGGCGTGTGGGACCCTCGCACCACCCCTCGGAGACGCAGCCTAGCTGCCATCGGCCGGGGCTCCGAGGGCGCGGAGCCGGGCCCATAGGAGGACGCGAGGCGCGCGGGCGGCGGCGGCGGGTAGCGGCGAGCGTGCCCAGCGCGTACTTTCACCTGTTTGGGCTCCAGGCCTGGGGGTGGGGGGGACGCGCCTATACTCCCCCGGGCGCGCTGGGCGCCGAGCCCGGGCCGAGCGTGGGCCGCCGGAGGGCGTGCCTGGGCGGGGGGCGCGGAGCGCGGGCGGCCGGGCTCGGGCGCCTGGGGGCGCGCACCCCGGACGCGAGCGCGCAGCCTGGCGGCCCGCCGCGGCCCTCGTCTCTATCCATCACCGGGACGTGTTGAAATTGCCTTGACAACTAGTCCGGCTGGCTCGGGAAGGGCCACGGGGCCGGCCGCCGCCTCGGGCTCGGTCCCGGCCGGCGCCCCCGCCCGCCGGCCCCGCCGCCCGCGGCCCCCTCTCGCCGCGCTCCCCCTCACGCAGGCGGGCGGGCAGGCGGGCGCCCGGCGGGCCGCGCTTGCTGCTCGCTGCAGTAGCTGCTCCAAGTCGTATTTCCACATTCCTGAACGCAGCCGAGTCCTTACCTGTTGAGCCGCGATCTCCTTTAGACAGAATGTGTCTCGGCCTCGTTCGCAGTGGGGGTGGAGGGGCGGTGTGACCGCCAGGGTGTGTGGCGCCCCTCGCCTGGGCGCCCAGGCCCCCGCCGGCCCTGCGCCTCTTGCATATGTGGGGACCTACTGTGCACTGCTGTCCGTCGCCCGGAGGCCGGCTGCATCCTGGCAGCGGGCAAACCCAGGGACCAGCCTACCGGAGAGCCCCTGAGTGTCCCCGGTCAGAGACGCACTTCCCAGGCGGAGAGGTAGAAGCAGGCCCCGAGACTCATCTCTCCCATCGCCCCTCCATCCACAATCGCTTCCACAACTTCCGCCATTTCACAGATGGAGAAGCTGAGGCCCAGCTCCGGCAGACAAGGAAGCCGTAGCTGAAAGGCAGGGCTGGAAGCCTCTGGCCCTGTCTCAGTCCCTCAGGCCTGGACGGGCGTGTCTGTGGCCACTGGTGGCTGTTTGTTGTGGGTCTGTGTGTAGGCCCTGTCCCTGGGTGTTTGTTTATGGGAGGCTAGGGGTGAGGACGCTGGGGACAGGGAGGGGAGGCTGCTGGTTTTGTGACTCTCCAGTAGACCCTGTTGTTAGTTACCCCCATGTGCTCCCCAAAGTAATTGGCACCCCTCAAAAGCACTCTGTCTATACAGCCTGGTTTTCAGCGTTAATTCTCTTTGCTCTTCCCATGCCAAGGATTGAGAGACAGAGCCCAAGGACCCTAGGGGACTTGTCCAGAGAAGTGAGTGGTAGAGCTGGGAGGGGGGGTCTGAGCATGCTTCCGTTCTTCCCAGGAGGTGCAGGAAAGCAGCCCCTCCCTCTGCTGGGCCCAGGTGGGGACAGAATGGGAACCTCTATAACCCCTGCCTGACCCCTCACACCCCCGCAGCAGGAGGAGCTGGAGTCCCAGTGAGCCTGGGTTCCCAGGGCTGCTTCCAGGGCTCTGAGGTCTCTGTGACCACTGGCAGCCCCCCGCCTTTGGAGCCTCTGGGTCCCCCCTGACAATGAGACTGAAGCTCTGGGCATCCATAGCAGGATGGTGGCCGCGTCTGGGTGGAGGGGTCCCCTCTGAGAGCACGGCAGTGGCCTCCCTTCCTTTTGTGGGGTCCTGGCTCTGCCCTCTGCCCCCAGCCAGGAGCCAGCCTCTGTCCTCCAGGAGGGGCTTCTCCCACAGTGTCCCCTAAAACACACAATCATCACTCCTATGCGGCCAGGAAAACCGTGGTTCCCAAACAGCCTGTGGAACCCAACTGGGAAGCCAGAGCCCCACCCTGTGAAAGACCTGCTAGGGGAGGGGGCCAGGCCGCCACCCGCACAGGGCTGTCCCTGCCCCGTCCATTGGCATGACCAGGACCCTCCCAGGTCCTGCTTCCTTTGCAAGCCATCTTAGCAGCACAAGGGAAGATATGGCCTGAGAATGAGGTGCCAGGTTTGGGAACCAATGGGCTGTCCACACCTTCCAGGTGGCCCCGGGTGAACTCTTTAACCTCTCAGCTGAAAAATGGGTAGCCGTAGCACCTCCCTCCTGGGTACTGTGAAGGTTGGTCCTGGGTTGGGTGCGGGGGTCTTTGTTTGGGGGAGGTGTCACAGTAAACACCTGTGGGTGCCAGCCGAACCGTTCCTATGGTTAACTCCAGGATATCAGCACCCTGGGGACTCCGCTGGACAAAGTATTCCGGGACCTGAGAATCCAGGAATTCGGATCGCAGCATCATAAAGTTCAAACCAAAAACCAGAGCTGTGCGTTGGGAGGGCAATTCTGTGGGCACACCGAGTGCTGTGCGTTTGTGAGTGTACACAGAGAGCCCCCCGCTGCAACACCACCATCACACGGGCACCTGAGCCCCGATGCAACTGCAGATGTGCAGCCCGGGGCGGGGCGGGAGCTCCCCTATCAGCAGGGATCAAGAACTCAGCCTCACAATGCCCTGCGGGTGGGACCAGAGCAGACACACCTTCAATCTTGAGCAATTTCAAAACAAAACAGCGTTGGACAATCGAAGTCCCTTATTCAGGGTCCCTGCTGGTCTGAAAAGCCTCCAAGTCAAAGCCCTGGAAGGGGCTGAGCCAGTGTGGAGAGACACTGGCTGGAGTCTGGACACCCCCTGCCCATGAGAACCAAGTCCCTGGAGTCCCAGGATCAGCCCTGCTGCTGCCTGCCTACTCTTAGGGCCGGGAGCCTTAGACAGGGAAAGATGAAGGTGAAAGAGGGTGTCCTCCTGGGTGCTGGGGATGTCTTCAAGCCAGGTCTGGAAGCCAGGAGACCCTCTCCCTGTGAGACCCACTGCAAAGACCACTTCTGCCCTCTTCCCTGCTTTGTGCTTCAGTTCAGCTGACAGAATCTGCACTGCAGAGCGGGACTTCTCTATGCGGCCAGGCTGGGCAGACAATAGGAGGGGAACCCTAAGCCTGTGTTCCTGAGCTTTAAAAAAAAATTAGTAGAACAGGGAGGATTGTTCAGAAAATTGGGTCCCTGTAGATCTATCCCTCTCCCATGCCCATCTCAACCAGCCCCTCAAAGGAGAGCAAAAGAGGTGAGAGGGATGCCCGGGTCTGGGGCCTGTGGGTTAAGAGAACACTTCTTGGCAGTTCCTCCCCATTGGCTGCCTCTTTGGGCTCAGAGCCAGGACCCTGCGAAGACCCCAGCCCACGGCTGGGTGCAGGACAGGGCTGAGCCATGCAGGGCTGGGCCTAGTTGGCTGGGGCGCTGAGTATGTGCGACCACAAGCCGCCCCGTCAAGCCCAGGGGGCGCAGGGAGAGGCGCATGGGCTCCCCGCCCATCTGCGAGCACGCACCTGCGCCCTCCCCGACGCCCACGCTCCCGCAGGCACACGCACGAACTGCAAGTGCGCACGGGCACTCATTGTCCGAGTGCAGCCTGGAAGAAACGCTCCCGCAGGAGCCCACGCCACCGCGCGGTTACGCCCGCTGCGCCTCCCCCAGGTGCACTCTCCAGAGCCCGCCAGAGCTCGGCGGCTTGCTGAAGGTGGGGGTGGGAGGCGCGGACCAAGTCAGCCTGGGCAAGCCCCAGGGGCGGCTCCCGCCGCGCGCTCTGGTCAGCCTCCCCTTTAAAAAACCCGCCCGCAGAGGAGGCGGATGTAGGGGCGGCCCGTCCAATGGCAGCTGCGCGCCTCAGGAGACTTGGAGACGCGAGCCAGAGAGAGCGACAGAACCGGCTCGGACCGACTGACGGACGGAGGGCTAAACAGCGGCGGAGGGGTGCATACTGCGCCCGGCAGGACCCCCAATCCGCACTCCAGCCCCAGCAACCGCGCAGCCCCGGCCCCAGCGCGATGTGCGGCCCTGGCGGCGGGGCACGGGCGACCACTGCGCCCGGGCCCGCACTCCCCGGCCCCTAGCGTCCCGCGCCGCCGTCCTTCCTGGGGAGGGCCGCGGGGACCCCGGGCGCAGCTGGCCCAGGCCCTGCCCGCGGGGCCTGCCCAGCCCCGCCCGGCGCAAGGGCCCACCATGCTCCTGCTGTCGCCGCGCTGCGCGCTGCTCTCCGTCTATTGCCCGCAGATTTTTCTCATCCTGTCCAGCGGCAGCTACCTGTGAGTGCCGCGGGCGGCGCGCGGGTGGGCGGGTGGGGCCCGGCCTCCTGCGCCGGAGCCTGGCGGGTAGGGGACTTGGCAACGAGGCCCCTGGGCGGGGCGCCGGGTGACCAGCGCGCGCGGGAGCCAGGGGGCTTTGGGTCTCCTCACCAGCCTTAAGCCGCCGAGGTCGAGCACCTGGGGGGCGGCTGTGGCAGTGAGAAGTCCCAGCTCTGGTGTCTGAGAAAGGGTGGTCCAAGAGTAGCCCGACTACCTGCTTAGATCAGGCTGCACGCACTGAGCGCGCGGTTCGGAGAGCGCGCCTCGGCGCGGAGATTCTCTGCGCGCCCCAGCCGAGTCCTGAAACAGCATGGGACCCTCTCGTAGCCCACGTGACGCCCGCGCCCGTGCCCCACTCGGGAGATTCGCACACACACACTCGTTCTTCGCACACTCATTGGCATACACGTGCGCTCTGAGCCCTGCCAGACGGGGCGCGGGCCATCCCCCCTGAGGTCGCTGCGGCTTCTTACGCCTTCCTGCCGCTCTGGGCAGCCTGACCCCGGCGGGGCCGACTCCTCACTTAGGGGCAAGGGGCGCACAGTGTACTCAGGCGCCGCGGGGCGCCCAGGTGCCCAGGCCAAGGGAGCGCGCGGAGCGGGTGGAAGCGTGGACGCGCGCGTGCGCCGGGCTCTGGAGTTCCAGCAGGGCCCGGCCTGGCCCAGCGAGCCGAGGGGCGCGTCGGCGCAGCGGTGGCTTCGCCTGATTCCTAATGGGACGCATATGCTCTGGTCTCCGATTTAAAAAGAAGTTTGATTTATGGAACCGCCGTTTGGGGGAATTTAAGCTGGATGCTACTGATTAAACCTCAGAGTCAGCTCCCCTTCCTTCTTCACCCTCCCCTTTCTTCCTTCCCCTCCCCCTCCCGCTCCTTTACACGCGGGCCACGTCCGGGGTCGCCTAACGCGGCCAGAGGGGGCAGCCACGGCCTTCCCGCTCCTCGCACCACCCCCTCCCCGCGCGGCCGCAGTCCTAATAAATAGCCGCGCCCCCACCCCCTTTTAATAGAGATCCAGCCAATTTCTCCTCCAGCTCCTAGGAAATTACTATCCTACCAGTTTTCCTTCTATAAATAGTCGCGCATCTTGAAACAAAAGTTCGCAACCGCAGCCAGATGCTGCGAGCCCGCGGTTTCCCGGGCTGTGGGACATAATTACAAGGTCCGGGCGCAGCGAGCGCTCCAGGCCCGGCGGGCAGCCCCGGCTGCGGAGGCATCGCCTGGGGCGGGTGGGGGGAGCAGGCCGCCCCAGGCAGGGCAAAGGACGGGGTGGGGGCCGCTTGATTAGGGGCGGCCCGGACTTGGAAAGTGCCAGGCTGAAATGCCAGAGGGGCTGGAGCGTCCTTGTGCTGTCCCTCTTTGGAGACGGATAAATCAAGGGGGTCTTAGAATCTCAGTCTGGGGGGTCCGGGAGCCGCCGCCTCCCCAGAACCCCAACACCTCAATCTTGAGCTTTGTCAGAGAATCTGCAGCTCCTCTGCTTGACATCATTTTGGGGGCAGGCTGAGGTTTGGTGTTCATGGGGCGGCATCCAGGATGGAAAACCAGGGGTCCTGGGGGGAGGGGGGATTTGCTGTAAAGTGAGAGACTGAGAGGAGGGGGGAGAAGGGGTCCGGGTGACAGTCGTGGGGCCCCTGCCCCTTCCTTCTCGGGCAGGTGGAGACCTGGATGGATACCTCTGTAGACCCCAAGATTTTCTTTCCAAAACGGAGCCCCCAGGCTCGGGCCTGCCAAGCCTGCCATCTGCGCCCCCTCCCGCTGGCTCCAGTGTGTGCAGCCAGCTGTGTTGGCAGAAACTCTGAGGCAACAGCTTTCCCAAATGCTCCTGAGCCAGGGCTGGGCGGGCTGGGTTGTGGGGGGCGGGAGGCTGACTCCACCTCTCTGCCTGCCCCTGTCTGCCTTCAGCACCCCCTCCCCAGCGCTAGCGCCAGCCACAGTCTCATCTTCAGACCCAGGGTAGAAAGCCCTGGTGCTGGTCTTCCCTGAGCAGAGAGACTTACTCAGATGTGTGCAGGGGTATGCGAGAGGGAGGCCATGAACCTCTGGGTACCGTGTGCCCCCAACCTTGATGGATAAGGGCTGGCAGGGCATGTAAGGTGCCGTGGGTGGGTGCAGGGCCCGGGCAATGAGAAGGAATATTGGCATTGTGAGAAGATCCTCACTCGGGCACCTCTGACCCAGCCCAGACTCAGACCAGGTGGCCAGCGCGGGGGTGCTTTGAGAACTGTGAAAAGCGGCTAGCCCAGCCTCAGCCCTACAGGATGGCTGCTAGGCTCTGGATCCCAGGATTCCAGGGCTAGGAGGGGCCCTGAACAGAGGCTTTTTTCTGCTCCAGAGAACTTTCCAGAAGGCATCCCATTGCTCGGCCCACAGACACTTGGTAGACAATTGATCCTCCTGCTTGCATCTGGGCTGCCCTCCCGCTCCCTGCCCTGGCTGTGGTCCGCGTGCAGCGAATCCCAGACACATGCCTGGCCTAGCCACTGATCACGTTGGACGGGTGTGCTGGCCCGGAAGGGCCCTGAGCCCTCGACACAGAGCCTGGCTTGGCCCATTCTCCATCAGCCCTGCCCATCTCTGTCTGTGCCTTTCTTGTCCAAGCAGGAGCCCACCAGGGTGGCCAAAGGGAGGGCAGGTGGGGGGGGCCACAGGCCAAAAGGAGGGCCTGCGATGCCTGGTCGCCCTGTCCTGGGGGCCTGACCGAGGCCTCAAGCCAGGGCTGGCTGGGCTACTGTCCTGGGCAGGTCCCTCCCAGTCTAGGGTTCCCTCTCCCTGTTGGTCAGATGTGGGATTGGCAGCGACCACCCCACAGGTCTTCCGGTATGAGGCTCTCATGGTGACAGTCCGCTCTGGGGAGCAGAGTGAGTCATGGGTGACGGGGCATTTACTCACCGACCACCTGGCTGGGGGGGGCAATCACCACTGCCCTGCCGAGGCTGAGCCTCTTCCCGGCTCAGCCGCTGTGGCTTTGCTGGTGGTGCCAACAGCAGCCCCAGGGCCCACTGGGTGCTGAATCAGGCCCACTCCCAGGGATCACAGCCTGGGCGGGTAGGGCAGGCTGCTGGCCCAGTCTGGACAGGTCGCCCTCAGACGAGCAGTTGCAGCTCAGAGAGTCCAAGTCTGCTCAGGCCAGGGAGGGGCTCTACTGTGTGTCCCCGAGCAAGTCCATGGCCTCTCTGGGCCCGTCTCCTCCTCAGGAGTGTAGGCATGGAAGCCCCTCTGCTGCAGGCTAGAGTCATGCCCGTGCCGCCCACAGGGATATGGAGCACAGGATGCCTGTGGCGGGGGGGGGGGGGGAGTATGCACATGGCAGGATTCGTGCTGGGAGCCCCCAGAGGACCCCCAGGTGCAGCTGTACAAAGTGAGTCTCTTAATGACAGAAAACTCCCAAGAACCATCGACATGTGACTGAGACCCTCAGAGCACTGGTTAAGGGGAGAACAGTGCATTCTGGAAACTGATACCTTTGAACCCTCGGGGGTGGGGTGTGGCGGGGCTTCCTGGAGGCTGGTCCTCTTGTGCCTCCTCAGGGACCACGGGACCTGCAGGACAACTGGCCACTTTCTAACTGTGTTTCCCTGAGTCCTCATGAGGCTGAGGGGCCCAGTGGTATCCAGGTCTGGGGCCATCCCATCTCTGTCTCTTATGGTCTGGGCACATCTCGTCAACCCGGTGGTCTCTGTGAAGTGGTCATATGGGAGCCCCAGCCTTACAGGGTGGCTGTGAGCATTCAAGGTGAATGGTGACATGCTTGCCTCGGGGCCTGATGTCTGGTCAGATCCCCACTGATGGGGTCATCTCAGCTGTTAGGAGGCTGGCCAGTGGTGCCTCAAAGGGAAGGCCCTGTGTTTGCTCATGAGGGAGTACGAACTTTTGAGAGGCACCTGAGAAGGCTTCCTGTAGAGGGTGACCCCAGACAGGGTTTTGAAGGATGGATGGGAATTGGCCAGGCTAAACAGAAACGTGGACAGAGATTCCTGGTAGAGGGAACCCACTTCACTGTCAGGCACGTTCACCCAGGGGTCAGTCTTGCAGCATCTACCTGAGGTGGGCAGACCAAGCCATTCCCTGAGGTCACCCAGGGCCCAGCGTCCAGCCTCCCACACTCTGGCCTCCTCACTGGCTCCACCCCTGCCTCTGAAAGGAAATTCTCACTGTGGTGGTCCAGCAGGGAGAGGAATCCTGGGTCCCTGGGGTCCTCAGGGCTGGTGCAGACAACTGCACCAGCTTGGAGAGGAAGGTAGGTGATTTTTGATGCCTGTTACTTTCCTCCTTCACACACTTCTCAGGTTCCTCTGGGGGGACCGTGGACAGGCCTAGTAAGTTATGCCCATGCACCCAGCCCTGCACCCCACCCACCGCTGGGAGCCTCACACCAGCCTCAGGAAGTAGGTGGGCTTGGGCCCCCCGGCCACCAGAGGCACAATGGGTGGCGCCTTCAGAGAACCCAGGGGCCTGCCAGGCCTGGACTTGCCCCAGGCTGACCCTGAGGGTGGTGGCAGGGAAGGCCGAGGGGCTGCTAGAGATCTTGGTTGCAGAGACCCACACCCACCATCAGCCCCGGGTCAGCGTGGGGAGAACCCAGGTGGCTCTGTATGGCCTGTGGCAGTCTTCCAGCCTCTTGGGTCTCTTTCCTGGGAGGTAGAGGAACTTCAGCAGGCTCCTGGGAGGCCGCCATTCTTTGTGGCCCTGGGTCCAGCTCAGAGAGGGCTCAGCACCCCCTCCAAGGGGACAGGAGGCTGGGCACTCTCCCTTGTCAGATGAAACCCCAGCCCAGGGCTCCTCAGCCTGATGAAAGGGTCATTGTGTGGCGCCGGCCGCCCGCTGGCCAAGGACAAAACCGCCGTTTGTCCTCCTTTCTCGGTGTGTGCGGGGCTGGGGGCCTCCCCTTTGGCTGGCCAGGGGTGGGGGTGGGCACAGGTGTGCGCTGGGCTGGGGGCCTACCCTTGGGCTGGCTGGGGGTGGGGGTGGGCACAGGTGTGTGCTGCTCCACCCTTCCCTTCAGTGCCTGCCCAGGTCCCCAGTGCTACCCCAACGCAGGCGTTCTGTTGTCTGAGAGGGAGCCCCAGGTATGGGCCAGTCCCGTTCTCAGCAGCAAGCCTTGAGCTCCCTGGCCCTGGAGGAGTCCAAGCTAGGGAAGAGCCCTGCCCTGGGCGGGCAAGCCTGTGCTCTTGGGCCCTTAGTGCCAAACAGCCCTTGGTGGTGAAGGCTGACCATTCTACGGGCGAGGAAGCTGAGCCTCAAGCTTTCAGCCCTGGGTCGCCAACTCCTTTCCCAGCCCCAGGCTGCAGCAGGCAGCAACCACAGCTGTGATTCTGGGCCTCAGAGTTAAGTTTAAGGCTCTGAGTGGTAAGCACCCAACTTCGGCAGCCCCCAAGCCACCCCTTGCAGTCAGAGCAGCGAGGCCCCCACCCCACCGGCCGGCAAATCTGGGGTGGAAAAGCCAGAGTCAGCATCTGCCTGTGGCCCTGTCCCAGCTGACACATGTGGGCCTCCGTTGTTTTCCAGAACCCTGGCCTGCCCCATTGCCATCCCTGTTCCCCACCCTCCTCTGTGCCCACCCAGGCCAGAGGTGTTCCTGTGCTCCAAGTCCAGCCACTCTACCCAGCTAGAGCTGCGGTGGGCCATGCCTGGGCGGTGGTGGGGGAGGGTGGGGACAAAGACTGTGGCGTCTCATCTCGCCATACACCCGCACCAGCTGTAGTGCCAACATCCAGGGGGCTGAGGGGTCCAGGGACCACACTACCGTAAGTGTTAACACAAATGAAAAACCCTTTAGAAAAGGAATTTCTCCAGAATATACTACCTGCCCTGAACGCGGAGCTTGGCGTTCCCGCTCCGGAGGGCCCAGCTCATCCTTGGCGAGGGCTTTCTCTCCCGGGGCTTATATGTGCACGCCATCCTGGCAGGCTTTTGAGCCTCTCTCCTCCCTGGCTGTCAGAGAGGGGGCTGACGAAGGGCCTTCGTCTGTGGCAGGCGTGGAGTGAGGCCATGTGATGTCTGTCAGAGCGCTGGAGTTGTCCGTCACACGGTGGAGGTGGCGGAGCCCAGGTCTGAACCGGCTCTGGCTCTGAGCTCCATGCTGCCTGTTCTTGCCAGTGCAGGTTTCCAGCCCCCAGCAAAGCCCCAGCCGTTCTGATCTGTGCCCGTCCCACCACAGTGGGGGTTCAGTGGGAGAATTCTCGCCTTCTGCGTGGACCTCATGCGCAGCCACCACCTGTCTTCCAGTGGAGGCTATGATGCTGAACAGGTTTCGGTGGAGCTTCCAGATTAAGACAGACTAGGAAGAAAGGCTCGATGACCCACTTCTGAAAATCAGCCAGTGAGAACTCTACAGGTCACAACAGTTTGACCTGCAGCCTATCGTGGGGGTGGTGCAGGACCCGGCAGCGTTTCGATCTGTTGTGCATGGGATCGCCATGACTCAGGGCGACTCAATAGCAGCTAATTGCAACAATGGTCTCACCTGAGCCAGGAAACCAACTGCTCCAGCTGGTTAGAGGTGTCTGCTGACCACAAGTTCTGAGACCCGAGGGAGGCTTTCTCCAGGCCTCTGGGGCTGCCTCCATGTTTAGATTCGGGCCTGGGGGGCAGCTCTCCTGGTAGTGTGGAGGAGC
The DNA here is from genome assembly GCF_024166365.1 of Elephas maximus indicus. NCBI lineage: Eukaryota > Metazoa > Chordata > Mammalia > Proboscidea > Elephantidae > Elephas > Elephas maximus. The sequence goes on along the minus strand of NC_064822.1, from coordinate 190,633,268 downwards.
TGAGGGGCTCTTAGACCCCTGTCACCAGGCCCTTCCCACCATGGGCCCTGACCCCAGGGGCTCTGAGACCAGGGAGCAGGGAGAGAAGACAGCCTCAGGCTGGCTGGCTCACAGTTTCTGTCGGGTCAGCACGTGCAGGGCGCAGGGAAGCCCGGGACCTGGCCCTGGCTCAGCCAGACCATGGCAACTTTGAGGGCTTCCCATCCCTTCTCTGAGCCCAGATGCTCACCCAGAACCCTGCTCTACCCTCGTCCCCTGTTCCCCCTCCTGATAGCCCTTCTCACCACTTGGAGCTTGCTCCTCACGTCAGCTGCATTCGCTGCAGCTCTTGTGCCAGGGAATGAGAGTGGTCGTGTGTGTGTGTGTGTGTGTGTGCGCGCGCGCTTGCATGTGTGCCTGTGTATGCATGTGTGTGTCCGTGTGTGTGTGTCTGTCTGAATGTGTCTGTGTGCATGTGTGTGTGTGTGCAAGCACGTGTCTGCGTGTGGGTCTGTGTGCGTGCATGTATGTGTGTATGTGTGCATGTGCGTGTCTGTGTGTGCACGTGTGTGTCTGTGTGTGTGTGCGTGCATGTGCGTGTCTGCGTGCGCACGTGTGTGTGTGCATGTGTGTGTCTGTGTGTGTGCATGTGTATCTGTGTGCATTCACATGCATGTGTGTGCATATGTGTATGTGTGCATCTATCTATGTGTGTGTGATTGTGTAAGTGGGAGGAAGAGCCCCGGGAGCAGGGTCCCAGCAGCAGGCAGGCTTCTTGTCCCCCTCATCCGTCATTTATTTACACAAAGCCCTGCACACCCACAGCGAGGGTAGATCAGGGCGGGCCACGCCGGGGGTAGGTGGGCTCTGGTCACCAAGGCATGAGCTGGAGAGAGGGAGAAGGCATTCCCAGTGGAGGGACCATGTGGGCAGAGGCCTGGAGGTGTGGCAAGGACCTGGTGACCTAGGGGACAGACAGTGTGGTGGGGTGGACAGTGGGTGGGGAGGCTGGACATGCAGGCCCTGGGTGGGGAGCCAGGGGAGGTTTGAGCAGGGCAAGGTTGCGAAGCTTCGTCTCGAGGCTTCATCCTAGGAAGAGCTCTCTGGGTATGGGGTGGAGGATAGGCACGTGAAGGCAAAGAGGCAGGAGGCTGGACTTGCTGCCAGAGCCAGGAGTGGCTGGAGCTGAGGTGCGGGACAGGTTCAGGAGGCTGAATCTGCGGCCTGATGGGGTGCAGCTGTGGGAAGGGTCACCCTCAAACGTGAGCTCCATGAGCCAGACAAGTGCTCCCCACAGTCAGAGGGGTTCAGCAAATCCATGCCGGATGGTTGGGGGATTGAGTGGCCGCGTGTGTGCTTGAGCCCAGCAAGGCCCACGGACCTGGCCTGGGCCCATCACCCAGTGGTGGCCGAGGCCCCAGAGCCCCAGGTGTGCTGGCCCCGTTGGGGCAGGTGGGGAAGTGAGGAGGGTGGGGTCTGGATGATTTCCGGGCTCCCCTGACTCAGGTCTTCCCAGGTGACTTCACTGCTGGCGAGAAGCTGCGGGTATTTCCAGGTGGTGCTGACATGCTCCTCCTGAAGGAGCCACCCGATCACCCTGCGGGCTCCATCTTCCTGGCATACCCGGCGGGCCCCTCTGTACCACGGGGCCCTGGAGCAGAGCCCGCCCTGGGAGCCTGCAACTGTGGGCTGAGGAGCTGGCTCCATCCCGCCGTGTCCCAGGGGATTGTCACCCCATTGGTGGCTTAGAAGGTGGAGCATAGCGTTGGGGACACCCAGGCTCCCGGGGTAGCCTTCCTGAGCCTCAGGCTGGTGAAGCAGGGCTGATGAGACACAGCTGGCCCTTGGTGGGCTGCTCTAGGAGGGAGCACTGCACAGGGAGTCTGCTGCCAGCGCCAGCTCAGCCCTGCCATTGCCACGCCTGAAGTAGCCCAGAGTGAACAGAAGCCCTGGGCCCACCCCCAGGGTGCAGGGCCCCAGGGGACAAGCACTTGGAAGCGGTGTGTCGGCACTCGGGGAGGGGGCTTCAGACTGTGCGGTGAACCCCTTGCTGGTTGGCCAGCTGCGGGGTGGTCAGGGCCCAGCTGCTGCTCTGGGAGTGGTGGGGGTGGATGCCTTAGCCCTTTGCACGCTCATTTTCCTTCCAGCTAGTGAGCAGGGTGAGAAGTGCGAGGCTCTGTCTGCAGGGAAGTCCTCCTCATTGTCTAGCCTTTGCCCTGAGGAGTGGACATGGGGGGAGTGCCGGGGGAGGCCGGGGCTACCCCAGGAAGCACCCACCACGGGTTTTGTTTCTGAGCCTCTCCCAAAGAGGGCAAGTACAGGGAGAGGGGGAGCAGGTTTGCACTCAGGTCTGACCACGACACCAGAAGTGACACCAGTCTCCCTCTCTGCCTCCACGGTGGAGACTCTTGCAGGGGAGGATGAAGAGGGAGGCAAGGAGAAGGGGGACAGAGAGCAGGAGAAGGAGGGTAGGGGCAACCAGCAGAGGGAGGAAAGGCTGGGCAAAGGTGGCAGTGGGGAGAGGAATGTGGGGAGCCCAGCCCTGCTTGAATCTGACCACGGCTCACTGCCAGGCTGCCGGTGGTGGCTGAGGACCAGATGCTGCGCCTCCCCAAGCCTCACCTGTGGGGTGAGCGTCAGCAAAGTGGGGTGATACGGGTCCTCTGAGCCTCCGGGGAGGGGTTCTGAAGGCATTGGTGGGGGGGGCCTCTCCCCAAGTCATGGTGATCATCACAGCCAGGGACAAAGGATGGAGTGGGCTGCCCCAGGGAGTGAGTGCCCTGTCCTGTGAGACATCCAAGCAAGGCAAGTGACCACAGAGTCTGGGAAGCATGGGGACTCAGGAGTTCTCGGAGGGAGCAGGCTGGGACAGTGAGCTGCTTAAAAAGCCAGGTGGGATATTATTCAACCACAAAGAGAAGGAAAGCCCAGACGCGTGCCACCATGTGAACCAACCTCAAAAACATCATGCTGAGTGAAACAAGTCAAGTCACAGAAGGACAAATACCGTAGGATCTCACTTGTATGAAATAAGCAAATACACAGAAACCAAGGAAACCCTGGTGGCAAAGTGGTGAGAGCTGTGGCTGCTAACCAGAAGGTCGGCAGTTCGAATCCACTGGCTTTTCCATGTAAACTCTATAGGACAGTGCTGCTCTGTCCTACAGGCTCGCTGTGAGTCGGAGCTGACTCCACGGCCGAAAGCATAGAAACCAAAGATTATTAGTGGTTACCAGGGGCGGGAGGGAGGAGGCGAGGTGGCGTTTCTGCGTAGGGGGCAGTGAGTGCGTGTTAATGGTGGCAGAATGAGGACACTGAGAATGGTGGCGCGACTTGGAGAATGTGATCCGTGTCACTGAGTTATATGTGAATTGTTGAATTGGCGTGTATATTTTCACCACAAAAACAAGCACACAAAAAAAGGCAAGGTGGGTGGTGGGGGATGCTGGCCCAGAGGGGGTCTTCGGCTTTGAGGGAGCGGCTGGGAGAGAGCAGATGGGGCTGGCCCCTCCCTGTGCACACCTCTGCTCCTAGGAGGAGGTCCCCCGGGATGGTGGCCTGAGACCTTGACCTCAGGCCAAGCAAGCCCGCTACAGCCTGCATCGAGGTGGTTGGGCTCGTTATCCGCAGCCCACAAACCCCACTCTACCCTGTGCAGAGGTGCTGCCCAGCCACCAGGCACCCAGACTTCCAGCCTGGCTGAGGGCCAAGCAGGGCCCGCCAGGCATCCACCCACCTGTTCTGCCCGCCCCTCTGTCTGTCCGTTCGTCTGTCCTGAGGTTTCAGGTTGGCACCCTGGCCAAGCCAGCCTCCCACCCAGGCCTGCAGGATGCCCAGAGTCACACAGATCTGGGGCCAAGGCCAAAGCCAGGGGTCTCATGCCTGCTGGCACTAGTGTGCCCTGGTGTCAGGGTCCCCATGGGAAGTAGAGATGAAGGTTGAAGCATTGTCAGGTGTAAGGCCTTTGCCCCCACCACAGTGCCCATGGTGGTCTGAGGGAGAACCAGGGCAGGGCAGAGAGTATTTACCGTGTGGTCACAGCCTGGCCAGGTGGGCATTGCCAAAGCTTGGTCCTCAGCTGCCTCCTCGGAGCCTGGCACAGATGAGACCACTCCAGGAGAGAGGAGAGAAGGGGAGGACCGAGGAGAGACCAGGGCAGGCTTCCTGGAGGAGCAGGTGGCACTGTGCTGGGCCTGTACTCCTGCCTGGCTGCGGTAGGGGAAGGGGCCCCTGGAAGAGGAAGTACTGACCCTGTGTGGCCAATCCCAGGCATACCATGCAAGGCCCTGAACACCCAGCAAAGCTCTGGACGTTTCCTGAGGTCAGAGGTCTGCATCCTGAGGTTTTGGGATCACAATGACTGGGTGAGATTCTGATTTCACAGATGTAGGGGCTAGATCGCCCCCTGAAGCTCCCTCAGCCCTGCTGCCTTGTGCCAGTGGGAGTGCAGAAGATCCCTGACTATACTTGCCTGCCTACAGCAGCCTCAGCCCTGCCCAGGCTCCCAGCCTACCACCTGCTTTCTCTCCAGGACGGGGTCGCAGGATGCCAGGCAAGAGTGCCAGTTATGTGGAGAGGGTGGGAGGGCGGCCGCCTGCCGGGGGCGTGAGGGAGCTGGTGGACACTCTGCACTCTTCCCCGGGAACACTGCAGGCGGCCAGGTGTGTGGAGCAGCGACCTGGAAAGATCGCAGCACAGGACCCATGGTGGAGGGCTGCCCCTGCGCCCAGCCTGTGGAGACCCCACCCCCGGGTGGGCTGTCTTCAAACTGGACAGGGAAACTGAGGCTCAGGGAGGCCAGTGACAGTAGCAGCTGGGCAGAATTCGAACACAGCTCTGGCTCCCTTCATTATGCAGATGGGAAACTGAGGCCAGGGCCAGTCAGGGAGGGCATGAGGGGACAAGAGAATGAGGAGGGGACTGAGCTGGGCCCTGGGTGTCAGCCTTCTGCTCTTCCAAGCCCTTTCCTGCCTCCAGGCCTCTACTCTCTCTGGGCCTCCTCCTGGGACACGTGTCCACCTCCCTCCCACTCACACAGGTCCCTTCTGGGTCTCCTGGTCCTTAGCCTCAGTTTCCTCATCTGTAAAGTGGGGCTGGCAGGACTCCCCAGAAGAGCGCCATGGGGATGGGGTGGGAAAGGGTGGGGCGGGAGCCCCTACATAGGGGATCACACCAAGGCACCGCTCAGGAGGGCGGTGTTTGGGGCCTGTGTCTGGGCATGCGAGGGCGTGGATAAGACGGCTGGGATAGGCCGTGATGCGCCTGCCCCTGCTCGTACCCTATCCCCATCTGGGCCCCACCTGGGCCAGGTTCTTCCTGTCCAGGTGAGCAGAGGGAAGGGCTGTTTGCCAAAGAAGGGCTGACTGTGCCCTACGTTCAGATGAGGAAACTGAGGCTCAGAACAGCCTTGGGGTGGCTTGTTGAGGTCTGGGGACAGAGCGGGTGCTGCCCACCAACCCAGAGCCCAGATACGTGGGGTTTGGGTGACCCAGGGAGGCAGGCAATCTGAGCCACACCCACCTTTGCACTGACTGCATCCAGCTCTGACCCTTCCTCCTTCATTCCACCCCCTTCTGTTCCACCCGCAGGGCTCTGGCAGGGTGACATGTTCTCTTGGGCTGTCTCAGCCCAGAACAGTGGCCAATGGGGGCAGCTGTAGCTCTGTTCAGGGGTAGAGGCCGGTTGGGTAATCTGCAGCCATAGTGGATCAGGGCAGGGGTGTCTGCTGAGTGACCCCAGGGCTGGAAGACATTCCCCCACTTGACAGGCGGGAACACTGAGGCCACCACTAGCCCCTAGCCCACGGTGTGTCTCTCAGGGCCCTGTTCAGTTCCAGAGCCCAGAGAATAGCCTCCTCCAGCCTATATGTGGCTGGAAAGTTCGGGGCATAGCCCCTGCCCACCTGCGGGAGCGACTGGCGGGCCTCTGGTGCTGGGGTGGGCGTGGGGGCTAGGCGCTGCCCTCCAGGCTATTTGCCGAGTTACTTCCTGGACGAGTGGACCCAGGCCCGCCTCCCTGGCCGATCGAAGATAATTAGAACATTCTTCAAATATTTTGCTGGAGGATGCCCGAGAGGGAAGAATTACAGAGAGCCCCGGGCCAGGAGCGTGGGCAGCTGGGCGGCCGGGCCAGAGCCAGCCTGGGGGCCAGTCTGTCCCCAGCTCCTGGGGGCCAGTCTGTCCCCAGCTCCTGGGGTGATGGGGTGTCCCTGGGGCTGGGATGGGGGCGTTCCCATGCTCCCCAGCTGGCTGGGGTCTCATGTCCAAGGCTACCCCAGCCTGCTTAGGACCCGGCTGGGTGTTGGGCAAAGTTGGGGCCCCCTGCCCCAGGGTATCTGCAACTGGTGGAGGCAGGCAGACACTGCCCCAAATGGCTTTAGGAAAATGCCGAGGGGGTCAAGTACAGACGTGCGGCTCCCAGGGGGCTAGTGGGGGTCTCTGCAGTGGACCTTGACGACACTCAGGAGGTTCGGGAGGAGGGGGTGTTGGGAAAGGCACAACAGGGCCGGGTGCCGAGATGGAAAAGCAGGGCCATGTGGGGAAGAGGAGCCATGTGGTGCTTGGTGATTTGTCAGGTGTGGAGGGGCAGCCTGGGTGGGAACCTCATGAATGAGTGTGGCCTGAGGGGTCGCTGAGGCCCCATCCAGGAGAAGGCCGGGCTGGAGGCCTGGCTCTGGGATGCCCTGAGGCTGGACCTTTTGGGTCGAGGTGGGGAGTGGGGAGGGAAGGTTGGGGGTGGGCAGTCCAAGCAGAAGCCTGTCTCATCACCCCGAGCTTCCCCAGGGGAGGCGTGCTGCCTTGGGGGAGGGGATGTGCTCCTGCCCTCATGGAGGCGTGGAGGGGCGGGTGTCCCCAATGCCCCCCATGCCAGCTCCTGGCTCCAGGGGAAGGGGCCTGGGAGAGAAGTCAAGGCTCAGGTGAGCTCCGTCATGAGGTCTAGTTCCAGATGGCTTTTGGATTCTGCCATCTCCCCACATGGAGCTCTGCCATTTGCTTGTGGGGGAGGATGCTGCTCCAGCCCAGGAACCTGGGGGTGGAGTTGGGCTGCCCTCAGTGCTCAGGCCCAGAGAGGGGCACAGAGGTGTGCAGAACGGGCCAGGCGGTTGGCACTGTCATGGGCTCTTCCATCCCTGGGCTGTGGCTTGTGGGTCAGTCACTGGGGAATTTGTGGCTTGGAGAGTCAGGCTGCTGAGGGGAGGCGCCTGCCTCCTGTGGCCCTGAGGACACACAGCCACCCCGCGGTCATAGCGTTAAGGCCTGAGGACAGAATCAGGAGGCTTGAGGACCCTCTGGGTCTGTGAGATGGCTCTGTCACTATTGTGTGGGGTTGGCAATGACACCCATTCCCTTCTGCTTTTTGAACAGATGTCCTCCCCTGGGAGGGTATCGATGCCCTATCAAGGGGTGCTTTTGGGTGGCTTCACCCCATTGCCTTCATCACCCTGGCTCCCCCCAACGCACGTGCTTGAGCCCTAAGCCTTGATATAGACAACCAGTGTTTTCTCAACCTTATGTCAATTATGGATAAAAGCCAAAAAAAAAAAAGAAAAGAAACCCAAACCCATTGCTGCTGAGTCGATTCTGACTCATAGTGACCCTATTACAACCCTATAGGATAGAGTAGAACTGCCTCATAGGGTTTTCAAGGAGTGGCTGGTAGATTCGAACTGCTGACCCTTTGGTTAGCAGCTGAACTCTTAACCACTGTGCCACCATTTCTCCAATTGTGGATAAAGGTATTTTTATTGATCAGAGTGAGAATGGGGGGTGCCAGGACAAGACCCCACCACCTACCCACAGGCCCACAGGGGCACGTCCCCACCTGCCTCCTCTGCTCTCTGCAGATGTCACTATCCCTTAAAGAGCCTCTTCCCCTGCAGATCGTGACTGAGTTGTCTTCATGCATCCAACCCATCCATCCATCCATCCATCCATCCATCCATCCATCCATCCATCCATCCATCCATCCATCCATCCATCCATCCATCCATCCACCCACCCACCCACCCACCCTCCCACACATCCATCCATCCTTTCGACAGTGAGCACTAGGGGGCCGCCCATGCTAGCCCTGTACCAGGGCGGGGCACAGTGACAAATAAGATAGGGTCCCTGCAATTTTGGAGTCAGTGATGGAGGCTGGGGCTGGGGCAGCCTATTTGGGAGGGTCCACACCTCGGCCTGTGACATGGGAAACCCCTCCCAGCGTGGTGCAGTTTAGAGGTCCTCCTTCCTCAGAAACCGCTGGGGCAGGCCTGCCCCAGACCAATCTGGCCTCTGATGCAGCCTCCTGCTCCCAGGGAGGCACAGTGACTACTCCCCCCCAACCCCCGCTGAAGCTGAGGCTCAGGGAAGGGGCCTTTCACGGGGAAGGTTGGTGGACAAGGGATGGCCAGCTGGGTTAAGGGGGGCACATCCCAGTCCCTGCCTCCTGAGCTACTTGGGCAGGAGGTGGAATCTCTTTGGGCCTCTGGTTCCTTTTCCAAGTTCTGCAGACCAGAATAGTATTAATATAATCATAGTAATAACACCTGCCCCCTGGGCTTTGAAATAGGCTCGCTGAGGGGACCCCTTAGCTAAAATCCAGCACGTAGCAGAAGGGCAGCTGGGCCAGCCCCCCAGAGCAAGAGCCAACAGTGTGAGGGATTGAGGTTAGACCCCGGGGAGTTTCTCCCGACAGCTGGGACAGGCTTCCGAGGGGTTACCTTCTGAACAAAGTGACCTCAGGGCAGCTCTGGGAGGATGCTACCCACTAGGCCTGGCTCACCAGGCAGCTTCTCTAGGCAGAGGGACAGTAGGCAGTAGGCACTGGTCCTGAGGGCTGGGTGGGTGCAGCCCTACCCGGCAAGGGCCAGGGCACCTCCAGCAACAAGCATCTCCTGCCCCCACACTTCCTGCTGCCCCAGGAGCCACCGAAGCAGCTGTCCTGCTCTTTTAGGGTTCATAGAGGCCCAGGACCTGATGGGACGGGCTAGCTGATGGACAACAGGCCAGGATGGAGGGTGGGCTGGTAGGTAGCCCCTCAGAGGGTCCAGGCAGGGATGCCTTTTGCTCACAGGGCCTCTGAGGCCCTGGATTTGGGCTGCACCCCAGCCTGGCCTGTAGGGAGGTGGTCGGCCCAGCTTGCAGCAGCCCCTGGAGCCCTTGCTGGTAGGGGTCAGCCCCAGCCCAGACCAGGCACACACCGGGGAGGCCCATGGGCGCTGTTGTCTCTGCTGACGTTTGATTTCTGAAGTGTGCTTTCTTCATTTGATGTTAATTAGTATAAAAACACTTATTCCGCCAGCCTGATTTTCTGTAAGGTTTTGTATTTTAATATTTCACTTTTTAAAAATTGTGTTTTGTTTTTATTGTTGTTATTGAGATAATACACAGCAGAACGTACAACAATTAAACAGCTTCTACATGTACAGTTCAGTGACGCTGATTACATCCTTCGAGTTGTCAACCATTCTCACCCTCCTCTGAGTTGTTCCTCTCCTGTTAGCATAAACTCACTGTCCACTGAGGTTCCTGTCTAATCTTTCAGGTTGCTGTTGTCGGTTTGATGCCATATTGATCCTAAAAGAGCACCATGCTCAAGGCCAACATTCTCATATTTTACTTTTTTGCTGAGGTGTCACGTACACAGAGTCTGGTGTGGAATTCTCGCGTGTACAGCTTGATGCGTTTTTACGTATGTGTGCACCCGCATCACCACCACCAGCTCTAGATATGGAACCTTCTGGCACCTGGCAGGCTCGCTCGTGCCCCTCTTTGTCCGTACCCCCGCACACAGGTAACCCTGTGTGGAGCTCTGTCTGGAAGGTGAGTCGCGCTTGGCCTAGAGCGTCTTGCCACTGGCAGCACGCGGCAGGTTTATCCTCGCCTGGCTTCTTTAGCTCAGATTCATCACGTTGGCGTAGGTACGTGGCTTGTTCCTTTTCCTTGCTGTATGCCGCTCCATTGTCTGCGTTCCCACGATTTTCTCACCTGTCCTCCTGTGGATGGACACCTGGGCTGTTGTTTCAGTTTGCGGCTGTCACCAGGAGCACGGCAGTGTATATGTGCTCTTTGTCTTGGATGTACAGACCCTGGGGTGAAATTGCTGGATCACATGGGTGGATGAAGCCCCGGTGGCAGCCGCAAGGGCTGATGTGAACACCAACGGGCCCCAGTATTGCCTGAGTAAGTGCGGCCCTTGATGGACAGTGATTCTGGGAGGCCAGGGACTGTGGGCTGGATTCGGGGGCTCAGTGACCCTGTCTGTCAAATGAAGGAGGGTGAGCAGTGGGTCCCCCAAGGAGCCCTGGTGGGGCAGCGGTCAAGCAAAAGGTTAACCCAAATGTTAGTGGTTTCGACCCATCAGCAGCTCTGTAGGAGAAAAGACCTGGCAATCTGCTCCTGTAGAGATTACAGCCTCGAAAACCCAATGGGGCAGTTCTACTCTGTCACATGGGATTGGCAGGAGTTGAAATTGACTTGACAACACCCAACAACAGCAGCCTCAGGCCTCGAGTGTTAGTAATGGTCAACGTTGAATACAAGTCCCCACAGGCAGTCACGAAGTGCCTGGTGTCTTCCGTCATGTACTCCTCCCAGCAGCTGTGAGGTAGCAGAGCCATTATCACTCCCATTGAACAGATGAGGAAACTGAGGCACAGAAGGGTTAAGACATGTGCCTGAGGTCACACAGCCAGGAAGAGGCAGGGCCAGGGTCCCAGCCAGGCTCTCTTGCACCAGTGCCCACACTGCTAACCATTGCCCCACAGGGCTGCCAGGTGGGTAACCTGATACCTAGCCAATGCTGCAGCAAAGGTGTGGGCCTCTTGGCCACCTCTGCTCCCATCTGTCACCTGGCAGTGGTTGGAGGGGCTGGCTATCCTCTCCTTCCCTCCCACTGTTGGAACATCCCTGGAGGCAGCTTTGTTCCCTTGGGGCTGCTCAGGCAGGTGGAAGGATCTTCCCAGCACCCAGTGGCAGCCCCCTCCTTGAACAGTGTCCGACTCGACCCCAGTGCCAGGACACATTGCAGGAAGAGTTGCCCTGCTGGGCCCCCTGCTGGCCGCATTGCCCTCTGGTCTGAGTCCCCGGGGATGAGGGGAGCTTGTCTGCAGGGCACCCTCCCTTCCATCCAGCCAGGGGTAGGGAAGTTTCCAGGCCTTCAGCTTTGCCCACTCCTCCTGGCCTCTGGCCTGTGTCCCGAGGCCCTTAAACAGTGCAGGGAGGTGAGCCTGGGGCAGAATTTTCCATGGAAAACACCAGTGACCAACACCCCTCTCCAGTCTCTGTGCTCACAGGTCGTTAAGCCTCCCTGGCTGGCCTCTCCTGGGACGCTGGAGGGCAACAGAGGGTAGGCAGCTGGCCACAGAGGGTTTTCCCACTTTGGGGGGAGAGCCAGACCCACCCAGTAGGGTGGCTTGCTGAGAGTGCCCATAGCATCCATTCACCCCCAAACTGCCAATTATTCTAGAATGTTCCTTGTGCCCACCCACCTCCTCCTGCTCCAAAGCGCTAATGTTTAGTTGTTGTATGTTTTCACCCCGTTCCCACTCTGACAGTTTTCTAATGAGGCCAATCCCCATCTCCCAGACCCCCAGCCTTCTCCCCTCCATGCAGAAGGAGGAGCAGGGGGCAAGGCCTGGGGGGCGGAAGGGCCAGGCTTGTTCCTAGGGGGCAGAGTGGACAGTCACGTGGAGGTTGGGGAGGGACGATGTGGGCCAGCCAGGGTGGACCTCACCGGACCTCAGATGCCAATCTCCGCCAACAACGGAAGCTGTCCATGAACCTGGAACAAACGAATGCTGACTGGAAGGGTTTTAAGCAAGGGAAAGACTTCATATGTGCCGAGAACAGGAAGTGGGTACTGTCCCCAGCTCCAGGCAAGCCCAGCTCTCCCAGCCCCAAGCCAGCTGTGTGACCCCGGGCAAGTCCCCTCGCCTCTCTGAGATCCAGTGTCTGCACCTGTGAAATGGGCACAGCAAAGCTTACCTGGCAAGGTGGGGTGGAAGTGGGGCCTGCCAGGGCCCGTACTGCCAAAGGTGACACCCAGAATGGGAGCAGTGGTATCGTTATTGGGAAAAACCCAACTGCTAAGGGAGATAATTTTGAAATTATTTCTGAATTATCAAGCATATCTGATTATGTAGACTCCCGGCACAAAAACACCTAGTGACGATTCCCTGAAGGATTAAGTCACGAAGTGGTGATGCCAGGGGTGGCTGGGGGCTCTAGTTCCCCCAACTCCCTCAGCCCCACCACCCCAGGTAATCATCTGAGTAGAAGCAGGGGATTGCTGGGCAAAGGCCCATCTTACCCCTTCCACCTACATCCACCCAGAGGTCTGGAGTTATAGAAGTCAGGATTTCCTTTTACATACAATGTATCACTTTAGCCAATTTATACACAATGTATCACGTTAGCCAATTTGCATACAATGTATCGCTTTAGCCAATTTACATACAATGTATCACTTTGACCAATTTATATACAATGTATCACTTTAGCCAATTTATATACAATGTATCGCTTTAGCCAATTTACACACAGTGTATCGCTTTAGCCAAGTTACATGCAGTGTATCACTCCAGCCAAGTTACAATGTATCGCTTTAACCAATTTACATACAGTGTATCACTCTAGCCAGTTTACATACAATGTATCACTTTAGCCACTTTACATACAATGTATCACTTTAGCCAATTCACACACAGTGTATCACTTTAGCTAACTTACATACAGTGTATCACTTTAGCCAATTTACATACAGTGTATCACTCTAGCCAAATTACATACAGTGTATCACTTTAGCCACTTTACATACAATGTATCACTTTAGCCAATTTACACACAGTGTATCACTCTAGCCAGTTTATATACAGTGTATCACTTTAGCCAATTTACATAAAATGTACCACTTTAGCCAATTTAAAGTGGCATTTAGCACCTTCACAGCCGTGTGCAACCACCACCAGCATCTAGTTCCAGAGTTTTCCATCACCCCAGATGGAATCCCCACACCCATTAGCAGCCGCTGTCCATCCCCGGGCCCTCCAGCCCGTGACAACCACTAATCTGCCTCCTGTCTCTACGGATTCGCCCACTCTGGATGTTTTATATAAATGGAATCATCCAATGTATGGCATTTTGTGACTTGCTTCTTTCACTTAGCATGTTTTCAGGGTCTGTCCACGTCGTAGCACGTAGCAGCACCTTACTCCTCTCTATGGTGAATAATACTCCATGGTATGGATGGACCCCATTTGTTTGTCCATTCTGCTGATGGACACTTGGGGTTGCTTCTAAGTTTCAGCTATTGTGAATAGTGCTGCCATGAACTTTTATGTACAGGTTTTTGGTTGAATACCAGTTTTCAGTTCTTTTGGATATATACCTAGAAATAAGATTGCTGGGTCGTGTGACAATTCTATGTTTAACTTTTGGGGGAACCACCAAACTGTTTTCCACAGTAGCTGCATCGTTTTACATTCCCACCAGCAGTGGGTGAGGGTTCCAATTTCTCTACGCCCTCGCCAACACTTGTTTTTTTCCTTTTTTGGATAATAGCCAGCCTATGGGTGTGAGGGGTTATCTCATTGTGGTTTGGATTTGTATCTTCCTAATCATTGATGACGCTGAGCATTTTTTCATGTGCTTCTTGGCCATTTGTATGTCGTCTTGGAGAAATGTCTATTTAAGCCCTTTGCCCATTTTTTAAATTGGGTTGTTTGTCTTTTGTTGTTGAGTCATAAGAATTTTTGTAGACACAATTCTAGAGTATTTACTGGTTCATTCATTCATTCATCCATTCCACAAACACTTCCGGGGCAGTTACACTGGGCTGTCCCTGGAGGCTCCAATTCAGTTCAGACCTGGCGCTGCCCAGAGCGCCAGCCGTCAGCTAGGAGACAGGCCTGGAAGCAGCAGTTAGAAGACGGCAGGAAGAGTCCAGTCCTTGAGACAAGCACCTACTGTGCACCTCCTCAGTGCCAGGCCTGAGTTGCTGGGGTCTGAGCACAGTGGGGCTTCCGCCAGGGCCTGGAAGCGGAAGTAGAGTTTGCCAGGCAGAGAGAGGGAACAGAACAGTATCCCAGGCAGAGAGACGTGCAAGTAAAGGCTGGAAAGGCGGGAAGCGGAGGCAACACTGGAGGTCGCCAGAGGCCAGTAGCCTACAGACCTCCAGCTCCAGGGAAGGAGCGTTAACGGTCAAGGGCGTGGAGCAGGGTACTGAGGTGGTCAGATCTGGGTGCTGACCATGCTACCTGAGCACTGGGTGCTGCCTGCCTGGAGGCAGGAGAGCAGGAACGGCCGTTGCTATGGCCTGTCTCTGTCCTTGGTGTCCATCGTAAGTCCCCCTGGGGCCCTCCAGTAAGGCCCCATTTGTTCGGGTCCTGCCTGCCAGCAGGCTATGTGACGACCAGGAGAATTGGGAGGCGTGCTGTGCTCCCCACGGCTCCGGTGGCTCCCGCTGCGCTTGGGGCCCGGTGTGTGACAGGTTTCCCATCCATCTCAGTTCCCCAGGCCGGTTTTCCAAGGATCTACAGTTACTTTGGGCTGAATTCCCCAGATTCCAGCCAGCTCCCAGCCCCACCCGCTCAGATGCCCTTCCTACAGGCTAGACTGGAGCAGAGCGGCCCATTGTGCCCGTGGGAGACCCAGGGGTCCGGCAGATTAGCGGGCATGGGAGGGCGGTGGGTGGGCGGACCCTGGATTGGGTGTCGGGTGGCAGCGCGTGCTGTGGGCTTGGGCCACACGGGGATTTTCCCAGCTGGCTGGGGCGCTGGCCGCCTGGAAAAACACTGGCTGTTCTCTCAATGTTGGGGCGGCTGTGTCCGGGGCCAGGGTGTCAGCTTTGGGAGTCCCTGGCTGTCTCCCCTACTGCCACAGTGGGGAAACAGTGAAGTCTGTTGTTTCAAAGCCAGGTGCTGCTGTGGGTCTCCCCTCCTTCCAGCTCCCTGTCCCCTTCCTCTGGGTGCTTAAGCCCAAACAGCTGATGCACCCTCAGTGGCAAACAGTCTGGGGCTCCTCAGTAAGAGAGACATGGAGTGACCTCATGACCCCACAACTCCACTCCCAGCTGTACACCCCGGAGAACTGAAAACCGGTGCTCGAACAAATACTTGTACAGGGATGTTCATTGCATCATTATTCACAATGGCCCAGAAGTAGGGAAACCCAAATACCTATCAGCAGATGAATAGAGAAATAAAATGCGGTAGGTTTCTACAATGGAATATTACCCAGCCACAAAAAGGTATGAAGTGCTGACACATGCTACCACGTGGATGAACTTGAAAACATGATATTCAGTGAAAGAAGCCAGCCACAGAGGGCCGCGTGTGGTAGGATTCCATGACTGGAAGATCCTGAATAGGTAAGTCCATAGAGACGGAAAGCAGGTTAGTGTTTGCAGGGGCTGGGAGGGCGGGGGATGGGGAGCGACGGCTAATGGACGCTGCGTCTCCTTTAGAACTAGGTGGGGTTGATAGCTGCAGGGCATTGCGAATGTGTTAAATGCCACTGAGTTGTACACTTTAAATTGTTAACTTTACCCTGTGTGGCTTTCTCCACATTAAAAACAACCACGCTGATAGCCACGTGTACCACCCGGGGACCTAGGATCACTCTTCGTAAGGTGCTGTCACCTGGAGTGAATCTAGGCCCCTGGGTGGCGCACGTGGTTTTCAATCAACTACTGCAGCAGTTAAGCACTCGGCTGGGGTTGGCAGTTTGAATCCACCAGCTGCTCCTTGGAAACCCTATGTGGCAGTCCTACTCTGTCCCATAGGGTTGCTATGAGTCAGAATCAACTTGACGGCAATGGTTTTTTTTTTTTTTTACTAACCTAAAGTTTGGCAGCTCAAACCCACCCAGCAACACTAAGGAGGAAAGGCCTGGCCACCTGCTTCCGTAAAGAAGACAGCCAAGAAAACCCTACGGAGCAGTTCTACTCTGTAACACATGGGGTCACCAGGAGTTGGAAGTGAGTGAGCCTGGCGGGTTGCTGGAGTGGAGACAATGTTGCAATAAATCAGGACCCGCACACAGCAGGTGCTCAGTTCACAGCCAGGTCCTTTCCTCCCCTAGTGCTCCCAGTCACCCAGCAGTGAGTGAAGACTCATAACACCCCTAGCCGCCCCTCCTGGGTGTGGGCCTTCTTCCCAAGGCTCTCGTCTGAGCTGTGGGCTGGGGGACAGGTGTAATTGCTCCCACCTTTCACAGCTGTGCACAGCGAGAGAGACGGTGTGCCTTCCAGCATTGCATTCGGGCTGGAGTGGGCATGGCACCCTGTGGGCTGGGCTCCAGCCCATCCACCCTGCTCAGCAGCCTGTCTGGCCCAGGTGTCACGGGAAGCCAGGGTCGACAAGGATGGGGAAGCCCCAGTCGTCGGAGTTGGGGTGCGTGGCTGGGAGCCAGATGCAAATGGTCCCAAGCTGATGGTTCTCAAGTCCCAGATGTGGGACCATGGATCTGATTCAGAGACTTGGGAGGCCGTGATTCTTGTGTTCTGTGGGACTTACAATCTGGGATTTGTGATCCCAAAGGACTTAGGGTTCCGTGGTTCTCGTGATGTTGTGGGGCTTGTGATTTCATGGTTCTTGTGATTCCATGGAAATTGCGATTCTGTGGGACCTGTGGTTCACGGGATTTGGGGTTCTGTGAGATTTACAACTCTGTGGTTCTGTTCTTGCAATGCTGTTAGTGGCTGTCGATTGTGACTCATGGCGAGCCCACATGCTGTAGAGCACAACTGTGATCTGTGCGGCTTTCTTGGCTGTGATCTTTATGGAAGTGGATTGCCAGGTCTTTTCTTCCAAGGCACTGCTGGGTGGGCTCAAGCCGCCAACCTTTAAGTCGCTGAGCCCAAACCGTTTGCACATCCCAGGGACCTGGCTCTCGCAACACGTGGGCCTTAGGATTCCAAGGGGGTTTGTGTGAGCAGCCGCCATTTTAAGCTAGGTTGACAGTGTTGAGTGCAGAAAGAGAAGCCTCTGAGGGCAGGGTTCTCTTTGCTCCCTGCCTGTGGTAGGTGCCTGTGAATATTTGCCAGCTGAATGACTGGGGTGGGCGGGGGGCAAGGGCTCTGCCCGGGCCTGTCTCACCTACCGCCTGTCCTCTCTCCCCTCCCACAGAGCGCTGTCCTCCATGGTGGCCCTGTCTCACCTACCGCCTGTCCCCTCTCCCCTCCCACAGAGCGCTGTCCTCCATGGTGGCCCTGTCTCACCTACCGCCTGTCCCCTCTCCCCGCCCACAGAGCGCTGTCCTCCATGGTGGCCCTGTCTCACCTACCGCCTGTCCCCTCTCCCCGCCCACAGAGCGCTGTCCTCCGTGGTGACCCTGTCTCACCTACCGCCTGTCCCCTCTCCCCGCCCACAGAGCGCTGTCCTCCGTGGTGACCCTGTCTCACCTACTGCCTGTCCCCTCTCCCCGCCCGCAGAGCGCTGTCCTCCGTGGTGGCCCTGGGAGCCAACATCATCTGCAACAAGATTCCTGGCCTGGCCCCGCGGCAGCGCGCCATCTGCCAGAGCCGGCCAGACGCCATCATCGTGGTCGGGGAGGGGGCGCAGATGGGCATCAACGAGTGCCAGCACCAGTTCCGCTTCGCCCGCTGGAACTGCTCGGCGCTGGGCGAGAGGACCGTCTTCGGCCAGGAGCTCCGAGTAGGTAAGGGTGCCTCCGGGCTCGCGTGGCTGATGCTGGGCCCCCCGAGAGCCCAGCTGGGCCACACTCCTGGCCTCCACAGCCTCCAAGGGCTGGCCTCGGCTGCCACGGCCTTCCCCAGCCTTCTCCGTGCCTGGCCTTGGGTGTCGGGCCTGAGGCTGGGGTGTCGGCGGGAGCCGAGCTGTGAGAGTGGACGAGGGGCCCTGGTCCTGGCACAGATGTGGGCCCGGCAGGCCAGTGCGCGGCAGTATAGCACTGTGGTGAAAGGCGTGCTTGCTTCTCCGACCACCCACGTGGCCCTGAACTTGTTGCCTCTGCCTCTGTTTCTGTATCCAGAGAATGGGGATGACATTGGTATTTGCCAAACAGGTCGTGGGGATTGGATGAGGTCAGTCCTGGAGCCCAGCAAGTCCTGTGAGGACTCTGTGGTGGGATGAGAGCTCCAGGTGGGGGACGGCGTGAGCACCGGGGACAAGCTGCTATGGTGACTCATTTGGGAACACTGAGGACCCTGGCGGGCTGAGGGCAGGCTGAGTCGGGACTGGGGGAGGGGGAGCCTCAAATTCAGTGGGCAGCAGTGGGCAGAGATATGGTGACGTAGAGGCCACGGAACACGGCAGGCGGGGTGGCCAGCTTCCTGCCTTCATAGCTTTGTGAGGGAGGCTCCGCTGTCCCCATTTTACAGAGAGACTGAGGCTCAGAGAGAGGCTTCAAGGAGAAAGTATGACTCTGGAGTCTAACCTGGGTTTGAATTCAGCTGTGTGACCTCTGGCATGTCCTCTGGGGCCATGCAGGGTCTCAGTTTCCTCCTTTGAATGTGAACACAGGAGTCTCTAAGTAGCAAAAATGGTTAGGTGCTGGACTACTAACTGAAAGGTTGTCAGTTCAAACCCACCCAGAACCACCTCAGAAGTAAGGCTTAGAAATCTGCTTCCAAAAAGTCACAGCCTTGAACATCGCATGGAGCAGTTCTACTCTGCACACACGGGGTCGCCACGAGCTGGAGGTGACTTGACGGCAGCTAACAAAAACGTGGGCACCGGCGAGCCTTGCTCAGCGCCTGCATGCAGTAGGCACTCAGGTCACTGCTGTTGAGTGGGTGAGGGTAGGGTATGGTATGTCTGCCCCGAAGGCTGTGGTGAGGGTCAGATGGGGAGAGTGGACCTCGAGCACAGCACCAGGCATCCCAGGGGTGCCTGGTAGTCCAGACCCCAGCCTGTGGGCACCATGCATCCCTCTAGTTCCCTAGGGCCAAGGGCCTGGGCCGCTGAGCAGAGCTGCAGCTGCCGGGCCCAAGGCCAGAGCTGAGCTCTATAGGGCTTGGAGCATGGGTGCAGGGCTGGGGGTAACACAGGGGAAAGCCCCTGGGGGCTCCTTTGTGGTGAGCACCCCGTGGGTGGCACCTGGCACAGCCAGGAGGGTGGCACCGCCCCCTCCCTGGGGCCCCACCACCCAAGTGCAGGGCTCTTCCGAACCAGCTAGGGAGGGTGGGGCTGCCCAACTCCATTCTCTCAGTAGGGCCGGTATCATCAGGGGATGCCCTCCTGCCAGCTACTCACTCACGCACCTGGCCCCTCACCCCAAGACTCTGGCTCTGAGGCATCCATGAGTCACCCCATCGCACAGCCAAGGAAATGGAGGCTCCGAGACGTTGTGCAGTTGCTGTGGCCACAGTTTGTGCGGCTGAGCTGGATTCAGGTCTCCCAGACCCTGTCCAGTAATCCCCACTGCCTCTTAGAGAAGGCAAGAGAGGGTGGATGGGGAGGCTTGAAGGAGGGTGGGGCTGTACTGTGGCCACAAGACCCAGGTGTGTGGGAGACAGTGGCTGCTCTGAGCTGCTCTCTGGGGTCAGGCCCCAGGCCAGGGACCACCAGGACCCAGGAAAGCCAGGATCCCCCAGGACTGCCCAGTGCCCATAGGAGTGATGCTGGGGACTGGCCTGCCAGCTATCTGCTCCCATAGTAGGCACTGCTCTGGCCCTCCCAGACCACCGTTACCGAGCAGCCCACCTAACCCCAGAGCTCACAGCCTGCCCTCTCTGGAGGACAGGGGCCTGGGGGGTGTACACCAGGGACCAACTAGGGTGGGGGCTCTGTGGGCCACTCATACCCCAGAGCACCCGAGGGTCAGGCCAAGACCAGCCTTGCTGAGCTGGCCTCCCTCCTCATCCACATCCCTTGCTCCCCGGTCTCCTGAGAACGCAGAACCTCTGTCTCAGGCTCTGCTTCTAGGGAGCCCTCCTAGCACATCCCCTTCTTTCATGAGTGTATCAGAGCCAGACTGTGGCAGAGCTGTTCACACCCCCTGCCCCTCACTACCCCCTCACTCCCCCACCTGCCCAGTGAGGCTTTTGCCCCCTCCACTCCTTGTCAGGCCATCGGAAACCCCCCTTCCTGGCCCCCTCTTCCCCTGGCCTCTGGGCTCTGGAATGCTGGTTCCCTGGCACACCTTGGCACCCCCTCCTCTGCCCTCACAGCATGGGGGCTCATCCCTGCCCAAAGCTTGTATACCACAGACTTGAGGCCCCACCCCCCCTTTCCTCTCTCTCCCCTGGGGCCAGGACTGGTGGGGCCGCCCCCACAGAACCTCAGACTGGAAACCCTCAGCATCTTGCTGCTTGAATCTCACATCCCAGCTTCCACCCGGCATGACTGCCCAGTTATCTGAGCAGAAGCCTTCTGCTCCCTCCCCTTCCCTCCCCCGTACCCACCACCACCACCACCATGTCCTCTTGCTTTTATCCCAAGCGTCTCTCAGATCTGCCCCTTGTTCGAAACTCACCCGCCATCATCCACCCCGGTGGCCATGCCTCCTTCTTGTAGGCCCCCTGCTTCAACTGCACACACTTCTGTCTGTCTGTCCTCCTTGCAGCAGTCTGAGTGGAGCTGCTAAAACTGCATGCCTGACCATGTCCCTGTGTCCAGTGCCCTTCACAGTCCTTCTCGTCCTAGACCCTAGGCCCCTGTCAGTGGCTGCTCTGGCCTCAACTGAACCGTGAGCCCCTCGCTCAGCACAGTCTGCCACACCGGTCCCTTCCCACATGCTGTTTCTTTGCATGGAAAACTCCACTGACCTCAGCCCCACCCAGCGAGCCCTCATTCCCTTCCAGATCTCAGCTCTACTGTCACCTCCTCCAGGAAGTCCTTCCTGACTTCTCTGATGAGATAAAAGCACTTGGTCACAATTGGCATTCGATAGCTGTGTGATCACTTTTTCTCGTGTGTCTCTCCACTAGACTGGAGGCCACTGGGCAGGCCCAGAGGGCCAGGCATATGCAGAGTGCACAGTGAGGCCGGGGTGCCCTGGGTGGGGCCGGGGAGTGGCTGGGACCAGTGGAATTGGAGACAGGGGGAGTGGGGTGTCCTGCGTCTGGGCTTTGGGCTGGTGGCAGACACAGTGCTAAGGGGCACAGCTTCACTGTGTGCAGGCTGTGTTCATTTCATCCCCATCACAGCCACCATGGAAAGCGGGGCAGGTCCGGGTCCACCCCCCTGTCCACCACTCCACTCTGTCCCTGTGACCACAGCAGGGACCACCTCTCCAGCCCTCACCTGGCAAGTGTCACTGCCCCCTCCTGGCCTCCACCCCCAACCGCCTGAGTTACCATGCCACGTCATTCCCTTCCTCCAAAACCTGCGGTGGCTCGCTATTGCCCCAGGATAAAGTCAGCTTCTAAGCCTACCGTCTGGTGCCCCTCCCACTCCTCACCCCTATTTCCCTGCTTCCTTTCCCGAAACCAGAAGTTCAGCCATTCTGGACCCTGTCTCCTCCCCACCCCTGGGCTTAGCTCCTGCCATTTACTCGGCCTGGGAGGCCCCTCCCCTCTGCTCTGCTTATTCACAGGAGTTCCCCACGGGGGTGGGGGCTGCCTCTTCCACCCCCTCCTTGGCTCTTGGCTGCCACAGCCAGGACATAGCCACCCCTGGGCATCTCCCAGTCTACCCCACCCTGGCTCAGCTCAGCACCAGCTACCAGGCTCCCCTGTGCTTTTTCCAAAGCCAAGTCCTAGGGTCTCCTCATTCTGCCTGAAACCCTCCTTTGGTCTCACTGCTGCTGCGTGAAGGCCCAGCTCTTGGCTGGGAGACAGTAGGCTGGGTGCTCCCGTGGTGGCCTGGCTGCCGGGCATCACAAACTGGACGTGGGGCCAAGCAGGGAGGCCGGCCACATCAGAGCACACTGGGTGCCCCAGGCCCAGGATGGGAGCCAGACCGTGAGTTGGCAGGTGACCGGGGCACTCGTGGGAGCAGCCACGATAGCGGTGCCAATTAATGATTGACCCAAGAGGTGGCCTGGCCTGGGTGGGTGGCATGGACCCTGAAGGCCTTGCCTGTGACCTTGGTCCATGCCAGACTCTTCAGATCTAAGAGGGAACCTTGAAAGGGGCAAACCAGCCCTCTGTGCAAAGTTCTAATCCCTTTTCCAGGCTAGTGCCATGGCTTCTAAGCGCCTCCGGGTATGGGGAGCTGACTACTCCCCGCAGCTAGGTCTTTCAGATGGTAATCCTCTGCTGGCTTTGCCCTGGGGCCCGCCCCCTTCACCGCACCAGTTACTCTGCCCCCTTCAGGGGTCAAGGCCCTCCCTCCACTGACGTGGTGTTCCAGGGAAGACTTTTAAAGACTTGGGGTTCCTCAGGGCGGAGGTGCGTAATGGGCACCATGACCAAGTCAGGGCTGTGGGTGAGGGCTTCCCTGAGAAGGTGACATGGAACCGAGACCTGAGGGAGACTCAGAGTGATGCAGGCCAGCCTGGAGGTGAGTGCAGGGAAGGGGGTTCCAGGTGGAGGGAACAGCACGTGCCAAGGCCCAGAGGCCTGGAAGCAGACTGTGTTTTCCAAGAATGGAGGGAAGTTCAGTTCTGCAGGGGTGTCAAGGGCGAACAGGAGGGGGACCTGAGGCTGGAACGCTGGGGCAGGGCTGGAGCGCTGTGAACCCAAGGGCCCAAAAGGTGCTGAGCAGGCAAAAGACTTCCTTCCACTCCCTGCTCCTCCCCAGAGCCCCTTGGGCAGCCGTGTGTGCTCCCTAGCCCCCAGCCCTGCCATGCTGCATGGACGGCTATGTCCTGCCCCCGTGCCAGCCTCAGACATGACTGGGCATAGGGCTGCCCTGACCCTGGCTAATGTGAGCACCCAGGGTGGCGGGCAGCTGTCCCCGGCCTGTCTGCTCTGGGGGAGATTTGCACTGAAAGTGCCATCATGGGTGGGCCTTGCCTGAGCCCACTCTCCTTGTGCAGCAGGGGCTCAGCAGAGCCTGTCAGGTCCCGACAATCAGAGAGGTCAGAGGGACACCCTGGGGTGTCTGGGCAGTGAGGACTGGAGGTGCTGAGGAGGAGAGGGAGACTCCCAGGACCTCAGCTACTGCACACCAGGAACCCTGCCCAGGGCCCTGCAAGCCGCACCCTGGGTAGGTCCATCCCCAGGAGGGATGAGGCAGCGCTCAGGGCTGCCCTGTCCACAGCGATGGCCACTGGTGGTGGGGAGCCTTGGCCAGCACCGATGGAGATGTGCTCTAAGGGTAAGACACAGGCAGATTCAGGTCTCTCATCAATACCTTTTACATTGATTACGGGTTCAATTGATCATATTTGGGTTGTACCAGCTAAATAAAATAGATGATTAAAGTGAATTTCCCCCAGTTTATTTTCATTTATAAAAGGAGCCCTGGTTGCACAGTGGTGAACCTACAGCTGCTGACTAACAGGTCGGCAGTTCAAATCCACCGGCTGCTTCTTGGACACCCTGCAGGGCAGTCGTACTCTGTCCTGTAGGGTCACTATGAGTCATAACGGACTCAACAGCAATGGGTCTGGTTTTGTTTTTTGGTTTTACTGTGGCTACTAGAAAATTGTAGATTACAGGCATGGCACGTGGTATGCTTTTGATGGACAGCACTGTTCTCAGAGGGAAAGCTACTTGCCCAAGGTCTCCTGGTATTGCCCAAGGTCACTGTGGCTGCGTGGAGCAGAGCTGTGAACCCAGATCTGTCTCCTTCCAGGATTCCATCCTCCCACTCTGTGGGGGCAGCCCCGAGGGCCGGGGTCTCCTGGGTGGCAGTAGAGGATGTAGGTGGAGCAGCCATGAGAGAGCGCTCTTCCACCCTGTTGGCCATCCAGCCTGCACGCACTGAGCACCCACCATATGCCAGGCTTAGGGCAGAGCACTGGGGGCAGCAGGAAGGCCGCTCAGCCTCACCTCACAATGCTTGGCCAACCCAAGGCGTGTCCTGGGATGTGCTGGGTAAGCCCAGGCCGAGGGCAATGCAGGCAGCTGTGGCTGGGACCAGGAGTTCTGCAGGCCCCAGATGTGGGGGCCACATGTCTTTGTCCTGCCTGCCTCTGAGAAGAGAGGGTGACCCCTCTAGGGACCAAAGACAAGTGAACAATTGGTGCCTTGAAGGACAGAGTCAGCAAGACTTTTTGGGTAGACGAAGCCACACAAGCCTGCATCGTGGAGGCCAGAGGCTGCCAGGCTCCAGGTCACTCGAGGTGGCCAGTGCTCTGCCCCTCCACTGCAGGGTCGGCTCATACCTGGGAGGGACAATTCCCAGGTGACCAAGGAGGTAGCCTTGCCTGCCCTGCCCTGCTAACAGGCTGGGGGCCCTGGGCTTGGTGGGCAGCCTGTCCACCACCCCGGAGCCTCCCACAGTACCCCCCAAGGGCCACCTGGGGCACATCCAGGATGAGATGTTCTGCCTTTCTGTCAGAGCCACAGCAGACAGGACAGGCCGTGGCGGGCAGGGGGTCTGGGAGGGAAGAGGGCACTGTGAGGACTCTGCTGTGTGATCGTGGGCAAGCCTGGGCTCTTGGGGCTAGTGCTGGGTGGAACCTGGGGTCTCTCTTTGGAATGGGGGACATACCTACTCCTCAGCACTGAGCTAGAAGGGCTTCGTAGATAAGGGTTGGGACACAGACCATGGCGGGTGGGCCCCCATCCTCGGCCTCCATGAGGTGAGGCCAACCTATCCCTGAGCGATCCCTCCACTGCTGTTGGGGATCATTTCTTTTATAACTCAGCTGGGCCTTTCCATGGCATCCCGGTTCCTGGTTCGACTATCGAGGCTCAAGGGCTGAGTGACTGGTGAGGGCTGGAGTCTGACCCTGACCGTCAGCTCCAGAGCCCGCTTGCTTAACCACTGCGCCATGGGGTCGGGGTGCTAGAAGCTGCCGGAGGCCCTGGGAGCAGGGGTCCCTGGGGACACAGGCCACCACAGGTAGGCAGCTGCTGCATTTGCTGAAAGCCTGGACAGGCCACCTGGGGCGAAACTTGCTAATAAGAGCCCTGCCGGAAGCCTGGCCCCACAGAGGCTAGGTCTGAAGGGGTGGGTGGGAGCCCACAGAAGGCCAGGCCCAGGTCTGGGTCCAGCGCTAGTAACCCAGCCCCTGGCTCCGGGCCAGGCTGCCCCCTGGCATGTGGCCCTGGCCAGGCTCTGCCTGCTCTGCACTTCTGTGCCTCCCAAGCCCCACCGGGGACTGGACGTGACAGTGCTGCCCAGCTGGAGCCCGGCCGGCCTGTGGGGGCTGTTCGGCAGCATGTGAGGCCTCCGCTGGGTCGGAACAAAGGCCCCGGGCGCGCGGGCGTGCTGGCGTGTTTGGACCTGGCATGGCTTTTTCCAGTGCTCTGTTTATGACAACGGTAGGATGGAGCTTAGTGTGGAGACACTGACTCAGCCGGAGCCGGGTGGGGGCCAGGGTGGGGCGGGGAGAGACAGAGGACAGAGAGGGACAGAGGGACAGAGAGAGAGAGATGGAGGACAGAAAGGGACAGAAGGGCAGAGGGGGTCAGAGGGACAGAGAGAGGGGGACAAAAGGAAAGAGGGACAGAGAGATGGAGGACAGACAGAGAGAGAAAGAGAGAGGACAGAGAGGGACAGAGTCAGGGGAACAGACAGAGGACGAGAGGGACAGGAACACAAAAAGAAAGAGAACAGAGTGGGACAGGGACACATAGACATTGACAAAGAGAGGGACAGAGAGAGGGCAACACAAGCACACATACACACGTGAACACACACACACGAACACAATGCACATGTGAACACACGTGCACATGTGAACACACATGCACACTTGAACACAAGCACACGTGAACACATACACACGTGAACACATACACACGTGAACACACATACACAGGAACACACAGGAACACACATGTACATGTGCACATGCACCCACCCTACACATGTGAGCACACATACACACAAGAACACACATGAACATACACACGAACACACGCATGTGAACACATACACGGGGACACATTCGCACCGGAACACACATGAACACACATGTACATGTGCACATGCACCCACCCCTACACACATGCACATGTGCACACACATGAACACACATGAACATACATACACACGCATGAACACACATGCACACACAAGCACACGTACGCACAGCGCTGACGAGGCCTGTGGCCCCCCCGACCGCCTGCCCCAGGCCCAGGCCTGCTCTGAGATCCACAGTTAAACAGCCACAGCGTGGACCCCTTCCCACGTCCAGCCCGTGCTGAGCCCTCCCTTGCTTTAACTCCCTCACGCCTCAGGGTGGGGGCTGTTGTTACCCCCATTCAGCAACTGCAGGAACTGAAGTGTTGGATTGGACCTGGTGATTCGGCCCCAGACCTTTGCAGGGTGTCTGGCCAGTCAGGGGTTCTAGGCTCCTGGCTCCTCAACAGCACAAATAGGTATTTCGGCCCAGCCGGGGCCTGGCTGAGCCTGTGTCTGTCTGGCTCTGTGCTTTTGGCTGTGGCTCCGTGTATGTGTATGTGGGGGTACAGACCCCAGACCAGCTCAGGCAGGGAGAGGCACCCAGCCCGTGTGCCAGGGGACAGTAGGAACTGGCTCCAGGCCTCAGAGGGGCAACTCAACTGAACTGAACCCCATCTTGGGCCAAGGGGCCTGGCAGAGGTGTGGACAGCCATGAGGGGACACGCTGGGTCCAGCCTGGATCCATGGCTTTCGAAGCCTGGATCCTATGACCAGGAGCAACCCCAGGGTCAGACCAGGACCCCCTAAACCTGGACATGGGCACAGCCCAGGCCGGCTGGTGGCACAGGTGCTACGGTCCAGGGTGTCCTTTTACCTCCCCTCACCTCAATCTCTCCACCTATAAGCTGGGGGTCTCTGGAGGTGACTTGGGGGGCCCTGCCCCATCCTGTGTCCCTATCCCAGCAGCCCAGCTCTGATCTGTACATCTGATAAAATGCTCCTCTGCTAAAGAGGCTTGAGGACCCCTAGCCTAGGCCTCACTCTCATGTTACACTGGGAAACCGATGCCAGGGAAGGAAAGGACTTGGCCAAAGTCGTGCAGCATAAGCCCCAGTTCTATTGCAGTTGGTCCCCAGTGTTGGGGTGTCAGGCAAGGCTGGGGTGTTTCCATGGGGGCCCCACTTAGGTCTCCAGTTGTTCCTCGCCTGCACCCTACTGTCCCTTGGGCCCCTCCAGCTATCCTGGTCGAGAGCTTTCTGGTTTTCCCCCCAAATCTGATCCTCTCCTTGTCTCCCCTCCTTAGTAAAAGCCCCTACCAACAACCCAGGGCCCAGGTCCAGGGGTCCTTCTGGACTTTTCTTTCCCTAAACCCCCTCATCGATCCACCTGCAAACGCTCCTGGCTCCCCCATCAGACTGTCCCCAATCTGACCGATCCTCATCTCCACCACCTGGCCAGCCCACCATCTTTTCTTACCTGGACCTTTGCAACAGCTCCCCACCCTCTGCTGGCCTCTCTGCTTCCGCTTGTGACCCCCACGGTGTGGCATCCTCACTGCACCTGGGGTTCTTTTAAATCTAAGTCAGAAAAACATCCTCTTGGTGCTTCCCATCTTCATGGAGTGAAGCCCAAACTCCTCCCCTTGGCTCCCCAGGCCTGACACGCGGTGACCCTCATGGACCACTGCCCACTTCATCTCCCTTTGCTCTGCTGGGGCAAACCACACACACCTGGATCACTCCCAGCTCAGGGCCTCAGCATTGCTGTTCCCTCAGCCTGAACACTCTTCCCTGCACCTTTTTTGTTCTTGTTCTTCAAACTTTTTCTTTCTTTCTTTTTTTTAAATAATTAATTTTGTTGTTGAGAATACACACAGCAAAACCTAGACCAATTCCACAGTTTCTACATGGACAATTCAGTTACATGGATCACATGCTTCAAGTTGTCCAACCGTTCTCACCCTCCTTTTCCAAAATGCTCCTCGCCCATAACATACACTCACTACCCCCTAGGTTTCCTATCTGATCGTTGTTGGCATTGCTGTTGTCAGTTTGATCCCATGTAGATGGTTCTTCAAAGAGCACAATGCTGAAGGCAGACATTCTTTACTAATGAAGCTTAACTGTTGTTTGGTTTTAAGAAGGTTTCAGGGGATATTTTTGGTTTAAGATTTGAAGATTATCTCAGAACAATCGTTTTAGGGGTCCCCGTGCCTTTGGGTGGCTTACTGGTCTCATATTCAGGACCTGCCTTCACCTTCCTTCCTGAGGGGGCCCTCCCTGACCCTTCCACTCAAGCCACCCCATCCACCTTCTCCTGCTGGCCGCTCCATGGCTGTGAACACAGCCCTCTGTCTGAAGGGCCCGGCCAGCCAAGGCTATGACTTACTGGCTTTGCTCTGCCGTGTGCTTGGCCTCAGGGCAGGCCCTTGGCCAGGGTTGACAGATGAGGGGGGAACCTGAGTCCCTCACTCCTGAGATTCGGGGGGCTTAGCCAGGAGGGCAGCCTCTGCTTGAGCTGGCATAGGCCTGTTATTAGGGGTGGGGGGCGGGGCAGAGCACTACAGGGGGTCCCAACCTGGGCTCTGGGGTCAGTTCCAGCTCCACACTCTGCCACCTGTGTGACCTTGGCCCGTTCCCTGCCTCCTTCGAGCCCAGCATCTGAACCTTGAGGCGAGGCCCTAGTGCATTCTGATGGGGTGCTGTGCAGGGTCGGATTGAGGTGTACGCAATCCCCTAAGGTCAGCAGTTCAAATCCACCAGCTGCTCCTTGGAAACCCTATGGGGCAGTTTTACTCTGTCCTGTAGGGTTGCTGTGAGTCAGAACCGACTGGACAGCACCTAACAACAACAAAACCCATTAAGTGCCATGTGCTTTTACGATGGTTTTATGAGCTACAACTCACATATTACAATTCACTTGCTTGAAGTATACCATTCAGTGGTTTTCATATTTACAGAGTTGTAAGACATCAATACAGCTTTAGAACATTTTCATCACCCCAAGAAGAAAGCCCGCACCCATTAGCAGTCCCTTCCGCCTCCCCGGCCCACCCTACCCCAGTGCCCGACACCTGCTAATCTGCTTTCTGTCTCTGGATTTGTCTGTTCTGGGCATTTCATATAAATGGAGTCATGCAATATAGAGCCTTTTGTGTCTGGATTCTTTCACTCGGCGTAATGTTTTCAAGGTTCACTGGCGCAGCAGCGTGAGCCAGGGCTACATCCCTTTTGATAGCTGAAAACATTTTCTTTGTCCATTCATCCGTTGGTGGACATCTGGGTTGGTTGCACTTTTTGGCTGATACGGATAACGCCGCGAATGGATGTTTGTGTACGAATTTCGGTGTGGATGCATTTTCTCATTCTCTTGGGTACGTACCTGGGAGCGGAATTGCTGAGTCATAGGGTAACTCTGTATTTAACCCTTTGAGAAACTGCCAGGCTGTTTTCCACAGCGGCTACACCACTTTGCATGCCCACCAGCAGTGAACGAGGTCTCTGGTTTCTCCAGCTTCCCATCAAGACTTGTTACTGGCCATTTTTTTTATTATGATTCTAGCCATCCTGCGGGGCGTGGCAGGGTATCTTTTTGTGGTGTTGATATGCATTTCCTTAATGACTAACTAGGCCGCTGAGTGGCACAAATGGTTACTAACCAGAAGGTTGGTGATTCAAACCCATGCAGCGGTGCCATGGAAGAAGGACCTGGCAATCTGCTTCTGTAAAGGTTACGGCCAATATCCTTACTGAATGCTTTAATCAAAGATGCTATAGAGGAATCCAGATCAAAAGGGGGGAAATGCAGAACAGAATTTCAAATTCTCACGGACCCCAGGCTTTCTGGAGCCCTGGAGGTTAGATGAACTCCTGCAACTGTTGCCGTGAAATGATCTTTAAACCTTAAACCAAAAATATCCCCTGAAGTCTTCTGAAAACCAAACCATGGCTTAGCTTCACTAGTGAAGACTGTCTGCCTCGAGTGCTGTGCTTTTCTCAGATCTGTCTACATGGGATCAAACTGACAACAGCAACTCCAGCAATCAGATAGGAAACTTGGGAAGAACCAAGTTTCCGTTAACGGCGGAGGGACAGTTTGGAGGAGGGTGAGGATGGCTGCACAGCTTGAAGAACGTCATTAATGTCGCTGAATTGTACACGTAGAAAATGTGGAATCGGTGTGTGTTCTGCTGTGTACATCCTCCACAACAACAACAAAAATGACATAAGTTATATATGTAAAAAAAAAAAAAAAAAGATTACGACCAAGAAAACCCCGTGGAGCAGATCTAGCCTGTAACACAGGGAGCACTATGAGTTGGAACCGACTCCACGGCAGGGGTTTTGGTTTGTGGTTTCATGACTAGGTACAGTGAGCCTCATTGCATTCCTTGTTGGCCATTGGTGTGTATTCTTTGGAGAAATGTCTATTCAGATCCTTTGCCCATCTGTAGTTGGGTGATTTGCCTTTTTATTGTCGAGCTATAGGAAATGCCATACTTTTTTAAAAGAAGGGTGAGTGCCGATGGGCAGAGAGGAAGGGTGGACCGAGCCGTGCTGGCCTCGGGTGCTGCACACACAGGGGCACACACTTGCGCACACTCACGGGAGCCTCACTGGAGTCTGAGTCCAGGTGTGCCCAGGCAGACATGCATGCAGGTATGTGCGGAGGTGCACACCCGCCCACACGTGGGTACCCCCATGTGTGCACACCCACACATATTCCTCGTGTGGTGTGTGTCACGTGTGTGGGCTGGGAGCTCAGGGCGTGACCTCTGCATGTGGGGCCGAGTCTGCCCTGGCACCATGTGTGAACCCGTCTGGCTCAGTGACTCAGCCATTTTGGAGCAATTATCCTCAGTTCACAGATGAGGAGACGGGCTCAGAAACGACCCTTGGCTAGTCCAACATAGCCCAAGGGGCAGATTTTAGGGTCTGGACTTGAACTCCAGGTGTCAGGCTCCGAACCCCTTCTTCTTGTTTCTGATGGACTCTGGGGCCCTCGACCTCCCCTCAGCCAATTCAGCCACCTCACGTCTGGGATCTGCCATGGCCCTAGCTGCTACGTAAGCCTGGGCAGGTCACTGTCCCTCTCTGGGTTGCACTGGGTGGAGGTCCTGAGCCCTTCCCAGCACTGAGGTCCTGCACCCTGGCCCCTACCTGCCTCCCCTGCACCTGCTGTTAATCAGGTCATTATGAGCTCAATCATGGCTTTCTAAAATCAGTGCACTGGGCCCCATATGGACGCTGGGAAGTGGCGGCAGCCCTGAGTGGATGGCCAGGGGCCTGGGGCCTCGGGCATAGCCTCCAGCTCTGCCTAAGCCCTAGCTTTGCTCAGGAGGCACACCTACCCTTCCCAGAAGCTTCTCATGAAGATCTACCTGGTCTCCGGCACCCGGCTTGGGGTCAGAGCGGGGGGCTGACGGGGTGGATGAGGTCCCTGGCTTTGTCCCGGGCAGCCCCCTTTTCCTGGGTATCCAGGTCTGGCTGGCACTGCCGAGGATGCACAGTAGGGCAGGGGGCTGCTCTGCCCATCTGAGGCTGCCCCATGCCAGCTGGGGCCTGGTGCCCAGCCGCCTCAGAGAGGGCTTGAGTTTGAACAGCCTACAGAAGAGAGAGCTGGGCTGTACCTAGGCCTCAGTTTACCTGTGTGGCAGTGGTCCCTGGGTGCCCTGCTTCCATGATGCTCTGATTTACTCTTTGTGGAGGGCAGGGCTGACCAGGTTGGTCTAGGGAGGAACCAATTCCCAGCCCTGCTCATCCTGAGCCCCAGAGACGCCCTGGGCCTGTCCTGGAAGTCCATGCTGGCTTTGGTGGCCCCAGCCGACCTGGCCCCTCACCATCTCCTGTCTGCTTCCGGAGCCAGCTCCTGGGGTCGAGGGATGGGGACACACACACAGTCTGATTCCAGGTCCAGGGCTCCCTGCCTAAGTCTCCCGGCCCCTCCGTGAGCCTCAGCAGATGCCACTGCAGGGCGGGGGATGTTTGCCTTGCCTGTCTGGGCACCAGAGATGACTGCCCTGGAAACAGTGAGCCCTGCCCTGGGGGTGCTCGGGGCCATGAGCACTCAGAAGTCCCCAGGGGCTCAGGAGGCTGGGGCGGAGGTGGGGGTTGGTGTGCAGCCTACTCACGGTCTCCAGCATTTTCCAGGGATGCCGCGGGCGGCTGCTGTTGGCTTGGTGTCTGAGGCTGCAGAGCCCGGCCACTCACCCCACCAGGCAGACCCATGCTTGGTCCTGAGAGGGTCTCCCAGGCCCCCCAAGAGTCACGTGCACCCACAATTGGCAGACGGTCTGCGCTGCCTTCTTCTAGCTCTGCCTCCCTGCCCATTCACCATCACCAGACTCAATGGCGCGAACGCCGCCAGGCTGGGCAGTCTGGAGCAATGGTTCACCACGTTCAGGCTCAGCTCCTCGTCTGGGAGATGGAGCCAATCCCAGGGCTTGTCTCAGGGGGTCACCATGGAGTCAAATGAGGTGGTGTGGGCAGAGCACCTGCCCCAGCCTTGCTGTGTGGGACTCAAGGAACAGTGTTGGGGTGCACAACAGAATCAGACAGAGCCCTGCCCCTGCACCCCCCCAGCTCAGAGTTTCCTGGAGCAGGAGCTGCACCTGGGAGCCCAGAAAGAGTGGGGGCACATGTGGGCAGGCAGCCCAGGCAGGGAGAGGTGCAGGAGCTAGGCCGTTCACGCCTATACCGTGGCGTGGCTGCACAGGTGGGCCAGGTGTTCTACTTGGGCAAGTGAGGCCAGAGGAGTGGTGGGTGACCGTGGGTGGGGCTGGGCCTGGGGGGCCTTAGGGGCCAGGCTGAGATGCTTGAAGTTCTCTCAGAGACCTGGGGAGCCATCGATGGCTGCTGAGCAGGGGTCTGCTGGCTCAGGACTGCTGTATACCCGAAAAAGCTCAGTCTTCTTGTAAATCAACACTCGCTCTCACCGCAGAGGCCAGGCTTCACATTGGGTCCAGACGAGAAAGGGCGCAAGCCGGGGCTGGCTGGACGACCCAGCTAGGCCTTGGGGGCATTTTGGAAGGACACTATGATGCTCCGAGGCCTCCTGGCCCCATTCCAACCCCTGCGCACTGTGATCTGGGGCGTCAAGAAGCCCGTGGAGCCCCCTTCCAGGTCTGTAAAATGGGGCTCTGTCTTCCTGAGAGTTGAAGGAGAAACCAGTGCAGCACAGGGCACAGGGGACCCTCTTCCACGCACTCAAAACTGTGCCTTGTCTCTGCTGTCGGCCTCCACCTCATCGCTGAGGCAAGAGACAAGAGGCTTGGCTCATTAAAACCAAATAAAAAAAGAATTAGCGGGAGTGGCGGCCCGATGAGTAGCTGATGAGTAACTGAGTCTGAGTTTGAGACAGGCAGAAACTGGGTGAGCTCAGAAACTTCTAGAAGGGACAGAAGAGAGGCTTTGGTTAGTGCCCCCCAAAGCAGGCCCAGCCTCAAAGTCTGCTGGCCTGCTTTGGGCGCTCAGGGTGATGTGACCCCGAAGTCCCTGATGGGCCTTTGTCCGGGAGATCAGCATTTTGGGACGAGGAGGGTCCCAGTTCCAAGGCCGCCCAGGGAACGCCCACATCTGTCCTTGTGCGGGCAGGGCTCGCCAGGTTGTGAACACTTTAACTCCCTCAGCCAGGCCTCCTGAGTGATTGCACAATTGTCAGTTCTCTAAGCCCCTCTGTGGGTGCTGAGCTGTGACACATGCTGCTGGCCAGGTGTTCGCCTGCAACCCAAGGTCCTACAGACAGGCCAGACTCAGCACCTTCTCCTGAGGACAGTTCCTATCCTTCTGCCCTGTCTTTTCTGTCTGAGGTCACTTAGCTAGAAAGGGGCCAACCTGGGGGACAGCGGCTTCCAACGACCTCATCCCAGGCCCTTAGTCCCTCCCTCGGCCTCTCTGGGCTTTGGGACCCGCTGCCTGGGTTCAAGTCCTGCCCTGGCCCCAACAGCTAGTCCCATAACTGCTCTGTGCCTCAGTCTCCTCATCTGTGGAATGGGAATAACAGTATTGTAGCGGCTGCCGGTACGACTGCCCTGGGAGTGAAGTGAGAACGTACGTGGGCTGGCCACCGGGAGCACTCCATGAGTGTCGGCCACTGCGATTACTGTGGCACAGCTCAGCTGACCTGGCTTCTCAGGGGTTCCAGAACCTCCATCCCTCGTGTAACTAGAGTGAGCTCTCTAAAACCCAGGCTCGACACCGTCCAGCCCAGCACCTGCTCAGAAGCTCCGGCTCCTTCCCACGACATCTGTGAGGACTCACGCCCTGACTCCCCAAGGGACCTGACTCTGGTCTTGCTGGGGTGCGGGTGCACACTGGACGCCACCCCTTCATTTCTTCTCAAGGAAAGAAGTTTCCAGGAAGTGGTTTTGCTACTGGCAGATGGCCAATCAGAGCCCCTCTGCCCTGAACTGTAGACCTGGCCCACACCCCTGCTGCTCTTCACCCTGGGAGAAACTGCCAGGAACAGGGACCCTCCCCCAAGGGCAGAGATCCCCAGGGAGCAGGGGCATCCCAAGGATGAAGACCCCCCAGGGAGCAGGAACCTCCCAAGGGTGGTGACTCCTCAGAGAACAGACACCTCTGAGGGTGGAGACCCTTTAGGGAGCAGTGACCCCTTGAGGGTGAAGACCACCACGGAGCAGGGACCCCCAAGGGCAGACCCCCAGCCTGTTGGCAGGTGAAGAGGTGGTCCCCAGAGCAGGTTGTCAGTGCCCAGCACAAGGCCTGGTATGCAACAGCAGGCATTCAGTGAGTGTGTGTGAAATGGACCTGACCTGACTCTCAACTTCTCTCCATCTTGGGCAATCACCTCAGTGTCCGGCACCCTGACTGCAGGGCCTATTTGAGGACAGAGTAGTGGGCATCCCCTGCCCTGCCATGAAACACAGTGGTGCGCCATCTGCAGCTGGAACAGGCAGAGAGAGTCCAAAAACTGGAAGTTGGCTTTTGGTTCTTCAGCTAGCATTCTCTGAGCCTGCTTGGTGCCAGGGGCTGGGGACGTGAGACAGCCCAGACCCAGTCGGGCCTGGGGCCTTGTGCTGGTGGGGAGGCCAAGGGGACCTGAGAGACCTGGCCTGGGCTGGGGAAAATCAAACATCCCATCTCTGGGGAGGAGCCCCTGGGGGGCGCAAACTGTTAAACACTCAACTACTAGCTGAAAATTGCTGGTTCAAACCTACCCAGAGGCACCTCGGAAGACAGGCCTGGTGGTCTGATCCTGAAAGGTCACACCCTTGAAAACCCTATAGGCGGGTCTACTCTGCACACATGGGGTTCCCATGAGTTGGAGCCGACTTGACAGCAACTAAAAGAACAGGGGGCC
Organism: Elephas maximus indicus; assembly: GCF_024166365.1. NCBI lineage: Eukaryota > Metazoa > Chordata > Mammalia > Proboscidea > Elephantidae > Elephas > Elephas maximus. Next base: position 190,598,116 of record NC_064822.1, on the reverse strand, counting down.
TTTGGACTCACATGGGGCCAGGAAATCTCCACCCTAAGGGCTACCCTGAGTGGAGAGCATCCGAAAGTGTGAGAGGGTCAATCTGGGACTGAGGGGCCGGGGCAGTGAGAGGGATCTGGGAGCGCTGCCTGGAGGAGGCATCTGACCTGGGCCTTGAAAGGTTGTTAGGATTTGGGTATGGAGGGTAAGAACATTCCTCCCAAAGACTAGGAAGCGCCCTCCCCAAGGGAGTGTGAACAGCACCAGAAAGGGTCAAGTCATGGTTTGGGGGGAGGGGGGTGCAGTGCTGGGGAAGTGGCCGAGCTTGGACTGTGGGGCCGACCCTTCACAGCTCAGCCATGGTCTTGGTTCTGCTGGCAGACGGGAGCCAGTGAAGGTTTCAGGGGTAGGCTCTGCCCAGAGCTATACTTCGGAATGACTTGGCTGGTATTTGGGATGATTGGGGGGATAAGGGAGGCACAGGGTCCTGTGCAGAGGGGGGCTGGTGCCCAAGTCCAGGCAGTTCAGGGGCCCTGGAACTAGGTGGGGCGTCAGAAAGGAGGGGGCCCTCAGGGGACCTGGTGATGGATTGAAAGTGGTGCCAGAGAGAGGCAGGTGGCCACAGGGAGCCCGAGTGGGGTCCCAGCTGTGGGGATTCTGACTGGGCTCCTGGCTGCCTGGATAGGGTGCTCCTGGCCCCCAGGGAGGGCCTCTGTGCTCCCTGGGGCCCCAGCTTCCATCTCCATGCTCTCAGGGTCCCCGCACATTATCAGCACAAACAGCTCGTTCACGAGGAGTACAGCTGGGAATCTGCCGAAGGGGGATAGAGTCGCAGACCCCCATCCCTTCTGACTGCACAGCTCTGAACCCCTCAGCCAGGCCCTCGGAGACAGGGAGACAGCTGACAAATAATTGCCTTTGCTCTCAAGTGTCGGGCATTTTGGTCTGAAAAAGCGCATTCTTTCACAGGAGTGGGAGGGTCGTGGCATGTATTGCGTGCTCACTATATACAGGCACTGCCCTCCAACATCCCTGCAAGGTGGGTTCCGTGGACCCCACTTTGCTGGTGCCAAGTTGGATGCCCAGAGATGGCATATGAGCAGCCCCAGGTCACACAGCCCGCCGGCAGCAGGGCGTCCTCCAGGGTCTCACTGTGCACCCCTCTTCCCGCAGGAAGCCGTGAGGCCGCCTTCACGTACGCCATCACGGCGGCTGGCGTGGCCCATGCTGTCACCGCGGCCTGCAGCCAAGGCAACCTGAGCAACTGCGGCTGCGACCGGGAGAAGCAGGGCTACTACAACCAGGCCGAGGGCTGGAAGTGGGGCGGCTGCTCCGCCGACGTGCGCTATGGCATCGACTTCTCCCGGCGCTTCGTGGACGCCCGTGAGATCAAGAAGAACGCACGGCGCCTCATGAATCTGCACAACAACGAGGCTGGCAGGAAGGTAGGGCGCGGGGTGCGTGGTGCCGCCGGGTGATCTCTCTGAGCCTAGGCACCTCCTCTGGATGAGGGGTCTGCAGGTGCACGTGGTGACTGTGCTGGACCTTCCTCCCAGATGGGGATGTCCACGTGCTGCCCCAGACCCCTGCTGGTCCCTCCAGCCCCGGCTCTGAATTTCCCAACAGTTCTTAGAGGCTGGCCTTATAGCTCCCATTTCATAGATGGGAAAACTGAGGCTTGGAGCAGGGAAGGGATGTGCCTAAGGCCCCAGCTGATGGGCAGCAGGGCTGTGACAGTCAGGGACCCTGTGTCCGCCCAGAGTATTGGCCAGGACTGGCTGGGGACTCGAGGGTGGGTGGAGACCTCCAGGCCACAGTGATAGGCCTCTACCCCGTGACGCTGCTAGTACCAGCAGGGCCATGCCAACACACCAAGGAAGGCTTCCTGGAGGAGACGGCCTTTGGGTTAGCCCAAGGATAGCCGATTGCCAGGACAGATGCAGAGAAAGGCAGGTTCTGGGAAGCAGGAGCAGCCTGCAGCAACTGAGATCAGGGGCACTTCATTCGTGGGGTGGGATGGAGCATGGTGGCCATACGGGGACACCCAGGCAGGGACACTATGGGGAAGGAGTCAGGGGAGCCTGGCCCCGCCTGTCTGCCTTCAGGGAGATGAGGCCCCAGATACTGGGCTGGGAGGAACAGCCACACCGGCGGCAAGATGGCCCGAGATAGGGCGGCAGCGGAGCAGAACGCCTCATCGGGCTGCAGCCTACCCTGGTCGGGGGAGGGGGCGCTGCACGCTGGGCGCCAGGGCCAAGGGCTCTGTGGGTGTGGGACAGACTCACCTTTCCAGGCAAAGAGGAGCTGAAAATCCCCTCGGCCCAGGGCCTCTCACTCATTCACTCAACAAACCCTCCTGCCCTTTCCTAGGCCAGGCGCTGGGCTGGGCACAGAAGTGGGTGTCAGATACAGCTCTGCGCAGGCGACTCCCACTGGATCCATGTGATGGGGACGGGGGCCACTCCAGGTGCAGTGGGGTGGGTGGAGGGAACAGAGACTTCCCAGAGGGGGTGATGTCCCAAGGGAACCTTGAAGGACAGGTTGAGCTGAGAAGAGCAGAGGCAAGAAGGGGCTGTCTCTTGTGGGGCTGCAAATGGTTCGGGCTGAGAGGGAGCAAGGGGTAAGGGGGCAAGATGGGGCTCAAGAGGTAAGCTGGGCCTGGCCCAGGCAGGCCTCGAATGCCAGGCCAAGGGTTCAGCTTGATCTTGTAGATGTGGAGGTCACCACACAGCGGTGGTTATTAAACTTTTGTTGAACGAATGAATGAATGAATGAATGAGTGACAAAGTCTTTGCCTCGGGGGAGCTCAGACAGCCTGTGAGCACCAGTCTCCCGGCACAGGCTGATGGGAATACATGCCGGAATAGAAGCCAGCATGCAGTGAGGGGGGGTGGGGTGGGGGACAGAGGGCATGGCCTTGGAAGAACCAGGGAAGGCTCCCTGGAAGAGGAGGCACGGTGAAGCCCTGAATGGAAGCACCACTCCTTGAGCCTCTACACGAGCTTAGGTCCTGTTCACAGGCTTCCCCATGCCACTGGGAATAGGGTCTCACCACCCCCATTTTACAGCTGAGGGCAGTGAGGCCCCAGCCAGCTCTGGTCACTGTTGTGTGAGAGTGTGTCCAGTAGGCAGCAGGGAGGAGGGGAAGGGCAGGCTTTGAAGGTGGACCAGCACGGGCAAAGGCCCGGGGACTCAGGTCACGGCGCGAAGGTCCAAGAGGCCAAGGCCTGGCTTGGGGCAGCCGGGACGGTGAAGGGACAGGCACGTGGACAGGCCACCTGGGAAGGGCTGTGGAGGCCAGGCTGGGCTGGGGCCTCTGTGCTGACCGTACTGAACTGTGTTCAGATTCAGGGCTGGCCTGGGCTGATGGCTGGAAGACGGCCTGAGGGGATGGTGGCAGGAACAGGATGGAGCCAGGGGGCCGGTGGTGGGCCCAGCAGAGCAGGGGCAGGAAAGGGGGGGAACCAGTACATCCCGTCACTGCCCGGCCAGGGGATGAGGGCGGAGAGGTCAGCACACGGGGTTTGAACTGGGAGACGTGAGTGGAGAGGGGAACGGGAGACAGAGGAGGTTGCTGGGGAGAGGAGAACCACAGAGCGAGGGCCGGCCATGGGCAAGGCCTCAGGACCTGCTGTGAGGAGGCTCTGATGTGGTCAGCAGCCGGCCTGCCTGATGTCTGTCTGAGAGCCCGGGTGGTCGGTCCCTCCCTGAGCCTCCATGTTCTTGTCTGCATGGTGGTCTGAGCCCTGGCAGAGGGCACTGCAGTGATCCTGTGGGTGAGGCGGCGTCCTCCTCCCAGCTGTGCTGGGCCTTACTGTGGGGGGCAGTCACACCTGGGCCAGGACTCCTGCCCTTCGCAACTGACCCGGGACCCCTGCCCATCACAGTGAGCCCCACCCACCCCATCTTCATCCAGACCCCGCATCCTCAGTGAAGTTGACTGTGACCTGTGGTGCTTTTGGGTCAAGTGAGTGTAGATGACCGAGGCTCGCTGGCCGCTCTGTTCTGGTCTGTGGTCGCCGGTGCTGCGTGAGGCAGGGGCAGAGGGCAGCGGAAGGAGCTGCCTGGGGAGGTGGGAGCCCCGTTTTTTTCCCCTCCTCAGGGCCCAGTGAAGGTGGACACCAGTCCTGGCAGGCCTGGTGCTGTCATCATGGGGGCTTCTTGATGACTTGAGGGTGGAAGCCATTGCTGACGAGAACCACCCAGTGCTGGGCACATGCTGTGTGTTGGCATAGCCCTTAGCTGACCTGTCCAGGGCTCATGGCAGTCCTGAGGGGGGGACGTGCCATCCCCGTTCTTCGGTTAAAAACCTGGGGTCCAGTGATGGGTGAAGGGTGCAGGGTCCTGAGCTGACCGGCCTTTCCTGGGAGATCATCAGCCTAACCCCACCTCACGTGCTCCCCACCTGGCTATAACCCACCATTGTCCCCCTTATTCTGGAGGGAACACCAGGTCACCCCCAAGCCTACCCCCGACACTGCCTGGGCAGGGGAAGGAGGCCCCATAGCCCCTGGGGCAGGACAGGGTCACGCTGCCCCTCCCAGGTGGTCCCGTGGGGCAGAGGGGGTAGCTCCAGGGCCCCGCAGTCCCGGCCACAGCTGGCACCACCATCACTGGGCTCTTATCAGGAGGATGATGGAGAAGGAAGCGGCACATTCTTGAATCCTATGACCACTTCCTGGGAGAGGCTCCAGCCTGGGGACCAGCCAAGCAAAGATGCGAACCCTGGCTCCGCAAGCAGCTGCCCCATTGGTCCTGGCTGTGGCTGTCGTCGGCCAGGCCAGGCAGGTGGCAGGTGGGCTGGCGGAAGCCGGGCTGCCTGGCCTTGATGTGGACGTGCAATGGTGGGTGTGCGGGAGGCCAGCCAGCCAGCAGGCCTCACAGGGACACAGGATGGGAACTTGAGCCTGGACCATCTGTCCTGCACAACCTGGACAGACACCTGGCCCCCAAGGCCTGTCTGAGGAGAGTTCTGGGTCACTTGGCCTGCACAACCTCCACCTGGACACTTCGCCACGTCTCCGGCCCCCAAGACCCGTCTGAGGAGGAGCGTCCTGGGCCAGCAGACTGGGCTGGTGGGATCTGCTCCAAGGAGATGGGCTGTCTGTTGGCTCCTGGCGAGGAGGGGCTGATGACGGGGCAGTGCAGCCGGAGCAAGTGGGGCAGGCCTGGCTTCAGGCTTGGAAGGGCAGGTTAGCTGGAGGGGGCCACGGGGGAGAAACAGAATCAAGCAAAGATGCCCACGAAGGGGAAGGAGAGGATGGTCAGGCCAGGACCTGGAGGTAAATGCCCAGGCCCCAGCTGTGCTTTCGCTGAGGTGGGCCCCACCCCTACCCAGACATGCACCACCCCTCCCCAGTCAGACGCCCTCCAATGCCAGGCCGATGTTCCCCAGACCCATCCCCCTTTCACTCCTCCAGGCCCCTGGGCCCTCCCACCTTCCAGTCCCTCCAGAGGGGCATCAGCCTCCGTGCCTGCCTCCTCTCCAGCCCCCAGTCTCTGTCCCCAACGCAACGTCCTCCACGCAGGAGCAATGAAATCCATCCACACCTGACCCTGTCCCTCCCCTGCTTATCCTCACCCCACATAAAGTCAGACTGTCCCCTCTGTGTTCGATGGCCTGGCCAACAGCTCTGCAGTCCCCCCACTTCCTCTGTCCTAGGAGCCCCCACTCATTTTCTCTGCCCTCTCTGGCTAACGCGGGCCAGGCCGGGCCAGGGAAATCTTTGCCCTCCCCTGTTCTCGTCTATCCATTCATCTGCTGTGAGACTTCTCGTCTGGGCCAGAGCTTCCAGGCTGTCAGGGGCAGAACTCACCGACGTAGGGGGAGGTAGCAGGGACGGGACTCTGGTGCTTGATCGATGGTACTACTCCTTGTCTGGGCCCAGGGGACTGGGCCCCCCAAATCCCCACCAAGAGAGGGATCTGCCCAGACCAGCTTCCATCAGCACAGGGTCAGGAACTCCCAGCGGGGCCTGACCCAGCTCCTGTGATATGCTGGGGGACCACGTCGGCCTGCCTCATCCTGTCAGTGGGGAAGGGGGAGGCTCCCTGCACTGCTAACTGGGGCTGGGTGTAGGAAGGTGCCCCGTGACTCGGGTGCTGAAGGGGGGGCAGAGGGTCCCAAGACCCCGAGGGCTGTGGAGAGAGGCCCACGGGAGTGACAGCTGACAAATGGCTCTCTGAGTCCCCATCTTTAATCAGGCCCAGCTTGGCAGGCTCTTTCGATCTGGGTAAATGAGTACCCGGGGTCAGGGCTGGCGCTGGGAAGCAGCTTTCCGGGGCCAAGTGGGGAGGGGGGCAAGGAAAACACAGGCTGCGCCCACCCAGCCCTCACGGAAGGGGCAACAGCAGTCCGGTTCCAGGCCTTGTGGCTTCAGCCTTGTGGCTTTCCAGCAGGTGGCAAGGTGGGCTGACCCAGTCCACCTCCCGTCAACCCCTCCCCAGCCTCCAGCAAACATGCATGAGCAAGCTCCATACACAGGCCAGGCTCTCGTGGTTGTTGTTAGGTGCTGTCGAGTTGATTCCGACTCACAGCGACCCCACGTGACAGAGCAGAACCGCCCCGTAGGGCTTCCTAGGCTGATACGTTCACGAAGCAGATAACCAAGTCTTTTTCTGCAGAGCTGCTGGGTGGGTTCAAACCGATGACCTTTTGGTTAACAGCTGAACGCTTAACCATTGTGCCACCAGGGGGTCATTATTAAGTACTGACTGCATGCCAGGCCCTATGCCAGGTAAGGGGGCGGGAGTAGGAGAGAGAGAGGAGGGGCACCCACACTTATTCAGCACCTACTGTTTCTGGAACAGAGGGAGTCCCTGGTGGTGCAAACAGTTAAGCGCTCGCTGCTAATTAAAGGTTGGAGATTAGGGCCCACCCAGAGGTGCCCCTAAAGGAAACCTGGCAATCTACTGCAGAAAGATCAGGCATTGAAAGCCCCATGGCGTACAGCTCTCATGTAACACACGGGGCCTCCGTGAGCTGGAATGAACTTGTCACCATCTGGTTTGGTTGCTGAGGCAGGTACACAGGGAGGACCCCCAGGGGGCAGTGCGTGTCTTGGACTGGCTGGTTGCATGTGAGAGCTGGCTTTGCCACCTGATGCCCGGGGACCAGGAGCCCTGAGCCTCTGCTTCCTTGCCTCTGCATTGAAGCAGTCCCTGAGCAGGTGCTGTGAGAATTGAATGAGAAACATTCCATAAGCGTGCACCCGGCTCTGCCAAGTTCTGTGTGTTCTCACCACGCCCTCCCCACGTCGTATGCGGTAGGTGCCTGTTGTCAGTGTCCCCATTTAACAGATTAGGAGACCGAGGCTCAGAGAGAGAGACACATCCCCGTGGTCACAGGGCGGGAAATGAGCACTGGCCCCAGGGTGCAGGTGAGCACGGGACCAGGCTGATGGGCGGCAGGGCGCGGCGGGGGTGGCAGGGGTGGTGGGAGCTGGCCAGCGCATGCTGATGGCCCCTGTCCCCACAGGTCCTGGAGGAGCGCATGAAGCTGGAGTGCAAGTGCCATGGCGTGTCGGGCTCGTGCACCACCAAGACGTGCTGGACCACACTGCCTAAGTTCCGTGAGGTGGGCCACCTGCTCAAGGAGAAGTACAACGCGGCCGTGCAGGTGGAGGTGGTGCGCGCCAGCCGCCTGCGGCAGCCCACCTTCCTACGCATCAAGCAGCTTCGCAGCTACCAGAAGCCCATGGAGACCGACCTGGTGTACATCGAGAAGTCGCCCAACTACTGCGAGGAGGACGCGGCCACGGGCAGCGTGGGCACCCAGGGCCGCCTGTGCAACCGCACCTCGCCCGGAGCCGATGGCTGCGACACCATGTGCTGCGGGCGCGGCTACAACACGCACCAGTACACCAAGGTCTGGCAGTGTAACTGCAAATTCCACTGGTGCTGCTTCGTCAAGTGCAACACGTGCAGCGAGCGCGCCGAGGTCTTCACCTGCAAGTGAGCGGCCCGCCCGGCCGGCGGCCCCGCGGCGTTCTGCGCAGCCTTCCCTGCCGCCGCTGCCAGGGCCTCAGCGGCGGTGGGCAAAGGTGGGTGGAGAGGGCAGGGCCCCAAACGCAGGAGGCCACCCCTGGGGCGCGTCGCCCTGCCCCCCCCCCGGGGACTCCTTCCTACTGTCCTGGCCACCTCCTGCAGCAGAGTAGTGACCACGGACTGGCCGAGGGGCACAGCACCTGGCGCCGGTGTCCGCAGATAGGACACAGCGACTCCTTTTCTTCTTCCCGGGAAAGCAGATCTCAAGGGCACACACACCCTGGAAACTGACAGTGACGGGACTGTGGGTGTCCCCTCCCCCTGCTTGGTGGCGTGGACACAGAGAGGCCCAGCCAGCCGGCCACACGGAAGACTGTCTCCCAGGCTGCGGCAGCTGCTGGGCCCGGGTGGTGTGGACAATATTGACACGATTATTTATGTCTTCCTAGCTCCAGAGAGGGCATCCAGAGAGGGCTCTGGGCACTGACAAGCACCCAGTCCTCCTCCATCCTTGGTTAGTGCAGCCCCACCCCACGCTTGCTGCTTCTTCTCTGGCCCCCTGAGCTGGCCCTTCCTGCCCACCAGGCCCTCTGCCCCCTGAGTATCCAAGAAAGCCTGGGGTTGCCTCAGGAGCAGCCCTGGGCATGGTGCCCACACTGGCCAGACGCCTAGCGCCCTCCTGGGCAACCCGTGTGGGTCTGAGGTGAGCTGGGCAGGGGGCTGGCAGCCGGTGCGGTCCCCAAGTGGCTCTGAGGAGGCATGGACGGGGTCCTCTGGCCCACACCCCTTCTTCTTGAAAATCCTATCAAACAAATCGAATGTCACTTGTGTCAGGTTCCAGGCCTGCTGCCTCCCCTCACTTGTGCTGCCCGCCCTCCCAGCTCCACCCACCTGGCACCCCGGTTTACAGCGTTCCCCACCTGGCACCAGCCTGACCCCTACAGCAGCGCTGTAACAGGGGCAGGGGAGCCCAGGGAGGTCTGCCACTGACAGATGGGGAAACTGAGGCCCAGAGGACTTGGGGACTTGCAGAGGCCCTGCGGCTGTGAGTGGAGGCTCCTCCCTGGTCGCCCGTGTCCTGATCTCTGAGGACGTGCTCTGGGGACTCACAGGGAGGGTGCGGAGGCTCCCCCCACCCCGCCTGGTTGCGCTTGCACCCCTCTCGCGGTGCCTCCGAGAGTCCCTTGGGGGCGACTCTGCCCAGCCCTAGACTTGCTCTCCTTTACCCCTCACCGGATACTGAGGGAACCGGACCTGGGGCTCAGAGCCCTTTCCGGGGGGCCCCCCTTGCTACCCTAACAGGCACTTGCTCTGCAGCCGCCTTCCCAGAGGAGCCCCTGCCCCCAGGCCCGCCCCTGCTCGTGTCAGATGGAGCCCTGGGAGAGGGGGAGGGGCAGGCACCCAGCTCAGAGTCCCCCTGGAGGAAACTGAGGCACAGGGGGAGCCACTCTATGAGGCCAGGAAGGAGGTTTGCAGCCTGCTTCCAGGGTACCCTCCATTGCCCACAACCCCCCTCCCCAAATTTAGGGTGTTTTCTCTGCAGAAGCTCCTGAACGTGTGTTCTCTAGGCCGTCAACAAGCCCGGTGACCCCTGTCTGTGCCCTGGCCCCTGACCACGCCAGAATGCCCCTTGGCTGCTATCCCAGGGGCCTCCAGGCTGGCATGAATGCCCCCACCCCAGCCCCATTCACGCCAGGATGCCCCTCGGCTGCCGTCCCGGGGGCCTCCAGGCTGCCATGAATGCCCCACCCCGGCCCCGTCCACAGGCCCAGCGTCCCCAGCCCAGGAACCTGATTAACTTATATTGTTATATAGTGTCAAAATGTCTATAGTGTCTTTAAATTATTGTGACCTACACTGGGTACGGGAGGGGCGGGGGATGGCCACGGCTGCCACCCTCTGAGCCAGATCCTCCTTCTGCTTGAACGACCCTCGGGGCTCCCGATGCCACCGAGTCCCTCGCACTGTCCCTTGGCCGCCTGGTGCACCGACCCTGCCCATGCGAGACCCTGCCCTCCTGTAACTGTCCAGAATCCTGCCCTTCTGTTCCCGGTCGAAGGGGTCAGGCCTCGCAGCCCAGGGTCGGTGTGGCTGGGGTGACGATGGCCGAGTGCTGTCACTGAAGCGTCCCCAAGAGAGGAGTGGGGGTCTGGTGGGCTGTGTCATGGCTCTCCCTGCAGAGGGGTGCTCAGCTCAATAAAAGCTGGAATCAGAGGCTGAGTGTATGTGGACCCCGCATGTGCCCCTGCAGGCCCCAGGGGGCTGGTTCACACTGGGCCTGGGAGGTGGGGGCTCATTCACACAGGGCCTGGGAGGTGGGGGCTCATTCACACTGGGCCTGGGAGGTGGGGGCTGGTTCACACAGGGCCTGGGAGGTGGGAACTCATTCACACAGGGCCTGGGAGGTAGGGCCTTGTTCTCTCTGGTCCTGGGAGGGTATAGGGCTCTTTCACACTGGGCCTGGGGGTTTGGTCTCACTGAGCGATATTCAGTCCACCGAGGACAAGCCCCTGAGCTTCTTGGCCTTATGTGACCACTTCGACTTTCTCCATGGCCAAGAGGGGTCTGCCTGGGACAACCACCTGCCCCCAGGCCCTGGGACAGTGGTGGCTCATTCACACTGGGCCTGGGAGTTGGGGTCTCATTCACACTGGGCTGAGAGGGGTCTGCCTGGACAATCACCTGCCCCCAGGCCCTGGGCTGGGCCTGTGCTGTTCCTCCATTCTTAGAGCCATGCATGGAGACGCTTGTCCAGCAGAGGCTGGAGTCCCACCTACCTCCAGGACCTCCTGGCTGGCCCCCACCCAGAGGCCACTGAAAGGCTGGGAGAGGAGAGAGTGGGATGCTGGTGGGGGCTGGACCCAGGCCCAGGGCCTCCCTGGACAGCCCTGGACTCAGTGCAGGGACGGGATGGCTGCTCTCAGGAGAAGGGGGAGCCGGCGTGGGGGTACAGCCAGAAGGTCTTGGGCCTGGCCCTACCTGTCTCTGCACCTTTTTTCCCCTTTGACCCAAGGTAGGGTCTGACCTCAGGGTACCTGGAGGTCTAATCTCCTGGGTCTGGCATCAGTGCCTCTGGGGTCTTGCCTTGCCTCCCCAGGCTGGGGGGCAGCTCCAAGGCACGGGGGCTCAGCACCCCTTGGCTGCCACCTGCCGAGCCCTGCCCGAGGCTGCTGTGCACGGGAGGATGAATGGCATTCCAGCCGAGGGCCGACAGGCATGCGGTGGGGCCGGTTTGGCCACTGCCCGCTGTCCTCTGGCAGCCTGGTATTGGGTGGAACTGCTGATCAAACAGCCCCCATCTGCTCTGTGCCCAGCCTGGCACCCACGGAGCCTGGCCTCCGCCCCAGATCTCAGAGTAGGGCCCACCAGGTGGGCTTTTCCAGGGGATGCGCCCCTTGAGCAGGGCAGCAGGAGGTGGGGTGTGCAGAAGGAGGAACACTGGACTCTGAGTCCAGTTCTTGCCCCTTCCTGACCCCGCCTGCACAGGCAGCCTCAGTCACAATCCTCCCAAGGCGCAGCCTCAGTTTCCCCATCTGGACAGCAAGAGGTGGCCCCACTGGAGGGGCTGGGCTGGGCAGTTTGGCAGGAGGCCCCAGTTCCCCGCGAGACGGTAAGAAAATCCGTGATGGTGGCTGCAGCGGAACGCCTGGGTCCGGCTACTCCCACAGTGGTAGGAATGAGGAAGCAGCTTGGAGGCCAGGGCCCAGGTGCCCAGACTGTACTTGGTTCTTGGCTGCGGTTCAAGCCCGCCAGCCGGCCCAGCCCCAGCCTCCCAGGCACACTGCACATCCTCCGAGGGGCCCCTGCCTTCCTGGGACGTGGAGCCCACACTGCCCACCTGGACTGGAATCCCACCTGATCCCCGGCCAAGGCTCTGCCTTTAAAGCCAGTGTTTCAGAGGCATGGCCCCAGCCAGCCCCGCGGTGGCTCATTCTACCCCCAGAGGGACCCCTCGTTCTGGCCAGCCTGCCCTTTGCTGGCCTCTGCACACACCAGGTGCCTCCTAGCGCTCAAATTTACCCAAGCTGTTCCCTCGCCGACCTGCCTTCTTCGCTCCACTGTGGGCGAGCAGACAGACAGACAGACTGCAGAACAATACCCCAAGGCAGAGTGAATCTTTCCCAGTGTAGGCTTGGGAGGTAGTGAGAGCCAAGAGCTCTAGAAACACGTCTTACTATCCACTCATTCACTGGCTGAGGCCCTGGGCTGCCCCAGAGACTGAGGGTGGTCCACTCTGGCCCTGACCCCCAGGGGCTCCGGCTGTTCGTGTAGAGGTGCAGTCTGCTGACTGAGGCATCCTGGGAGTGAGGAAAAGGCTTTGACGAGTGGCTCCACATCTCAGGCCTCAGCTTCCCCATCTGCAGAATGGGCATAAGAAGAAGGCAGGCTCTGCCCAGTGCAGTGTGGGTGCCCTCTGCCCACCCTCTGCTCAGGCCAAGCCTGAGCATCGGGATGTCCCACCCTAGCCATGCCCAGGGCTGCTCTCGCCGCCACCTAGCCACTGTCTGGAGGCCAGAGCTCCGGGGCCTGTTGCCCTGCTGGAAGCCCTCCTCAGCCTGGTGGAAAGGCTATCTCCTTGGGAAGGCCTTCAGGGTCCATCCTGCCTCCTCTGTCAAGTCTTCCCTGGTCTCCCTTTACCTGCCCCTATACGGAGCCCCCAGCCCCTGCCAGCACTGCCCCTCCCCAGACCCACCATTGTGCCTGTCCTCTGGGCCTTTGCCCCTGTGGTGCCCTAGCCCTGAAATGCCCTCTCTCCTACTGCCCCTCACCCCACACCCTTCCCTCCCATGAGGCCTGTCTTCTCCAAGCTCACAGGGGGACCAGCTCACTCTCCCCCTGCCTCCAACTTAGCTCTCACCCTCATGGACAGGGCCCCCATTCCTGGGCTGCCCCTGCCTCCCAAGCAGGCTGAGGCCCCTGGGAGACTGAGCACATCCCCATGCCAGACACGACACCCTGCCCCTAAATCAGTGAGTGCTGGCTCCATTTTACAGACGGAAAAACTGAGGCACAGAGAAATAAAGGGATCTGTCTGAGGTCACACAGCCAGTGAGAAGCCGAATCAGGATTTCAGCTCTGGGCCTCTGGGGTCAAGGTGAGCGCTCCCTCCACCTGACGCATATGCTTCCTCCCATGAGAGGAAACTGAGGCCCAGGGACTTTGTCCAAGGCCACACAGCAATTGTGTGGTAAGGGGACAGCTAAGATGGGGCTTACAGAGGCAATGACAAGGAACACTCCATTTTCCCCTAAGACAGAACAAGAAAGACCAGGTTCAAAAGCAGCAGGGAAGCTCTGGGTGAGACATCAGGGTGAACTTCCTAACTCCCAGGGCTGGAAAGCATGAGAGGGGTGAAGAGGGAGGAACTGTGGGGCTGCCTGGGGTGGGTGGGGCTGGTGGTCAGAGGGGGTAAAGGGGCAGGGAGGCAGGTGGGAGGGGAAGGGAGAGGCAAGGAGGCTGAGCCACCCTGTCCTCCCGCAAACAGGAAAAGCCAGAGCTCCCCAGCAAGCAGCTGCGCCTTCCGGGAGGGCCGCAAGGAGAGCCAGGAAGTTCAGCTGGTTGTCTGCCTGGGATCCTGCCTACTGCTGTTCTAGCCCTTTTCCCTCCCAAGCTGGCATCAGCCCTCCTTCTCTGGACTCCACCTGCCTGTTCTCAGGTCATTGGTTTGGAAGGGTCCCGGCTCCAAGGGCTACCTGGCCTGGGCACCTAGGACCCTTGGGAGCCAGAACCCATGAACCTTCAGAGGCCTGAGAACTACAGGCCTGGTACCCACATAGTGCCCAGCAGTGGCCCGGGGTGGGCAGGTGGACAGACAGGTGCCTGGTGAGGGGACCCAGAGCCACTGAGGGCTCGCGTAAGTCATGATGAGTTCCGGTGGGCAGTGCCCCAGCTGGAACCGGCAGGCCTGGCTTGCATCTGAGAGCGCTGCCAGCCCACCTGCCCCACACGGCACCGGCCTCTTAGCTGCCCACAGCGGGGGTGTAGCTTGGAAACCTCATCCGTGTAAGGAAGCAGCTCAAATTGTGGACACGCAGGCTGAGGATCAAGCGGCCTCTTACTCCACCTGCAGGCAAAGGACCAATGGCTGGTAGGACAGAGCTGGGGCACCATCCAGGTGCAGGACAGAGGGACACAGGTGTCCTCCCTGGGGCCTAGCTATCTCCTCTCGCAGGCTACCCCCACCTGCCCACTGCCTTAGTGAGCCTAAAGGTGGCCTCCAGAACCTTGGTTCCTCCAGGACCAGCCCAGTGGAGAGGCTCCCTTGGCTGGCAACATCGGTGTCTGCAGTTCCAGAAGCCCCTGCCCCGAGCTGCCCAGTAAGCACTGCAAGGTTGGGCCATGGTGGGGGCCTTCTGCTGGCTCACTGTGCATACCTGACTCCACACTACCCCAGAGCAGGCTGGGGGACTTGCCTGAACCCCTTGCTGGGCTTCTGTCTGGCCTGAGCCATGCTTTCCACCAAGCAGGGTGGGACGTCTCGTCCATCCACTCACATGCTCCTTACTTCCTGCCTCTTTCATTCCCCATCACCAAGCTGGCCGGGGCCTCACGAGTCCCAGAGCTGAGTCGGAAATGGGGTCTCCCTTCAACTGGCTCCCAGGCCAGGACGGGAGTCGGGGGCGGGGTGGCAGGCTTTTTCAGCCCTATGCCCCAGACTGCAATGGGGGGAAATAGGGGCTGGGAACACAGAGGGGTCTGGAACCTGGCTTTGGTGGTGCTGGGGCTCGGTAAAGTCCCCTGGAGCAGCTGGCATCTAAGCTGAGGCTGAACAGGAAAACAACAAATGGAAAGGAGGGGTCAGGAGGGAGGTGAGGGAGGACCTGGAAGGGCCTGGGGTTAACTGAAGGGACTATGGATCATGGAGCTGGGGGGCCTGGGGATGGAGAGAGTGGAACTTGGAGAGTGGACCCACAGCTGACAAAGTTCCAGAAAGTTCCGGAAGGATGGAGGGGAACCTTGCATGAGGCTGAATTTTCTAGCATTTGCAGGAACTTTCATTGGCCCTCACCTCTCCTCTCTGTGGCTAACATAGTCCCGTGCCCCCTGGACGAAGGGCCTACCTGCCAGCCGGCCTCTCTGGCAACCCCGTGGAAAAGTGTCTCAAATAAGAGCCAGTGTGGTTGCAGGCTGGGCACTAGGGCGTCTTCTGAGGCTGCTTCTGGCCCCCCAAGCCTCCACCGGGCCTGGGTCTCTGGAGGATTTTCAGGTCCCACCACTCTCAGCCCCTCTTCTGGGCCTCCGTGGCCTTCTGAGGACTGGGGCTTGCCCTGGGGGCTCTCACTGGGCAGGCCAGCCTTGGACTCCCTGTGTCTGCCCCCGACCGCCGAGGGAGCAGGGGGAAGGGAGCGCTGGAGTGGGTGTGGGTAGACAGGTAGTAGGGTTCAGCTCACGGAGGGCTTCATGGCCACTGTGTGGTTGTGGGCTTTCCCTTCATTGCTTCCAGACACACTGGGGTTTTCAGCAGAGGGGGAAACAAAGGACATGTTTTAATTGTGGTAAAGTATACACAACCCTAAACTTGCTGTTGCTGTCTTGTCAGTTGCCCTTGACTCCTGCGACCTTAGGTACACAGAAGGAAACATTCCCTGGTCCTGCACCGTCTTTGTGATCGTTGGTCTCTTTGAGCCCATCATTGTGTCCACCGTGTCAATCCATCTCATGGAGGGTCTCCCTTGTTTCTGCTGACCCTCTATTTTACCAACCATGATGTCCTTCTCTAGCAATTGGTGTTCCCTCAGGAAGTTTCAAAGTAAGAAAGCCCAAGTCTCGCCATCCTTGCTTCTAAGAAGGATTTTTCATATCCTTTGCCGATTCAAGTGTACAATTCGGTGACGCTAGTGACATTCACAGTTGTGTGCCACCACTGTCCACCTCCAAAACTTCGTCACCCAAAACAGGACATCAGTACCCAGGAAACAATATCTCCCCTCCTCCCTCCTCCCTCCTCCAGGCCCTGGCAACCACTCGTCTCCTTTCGTCTCTGTGCTTTGACTCCTCTAGAGACTTGGCCTGAGTGAGGTCACGCTGTGTTTGTCCCCCAGCACGATGTTCTCAGGGTTCATCCACATTGCAGCAGGTACCAGGCCGACACTTCCCCTGCCCCCTGTGGCACAAGGACATTCCCTGGGGCCTGGGGGGACCTCTGTTAAGAAAGGACTTCTGACACCACCTGAAATTTCAGTAGGTCCCTCTGGCTGCTGCCCAGGGACACGATACGAAGAGCTCCTCCCAAGTGTGCCCACAGCACTTTATAGTTTACAAAGGGTCTTATGACCACGGCCGCGCTCAGCCTCCAGAACCCTCCAGGGACAGTTGTAGCTAAGGGTGAGGATCCTCCTGTCCACCCCCCTCAAACTCAACAAAACTTCACCCACATGCACCTGCCCTCTCCATGGGCTTCTCAGAGAGGATGCCCCTGCCCTCAGCCCCACCCACACTGGTTCCCCTCCATGGCCCACTCTCTGAGGTCACCAGCCTTGTCCCCACACTCTCCCAAGGCCTGGCAGTCCCCTCCTGGCCTCTCCACCTGTCCCTGAAGTTCCCGCTGGTGGCTTCCTCGATGCCACCATGGCTGGCCCCCACCCCCATCTTTGCTGGCCTGACGGAGGCTGGGCCTGTGACCCCAGGTCCCTGTGTCCCTGGCTGGCGTGGCTAGCAACCTCATTGATGTCCCAACTCCTTGGGAGAACTATCCCTGAACCTGTTCCTCCCCATCTACTGGGGTTCTCTCCCAGCCCCTGGGGCCACCCGCCCCTGCTCCTCTCCCTCCCCCATCCTCACAGACACCCCTTCCCTGAGGGACCCTCAGACCCATGCGCCACTTACACCCCTAGATGCTGCCCTTGTCCAGTGTGAGAACCTGTGGCCTGAGCGTGACCAGGGTTGCCCAGTGGCCTCCCAGTCCCTCTCAGACCCATCTCCTCCCTCTGTCCACACTGGCTGTCCCCTGGCCTGCAGCACCCCCCTCAGGCCCCCTCGGGTCAAAACCCACCCAGCTGCTCCCTCCAGCTGGGACACATCTCCCCCATCGACTCCCTCCCGGTCACCCTGCGGCCTGAGACAGGACACCCAGTAGACCTTCAGCCCTCAGGTCACCCCCACCCATTGGGCTGTGCTGTCCTGGCCTATTTGCTCCTAAATGGTGGAAGCTCGTTGTTATCACCACTGAATGAAGAGGGGAGGGCGCCAAGAGCCTCAAAGCCCTTCCTGGCTGCCCTGCCCCCTCCCGCTGCCCTCTGGCCTGGGCAGCCTACCCGTCTGGGTGTGGGCCGCGCCGCCCCTCCCGGCCGGTGCTGACAGATCCAGGCTGCCAGGATGGGCAACCTTAATCCTATAATCATTTTCTGATACCTTTCAGCCTCCTGTCCCTGGCAGGGAAGTCAAAACTTGGCGGGAGACCTGAAGCACCAGGACCGGGCATTGCACAACCTCAGGCGGGGCGGGGCATGGGGGAGGGATCCCTGGGGACGCCGGCCCTGGCCTATTTTTAGCCTGGAGCAGAAACTAACCCCAACGCACACAACATACAGCACAAATATTTGTTTTTATTCTTAAAGGGGCTCGAGTAGCAGGTTTGGGCCCAAAGCACATGCTGTTTGAGTCACGCCCGCTGGAGGAACCCAGCCTGTTCCCCACTGCCACCCAGCACAGCCTCCATGGCCCCCACCCAGCTGCGTGCCTCATCCTTCTCCCAACCTGCAGGGCAGCATCGCCCTCCCCGCTGTCGATCCTGCAGCCCCCCCACCCAGATCACCCTTCCCCTCTGCCCCCTCCCCTGGATGGAAACCCCAATGTCATAAAGTCCTGAGTGATTCCTCCTCTCCAGGAAGCCTTCCTAGCTTGGCTTTCCTGTAGTCACTGCACTGGGTCTCCATGAGCAGTGTTAAGGGTAGATAGATGTCCTCCATTTGGGGGTGCCATTCTGATTGTTCAGTGTTGGCTCTGCTGGGCCCTGAGGAAATAGACACCCCCAAGGTCTCAGGGCCTCTTAAGGGGAGGTGCAGGAGTGTTTGCCACCATACAACTACAGTGGCAAGCACGTGAGCAGCTGTGCCAGGAGCAGTGGGCACTTGGGGAGCAAGGGACAGTGTATGAATTTCCTGGGGCTGCTGTGACAAAGTACCACAAACTTGGGGGCTTAACACAACAGAAATTTATTCTCTGATGATTCTGGAGGCTAGGAGTCCAAAACCAGTATCACTGGGCTGAAATCAGCGTGTCGGCAGGGCCACACTCCCTCCAGGGGATCTAGGGGAGGAGCAGTTCCATGCCTCTTCCAGCTCCCGGTGGCTGGGGGCATTCATTGTAAGGATACATGGATGGCATGTAGGGTTTATGTGGATGATCCAAGATAATCTCCCCATTTCAAAATCCTTAATTTCATCACATCTGCAAAGACCCTTTCTCCATGTAAGGTAAAATTCACAGGCTCCAGGGATTAGGGCCTGATATCTTTGGAGGCTATGATTCAGCCT
Organism: Elephas maximus indicus; assembly: GCF_024166365.1. Classification (NCBI taxonomy): domain Eukaryota; kingdom Metazoa; phylum Chordata; class Mammalia; order Proboscidea; family Elephantidae; genus Elephas; species Elephas maximus. The sequence continues at coordinate 190,579,676 of NC_064822.1, read as the reverse complement.
ATTGCACAGCCTTGGCTGTGTGACTCAAAGTAACCCTCAGAGGTGGCTCCTCTTAAGCAGAGGATAAAGTGGGGTCCACCAGGCAGAGGAAAGGCCATAGGGCTGTGTCCAGAAATTGGATTTGAGGGAGAAAAACATGGATCGTGCCCATACTATAGAGGCCACCAGGTGTGATTGCTGGTTCGGTTAACCCTCAGGCCATGCTGGGGTCAAATGGGTCTGGATTCAGATCCTGGCTCTCACACTCAAGGGTTATGTGTGCCAGCAAATCTCTTGACCCCTGAGCCTGGCTGGTGTCCTCACAGCCCATGCCTTTGAGAGCTGTCCTGGTCACTAGCAGTAAGGGGTGTTGGCGTGGAGCAAACTTCCAATAAACAGTGACCCTATCATACGTGTGACCCTGGTCTGTCGCTGCCCCGGCCCCACCTGCCCAGGGACTGTCTGGTTCATCGCCACCCTTGGTCAGTGTTCCCTTGGTCCTGCCTCCTCACCACCTACGGGGCAAATGAAGCCATGCTAACATCAAGACCCCAGTCTTCGAGAGCCCTTCCACCCCTGCTCCCCTGTCACGTCCAAGTACCATCCGCTCCCTTAACTTTGTAAGCTCTGCCCACCTGGCTTCTCTGCTGCCACACAGAGTGACCTCAGCAATGTGTATGCTGACTGTGTCACCAAAGTCTGGAGGATTTCACAAGTCCTTTCTGTCACTCTGGGGCCCACACCTGCTCCCAGGCCTTGTCCTATCACTCTTTCCTATCCCCCCCATCCCCCCACAACCTTTGGACTTGTAGTTCCTTCTGCTTGGAACTCTCCCGAAGACCTCACACGGCCATTCCTCTTGCTCTACAGGTCTCGGCTTGGTGACCACCCAATCAGACGGGCCTTCCCAGGCCACCAACCTGATGAAGCCACCAGACCACCCCCTGGAGCTGGCTCTCCACTGAGCATGCCTGCCAGGCTACCAGTTGGCTTCCTCACTCGGGACGTTCCACAGGGGGGGCAGGGCTGGCTTGTTTATGGCTGCTGCGCAGGCACAGTGTGGGCATGGCAGAAAGACAGCAATGTTGTGCTGAAAGGACCATGGGTATCTTCCAGGCGTTTGTTCGGTGATGAAAAAATGGCATAAATACCAGAAAGCAAGCGTACTTAAGGACAAAGACAAAATGGAAAGCAGAACGGGTGCTGGAACCCACCAGACTCCTCTAACAAGACCTTGGGCGTCAGTTAGGCCCAGACCCCTCCACCTGAGGCTTGGGCTGAGGCCCTGGGCCCTCCCAGCCTGGCTGGGTTCAGTTACTATGAGATCCTGAGCTCTGCTGGAGCCTTCATCCACTGAACACATTTATTGAGCATCTACTGTATGGCTGACCTGTGAACAGAGTGCTGCATCCAGAACACTAGGGGCAGGGGACCCAGACAAGGCCTTCCCCCATCCTCATGGCCAGAGGGATCTTTCCAGAGAAGAATGGGAGGCAGCTGCCTTTGCATCGTGTCCTTGGAGCCTGGCACACAGTAGGGCTCAGTGAAGGGTTTTTTAACTGTACGGAATGGTTGGCCAGGACAGATTAGAACAAAAGACTGCACCATCCTCAAGTCCAAAGCCAAGTAGAGTCTGAGGGCTGTTTTAGGTTGGTTTGAGCTGCAAAAGGACAGAGTCCCTGGGGGAATAAACAGTTAAGCGCTCAACTACTAACTTAAAGGTTGGCAGTTGGAACCTACCCAGAGGCACCTTGGAAGACAGGCCTGGCAATCTGCTTCTTTTCAACATTACAGTTTGAGAACCCTGTGGAATGGAACTGTTCTACTCTGCACACATGAGTCGGAATCAACTGAGCAGCCACTGACAACAAGAGTGAGCTCCAGAACCCTCCTCCAGCTCACGCTGCACACGTTTGGAGGGGATACTGGTCAGGGCTGGATCCCGGCATGGCTGGCTCAGGGGCAGGGGCAGGGATGGCCCCGCTTTTGCCACTTCTCTGGGGTGTAGGGTGGGGGCGGACATTAGGGAGGGACCCATCTGCTGCTTTCAGACCCTGCTCCCTGGAGCCCTGGGGCTCCGGCCAGTATCCAGAGCCACCTGGGTGGGGCAGGGGCTCCGGCCCCCAGGCTCAGATCTTCAGTTGGCTCCCCTGTGATGCCGTTTATAAGTCAGGGTCCACAGGAGAGTGAGCTTGACAAAACCACCGAGCAAGTTTGATTCCAGGGTTCCACACAAGGAGCGGAGGGCCTCAACCCCAGGCAAAGCCCTCTGCAGCCTGGCTGTCAGCTCCTGCAAAGCCTGGGGATGCCCCGGGACCCTGAAGCCCCAGGCTAAAGCTGAAGCCAGGAGACCGATGGGGGGGGGGGGGGCAAGCTCTACTCTCAGGTGTTCCTAAGTGAGCCCTTCCCATGACAGCCGAGTTTTAGCCATGCTTCCAGAGCTTTTAGACCAGCTAATTACCCCCACCGAGGTCGCTGGTCAGGCTGGCCACACCAGGGGTGCCTGGTTACCTGGGATGAATTTTGGCTTACCTGGGCAGTGATGAATTGGTTCACCTGCCATTTCCCAGGAGGTGTTGAGCTTCTGCCCTCCACTACTGGTGTCACCACAGGGACAGGGGACTTCCTAGCAGAGGAAGGCAAGTTGTTGAGGTGGCCTGGGCCCAGTGAGGGTGGGGGCTCAGCGCTGATTGATCTAATGGGACTGACAGCTCAGCCCCACACCCACCCCAGCCCAGCCACAGGTCTCCCGGGCGGACCCTGTGGGATGAGGAGGCACCAGCCCTGCCCACCAAGGAGGCCAGACAAGGACCCACGTGGGGACCAGGGTCCAGACAAGTGTGGGGCAGGGGGGAGGGGGAGATGCTTCACACACAGGGGCAGGGCCAGCCCTGTTTCCACGGAAGATTTGGACCTTTGCTGTTTGACTGGTGACGATGGGGGAGAGACTTCCAGAACCAAGGCTAAGGGCAGGAGACCACAGGGTGCCCCAGGGCCGGAGAGGTCCACCTCAGGGCCTGCAGGTGAGCTGAGATTTCTGGAGGCTGACAGCTGGGTAGGTCTACCTCAGGGCCCACAGGTGAGCTGAGATTTCTGGAGGCTGACAGTTGGATGGGTCTACCTCAGGGCCCACAGGTGAGCTGAGATTTCTGGAGGCTGACACCTGGGTGGGTCCACCTCAGGCCCACAGGTGAGCTGAGTGTTCTGGAGGCCAAGGGTTGCTCAGCCAGCAGTGGGGCCAGGGTGTGCAGGACTTGAATACCAACTCTGCATCACTGACTCTCCCAGCATTCCTTGAGCCTCTCTCAGGCCAGGCAAGCTTCTGGAAGAGTCTACTTCATGAGCCACAGAAACCACCTGGCACAGCCTGGTGACTCCTGGGGGCGTCAAAATCAGTGGATGCTCTCAGGCCCACCCCCCGCCCCCAGCTCTTGGCTGTGTCTCTCACTGCTGCTCACCTCTTCCATCAGGAAGGGTTCTTCTCTGTGGGTACCATGCCAGCAGCTGCCACCAGACCTCCCAAAGAAGGAATAAACAACCAAATGGACCAATGACTGAATGAATGAGCAAGTGAACACATGAGTAAATGAATGAACAAACATGTGGATGAGTGAATGAGTGAATGAATGAGTGAATGAATGAACAAGTGAATGGGAGCAGTCAGGCAGAGCAGGCCACTTGAGTGGGACAGGGGCAGGGCCACCACTGCAGAGGTTGGGGAGCCTGGAAACCCACAGGCTGGCATGGAGGAGGGGGTGGGCATCACCAGTCACTCCCCTAGTCCCCCCGCAGAGGCCTGCTCCACGCCTTGCCCATGGTGGACCACGCTGAGGCACAGCCCAGGGTCAGGTCCAGGCCTTGCCCCCAGGGCCTCACTGGCTGCTGGGCTCTGAAGGCCCGGCAGGCTCCCTGGATACAGCCTATGCTCAACCCACAGGAATGCAGGCCTCCCTGGGGGCCCGCTACTCCCCTGAGGGCCCCGAGCCCAGTCCCCTCTGCCTGGTAAATCCTGTGTGTCCTTCAAAAACAGTTCATGTGTTGCCGCCTCTGGGAAGCCCCCTGTGCTGGGTAAACAATGGCAGGACCAGGATTCCAGGGACCAAGACACCAGGCACCGCAGGGAGCTGTGGGGGGCTCAGCCACCTGTCTGTCCATTCAGCACCAGTCCCCAAGAGTCCACCTGATCTTTGACACAGCAGGGGCAAATGGGGCATCTGCCCATGTGGGCCCAGGTCTGGTGGGAGAGAGACCCCTGCCCAGAATGGGGCCTCAGGATGAGGAGCCCAGGGCTGCGGCGGGAGCGGGGCCTCAATGTCACACCTGCTGGTGCCAGCTCCAGTTACACACTCTGGGCCTGGGGCTGAGCGCTCTCCCCTCTCTAGCCTTAGTTTCCTGGACTGTAAAGTGGGGGTTATCACCCTCACAGCACCCCGAGGATTATAATCTAGGTGAAGTGCACCAGACACAGCACTAGACACAAAGGCAGCTGTGACACAGTGACAGTAAACACCAAGAAATTGCCCTTGAGAGCGTGAAGGCATCTCACCTCAGGCAGAGCACTGGGCCCCGGGACAGACACACCATGTCTGCCCTGAGGAGAGGCTTTCTTCCTTCCCCTTCACTGCCCAACCTCCCAGCTGCCCACAGCCCAGCCTCTTCCCAGGGTCCCAAGCTCCTGGGGCACGTCCTGGTTACCCCAGGCTCCATGCACATCCAGGGTGAAGCCACTGGTGACAGGGAGCAGACAGGTATATTCCCACAGGGTGACGTCAGTGTTAACGAGTCCTGGGTGCCAGGCATTGAGCTGGGCCTGGCACACCTGGGCCCTTCTGACCATGGCCACCACCAACGGGGTCAATGGGAAGTGATTTGATCCCCAGAGTCCTCTGTCATAGCCCTGGAGTTAGGGACATTCTCCACCAACCCTATGGGGTGCCCGCAGGGCTGGGACGGGAATGGGAGTCATAGGCTGGACCAGAAGGCCTTGAACATTTGTGACCATCAGCAACACTTGCTAAATGTAGGTTCCTGCCCCCACAGGCCTGGCAAGGCCCCCGGAAGGGGCCCTTTGGACATGGGCCCAGGAGATGCTCTGGGACCAAGACACGCGGCCTTGCGCAGCGCTTGCCTCCGGAGTCCTGAGACACCTGGTGAGCCCCAGTCAGCTAGGCTGGAGAGGAGCCAGCTCAGCTTCGTCTGCAGAGTTGGCAGTAACCCTGCTCGTACTTTCAGGGCCTATGAAGAAAGGTCCCTCAGCCGGCCCCGGGGGTCCAGGTGAAGGAGGTGCCCACCCTTGGCCTGGGCTGGGAGAGCCAGCCCGAGAGTCCTCACTGATTTGCCAGCTCTGGGTAATTGAGAACGCGGCTTCCTTTTGATTAAAGTTCTGCAGAGGGCTGGAGTTCCCCAGGAAAGGAAAAGTGAAGATGCAGAATAATTAGCTGGACAAAAGGCAAATCCTCTTAGCAGCTCTGCTGGGCTACACAGGTTAATTGGTTCACCCTGGCCTCCAGCCGCTCCATGACCTGGGGCTACACCTGCCTGGCCAGCTGTCGTGGGAACCCAGCAGGGACTCTGGTCCCCTCTGACCCACCCTGGCCACCAGGCCCTCCCTCATCATCCCTCAGAGCCACGGCTCTCTGTGGTCCCAGGCAGGACCCTGTCCTGTCTGCGAAGTCTCTTCCACTAGGCCTGGATGGCTCCGGCTACAAAGCGTGTGTCTCCGGTTCCTCCTGTCCTTACCTGTCCCCTTCACTCGGCCACATGGGTCTGAGTCATCTCCAGGGACTCAGGGCCCAGCCCAGGCACTAAGGCCCAGGGCTCGTCCCGCCCTCCAGGAGGCCAGCTTCCTCCCCACAGCCTCATCAGTGGAGGGGAGTGGATCAGAGAATCTGTGTGGAGGGTTTCCCTGGGAAAGGCGGGACAGGAGGGGGCAGCAGGGAGGGAGAAAGGGCAGAAGGGGGGAAGGAGGAGGAGCCTGATTCCCAGAACAATCTGGAACTATGGGGGCTTCAGGACCACCCGATTTCTGACTGGTCGAGGGCTCCCGGGAGGTCTGTTTCGTTTCCATCATTGTTAGAAACCCTTCATCCACGTCCGTTTCCCTACCCTGCTACCTAAGGCCTCTCACTGGCAGTGACCCCTGGGTGGATGCCCGAACCTCAGCCACTGTGGCACAACTGTGCTCAGAGCGAGCGAGAGGTGTGGGGCCTGTGTCCAAGAGCTGATGAGGTCAAGGGCCTGGTGAAGGTCGCAGAATGAGAGGAGAGTGGGGCGTGGGCGATGGCTGGAGCCGGACGTCCTGGGATGGACGAGCCCCCGCTCTGAGAGGGGTGGACCTGGCCCGAGGTTGCCCTCAGGCTCCCGGGGCAGTCCTGGGCCCTTCCCCGGCTCCACCTTGTGGGGCAGTGAGTCAGCCCCTGGTGGCCTGAGGGCCGGGCTGTGGTGGTGTTCTCAGTTGCAAACCCAGGAGAACAGCTGTTTATTTTTCTTTCAGTTTTAGGAAGGTGGCAGTGGGCGGGGGCGGGGATGAGGGACTGACCCTGCCAGTTCTCACACTCAGCCCGGTTCTCACACTCGGCCCTGCTCGCTGGCAGCCCCAGAGCTGGTGGCAGGAGGCGGGGGCCTCAGGCACAGGCTGCCGGGGAGCTCGGGGCTGGGGCCTCCCCGCCGCATGCCCAGGGCAGCCGGCCAAAGCCAATTCCGCAGGCCAGTTCCTGGAGCGGGATGTTGGGGTTTCCGAGGTCGGGAAAGAACTGGCAACTCTGATTCATGATGTCACCAGCTTGGCCCCGGGCGGCCACCACCTCTCGGGCACCCCGGGTACCCTGAGGCCTGTTGGGCGCATGGGGCCCGGAGGAGGTCAGGGGCTCACTCCCAGCAGGTCCAGACTCTCCTACCTTCACCATCCGGGCCCTGGCAGCTGGTGGCCACAAACCTGGGGGTTCTGACAGCCGTGTCTCCCTGGCTTCTGGGCCACGATGACCATCGAGGGGGGTGTTTCCCGAACCATGAGGATATCATTCCAAGACACTGTGATTCACTGGTCCTGGAGAGGCTCCCAGGCCCTGACCCTCCTCCCGCTGCCCAGGGCTGGCCACCACCGATGCATCCCCTCCCCCTTCCCAGGAGAGCAGGACCTGGGGTGCTGGTGGTGGGGTGTTGTCTGCAGCCTGACGCACCCTGGGGGCGAAGACCCCTCTGCACAGTAAGCATGTGTGAGCGGAACTCTCTTCCTGCTCCTTTTTTGGAATTTCCAGTTTTCTACCGAGAAAACTATTTTCTGGAAAATTCTGAATGAAGTGTAGCCCCCAGGAAAGAAGACACAGTGTAAGCATACAGCTTGGCGAAAGTTTGCAACGGAACCCTCCTGCGTAACTGACCCCCAGGCCCAGACAGAATGTGGCCAGCCCCCAGGGCCGCTGTGCCCCCTTGTCTTGACCCCAGCCCGGCCTGCTCCTGACCTCACACCCTGTGAACGAGGGTCACACAGCTGCCCTCTCGTCCCCAGGCTGCTCCGCTCAGCTCCGTGTGTGCTGCTGTGATCCTGTGTTACCACCTCTAATGAAAGAAAAAAAAAACAGCCAGGGCTATTTTTAATCTGGCTGGATGAACCCCTGAAACCGTTGCCCTGAGGTCATCTTTAAACTCTAAATCTAAAAGCAAAAAGACCCCTTGAAATCATCTTTGAAACACAACACAGTTTATCTTAATTAGTGAAATAAGTCTGCTCTGAGCATTGTGCTCTTTTCAGAGCCATCTCAGTGAGATGGAATTGACCTTGACTGGAGAGGCTGGGTGGGAAGCTCAGGGGGCAGTGAGTGTAAGGTGACGGTGGTAGAATAATCTGGAAAAGGACAGCGAGGATGGTAGCACAACCTGAAGAATAAAATCCACGGCACTGAGTCGTCCCTGTGACAATTGTTGCGGTGGTGTACCTTGGGCCCTGTAAACCTTCACCAAAATAAAGACATTTAAAAAGAGAGAGAGACCCTGGCTGGAAGCGTTCATCCACAGCTGTCAGCCGCCCTGGGGGGGGTCCCCTGGTGTGGTGGGTGCCCAGTGGGCCTCTGGGTGGCAGGCAGGCCGGGCGGGGGGCCATCTGTACACAGGGCTGTGAGAGAGGTGTGCTGGGGGGCCTGGAGGGGAGAGGCAGCGAGTCATGGCTGCTGTTTGCTGTTTGAACATTAACCATTTCAATGGCCTGACACTGCGGTGGCAGTGGGGGTGGGGGTCCCCAGTCCCTGGAGGTGGACATCTCTCGAACCAGCTCCCCAGAGAGAGAAGAAGCTCCCCTGGGTACTCCAGGGTGGCAGGAGGCTAGAGGGGGCAAGAACAGGGGAAGGAGAAGGGGGAGAGGGGAAGGAGAGGGGGAGGGGAAGGGAAGGGAGAGAGCAGAAGGAGAAAGGGAATGGGAGAGGGAAAAGGGAAAGAAGAGGGGGAGGTGGAGAGGGGGACAGGAAGGAGAGGGGGAGGGGGAGGAGGAAAGGGGATGGAGAGAGGAAGAAGAGAGGGAGAGCGGGGGGAAGAGAACCTGGTACACTGTGGGGCATAGGCAAGTCACCACCCTTCTCTGAGTCCCTGTTTGCTCACTGCAAATTGGGGACAAGGACCCCAGCCTTGCCCAGAGAGCAAGTGAGGCCAGGTCAGGCAAAGGGCAGAAAACTCTTCGCAAACTGTTAAGTGCCAGACAGACCTGTGAATGTCAAGGTCACCTGGATTGTGAGTGGATGGGCCAGGCTGTCTGGGGCTCTTGGAGTGAGGAGGGGGGTTCAAGCTTCTAAGCAAACCCAGGCCCTCAGTAGAGGTGGCGGTGGGGGCGGGGGTGCGGAGCTTTCCAGACACTTCCATCTCACCATGGCAGGTGAAGAGAAGGGAGTCCCGAGGGAGATATCACTTCCCAGGCTGCACGGGCGTGGGAGTCAGCCCAGCCGGGCTCTCCTACCTCCAGGGCTCAGCTGGTCCCGGCCACCCCACCCAGGGGGCCACCCCACCCAGGGAATCCCCTGTTCCAGGATCAGAGCAGCAACAAGGTCAGCGTTTACCGAGAGCTCCGAGGGCTCATTCATCAGACCCCATCCACAGCCTGGCAGAGTCCCTGCGTCAACGCACCGAGCAGACAAGGAAGCCAAGAGCCACGCTGAAGCCAGGTGGCTGGCCCGGCTGCCTGGCCTCAATGCCCGGCCCTGTCCCATCACTGCCTCGACAGGGTTGGGTCCTATTGTCACCCTATGTGGCAGATGAGGCAACCAAGGCACCAAGAGGCTCAGAGTGAGAGGGAATGGGGGGCCCAGGCCTTGTGATGCTGGAGCCCAGCCCTCACCCTCCACTGCCTTCCCACCCCAGCTGGGGTCCTGTGACCTCCTGACCCCATGACCCTGTGGCAAGCTGGTGGAGAGTTTGGACCAGATGGCTCCTGCAGCCTAGTCACAAGATGGACTTGGAGAAACACTTCCTGCCTGCCTGCCCAGGTTGCTTTGTTCATTTAGCCACTCGTTTTTTTCATTTAAGAACACTTGGCAGATCTGGTGCACAGGGCCCATTTCAACTCTACGACTCTGTGGGCCTGGGGCTTATTATCCCCGTGTTAGATGAGGAAACTAAGGGTCAGAGGGGAAGGGGTGGCAGGGGCTGAACCCCAAGTCTCCATCTGAGGATCCTGGTCAGGGGCTGATAGTGCATCTACCCAGGCCTGCAGGTCCCCTCTTGGCCGTGGGCTTCTCCCATCAGCCCCTGCATCCCCCCAGGCCCCGCCCAATCTCTAGACAGTCATCGACTCTCAACAGTACCCCGGGCCTCTATCCCCTACTCTGGCCTGGGCACCCCAGCCTCACCCCACCACCCTCTTCTGCACAGAAGCGAGCCCTCACCACCCCCAACCCCATGCCACAAGGAGCCCAGAGCAAGATCCCAAGTGGTCTAGAGCCTGGGGAACAAGACCAGAAAAGAAGGATGGGCAGATCTGAGACCTGTGGAACTCAAGGCTTGGGAGTTTGGACTTTGTTCCGCAAGCAATGGGAGCCATGGAAAGTTCTTGAGCTGTGGAGGGAATGGTTGGAGAGAGATCACACTGGTGCGCCGAACTTCGTCTCTCTAATTGACAACCCCTCTCAGCTGTCTAGTGCCTTGACTGGGAGAGAGGCGCTCCCCAGCCCCCCGTGGGCTGGGTGAGGCTTCAGCTGGAAAGGATGATTCCCCGGGGCGCCGGGCACACAGCAGGAGATGGGTCCACATCAGCCTCCTTTTTGGGAGCTTGGAAGCTTAGAACTTTGGGGGGGAGTGTCTCAGCCACTGTGGACAAGCTCTTTATTTGCACACATGGAAACGAAGCTCCCTGACTGGCCACACAGAGCCCCCTCCCCTCCAAAAGCCACAGACAGTGGCAGACACAGTAGGCCGGGGAGGCTTGCTCAAGTTGAAGGAGCCTGAATGAGGTTTCCAAGCAGGAAAACTGGCCAAACCGGTTGCAGAGACGAGCTTCCCATCCCTGGCAGCCTTTCTTCCCATTTTACAAGACGCTGCTCACTGCCTCCCTGGCCCTCCCAGCCAGAGGCAGCTGCTCCAGCCAGGCCTTCCTCCCTCCTGCCTGCACCCCTCAGCAGGAGACCCCATCCCCTCCTCCTCTCCTTCCAGGCCCTGCCTGGCCCCACCCCCCACCCCACGAGAAATAGGCCCCACCAGGCCTCAGGCTTCTCTGCTCCTCCTGAAAGAATGGTTTCCAGGACCCCCACTTCAGGCTCCTCCCGAGAGGGCAGTTTCCAGGACCCCACATCATGTGTTGGGGTGCCTCTATGCCATCAGTTAAGCAACCATGCTCTCATGGTCTATAGGAAGCCAGTATCTTCCCTAAGGGCCTCAGTTTCCTTTTCGTAGAATGGAGCTGGGAGGAACCAGTTCTCAGCTTTTCCCAGAATCCCATCTGACAGGCAGCAGGGTCTCTGGGCTTGCCGCAGGGCTCCCTTATCTTCGGCCTTGGGGGCTGCTCTGGCCATTCTCCCTGGCCTCCGGGCCCCATCCTCCATCTGCCCTTGGCTTTGTCACTGATGGCTATGTGGTACGGGGGGCTGATCAAACCCATAACAGCAGTCTGCAGGCAGTCAGGATGGCCGGCCTTTCAGCTCCTGCCACAGCCAGAGCGAGGCATGGAACCTCACCCTTCCCAACCCCTGGCCTTGGGGCCCCAAGCTCGGTGTTCTGGGAAAGATGAAGTGGAGGCAGGACCTAGTCAGTGAAAAGGCTGGGGTCAGAGCCAGGGCTTCTGCTGGCTCCGCCAATGTGGCGATTCGAGGCTGTGGCATCTGGAAAGGGGCAACCAGCCTCAGCCCTGTGCAGATCATATCCCTGTACCCCCAACCAAGCCCCAGGAACCAGCTGTCCTGGCCTCAGACCCAACCTGGGCCCTCGTTCCCCTTCTTTGCTGCTGACTGCTGCTTGCCTTCAAGACAAATTGCCAGGGTCCCCTCCTTGGGGAAGCCCGCCTGCCTCCTCCCTAGGCAAGGCCTGATGAGGAAGCCCCAGGGTCATGGAAGCCTTGCCTGGGGGCTTAGGGGCTTCCTGGAGGAGGGGGTGATGGAGTAGAGGTGGGAAGGAAGACCAGACAGGGCTGTCAAGGCCCTTGCCACCCTCAGGGCATGACTGGTTTTCACCTTCTGCTGGGCTGGGAGCCCTGGGCACAGGCTGTTCCCCTCCAAGGACCTGGCATGCACAAGGTAGGCTGCTGGAGAAAGACCCAGACAGCGTCCAGCCCAGGACCCAGACTCCAAAATCCCTTAGTCCCAGGACTGCCCCAGGGGCAAAGTGGAAGGGGACAGCAGAGGTTCAATATGTCGGAGGAAGAGATGGAGGGCTCGGGGCAGGACGGTGGTCGGGAGAGGGAGGGTGGAGGCCCCCCGGAGGGTCATGGAGGGGAAGGATGGAGGGTAGGGGCGTATAGGCCCCTGGGATAGGGTGGAGGCCCCAGGGGTAGGGTGGAGGCCATAGCAGCCCTGTTGTACAACAGAATGAAACACTGCCCGGTCCTGCCCCATCCTCACAATCATTGCTATGCTTAAGCCCATTTTTGCAGCCACTGTGTCTATCCATCTCATTAAGGATCTTTCTCTTTTTTGCTGGCCGTCTACTAAGCATGATGTCCTTCTCCAGGGACTGGTCCCTCCTGATAACATGTCCAAAGTACATAAGACAAAGTCTCGCCATCCTCGCTTCTAAGGAGTACTCTGGCTGTACTTCCTCCAAGACAGGTTTGTTCATTCTTCTGGCAGTCCATGGTAGAGTCAATATTCTTCACCAACACTGTAATTCAAAGGCATCAACCCTCCTTGGGTCTTCCTTATTCATCGCCCAGCTTTCGCATGCATATGAGGCGATTGAAAATACCGTGGCTTGGGTTAGGCGCACCTTAGTCCTCAAAGTGACATCTTTGCTTTTTAACACTTGGAAGAGTTCTTTTGCAGCAGATTTGCCCAATGTGTCATTTGATTTTTTTTTCCTGTATATGATTTTATTTTGTTGTTGTTGAGAATATACACAGCAAAACACACACCAGTTCAACAGTTTCTACACATACCATTCAGTGACACTGAGGACATCCCTTGAGGCGTGCAGCCATTTTCACCCTCCTTTTCTGAGTTGTTCCTCCCCCATTAACATAAACTCGCTGTGCCCTCAGCTTCCCATCTAACCTTTCGAGTTGCTGTTGTCAGTTTGACCCCATATAGGGGGATCTTAACAGAGCATAATGCTTAAGGCAGACATTTTTTACCAGTTAAGCTAAACTATTGTTGGGTTTTAAGAAGACTTCAGGAAATATTTTTGCTTTAAGGTTTAAAGATTATCTCAGGGCAATATTTTCAAGAGTTTATCCAAACTTCATGGTGCCAGGAAGTCTGGAGTCCATGAAAATTTAAGATTCTGTCCTACATTTTCCCCCTTTTGATGACGATCCTTCTATGGAATCTTTGGTCAAAGTGTTCAGTGATGGTAACCAGGCACCATCCAGTTCTGGTCTCATGGCAAATGAGGCAGTTGTTCATGGAGGCAATTAGCCACACATTCCATACCCTCCTCCTATTCCTGACTCTTCTTTTTTCCTCTGTCATTCCAGGCAAATAGAGACCAATTATTGTACTTCGATGGCCATTTGCAAGCTTTTAAGACCCCATGCGCTATGCACCAAACTAGGAGGTAGAACAGAGGCACTAAACATGTTATTAGGCCAGTTAACTGGGATGTCCCATGAAAACAAGACCCTAAACCCTCAAACCAAGAAACAAATCCCATGAGGTTTCTGGGTATAATCAATCTCAGGAGCTACTCTTTCTTTTTCTTTTCTTTTTTTGTCATTGTTGTAAACATATCCATCTTAGTCATCTAGTGCTGCAATAACAGGAATACCACAAGCGGGTGGCTTTGACAAACAGAAATTTATTTTCTCAGAGACAGGGGGCTAGAGGTCCGAATTCAGGGCACCAGCTCCCAGGGAAGACTTTCTCTCTCTGTCGGTTTTGGGGGAAGGTCCTTGTCATCAATCTTCCCGTTTGATTTCTTGACTGCTGCTTCCCTGGGTGTTGATTATTGATCCAAGTGAAATGAATCCTTGACAGCTGCAGTATTTCCTCTGTTTACCACCCCCATCCAAGTAGGGGACCAAATAATTCATCATCTCAACAGGGATAGTTTTTGAGAGTGAAAGGAGAGAGGGCACTAAAAATCACCACAATTTTATAGTTGTTTGGATATTCATTTATTGATAACAAATTCATTTTATTATGTTAGTGGACCTATAAAATAGCTCTATTCACAGCTATTTTTTTTATTGTGCTTTAAGTGAAAGTTTACAAATCAAGTCAGTCTCTCATACAAAAACTTATATACACCTTGCTAAGTACTCTTTTTTATGTACTCCTAGTTGCTCTCCCCCTCATGAGACCCCAGACTCCTCCTCTCCACCCTGTATTCCCCGTGTCCATTCAGCCAGCTCCTGTCTCCCGCTGCCTTCTCATCTCGCCTCCAGACAGGAGCTGCCCACATAGTCTCATGTGTCTACTTGAGCCAAGAAGCTCACTCCTCACCAGTATCATTTTCTGTCTTATAGTCCAGTCCAATCCCCGTCTGAAGTTTTGGCTTCAGGAATGGCTCCAGTCTTAGGTTAACAGAGGTTCCAGGGACCGTGACCTCCAGGGTCTCTCTAGTCTGAGTCAGACCATTAAGTCTGGTCTTTTTACCAGAATTTGAGGTCTGCATCCCACTGTTCTCCTGCTCCATCAGGGATTCTCTGTCGTGTTCCCTGTCAGGACAGTGATCCGCGGTAGCCGGGCACCACCTAGGTTTTCCGGCCCCAGGCTGATGGAGTCTCTGGTTTGTGTGGCCCTTTCTTTCTCTTGGGCTCATAACTACCTTGTGTCTTTGGTGTTCTTCATTCTCCTTTGCTCCAGGTAGGTTGAGACCACTTGATGCATCTCAGATGGCCACTTGCTAGCATTTAAGACCCCAGACACCTCTCACCAAAGTGGGATGCAGAACATTTCCTTAATACATTTTGTTATGCCAGTTGACCTAGATGTCCCCTGAAACCACGGTCCCCAGACCCCTGCCCCTGCTATTCTGGCCTTTGAAACGCTCAGTTGTATTCAGGAAATTTCTTTGCTTTTGGTTTAGTGCAGTTGTGCTGACCTCTCCTGTATTGTAGTCACAACTTTTTAAGACAATAAAACTTATTTATAAAATAATTTAAATAAAATACAACTTACATTAAGGCACATTTTTAAAAAGGAGCTTCTCCTTGATATTGACTGTCTGAACATTCAAATGTAACAGGCTCACATGTCCATTTTGGAGCTGTTTCCATCTGTCGCTGTTGTTTTCCGTACCGTGCATTTTTAAAATTTTGTCTTGTTATTATTTTTTAATAGACTATTTTTTAGGGCAGTTTTAGGTCTACAGAAAAATTGTGCAGAAAGCAAAGAGTTCCCAGATAGGTTTGCTACGTGCTGCACAGTCCTGTGGGTTTTGACAAATGCACAATGTGGTGTGTCCACCATGACAATGTCACACAGGGTGGTTTCACTGCCCTAAAAATGCCCCGAGCTCCGCCTATTCCCTCCCCTCCTGCCCCCAGCCCCCTAGCAACCACTGATCTCTTCACTATCTCTGTGGTTTTACCTTTTCCAGAATGTCATGTCGTTGGAATCATTCAGCATGTGGTCTTTTCAGCCGAGCTTCTTTCACTGAGCGACACACATTTAAGGTTCCCCCAGATCTGTTTGTAGCTGGAGGGTTCATTTCTTTTTGTCACTGAGTAACATTCCATTGTATGGATGGACCACAGTTCACCCATTCTCCTGCTGAAGGACATCTTTGTTGCTTCCAGTTTTGGGCAGTTATGAATACAGTGGCTGTAAACATTCGTGTGTAGGTTTTTATATGGACATACGTTTGCAACTGATTCAGGTAAATAAATACCTAGGAGCACGATTGCTGGGTCCGATGGAGAGCTGATGTTTAGCTTTGCAAAAAACTGCCAGAAGTTCTTCATTCTGCATTCCCACCAGCGGTGCATGAAGGTTCCTGTTACCCGGCTTCCTCACCGGCATTTGATGTTGTCAGTATTTTGGATTTTAGCCGTTCCAGTAGGTGTTGCGGTATCTCACTGTTGTTTTAATTGGCAACTTTCTAATGACTTGAGATGTTGAGCTTTTATTCATATGCTTATTTCTGATCTGTGTATCTCCCTTGGCGTGGTGCCTGTTCAGGTCTTTTGCCCATTTTGTAATTTGATTGTTTGTTTTCTTATTGTTGAGTTTTAAGGGTTCTTTGTATATTTCGGATACAAGTCCTTCATCAGAAAAGTGCTTCACAAATATTTTCTTCCAATCTGTGGTTTGTCTTTTCATTCTACTAATGCTGTGGGGCAGTTCTACTCTGTCCTATAGGGTCGCTATGGGTCTGAATCGACTTGATGGCACTGGGTTGGTTAATGCCTCATTATTTCTAAAGTGTATTTCCATAAAGTTTCTTGCAATCTTTTTCAAAGCTGCATTTAATAGCCAAAACATGTGAATGTGTTGACACTTTTAATTGACAATTCTCTGCAGATCGTAACATTTTAATGAGAAAAATCCTCTCTGTGGTGTTCCTCAATGCTAGTGTTTTGTGTTGAAATGTGTAAATATTTCAGTCCAAATATTCTCACAGAAACTGCCTTTTAGCCTCTATTCAGGGTGCAAATATTCAACAAATGTTTTGACAAGCTGTTAACCAAAAGGTCAGCAGTTCAAATCCACTACCTGCTCTTTGGGAACCCTATAAGGAAGTTCCACTCTGCCCTATAGGATCACTATGAGTTTGAATCGACTCAACAGCAACGAGTCGTTTTTTTGTTTTTTAATCTTATCAAAATGAGGGCAGTGGTGGTTCAGTGGTAGAGCCCTTGCCTTCCATCGCCGGAGGCCTGTGTTCAAGTCCCAGCCAATGCATCCCACATGCAGCAACCACCTGCCTGTCAGTGGAAGCTCGTGTGTTTATATGATGCTGAACAGGCTTCTGTGGACCTTCCAGACTAAGACTGATTGGAAAGAAAGGACTGACAACTCAATTCCAAAACTCAGCCAGTGAAAACCCTGTGGATTACAAGGGTCTGATCTGGTTACGCATGGGGTGGCCTGAGTCAGGGACTGACTCAAAGGCAGCGTAACAACGACAATCCTGTCAGAGAAGTCGTCTCTCTTTGTGATTCTTTAAAATAATTCCTCACATTTAGATGCGGCAAAATTGTGGGCCTTCTTGATCTCATTCCATTTCAGTCCAGAATATAAATTTATCCAGTTAATAATAGTAACTCCATCAACAGATGCTTCCCATGGGCCAAGATATTCCATGGGGCAGTTGTAAAATTTCAGGGTTAAATCTGGTCCTCTGAGCTTCCTCCAGTCGACGTGCTTTTCTGGGGATGAGTTTTCAGGTCTTCTGGTTTTCCACTGTGGTTCTAGGGGCTCCCAGTGCTGGTGGAGTTCAGTGATCCACGTGTCTGTTTCAAACTTATTTTTAATAAATCACGTGCAAAATTTAGAAGACTTGTTTCCAAAAACACCCGTGAGCATAGTAGGACTTGGGCTGATTCACAAAGCAGCTCTTCAGAGGCTACACTGCTTACAAGAGCAGCAGGGTGTATGGTTGGTGAGTCTTCACCGCCCCCCCACCTTCCAGGCTCCATCCTCCCCTCCCCCCTCCCCATCTCCACCCCAGCCCTGGGGTCTCCACCCCACCCCTGGGGCCTCCACCCCACCCATGGGGCCTCCATCTCTTCTTCCAGGGCCTCCACACCCCTGAGGCCTCCACCCCTCCCCATGGAGGCCTCCACCCCAGCCCTGGGGCCTCCACCCAGCCCCTGGGGCTCCACCCACCCCTGGGGCCTCCACCCCACCCGTAGGGCCCCCATCTCTTCCCCCAGGACCTCCACCCCCTCAGAGGCCTCCACCCCTCCCTTGGGGGTCTTCACTCCAGCCCTGGGGCGTCCACCCCACCCTTGGGGCTCCACCCACCTCTGGGGCCTCCACTCCACCCATGGGGCCTCTATCTCTTCTCCCAGGGCCTCCACCCACCCAAGGCCTCCACTCCTCCCCATGGGGGTCTCCACCCCAACCCTGAGGCCTCCATGACTCCCTTCAGGGCCTTCATCCCCCTTTGGGGGCCTCCATCCACCTTTCAGGCCTCCATCTCACCCCTGGGGCCTCCATCTCACCCCTAGGGCCTCCTTCCTCCTATGGGGGCCTCCAACTGCTTTTTAGGCCTCTGCTCCACACCTGGGGGCTGCATCTCCCCCCACCTCCATCCCCCCTGAGGCCTCTATCCCACCCCCAGGGCCACCATCTCTCCCTTCCATCCTATCCCTGAGGCCTGCACCCCCCATCCCGGGCCTCCACGCCCCCCAGCCCCACTCCCCCTGGTGCCTCCATCCCCCTACTGGTGAACCACCCTGGGGGTGGAACTTTCCTTTGTAAGTGAATTGTTTGAATGCATTTAGGGATCTGGTACATAACATAACCAGCCACCAGGGTTTCTTAACCAGACCATTACTTTTACCAGCAAAATGTGCGTCCCTATTGTCACTGTGGAGTTCCTGGGTAGGGAAAACAATTAACACACTTGATGCTAACTGAAAGGTTGGCAGTTCAGAGAGGGGCCTCAGAAGAAAGGCCTGGCAATCTACTGCCAAGAAATCAGCCTCTGAAAACCTTTTGGAGCGCAGTTCTACTCCGACACATATGAGGTCACCATGAGTTGGTGTTGACATGACAGCAACTTTTTTTTCTTTAATCGTCGCTGCAAAAACAAACACTTTGGTCTTCGTGCTGGGCTCTTAGCTGCATTTACAGTAGCCCCCACAGACTTGTCAGATGACTCAGGCTTAGCAGACTCCAATTCCGAAAGCTCAGCCTGGTCACATAAAGCCGGTAAAGACATCTGACTGCTGCCGCTAGGGGCGGGATGGTATGGACGGGATGAAAGGGGCAGAGAGAGGCCCAGGCAGGGGGTGGGGGGCTGTCCCCCACCTGGAGACTCAGGGCTGCCGCTGGAGACTCATAGGGCCCCACGAACATCAAAGTCCAAAGACGGGCCAGGCCCTGGGTCTGGAGCTAGGAATCTTGAGATGACCAGACATGGTCCTGGCTCTTGGGAGCTCAGACCACTGGGGGAGATGGAAACTGCCACTGTGAGCAGACTTGAAGCCTGGCTGGCCCGAGCCGCTGCTGCTCTGGATGGGGGTGCAACCAGTGAGGGCTGCATGGAGGAGGGGGCATTTGAGCCAACTATGCAGAGAGAGAGTGCGTCGGCCTGGCTGGTGGAGAGGGAAGAGCGTGCCAGGAGCAGGACCAGCATTAGCGAGGGCCCACCTTCCCCAGCTATGTGCTGGGTGTCCGTGTATACGGGGCTCTGTGCCAGGTGACAGGCCAACGTGAGCAAGATGCACGAGGCCCTGCCTCCATGAACTAATGAAGGAGTAAAATGTTAAGGAGCTGTGGTCAGTACCCCTACAGGCCAGGTGTGCTGGGACAGGGAGGGGCCGTGAGAAAGGGAGTGGCCATCTGAGCCAAGAGTTGAGGGAGGGGAAAGGCTGACATGAGGGAGGCCATAGTCCAGCAAACATGGGAGAGGTTGGGCAGACAAGGCCAGGAGTGAGGGTTTGGGTTTGATCCTCTGGTGCCAGGGACCCAGGAGGGCTGTGAGCTTTCCAGGCCAGCAGACCCCTGTGATGGCTGAGTGGAGAAGAGACTGAGGGGGCAGGGAGGAAGCAAAGGGGGGTTGCCGCAGCCATCAGGTGAGACAAGGTGGTGGCTGGGACTAGGTGAATGGGGTGGGGGTGGTGAGAGTGGCCAGATTCTGGACACCTCTTGAAGGTGGAGCCCAGGGGATTTGGGGCTGGATGGAAGGCAGGGTGTGAGCATGGGGAAGGAAGGACTGAGCTGGGAAGGCTGTGGGGGGTGGCGTGGGTAGGGGGAGGATCCGGAGTTCTGGGACAAGGTCCTGGTGGGAGAAATGAACATGGACTTGGGCCTACAGTTGGATTTATGTCCGATGGTGCTATGGATTGAATTGTGTTCCCCCAAAATATGTGCTGTAAATCCTAGCCCCTATACTTAGGGATGTATTGCCATTTGGAAAGAGGGTTTCCTCTGTTATGCTAATGAGGCCTTATCAATGGAGAGTGGGGCTTAAACCAATGGCCTTGGAGATGTAAAGGGACAGATCAGGCACAGAATCAAGCAGACACAGGGGAAGATACGTGAAGATAGCCAAGGAGCCCAGGAAGAGACGCTGAAAGAGACAAGGACTTCCCCCAGAGCAGACAGAGAGCAGCCTTTCCTTAGAGCAGGTGCCCTGATTTCAGACGTGCAGCCTCCTGAACTGTGAGAAAATAAATTTCTGCCTGTTAAAGCCACTAGCTCGTGGTATTTCTAATGCAGCAGCATAAGGGACTAAGACAGAATTGATCGCCAAGGGAGAGAGTGTTGGATCTAACCCTCTGGGGTCTACCTTTCTCATTAATGGCAGCCTACTTGCTGCACACGTCCAAACACATCTCCTCCACTCCCTTACACACAAGCCCAACATGCACTTGTTGTCTGCTGGGCACAGAGAGCTCCGGAGGCATGTGGAGAGCCGCCACCGCACGACAGGCACCAGCCCCATGTGACCTGGCCTAAGCCTCCTGACCCCTGTGATGCAAACATGACTTTGCCCCAATTTTTGCCCACCTAGAAACTAAACTGAAGCCAGAGGGAGAGGTGGCTTGCTCAGAGTGCCACACTGGTTCGGAGGGAAGAGGGGCAGGGGGTGAACCCTGACACTGCACCAGCCCTGAGCTGGGGACACCACACCTGAGGGGGAGGGGTACGCTCACCCCTTTTCCACATGGGAAACGGGCATCCAAGAGGCAGTCACTTGCCCCAGGCCAGGGAGTCCGTAGGGTCTGGCCGGGGTGTCTGGGGCCAAGGCTGTTGTTTTGCCAGGGCCCCTGACTGCCTCAGGCTGTGGGAACTTTCTCTCCAGAGTCCTGAAAGGTGAAGGGGAGGGGGGACGCTGAGCCCAGCCGACGGAGGCTAAAGGGCCACACACTTTTTGTGGTTGAATTATCCAAACACTGAACCGCTCCATCCGCCCGGCGGCTGTGAACCGGTCGGCTTTGTCCGGCTCCTGAGAACGGCGCGGAGTGAAGGCCGGACAAAGCGGGCGCTGACGCGGCCTTTTCCACGGTCCGGCGGAGAGAAAAAGGCCGTGGACAATGGGGCGGGCGGGGGCACGGGCTTTAGTCACGGCGGGCGGCGGGCAGGCCTGGGGGCCACCGAGCTTCCCGCCCGCCCATGGAAAGATTCCAAGATGGGAACCAAATCCGGTAGGGGCCGCAGGACTGTTCTGGAATCCGAATTGCTGACAGTCCTGTCTGTCCAGGGTGGCCCCTGAGGCCTTCAAGACTGACCGTCCTTACCTCCAGCCCTGGTCCAGGTCACTTGAGGCCCACAGGTTCCCACGGCCATCCCCACCACCCTGTCTGTGTGGCTCCCCGACCAGCACACAGCCTCCTCTGAGGATCCCAGGTCCCCCAGGGGAGCCCACGCTGGGCTAAAGATGGTGTCCTGAAAATAAGGTGTGTGTGTGCCTTGGGGGCAAGGGTGGGGCAGAAAGTATGAAGGAGGTGACATGGGAGGGCTGTCGCTGTCTTCAGGGGCTGAGCCTGGGGCTGTGAGCCCCCTTGGCCTTGACACCCTCCACCGGCTGCCCATTGGGGTCTCAGCTCTGACCCAGGCATGGTGCCTAAGGAGGGATGGCTTGCTGGCCGGGGCTCAGAATGAGGCCAGAGAGCAGAGAGGGACGGTCCAGGCCAGCGGGAAGCCAGGCCTCAGAGCAGGGCACACCGGGTGCTTCCTGGCCACTCTGGGTTGCTCCTGCCCTCCAGGCTCCCGGGGTTGTTGTGGGGGTCAGAGAGGTCCAGGACTGAGTCCCGGCCTTTCAAGACCCAGCCACCCCCACGCCTGTGCCCTAGCCCCCAGGGCTGGCCTGGCAGAGGTGGCCAAGGGAAGCATGCTTCGCGGAGCCACAGCCTGACAGCAGGATGTGGGGGCTTCAAGGGCAGGGGCATCCTTGGAGGGAGAATCTGTGTGGCAACTGCTGGGGGTCCATGCCCTGCCCCTTAAGTGCACAGGGGTTTGGCAACCCAGGTGATGGGGGGAGGAGTGAGAGGTCTGACCAGAAAGGGGTGCACAGGGGGCTCGTCAAGGATAGAGAAAGCAGGGGTGCTGGCTCCTGGTGCTCCTGCTGATGCCCGGAACCGGCCACGCCTGGATAGCTCTGATAGCGCAGCGGGGTGGGGGGCTGCATGGGTGCTCCCAGACGTGGTGTCCACCGGAGAAGAGGTGGGGCAGCCAGGTGGCGGCTTCAGTGAAGGGTATGGAAGAAGATGGAGAACGTGGGGGTGGGCCTGTCCGTGCTGAGTGAGGGGCTGTCTTTGAATGTGTGCAGGTCTGTGGTGCGGGCATCCCGGGGGGTGGTACAGGTGTCCTGGGCATGGTGTGGGAATGCTGGGGGTGATGTAGGGGTCTTGGGGTGGCATAGAGCATCCTGGAGTGTGTGAGCATCCTGGGGGTGGCGTAGGAGCTTTGGGGGGTGGTGTGGGGCATCTGGGGGTGGTGTGGGTGTCGTGGGAGTGGTGTGGGGCATCCTGGGGGTGGTGTGGGTGTCGTGGGGTGGTGTGAGGTATCCTGAGGTGGTATGGGGGATCCCGGGGGTGGTGTGGGTGTTGTGGGGTGGTGTGAGGTGTCCTGAGGAGGTGTGAGGGCATCCCGGGGATGGCATAGGGGGACTTGGGGGTTATGTGGGGCATCCCAGGGTTGGTACGGGGTGTCATAGGGGTGGTGTGGGTATCTTGGGGGTGGGGCGTGTTTGGGGTCCAAACACACCCAGGAAACAAGTGCCTACACTGCCAGGCCCAGGACACCTCTTTCCACGCCATCACTATGTCATTTAATCTTCTAGACCATCACCGGACCTGGGGGTGTTATCTCACAAACACCAGAGAAACCAGAGAGGCACAGCAACCAGCCCAGGGCCAGGCCTGAAAGCACTAAGCAGGCCTAGAACCGGGGTGGGCTCTACCCCTATGCCAGGGGCCACCCCGTGACCCACCCACAGTTCACCAAGACCCCCATGGTGCCAGCAGGCAGGCGCCCAAGAGGGTCCAGTGGTGGATGCCACACACTGGCATTTGGGGCCTCGGGCAGAGGGCCCACAGAAAGGCTTCTGGGCCTTGGCCAGGGGAGGCGTCATCGCCCTCCGGCAGAGCCAGCACCCCCAAACCAGAAGGTGGAGCCCCCAGCCTCACCGGCCGGCTGCCTTCTGAGGCTGCCCAGCTCCATCTGGGTCCCATCAGCATCGCCCTCGGCCAAGAGCGTGTGGCTACCGTGGGAGCATGGAAAACAGCCGCAGGGCCGCCCGCTGCTGGCAGCCTGGCTGCACCCCAGCCGGGAGGGCCGTTTCTGATGAGGAAGCAACTCGGCCATCAGGTGGGGCCGAGCCGCAGGCCTCCACCGCCGGTACCTCACCACCAGCGGCCACTCTCTTCCGCCAGGATGTGACTCAGGGCCTGGCCAAGGTCTGCGGGGGCCCCGGGAGGGCAGCACAGGGGCCCGGAGGGCACTCAGAGGATCAGGAGTGTGTGCGCCTGAGGACATGTGTGAGAGGGTGAGTGCATGTGTGTGTGTGTGCATGTGTGCCCTTGTGCTCATGTGTGTGCAAGTGTGTGTGCGTGCATGCATGCACAGGTGCTTACACGTGTGTATGTGCACACGTGTGGAAGTGTGCACACGTGCATGTGTGAGTTGTGCATGTGTGTGTGTTGGGCAGAGGAAGGCTGTGAAGTCCCGAGCTTGGGTCCTGGTTCCAGGAGAAGGCTGGATCCTTGGACAGCCCTGGGTTCAGGTCTCTGCGCCATTATGACAAGTGACCCTCTTCTCTGAGATCCGTTTCCCCAGCTATATGGTGGGACAGTGATATTCACTCTGCAAGACGCTTGTGAGCAGCATTTATGAGGCCATTTATACAAGTCACCTCCAACAGTCTGTGGCATGTGGCAGGTGCTCGATGGGTGGCCACTTGCCCCCTGAACAGCCCAGCACCCCCAGGGATAGCAAGGGGTTGGGGACAGTCAGAGAGAGCTCAGTGGGAGG
Source organism: Elephas maximus indicus (assembly GCF_024166365.1). Lineage (NCBI taxonomy): Eukaryota > Metazoa > Chordata > Mammalia > Proboscidea > Elephantidae > Elephas > Elephas maximus. The sequence goes on along the minus strand of NC_064822.1, from coordinate 190,555,983 downwards.
CAGGGGAGAAGCCTCAGTGCAATCATCGCCTCCTCATGGGCCCTGGAGACTCTCAGGGAGTCATGAGCATCTCCAGAGTTCTGACAATGGGCTAGGCCCTGGATCTGGTGCCACAAGTCCTGAGATGACCAGACATGGTTCCTGCTCTTGGGGGCCCAGACCAGTGAGGAGATGGAAACTGCTCCTATGGGCAAACTTGAAGCCCAACTGGCCCGCAGCCCCTTCCACTGTGACTGGGGGTACAACCAGGGAGGGCTGCATGGAGGAGGGGGCACTTGAGCCAAATGTGTGTCGGCCTGGCTAAAGAAGGGGGAAGAGCATGCTGGGAGCAGGGCCAGTGTGTGAAAAGGCCTAGGGGTGGGCCATGCATGTTGCTGTGCGTGTGACCAAGACCCCTGCAGGGAGCCAGCATGGGAGGTGTGGCAAGTGGGCTAGGCTCCATGGGTGGCCCTCTGGGGGGCACCCATGTAGAGGGCTGAGTGGCTTGTGGGGGATGTGGACAGACACATCAGTCTGTACATGCTGGGGTCCGGTAGGGAGCAGAGGTGCCCTGGATGAGGAGCCGACTGTCTGTGTGTTGGACCCTTCCTGTCCTCCTCTGAGATGGGGGAGGGGCTCTTGTTGCTCTCACTCTGCAGGTGGCAGCGCCAGGCTTTGGGGGCAGGGACGGCTGAGGTCTCGGGTGGGACCCATTGGAGCAGATATGTGCTTGTGCTCAGCCTGTCTGCCCGAAGCCGGCGGCTCTTCCATCTGTGCCGTGAATAATGAGGGCAGAGGGGAGCAAATCTCTGAAAAGTCCTCTAATGTGTTTAGAGAGAGCAAGCGAGCAGCCCCAGAATGCTCGGTCACCAGGTCACTGGCCTTTGTTCTCCCAGCCTCTGGGCACTAGGTCTGGGGATCACGTGGTATCCTCACAGTCAGCAAATCTGGGTTCCGCTGCCGTGGCAGGTCCTATTCAGCTTGGGGGCCCTGCTCTGGACCCAGCCGACCCCCAGGCTGCCACTGTCCAGATTCGCCCTCCTCCCTTGTTCCCTCCACCCTGCCCACCTGCTAGCCTCTCTTGAGCCCAGGGCACCATCCCTTCCCCCAGTTCATGTGGAGGCTCCACGGCGGTGGGCTGTGACCATGGTGAGTGCTGTGGACATGAGGCAGGTGGTAATGATGGCCCCCCACTGTGGGGGCAGTCAGGGACTGAGGGAACCCTGAAGAGTGAGCATGAGGACCTGGGGAGCGGGGTGGAGGGCGGGAGGATGCAAACAGGAAGCCAAGCCAAAAGGCTGAGAACATTTGGGGTGTGGGGGCTGCTGGCAGTACTGCCCACACTGCAGCCTGGCCTGCCTCTGCCCCGGCACAGATGCCCCTTCATAGGGACCAGACCTGTTCAGACCGCTCTGAGAACGGGGTGCGATCTTGGCCAAGTTCACGGCCTCTGTGGGAGTTATTCTGAGATGTTCAACCCACGCAGGACCCCCACACATACGGGACCCTTCCCCACCTGATTGAAACCTCCACCCGGAGAGGACCCACCGCCCGGATGGAAGCCCCACTCAGATGAGACCCCACCCAGATGGGATCCCCACCTAGACAGGACCCCCGCCCATAAAAAAAAAAAAGACCCCAACTCAGACAGGACCCCCCACCCAGGCAGGGCCCCCACCTGTATGGGACCCCCCTACCCAGACGGGACCCCTCACCTTTGTTCTCTGTCCAGCACCACAGAACCTAGGCCAAAGGGGCAGGACCTTGTGTGGGGGTTGAGGGAGGCTGCCCTGCTCTTCAGGGCTGCTGGGGGGCGGGGGGGTGCAAACCCTTGATGAAGTGTAGGATTGGGGTTGATGGGGAAACCGAGGCAAGGGTGCTCCCGTGACAGGGGCAGCCACATGGGGGTGGGAAAGTGAGGTTGAGTGAGGGCCCCAGGGCCCCCCAGCCTGAGCTGGCCAGGCCTGACTTCTGACCAGGGCTCTTCACACTACACCACCATTCCGGAAATTGCTAAAAATTGCACTGTCCAAACAAATCACCCCAAAATCAGAGAAAACGTGTCTACCAAGGAACAAGGAGGCGAGCGGGGCTGGGGCAGGGAGGAGCCAGGCCCATCCCTTGTCCCTCCCCCAGGTCCCCCATGCTCCCCTCTGCCTGCTTACAGCCCAGCCACCTCTCCAGGGCAACGGTGACAGAGACACTGGCTACCCCCACTTCTCGGGGACGGCCCTTTGCTGGGGGGAAGCTCAGCCTCGGGGCTCCTGGCTCACATTGTCCCCATCCTATGGTGAATGACCCACAGCTGCCCAGGCCCCCAGGCCAGGAGCTGCCTCAGGGGAGATGGGTGGGCCCGGCCTGTGCATGGCTAGCTGATGGGCTATTGTCACCCTCCCTAAAGCAGGATGGCTCCCCATTGCCCACAGGACGAAGCTGAGTCCAGAGTCTCCTTTTCTGCTGTCCCTGAATACAAGGTGCCCCGAGCTTGGCCCCGTTGTCCCTTTGGTGGGGACATGCCTCCTACCATGTCCCCAAACGAAGGCTCAGTTGGGGACGGAGTTGTCAGCAGGCTGCCCCAGGGACTGCCCTCTGCCTGTTCTCCATGCTCCAGTAGGAACTCATTTGGTCCTTTAATGAAGTGGCTGTTGGTGTCCCCCATCAGGCTCTGTGAGGATAGAGGCCACACCTCACTGAGTCCCCACCAGGCCCCAGTACATTCCCTGGGGGACCAGAGATGGTCAGCAGGACAGTGGGGCTCCACTGTGGACAGGGAGGCCCAGCCTACACTGACAGTCTTGTCTCGGAAATCCTCATCCCGACTAGGTGCGCAAGATTCAAAGCAATGGACACACAGTGCTTGGTCAGCGGCCACGACACCCGTTGCCGGGAGAGACGCCTCCAAGCTTGGAATTACAGCTCCTGAGTTTGCACTCACACGGGCCTGCTTCTGAAAAGGCTGAGATTTCAATACCGCAACAACACAGATGCCCGCCACTTCTGAGAGGCTGTGCCCGCTGTGACCACATGCCTGGGTCATGCTGTGGGCAGAGGCTCGGCCACTCGGGTGGGGCCTGGGGTCATCAAGGGGGCGGCTCTCCCACTGCCCCTCCCAGGGCAGAGATAGGCCTTTGAACACTCTGAGGACAGGTGTGGAGGCCCCTCCGGCTGCATTCAAGGGCTTTCATGGCTGTTAGCTATTCCTGATGGCCTCCCTCACCCACTCCTGGGCTGGCACATAGTAGGTGTCCATAGATCTTTCTAGGAGTTTGGGTCTCTGACAACTGCTAGCACCGGGACCCTCAGCAAGGTTATCTTCTCTGTGGTCAGTGTCATCTGTAAAGTGGGCGTAGGTCATTGCAAGGAGGAGAGGAAACTCAGAGCCTGCTCACAGCCCACGGTGCTGTGGGGCCCCTGGGCTCTGCAATCCAGCGACCTCACAGGTCTGAGCCTCGGCTGACAGACGCTGGCTAGGAAGGTGCTGGGCTGCGCCTGAATCCCAGACCAGCTCCCCCCTTCCTCCGTCCAGCCTCCCAGCAACACCGCGGCCACCTGGTTAACACAAGCTACACACCATCAGGTGTGGGGCGCAGACCTGTAAGCTGCCTGAGGGCAGGCACCCTTTTCTTGGTCCCCTGGGCCTAGCCTGAGCTGGCATGGATGCTCCCCTATCCTCAATGGCTGCAGCAGGGCAGCCCTTCCAGAACAGGAAACGTGGCCTGTGTTGGAGGGACCTGCCAGCATCTCCTGGGAAATGTTTCCTGTGCCACCAGTGAGATGTGGAGGGCGGGGGGACCCGTGCAGGGACTCAGACTGTGGCCTCTGCAGACTTCTTAACTGGCTCAGCTGTGTGGGTTCCAGTGAAGGGGTTCAGTCTCCCACTGTGAGCAATTTGGGTCCCAGGTAAAAGTCTGCAGCAGGTGTTCTCACCTAAGACGTGGCTGACCCTAGGCTACAGGCCTCCTGGAAGGAGGGACTGGCCTGAGTGTCAGCCGCTGGGCAGCCCAGGCCTCCACACCCACAGGCTGGGCCAGCACAGGGCTGGGTAAGCAGCCTCCCAGGGGCAGAACCTGCCGTGGAGAAAGCAAAGCGAGGCATGAGGGGCCTGGGTTCAAACCTCAGCCTGGAGACTTGAGGCTGCATGAGCATGTCGTTCAGCCTCCCCGGGCCTCGATGACAAGGGAAGACAGAAGAAGAATTGATGCATTCGAATTATGGTGTTGGCGAAAAATATTGAATATCCCATGGACTGCCAGAAGAACAAACAAATCTGTCTTAGAAGAAATACAACCAGAATGCTCCTTAGAAGAGAGGATGGAGAGACTTCAGCTCATTTACTCTGACACGCCTTCAGGAAAGACCCATCTCTAGAAAGGACATCATGTTTGGTAAAGCAGAGTGTCATGGATTGAATTATGTCCCCCCAAAATATGTGTCAACTTGGTTAGGCCATAATTCCCAGCATTGTGTGGCTGACCTCCATTTTGTGATTGTAATTTTATGTTGAAGAGGATTAGGTGGGATTGTAACACCCTTACCCAGGTCGCATCCCTAATCCAATGTAAAGGGAGTTTCCCTGGGGTGTGGCCTGCACCACCTTTTATCTTACAGGAGATAAAAGGAAAGGGAAGCAAACAGAGAGGGAGACCTCATACCACCAAGAAAGCAGTGCTGGGAGCACAGTGCATCCTTTGGACCCAGGGTCTCTGAGCAGAGAAGCTCCTAGTCCAGGGGAAGATTGATGAGAAGACGGACACAGAGAGAAAGCCTTCCCCTAGAGCTGACACCCTGAATTTGGACTTTTAGCTTACCTTACTGTGAAGAAATAAATGTCTCTTTGTTAAAGCCACCCACTTGTGGTATTCCTGTAACAGCAGCACTAGATAACGAAGAAGCAGAGGGCCAGCGGAAATGAGGAAGGCCTCAAGGAGATGGATTGACATAATGGCCTCAATGGTGGACTCACACATACCAACAATCATGAAAATGGCACAGGACTGGGCAATGTCTCATTCTGTTGTACACAAGGTCACCATGAGCCAGAGCCGACTGGACAGCAGCTAACAACAACCCCCTATAAGTGTCTGTGGGAGGGAAACACAACAAAGGCCCTCAGCAAGTGTGGGTGTCCCTGTGGTCACCCGTGTCTATCCCTCCTGGAAGTGCAGCTGTCCCAGGAGCACTGGGGCCCTGACAGACCACAGGCTCCAAGTCATGAGCTTGGCATTCAGTGGTCTGGGGGTGCTGGGGACCACTGGGAGGCCAAGTTTAAGCCAAGATCCCGTTCACCAGCTCAGGGACAAAGAACCCAAACAAAGCCCAGTGCCATCTCCCACAGGTTCCTTTGTGGGGAGTCCTCTGATCTAGCACCTCTACTGCCCGGGCGGAGGCACGGGTGGGACCAAGGGCTGAGTCTCCCCTGTGTGGGCTTCGTGAGCATCATGGGGACACCTGTGCTATCTAGGCGACTGGCTGGGGGCAGGCATGCCGGGTTGCAGGCGGCACTTTCACATGGGCCTGAAAGGAAGTCCTTTGCACAGTCACCCCCCACCCCCACCCGCCGAGCTGTGCAGGGAGGTGGCGGCCAAACAGTGTGGTTCTGTTCTCTCCTGCACAAACGGGGTTCAGTCAGGGAAAGAGAAGCCCGAGCTCAGCCAAAGGGTGCTGAAAAAAGCCTTGCAGGGCCAAAGTATCTTCCCACGTCCTCAGGAAATCAATGAGCCCACTGGCCCTGAGCACCCTCCTCCCTCCCTCCCCAGTGCACACGGGCGGGGGATGGTCTCTGCACCCAAGAGGGCCAGGTGGCAGGACTCCTTGGATGAATACTAAATGACGCCACCCCAGCATCTGACCCGTTCCTGCAAGACTACCCTGGGAGGGGGGAGTGGCCGGCTAGTGGACTCTGCCTCCCCGTTTCCCCCCAGCCAGGCCCTTGGCGTGTTGAGTGGAGAGGCTTTCTCTGGGGGTCTGGGGCCTGCCCAGAGCTGCCAGCAGCAGCCCCTGGGTGGCCTGGGCATAGGAATGTCACCTGCAGGTGGCTGGGCCCAGTGTGGAGTGATGGGACCTGCCACCCACCAGGCCTCTGTCCCTCACCCCAAGAGGCTGTCACCCCCAAGCTATCACTGCAGGGTCCGCAAGTGGCCAAGTGGCTGCACCTGCTCCCCTGCTTTCGCTGGGGTTCCCTCGCCCCACCCCCACCCCAGGGAGCTGACCTGAGACCCCAGAGCCTGGTCTGCTGGCCCAGTCCCCTCCCTGTGCCCCGTTTTGGAAGAAGGGTGGAGGATGTGTGAAACGTCCTGTCTTCTTTCTAAATGCTACATTGTGCGAAGACAGCTCCTTTGTGCACAGGGCCAGCTATTCCAGAGAATGCAATGAAACCAGAAAATAAACCTATCGGGCTTAAAAAAAAAAAAAAAAGACAAAAAACAGTGACCTCTGACCCTTGGGCCACAGCCAAGGCCGCCCACAGCCTCATGTCGTGGGAAGGTCCCAAACCAGGGGCCGGGCTCTGGGCTTCGTGAGATTTGGCAGTTCTCTTTCGTGGAGGCTCCCTACTGGGGTGGTGGACCTACAGCAGGAAGCCTAAGAGTTCTGGACTCTAAAGTCAAGTTCATTGTCACCCACCAGTGGCAGGGAGAAGAGGTGGGTGGGGAGAGGCAGAAGAAAGAAGGAAAGGAAGAAGGGAGGGAGGAAGGGACGGAGGGAGGAGGGGAGGGGAATGGAGGGAAAGAAGAAGGAAGGAAGGCAGGGAGGGAGGGAGCCCATGTGGGGAGACGGCCCTCTGACCACTGGTAGAGGGGCATGCGTCCTAGCTCTCCTCTCTAGGCCTTTCACTCCTGGGCTGAGTCCACTCCCTGTCTCAGCAGCAGCTGGAGGGTCTGCCCTGCCTCCTGCCCTGTGCTTCTCCCCACCCTGACCTCCTGGGGGCACCGCTCTGCCTCTCCTGAGGCTGTGGGCCCCAGGAGGTAGCACTCCTCTGTCGGTACCACTCTTGGGTCCCCAGCCGCTGGCTCAGAACCAGCTGAGCAAGGGGCTGGGGACCCGCTAACTCCTTGCAACAGCCTCATCTCCAAGCCTGGACACTGAGCTTCCCACAAACGGATCGTGGCCACCCCTACCTGCCTCTCCCAAGGCAGCCGGGAATGTGCTCACACTGTTGGGTATACGCATGTGTGAGTGGGGTGGGCATGGGGTGTTCTCTGGGAAAGAGTAGTGGCCCTGTGACCCTCCCCTCACCCCTCCCACAATCCTGCCAGAGGGGTGGGCGCACCCTACTCTGCAGACAGGGCTCCCAGAGGTCACGAAGCTGCCAGGGCCAACCATGCACATCAGGGGTCTCCCAAACCTGGGCTGTGCTGGGGCAGCTGCTCCCCCGCAACCCCCTCTCCCAGCTCCCTGGAATGTTTCATTCCAGTGGGAATCATTTCTTCACAGGGCGACTTGGCCACGAGTGACTCTTGATAGTGCTAATTAGTGCTAATTATAACCTGATGGAGTCGACAAGGCAGCCTGTCCTGCTGGGGAGTCGACAAGGCAGCCTGTCCTCCTGGGGCAGCCGGGGACCAGGGGCACAGCTGGTCCCGAAGGGGCTGAGCCTTTTTGTTTTTCTGTTCCCTCACTTTTTTTTTTTTAATTGTGGTGAAAGTACACACACCAATTGAACAATTTCTACATGTATTTTTCAGTGCATTGATTACATCCTTTAAGTAGGAAATAATTCCTGCTGACTTTTTCCAAACATTCCATCACCATTCTTAACATTAACTCACTGCCCCCGAAGCAGAAATCCCCGTTTTCCCCCTTCCTCCCACCCCAGGGGGTGGTAGTTACCGTGGAGCCGGTTTCGACTCATGGCGACCCCAGGTGTGCAGAGTAGAACTGCTCCGTCGGGTTTTCAAGGCTGTGACCTTTTGGAAGCAGATGGCCAGGACTTTCTTTCAAAGGGGTTTGAACTGCCAACCTTTTAACTAGTAGTTGAGTGCTCAACTGTTCGTGCCACCAGGGGCTCCTCCACTAATCATCTTTGGTTTGTATTTGCTTATTTCATGTAAGTGAGATCTTACAGCGTTTGTCCTTTTGAGGCTAGTTTCGCTCAGCACGATTTGTCAAGGTTCAGCCATGTTGTGGCACATATCAGGGCTTCCTTTCTCTTTATGGGGGCTGAGCCTTTTAGGCAACGAGAGCCCAGGGGCAGCTTTGGGGGTGAGTATCTGTTGAGTCTCAGTTTGGGGTTTGAGGAAGTCACTGTTCCAGGCAGTTCTGTTCAAACGTGCTGGATATATTCCGAGGGGAGAAAAGACAAACCTGCTCCTTGGAGGGACTGGGGTGGCAGGGGGGAGTGGCCAGGCTGGCACCAGTGTCCTCGCCATTCACACGTGCAAAGGCATCACAGGCTTCACAGGCCCAGATGAGCTGAGCCCCCTGGTTGCCATGGGAACAGTGTCTGATGGAGGAAGACAGGAGGCACCTGAACCCTCTCGCCTGGAAGCCTCCTCCCAGAGCAGGTGGTCATGGCCCTACGTGGGCCTTCTTGCCAGGTCTGGGGAGGGAGCTGGAGTTGACGGAGAGAGGCCACCTGACAGCCAGGTAGGGACTCACAGGTGACACTGGCCACCTGTGTAGCCCATCACTGGCGATTTACAGGAACTACCTCGTCCAACCTTCACACCGAGTTCTTGAGGTCAGCACTCTTCTATTTGACAGAGAGGGAAACCGAGGCCCGGGGAGGTTAAAGGAATGTGCTGGGGTCACAGGCAGGCTCATAAGAGGCAGGGCTGGTGACGGATTCGCCCGGGGAGGGAGTAGAACCTGGACACACCTGGGGCCAGCAGTCCTTCTGCCTTCCACCACCCGCATCCCCTTGTCTCCAGATTTGCACCATCTGAAATCATTCTGCTTCTTGTTTTGCAACACACGTGGTGTCCGTGTCCCCGACTGGGCTGTCAGGGACTTCCTCTCTCTTTCATGGTGCAGCACACGGCAGATGTTCCATAAATATTTCGGGACGAACCAGTGAGCTGTAGACAACGAGCTCTACAATGCCTAGGGCCCTTGCATTAAACGTAAATGAATCACTAACGTCCCTCCCCTCGATGACACGCTGATGACGATGCTGACCAGGGGAGTACCCTGTTCCAGCCCAGTCCAGAGTTCTCTTCATCCATGGTCTCCTGGGCTGCTTCTGCACACCCGTGTCATTCTCTTCACCCATGGTGGCGCCTGATGTCAGGGGCTGGTCCCCATTCCTCCAAGCGCCTGTCTGGGGTGTGGCTGCTCAGAGCCCTCTGCCTGTGGGTATTTGGCCACGCCCAGCAGACCCCGCCTCCTCCACCCCCAGCGGACCCCGCCTCCTCCATGTCCAGCAGGCCCCGCCTCCTCCACCCCCAGCAGACCCTGCCTCCTCCATGTCCAGTAGAGCTCTGTCTCCTCCCCGGCTCAGCCCCAACTGGCAGGGGCACTCACTCCCAGCCCCTCCATCCACTCATCAGGGCTCAGTGCTGCTCGGGAGTCCCCAAACCAAACCAAAGACCAAATCTCTTGTTGGAAGTCTATTCTGACTCATAGCGACCCTAGAGGACAGGTAGAGCTGCACCACAGTGTTTCCAATGAGTGGCTGAAGTCCAACTGGCAACCTTTTGGTTAGCAGCCAAATGCTTAAGCACTGCACCACCAGGGCTCCGTGGCCCAGGGCACCCCAAATTTGCAAAAATGAGTCTGTTCACCCACAGCTCCTAAGATACTCCCAAACCTTTCACCTTAGCATCTCTCCCTGGACCCAGATGCTTGCTGATACAGGAAGGTGGGCTAGTGGGGGGGGGTCTCTTACCACCCTCAGGTAGACCCTCACAGGGGCAGGTGTAGTCTCTCCCACAAAGCCCTGACTCAGTCAATGTTCAGAAGGAAGAGAGTGAGGAGCCAGAATCCCTGAATTTCCACCGAGACCTCCCAGGACCGCAACTCAGACTCAGGGGCAGTTACCATTTACCGAGCTCCTCCCGTGTCTGGAGCTATGCTGCTGCTGGTGTGGGCAGGTAGGGGGCCTCAGTTCTAGAACCTTCTTCTAGCTGTTTTTGAAACAGTTTTATTGAGGTACAGAGTCCCTGGGTGGTGCAAAACGTTAGCACACTTAGTTGCTAACCCAAAGGCTGGAGGTTCGAGTCCACCGAGAGGCACTGTAGACCCCATGGAGCACACCTCTCTGACACACATGGGGTCACCATGAGTCTGAATCGACTCCGCGGCAACTGGTTCATTGAGGTTTAAAGTGTATGGCAGATGCGTGCGCCCGCGCATCAAGTCAGCAGACAGATTCATTATCCCCCAAAGTGCCCTGTCGTCATCACCTTCTCTCACTCCCCACCCTGTCCCCGGGCAACTACTAGCCTGCTTTCTGTCACTATAAATTAGTTCATATTTCCTAGAATTTTTTCATGTGGCTTCTTCCACTCCATGTAATTATTTGAGATTCATCCATGTTGGTAAGTGTATCAGGGGTTCATTTCTTTCTATGGCTGAGTAATATTCCATTGTGTGAATTTACCGAAGTTTGTTTTACCTTTCACCTGTCTATAGACATTTGGGTTGTTTCCAATTTTTGGTTATAAATCAAGCTGCTATGAATATCCACATACAAGTCTTTGTATGCAAACATGCTTGCATTTCTCGGGTAAATACAAGGGAGGAATGAGTAGATCATATGGTGATGCTTGCTTCACTTTTTAAGAAATTGCCAAACTTGTTCTCCAAAGTGGTTGCACCATTCAACATTCCCACCAGCAGGTTATGAGTTTTTAACTTCATATTCAATTTTCTTAAGAGATGTAGGGCTACTCAGGTTATCTGTTTCTTTTTATGAGTAATTGGAAGTTTGTGCCTTTCAAAGAATTTGATTGTTTTATCTAAGTTGTCGAATTTATGAGCAAAAAGTTGTTCATAACATTCCCTTATTATCCTTTTAGTATCTGTAGAACCCACAGTGGTGCCACCTTTCTCCTTCCTGATAATAATTTATGTCTTCTCTCTTTTTTTCCCTCATCAGTCTGGCTAGAGTTTTATCAGTCTCGTTATAGAGCCAGTCTTTGGTTTCTTTTCTTTTTTCTGTATTGTTTTTTCTGTTTTCTATTTAATTGGTTTCACTTCAATCTTTCTGATTTCCTTTCTGTTGCTTACTTTGGGTTTAATTTGTTCTTCGTTTTCTAGTTTCTTAAGGTGCAAGCTGAGATTATTCATTTCAGACCTTTTTCTAATACAGGCATTGGCTGCATTTCACAAATTCTATGTTGTGTTTTCATTTCATTCAGCTCAAAATACTTTCAATTATTACTTTTGATTTCTTCAACACATGGCTTATAAGTGTGTTATTTAGTTTCCAAATATTTGGGGATTGCCCAGAGACTTTATGTTATTGATTTAATTTCATTATGGTCAGAGAACATACTTTGTATGACTTCACTTCTTTTAAGTTTATTTAGACTTTTACGGTAAAATATGGTCTGTCTTGGTAAATGTTCCATGTGCACTTGGAAAAAAAACGTTTATTCTCCTGTTGGGTAGAATGTTCTATAAATTGCAATTAGGCCAACTTGGTTGATAATGTTACTCAAATCTTTTATATCCTTACTGATTTTCTGCCTACTTGTTCTATCACTTATTGAGAGGGGGTGTTGAAATCTTTGAACATATTTGTGATCTACTTCTCTTTTCAGTTCTATCAGTTTTTGCTTCATGTATTTTGAAGCTCTGTTATTAGGTGAATAAATATTTAGGTTTGCTATGTCTGTCCTGGTTCAGTCAGGTGTCTGCTCAGAGAGCAGCTCCCTGAATTGGAGAGACAGACTGATGGCCCAGCAAGAAATGTCTCAGGTTTACCAGGTTGGGGAGAAGGGAGAGGACCAATCTACCCAGGTGGAGGAAGACAGAATAGCAGCTGTGGAGAGGTGTATTGTAATTTGGGCTGCATCCAGCAGAGCCTGGAATTGTGGTAACAACAGCCACGGTGGCCACCACACCTGACTCTGAAAGTCCTCTCTGTGGGCCTCCGGCAAACATTTCCCCCTGGTTACCTCGTTTAGTCCCACAGTGACTGTGATAGAGTGGGTGTTATCTGTTCCTACTTGGTGGAAGAAGTTACTGAAGCGGATGGTTGTCCAGGGAGGTGGCAGTCTCTCACCAGGTGCAAGCATGGCGTGGTGGAACCAACCTGTGCTTGGAATTAGGAGCAAGCAGTGATGCGACCACGCCGCTTTCTGGGCAGGGCCCTCTGCTTATGAAGTAAGATGCTGGACAAGATGGTGGACAGCTAGAGTGCTGTAAGATGCCAGACAAGGTGGTGGACAGCTGGTGTGCTGTAAGATGCCGGATGAGGTGGTGGGCAGCTGGAGTGCAGTGAGATGCCGGACGAGATGGTGGACAGCTGGTGTGCTGTGAGATGCCGGACGAGGTGGTGGACAGCTGGTGTGCAGTGAGATGCCGGATGAGGTGGTGGGCAGCTGGCGTGCTGTGAGATGCCGCACGAGGTGGTGGGCAGCTGGCGTGCTGTGAGATGCCGCACGAGGTGGTGGGCAGCTGGCGTGCTGTGAGATGCCGCACGAGGTGGTGGGCAGCTGGCATGCTGTGAGATGCCGGACGAGATGGTGGACAGCTGGTATGCTGTGAGATGCCGGATGAGGTGGTGGACAGCTGATGTGCAGTGAGATGCCGGACGAGGTGGTGGGCAGCTGGCGTGCTGTGAGATGCCGGACGAGGTGGTGGACAGCTGGAGTGCAGTGAGATGCCGGACGAGGTGGTGGGCAGCTGGAGTGCAGTGAGATGCCGGACGAGGTGGTGGGCAGCTGGAGTGCAGTGAGATGCCGGACGAGGTGGTGGGCAGCTGGCGTGCAGTGAGATGCCGGACGAGGTGGTGGACAGCTGGTGTGCTGTGAGATGCCGGACAGCTGGCACTCTGGGATCCAGTCTGACTTGAGGGCCACACAAATCATTAGTGTAGCTGAGGGCCCCCAGCAAGTGTGTGTGTATGTGTTTGCGCATGTGTGTGCATGTGCGTGTACATGTGTGCATGTGGGTATATATACATCTGTCTGTGTGTGTATTTGTGTGTCTGTGTATGTATTTGTATGTATGGGTGTATATGCGTGGGTGTGTGTGTGTATGTATTGTGTATGTGGGTGTGTGTCTGTGTACGTATTCGTGTGTATATGTGTATGTGTGCATCTGTGTATGTATCGTGTGTCTCTGTGTATGTATCGTGTGTCTCTGTGTATGAATTTGTATGTATGGGTGTATATGCGTGTATATGTACTTGTGTGAGTGTATGTGGGTGTGTGTCTGTATCCTTGTGTGCCTATGTGTGTGTGTGAGTCAGTGTCTGTGTGTGTCTGTGAGTGCATGTGTTAGCAGGGACTCCCAGGGGCCTGAGTCCAAGGCTGAGACAGGGTTGCTGCATCTCCCCAGCTGCACGACTTTCAAGAGAATGTGGCAGCCGGGGTTAAGCCAGGGAGCTAATCTGCCTTTGATGCTGACCTTCTGGCCGTCCAGGGCCCTGGGGTCAGGACCACCTGCTGTGGCCCAGGACGATGTACTAAGACTGAGTGTACCCAGCCCGTCTTGATGCCCCTAGAAGGCCTCAAGGTGGGAGCCAGGCTGCTTTGGGTCGAGAAAGCTTGCCCCTGGGCCCTCCTGTCGAACTCCTGACTCTACGGAAGGGCAAAGGGCCTTCTGTGCTTACTTGCAGCAGTGTACTGAGCATCCACCCTGTGCTGGCATTGTCCCAGGCACAGGGAACACAACAGTGAGCAGAGTGGTGGAAACCTCTGCCCTCATGAGGCAGACAGCACACTCTGTGCCAAATAGACCCCAGGGGCTGCTAGATGGCTGGGAGTATGAGACAAGCAGAAAGGCGGCAAGGGGAGAAGGGGGCCCACTGAGGGGAGGAGGCTGCGATTTTAGTTTACAAGGAAGAGACACTTTAGCAAAGACTGGAAGGGGCTGAGGTGGGGGCCAGGCAGATATCCAGGGGATGAGTGTCCCTGCAAAGGGACCAGCACATGCAAAGGCCCTGAGGCAGGAGAGAGCCTGGCTGGCTTAAGGAGCATCAAGGAGGCCACCCGGCTGGGCCTTGCTCTGAGCGAGAGGGGGAGTCTTTGGAGAGCTTCTGGCAGGATAGTGACACGATTCAACTCAGGCTTTAAGAAGGACATCCAGGGGCGAGTGAGGAGGTGTCGTCATAACCCAGACGTTCGAAGGAGGCTGACAGGGCTTACACTTGGAGACGGTAAGAAGGACCTGATTCCAGACATAGCCGGGAAGCAGAGCCACAGGGTTTGCTGACAGATTAGATGTGGGGCTTGAAGGAAAGAGGGACGTTGAGGATGACCCTGAGGCTTTTGTCTGAGGAGCTGGGAGGAAGGAGTCGCCATCCTGTAAGTTTGGGAAGACTGTGGTGGAGGTGCATGGGCAGGGGGGTCAGGACCACTGTAGACGGAGAGACGCCTACCGGCCACCCAGGCACAACATCGGGAAGGCAGGTGAATAGGGTCCAGGAGCTCAGAGAGAGAGGCACTGCCTGGGGATATTTGGGAGTTGTCAGAGAATTATTGGTGCTTAAAGCTTTGAAGGTACCCTGGTGGCGTAGCGCTTAAGAGCTTAGCTGCTAACCCAAAAAAAAGGTTGGCAGTTCAAATCCACCAGCTGCTCCTTGGAAACCCTATGGGGCAGTTCTGCTCTGTCCTGTAGGGTCGCTGTAAGTCAGAATCAACTTGATGGCAACTTTTTTGTTTGTTTTTGAAAGCCAATGAATAAGGAAGACCAAAGAAGAATTGATGCCTTTGAATTATGGTATTGACAAAGAATATTGAATATACCATGGATTGCCAAAAAGATCGAACATATCTGTCTTGGAAGAGGTATAGCCAGAACGCTCCTTGGAAGCAAGGGTGGTGAGACTTCATCTTCATACTTCGGACATAACATCAGGAGGAACCAGAACGTGGAGAAGGACATCGTGCTTGGTAAAGTAGAGGGTCAGCGAAAGAGAGGAAGGCCCTCAAGGAGATGGATTGACACAGTGGCTCTAGCAATGGGCTCTAACATAGCAATGATTGTGAGGATGGTGAGGGACCAGGCAGTGTTTCATTCTGTACAGGGGGTTGCTATGAGTTAGAACTGACTCGATGGCACCTACCAGCAACAAGAACAAAGTTTGAAGGTCAGCTTCCAAGGAGAGGCTGTAGATGCAGAAGACCAGGGTCCTGGGTTTAGGAAGACGAGGATAAGCTGGCAGAGATGGATGGGGCAGGGGTGCAGGTGGGGGTGGGGGCGGGGGCTGGGCCCAGGGCAAGAAAGGGCCCCGAGAGTTGGGTAAGGGGTGGCCTGAGGCCTAACGTCCACTAGGGAAGGTGAAGGCCTTCAGTGAGCCTGGGAGTGAGTGGCGAGGGCTTGGGGTGGGCATGAGTACTTCACTGACAGAGATTTGCTTTCAAAGGGCAGAGATGGTAGCTGGGGGGAAGGACCCAAGAGGGACTTTTTAAGATGGGAGAAATTGTAGGTGCTGTATGCTCAAGGGGGAGCTGGAAGGGAGGGGCCCCGGCAGCAGGAGTGGGTGGGATCCAGAGCCCACACAGGCCCCAGAGGGGCGCAACACATTGGTGCCTGGTAACGGGTGGCGCTGGGGCAGGCACCTTCTGGTGGCTCCTGTTTTCACAGCAGACCATGAGCAGAGAGGGTGGGCAGTGAGCGTGGGGGGCGGCCCTGCCAGGTCACCAGGACGGTGGGGAGCACGCTGTCTGGGCACCCTGCAGCCTTGGAGCAAGAGGTCACACTGACCCAGCTACCACCACTGAGCATTCTGATCCAAGATTCCACAGAAGAACCCCGAAAGCGGGGGAAATGCAGAATAAAATGTCAAATTCTTGATGATGAACCACCAAAAACCGTTGCCCTGAGACTCATCTTTCTCCCTTAAACCAAAATATCCCCTGAAGTCTTCTTAGAACCAAACAGTACCTTAGCTTCACTGGTAAGGAATGTCTGCCTTGAGCATTGTGTTCTTTTAAGAACCATCTACATGGGATCAAATTGACAACAGCAACTCAAAAGGTAAGACAAGAACCTTACTTAGAGGGCGGTGAGCTTATGTTAATGCGGGAGGACTGAGAGAAGGAGGGTGAGAATGGCAGACAACTGGAAGAATGTCACCATGTCACTGATTTGTCCAGGTGGAATTTGTGAACAGGTGTGTGTTCTGTGGTGCATATCCTCAACAACAACCACAACAAAATAAAATAAATTATTTAAAAAAAAGAGGCTGCACTGACCCGGGGCTGGGGTTGGGCTGGACCAGCTCCATGTGAGGGGCAGGGACTGAGGACGTGATGAGTGAGGTGAACAGTCATCTAAGTGGGTCTGGAGAGGCGGGGTGAGGCTGGACAGTCAGGGAGGAAGTTCGGGAGGTTGCAGTCTCGTAGGGGTAAGGGGGATTGTACGGCGGTGTAGGTGGCTCGGAGCGGAAGGGGTGCGGTGGTTGGCAGTTTGGGCTCCAGGCTGTGCTCAGCGAAGTGAATGGCTAAGCCATGGTCTCTGGAGCCCCTCTCCTCAGTTCCCTTATCTGTAAAAGGGAAACAGTAACCCAGGCCTGGTGTTGCTTTGAGGACCAGGTTGACGTGTCAGTGAAGGTCTCAGGCGGATGCCTGGCAAACGGAGGCACTTGCTGGGCCTCAGTTTGTTGTCCTCACTGTCACCGGTGGAGGAGATGGGGTCTAAGAGCCAGGCTGCCAGGACCCCCTCTGTGGGCCCTGACTGGGGTCGGGGGAGAGGAGAGGCCTGGGGTGGGCGAGGGGATGGGGGGCGGGCTGGGCTGCACGTGGTGGCCTGGGACCCTGTCCACTCGGGGGCACCCCAGAGGGCAGCACAGGGCCTCTTGGCCATGCAGTCTCTCCCCAGACATTTTGGACCCCCACATGCGGGCCAGCCGGCCTGGGCCGGGTTTTCCTCTCGTTTCTTTTGCTCCCGCCTCCCTTGCTTTTGAGGCAGCTCTGTCCTCTGTCCTCTGCTCACGGTCCAACACAGGCTCTGGCCCTGAAGGCGTTGAAATCGGAGCTCAGCAAGGGTCAGGGACTCCGCCAGCTGAGGGTCTAGCATTTGGCCAGGACACGCAGGCAGGTGAAGAGAGGCAGGTGTGACCAGTGCCTCCCTGCAAAGCCTTGTGCCCTACCCCCCCTCCCCCCGGCTGGCTGCAGAGCCCCTCGCCCCGACCCCGAAGGGCCCTCCCATCCTTGCTGGCAGTGGTGACCAAGGGCTGTGCAGGGTGGCAGGGCATACAGCATGTCTTCCTGAGTGTCGGTTTCCTTGAAAACTTCTGAGATCTGCACTAAATAATGATGGCACCTCACGGAGCAGGCCGCAAAGCCCAGGTGCATTTTGAGAACTTGCTTTCAGATTCTGAGATCCCCCGCAGGCTCTCCCCTTGGCCCTGCCATTGAGGGGGCTTCAGGAGAAACTTCCAAGAGGCCCATCCTGCCCATGTGAAGCTGCCCCATTAGAAGGCAATGCCTGGACACCCGACACCTGGCCAGGCGGGCAGGAGCAGTGCAGAGGCCAGGGCAGTGCAGAGGCCGGGCCAGGGACTCAACCTCAGCACCTGGGCATGACTCTTGCTCTGAAGCTCCCTGCTACGTGGCCTCAGGAAGTCACCTAGCCTCTCTGAGCCTCTTGCCTTTCTGCTGTGTGGCCTTGGGAAGACACCTAGCCTCTCTGGGCCTCCACCTTCCCCCTGTGTGGGCCTTGGGGCAGTCACCCAGCCTCTCCAGGCTATCACTTGCTGTCATGGAAGAAGGAAATCAACCCTCCTGGGGAACTGAGGACTGTGGCTTCGTGGGGCAGCACTCCTGTGCTCCTTTGCTTGTGAAATGCTGGGTGTGAAGTTTCATCCAGAAGCACCCAGCACCCAACAAAAGCAGGGTGCTGTTAACGCTGGTTCTCAAGCTTCTTCTCGGAGGGGCCACTGATGACCCTGTGGCCTTGGTGTGGATGTGTGTCCTGCCTCAGGCCCTCTCTCCTCAGTGGACAGGTGAAGAGACCACAGGCCTCCCGGGGCAGGTGGGGAGCTCGCAGGAAAGGTGGGGCGCCTGGAAGGGCCTTCCCTCTCCTCTGTACATCACGGCAGAGCTGAGCTCTTGACGAGTCTGAGGGCTGCACCATTCTTCTCTTTCTGTGTGTCACCCCTGGTGGGCTGGCCGGGACCCTTGTCCCCACGTCTCCGGAGTCCTTCCAGGACCACACCACTGCACGAGCCCTTGCAGCTCTCCTGGGGGTGATCCCAAGGCGGGTAACGGGTTTAAGCTCAAGGAGGCTGAGGTGGCACAGGAGGGTGGGCAGCTCCTTGGGGTGGCCTGGGTGGTAGGGAGCCCAGCTGGTGAACAAGCCAGGAAAGGAGACAGAAGTGGCCTCCCATGAGGGGGTATCCTGGGGGGAGTGGGTGTCCCAAGGGAGGGGGTATCCCAGGAGGAAGGAGGCGTCCCAGGAGAGGGAAGAGAGTGTAAGGGAGTATCCTGGGGGAGGGAGTGTTCTACGGGAAAGGGGTGTCCCAGGGCAGGGGAGGGGGTGTCCTAGGGGAGGTGTCATCCTAAGAGAAGGGGGTGTCCTGGGGGGAAGGGGTATCCTTGGGGGAGGGGACATCCCAGGTAAAAGGAGTGTCCCAGGAGGGAGGAGGCGTCCCGGGGGAGGGGAGGGGCATCTTGGGGGAGAGGATGTCCTAGGGGAGGGGAGGGGGCATCAGGGGTAGAGGGCATCCTGAGGGGAGGGGGTGTCCCGGGAGGGTGAGGTTGCCTTGGGAACTCTCAGTGTTTGGTCAAGCAGAGAAGGCAGGAGGAAGGGCCTGCAGTTCTCTAATGAGAAGATCTGAGGGTAGGTACTTCCTCCTACCTCACAGGCGAGGACCCCAAGGTTGGAGAAGTTGACCTGCCTCTGCTGATGCAGCTACAGCACCCACTTCCTGCCCAGTTCACAGCCCCCGTCACGAGGGCAGGCCTCCCCACTGCGCCCATGGCTGCAGCTCCGGGGCCCCGGCTTTGGGGCAGGCCCTGGAGAAGGGACCACCTCTCCAAGCACAAGCAGGAGGGGAAGCTGGTGAGGGGCCTGCTGCTCTGTGTGTGTGAGCCCGCTCATCTTCCCAGAGGTCCCTGAAGCGGGCAGTTACTATGGTCCCGGTTTACAGGGAGGGCGCCCAGCACAGTGCGGGCACATGTCCCTGATGTTGGGTACCCTCTTGGTCCCTCTTGCCCCACCTGGATTAGGGGAGAAACAGTTCGTCCTCCTCAGTGATTCCACCTGAGAACGAAGTCCTCACGCCTTTTAAGGCCAAACTATGTGTTCGTTCCTAGGGGCCAGCCCCTTGGGAGGTTGAGGCCTGGTGTCTTGCACATCCCAGCTCCTGCAGGCCACAGATGGAGGTGGCCCGGCCTTGAGGCCCTTCCCTGGGCCCACTTGTCCCCTCCCCGCACGGCCACAGCAGGGCCACCGAGCCCATGGTGGTGGGAACAGGTGCGCTGCAGTCTCTGAAGGAGAAAAGGAGGGCCAAGAGGACCCGGGGAAGACGTGGAGCCTGAGAAAGGATGAGGAGAAGGCAGGGAGGGGAGTGAGAGGAAGGAAAGCCCCAGAAGTCTGGAGGGGAGAGGAGAGGGGCCGGGGGAGCACAGCCAGGAGCCGAACACGGAGCTCAGTTGCCAGCGTATTTGGTATTTACAGGATATTGATTGCTGGGAACAGATTGCAGCGGGGAGCTGAGTGCCCTGCTGAATGCCACGAAGAAAACCCAACCCACGCAGGCCTCCGGGAACAAAGCCTCGGTGTAAAAACCTCCTGAGGTATGGAATCTCTGGGTAACTCAAGGACCTCACGTTCAGGCCGAGCTGTGAAACCTGAATGCCTGACGAGGCTCCTTACCGTTCTTCTGGGCTGACCGTGGAATGCTGACTGCCGAGCGTGAGTCACTGCGCTCTGCCTAGGAAAATGCTCAAGTCACCCCAATTACAGCATTATCAATTGCTGCCATCACACGCAGCCCAACCCCAGAAACTGGAGCGAGTGCCAGCACGGCGGCCAACAGGGACCAGCCTGGAGAACGCTGTTGCTGGCAGCAGCCTCGGCGGGTGCGCCAAGCTGCAGCCCTGTGTGGTCAGCCTGTGCGAGGTGTCGGTCGTCCCACGGCTGTAGAGGTCGCTCCTGCAGCTCAAACCCACAGCACGGGACCCAGAGAGGAGGGTGATGGCCAGGGAAGGGGGGAATGGGGGAGAGAGAGGCTCAGTCCGCCCTGCACGGCCACCGTGCCCACTGGAATAGCCACCACACTGGGGCATGTGCTCTGCGTGGGGACGTGCCCCAGCCCAGTACGTGCATGAAAACCCCCACCCCCAACAGGCATGTCCACCTCAGTAAGGTGGGCACCAAAACAAAAAATTAGCTCGTTGCTGTCAAAACGATTCCGACTCATGTCGACCCCACGCGTTAGAGTAGAAGTGCTCCACAGGGTTTTCTGGGCTGTTCTTTACGGAAGCAGAGAACCAGGCCGTTCTTCAGCACTGCTGGGTGGGTTCAAACCACCAACCTTTAGGTTAGAAGCTGACTGAAAACTGCTTACACCACCTAGGGACCTAAAGTGGGCACCGTTATCCCCATTTCACAGATGATGAAACTAAGTCTCAAGGCGGCCGTCCCTCGCCCAAGGTCACTTGGCCAGGAAGTGGGAGAGCTGGGTTTAAAGCCCAGCATGTGGGACTCCAAGCCCGCTGTCTTGCCACGTGGGCCCTGTCTCACCATCTCCCTGACGCGCGGCGAACAGGCTGACAAGAGGAACCTGCCTCCCGTCAGTCTCAGCGGATCGGTTCTAATGCCTGGCACACCCGCACGTCACCGTCCGCAGAGCCGTGTCCTGCGCGGCGCCCGCACGGGCCTCCTGCGGACGTTCTGCGGGCGTGTGCCCGGGCTGGCAGAGCGAGCATGGCTAAGCTGCTGGCCCACCCACGAGCCAGCAGCTATCCATGTTCTTAATCGGTAAGATATGTTTCTGGGATAGAAACCGCATCAGCATTTTCAAGTTCAGACAAGGCTCCCCCCCACCCCCAAGTTTCCCTTCACTCGGGTGAGGCTAATCCTCCCGCCTGGACTGACATGTCTTTAAACTCAGCTCTACTTTTGGAGGAGCAGAGGCTTGAGGGGAGCGGCATGGGGTAGCTCCTCTTCCCCGGGATGGGCCCTTCGGTTTGCCGACTCAGCCGTACAACAACCCATAACTACCAACACAAAATTCTAAAAACTGATCCCAAACCGAGGCTAACCCGTCTGCCACGTATCCCGGCAAACACAGACCTAAGTGCCGCACCATGGATCTCTCCCTGGCCTCTTCTGAACAGCTGATCCTACCTCCCTTCCCAAGGATCTCCTGGGGCTGGGCCTGTCCACAGGTAGAGGGATTCCCAGACTGGAGCGGGCAAGAGGGCAGCTCCACAAATGCCTAAACTTGGGACAGATGATGAGCTAGGATAACAGATGAACCGGGATGAGCAAGGGGGAAGTGGGAAGGACAGAAGAGAGAGGCCCACAGGGAAACCACTCCAGGCGGGAAGTCCCAGGCGAGAAGCGCGGCTCCTGAGAAGCCACTTAAAACCAAGGGAAACGAAGATCAGGACAGAAGAGTCTCTTTGAAGAGTACGTAGGATTTACCGTGGTTACAGAGTCAACCTTAGATTTCC
This sequence comes from Elephas maximus indicus, assembly GCF_024166365.1. Classification (NCBI taxonomy): domain Eukaryota; kingdom Metazoa; phylum Chordata; class Mammalia; order Proboscidea; family Elephantidae; genus Elephas; species Elephas maximus. The sequence goes on along the minus strand of NC_064822.1, from coordinate 190,534,267 downwards.
TTTTTTCCCCCTTCTTGGTGTTTTTTCAGAGTACATGCAGATTAAAAGTCTCCGTTCGTCGCATAGAATTTGACTTCTATCTTATAAAAGGCGAGTGTGTTTGGAGAGGGGGAGGGTCCAATGTTTGGGAAGGGACCCAGGAAGTAACATCTGAGCAGAGACCCAGGGCCGAGTCAGAAGTAGCAGGTAGGGAGAGGTGAGCGACAGCTACAGGCAGAGCTAACAGCAAGTGTGATTTCCAGAGCTGAAACCAGAGAACACTCTGTGTGGCGAGCCCGGTGGGATTCTCTTGGCATCCTGAGCAGGGACTTCTGTGTCGTGGGCAGTGTCTCAGGCATTGCTGGATGTTTGACAGCCTGGCCCCTGCCCACTAAGTGCCAGCGATATCCCCTTGGGGTTGTGATGGCTCACACTCCCACACATCCCCAAATGCCCCCTGGTGGGGGTAGGGGGCACTGCCACCAGAGAAGTCCTGGGGTAGAGGGTCAGGTGTGTGCTTGTGTGTGTGTGGCAAGGGGGCAGAGTGGGGGAGAATGGTGGTTAGAGATGTGGGTGGGAGGGGTGGCTGGACCGTAAACTGCCTCAAACGCCATGCTAGGAAGCAAGCCACTGAAGAGTTATGGATAGGGGAATGGATAGGTTTGCGCCCCAGAAAGATCATTGGCTGCTAAGTGAGTCATCCTTGAGAGCTGGTAAGATTGAAGGGTGGAGTCCCTGGGTGGTGCAGATGGGTGAGCAATGGACTACTAACTGAAAGGTTGGCGATTCAAACCCACCCAGAGGCACCTAAGAAGTAAGGCCTGGGGATCTGCTCTATGGAGTAGTTCTACTCCTTCGGAATGGATTTGATGCAACTAACAACAACGATCGTCCCTCAGTATCCGAGGGGGATTGGTTCCAGGAACCCCCTCAGACACAAAAATTTTAAGATGCTCGAGTCCCTTATATAACCTACGCACATTCTCCTGTGGACTTTGAATCATCTCTAGATGACTTATAATACCTAATACTAGGTAAATGCTATGTAAATAGTTGTTTCCTCACGACTGAAGACTTGCTCCGGAAGGGAGTCTTTCTCTTCTCTGACTTTCTGGAGCTCTTCTGGGGACACTGATGCTGCCTGGGCCTCAGCCAATGCAGGTTTGCCTGTGATCTTGAAGTTCTTGAGGCTGCAGCACTTTGCAGAGCTAGCCAACCATCTCTTACTGGCCTGAAGCTCCTTCCTCCTGCTCCTCAACCCCTCACACTTAGAACTAAGCTCAAGGCAAACAATGCTCAAACAATGAGTGCTGGGGAAGAGACCGAGGATCTGTGAGATGGCGGGAGGCTACAGCAGGGGATGCCGACACATCACTTCATTTGCATGGATTCGAAGAGTGTTCGGTGCAGGTAAATTCTAGTTTTGCTTTTTGGAACTTCCTTTTCTTTTCCAAATATTTTCAAACCACAGTTGATTGAATCAGTGAATGTGGAACCCCGGGTACAAAGGGCCAACTGTAGAGGCCTGGAGTTTTCTTTGTGGGAAGATTAACTACAAATTCAATCTCTTTCATAGCTATAGGGCTATTTGGATTTTCTATTTCTTCCTGTGTTCATTTTGATAACTCATATCTCTCACAGAAATAATTCATCTTGGTTGTCAAATTTTGGGCATAAATCTGCTCATATTTCCTCATTTTCCTTTTAATGTTTGCAGGCTTTTTAGTGATATTCTGTCTTCCGTTGCCAATACTGACAATTTGTGGTGTTTTCCCTGAGCAGTCTAGCTGGAGATTTATCAGCTTTATTCATCTTTTCAAAGACAGTTCTTTTGGCTTCATTTATTTCTCTCTCAGTTGATTTATCTCTACCTTATTATCTATCTCATTGATTTCAACTCTTATTGCTATCTTTGGTTTTTATTTGCTCTTTTTTTTCTAGCTTCTTAGGGGGATGCTAAGATTATTGCTTTTTAAATCTCTTGTTTTCTAACATAGCATTTTAAAAGCTCTAAATTTCCCTTAAGCACTGCTTTAGCTGTATCTCAAAATGTTCATATTTTGTGTTCTCCTTATCATTCAGATAAACATTTTCAGTTTCCTTTGTAATTTCTTCTTTAACTCATAGGCTGTTGAGAAAAGTGCCTTCCAATTTCCAAATATTCAGATACTTGTCTTTTTGTTACAGATTTTAGGTTAATTGTGTATGATTTCAAGCATTAAAAAATACATTAGGATAAAATTTTTTGAGAAAACTGGAATGAAAATGCAGATTCCAGGAAAAAAAAAGTAACAATATTATTTCCAAATATTACTGGAAAGCACATTCACTTTTAAAACAGATGATGGTGAGCACCACAATTTTCTGTATTTTGATTCTATTGAAATAATTTAATGCAGTAACGTAATAGTTTTATTTTAAAGTATTTCTACTATTAGTTGAAATTTAGATGTTTTGCAACTATAAATGTTTAAATTTTAGATCTCAACTTGAAAGGCTGGTGTAGATTTTCTCAAAGTTCTTCTGGGCAGATGTGTACAAGTTTTAAGACAACCGGGTTTAAGAAAAGGGCATCTGGAATTGGGGGGTTTTCTTTTCCTTTTAAGGTGTGTGAGACTTGAGCCTGTGAAAAAGGAAGCACATATCTGTGTCTATTAAGAATGGTACATTTTTTGGGCATGTTCAGGAAGGCTTCCAAGAAGTAACTTTTAAGCAGAGCCCCAAAAGCTGAGCCAGAATTAGCCGGGTGAGAAGAGGTAAAAGGTAGCTCCAGGCAGAGCTAACAGCATGTATAATTTGCAGGGGTGAAGCTGGGAGAACATTCTGTTTGGGAGGCCCAGTGGGGTTCTATTAGCATTCTGGGCCAACAGAGAAGGGAGAGGCTAAGGATTCAGGAGAGAGAACGAGTGTGGCAGTGAGTACTGTGGAAGGCGCCCAATGCACGGTGGAGCGGTAGGCCTCAGAGAGGAGAGTGGGCACTTTCTGTGGGACAGGTGGGGCAAAGGGTTAGGTGGATGCAGACAGAGGACAGTTTCACAGTAGCTAGTGAGAAAACAGGGACATTCCTGTTTGAAGGTCCTGGCAAAGTAGAGGTGTGGGGAGAGGGTGAGGTCAGATGTTTGGGGAGAATGAAGGTTTTAAGTAGCCCTTGTGGAGCTGAAGGGTGATGGTATGATGTACATAAGTGCAGTGTGCAGGGTATGGAGATGAGGTGTATGGAGACATGATGTATGGAAGTGAGGTGTTTGGGGTGTGGTGTGTGGTGTGCTGTGTGGAGGTGTGACGTGTGGAGATGTGGCGTGTGGTGGTGTGGCGTGTGGTGGTGTGGTGTGTGGAGGTGTGTGTGGAGGTGTGGCGTGTGGTGGTGTGGCACGTGGAGGTGTGTGTGGAGGTGTGGCGTGTGGTGGTGTGGCGTGTGGAGGTGTGTGTGGAGGTAGATGTGCAGAGGTGAGGTGTACGGTGGTGTGTACATAGGTGAGGTGTACAGAGGTGTGGCTGTGGAAGTATGTGTGGAGATGAGGTGTACAGAGGTGTGGTTGTGGAGGTGTGATGTGTGGTGGTGAGGTGTAGAGGTGTGGAGTGTGGATGTGTGTACAGAGGTGTGGTTGTGGAGGTGTGATGTGTGGCGGTGTGGTGCGTGGAGGTGAGGAGTACAAGGTGTGTGGAGGTATGGTGTACAGAGGTGTGGCGTGCAGAGGTGTGGCATACAGTTGTGTGGTATACGGAGGTGAAGTGTACAGAGGTGTGGTGTGTGGAGATGTGGAGGTGTGACGTATGGAGGTGTGATGTATGGAAGTGAGGTGTGTGGAGCTCTGATGTATGGAGGTGAGGTGTGTGGAGCTATGATGTATGGAGGTGAGGTGTGTGGAGCTATGATGTATGGAAGTGAGGTGTGTGGAACTATGACGTGCGGAGGTGAGGTGCATACAGGTATGATGTATGCAGGTGTCGTGTGTGGAGCCATGATGTGTGGAAGTGAGGTGTGTGGAGCTATGATGTATGGAGGTGAGGTGCGTGGAGCTGTGATGTATGGTGGTGAGGTGCGTGGAGCTATGATGTGTGGAGGTGAGGTGCGTGGAACTATGATGTGTGCAGGTGAGGTGCGTGGAGCTATGATGTGTGGAGGCGAGGTGTGTGGAGCTATGATGTATGGAGGTGAGGCGTGTGGAGCTATGACGTATGAAGGTGTGCATGGAGCTGTGACGTATGGAGGTGAGGTGCGTGGAGCTATGATGTATGGAGGTGAGGTGCGTGGAGCTATGACGTATGGAGGTGAGGTGCGTGGAGCTATGATGTGTGGAGGTGAGGCACGTGGAACTATGATGTATGGAGGTGTGCGTGGAGCTATGACGCGTGGAGGCGAGGTGCACAGAGGTATGATGTATGCAGGTGTCCTGCGTGGAGCTATGATGTGTGGAAGTGAGGTGTGTGGAGCTATGATGTATGGAGGTGAGGTGCGTGGAGCTATGTATGGTGGTGAGGTGTGTAGAGCTATGATGTGTGCAGGTGAGGTGCGTGGAGCTATGATGTGTACAGGTGAGGCGCGTGGAGCTATGATGTATGGAGGTGAGGTGCGTGGAGCTATGTATGGTGGTGAGGCGTGTAGAGCTATGATGTGTGGAGGTGAGGTGCGTGGAGCTATGATGTGTGCAGGTGAGGTGCGTGGAGCTATGATGTGCGGAGGTGAGGTGTCTGGAACTATGACGTATGGAGGTGTGCATGGAGCTATGACGCCTGGAGGTGAGGTGCGTGAAGCTATGACGCATGGAGGTGAGGTGCGTGGAGCTGTGATGTATGGTGGTGAGGTGCGTGGAGCTATGATGTGTGGAGGTGAGGCGCGTGGAGCTATTATGTGTACAGGTGAGGCGCGTGGAGCTATGATGTGTGGAGGTGAGGTGCGTGGAGCTATGATGTATGGAGGTGAGGTGTGTGGAGCCATGACGTACGAAGGTGTGCATGGAGCTATGACGTATGGAGGTAAGGTGCGTGGAGCTATGATGTATGGAGGTGAGGTGCGTGGAGCTATGACGTATAGAGGTGAGGTGCGTGGAGCTATGATGTATGCAGGTGAGGTGTATGGAGCTATGATGTATGGAGATGTGATGTACGGAGATGAGGTGTATGAAGCTATGACATATGAATGTGTGGTGTGTGGAGGTGTGGTGAAACACGGTTATACACTCTCATGGGCCCATGTATCTGAGCACTCACAGCTGTAACTGCACATCTTTTTGATGATTCAATTAATGCATTTCTCCTTTAGTAAATGACGAGCTCTATAGCAAGGGCATGTCCACCTAGTCCCAGTACCTAGCACAGGCCCTGGTACTTAGTATTCACTGAATGGGTGGGTGCCACCCATGGAAGCACAGATGAGTGAAGGAATGACTGGGCCGTGTGACCACTCCTGAGACTGCAAATAAGCAAAAGCTGGGTCAGATTCATCCTTCTCCCAGCACCTGCTGAGTCAGGGGTCCTGCCACATGAAACAACAGAACCTGGTGAGTCAGTGGTCCTCACATATGAAAACAATCTACAGCAGTGTATGACCCAGTGGTTGGCAGAAGGGGACAGATCGAGGTGGGCCCAAGTCCTTGGAAGACTTCCTGGAGGAAGAGGGCCTTGTAGAGGGCTTAAAGGAATATATATGCAAAGGGACAGCAGACAGGTGCTGTCCCTGGACTAACAAGGCTGCTCATCCAGAGGATGAAGGCAATCCAGCGAGCGGTGCTGGGTGAGGGTCCCCTGCCCTGATGACCAGACTGCACCCATTGTCTCTCGTCATCCGCTCCTCCCTCCTGTGGCCCTTTATCAGTGCCATATGCCTCTCTCTTCCTCACAACTCATCATGGCCAGGGCCCTGTGGCAACAAGGTACATGCATGTCCACCGTCTCAGGGATGTGCCCAGGACCCCACAAGGGGCTGCACCATCACCTCCATTTTACAGACAGGGAAACTGAGGCTCACCAGCTCCCTGCTGAGCTCCAAGGGCCTTTGCCTGCTGCCTCCTCCTGACTCGAAGGAGCAGAAGCTGCTAACTGGATAATTTAGTCCCTGCCATCACATTAACCAACCCCTGGGTCCACAAACATTTCAACCAAGGTCTCCGAGGTGCTCCTTTCCTGCCCGTAGTGCCTACCGTAGGGAGACCTTCTGATCATCAACTGCTAACTGCATCATTCAAATCTTCAATATCCTCACTCATTTTTTGTCTGCTTAGTCTATCATTTACTAAGAAAAGTAAATGTTTATTAAATTTTTTTGCCATTATTATGCATTCATCTATTTTTCCTTGTATATCTGTCAATTTTTGCTTAACACATTTTAATGATATGCTGCCACGACCACACATTTAGAATTGTTCCTGGTGAACTGCCCTCTTTGTACTTAAGAGGTGCTTTGCGCCTTAAGTTCTACTTTGTCTGATACTTATAGCAGCATCGACTTAAAATTTACAGTTGTCGTGATGTGTCTTTTCTGCCTTCCAATCTTTTTATACCCTAGTATTTTATAAAGTATTATTTTTACTTCTTCCCTAATAATGTGAAAACATCAGAACACTTAAACTTCTTTATCATTATCTGCTTTTTGTGTTTCGGATAGCATGCATTTTATTTCTACATATATCTTGTGTGGATTTTACTGTAACTGTTTTGTACAGTCAAGACTTTTCCATCTGGGATAATTTTCCTTCTGCCTGAAGAACCTCCCTTGAATGTCATTTTGTGCAGGTTTGCTAGTAACGAATTCTTTCATTTTTGTCTGAAAAATTTTTTCATCTTTATTTTTGAAGAAATTATTTTCTTTCAGCAGTTTAAAGATTATTCTATCATCTTCTGGTATCCACAATTTCCAGCGCAAAGCCAGCAAACTTTCTTATTGTTGCTTCCTTGAGCGTAATGAGTGTTTTATTTTTCTTTCTAGATGCTTTTAAGATTTTTTGTCTTTGAGGATGTCTTGGGGTGGTTTTCTTTGTATTCTGCTTCGGTTTCACAGAGCTTCTTGGATGTGTAGGTATCTTTTATTAGTTTTGGGAAATATTTGGCCACTGTAGCTTCAAATATTGCTTGTGTCTCATTTGCTCTCTCCTTTGGGGATTCCAATTACATGTATGTTAGATCTTGTACTAGTTTTCTATTGCTGCTGTAACAGATTACCACAAAACTAATGGCTTAAGAGAACAGAGATTTACTATCTCACAGTTCTGTAGGTTAGAAGTCCAACACAAGTTTCACCAAGCTAAGATCAACATGGCAGCAGGGCTGCATTCCTTTCTGCAGGCACTAAGGGAGAATCTGTTTCCTTGCCTTCGTCAGTTTCCAGAGGTTGCCCACATTCCTTGGCTCATGGTCCCTTTCCTTCATTTTCAAAGCCAGTAACCATGGGCCAAGTCCTTCTCATGTTTTCATCTCTCTGGTTCTCTGAAATCAGGAAAGGTTCTCCACTCTTAAGGACTCGTGATTTAATTGGATTCACCCAGATAATCTACGATAATCTCACCATTGCACTGTCCTGAACGTTAACTACATCTGCAAAGTTCTTTTTGCCATGTCAGGTAACACATTCACAGGTTCCAGGGATTAAGATGTGGACATCTTTTCTGTAGGGGAGGCATTATTCTGCCTACCACAGACTTCTTCATAACTGAACTGAGCCCACTGCCGTTCAGTCAATTCCGACTCATAGTGACCCTATAAAACAAGATGAAACTGCCCTGTAGGGTTTCTAAGGCTGTAATCTTTATGGAAGCAGGCTGCTACGTCTATTTCCTGCAGAGTGGCTGGAGAGTTTGAACCACTGACCTTTGGATCAGCAGTCAAGCGCTTAACCACTGAGCCTCCTCTACAATTCTCTTAATGCTCTTTTTTGTACTCTTTTGTCCATTTGTGCTTAATTCTGGATATTTCCTACTTACCTTTCAGTTTGCAGATTCAGTCTTCTGCTCAGATTTGTCATTAAATCTAACCTACAGGGTCGCTATGAGTCAGAATCGACTCGACGGCACTGGGTTTAATGGATTTTTTTACCATGTTTTTCAGTTCTAGAGTTTTCATTTGATTCTTTTTTATAGATGCCAATCATCTGTTGAAATTCTCTGCCTTTTCATCTATTTTACTTTTGACTATATTAGTTATAGTTATTTCAAAGTACTTGTTTATTGATTCCAGTATCTAAATCATATTCGGGAGTATTTCTACTGTTTTTCCTCTTGGTTTTATCATGTAGTCCTATACTTGGTCTAATGTTGGACAGTATGAAAAACTGTAAGGGCTCCAGATGTATCTTCCTTCAGAGAAGTTTCACCATTCCCTCAACTAGGCAAGAGCTGGAGCTGACCACATTCATCTGATCAGGAATCACGCTGAGTCTAGCCTAGGTTGCAGGCCTAATTTACCTCTTTTTTTACCCTTACCCTTGGTCCTTCACTGGTTTTCAGTTGTGTTGTTTCAGAGACCCATCCCTTTGAGGAATCTTAAACTCTAATCTTTGGTTTAATTTCACACGATTGTGGTAAACTATGTTCAGTTTTTCTGAGGTTTTTAGTGTCCGGCTCAGTGCAAACTCAAATTTTGACAAATAATATGGGCAGAAAACCAATCATAAGTTTCAGGACTTTCCCCTAAACCTCCACAAAATTCTGCCCCACAGCAATGGTCCTCCACAGGTGCCGATGCCCCAGGGTAAGACTGACTGCAAGTCAGTGGGAATCTCCAAGATTCTCTCCTCTCTGGAATCTCAGCCCCTCCAACTCTCACTGCTGCAGCAGCTGTTGATTGCTGTTCAACATATTATTTCTACTTTATATGACTTAAAATATCACATAAAACACACCTGGTGGGAGTGTTGGTCTGCTGTTACCTACTCCATCCCACTTGTATAGTTGTGTTTTAGGTATGTCATTTTTAAGCATCTTGTAGCTTTTTTTATTTGTTAAATCCAGCCTGAAAATCTGTTTTTTAAATGGAGCATTTAGTCCATTTAGACAAAATGCAATTAGTTATATTTGGATTTAAATCTACCTTCTTATCATTTGGTTTCTGTTTGCTCTATGTTCTTTCTCTCATTTTTTGCCTTCATTTTATCTTTTTAAGCTTGCCATCACTACCACCTTATTTCCAAATTTTTCAAAAGAATACACGTTTAGGGTGTAGTAAAGATTGTTTTACCCTCTAGATGGAGAAAATATATCCTTGGATCCTTCAGTTTTGAGTTCAAATCTGCACTTCTTGTCTACCAATAAAATGCTGATATTTTATACTGATAAAATCACCTATGTTATAGAATATCTGATTCAAAACAGCATTTACAATTTTCAGTTGTGTCCATTCAACCAGTTCCGTCCCTTCCTGCCTTCTCATCCCGCATTTGGAGAGGAACTGCCCATCTGGTCTCATAGATCTGACTGAACAAAGCAGCACGTTCCTCATGTGTATATCTTTTCTTTCACGGTCCGGTCTAATCTTTACCTGAGGCTTTGGGACTGGTTTCAGTTCTGGGTTAACAGAGTGTCCATGTGTCTTCATTTTAATTTGTTATTATTCCATTTTTTTCTTTTAGCCTCTCTTCCTCTGAAATAAAAAATACCTCCAAAGAAGAAGGCAAAAAAAGGCAACTCAAATACTAGGCTCACTTCCCTGGGCCTATAATTCTTCACTATCTTGCTAGCTACCTGGTACCTTCAAATAGCAGTTTTAAAGTATTTTGTCCAGCTTTTCCAGTTGTCTTCAGGGAGGTTTGGTCAGAATTATCTAGTCAATCATCACTGGATTTGGATGTCCATTCCTTTTTCAACACACTTCTAGGAGGAAATCTTCATTAGTCTCCAGTGTCTTTGCTCCTCAATGTCCCACAGTACGAGTATTCTTTTCTGTTCATTCTGAATTGGTCTTACCTATTTTGCATTTTAGTCTTGCCTTATCATTGTTCAACTACAATATCCTTAAAGGACATGATAATGTCTTACATCTTTTTTTTTTTCAGGGTCTTGCACATACTAAACAGTGTCTAACATGCTGCTTGTATTTCTCAATCTCATTTATAAATATAATTGGTGCGTTAAACCAAGTAAAGCTTTCTGCACCAAGATGGTCACTCACTGTAGTACTTATAATGACAAAAAGAATACAAAATGTCTAACAAGGAAGAAATGATTAAGTCCCTTATGGTACATTCCGGTGATGCAGCTATTAAAATTCTTATTAGTGGCTTTCAATAAATGGAAAAATCTTATGCTACAAAGTTACGTGACAATGTAGGTTCCACGTTTGTATTAGGCCTTCTTTTCTACAAACAGTCCCTCCCTGTTGTTGTTGTTAGGTTCTATCGAATTGGTTCTGACTCATAGTGACGTTATGTACAACACAACAAAACACTGCCCGGTACTGCGCCATCCCATTAATTGTTGCTGTGTTTGAGCCCATTGTTGCAGCCCTGTGTCAATCCATCTAGTTGAGGGTCTTCCTCTTTTTCACTGACCCTTCACTTTACCAAGCATGATGTCCTTCTTCAGGGACTGGTTCCTCCTGGTAACATGTCCAAAGTACGTGAGCTGGAGACTCGACATCATCGCTTCCAAGGAGTACTACGGTTGTACTCCTTCCAACACAAGAGTTGTTCATTCTAAGTCCATGGTCTATTCAATATTATTTGCCAACACCATAGTTCAAATGAAGCAGTGCTTCTTCAGTCTTCCTTTATGAAATTTTTGCATGCATATGATGCAACTGAAAATATCATGGCTTGGGCCAGGCACACCTTACTCCTCAAAGTGACATCTTTGCTTTTCAACACTTTAAAGAGGTCTTTTGCAGCAGATTTGACCAACGCTGTATATCATTTGACTTGACTATTGCTTCTATGGGCTTTGATTGTGGATCCAAGTAAAATTAAGTCCTTGACAACTTCAATTTTTTCTCCATTTGTCATGATGCTGCTTACTGATCCAGTTGTAAGGATTTTTGTTTTATGTTAAGGTATAATCCGCACTGAAGGCTATAGTCTTTGACCTTCATCAGTAAGTGCTTTAAGTCCTCTTCGTTTTCAGCAAGCACAGTTATGTCATTAGTCTTCCTCTAATTCTGATGCCATGTTCTTCTTCATACAATCCAGCTTCCTGGATTATTTGCTCAGCATACAGATTGAACAAGTATGGTAAAAGGATACAAGCCTGACGCACACCTTTCCTGATTCTAAAGCACACAGTATCCCCTTGTTCTGTTTGAACAACTGTATCTTGGTTTACGTACACTTTCCACAAGAGCACAACTAAGTGTTCTGGAATTCTCATTCTTTCCAATGTTATTCAGAATTTGTTATGATCCACACCGTCGAATGCCTTTGTGTGGTCAAAAAAACAGGTAAACATCTTTCTGGTATTCTCTGTTTTCAGCCAAGATCTATCTGACATCAGCAATGATATCCTTCATTCCATGTCTTCTTCTGAATCTGGCTTGAGTCTCTGGCACTTCCCTGTTGATGTACTGCTGCAACCACTTCTGAATTATCTTCAGCAAAATTTTATTTGAATGCAATATTAAGGATATTGTTCAGTAATTTCTACATTCCATGAGATCACCTTTCTTCGGAATGGGCACAAATATGGATCTCTTCCAATCAACTGGCACGTTAGTTGTCTTCCAAATTTCTTGGTATAGATGAGTGAGCACCTCCAGCGTCACGTCCATTTGTTGAAACATCTTCAGACGGTATTCTGTCCATTCTTGGAGCCTTGTTTTTCACTAATCCTTCAGTGCAGCTTGGACTTCTTCACTCAACATCATTGGTTCTTGATTATATGTTAACACCTGAAATAGTTGAACATCGACCAATTCTTTTAGCTAAAATGAGTCTGTGTATTCCTTCCATCTTCCTTTGATATTTTCTGGGTTGTTCAGTATTTTGGGCATAGAATCCTTCACTATTGCAACTCAAGGCTTGAATTTTTTCTTCAGTTCTTTCAGCTTGAGAAATGCCAAGCGTGCTCTTCCCTTTCGGTGTTCTATCTCTAGCTGTTTGCACGTTATCATCATAATACTTGTCCTCTCAAAAATCTTCTGTTCAGCTCTTTTACTTCATCATTTCTTCCATTTGTTTCAGCTATTCTACGTTCAAGAACAACTTTCAGAGTCTCTCCTGACATCCATTTTGGTCTTTTCTTTCTTTTTAATGACTTTTTGCTTTCTTCACGTATGACGCCCTTGATAACGAAAAATCAACACAGTTGTTGAGTCAATTCCGACTTATAGCGACCCTATGGGACAGAGTTGAACCCCATAGAGTCTCCAAAGAGTGCCTAGTAGATTCGAACTGCCAACCTTTTGGTTAGCAGCAGTAGCTCTTAACTACTATACTACCAGGGTTTCTAATGCCCTTGATGCCCTCCCACAATTTTTCTGGTCTTTGGTCACAGTGTTCAATGCATCAAATCTAATTTGAGATGGTCTCCGAATTCAGGTGGGATACACTCAAGGTTGTATTATCGCTCTCACAGACTCGTTTTAATTTTCTTCATTTTCAACTTGAACTTGCATATGAGCAATTGATGGTTTGATCCACAGTCGGCCCCTGGCCTTGTTCTGACTGATATTGAGCTTTTCCAGTCTCTTTCCACAGATGTAGTCGATTGAATTCCTGTGTTTTCCATCTGGTGAGGTCCACGTTTATACTCACCGTTTCCGTTGTTGAAAAAAGGTATTTGCGTTAAAGAGGTCATTGGCCTTGCAAAATTCTATCACGTGATCTTCGGAGACATTTCCACCACCAAGGACATACTTTCCAACTACAGATCCTTCATCTTTCTTTCCAACTTCTGCAGTGGAATCACCAGTAATTATCAACGTATCTTGACTACACTGATCAATTTCAGACTGCAGAAGTTGGTAAAAATCTTCTCTTTTCTCATTTTTGGCATTAGTAGTTAGTGCATAAATTTAAATTAAGGTCATAATTAGCTGGTCTTCCTTGTAGGCATATGGATATTTTCCTACCACTGACAGTGTTGTACTTCAGGATAGACCTTGAAGTGTTCTTTTTGGCGATGAGTGCAACGCCATTCTTCTTCAAGCTGCCATTCCTGGCATAGTAGACCATAGGATTGTCTGATTCAAAATGGCCAATACCAGTCCATTTCAGCTCACTATCGCCTAGGATATCGGTGTTTATGTGTTCTATTTTATTTTTGTTGACTTCCAATTTTCCTAGATTCATACTTTGTACATTCCATGTTTCAATTACTAATGGATGTTTGCAGTTGTTTCTTCACATTTTGAGTCATGCCACCTTACCAAGCGAAGGTTCCAAAAGCTTTCCTCCATCCACGTCGTTAAGGTCGAATCTACTTTGAGGAAGCAGCTCTTCCCCAGTTGTATTTTGAGTGCCTTCCAACCTGAAGTGCCCATCTTCCGGCACTGTATCAAACAATGCTCCTCTGTAATTCATAACGTTTTCACTGGTAAATTTTTTCAGAAGTAGACCACCAGGTCTTTCCTTTTAGTCTGTCTTAGTCTGGAAGCACCACTGAAACCTGCGCACCGCGTGTGACTCTGCTGGTATTTGAAATGCTGGTGGCATGTTGTTGTTGTTAGGTGCTGTCCATTCACTTCCAACTCACCGCTACCCTATGTACAATAGAAGGAAACCCTGGTCCTGCGCCATCCTCACAATGGTTGCTATGCTTGAGCCCACTGTTGCAGTCACTGTGTCAATCCATCTTGTTGAGGGTATTCCCCTTTTTTACTGACCCTCTACCAAGCATATCCTTCTCCAGGGATTGGTCCCTCCTAGTAACACGTCCAAAGTATGAGAGACAGACTCGTCATCCTTGTTTCTAAGGAGCATTCTGGCTCTACTTCTACCAAGATAGATTCGTTCGTTCCTTTGACAGTCCGTGGCATACTTAATATTCTTCGCCAACACCGTAACTCCAAGGTGTCAATTCTTCTTTGGTTTTCCTCATTCCGTGCCTAGCTTTCACATGCGTATGAAGCGACTGAAAACACTATGGCTCAGGTCAGGTAAATCTTAATCTTCAAGGTGACATCTTTGCTTTTTAACACTTTAAAGAGGTCTTTTACAGCAGATTTGCCAAATGCAATGCATCATTTGATTTCTGACTGCTGCTTCCATGGACACTGATTGTGGATCCAAGTGAAATGAAATCCCTGGCAACTTCAGTATCTTCTCCATTTATTATGGTGGTGTTTACTGGTTCAGTTGTGAGGATTTTCCTTTTATGTTGAGGTGTAATCCATACTTAAGGCTGCAGTCTTTGATCTTCACCAGACAGGGCTTCAAGTCCTCTTCTTCACTTTCAGCAAGCAAGGTTGTATCATGTTCGTATCACAGGTTGCTAGTCTTCCTCCAATCCTGATGCTGTGTTCTTTATATATTCCAGCTTCTTGGATTATCTGCTCAGTATACAGATTGAGTAAGTATGGTGAAAGGATACAACCCTGATGCACGTCTGTCCTGATTCTAAAGCACACAGTATCCCCGTTCTATTCGAATGACTGCCTCTTGATCTATGTACACATTCCTCAAGAGCACAACTGCGCTGGAATTCCCATTGTTGGCAATATTATCCATAATTTGTTATGATCCACACAGTCGAATGCCTTTGCATAGTCAATAAAACACAGGTAAACATCTTTCTGGTATTCTTTGCTTTTAGCCAGGATCTATCTGACATCAGAAATGATAACCCTCGTTCCATGTCCTCTTCTGAATCCAGCTTGAATTTCTGGCAGTTTCCTGTCAATGTACTGCTGCATCCACTTTTGACTGGTTTCCAGCAAAATTTCCCTTGCCTGTGATGTTGATATTGTTTGATAATTTCTGCATTCAGTTGGATCACCTTTCTTTGCAATAGGCATAAACATGGGTCTCTTCCAATCAGCTGGCCAGTGAGTTATCTTCCAATTTTCTTGGGATAGATGAGTGAGCATTTCTAGTGCTGCAACAGTTTACTGAAACTTCTCAGTTGATATTCCCTCAACTCCTGGAGCCTTGTTTTTCACCAGTGCCTTCAGTGCAGCTTGGTTCTTGATCATAAACTACCTCCTGAAATGGCTAAATGTTGACCAA
Organism: Elephas maximus indicus; assembly: GCF_024166365.1. NCBI lineage: Eukaryota > Metazoa > Chordata > Mammalia > Proboscidea > Elephantidae > Elephas > Elephas maximus. The sequence goes on along the minus strand of NC_064822.1, from coordinate 190,519,206 downwards.
TTCTTTTTGGTACAATAAGTCTGTGTTTCCTTCCATCTTCTTTTGATGCTTCCTACATTGTTCAGTATTGTGGCCATCAAATCCTTCACTGTTTTAGCTGGTGGCTGGAATTTTTCTTCAGTTCTTTCAGCTTGAGAAATGCTGAGTGTGTTCTTCCCTTCTCCTTTTCTAACTCCAGGTTTTTGCATGTCATCATAATATCTTACTTGTCTTCTCGAGCCGCCTTTTAAAAATCTTCTGTTTGGCTCTTTTACTTCATCGTTTCTTCCTTTAACTTTAGCTACTCGACATTCAAGTGCAACTTTTAGAGTCTCTTCTGACATCTACTGTGGTCTTTTCTTTCTTCCCTGTCTTTTTAATGACCTCTTGCTTTCTTTATGTATGATGTCCTTAGTGTCATTCCACAGCTCATCTGGTCTTTGGTCATCAGTGTTCAAAGCGCCAAATTTATCTTGACATGGTCTCTAAATTCAGGTGGCATATACTCAGGGTCATATTTTGGCTCTTGCGGACTTATTCTAATTTTCTTCAGTTTCAACTTGAACTCGCATCTCAGCAATTGATGGCCTGTTCTGCAGTCGGCCGGTGGTCTTGTTCTGACTCATGCTAATGAGCTTTTTCATCAACTCTTTCCACACATGTAGTCGATTTGATTCCTGTGTATTCCATCTGGCAAGGTCCACCTGTATAGTCACCATTTACTTTGTTGAAAAAAGGTATCTGCAGTGAAGAAGTCATCGGTCTTGCAAAACTATCATGTGACGTCCAGCATTGTTTCGATCACCAAGGCTGTATTTTCCAACTACTGATCCTTCTTCATTTCTAACTTTTTATTCCAATCACCAGTAATTATCAGCGAATCCTGAATGTTTGATCAATTTCAGACTGCAGAAATTGGTAACATCTTCAATTTCTTCATCTTTAGCCTTAGTAGGTGGTAAATTTGAGCAATAGTGGCATTAACTGGTTTTCTTGTAGGCATATGGATATTATCATATAGCTGACAGCATTGTACTTCAAGATAGGTCTTGAAATGTTCTTTTTGATAATGAATGCACCGCCATTCCTCTTCAAGATGTCGTTCCCGGCATAGATGACCATATGATTATCTGATTCAAAATGGCCAATGCCAGTCCATTTCAGCTCACCAATACCTAGCATATTGATGTTTATGTATTCCATTTCATTTTTGATGATTTCCAATTTCCCTAGATTCGGACTTTAATACATTCCCTGTTCTGATCATTAATGGGCGTTTGTAGCTGTCTCTTCTCATTTTAAGTCATACCACATCAGCAAATGAAGGTCCCGAAAGCTTGACCCCATCCACACCATTAAGGTAGACTCTACTTTGAGAAGGCACCTCTTCACCAATCATATTTTGTGTGGTTTCCGACCTGAGGGTCTCATCTTCCAGTACTATCAGTGTTCTGCTGCTATTCATAAGGTTTTCACTGGCTAAATTTTTTTCAGAATCAACTGCCAAATCCTTCTTCTTAGTCTGGGAGCTCAGCTGAAAGCTGTACACTATGGGTGACCCTGCTGGTATTTGAATACCAGTGGCACAGCTTCCAGCGTCACAGAACATGCAAGCCACCATGTATGACAAACTGACAGATGTGTGGTGCAGTCTCCTCATAGATGTCATTTATTTCCATGGCTTCAAATATCATCTACCTGTACAATGAATGAGTTCAAATACAGATTTCCAGCATTGACCTTTCTTCTGAGCTCCGTTCTTGTATTTCCAATTTTTTTTTTAAATCTCAAATTTAATTTGCCCAAAATAGAACTGATTCTCCGTGCCCCAAAGAAAACACATGTAAGAACTCTTCTTCACATCAACCTTTTTCATCTCCGTGAATAGTACAATCTAGGACCCAGGTGTTACCCAAACCTTAGAAGTTATTCTTGTTACTTCCTCTACCACCACTCTCAATGAGTCTACCAGCAGATCCTGATGATTCTACCCAACATATGTCTCTCATTCTGATCTCTCCATATCCACTGCCTCCATGTTTGTGTAAGTCATCATCATTTCTCGACTTTCGTTCTTTCCGCTCACCATTCCAATCTCTATTCAGCAGCATAAGTGGTCATTTGAAAATGTGAAGTGGATTTTCTCGCCCCTGTTTAAGACTGTTCGATAGCTTTCCAATGCAACTAAAGTAAAATTAAAATCCCTTTCATGACCTATACAACCCTGCATGATCTGACCCCTGCTCACGCTTCTGACCTAGCTTCACGCCATTCTGCACCGGACACCACATTCTGGCCCCATCGGCCACCCTCTAGGTGTTGACTATGCGAAGCTTCTCCAGGTTCTGGGCCTTTGCACTTGTTGCTCCCTCAGCCTGAATGCCCTCCCTCCGGTTTGTTGAATGACTGGCTCCTTTTCAGTCTTCTTGCCTCAGCTTGGATGGGATCACCTCAGAAAGGACACCCAGTTACTGTTCACAGCATCATCATCTTTATTTCCTCTGTGACACTTAAGTACCGTTACGTGCTGCTCTTGTTTTATGCATTAGCCTGCTTGTTAATTTTCTGTTGACCTCATCATAACATAAGCTTTAGGAGCGCACAAGCCTATTTGCCTCGTTCACAACTGTATCCCCAGCCTAGTACACCGTTTGAGGAGGGAACTTAGGCACAGAGTGGTTAGGCAACTTCCTCAAGGCCATGGCTGGTAAGAAGTGGAGTTGAGATTTGAACTCAGATGTTTGTAATTGCAAAGCCTGAGCTCTTCCTATGGAGCCTTCCTTGTTCTAGGCCCAGGGCCACAATATAGGCACTGCTGCTACATCTACTTTCCATGCTTCTGGGAAGAGAAGCCATGGTTCTTTCTTCACTCACTCCCTTCCAATTAACTACTGCAATGAATTACTATGTATTTATTGCTATGTGACCCTCGGCATCAACTTCGCTGAGACTTAACTTTGTCATCCATAAAATGGGATTGACAGAACTTATTTAGTTTTTTTTACTGCATAGTTGCTATGAGGGCTGAATGATTAATATCTGCTAAATAAATAAAATACATTTACTGAGCACCTACCATTTAAGCCCAGCAGAAGCAAGACGCTGTTTCTGTTTTCAGAGTACATGTGCTTCCATCAGAGAGATCCACAATGAAGGTATTAAGGGCTTAAAAATGGATGAAGTAGCAAGGATGGTAACAACTAACTATTAGTGAATGTTTACTACATTTTAGATACCGTCCTAACCATTATTTTCATTTATTCATATGTATTTATCTATTTCTTTGTTTTTACTCTCATCCCTATGAGGTAGGTGGTATTATTAGCCCCATTTCAGTGGTGAAGATATGGAGACAAAGAGGGCCTATGTAATCTGCCTAAAGTTACACAGGCAAGAGAGGGAGGACTGGAACCCAGGCATCCAGCTCTAGAGTTTAAGTCTTAACCACTATACTTAACAAATAACTGATAAAAATGACATCCGTGTTCTAAAACATGACCTAAGTTCTTCCTTAAATGATGTAAAATGAATATATGACAACTGTGTGTGTTAAGTTTTTAAGTAAGAAAAAACAGCTTTCAAAAAGTCATTGCTCACTGGCCTGTCTCTGGCTGTGATGAAGAAAGCCCAATGAAGGAGTAATACTACACCCACTACATTCAGAGATAAAATTTAGCTTAAAAGTCTACATATATTGTAGATGGTAAATCAAGTTCATACCATGAAATATCACCTAAGTAAAATTTGACTTAAAAAACCCACATAAATATATAAAAATGTGTAGGAAAGAGGAAAATGGATTTTGTAGCATACAAACACGGGGGAAAAAAAATCTCAACTCGGTTTTGAAAACCAGGTTTTTAATCGATTTTTCTGACTCGACGGCACTGGGTATAGGCCGCTGGAGCTGAAATTATCAGAACCTTGGACAGCACTGAGAGGTTGTTTTTTTTTTTTTTTTTCCCCCCTTTCCTCCCCAAAGGACTAGTCTTGTATCACATCTGAAATGTTAAGGTTCTCCCTCATCTTCTACACATTTCAAAATTCTGCCTTAATTCTACTGTTTCACATGTCAAAACTGACTCCTTTATATGCAGAACTTTCTGACCGTGGAATATAATTTAAATAGTATCTTACTCCTGCAAACATTGGCATTTTTTGTTGTTGTGCTATCTTTGTTTATTCATTCAAACACAGAAATTAAAGAATGGAAAAAAAATCACCTAAATAACATTTAAATCTCAGGTGCTGCTATAAGAGTATAGTACCTATGCCTTCACAGAGAACTGTCATAAGACGTACATCTATAAGACACTCATTTCTGACGTAAAATGTACTAACTGGTAGCTCAAGTCACCTCAATCATCTCTCTATATCCCGTTTCTGCAAAACGGACATTATTTTGTAGTTTCCAAAGTCCTGTGCTTCTGAAGTTACTGATCAAAAATGCATCTCGGTATTGGCTTTGGGGGAAAAAAAAAACACGAGATGTGTTAGTATGGACACATATACAGTGTAGACAAATCCTAACAGCACAGAATTAAAATTGGGAAAACAAGTATTTTTGAAATTTATAGTTCTTAAGGTATTAACAAACGCTTCTGCAAACCGTTGGGCTCCGTATCAAGCAGGAGAGCCTTCTCCCGTTGTCTTTTAAGACCAAGCAGGCTATGAAACAACTGCTTTGTCATTGCTCTTGAAGGCAGTGATATCGTCACAAACCTTGCTGTGACCATTCTGTCTCTTCGTACGTTTTTTTTTAAGGCTGGCCTGCTTTTTTCTTTTTTCCTAAACAACTGATTGGGGTGGTGATTTAATCCTCTAAGGCATGTAAAACAAGGCTCTCAGAAGCTGGGGGTGCCCTGGCCAAGGACAGGGAAGCTGTTGTGTTCAAGAATTCATCTATCCAGGGGCCTTGAAAGGCAGCCACAATGCAGCCATCAGCATGTTTTCACTCTGCAAGGCCGACACTTCCTATTTAGAAAACACATAACCATCCCCCATTCTGTACTTGCACAAGGCTCCCTTTTATTTATTTGTGTTTGTTATTGTATGGTTTATACTGCCCTGTTTCAGTCCACTGGTGTGCATACATCCATTGAAGGAGCAAAACAAGACGTGTCTACTGCAAACTTGTTAAAAGGAAAAAGGGACCCCCACTGTTTTTTCTCTGCAGGCTTCTATTTAGAGAATAGGATTTTAACTCATTGTGTCCCAGAGAGAATAACTTCTTTGTGAACTTTAAATACAGCTTCTTTACTGATGGAATGTCAGAGAGAAAATGTTATTCATCGATCACCACAATCCCAAGTTACATGGAGTGCATCAGACAGGGGATGGGAAAACGTTCCTTTCCTTCTTAACACGCGGAAGCTGTCTTTACAAAGCACCTGAAGTTTGGCTAGAAAATACTTCGGAGCACTTTACTTTGGGACAATTGGTATTTCTGTAAAACTTTTGGTTGAGTCCTTGTTTTTATTCTGCAGGGTGTAACATGAACTATACGAAATCTCCAAGTTATTTTCGCTTAGTAATGTGGTTGTTCAAGGAGATGATATATTTTGAGAATTCAGCATGTGGGCTGCCTTCCATCAGACGTTTTGTTGATTACGGTGATGACCTGATGGTTATAAAGGACATTTATTCCAACTCTACCTCTGACACAAGTTTATATTGATAGGTAGACAGCCAGATAGACAGATATACGTCAAATGAACGCCTGCTCCCCAAAGCTATTTTTGCAATTACAGTGAAGCCCTGGCTAAAACTGAGGAGCACCTTTGGGAGACTGGTGTTTTTCACACTGAAGACTCGGATGGACCTTGACACCCTGGTACTGCACACAAGTTAAGCAGTAAAATACTCCTTCCTGACTACCGCCACAGGCACTGACTGTGAACATGATGGGCTGCAAGAAGCCTAAAGAAGAACAATTTGGAATGAGAAGAGTTAATGGCCCCTGCTTTCTCCCACCCATCTCATTCCACATTCCAGAGGAGCGGTCAATGACAACACAGCCACTACCTAACATGAAGAGGTAGGGTCTCTATTCTTCAGCATCTCTCAAATTAATTAACTGGAAATGAGTCTTGTCAACGTTTTGGAAAGGCAGAGGGGGTGAAAAGAGACTGCTAGAATTAATCACAGTGAGAAACTACTTCAACTGGCTGCCAGAGTTCAGAAACCCAATGAGAAGAGGAAAATAAAAGAAGTGAGACTGACTGGCTATCTGAAGGAACAAACAGAACTCAAGCAAATATCCAAGTCTCTGCCAAACAACGGATGTGCTCAAAGAGAAGACTTTATTATTTGCTGCCACCGTAAGTACAATCTATTACTTAAATGCACGTCGTAGCCACGGAGACAAAGGTAAACCAGACAGCTAAATGTTTTCAAAGCAAAGAAACGGCAGGGTATTTGTCTACTTACACATTTCAGCTTATATGCATCTAACCCCACTATCGAGAAGATTACACGGTCCTGGGCTTATACTTATACATCTTCCAACACCTGGAATTTCACAGACTGCAGAACATGAAACATCCATGAAACAGATTCCAAAACTTCAGATACTTGGGTGGAGTGTTCATTCACTAGAAAGAAAAAAAAAATTGCAGCTATAACAAGTCTATTTACAAGAATCATCAGGCAAAGAAAACACAGGACAGAAAACTTTGTCATTGGCTAGAAATAACCAAGAGACCCGAAGATCCTCACTCCGTATTAGACCAGTTTTCTGGGTTTTTGTTTTGTGTTTCTTGCTGGGATGAAGATTAGCCATCTTTTAAAGAAAATCTCATTCCTGTCAGAAACTTACTTTCAGACCATGTATAAATTTTACCAATGCTTTTTTATACTTCTCCCTCAGGATAAGTTTGAAATTTTAACTCTTTCAAGAAAATAGCAGCATAAGGCCTGAAGAAAAAATTGTCCGTGATTATATTTAGGGCTTTCTTTGGTAAATCATTTTAGAAGGCAAACTCTCCCATCATTTTGTATAAAGGCACCCTCTCCCTGCTAATGGCGATGGAGCAGTGGGGAGGAAGGAGCTTCCTACCAACCATGAGGGAGCCAAGGGTCACCTGAGGGTACTCACCGGCTGAGGTGCTTCACCTGTAGGTTTCAGGATCAGCTTTTCACCCCGCTTTTCAACTTCAAAGCCCATTTTTTTAAGAACGGATGGGTCTGCCAGCCCCTGTTCCTCCATCTTTGCAATCAGATCTTGGTTTTGGCTATTGTCTTCTGTGAGGTTTCGGATTGTATACACCACCCACTGGGTCAGAACTTGGAGCGAGAGTGAAGGAACTGTCAACACACTTAGCCTGCCTCCTGACTTTACGTGGACGTTTAGGCCAAATTCCTGGAAAAGGAGCAGGGTGGGCACAGGGACACAAAAACTCGGCCAATTAACACCATTCTCTCAAGGATGGACTATGAGCATGGATCCAAAGCAAGAGAAAACTAAAGCCATAATGCACAAATGGGCACACGCATGTCCCGCACACGTGTATGAGGCCTGGCGACCTGCATGTAAAGGGCACTCAGCCAGCACCTGATCAGTGAGTAGATGAGGAAGTAAAGGCTTAAAATAGCTGAAACTGAAGTCTACAAACACAAGTGTGCACACACACACTCACTCCTTTGTTGGATTATTGTTACCGAGGCACCAGGGAAGGAGAAGGAGGAGCAATGCAGAGTCAGACAAGACGCCGTCAGGTTAGAGTAAGAAGAGTAAGACGGGAAAATCACCTTGCCTAAAGCAAGCCCAGTTATACAGGAGAACTGTTTCCTAGGGCTCACCATGGAATTTCCCCCAGTGGTGCATTTAACGAGGAAGCTGGGAGGCCTTTGAAGGATTTGGTGTGCTTCTTTGAATACTTGTGCTCTCCAGAAAGTATTTGATCCTAATGGCCTTACTGTGCCTCGGGCTCTAATCTTAAACATTCTGCAAGGTGTCCTTCAAATCAGACAGAAGACAACTTAACAAAGAACAAGATAGCGCCGCTGATGATTTACAGAGTTCTTTCATGTAGTTAACGAGAGCTGAGTAAACCTCAGAAAGCATTAAATTGCTCCTACCTACCTTTTTTATAAAGGATTTGGTAAAAATGGCTGTAGGGCCAGGCTGTCAGTGGCTGGGCGCTGCCCCAGTGGGCCCAGCCCCCAGACCCAGAGAGGCGCCGCAAGCCGAGGGTGGAATAAACACTCCTGCCAGAGAGAGGTCTCCCTGCCAGCTATCAGATAGAAGGTATCAGGAAAAACGGGTCTTTCTTCCCTGTAATCACATCGTTTCTGCTCAGGCATTTCCAGCACCAGAGCTCAACGGTGTCTACACACCCAAAATCCGTCGGGCCCTTCAGCTGAGGAGTCCCCGACTCTGCTCCAGCCTGGACCCCCCCGGCACAGTGGTGAGGCCTGGCTCTGAGATCCTTCTAGTTCTCCCAACCTAAACTGGGTGCCACAGAGAATGGCTTCAAAGAGCCTGGGGCTCTTGTAGTATTTGGGAAAACGAAGCAAATTCATCTCTCCATTTCTCCCCCTAGTGAAACAACGAACCTGCGCACTGAGGTCAGGTGACCGAGATGTAGAAGCACGGCAGTTTTCTGTCTGAAGTGTGCTTTCTGGGTTTTTAAAAGGCTGCTCCATAAGGGGTCCCTCTAATACACAAGTGGGTTCCCAGTCCTAACGAGGCCTCCTCAACTCCCCATGTGGGGGGGGGGGGTCCTAACATGGAACCCCACGCTGTAATCAGCTGTGGACAGGCAGGCACTCTGGGAAAGTTATTTCTGGGGCGCTGGGCTAGACCCAGAGCCTGGCACAAAGAAAGACTGACAGATGTTTGTTGAGTGAATGACCAACTGGTCTTTGGAGGTTTATCACGGAAACCACTTGTAGGTATAAATGGTTTACTTTTCCAGATGGAAAGAACAGGAATTGTGGGTGCTAGGCTGCTGAAATTCTATAATCATCACCCGCCCTGGGTGGAGAGACGGTCTCATTCTGCATTTGTCTGTAATCCTTTACTGATCAATCCTAGGTCCCTTTAAGGCTGCATTTCTTTTCTGGAGACAGAATCCATAGGCGCCCTCAGACGCATAAAACCGAATTTGAATTTTCCTCTTTTCCACACTCGCTGAATCCTCCCTCTGTGCCCTCTGTGCCGGGAGAGAATAAAAACAAGGGGCCCTGGTGTCAAACACCTTCCAACGGACAAGTGGATTTCTGAGCAAGGAATTATTTGCTGTGACTGACTTCCCATCCAGATGACGTTATACAAACCACGTCCTCACCTTCCGCAGGACGAGGGGAGGCAGTAATAATCAGGAGGAGAACTGGCGGAGGATCAAACACCTGGGGGTAAATCCAGGCACAAAAACACAAGACTGGGGATTTTAGTCCAGGTGTTTAACTCTCTAATGCTAAAAGACAGCAGCAAAACACTTCTCTTCCTTCTAAAACGTCCTGGTCACTCATTTATAGGTAGGTAATTAACAGTTTTTTTTTTTTTTTTTTAATTAACAGTAGGAAAAAGGAAATCTCAAAAACACACTCAGAGGGGCAACTGAAGACTGGAGGGGGCCTGGGGGTAGTCACAGCCAGGGGCAAACCAGTCTCTGGAGGACACCGCCATCATCTCCCAGAGCCTCAGATGACCCTAACACAGGGCTGGCACCACCCCCCCCCCCCCGCCCGACGCACACCTCCAGCCTGCACAGCTCTGTACCAGATGCCCTTCACACCCCATGCTCCAGGAACACCAAATACCACCCCTGGCCCTGCACCGGTCCACGTGACTCCCTCCCCAGCAGTTGCCCCTCCGTGTAGAACTGGGGCACACAAATTCTCCAGGGCTCAGCTACAGTGACCCTCCTCTGGGAAGCCTCCCCCGACTGTGCTCCCTACACCAGACTAAGTCAGCTGCCCCGCTGTGTATTCCTACAGCTCTCCTCACGACACACTTCTCTCAGGGCAGGACCCATGTCCCTTCACTGCTGTGGCCCAGGGTGGACGTCCAGTGCATGCTGACTGAAATGACGTAAGCCAAGACTGTTTGTTTGTATTTGTCTGCCCTAACAGACGGTGACTCCTCCCTCACAAGCAGGATGGATGTTTTCGTCAGCTCCGTCCTCTGTCCCCAGTGCAGTGCTCGTCACTGTTTGCCGGACATACAAATGGATGGCCGGGCCTCCCACCTGCCTCATGGGTGGGGCCTTGGGAATTGCAGGGACCCACAAAGGCGTGGGCTTTTCCTTCTCGTCCTCAGCGTGGTTTCCTGACTCAGGGCTCTGCAGAGCTGAGAAATCAAATGAAAGTAAACCCTCGTAAATGCAACCAGGAGAGCAAGCTGGACTGTGTAAATAAAAGGAACATGACAACAAAACACCAGGAGCATGCCACATGGACAGGACGAAAGGACGGCTGTTAACTACGTTCATCTGTGGGAGGCAGCCCTCTTATCCCACGCTCTGAAATACTGTTCGCTTGGTATTTGAACAGCAACTCACCCTTTGAGTGCCTGGCAGCTAGTTTCTGTAGGCAAAGAACTCACATGACCCCCATTTTGTATGTGAGTAAGAGGCATGTATCAGTGTCCCTCGGGACAGTCTGTCTGCCCCAGGGGCCTCGCTCAGCAATAGTCTGTACACAGCCAAGATGGCAGTCCGAGCGCCTGTCAGTGTTCAGGCAGCCTATATCACAAACCAACCATGACTGTCAAGGATTTCACAAGGAGCGGATTCTTGGCATAGCCACCAAAGGGACAACCCGACAGAAGAGGCACTGCAGTCTAAAGAAGAAAACACCTTTTTGTCTTTTTTTTTCCAAAGCTGATCTTCAAAGGGCAAAAAGAGGTGAAGTCGAGGGGAATGGGAGGGTTGAGAGGAACTACGGTCACAAGGCCACATCAGGGTCAACTCCTGCTCAGTACCCTCAACGACAGAAATAAGAAAAATGATTAATTGGCCTAGTATTGTGTTTAGTGCTCCTATCTCCTGGTCTGTTGCATAGTGCCTGGGGTCTTAAAAGCTCGCAAGCACCCATCCAAGGTAAAACAATTGGTCTCTATTCGCTTGGAGCAACAGAGGAAGGAGGAGGGTCAGGAATAGGGGAGGGCAATAGCATGTGTGGCTGATCGCCTCCATGAACAACCGCCTCCGGCCATGAGACCAGAACGGGACGGTGCCCGGTCACCATTACTGAACATTTGGATCAAAGATTCTACAGACGAATCCTGATCAAAACGGAGAACATGCAGAACAGAATTTCAAATTCTCATGGAATCCAGACTTTCTGGAGGCTAGAGCAACCCCTGAAACTATTGTCCTGAGATAATCTTTAAACTTCAAACCAAAAATATTCCCTGAAGTCTTTAAACCAAACAATTTAGCTTCACTAGTAAAGAATGTCTGCCTTGATCATTGTGCTCTTCTGAGATCTATCTATATGGGATCAAACGGCCAACGGCAACTTGAAACATCAGATAGGAAACTCAGGAGGCGGCAAGTTTCTGTCAGCTGGGGAGGAACGACCCAGAAAGGGAGGGCGACACCAGTTGCACAACGTGAATGTCACTGAATTGCACGTTTAGAAACTGTTGAATTGGCGTATGTTCTGCTGTGTATATTCTCAGCAAAAAGTAAATTATATGAAAAAAGGAAACTAAATGAGTAACAAAACCCCCAACATTTTTCACTTAACTGTGTTATTTAACATCCTCACATGTTATGAGTTTTCATTCCTTTCCTAAGGAGGGCTTGTTTCAGGAAGTTAGAATCACGTGTCTGCATACCCTCTCCTGGGGCAGGTGTGGGTCATCCACCCTCTCTACGCTCTGGCGTTTGTGTCGTCTACGTACAAGTTAAACACCACACAAGGGCACTCTAGCTTGTCCCTATGTCCAATGAGAATACCTTGGCACTGCTGTCTCGGGCTTGGACTTCATTTTTTAAGTTGTTCCTTTCACGCAATTTGAGTTGCAAAGAAAACCCGGCTCTGAAGAACTGCCCCTCACAGCTCCCCATCCCTGGGTCATGAATATGGATGACCTCCCTTGTCAGTGCTGTGAGAGGCCAAGACCCCAGATGGCGGGCAGGGACCCCAGCAGCCCTAAGCGTCACAGGGAGATTAAAGCAAGTTCCAGTTAACATTCACATCGCCCTCTTGTTCCCTATCTAAAAAGACAGAAAGAAAGAAAGAGTGGGGGAGAAAATTAAACATCTTCTCAAGTCTAATCCTACCAACACTTGAAGCGCTTCATTGTGTGCTTAGCTTTACAAAGAGAGCTTCTAACGTTTCCATAGTGACTACAAATAGAAGGCGTGAGCCTGTTTGTTGCAAAATTGCCCAGAAGCCCTGCACTCGGCACCAGCGGCAGGGTCCCATGGGCTCAGCGCGCTCCACAGCATTCCCGCGTCTCTGACACAGGACCCCAAGACCAGGGAGGCTTTAATGATCACCCCAAGGGGTGCTGGGAAGGGGAAAGTGAGTCGCCATTTCCTCCGAGGCTTTAAAGACTTATGTCGGGGTTTTCAAAGACTGAGGTGCAAGTCTGAATGCCTTGTGCAAGTTAGGTGACCAGACACCGGGAGATAGAAAAATGTTAGCTGGGAAATGACACCATATGGAAGAGATACTTCAGGACAAGCTCGTTACTGGTAAGCAGATTTATGGGCCAAACTCACCTTTAGGGTAAAGTCAGGTGAGCTAAAAGCCTAAAACTGGAATCCGCTGATGAGACAGATTCCCCCTAACTAAAGGCAATATTCTTTCAGCTATTAAATCAATGGGGTTTAAAGTCCTGCAGGTTACTGGAATGTAGGGGCCTGGTTCTGCCCACTACCCTCCAGTGTCTAGAGGACTGCCAAGGAAAGGGGTCAGCAAACGATGGCTGTTTCTGCATGGCTGGAAGCTAAAAATGGTTTTTAGATTGTTAAATGGTTAAGAAAAAAAATACTATTTTGTGACAGGTGAAAATTATTTGAAATTCAAATCTCAGTGTCCATACTGAAGTCTCACTGGAACACGGCTACACGCATTTCGCTACATACTGTCCACGGCTGCTTTCACGATACAAGGGCAGGGCCGAGTTGCTGAGGCAGTGGCCGCACGGATGGCAAACCTCCAACACTTTCTACGTGACTCTTTACAGAAGAGGCTTGCCAGCCTCTGGCCTAGAACATGGAAGCCATTCAATTTGCTGAATGAATAAATAAAACTTTAAAAAGTACTGGCACTGAAAACACTCAAATTATTTGAAACAATTTAAATACGTTAAGAATGTTTTATACTAACTTTTCAGGATACGTATCTGTACATACATGCAGCGCAGTGGTTAGAGCCATTGACTACTGACCGAAAGGTTGGTGGTTCAGAATCACCAGCGGCTCCGTGGGAGAAAGACGTGGCAGTCTGCTTCTGTAGAGATTTACAGCCTCAGAAACCCGAAGGGGTCACTGTGAGTAGGAATCAACGTGATGGCAGTGGGTTTGGTTTACATTTGATTCTTGTTTCCAGGATATATTTTTAAACATTAATTTTAGAGAAAAAAGCCAGTGAAGGCAGGGGATCTCTGTGCTGTGAGCCTTAGCAGGGCGCAGAGCATGCATTAGGCACCTTTACAGAGCTGGCCTGAGGCCGTGACATTTGGTACTAGGCAAACCGAATTCACCAGGCTTTCACAAAGCCATGTAATTGTCTTCCATGTTATGACAAGGTTTTCCCCAAAGGAGTATACTTACTAAATACTTTTGCCATATCTAAACTATTACCTTGAGGAATTTTTTCAGAGTACAGAATAGTTCAGTTTTAAAATTGTTCTGAAAATGCTTTCCATTGCTGAAAACCAAAATACCTGTAAATAAGCCAGCTGCCGGCAGCCAAGGAAAACAGCGCAGAGTGGGGCCTGACAGGTTCCTCTCCCTGCTCTGACACCCTGCCTCGCTCATGTACTGTCCGAGGACTCACGTGGCGTCAGTGACGTGTCCCCCAGTGGGCCCAGTTCTCTGGCCCAGTCTCACAGGAGTCCTACCACCACATGGCTGCCATGTCCCTCCATCCTGCTAAGTGTCTGCTTTCTGAGAGAGAGAGAGAGAAAAAAAGGCATTTCCAACCCCACAGCCACAGGACCCCCGGTTTCACTGAAGGAAAGCGCGGCTAAGACAGCACTGTGCCCTGGGCAGCATAGGGCAAGAACCCACAAATCACATGTGAGTGGGGGTGGGTGGGACTGAACAGAGGCCTCTGTGGGGGAATAAAACTGAAAAACGCTGTCCCTGTTCCTTTACAAAGTGCCACAAAGTTAGCCTGCGCAGATTAACTCGTTTTCATTTTCAAGTTCACTTTGCTTCTGTCCCTGGCAGTTACAAACAGCTCTTACTCTCAGCTCTCACATACGTCACGGAGTTAAGCACCATGCTCTCTCATTCAGAAAACTGCAGCGGGAGTCTGTGCACATGCTACAGAGGGGCTCGATGCGCGGGAGCCGGTGCACGTTCAGGACCACCACCAACCACCCATCGGGGCTCCCTCTTCCTCCTCCAAACTATTGGGCTATTTGGTATCCAGTTTCCCGCCGCGTTCTGTATTTTAACATGAGGGAGCATCTGTGGTTCAGTGCTACCGCGCAGGGCTGAGTCTGCTGCCCTGTGGCCTGTAGCATGGTATATCCTGATGGCACTGAAAACACCAGCTGAAGCCCTGTGCGTGTGCACCCTCTAATTTATCAGTTAATGGCTAATTGCTGATACTGAAAGCGGCTGAAAACACACACTAATAGAAGAGGGTGGGGATCTGTACATCATAGGTCACCATCTGAGGAACATAACCTAATATTGTGTATGACACATGCTACAAGGAGGAGGAAAAGCTTTCAGATTGACGGAGGCCGATGTCATCTCAGAAACCCATTCTAAAAGCTGAGGCTGCCATCCTGGCCTCCATATTCCAGGGAAACGGAAGGTTAAAGGAAATGGTCCCAAGGCCCGAGAGAGAACCCTGCTGAGTTTTGTCAACTAGAGCAACTCTATCTCTGGGCATCACCCAAATCAGGACTCTCTCTGTGACCCTGCCCTAAAGGCCACGCTCACCGTCCCTGCTATGCAGTTTACTTTCTATAAACTGACCTTTTTTTCCGGGGAGAGAAAGGAGGTGTGATGCCTGAACCATCTTTCCGTCTTACACAACGTCAGCTTCCTCAGTGTGCTCCCGTGGGCGAGGGCCACAGGGACAGCCCTGGAGTGCTGCTGCAGCCACCCGCCCTGGGCCCGACCCTGACTGGTCAGCCTTTACAAGTCCCAGATGGAGAAAGCACAGCACTAAGATTAGCAGCGAGTAACTGTGGCTGCCGGGCAGCTGTCAGTTCTGCAGTGAAGTAATGGGAAGATGATCACTTCCTGCCCTGCCCTGCCCAGATGGAGTCATCGCAAGGACTTCCCACTCCAAAGGCTCTGTGGCCGCGCAATGGCCGCACTCGCAGGTACCTCACATCCATGGGGTGTTTTGGTGGTAAAGAGCCCAAAGCACTGAAACTAATTTTGTCCATGGCATATTCTGGAATCACTTTACTGACCACTTGAAAGGAAGCGTGGCACACAGCAGTCACAGTCTGGCACTGATGTCACACAACAGGTTTCAGGATCAGAAACAGCCAAGACCACTTCTGACTCAAACCACAGCAAAGGGCTTTGGGGCCATGGAGTCATTCCATTTGTATCTGGGGCGGCAGGGTAACTGAGCACACAGCAGACTCTGCTCCAAGGTCACGGTGGAGGCTCCTAGGGGAACCGCTTAGTACATGCTTAGAACATGATTAGTAGAGCACCTACAGGTAGCAGGAGCTCAATGGTGGTGGCACCAGCAACTCCTCTAGAGCCTACCTTTCAAGGCCCCTCCTCCCCGTACCCGGCCTCCATCACACCCGAGGGCCCCTCCTCCCCGTACCCAGCCTCCATCACGGCCCCTACGGTCCCTCCTCCCTGTACACAGCCTCCATCACACCACTTCTCTCCTTGCATTGCCCTCGTGTCACTTCTCCAGCTCCTCCTGGGGAAAGCTCGCACACCTATGGGCTGGACACCTACTTTTCGTCTTTGTGTCTCCTGCCACACATACAAGGAGGCACACTTTAAGTACGTGCTGGGTGAATGTCACCTTGGTGCCTGGATTCAGCCTCCTTAAAGGAGAGTTGCCACTAGATCTGGGCTGCAAAATACGACACAGTGCATGCACCACACAACGCTGGCCCTCCTGCCGGGTAGGGAGGCGGCATTCTGGGGACAGTCACCTCCTAAAAAAAGCTTACTGCCCCAGGGCTTCCACCCAAACCCAAGGCTCGCCACCAGGAAGTGCACTGGCTGAGCTCCACTGCCAAGATGGCGGAAGAAGAGGCTGTAGTGGGGCCTCTCAGGTCACCTGGAGCCCAGTGACACAGGAATTTGTAAGGGAGGCTGATGGAAGCACAGCAGAAACACTCAGTTCGCTCAAGGCCCCATCTGCCAGACGAGAGGATGCTCATAAAGTATCCACACTCTCTGGGGTACAGGGATTATCCAAGAACAAGCTGGCTCCAATCAGTCGCTGCTCACAGAGTACACTACCACCATCGACGCAGGCAAAGCTTCGTACAAAGAGTGTCTCTCGGGCACGCGTGGGCTGTCAGTTTATCTGCAGATCGTAACACCAACAAAACTATTAATAAAAACAACAGCAGCACCTGTCACGCTGGTGCTAAGATGGAGCATGTGTCTGGTGCTATCCTAAGCACTTCATGTAAGCATTACATTCTTACAAAAGTCTTACGTGGTAGACGATATCACCCTCGTTTTACAGATGAGAAAACCAAGACACAGGAGGCTAAGTGTCCAAGGCCACACGACTTGGAATTGGCTGAGCCAGGGTTTGGATGTGGCACCGTGGCCAGCACCCGCCCTCTGTGCCACCTGCCTCCAAGCACTCTCCAGCGAGTGCAGTCAGCCGAGAGACCGGAGCAGGAGCGGCAGGGCAGGCCTTCCTCCTGGTTGCCCTGAAGGCCACCAGTCAATAAAATGTGCGCTAGGCCTGATGATAATAGAAAGAGGGCCCCTTTTTCTTCAAAGAAATCCTAAGTGATAAAATAAGCTTACAGATACCAGTTAGTGTGACGATATCTGGAACTAGCTAATGAACTAACAGTGCAAAATGGAACTCAAATTCAGAGTGGAAAAAGTAAGTAATCCTTCTAAATTATAGAAGATTAGTGTTGGTCTAGCACTAATGACATCTCAAAATTAATGAAGTATAGCCAAGGGTCAAAAACAGTTCTAAGGCATGAAGGATTAAAAGAACACAAACATGTGGCACTTCAGGCGGGTTCTGGAATAAACAAGTCACAGCAGATACGGCAGTCAGGCTCCCTTCTCATACTGCGTGCCTGTTACCACTGTCCTGGCCAGGTGTCACCAGTCACCTGGGGATGGTCTGCTCTACAGGTCCCCAAGGCCGTGCTGCTTGCCTCTTCACCCTTTCTCCCTTGCACCCCTCCCCACCCAGACATCTCCCAGAAAGTCAGGAGTCGGGGTGGCCCATGTGTTGGAACAGGCCCAGATGTGGAGGTGGGGCCTTCACCAAAGGCACCCCTGTGCTGCAGGGTCAACGGGGAGGGTGGCTGTCCTCATTTGGTACTGTCTGCTTCCCTCCTGTTCAGACAGGTGACTCGGGGCTGAGCACTCTCTCTTCTCCTCCTTTCAACACGGAGACCCGTAACTCCAGCCCATCCTCATCGAACCAGGGGCTCTGCCGTGTCCACTTTCAGCAGGACAACCCCCAGTAGAAATGCATAACCTGCGAACAGCTCCAACAGGAACTGGAAATGAAGACCAATAACAACACGAGGCTATTTAAAAGCCAAGTTCATCAGGGTGGTAACGTTAGCTTCTAAACCCCCGGCACATCTGTCCCTTAAAATTTCTGTAGAGCTGGCTATTTCACTTTGCGGGCATGGGGGAAGGGAAGAGGGAGGGGGAATTCTCATTCAATCTTAGAAATTTAATCCTTTAACATTTTTTTCTCTTCTCTAGCAACAACATGCTTGTTGACACTTACACTGGAATTTTTGTTAAGAGCAAGGAATTACATATAAACAAAACCTTAAACCGTGAATCACACATTCACGTGTCTCTCTAGACTTTAATGGAACCCACTCACCCGGCAGATCACAAGGCCCTAAGCTTGGCGCTGGAGACGAAGCACCTGGCAGGACAGGGAACTACAGTTCAGTAGGAGGCGGGCACTGAAGCAACGGGCAAAGCTGGCACGGTGGTATGATGAACACTGATCACAGAACTATGTGTCAGACATGGGAGGCCAGGGAAGGCCTCTCTGAAGAGGTAACATTGGAGCCAAGACCCGAGTGATGGACACCAGTCATCTGAAGAGCTGAGGGAGTCAGCAGCAGGCGGGGGGCAGATATGCCAAAGCCTCAAGTAACACAAGAGACCACGAGGAGAAACCCGCATGACTGGAGAAGAACGCGCGGAAGAGAGAGCTAGGGAACGAGGCAGGGGCAGGTGAAGGCCAGATATTTAGGGTACACTGAGGAGTCTGTGGAAACCCTGGTAGTGTATTGGTTAAGTACGACAGCTGCTAACCAAAGGCTGGCAGTTGGAATCCACCAGGTGCTCCTTGGAAACTCTACGGGGCAGTTCTACTTGGTCGCTGTGAGTTGGAACCGACTCCACAACATCAGGTTTTTTTCTTTAAAGGAGTTTGTATTTTATTCTAATACAATGAGAGCCCACTGAAAGGGCTGCAGTAGAGAAATCCAGATGCTCTCTTAGGTAGCTGTGTGCAGGGTAGTTTGGAGAGAGGCAAGCATGGAAAGGGGACCGGCTAGGAGTCCTAGCGGTGAGAGTAAGATCTGGGAGTAGGACAGGCCTGGGGTCACATTCCAGTCCTGCCATTCCATAAGCTGTACAACTTTCTACAACCTCACTTGTGAACATGGACAGGTCCCATGTAAGGATTACACAAGATGCTTGTCACGGGGCTGGCATGGCAGCTGTCATAATACACCCACATCTGAGCCTCGGTCAGAGCCCTGGGCAGGCTGCAGGCTCAGGCTCCTTCAGCCACAGCTCCACTCCCAAGCCCAGCAGCCTACGGCCTCACTGCTCTTGGCCTCAGTCTCCTCATCCGTACAATGAGCAGAGACAAATGATCTCTCACTATGTCAAAGGGCAGTAAAGCACAAAGGCCAAGTTCCTGGTCCCTGGAGGCAGAAGGTCCAGGCTCAAACTGTTATTCCTGCGGCTAGTTGAGGCCACTTACCAAATTTTTCTTGCTTCCATTTCCTTTTCTACAAAATGGGGATAATAAAAGTATATATTTCATAGAGTGGCCATGAAGATTAAACAGGATCACAATAAAAAAACCCACTACCTGCTATGAAAGAGGTACTCAGTATGTTAGCTTTGTTATCAATTAGGACTCATTTATGAGTCAACAACGTTGAGCTGAAGATTTTGGGTGTCAAAGATAAAGCCAGGCCACATCACCTCTGTCGACAGATTAAAAACCCCTGCCTAGCAATTCAGTTATCAACACCGTTTGCTCTCCAGCATGGCCCTAGAGATTCGTGAATTGTTTAACGTATCTTCTAAGAACCGTTTCCCAACCACAATCTGACGCCACGGGCAGTTTCCACTAGCTATGACACATTTCTTAGAGTTTCCTCCTTCGCCCCTTTGCCACTTTGTAACTACGGGATGGCAAGTGAAGGTCATCACCACGGGGGGGGGGGGAGGAAGAGGAGGTGGTGTGTGTACACACTCATAGGTTGATTCAGTAGGTGTCCACCATGTGAAGGATCCTGTGCTGGCCTCCCACCTGATGCCCAGTCAGCAAGATGAACTCGGTCGCAAGAAACACATGCATAATTACAAACCGTTATAACGGCTAAGATGCTCAAGTACAGGATAAGTTTGAACAGTAAGAGGGGGCCCTGCTGGAGGTGAGATTGTGGAAGACTCCCTCTGAATAAACGGCACTTAAAGCCAGGCTTGAAGGCCAAGAAGGCGTTAGCCCAGCGCGGATGACGATGGGGAGGAATTCTATTCAGATGAGCGGTACCTGCAGTCGTGGGGGGGGAGCGTGGAGCCTTGGTGGGAAAGGAGGGTGCGTAGGTCATGTGCTTCGAGGGAAAACAGGAAGAACGGGGAAGACACAGGCATGGCTGTGAGGAGTGGGGGAGGGGCATGGCCCTGAGGAGTTGGGGAGAAGATGAGCTCTATCCAGGCTGCTGCTGCTCTCACACTCCCTGCCAGGTACTACAGGGAAAGAGGTGAAGCCCATGTTTCCCCCCTCAGGGAGCTAAGGATACAGGACAGGTGGCAGTCCCTAGAGATTGTGTGCCAGCACGTGCAGGGCACAGGAGGCATTTCCTGAGGTAAGGCCATGGTGCATTCATCTGGGTAACTTTAGCCCCTGTCTCCAAGTCTAGCACCATGAGAGCAGAGACAGTGTCTCTTTTGGGTGACCTGTGTTCCCAGCAGCTAGGACAATATGCACCACATACCACAGCAAGTACTCACTGAACACATGCTGATGGATGACTGACATCAGCGAAGTAATCCAGCAACAAACAGGAGGATACAGGAAAGGTACGCGAGGCTGGCTCAACACTGGACATCTGCTCCACCAGGTAGCCAGATGACAAAGTCACAAGAATTAAGATAAAGCAGTTATCAGTGCAGGGACCAACATACTTAAAAGAGAAGAGAAAGCCAGAAGAATCACACTTGTAAGGACGATGACTTACGACAAAGGCAGTCCCACAGAGGTGTGGGTGGAGAGCTGCATAATCACTGGGGAAACAAAGAAACTGTGCCCGACTGTATACCATGAATCAGGAATCGCTTCTGCTGGTTATAGACATCTGAACAGGAAAGGCAAAGCTATAAAGCTCTTCTAGGAAAATACGGATTATTCTTTATGACCTCAGCGTCCTCAGAAAGACCCCAAAAGCACTAACCACAGACGGAGACGGATCCATCTGACAACATCACACTTAGGAACTCAGAACAGCACAGGCCAGAAGTCAGAACAAGGTTAACTCTGTGGACTGGTACTGACTGAGAAGGGGCACGAGGAGCCTTCCAGGGTGACTGACAGGTCTTCTGTCTTTATCTGGGTGACAGTTACATGGGTGTATACACGGTTGAGACAGACTTTTAAAATCTTTGCACTTTATGCCTCAGTGAATGACAATAATAAAGAAAATACCACAAAGAAAGTAAAAATCCAGCCACAGGTTGTGAGAGACTCTCTCAACACATGTAACTGAACAAAGACCTTATATCTTGACTACAGAAAGAACTCCTATGAATCAACTAATTAAAAAACACAGGCAAAAAACTTCAATGGTTTCTTCAGGAAACAGAAAATCAAAATCATCAAGAAACATAAAAATGTGCTGAACAATTAAAGAAATTAAAAACACAATGACATATCTGCTCCTGAGAACAGCAAAAATTACAAAGTGACAACATCAAGCATTAGCAAGAATATAAAGCCAAGGGACCTCACCTCTCAAACAGCTGACGGGGGTGTGAATCAGCACAACCACGTTTTTTGTTATTGCGCCTGAAGTGAAAGTTCACAAACCCAGTCAGCCTCTCATATAAAAATTCATATACACCTTGCTATGCACTCCTAGCTCCTCCCCCACAATGGACAGCACACTCCTTCTCTCTACCCTGTATTCCCCGTATTTGTTCAGCCAGCTCCTGTCCCCCTCTGCCCTCTCATCTCCCCTCCAGACAGGAGCTGCCCACATAGCCTCATGTGTCTACTTGAGCCAAGAAGCTCACTCCTCGCCAGTATCATTTTATGTCTTAAAGTCCAGTCCAATCCCTGTCTGAAGAGCTGGCTTTGGGAATGGTTCCAGTCTTGGGCTAACAGAAAGTCTGGGGACCATGACCTCTCAGGTCCTTCTAGTCTCAATCAGACCGTTAAGTCTGGTCTTTTTACAAGAATTTGAAGTCTGCATCCTACTGCTCTCCTGCTCCATCAGGGATTCTCTGTCGTGCTCCCTGTCACACGGTCTTTGGTTGTAGTCAGTACAACCACTTTTGACAACACTTTAGAATTATCTAAGGAGCCCTAGTGGCACAGTGATTAAGCGCTAGGCTGCTAACCAAAATGTAGGCTGTTTGAACCCACCAGCCGCTCCTTGGATAAAGATGTGGCAGCCTGCTCTGTAAAGACTTACAGCCTTGGAAACTCAATGGGGCAGTTCTATTGTCCTATGAGGTCACTGTGAGTGGGAATTGGCTCAACGACAACGAGTTTAGCATTATCTAGAATACAGTTGAAGACACACACGCCCTAAGACCCAGAAATTCTACTCCTAGGAGAACACCTCGTGCACATGTGTGCCAGGACCCATGAACAGTACCAATGTCCACCACTCACAGTGACCTGTTAGGACAGAGCAGAGCTGCCCCATAGGGTTTCCAAAGAGCGGCTGGTGGATTTGAACTGCCAACCTCTTAGTTAGCGGCTGAATGCTTAACCCCTTTACCACCAGGGCTCCAGCAGAAGGAATACACAACGTTAAATTTTCTTACAATGGATTACTATACAGTAGACTACACGCATCAACTTAGATCAATTTCACAATAGGGGACTTTGAGTTATAGAAGGCAAAATAATAGAAACTATGATTCCATTTATATGAATTTCAAAAGCTGCCCACCCAAAGTATACAGTTTTAGGTGGGCAGGTACAGGCACTAATGCTAGAGAAAAGCAAGGACATGCCTGCCCCCAAAAGCAGGCTATGCAGTACTTTCATGGGGACGGGCTGAGAGCAAGGTAGCCCGGCAGAGTTTTATTTCTTTACTTGGTGCTGGTTAACAGGATGTTTGCTTTGTTAATTATTTGTAAATTGTGTATTTTTATTGTTTTCAATTTTTGTTCTGCATGCTATATTTCAAAACAGAGTTTTTTAAAATTAGGATGATGACTGAGCCGAGACTTGAAATTTGACGTACATTGCCAAATGAAGTTCCTAAGTTCTACCAACTAGATACCCATTGTCTTCGATTCTGACTCAAAGCGACCCTACAGGACAGAGCAGAACTGCCCCAAAGGGTTTCCAAGGAGCAGCTGGTGGATTCGAACTGCTGACCTTTCAATTGGTAGCTGAACTCTTAACCACTGTACCACCAGGGCTCCACCAACTAGATAATGCTAAGCAGTACTGCCCCCTAAGTCCCCGTTCAGTGGTTACATCGCTTGGCTGCTAACTGAAAGGTCAGCGGTTTGAACCCATTAGCCACTCTGAGAGAGAAAGACATGGCATTCTGCTTCCGTAAGAACTTACAGCCTTGGAAACACTACGGGGAAGACCTACTCTGTCCTGTAGGGTCGCTATGAATTGGAGTTGACTTGGCAGTGGGTTTGGTTTTTGGTTTTTTAAGTCCCAAACGGCGCCCTGGTGGAGCAGTGCTTAAGCACTCCGCTGGTAACCAAAAGGCCAACAGTGGCAACACACCAGCCACTTCACGGGAGAAAGATGTGGCCATCTGTTTCTGTAAAGTTTACAGCCTTGGAAACCCTATGCGGCAGTTCTACTCTGTGCTACAAGGTCACTACGAGTCAGGACAGACTCGAAGGCACCAGGTTTAAGTCTCCAAAACTCTCCCTAATCGTGGAGGGTCTAGCCTCAGTAACTAAGACGCACAGCACATTTCCAGCCCAGGTATCTGCCTTGCTGTGCAGTCCTCTTCTGCATCAGGAGCACAGGAGGAGGAGGCTAGGGATGTGCACGACCATCTTCCTCCTGAACACCCACTAGATTTTCTGATGCTTCCTGACTACGGGCAGAGCAAACACCTGAATTAAGAGCTCGCTAGCATCTAAAAGTGCTTTGATTCTAACGTTCCCACTCTTAATCAGAAAGTGCAGATGTCTATTTGCATTTAACCACGTCAGCCTTCTGTGAGCTTCCATGAAAATGTCAAAGTAGGCCAAACAAAGCACACCACACCCGTTGCTGCTTAAGTGGATTGGATTCCGACACGTAGCGACCTACAGAACTGAGTAGAGCTGCCCCAAAGGGTTTCCAGGGAGCAGCTGGTAGACTCCAACTGCCAACCTTTCGGTTAGCAGCCATAGCTCTTAACCACTGCACCACAAGGGCTCCAAAAGCAGACCACGTACCAAAAATGAAGGGAAGACTCTGGTGGAAGCCAGAATCACCAAACTCATGAGAAATCTCAACTGCAGGCTTGGACCGTCACTGTAGAAGGCAGCCCCTCCCGGCTCTGTTGTCTCCAGGCCGCCGTTCCCCGAGGAGGTTCTTCACAGCACGTGGCCTGCCCACCCCCACCCCAAAGGCACCCTGGTGGTACAATGGTTAAGCATCTGGCTGTTACTGTTAACCAAGAGGTTGGTGGTTCAAACCCACCAGCTGCTCTGTTGAAGAAAAGACAAGGCAATCTGTTCCGGTAGTGATTATAGCCTAGGAAACCCTAGGAGGCAGTCCTATTGTGCCTCATAAGGGTTGCTGAGTTAGAGTGGACTTGATAGCACACAAGCACCACCAGCACACCCCAAACAGCCTTTCCCAGCAGCTCACAACACACTGCCCCGCTGGAAACGGAGCCAGCTGAGTCCCGGCTGCATCCAGGCTCGCAGCCTGGCTACAGGGCCACTGCCACGGGTCGGGAGTGCACGGTAAGCCTCAGAAGAGGCTTTCAGCCCTAAGGATGCTAAGAGTTTGAAAGGGGCATACATTTCAAAGTTTGGTTTATTTTCATGTTTTCTGTTTTTAACCATCTCGGTGAAGGGATGTCTGCGGACTTACAAAACCACTAGATTAGGAAAGCCTGAAGCAACCAGAGGTTTCCCTTCCTTCTGGGCACCCAGTCTTATCCTTAGGAAGTGCTCAACTCCAGGTGGAAAGCCGGCCTCTGTGCTTCCTTTCAGTTCCTTAGAGTCAAAGCCGTGTACCGCAGAGATCCAGAGGCAGGCCAGGCTTGCTCCACCCAGCCCTGGGCACTTGTTCTTTTAAGTGTGCTGATGGGTTTTCTTCCCCAGCTGGGCTGGGAGCAGGGGCTTCATCTGTCCTAGCTCAGCAGTCACAGGGCTCCACACTGGTGCCTTTCACTTGCTCGACTTAGGGAGTGCCTGCTCACTGAGTGCCAAAGGAGGTCTTCCTTGTAGAATCAAACACTCGCCCAGCAGACTTTTTTTTTCTTCCCACTGCTAGTCCTAGTAAGTGGTACAGAGACTACAATGCTTCCTGCTAAAAACCACGACCTCAGAAAAAAAGCCAAAGAGAGCCCACTGAACACCAGTGTTCTGACCAGACTCTTCTCTATCACAGCTAAATTTGCAAGGTCGCTTTAGGCAAAAATACTGACATTAGGCAGGGCTACCTGGAAAATGTTTCCCTGGGCCAAGCTCCGGGTACCCCCTCTCAAGTGGCTTACAAGGTACATATCTCTGTGTGGCAATGGTGTTCAAGTATGGCAATAACAAAAACTTATATACTTCCTATGCACATCCAAAAATCTCTGCTCTTTTTAAGAAATAACACTAATGCAAAAAGAAAAACAGGCAAATAATTAACTTTGGCAGAAAATATAAACATCTAAATAACAACAATAGCATTTACGAAGCCGAGACCACGTGCCAGGGAGGCTTTCATGCACTTCCTTGCATTCCGAATATGGCCAGCTCTTTTGAAAGCAGAATTTCAGCAAACGAGATCTCGGCTCTTTGAGGACTGCTTTGCCGATGGGGCTACTGACGTGACTCAGTCAAAGCTGCAGCTTGGTGACACTGTCTGGGGCTAGAAGTGAGACGTCATCGTGAAGCAATAAAAGCACTTCCTGTGGCTGGTGGACTCTGTAGAATGCACCTCTGGAGGAGCCTGCAGAGCTCCGTACACGGCTGGGGCCGCTGGGATCCGGGTGCAGCCTCAACCCCAAGAGGCAGCGCTGGGAGGAGCCGCCCTGCATGCAGCTTTGAGGCTGACTGAGGCTCATCGCTTTATCGTCTAATCGTACACATCAGATACGAGGTTCTGAAGCACAGGGCCAAGAACGAGCAAAGCTTCTCCTCATCCTCTCAGTTACATGGTGCTAGGGAGAGCTGGGAGGTGTGCAGGACTGCTACTATGTAATCACACAGTTTGAGGAAATGATTTCGTGAAACAAACATCTCATATACTTTCTTGTAGTTTCAAAATTAAAAATATACTCTTGGAATAGTAAACTTACAACTCTTATGAAAGCCTATTACGGTGAACCACTTACAGATGGACTTCTAATGTGTCTTCCCGGCGACCCTCTGTATTCCCAGCAGATACAGGTAAGCGTTTCTCTGGTGTGAAGGGAAGCCAGGGACACAGCGCATCAAAGCCTGGGGTCCAGAGGTACGCTTCTCAGACCAGCCAAGTGACCCTGCCACGAGGTGCCGATCAAAGCTGGTTGTTTTAGGAATCAGACTTAATGACAATGAATGTGTGCAGAAGGTGCTATTTCTATCTTCAGGTGAATTTTACACGGTGGTCCTAAAACGTTAATAGCAGCCATTAGGTGACCACTGAGAAATAAAATGAAGAAAACACCACGCTGTCATCTCAAAGCAAGGCTGCTCAAGGGACAGCTGGGAAATGGAGGCAGCAGCTCCCATTGCCACCTGCACCCCACCTCCTGCATGACAGACGGTCGTGCCCTGTTCACTGCCCTAGGCTGAGTAAGGGCGAGGCCAAGTGGCCACGTACAGGCTCAAAGGGGACTGCCCACATTGGCACTGCTGGCCTCACCTTGGGAAACACTCTCGTTTTCTGACTTCGGTGAAGACAAGCCTGAAGCAGTCCTGCTGATAGTGCAAGTCCACAAAATAAAGCAGAACCGACTGTACGTGGACTTCCAAGAGACAGGGGCTCACTCAGTGGAGAACAGGCGTTTGTGCAGGAATGCAGTGGCCAAGGGTGACAGCGCCTCCCAGGGCAGGGAAGCCAGAGCCACAGCCGCCATCAGAAAGAAACGCCAAGCCAGGTGCCAGTCTTCGGGGAATCTTAATACAACACAAAACCTACAGGGTGGGAGCAATACTTTTAAGTGTTAGCCTCTGTGGTTTTAGCGATGTAAGAAAATGAGGGGCACAAAACTGAACGCAAATTAGACAAAATCTGAAGGAGCACAACTGTAAAGATTTCATTTTAAAATAATCTATCTGCCAAGACACCTAACAAGGCGCGCAGCTCTTTTGTGAAAGATCCATTTACTCCGTTATGTCAGACCCCAGCTTTCTGCTTTACGCCCCGAGGAGCCAGTTGCTAGGAGACCACAGAGCCATCTAAAGCAGGTCTCCTCCACTCTCTGCTCTGAACGGGCCTCTTTACATGAAGACCGCCTGCATCTGCGTACCTGGGGTGGGGGTGGGGGCTTGGTGGCAGCCTGTCACATCTTAGAGGCCTGGGAGTGGCACCAATGCATCTCCCAGTCCTCCAGCCCCAGGCCCTGCCATGATGACTGAGTGTTTATCAGCTGTCAGCTACTGCGGACACAGAAGTAAATCAGACAGTCCTTCTCTCAAGAGAAGTTTCAAGCACAAGGCTTTTCGAGCTGTCTTCTGTATCGGACACTCAGGTGGACAGGGAGGTATGAAGAACAGCAACACACTGATCTGTGAATACAAATAAACACTCCCCTGGTGTGAAACTCCGCTGGTATCTTTTACAACCACTCTAGGCCTAACCAGGTCCCCAATCCTGAGCTTAGGATGCTGGCCTGAATGGCCTCCCTCTGGCTGCCACTTGGCAGGCAGTCACAGCAGATTCTCCACTAAAGAAAGTATGGGCAGGGCTGGGCTTCTGTTTACTCCAAAATTCCAACCCACCCCAACATGTGGCACTAGGGCCCAGAGTTCCCAAACGGGATCAAGAAGACACATGCAAGAACAGTGAAATCTCTGTGGAAGTCTGCAACAAAGAGGCTCTTAACACAAAGTTTCTAGCCTTGTTTTCTCTTTTTTAGAACCTTTCTCTCATCTAAAACATAACAAAACACCAACCCTGTTGCTGTGAGTCGACTTCGACTCACAGCGGCCCTATAGGACAGAGCAGAACAGCCCCACAGGGTTTCCAAGGAGCAGATGATAAATTGGAACTGCTGACCTTTCGGTTAGCAGCCAAATGCTTAACCACTGTACCACCAGGGCTCCTTCTCTCATTTTACAGCCATTAATATATTACAGAACAAATGTTCCTTGAAACAAATTTTGGTAACACTCCCCTAGGCCCACGGGGTCCAAAATGGGGCATGCACTCAGGGTGTGGAGTGAGGTGGCACAGATCCCAACTGGGATGAACTTCTCTTGGGGGAGAGTTACATACCCAGGTGATGGGTTCATGGAGCGGCAGAGCAACATAGCTGGGCCCGCAAAACTCTACACTGAGGGGCACAACTCAATGAAGGGGGGTCAGAGAGGAATTCCAATAGGAAGACAGACAGACATGACTGACATTTTAATGGATGAGCAAGTGGGAAATGGGGGCATGGTCTTTCCCAAAAAGGTTCCTGGCTCTGTGCTCAGGGGTCTAAAGAGCGTCCTTTAGGCCTTAATTAACATCTAAGGTCAAATCAGAGCAACACACTCTATGGAGTGGTTACTACATGCTAGATGCTCACAGGATTAAGTCCAGACTTGGCATCCAACTCAGCTGCAGATCCACTTGTCCCCCAAGAAAGTACACTTGAGAGAAACACTGCAAGAGAGTGGATAAAGCACCCCTGGGACGTCCACACACTTGAATGAGGTCAGTGGGATGGACGCAAGCTTAGGCTTCGGCTCAGCAGACCTGGGTTCGCATCCTGGCCCTGCCACTCATAAGCCTGGAGAACTCGGACCAGCACTTCAACTCTCTGAGTTTTACTTTCTCATTCCTAAAACGGACATAATTCTTGGACATGTTATCAGGAGGCACCAGTCCCTGGAGAAACATGTTATGCTTGATAAAGCAGAGAGTCGGCAAAAAAGAGGAAGACCCTCAACAAGATGGATTGACACTGTGGCTGCAACAATGGGCCCAAGCATAGTAACGACTGAGGATGGAGCGGGACTGGGCAGTGTTTCCTCCTGTCGTACACACGCTCGCTATGCGTCGGAACCGACTCCACAGCATCTAACAACGAGGATCATCAGGCAACCACCACCACCACCACTACTCCAAGATGACCACGATTCTGACTTCTGTCACCACAGACTGATCCTGCCTGTTGCTGAATGGCATGTGGATGAACCACACAGTGTACACCCTTTCTGAACCTGGCTGCTGCTGCTCAACAGCACGTTAGTGAGAGTCACCCACGCTGTCACACATGGCGGGCTTTCCCTCTTCTTCACTGCCGTATAGTACTCCATGGTATGAACGTACCAGTTTATTGACTTGTTCCACTACTGACGAACACCCAGGCTGTGCCCAGTCTGGGGCGATGAGTACTGCTATGAGCATTTGTATACTTGTCTTCGGGTACAGCTGTGTACTCATCTCTCTCAGGGGCACACCCAGGAGTGGAACTGCTGCCTCACAGGCTGGGTGCATGTCTACTGTTTGTAAAAAAAAAATTTTTTTTGTTTGTAGACACCACCAATTCATTTTCCAAAGGATTTATTCCAATTTACATCTCCACTAACAAGATATGGCATCTCCTCCTTGCCACCACTTGTATTGTCAATTCTTTTATCAGCCATTCTGGCTATCTAGTGGTTGCCTGTTGTGGGCTAAACTTGCATTTCCCTAATGACTAAGGGGAGTGAACTGGCCATTTGGATATCCTCTTTTGTGAACTGCCTTGCAGGTTCTGTCCTTTAAAAAAAGTCAAAGTGTTTATTTTTCCCTTATCGTTTTGTAGGAGTCCTTTATATGGTATGGATGAGTTCTCTATCAGATGTATGTACTGCAAACATCTCTCAAAGTCTTTCTTTTATATATAGTTAGTATTTTCTGCCCAGGCTTTTTGTGTCTTAAGAAATCTTTGCCTACCTCAAAACACCAACAATATGCCCCTCTGACTTCTTCTAAAAAGTTCTTTTATCCTTCACATTGAGGTCTATGATTCACCTTGTGTGAGGTTTTTTTTGAGTTAATGGTGTGAGTTAGTGGTCATGGTTCTTTTTTTTTTCTTTCACATTATGAACATTTTTTTTTCACATTATGAACATTCTTTTTTTTTTTTTTCACATTATGAACATTCACTTGGACCAGCACCACTTATGGAAAAGGCCACCCTTTTCTCGCTGCACTGCAGTGGTGTCCTTGTGTATGTGTGAATCTGTTTGTGGACTCTCTATTCTGTTCTGCGATATTGTTATTATTATATAAGTTTTACCACCAGCTCACAGTATAACCATAGATAAAAATTTACCTTTCTTTTAGGGATTAACAGCTATAATAGGATATTTGTACAAGAACCACCTATCTGTTGAGAAAACATATACTTGGCACCTTATAAAGTAACGTTTCACGTTCACCATAATTCTATGGGTGAAGGTCTCACTTTATAGATGAAGAAGCTAAAACTCAGAGAGGTTAAGTGAGTTGCTCAGAATTTAAGAAGTGGCAGAGCTTGAATCCGGGTCTCTCTGGTCCCACAGCTGGTGCTCTTCCCACTACACCACACTTCCTCAGCACTGAATTATGGCCAAAAATAGTCTGGTTATTCCTCCTATGAGCTACTGGGCTTCTGTATGCGAGTAAACTTTCCTTTCTTTTAAATCAGGCCTTTAGATACAAACAAAGGACAGAGAAAAAGGAAGAAAAAAGACAAAAAAAAAAAAAAAAGACTGAAAAAAACACCCTGTTTAGACTCTCATTCTATTCTTCCCCTCCCCCAATAAAAACAGTACGGAAAAAAAGCCACATCAAAGACAACCGATCAAAACACAGATCAAAAAAGAATCAAAGAAAAACATTTCAAATCAAGTTCAGCTGTTTCTATTTGGAAACAACAACAGAAAAATCCCACTTGCCACAATAAACTGACAAATAAGAAATTGGCTCTGTGGTAGGGGAGCTGGAATTTTCCGATGGCATCTGCTCCTGTGTCATTACTGTGGGTGCTCCTGAAGCAAGCGGGGTGAGTGAACAGCTGGACACTGGCTGGGCTTGTGTCCCGGAGCATCTGCCCAGGCGAGTCCTTCAGAGCGAAGTTCCCCTCTGAGATGGTGCCTCTGCACTGCAATTGAAAATCCCTGTTGGTCACCAAGAAATGGCAGTAACCTCCCAGATTCATCCTTTCACGAGGTGAGCTTTCAGCTCTTGTGTGCCCAGATACGCCAGCCTAAGGCTCCTAACCCCTAGGGGTGGCCTGGAAAGCAGGAGTGTCTCACAGACTCCTCACGACAGACTTCCATCCCCACCCCATGCAGGCTATGTTTATGTATACGCATATGACCAATGTATCCAGGGTGATCAGTGAACAGAAGTTTGTTTATTAACTAATATTTAACATTAGCAGTGATTCCTAGTTTAAACATACCCAATATATCTGCTGCTTTATTACACAAAATACTGAAATTAAAATTCAATAAAATTTTGGGTGGTGTTAATTACTAGAAGATGGAAGGATGAGGTGAGCCAACAAATCTGAAATAATCTGCCATACAAAGCTTACCCAACTCCCCCAGTTTACAAAGAATCAAAGAACCCCTGGGTTCTCTTGCTTTTAGAACTCCACCCAAATAAACACACACAAACACAAACACACACTTCACCAAGCTGCTATTAGCTCATTTATTTGACCTTTCCTTTATTCTTCCATCTATCCATTTATTGTTGTTAGGTGCCGTCGAGTCGGTTCCGACTAACAGCAACCCTATGCACAACAGAACGAAACACTGCCCAGTCCTGCGTCATCCTTGCAATCGTTGTTATGCTTGAGCTCATTATTGCAGCCACTGTATCAATCCACCTTGTTGAGGGTCTTACTCTTTTAGGCTGACCTTGTACTCTGCCAAGCATAATGTCCTTCTCCAGGGATCCCTCTTGACAACATGTCCAAAGCATGTCAGACGGAGTCTCGCCATCCTTGCCTCTAGGGAGCATTCTAGCCGCACTTCTTCCAAGACAGATTTGTTCGTTCTTTTGGCAGTCCATGGTATATTCAATATTCTTCGCCAACACCACAATTCAAAGGCGTCAACTCTTCTTCGGTATTCCTTATTCACTGTCCAGCTTTCACATGCATATGATGCGACTGAAAATACCATGGCCTGGGTCAGGCGCACCTTATCCTTGAGGGTGACATCTTTGCTCTTCAACACTTTGAAGAGGTCCTTTGCAGCAGATCTACACAGTGCAATGTGTCTTTTGATTTCGTGACTGCTGCTTCCATGGCTGTTGATTGTGGATCCAAGTAAAATGAAATCCTTGACAACTTCAATCTTTTCTCCGTTTATCATGAAGTTGCTCACTGGTCCAGTTGTGAGAATTTTTGTTTTCTTTATGTTGAGGTGTAATCCATACTGAAGGCTGTGGTCTTTGATCTTCATCAGTAAGTGCTTCAAGTACTCTTCACTTTCAGCAAGCAAGGTTGTGTCATCTCCATAACGCAGGTTGTTAATGAGTCTTCCTCCAATCCTGATGCCCCGTTCTTCTTCATATAGTCCAGCTTCTCGGATTATTTGCTCAGCATACAGGTTAAATAGGTATGGTGAAAGAATACAACCCTGACGCACACCTTTCCTGACTTTAAACCAATCAGTATCCCCTTCTTCTGTCCAAACAACTGCCTCTTGATCTATGTAAAGGCTCCTCATGAGCACAATTAAGTGTTCTGGAATTCCCATTCTTCGCAGTGTTATCCATAGTTTGTTATGATCCACACAGTTGAATGCCTTTGCGTAGTCAATAAAACACAGGTAAACATCCTTCTGGTATTCTCTGCTTTCAGCCAGGATCCATCTGACATCAGCAGTGATATCCCTGGTTCCACGTCCTCTTCTGAAACTGGCCTGAATTTCTGGCAGTTCCCTGTTGATATACTGCCGCAGGCGTTTTTGAATGATCTTCAGCAAAATGTTGCTTGCGTGTGATATTAACGATATTGTTCTATAATTTCCACATTCGGTTGGATCACCTTTCTTGAGAATAGGCATAAATATGGATCTCTTCCAGTCAGTTGGCCAGGAAGCTGTGTTCCGTATTTCCTGGCATAGATGAGTGAGCATCTCCAGCGTTGCATCCGTTTGTTGAAACATCTCAATTGATATTCCATCAATTCCTGGAGCCTTGTTTTTCACCAATGCCTTCAGGGCAGCTTGGACTTCTTCCTTCAGTACCATCGGTTCCTGATCATATGCCACCTCTTGAAATGGTTGAATATCGACTAATTCTTTTTGGTATAATGACTCTGTGTATTCCTTCCACCTTCTTTTGATGCTTCCTGCATCATTTAATATTTTCCCCACGGAATCCTTCACTACTACAACTTGAGGCTTGAATTTTTTCTTTAGTTCTTTAAGCTTCAGAAACACCAAATATATTCTTCGCTTTTTGTTTTCCATCTCCAGCTCTTTGTACATCTTGCTATAATACTTTACTTTTGTCTTTTCGAGACACCCTTTGAAATCTTCTGTTCAGTTCTTTTACTTCATCAATTCTTCCTTTTGCTTTAGCTGCTCAACGCTCAACAGCAAGTTTCAGTCTCTCCTCTGACATCCACCTTGGTCTTTTCTTTCTTTCCTGTCTTTTCAGTGACCTCTTGCTTTCTTCACGGATGATGTCCTTGATGTCATTCCACAACTCATCTGGTCTTCGGTCACTAGTGTTCAATATGTCAAATCTGTTCTTCAGATGGTCTCTAAATTCAGGTGGGATATACTCAAGGTCATACTTTGGCTCTCGTGGACTTGCTCTGATTTTCTTCAGTTTCAGCTTGAACTTGCACATGTGCAATTGATGGTCTATTCCACAGTCGGCACCTGGCCTTGTTCTGACTGGTGATATTGAGCTTTTCCATCGTCTCTTTCCACAGATGTAGTCAATCTGATTTCTGTGCGTTCCATCTGGCGAGGTCCATGTGTACAGTTGCCATTTACGTTGGTGAAAGAAGGCATTTGCAATGAATAAGTCGTTGGTCTTGCAAAATTCTATCATTCGATCTCCAACATTGTATCATCAAGGCCATATTTTCCAACTACTGATCCTCCTCCTTCTTTGTTTCCAACTTCCGCATTCCAATTGCCAGTAATTATTAATGCATCTTGACTAATGTTCGATCAATTTCAGACTGCAGCAGCTGATAAAAATCTTCTATTTCTTCATCTTTTGCCCTAGTGGTTGGTGTATAATAGTTGAATAATAGTCGTATTAACTGGTCATTAAAGCCATGGGAATATCAGGAATACAACTCTACTGTACCACCTGCCCTGCTACCAGCCTGGGCCCAGTAACCATCCTCTGATGTGGAATGACTGCACTGGCCTCCCTGCAGGTCTCCATGTCTACCACGGGCCCAGCAGAGTGCATGATATGTAAGAGAGGTTCAGTAAATATCAAACGTATAAAGGAATAAATGGTAAATTTGCTTGGCGAGAAAATACAGAATGAGAGGGGAGATGCCAGGTTCTGGAACACCCAGGAACACTTGAACATTTAAAAGTTAGATTCAAACATTTAAAAGAGACTTAACACAGGACACAGTCAGAGTGTGCAGTGAGAATTATTATCCACCACACGTTCGGCGTAGAAGAGGAGGAAGGCAACAAAGAGACGAAGAAGGAAGAATAAGAAAGACATGAAGAAAACCAAGAGAAAGTGCCATGTGACCAGTATTAAATCAGAATTTCCTGAAAGCCAGGAAAATAGCACCATTTTAAGATGGACATGATTAATTCTGCTGAATGCTCAGTTTTAGTAAGATGAGAACTGAAAAGTATCCTTTTGTTTAGGCCACATAATGTTCTTATTGCTGTTAGGTGCCATCCAGTTACTTAGTTTCATCTCATAGCAACCCTATACACAACAGAACTAAACACTGCCTGATCCTGCGCCATCCTCACAATCGTTGCTAAGTATTGGCCCAGTGTGGTAGCCACTGTGTAAATCCACCTTGTCGAAGGCCTTCCTCTTTTTCGCTGACCATCTTACCTTACCAAGCATGACGTCCTTTTCCAGGAACTGGTCCCTCCAGATAACACGTCCACAGTACATGAGATGAAGTCTTGCCATTCCAAGGAGCACTCTAGCTGTACTTCTTCCAAGACATACTTGCTTGGTCTTCTGGCAGTCCTATATTCAATATTCTTTGCCAACACCATAATTCAAAGGCATCAATTCTTCCTTGGTCTTCCTGATTCACTATCTAGTTTTCCCATGCCTATGAAGTGATTGAAAATACCATAGCTTGAGTCAGGCAAGCCTTAGGGCACAAGGTGACATCTTTGCTATTTAACACATTAAAGAGGTCTTTTGCAGCAGATAATGCCCAATGCAACATGTGTTTTGATATCTTGTCTGCTGCTTCCGTGGGTGTTGATTGTGGATCCAAGTAAAATGAAATCCTTGACGATGTCAATCTTTTCTCCATTTACCATGATGTTGCTAATTGACCCGGCTGTGAGGACTTTTGTTTCCTTTATGTCGAGGTGTAATCCATACTGAAGGCTGCAATCTTTAATTTTCATCAGTAAGTGCTTCAAGTTCTTTTCACTTACACCAAGGGAGGTTGTGTTATCAGCCTATCGAAGACGCGTAATGAGTCTTTCACTGGTCCGGATGCCTGTTTCCTCATATAGTCCACTTTCTCGGATTATTTACTCAGCATACAGGTTGAATAAGTACGGTGAAAGAATACGACCCTAACACACAGACTTCCTGACTTAAAACCACGCAGTATCCCATTGTTCTGTTTGAACGATTGCCTCTTGGTTTATGTACAGGTTCTGCACAGGCATAATGAAGTGTTCTGCAATTCCAATTTCTCGGAATGTTATCCATAATTTGTTATGATCCACACAGTTCAATGCCTTTGCATAGTCAATAAAACACAGGTAAACATCTTTCTGGTATTCTCTGCTTCCAGCCAGGATACATTTGACATCAGCGATGATATTCCTCTTCTGAAACAGGATTGGATTTTTGGCAGTTCCCCGTCATGTGCTGCTGCAACTGTTTTTGAATTATTTTCAGGAAAATTTTACTTGTGTGTGATATTAATGATGATGTTGTTGTTCTTAGGTGCCTCTGAGTCAGGTCCAGCTCCCAGCGAC
Organism: Elephas maximus indicus; assembly: GCF_024166365.1. NCBI lineage: Eukaryota > Metazoa > Chordata > Mammalia > Proboscidea > Elephantidae > Elephas > Elephas maximus. The sequence continues at coordinate 190,482,967 of NC_064822.1, read as the reverse complement.
CCTGTGTGCAACAGGGAAACACAGCAACCCCGTGTGCAACAGAGAAGCACGGCGACCCTGTGTGCAACAGAGAAGCACTGTGACCCTGTGTGCAACAGAGCAACACTGCCCGACCCTGTGCCAGACTCACAACCGGTATTAACAATATTGTTTGGTAATTTCTGCATTCTTGGATCGCCTTTCTTTGGAATGGGCACATATATATGAATCTCCTCCAGTTAGTTGGCCAGGCAGCTGTCTTCTGATTTTCTTGGCACAGACGAGTAACCGCTTTTGTATCCATTTGCTGAAACATCTCAATTGATATTCCATCAATTCCTGAAGCCTTGTTACTTGCCAATGCCTTCAGTGCAGCTTGGACTTCTTCCTTCAGTATCATTCGTTCTTGATCATATGCTACCCCCTGAAATGGATGAACGTCGACCGATTTGTTTTGGTACCGTGACTCTGTGTATTTCTTCCATCTTCTTTGGATGCTTCCTGGGTTGTTCAGTATCTTGGACACAGAATCCTTCAAAACCGCAACTGCAGGCTTGAAATTTCTTCTTCAATTCTTTCAGCATGAGAAATGCTAAGCGTGTTCTTACCATTTGGTTTTTAACTTCAAATCTTTGCACATGTCATTATAATTCTTTTCTGTCTTCTTGAGCCACCCACTGAAATCTTCTGTTCAACTCTTTTATATCATTATTTATCCTATTTGCTTTAGCTACTCTATGTTCCAGAGCAAGTTTCAGAGGGTCTTCTGACATCCACTTCGATCTTTTCTTTCGTTCCTAACAACCTTTCGCTTTCTTCACATATGATGTCCTCCCACAACTAGTCTGGTGTTCAATCATTAGTGTTCAATGTATCAAATCTACTATTCAGACAGTCTTCAAATGCAGGTGGGATATACTCATGGTTATACTCTGGTTCTTGTGGACTTGTTTTAATTTTCTTCAGCTTCATCTGAAACTTGCATATGAGCAATTGATGGTCTGTTCCTCTGTCGGCCAGTGGCCTTGTTCTGACACATGATATTGAGCTTTTCCACCACATTTTTCCACAGATGTAGTCAGTTTGATTCCTGTGTTTTCCATATGGTGAGATTCAGGTGTACAGTCACCATTTATGTTGTTTAAAAAAAGACATTCGGAATGAATACGTTGTTGGTCTTGTAAAATTCTATCATGTGAACTCTGCTGTCGTTCCTAACACTAAGGCCATATTTTCCAACTACCTATCCTTCTTGCTTTCCCACTTTCCCATTACAATCACTAGTAATTATCAATGCATCCTGATGGCATGTTTGATCAATTTCAGACTCCAGAAGGTAGTGAAAGTCTTCGATTTCCTGATCTTTGGCATCAGTGGTTGGTGACTGGTATACTTTATAAGTGTACGGATATTATTCTTTCACTGACAGCGTTGTACATCACGGTAGAGCTTAAAATGTTCTTTTTGATGATGAAAATAATGCCACTCCTTTTCAAGCTGTCATTCCCGGCATAGTAGACCACCATATGACTGTCAGATTCAAAATGGCCAATACCAGTCCATTTCAGCTTGGTAAGGCCTAAGATATCGATCTTTATGCATTCATTTCTGATGACTTCCAGTGTTTCTTAGATTCATACCTTGTATATTCCATGTTCTAATTATTCATGGATGATTGCAGCTGTTTCTTCTCATTTTGAGTCATGCCGTATCAGCAAATAAAGATCCCAAATGTTTTAGTCCATCCAAGTAAATAAGCAAATGAAGAAGTTTATGAGCCCACTGATTTATTTCCACTCCCTTTGCAGCCCCACTAAAATGACAACAAACCGAAACAAACAAACAAAAAAACCAGACCTGTTGCCTTCAAGTCAATTCTAACTCATAGCGACCCTATAGGACAAAGCAGAATTGCCCCATATGGTTTCCAAGGAGTGGCTGGTGGATTCAAACCGTCAACCTTTTGGTTAGCAACTGGGCTCTTCACCACTGAGCCTCCAGGACTCCAAAATGACAGTAAAATGACGTTTTAAAAAGTCACAAATGCACAAGGATGAAAAGAACCTCAGAAGCCGGAAAGCAGGGAGACAAGAAGTAAGAGGGTTGTGGCCTGTGGTAATGTAAGGGGATCTAGCAACTACTTTAACAAACCCTAGAAATTTGGTCCTAAGCTGGCAGTCAGAAAAACAGAGAAGCAATTCAATTTGCCAAGCAGAACCCTCTCAAAGTTCAGGTACTGATGACCACATATACTTCTTTAAAGGGAGGTGAAGGTAAAAACTATAATAGAAAGGTTGTTCGTAAATTTATTTCAGAAGTAGGTATCTCAGCTCCCCTCCACTACCTCAACACAAGATTGGGAGATTTACTAATTCAATGAAGCAGGCAGCACAGAGACTATCTGGCATGGAGAACATCAGGTACAGGTGAAGGTGGGGATACCATGTTGAAAATAGTGGAACTAAGTGAAACTGTACATATTACAACATTGAGATCCTGCAGCCATTCCAGCAAAATGCTGGCACCAGGCATATACTCTCCACAGAGATTAGATAAAATGGAGGTAAAAGAAAACCATTTTCAAACAAACATAGTTCCTTACCAATGGAGTCATATTAAAAGAAATTCTACAAGGAAGGCTTCAGGGTGAAAGAAAATGATCCCAGAGACATGGACAGACATATATAAGAAATAAAAACCGGTGAAAGTGGTATATATGTGGATAGATCTAAACAAACACTGAATATATAGACCAACAATAATAACATATCATTGGGCTTTAAAAATAAAATTATAACGCATAACAACAAGAACATACAAGTTGGGAGCACTAAATAGTCCTTGTGTTATCTGGGAAGAGGGGTAAGGGACGGAGAAACGTTAGACTTTGCTTAGTTAATGATGCACATGGTAATTTCTTAGGGAACTATTAACCAAATAGAAAAAATGTAACTTTCAAACTAGGAAAAAATAAAAATTGGCTTATTAAAAATAACTGATCCACAAGAAAGCAAGGGTAAGAAAATAAAACAGGAAGAACAGAAAAACTTAAGCATAAATGTATCATAATTAGATTAAATATAAATGAGCTAAATGCTATAGCTAAAGACTGTCCAATTATATTAAGAGAAAAACTATCTGCTGTTTACAAAAACACATCTGATAAAGACTGCAAATAAAACAGCTGACAAGGTTATCATAGGTAAACACTAACCAAAACAACAAAAAAAATTGGGTCGCTATATTAATATTAGACTAAAGGCACTGGGTTCAAAGGTATTTTCAGAGCCAAAGAGGGTCACTTCATAAAGGTAACAGGAACATTTCTCAGGGCCTGTTATGCAACTTTTTCCATCTAATAGCATTGCCTCAAAACACACAAAGGAAAAATTCACATAACTAATAAAACAAATTCACAATCACAGTGTGGAATTTAAAACACCTCTCTCTCTAACTGATAAATCAAAATGAGCAAAAATATCAGGAAAAACATAAAAGTGTTAAACACCGCCATCTGTAAACCTGACCTAATGTACATATACAAAATGCTACATTTTCATGGAAAATAGATGTTCTTCAAACATACATAAAACATCTGTAAAAACTGACCATATACTGGATCACAGAGGAAGTCTCAGTAAATTTCACAGGATAAAGGGCAGAGAGTACATGTTCTCCAGTCATAATGTACTTATACTAGAAATCGATCTCTAAAAGATAACTAGAAAATTTCTATTTGTTTAGAAATTAAGAAATTAATCTAAATAATCCAAGAGTCAGAAAAGAAACCACACTAGAAATCAGAAAATATTGTTAACGGTAACAAGAATAATACACAGCAACATCTGTGTGACGGCACTAAGTAAGTACACAGAGAAGAACAAAAGCTGAAAACTTATTACCTAAATGTATCAAGCACATGCGTTAGAAGACTCAGTATTGTTAAAATATTAATTATCATCAAACTGATTTGCGTAAATGCAATTTCAACAAACAATCCAATATGGGGGCATTTTAAATTATTTTTTACTGATGGTGATTTTCTGTGTGTGTGAGCGCGTGGGTGTGACTGTGTAGAATTTGACTAGCTGATTCTAAAATGTTGGGGCAGAAATGCAAATAACAAAAAATAGTCATAATACTTTTAAAGAAAAGAAACAAACTGGAAAGATTTACTTGACTAATATCAATAACTACCACAGTCATTAACACTGTTGTATTGGCTCAATAGTAGACAGAAAGAGCAATAAAAAAGAGAGACCACAAATGGAGCCCCCCACACGGCTACTTGATTCATGACAAGGGTGGCACCACAAGAGACACAGCCCATTCTTTTCAACAATCAGCGCTGGCACGACTGTGCGCCCATATAGAAAAAATAAAAACAGAACACGACCTCACACGACACACAAAAATCAACTCCACAAAAACTACAGACTTAAATTTAAAGGGGAAGTTATAAAGCATTCAGAAGATAATATAATTATCACCATGACTTTAGGGTAGGGAACTACTTCTTAAAATAAGACACACACAGACAAACCATAAAGTAAAAGTGAAAACTGACAAACTTAAATTCTGTTAATCAAAAGAAACTATAAAGAAAATAAGATAAGCCACAGAATGGGAGAAAGGAAATATTAGCAATACCTGTGTAACTGATGAACTTATATCCAGAATATAGAAAGGTTAATTACAAATAAATCAGAAAAAGACAGCCCAACGGAAAAATGGGTAGAAGACTTGCTCAAGCACATTGTACGTGTATATACACACATGCACACGAAAGTCAAAGGGCAATCAGACATTTTAGACATTCTGTCTCAATAACATACAGACAATAGTAAATCACACATTATCTAGATAAACAAAAGCGACTACTAGAGAACAGTTGAGACTGAACTGAAGAGGCTGGAGGGTGGGGCCGGAGGCACCTTTCGGCACTAAAAAATGAATAAACTGTACTCGTGAAGACTACAGAAGTGGCAAATGTTTCGTATATATACTCACAGTATATATACCACACACACACAAATCCATACAGATGTACGATTTTGATGAATAAAAAATAAAAGAAAGAAAAATATGTAAGAAAGGAAAAAGAAGAGGGAACGGGACAGGAGGAGGTAAAGTCAGGGTAACTGGAAAATCCTCTGGGAAATCCGGCTGTGAGGAGGAGCTGGAGCAGAGAAACAACTGGCGTGGACGGAGCTTCGGCGTGGCGTGTGGCTTACTACAGAACAAAGTGAATTCTGTAATGTGCATTATATCCCTATTTCCTTTCATGACAAGGAAGATGGCACAGGACAGGGCAATGTTTCCTTCTGTTATACCTACGGTCCCTTTCAGTCAGAGTCGACTCAACGGCACCAACAACAACAATGAACCCCAGGTTTTAATTTATGGCTCACATCTGACAATTATATCACTAAGCTAAAAATTCGTCCTCATTTCTTACCGCTTAACCATCATTCTCCCTTTGATATTTTAGTACATATATCTTATTATACCTATTCTACATGCCTTTAAAATCTGCTGTTTTTGCTGTTAGGTGCCCTTGAGCTGGTTCTGACTCACAGCAGCCTCACGTACAAAAGACCAAAACACTGTCTGGTCCTGCGCCATCCTCACAAGCCTTGGTATGTTCGGCCCACTGTTGCAGCCCCTGTGTCATCCCATCTCATTGAGGGGCTTCCTCTTGTTCGCTGACCCTCTACTCTACCAAGCATGGGACTGAGTCTCCTGATAACATATCCAAAGTAAGTCACAGTCTCACCATCCTTGCTTCTGAGGAGCATTCTAGTTGTACTTCTTCCAGGACAGATTTGTTCATTCTTTTGGCAGTCCATGGTATACTCAATATTCTTCACCAACACCACAATTCAAAGGCACCAATTCTTCTTTGGTCTTCCTTATTCATTGTCCAGCTTTCACATGCATACGAGGCGACTGAAAACACCACCTTGGGTCAGGCGCACCTTGGTCTTCAAGGTCACATGTTTGCTTTACAATGCTTTAAAGAGGGCTTTTGCAGCAGATTTGTCCAATGTAATGCGTCATTTGATTTCCTGACTCCTGCTTCCATGGGTGTTGACTGTTGATCCAAGTAAAATGAAATACTTGACAACTTCAATCTTTTTTCAGTTTATCATGATGTTGCATATTGGCCCATTGTGAGGATTTTTGTTTTATGTTGAGATGTAATCCATACTGAAGACTGCAGTCTTTGATCTTCATCGCTAAGTTCTTCAAGTCCTCTTCCCTTTCAGTAAACAAGGCTGTGTCAACTGCATAGTGCCGATCATCAGTGAGCCTTCCTCCAAGACTGACGCCCTGTCCTTCTTCATACAGTCCACCTTCTTGGATTATCTGCTCAGCATACAGACTGAATAGGTATGGGGAAAGAATTCAACCCTGACACCCACCTTTCCTGACTTTAAACCACGAAGTAGTATCCCCTTGGTCTGTCTGAACAACTGCCTCTTGATCTATGTACAGGTCCCTCATGAGCACAATTAAGTGTTCTGGAATCCCCATTCTTCATAATGTTATCCATAATTTGTTATGATCCAGACATTCGAATACCTTTGCATAGTCAATAAAACAAAGGTAAACATCCTTCTGGTATTCTCTGCTTTCAGCCAGGATCTATCTGACATCAGCAATGACATCCCTGGTTCCATGTCCTCTTCTGAATCCACGCTGAATTTCTGGCAGTTCCCTGTTGAAATACTGCCGCAGCCTCTTTTGAACGATCTTCAGCAGAATTTTACTTGAGTGTGATATCAATGATATCATTTGATAGCTTCCACATTTGGTTGGACCACCCTTCCTGTGAATAGGCACGAATATGGATCTCTTCCGGTCGGCTGGCCAGGTAGCTGTCTTCCAAATTCCTTGGCATAGGTGAATGAGCACTTGCAGCGCTGCATCCATTTGTTGAAACATCTCAATTAGTATTCCGTCAGTTCCTGGAGCCTTGTTTCTTGCCAATGCCTTCAGCGCAGCTTGGACTTCTTTCTTCAGTATCATCGGTTCCTGATCATATGCTACCTCCTGAAATGGCTGAACACCATCAAATTCTTTTTGGTATAGTGACTCTGAGTATTCCTTCCACCTTCTTTTGATGCTTCCTGCGTTGTTTAACATTCCCCCCCCTAAATTTTTCACTATTTCAACTTGAGGCTTGAATTTTTTCTTCAGTTCTTTCAGCTTGAGAAACACCGAGCACGTTCTTCCCTTTTGGTTTATCTCCAGCTCTTTGCACATGTCATTTTAACACTTTACTTGCCTTCTCAAGCTGCCTTTTGAATTCTTCTGTTCAGCTCTTTTACTTCATCAATTCTTCATTTTGTTTTAGCTACTCAGTGTTCAATACCAAGTTTCAGAGTCTCTTCTGACATCCATTTTGGTCTTTTCTTTCTTTGTCTTTTTAATGACCTCTTGCTTTCTTCATGGATGATGTCCTTGACATCATTCCACAACTTATCTGGTCTTTGGTCATTAGTGTTCAACATAACAAATCTGTACTTGAGATGGTCTCTAAAATTCCGTGAGATATGTTCAAGGTCGTACTTCGACTCTTGTGGACTTGTTCTAATTTTCTTCAATTTCAACTTGAACTTGCATATGAGCAATTGATGGTCTGTTCTGCAGTTGGTCCCTGGCCTTGTTCTGACTCATGATATTGAGCTTTTCCATCGTCTCTTTTCACAGATGTAGTCTATTTGATTCATGTGTATTCTACCTAGTGATGTCCACGTGTATAAAAAAAAAAAAAAAAATGTTGGAAAAAGGTTATTTGCAATGAAGAAGTCGTTGGTCTTGCAAAATTCTATTGTGATCTTCGGCATCGTTTCTATCGCCAAGGCCGTATTTTCCAACTACCCATTCTTCTTCGTTTCCAATTTTTCCATTCTGATCACCAGTAATTATCAATGAATCCTGACTGCATGTATCAATTTCAAACTCCAGGAGGTGGTAAGAATCTTCAATTTCTTCATCTTTGGCCTTAGTGGTTGATGCATAAATCTGAGTAGTAGTCACATTAGCTGGTCTTCTTGTAGGTGTATGGATAATATCCTATCACTGAGAGCCTGGTACTTCAGGACAGATCTTCAATAAAATCTGCTAGGCTTCAGTAAATAAAATTCCAAAGAAAGACTGAATACACAGAATTCTAAACATACCTGTTATGATATTTTATCTTTTCTTGATTCAGAGGAGATTTGGAGGTCTTGCAATGTCTCGTTATATTATCATAAAAACCAGCTATCTGTATAAATTTTTTTAATCTGCAATTCTGAATAATTTCTCTGCTGCACAAACATGTTGGTATGGTTTCTCTGTATGTGCTAGTCTCCTCTCTGTGCCTCACATAGAGGCAGGGTAGGAAAGTGGCTAAGAATCAGGCATATATGAGTTTTAATTCTAGCTGTGACCCTTTGGACAAGTCATTGGCCTCTCACCTTATTTCCTCATCTATAAAGTAAGGATAATAATAGTAATATCAAGGAGTCGTGTTGAGGCAATGGTTAAGTGCACAACTGCTGACCAAAAGGTTGGCAGTTTGAATCCACTCAGAGACTCTACAGCGGGAAGACCTGGAAATCTGGTCCCATAAAGATTACAGTCTAGGAAACCCGATGAGGCAATTCTACTCTGTCACATGGGGTCGCTGTGTGTCAGAAAATCAACTCGGTGGTACCCAGCAACAATATGTGCGAACACATGGTAAGGATTGAATAAATGTTTAATGAAGGAAGAAGTGAATGAATGGATGGATATCTGGGAAGGATGGGTATTTGGGAAAGAAGGTACCAAAATAAAAGACTTTGTACGTGAACTGTATACACCGTATCTGTAGATCTACAATACACCTGTGTATTCACCTTCTTATTTCCTCGTCTTTGTTAAAAGCCAAAGACTAGTGATGAAAACCTCTTCACCACAAGGTCAATTCAGGGAACATAAAAGTAAAAGCGTGGGTGAATTTCTTTTTTTTACGAAAAATCACCTTTTTTTATCGGGAAATACAACATATGCAACTGCATTTGAACATTCTTTTACTGTTTTCCTGTGATTACGGTAAAAGCTTTTCGTCTTTTCTTTTGGCGGGGAGGGGAGTATTTCACAAACTACACCAAGCATAGCCTATACTACCTGATTGTAATGCAATGCAGTGAACCAACCTATTTTGACCCTGAAGAATCTTCTGAGGCTCATTCCTTTGTCATTCCCTGATTGATCTTGTAAGCTGCTGTGCTCTTTAAAATAAGACATTTTTTTTTCTATTGCTAATCAGACAAATGACACAAATAAGCATTTCTCAGTCTACTTACTTTGAAACACATAATTTTCATCAGTTCCTTTTTTCTTCTTGACAGAAGCCACAGTGAGGGGAACTTACTTCAAAATGCCCCTCCCTCTTCATTCTTCTCAGCCTTAGGCTGGGTTCCTCACTGTCTCCATAAGGTTATTCCCCCAGTGTCCTCACAATGGCCCTATTCACCCCTCCTCAATGCCAACAGCACAAGGCCATGCAGTGGCCACAGAGAGCTTGGCTCTCGCCAGGGAGGTTCTTGAAATTAAACAGTAGGCAATCTCTCAAACTTACACAGTCCATGCTTGGTCCCTGGTTGCTCATCACTGTACCAGATCAGCTTGTTACAAGGAGTGTACTTGGTGACATGGTAGGAAGTAAGCAAGTTCTCTAAGGACACCCACCAGCAAGGGTAGCCAGCCCAGGTAAGGTCAAGAGCCAGCTTCAGCCACAGAGGGTCACAAGACAGAACGTCTCAGAAAAGAGAACTTGGTGCCACTGCAATGCTTCTCCCTACTGCTGGGGAATAAGATGGCCCTCACCGTTCCATGTGGCCAAGGAGATCTTCCAAGGACTGGATACTCAGTAACTATGGTAAAAAAAAAAAAAAAACCAAAAAACATAAAACTCTTCCCATTTACCCTAGGGTCCACAAGCACAGTTTGGAATGGTGGCTTGGTAACATCCAGTTCCGGGACCATGAATGGGCTGTCTCTGTCCCAGAGTTTTAAGGCACACCTTAGTAGCACGCTCGTTTGGAATATCCTATTCACCTTGAAAAATTCGGCTCACTAGACAGTGAAAGTTTACAGGAGTAATATTTCAGGACTATAACCTCGAGAAGTGGTTTAGTTCTTAGAAACCAGCCAGTCAGTCGGCTACATACTGAATAAGCATCAGGAAAGGGACTTGCTAAGCTAAGGCCCTTTGTGTGAATTTTGGCTCAGGGATTCACGTGCAAGGATACAGGGGTTACTGTCATCAATGCTGCAGTTGTCCAGGATCAACGGAATGCCATCCAGCTCATTCACCTAGAACGGAAAAGACAAAGTTACCACCCATGTTGAAAGCGGCCTGGTTATGGATGGTTTATAGATAACCTGCTTCTCTTTTCTATTTCCTCACTCTTTGTTATGATGTTGTTTGTGCAATTATCTGAAACACCTATATGAAGCACCTATATCAACCCAGAAGTACTTAAAAACCAGACATTTAAACAAAAAGTGATACTTCGTTTTTGCTTCACCCTTCCTCAAAATCGTGGCAGCAACTGGATAAAAAGATAGAAATGGGTCTGTTTCTATCACTGTCGGCCAGGATAAATTCCAAATGGATCAGACACCTCAACCTAAAGCAAGAAAACACACCCGTACTGGAAGAAAGCACACATGAACTCCTTTCACAAGCTGTGGTAGAAAAAGCTTCCCTAACTCTGATGCAGAGTCCAGATACAGTCGGGGAAGCTTTTAAATCTGACTATATTAAAAAAAAAAAAAAAAAAAAAACTGGGAAAATTATTTGTAAGCTGTCAGAGGAAAAGGATTACTCACATGTATTTTAATACATAAAGACTTCTAAAAACTGAGGAGAAAAGGCCATCAATCTCACAGACAAAAGGCCGAAAGGTATGAACACATAGCAGAGAAAATGAAATGCAGATGGACTATTAAGACTTCAGAGTCTGTTCAGCCTGTGCTCATGCTAAGAGAAAGGCAGGTTATAATTACACCGAGATACTACTACTCACCTAGCAGACCGGCAAGAACCAAGTCTGACCAGATACTCTGCTAGAGAGGACCTGGGAGAACAGGCGCGCTCACGGACTGCTGGAGTGAACGCTAAATGGCCCAACCGCCACGGCAGGGAACTGGGCAACATGCAGCAACATCACGTGTGTATCTACTCTCTGACCCAGTAATCCCATTTCTAGGAAACACGAACAAAAACACGCCTCTCAGTGAAATTACGTTTGCAAAGGCTATGCACTGTAGCACAACTGGTTTTTTTTTAACAACTTTACTTAGATATAATTCATGCCACAAAATTCACTCTTTTAAAGTGTACATTTCAGTGGCTTCAGCATATTGAGCTGTGTATCCACCATCACCATCTCATTTTGGTACATTTTCATTACTCCGAAAAGAAACCTCACACCCATTCAGCTGCTATTCCTCATTTCTCCTTTCCCTGTTGTTGTTGTTAGGTGCCGTCGAGTTGGTTCAGACTCACAGAGACCCCATGGACAACAGAACGTAAATCCTGCCTGGTCCTGCGCCATCCTCACAATTGTTGCTATGCTTGAGCCCACTGTTGCAGCCACTGTCTCAAATCCATCTCATTGAGGGTCTCCCTGTTTTCCGCTGACCCTGTACTTTACCAAGCATGATGTCCTTCTCCAGGGACTGATCCCATCTGATGACATGTCCAAAGAATGTGAGACATAGTCTCACCATTCTCACTTCTAAGGAATCTTCTGACTGTACTTCTTCCAAGACATTTTGTTCGTTCTTTTGGCAGTCCATGGTATATTCAATATTCTTCGCCAACACCACAATTCAAAGGTGTCAACTCTTCTTCGGTCTTCCTTATTCTCCTTCCCCAGCCCCTGGTAATTACTAATCTATATTCTGTCCCTATGGATTTGCCTATTCTGGACATTTCACATAAAAGAAATCACACAATACGTGGCCTCTTATGTCTGACTTAGCAGAAGTTTTCAAGGTTCATCTATGTTGTACGTATGGGCACTTTATTCCTTTTTATGACTGAATAATATTCCACTGTATGTTTATTTTACATGGCCATTTTGTTTATTTATTCATCAGCTGATGGACATTTGGGTTGTTTCTTCAGAAGAAAAGCCTAGTGATCTACTTCCAAAAAACCAGCCACCAGAAACGCTACTGAGCAACACTCTACTCTGACACACAAGGGGTCACCATGAGTCAGAGCTCTTTTTTTTTTTTTTTGGTTTAGTATATACTAAGCAATGACAGACATGTTAATGATCTCTGACAATGCCAGGGAAAGTATCATCAGCTCCATTTTGCAGATAAAGGAAATTGAGACTCTGAAGTTCAGTATTCTGCCTTGGTATGCCTACCTAATTAATATTACTCAGAGTGAGGTCTGAAGACCACCGTCAGTCTGCCAGAACAGATACTGGCAGGGCGAGCAATTTGACAGCGACGCTATGCCTGCAGAATCTCATAATAAATTCTGGGCTTGAAACTTCTTTTTAAAAATTTCATTTTTCTAGTAATTCATTTCTGTATTTTATAAGAATACTAGTCTAAAATGGTTTAGGGGAAAATAAACTGGTTCTTCCTCACAGACAATCTGCGAAGCACTGGTGCAGAGCTGGACCACTAGAGAGGGCTGGTCTCGGAGGGAACCACGTGGTAGCGATGCACAGAGAGAAGTCCTACGGCCAAGCCGGCAGTGGCCAAACCCGAGACTGCACCCAAAACTTCCCAAGGCAGCCCTACACCCTCACTCCTCCTCTGATAACCTACCAGCAGGATGGGGGTGCCAACAACAAAGTCTCCAAACAGAAGAGGAGAGCTTCTGCCAAGTGCATGTGCCCCCTGATGGATGGCAACATGAGGAGAGACCCAGAAAGGAGGAGCAAGGACTGGCTGGTCTCTGTGACGTGTGCCCCGACCCGAGCCTTCTTAAGTGCGGTATACCTCCGCGCCAGACGGAGCTTGCTGCTGCGCTCAGAGTTTGGTTCAGCTGGGGGGACAGAGCGTGAGGCTCAGAGGAAAGGCCTTCCTGACGAAGTGGCATTTAGCCTGAGATGAGAGGAACGAACAAGAATTAAACAGACAGGTCACGGGGGCTGTAGAGAGCTTTTTGGGCAGGAAAGCAGGCATGGAAGCTGGGGCTAAGACGCAGCATGGAGGAGCACAGCACAGGGACTGAGAAGCGAGTGCTGTGGGGCCAGACCGCGGGGGTGGAGTATGGCTCCACCATGAATGAGCTGTGCAGCCATGGGCCATTTCACTCTGAGACTGAATTCCCTCATCTGTAAAATCGGGATGTCTTAGTTAACCAGTGCTGCTGTAACAGAAATACCACAAGTGGATGGCTTTAACAAAAAGAAATTTATTCTTTCATAGTCTAGAAGGCCAGAAGTTCGAATTAAGGGCACAAACTCTAAGGAAAGGCCTTCTCTCTCTATTGGCTCTGGAGGAAATTCCTTGTCGTCAATCTTCCCCTGGTCTAGGAGCATCTCAATACAGAGGGGCCTTGGGTCTCCTGACACTTCATTCTTGCTGGCACAAGGTCCTCTGTCTCTCTGCTCACCTTTCTCTTTTATATACACAACCTAATCTTGCAGATTGAGTCCTGTCTCATTAACATCACTTCCTCTGATCCCACCTCATTAATAACATCATAGAGGTAGGATTTACAAGGCATAGGAAAATCACATCAAATGACAAAATGGTGGACAATCGCACAATACTGGGAATCATGGACTAGCCAAGTTGATACACATTTCTAGGGGGGACATAATTCAATCCATAACAGGGGATTGCAGGGCTGACACATCAAGGCGTGACCGTGAGTACAAGTACGTGACTACACACGGGAGGAGGCGAGAACGCCTGGTGAAGAGCAGGGCCAACGGGGGCAATGGTTGGTAATGCCAGTGCTGACTGGAAACGTTCAGCTGGCTGGAGCAAGGGGTATAAGAGGCAGCTTCCTGACAGCATGAGGAAACCAGAAGGTAATTTTCACAGAGCTGAGCTGACAATTATACTCTGCATCAGGCAAAACTGCTCATTAATTTTCACTTTTTAGTGGGTGAGAAATACAAGTATTCAGGATTTACTATTCAATGCAAGAGAAACATCTCACTTTCTGGAAAAAAAAAAAAAAGGAGTATTCTGAGAATTTGAAGGACACAAAATTACACTCCAAAAATTGAAAATTTAAACAAGCAACAAGAGTGAATTAATGAGCTCCTGAAAATCATGGTTACACTGGGATTGAGGCTGAACCGAGGGAATGCTTTCCTGGGTCAATACTTCTCATACGGCTACATTATGAACTGACAGAGGAGAACTCCTTACAGAAGACTATTAATCGTGCATAACATAAATGACCTATTCTAGACAAGGATGGCAGTGGCTTTAGGGCAACACATAATTATACACCTTAGAATGAACCCAGGTCAAGGCCACTAGGTAAAGTGTACATCAATGCAGCACCTTAGGAGGGACGACTGACACAACACAAGTTGTGTTCCTAAAAGCTGAAGTTCATGGCTGCAGCTACACGTGTGGAGCTGGGTCTGGGGCAGGGAAGAACAATTAGGACACTGACGAGTTTTCTTCTGTCCGCACTTCATAAAACCAGGAAGCTGTTTGTTTCTTTACCTAACATGTTGGGAACTGATTCTGGACCTGTAATGAGTCACAAATTGTAGTTCCCACCAAGGAGCCAAGCTCAGTCAATGCTTCCACATGCTAACACGTTTTCAGCAAGACAGCAAGTATGGCTTAAACAAACTAACACCTAGCCTCTGGAAATACAGCGTAAACAGAAGGACAATTAATTGACTTGCTAACTGTTCACTCCTACCTTACTTAGCCAATTATCTCAGAGAATGAACTCTCCAAGGTCAAAAGGCCCAACTCTAAGAATCATATCTAAGCTCCTGGGGAAATACATTGGGGTGGCAGAAAACAGAGCCTCAATTATTCTGGGTGCCCTCATGCTGCATGGTAAATACAAAAATCTGCAGAAAGGCAAGAGCACAATACCAACTTAGGTCAAAACCTCATATTTAAATATATATACTGAATCACGTCTAACTGACATTTGATAAAATGTGCTCAGAATATAGCTCCTCAATAAAGAGATCAACAGAGTCCTCACTGAAGGGAATGAGTGAGTACCCCAAGTGTGGCAACCCTCACCCAAGCTTTCCATGTAGCGATGAAGCCAAGGCATCCTTAGACAGCCAATTCTGACAAAGCTCGAGACCCAGGGAGGCTGCCAGATGAAATGGACTGTCCAGTATCAGGTGGAAGCACAGGTCCACCAAAATGGACTCAATTACCATGTCTCTCCCTCTTGAAGAGTCACAGAGATCTTCATCTGAGCTCCGGCTCAACTTTTTAATTGCATGACCTCAGGGAGGTTTCTGACTTCATTAAAGTCTAGATTTTCTCATGTTAAGAGGGTACTACAAACCTCATAGGGTTACTAGGAGGATTACTGAGAAAGAATACATCAGGAGCCCAACCTATAAAAAGAGCACAAGAAACGACAACTATTTTTAATACGATTTTTGCTTGGTTCTGAGATCCCGAAGGTTGCCTTTCCTGCCCACACTTGAAAACAGCTGGACGTAGTAACCCCTCCCAACAACTAGTTGTTCTTACGAAAAGTTTGAGAATATAAAGATCTATGTCTACAGTTACAAGAAATATGGGTGACTCTAGGAGACTGCTGTGTTATTTCCCGACTGTCCCATGAGTTCAGATGGACCCGTGCGAGACTGACTTCTACCCTACTCTTCTGCTGCCCCCTGCCTCATACAGCAGCTATGTTCTAAGTCCCACAGAAATTTCTTACCATTTATCTTTGTACTGCATTAATTTCCAAGGTGTTTGTGCAGCTTAACACTGGGCATTTCATGACAGAGATGCTGCTTCTGTCCCCAACACCAGAGAACAATTAACTCAAGGAGCAACAAGAAAGCAAGTGGCCTGCATTTTGCAGAGTCATCTAAGAAGGGTAATCTTTGTACAGTGGTACAACTCAGAACGAAGTCGAGGCCAGTAGCTTTCGACCTTGGCTTCACATTGGACTCACCTGGGGAGGTTTCAAAAGGTATCAATCAATGCCTTGGCCCAACCCTGGAAGAAAGGAATCAGAATCCCTGGGTGAGGCCTGGGCATCAGTGTTTCAGATGAAGTTTCCAGGAGACTCCAATACGCAGCTAAGTGGAGGCAAAGCCTTAGAGAACTGCTGCTGTAGTTGTCCTCAGCTACCATGGAGGTGATCTGGGACTCACAGGGACCCCATGTGTCACCCAGGGACTACAAGAGAACTACTGCAGTCGCCAAAGAAACTCCTAAAACAAACACAAGGCGCTTCACAATCCTCCCTTTACCTGGTGCTGTTTTCTTTATATTAAAATGAACTTCACTGAAGTATAATTAACAGAAGGTGCAACTGTTCCTATGTGCTGGTGGTAACCGCCGTTGAGTCGATTCCAACTCCTGGTGACCCTATGCGTGCAGAGTAAAACTGCTCCACAGGTTGTCAAGGCTGTGACATTCTGGAAGCAGGTCACCAGGCCTGTCTTTCGAGGAGTCTCTGGGAGGGTTCCGACTGCCAAGCTTTCGGCTACTAGTGGAGCACTTAACAGTCTGCACCACGCAGGTTACACTCCCACGTCACCACAACCAAATCAAGGTGTAGAACATTTCTACCACACCCAACAAGTTTCCTGTGCTTCTTCGCAGTCACTGCCTCTCATCACCCAGTCCTAGGCAACCACTACCTGCTATCTGTCACTATGAATACATTTTTGTCTGTTCTATAATATAAATGAAATCATATAAAATAAAGTCTTTTGATTCTTCAGCGTATGTTTTAGATTCCTCCATGTTGTAGCAGGTGTCAATAGTTTATCTCTTTTCAGTTCTGATTATCAATATACCACAATTTATTGTCCATTCCCGTACTGATGGACATTTGGGTGATTTCCAGTTTTATCTATTATGAAACAAAGGCACTACTAACGTTCAGATCTACCCTGAAATACAACACTGTCAGTGATAAAAAAGTAGACCAGTTAATATGACTATTATTCAAATTTATGTACCGACCACTAATGCCAAAGATGAAGAAACTGAAGATTTTTATGAACTTCTGCAGTATGAAATTATTCAAACATGCTATCAAAATACACTGATAATTACTTGCGATTGGGATGGAAAGTTGGCAACAAAGAAGAAGATTGGTAGTTGGAAAATGTGGCCTTGGTGACAAAAACAACACTGGAGATCACATGATAGAATTTTGCAAGACCAACGACTTCTTCCCTGCAAATACCTTTTTTTCACCAACATAAACGACGACTATACACATGTACCTCACCGGATGGAATACAAAGAAATCAAATCGATTACATCTGTGGGAAGAAACAATGGAGAAGCCTCAATATCATCAGTCAGAATAAGGTCAGGGGCCGACTGTGGAAGAGACCATCAACTGCTCATATGCAAGTTCAAGATGAAGCTGAAGAAAATTAAAACAAGTCCACAAAAGCCACGAAAGCCAAAGTATGATTTTGAGTATATCCCATCAGAATTTAGAGACCATCTCAAGAACAGACAGGACACACTGAACACTAATGACTAAAGAACGGGTAATTTGTAGGATGGCATCAAGAACATCATGCCTGAAGGACATAAAGTACCATTAAAAAGAAAAACAAGACCAAAACTGGTATCAGAAGGCACTCTGAAACTTGTTCTTGAAAGCCGAGTAGCTAAAGCAAAAGGAAGAAATGATGAAGTAAAAGAGATAAGTGAAAGATTTCAAAGGGTGGCTTAAGAAAAAGTAGTTTTATAATGAAATGTGCAAAGGCCTGGAATTAGAAAAGTAAAAAGAACACACTTGGCATTTCTCAAGCTGAAAGAACTAAAGAAAAAATTCAAGTCTCAAGTTGGAATTTTGAAGGACTCGATATGCAAGAATTTGAACAACACAGGAAGCATCAAAAGAAGAGGGAAGGAACTGGTCAAAATTCAACCATTTCAGGGGGTAGCATATTCTCAAAAACTGAAGGTACTGAAGGAAGAAGTCCAAGCTACACTGAAGGTATTGGCAAAAAACAAGCCTCCAGGAACTGATGGAGTAGCAACTGACATGTTTCAACAAATGGATGCAACACTGGAAGCGCGCACTCTTCTATGCCAAGAAATTTGGAAGATAGCCACCTGGTCAACTAAATGGAAGAGATTCATATCTGTGCCCATTCCAAAGAAGGATGATCCAACAGAATGCAAAAATTATCAAACAATATCATTAATATCACATACAAAATTTTGATGAATATCATTCTAAAACAGTTGCAGCAGTATATCAACAGGGAACTGCCAGAAATTTAAGCTGGATTCAGAAGAGGACATATAACCAGGGATATCATTGCTGATGTCAGATGGATCCTGGCTGGAAGCAGAGAATACAAGGAAGTTGTTTACCTGTGTTTCATTGACTATGCAAAGGCATTTGACCGTATGGATCGTAACAAATTAGGGATAACACTGCAAAGAAATGGGAATTCCAGAATACCTAATTATGCTCATGTGGAACCTGCACACAGACCAACAGTCGTTCAAACAGAACAAGGGGATCCTGCATGATTTAAAATCAGGAAAGGTGTGTGTCACCTTTCACCATACCCATTCAATCTGTATGCTGAGCAAATAATCCGAGAAGCTGGACTCTATGAAGAACAGGGTATCAGGATTGGTGGAAGACTCATCAACAACCTGTGATATGCAGATGACATAACCCTGCTTGCTGGAAACAAAGAGGACTCGAAGCACTTATTGATGAAGATCAAAGACCACAGCCTTCAGTATAGAATACACCTCAACATAAAAACCAAAAAAATCCAAACCCACTGCCATAGAGTCGTTTCCAACTCACAGCAACCCCACAGGACAGAGAAGAGCTGCCCCCATAAGATTTCTAAGGAGCACCTGGTGGATTCGAACTGCCAACCTTTTGGTTAGCAGCCATAGCTCTTAGCTAGCGCCATCAGGGTTTCCCTCAACATAAAGAAAACAAAAATCCTTACAACCAAGCCATTAAGCAACATCATGATAAACAGGGAAAACACTGCAATTCTCAAGGATTTTTTTTACTTAGATCCACAACCAACGCTAATGGAAGACGCCAAAAACCAAACCTGTTGCAGTCAAGGACATTCTGACCCATACGGACCTCACAGGAGAAAGCAGTACTGCTTCTCCAAGGGTTTCCAAGGAGTGGATGTTGGATTCGAACTGCCGATAAATGCCTGGAGGACCCCACTCCACCAGTAAACTTCGGATAGAAGGCACTTAGCTCTCTTGCTCCATAAGTCAGCAAGCCCAGCTCTATCGATAAATGCCCGGAGGCACTCTACTCCTCCAGGAAGCCTCCTGCACACAGGTACTCAGCTCTCTTGCTCCCTAAGTTGGCTCCAGCACTGTATGGCGCTGGTCTCCTGGTTCTACTACTGCCAGTTCTTTGCAACTGCCACTTCGGTTCTCTGCCCATTTACAGTTTTAAATAGCTTCTACATTTTAAGTATCTGTTAGAGCACCACCCCACACTCTCAGTACCAAATTCTGTCTTAGTCATTTAATGCTGTTATAACAGAAATACCACAAGTGGATGCCTTTAACAAGGAGAAATTTATTTCCTCACAGTAAAGTACGCTGAAAAGTCCAAATTCAGGGTGTCAGCTCCAGGGGAAGGTTTTCTCTCTCTGTTGGCTCTGAAGGACAGTCCTTCTCATCAATCTTCTCCTGCACTAGGAGCTTCTCCATACAGGAACCCAAGGTACGAAGAATGAGCTCTGCTCCTGCCACTGCTTTCTTTGTGGTATGAGGTCCCCCTGTCGCTCTGCTTGCTTCTCTTTTATGTCTCAGAAGAAAGAGCTCAAAACACAATGCAATCCTGCAGACTGAGTCCTGTCTCATCAACACAACTGCCGCCCATCCCCTCCATTAACATCACAAAAGCAGGATTTACAACACATAGGAAAACCACATCAAATGACAAAATGGTGGACAATCACAGAATACCAGGAATCATGGCTGAGCCAAACAGATACACACATTTTTGGGTAACACAATTCAGTATGAAAGTGCAGGACTGGGCAGTGTTTCATTCTGTTGTACATGGCATCGCTATGAGTCGGAAGCAACTGGACAGTACCTAACAACGTACTTAACAAAAAGGTTGATTTAAGTTTATCATTCTATTGTTTTCTATTTTTCTTAATGGTTCTTTTTTGCCTTTTCTCTTAAGAGTGAGTATTTTTCAGCATTCATTTCTTGATCCACAATTAGCCTATTAACTGTATCTTTTTCCTTTTTTTTTTAAGAGGTGGCACTAAGGTTTACAATATGCATCTTTAACTTGTTCCAGTCTGCCTACAAATAGAACATTTCACACACAACATTAAGAATCTTACAATGTAATACCACACTCCACCTTTGAGCAACTGCTCTCATATATCTTACTTCTCCATACATCATAAATTCCTAAATGCACTGTTGTTATCTTTGCTTTAACAAGCCAAACATGTTTAAAATAAATCAAAAAGTGAAAATAAAAGTATTTTATTCTTACACACATATTTAACTTTTCCAGTGCTCCTGACCACTTTGTACAGAACCAGGTTTCCATGTGCTACCATCCTCCTTTGGCTGGCAGAACATCTTTGAACATTCTTAATGGTACACTTCTCCTTGTGACAAATTCTCTCAGCTCGTATCTGTCGGGAAATGTCTTCATTCTGTTCACACTTAGGAAGGATACTTTGGCTGGATATAGAACTGACAATTTTCTGTTAGCATTTTAAAGATGTCAGTGAATTAATTTGCATCTGACATTATTTCTGAGGCGAATTATGCCCTCATTTTTATTCTTGCTCTCTCATATCTGTCTTTTCTCCCCAGGATGACTGCTTTGAAGATTCAATCTTTACCACTCTTTTCCAGCAATTTGATCGTACTATGCCTTGGTGTACTTTTCTTTGCGTTTTTCTTGTTTCTTGGGCATGTAAGTTTATACTTTTCATACCATTAGGAATAATTTTGGCCATTATTTTTTTAAGTGTTTTTCTGCCTTCGTTCCTTTTCTGGAACTCCAATTATGTGTATGCTACACTGCTTAATATTGTCCTGTAAGTCACTGAAGCTTCCTCGGGGATTAGAAATTCACAATATCTTTCAACCAATGTCTGAAACAACTGTTTCACATATTTTGTCCAGTTTTCTAGTTGTTTACTTTGGGAGGACTAGTCTCATATCAGCTTCACTGCCATAGCTGGAGGCAAAGTTAATGTGTTTTGTTTAAAAAACATTTTTAAAATTTTGAAATAATCTTAACATAAAGTTATCTTTTCTTTAAATCGGCAGAAAAAACATCTTTCTAGGCATGGGGAATACACAGTCATTATACCAAAAACAATTAGTCGATGTTCAACCATTTCAAGAAGTAGTATAAGATCAGGAACTGATGGTACTGAAGGAAGAAGTCCAAGCTGCTCTGAAGGCATTGGCAAAAAACAAGGCTCCAGGAATTCACGGAAAATCAACTGAGATGTTTCAACCAATGGATGCAGCACTGGGGGCCCTCATTCCTCTATGCCAAGAAATATGGAAGACAGCTTCCTGGCCAACTGACTGGAAGAGATCCATATATATGCCTATTCCCAAGAAAGGTGATCTAACCAAATGCGGAAATTATAGAACAATATCATTAATATCAGACACAAGGAAAATTTTGCTCAAGATCATTCAAAAACGGCTGCAGCAGTGTATCGACAGGGAACTGCCAGCAGTTCAGGCCGATTTCAGAAGAGGACGTGGAACCAGGGATATCACTGCTGATGTCAGATGGATCCTGGCTGAAAGCAGAGAATACCAGAAGGATGTCTACCTGTGTTTTATTGATAATGCGAAGGCATTCGACCGTTTGGATCATAAGAAATTATGGATAACATTGTGAAGAATGGGAATTCCAGAACACTTAATTGTACTCATGAGGAGCCTTTACATAGATCGAGAGGCAGCTGTTCAGACAGAACAAGGGGATACTGATTGGTTTGAAGTCAGGAAAGGTGTACGTCAGGGTATTCAATCCGTATGCTGAGCAAATAATACGAGAAGCTGGACTATAAGAAGAAGAACGGGGCATCAGGATTGGAGGAAGACTCATTAACAACCTGCGTTATGCAGATGACACAACCTTGCTTGCTGAAGGAGAAGAGGACTTGAAGCACTTACTGATGAAGATCAAAGACCACAGCCTTCAGTATGGATTACACCTCAACAGAAAGAAAACAAAAATCCTCACAACTGGACCCAATGAGTAACATCATGATAAACGGAGAAAAGACTGAAGTTGTCAAGGATTTCATTTTACTTGGATCCACAATCAACAGCCATTGAAGCAGCAGTCAAGAAGTCAAAAGACACACTGCACTGGGTAAATCTGCTGCAAAGGACCTTTTTAAAGTGATGAAGAGCAAAGATGTCACCTTGAAGACTAAGGTGCGCCTGACCCAAGCCATGGTATTTTCAGTCACATCATATGCATGTGAAAGCTGGACAATGAATAAGGAAGACCGAAGAAGAACTGACGCCTTTGAATTGTGTTGACGAAGAATATTGAGTATACCATGGAGTGCCGGAAAAATGAATAAATCTGTCTTGGAAGAAGTACAACCAGAATGCTCTTTAGAGGCAAGGATGGCAAGACTGCGTCTTACATACTTCGGACATGTTGTCAGGAGGGATCAGTCCCTGGAGAAGGACATCATGCTTGGCAGAGTACAGGGTCAGCGGAAAAGAGGAAGCCCCTCAAGTGAGGTGGACTTATAGTGGCTGCAACAATGAGCCCAAGCACAACAATGATTGTAAGGATGGCGCAGGACCGGGCAGTGTTTCGTTCTGTTGTGCACAGGGCCGCTATGAGTCGAAGTGGACTCGACGGCACCTAACAACAACACAACAAGGCACGTGGATACCTCTGTGGCACTATTCAAATGTGCCTGATAACCTGTAAGCCTGCTTACATCACAAGCATAAACACACACAATCAAAGTGAAAGGCTTTGGTTGTAACGACAGAAGACAGCGCAGTCAAAGTGTGCGTACTACGGACCACTCAAACGCCAGAAAGGTGTGAACACACCCACACTGAAGTCCTGTAAGATAATCAAAAGCAGAAGAAAAGACCTAACATCTCAACTGAGGAAAATCAACCTCCTTTACCATCCATAAAAAAATAAACACATAAAAACAAACAAGTAAATGAAAGAGAAGCGGGAGAAAACCCTAAGACAACATTCCAAACTGAATCAGATTTCAAACAAAAATTTTAGAAAATGATAAAATACTTTGCATCAGAGAAATTTAAAAAACTAGGAAAAGAAATGGACTACAAATAGGAAAAAAAAAAAAAAAAACAACCAAAGAGCTGATGGAATTCAGAGAAATTAAAAACATACAATTATCAAAAAAAGAAGACTAAATTACAGGGTACCCTTGATACAATCAAATGAAAATTTAATAAAAGGCACCGAACAAACTCAGGGAACCCACCAAGGGAATGAAATGCGATAAAGACAGAAATAAAAAGGATGAGAGAGAAAGTGATAAGAACATAAGAAAGGCAGTACCTGAAGAAGGAAATAAGTACCTCAAGAAGGACAATAAAACACAACTAGTATTTGAAGTTATACTCCAAGAAAACGTTTCAGAAATAGAAAAAGACCTTAATCTACATATTCAAAGGGCCTCCCTCAAGTCTCCAGGGTACTTAGAAAAATCAATAAAGAGTAACTGAGACATAAGCTAGTAAATTAGATTTTGAAGATAAAAAATCCTGTAAGGTCTTGGTGCAATGAATTACTTATCCTGGCCCTTCTAGCCATGGTCTTTGTGATTCACACACAATGACTGGTTGTTGCTATTAGATGCCCTCAAGTCAGTTCCGACTCATAGCAACCCTATCTACAACAGTACGGAACACTGCCCAGGCCTGCACCATTCTTAAAATCCTTGTTACGCTTAAGCTCATTGTTGCAGCCATGGTGTCAATCCATTTCATTGAGGGTCTTCCTCTTTCTCTTTCTCACTGACTCACTGCTTTACCAAGCATGATGCCCTTCTCCTGGGACTGATCCCTTCTGACAAAATGTCCAAAGAAATGTGAGGTGCAGCCTCACCATTCTTGCTTCTAAGGAACACTGTGGTGAATCATCTTCCAAGACAGATTTGTTCATTCTTTTGGCAGTCCATGGTATATTCAATATTCTTCTCCAATTCAAAGGTGTCAATTCTTCTTCAGTCTTCTTTATTCATTGTTCAGCTTTCACATGCATGTGAGACGATTAAAAACACCATGGCTTGGGTCAGGCGTAGCTTAGTCCTCAAGGTGTTATCTTTGCTTTTTAACACTTAAAAAAGGCTTTTGCAGCAGATTTGCCCAATGCAGTATGTCTTTTGATTTCCTGACTGGTCCTTCCATGGGTGTTGATTGTGGATCCAAAACAATGAAATCCGTAACAACTTCACTTTTTCTCCACTTATCATGATTTTACTTAATGATCCAGTCGAGAGGATTTTTGTTTTCGTTATGTTGAGGTGTAATCCATACTGAAGGCTGTGGTCTTTGATCTTCATCAGTAAGTGCTTTAAGTCCTCTTCACTTTAGCAAACAAGGTTGTATCATCTGCATAACGCAGGCTATTAATGAGTCTTCCTCCAGCTTCTTGGATTATCTGCTCAGCATACAGATTGAATAGGTATGGGGAAAGGATACAACTGTGACGCACACCTTTGCTGACTTTAAACCACAAAGCATCCCCTTGTTTTGTCCAAACAACTGCCTCTTGATCTATGTAAAGATTCCTCAGGAGCACAATTAAGTGTTCTGGAATTCCCATTCTTCCCAACGTTATCGATAATTTGTTATGATCCATACAGCTGAATGCCTTTGCATAGTCCATAAAACACAAGTGAACATCCTTCTGGTATTCTCTGCTTTCAGCCAGGATCCATCTGACATCAGCAATGATATCCCTGGTTCCACGTCTTCTTCTGAATCCAGCCTGAATTTCCAGCAGTTTCCCTGTCGATACACTACTACAGGCGCTTTTGAATGATCTTGCTTCGGTGCGATTAATGATATTGCTTGATAATATCTGCATCCGGTTAGATCACCTTTCTTGGGAATAGGCATAAATATGGATCTCTTCCAGTCGGTTGGCCAGGTAGCTGTCTTCCAAATTTCTTGGCATAGATGAGCGAGCACTTCTAGCACTGCTATCAGTAGGAACACATCTTATGATACACCGAGAATGGCAGAGCATCGCTTCTGTGACATTCTTACAAAAAAACACATATCCTGAATTTAATCATGAAAAAACCCCTCAGAACATTCCATAAAGTGAGAATTCTACAAAACAGCTATGCTTCAAAAGAGTCAAGGTCGGGAGGCAGAGCCAAGGTGGCAGAGTAGACAGACGCTTCCGGTGAGCCCTCTTTACAACAAAGACCCGAAAAAACAAGTGAAACAAGTATATTTGTGACAAGCTGGGAACTCTGAGCATTAAAGGCAAGCTTAGAAAACAAAATGAGAGGCAGGGGGAGGCAGAGACTGTTCAGAAGTGGAGAGGGTTACTGGACCCGAATCACGGGGAGCCCTCAGGCATCATTCCCAGAGCAGCGGCAGCAGAGGGCTGGTACTAGCGTTGGACCGCAATTTCCTCAGGGAGAAGCAGCCAGCCAAACAGACCACTCACACATTCGGAACCTGAGGAGAACGGCGCTCTCGGCAGAAGCTAAGTACTTGCGTACATTTTACCACGCTCCCCGCCCCTCCCCCGCCCGGCAAACCGGCTTCAGAGGATGAATTCCCTGGGCCTGAGATAGGCACTGTTGAGCACCTAGAAAAATTCTCCTGGCCTTGGGGAAGGAAAAAATTTGCATTTGGGGAAAAGATAATTTCCTACTTCCACTAACCAGGGGAGCTCTGGACAAAAGCAGCTCCTGTCCAGGCACAAACCGTCTGGGGACTTTGAGCACCTTCCTCTTCTGCATGGACTTGTGTGGGCCTATTTGGGGAGAACAGGCCCTTGCTGGCAAACACCAACCATTTCAGCTGTGCGGTACAGAGGTGGGTGTTCGATGTTTGACATTGCTTTGCCTATTAAACAAGGTCCCCACCTACCTACATCAGGGACCTAAGGACTGGTAGCTCCATGCAGGTCACCCAGCCACCCGCAACAGAGGTCCAAAGATAACTGATACCTCCCAGTCCTTATAACCAAAAACTCTGGGTGCCCATGGTCCCTCTGCAGAACCCACCCACCTGCACACTGTAGGGAACAGGGACGCTCTTTCCTCAGACACTTGGAGGCCAGTTCTCAGTCCCCTGCCTTGTTCACAGCGTGGCCCCCTGCTGCAATCAGATACCAGTATATACGCCAATCACCCCTGCCCATCTAAGACTGCAGGACAGAGCCTATACCACGCACTGGATAGATAATCAGCTACCTGGAAACCTGAGCTGAATTCATACAAGAAAACTGAATGGGCTCCTAGACTGATATACCTGGTAACAGCTCTAGCCAGCTGGGGACTGGACACCAGAGCTCCAAAGGCGAAAATAATCAAGCTAGCTCACTCAAGCAACCCATGAGGGTATAACAAAACAAAACAAAGCAAGCAGCTACGACACAGTAAGCAAGCATAAACTAATACAGTAACTTTATAGATGACTCAGAAACAACAGTCAATACCAAGCCACATAAAGCAACAGACCATGATCACCTCAACAGGCTCTCAAAACAAAGAATCCAGATGAAAGTGCATCCCTGGAATTATCCGATGGAGAATACAAAAGTTTAATATACAGAACCCTTCAAGACATCAGGAAGGAAATGAGGCAATATGCAGGACAAGCCAAGGAACACACAGCTAAAGCAATTGAAGAATTTAAAAAGATTATTCAGGAACATAATAAAAAGTTTAATAAGCTGGAAAAATCCATAGACAGCAATCAGAAATTCACAAGATTAACAATAAAATTACAGAACTAGACAACTTAATTAAAAGAGGAGCAGAACTGAGCAAGTAGAAGCTAGAATTTCTGAACTTGAAGATGAATCACTTGGCACTAATATATTTGAAGAAAAATCAGATAAAAGAATTAAAAAAAAAAATGAAGAAACCTTAAGAATCATCTGGGACTCTATCAAGAGAAATAACCTACGAGTGATTGCAGTACCAGAACACGGAGGGATAACAGAAAATACAGAGAAAATTGTTCAAGATTTGTTGGCAGAAAGCTTCCCTGATATTGTGAAAGATGAGAAGATACCTATCCAAGATGCTCATCAAACTCCACATAAGGTAGATGTTAAAAGAAAGTTACCAAGACATATTATAATCAAACTTGCCAAAACCAAAGATAAAGAGAGAATTGTAAGAGCAGCGAGGGATAAACCAAAAGTCACCTACAAAGGAGAGCCAATAAGAATAAGCTCGGACTACTTGGCAGAAACCAGGCAGACAAGAAGGAAGTGGGATGACGTATTTAAAAAATTTAAGGAAAAAAATTGCCTGCCAAGAACCATATATCCAGCAAAACTATCTCTTAAATATGAAGGTGAAATTAAGACATTTCCAGATAAACACAAGTTTCGGGAATTCATAAATCCAAACCAAAACTACAAGAAATACTAAGGGAATTCTTTCATTAGAAAATCAGTAATATCAGGTATCAACCCAAGACCAGAGCACTGGGCAGAGCAACCAGCAGTCAACCCAGACAGGGAAATCCAAAAAAAAAAAAAAAAAAAAAAAGCTCAAAACAGGGTAACACCGCGATGTTATTATATAAAAGAAGACAACATCAGAATAATAAAGAGGGACTAAGAAATGTAATTATACACATTCCATATGGAGAGAAGATACGGCAATACAAAGAAATAAAAGTTAGGTTTAAATTTAGACAAACAGGGGTAAATAATAAGATAACCACAAAGGAGACAAACTATCCTACTCATCAAAAAAAAAAAAAAAAAAAATACAAGAAAAAAAAAAAATAAAGACTCAGCAGAAACAAAATCAACAACAACAAATATGAGGAAAGGACAATATATAAAGATAATCTACTCAGCACATAAAATCAAGTCGGAAAAAGAAACTGTCAATAGCACACAAAAAAATGACATCAAAATGACTGCACTAAATTCATACTGAATGTAAATGGACTAAATGCACCAGTAAAGACACAGTGGCAGAATGGATTAAAAAACAAGATCCGTCTATATGCTGCCTTCAAGAGACACACCTTAGACTTAGAGACACAAACAAACTAAAACTCAAAGGATGGAAAAAAATACATCAAGCAAACAACGATCAAAAAAGAGCAGGAGTGGCAATATTAATTTCTGACAAAAGAGACTTTAAAGTTAAATCCATCAGAAAGGATCAGGAAGGACACTATATAATGATTAAAGGGACAATACACCAAGAAGATATAACCATATTAAATATTTATGCACCCAATGACAGGGCTGCAAGATACATAAAACAAACTCTCAGCATTGAAAAGTGAGATAGACAGCTCCACAATAATAGTAGGAGACGTCAACACACCACTTTCAGTGAAGGACAGGACATCCAGAAGGAAGCTCAATAAAGACACGGAAGATCTAAATGCCACAATTAACCAACTTGACCTCGTAGACATATACAGAACACTCCACCCAACAGCATCCAAGTATACTTTCTTTTCTAGTGCACATGAAACATTCTCTAAAATAGACCACATATTAGGTCACAAAGCAAGCCTTAGCAGAATCCAAAACACTGAAATATTACAAAGCATTTTCTCTGACCATAAGGCCATAAAAGTGGAAATCAGTAACAGGAAAAGCAGGGAAAAGAAATCAAACACTTGGAAACTGAACAATACCCTGCTCAAAAAAGACTGGATTATAGAAGACTTTAAGGATGGAATAAAGAAATCCAGAGAATCCAATGAGAATGAAAACATATCCTATCAGAACCTTTGGGACACAGCAAAAGTGGTGCTCAGAGGTCAATTTATATCAATAAATGCACACATCCAAAAAGAAGAAAAGGGCAAAATCAAAGAATTATCCCTACAACTTGAACAAATAGAAAGAGAACAACAAAAGAAACCCACCGGCACCAGAAGAAAACAAATAATAAAAATTAGAGCTGAACTAAATGAAACAGAAAACCACTGAAAGAATTAACAAGACCAAAAGCTGGTTTTTTGAAAAAAATCAACAAAATTGATAAACCACTCGCCAAACTGACAAAAGAAAAACAGGAGAGGAAGCAAATAACCCAAATAAGAAATGAGACGGACCATACTACTATAGACCCAACTGAAATTAAAAGAATCGTATCAGATTACTACGAAAAACTGTACTCTAACAAATTTGAAAACCTAGAAGAAATGGATGAATTCCTAGAAACACACTACCTACCTAAACTAACACAAACAGAGGTAGAACAACTAAATAGGCCCATAACAAAAGAAGAGATTGAAAAGGTAATAAAAAAAAAAAAATCCCAACAAAAAAAAGCCATCGTCCAGACGGCTTCACTGCAGAGCTCTACCAAACTTTCAGAGAAGAGTTAACACCACTCCTGCTAAAGGTATTTCAGAGCATAGAAAAGGATGGTATACTACCAATCTCATTCTATGAAGCCACCATATCCCTAATACCAAAGCCAGGTAAAGACACCACAAGAAAATTATAGACCTATATCCCTCATGAATGTAGATGCAAAAATCCTCAACAAAATTCTAGCCAATAGAATTCAACAACGTATCAAAAAAATAATTCACCATGACCAAGTGGGATTCATACCAGGTATGCAGGGATGGTGCAACATTAGAAAAACAATTAATGCAATCGATCACATAAATAAAACCAAAGACAAGAATCACATGATTTTATCAATTGATGCAGAAAAGGCATTTGACAAAGTTAACACCCATACATGATAAAAACTCTCAGCAAAATAAGAATAGAAGGAAAATTTCTCAACATAATAAAGGGCATTTATACAAAGCCAACATCCAACATCACCCTACATGGAGAGAGCCTAAAAGCATTCCCACTGAGACTGGGAACCAGACAAGGATGCCCATTATCACCACTCTTACTCAACATTGTGCTGGAAGTCCTAGCCAGAGCAATTAGGCTAGATAAAGAAATAAAGGGCATCCAGATTGGCAAGGAAAAGAAGTATCTCTATTTGTAGATGACATGATCTTATACACAGAAAACCCTAAGGAATCCTCCAGAAAACTACTGAAACTAGTAGAAGAGTTCAGCAGAGTATTGGGATACAAGATAAACATACAAAAATCAGTTGGATTCCTCTACACCAACAAAAAGAACATTGAAGAGGAAATCACCAAATCAATGCCATTTACAGTAGCCCCGAGGAGATAAAATACTTAGGAAAAAATCTTACCAGAGATGTAAAAGACTTATACAAAGAAAACTACACTACACTTCTGCAAGAAACCAAAAGAGACTTACGTAAGTGGAAGAACATACCTTGCTCGTGGATGGGAAGACTTAACATTGTGAAAATGTCTATTCTACCAAAAGAGATCATACATTTAATACAATTCCGATCCAAATCCCAATGACATTCTTTAATGAGATGGAGAAACAAATCACCAACTTCATATGGAAGGGAAAGGGGCCCCGCACAAATAAAGCACTACTGAAAAAGAAGAACAAAGTGGGAGGCCTTACTTGACCTGATTTTAGAACCTATTATACCGCCACAGTAGTCAAAACAGCCTCGTACTGGTATAACAACAGACACATGGACCAATAGAACAGAATTGAGAATCCAGACATAAATCCATCCACATGTGAGCAGCTGATATTTGACAAATGCCCCCAAACAGTTAAATGGGGAAAAGACAGTCTTTTTAACAAATGGTGCTGGCATAACTGGATATCCATCTGCAAAAAAATGAAACAAGACCCATACCTCACTCCATGCACAAAAACTAACTCAAAATGGATCAAAGACCTAAATACAAAAACTAAAACTATAAAGATCATGGAAGAAAAAAATAGGGACAACGTTAGGAGCCTAATACATGGCATAAACAGTATACAAAACATTATGAAGAATGCAGAAGAAAAACGAGATAACTGGGAGTGCCTAAAAATCAAACACCTATGCTCATCCAAAGACTTCACAAAAGCAGTAAAAAGACTACCTACAGACTGGGAAAAAGCTTTTAGCTATGACATTTCCGATCAGCATCTGATCTCTAAAATCCACATGATAACGTAAAAACTCATCTACAAAAAGACAAATAACCCAATTAAAAAATGGGCAAAAGATATGAAGAGACACTTCACTAAAGAAGACATTCAGGTAGCTAACAGATACATGAAAAATGTTCACGATCGTTAGCCATTAGAGAAATGCAGATCAAAACTACAATGGGATTTCATCTCATGCCAACAAGGCTGGCATCAATCCAAAAAACACAAAACAATAAATGTTGGAGAGGTTGTGGAGAGACTGGAACGCTTATACACTGCTGGTGGGAACGGAAGATGGGACAACCACTTTGGAAATCGATTCTGCGCTTCCTTAAAAACCTAGAAATAGAACTACCATACGATCCCACCAATCCCACTCCTCGGAATATATCCTAGAGAAATAAGAGCCTCTACATGAACAGATATATGCACACCCGTGTTCACTGCCGCACTGTTTGCAACAGCAAAAAGATGAAAGCAACCAAGGTGCCCATCAACGAATAAATGGATAAATAAATTATGGTATATTTACACAATGGAATACGATGCATTGATAAAAAAACAGTGAGGAATCTGTGAAACATTTCGTAACATGGAGGAACCTGGAAGGCATCATGCTGAGTAAAATTAGTCAGTTGCAAAAGGAGAAATATTGTAGAAGACCACTATTGTAAGAACTTGAGAAATAGTTTTAACTGAGAAGAAAACATTCCTTTGTGGCTAGGAGAGGGGGGAGGGTGGGAGAGGGGTATTCTCTAATTAGTTGGTAGATAAGAACTACGTTAGGTGAAGGGAACGGCAACACACAATACAGGGGAGGTCAGCACAACTGGACTAAACCAAAAGCAAAGAAGTTTCCTGAATAAACTGAATGCTTCGAAGGCCAGCGTAGCAGGGGCAGGGGTTTGGGGACCTAGTTATTTCTGGGGACATCTACGTCAACTGGCATAATAAAATCTATTAAGAAAACATTCTGCACCCCACTTTGAAGAGTGGTGTCTGGCGTCTTAAACGCTAGCAGGCAGCCATCTAAGATGCATCAATTTGTCTCAACCCACCTGGATCAAAGGAGAATGAAGAACACCAAGGACACAAGGTGATTAGGAGCCCAAGAGACAGAAAGGGTCACATGAAGCAGAGACTACACCATCCTGAGACCAGAAGAACTAGATGGTGCCCGGCTACAACCAATGACTGCCCCGACAGGGAACACAACAGAGAACCCCTGAGGGAGTGGGAGAGCAGTGGGATGCAGACCCCAAATTCTCATAAAAAGACCAGACTTTATGGTCTGACTGAGACTAGAAGGTCCCCGGTGCTCATGGCCCCCAGACCTTCTGTTGCCCCAGGACAGGAACCATTCCCGAAGCCAACTCTTCAGACATGGATTGGACTGGACAATGGGTTGGAGAGGGATGCTGGTGAGCACTGAGCTTCTTGGATGAGGTGGACACTTGAGACTATGTTGGCACCTCCTGCCTGGAGGGTAGATGAGAGGGTAGAGGGGGTTAGAAGCTGGTGAAATAGACACGAAAAGAGAGAGTGGAGGGAGAGAGCGGGCTGTCTCATTAGGGGGAGAGTAATTGGGACTATGTAGCAAGGTGTATACAAGTTTTTATGTGAGAGACTGACTTGATTTGTAAACCTTCACTTAAAGCACATTTTAAAAAAAAAAAAAAAAAAAGAAGAAGAGTCAAGGTCATTAAAGACAAAAAAGTACCAAAGAACTATCCCAGGCTGCAGAATAATCCAAAGACAGGAAAAGTAAATGCAACGTGGGTCCCTAAATCGATACTGAACCAGATAAAAAGACAACAGTGGGCTACTGTCAAAATTCAAATGAAGTCCATAGATTAGTTACTAGTATAGCACGCTACTAAATTTCTCCTCTGGACAGTTGTACTATGGTTATGTGCCATGTTAACAGGAAGGGAAGTTGGGTAAAAGGTATACGAGATTTCTTTGTGCTGACAAATAAATGGTCAATATCTAGAATATATACAGAATTCCTAGAAACTAGTAAGAAAAAGTTAACCTAATAAGAAAATCGGCTGAACTCATGAACTAACAGTTTTACGGAATCAGTGCATGAGTAGTGATTAAGCAGAGAGAGGTGTTCAATCTTATAATCAGAGAAATGCAAATCATAGCCACCTACTAGACTCTGAGAACTGAGAAGTCTGACAGTGTTGACAAGGGTGTAGGGCAACAAGAACCCTCATGGACTGGCT
Source organism: Elephas maximus indicus (assembly GCF_024166365.1). Classification (NCBI taxonomy): domain Eukaryota; kingdom Metazoa; phylum Chordata; class Mammalia; order Proboscidea; family Elephantidae; genus Elephas; species Elephas maximus. The sequence continues at coordinate 190,449,328 of NC_064822.1, read as the reverse complement.
GGTAGAAGGGTATATGGCTACAAGTATTACGGAAAACAATTCAGAATCATCTGATACAGCTAAACATTAACACGCACAAGTCCTCTGCTCTACTCCCAGAACTGCTCTGCAGAAAAGCTCCTGCACACGTGTACTGGAGGCGCGTCTGAGAAGATTCAGAAGAGTACTGCTAAGTCACGCCAAGGAACTAGAAACAACGCACATGTCCACAGACAGAATAAGTAAACTGTGGTCCTCACACAGAGGAGTCTTCTACTGCTTCTAGTCAATGACCTCTAGTTACCTGCAACAGCCTGGATGAATCTTGGAGTGCTGAGTAAAAAACAGTCAGCCACAGAATTCCATATACAGCATAACACCATTCAAACCTCAAAAGCAACCAAACTGAAGTATATGCTCTTTAGGGAATTACACCTATGCGTTGAAACTTACTGTTATAAAAACGAGGACCGGATGACTCTCAAGCTCAAGGCAGAGAACATGGCAGGGCTGGTGGGGGCAGGAAGCTGGTCTGAGAAGGAGCACACAGGGCTGCATGGCAACCGGTCACAGCCCAGCTCTGAGGACGGCGGGCTCATTAACGTTTGCACTGGTATTAGGCCTCACGGCTGGCATATATGCCACACATACTCTTTTCTATGTATAAAGTCATAAAATGAATTTTGGAATAAAACAACATATAAAAATACTAATTTAAACATCAATTACTACCAGTAACATTGAAATATATTCACATAATATTTAAAATAGGATGTTACAGCACACGGAAAAATAAAAGAGACAAAGACAGATATCATATACTATCAAAAGAAAGCCATAATCATCAGGCACATTATTAATCTAAAAATAACAGCTTCAAAATACACCAATTAACAGCATACAAAGCTACGAGGAAAAAAAATATGTAAGTCAACATTTTTCTTCGGCGAGATTCTAACACCTCTCCAAAAAACTGACAAGAGTATGAAGATAACAAAACTAAGCCAAGACATATGGAAAATTTGCTTAGCATGATTAATAAGCTTGAAATAACAGACTGACATATAAATGGGTAGATAGTTAGAAAGACAGGCTGAAGAATGGATAGAGCTAAAAATAGACTTTTAAACCAATAAATAGAGAATATTCCTTTACAGAAGACACAAGAAAGTCATAAAAACTGACCATGTACTTATTAGTTTTAAAAGGAAGCCTTAGTAAAGTCTAAATATCAACACAGAACTATGTTCTTTGACCATAACAGAAAAAGAAGAAACCAACGAAAAAGACAGTTAATCTGTTACATTTAGAAACTAGACAATGTCTCCCTGAAATGGAAAATCCTGAAGCAGACTATAAAATCATAGCGCTTCACTGCACTGACAACGCTGTAGCCAACTGCTGCAGCCACTTTCCAACACTCTGCAGGCTACAGCTGCTGCGGCTACGCTCCACTGAGTTGGTTCCAACTCACGGCGACCCTATGTACAACAAAATGAAATATTGCCTAGTCCCGCACCATCTTCACAATTGTTACGCTTGAGCCCTCTGCTGCAGCCATTGTGCCAATCCACCTCATTGAAGGTCTTCTTTATTGCTGACCCTCTACTTTACAGAGCCATGATGCCCTTCTCCAAAACTGGTCCCTCCTGATAACTTATCCAAAGTAGGAGAGATGAAGTCTTCCCATCTTTGCTTCTATGGAGCATTGCGGCCGTACTTCTTCCAAGACAGATTTTTTCGTTCTTCTGGAATCTCACGGTATATTCAATATTCTTCCCCAACACCTTAATTCAAAGGCATTAATCCTTCTTTGGTCTTCTTTGTTCGTTATCCAGTTTTCACATATGAGGAGACTGAAAATATGGCTCGAGTCAGGCGAACCTTAGTCCTCAAAGTGACGTGTTTACTTTTCAACACTTTAATAAAAAAGTCTTTTGCAGCATATTTGCCCAATGCAATACACTGTTTATTTCTTGATTGCTGCTTCCATGGGGGATCCAAGTGAAGTGAAATTCTTGAAAACTTCAAATTTCTCTGTTTATCATGACGTTGCTTATTGGCCCCGTTATGAGGATTTTTGTTTCCTTCATGCTGAGGTGCAGTCCACACTGAAGGGCCTGTAGTCTTTGATCTTTATCAGTAAGTGCTTCAAATCCTCTTCACTTTCAGCAAGGTTGTTATCACCTGCGTATCGCAGGACATTACCGAGTCTTCCTCCAATCCTGATGTCGCATTCTCCTTCACACACAGTCCAGCTTCTAGGATTCTCTGCTCAGCATACAGACAGAATAAGTATGCTGAAAGAATACAACCCTGATGCACACCCTGTCCTGCTTCTAAAGCACACAGTATCCCCTTGTTCTGTTCAGATGACTGCCTCTTTATCTATATACCTATTCCCCTTGAGTGCAATTAAGTGTCCTGGAATTCCCGTTCTTGGCAATATCATTCATAATTTGTCATGACCCACACAGTTGAATACCTTTGCAAAGTCAATAAAAAACACAGGTAAACATCCTTCTGGTATTCTCTGCTTTCAGCCAGGATCCATCTGACATCAGCAGTGATATCCCTGGTTCCACGTCCTCTTCTGAATCTGACTTGAATCTCTTGCAGTTCCCTGTCGATATACTGCTGCAGCCACTTTCGAACGCCCTTCAGCAAAATTTTACCTGCGTGTGATATTAATGAAATTGTGTGATAATTTCCACATCTGGCTGGGTCACCTCTCTTGGAAATAGGCATAGATATGGCTCTCTTCCAGTCGGTTGGCCAGGTAGCTGTCTTCCAAATTTCTTGGCAAAGATGAGTAAGCACCTCCAGTGCTGCATTCCTTTGCTGAAACATCTCAATTGGTATTCCGTCAATTCCTGGAGCCTTGTCTCTTGCCAACGCCTTCAAAATGACTGAATGTTGACGAATTCTTTTTGGTACGGTGACTCTGTATATCCCTTCCATCTTCTCTTGATGCTTTCTGTGCCGTTTAACATTTTTCCCATAGAACCTTCAGTACTGCAACCTGAGGCTTGAATTTTTTTTCATCAGTTTTTTCAGCTTGAGAAATGCTGAGCGTGCTCTTCCCTTTTGGTGTTCTATCTCTAGCTCTTTGCATGTATCATTATAATACTTGTCCTCTCGAGCTGCCCTTTGAAACTTCTGTTCAGCTGTTTTACTTCATCATATTTCTTCCCTTTGGTTTAGCTACTCAATGTTCAAAAACAAGTTTCGGAGTCTCTTCTGACATCCATTTTGGTCTTTTCTTTCTCTCCTGTCTTTTTAATGACCTCTTGCCTTCTTCATGTATGATATCCTGATGTCATTCCACGACTCGTCTGGTCTTCGCTCATTAGTGTTCAGCGTCTCTATTCTTGAGATTGTCTCTAAATTCACGTGTGATACACTCAAGGTTATGCTTTGGATCTCCTCGACTTGTTCTAATTTTCTTCAGTTTCAACTTGAACTTGCATAAGAGCAACTGAAGGTCTGTTCCACAGTCAGCTCCTGGCCTTGTTTTGACTGATGATATTGAGCTTCTCCATCGTCTCTTCCCACAGATGTAGTCGATTCGATTCCTGCTATTCCATCTGGTGAGGTCCACGTGTATGGTCACCATTTATGTTGGTGAAAAAAGTTATCTGCAATGAAGAAGTCTGAAGCAGCTGTTGCTCTTGCAAAATTCTATCATGTGATCTCCAGCATCATTTCTATCACCCAAGACCATGTTTTTCAACTACTGATCCTTTTTCTTTCTTTCCAGCTTTCACATTCCAATCACCAGTAATTATCAATGTATCTAGACTGCATGTTTGATCAATTTCAGACTGCAGAAATTGGAAAAAAATCTTCAATTTCTTCTTCTTTGGCCTTACTGGTTGGTACGTAAATTTTAGTAATAGTCATAGTAACTGTTCTTCCTTGTAGGCGTATGGACGTTATCCTATCACTGACAGAGTTTTATTTCAGGATAGATCTTAAATTGTTCTGTTTGACGATGAAAGCAACACCACTCCTCTTCAAGTTGTCATCCCCAGCACAGTAGACCCTATGGATTGTCCAATTCAAAATGGCCAATAGCAGTCCATTTCAGCTAATGCCTAGGGTATTGATGTTTACGCGTTCCATTTCATTCCTGATGATTTCTAATTTTCTTAGATTCATACTTTATACATTCCACATTCAGATGACTAACAGACGTTTGCAGCTGTTTCTTCTCATTTTCAGTTGTGCCACGTCAGAAAACGAAGGTCCCAAGGGCCTGACTCCACCCACGTCACTAAGGTTGGCTCTACTTTGAGGAGGCAGCTCTTTCCCAATCGTCTTTTGAGTGCCTTCACTCGTGTGTCAATTTGTCACACTGCGGAGCCTTGTGTGTTGCTGTGATGCTGTAAGCTATGCCACTGGTATCAAAATACCAGCAAGGCCATCCATGGTGGGCAGGTTTCAGATGAGCTTCCAGACTAAGAGAGACTAGGAAGAAGGGCACGGCGGTCCACTTCTGAAAAGAGTCAGCCAGTGAAAGCCTTATGAACAGGAGCAGAATGTTATTTTCACTTAATAAAGGCCCAGAAATCAAATGACATATTGTATTGGGCAAATATGCTGTAAAAGACCTCTTTACAGAGTTAAAAAGCAAAGATGTCACTAAGATGCACCTGACCCAAGCCAGAGTATTTTCAATCACCTCATATGCATGTAAGAATTGAACCATGAATAAGGAAGACTGAAGAATTGATATCTTTGAATTGTGGTGATGGTGAACAATATTGAATATACCAATGACTTCCAGAAGACCCGAACAAATCTGTCTCGAAAGAAGTACAGCCAGAAAGCTCCTTAAAATGGAGGATGGTGAGACATACTTTGGACATGTTATCAGGACGGACCAGTCCCCAGAGAAAGACATCATGCTTGGTAACGTAGAGGGTCAATGAAGCAGAGGAAAACCCTCGATGAGATGGACTGACACAGTGGCTGCAACAATGGGCTCAAACACAGTCAATGACTGTGAGGGTGGCATAGGACTGGGCAGTGTTTCATTCTATTTTACACAGGGTCGCTATGAATTGGAACTGTCTTGATGGCAACTAACAACAACAACAAAGGCCAGAAACCTACATAAATACCACAACTAAGAGGCATTTTCACCTGGATTCCCTTTAAAGACTAGGAAAAACACAAGATGCTGTCTTCTTGCTCGGAGGTAGGAAAATGAACTCAGTGAAATACTGCAATTAAAAAAGGTCTTTGGAACATTCTGTCTCTAGAAATCCAGTTGCTCAGGAACTCAAAGAAGATGAGAGGGTTTGAAAGTGTCTTGCCTTATTATCGGAACAGAAAACCAAAAAACCCATCCCACTGCCATGGAGTCGATTCTGGCTCACAGTATCCATATAGGACAGAGAACTGTCCCCTAAGAGTTTACCAGGCTGTAAATCTTTACGGACGCAGACTGCCGCATCTTTCTCCTTCAGAGTGGCTAGTGGGTTCCAACCACTGACCTTTCGGTTAGCAGCGAAGCACTTAACCACTGCACCCCCAGGGCTCCTTATCAGAACAGAAGCAAGACAAAAATGAAAGCACAATAATCTGACTGATATAGCTGTCAGAAGAGTGATTATTTTAGGAGGAAAAGTTGAAATCTTAGCGGACAGGCTACACGTATTAAGTGGGAGATAAGGTCTAGACAGTCAGGATGAAAAGGGAAAATGAGAAATGAAAGTATCCAGTTCCAGTGATTCTCAAAGCGAGCTTTAGGGAAGGCGGAAATGGTTCAGTTGTCACCAGAGCAGAAACTATGACTGGGGCCCTACAGAACCCTGCAGAAGGAGAGAGGCTGGTCTTGGTCACTGGAATGACTCACACGAGGCAGCGAGATCCAAGAAATTAGTGAGGAGCTGCTCCCAAATGTCACAGCCACTCACAACTGTCAGACAACCTGGTAAGGTCGAAATGAAGTTTTCTACACTGGCCTCTTTCCCTCAGGTATCACAGACTTGCTGCCACGGTCTCTGGCAACAAATACCAAATGCTGGTTTCTGAGGTCACACTTCTGCTTGGAGTGTTAGAGACTGGAGATTGGCTTGCTTTTTTAATGCGGTGTGTAAGGCCAGTGCTTTGGTAATCCCATGTTCTATTCTTTTTTTTTTTTTTTTGCCTTTAAGAAATGAGTCGTATTAGAGATTTGGTAGCGAGTGTTCCTAAAAGAACCACACACACTCCAGCAAAAGACAACCCAGGCTGCTGCTGTTACAAGAAGCCTGACTTTACCCAGGCATGCAGAACCATCCAGCTGGGATTGAGCAGGATACAAAAGCAGCGGGCTACATTTTAAACTTCAATTTCTTTGAATTTTAACTCATACGAGTGAGAGAATTTGACTTTAATGTCTTTGGACTTTAATTTAAAACGAAATTTAATATTTGGATTTTAATAACTTCCTGGGAATTTGATGAGATAGAATATTCAAATATGGAATATCTCTTGTGGGCATTTTATTATTACAATGAATTTAGGCCTTTTACTGGGATTTCTTAATAATGGATAAATTGTCTGCCTTGCGGTCAAGGTGATTTTGGATTTAATTTGATTCCTGGGCTGTTGTGACCCACTCAAGAGTCTTCTGGGGCAGAAAGCCCACTTCCCACCAGTGGTCCAGGAGATACAAAAGCAGCAGTGGTTGGTATGAGCAGTGAATTCATATGGGTCAGAGCAGGGTGGTCCTGACAAATTCATCGACTCTCCAAAGCAGGGACACACCCTGGCTGGACAAAGGCAAAACCTGATACATTAGCAAAATGTAAGAAGGAATGCTGAGATGGTGAGAAGACTGCTTCTCTCTCTCTCTCTCTGAGAGAGCTGCACTAACAAAACGGTCTTTGGCTTCTCCAGCGCTCACTCCTTCCAGGGCAGTGACAGATCAGGGAGTCTGGTTGATGATTTGGGTATGTGAAGTCCACAGTAAATACGGCAGCTGTATGCTTGCTTGTCTGTCTCTCTCATTAGACTCTGGGGTTTTCAACTGCATGAACCATATTTCACCTATTCTTGCAACCCTTGCCTTGACCTAGATGCTCAATAACTATTGGCTGAAAAACCTGCATGTGTGTGAAGGAGGCAAAACAGCTCTTTGGGTTGATCCCGTCCATCCATCCACCCCACGTTTCCATGCAGGTGACTGACCTACAAACTAACACATTATTTATTGCAGTTACCTCCTAACAGCTAGTGTTGGGGGCACAGTGGTAAAATCCAAATATTAAATCTCATTTTAAATTAAAGTCCAAAGACATTAAAGTCAAATTCTCTCACTCGTGTGAGTTAAAATTCAAAGAAACTGAAGTTTAAAATGTAGCCCGCTGCTTTTGTATCCTGCTCAATCCCAGCTGGATGGTTCTGCATGCCTGGGTAAAGTCAGGCTTCTTGTAACAGCAGCAGCCTGGGTTGTCTTTTGCTGGAGTGTGTGTGGTTCTTTTAGGAACGCTCGCTACCAAATCTCACAGTGGTTGGGGACACAGTTAGGGAGCACAGATTTCTGCGCTCATGAAACTCAGCAGACAGGGAGAAAGATAAACAAATACATGAAACTGTATTTACAGATTATAGTAATTTCTATAAAGGAAACAAATAGGATGTTGTACTACTAGACATAATGATGGACATCATGCATGGATCAACACAGTGGCTGCAACAATGGGCTCAAGCATAACAGTTGTGAGGATGGCACAGGGTCGGGCAGTGTTTCGTTCTATATGTTGTATATGGGGCCGCTATGTATCTGAACCAACTCAACAGCACCTAACAACAACAACAACACTACTAGACAATGACTGGGGAGGCTCACTTTTGGACAGGGTGGTAGGTAAGACTTCTGTAGAATAGTGACAGCTGAACTGACACCTGGAAGGTGAGAACGGCCTAGACAGTCAGAGACCACAGGGAGGGATCATTTAAGGAAGAGAGAACGAACATCATTTAAGGCGGAGGGAACCAGAAGGACAGACTCTGTGGTAAAAGGAGTTTAGCACGGTGAGTTACAGGAAGGATAAATGCACGGTGGCCGGCTGGCCGGCCTGCCTGCAGGAGCCACAGAGGACATGGCAGGAGACAGGGGTGCAGAGGAGGAAGGCGGCCAGAGCCTAGGATCGGTGGTTCTCAAAATGTGGGTCCTGGACCAGCATCAGTACTGCCTGGGAACTTGCTGTGTAGAAGTGCAAATGCTTAGCCCCACCCAGACCCACTGATTCAGAAACTAGGGGTAGGGAGTGTGTAAACAGACAATGTTCTAACCAGCCTCTAGAATGGTTACAGTGTACACTTAGTTTTAAGGACCACTGGCACACAGCGGTGGCTCTCAATTCTTACTGTAAAATATGAGTTACCGGGGAGCCTCGGCCCCAGCTCACATCGTAGAGTGGAGCCCTGGAAGGCCCTCTGGAATCACCAGCACGCAGACGTCTTTAAGCCCAGGAACTGGAGGTTTCACGGAGGAGAGAGTGGAGACAGCAAGGGGCTCAGGACCAAGTCATGAGGCATTAGAACACAGAGGTCTCGGGAGAGAAACCATCAGCTTCTCTATGTCCTTGGCGTTGTCAACAAATATTCATTCCTTCATCAAAAAGCTTGAGCCACCCAACACTAGATGTGTAGGCAACTGTGGGCATTTCATTCCCAACGGCTTAATTTGTAAACGGTAGGATTTTTTTCCTAGAAGGAGATAATCAATAACTAAAAGTACACACAGTGACTAGATTTTCTTTAAATGTTACAGTGATCATCAGAGTATCTGCCCACAGATCATTTTACAGGGTAACTTCTCTTAGAAAAAAGAAGCTACCTCTAATTATACTGTGAGTTATACAATATCCAAATTTCTTACTGTGGGCTGTTAAAATTCTACATGAGGAACACAGATATACTCACAAACACACAGAGACACATAAACATTCAGACTTCAAAAAGATGAATAAAGAATATTTTAATTCCAATGAATTTATTCTGCCCTAGCCGGGGCCGTGGGAAGAACATGGAGAACTGGGAAGAGAAGTTCAAGTTCAAGAAGGCTGATGTACAGAGCTCCCCTACAGCAAGTCTACTCGAGTGTCCAAGGTAAAAAGAAGCAAAGCCAGCCTTGGGACTGGAAGCTGGGAGGTGGGAGTGAAATACCCAGGGGACTCAGCATTCCCCAAGCCCTCTGTCCCCACAAGCCTGAGAGCAAAGGTGTCGGGTAGCAGATCTGGGGCAGAAGCAGAGAAAGGTCTCTGAATCCCAGTTTTGAAGGCAGTGAGAATTAGGGTCCATTTCGGCAAGACGATCACTACCCTAACATCTCACTGCGGCCCAGACAGACATTATAGGGGCTGACCCCTTCCCTTCAGGGGCCAAGCCCCAGCCCTGACCTGGGGACAGACCTCATCCATGAACATTCTGGTTTATTTTCAGTATTTTTTTCCCAACACATACATACACTTTTTTTTTAACATCTTTGCATAAAATAAAAATATTCTGAAAATGTGATTTTTTTAATGGTATTACATGACTACTATCTACCATAATTTATTTAACCATGTCCCCTTTCAGGACATCTGAATCATTTCTCAATTTTTCACCAGCTATGTAATGAACATCCACATACACAAATTTCTTACTGTATTACTTATTTTTTTTGAAGAAATCCCTTAAAGAAGAATTACTGGATTAAAAGATACAAACATGTTTAAATCTCTTTGATACACATCACCCAAGTTGCCTCCAAAATGGTTCTTCCAATTTTTACCAGAACCGCATATTTCAGTTTATCCTTACCAAGATCGCGTAATTTTTTAAAAGTTGCTTTTCTGATAGTTTAAACAAAAAAGTTTTTTGGTGATATTACTTTGTCTTTTTTGTCCTATTATTGGCAAGGTTGACCATTTTTTAATCTAAGTTTTATAAGTTCAGGTTTCCAGGAGAGGAAGGCCTTTAACAGTGGAAGTTTGGTTGAGCAGCTACAATCTACAGTCGCACTGGGAGCCGAGCGACGCGGCGCTTCCTCCGCAGGGTGGAGAGGCAGCCTCCCCCTGCCTTCTCAGGAGAGCCGAGGTAAAGTCAGCAGAGCTCTAGTACTGCCCTAAGGGGGCCCAGCAGGCCACCCAGGCCTCCCCAGGGCTGCACGGGGCTTGGCCCTTGCTGAGTAGAGAGCTCGTGAAAAGATAAAGCAAACGCTACTCACATCCTCACCAAGAAAAGAATTCAGAGAGAAGACTGGTAATAAAATTCCATAGCAAAAGCCCAACGGGGTGAAGCAGCCATGTTCTCAAGGCTTTTACTGAAAAACAAAGCAGCTTTTCAAGAACAGAAGAGCTAAGGCTCTTCGAGCACCCAGAAGTACAAAGCACAACGCAATTAAGAAAAATATTTTCTGAATTCCAATGACCATGCTGACAGGGAACACAACAGAAAGTCCCTGACAGAGCAGGAGAAAAGCGGGGTGCAAAACTCAAATTCTAATAAAAAGATCGGACTTAATGGTCTGACTGAGACTGGAGGAACCCCAGAAGACACAACCCCCGGACTCTCTATTAGCCCAGAACTAAAACCATTCCTGAAGCCAACTCTTCAGACAGAGATTAGACTGGACTATAAGATAGAAAGTGATACTCGTGAAGAGTGTGCTTCTTAGTTCAAGCAGACACATGAGACTAAATGGGCAGCTCCTGTCTGGAGGCGAGATGAGAGGGCAGAAAGGGACAGGTGCTGGCTGAATAAAAAAAAAAAAAAAGAATGGACACGGGAAATCTGGGGTGGAAAGGAGGGGTGTGCTGTCACATCATAGGGAGAGCAGCTAGGGTCACATAACAATGTGTGTATAAATTTTTGTATAAGAAACTAACTTGAGCTGTAAACTCTCAACTAAAGCACAGTTAAAAAAAAAAAAATTCTAAGTTCAACTACCAAATTCCTGGAAGATTAACAACTAACTTTTCTTCAGCAAACACCTGCATCTGAAATTGGTGCTATTTTCTCATGAATCTTTTACCTGGCGGCTGAAAACTTTGTTTAAATAGTGAATGAAATCAGCTGGTGTTTCAGAAGCAAAATAAACTTCTGCTTACCAAACTGGAGGGGGGAGGAATGCAATTCTTTTTAAGCGAGAAGGAAACGCCTGACACGTGGCCGAAACTCGAAAATCACTTGGCGAATGAACGTTAAATCATTGCGTAGCTACAGAATTTGTCTGCTTCCACGCTGACCGATTACACAACAACCAGAAACTGAGGGCTGGGTGTCAGAAGGTATTTTCATCTGATCTGGAATGCAAAGCATCTTCAGCGTTTGGTCCGGGAGAGGAGGCTAAGAGGCTGCCAAGTATGGCCCTCCTACCAGAGGGGGCAGACCCTCCCTTTGCCCAGCCTGTCTCCGACTCTCAGCTTCTCGACTTCCTTCCTCAGACTTCTACGCCTTTGGTAACAAGGGCCAAGAGCAAGAAAGCTCGAGTCAGATCCAGGAGCACTGAGCCAGAAGCCTGACACTGCTACCTGCTCAGCCACATGAACTGAGGTGAGTCACCTTGGTCCCACATGGGGAAAGAAAAAAGAAAAAGCTCCCCTGTAAGCAGTGGGTGTCACTGTAGCAGACGGCGAGAAAACATTGTCTTGCGCAATGCCTGGCTTCCAGAATGTATTCAATAAAATGAGATATTAAAATAATCTTATTTATCCTTTTACTTAGGGCATTTTGTTGCATTCTTCGTAAAGAACTTTAAAACTAGCTGACGCATGAGAGAAATAGGACAAGCACAGTGTTACTGGTCCATTACATCATTTCTGTAATTGGCTAAAACGTCCAAAGCTGACCAGGGAGGCGTGTGAAAAGCTATGTGAAAGGTCCCGGGTGTAAGCAGAAGCAGGGGAAAGCGTGAGTCAAGAAGCGGGTTTATCTCTAAGGGACTGGATGTAGATCACTTAGAACCGCCCTCGTCCGGCAGGCTTGTGAAAGCACCACGAACGATGACTTGAGACGGCAGTCATACCAGAGCGGGCTCGGGAAAAAAACGTGTCGGCGGCGGAGAAAACAGAGCAGCCCCAGAAAGTGGTTTTGCACATCTGTACTAACACCCATAGCTCCTTTGTGAACACAAATATCCCATCTGGCCGGTCTTCAACACTATGCATCCCACCTGTGCTACCTGGAGAGATTCCCATCCACGATGCATCATCTGCAGTGTCACACTCCAGTGCCTGGACAAACAGAGCTCAGTCCTGAATACGCTCAGTCTTTAATTTTTAACCTATGGACAGAATTTCAACTGCTCCTTGTCTTATGCCTCCTTGTCATTAGGTAATACAGCCTTGGATAGTGTTTATCAATTCACAGAGTGTTTAAAAAAAAGAGAAAGAAAAGAAATCAGCTTGCTGGAGCTCCAGTCCAGCCAGCACTTGGAACCCCGGCACGCACTGGCCCCTGACCTGAGTGTTCTGAAGGTGTGAGAACTGCACTGAGAGCCAAGGGCAGTCACGGTCTCCACGGGCCCAGGAGCAGGCAGGTGAACCGGGAAACCACCTCCTCCCCTCCTGCTGTGGGCAGAGCAGCCTCCAGGGCCACGGATGCATCTAGACAGGCTGGCAGCCGGCAAAGGCCTGTGGTGGGAGTCACCTGAAGGGGCCGGTGTCTACGACTAAAGAAGGTGCGTTTCAGAAGCACAGCCTAGAGTCAGAACCAGCGTCAGCTCTGGGGAAGAGCTTAAATGGGAAAGGGAACGGAAGCTAACGTACCGGGTGTCTTCTTCCAAGCCACACATTCCACACGTCAAAGCATGGGGCTCTTCCCACCTGTGAAGGGAGGCATTACTGTCCTTACTTTACATGTAAGGACAATGAGATCTGTGAGTGTGGCTCAAAGGCACAGAGCTCAGTGAGTGGCAGAGCCCCGGTCTGTTAAATTTCCAAAATTTACGCTTTTACTTTTCTTAAAAACCCAAATCAAACCTGTTGCCGCTGAGTCATTTCTGACTCCTAGCGACCCTACAGGACAGAGCAGAACTGCCCCATAGGGTTTCCAAGGAGCGGCTGGTGGATTCAAACTGCGGGCCTTTTGGTTGACAACCACACTCTTAACTGCGCCACCAAGGCTGCATTTTTCTTATAGCACCACTCAAACTGCAAGAGAGTATTTCTGGTCTTCAGAAAAGAGAGGATGGCTGACATAATATTAAACGTGCTGAAAACCTGAACGCGTGTAGTTTAGAGTGCTGAGGGCGGAGAAGGGTCACGGAAGGGGCCCAGGAGACAGGCCTGTGAGAAGGAGGCCCTGCTGTGGAAGTGGTCAGGAACAGTGGGGCCACAGCGCCTCGCCTCAGCACACCCAGGAAGCGCCTCCAGCACCAAACCCTCAATGCCGTTTCTCCAGGGGCCCTCGCCGTGAGCGCAACAGGACAGGACAGCATCCATCTCAGGTCCTTTCTCCACAGCTGACTTCTGTTTCTCACACCTGAAAACCTGAAAATCTTCTCATCTGCTACTTAACTAGTCAGCAACGGAGGATTAGTAATAACAACATTACTTAACTAGTCACCTAACAAACATTTAAAAGAAAGCTATTTGTGGCAGATCCTGTGTTCCTGTGTCAGGGATTAAAGGGTGAATCAGACATATTTACCGGTCTTACCAAAGTCAGGGTGGAGATGCACTAAGGGAAAGAGGAGGCTAAAGAGTAGGTAAAAGCCATCACTGAGGTCCAGCACTGGAGGGCAACATGAAGCTCCCTGGGAATACAGATGAGGAAGACCTAACCCGGACAGGGCAGGCCCACCATGGGGCCCTGAACGCCAAGCTCAGGACTGTCAACTTTGTCCTGAAGGCAACAGAAAGACTTTATATAGAGATCTATGTTTAAGAAAAGCATACACGTTCTAAATTTTAATTTAGTGTTTACCAAATTAAGTGCTATGTAAGTTTAGTCTACTATTTGCAGATTTTAAGTAGACAGCGTGCCGAAGCTTTATGTACGTAAGCACTTGTATAACCTCCACCCAGATTAAAACAGAACATTCCAGCAACCCAGGGGCTCCTTTCTGCCCGCCCACCCCCCAGGTCAACAACTCCCTCATGGTAAATAGTCTTCTACCTCGTCCACCTTAGGTTAGTTTTGCCTCTTCTGTGTACTATTCTGCTGTATAATGATAGAATAATGTACTCGTTCACTGAAGTCCCTGGGTGATGCAAGCCATTAACACACTCACTGCTAACCAAAAGGCTGAAGGCTTCAGTCCACCCAGAGCACTTTGGAAGAAAGGCCCTGGTGATCTACTTCCAAAAAATCAGCCAAGGGAAATTCTACAGAGCACATTTCTACTCTGACACACACGGGGTTGACATGAGTCAGGTGCGGCCTCATCCTTTCCTATGGTCTTTGGGTGAAGTAAGGCAATTATTGTCTAAAAGTTGTCTGTCTTGTTAAACTGCCCCTTTCTCAGTCCTCTGGCTAGAAAGGACTGGCTTTCTTGGGATATTTTTTGCCTGCACTACTGTTTACAAGTTGCTTGCCCGCTTTGCCAGTACCCAGTTTTAGAAATACGAGGCCCCCCCCCACAAAAAAAATACCCCAAGGAACTCACCACTGCATTGTTCCTTGGGTCCCAAGGTCCCTAGCTAGTTTACCTTCTTCTCTCCACCTCTCAGAAGCTTGAATTGATCGTTTTACATCATATATGCTTTTAGGTATAAACATTTCCCACAGAGTAATTAAGTCAGACTTATTTCCCAAAGGGAGAGTTTTATAGGAAAAAGGATACTGCACAAATACCACAGAAAAACAGCAGAGATGCCTGTGAACAGCCCAAAACAATGACTCTGATCACATGTTACAAGATGGCCACACATTCCAATGGCAGTCTTACTCTACGAACACCCGCTGCTAGAGAGGTTTCCCTTCCCTTCTACCCTAAAAAAAAAAAATCACAACCCTCTTCTTCCAGTCTGTCTTTAGTCTTCAGAATTCTATTCCAGAATCTCAGAACACTAAAACTGGAAAATGCCTTAGGAGGTGATGTGGTACGACAGAATTATACACCCGTCTACAGATGATGGTTGGCCAAGGAAATTAACCTGATTAAACGCTGAGGAAGCCGATAACTTCTCAGGAAGAGTGGCACCCTGTTAATCCAAGTTCACGCATTCTGTGCCTAGACGCATGCTGCTCTGTGAGGAAGAGGTGGCAGTGTCTTACACTAGAGAAAAACAATACAAAGCTTTGGGGAGTGTGATCAAAATAAGAGAAAATTCAAGAATCACATATACTTAGAGCTGAAAAGACCTAGAAAGACTTGGCCCAATCTCTTTACTTTACAAACAAGGAAATAAGCCAAATTAAACCATTTTCCCCAAGTTATAGCATCAGGGGCTTTTAGGCCCTCTGACGCTCTGTAGCCATTCCACTGTCACGGCTGACTCAATTAGCCCCACCCCTTTGCCATGTGTGCCTAAATACTGCGATGCAAATTTACTCAGGTCCTAGGACTTTTAGCACAAATACTAATTTAACTACATTAACAATACTTAATAGATATAAAGAAACTATTAATTCCACATTTTGAAATATTAATCTTTGTTCTGAAAACATCATCTCTACTTCATAGATGTTAACCAGGGTTTGTGTTCCTGAGTACTTCTGCTCCCTCCTCATACACAGATTCAGAAGTCCAAGGGATCTTGCATCTAACCTAATGTCTAATGAGAACTTTAAATATGGAACGAGCATTAAAACGCCAGGAGTTAATTCCAAGTTCCATAAAGAAATATTAAGAAGTTGGAGGCATCAGACTGGAGACTTCCTGCTCTCATCTTCCCCATCTGAACCGTCCTCGATGCCAAGAACCACCTGTCGGCTTCACATACTGGCACCATGGGACCTTGGGGACACTTTTTATTCACTTAGCAGAGAATCCCAGTTTTCCTTTCTCTTTATTAGGCTAACTGAACCAGATACACTCCCCTTATTACTGCTAGCTATTCATTCCTTCAACAAAAACTTTAGGGATGATAAACATAAGATGGTAACTAGGGTTCCAATCCTGAATTGAGGTTCTGCTTTGTTTCACACGTTAACAGTCCTCTTCACGATGGCCTATGTCGAGCAGTGTTCCAAACGTGCTTTTACAAGCGTAAACTCTTGGAACCCTCCCGGAGCGGTGTGTGCTGTCATAACCCTCATGGCACGTACACGTCACAGACTGTGAGCCCCGCGAGGGCAGGCATCTGTGTCTATTTTGTCCACTGCTGTATTTCCTGAGCCTCAAACAGTGGCTGACACATGCTGTCATTAGGTGCCGCAGCATCACTTCTGCCTCACAGCAACCCTACGCACAACAGAACGAAACCCTGCCTGGTCCTGCACCATCCTCACAATCGTTGTCATGATTCTGCCCACTGTTGCAGCCACCGTGTCAATCCATCTTGTCAAGGGTCTTCCTCTCATTTGCAGACCCTGCGCTTTGCTGAGTATGATGTCCTTCTGACATCACAGTAAGCACATAAGAGGTTCTTTAAATGAACAGATAAGTGACGCTTATAGATGAAAATTAAGGTATGACGAGATTACGGACTGTGATCAAGCCCATGCAGCTACTGAGTGGCACAGCTGAGAGTCAAATCACCGTTTTTTGACTGCGACGTATCAGGCATTGGCACCCTTGTTCTGTAAAGGTCCAGAGAATAAAAACCTCAGGCTCTGCAAGCCATAGGTCTATGTCTCAATTACTCAGCTGTGCTGTCTGGTGTGAAAACAGAAACAATGCTAGAAGAATGGATGTGGCTGTGTTCCAGTAAAACTTGACTTACAAGAGCAGGCCTGCAGGCTGACCCCTGCGTTAAATCCTCACAACAGTCAAGCAAGGTAGACAGGTAAATGAACCAGAGGTTCCGCTACTGCAGGCTTCGTCCAAGGTCACACAGTGGAGGTCAAAGTTCATGCCCTTTCCACCACACGCCATGGTCTCCATGAACGGGGGATTTACAGACTTACCACGCAGTCGGAATTCGCTTTTGCACGTCTTTTTTTTTTAAGCTCTAAGGCAGGCCCTTCCCTCTCATCTGCATTTGGAAGTGGGAACCATGACCTCAGCAGGTTGCCACAGCTCAAGTGCACAGGCAGGTGCAGGGGGTGTGTTCAGGCGCACAGAGTTAATCCAAAATCTGTTTTCACAAGAAAATCTGACCTGACATTAAGCACCGTGATCTGGGAACAATGCAAAGACTCCATCTGGAAGACAGGCAGGGCACGGGATTGGCCACTTCTGTTCTCACAAGGAAAACAGCCACCAAACTAAACACTAACCTGGTTAAACGTGAGGCTGAGCATAGCTGAGGGCATTAATCATCAGACAGGATAATAAAGCGAAATATGCAAGCTCTCTCCCGACTGTTTACCACTTGTATTTTCCTTGGAACAGAAACGCATTTTATATACTATATGAACCTGTGAAAAACACATACCTGGGAAAATATCTGAACACATACTCCGTATCAAGAGTATTAAAACATGAAATAGTCCATCATCCTAAAAGCCTTCTAAGATGACAAAGTTTAAACTGCCACCAGACTCCAGCTATAGTAACAACTATGTAACAAAACCTGAGCAACACTTTCTCCAGCTGGAAGATTACAGGCTAGTCAGTACACAACAACAACAACGACAACATGGCCTGCTGACTGAGGAGTAACAAGGTCAAGACTCAACTGGGAAACCCAAATCAATCAATTTTCAAACTACAAAAGTAGCTTTCCAGTTTATTTAAGACGACTGCTCCTATGCAGGTAAAATCACTCACGGAGAGAGACTGCAAGATACCGATTCGGTGTTGCCCATTACTCGAGTGACGTAAACATTATTTGGCTCAAAAGTTCAACTCAATACATTTATTGAGAACTTACAGGCCAAATGATGTGTGGGAATAATCAAGCTGAGAAAGGCACGGTCCCTGCCATCTAGAAACTTCAAAAACTTCATGTGTCTCAGAATCACTGGCACACAAGCTAATTAGACTATAAATGTTTCCAAAAACGTTAAAAAAAAAAAAAAAAGCAGCAGCAGTGATTATTTTTGGGCAACTGTCATACACCCAAGGACACTCGGCTGCTAACCAAAAGGTTGGTGGTTTGAACCCACCAGCCACTCCACAGGAGAAAGATGTGGCAGTTGGCTTCCATAAAGATTAAAGCCTTGGAAACCCTACGGGGCAGTTCTACTCTGTCCTAGAGGGTCGCTGTGAGTCAGAACCGACTCAACGGCAATGTGTTTGGTTTGGTTTGGTTTTGATCATACATCAAAGGAGCTCTGGTGGTGTAGTGGTTAAATGTTCAGATGCAAACTGAAAGGTCAGCGGTTCAAACCCACCAGCCACTCCAAGTGGCAGTTTGCGTCCATGAAGATATACAGCCTTGGAAACCCTACAGGGCAGTTCTATTCTGTCCTAAAGAGTCGCTATGAGTTGGAATTGACTAGGTGGCCATGGGTTTGGCTTCTGGTTAATCACCGAGTAACCCCGGTGGCATAATAGTTAAGCACTCGACTGCTAACAGAAAGGTTGGTGGTTCAAAGCCACCCAGTGGCTCTGCAGGAGAAAGACTAGCAATCCGCTCCTGTAAAGATTACATCCTAGAAGACCCCATAGGGCAGTTCTGCTTGGTCCTATGGGGTCGCTGTGAGTTGGCATCACCTGGACGGCAAAGGGTCTGGTTCTGGCTTCACATTCACAGCAGCTCCACAAGCTGTGATCTATGTATTACTTCCCTCCATTTTCCAGCTGGGAAAACTGGGCTCAATCCGTCTGCCGCCAATCACACGCTAGTGAACACAGCACCCTCTCACCACTGGCAGGAGCTGCTGCTCTCACTCCTGCAGCAGCAGACAACACAAAAAAACCAGTTAAAGCCCGGGGACAAACGGCTCCGCAGAGCGTCCCATTAACTGGCAAACGGTTCCGCTTTTCTGGAAACAGGAAGAGCCCCAGCGCAGTTCCTGGGAGTTCACTGGCAGGGCCACCCCTGACTGTGCACTGAGTGGGGCACTAGAACCATCCCCCACACTCACCCTCAGCAGTTTCTTTCACACACACTGTGGTTCTGAGAACGCTTTAAGCAAAGACGACTGTTTTGCAAACCCTGTCCAGTGATGGGTGTGTGACCGTGCTTTGCAAAATACAGAGTGCTACCAAAATGTTGGTTATTATTAGTAACAAATCAACGGGCGATTGATGATTAAGGTAAATCATGACCCGCATGTCTCAAGGGTCAGATGAACAAAACAGGAACCAGCACTGAAGCCTTTTACTGGGTGTGTTTTTATTTCTGGAAATACTATCTGGGTTTAACTGTAGGACTACAGGTACAGGATGTAAAAACTGGAGCTCAGGAAGATCACAGATGTGCTCAGGGTGAGACACCAGACCCTGGGCTCTAGAGTCAGACCACCTCCAGCAGTGGGTCAGGTGCAGGCTGGGGATGCCACAAAGCGGCCAGGAGCAAGCCGGATATCAGTGGCCACGGACACCCCACTTCATCTCCCAACCCCAGGTTTCTAGTCGCCAGTAAAGGGATACTCATCTTACCCCACAAGCCTGTCATGAGGGGCTGGTGACATAACAGACTACCAGCTGGAGAAGTATTTGCTGTTGGTGTTACCGTGCTAAATAAATTGCAGACCCAGTTCCAATGTCAAGACATTAAAGAAGAGGCAAAATCAACTGCTGTTTCACAAAACCTCTCTCAATAATATAACTCCAAGTTTTATCAGAAAAAGTCACAGTAAGGAAAAAAGTGCTACCACACAGACTAAAACTGCCCAGAGCATCTCTGCTGGTCACCCAGCTCTAATCATATTTTCTAACATAAACTTCATTTTAATAAAACTGAAACACTACAGGATAATTATTTCCGAACATAATTTAGCAAGCGAATAAGTCAGTGTTTGAACAGAATAAACGCAGTTAAATATTGACTAAATATAAACTTTCAGCAAGGACACACCCCTTCTACAAATCCTCATGTCTGTATTTTCCAACTTAAGTCTTAATTTCTTGCAAAGTCCCAAAGGAGCCGGTAAGCCGAGGGAGCACTGAGGCTAAGAGCCTCAAGTTGAGGTTCCAGCTGTGAGCACAGGGCCTGACCCGGAGCCTGAGAGCTGGGGAGCTGGCTGAGCTGCCAGCTGAACGGGAAGGGCACCCCTCGTGCTGGAGGCCTCAGTGTTCCTTTTTGTGCACGCACCGATGTTCCTCCCTGCCTGCCCCTCCCTGTCCAAGGATGGCAAGGTCTGAGGGCAGTGTTTCGCAGAGGGCCTCCCGGCCAAAGATGGGGCCTCTGGAGGGTGGGTCCTCAGATCTGCTCGGTCAATGAGTGCTTCAGGCGACATACGCCCCAAAAACTCAGGAGGAGCGGGGGAAGGGAAAACAAGCTGAAAACATACATCAGTGTGGCGCCCCCTCCCCTCTATAAAGCCATTTAAGCTTCATTCTCCTTTCCAGGAACGGACACTGAAGATTCCCTGGACTTGGGATCCTCTGCTGCACAACACTGGTGTTATGGATTAAATGGCGTCCTCCCAAAGCTATGTGGTATGTCACTGAGGCCGTGTCCGTGTGGGGTGTGCCTCACACCAGTCACCACTGAGATACAGAAAAGCACAGCAAGCTCAGGGACGAGCAGGTACAAGCCTGGGAAAGAAGGATGTCACGTGCAGACAGATTGCCAAGGAACGTCGAGGAGAGCCTAGAGAAGCTGAGACAAGGATTTCCCCCAGAGCGGACAGAGAGAGCCTTCCCCTCAAGCCAGCACCCTGAATTCCAACTTCCAGCCTTCTAAACTGTGAGACAATAAATTTCTCTTGTTAAAGCCCCCCACTTGTGGTATTTCTGTTAACAGCAGCACTAGCTGACTAAGACAACTGGTCAGGATTTAGAGGGGCAGAGGCATGTCTGGAGGACACTGGGATCTCCCAGAATGGATCTTTCCTTTCGACAAAGTAGTCCTTCTCCCTGTCCTCTAGGGCAGCTCTGACTTTGCCAAGTACGGAGCAGGAGACCCTGAGAGTTCCCCAGTGAACGGCCTGCTCTGGCACTGCCTGTGCCATCTTAACTCTGAGCCTGTTGTATACTAGAAGAGGGAGCAGGCATTCCAGAACCGCACAGCACCTGGTCTCTCCATCCACTAAACAAACAGTCACAGAGGTACAGTGGTCAAAGTCAGCCCTGAAAGCAAGGTAACGTAGGAGACAGGGGACTCACCTGCTGTACTGATGCAATACCGTGGGAAAGGCACATCCCTGCACTGAGCCCTGTCAGAGGGCTCACAGGTGTCTGCAGGCACACACACATCACACAGTGGCATGGCGGTAGCCGGTGCACATAGAACTGAATGGTCCTTTCTGTCCCAAAGGTCACAAGATGTTCTGCTGCTACGGGTTTGCATTCTTTACAACTCAGTTCTACTGACCATTCTCTCTACCCAGAGAGGACTGGGAATGAAAACTGGTCACTGTTAATATTCCAGGAATGAACAACCTTTACACAGAAATGTACCTGTACATAAACTAACCATTTTCTTACCTTGTTCTTCCAATAGTTAGGCTATTTTCTGGGAGGGTGGAGACCAGAGGTTTGTTTGTTTTCTCATCATTTTTAAAATTTCTCTTCCGTTTCTACAATTCTCCAATAGTCAAAGGAAGTTTCTGTTCCCATTCAAACCAGCCCCTCCCCAGAAGAGGGAAGAGGCAGAAATTACCGCAGGGAAATGAAAACTTATGCTCACAAAAACCTGTATACAAAATGTTTGCAGCAGCTTCATTTGTCATACCAAAAGCTGGGAACAACCCAGATGCCCTTCAGTGGGTAACCAGGTAAACAAACTGTGGTCCACTCATCCAAGGGAGCTCTACTCAGCAGTAAAAAGGAACTACTCCTGATACCTGCACCACCTGGATGACTCTCAAAGACACTATGCTGCGTGGGAACCCAGTCCCCAAACCTCTATCGGCTCTTAGTCTTACACCTGCTCTGTGAAACCAATACATCCAGGTACCTTTTATAGAATGGTATTTACAGACTGGCAAAACAGTTGTAGCAAATTTTAACTTTTATTCAACCAACATATTTACTACTTTGTGTTTCCTCAGAAACGGTTTCATATTTTTAAAACTTCACGATGCTCTTTCTGTCCCACTCACAGGGCAGGATTCTACCCATTTCCTCCCTCACTCCCCCATCAACCTAGCATCAAGCAGACAGTGCGAAACACAGTAAAACCTGTGAAAGCCAGAACCCATGTAAGGTGGCAACCTGTTAGAGAAGAAAAACTGAAATATTTTCCACTAATAGTAACAGAAAAGCAGTAAGACTGTCCAAGGCAGAAAATCTGCACGACCCAGGAACACAAGACAGTCCTGTCAAGTTCTGGCTCTCGCAGGTTTCACCGTAGTTGTTGCATCAATCAATGAATGTAACAAAGTGTGCGTGTGTATGTGAGTCCGTTTGTGTGTTTGGTGGGCACCTACCTGCAGGTGATACTCTATTGATGAAGCTGTATTTCAATTCCATAGTGCCTCTCCTTACCCACCAAAGGTCAGGAATGTCACGGGTTAAATTATGGATCCCCCAAAACGTGTGCATTAACTTGGCTAGGCCATGATGCCCAATACTCTGTGGCTGTCCTCCATTTTGTGATTGTAATCTTATGTTAAAGAGGATTAGGGTGGGACTGTTAACACCCTTACCAAGCCACATCCCTGATCAAACGCAAAGGGAGTTTCCCCGGGGTGTGGCCTGCACCACCTTTTCTCTCTCAAGAGATAAAAGGAAAGAGAAGTAAGCGGAGAGTTGGGGGCCTCATACCACCGAGAAAGCAGCACCAGGAACTGAGCACGTCCTTTGGACCTGAGGTTCCTGTGCAGAGATGCTCCCAGACCATGGGAAGAAAGGCTTCCTCTGGAGCTGACGCTCTGAATTTGGACCTCTAGCTTACTGCACTGTGAGGAAATAAATTTTTCCTTGTTAAAGCCGTCTACCTGTGGTACTTCTGTCACAGCAGCACTAGACGACCATGACAAGGAACAGCATTCTTTTACTTTTTAACTTTCTGAATGGAAATTTCCAACATACCCCCAAAGGAAAGAGAGAAGTATAATAAATATTCATATGCCTGTTACCCAGCTTCAAAAATTAACAACATTCTGTCAATCTCATTTCATCTGTCCTCTCCCCAAACTTTCTGCTCCCCGAGTATTCAAAATAAATCTCAGGTATCACATCATTTCAGTGGCTAATACTTCAGTACATGTCTCTAACAGGTTCCACCTCAACAAAAATAACCACAATGCCATTATTTTCCCTAGTAAGATTAACTATAATTCCTTAATTATCAATCACCCAACAGCCAATCCATGCTCAGGTATTCCCAAACATCACAAAAACGTCCTTTTACAACTGGTTTGTTCAAACCAGCACTCAAACAAGGTCAGCAGATCACACTTGACCAACATGTTTCCTAAGCCTTTTTAGATCTAACAACACCCTCCCCCTCCCCGCTCCAGCTCCTTCACTCCGTGGCATTTATTCCTGGAGAAGCTGCCTGTTGGTCTGGTGGGTTTTCTCACTCTGGACCTGACTGACTGTGCCCAATGATGTCTTTAACAGGTCCTTCCAGCCCTTAGGTATTCTTTAAGTTGAAAGTTAGATCTAGAGGTTTGGTTTGATTCAAATGAATGTATTTTGGCCAGAAAACTGGATGGGCGACGCTGTACTCCGTGCAGCAGGACAGCAGGCGGTGCGCACCTGGCTCCTGGCAGTTCTGGTGTCGAGGCCTGAGGCATCCACTATACAGTCCCGTATCATCGACCTTCTATCACAACGGTTTTTAGCAGTTACTGATGGTGGCTGCCTACAGCCACTGTTTCTTTACGGGTTGCAAAAGTGAAACGTTAATTTTCTAATACGACTCCTCCGTTTGTTAGACAAAATTCATCTATGAAGAACTTTCTCTCATCAACTCTTTAAAACCAAAACCCAGTGCCATTGGATCAACTCTTTGGTTACCCTAAAATACAGTTCAAACTCAAAAGGCAGAATAAAAGCTTGATTCTTTGCCTTTATCAATCTTCAGAATACTGAATTGTTGCCCTGGTCATCTTCAAAAGTGATTAAAGAGATTTTTACTTTTCTGGTGTCATTATAAACACCTGGATTTTAACACATTGGATATGTTTCAATTCACGCAGTCATTTTTCTTTATCATCCTCCAACTATCCCATCTTTGGCCAGTGGACAGCCTCTCAAGTGGGCTCTTGTGTCTGGTGCCATAACCCTAGGCAATCTTTGACAACTTCCTTGCATACCTGTATGTCAAGGTGCATCCTGTCTATTTCTTGTCCTACTTCGAATCAGCGAGTTCTCTAAGGGGCCCTGCCCCTTTGAGAGAGAAATGGAATTAAGAAAACACAATTTGGATGTTACACGTGCACATCGTGTTTGGGCCTTTTCAGTGAACAAAACTAGGAAATGTGTACTTTCTATGAAGAAAAAAAATAACTGTGAATTCATTAAGGCTATTTCCCACCGAAGTTTTAGATCGAGGGTTTTTAACTTCTTTGCTCTTGTATTTGTATCTCTTTTCTCCTATGCTGAAAACCTTGCTTCCTAACAGCGTTAACATGATTTGTCTATTCTTTAATTCTAAATACGAAGAGCACAGCATGTACATACAAGTATATAAACGCGCAGATGTATAAAAACGTCAGAATAACCATACCAATACTGTTACTAATAACAGAATGCAGTTTATCATCTCTCTGTGGCTCTTTTTATTCCTAGGACATATCCCACTTGAGTTACGCACTCAAAACATGACGTCTAAAAGTCACTTCAACTAATTCTCTTTCTGAGATATACAGTTAAGACTTCTTTCGAGGATTTTTCTTCTTTTTGATCTAACTTCTTTTTAATTAACTAAAATATACCCATGATTTCCAAGTAAATTCTGGAAACAGAGTGCATTTGGAAAATTCTATTACACCCTGTTCCCTCCTCTTATCTACCCTGTCCCCTTCTTCTAAATCTAATCATTAAAAAATGCATGTGTCTACATGTTTACATTTCTAACCCTGTATTACACAAATGATAGCATCTACCAGTGTTTCACACCTTGCTGCTTCCATGTATCATGTAGAATACTTCACAGAATATATACACATAGAGAGAGAGGGGAGGCTTCTACATTTATTTTACAATGCAATGGAGCATCGTCCATTCACCAATCCCCTACTGATGGATACCTGGGTTGTTTCCAACTTTTTGGAAGTATAAACTATGCTGCAAATAACGATCTTGAGCTAGTCTCTGGGACAGATTCTTAAAAGCAAGATAACTGAGTCAAAGGGTAAATTCTTATGAATTTTGCTGGACATTACCAAATCCTGTTCTTAAAGATTATCCCATTTCGCATTATGAGTTGTAATTAACTGGTTGGTAGCCACCCACCGCCACTACCACCACCGTGTATGAGAACAGCTATGGCCCTAGAGTGTTTCTGCCATGTGGAATTCACTCCAGTGTACAGTGTACAGTGTAAGGGATGAACCTACTTTACCAAAAAATAATATCTACTTGTCCCTATACCATTTATTAAACAGTCTTTTTCCCCACAAAGATCTGAGCTGACATCTTCGTCATACATTAAATTTCTAAAAACACTTAAAACGATTTCTGGATTTTCTATTCTGATCCAAAAGCTTGTCTGTTTGTACATGTACCACTACGGTTTTTAACTGTGGAAGCTTTATAATTGTCTTCATATCTGGCAGAACCAGCCATCTTTTTCCCCCCAGGGGTTTTTCCGGCTATCATTGCTCATTTATTCTTCTAAATAAACTTTATAATCAACTTATCTAGCGCCAGGAAAAAAAAAAAAAAATCCGAGCGTATTATCAGGATCATATTGAATTTATACAGCAACTGAGGGAAAAATGACATCTGTATAAGATTGAATCACTCCATCCAAGCCCATGGAATGAACACGGGCAAACCTCAAGCAAGATGCTTCCTTCACAGTAGTGCCTCCGTGAAAACAACCACTAATTTCAAGATAAGATTAAGATCTGCAATTTGCAGAAATAACTGACGTATGAGGAGGGATTTACGACACGCTGTTTTAGGTACTATTGAGTGGGTTCCAACCCAGAGCGACCCCATGAACCAGAGAATGAAGCGCTGCCCAGCCTGCGCCATCTTCGCCGTCATTGCTATGCCTGAGCCCACGGTTGCAGCCATTGTGTCAACCCATCTTGTTGAGGGTCTTCCTCTTCGACTTTAACAAGTATGTTGGCTTTCCCCAAGGACTGGTCTCTCCTGATAGCATGTCCAAAGTATGTGAGATGAAGTTTCGCCATCCTTGCTTCTAAGGAACATTGTGACATAACACATTTTCCAAACCTTCGCACTATAGACGTGAGCAGCCAGCAGGAGATGAGGCAAGCCCCGCGAACACCTGGAGGCGGGGCCCCGTGAACACGCGGAGTCAAGGAGCAGAACAGCAGCATCGAAGGAACAAGCCCAGCATGACCCTCTGGAGCAACTTATCGCAATCATGGGTGAGGTTTAGAGAAATTAAAATGCTTCCAAAATCTTTGAAGATAAACTTGTGCACTGCTGAATTATTCCTTTTTCACAGCCCCTGGCCAAGCCGGCATTTACTAAAACGCCTCCCAGGTTTCCCCAGCTCTCCTCTCCCCTCCGCCTTGGCTTCTATGCCTGTCTTACTCCTCTCTGCATTTCTATCTATTACTGCAACCTACTGCTTTTTATCATCCTGCCCCAAGTCAGACAAGCCTTCTGCCCCTGCTCTGGGAAGCAGAGTGCTCCAGGCCTGGCAGAGTGATGGGAGGGTTTCCTTCTTTGATTCCCTTATCATTTCTACAAGGCTCACATTCCTTTACACTGCTTTCCTGCAGGCTCACTTCTCTAAGCTGCTTCATTAGGATTCTGGCAATGCATTCTTATCATCTACCAAATGCAAACTTTACCATATGATCCTTTCAGTTGTGTAAAAAAAAAAAAGGTAAATATGGTTACTAGAAATAGTCAATCAAACCAAACCAAACCACTGCCGTCAATTCAATTCTGACTCGTAGCAACCCTACAGGACAGAGTAGAATTGCCCCCATAGGGTTTTCAAGGAGCAGCTGGTGGATTTGAACTGCCGAGCTCTTGGTGAGCACCAAACCACTGGACCACCAGGGTTCTAAGTGATGGATAAACAAGTAGTACACACAAAAGACTTAAAGCAGTTCATAATAAAAACCCAATAAAGTTGAAAACGGCCGTAAGTTTCTATGGTGGCCAGCACACTAGTGATGGGTCTGACATTACAGGTGTTTGACACCGAGGACTCAGGAGAATGTGTGAAGACCTTCAGTGCCTGTGAACTTTCAAACAACTATACGGCTTACTACACGTATGTGCGGTTTTGCTTCATACAGACAGCCTTGTTCAAACACAGCTTTGAATAAATCCCCTGCTTGTTTAAAAGCTTGTTTAGCTCCTCTTCACCAAAGCATGCAAGGGTTTCAATATAAAAAAACAGAAAACCGTATCTTGGCTTCAATCTATCCACAAAGGATGATGGAGAATAAAAAATCAACAAAATTGCCACTGGTTAAAGAAGGGATACTCAACAGCAAGTAATCTTTTGAAGTCTGAAGAGACAAGGCAAAACGAATCTGCATCAACCAAATGGAAAGGCCATGTCTGTTGAGAGTTCACAGGCCCCGGTTTGAAGGATGCACAAAGAGGGGGAGTTGTAAACATTCTGTATGAAAGAGTTCTCCCTGAGAAAAAGCCTCCCACCAATCCTAACAAATGGCCTGAGTCTGTACTGAACGGCAAAGTGGGAGGACGACGGCCATGAGAAGTCTCAGAGCAGGCTTCAGGCTCTGCTGAGCTGGGGCTGGGGGCAGGAACTCTGGCCCTGAAAAGGCAGAACTTCCTCTGAAATGGGATGAAAGAGGGAAGATGACTCAGTGAAGAGGATCTGGCTTTGAAGAGAAAGCAAGGTTCTGAAGTTCAGGCCAGATGACTTTAACACTGAAGTAAGGTGCTCTGCACAAAGAGACAGCCATCTGGATTACTTGTAGAACTTGAGAAAAGAGGGAGATTTGAAGCGAGCATCACAGGATTAAAGATTAAACAGAAGGACTGCCAGAAAGGTCTAGGAAAAATTGGTTGGCAAAATTTTGGAATGGAACACAATAGTCAGGTATTACTACCTCCAATAACACCTGGCAGCCTGAGAAGAGAAGCAACAGGCTGCCTGGAAAACACAGGGGAGGAAGAGGTGGTAAAGGACCAAAGCCACTGGCATCTCCCACCCTTCAAAGGCTCCTGACAGCACTTCTTCACTCAGTAAGTCTGCCATGCGAGGCTACTGAACAGCGAGGAGGGTAAGAGGGGTCCTTGCCTGCCCTGACTGTACTTCCATTCTAGAAGGTATGTCAGGGCAGAGAGCAGACAAAACAACATGCACATAAATACACGGTATGACACAAAGCAGTAAGGAGAAAACGGAAGCAGGGCACTGGGGAAAGAGTGCCAAAGGAGTAGAGGAAAGGTGGGGATGTGGGAGGGAGCTATGAGCTTATACCAGGGGGCAAGGTCACCTTAAAGGCCTCTGATCATGTGAGCCAAACCCTGAAGGAAACTAGGGAGTGAGCCATGCAGCTCCCTGGGAATCAGGTCGAGAGAAGAACAAGGAGAAAGGCTCTGGCATGGCAGCGTACCTACTGTGTGCGAAGGACAGCAAGGTCGTCAGTGTGGTTACAGCTAAGTGGGCCAGGGGGGTAAAGTCCAAATCGCTCAGCTGATTCCCCAAGGCCTTCCATAATCTGGATCAAAGCTTTATTCTCAACCTTATCTCTTAGGGAGTTCTCCTAAAACGATCTCCTTTTCCGACAGTTCCTTCCTTGCTCCCTTCCAAATGCATCCAGCCTATCCTCTCAACCCTGCACCCGAGCCTCTCCAGCCTGAGGACGCTCGCCCCAGGTTTTCTGCTGTGTCCCCCCACCTAAGTTATGATGGTGTGGGAGAGGGGAGGATGACAACAAACAAGGACATTTTCTAGGCCTCTTCCTACACTACAGGCTGGAGCCACAAGCCTGGCTCCGAGCGGCATGCGTCGTAAACCCCTGGGGATCTTGTTAACATGCAGACTGTAGTTCCTTGTGCCTGCAGTGGAGCTTATGTAGTTGGTCCACCATCTACACCTGAGGAGCAAGGGACTACGGCAAGGATGGAAACAGACCCAAGGGAAGCCAAGCAATGCTTGCCTTCTGTACCCAAAGGTGCAGAGGGAAGTCACCTGTCTGTGGCAGGCTCTCAAGCAGGGAAGTAAAGGCGGCCACCTGGGGTCATAAACAAAAGGAGAAGGAAGAGACAGGAGACTAGGGTACCTGAGCAGAGGCAGAACAAGAGGCAAGGTGGCCTCTGAAGACAATGGCTCCTGATGGCTTTAGGATTCCAGAGGCACTTCAGCTCCTGCACCATGAGTCCATGTTCTTGCTACATCCTTAAAATATATACTCTGGCCCAACTTGTCCTGAGCCAACTTGGAAGCAACTAGAAGGAGGAGCCCTGACCAGACCAGGAGTCTATCTGGAAGTTATCTAGAAAAGGTCAACAATTTCAAGAGGGCACACTTGATTACTGCTGAGCCAATCAGGGTGAGAACACTATTGTATTCAAGAATAAGTATAGTTTATAGGCTAGATGAGGTATTTGAAGAATACACACACACACACACAGAGAACAGTATTAAGCAAATCACATTGAATAGCCAAAAGGATCTTATCACTTATGTTTGTTTCTAACTGAAATAATCTACTTTATCTGTTATCTATCCACTTAATCCGTTTACAATAACCAACAGCCAGGCACTTCCCATAGCAAGGGGAAGCATCCATCAAATACCTGAGTAACCACACTGGCTCAGGCCCTCTGGTACGCACTGTCCATACAGAGAAAAATACGCTAAGCTACCTGTCCCTCGAGAAGAAAATACAGACTAGGCAGGGGAGAGAGACAAAGGGGAAATAATTACAACAGCCTCAGAAATGACATGACAAAAGCCAGTACAGGGTACAGAGGAAATGAATTTACTTTTTATCTGTAACTTCAAGTCTTTCGCTTCACAAACCGAAGTCACACGGTAGAGCTGCTTTCTAATTTTCCTCTGTTACAAGTGTAACATTATCTTTTATGGCTCATTTTTGATTCTCAGTTGCTTAAACCATAAAGTAAAGTAAAAACATGTTTAAATAGGAAACTTTTTAAAAACCAGAAAAATGTGGGAGTCAGAAACTCTTAAAGGCTTACCTGGTCCATTCACCTGCTTAAGGTTAGGACCACACCCACCACATCTCAGACAGATGTGGTTCTTTAAAAAGCCATATTACACCTTAAAATCCAGTTAAATACAGTTTTGACTTGACTGCACTTATATCGCCCTCTTCTTTTTTAGCCAATAACTTAGAAATAGCTCTATCACAATGACCTAATTTTTCAACTTTAATTAAAGACTATTTACATAATCAACTTTTGTTATTCTAATGTATGTAATTTAAAACAGATTTTTATGCGATTACTAATATGACTAGGCAAAAGGGGGGACAGGTGTGTGATTAAAAAACACAAGAGCAAAGCATTGTATAAAATGTTCTAGTCACTGGATTCAGAATATTCAAAATGGAAGGCAGATAAAAAACATTCTTCTGGCGCATGCAGCACCATAAGCACATCGCACCCAACTTCCATCCTTTCACACTTGTTTGATAGCCATTAACATTGAATCCATCAGCACTCTGACACCTGCTCTTCCTGTGAAGGCTGGAGGGAAATGACAAGCAAGAAAACGCAGTGTTACGTAACAGCTCAGAAGAGCTTTATGGCAGAAAAATAACAACGCCGAAAAATATTCCTCTCTTCCTCCTTTAACATAAAAATGTAGAGAGTACCCACCACGGCCAGGCACGGTGCTACAGGCTGAGGACAGGGCAATGAGCAAAAAGCCATGGGGCTTAGCGCCTTGTAGTATTTGAAATGGCGTTTCAACCTCTGCTCACAATCTCCAATGTAAACACACTGAGATACTGACACAGTCCCTGAAAACGTTAAGGCAGTGATGAAGGGGCGGCTTCTTTTCCAAAAGACAAAACTGATCAAGTGCGATGGGCCCACCAAAGGAAATGCTCCCCCGCCCGCATTTCTATCTTTCTCAGATGTCTGTCTCCTGGTTCTGTCCCTTCATTCCAGTCTTATCACCACATCCCTGCCCAAGCCTCTAGCTCCTCCTGCTCAAGGCTTCTAACTGGTGTCTCGCCTGCAGGATTGCTCTGCACCTGATCGGCACCCTCAACGTCTTAGTCATCTAGTGCTGCTATAAGCACACGTGGATGGCTTTAACAAAGAGAAACTTTCTCTCTCTCAGTCCAGGAAGCTAGAAGTCCAAATTCAGGGTGCCAGCTCCAAAGGAAGGCTTTCTCTGTCGGCTCTGGGGAAGATCCTTGTCATCAATCTTCCCCTGGTCTAGGAGCTTCTCGGTGCAGGGACCCAGGTCCAAAGGACAAGGTAGTCTCCTGGCTCTTGTTTCTTGGTGGAACGTGGTGTCCTGCTCTGCTCACTTCTTTCTTTTATATCTCAAAAAAGACTGACTCAAGATACAACCAGGTCTTGTAGATTGAGTCCTGCCTCATTAATATAACTGCCTCTAATCCTGCCTCACTAACATCATAGAGATAGGATTTACAACACATCGGAAAATCACATCAGGTGACAAAATGGTGGACGATCACACAATACTGGGAATCACGGCCTAGGCCAGTTGACACACATTTTTGGGGGGATACAACTCAATCCACAACACTCATCCTCCCATCAGTTAGGAAAGACTAGTTTATGCTGCAATAACAAACAACCAGCAAAAAGCTGAATAACAGAGTTTCTTTCTCCCTCACACCTCTTACACCTGCTTGATCCGGGACATGTTATTAACCTCTGGGCTCCTCTCAAGAATGTGGGAAACGCATCAAGAGGAGTGACTGAGGTCAAAGATGAGTACGCAGAACTGTGCCTGCTGTTGAATGATTCAGGGCCACCCAGGCGTGCAGAGGAGAACCAGGTTCTCGAGATCTCCTGGAAGCAGGTGGCCAGCCCTGTCTTCCCAGGGGCCACCTGATGGTTCTGAACTGGCCAACCTTTCACCCAGTAGTCGGGTGCTTGTCCGTTTGTGCCAATGACGGTAACTACTGTTGCTGCTGCTCTAGCTGCTTCACAGCAGTAGGTTGTCTTTTTTTTTTTTTTTTTTTTTCCAGTAGTAGTAGTATTCCCAGGAAGCTTCTGCTGATACTCCCGAGTCTTGCTAAGAAGCCCCAGTGACCACTCCCCTTTCTGGGGAGAGCAGACAAAGGTAGTTCTCTGTTTAACTGTCTGTCTCAATATTAGATCAGAAGCTACTTGAGAATAAGGACTGCATCTCAATCTTTGAACTTCAAAGCTTGAGAGAGTCTGGCACACAGCAGGCACCCAATGAACGCTCACTGAAGGAAATAATGTGTAGTAGTAACTTCCGCAGCCTGAACAAGCCCCCCCCTTCCCGCGCTAAACAGGGCACGATGTTATTGAGGACACACTCACAGGTGCACCTGGCCTGCAACCAACTCGACAAAAAGCCTGCGATCTGGGTCAAGACAAGCTTGTGTGAATGGGAAAATCTCGCTGCTTTTAAGGCCCAAGAGCCACGCCACAGCTGTGCCAGGACCCCCAGGAAGTAGGCAACTGCTCACAGGGAGGTCTAAGCAAAGAAACGTGGATGAGTGAGCACAAACTTATCCACACCACAGGAAAAGAATCTAAGATTCCGCCCTGTTCCTCATGCCTTAATTAGGGCCATTATTCCCCAGCACGATGCTGTACTAGCATATGAAAGCCAGCCTCAAAACAACGGACTTCCCCAGGTGATGGAAACGAATTTAAGGAGCCTCCGTTAGGAATCTGTGCATGGACTTTCCCAGGTGATGGAAATGGACATCTCTAACGGGTGCCCAACCTCACGGGCTGCTCGTTAGGAATCTGTGCATGGACTTTCCCAGGTGATGGAAATGGACATCTCGAACAGGTTGCCGAACCCTACGGACCGGACCGGCTCGTTAGGAATCTGTGCATTTTCTGCATGTAAATGACCGAGAGGAGCCTCTGTAGTCCTTTCCAATCCACGGCTCACTTAGCCAGGAGGTGAGTGTGGCTCCTTCCCCACAGCTGGAGCCTGGGGAAGGAAAAGGGGGAGGGGGGGGAGGGAGGGGGGGAGGGGGGAGGGAGGAAGAGGGCTTACGAACCGCGAGGGGAACCTGGCCTCTGCTGACCCCATAACTGAATACCGCTTATCCTGAAAGTCTGTTCAGTGTAAGCTCCTGGTGGGAAGCCTGGCTTCTTGCTTCACGCCACAGGAAGAGCAGGGAGTCCTCTGCCCGGCCCCCCCACAGCACCCCCACGTACTGCCTTCTTGTGGTTTGGGTGCTGTGGGTTCTGAATCATAGCAACCCCATGTGACAGGGCAGAATTGCCCCACAAGGTGTTCTCAGCTGTCACCTTAACAGAAACAGACTGCCAGGGCTTTCTCCGTGGAGCCACTGGGTGGGTCCAAATCACCAACCTTTCGGTTAGCAGCCAGGAACTTAACCACTGCGTCCCCCGGTTTCCTACTGCCTTCTTACCTCTATTGTAAAAATACAACTTACCAGATCGCCTTAGAATCTTACTTTTTAGCACCTTCCCTCCCCGCCACCCTGCCCTCCCCGTGTTACTCAAGGGCAAGGATCATTTCCTTCCGTCTTATCTCCAGCACCTAGCATAGTGCTTGGCACCCAGCATGTTCTTGATTAATGTGTTTCTCTGGCAATAGGTTTTCAAAGTTACTTTCAAAGGTAGGAAATGTACTGCCTTTAAATAAGAATGTTACTTCTAAGCAATGTCTGAATTACATTAAGTCTTGCTACTCTGTAAAGATTCACATCTCTTCTTTTTGGATCGACCTGAATCCTACTGCCATGATTTATAAGTCCATAAAAGCCATATATTTGCTAGGCAGAAGAGATGGCAAGCCTGGAATGCGTACCACAGCACTAGAATTCTTGTTATCAAGACTGCTGATGCCGCAGGCTCTTAGGAAACGAGACGTCATGTGAAGGTGAGCATCAGGCGCTTGCCCTCCAGATAAAATATTACATGTTGCTTTATCATTTCAGACCTTTAAATTGTAGCTCCTGGCACTCGGCTGTGAGCGTGTGCACACGTGTGCATGTGCCAGCACATGGGCCAGTGTGTGTTTAAATGAATGCCTGGCAACCTAAAAACAACACACAACATTTCCAAGATAACCGTCCAACCAGGACACACTCCACTAACCTCGCACTTCCACAGTGGCGGGTTGTTATGATAACACATCAAAACAACCTTGAAATTAGGTGCGATATTCCTTAGGAAGCTTCAGGTTTTGCAGATCAAGCCATAAACATGTAATGTCATATTACAGAAGTAAAACCGGTCTTTCTGAGCTTTTATATGACTCAAAATGGCTGAGAAACCAACGGTCTATTCCATGCTTGAGCTTCTGCTCCAGAGCCGACAGCCCCAGCAGGGAGACTATCACCTGGGCTACAGGGGAGGGAAGGGAGCCGGTGGCAACTTCAGGGGCCAACGTCAGCCAGGAGGACCAGGAGGGACGGTAGGAATGGCACAGTGCCCTCCAGAAGGGAGCCACTTTCTAGTGACAACTAGCAAATTCAGCCTCTGTTATGAATTCCGAAGCATCGGTCTGAGTTTGCATTTGTGCAGCTTATCTACAAGGCTGAGCTCTGTGTTCTCCTCTTTCACCATTTTACATAAAATCGACAAATACTGTACATAGTAAAAGTCAAATAAATGTTAACGTAATAAGCGAAGCCTAAGTACAGCTGTGTGGAGAAAATGTATCAGCCATTAACTTTTTAATAAGTCCAAGTGGAACAGTTTCTAAAAATAACCCTTAAAAGAGAATAAGATATTAACTGATTTACATGAGAATTCTAATCACAATTCTGACTTAGTAACTAAAATTTCAAAACAATTTGATTTATAAAGTCAGTACACTCAAAACTGAATCCTATGTGCATGTGGAAAAAAAAAATTGTATCCTATCCATGCTACCAAAGCTTATACTAACTGGTTCTGTTCTTCTAAAATGGTTAGGAATGATTCTTCAGGATTAAAGAGAATACGGACAGGGCGGCTCTCCTTGTCCCTTCAATATGCTGAAGCACCCCCTCCTCCCCCTCTGGACACCTTCCCCAGGGGTCCTCGCAGGAGAGCAGTAAAATGCTCCATCTGGCCAAAGGCAGGCAGGGCTGCTCCCTGACTGTTCCCAGGGGGGACCCCACGGGGAACCTTCAAGGAGGAGGGCACTCTATGCTCACCACATTTCTACCTAAGCTGACACTGCCACTCTCTGCCCTAAAGCTCAACGGCTGTTTGGTTTTGTTTTGTTTTTTGGTTGGAGGAGGGAGGAGGGTGTAGCTGAAAGCTGCAGGGTTGAAATTCCAGCAGGCAAAGGACACACCCTCTCCCCTCCCTGCTCCCAAGGCCTGCCAGTCGGATTCTTCCTGTCAACACCCCCACCACCCACCTCCTAGCTCAGCTTCCCCAGCCCTCCTCCTCCACACCCCCCAGCCCCCAGGCTGTCTGTTAGGGAGCGTCAGGTGCAGACCAAAGCAGTTCCTGGCCACGGAGAGGAGGGGGCTCCGTTTGCTTTGGAAAACATTTGAAACTACCTTTTTCGTCTGAGTCATAGTCCTCACTGTATTAGCTTCCTCTGGCTGCCTTAACAAAGCACCACAAACTGGAATGCTGAAAACTGGGGGCTGTGAGTCTGGAATCAAGGTGTCATCAGGACCGCAGTCCCTCCACAGTCTCAAGAGAGGATGCTTCCTCCTCTCTTCCAGTTTCTGGTGACCCCAGGTATTCCTGGGCTTCTGGCCTCATCACTCCAATCTCCGCCTTCGTCCTCAGATGGCAGTCTTCCCTGTGTCTGTCTCTTTTGTCCGTGTCTCTTCTCATAAGCCTACCGCTCAGATGGGATTAGGGGTCCGTTCTACTCCTGTATGACCTCATGTTAACTAATGACATCTGCAAAGACGCAACTTCCAAGCAGGACACCTTCACGGGTACAGGGCTTAGGACTTGAACCTATCTTTGAGGGACACAGTTCAGCCCGTAACACACATATTGGTTCTCTCTTAATTTCATGCACTGACCACACAGGACTAAAAAGATGAAAACTCAATTCCAATCCAATTCTTGCCAACTCTGCCAAGTAAATGATTTGTTTTCAACTTCCTCCTGAATTTTTCCAGTGGGTAAATTCAACAGTTTCACTAAAAAGAAACCAGTGAATAGCTACGAATCATTCTCAGAAATTAATGTCATGTTAAACCAATTATGCAAATATCTGAGAGGAACATGAACTGAAGCGCCAGTTGCACAAGGATTTGTAACATAACATGTACAAACTGAAAATGACAACGGCAGCAACGCAGCCACGCGCGCACACATGTGCACGCACACAGCTGGCAGGGGGGAGGGGGTTCCTGCAAGTCTGAGCAGGGGGGTCTAAAACGCTGCCTAAAAGCTTCCTTAGAAAACTTTAATCAAACAAACACTAGAAATATCCATAAAAAGTTCATCACAGGGGTTTTCTTTAAATGCGGTAATTTATTATTTTTTTTAATGATTAAAGAACACATATCTTCTCCGCCTAAGTGAACATATATATCAGTAGATAAAATTTTCCTTAACAAAGATTCCTTTTTGAAAATGTCAGTCATTCAAGTCTATGCTCAGAATATTAGTTCCTTAAAAATAACCTGGATAAGCGATGAGAATCACGTTTTAAACTTAATTTACAAAAATCACCTTTACTCCATCTAGAGCACAGTTCTACTCTGACACACACAGAGTCAACATGAGTCAGAATCAACTTGCCAGCACCTGGCTTTGGTTTGAATGTATACTGTACTAGAGTATAGGCTCCCTTCTAACAAACAGAATGTGACAAAAATGGTGGAATGTGACCTGTGAGAATCAGTCATGAGGTACACTGCAGCTTCCATTCTGCTCTTTCCCTCTTGGGTTACTCACGCTGGGGAAAGCCGGCTGCCATACTGTGAGGACACTCAAGCAGCCCTACATTGAGGTTCACGTGGCAAGGAGCCAAAGATCTGCCAGCAACCCGTACTACTTCACCGGGCACATGAGTGCCACCTGAGCAGCAGACCCTCCAGCTCCATCCAAGCCTGCAGAGAACTACAGTCCTGGCCAGTATCTGGACTGCAACCTCAGGAGAGAGCCCAGCCAGAACCACCCAGCTTAACCACTCTTGTATTCCTGGCCCACAGGAACTGCCAGATGAACATTTATTGTTTTAAAACAAAAAAAAAAAAAATTACTTTTACTCCTACTCCTGAAAGGCTGATACTAGCTATTCTGCGTGCAGGTGCAAAATACAAATGGAATCTGTGTTCATAAAACGGAAAGCTGGAATGGTCATGTTTCGGGCTGAGGGTGTCCCCCAGTGTCCGACCATGACAGACGTGGCCCAGCTGAGTCTGGGCCAGCCCTGGAGAAAGGAACAAGCACCTGAGAGGAGGGGCCCTGGGGAAGTGCACAGCTCTAGAACCAGGCCGCGTAGACCTTTACATCAGCCCCACCACTTACGAGCTGTGTGCGACCTTGGGCCGTTACTCAGCCTCCACATGCTTCCTCCGCCTGTAGGTCTACAGGATGCGGAACAGTTTCTCTCTATGAACGCCGTGAGGACAAACGAGTCACCTGTGTAAAGGGCCTGCAAGAGCGTCGGAAGCACAGTAAGTGCCACAGAATGTCTGCCTTTATTACTGTCATTGCTGCTGCTCACTGTGGAAATAATTAACTTTTCAGAGTCTTGAGTAAAGGCTTAAAATTTCATTTTTCCAATCTAAACAAGTGGCCAAAATAATTAATGCCTTACCCCCCAAAAAGAAAAACTAGGCACTTCCAAATCAAGACAAATTATTACTATTGGTAACATAAAGAGGATGAGTAACAAGTAACTAGAATGACTGGTCACATCTTTTCTCTTCTTGATCAGGAGGCGGTGAGAACGTGAGACCAGGAGAGACAGTGAGAGAGACCAAGGAGGTGGTGAGAACGTGAAAACAGGAGAGACACTGAGAAAGGCCAAGGAGACGGTGAGAATGTGAGACCAGGAGAGACACTGAGAAAGGCCAAGGAGGCAGTGAGAACGTGAGACCAGGAGAGACACTGAGAAAGGCCAAGGAGACAGAGCCTCTCTTCTTGCTCCCCATTTCCATCTTGGCCTCTCCTGACCATCTTACCAGACTCTGCGCTCTGGAAAACACTAGAAACGTATTCATGCAAACACATAAACAACTGATGAGGGCTTAAAATGAGTCCCCTCCACGGTCCACCTGCATTTTAACATAAATCAGAATTAAAGAAAATGACAGGTTAATAATGGAATTTTTAGCATGATGACAAAAAAAAAAAAAAAAAAAAAGCACTGGGGAAATGGAGGGGTCGTGGAGAAACCAAGCCACCAAGGGGACCCAGCCTCTGCAGACCCGGATGGGGAGCACCGTGAAGGTTTCACAAGCACTGCGAGAACGGGATGGTTGACGGGACCCTGGAGAGTATCTGCCAGGAGAGCTAGCGTGGCCGACCAGCAGAGGACCACCTGCAGTCTGCCTTCTTTTCCTGGTGCCCTGACACCAACAGTCCTGAGCACCAGGATGCAGCTTGAAGAGCACACCAGCCCTTCGCACGGGGGGCAAGCAGAGGGCTCTGGCAGCACGCAGGCAGAGAAGGAGCTGGCCTGGACCCAGCCTTCTCCCTCTCTCAGCACTGCCTGCTCAAGAGCCTGTCCCTGGGAGGCCAAAAGACCTGTTCTCAGTCCCTAGGGAAAGCAGTACCCCCAGTGACCATGATTCCTACTCAGAGGGCGTGGCACTGTACCAGGCCTTCCCTGCACATTTCATGTATCTCACCGAGTTCAGGAGGCAGAAGGGCCTAGCGGACACGGCCTCTGGGGTCAGATGGGATAATATCAAACATATTTATAAAACCCATCACCCAAATACACATAGGTGGCATTCATAAAAACCAAAACGAACCCAGTGCCGTCGAGCCGATTCCGTCTCATAGCGACCCTATAGGACAGAGTAGAACTGCCCCATAGAGTTTCCAAGGAGCGCCTGGCGGATTCAAACTGCTGACCCTTTGGTTAGCAGCCGTAGCACTTAACCACTACACCCCCAGGGTTTCCGGCATTCATAAAGGGCAGTGATTAATGTTACCCTCAATAATAATAATTTAATCTGCACTACAAACCCTGGTGGTACAGTAGTTAAGCACTAGGTTGATAACCCAAAGGTCAGCGGTTTGAACCCACTAGCCACTCTACAGGGGAAAAATGTGGCAGCCTGCTTCCATAAAGATTACAGCCTTGGAAACCCTATGGGGCAGTTCTACTCTGTCCTACAGGGTTGCCATGTATGTGTGGGTATGTACAAACATTAAACGGCCAGTGATGTCATCTCCATTTTACACATGAAGAAACTGAGACTCTGAGAAGTTAACGTATGCAAGCTGGCCTAGCTAGCTAGAGTAAGTAAAAAAACTAGAATTTAAACTGGGCTTTTTCCCCAAATCATTCCCCCCATACCACTAGGCTGAAGGGAACAGCACAAAGGCGCTAGATCCAGGGGACGGCGCACAGAGTAGTCCCGGGCCCAGCAGCTCCCACTCCATCCTGTAGCTCCCGCCTGACTGACAGGACTCACTTCTATGCCTGAGGCCTGTGGGGCTCTGGGGACCCAGGTGCCATTCTGCCACTATGCAGCGTTAGCATCATCCCAAGATGCCAGGAATTAAAAGCCAGAGTGGTATGCAGGAGTGGAGGTGACCGGGATCCAACCAGATAAAGTGCAAAGCAGACAGGAGGCTTCAGGCCTGCAGAAGGCAGTGAGATGGGAAGAAAAACTCCAGTCTAGACGGGGGCCCCACTGCAGGCCGCCCCTTCATGATTTATCTGTCCACTAACTAGCACAGATGAATCAGGCTAGTGGTCTGTCCAGAGATCTGGGGGAGGGAGTGGAACAGGGAGAGACAAAGAAATCTAAAGACTGCTCCACAAGTAAGTGCTGGGTCCACAGCTACACTGTCAGTGTGGTACCAGAATACTAAGACAAGAAACTGCTAGAATTAACATAAAAACTGGCCAGAGGTAGGTGGACCCTCTAGAGCCCAAAGAGATGGAAGTAAAAGCAAACCACGTGTAGGAACAAGTCCACAGCCCAGGGACCACTCATGGGACTTCACAGAAAAAAAATGACCGCTGTCCACCAAAGATGAGCTCATGTTAAACAAACTACAAATCACTGGGAGAAAGACGCACGGAGAGTGAGGGGTGGGGAGGATGAGAGAGAACACACACAGTGGGAAAACGTGCACCCCAAGAACTAGAAACAATAAGCAATCTGAGAGATAAAATTAAGTATGTCCAAAAATGACTAAAGACATAAGATACGTACAGATGGCACAATGAAAGAGAGGTGGGTCTGAAAAAGCACCCCAGACAATTTCCAGAACTGAAAGATCTTATCAGTGAGGCTAGTAAGCTGAAGCAGTTCCAAGCCTACACTCCCCTGCTGAGCTCCACCTCCCTGCTCCCGGGCATGGCCACCGCCCTCCACCCTCCTCTCTCCACCCTCCTCTCCGGCCTCCTCTCCCTCCAGCCCGACCTCACAGGCCCTTAAACCTCACACACAGAGGCCTCACACACAGCAGGCCGCCCACTCCTTCTCCACCGGCCTTGTCTTTCTTACTCATCCTTAGGGCCTAGTTCCAGGAAGCTTTTCCTGGTTCTCCAGGCTGAACCATTCACCCGAAGCACTTAGAGCGAGCACCTCTGCTGCCCTGTCTTAGTCCGCACACACCACGTAGCACGCTGTAATGAAATGACCTGTCTCCTCCCTTCCGACTGTGAGTTCTGGGTCACTTCCATCTCAGAGTTCCCGGTGTCTACGACACTTGGCAAACACACACTTGATCTGAACTAAAAGCTCTTGCCGTTAATTCAAAATAGCACGTCATTCATATTTGGAGTAAAAAATATTACTGACTTCACTCTAACTGCAACACAGCAGCACATTTTAAGTGTGAACGAAAATTTACAGCCTGAGACTAAATATCACTCTTGTACCATGAGAATGACGGGTATGAAATTAAATCCCACCAGAAGAAGATAAACAATGGACTTTTAAAAGGTGGGCTTGGGGAGGGGATCAGATAGTGTCTGTAAGTGCTGATGAAAAAAGTCTTTCACAGGAACGTAGCTTTGATCCTCTTAATTTTCACTTGCTGCCGGGAACTAAAAAAAAAAAAACGAAATATCCTAAAGATCAAAACTATTATAGGTGTGTGACAGGCAGTTCTCTCATTTCTTTAGAAAAGGAGAGAGCGACTCTCCAACGTTTGAAGTAAGAGCATTTTTCTCATTTACCAAAGAAATGAGGCCTGAGGAGAAACATATTTCACAATGTCAAAAGCACTGAGGTTTTCATTAAATCGAGATATGTTACAGAAACCTTAAACACTCCTGCACTCGGCAAATTCTAACATACCCAAATCAGGACACTTCACATAGCTATGGTTCTACTGCTGGTTATCAAAAGGGGCACAAATTATTCACCGACAATAAATTCAAAATTTCCTATCCTTCTGCGGGCGGGGAAGAATGTTCAATACATCTTCCTCACAGACATGGGTGTGTACACACACACACACACCTTACCCCCAGCTATTAATTATTCCAATTAGCAAAAGTCTCCAGGTCCTACGCTAACGTTTTATCTTTCAATTAGAAGTGTAGTGAAAGTGCGATTATTAAAACTCCCAGACCTTAGCCAAGGGTTAATATGTACAGAATACGAAAGTAGAGCAAAGAAAGAATGACTCCCTTCAGTGATGAATTAAGTATATCCTCTCATCACAGAGGGGAAAAAAAAAAAAAGGAATTCTTTCCTTCTTAATAGGACCGTATTACTATCATTATCAAAGTAATGCATGCTCACTGTAAAGAATACAAAAAGCATACAGAAAAAAAGGAACCCAGTTGTTAATCCTACCAGCCAGAGATGATTACCATTAATGCTGTAGTCTACTTCTCTTGGGTCATTTTGCCCTCACGTGTGTGTTTATGGGATACCCTGGTGGCGTCGTAGTTAAGTGCTACGGCTGCAAACCAGGAGGTAGACAGTTCGAATCCGCCAGGCGTTCCCTGGAAACTCTATGGGGCAGTTCTACTCTGTCCTATAGGGTCGCTATGAGTTGGAATTGACTCAACGGTAGTGGGTTTGTTTGTTTGTTTTGGTGTGTTTATGTACCACAGATACACGTGTCATAAACAAAACACACAAAAGCGAGGCTTAGTAGATATGCAGCATTCTTTCCTGCTGTGAATTCCCAGGTACCAGGACATTCTGGCGTTGTACCAACACAGCAAATGCTCTCTGAAAAGGAGACTTTTACTGGATGTGTATCATATCGCCATAATTTATTTAAAGATTTCCTACTGATGGAAAAGCAGATTGTTCTCAACATCATCAATAATAGCGAAGTAGGCATATTCACAAACAGCCAAGCCTCGAAGAAAGCTTATTATAGTTCTCACGTGCATAATCAGATACTCCTCACAACCACTCTCTGCCATCAGCTCGGTAAACTGAGTCACAGAGAGGCTAAATAACTTGTCCAAGGTCACCCAGGTTTAATCCTAGGTGGGCTGACTTCAGAGTTTTTCATTTATTTGTAGTCAAATTGATGTTGTTGTTGCTGGGTGCTGTGAAGTAGATTCTGACACACACTGACCCCATGTGACAGAGGAGAACTGCCCCATAGGGTTTCCTACGCTGAAATATTTATGGGAGCAGATCGACAGGTCTTTCTCCCGTGTAGCTGCTGGGTGGGTTAGAACTGTAAATCCTTCAGTTAGCAGCTGAGCTCTTAACCACTACATCATCAGGGCTCCCTTCAAATCTATAATACCTTTCATTAATTCTAATCCATAAAATATCCTTGCTTAGGGGCAGGGGTCTGGGGAACCATGGTTTCAGGAGGCATCTAGGTCAACTGGCATAATAAAATCTACTAAGAAAACATTCTGCATCCCATGTTGGTGAGAGGCGTCTGGGGTCTTAAACGCTAGCAAGCGGCCATCTAAGATGCATCAACTGGCCTCAACCTACGTGGAGCAAAGGAAAATGAAGAACACCAAAGACACAAGGTAATTAATTATGAGCCCAAGGGACAGAAAGGGCCACATAAACCAGAAACTACATCAGCCTGAGACCAGAAGAACTAGATGGTGCCCGGCTACAACCTAAGACTGCCCTGACAGGGAACACTACAGAGAATCCCTGAAGGAGCAGGAGAGCAGTGGGATACAGACCTCAAGTTCTCGTAAAAAGACCACGCTTAATGGTCTGACTGAGACTAGAAGGACCCCGGAGGTCATGGTTCCCAGACCTTCTGTTAGTCCAAGACTGGAGCCATTCCCAAAGCCAACTCTTCAGACAGGGATTGGACTGGACTCTAAGACAGAAAATGACACTGGTGAGGAGCGAGCTTCTTGGCTCAAGTAGACACATGAGACTATGTGGGCAGCTCCTGTCTGGTGGGGAGGTGAGAAGGCAGAGGGGGACAGGAGCTGGCTGAAAGGACACGGGGAACACAGGGTGGAGAGGAGTGTGCTGTCTCATTAGGGGGAGAGCAACTAGGAGTACATAGCAAGGTGTACATGAATTTTTGTATGAGAGACTGACTTGTAAACTTTCACTTAAAGCACAACAACAAAAATCCTTGCTTATTCTAAGAAGCAATTATGTCTTATTCTAA
The DNA here is from genome assembly GCF_024166365.1 of Elephas maximus indicus. Taxonomy (NCBI): domain Eukaryota; kingdom Metazoa; phylum Chordata; class Mammalia; order Proboscidea; family Elephantidae; genus Elephas; species Elephas maximus. Next base: position 190,405,308 of record NC_064822.1, on the reverse strand, counting down.
TTTTTCACTGTTCCATCTCTAACATTTTACTCTGTAATCAATCCCAGGTTTATGTTGGTGCTTGTTCTAGGTGAAGTTCATTTTTCCAAACTGTTAACCAATTATCCCTGCTTCATTGTCAAAACAAGCATTCCTTTTCTCTCCGGGTTGTGGGGCCAGCCGTATCACGTGTTAACTTCTTATAAATTCTATGGGGACTATTTTGAAATTACATACTTTCTTCCACTAACCTACTCACTTCTGTACATTGTTTTGGGTCTTTCGGCTTTAAGATATATTTTAATATTGTTAAGACAATGTCCCAATTATCTGTGTTTTCTTTGTCAAAATTCTGTTATGGTTTGCTAAGTCAGTGGGATTTTAATTGGTCTAGCAATAAACAAATAAATAAGTTTAAAAACAACTAATATCTTTACAATATTCTCTACTTCCATCCAGGAACAAGGTGCCTCTCTCCGTTTACGTATCTGGTTTTCCTCCCATCTGAGTCCCACATATTTCTTGTATGGGTACTGTGAAATAGTTGGTTTTGTTGTTAGACACAAATTCTTTTAAAATCACTGTTTTCTAGAAATGATCACACTGGCACAGTAAGGAGGACTAAAGTGGCTGTTAAGAAAACAGGCACATTACCAAGTGCTGAGTCACTGTGAACCAATTACTTCCCCGGTGTCTTACCTGCTTTATCTAGAACATGGGATACATTCTATAGCTCAGAAATACGAGCGTCCCTGAACTGTCGTTCTCTACGCTAATCCCCACAGAAATCATACAGTCACAGCAGGAAACCAGGCCATGATGAAAACAGTTCAGCAAGAATTGAGGAATTTGACCATCATTAAGAACTAGTGCTAAATTCAGTCCCCCATGCATTGTTTACAGTAAGGTGCCCACCCTAAGGATTCCCACTAATTTGGTCAAATACTTCAAAGGGCAAGTCTCTTTCAGGTGAATGTCGACGCAGTGGAGTTTGGCTTGGCAGTCACAACTCAGCCACCGTCCCTCCAAGCAAGAAACTCAACTCTTAAAAGCTCTGGTCCTTCAGGAACTCGGGACAGTCATCCACCATTCACTACCTTAAGTACCCTAGTGCCAGGTGTCGTCACAGGTCTCACACCAGAAACGGGTGCTCAGCTTTCCAGGAGCTGACAGTCACTGGAAAACAGCACAGGGCCTGGAGCCGGTTCAGTAGCCAAGAGCAACTATGGTAATTACTACATTGTATTTACCAAAGACCAAACCGAACCCAGTGCCTTCGAGTTGATTCCGACTCATAGCGACGCTATAGGACAGAGTTGAACTGCCCCATAGAGTTTCCAATAAGCGCCTGGTGGATTCGAACTGCAGACCCCTTGGTTAGCACCCGTAGCACTTAACCACTACACCAAAAGGTTAGCAGTTCGAATCCACCAGAGGCTCCTTGGAAACTTTATGGGGCAGTTCCACTCTGTCCTACAGGGTCGCTATGAGTTGGAATTGACGCGATGGCAATGGTTTTTTTTTTTTTTTTTTTAATGTAATCAGTATAAATTTTCCTTCCAAATAATGTTATGCCCCTTCTGCAAATAATAACAAACCAGGTAATCTATAACAAGACACAGAAAAGGGATTTTTAGGGTCAAACAGCTGCAACAAACTGAATCCTGATATGTGTCCCCGGACAGGAATTTTAATTTCACTCACTGCAACAGGAACTGTAAGTTCAGGAAACTAATGATGACAGCTTGATTTATGAATTTTGACGTATTTCTTGAACCGGGAATCACATTACAGAGCAGTGGAATTCTAGGCAAGCCAGGTCTTGCCTATACGATCTTCCCATCAATAAGCTGGGATTCTGTGCAGCTTGTTTCTGACTGAGGAAAATGCCTGGCCTACCTGAGACACGCCACAGGCCTGTAATTTAAAAGTTCCTGAAGACATTCTCAGAACTGAGCTAGGGCAGATTTTGGTATCCACACAGAAAACGCTCTAGCACTTTACTAGATAATAACAAAAGAGAAACTCAGAAAGCGTGAGTGGTCAGATTGACAAGAAAGAAATGATTCTGGTCCTAAGAGAACGGTCTCATACTTGCATTCAGTCTACTTTCTCCAGAAGTCCCACCAACTAGGTAACTGATGTTCACGGAATTCAGAACACGGGGAATACTCTGAACTTTGCAAATACTTTTTAAGATACTGTCTATACATTTATAAGAGGGAGATACTGAAATGAACTTAGAGCTCCTCATTTACAGAGACTGGTGGGGAGGGGAAAGGGAAAGGGAGGTGGTAAGATACTAGGCAACTCAGTAGACATTTATGTACATTATCACACAATCTCCCAAGCCCATAAGGTAGGCATTACTATCTCCATTTTACACCCGGTGAAGCTGAGATTCAGGAAGGCTAAGCAAGTTGTCAACGTTTACACAGGTCAGAGACGGTAAAACTAAGAGGCAAATCTGGGTTTCTCTAACTCCCAAGTCCTGTCTGCTTTCTCTATACTATTCCAAGCTCTCTCCTGTCGACAAGTGCCTCCACCAGCATCACACATATTGACGGATGCGAATGTTACCGGCCGAGCAAAGGCAGGAGTCGGTGGCAGAACTTACCTCTCCACCATTTAACAGCCTGCCTGGAATTCCCCTATCAGTTTTATAACAGACACTTCTAATAAAAATGAAAAAAAAAAAACACATTATCTGAGAGAGAGGGCCAAGTAAGCCATCATCCAGGAATTCCTGAGAGCTTCATGTGAACTAGATGGGAAGACACATTTCATGAAGGACCAAACATCAAGGGAAAAGAAAGGAAGAAGTGGTGGAGGGGGTGGGTGGGAAGGAAGTGGGCCTGCTAGTGTAATGAGAACAAAGGAAAACTGAGGGACATCCAGGCCAAATTCTGCCTGGGTCACAGTTCCCGGGGATCAGTTCATGAGTGTACACCACATCAGAGTCTTAAGGGAAAACAGCACAACAGCACACATATACTGACTGAAATGTGCACGAGATAACAGAGAAGGGGAGACAGGACAGAGTGTACTAAAAACCAAAAACAAGCTCACTGTTGTCAAGTTGATGCCAACATGTATCAACCCTATAGGACAGGGTAGAACTGCCCCATAGGATTTCTAACGAGCAGCTGGTAGATTCAAACTGCAGACCCTTTGGTTGGCAGGCAAGCTCTTACACTGCGGCACCAGGGCTCCAAGGTAGAGAGCAGATAGGGGAACACAGTGTAGACAGGATCCAGCATGTACAGAACAGGAAACATTCCTGCATGGCCTAGGCTTCGATGGAGAAGCCATCTGTGTGATCTGGGTTCTAAAGGCAAGATACTGCAGAAGTCAGCGTCCACTTGGGGAAAGAATGAAGGCTGGGAGGACCACGTGCTGCTAGCGCAGGCTAAGCTGTAGAAGCTGGCCCTGCATGAGGTGAGAGCACAAGGCGCCAGGCCCCTGCTTATCTGATGACAACTGAAGTAGGAGCGTGAACACTCTCTGGTCAAGCACTTCTCTGAAAACCCACCACTCAGTCCAGGATCTGGGTAACTGAACGAGGCAGCCAGTACTGATGCATAGAGCAAGCAGTGGCCCTCATTAAGGGAAACAACTAAAATAACCACGACAACAGCGATCCATTTTAACTTGCGTGATTTGACGGGCAGATACACTGCTTGAAAACATTTCAGAAAGGAGGAAATCATAAACGAGGTTTACTTGTGTAACTTTAGCTTGCCTGCCCATAGCCCTTCATGTCTAGATGTGAACGCTGAAAGGTAACCCCCCAAAAAAACACTAGTCGTCTTATTATGAAGGTTTAAAAATTGTACATTTAGTCTAAAATTTTATTTAAGATTAATGAAGAAGTATATTTAGAACTACGAAGTCCAAACCCGGAATTAAAAAAAATAAATTGTTCAATTACTTCAAATTTTACACTATGAAACACACCTGCAATCTGAAATACAGACAGATGAGGCTGTCAAATAAAAATACAGCAAAGGGAAATATTAAAATATATTCAACGTATCTAAGATTAACGGCTTCCAAAAATAATTACAGAACCCAGAATTCTGTGAAACGTTAGTTTCATTTGAAAGTTATTTGTACTACATTTCTCTGAGTAACGTAGTCTACAAATATAAATAACACAGCACGCAAAGGAAACTTTACATTAGAACACAGACACCTCGAAGAGGAACAGCGTGTCGTATTTGCTTTGTATCTCCAGAACCAAAAACTGGGCACGCTATCTAGCAGAGACTCAATCAACTATTTGTAAAATCAAGTGTCATTCAAGAAGCATTTAATGAATGGCTACTACTGTGTGCCAGGTACAATTTAAATGTTGGGGACAACACAATGAGCAAAACAAATGTAATGAAAAATTTATTACAAAGAGTTTTTTTTTTTAATTAAGAATTATGTAAATAAAGAAAGCCCACCTTCATAAGAGATCGTTCCGAACTGGAGGAACCACATAAACTTCATTGTCTTTCCAGGCCGAGCTTTTCCACACAGTGAAGGCTGACTTTACTGAAAATGAAGCTATGCCTGTAATGAAAGCTGTGTATGTTCATATGTTTGAACACATGGATGGAACATATACGTAAATCCTAGAAATCTCTGACATCACGGAGGAGGAGGAGGAGAAGAAACTGAGCCGCGTTTTCTACGAAACTTTTGGCAGAAATGAATTCAACGACGAAAATGGTATAGGGTCCATCTTATCCAATACGATTTCTTTTGGGGAAAAAAGAAGGTAGATAAACTTGATCACCTGCCAGTCCATTTCGTAAAAAAGCATTTAGTTTTATGGAATTAAGGAAAAAAGTCTCATTTTTTTTTCTAATAAAGCATTCCCTTAAAGAGCCGATGACAAGAGTGAAGAAAGGGAGAATGGGGGAGAGAAAAAGTAAAGCACACGTTCCTTTTTTAACAAAGCAGAATCCACAGAATGCCTTCCTCACGTTCACAGCATTAATACCGTGTGCTTCTCACAGCAGAAACCAAAACAGAATCTCCACCTCAAGTCCACAAAGGTTCAGACGGAGGCCAGTCACTACAGAAGTGGCAAGGACATACCGTGAAAAAAAAAATGAAAGCAGAGCACAAAAAACAAGGTCAGGTTGGAAGTCAGGAAGCACTCAGAAGCCTCCCTACCCGACTCTGCAAAGGCAAGCACAGTGACCCCCGGCAATTCCAGAACCACTGCGGGTCCTCCCGTGTAGGGACTCCGAGTCTAAGTTCTGCAGTTCAGGCAGACTTATGGAGAGACTGGGTAAGACAGAGTTCTCAGCAGAATTTCAATATAAGGCCAGACTCCTTGGTACTCTTTAATACTGCCCAAATGCAAAGTGAAAAGGAAGACTGTCAGGTTCCTTAATACGGCACTGCTGGCAGGCAGCTCCTGTCCCTGCTCCGAGGCCTGCAGCCCTCACCGGCCCCACTCGGATCAGCCGCCCACATTGACTCTCATCTGGCGGCTTTGCACAGGTCTTTCCTGCCCCACAGAAGTCACTCCATCTTCTCCGGAGCCCGAGACAGTTTTCATCTGATAAATGGTAACTGAATTAAATTACACTTAGTCTCTCTGAGCCTCGGCTTCTCCATTTAGAAAACGACAAGGACAGTATCTTTTTAGCCCTTTTCACTGAGGTGTCATGAGGCACCAATGATCTGACACCGGTGAAAAACCCCTGTAATATGTGGAGGGCCACGCAGACCAATGTACCGCCATCACCCAGCACGTGGTCACCACACGGTTACTGCAATGCAGGAAGGCACACACACTCGCAGAGACCTAGGAGGCTTTTAAAGGCTTCTGAACAAACCTCGGAGGAATAATCAGGGACTGTGCAAAGACTCTAGGAAAACCTATGTCATTAGCAGTTTTGGGATCCTAGTTCAAAGCAGCAAGGTTGGTCCCTAGATGGAAAGACTCACAGGTGATACTTTACCTGTATGACTCATCAAAGGCCCCTCAAGGCCAAGAACGGGTTTCATGAGCTGAAAGGACCACCAGAGCTGCAGACTTGAACCAAGAGGAGGTCTCCAAGGCCTGGCAAGCCCAGGAGATCCAGACTCACCAGCCTCCAGAATGCTCAGTCTACAGTCCTTCAGAAAGCGTATGTCACACCTTCTCCCCCAGCCTTTGGAAAGCTCACAAACAAGAAGCACTGTGGGACCTGGGAGAGTGCACGGCTTGCAAGTTCAGTAGGAAGACTCAAATTCTCCTCTGGGCTCTGCGCCGCACTACCTGCAGGGCCTCTCTCTAAAACATCGTTAACAGAACCTGCTTTGCAAGGTTGATGCAAAGATTAAGTTTGATAATACATGAATTCACTGAGCACAAAGCTGGTACGCAGCAGATACTAAACAAATAATCAGTCCTCTTTTTTTTCTGGGTGAAGGATGAGACTAGATGATACAAATTAGACTAGATGATACAAAATCCACCCTAAATCATCTTTAAGTCTTAGAGCTGAGACAAAGCCAACTTTCCTTTAAGGCCCATTCTGGGTAGAAGTGAGACAACCCATTTAGACAATACAATGAGAGTTAATGGCCCAATGACAGAGATATGCTACAAAACCTTCCACTTCCCCACAAGTGTATCTAAAGTCATGTGAATGCTAGTGAACACCATCCCAGGAGGTGACAATGAGCAAGGCCAGGATCTGTTAACTCTCAGCTGGAATCCGATCGACTACAAGAGTAAAGAGGCTTCCAGCACATCCATAGTGAGCCTCTGATGATGTGTCAGATTCTCTGGAAGGAGAAAAAAAAAGCCCAGAGGTAATGCTCTCAGGTTCAGGCCTTTTTTGGCACAGGTGAGAAGCTGGAAGAAACAGACGCAGTCTCATACTCCAGAAAGAACCCCTCCATACCCTCTGGAGTGTTTGCTCAGAAATCAGCAGGGCCATTAGCGACTGCACACATGAAGGGACACACTGCCGACTTCCTGTGAGCCCCCGTGACCTCTACACGGCAGCACTTGGGCACACTCCATATTTACTTATGGTGCAACCTGATCCTGACTTCGGTGAGTTACTTCATAAGCCTTTTAGGGGTTACCACACTTTGTTCCTATAAGAGGCCAATTCAAATTAGCAACAAAAGAATAGTTAAACACAAGAAAAACCACCTCCTTTGTGCTCCTCAAGAAAGGCAGACTTGATCACTGAGTCACTCAAAAGGTAAAGTGTTTCATTCTCTATCAGCCTTCTCTTTCAAGAATCAGTCCAGTACTTTTCCAACGGGGTTTAACAGCCTTACATTAGTATCTGTTGAAAATGAAGGGAAGTGCCAAAAGGGTGCACAGGTACAACAGAAGAACAGGCTGTCTGGCACAGGGCTCTGGACCATGTCTCTGAGAATCATTCGTTATTCACTGCTGTGTGACAAATTACACCAAAATTTAGTGTCTTAAAATGACCGTTTTCAACCTTCTTTTCCCACCGTCTGGACGGCTTCTATTGCTCTATCTTCAAGTACACTGACTCTTCCTCTGTCACCGCTATTGAGTTGTTAAGCCCATTCAGTGCATTTTTTTTTTAATTCCAGGAGCTGTATTTTTCAGCTTTAGAATTTCCGGCTGATGCTTTTTCAGCTTCTGTCTCCCTGCTGGGTTTTCCTGTCTTTTCACTCATCACAAACACATTTTCCTTTACATTCCAGGGCACGGTTGTATCAGCTGCTTTAAACTTGTCAGCTAAATCCAACATCTGTTCACCTCAGTCAGCCTCTATTGGTTTTCTTTTCTCATGATTGAGTCACATTTTACTGTATGTCAAGTAATTTTGGATTGTATCCTGGACACTGGATTCTGTTATATTCCCCTACAAAGTGCCCATTTTTTTGCTTTAATAGGCAATTATCTTGGTTAGGCTTAAACTACCAACTCTAGGATAGCAGCTCAAATCTCAGTTCAATCATTTTATCCTCAGCTTAGCTGCCTGGAGGCTGCCCCACAGGTGTGACTCAGGCATTCGCCAAAGACGTAGGTAGTTGATACAAAGAGTTTGGGGCTAGCTCTGTCCTGTCCAGGATTCTCCCCTTGCTTTCCAATGACTGCAGCTGCCCTGAACCCTGTCCATTGATTCTTCAAACTAGAAAGACTGCAGATTTTCTCTGAGGGTGTTAACTGTCCTCCACAGCACACACTATGCCATGCCCTTCTTCCAAGTGTTAATTCAACTCCAGCAACTGCCTACTGGTGTCCTCGCATCGCTGTTTCTTGTACAGAGTTTGCAGTTGTTGTTCACAGGAAGATCAGTGCAACAGTAGTTTAATGGAACATTAACGGAAGCTAAACCCACCCAACTTATTTTTTCCCGTTTTTTACTTTTTTTCTCAACGTTATGGGTTATGAATTCAGAAAAGGCTTGGCAGGGCAGGGTGTCCCTGAAACATGTGGTGTCAGGTAGGACAACTGAGGATGGCGAATCCACTTCCAAGATGGTTTCTTACTCAGATGTCTGATGCCTCGGTATTCCTTGACTAGTCTCTCCTCACTGCATCTCGTCCTCCAGGGCTTCTCCATGTAGTATCCGCAACTCACAGCATAGTGATCTCGAGGTATCCGCATTTCTTACACGGTGACTGGCTTCTAAGAGGCCAGGAATGGAATCTGTCAGACCAGTTAAGGAATATGCCAGGAAAGGCTCAGGGTCATCCCACCCTATTTTATTGCTCAAAGCAGTCACAAGACCTGGATTCAAGGAAATGGAGAAACAAACCCTTGATGGGAGAGCAGCAAGATCACACTGCAGAAGAACATGTGGAATGGCAGATACTTTTGTGACTATCTTTGAAAAACATAATCTGCCACAAACATATTATTTGATGAAGCAAAACAAACGCTGCCCAAGATAACAAACTCCAAGAAGATACAAGGTAGGCCAGTTCAGTGTGAAGCAAGTGGTCCAATTCTCTTGCCATTTATTGTTATCGCCACACGTATTATCAATGCAATTACCTCCTTAGGTATTTAGCACAAAATAGGTTTCTAATGGCAGCCTGCTGAGTTTCCCAAGAATTAATCCATAAATGGAAATACATAAATTTCAAAACAGCTAGAAAAAAAGGCTTAGGCTAATGGACCACATCTACCACAGCCTCCACCAGCCTGAGTCCAGCACAACTAGATGGTGCCCCGGCTACCATCACTGACTGTTGTGACAGGGATCACAATACAGGGTCCCGGACAGAGCTGGAGAAAAATGCAGAACAAAATTCTAACTCAAAAAGAAAGACCAGACTTGCTGGCTTGACAGAGACTAGAATACGGACACCAGACACCCTTTCAGCTCAGTACTGAGGCCGTTCTTGAGGTTCACCCTTCAGCCAAAGATTGAACAGGCCCATGTAACAAAACAAGACTAAGGGGGCACACCAGCCCTGGCACAGGGACTGGAAGGTAGGAGGGAACAGGGCAGCTGGTAATAGGGAACTCAGGGTTGAGAAGGGAGAGTGCTGACACGTCGTGGGGTTATTAACCAATGTCATGGAACAATGTGTGTACCGTCTGATGAGAAACTAGTTTGTTCTCTAAACCTTCCTCTGAAGTTCAATAAAAATAAATAAATGAAATAAACTTCTATTAAAAAAAAATTTGGTGAAAACATGTGCAATAAAACATACTCATTCAAAAAAAAAAAAAGAAAATGCTTAGGATGCTATCCTCTATAAGCATAAAATATGTACGTAAATTAAGATTTTTCTGTGTTTTTTTTTTTCCCTTATGATAACAATCAATAGTAACTGCTGCTTTTTAAATTCTACTATCTGCTAGATATTTTTCCAGGATCTTTGAATTTTTTTTTTTTCCTGGGTGCTCTCTCTGTGATATTAGAATGTGTAGAAACGCAGAGGCTTAGGACAAACGTTGACAATTTAAAAGGAGACTAGTCAAATGCAGGACAAGTGGTAAAAGACAAGGCAACATTATAAAAATACAAACAAATGTAACATTTTATGTTTATCTGTGGGAACAAAATGTGTGTGTGCATATAATTCAGAAGCTAATTTCTAAGCACCTCAAACTTTCACCCCCAAAAAGGAGAGTATTCTGCATTCTAACTACTACATTTTAAGTGAAGCCATGTATGTACAATATGTACTAAGAAACAACCTTACCTTGTCTTGGTTTTCTCTATTCTTGTAACACAGATTTCCAATCAAACGAATGAGATGGGACTTAAACCCATCAGCCACACTTGAGATGTCAGCGTCTGCTTTTATACAACCCGTGGCAGTGAAGAGGTTTGTAGTGTCTTTTCCAGCTACGTGAACCAGTCGTAGAAGATCTACAACAACAAGAATAAACTTCATTTTCCAAGGGACGTATTTCTGTACTATCTTTCCATGAACAAATCTATTTTAATGGATTAAAACAGAGTATAGAAAGCTTTCTTTAAATAATATTAGAAGGTTCTTCTGTTTTTATTTTAAATTCTTTACTATTTTAGTTTTGGGGAAATAAACCATAATGATTACCCCAAACTTGGTGTTTATACTTATTCACAAAGAAAAGTTAGCTAAAAATTTTCCACCAGACCTTTCTTACAAAAAAGTTTCCAATTCTAACATCTCTGTGAAGGAACTCATCTGATGATTACACTCAGCTCAGTCTAAACACAATACCCATCTATAGGGACCCAGATGACAGAAACCAAGATGAGTGCTTCTATTCTCTCTGTGGCCAGACAATCAGGAGAAATCACGTTACCACTCCATGGAACTATCTCCAGGCCACCTATGGGACACATAACCCTCCAGGAGCTGCATTTAAGTGCTTCACATCAGCTCACTTTCACCCTCTCAAAAGGCCAATTAAGGCAAATATCATTTTCCTAACTTTGGAATGAAGAAATCAGTCTCAGTCATTTTGTAGAGTTGGGATGGCAACCCAGGTCTCTCCTGGCTCCAAACCCATGTTCTTTCCACAACGATATACAGTTTCCCAGGTTCATGATGTTTTAATTTTAACTAAATTAAATAACACATTCATATTGGATTCTAAGTATCTTCTCCAATTGCTCACTAGTTCACCTTCTGATCTACACACAAAGTCATCTGAGGCTAAACTACAGGCCAGTGTTACAGTCAATGGTAAGACAGTGACCTAAGAACGAAGAGTGGGAGACAGAGTTCTGGGGGCCTATGGGGAGAAGCAACCCACCTAGCTCTGCCTCTGGAGCAGAACAGCGTTTTCAAAGAGAGGTACTCGATGCCTTTGTTTCTTTCACTTATTGGAGATTTAATAATGTACCTTAAAAAAATTAGAAGAGGGGTATGGCAAAATGGCCATTACCAATCTAATGAAGTCTAGCAACATTTTTAAATGTGCCTCTAAACATAAAATTAACATTCTTCCTTAGTATATGGGTCACCAGAGTAAGTACAAATCTTTTCTAAATGAAAAAAAAAAAAAAAAAAAAAATAGTGAACAGTGAAGAGCAACACCATACACATGGCTAACCACAGGGGAAAGATTCTACGCAAATTAGTCTGCGAACAGCTGTTTAGCAATGATGATAATATTTCAAAATATGGCTTCCTCTGAAAAATATTCTAAGAACCCAATATATAATTACTAAATAAGTCTCCAGTCCCTGAAGAAGGACACCATGCTTGGTAAAGCAAAGGATCAGCAAAAAAGAGGAAGAGGGTTGGAGAGGGATGCTGGTGAGGAGTGAGATTCTTGGATCAGGTGGACACTTGAGACTATGTTGGCACCTCCTGCCTGGAGGGGAGATGAGAGGGTGGAGGGGGTTAGAAGCTGGTGAAATGGACACGAAAAGAGAGAGTGGAGGGAGAGAGCAGGCTGTCTCATTAGGGGGAGAGTAATTGGGAGTGTGTAGCAAGGTGTATATGGGTTTTTGTGTGAGAGGCTGACTTGATTTGTAAACTTTCACTTAAAGCGCAATAAAAATTATTAATAAAAAAAAAAAAGAGAAGACCCTCGATGAAACGGATTGACACAGTGGCTGCAGCAATGGGCTCAAACACAGCAACAACTATGAGGATGCTGCAGGAACAGTGTTTCTTTCTGTTGTATGTGGAGTCACTATGAGTCAAAGGTGACTCGAAGATAACCTAACAACAACACATTATCAGGTACTATGCTACATGCCCAATAAATGTAACTGGGAAGAATTTACTGGCCAATCTTGGAAAACTACAGTAACATAAAAATGGCCAGGATCATCACAACTACCACCGTCGCCACCACCACCCCCACGACCAGCGCCGTCGCCGCCACCACCACCCCCACGACCAGCGCCGTCGCCGCCACCACCGTCACCGCCACCACCACCCCCATGACCAGCGCCGTCGCCGCCACCGCTCCCACGACTAGCGCCGTTGCCACCACCGCCCTCACGACTAGCATCATTGTCACCACCACCCTCACGACTAGCACCATCGTCACCATCACTTTCGCCACGGGCACCATCGCCACTGCCACCCCGCGCAACTGGCACCATCGCCGTCGCCATCATCACAACCATTGTTAACGATTCGTCTATTATGTGCACCCTGCCTAAGAGACACGGTTATCCCCATCCTTCTGATTAAGCAGTGCAATTAAACAGCAGGTGAGTGGCAGAACTGGAATATGGACTCACGTTTACCCGGCTCCAAAGCCTGAGCTGTCACCACAACACCATGATTCCATCCAAGGAAAAATATTCAAAAATCTCAAAAATGTATCAGTAAACTGAGGATGTGTACTTGGACTTACGTTGCAGTACAACAAGTCAAAGGTTTCTTAGCTAGGAGTCACAGTACGTGCGCTACTTCACTCACCGATGGCTCTTTCCAGCAAGCCAGGAAAGCCCTGCAAATAGACGAGCAGATCAGGATTGGCAGTCATTTCACAGAGGACGTCAAGAAGCCGAATTATTGCCAGGACCTCCTAAAAAGAAAGGGAAATACAACCTGTAAGTACATTTTAAGCTAAATAATTTGACTTATCAATAACTTTATAAAGAGAATGAAACATGATGATAAATATGATACAGTCAATGCTGGTAACAAATTTAGACAAAGACAAAGCTGAAGAACAAACGGAAGCATTAAGTGTGTACGTGAAACACTCCTGTTCACTGACAGCAGACCATCTGCCATCAAGAATGCAAGATTATGTGTCATTATGTGTCCTCTTGGAGCGAAGAGTCAGGAAAAGTTCTTATTCAAGCAAAAATATCTTCCAACAGTGGAATAAATGTTCAAAATTACTAGCTACGCACATAACATTTATGCAAATACTTTCCTTTTAAAGCCTTCCCGGCATGTAAGTTCCACTTTAAAGATGCAAATATCCCATGAAATACATTAATTTCTTCTCCACAGGAATCCTGTAAAACGTTGTGGCTGAGAGAACTCTGGCTGTAAGAACACGCATTCTTTCTGGGTAAATATAAACCTACATGCAGTATCTCAGTGGACTGGAAAAGATAATCTTACTTGGAAATGTCAGTTCACAACGCTGTTTAATAATCTGTTGTCAGATAATGTGACCAAGAAACTGCCTACTGCGTGGTATCAGGTGGTCCATGTACAAATTTTACGTGTAATTTGTTTGGATCTTGAACACCGTTTTTAAAGTATGCATTGTTTGACAAAATGTGGTAGAGGCTGTAAACTTAGATTCATAAAGATAACATTCTCCAAAAGAAAAAAATGAATTACCTTCTTTTGTTAATTCTAAACATCTATTTATTGTTTTCTAAGAGATTTAACAGTAATACTTTAGTATACAGCACTCCAAAATCTCAAAATAGCAAGAAACCAACAAACATTTTTATTACCTTGGATCTTAAAATGTCATTCAATAAGTTACACTTGCTAATTAAAAAGTTAGACAAAAATTCTGGATAGAAGTCTGAAACTAGCAAAATATTAAAAAGACTCTTCATCCATACAATGGAACATTACCCAGCCATAAAGGGAAATGAAGTTGTGATACATGCTACCACATGGATGAACCCTGAAAACATCATGCTGAGTGACGACGTAAGTCAGACACCAAAGGACAAATGCTGTATGGTCCCACTTATCCGAAATGTCTAGAATAGATAAACGTATAGAGAAACCCAATACCCAAACGTATGGAGACAGAAGTTTATTAGTGGTTGCCTTTTAGTTTTTTTTTTTTTAGAGGCTGGGGGATGGGGAGTTAACTGCTGAAGGGGTAGTGAGTCTCCACTTCAGCAGGATGTAAAGTTCCTAGAAATGGACAGTGATAATGATAGTACAATACGGTGAATGCAATTCATGTCACTGAAGTGTATACTCAAAAACAGTTAAAACGGCAAACTTTTTTTAATATAGGTTTTACCACAATAAAATTGGAAAAAAAAAAAAATCGTTCTTAAATAAATGCATCAACTTCCCAGGGCTTCAGCATCCCCTTCTGCTACACAGGAAGCTGGCCAGCAGCAAGGACTGACATCTCTAGACACCATTTCTCCTTCAAGAAATAACTCATTCCTGGTCAGGGGCAGAGTGTGTACAAGATGATCCTGGACCCCTTGTCATCCCAATAAGCAAGAAGCCATCAAAGACGACCAGAAGCTTGTCAGAAGGAATCAGAAGCTACTTGAAGAGGCTCCCAGCAGCCAAAGATGGAACAGGAGAACATCAGGAAAAATGGTACCTGCAATGGACTGAAAACTAATCAAGGCTGTAAACCCACGACTACATAATGATAATTAAACAAAACAAAAAAACGTACCGGTCACTTCTGGATGAAGCCACAAAACTATCATGACTTCGAAAATCAGTTACCAAGGGGGATAAAATCAAGCATTAACCCTGCCTTTCTTAATCAAAATGTACCTTTGATAGCTCGATAGTTGATGAAGGTAAGTTCTTCTTTATAAAACATCCCAGCTAGTAACTGAAGAGTAACAGAATCAAAATGCCGCCATTTTGCAAACCCTAAAGAATTCATGGATCTAGGTGATACTCATTGACAGCTGCTAACATCACAAGGAGAGAGAAACCCGGACACTCTGTGCCTCTTGTCAAAGTCCTTACTACCAACAATGAGACACCGCTGCCCAGAATGACTCCAATCCGAAAGCGCCTCGGAACTAATTACCATTCACAGAAAACCAAAGGGAAAGAAGAACATGTTAACTGACACCACAGAGATTACTCATCAAAATCAAAACTATGGAAAACTACAGGAAAAACTGCCCAGATTCTTCAACAAATAACTAGTGGGGTGGTGATGGGGAGGAGGGGAGCTGAAACGAGACATATAAACCAATTGCAACGTAGGCCCTCATTTGTATCCCGAATCAAAGGAAGAGACATGAAAAAAGAATTACTAGACAATATGGAAATTTTGAATAGTGTTTATCTGACTTTAAAAACTCATTGTTAATTTTTTAGATGTGCTAATCGTACTGTACTTATGTCTGGGGCCATCTCTATCTTCTAGGGATACATATAAAATATTTACTGACCAAATGAGATGCTGGAGCTTTGCTTCAATCCAGAGCAACTGATATAAGAAGGATGGGGTCGTGAAGGGAACAAGCAGTAATGAAGGGTAACTGCTAAAGCGAGGGATGGTACATGGAGGGTCAAGAGCCTTCTTTCTCTGCCTCTGTCTGTCTCTGGAATTTTCCACGACAGAAAAGCAAACATAAAGTTAGGGCTGTAAAAGGTGATCTGGAAGTTTTCTTCCAGCTCCTAATTCTCTATCAACGGAAATAAACCTAAAATTAATCTATTCTCACCCAACACACCCCCAATTTTATTCACTAAAATCCTTTTACTACTAAAGTGTTTCAAACTCTTTAAAGTGTTAAAAACGTGAACGTGACCCAAGCCATGGTGTTTTCAATCACCTCATATGCATGTCAAAGCTGGACAATGAATAAGGAAGGCTGGAGAACTGATATCTTTGAACTATGGTGTTGGCAAAGAATATTGAATATACCATGGGCTGCCAGAAGAACGAACACGTCTGCTTGGAAGAAGTACAAACAGAATGCTCCTTTGAAGCAAGGATGGCGAGACTTTGTCTCACCCACTTTGGACATGTTATCAGGAGGGATCAGTCCCTGGAGAAGGACATCATGTTTGGTAAAGTAGAGGGTCTGTGGACGAGAGGAACACCCTCAATGAGATGGACTGACACAGTGGCTAAACAATGGGCTCAAGCATTAACGACGACCGTGAAGATGGTGCAGGACTAGGCAGTGTTTCGTTCTGTTGTACTTGAGGCCGCTGTCATGGGTTGAATTATGTCCCCCCAAAAATGTGTGTTATCAACTTGGTTAGGCCATGATTCCCAGTATTGTGTGGTTGTCCTCCATTTTGTGGTTGTAATTTTACCGTTGACAGGATTAGGGTGGGATTGTAACACCATCCTTATTCAGGTCACCTCCCTGATTCAAGATAAGGGAGCTTCCCTGGGGTGTGGCCTGTACCACCTTTTCTCTCTCAAGAGAGAAAAGGAAAGGGAAGCAAGCAGAGAGCTGGGGACCTCATACCACCAAGAAAGCAGCACCAGGGGCAGGGTGTATCCTTTGGACACGGGGTCCCTGCGCCTGAGAAGCTCAGGGGAAGATTAAGGACAAGGACCTTCCTTCAGAGGGGACAGAGAGCGAGAGCCTTCCCCTGGAGCTGACACCCTGAATTTGGACTTGTAACCTACTAGACTGTGAGTGAATAAAATTCTTTGTTAAAGCCATCCACTTGTGGTATTTCTGTTACAGCAGTACTAGATGACTAAGACAGTTGCTATGAGTTGGAGCTGACTCAACAGCACCTAACAACAAGGATCATCAGGAAATTAATAAGGGAAGAACAGCCAGGAAAAAAAATCGCTCTTTTGGAAAATAAAATGAGTGAAATGCCCTTCTAGATATTTGAAAGCATTACTGTATTCTTGATTAAATCAAGCAGGGGGAGGGGGGGAGTCAGGCAAATCAAACAAAATTGTGTCAGGAAAAATTATAAAAGATTTTGAAACAGGAAAAAAAGAAAAGATTAGTCTCCTGTCTAGCTCATCTGTCTGGGTTAACTAGGCCTTCCAGTGTCTTTGAGCTATTTTACACTTTGTAACTTGCAGAAAACTGTTAATAACAAAAATGATTCTTGTCCATAGAAATGCAAATCAGTTGTGTCTGGTAGGAACACATGTAATCACTGCCTTGTGGAAAGACCAGCTTTTGCATCGACTTGTAATTTCATTTCAGCACTCCTTTTTGCCATATAAACACGTGGCTCTTTGAATTCTCCCTGGAACCAGCTGTTAACATCTCACTGCTCCCTCCGTAAAGAATCAAAAATCCAGAAACAGATCCAAATAGCGTACATACAGGAATTTAGCATACAATACAGGTCACAATAAAATTCGTGGGAAGGATGGGATTATTTGCTAGCTGGTGTTGATAAAATAATCAGCTAACATTTAGGGGACATTTACTATGTACCAATCAGTACACTAAATGCTTTACTTGCATTAAAATACAACCCATCTTATAGGCAAAGAAACTGAGGCACCGAGAAGTTAGGTAACTGCCACAATCATACACTAGTAAGCAAAGAAGTTAACATTCAAACTCAGGCAGTCTCATACCCAAGATTTTAGAATCTTGGACACTCAAGCTCGTTTGGGTCCATACCTCCTCCTCACCCGAAAATAAATTCTAGACTGATAAAAAATGTGGACTTAGCATTAAAAGAACTAGGTTGTGTAGGTGCACATTTCTATGATCCGAGTGAACAATACATCCACAATATGAGGAAGACCCTCAATGAGATGTACTGACAGCGGCTCCAACAATGGGTTCAAGCGTAACAAGAACTACGACGAAGGTGCCGGATCGGGCAGTGTTTTATTCTGTTGTACATGGGTCGCTGTGAGTTGGAACCAAATTAAGGTCACCTTTTTTAAAACAGCACAAAAAAAAAAAAAAAAAAAAAAATTTCTTTTTTTAACAACAGCAACAAGTATACAAGGTTTACTAAAACTTTAAAAAAAAAATCAGAAGCTGTAAGAATAAAATTGATAAGCCTAACTAAATTAAAAACTAGCAAATCAAAAACTTTAAAAGGCTAAGAATACCACAAATAAGTTCTAACAACAAAGTAACTACGGAAAAAATTTTGATATACCATATTTTTACACACACAATGTACACTTTCTCTGTGTGCCAACTGTACCTCCCCCCATGTGGTATATTCATAAGCGTGCTAACATTTTTACAGCAACATATAAAAAAATTGGCATAGTAGCACTTATGAAAATACCTCGTGGGGGGGGAGGGTACGGTTGGCAAACAAACATAGAAGGCATGTTATGTGCGTAAAAATACAATAATTATGAAAGATTACTTTTCTGAAAACGCTTATTAAATGTATTTTAAAAGGTAGCTTAATATGCAAAATAAACGAACACATTGGTCACTGAAAAAAAACTAAAGAGAAATGCTAATGCAATCAAATTGGGGAAGGTTACCGAGGACGTGGGACACCATATACTCTCGTGATCTACCGGTGCCGGCTTTGGGGTGCCATTTAGAAGTCTCTCTACATCTCTTAAATACTCATACTTTCTGACCCAGCAATTCAACGTCCAGGAATTTATAACCCCCGATTTACTTATCCAAAACTGCAAAGATATTTATACAAGGATGTAAAAGTTTAAAAAAAAAAAAAAAAAAAACCTGAAAGCAGCTGTAATGCCCATCTATACGGGACAAACGAAAAATTATCATGCATTTTATATAGTAAAATACTATTCAACTATTAAAAAGGGTAAGAAAAATATACATGGGTTAAAGTGGGAAGATACACGAGATAGATCACAGTAAGTGAAAACAAGTTGAATAGTGTACACAGTACTGTGAGAAAAGTACACAAAAAATGCACAGGTGTGTACGTGCAAGAAAAAAATATATACACGCATATAACCATGGAAAACGGGGCTAGGAAAAAAAGAAAACGTAACTTTTTTTGTTTCACTGACTTCAAACAAAATAGAAAATTTTTTTTTACAACAAAGTATTTGCAAAATAGAAAAAATTAAATCTTTATCAGTATGTGAAACCAAAGGACATTATTTTACTTATTCCTCAAATATTTATTAAACACCTACTACATAACAGGTACTACAACTTAAATTGGGGATGTAAGGAATAAAACAGGATATGGAACACCCACAACCTGAGGGTAATTCTCACTACATATGGGTAGAACACAAAGTTAAACAAAATTTTTTTCAATTGTCAGAGAAAAGGTAAGACTCACTGTAACCGGTGATGGGACTGAGACTCAATATAAAGCTAACCTGAATTTTAAATACTAAGGATTAAACACTGAGGTCTGGCAAAAATACACCTGGAGCCGCAGGCACGTGCCCAAGGACACAAAACAGATGGAGACAAGCACAGGGCTACACAGATGCAGGACTGTTGTTAAAACGGAGTGTATGGATAAAACCTCGGGATCTGAAAGCCGAAGAATTACATCAATTAAAAAACATATGCTCTAAAAATGATCATTTTCATTCCCATTTTTGGGTCATAGCGTCATGAAAACTTTTTTTTTTTTTTAATTTGTATTGTGCTTTAAGCGAAAGTTTACAAATCAAGTCAGTCTCTCGCACAAAAACTTGTATACACCTTGCTACATACTCCCAATTACTCTCCCGCTAATGAGACAGCCCGCTCTCTCCCTCCACTCTCTCTTTTCGTGTCCATTTCTCTAGCTTCTAACCCCCTCCACCCTCTCATCTCCCCTCCAGGCAGGAGATGCCAACATAGTCTCAACTGTCCACCTGATCCAAGAAGCTCACTCCTCACCAGCGTCCCTCTCCAACCCATTGTCCAGTCCAATCCATGTCTGAAGAGTTGGCTTCGGGAATGGTTCCTGTCCTGGGCTAACAGAAGGTCTGGGGGCCATGAGCACCGGGGTCCTTCTAGTCTCAGTCAGTCCATTAAGTCTGGTCTTATGAGAACCTGGGGTCTGCATCCCACTGATCTCCTGCTCCCTCCGGGGTTCTCTGTTGTGTTCCCTGTCAGTGCAGTCACTGGTTGTAGCCGGGCACCATCTAGATCTTCTGGTCTCGGGATGATGCAGTCTCTGGTTTATGTGGCCCTTTCTGTCTCTTGGGCTCGTAATTACCTTGTGACCTTGGTGTTCTTCATTTTCCTTTGATCCAGGTGGGCTGAGACCATTTGACGCATCTTAGATGGCTGCGTACTAGCATTTAAGACCCCAGACACCTCTCTCCAAGGTGGGATGCAGAAAGTTTTCTTAATAGATTTTATTATGCCAATTGACTTAGATGTCCCCTGAAACCAGCATCGTGAAAACTTTACTGAACATCTAGTCCTAAAAATACACACTTGAGTAAATGCAGTGGTCTGGTAAACTGGCTATAGGGGTAGGGAAAGCAGGAGTGGAAAGCCCTAATTTTAGCATTTGCGATTTCCATGGTACAAATACTTTCACCACGGCTGATTTCTACCAACCAATGGTTTGACATTCTATCGTACACAGGGTCGCTATGAGTCAAAACCAACTCGATGGCACCTAACAACAATGATTTAACAACCAGCTTACAAATTTCTGAATATTTAACGATGGACTCTGAGAAGGTGACTCAGACCAACCCCCACACACCACTGGGTTACGGTGTATTTAAACACTGAGGTAAAGGGTCTTCTTAAAATGATTGTAGCTTTTTTTTTAACTTCTAACGTAAAAGTATAACATATATACATTAACATGCAGAAGTCGTGAGTACAGAGCAGTTTTCAAAAAGGGAAGTATTTCCAAAAGAAAACTGTCTAGAATTTCCTATTCCATTAATATATAACAAAGCCTCCCATCTTGGGGGAAAAATCTGTTTGAAGAAAAAATACAAAATTTCCTAAACGTAGCAAGTTATACCAGGTAATGCCTTGTTACAACATTCAGATCATGCATACTTTACACCTAAGTGTCTTGAAAAGGTTAAAGCTGTGATTTAAGAAGTACCTACATTTTACTTCCTTTTCTCTGTCTCCTAGAGAATTAACATTAAAAACATTTTCTGAAGCAGAGCTCACTGCTCCTCCTGCTGGAAACAAAGGCAGGTCCATCTCCAGACAGGAAAGGCGAGCCTGTGAGGAAGATCTTCCCTCCTGTACCACAGAAACTGCACTACCGGCATTACCTGAGCCCTAACATGGTCTGTAGGACACAGCACAGAACACAGTTCACAAGGAGGAAATGCATCCTAGTGACACAGCAGTCAGCCTGGCTGGCACGCCCAATGGAGCTAACAGAGTCACATGACCACACATAAGCTATGGATCCCTATCTGTGTCTCCTACCTGTCCACCTAGCAACCGCCGTCAGCTGGCAGTCACTGTGGGTCGAAAACGACTCCGTGGCGCCTGATAACAAGGGTGTTGTATCTGTTGTCAACCTGGGAAGAACTGACATCTTATCAACATTGAGCATTCAGAATATTCTCTTAAAATCACTTTAATACCTGCAGGGTCTGAAATGATACATTCATTCACTCCCGATATTGCTAATTCCTATTTTATCTTGCTTTTTTCTTGATTGATCTAGTGAGAGGCGTTATCAATTTCTCGTTTTCTTGACTGCCTTTATTGTTTGCCTGCTTTCCAGTTCTTTGATTTCCACTCATCTCTGTTATTTTCTACATTCAATTTCTTCGGGTTTAATTTGCTCATCTTCTTCTAGCATCTCAATGGGGGGAGCTCAGCTCACTAATTCTGAACCTTACTGTTTCCTCAAGCCCAACATTTTCCTATTACCGGGCTGCATTTTACTTCTACATATGTTATAACCTTCACAATTTTTAATTTATTTTCTTAATTTGAACGGTCAAACCTACTTTAAAGATGTTAAAAACTGTGCGACCGTCTTCTGTATTTTTAACTACTCTCATTTACCATTAAGGGCCCCTGCATTCCCTTGTGCAGATCCAAACTTCCATCCGGTCATTTCCCTTCAGTATAAAGAACTTCAGCTAACACTTCTTTTCATGCTGGTCTGCTTCTCAACAAATTCTTTCTGCTTTTGCTAAAAAAATTTTCATCTCACTTCCAGTTTCATAAAGATTATTTTCTCTTTCTCTGTGGCTTTTTGTTAACTTCTACTTTGTTTTTGTCTTTCAGCACTTAAAAGAGGTTGCTCCTTTGTATCCTGACTTTCATTGTTTCTGATGAGAAGTCAGCAGTCATTCTTTTCACTGTCTCCCTGTACGTAACTTGTCTTTTTGTTCCGGCTGCTTTTAATATTTTCTCCTTACCACTGGATTTCAACAATGAAGGGCATTGTGATTTTCTTTGTGTTTATCCTGCTCAAGGTTCACTGAGCTTCTTATCTAAAATTTCTTCCAGCCATTGTTTCTTCAAATATTCTTCTGCTCCATTCTCCTTTCTGAGACTCCAATTACACACATGTGAGACTGATATTGTCCAAAAGGTCACTGTTGAGAAGCTGGTAATTTTTCAGCCCTTTTCTCTCTGTGCTTCAGTCTAGATAGTTTCTACAGCTGTATCACTGAACTTACCATCTTTGCTTCTGATATAAGATAGGACTCTTTAGATATAAGTGACCGGGACAAGAGAGTAGTCTGAGATGATATCTAGGTTAAGTTTGGAAGAGCAGATGGAACACACAGAAAGGATATTAAGAAAAACGAGGAAATCAGTACTAAAACTTATTTTGGCGAATAGTACCACTGGCTCCGTTTCAGACACAACCAGCTGCGGCTGAACTGACTGCAACTCCTGGTGACCCAGGTGTGTCGGAGGAGCACTGTGCTCCACAGGGTCTGCAATGACCGGTTTCTTTAGGCAGTAGACCACCAGGCCCTTCTCCTGAGGCGCCGCTGGATGAATTTGAACCTCCCACCTTTCAGGCAGCAGCCACACCCCAAGGCGGACCAAGGTTTAAATGAACAGCAGGACAGTGAACTCAATACACCTAGTAGACACGTACACACTGCTGTCGAGCTGATTCCAACTCGCATCTAGCAGACGGTGGGTCTCAAAAGAGAGTTCGGGGCAGGGTGGAAATACAGATTTTGGAGACACTCATGTGAGAATGGATGACAGTACACTGAAGAAAAAACTCTGTGAACACCTATGTCAAGTAAAAAAAAAAAAAAGAAGACAGAAAAAGATTCGGAAAAATAATTGTAAGGGAACAATCACTGAAGAACTGGGAGAGAACAAGGTCGTGACGGTTAGGGGAGAAGCAGCGTTGTGGTGTGGAAGACATGGCCAATAGTGCCAAACACTAAAGAGTTCACAGAGGATAAAGTCTGAGAAGGAGCTTGGCTCTGAAGAAATCACACAGGCTTTTGGAGACATCGATCTCAGTAGCCCAGGGACACCAAGAACCAGATTTACAAGAAAAAATAGTAGTGAGGAATGACTGTTCTTTTAAGAACTCAGGTGGAAAGAGAAAGAAATCTGAGAGAGAAGTTAGTGAAAAGAAGCAAGAGGGTAATACATGCAGCTGCTTAGGATGGGACCTACCACATGCTGGACGCTCGATGATGGTAGCTGCTATTATTCCCAACAGAAGCTTTCCAAAAAAGGAGCCAGTAAAGAAATCAAAAGAATAAAGCTACAAGAGAAGCTTAGATGGATACTGTCATGGAGAAAATAAAAAGGAATGGCATTAAGGAAGTTAAGTGGAAAGAAAAAAAACAATTCTAGCTTTAAGACAGAAGGGAAGGAAGAGGAAATAGACCAAAATAAAGAGAAATTCTGAAATAAATAAAAAGGATGAAAACTGTTCATATAGGCTAGTTTCCATCTCCTCAGAAACGAAAAGGTCTGAATGATGTAAGTCAGCCGTGAGGAGGGTACAAAGTTTTGGAAGCAGTTAACCAGGACATGAGCAGCTGGCAATCTCCTGCAAAGGACAACATTCAGGAAGGCAATTTGGAAACGTGTGTCCAAAGCTTAGCAATTCCACTGCTAAGATTATGTCCTAGACTAGTAACTGGAAATGTGCAAAGATTTAACTGTAAAAACATACACCCTAGTGCTATTTATAATAAGTAAAACAAACATCTTAAATGCGCAACTATACAGAGCTAGACAAATGAATTGTGGCAAATTCTTTACCTGGAATGCCATTTTGGCATTTAAAAAAGACATTCACAATGTACTATTTACTTATTCGTTAAGCCAATATTTACAAAGTGTCTACTGTGTTCAGAGTCCTATGAACACAGCAGTCAAAAATTCCTGACCCCATGGGGCTTATATTCTATTAAAAAGGAGGAGGACAAAAGAGGAACTTAGAAAAAAGTACTGCCCCATGGAGCTTACCTTCTGTTAAACAGGAGAAAAACGGACTTACAAATAGATCTCACACTATGATTTTACTTTTAACATATACGTGTGTGCACGTGTTAAGCACACATGTATATATACGAGGTCATCAGGCTGGAAAAATATATTAACCAGAATTTTTTTTTTTTAAGTCCTTAATTGGGGATAGTAGAAATAAGTATCTTCTACTATTCTAAGATAAGGCTGCATTACTTGTCTAATTTTTTTTTTTAATCTTTTTAAAAAGAATCCTCACAGAGGACCTGAGTTTAAAAAAACCAACTAGGTCCTCTCATTTGAGACTGTGCGAGCTGTCATCTTACCTCATCCTCGGTCTGGTGCTCCGAGGTCACCTTCAGCACACCCCTGCAGTCATCCACAAAAGTGCTGGCAACCAGCTCTGCGTGGCTCAGGAACATGGGGATATCATCCTTGGTCAGTGGGTCATCACCCACCATCTTGGCTATCATAAGGTCTAGAAATGTCACCCTATAAAACATAAAAAGACTTCTACGTGAATATGTCATACTGAAACTGTACAAAGCTAACAATATTTACAAAGAGAATTTTAAGGAAATATTTTTATTTTAAATGCTTTGCCTTGTTTACACTATTTAGTTAAGAAATTTCTATTTTGTGAATAAAATTATTCATCACTTAATTAGTTTTTAAAATTATGGCTTCTTTTATGTTATGGCTACAGAAAGCAGAATTGCCCAATGTATCTTCAATACAGTGATGTTTTCAGAATGGAAATAATCAACGTGTTTGACGTGCTCTGTCAGTGTAGGCTTTACGAGAACATCTACGGCAACAGTCACAACAGCCACCCTCACTGGCTACCATTTACTCAGTACCTACTACTGAGCTGATTTTTTTTTTTTACTACTGAGCTGAGCGCTTCACACACATCATCTCATTTAATCCCCGCAAAAACTCCACCAGGCAGGTGCTGCCACTCAGCCTCCCACTGCTGCTGCTGCACCACGGAGTGATTTCCGCTCCCAGAGACCCTACAGACCGAGGAGAGCTGCCCACGGGGTGTCCCAGGCTGTGATCTTCACCAGAGCAGATCACCAGGTGTTTTCTTCCACACAGCAGCTGGGTGGGTTCAAACTGCCGACCTTTTCTCTAGCAGTTGAGTGCTTAACCACTGCCACCAGAGATCCTTAAGCCTCTCACTAAAGATGGGTAAATAAGGTTTGGTTTGAATGGTCCAAATGGTTAACACACTTAAATGCTAATTGAAAAGTCGGAGACTCCAGTCTGCCCAGTGGTGACCTACTTCCAACAAACTCAGCCAGTGGAAACTCCAGGGCACACAGTCCTACTCTGACACACCTGGGGCTGCCATGGTCAGAGACTACGACACAGCGACTGGTTTTTAAGGAAGCAGCGGCAGTTCCGTGGTAAAATTCTCATCCTACGAGTGGTAGACCCAGGCTCGATTCCTGGCCAATCGCTTCACGCACAGTCACCACCATCTGTCAGTGGAGGCCTGCATGCTGCCATGATGGTGAACAGGTTTCGGTAGAACTTTCAGGCTAAGAAAGACTAGGAAGAAAGGCCTGGCAACCTACTTCCAGAAACCAGCCAATGAAAACCTCCTGGATCACAACAGTCTGATCGTGGGGTGCCAGGAGTCACGGGCCGACTCAGAGCCAGCTAACACCACCACTATTAGGGAATGGACCCCAAAGCTCCTACACGGGCCCTCCACACCAGAGTCCCCATCTCACTCTCCAACTGGCTCTACTCTAGTCACCATCATAAACCACCCTTCCCCAGGATAAAAGAATCATGAATACAATTATCTAGTCACAATCCAAATAACAATTATTTTTTCAAGATCATTTACTTTACTTGTATATTTCCCATCCCTATTTACCAGAATACATATGTATTAAAATTTATTGCATATTTCACAGACAATAGGTTATATATGTGAAAAGTCACGATGTCTCCATTCTCCCAGTTTAGGGGCAAGGTGGAGGAAGTCACATCACAACCTCCTTGAGAACATATCAGAGTAGGTGTGGTCTACAAATCTTATTGTATCACTGGTTTAGTCACTCAAGCCTAGTGATGCAAACATAACAAAGGCCCAGTTAACGAGGTCAGCTACCGTCCTAGCGGGTGGGTGTTGCTGACTTGACCCCGACTCACAGCAGCCCTGTGTGACAGAGTCCAACTGCACCACAGGGAACTTCTAGGTCGCGACCTTTAAAGAAGATCACCAAGTCTTTTCTCCCGCAGAACCACTGGGCGGGTTCCCACAGCCGACTTTTCACTTTGCAGAAGAACAGTTAAGCATTACGCCACAGAGGCTCCTGATTGGACTGCTGTTGTTAGGTGCCAGCAAGGCAGTTCCAACTCATAGCAGCCCCATGCACAACAGAACCAAACCCTGTCCGGTCCTGTGCCGCCCTCCCAATCACTGCTATGCTGGAGCCCATTGTTGCAGCCACTGTGTCCATCTATCCCATTGAAGGTCTTCCTCTCTCTCCCTGACTCACTACTTTACCAAGCGTGATGTCTTTCTCCAGGGACTGGTCCCTCCTAATAACATATTCAAAGTACGTGAGACGAAGTCTTGACATCCTTGCTTCTAAGAAGCATTCTGGCTATACTTCTGCTAAGACAAATTTGTTTGCTTTTTTGGCAGTCTATGGTATATTCAATATTTTTCACCAACATCTTAATTCAAAGGCACCAATTCTTCAGTCTTTCTTATTCACTGTCCAGCTTTCGCATGCATGTGAGGCGACTGAAAACACCATGGCTTGGGTCAGGCGCAGCTTAGTGCTCAAAATGGCATCTTTGCTTTTCAATTAAAGAAGTCTTTTGCAGCAGATATGCCCAATGCGATACATCGTTTGATTTCTTGACTGCTGTTTCTATGGGCATTGATTGTGGGTCCAAGTAAAATGAAATCCTTGACAACTTCAATCTTCATTTATCATGATGTTGCTTATTGGTCCAGTTGTGAGGATTTTTGTTTTATGTTAAGGCGAAATCCACACTGAAGGCTGTAGTGTTTGATCTTCAACCGTGTTTCAAGTCCTCTTCACTTTCAGCAAGCAAGGCTGTGTCATCTGCATAACACAGGTTGTTAATGAGTCTTCCTCGAACCCTGATGACACATTCTTCTTTATACAGTCCAGCTTCCTGGATTATGTGCTCACCATACAGACCGAACAGGTAAGGTCAAAGGACACAACCCTGACACACACCTTTTCTGACTTTAAGCCACGAAGTATTCCCTTGTTCTGTTCAAAGGACTGCCTCTTGGTCTATGTACAGATTCCTCAGGAGCACAACTGAGTGTCTTGAAATTCCTATTCTTCACAATGTTATCCGTAATGTGTCATGACCCACACAGTTGAATGCCTTTGCGTAGTCAGTAAGACACCGGTAAACATCTTTCTGGTACTCTGTGCTTCCAGCGAGGATCTGTCTGACATCAGCAACGATGTCCCTCGTTCCACATCCTCTTCTGAATCCAGCCTGAACTTCCGGCCGTTTCTGTGGATGTACTGCTGCAATCGCTTATACTCAGCATCGTTTTACTTCCAGGGGTATTAGTGACATTGTTGGATAATGTCCACGTTCTGCTGGATCACCTTTTTTCGGAATGGGCGTAAATATGGATCACGTCCCATCGGGTGGCCAGGTAGCTCTCTTCTGAATTTCTTGGCATAAATGACTGAACACTTCCAGCACTACACCCACTTGTTGAAACACCTCCATCGGTGCTCCTGGGGGCTCGCTTCTCGCCAGCGCCTTCAGGGCAGCTCGGACTTCTTCCTTCAGTGCCACTGGTTCTTGCTCATCTGCTACCTCCTGAAATGGCTGAACCCGTTCTTTTTGGTGACTCTATGTATTCCTTCTATATTCTTTTGATGCTTTTTGAGTTGTTTAGTATTTTCCCCTTATAATCCTGCAAAACTGCAACTTGAGCCTTTAATTTTCTCATCACTTCTTTCAGCTTGAGAAACACCAAGCACGTTTTTCCCTTTTGTTTTCTAACTCCAGGTCTTTGCACGTGTCATTGTAAGCCTCTGTCTTCTTGAGCCGCCCTGTGGAATCCTCTCTTCAGCTCCTTCACTTTCATCATTTCTTCCATTCACTTCAGCTGCTCTGTGTTCAAGAGCAAGTTTCAGAGACCCTTCGGACACTTTGGGCTATTCTCTCTCCCGTCTTTTTAATGACCTCTTGCTTTTTTCATGTATGATGTCCCTGGTGTCATCTCACAACTCATCTGGCCTTTGGGTCATTAGTGTTCAATGCGTCAAACCTACTTTTGAGGTGCTCTCTAAATTCAGGTGGAATATACTCAAGGTCGTACTTTGGCTCTCATGAACTTGTTTTCATCTTCTTCAGTTTCAACTTGAACTTGCATAGGAGTAACTGATGGTCTGCTGTACACTCGGACCCTGGCCTAGTTCTGGCTAATACTGAGCTTGTCCATCGTGTCTTTCCACAGATGTAGCTGATGTGATTCCTGTGTAACCCACCCAGCGTAACAGTAGTAACGGTGACAGAAGGGTGATGTGATTCCTGTAACCCACCCAGGGTAACAGTAGTAACGGTGACAGAAGGGTGATGTGATTCCTGTAACCCACCCAGGGTAACAGTAGTAACGGTGACAGAAGGGTGATGTGATTCCCATGTAACCCATCCAGGGTAACAGTAGTAACAGTGACAGAAGGGTGATGTGATTCCTGTAACCCACCCAGGGTAACAGTAGTAACGGTGACAGAAGGGTGATATGATTCCCGTGTAACCCACCCCAGGGTAACAGTAGTAACGGTGACAGAAGGGTGATGTGATTCCCGTGTAACCCACCCAGGGTAACAGTAGTAACGGTGACAGAAGGGTGATGTGATTCCTGTAACCCACCCAGGGTAACAGTAGTAACAGTGACAAAAGGGTGATGTGATTCCTGTAACCCACCCAGGGTAACAGTAGTAACGGTGACAGAAGGGTGATGTGATTCCTGTAACCCACCCAGCGTAACAGTACTAACGGTGACAGAAGGGTGATGTGATTCCCGTGTAACCCACCCAGGGTAACAGTAGTAACGGTGACAGAAGGGTGATGTGATTCCCATGTAATCCACCCAGGGTAACAGTAGTAACGGTGACAGAAGGGTGATGTGATTCCCGTGTAACCCACCCAGGGTAACAGTAGTAACGGTGACAGAAGGGTGATGTGATTCCCGTGTAACCCACCCAGGGTAACAGTAGTAACGGTGACAGAAGGGTGATGTGATTCCTGTAACCCACCCAGGGTAACAGTAGTAACAGTGACAAAAGGGTGATGTGATTCCTGTAACCCACCCAGCGTAACAGTACTAACGGTGACAGAAGGGTGATGTGATTCCCGTGTAACCCACCCAGGGTAACAGTAGTAACGGTGACAGAAGGGTGATGTGATTCCTGTAACCCACCCAGGGTAACAGTAGTAACGGTGACAGAAGGGTGATGTGATTCCCATGTAATCCACCCAGGGTAACAGTAGTAACGGTGACAGAAGGGTGATGTGATTCCCGTGTAACCCACCCAGGGTAACAGTAGTAACGGTGACAGAAGGGTGATGTGATTCCTGTAACCCACCCAGCGTAACAGTACTAACGGTGACAGAAGGGTGATGTGATTCCCGTGTAACCCACCCAGGGTAACAGTAGTAACGGTGACAGAAGGGTGATGTGATTCCCATGTAATCCACCCAGGGTAACAGTAGTAACGGTGACAGAAGGGTGATGTGATTCCCGTGTAACCCACCCAGGGTAACAGTAGTAACGGTGACAGAAGGGTGATGTGATTCCCGTGTAACCCACCCAGGGTAACAGTAGTAACGGTGACAGAAGGGTGATGTGATTCCTGTAACCCACCCAGGGTAACAGTAGTAACAGTGACAAAAGGGTGATGTGATTCCTGTAACCCACCCAGCGTAACAGTACTAACGGTGACAGAAGGGTGATGTGATTCCCGTGTAACCCACCCAGGGTAACAGTAGTAACGGTGACAGAAGGGTGATGTGATTCCTGTAACCCACCCAGGGTAACAGTAGTAACGGTGACAGAAGGGTGATGTGATTCCCATGTAATCCACCCAGGGTAACAGTAGTAACGGTGACAGAAGGGTGATGTGATTCCCGTGTAACCCACCCAGGGTAACAGTAGTAACGGTGACAGAAGGGTGATGTGATTCCTGTAACCCACCCAGCGTAACAGTACTAACGGTGACAGAAGGGTGATGTGATTCCCGTGTAACCCACCCAGGGTAACAGTAGTAACGGTGACAGAAGGGTGATGTGATTCCCATGTAATCCACCCAGGGTAACAGTAGTAACGGTGACAGAAGGGTGATGTGATTCCCGTGTAACCCACCCAGGGTAACAGTAGTAACGGTGACAGAAGGGTGATGTGATTCCCATGTAATCCACCCAGGGTAACAGTAGTAACGGTGACAGAAGGGTGATGTGATTCCCGTGTAACCCACCCAGGGTAACAGTAGTAACGGTGACAGAAGGGTGATGTGATTCCCGTGTAACCCACCCAGGGTAACAGTAGTAACGGTGACAGAAGGGTGATGTGATTCCTGTAACCCACCCAGGGTAACAGTAGTAACAGTGACAAAAGGGTGATGTGATTCCTGTAACCCACCCAGCGTAACAGTACTAACGGTGACAGAAGGGTGATGTGATTCCCGTGTAACCCACCCAGGGTAACAGCAGTAACGGTGACAGAAGGGTGATGTGATTCCCGTGTAACCCACCCAGGGTAACAGCAGTAACGGTGATGGAAGGGTGATGTGATTCCCGTGTAACCCACCCAGGGTAACAGCAGTAACGGTGATGGAAGGGTGATGTGATTCCCGTGTAACCCACCCAGGGTAACAGCAGTAACGGTGATGGAAGGGTGATGTGATTCCCGTGTAACCCACCCAGGGTAACAGTAGTAACGGTGACAGAAGGGTGATGTGATTCCCGTGTAACCCACCCAGGGTAACAGCAGTAACGGTGACGGAAGGGTGATGTGATTCCCGTGTAACCCACCCAGGGTAACAGTAGTAACGGTGACGGAAGGGTGATGTGATTCCCGTGTAACCCACCCAGGGTAACAGCAGTAACGGTGACAGAAGGGTGATGTGATTCCCATGTAATCCACCCAGGGAAACAGCAGTAACGGTGATGGAAGGGTGATGTGATTCCCGTGTAATCCACCCAGGGTAACAGCAGTAACGGTGACGGAAGGGTGATGTGATTCCCGTGTAATCCACCCAGGGTAACAGCAGTAACGGTGACAGAAGGGTGATGTGATTCCCGTGTAACCCACCCAGGGTAACAGTAGTAACGGTGACGGAAGGGTGATGTGATTCCTGTAACCCACCCAGGGTAACAGCAGTAACGGTGACGGAAGGGTGATGTGATTCCCGTGTAACCCACCCAGGGAAACAGCAGTAACGGTGACAGAAGCGGCAGTATAAACAGTAACAGCAGCAGCAGCATAGAAGCAGAGATACCAACAGCTCACATTTACTGAACTGTAATTACAAGCCAGGCAGTCAGAATCTTACATTCATTTCGATTAGTTTTCACAACAATTTCGTGGGGCGGCAACTACTATTATCGCCATTTTACAGATGTACCCGGGTTCCAGAAAGGTTAGCTAACTTGTCCACGCTAGTGAGCAGTACAGCGCTCACCTGCTCTTAATTCCTAGGCTATACGTCTGGATTATAAACCCACAAACTACAAAAGTGCTTTACCAAGAGCTGCTCATTCATTTGCTGATGTTCGCTCTGATTCACTGGGAAGGAGGCCCAGAAAATGGCAAAAAGGTAGGCTCTCTTTTTGCTGAATCATACCATGTCAATTGATTTTGAGTCTGTATCCAATATTTCCTTACCAAGCGATCTCCCAAACAAGCTACCAGCCTGTGGGTAAAGGACTCAACAGATTTTGACAATAATTAAAGAGCTAGCACCAGCAATGACCTTTAGAATGTACACAGCCCTTTTAATCATGCACGTAAGGGTGACGGGTTACCTGTCATCCACGCTCAGGGCAGGGGCTGTGGCTCACTCCACGCCAGTAAGCCCCAGTGGCCCACAAGTAGGCGCTTCGTTCGGCAGCGCTGTTTTCCCAGCTGACCCTCAAACGTCTTTGAATCAAACAGCCACTTACCCAGGGGAAGTTCCAAGTCAGTAGGCTGGGCCTCAGTGGAGTAGCATGTGCTTTACCTCCTCAGGTGATTCTGAGGTGTGCTCTCACCTGAGAAGCACCACAATGTCTCACCAGGCCTCTCTGGTGAAACTATCCCCCGAATACAGAATTCTTTCAAACACCTCTTTCAAAAGCCTACTTACTACAAGAACCACGAGTGATACCTCCCTCCTCCCTCCCACTCTGAGTCCCTGACACCCTGTATTGCCTCCTCTCCTACCAGATATGCCCAGTATTACAATTATTAACGTATGTATCCTGCCCCTCTCTAGGAGGCTCTGAGATCCACGAGGGTAGGCACAGGGTCTAATTAAGCCTGCCATCTCCCCAAAGAATACAAGCTCGTGCCCTGTCATAGCAGGCGGTAAAAACTACTTACGGAAAGAAATCAAATGAAAGAAATGTCACTATAAGAAAAACCAGAGGGGGGTAAAAAGTGCACATAGCTTTTTCTTTTCCTCTGTGTAAGGCGCCATGTCTTTCTGCAGTTAGGCCCCATTTTCTTTAATCTGAAGGGGTCCAATAGATTCAAAAATGTGCTGGTATAATTAAATTGCTTCCATGTGTGTATATGTGCAATTTAGAGGGCACCAGAAACAAAAGTACAAATCTTGAGCCAGAATATTTTTGGTTGCTGTTTCTTGGAAAAGAAGTTTACTGCAGCTGGAAGTCTGGACGAGGCCATGTTACCATGCACAGTGTGGACTGCGAAGGCCCACCTCCAGAAAAACCTATCTCCCAATGTGATTAAGGGCTTATTATCATTCCTTTCCTCATTCATTATTAATACCATGACATGCAGAACACTGTCACTCCATCAGCATTAGAGAGCCAGACCAATCGACGGGCGCTCAGGAAAGGAGAAATAAACAAGATGAAAAAGAATGATCATCTCTGTTGTTACAAGGCTCTAATTTCTAAGTCCTCATATAATGTATCAGAGCCCTGGTGGCTCAGTGGTTAAGAGCTCGGCTGACAACCAAAATGTCAGCAATTCAAATCTACCAGCCGCTCCTTGGAAATACTATGGGGCAGTTCTACTCTGTCCTATCAGTGTCACTATGAGCAAGAATCAACTCGATGCCAACAGGTTTTTTTCACAGAGTATATCAGAGGGGGGTTTAAATGTTTTCTGTATAACACAAATGTTACCCTATCTCAATGGAATTTAGCTATAGGCAACACAGTACAGTAGTTACCAGAAGGGACTGTGGACCCAGACTGCCGGGCTGTGCCACCTACCAGCTGTGTGCCCACGGGCAAGCTATTTCACCTCTCCTCCCCAGCGAACCCATCTATGAGGCAGGGACAATGTAACAGCAACTTTATGGGGCTGAAGCAATGACTGAATTACTGAATTAACGTTGTACACTGCTTAGGATAGTGCCTGACTTACACAACAAGAGCTGTGCGCACATTTGTTAAATAAAAAATGTTACATGTTTTCACTGGTAACATCTCCACAGTGAAAACAATTAATACTCACAGTACAAAACTCAGAACAAAGGTGAGAGTGGGTGACACTTCTTAGATTTACGGTGTGCCCCACTAAATATTCTGTTTCTGACTTACAAGAGATCCTCACAGAAAATCAGCATTCTGAAAAGAGCAAGCTCTTGTCTTAGGATGCCACCTTAGCAGCTCGGTATGCCTACAGGGGTCATAAATCTGGTCCCCAAGGACACCAGTCCCTTTTCCTGACTTCTGCCCTGCAAACAGCCATGCTGTGCCTTCTGGAGCTCTGTCCTCCTGTCACCCTCGGGCACGAACACAACACACAGACAGCGCGTGCCTCTGCTGCCCCCAAAATCATCAGGGATACAAATTTTTTTTTTGACTGACATACTCCAAAATGACATTATTAACAAAATGATGCTACAAAAAGCAATATCCCTTTCCTGAATACTAGTGAGCCTTGGTGGTGCAGTGGTTAAGAGCTCGGCTGCTAACCAAAAGGTCTGCAGTTCGAATCTACCAGCCGCTCCTCAGAAACACTATGGGGCAGTCCGACTCCATCCTATATGGTCCCTATGAGTCGGTATCGACTCGACGGCAATGGTTGGGTCTTCTGGTTTAGTGTATTGGACAACTTTGTGTTTAGCACACCACAGTACTCAATAAATGCAGGTTCAACTAAAAATTAATGGAAGGATGAAGGTCCACAGGAACAAGTGATCTAGCAACAGCACACATCAGTCTAGTACTCTCCAAGCTTTCTGATCAATAAAAAACTTTTCATCATATGCTCCCGAAGAAAAAACCAAACCCCTGGTATATGTAATTGATAATCTAGTACACTTACTGATGAAGACCAAAGACCACAGCCTTCAGTATGGATTACACCTCAACAAAAAGAAAACAATCCTCACAACTAGACCAATAAGCAACATCACGATAAACAGAGAAAAGACTAAAGTTGTCAAGGATTTCATTTTACTTGGATCCACAATCAACACCCATGGAAGCAGCAGTCAAGATATCAAAAGACACGTGTCATTGGATAAATCTGCTGCAAAAGGCCTCTTTAAAGTGTTGAAAAGCAAAGACGTCACCTTGAGGACTAAGGCATGCCTGACCCAAGCCAAGGTATTTTCAATCACCTCATACGCGTGCAAAAGCTAGATAATGAATAAAAAAGACCGAAGAACTGACGCCTTTGAATTGTGGTGTTGGCGAAGAATTTAAGATATACCATGGACTGTCAAAAGAAGGAACAAATCTGTCTTGGAAGAAGTACAACCAGAATGCTTCTTAGCAAGGATGGCGAGACTACATCTCACATACTTTGGACATGTTATCAGGAGGGACCAGTCCCTGGAGAAGAACATCATGCTTGGTAAAGTAGAGGGTCATCGAAAAAGAGGAAGATCCTCAACCGATGGACTGACACAGTGGCTGCAACAATGGGCTCAAGCATAACAATGATTGTGAGGATGGTGCAAGACCGGGCAGCGTTTCCTTCTGTCGTACATGGGGTCGCTATGAATCGGAACTGACTCAATGGCACCTAACAACAACAACATACGTTAAACTATATATTAAATACTAGTAAAGCTGGTTTGTCAATAACAAATATAAGCAGATGTTCTACTACTTTCTTGCCATACTCTACAGGATCGTCTTGCGCACCCCACTTTAGAGACCATTACTCTTGTCTAGCAACCCTAAACTGATTGGCTGGTCAAGAGATGAAGGACATAGAACTGAAGAGAGGGCAGCAGCGCAGGGAGCAGTTCTGCGCATGACAAGAAGTAGAAGAGACGCAGGGAAGAGGACGGGTCCTGTGGAGCTGTTCTCCATGTCTCTCCCTGTCCCCACCGTCTCCCACTGCTCTACCAGCTTTTTTCCAGGGTGTCAGGAGCCCCAAGATTGCCATCTCATTATTTGACACTTTTTCCCCCGGAACACAGACAGAAACAAGGAGGCAGAGCTAGATACAGCCAGGAACCGAAGCAAGTTGACGTTACAATTAAGAAGCAGTGGCAACCTCCAAGCTGAGCACCGCCCCTGACAAAGACAAGAGTCTGGATTCGGCTGTCTCCACCGTGCCTCCAGGGCTGCAACCCTTCTACTCCCAGTCAACTGGACCGTCCCTCATCTAAAGTACCGACACAGGTATCTTAAAGGCGTTTTTCAATAAGTCCTCAATATTTATTGTTGCTATTCTGTTCCAATACAGATTCTGCTGGGTGTTGAGGACAGACAGCTAGTAGGTCTCAGTTCAACAGAAAAGCAAATGATCATGATATACCTACAGATGACGCTGGAATGAGATTTT
The DNA here is from genome assembly GCF_024166365.1 of Elephas maximus indicus. Taxonomy (NCBI): domain Eukaryota; kingdom Metazoa; phylum Chordata; class Mammalia; order Proboscidea; family Elephantidae; genus Elephas; species Elephas maximus. Next base: position 190,368,966 of record NC_064822.1, on the reverse strand, counting down.
GCCTGGGAAAAGTCAGGAAAACCACAGAAGGTGTTGCTAAGTGTATGTTCACCAGGAGGAGAGGTGGAGGGCAGAGGATTCCAGGCAGAGAAAAGGGCACGTGCAAAAGTAAAAACCTCTAGGGAAGGCCCAGAGAACTGGGGAGAGCTCTGTGTGGCCACAGTATAGTGACGGGGCAGGGAGGGCGGCACGGGTAGAGTAGTGGGAATGAAGCTCGGTTATAAAGGGCCTAATACGCCAGGCCGTGGGACTCAGCTGCCCCCTGCAGGCGATGGACACCACTGAAAACGGCAAGGCAGCAGCCCCGTGGGCTCTCATACTAGTCAAAGGCAAACTAGGGATGTGAAGAGAGAGTGTATTCATAACACTGAGACGGCTTAACTACAAACCAGGGTCACTGACCAATACCATCTGGAAAACTGAGAGGGAGGAGCCGAGGACAACGCTGAGGTTTCTTACTCAGCAGATGACCTCACGTTAATCCGTATACTAAACTACTGAGGAGTAAGAAGACGTATCCATTTGTTCATTCTTTCATTTTTTTCGAGCACCTGCTGTGTGTAAGCGAGCACTGGGAGGTATGGTGCCCTGCCCTCATGGCGCTAACAACCTAACATCAGACAGCACGCTAGGACACGATGCATGCTAAACCACGTGATGGGATGGCAGCACTTCTCCTTCTGAAGAAAGTTAAGGTGGAGGGAGAAGAGCACATCTGAGCGGAAACCTGCAGGACACAGGGAAGCATCTGGTACATTCTGAAAAAGGAGGACGGGAAACCTTTAGTGTCCCGTTCCCATCTGGTCAGGTAACGGGCAGCTTCAAAGCAAGGAAACTCTGCCTTCTCTTTGTGTTCAGGTGATTCTCACTGCAGAGCAACTCACTCATCTACACCACATGTATCAGGTTATTTATTTTTGGCCAAAAAAAAAAAAGAATTCTTTTTCTGCAACAGAAGTATGCACACGGGGGGGGGGGGGGTGGGGGGGGACAGCTACTGGATTTATCAGCCTGATATTTAAACTGATTTTAAAAGCATCAACTTTTCCTTTTTGTTAGAGATATTTTTAAAAATTACTGAACAAAAGATTACAAAGGACTGCATGAAATTTAATTATTGGAACCCAAAAACACAGTCAGAAAGGATTTCAAAACCATGGCAATTATAAAAATATGACTATAACCGGAAGATTAACATCTCTTGCAGTTTTTGATCATCGTTGTCTGTGATTTCTGGGTAAATTTTCTTATCTTCCTAAGGCAGCACATACAACCAGAAGTGAAAGAGTCCTGTGAATCATTTTATTCATTCCCCTGATTTTATAGGTGAAGAAACGCAATTCAAAAATGGGTAAAAGACCAGGCTGGGTTCACATAAAGGACAAAGCCCGGAGCCAGGGTCTTCCACTCCTGGGTCACTGCTCTGCCAATGACAGCGACGGCTGTGAGGTCATGGACAGGTTTTAATTTTCCTTTAGTCTGAGTTATCTTTAAAAAAAAAAAACCCAAACTCGTTGCCGTCAAGTCGATTTCGACTCATAGCGGCCCTATAGGACAGAGCAGAACTGCCCCATACTTTCCAAGGAGCGCCTGGTGGATTCAAACTGCTAACCTTTTGGTTAGCAGCCGTAGCTCTTAACCACTATGCTACCAGGGTTTCCAAATGATCCTTAGACAACTACAAGCCTAGTACCCTACATCTCAAGTGACCACACAGTGATATCAACAAATGAGCATATCTCAAATACACACCTGGGGGAGGTAGCTGCCTGGGTTACTAGCATAAAATCAAGGCACGAGCATAAGATTCTGTTCTTACTGTTTTTTTTTTTTTCTGTTGTTCTTTAATACGCCTTTACTGAATAACAGCGCCAACCTGGATTCTGCAGCCCTACGTAAATCACTGCCCACTGTGGCTAAGCTATAATGTTAACCAACCAATTTAAAACCATGACTGACACAGAAACATGTATTTAGAGACTGTGTGGCAACTACGAAACCACGCCACTTTTCAATCATATGTACAGGATACTCTAGATGGAATGCTAAATGCTCAAAACCACACTGGTTTCTGGGGTTACCTTTCTGGATTGGTCAGTTTGGCATACATGGCTTTTACCAATTCCGGGCTTTTCAGAAAATGGTCTGTAATAACCAGGAACCTAAGAAAAAAGGGGGAGAAAGTTTGGTTACTAGAAACATAGTAAAACAGACATGGCTTTATCTACTTCAAAGGCATGTATCACACACAAAAGAATTCCTTTTTATTGGATTTTTGATAAGCTATAATCTTAAATGTCTTAAGAGGTTCATGTGAGATTTTTCTATTAACAGCCAAAAGAGAAAAAAACTTCCAAATATTTTTCTCAAATTTCACTTCTGAAAAATTTAATGAAATACTTCAAATTTTCTCAACTGGAGGAAAGGGCCTATGATAGTTCTTAAGTAGAGAAAGGAAAATACCTCCCGATAGTTTATGCAGTAAAATGAAATTTAGCTGCAAGTTCAACTGTAAACAGAAAACATATTAAATTGTTTTAGTCAAACTCACCAAAGAAATGGACGTGTCATCCATTTCATTTAAGCATATGCCAACACCACACTGGGCTGATTACCCTCTCTGTAAACAGAGATCTCAAGTTACCATGAAAACACCCTCACTGTCAAGCTTATGGAAATACCCAAGGCAAAGACTATAGGCACAATTTCTTCAAAGTACCATTTTGACAATTAAAAAGATTGAATAGCATTATTAATTAATTCTGAATCACCTTTACCAGAGGGCATCTGAAGGAAACAACTAAAGAATACCCTGCTCATTACCAAGGTTTTAGTTCCAATATAAAGCGTTAAGTAAATATACTTACAATTTATTTAATCACCTGTTAACAATCAAAATAACAGAAGTATGTCTTTCACTATGATAAGACGAAGTACATTGACTACGACAGCACACTGTCACTTCATATAAAAGCACGTTAACATGTATTCCATTTCTTCTACAACCTCTAAAATAGCTTATCAACACTTTGATATAAAATATTTCCAAAAATAATGGATAATACTCAAAATTCTCAAACAATTTTCAAACTGATTTAGGTAGGTCATCAAGCTGCAATGACAGGAATTCGTGGGTTCCAAGCCGGGTATGCAAACAAAACTGATCCTCAAGTTCATTCCTGATTCAGCTATTTGGAAGTCAAAACTGTGTGCAGTAAGAACACTCATTCAAAAACAGGAAGCTCCAAGTACTGTGCTGGGGCTGCAGACACAGATGGGAAGAGTTCACAAGCCCTGCTTCCACACTCCCCACAGTGGAAAAAGACACACAGACAGGTCACTAGAGAAGGGTGTGTTACGTGCAATGAACAGACATCATGCTTTATAGAAACATCCACATTTACCCAACCAACCCTGGGGAGAGGGGGCAGCAGGGGACAGGAAGAACCAGGAAGCTAGAGGTGTCCCCAGAATCCCCAGGAGAAGGGGGAGGGCAGGCATTTAAATTAGAGGAGCAGGAAGGACCCCGGAAAACAACATGAAGGAAAGCAGAGCACGTGCTCAGGAGGCCGTAAGAGGTAAACCCTGCCAGGGCTCCAGGAGAGATCCCAGAGCCAGAGCTTAGCTCCTCAGCTCCCCAGTGCTGGCAGCGCTGCCAGCAAACCGCCCTCGGCTCGGGGCCCCTCAGAGCTGTCTCAGCTGCACCAAGTCCCCTCAGCCAAGGTTGGGGTTTATTTAAGACCACGGTTTCATATTGGTAATCTGTGTTCTCCTCCTTTTTGCTCAATCAGTCAAACTAGAGATTTACCCATTCAGTTGATAATTTTAAGGAACCAGTTTCTGCCTTTGTTAATTACTGTTCTTCTGCTTTCTATTCAACTGATTTCTGCCCTTATTTTTTACTGTTCTCTCTGCTTGCTCAGGATTTACTGGGCTCCTCTTCTGCCAGTGTCTTAAAAAGAACTGGAGGTCATTGATTTCAGGTCTTTCTTCTTATCCGTGCTCCCTCTGCAATCCCTTGGCCTCTGTCTTAGTTTTAGGCTCAGTTAGGCCTTCATCGCCTTCTGACTCATTTTGACCATCTCCAACATAATATCCACACTACTGCTAGAATCAGACCTTCGCAATAGGGATATTTCACCATTAATTTCTCTCCCCCAGAGCTCTTCATGGAGCCCTGGTGACACAGTGGTTAAGCGCTTGGCTGCTAACCAAAAGGTCGGCAGTTCGAATCCAACAGCCGCTCCTTGGAAACTCTATGGGGCTGATCTACTCTGTCCCCTAGGGCCGCTGTATGTTGTCGGAATCAACTCGATGGCAACAGGTCTGGTTTGGTTTGGAATTTCCAAAATTTGGCATTTTCCTACACATCCTATTGTTGTGGTTTCTGATTTAACCTCCTTGTGGTCAGAGGACAGACTGCAGATGACCTCCAATCCTTTGTATATGCAGTCAGAGAACAAACTGTGTAGGGCCTGCAATCCTTTGTATATGTACCGAGACTTCTTCAGAGCTCAGCACAGGCTCTGCCTTGGTGAACACAACACATGCAGCTGAAAAGAAAGCGGGTTTTCCAAGTGTTGAGTCTTATGTTCTACAAGCGTCACCCAGATGAAGGTGGATGATAGCACTACTGGGATCACCTATGTCTCTACTGATGTTGTGTCTACTGGTACCATCAATGGCTGAAGAGTGGGCATTAAGATCTCCAACCATCACTTCCTCTTCCGGGCATAACTGAATACAAATTTATCCTCCTACCTTAAATACAAATAATCCGAGAAGCTGGGCTATATGAAGAAGAACAGGACATCAGGATTGGAGGAAGACTCAAACACCTGCGATGTGCAGATGACACAACCTTGCTTGCTGAAAGTGAAGAGGACTTGAAGCACTTACTGATGAAGATCAAAGACCACAGCCTTCAGTACGGATTGCACCTCAACAGAAAGAAAACAAAAATCCTCACAACTGGAGAAATGGGCAACATCATGATGAAGGGAGAAAAGATTGAAGTTGTCAAGGATTTCATTTTACTTGGATCCACAATCAACAGCCATGGAAGCAGCAGCTAAGAAATCAAATGAGCCACTGCACTGAGTAAATCTGCTGTAAAGGACCTCCTTAAAGTGTTGAAAAGCAAAGATGTCACCCTGAAGACTAAGGTGCGCCTGACCCAAGCCATGGTATTTTCAATTGCGTCATATGCATGTGAAAGCTGGACAATGAATAAGGAAGACCAAAGAAGAATTGACGCCTTGAACTGTGGTGTTGGTGAAGAATATTGAATATACCATGGACTGCCAAAAGAATGAACAAATCTGTCTCGGGAAAAGTACAACCAGAACGCTCCTCAGAAGCAAGGATGGCGAGGCTGCGTCTTATATACTTTGGACATGTTGCCAGGAGGGATCAGTCCCTGGAGAAGAACCTCATGCCTGACAAAGTACAGGGTCAGCGGAAAACAGGGAGGCCCTCAACGAGGTGGACTGACACAGTGGCTGCAACAACGGGCTCAAGCCTAACAAGGATTGTGAGGATGGCGCAGGACCAGGCAGTGTTTCGTTCTGTGGTACATACGGTCACTACGAGTCGGAAACAACTCGACGGCACCTAACAACAACAACCTTAAATAAAAGGAGCCCTGGTGGTACAACTGGATAAGCGCTTGGCTGCTAACCAAAAGGGTCTGCTGTTTGACATTCTGACCACTCGCTCTTCAGAAGAAAAGACCTGGAGATCTGCTCCTGTAAAGATTATGGCCTAGGAAACCCTATAGGGCAGTTCTATTCTGTCACACGGGGCTGTTATGAGTCGGAATCTACTCAATGGCACACAACAACTTTAAACAACTACAAAATCATACAAAAATACACGAAACAATGGCCTTCAGACAACAGACCTGAGTCAATCATGTTTTGGGAATAAAAGGCACTTTGGAGAAGTTTTTCTTAAACAATCAAAAAAAACCTAATAAATGCCTGATAAACATGATTTGATCAATCCTTACGGCCTACATAGCCGGACTGAGACATTTGGTGAATGAAGGAGTAAGTTCTACGTGTCGAAAAGTGTGCCTGAGAAGTACAAACTGAAGTAAAAGGGTTTTCCCTGGATGGGGTGAGGGTGCACACGGGAATGAGCCAAGGACAGAGGAAAACGAAAGCCGGGGTCACAGCCACCACAGCACTGCCTCTGGGACCACCAGTAGCCATCTGAGAAAAAACGAAGGCATGAAAGTGAACCCATAGTTTTCAAGGATATAGCAAGATAATTCCAAGTGGATTAAACGTAACATATAGTTATGGCCAAAAATGCGGAAGATATAAAAAAAAGATTAATAAATGCATCTACTAAAAATCAAAAGCTTTTACATGAAAAAATGTGCCACAACCAAAGTCAAAAGGCAAATAAAAAGCTGAGAAAATAATTTGCATTTTATGTCATACAAAGGGCTAATCTTAATACAGAAGAAAACTGCTACAAATTGACAGGGAAAAGAGCAACATGCTAGTCAAAACGTGGGTAAAGAAAATGAGAAAGCTACAGAAGAAAGAAAAAAAGGCTCTTCAACATGTAAAAAGACACTCAACCTCGTAACAAGAAAACTATACAGGGATACCAGGTATACTGTTGCCGTCCAGTCGATTCCAACTCATAGTGACCCTATAAGACAGAGTAGAACTGTCCCAAAGAGTTTCTAAGGAGCACCTGGTGGATTCAAACTGCCAGCCTTTTGGTTAGTAGTTATAGCTCTTAACCACACCACCACCAGGGTTTCCACATATAGGGTTGGCAAATCCAGAATTTCGATAGCACACTCTGTTAGCAATGCTGTGGGAAAACAAGGACTCTCAGATTCTTCAAGGAGAGTATACACTGATCTAACAACGAAAGGCAACTTGGAAATGCTTATGAAAACAATGAAACTGTATCGCCTTTTACCCAGCGTTTGCACTTAGGAGTTCATCCTATAGACACAGACACTGGCCCACATGCACCAAGACCCAAGTATGAACAAGGCTACTCACTGCAGCACTGGGCAGGCGAGGACAGCTGGAAACCACCTCAACGCCCGCTGGTAAGGGGCTGATTAAATAAACTCGAGTATATTCATACAATGGGAAAAAACGAGGAAGTTCTCTATATAGTGGTATGGAAGGGTCTCAAAAATGCACTACTTAGTGAAAGAAGCAAGAAGTCCAGCAGTGTGGGGAGCAGACGTGACAGCATACCTGTTTAGGGGGTGGGGTTGGAGGAACTAAGTAGGTGGCTGGGAGGGAACCTACGCATTTTGATATTTGAACCATATTAACGTATTATCTACCCAAAACTTAAATACATCACTTAAGTGGTATATCCGGGCGAAGTAATCTCATACTTAATCCCATTTAATAAACATTCTGAAGAGTGAACGCATTTCCTTATCTTGATGAAGAATCACTCCAGCTGCTGGCTCCTCTGGTTTCACAGAAAAGAGACAGCAATGCTGGAGAAACCAGGTATGTTTGGTTTTAACAGTAGCTATTTCTTTTTTTTTTTATTTCTAGGCTTGCAGTTCTGTAATTTCTTTAAAATGTCAATCAAAAGTCTCTACATCTCTTCTCAAACAAGATAAAAGGAAACGGAAAAGGTGAGCTGTCTTCACCTCTCCACCACGGCAGCTTGATAACACAGAATTCAGGTTCTCTAACACCGAGGCCAAAACCTTACCACACACATGCCCACAGTCTTCAGCGCTTCCCTGAAAAAGAATTACGTCACAGACTGACCGTTACCAAAACATGTCTTCTTCCTCTCTACAGTCCTAACAGCAGCCCCTCTCTCTACCCTAAGCCATCCTTCAACATTAAGTCTCGCCTTCTCCAGAAGGCTGTCCCTCGCTCCCAGCCCAGTGGGCGGCCCTGCGGCATGCTTCCGGGACACCTTGCTCTTCTTGAGCTTCGCGAGCCCGTACTCCCACAGCAAAAACATCTCCACTTAGACGTAGAATGGGCATCGCAAATTTAACATGGCCAAAAGAGAACTCCTGGTTTCCCCTACGCCCACCCCCCAAACTGCTCCACCCATCCTATTCAGTCATGCAAGCCGAACACCTAGCTCCTATCCTTCCCTTTCTTTTTCCCACTTCACGCCCACAGATCAAGTCCATCAGGAAGTCTCAACAACTCTCCCCGTGTAACACATGCCATCTACTCATTTCTCTTCATGCCCACAGCCACTACCCTAATCTAAGCCACCAACACCTCTCACCTGGCTATTACAACTGCCTCCTAGCTAGTGTCCCATCCTCCATCGCTCCTCCCCTCACCCCCAAGTTCAACCTCTGTCCAGCAGCCAAAGTGACCTTCTAAAACATTAGCCAGGGCAATACACTGCCTCCCACTGTACACAGAATAAAGCCAAACTCCCCACCCTGGTTCACAAAGCCCTACCAGGGCGGCCTCCAGTCCCTTCACCAACCCACTGTAACTACCCTGGGCTTTCTAATCCTAAAACAAGGGCCTCTGTCTTGGGGCCTTTGCCCCCAGTGTACTCACTGCCTGGACTGTCCTTCCCAACCTGATCCCACCTTTACCCAACCGTCTTCAAATGGCAGTCATTTACTTCTGAGCTCAAATGTCACCAAGTCAGAGAGGGTTTCCTTGACCACTAAACTTTAAAAGACCACCGAGTCACTATATATCGCATCACCTCACCACAGAACTTAATCAAGATCTGCTGTGCTTTCACCTTCTCATGGTCTGTCCTGCCCACCAAGGAGCTCTGGTGGCACAGTGGTTAAAGCAATCGACTGCTGACCAAAAGGTCGGTGATTTGAAACCATCAGCGGCTCTATAGGAGAAAGATGTGGCAGTCTGCTTACACAGAGATTTACAGCCTTGGAAACCCTATGGAGTCGCTATGAGTCGGCATCAACTCGATGGCAGTGGGAGTGGGTCCTGCCCACCATGCATATTAAAACTGCCTCTAGTGATAAAAACTAATATAGTGTTTAAGGCGCCCTGGTGGTACAGTGGTTAAGCACTCGCCTGCTAACCAAAAGGTAGGCACTTCAAACCCATCAGCTGCCCCATGGGAGAAAGAGATGGCAGTTTGCTTCTGTAAAGACTTATATCTTTGGAAACCCTATGGGGCAGTTCTACTCTGTCCTATAGGGTTGCTATGAGTTGCAACTGGACTAAATGGCAGTGGGTTTTTTTTTTAGGGGGAGAAAGTGTTTACTATGTGTAGCATTCTAAGGAACAGCTCAGTACTATGTCCTTTTCTTCAAAGCATGTATCTAACACGTTACACATCTACTTGTTTCCTTGTTTTGTCTCCTCCACTAAAACATAATGTCTGATTAATCTTTGAACGCTGATTGCCAGGAAGAGCGCCTGGCATACTTAAAACACCCAATCGGTAATTACTGAACCAATTATTTATTTAATCACTTTATGAAGGGAGCATCTGGAAGCGTCCTGGGGTTTCCCAAAGGCCTGCATGAAGTTGGAGCGGTTTCACAATTCACGGGTTCCGTAAGATAAAACCAAATCAGATCCTGAAGAAGAGTATACGTATTCCTTGTATGGAAACCAAAAAGACCCTTCTCCTGTGTGACACGGTGGCAGTGTCCACAGTGGCACAGCTGCCACATTTGTTCCTCTGGCTGAGCCAGCCTCATGAGGGAGTCCTCCGAGGCCCCAAAGCAGTGACAGCCAGACATGAGGCTCCCCGAGAGTCAGATGAACTCAAGAAAAACTTTAAAGTACCTTCGAGGCACAGATGGACTGCACACTTTTCAGGTGAATCTCCTAAATATTATTTTGCAAATAAGTATCAAGTGGCAATGACTTCAAGATCATATTCCCTGGATTAGCAAATGCAAAAACGTATGCTTTAGAAGTCACCAGAACTAAGTATTTGCTCCTTCACTTTAACCAAGGAAAACACCATAATTGAAAAGGCAAAGTCATCAGAGCAAGGGGTGTCTAGGTCAAGCATCAAAAAGCATCAGGAATCCCTAAATCCCTGTGGGGGATGAATCAGAATCAGCACAATGCTGGGTCCCTACAGGGTGGAGGTCGGACACACCTCCGCTCTCCAACTCCTTCACCATTTCTGACACCAGCCGTCCCCTCATGGCACTCTCTGCCTCTCTGCTGGGCTCGGTAATTCACTGCAGTGGCCAGAGAATCCACAGACCACACTCACAATTAGGGGGTTTTATTAGGGAAGTCACAGGCTACAACTTGGGATCAGGAAGTCACAGGCTACAACTTGGGATCAGGAAGTATATAAGCAAGGTCTGAAAGGCGGCCCCAAAGAGAGAGCACATCCCTCCCTTCTCCCTGCAGGACAGTTCCAACCAGGACAGCTCTCCCAACTGATCTCCGCTGTACTAGCAGACAGGCCCTTCTTGGCCATGCAAGCAAGCTGATCTTTCCCGGCCATCCTCTGGACAGGCCTCCTCTCGGCCCCCTGTGGACAGGCCTCCTCTCGGCCCTCAGGCCCACCCCTCTGGGCCTTAGGGTTATAGCTCTCAACGCAGTTGGGGCATCTGAGTGGCCAAAGGCAGGCCAGCTGGGCCCCTGCACTGCCACTTGCTCTGCTCAAGCATCCAACTACATGGGCTCAAACTGTAGTTGATTCCCCTTTATGGGGTGCCCACCTCCACTGGCAACACCCTGCCTGGAGGCGACCAGCTCCACTCTATGGGACAGCTCGCCCACCACTGCCGTCTGCCGGTCTTGGGGTTTCTGCCACTCGTACCGTCGCTGTTGTTTCTCTGCCACTCGGCTCTGCTGTGCTTGCTGCCATTTCTCTGCCGCCGGGCCCGCTTCTGGGCCTCTCACCGTCTTCAGTGTTATAGCCCTTGACCTGTAGTACAGCTCTTTCAGGAGGTTCCCTCTTCTTCCTCTCACTCTCCTCCTCTGTAAAAACCTCTGTGGGGGTTGGCTGTTTACGTAACCAAACTCCTTGTCAATTTCAAGGTGTAGCCCTCACAGCAGGACCATGACCCAACCAATCCCCTCACTGGACGGCAAGTCACTCAATCCTATTGGGTGGATTTTCAAGCCACTATTTGAATAACAGGGCCCTGACGGAGCAGTGGTTAAGGGCTCAGCTGCTAACCAAAAGGTCAGCAGTTCAAATCCACCAGCCGCTCCCTGGAAACCCTTTGTGCCACTTCTACTCTGTCCTACAGGGTCGCTATAATCAATGGCAAACAGTTTGGCTGGTTTTGGTATTTGAATAACAAAGTGACCAACTCCTGCACGGTGTGTAAAATAGGCTAACCACAGGGCAAACTGTAGCCCAACCAATCATTCTGGGCAGAATTACAAACCCAGGACCAGAAAGGCTATATGTAAGAAAAAACCCACTGTACCGCAAGGGGCAAGAAGGGTATCTCCCTATGATACTACATAAAAGAGGGCTGAAGAGGTACCCACGCTCAAGGCTCAGACAGGCAGAAGGCAAAACAGGTGGTTTTGTTTCCACCAGCCATTTCACCAAACCAACCACTCTGGTAAGTTTGCAACTGTCTGTAAGCCTTTAAAAAACAGGCGGGGCATGAAATACAAAAGTCTGGAAACTTCTAACCTAAATCAATCCCCTCATTTTAGAAATGAGGAAGGAGCAGCCAAAAAAAGGTGTCTTGGTGAAGGGTCCCTTGGTTACCTAAAAAGTCAAAACACACACTCCATTTCCCGTCTTCCATGATTCCTCCTAGAATGTTCTAGTTTGTGACTTGCTTGTGCAGCCTCTGGAAAGAAGTTTCAGGTGAATTCAAAACCTAAATTAGAGTCAGGGTCCTTATTTCGCCTTCAGTTCAAAATTATCAAAACTGAAATTCATTTATTTCTTCTTTCACTCAACAAATAGTAAACAGCCAGTATGAGTAAAGACAGTGACACTTTTACTTCAACTGTAGAACTATTTAGAGAAAATGAGAACAATTGTCGCTCACATTCAATTTACAGAAAAAAGGGTGATCTGTGAGGGGATCCATAGAAGCAACTGAAATCCTTGGCTACACTACATCACGGCCTAACAGCTAATGCGTAACAACACTGCGTGCAAATAAACAGTAAACACACAGAACAACAATGACGATGTGCTGGTGGGAGGCAGATTGGGTTCTCGCTACTTGCAGATGTCAATTTAACTGGCTGTCAATTACGTGCAAGCTTGTATGTGCTATCAGCTGTTGGCATTGTTTTTCTAAATACAAGGTACTCTCCATTCCACGGTGCCTCATTAAGTTAGGAGTAAATTCTTAACTTCCAAAATTCATTAACCTTTTTATCAAATATGTGCAAGTGTCAAATAACTACTCAATGGAAACCAAAGGCTGAGACCCAGTCATGTTCAGTATTTCCAAGTTAAAAACTTCACATTTATGATTAAATTCTTTTCTAGAGCTATCTCTGTAAATTCAGGAAAATTTGTGGTACTATTACTTTTGGCTGGGCGGGGGGGGGTTCCCACTAATCTAAAGCCTAAAACACCACAAGGATCTTTAGACTGTAATTACTACTCCAACTTCACGGAACACAGAATAAATTGTCTCCGGGTAAGGGAAGGGGCAAAAAAACATGCTACTGAAGGCAGAAGGGAGCCCTGGTGGCGTAGTGTTTAAGAGCTTCGGATGCTAACCAAACAGGCTACAGTTCAAATCCACCAGCCGCTCCCTGGAAAACCTATGGGGCATTCTATTCTGTTCTATAGGGTCGGTATGGGTCACAACTGACTCGACGGCACTTAACAACAACAAAGGCAGAAGGAGGAGTACAAACGGCATCAGAGAAACACATTATTTATTTTGCAGAAAGAAAAAAACTAGACATGTGATACTTTCCTAGACCCTCTACTCCATCAACATCAGAGGCTGAGTTCCCCGCCTCGTGTGCCCCAGGATATCAGCCTGGCACTGGAGGCCGGGCATTTCTGCCACTGCTCTCAGCCTCTGGTTCTGGGGTTAGCCCACCCCAGGCAATGACAGAGGCAGGACCAGGACTCCTTAGTTTCATTTTAAAATTCGTCATTTAAATGGGTTAAGGAAGAGCTAATGTTCGCAAATGAAGTTGTAGATGCCAGGGCACCGACCACATTTTGACATCATTTTTCCACACTGGCTGAAAAACAAACTGCATGATGCTACTTCTTCCCCATCTCTCCTTCTCTCAATGTCCTCCTCCTTTATTACTGACTTTATATAAACTGTTACAGTGAGATTAACCAATGTCTACATTACAATGTTTAGATGCCAAAAAGAAGGTAAACACAATCCAGGCACTCAAAGGAACACAAGTTAAACACAAGCTACTAAATGTGGAAACTTACTGGTATAGATATTCCAAAAGTCAGGATTTTAAAGGTTTTTTTTTTTTAAATGAAAACTATCTGTGTATCACCACTTCCACACAGGCCACAGTATCAAAGTCATACTCATAAAAAGAATGAAATAAATTGTATGGACTCCAAAAGCCCAGAATATGATTTAAATGTGCTCTGGAAAATGGATGCCGTTCTCCTTACTTACGATCTGAAAAATCTAGATCACAGTTGCTTAATACGGCGACGTGGACCAAGTGTACAAAGCCGCTATAAAAGCAGCTCTACTTCTCCTGTTAAATGGGTAGGGCCTTTTCACTGCCTGAGGCACGACATTCCACACTGATTAAACGTGAGTAAGGGTGAGAGAAGAACACATCTGTTGGTCCAACGTCAATGCTTCTTCTACTAGGAAAAGGGATTTATCATCTCCAAAGAAACAGCAGTAGCTACAGTTTACCGAACATGCCCGTGCGGGGCCCTGAGCTAAGGGCCATCCCACATGGGCTACTTTCCCACCACTCTCCGTTTAGGGCCACACTCTCGGAAAGGCAGCAGTTGTAAAGGTGCCGAGCACAGATCCGGGTCTCAGGAAGAGCTGGGCTTGAGTGCCAGTTCCAAGGCTGTCTGGCAGAGTGACACCAGGCATACTACCTAGCCTCCCAGCTTCACAAATACTCTTGATTCTCCTGCTCTGGGCGTGTGGTAAGACGGTACCCCCCGCTCCTGACTCAGGCACCAATATACGACTTGCTTTGGCTACTAGAAAGTGAGAAAAATGATCTGTGTCAGTATCGAGGGGAAGCCTTGAAAAGCACCAGGCACCTCTTAACGACCCTGCCCCTGCCATCAGATCAGAGAAATAAGAGATGAAGATAAAGTCTCCACCGAACTGGGTCCATTTGAGAATTGGCTCTAAATTAGCAGAGCATCCCACCCACTCACACCTCACTGGCAAGTAGAAAAAGTGAGAAATAAACTTCTGTTCTGTTATGTCACAGAGATTTGGGGGGTTTACTTCAGAAACACACCCTACACCACCCTGACAGATACCAAAGTCCGTGGTGTAGGGTTATGCTCAGAACTATTAATGAGATGATGTCTCCGAAGCACTCAGCGTGGTGACCGGCACAAAATAACCAAAATTTTCCAGAATACAAAAGAAGAAGGAAACTTTTCTAAATCACCGTAAGAGGCCAGCGTTACCCTAACACCAAAACCAGACAAAGACGTGGTAAGAAAGGGTAACTACGAAACAATGCGCACGTGAACGTAAGATCAAACAACCCTCCATAAAGTATCAGTAAATTAATCAAGCTATGTATTAAAAAAATAAGACATTATACCCTGCCATTACCCTGGGAATGCAAGGCTGGCTAAACGTTTGAAATCAATCGCTGGAATTCACTGTATCAACAGACTGAAGGAGAAAAATAGTATCTCGATACAGAAAACACACTGGACAAAACTGAACATCCATTCCTGGTAAACATGCTCAGCAAACTCAGTACAGAAGAGAACGACTTCTGCCTCACAGAGGCATCTACAAAAAACCCAGAGCTGACGTCGTATTTAAGGGTGAAAGACTGAACGCTTTCTCACTAGGATCAAGAACAAGGCAAAGACATCGGCTCTCACAACATCGTACCAGAGGTGCTAGCAAGCAAAAGAAATAAAAGGCATCTACGAATTAGAAAGGGAAAAATAAAAGTGTCTCGATTCGCAGATGACGTCATTGTTTATGTCACAATCTCCTGAAGAGTTACTAGAACTAATAAGTGAGTTTGGCAGTGTCTGAGGATACCCACAGGTCAATATATAACATCAATTTTATTCCTATATACTAGAAACGAACAAATGGAAGTTGATTTTTTTTTAAAGTACCACTTACTACAGTACTAAAAACTGTGAAATACTTAAACATAAGCCTAGCAAAATACATGCAAGATCTAAAGGCTATACTACTACTACTAAATGCTAAAAGAAATCAAGGCACACCTAAATAAATGGACACTAGTACTGTTTAAATGTCAATTCGTCCTCAGACTGACCTACAGCCTCCATGCAATCCTAACAAAATCTGAACAAGACTGTTCTGTAGCCATCAACAAGCTGATTCTACAACTTACGTGGAAAGGCAAAGGATATAGAAGGGCCAAAGCAAGTTTGAAAAAGACGACCAAAGCTGGAGGGCTCAGATGACTTGATGCCAAGACTGACTTAATGCTACTAAGTCAGACACTGTGGTATTTGCAAGAAGAGTGACACAGAGATGAATGCAACGGTGTGAAGAATTCAGAAATACGGCCACACTTACAGGGTGAGTTGATTTTTGGCAAAGATGGTATGAGGGAATTCAACGGGACAAGAGGTGTTTTCAACCGATGGTACTAGAACAAACAGGCATCCAAATTAAAAAGAACCTCAGTCCATATTCAGCATACACACAAAATGAATTACAGACTTGTAAGAACTAAAACTCAAGTTCTAGAAGACGACTCAGGAGAAAATTGTGGTCATCTTGGGTTAGAGGCAAGGATTTCATCGTTTCTCAGCTACAACACTGCAAAGTTTGTTCCACAAAACCCACATTCCTCATCCTACATATACCGTTTCTTTTATAAAATCCTTGCCTTGAATTATCACACACATGTACTAAGGTAACATGGAAAGGAAATTCCAACTGAGTTTTTATTTATGGAACGATGACACCAGAAAAAAACTATTTTAATTGAAA
The DNA here is from genome assembly GCF_024166365.1 of Elephas maximus indicus. NCBI lineage: Eukaryota > Metazoa > Chordata > Mammalia > Proboscidea > Elephantidae > Elephas > Elephas maximus. The sequence goes on along the minus strand of NC_064822.1, from coordinate 190,352,906 downwards.
CACGTACCGTTCACGACTCATGAGTGCTTTGGTATGTGTGAACACATGCATGATGACTTCCCTTTAACATTACGATGCTGAAACATGGCACAGCTTTTTTCAAGCTTCGAAATTGAATTATTGTTTCTCATTGCTGGAGTGAGAGTTTACAGACAAGCAAGGGGAAGAAGCTAGAACGAGCCACGTGGCAATGGATTAAGGCTGAAGACATCAAAAAGAACTCATGTTTAACTTAACATAGATACTGATGTTTCCATATAGAATATCAGTAAGTGTATATACACAAGTTAGTATAGACACATATCTGTTCTTTTTCCAAGTTACTGCTTGCATCAAGAGTCTGTTCATTTTTATTGCTGAGTGGTCTTCCAGTTCGGGCCATACTTGAAGACACCAACTGGGGTTTTAGGTGAATAGGCAACAATTTATAATTTTCCTATTTTAAAAAAAGGAAATGTGTTCTCAGCATTTTTTCAAAGAACGTCCGACTTTCAAGAAAGATTACTGATACTAAGTGGAAGAAGCCTGTACAGTCCTTTAGAGAAGATTCATATGGACCTTCTGGGGGTCTCTCTCACTGGGCACTAAAGACCAGGTGTCCCCAGAACGGCTGAAGGCCAAGGATGCCTCCCATCACTCAACAAATTCAAATAATACTACATACCAAGGACTGTTCTATGTCAGTCAGGAGTGAGAAAATTTTTTTTTTTTTTCCCAAAGGGTGCAGGGAAAAAAACTGGCACAGTGGCACTTATGAGAATACCTCACAGGAGGAGGGAGCAGTTGGCAAACAAACATAGAAGGAGTACGTTATTTGCATAAAAATATGGTAGTTTTTGGTGCTGATCAATGCGGCTAAATGTACGAATAAAGGAGAATAAAGAAACAGAAAAGTGCTGGAGGGAAACACTACTTAAGGGAAGGTGTTGGGGAAGGTCTCTCTTGAAGAGATGACAGACCTGTAGGAGCCACCCAAAGATCTAAAGAGAGACAACTGCCAGCAGGAATAACAGCAAGTAGAGATTCAGGAAGAACAAACCCGGGGTGTTCAGAGAAGAGCTGCACCATCAGCTGGCACTAGTGAGCAAGGGAGAAAGTGGGGAAAAAATTAGACCAGAAGGTCAGCTGTAGCCAGGCCGTGTACAGGCCATGGTAAGTGATTCGGATTTGCATAGGGAAGCCACTGGAGGGTTTACTTAAGCAAGGGAGTGACACAATTCATAGTAAATTCTGAAAAGGTCACTCTGGCGAAGAGGGCAAGAGGAGAGGCAGAGATGAGTAAGAGAGCTATTGCAGTAGTCTGTCGACGGGAAAGATGATGGCACCGTGAGCTGTCAGGGCAATATAATGCTGTGAAGTGGGTGGCCTCAGGATGTATCTCGAAGATGGGGCTGATGAGGATATGTGGGTGAGAGCAAAAGACAATCAGGGATGATCTTTCAATTCTGAGCCTGAGAAGGTTCTGGGCCTGGGCAACTGGGTACACGGTGATGCTGTTCACTGAGAGGAGAAAGCAGCAGCAAGTTTCATGAGGGGGGGATATGAGAGTTTAGTTGTAGCCTTGACAAGACCAGGCCTTTGAGCCAGGCTGGATCAGTTCAGTAACTGCTGACGTAAACGAGGGCAGCATACGTGTTGCACTGCAACCAAATCTGTCGCCCACAGGATTTTGACCTGAGTGGGAAACAAACAGCGGTGTCCCGCTCAAGGACACAGGCTGAGGGCACTGCTTTGAATGTGCGTTGCTCTCCGCAGCCCTGCCAATAATCCAATCTTTCAGGATCCATACTGTTTCCCGGGCAAAAGACCTGGTTGCTATGCAATGTGTACACTGCCCTCGTTTTTACTCAGGCAATAATTGAACTGTTCCACACCGGTTCGAAGCCCTGGATAAGAGTGAGATGCCAATTAGAAGCACAGAACAGGAGGCTGAATACGTTAAGTGTGGAGCTCAGCAAGAGGTCAAGGACAGAGAGATAAAACTGGACATCACTGACTTAAAAATGGTTATTCTAAACTAAGGAACTAGATGTGGAACGAGAGATGACAGAGAAGTGGTCTGAGGGCTGAGTCATGGTTTATTCCATCGCTGCAAGCAGCCACAGGTGCCAGCAAAGATGCAGGAAGTCTGCCTGAGAATGAAACCAGCACAGATGAAAGCTGAGACAGAGATGAGAGACACACACAGAGTGCTGATGACACCTCTGAAGCCTGGGATCCACTGTACTATTCGGTTATGCAGCCAATCGATGTCCCTCTGTGCACACGCTGTGTGAATGGACTGTCACTCAGATTCAGATGAATTAAGTGTGGTATAACACTTGATGCCTATTACCCTGCCAAGGGTACAGTGTCAAACAACCCTGATTCCTGCCACGAGGGGGCTCAGTTTAACAATTAAAATCAACATGGTGCATTAAGTACTATGATACTGGAATGTACGGGATGCCATGAGAGAAAAGAAGGGCAAAAGATTCAGAAAGCAAGAGGAAGGACAACTATGCTTATTTTCCCAATCTTTTTATACTTAAGCCAACAGTAAAATTTATATGCATAAGGCAAGAATCATCCTAGAACCAAGAGGGTATTCACCTGGGAGTGAAAATTTGTCACGGAAGATAAATCAACTAGATCATTCAAATGCTGTTAGGTGCCATCGAGTCGGTTTTGACCAATAGTAACGGTAGGTACGACTGAACAAAACTCTGCCCAGTCCTGTGCCATTCTCACAATCGTTGCTTTGTTTGAGCCCACTGTTGCAGCCACTGTGCCCATCCATCTCGTCAAGGGTTGTCCTCTTTTTTGCTGACCCTCTACTTTACCAAGCATGATGTCCTTCTCCAGGGACTGGTCCCTCCTGATGACGTGTCCAAACCACGTCGTGAGACAAAGTCTCGCCTTCCTTGCTTCCAAAGAGCACTCTGGCGGTACTTGTTCCAAAGATAGGTATGTTCATTCTTCTGGCAGTCTGTGGTATATTCGACATTCTTTGTCAACATCATAATTCAAAGGCATCAATTCTTCGGTCTTCCTTATTCATCGTGCAATTTTCACAAGCCTATGAGGCGACCGAAAATACCCTGGCTTGGGTCAGGGGCACCTTAGTCCCCGAAGTGACATCTTTGCTTTTTAACAATTTAAAGAGGTCTTTGGCAGCAGATTTGCCCGATGCAATAATTCAAATACAAGTAATAAAAACAATGCTTTTTTCAGTTATAACTTCATTTTTATTGTGTTGTCTGCCTACCCCCAAAAATTACCGGTATTTTGTATAATACATGACGTAATAAAAAAGTAGAAGCCTCAGAGTTTGGCTTTCAATCCTGTCTCTGTTGAACACTTGTCGGGTGACTGTGGTCAAGCTGGTTTACCTTGCTCAAGGCTCAGGTTCCTTATCTGTAACAGGGGGCAAAATACACTTCACGGGATGTCAGTAACGTGAAAATGAGGTCACGCAGAAACGCTTCCATCACAGAACAACACCCACTCATCTCCCTTTTCCTCTAACGTGTAACCTAGCGCTGACACCCACCTCTTAGCTGATAACCTACCAACGCACCTTTCCTGGGCTGTCAGAGTTAGATGAAGTCAAATGCCAAAATTCAGCCCCTTCATTAATCCAGGGTTATCTAAGAGCACGAAAACATCTTTCAACCCTACAAAGCAGCAAACCTTTTTAGAAGACCACTCTTCCAATAATTCAAACCAAGTCAGGCCAAAGACTTGCCCACCTACACTTTCCTGTGTCCGTGGTGTACCCCAACAGAAAGACCCAAAGTTACTGAAACTATTTCTTTCTAAGAAAAAAAAGGAGGAGGGGAAAAAAAAAACAATAAAAAACCTGTGGACTCTAAGACCACGTAGTTTTGTGCTCATTGTCAGCTATCCCACACTGTTGGAGAGGGAGGGCAGAAAGCAGGTTTTCTCTCATTTTAAGTGATGGGTTCACAATTTAACACTGAAAATAACAATTTTCTTGGAAGGCTCTAGATTTTTGGGATCCTAGTGTTTTTTTTTGTTTTTTGTTTTTTTTTTTAGTGTTTACCGAACGCGAAGTTCCTCTCACACAAATCAAAATATTCAGTACCTGGCTTGCTAAAGGCACAAGTTAACCACTACGTTCCATCCTTTTTCCTGTCTTAATTCCACTTGGTGACCTTTGATAACTTTAATTTAAACTAGTCTGAAGTAGATTTTATAAATGCCCATTATGACCGTTTGCCTTTTATCCTGTGCTGCTAAAAAAGTACACACACTTAAAATATAATCTAAGGTAGTTAACAAATGAAAAACTCAGCTACAGAAAATTTCTCTCCGTGAGCCGACTCTGAGGATTCATCCCGTCGTGTTCGTGAAGCGCTAGCAAAACGTAAGAGATTCTGGAAGTCAAGCACGTATTACTTTCACGTACCAGCTTCTGTTTACGTGAAAAGGCTAACTGAAACACAAATCAATATTCAGAAAAATAAAAATTTGAAAAATTAGGTGTAATCTGAACAAAACGATAAAAGTTTATACTAAAAGAGGCCAAAGCTGACAAAGCTCATGCCTCACCAGTGAAATGCCAAGTGGGATTTTCCCCGTGGCTCAAGGCTCGGGCTACCTGAAACAAATGTGTGCCCTAGCCACACTGGACATGACATGGAAACATACACAAAAATAGATTTTAAGGAAAACAGCAGACTATTCAAAGTAAATCAACTGCCAACGTAACCACCTCACATACAAATTCTTCCAAAAGCACATCTTTCCTCCCAACTCTGAGTAAAGGTATGTGAGGAAATCATCCCCACACAGAGTGGAAAACTGAAACGACTCACGGACAGGTCCCACTCTCTAAGTACTTCGGAGACTATAGAGAGAAAACATGACTCCTGCTCTATGGAGCTGAAAATCCAGGGGGAGAGACCTAAGTGTGTGAAAGGAAATTTAAAAATAAAAACTGAGTAATAGTCTGAGAGAACAACTGTCAGTATATGGGAAAAAAAAAAAAAAAAGCCCCCACTTCAGCCTGGAATAACTAAAGAGAAAACTAACATGCCCAGATCAGCCAGGTTGTAAAAATTATAATGTACAAAATCCACATGAAGCTTACTTTGTGTGCTGAATAGTTTCTTGGCTTCAAGATAAATGGCTTATAATTTTGAAACTGCTTAAGTAGGCTGAATCTTTACAATTTTTATTAAAATAAAATGTATATATAAACCGTAACACAGAAGAAGAGAGCGTAACGTAATACACATCAGTGGTTTGTCACAAAGTGAATACATCCATGTAGCCACAGCCAAGGTCAAGGAACAGAAACTACCTGATCCCCAGAAGTCCAGTTTTCAACAAAATATTATGAGGCAGGCACATAACGCAACAGGAAAGTACAGCCCATACACAAGAAAAGAAGCCATCGATAGAAACTGTCACCGAGGAAGCCCGAACACTGGACTTACAAAGACTTTGAATCAGGTATCTTCAATAGGCTCAGACAACTAAAGAAGATCATGTTTAAAGAACTAAAGTATGAGAACAATGTTATCACCAAACAGAGAGTATCAATAAAGACATACAAATTAGAAAAAAGAATCAAGAGAAATTTTGGAGTTAAAAGACAGACTAACTGAAATGAAAAATTCAAAATGGATGATGGGTGTAAATATAAGACTAAAAACCCTACAACTTCCAGAAGATAAAACAGGAGAAAATCTATGTGAGCCTTGAGTTTACCAATACCTTTAAATACCAACAGTACAATCCGTAAAAGAAAAACTGGTAAGTTAGACTTCACTAAAATTAAAAATTTTCACTCTGTGAAAGACACCGTTAAGAAAATGAAGGACAAGCCATCTGCTGGGAGAAACTAATTGCAAAACATGTACCCAATAAAAGACTTGTATAAATACACAAAGAACTCTTAAAACCCAACACTAAGAAAACAAACAACCCAATTAACAAAATGGACAAAACATCTGAAGGTACCTCAACAAAGATGATAAATAAGTATATGAAAAGACGCTCAACATCATCTGTCATCAGGGAACTGCAAACAAAAACAACGCCATACCACTAAACACCTATTGCTATTGTTCGGTGCCATGGAGTCAATTCCGACTCACAGCGACCCTATACACAACAGAATGCAACACTGCCTGGTCCTGAGCCATCCTCACAATGGTTGTTATGCTTGAGCCCATTGTTGCAGCCACTGTGTCAATCCATCTTGTTGAGGTTCTTCCTCTTTTTTTGCTGACCCTGTACTCTGCCAAGCGTGATGCCCTTCTCCAGGGACTGATCCCTCCTGACAATGTGTCCAAAGTATGTGAGACATAGTCTTGCTATCCTTACTTCTAAGGAGCATTCTGGTTTTACTTCTTCCAAGACAGATTTGTTTGTTCTTTTAGCAGTCCATGGTATATTCAATATTCTTTGCCAACACCACAATTCAAAGGCATTGATTCTTCTTCTATCTTCCTTAATCATTGTCCAGTTTCCGCACACATAAGATGCAAAAACACCGTGGCTTGTGTCAGGAGCATCTTAGTCCTCAAGGTGACATCTCTGCCTTCCAACACTTTAGAGAGATTTTTTGCAGCACACTTGAACACTGCAATGTGTCTTCTGACTTCCTGACTGCTGCTTCCGTGGGTGTTGACAATGGATGCAAGTAAAATGAAATCTTTGACAATCTCAATCTTTTCTCCGTTTATCATGGTGTTGCTTAATGGTCCGGTTGCAAGGATTTTTGTTTTATGTTGAGGGGTAGGTAATCCATATACTGAAGGCTGTGGTCTTTGGTCTTCATCAGTAAGTGCTTCAAGTTCTCTTCACTTTCAGCTAGCACGGTTGTATCATCTCCATAACAAGGTTGTTAATGAGTTTTCCTCTAATCCTGATGCCCTGTTCTCCTACATATAGTCCAGCTTCTCAGATTATTTGCTGAGCATACAGATTGAATAGGTATGATGAAAGAATACAGCCCTGAGGCACACCTCTCCTGACTTTAAACCATACAGTATCCCCTTGTTCTGTTCAAACAACTGCCTCTTGATCTATGTAAAGGTTCCTTAAGAGCACAATTAAGTGTTCTGGAATTCCCATTCTTCGCAATGTTATCCATAATTTGTTATGATCCACACAGTCAAATGCCTTTGCATAGTCAATAAAACACAGGTGAACACTTTCTGGTATCCTCTGCCTTCAGCCAGGATCCATGTGACATCAGCAATGATATCCCTGGTTCCATGTCCTCCTCTAAATCCAGCTTGAATTTCTGGCAGTTCCCTGTCGATATACTGCTGCAGCTGCTCTTGAATGATCTTCAGCACAATTTTGCTTGCATGTGATATTAATGATACTGTTTGATAATTTCCCCATTCAGATGAATCACCTTTCTTGGGAAGAGGCATAAATATTAATCTCTTCCAGTTGGTTGGCCAGGCAGCTGTCTTTCAAATTTCTTGGCATAGACAAGTTAGCACTTCAGTGCTGCATTCAAATGTTGGAACATCTCAATTGGTATTCCGTCAATTCCTGAAGCCTTGTTTTTCGCCAGTGCCCTCAGCAGTCTGGATTTCTTCCTTCAGTACCATTGCTTCCTGCTCATATGGTACCTCCCGAAATGGCTGAATGTCAACCAATTTGTTTTGGTGTACTGACTCTGTGTACTCCTTCCATATTCTTTGGATGCTTCCTGAGTCATTTAGTATTTTCCCCATAGAATCCTTCAGTGTTGTAACTCAAGGCTTGAATTTTTTCTTCAGTTCTTTCAGTTTAAGAAATGCTGAGTACGTTCTTCCCTTTTGGTTTTCCATCTCCAGGTCTTTGCACATGTCATCATAATTCTTTACTTTGTCTTCTCAGGGTGCCCTTTGAAATCTTCGGTCCAGCTCTTTTACTTTATTGTTTTTTCCTTTTGCTTTAACTACTCAACATTCAAGAGCAAGTTTTAGAGTCTCTTCTGACATCCATTTAGGTCTTTTCCTTCTGTCTTTTTAATGACCTCTTGCCTTCTTCCTGTCATTCCACAACTCATCTGGTCTTCAGTCATTAGTGTTTGACGGTCAAATCTAGTCTTGAGATAGTCTCTAAATTCATTTGGGATATACTCAAGGTTGTACTTGGACTCTGGTTGACTCATTCTAATTTTCTTCTGTTTTAATTTGAACTTGCATATGAGTAATTGATGGTCTGATCCGCAGTCAGCTCCTGGCCTCGTTCTCACTGATCATATTGAGCTTTTCCATCATCTCTTTCCACAGATGTGGTCAATTTGACTCCTGTGCATTCCATCTGGTGAGGTCCATGTGTACAGTCACCATTTATTATTGGTGACAAAAGGTATTTGCAATGATTAAGTCGTTGGTCTTACAAAATTCAATCATGCACTCTCCAGCATCGTTGCCATCACCAAGGCCGTATTTTCCAACTACCGATCCTTCTTCTGTTTTCGACTTTCGCATTCCAATCACCAGTAATTCTCAGTGCATCCTGATGGCATGTTCCATCAACTTCAGACTGCAGGAGCTGGTAAAAATCTTTAATTTCTTCATTTTTGGCCTTAGTGGTTGCTGCATAAATTGGGTCGTATTAACTGGTCTTTCTTGTAGGCGTATAGGTATTATCCTATCACCAACAGCATTGTACTTCAGGATAGATCTTGAAATGTTCTCTTGACAATGAACGCGACTCCATTCCTCTTCAAGTTGTCATTCACGACATAGCAGACCATATGACTGCCCGATTCAAAACAACCAATACCAGTCCATTTCTGCTCACTAATGCCTAGCGTATCGATGTTTATTCCATTTCATTTTTGACGACTTCCAATTTTCCTAGATTCATACTTCATACTTCATACATTCCACGTTCTGATTATTAATGGATGTTTGCAGCTGTTTCTTCTCATTTTGAGGAGTACCACATCAGCAAATGAAGGTCCCAAAAGCTTAACCTCCATTAATTCCAACTGTACTTTCAGGAGGCAGCTCTTCCCCAGTCACGTTTTAAGTGCCTTCCAACCTGAGGGGCTCATCTTCTGGCACTGTATCAGACAATGTTCTACTGCTATTCATAAGGCTTTCGCTGGCTAATTCCTTTCAGAAGTAGACCACTGGATCCTTCTTTCTGGTCTTAGTCTGGAAGCTCAGCTGAATCCTGTCCACCATGGGTGACCCTACTGGTATTTGAATACTGGTGTCACAGGTTCTAGCATCACAGCAACACATAAGCCCCCACTGTATAACAAACTGACAGACGCATGGAGGAAATACCTATCGTTGTTGCTGTCGTTAGGTGCCGTCAAGTCAGTTCCGACTCATAGCGACCCTACGTACAACAGAACGAAACACTGCCCGGTCCTGAGCCATCCTTACCATAGTTGTTACGCCTGAGCCCACTGTTGCATCCACTGTGTCAATCTACCTTGTCGAGGGTCTTCCTCTTTTCCGCTGACCCTGTACTCTGCCAGGAATGATGTCCTTCTCCAGGGACTGATCCCTCCTGACAACGTGTCCAAAGTATGTAATACACGGTCTCGCCATCCTCGCTTCTAAGGAGCATTCTAGTTGTGCTTCTTCCGAGACAGGTTTGCTCGTTCTTCTGGCAGTCCATGGTATATTCTTCCCCAACACAATTCAAAGGCGTCAATTCTTCGGTCTTCTTTATTCGTTGTCCAGCTTTCACATGCATATGATGCAATTGAAAATACCATGGCATGGGTCAGGCACACCTTAGTCTTCAAGGTGGTATCTTTTCTCTTCAACACTTTAAAGAGTTTCTTTGCAGCAAATTTACCCAATGCAATGCATCCTTTGACTTCCTTACTGCTGCTTCCATGGGTGTTGATCGTGGATCCAAGTAAAATGAAATCCTTGATGGCTTCAACCTTTTCTCCATTTACCATGATGTTGCTCATTGAAACACCTATTAATAAGGCAAAAATCCAAAACGCTGATGACATCGAATGCTGACGAGAATGTAGAGCAACAGGAACTCTCACCCACTGCTGGTGGGAATGCAAAACGGTGCAGCCTCTCCAGAAGACAGTCTGGCAGTTTCTTACAAAGTTAAACATCGGCTCACCATACAATCCAGTCATCGTGCTCCTAGGTATTTATCCAAGTGACATGAAAACATATGTCCGCATAAAAACCTGTACATGAATGTTTATGGCATTCATAACTGCCCAAAACTGGAAGCAACCAAGATGCCCCTCAATAGATAAATGGATAAACAAACTATGGCACATGCATACGATGGAATATTAATCAGCAATAAAAAGAAATGTGCTATGAATCTGTGAAAAGACAGGGAGTAATCTTAAGTACATGTAGCTAAGTAAAAGAAGTCAGTCTGAAAAAAGGTATGTACTGTATGGTTCCAACTATATGACATCCTGGAAAAGGCAAAACTATAGAGACAGTGAAAACAGATCAGTGCTTGCCAGGAGTTCAGGAGGAGGAGGAATGAATACATGGAGCACAGGCCATTTTTAGGGCAGTGAAACTGTTCTACAGGATACTGGTGGACTGGTTGGCAGTGGACTGCATTAACTATTTGCACCACCCAGGGATAAATTAGGATAAATCCAAAAAAATCCACGCCAAGACACATCATAAGTAACCATCTGAAAAGACAAAGAAAAAATCTTAAAAGCAACCCGAGAGAAAGGACACACTACCTACTGGTAAAAACAATGTGAACGATAGTGAATTTCTCATGAGAATGAATGCCCACGAGGTACCCATCAACCTCTAATTGTCATCGAACCATCGACAGCTGCCACAAGGGCCTGACCTGTGTACAGGCTTCTCCACTATCCGAACACACAGCATTCCTACCACACCTTTCCTAAGCTGAAGTGGCATAAAGAATTATCATTAATTCACATGGGAACATTTTTTGAGCATTCCCAGCCCCCAAAATAACCTACCAAATCAGAGCAAATAACACATAAAACCTAAAATACCACTAACATGCTAAAAGCAAAAATGATATAAACAAATCAAGATAAAACACAGATGCTCACAGCTATGCTGGCTTGAGGCTTAGATGCTGAGTGTAGTTCCCAGAGAAGGAGCTTTGGCCAAGACAGAGACATCCCCTAACTGGGACATAGGCCCTGAAGGCCACCCCCTTCCTGGGTTAGGGCTGCACCCCCAGTCACCACCCTCCCCAGCTCATGTGTCTGAGAGTGTCCAGCATCTTGGCCTTCTCAGAGTGACCAGGAGCAACCCCCCGAAGTCCAGGGATGGCTGGGGATAGGTGGAGAGAGGGCAGAGGCTGCAAGGCACCTGGGAAGAAGCCACGAAGGAGGGGTCAAATCAGCCGCTCTCTCCCACCCTCACTGGCGCCTGGGATCAAGGCCCACAAAGAGAGGCTGACAGGCGGCAGATGGCACACACTGGGGAAGGGGGGTGACCAGCCTCTGCCACAGGCCCCCTCTCCTAGTTCTGCCTGGAGCCTGGAGCGAGGTGGGTGGACAGAAGCAGCATGGTGGGGAAGGGGTATGCTGGAGGAAAGAGGGGTCACCGGATAGGGAGGGCTGGTTGGGGACCCACGGTGTGGCCCTTTTCCCGCCACATGGAGCTGCAAAAGGATCTAATGCTGGAGGTGGGGGCGAAGCCACTCTCACTGCTCGGGGCGCATGCTGCTTCTTTAACAGCTCATTACACAATATCTATTGTGTAAAAGCGAAAATCCTCTTTGGGTTCCTCTCAGCAAAAACAGGTACTAGTGTAGGTCTTTCGCAAAAGCAAGGCAGAATAAAACAAACTTTCAAAAAGCGGTGCATACCTGGTACTCCAAAGGTGCCTTGCCCATCTTCACAAGGTGTTTTGTCTTCTCCCTTACACCAGGAATGCCCTCCCTTCCTCCTCAGCACCTTAAAAAATTCTCCTCATCCTTTAAGGCCCAATTCAAGCCTCCTCCTCGTCTTTCACAAAGGCTCCAAGTTGTGCTGAGCAACTGTTCTGATTGTGTCAGTACGTTTAAGTTTTATGTTACCATTCAATTCTCACATCGTACTTCAAATTTCTACTTGTGCGTCTTACTCCCTGAGATGGTAAGCTCTTTGAAGGTAACCCTGACAATCTGCTGTACACACAATGTCATTACATCAACATGACAGGGGTCTGATTTTTTTAGAAACAAAGGAAAACCATGATTTTTGAAGACATCTACAAGGAAAGTAATCTGTCAGGATATTCCTAAGCGATCACATCTGTGAAGACACTTACGGCCATTCTGATTCAGGCTGCTTTTGGTGTGCTTCGATGACACTAATTGCAATATTGAGGTTTTCCTGCAGTTCGTTCATTCTTTCAAGATTGAGGGTTGTGAACATAATCATCGAAGAGTAGGCAACAATCTTTTTGTCGTGATGATTTAAGCAAGTACTTCAAAATAAAGAAATGAAATTCTTAGCCCAATTTTGCAACAGGATAAAATATGATAACAAATAATAATTTCACTAACGAATTCAGTATACAGTGATATTTTTAAGAATCTGATAAAGAATTACAACACCATAAAACAAGTACATTATATACTGAAAAGATCTAATTCAAAACAGGAAAACACAGTCACAATAAAAACTCTAACGTTAAAGCTGTAGCTCACTTGACTTATAAGCAAAAAGCAAAATAACATTTGATTAGAGAAAAAGACTAAATTATTACATTTATAAAGCAGGAAAATGCTCGTTCCTATTCAAAAGAAAAATCACAAGGTAAGAAATGATAACTCAATGACTACTGGCGTCAATGACAGTTGTGAGGGACAGGATGTCGAAGGCGAAAAACAGAATTTAGAGTCAGGAGGCTCCGTGTAAGTCCTGGCTAATCTACCCCTCAGCTGTGTGACCTCAGGAAGGTCACTAATTTATTGATTGTCAGTTATTTTATGGATCACCCACTATGACAAAAATTTTTTTTTCCATTCAAACTTCACAACACTCTCCTCAGGGGAAGTATTATCCTCATATTACAAACCAGGAATGTGGGGACTGAGGCTCAGAGGGACTAAGAAACTTTACTTCCCAGAGGCAGAAAACCACTACCTGCCAAAGCTGGAATTCACCATTGGTTTTATCTGTCTCACGAACACTGAGGAGTGAAGTCATAATCTCTTTCAGGGTGTTTTCTGATATAAAAAATGAAATGGGATAACAAGACCTTCTCTGCCTACCTCACAGGGCTTTTGTGAGGCTCATATGAGATAATGTAAGTAAAACCACCATGTAAACTGCTAAGACTTCCCCAATTGTCTTATCTTTTTTTAAGAGCCCCACCTCTGTTTTTCTATGACACCCTGGATTTACCCTAGCTGTGTTAGTTATCACACTGTAATGTACGTGCCTGTTCCTTTATTTCCCCCACCAAAGCCTAGACTCCTTGCGGGCAAGGAATGCATCTAAGTTATCACTGTATCCCCATCGACTCAACAGCACACAACAGCAGCACGCAACCTGGAGTACAGTAGGCGTCCACAATGTTTTAAAGGAATGAATTCTCAAAACCAATTACTTTCTGTAGCTTCTATCCCATAATTACATTCTTCTACCCAAGTTCAATTACTATTCATCATAAGGATAACAGGCATTTACATACCTTCAACCCTAATTATTTGCAGGAACTTGAGAGCCAATTAAGAGACTACAGAGCTAGAAGTAACATTAGAGATCATCTGATCCTAACACCATACCTACAGGTAGGCCCAGAAGAGCTAGACAGCCAGGGACGGCAGAGCGGTATTTAGGCAGTACGGTATCTAGAAAGAGTAGAGGCTGTGGACCCAGACAGCATGGGGCTCATATACCAACTACGCCATTTAACAGCCTTAAGCTTCAGTTCCCTTATCTGTCAAACGAAGAACAATACCACTTCCCCTGCTGGGCTGTTGTAAAGGACAGGGATGGCGTACACAAAATGCCCAACTCAATGCATTCGGACAACAGCTGCTGCCACCACCAAAGTCACCCCATTCATTGGCAACAGAGCCTGGATTAGAAGCCAGTCCGCCCATTCCCAATGGTGCCTTTTCTCTTACCTATCCTGCCTGCATTACCTGCTCGCATTTACCTCAGTGTTCAATTTCTTAGGAACCAACAGACCTGGCAGAAAAAAAGGTAGTAGATCACCAGGGAAAGTACCATGATCCAATGTGGCTAAAGGATCAGTCAGCTGCATCTTACATTTCTCCACACCCAGGAAAACACACAGCACTGTGCTAAGCGCACACAAAATGCTCAGAACATTGAGGGCTAATTAACTGCCCGTACTTCCGCCGTAATTCCAGTGTTTTCCTTTCTTTTTTTCTTATAAATTTCACCGTCCTTAACATCATTCCTACTTCAACCATAACCTTTATTTTCTTAATTGAAATAAACTGACCAACAACGTGCAGAGCTCAATGAATTTTTAGATATGCCTACAGCTATGTAACCACCACCCAGATCAAGACATAGAACGTCTCCAGGACTCAAGGAGACTCCCCTGTGCCCTCTCCAGCACCCCAAAGAGTAACCCCACGCTGGCTTCTATCACCCTCAGTTAGTTTTTCCTGGTTTTGAACTTCATACAAATGGAATGACGTAACCACCATCTTTTTGGAAGTTGGAAAAATTCTCATCAGTATACTCACAAAAAGAGTTCTGGGAAGGCATGAGCCCAAACAATAGACTGGGATTCTTCATTCCGTGAGGCAACGTTGCCCAGAAACTGCAGGCCGCAGCGGAAAGCTGAGAATGTGCCAAAGCAAAAACAAAAGTTATATGATTAGAAAAATACTTTCAATACACAATGAATAAATATATCTGGATAAGAAATATTCCCCATGTTATTCAACAGGAAGTTTCTGTTTTCTTCTGTGAACTATGAAGGGCTCTCTTCACAGTGTAACTTTTGGCATGACATTAATATTGAAAAGCCTCAGCAAAACAACTAACTCTACACAAGTCATTAACTTCTTAAGTAAGACTGTTAATGTAGACACACACAAATACACCTGTAATTACACTGAACGTAACTGGAATACGACCGCCAATCAAAAGACAGTGACCTATAGACTGGATTTTGAGAAACCTAACTACATACAAAAAAAAAAAAAAATTTTTTTTCTCTAACTACATGCTGTGTAAAACAAACGTATCTAAAACTGTCAAAATATGGAAAGTTAAATAATGGAAAAAAGATGTACTGGGCAAATGCCAACCTAATTAGGAAGTCACAAGCCAGTTAAAATTAGACATAATAACCTTAAAGGCAAAAAGCATTGTTGGAGATTTTTTTTAGAAAGGGGGGAAGGTCATTCCAGAATGATTCCCCAGGTGTCACAAACGGTTAAGCGCTCAGCTGCAAACCAATAGGTTGGCAGTTCAAGTCCACCAAAAGGTACCTCAGAAGAAAGGCTGAGAGATCTACTTTCAAAAAATCAGCCACTGAAAACCGTATGGCACACGGTTTTACTCTGACACACATGGGGTCGCCATGCGTCAGAGTGAACCTGAATGCAACCAGGAGGCAGTCATGTTCTAAGTGCTTTACGTGGACTATCTTCTTTAATTTTCACTGTGAGGTAGGTATTATCGCTGTGGTGTCCCGTCGAGTCGATTCCAACTCATAGCAACTCTATATTATTATGACATACGAGGAAACACAGGCACAGAGTAAGTACATCGCCCAAGTCAAGCAGCTAGAGGAGGGCTCAGCCAAAACGCAAGCAGGTAGCGTGACTTCAAAGCCAGAGCTCTGGACCACAACACTACACTGAAATACGAGAGCTGATATGTGGCCAGTTCATACTGGTTTGGTGATGCTGATGACTAAAATATTAAAACACTCCTGTACTCTGTCGTAAACAGACATTGCCTCCCACTCAAGTGCCCACCCCTCGCCCAGTCCCCTCCTCGGGACACACCCCCCCATAACTAAAAGGTCAACACCTGACTGAGCTTCTGTCCAACACGGCTATGCCCCTGCACTACCAGTGGTGTCTAGTCCATGGGCTCAGTGCCCGCGCCCTCTGGTTAAGACTAGGGCCAAGGCACGCTAAACACGGAGAAAACGGCACACACAAAGGTCCTCAGTGGGAAGAGAGGGACACTTCTGTAGAACTACACGCCAGTGGGAACACAGTGATAAGGTCACAGGGTAATAACAACAAAAACAGTAACTGACATTTACCGAGTGTTTGCTCGGTGCCAGCCACTGGGTTCTGATTGTACTATCTCATTTAATCCCATAACCACCTTCTAAGGTAGGTATTAATATGGTCCCCATCTTGCAAATGAGTGAACCAAACCTCAGAAACATCAGGTTACTTGCCCAAGGTCATGCAGCTTGCAAGTGGGAGAACCAGGACTGGCAAAAAGAGAGATGGCTCTTCCTCCCAGGCAGGCATCAAAGCTAACCAAGGATGGTAACGTGCAACAGGAGAGCACACTTTCTAGGTCTCTGCTTTCCTAGAAATGGCGGGTTAACCTGCCGATCCAGCCCCCAAGCTCCTGACCTCTGTCATTGGAGTTTCCCAGGCCCTGGCACCTTTGGGTTGTGGTGGAGCAGTGATGAAGCGTTTGGCTGCTAACCAAAGGTCAGCAGTTTGAATCCACCAGCCACTCCTTGGAAATCCCATGGGACAGCTCGACTCCGTCCTATAGGGTCGCTATGAGTTGCAATCAACTCAATGGCAACAGGTTTGGTTCTTTTTTTTATTGGTTTGGCGCCCTCTGCCTGAGCCTTCCCTTCAAACCCTGCCACCTAATCCCTGGCTGAGCACAGGACAGGCTCCTCACCCCAACACCTCAAAGAAAGAGTAGTTGTAAGGATTAAAGAGGACCAAGTATGTGTCTGAGCTGTTCATTCATGAAGCACAGCAACACAACATCAGACTCCTCAAAGAAGGGTTGCAAGACTACCGCCAAAATTCATAACACTGCAATAAAAAGGTAGGCCAACAAAACCCAAGTGCCTGAAAACTGAGTCAAAATTATACTTGAAACCAAAAAAGCCAGACACAAAACTGCCAAGTACACATTCATGACCCTACAAGTACATGCCGGAAACGACCAGTCAAAGCTCATGTGTTTGTCTTATGTGGCCTGAGTACTGGGATGTTTTTTTCCTTCCATTTTCTAAATTTTTTTTTAATTAAATTATAAAAAACATTTACAGAAAAAACTTCGTTTTTACTCAGATAAGCCATAGTTCAAAAAAAAACATACATTTCTACTGAATATTTTAGAACATTAACCGTCAAAGCCTTGTAAAATTTCATTTAACACAAAAAAAGCCAACAACGTAAGTAGGTCTGAAAGCCAGCTGCCCCAACAATTTATCAGGCAACTAAAAATGAGCATTATGGAAGGAAAAGGTTTAAAGATGTCATGGAAACAAAGTGAAAACTCCAGACAGGTACAAATGACAGTTTATTTTTACCAAACTGGTTATCAACTGATCTTTATGTAAATACTGCAAATGTTACAAAGCTCCTCAAAAATCCCAACATTATTTTTACAGATTAGTAAAGAATAAACGCCAAAAACAGCACCAATAACACAATTAAAATAACCCAGGTTTTTGTTTACATAACTTGATGAGCATCATGTATTCGTCACACCACTGCAATTATTTCCTGAAAATACTCCTCTAAATATTATTTTGACAATGTAATTACAGTAATTCCCTCAAGGGTGGTAACAAAAAACTGGCACATGCACCCTGCTAACGGTCTACCTAGAGTAAGGTTCTCACAGGGAGACAGTGAAGAGATGGCACAGATACTTTACTAAGAAGCAGAATACATGTTACAAGATTACATGAGCAAACATACTATAAAAAAAAACGCTCAAGTGTCATTGTTGAATTCAAATTTCATTGTTAAACTCCAAATAAAATTTAGCAATTTCATTATCTCCTTTTTCAAGAAGGTGGTGAGAATTATCACTTAACTTCCATTTTCCTTCTTGTCTCAGTAATACTAGCCTTCCAACTCTGTCCATAAACACAAGCCAACCACTCAACATTGATACAACTAAAAAAACAGATCTAAATAAATCTCCATGTTCATGGATTGGAAGACTCGATTATTGTAAAGACGGCAATTCTCCCAAAATTGATCTATAGATTCAAAATAACCCCTACCAAAATTCCTGCTGCCTTTTTTGATAGGTAGTCAAATTTGTATAAAAATGCAAAAGATCCACGATAGCCTAAACAATTTTGAAAAAGAGCAAAGTTGAAGGGCTTACACCTCCCAGTTTCGAAATACCCAATAAAAGCTACAGTCATCAAGACAATATGGTACTGGCAGAAGGACAAGTATACACATCAAAGGAACGGTATTACGAGTCCAGAAATAAACACCCACATTTACGGCTTATTAACTGTCAAAACGGGTGCCGAGGTACACTGACAGGGAAAGGACAGTCTTTAATAAGTGTTACTAGGACCACTGGATCCTGGATGTAAAAATATTGGTTTAGATCCTTACTTCACACCAAACATAAAAATTCAAAGAAAATGAATCACTGCACTAAATATAAGAGCTAAATCGATATCAAACTTATAGGAGAAAATCTCCATGACCTCGGGTGAGGCAGAGTTCTTATACACAACACCGAAGTACAATCCAAAAAAGACAAAACTGGATGCGGGGTGCTGGGGATAGGAACCAGGATTGAACGCAAATGGGCACCAGAGTCCTTTGTAGGGTGATGTTCTAAAACCGGCTGGTGGTCATTTTGCACAACTCTGTAAATTTACCAAAAATCACTGACTCGTATGCACGCTTAGAAGGGGGGGAATTTTATGCAATTTACATAAACTGTGTCAAGGTATGTAAACTATGTGTGTAATATAAAGGATGCCTCGCCAAAGCTGTTAAAAATGAAACTGATGTAACTGCAACTCCCTGAACTGTCAAAACCCTGAACGTATCAAACATAAAATAGTCTGTAAGGACCTACTCCCTCGACCAGCAAGTACCAAGGAAGAGCCCAGCCACCGCCACCAACCAACAATTCACTCATCAACGACAAGCCGGCTCACAAGAGCCCTTCTGAAATCTGCTCTTCCAAGTTTTGCGTCAGATCGCCTACTCAGAGCAGGGAAAACAACACACCCAGCCCTCGCTTGTCAACATGGTTAGGTTCCAAAGGGCATCATTCGAAAACAGAGCATTTTTTTTTTTTTTTCTGTTTTCAGACCACCTGTTTGTCCGATTTTTTTTATTTAGAAAACATGACCATAGAAATCCTAACAGCTAAGGTTTACTAACGTGTTCATCACCGTGACAAGTCCAGTTATGGATCATTCCTCTGCAGAGAAGGCTTGGAGGAGATAAAGCTGGGCTGTGTGACTGTAGCCCACGGTTCAACCACTTCGCCTTCCTCCTATTGTGGGTTACAGCTTCCCTGGCAGAGCTGCCTCCAGGGGTCCACTCTCACCCCTGCAAAGCCTGTGTTCAGGATCATGGAGTCTGCTCTGTCCTCTAGGCCCGGCCAGTCACGGAGGCTTGGGGCTTCCTGCCCTGGTGCTGGGAGCCTGGCCACATACCCGACCCCACCAAGGCAGAGGCTTCAGGCCCCGTTTAGCTAACTCTGGAATGTCACTAAACTCACATGCATTTCTTCCAAACACCCTCTCCAATGCCTTTTTTTCTTTCCTCCCTTCCTACCCCCCACAGCAGTTTCAAGCTACAGGACCTCAGGCCACACAAGAGCTGGGAACCCAGAACAGGTGCCTGCTGGATGGGTGCTGCCTCTGTTTCCGCTCGAGAGGCCATACCCTGAAGGAGGCCAGCCCCACATAACAGCTGGATGCAGTGCCCCAAATGACAGGAGGGAGCCGAGGGCATGGGGCAGCGCAGCCCAGCTTCCAGAAGTCCACCTAGAGACCCTCCTCAACGGAGGCGACGCTCCACAGCTGTTTCCACCAGGCCCACCACCTCATTAATGTGCAAAACAGTCAGATAGTAGATTTTTTACTGTTTTCGTAAATGCAAAATGATAGATAACGAGAGAGCTGGTAAGTGAGGAGTAGATGCCAACATCGTGAGGGAAGGCTGAAAATCATTATCGTATTTTATAAAAACTAAATGTCGAATCACTTGCAGCAAACCTGAAACAGAGCAGAGAAAAAGGAGAACGGACTGGGGGGGGACAAGGAGTCAAGGGAGGGTATTTTTAAAGGAAAATGGGAGAGTGTGTTATACGATGACAAAAATCATGGCGAAGAGAGGGAAAAACCGAGGCTGCGGGGGAGGAAGGGGATAATTTCAGGAGCGGGGTTTCTGAGTAGGCGAACGGGGACAGGCTCCAGCACACACGTAGCGGGCTGGCTGGTTCTAACAGTGATTAATCGCAGCGTCTGTGCAGTGCTCCCTCTCTGCTGCTTTATTTAGGAATACAGCAATAGAAGAGAAACCTATTTCCGCCCAGCAGAGCGCTTCGGCTTCTGCCAGTGACACACTATCCACCACGTCAGTCTTTCTCAACAATTATAAAACGTGGTACATTCTTAACCGACTCAATTACCACACCACACACAGACTTCAACATAGCTGCCTTTCCGCAAAAGATGGAAATACGTATCTTATTGCTGATTATAATCCCCCGATTCTGAGCACTGAAGATTCTGTTTTATTATAGGGTTATGAAAATATCTTTAAATATACAATACCTCAACAACATTTTATAACTAAATCCTACACCACTTCAATTTCTTGAAAACACTCAAGAAACTATTGTTGTTCAAATAAACTCATAGCAAACTCTGCATGTGCAAATTCTTAGATGAGGTAAATAATTCAAAAAATAATTACCATTTCCCAAAGATTTCTAAATCAAAAAGAAAGACCAAAGAATTTTAGTGAATGAATTTAAAATAAAAACACAAAGAAACCACAAAACACAAAAGAGTTAAACCAACCCAGGAAGTGCCTTTAACACCACTGTTTTAGCCAATTTCACCTCCGTCCTTCAGTTTCCACACCTATAAAAAGAGTTATCACCTCTAGTTCTCCATCTACCTATCACCAATGTTGATACCAGAAGTACAAGGAGCAAAAGCTTTCCAAAAAGTCTAGGAAAACTTCATGATCTCCCAATCAGGAAACCTGGTTTTTCTCTTAATCCTGTACCAACAGCCACTGATATGCTGGCCATCAGAGTCCCCGTTCTGTCTTACACATAAAACCCACTGCCACCGAGTCAACTCCAACCCACAGCAACCCGACAAGACAGCGGACAGCTGCTCCATGAGGCTTCCGGGGAGCTGGTGGGTTCAAACCGCCGACCTTCTGGTCAGCAGTCAAGCTCTTAACCACGGTGCCACAAGGGCTCCACTGTCTTAATATATATTCAACTTATTTATCCGTCTGTAGTCCCTGGCTCCCCTCACTAGAATGTAAGCTCCCTGAGGGCAGGGATTTTTGTCTCCTTTGGGCATCGTCCTGGTTACATCTAACACAGACAACAGGGTCTATCATGTTACATTCATAAACACTGAAGGAAGGTGGAAAGGAAGTCCCTGTCACTTACTTTTGGGATACTTCTTTAACTAATTTTACTGCTATAGTTTCCCTATCTCATGAAATACAGCACATGTGCTTCTATGGATTATCTAATACTCAAATTACTGGTTTTAAACCCTTTACAAGACTATAATAAGCTATAAATTATACTACGTGTTACCTGTCAACAGGGATTCCTGCTCCGTTTGCAGTTCACGAAACAGAAGAATCAAATCAACGGCAACACCGATTGTATCCAAGTTCCTACATTATGTTTAAAAAAAAAGGCAAAATTAAATACATTTCTTTTCTTAAAACTGCATTTCAAATGATGATTCAATGAACGGTGTTGAGAGTATTGGTTAATAATACCTATAATTGGCTAAATAATGGCCCCCCAAAATGTCCACGCCCTGCCTATGAATATTTTACCTTACGCGGCAATGTAATCACCAAGGTCCTGATAAGAAGGATGCAGGAGGGTCACAGTCAAAGAGAAGAAGATGTAATGACAGAAGCAGGGGCTGGAGTGACGCTAGTGCTGGAAGAGAGTCAAAGACTGTGGGTGGCCTCTGGAAGTGAAAAAGGCAAGGGAATGGACTCTCCTCTACAGTCCCCAGAAGAAACAAAGCCCTGTCAACCCAGGTTAGATCCCAAAATTCCGGAACAGTATAATAATAAATGTGTGTTGTTTTAAGCCACTAAGTTTATGGGGACTTGTTATAGCAGTAAGAGAAAGCTAACACAGACTGTGGTGCCAGAAGTGGGATACTGCTGTAACAAATACCTCCAAGTGTGGAAATGGCTTTGGAATAGAAGCTAGAAGAATTCTGAGGAGCATGATAGAAAAACCCTAGACTGCCTTGAACAGAATGTTAGTAGAAATATGGATATTGAAATTTCTGCTGGCGAGGGCTCAGAAGAAAACAAGAAGCATGTTACTGGAAACTGGAGGAAACAGCAGAAAGCTTAACTGAATTGTGTATTGCAGTTATGCAAAACACTGAGGGTGCAGCCTGGTTTCTTCTTGCTGCTTACAGTAAAATGCAGGAGGAAAGAGATGAACAGAGTGAAGAACTAATTAAAAAGGAGCCAGTCCATGAGGAGTGAGCTTCTTGGCTCAAGTAGACACAAGAGACTACGTGGGCAGCTCCTGTCTGGAGGTGAGATGAGAAGACAGAGGGGGACAGGAGCTGGCTGAATGGACACAGGAATACAGGGTGGAGAGGAGGAGTGTGCTGTCTCATTATGGGGAGAGCAGCTAGGAGTACATAGCAAGGTGTACGTAAACTTTTGTTCGAGAAAGTGACTTGATTTGTAAACTTTCATTTAAAGCACAATTAAAACAAACAAAAAAAGGAAGCAGTCCGTAATGATTTGGGAAGTTCTCAGCCTATTGAAATTTCATGAGATGCTAAAACTTGGAGATTTGCTGTCAGGAAAGCATGCTATGGGAAGAAAACCATGTATGTGGCCACACAACATTCTGCTAGTGCCTCAGAAGGACCAAAAAGTCAGAGTATTCGGTCACGCAGAGGGCTCTTTGTAGAGATTAGGCATGTGGTTCATGGATTACCCTCAGCCACCTCAGCATTAGTCAGGAATGCAAATGGGATTAACCAGGAAAGATCTACGGAAGGCCCTACTGTCTAATGATGTAAAGCCCCATAACATACACAGGAGGCCCACGAGGTTTTTGAGGCTATGACAGCAGCAGAAACACTGTCAACTTAGACTCAAAGGGACAGAGAAAGGATGAAATGAAAGGAGGTTGTCAAACTCCCAAAATTCTACAGGCAGGAAGCAGACTGATAAAACTACTCAGCTGTAATATATACTACCCTTCAAGAAAAAGGAAGGATGACTCTATGGGCAGAGCTGAGGCCCAGAGGGCAGCACCTCAAGCCACAGAGGATTATTCCCAGGCCTTGAAACCTAAGAGAGTTTGCCAAATTGGATTTTGAAATTGCTTGGGACTGGTGACTTCTTTTTTCCTTCCATTTCCCCCCTTTTTGAAGGAGAATGTCTACAATTATTATCCTATGCCAGTCCCACATTGCATTTTGGAAGCAGATAACTTGCTTTCTAATTTCACAGGTCCACAGATGAAGAGGAATTTTGCCCCGAGGAGGGTCATACCAAGGGTCTCGCCCATATGCAATTTAGATGACTTAGATGATGAGATTGGGACTTGTGATCTAATGAGACTTTGATAAAATTTTAAACTTGAGTTGATGCTGTAATGGGACAAAAATGTGGGGGGCCTTGGGATAGGGTGAATATATTTTGCAGATGGGACAGATGTGAATCTTTGGGGGCCCGAGAGCAGGCTGTGGCAGTCTGAATAATGGCCCTCCCAAAGATATACAGGCCCTAATCCCCAGGACCTATGACTATGTTACCTTATATGGCAAAAGAGACTTTTTAGATGTGATTAAGAATCTTGAGATGCAGAGATTATCCTGGATGACTTGGATAGGCCTACTGTAATCACCAAAAAAAAAAACCCCAAACCAATTCATAGCGACCCTACAGGACAGAGGAGAACTGCCCCGAAGAGCTTCCAAGGAGCACCTGGTGGATTTGAACTGTCTACCTTTTGGTTAGCAGCCGCAGCACTTAACCATTATGTCACCAGGGTTTCCGTATAATCACAAGGGCCCTTATGAGAGGGTCGGAGTCAGAAAGAGTGGAATATGCTACACTGCTGGCTTTAAAGATAGAGGGTGGGGCCATGAGTCAAGGAAAGCAGGAGGCCTCCAGAAGTTAGAAAAGGAAAGGAAATGCATTCTCCCCTGGAGCCTCCAGAAGGAAACGGCCCTGCTGACACCCTGATATCTAGCCCAGTGAGAATGACTGGACTTTTGATCTCTAGAACTGAAAAATAATAAATTTCTGCTGTTTTAAGCCGCTAAATTTGCGATTATTTATCCCAGCAGCAACAGAAAACTAATACAGTTTCCTACTTTCTCCACTTCTCTCAAGGTAAACCAGAATCCTGCTCTGAATGGATGAAATTCCAGAACGCTGTGTTAAGCCCTAGCACGAACAGAAGGAGTTTGCAGAGGGCCAGGGTCAGTGTGCGCATGGCCGGGTCCTCTCTCGCTTCCCCAAGGCCGGGCAGTCAGAGAACCCCTTCTCCTTCTGTCTTATTCCATGCATATGGCTGGTGGGAAAAGATGGCTCAGCAACTGCCTCCCAGAAAAGGGGGTGTTCCAGCTCTTCCTTCTCATTCTTGCTCCTGCACACATAAAGTTACCTGAAAGCAAACGGGATTATTTCTGTAGGGCCGGCAAGTTAAGAATGGTTTTTACAATTTTTTAATGGTTAGAAAAAAATCAAAAGAATATAATTTCATGAAAGTGGAAGTTTTATGAAATTCAAATTTCCATGTCCATAAAAATCTACCAGGCGCTCTTTGGAAACTCTATGGGGCAGTTCTACTCTGTCCTATCGGGTCACAATGAGTCAGTATCGACTTGATGGCCCTGGGTCTTTGGTTTAAATAAAGTCTTACTGGAGCCCAGCAGTAGTCATTCACTCATGGATTGTCTATGACTGTTTCTATAATGCAAGAGTCAAAAGCCTGCGAAAGAGATCGTGTGCCTCACAAAGCCTAAAGTACTGACTATTTGTCCCTTTACAGAAAAAGTATACCAACCCCTGCAACAGGAATTACACTGCGTGCAGAGGCAACTGCTCTGAACAGTTTTGATTCTTTTTTGAAACTTCTTATGACTCAGAGATTGTTTGCTTTGCTCTATTACACCCCATTCCATATATCCTCAGCAAAGTCCACCCAAAGTACCATATTCAGACAAAAGATGTGAAAAGATCTAGGCCTTAATGGCACCACTGCTATTGATTAACTTTTTAATAACTTAAAAAAACAGAAAAATGTATGTTGGTTTTCTGAATCTGAGTCTTGACGGGCTTGGAAACACAGGCTTTAGTTAAGGCTGGCCACAAAGTCCTTAGCTAGAATTTTTGTTGTACTTTCTGAGTAGAAAATGTCTCTTCCCGAGCTGATGCCCCAAATGGTTGGAATCTCCCTTTGAAAATCAACAGTGAATAATAATACGACCCTAGGAGGTAAGGGCAGAAGATTAAGCGCCCCGTAAGTGTTTATTCTGGCCCAACCATAAGCTGCCTGCAATGAAGACACCATTACTACACAAATGAATCCCAGCCCTCGGGCTGATGGCCCTGCCAGAGATAGCTAATATTAAGAACAGTTATCTTTGTGAAACTGGGGAATTTCATTTGCCATAGTACTTATTTTTATAATGTTTGGATTTTCATAGCTTGCATATATGTTACCTTTGCAATCAAAAAAGAAAACAAGATTAAATTGTTTTAAAAGAACATTAAGATTATCATAAACTTCTATTCCCCTCATTACTGAGGCAGGAGCAGAAACATTTAATATTTACTGAGCTCACCACACCAGGTGCCCAGGCTTTGTTAGGCATTTCACGTAAGTAATCTCATCCAAACCTGACAATAACCCTGTGCAGAAGGTACTGTTCGCCCTATCCTGCAGATGAGAAAACAGATACTCAGAAAGGCTACCTCACTTGTCCAGGCTCGCATCGCAGTTTTAGGGATGGAGCAATCCTACACTACCAATGCCAATGTGTATGTCCTGGGATAGTTATGGCAGACTATTTTTTTTGCTTAGACTTTAGAGTCAGATAGTTTGGAGCCAGAGACAATGTTCTAGGCTCTCTCACTTACTGGAAGAGTGACTCTCAGGCAAAATACTTAACCTCTCTGAGTCATAGTTTCTTCTTTTGTAAAAATGGAAAAAGAATCGTATACTATGTCATAGGTTTGTTCTCGAAATTAAACAAGATACTGCAAGTCAAGCACCTGGACAAAGCCTGGTACTTAGGAAAGGTTCATCCAACGTTCACTTCCTTCCCCACTGAGGCTAGCTTGGCACTCGGTCAAAAGTCTCTGTTCTAAGGCTCTCCTTCCTTTCCCTCCCCCATCACACTAGAGGGCCGGTCCACTGTCTCCAGCACACAAAACCAAAAAACAGGCAATAGTCAAAAAAATGTGTTTATTCTTATCAAGCTTATTACTGCTTCTATCCATTTATGTGAAAACGGATGGCAGGTTCACTTTAGTACTGAAGTCAAACAACCCTAGCTTTTTTCCCCTCCCTTTTGATCTTAAACTGCTCATTAATCATGTTAAAGCCTCAGGGACAAGACTGTCTAGGCGGCGGGTGCCTCTGGGCCAGCCCACCTTCACTCATCATAGCAGTGACGGGGGCACGGAGGCCCTGTCTACATTGACGTCCAGGAAAGGCAAGGTGAGCATCCTCTGTGTGGCTCCGGACTTCACCTCAAGTACAAATTTTTAATAAAAAGCAGATTTCATAAAATCAAAGAGGAAAGGTGCTCAGTTCTGAGAAGAGAGAGTAACATGGAAAAAAAACAAGAATGGTACCAGGTAACTCTGTGGCTATTTTTTTAACTTTTTAAAAATGTGCACATCGTAAATCGGTGAAGTAGTATTTGCAACATTACATACTCTTCAGGAAACAAAGGCTATCTTTTAAGTTTATAAAACAGGCTCCTTTTCAACATGAACACACGGTCAACTAATGAAAGCATTAAAACATTCACAACTAAGAAAAGTGAGGTCCATAACTGCATATGCATTTAAGGAGGCAAAATCTAGACTTAAAGAATCAAAACAGAATTCATCTCTCTGGGCTATATACAAAACCAAATACCTGAAAACACATTATTAATACAAGTAAGAAATCTAAGTAACCCTAACGTTAAATATACGCTATCACATGCTGTACCATTATATCCTGGTTCAAGAGTCTCCCATGGCAAGACATGCAAAGGACTTCTCCCCCCGAGATGAACCAAAACAATTCTTAACAGAAAAGCCCACAGACCGAGCCAGCATATACATATACATGGAACTATAATCAAAGGTACTTGTGTAACTACAAAGAATGCTACCTGATTGAATCCTGGTTCACAGAGCACTCAATGCAAGCATTTCGGAGACACCGGAAGCATTCAGTTATTAACTGCAGGCTGGAAGCCAGATGTTCCGCTTGGGATGGGTCTCTGCAGGCCAGTTCAACATCCTGAGAAGACTTCTTTAAGATACCCAGGACTCTCTGGAAGATGCTCCTGGGTGCTGTTTCTCTGAAAGAGGATAATATTGTTTGTTACTAACCATGGGGAACAAAAACACCTCATTTCCAAATGCTCTACTCAGAAAACAGCCTGTATCTACTGTGCAAAGAGGTGGACTGGGCTTTTCTATTCCAGTCCCTTAATTTAACAACACACACACATATACTCACACAAGTACGTACACTGAGTGCTCACTGAATCTTTGCAATAACCTTATGAAGTCAATAATGTCACCTCCACTCCACAGTCTGACTTTACTATTTCCACTTCCTGTGACAACCCAAATCCCAGTTCAGGCAACTACTCAAGCTTATGAATCTGCCCTTCATCAGAACAGAATGTCTGCATTTTATGTTCTAGGCAGAGAGTACAGCCTTGGCCTCTGTCACCCAGTATGTACCTAAAATTCAATTGTGAAACAATATTCCTAAAGGGCTGCCCTGAGGCCAAGTTTGCCATCCAATGGCTAGTTCACATGAGCGGGGTAACCAGAGCAGGTAACTTAACTACACAGCTGAGAGAGAGGATTTAAAGTGTGCCAGCTCTTCCACCAGGAGTGGACTCCCCGGGGAGAAAGATGAACTGGTGACTGTCCCCTCAGGCATCTCAGTTCTCACATGCCTCAGGCCAGGTGCACTGCTGTACTGGGTATCATTCCAGAGCTACGAAGATAAGAGTATCTTTATGCAACATGGCACCAAAATGCAAATCAACTTCCTCGTTCTACGAATCCCTTAAGGAAAGGGCAACCTGTTAAGAGAAAGACGATGCTAGGGCAGAAATTGTCGTGCTGGACCATTTAGGAGATAATTCTGACGTACACGTTTTTATCTTATGCACCCACTGTGGAATACGACTCCACAGGACCCCACATTTTACCCTGGGATTAAGCCAGGCCATCAGGGGGCTGCACATCTGCCCAGAACTGCTGTGGTGGTGTCACGTGCAGTCGAGTCAATTCTAACTCATAGCGAGCCTAGGAGACAGAGTCAAACTTCCCTACAGGGTTTTCTAGGCTGTAATCTTTACGGAGGGAGCCCTGGTGGTGCAGTGGCTAAGCGTTCAGTCCTTAACCAAAACGGTGGTAGTTGAAATCCACCAGCTACTCCTTGGAAACCTATGGGGCAGTTCTACTGCTGTGAGTCAGAATCGACTCGATGCCAACAGGCTTGGTTTTAAACTTTACGGAAGCAGATTCCACGGTCTTTCCTCCCACACAGGGACTGGGTAGTTCAAACCGCCAGGCTTTCAGTTAGTGCCTAACCCTTAACCACTATGCCACGAGGGCTCTTTTACACAGAACTGTTGATAGGGCACTGCCTGAGTCACTGTGCTTACTCAATTGCTGGTGAAGACACTATGAATATCTCTTTTACAAGGTCTCAGTCAGTACCTTGAGTATTCACACTCCAAGGGCTGTTTTTTATCTTAAGTCTAGACAATGTAAGTCATATTTTATTTATCATGTTTCCCTCTCTGTCTGGGCCTTCAATAAGCCCAGAGTCAGATTTGTAACTCATCTAGGACAAGATGAATCCCATGGCACAACTCTGAGTACTAACCTTGTTCTTCCTAGTCAGCTTTTCTCTTCTCCCCAATTTCCTCACTTATCCTTAATTTTACATTATTATTTTTTAAGGTACCTCAGATATGCTTTTGGAAAGAGGCAGAGTACAGATGAATGAAAATCTGTGGAACCACATATAAAATAAAATGATTTGCCCATGCCTCCCTCAGTCAGCCCACCCTAAGTGTGGATCATGAAGCTCTGAGTCGATGTCTGTGACAGTGGAAGTCTGTGACAGTGGAAGTCCAAGAGCAGCTTTATCCTGCCTCGACAACTGTATGAAGCAATTAAGTATATAAGCCATTTTCAGTGACTGTATTACAACAAGGAAACCCTGATGGCGCAGTGGTTAACAGCCATGGCTACTAACCAAAAGGTGTAGTTCAAATCCACCAGGCGCTCCTTGGAAACTCTACGGGGCAGTTCTACTCTGTCCTATAGGGTCGCTATGAGTCAGATTTAACTCGATGGCAATGGGTTTGGTTTGGGGTTTTTTCATGTTACAATAAAAAGTATATTAACTACCAATATCCTCAAGAAAGCTCTGAGGAGTACCAAACATACTGCAAACACAAATATGCTAAAAAATACTCAA
Organism: Elephas maximus indicus; assembly: GCF_024166365.1. Lineage (NCBI taxonomy): Eukaryota > Metazoa > Chordata > Mammalia > Proboscidea > Elephantidae > Elephas > Elephas maximus. The sequence goes on along the minus strand of NC_064822.1, from coordinate 190,323,076 downwards.
AAGTGAAAAACACTGAAAAGAACATCAAGAGTGACCACAATTTCCACAACAAAGAAATCTAATTACCTCTATCTGACCAATCTCCATAAAGTTTTGCTGATATCATTTAATCTTACAGTTAAATAAAAGTAGAGCTATGACAACTAAAATAATGCTTCTTTATTCTATATTAAGATGGCTAAGAAATGTGTATTTACGTATATCTATGATAAACAACGTATTTCATTGGACAAATCTGCTGCAAAAACCTCTTTAAAGAGTTAAAAATTAAAAAGCAAAGATGTCACTTTGAGGACTAAGCTGTGTGAGACCCAAGCCATGGTGTTTACAATCGCCTCATATGCGTGTGAAAGCTGGACACTGAGTAAGGAAGAAGGAAGAAATGATGCCTTTGAATTGTGGTGTGGTGAAGAGTACTGAATATACTAAAAATTCTACAGCCTGCCAAAAGAATGAACAAATCTGCCTTGGAAGAAGTACAGCCAGAATGCTCCTTAGAAGCAAGGATGGTAAGACTACATCTCAGACGTTGGACATGTGATCAGAAGGGACCAGTCCCTGGAGAAGGACATCATACTTGCTGAAGTGCAGGGTCAGCGAAAAGAAGGAAGACCCTCAGTAAGATGGACCGACACAATGATTGTGAGGATGGTGCAGGTCTGGGCAGTGTTTTGTTCTGTTGTACTTTGGGTTGCTACGAGTTGGGACTGACTCGATGGCGCCTAAAAACATGATAAAGATGCCAATATAATTTCTTTCAGCTGATCCTTTGCAATCTACATCTCACTATGGGTACTACTTACTAATCTCCCATTGGGAACCATCTTCCCTGATCTCTACTTGAAATCTTACCATCTGTTTTACCCATGATTGGTAGCTAAACCAAAAACCAAACCAAACCCATTGCCACTGAGTCGATTCTGACTCATAGCGACCCTACAGGACAGAGTAAAACTGCCCCACAGAGTTTCCAAGGAGCGCCTGGTGGATTTGAACTGCCGACCTTTTGGTTAGCAGCCATAGCACTTAACCAACGACTGGTAGCTAGCGCAGCAAAAGCTTTGGAATCCAACTAAAGTAAACTTAACATCATTGAAGAAAGCACTGTTGTAAGGAAAACTGGACAACCAATATTCCAAATATAGAATAGTCCATGAACCATCCCTCTGTATATAATTTCCACTACTACATGTTCATCTGTCATATATGTACCATCCTTCTACCCTTTAGTATACTTTAACCAAAAGGAAAAATGTTTAACTGAGCTAAGGCCAATCAAAAGATGTCAGTCAGTCAAAGAACCGTTAACAAGTTACCAAAGTGTAATCAGAGCAGTGCATATTAGGCACACAATAATTTGCATTTGCAGGATAAACAGAAAACAATTTAGGGTTGTGATCACCATCATTTGCTGTCCCAAGAAGGCACAACCATGGATTCCTGAAAAGGTCAGGCAAGCACTTTCAATACCCTCCATCAGAATGCTCTTTCCACACCATTCCCACCCAGTTCTCTGCCTGAAAGAATCTTGCTTTTCCTTCTAGACCTTTTTGAAAAATCTCAGCCCTGGTGAAACTCCCCTGCTACTCCAAGCAAAATGGCTCCCCATCTTTATGCTCCACTGGAGCTTTGTTCCTAAGCCCAGAGTAACACTTATCCGTATCAGCCTGTATTTACTTACCCTGTCCACCTCCCCAGCTACCCTGTTAAGTCCCTTAAAAATAGACTATCTTATTCCTTTCTGTATTTTTATTATTATTATTATTCCTTTCTGTATTTCTGGGGCCCAGAACTGGCATTCAGTAACTGTATCTGTTCAATCTGAGCAAATACAGCCATGAGACCGTTCACATAAGAGTGGCTTCTGGTCACACTGCAAACCTGGCATATGATCCAAATGTACTGAGTATGTACTCTGGACCAGGCACCAGCTGAATGTGGGCAGTGAAGGGAAACAACCGAGGCATCAGCTCAACTCCTCAGTTGTCACTGAAGAAACCCACATATCCTGGACTCAAACTTGTAAAAAGGCCTGATTTTAAGATGTGGGTATTATGTAGCTATCTTATGACTGATATTTAACAAACACCTAATTTCTCCTTCCCTATTAAACGAGGTAATGGATAGCTTAAAGAGAGGGTATAGATGGGAGAGAAGTCTTAACCCTATAAATTGTATTTTAAATTTCTTGAGAGCGGAGACTGTGTGTCTTAGATGTCAGATCCCTCTATAAAGGCTAGGAGAAAACTCTTTCCTCAAGAGCCATACAATAAATTACTGTAGATTCTATTTACCACATTTTTATACAATATAATACACCGACAACTTTCATCAGATGAAGATAAAGAAGTGGTCAGTCAATGCCAGTAAATGCCGCAAAGCCATTTACCTCTCTTACCTCGTCTACAGCCTTGCAACTATTTGACATTACAGGATCCAAAACCAAAAACCCGCTGCCGTCAAGTCGATTCCAACTCACAGCAACCCTTCAGGACAGAGCAGAACTGCCCCACACAGTTTCCAAGGAGCGAGAGGTGGATTCAAACTGTCGACCTCTTGGTTAGCAGCCATGGCTCTTAACCACTGCACCACCAGATCCAAAGCAGTACTAACTTACTATCTGCAAATCCTACATTCTTTGTCAAGAGGCACAGCTAAATATGCGTGACGATTAACAAGGATGAAACAATAAAGGTCAGTCGATCATTCTTACGTCACAAACGTTATCAGTGAGAATAACAGCTGTCATTTCTGCTTTACCCAAATTAACAAAAAATGTTCACAAAGACTTTAAAAAGCTTAGCTGCTTCATTCACAGAAAGCAGAAGGTTCTTACAAGGGAAATTAAAATTCAACTGTTAAGACATTCTTGTTAGACAGGAATGCGTACCCTGAAGACAACATATAAATGAAATGCTACGTTACAGAACCTCCCTTGGAAAAAAAAAGTTCAATTTTACAAAAGGTAAAATTTCATTTTCTTCAAGTTTGGGCAGACCTGTAGGTTTAATCTTGGCATGCCCTTTTTGAGTAAAATTAAAGAAAATGATCAGTGATTTTATGCAACTGGTTGGATGGGTCTAATACATTCTATGTACGCACAATTCCCAGGTAACTGATCAGCTGGGACTCTCCCTGAAAAGGAAACTAAACGCTAGTCATTGTAATGCTACGACTGAGACTTCATACTTGTCAAAAGACTTATTCTAATACCTTAGACTTAATTAAAAACGGGCATAATGTGGTTTAGAGAAGCTCAACCACTGTCACTGAGATAAACTATTAAAATACTCAGAAGTTCAGAGATGAAAACTACAGTCCCTTGCTGTTATTTAAAACCATAAACCCTCCTGCTTACTGATTTGATTGGGCCAGACTGAACAAAACAGAAAATAAAAACGTCTCAATCTCCTGACAGAACCAGCCTAGGGCAAAATTTTGAAATTCATCTTTGGAGACCTTCAACCTCTCCTTTTCACAGGCTTCTCCCGTCTCTGTCACATGCACCACAGGGACTCTCCAGCCGTCCCTGAGAGCCCAGAGCAATCCATGTTGCAGGGTCACCCAACTTTTTCTGTACAGGGCCCGAGAGCTAGGCTCTGTGGGCCAGACGGTCTCCATCACAGCTTCTCAGCGCGGTTCCGTGGCATGAAAGCAGCCATGAACACCTCAACAAACAAGCACAGCTGTGTTCCAAACTCTGCCTATAAGGACTGAACTTAAAGGTTCATATAATTTCCTTGTATCATTTTTTTTTATATTATTCTTTTGTCCCCACCCCCCTGCCCCACAACCATTGAGAAACATAAAAACCATTCTTAAATTGTGAGCCATAAAAAAATAGGTGGTGGTCCAAGTCCTGGGTCCTCTCCAGGCCCAAAAACTATTCCACACTTCCCCTTCCCTACTTTTCTCACCACATTCACAATTCATCTTTCATCAGAACAAAGAGAAAATCAGCAAGGTTATAATGATCCAGACAACATTATCAACAAACTTAACCTAACTGATGTTTACAGAACGCACCGCCCAATGCCAGGAAAACACAAGTTCTTCTCAAGTGCACATGGAACTTTCTCCAAGATAGGCCATATCGTGGTCCATTAGGCAAATCTTAACAAAATTAAAAGCACTGAAATCATACCAAGAATATTCTCTGACTGTAACAGAATTAAGCTGGCCATCAGTAACTGAAGGGTATCTAGAGTACGCCCACGTATGTGGAAATTAAACAACACTCTTTAATAACCCATGGATCAAAGAGAGACTCAAAAGAAAAAAAAAAATATTTTGAATTGAACAAAATGAAAACACAACACAATTTAAATCTGCAACAGAAGCAGTACTCAGGAAAGAAATGTATAACATCAATTTCTTAGATAGAAAATGGGTCTCAAACAATGATCGAAGCTTCCACCTCAAGAAATTAGAAAAAGATGAGCATTTTAAACCAAAAGCAAGCAGGAGAAATGAAATAATAAATGGCAGGATTCGATGAAATTGAAAACTGAAGGTAAGTCAATAAAATGAAAAGCTGTTTCTTTAAAAAAAAAAAAAAATTGATAAAACTCTAGACAGACTGACCAAGAAAAAAAAATTTTTTTGCAATACCAGGAATGAAAAAGGGGCCCACTACTACAGAGTCTACAGGCATAAAAGGATATGGGAACACCACAAACCAGTACGCCCACAAAGGCAGCAACTTAGATGGAACGCATCAATTCCTGGGAAGACAAACTACCAGAGCCACCCAAGGAGAACCAGATGCCTCAACAGGTCTGTACCTATTCAAGAAATTTAATTTGCAGATTAAAACCTTCCAACCTAGATAACTCACACCCAGATGGCTTCAAATGCAAATTCTACCAAACATTTAAGGAAAAATAAAACACCAATCTTACACAAATTCTTCCAGAAAATATAAGAGGCCAGAACATGTCCCAATTCGAGGCCACCATTACCCTGATAACAAAACCTGGCAACAACATTACAAGAAAAGAAAGCTATAGACCAATATGCTTCATGAACATAGATGCAAAAATCCTCAACAAAATATCAGCGAATTGAATCCAGCAATAGATAAAAAGGATAACGTAACATAGCCACTTGTGGTTCACCCTGGGAATGAAAGGCTGGGTCAAAATTAGAAAAACAACGCAATTCACCGTATCATAGGCTAAATAAAAACTGTATGCTCATTCAATAGATACAGAAAAACACAGGGCACAATTCAACACTCGTTCATGGAAAAAAAAAAAACTCTTAGCAAACTAGAAATAAATAAGAAATTCAACTTGATAAAGTGTATCTACAAAACAACCCTACAGCTAACCTGATCGCACAGCGGTTAAGAGTTCGGCTCCTAATCGGAAAGCCGGCAGTTTGAATTCACCAGCTGCTCCTTGGAAGCTCTACGGGGCAGCTCTGCTCTATCCTATAGGGGCATCACGAGTCAGAATCGACTCAACAGCAACGGGCTTGTTTTTTTGTTTTGTTTTTATTATCATATTTAATTGTGAAAAGGCTGAATGCTGTTCCCGTAAGGTCAGGAATAAGACAAGGATGTCCACTCCCACCCAACATCCAACTGGAGTTCCTATTCAATGTAATAAGGCAAGAAAATGAAATAAATGCATTCAAATTGGAAAGAAAATTGTCTCTATTCACAGATGATATCATTAACTACACAGAAAATTTCAAGGAATTTAAAAAAAAAAAAAGCTATTAGAACCAATACATAAATTCAGCAAGGTTGCAGGATACACAGATAATACACAAAATGAACTCTATTTCTACATACTAGCAATGAACAATTGGAAATTTCAAAAACTTTATGTACCATTTACCATAATAAATACTTGAATATAAATCTAACAAAACAGATGTAGAATCTATTATGCTGAAATCTATATGAAAGCAATCAAAGATGATCTAAGTAAATGTAGAAATATATCGTGTTCGTGGACTAGAAGACTCAATGTTTGCTAAATGACAATTATTCATCCCAAACTGACCTACAGATTCAATTCAACCCTAATAAAAACCCCAGTAGGATTTTAGGGTGAAATTGACAAACTTATTCTAAAATTTATATGGTAAAGCAAAGGATCTAGAATAGCCAATAAACCCACCCAGGATAGCCAATACAATTTGAAAACAAAGATGGAGGGCTATCAAATTTAATAACTTCTGCTCTGCAAAAGACATTGTTAAGGGAATTAAAGAAAAGCCACAGACAGGGAGAAAACAACTGCAAATCAGGATCTCACAAAAGACTTCCATATAGAATACATAAAGAACTCTCAAAACTCAATAATAAGAAAACAAACAAACAACCCAATTAGAAAAAAAAAAGTAGGCAAAAGATTTGAACAGACAGTTCACCAAAAAAGATATACAGATAGCACACAGGCACATGAAATGATGTTCACTAATCATTAGGGAAATACAAGTTAAACCCACAGTAAAATACCACTACACACCTATTACAAAGGTTAACATTAAAAAAGAAGAAAAAACTGACAGTACCAGGTACCGTCAAGGATGTCAATCAACTATAACCCTCATACACTACTTGTGGGAATGCAAAATGGTACAGTCACTTTGGAAAAGTCTGACAGATTCTTACAACAATAAACACTCCTTCATTATAAGACAACAATGCAACTCCTAGGTATTAACCCAAAAAAAACAAAAACTTACATTCACACACGTAATAGTCTGACTCCATTTTTTGATGTTTGACTGCTGACCACTTTAAGCCTCACCCCTCCCTCTTCCCATTCTGCCCCATATTTGGGCAAGCTGAAAGAAATCCTGGGTGCTCCCTCCTTTGACACAGGCAAAAGATTCACACCACACAAGCCCCTTCCCATGGCAACCCTCACCCCAGCCCCTAACCACAATAAAAGCTCTAAGCCAGTCTCCTTTCCTTGCTCTCTGAGGCCATTTCAGACCAGCTTGGGACCCTGCCCTGTACTCCCAGGAAAAGCCTCATTATGTAAGTAATAAACCTTTCTTTCCCGAGTGTGTGCGAACCCGTGTGTGCGTGCGCACCTGTGTGTGCGTGAGCGTGTGTGTCTGTGGCATCGTTAGTCTCAACGTCCAAACCAAATGTGGGGCGTACATTCATCCTGCCACTTCAAGGTGGCCACGAACTTATACATGAATATTTACAGTGATTTTATTCATAATCACCAAATACTGGCAACAAATGTCCTTCAGCTGATGAATACAGCGGAATACCACTCAGCAACACAGAACGAACTACTGACACACACAATTCAGGTGAACCTCAAATGCATTATAAGAAGTGAAAGAAGCCAGACTCAAAAGGTTATCCGTTGTATAATTCTATTTATATGACATCCTGAAAAATGGAAAACTACAGGCACAGAAAGCAGAGTGGCCGCCAGGAATTAGGGGAGGGGAAAGAGTGAACTACAAAGAAATCTTATCAAAAAGTAATACCTGAACAAAGAATTGAAGAAGGCAAAGGAACAGACTATGTACCCAGCTGGGAGAAGAATCTGGATGGGAGACAAAGGCAGACCTGGCCTGTCCTAGAGCAAGGAAGGGGCCTAGCCTGGATTATCACCCAATGGGTGATGGGCAGAGTCATGTGAGTCAGAGGCAAGATGGAGCCAAAGTACATGGGACTCCATGGGCCACGGAAAGGACTTTAGCTTTTATCCTAATGTGAACCCACTGGTGGGCTTGGAGTAGAGGAGTGGTTTGTAAAGAACTGATCATAAGAGGAGAAAGAGAAAACATGAAACCAGTTAGGAGACCATTCTTGAATACAGCGGCAGTAGCAAGGACAAAAGAATCCAGTGGCAAGGATAATCTATGTAAATACTGACGCAACAAGAACTACGACAGGATCCAGATCGAATCATGGGTAACGCTCCAAAGAGTGGGAATTCCAGAACACTTAACTGTGCTGACGAGGAACCTGCACACAGGCCAAGAGGCCGTCACTGAAACCGAACAAGGGGCCACGGCGTGGTGAAAGTCAGGAAAGGCGAGCGTCAGGGTTGTTCCCTTCCACCACACCTTTACATCTGTACGCTGAGCAAATAGTCCCAGAAGCTGGACTATACGAAGAACGGGGCATCAGAATTAGAGGAAAACTCTCTAACAGTCTGCAATTTGCTGAAAACAGAGGGCTTGAAGCACTTACTGATGAAGATCGAAGAATACAGCCTTCACTATGGACTACAACTCAACATAAAGAAAACACAAATCCTCACAGCTGGGCCAATGAAACAACATCATGATAAATAGAGAAAAGACTGAAGTTGTCAAGGATTTCATTTTAGTTGGATTCACAATCAACGCCCTAGAAGCTGCAGTCAAGAAATCAAACGACATATTGCGTTGGGCAAATCTGCTGCAAAAGACCTCTTTCAGGTGTTAAAAAGCAAAAATGTCACTTTCAGGGCTAAGGTGCACCTGACCCAAGTCATGGTATGTATGTTCAATCGCTTCATATGCATGTGAATGATGGACAACTAATAAGGAAGACTAAAGAATTGTTGCCTTTGAGTTACAGTGACGGCAAAGAATACAGAATACACCGTGGACTGCCAGAGGAACAAACAAATCCATCCCGAAAGAAGCAAAGCCAGAATGTTCCTTAGAAGTGAGGATGGCGAGACTTCTCACATACTTTAAACATGTTCTCAGGAGGAACCGGTCCCTGGAGAAAGGCATCATGCTTGGTGAAGCAGAGAGTCGATAAAAAGAGGAAGACCCTCAAGGACATGGACTGACACAGTGGCTGCAACAATGGGCTCAAACACAGCAATGACTGTAAGGATGGCACAGTACCAGGCAGTGTTTCCTTCTGTTGTACACGGAGTCACTTACGAATTGGAACTGATTCAATTGCACCTAACAAGAAGAGAGCAAAAAGGAGACCTGGAGGCCCACTAGTTAAGAGCTTGACTGTTAACTGAAAGGTCGGTGGTTTGAACCCACCAGCCTCTCCACAGGAGAAAAAACCTGGCTATCTGCTCCCATAAAGATCACAGTCTAGTAACCCTACGGGGCAGCTCTACTCTGTCCTACAGGGTTGCTGTGAGTTGGAATCAACTCCACAGCACCTAACAAGACATGAGAAAGAATGTAGAACAACAATAAACTTGGGCAAAACTCTTCAAGGAATGAGGTGGAATGACCCGCAGATTTTTTTTAACTACAAAAGTGATGAAATAGGTGTTACAGTCTGATAGCACGAGATTAAAAATTGAAGGGGTTTATAGAAGAAAAAGATCTGAAAGCAGCAATGACAATCAAGACCAATGCCTACAACACCTTCAATCCAAGAAAACAGGCTCCCACTTTTAAGAGCTCCTACTGCCAAAGGCATGAACTCAGAAAACCCACTGCCACTGAGTTGATTCCAACTCACAGAGTCCCTATAGGACAGAACACAACTGCCCCACAGGGTCTCCAAGGCTGTAAATCTTTATGGAGACAGACTGCCACATCTTTCTCCTGTGGAGTGAGCTGTCTTTCACTTAGACCAAGAGACTGAAAAGAGCATTTAGGGAAGTTAAAGATACAGGGAGCTTTGTTGGGAGCACATGGGAAGGATTAAGAGTTGGGGATTCAAAAAGGTTTTGTACAAAGCCTGAGAGGAACGAAGAGTCCAGAGAAGGAGAGAAAACTCAGAGTCTCCCATATAAGTTAGAGTCAGCTTGTGATGTCCTAGTAAAAACCCTTCTGAGAATGAACTGAATCTACAGATCAATTTGGGGAGAACTGATGCCTTTATGGTATTCAGTTTCCCTATCATGTAATGGTTTATCTTCCCCCCTTAAGTCTTTGCTGATGCCTTTCGATAAAGTTGTGTAATTTTCTCGATGATGGAAACGATGACAGCAGCTAACATTTAAATTGTGCTCAGTATGGGCTGGAACTGTTCTGGCACACACAAAAAAGTTACTACTGAGTCTATTCCAACTCATAGCAATCCTACACGACAGAGCAGAACTGCCCCATACAGTTTACAATGCTGTAATCTTTACAGAAGCAGACTGCCACATCTTTCCCCCATGGCTCCCCTGGGGGGTTCAAACCACCGACCTTACGGTTAGCAGCCAAATGCTTCACCACTGTACCACCAGGGCTCCAGCACTATACATATAAGACTCCTCCATGTATACTGTAATGACTGAACGACTTGCTCCTAAGTAACTTTTATTGTGCCATTTCTACAACCTTCACATGTACAGTTCAGTGACATTTATTATGTTCAGCATCTACAAATCACTCTTTCAACTTCAACACCACTTCTCTGCCTGCAGCCCAAGAGAGGTTGGCTCAGCCTTAGTGTTAATCCCAGAGTTCCTTTGACTTTGAGCGAAGCCTTGCCCCCGGTGTGGCGATCAAGCCCCTGAGTCCAGAGACCACTACAAAAGACTGGAAGAATGAGTGAGCTGGTCACAAGTCTAAATTTATTTATTTTGATTTGCTGGCTCAAACTTTTTCCTGTCTACTTCATCCATTTCAGATAACTGAATGTGAGGTGTGGCTCCACACTGACCACTTCTCTATTTTGACGCTGAGTCAGGACACCTTACCAAAGAGTTCCATGTGGTCTTCCAGCTCAGGGCATAGGTAAAAATAAAGGAAACTGTCATCACACCCTAAAAAGTTATTTTTATAGTATAACTTAATTGGTGCTCTCTCAACACAACTGAGCTGAATCACAGTTGAGTCAAGATGTCATATGGTATTCTTAATGAAGCTGACGACTCATGTGGGGTTTTGCCATGTTTCTTTTTCTTCCCCCCCTCTTGGTGTAGCCAAAGACACTTCTGCGGGCCAGAGGGTTAGTAATGCTTGGGAAAACCTACGCATATGTGTGTATACACAGATGGGTAAGTTTATTTTTTAATTCTGCAGTACGCTGACCTCTTGTCTAATCTGTTCACTTTCTTTACGAAGGTCAGTCAACATACTTAAACAAGCACTTAGGAGTACGAAATCATTTTTTAGCCCTTGAAATCACAGCCATTTGGAATACTCTTTTCTGTACCTGAGTCTTTCTTCTTTGCTCTCATTTTATACCTAATGACTCAAGAAAATCAATATTCAAGGAAATGTGGTACTGAGTGTTCACTGTGTGTTAGGTCTTAAGTTAGGTATTGAGAATACAGAGATCACTAAGAAGAATGCCGCTCTCAGGTTGGTCCCATTCTAGTGGGACTAATAGGTAAGAAAATACCAGCCATAGTCTGTGAAGTTCTCTGAAAGAGTTAAACATGTAGTACTTAAGGAATATAAGGGAAAAGCACCTAGAAAGGCAGAATAGGCTTTCAAAATAGGTGGTAACATAATAATCAGGCCGATTTAATAGCTTTGGAAGCAATTATTACTAACTGGCTCTCTGTCAGCACTAACAAGTGATATTCTCACTACAGCCATTGGCTCTTCATTCTTATACTCAGTTCAACATTTGGCCCAAGCACAGTGCTAGGAAGATACCACGAAGACAGTCCCACCTCAAGAAAGCAGTAGGGAGAGAGACATGTAAAAGACAATTTCATCACGAAATGAAAAGTGTAGTGAGGGAGGAGGTCACACTTCAAACATCTCCTCTCCATTCCAAACAATGCAATGACCAATAAAATGTTTTTGTGAAAAAAATTAGAAATACCTAACCCAACCAAAAACAAGGTATCTCCATACACCAGAAACTGAACAGAAACGCTCAGCTATAATCAGGTCTGAAGCAGAAGAGTCCAATATATTGAGAATGGACAGAGGCAGCTTGCAATTCCATTCTGGCAGGATGTCGGGGGCCAGAAGCTTCCCATACTTTGTGGAGACCAGAGCCACTATGTGAAACCCAGCACTAAGACCTGATTCCCCTGCATGTGAAAGAAGAACTGCAACCAATGCAGCATTGTGTAGAAGCTGCATATAAAACCGTGCGCCTTCAACATCAGGAGGAAGCCAAGAGAGCGTCACTGACAGGCCAGATGTGGGCAGCTTAGTGACCAGATATGCACTATCCCCAAGGTCATTATGACGTAAGTCACCAACAAAAGGTCCCGTTTTAGACTAGGTTCAAGATGCAGAGATGCAGGAGTTGGGGAGTCCAGCTCCTGGATAAAAACCTGTGTGTGAGTTTTCAGGCCTGACCGAGGCTTACCTGGGAGGCTTCATGGGGAAGGCTGACCTTCCTAATCAGACTAGGTGCACAGTAAATGCACTACAGTCTCTGAAGGCAGTCAAGCAAGGACTCAGCCCCCGAACACTATACAGAAGGGACATCCATCAGTAACGCACCGTGCTAGAGATAAGCAGCTCACTGTCCAAAACGGACAACGGACGATGGAGTCACTTTGCTTCTCTTTTGGCACGCCAGGAAGTCGGGCTCAGCCTGCTACCTTTCCCTGTGACCCACAAATGAGCCTTGTGCTTAGGACCTGACGTGTCAGCCTAGCTTCTTGCACAGGATGAGTGTGGACTGGCTCCCTTGTCCAGGGCATCATGACCAAAAACACATCTCACAGCAGCTTGCAGCCTATCAGCACACCCCTTCCCTTCTTGCCCTGAGCATGTCAACATTCCCAGGAAACACTTAGCTAAGAGTGTGCTGCATATGGCACCTGGCCAGCCCCACTTCTGCATCTTCTCCCAGCAGGGAGGCAAAGTCCCTCACCTGTGGCACGAGAAGGGTACGTGCAGAACACCAGCCCTGCAATAGCTGTGGAGCATGACCTGCTGGCCATGGGGGACCGGCGCCCAGAGCTGAAGCTGACCTTGCTCTCTCTCCTCTATGTACGTGAGTAAAGTGCACTGTCTGTGTGTAAGACATGCTTTTGTTGGCCACCCCTGACCTTGGAATTTGACTTGTAACAGACTGGCGCAGAGAGCAAGGTCGACAGGCCGCCAGAAGGAAAATGCAGAACCTCCCTATACAGGAAGGAAAGAGTCTAGGACGGGAAAATGTAACAAATTTCCCACTCAAGGTGAGCCAGCAAACTAAAGGCTCAAAAAGACGAAGAGTGGCCCCTTTTGGAGTCACCCTCAGTGACCCACCTGCCAAATTCGTGCTTCCCAACCTGGCAACTCTAGGCTGTGTCCATGTGGTGAGGAACTAAAGCCTCCTACCAACAGCCATGTGCATGAACTTGTGAGCTGGTGGTGGAGGAAGACGCCCCCAAAACACAAATTGTTAAAAAAAAAAAAAAAAAAATTCAGTCCCTCTGAAAAAAGAGACCCACAAGGAGCCCTGTGTTATTCTGAGGTCATGAAAGTATGAAAAGCTGAAGTAAATTTCCCCTCCAATTTAGAAGATCTCAGGTCCCAAGCCAGATAAGATGGTAAGCTAGTCCGGCCACCCTGCAGTGCGAGATCCCAAAAGCACCATTCAACTGCAATCTTCAGTGGAAAATGAACTGACATTTCCTAAGCCACATCTTCCACTTGTGTCCCTCTTTCTTCCAAGATTATTTCTCTTTTTCCTACAGTCTGTCTCAGGGAATTAATCCACTCACAGTCAATGACCTCAGCCAGGCTCTGGAAAGACAGAGAGCGCTGTCTGGCAAAGACCAAAATGTGAAGCAACACTCAGCATGCACCACACTCGTAATGTTAAAGAATATCTGATCTTTCCTTACAGAAAATTTTATAATTTATAAATATTGTTTCACCAGTTTCTGCTTAAATAATGAGCCGAAAAGGCCAGTAAAATTTCTTCAGAGTTCTTCAACCGTACTGGCTGAGGTTTAGGAGGTACAAGGTGTGTGTAATAACCTGCATGCAGTAGAATGAGGTAGCCTTTTCATACAATGAAATGCAGATCTTAAATGTTGAAGTACAATGAGTTGCAACAAACGCACTCCCCCAGCTTGAACTTCTGGCAGTTCCCTGTTGATGTACTGCTGCAACTGTTTTTCAATGATCTTCAGCCAAGTTTTACTTGCGTATGATGCTGATAATATCGTTCGGCAGTGTCCACATTCTGTTGGATCACCTTTCTTCAGAAAATGCACAAATACGCATCTCTTCCAGTCGGTTGGCCAGGGAAGCTGCCTTCCAAATTTCTTGGCGTAAACCAGTAAGCCTGGTCTTTTTTATGAATCTGAGCCTTGCTGTACATTTTTCTCCCACTCTAACTGGGACCTTCTACTGTATCCCTGGTCAGAATGGTCGGTAGTGGTAGCCAGGCACCATCTAGTTCTGGTCTCAGGCTAGAAGAGGCTGTGGTTTGTGTGGGCCATTAGTCCCGTGGACTGATTTCTCCCTTGAATCTTTGGTTTCCTTCACTGTCCTTTGCTCCAGACAGGAAGAGACCAATAATAGTTGTATCAGTATGTACTCTTTATGTCTGGCTTCTTTAATCCAGTATGTGTTTTGAGATTCATCCATGTCACTGTGTTTAACAATGGTTTGTTCATTTTAACTCCTGAGTAGTTTTATCCATTCTCCCACTGAGTCATACGAGTTGCTTCCAAAATTTGGCTGTTATGAACAAAACTGCTGTGAGCAGTCCTGTACAAGTCTGTTGTGGATATCTGGTTTTGCTTATCCTGGATAAATACCTAGGGTGATGGGTGTAAGTTCAACTTTATAGAACACTGCCAAAATCTTCCCAAAGCAGCTGTATACCCTTTACACTCCCACCAATACAGTATGAGAGCTCCAGTAATTCCACAGCTTTGCCAAAATTTGGTGCTGTCTGTCATTTTAATTTTAAGCATTCTAATGGGTATGCAGTGGTGCTGTGGCTTTAATCTGCATTTCCTGAACAACTAATAATATTCAGCACTTGTGTTTACTGGCCATTTATGGATTTTTCTCTGTGAGGTAGAGAAGTTTTTGTCCACTTTAATTGGGTTGTCTTTTTTAATTGAGTTGTAGGAGTACTTCACATGTTCTGAAACAAATCCTCTGTCAGATATGTATGTTGCAAATACCTTCTCTCAGTCTGCAGAGAAGGTGGCAGGGGTCAGGAAGCAGCCTAAATGTGGAAAGTGAGGAGATAAGTGAGCTCGTTTTCATAACAGCATCTTTTGATGGGCAGACATTTCTAATTTTGATAAGGTCTAATGTTATCAATTTTTTCTTGCAAGGTTCATGTTGTCTGTGTCCTGGAAAAGAAATGTTTGCCTACACCCAAGGTCACAAAGTATCTTCCCATGTTTTCTCCTAAACACTGGATAGATTTAGCTTTTATGTTTAGGTCTATAATCCATCTTGATTTTTTTTTTTTTTTAATTGTATTTTAGGTGAAAGTTTTTAGGGCAATTTGTTTTCCATTCAAAAATTTATACACAAACTGTTTTGTGACATTGGTTGCAATCCCTGCAACATGTCAGCACTCTCCCCCTTTCCCTTTCCACCCTGTGTTCTCCATGTCCATTCATCCAGTTTTCATCTTGAAATATTTTTGTAAATTGTGTTTAATGTGTGAGTCAGGCTCACTTTACTCCAACTACATATGACGTTGTTCCACACTGTTTATTGAAAGAGTTCTCCTTTTCACATTGAACTGTTTTGGTATTAGATAAACTTTGGGGGTTGATTTTGGTTGTGAGCTTGCAAATATTTTGCAAAAGAAAGAGACCCAGAATGTCCTCAATTTTTCACACACAATATTCAGCACTCAGTAAGAAGGAAAGGACCAAATGTCCAAACACAAGACAAAAACAGACAACAGAAACAGATCCACAGGTGATCCAGATACTGGAGTTACCAGGCACATTCTTTAAAATAACCGTCATTAGTGTGCTTAAAAAGACAGATGACAAAATGAATTTCACCAGAACACTGGCATCTATGAAAAAAGACTGAAGTAAAAATTCTAAAACTGAAAAATGCAATAACCAAAACTAAGAACACAACAGATGGCAGGAGATTAGAAATGCAGAAAAGAAGATTAGAAAACCAGAAGGCAGGTTAGTAGAAAATTTCCAAACAAAAGCTTGGAGAAGAAAAATAATAGATAATACAGAAAAGGGCCTATGAGTTGTACTGAAAACACAGAAAAAAGCCAAACATATGTGTTAACTGGAGTCCCAGAAGGAAAGGACAAAATGGGACAGAAATGATATTTGAAGAAATACCAACTGACAATTTCCCTGATGAAAGATATCAAGCCACAAATTGAAGCAGCACTGTCCAAACAGGTTAATTACAAAGTAGCCAAACATCTCTGCTCTCAGAGACCTTCCACTCTATAGGGAGACAAACAATAAGAAGCTACTATAAATAATTAAATTATATACTATTTTAGAATGTGCTAAGTGCTTTAGAAAAAACAGCATACAAGGTAAAGGGGTTCAGAATATGGAGGAAAGTAGGCTGCACTATCAAATAGGATGTACAAAACTCAAAGAAGGTAAATAGAAAAACAATCTGACTAAACACAGATTATGGAGGAAAAATAAGCTATACTGACAAAAGTTAAAAAACTCATTGTCTATATAAATTTAAAAGCAAAAGATCAAGAACGCACAAGGAGTCCCAAACTATTCAAAGAGCAGCAATTCCACACAAATCTATTAAGCACCTACTATTGCCTCTATGCTAGATACTAGAGATGTGTATGTGAAAGCAACATGCTCACTTTATCCAAGAAGCTTACAAAATGGAGAAGCAATGAGGTACCTGCGTAAGTATGAAAAGAGTTTACAGAAAGTAATATCCAAATATTACATTTCATAAATTCTCAAGACCCAGTACATAACTTTCCCTACAGAGAAGAATAAATTATAGAGCACTGCTGTCCAATAAAACTATCTGCGATGATAGAAATATTCTATATCTGTGCTGTTCAACAATACTTAATGAACAACACAGGCATACAGTATAACAACCAATTCTTACTTTGGCTCCACACTTTAACTGGGTCTGAAGTCTTTACTGATGCCTTATGCAAAAGTAACTAAAGCACTGACGAACCTAGGAAAAGATTACAATTTTAGTTTTTAATTTATATATCACCTTATTCCAAAAAGGATTTAACATGACATGCAAAGACAGCACAGCAAGAGAAATCATTTGTTAAGTAAGCATGGAAAAACACAGATCTCCACATTAAACAAAAGATATAGAACAAATTTAAAATATATGAGAAGAACAGGAATTATCTTCCCCAGACAAAAAGCAGTTAGGGAGGTATCTTAATACTGATGTTTTATTACCATCAGCTTTTTTTTTTATTCTTCATAGATTTTTTTAATTGTGAAAGTTCCCGGCTCAAGTTAATTTCCCATACAAAAATTTATACACATATCGTTTCGTGACATTAGCTGCAATCCCCACAATGTGACAGCATGCTCCCCATTTCCACCCTGGGTTCCCTGTGTCCATTAGTCCAGTTCCTATCCCTTCCTCCCTTCTTGTCCTGCTTCTGGACAGAAGCTGCCCATTTGGTCTTTTATATTTGATTCAACTGAGAAGCACATTCTTCAATGCATTATCTTTGTTTTATAGTCCTGTCTAATCTTTACCCATCAGCAATTTTTTAAATATATTTTTTTAAGATATTCTTTTTTTTAAGATATTCTTCAAGAAATGGGCTATAGAACATGCACTTAATCCTGAGTACAAAGAATTTAAACTGGTACATCAGTGATCTATTGCTGTGTGATACATTACCCCTAACTTAGCAATTTAAAACAGTTTAATATATTTATTATTTCACACAGTTCTGAGGGGCAAGGACCTGGGAGGGCCTTTGTAGGGATGTTGTAGCTTAGGGTCTCCCATGATGTTGCACACATGGCTGAGTCATTTGAAGTCTTCACTGGGACAGAGTGGATCCACTTCCAAGATGGTTTGTCACATGGCTATTGGCTGGAGGCCTCAGTTCCGCACCACATGGATCTCTTTCCATTTGGCTGCTTGAGTATCCTCAAGATATGGCAGCTGGCTTCCTCAAAGCTAGTGATCCAAGGGAGAAGAAACAGGGAGCTGCCTTTTATGACCTAGTCTCAGAAGTCACACTATCACTTCAACCATATTGCACTTTTTAGAAGCAAGTCAATAAATTCAGCCCAGGCTCAAGGGGAAAGGAGAATTAAGCTCTTTTTCTTGAAGTTAGGTGTATCAAAAAATTTGCAGACATATTAATTTAAAACCACTACTAAGGGATATGGAAACCCTGGTGGCGCAGTGGTTAAGTACTATGGCTGCTAACCAAAGGGTCAGCAGTTCAAATCCACCAGGCACTCCTTGGAAACTCTATGGGGCAGTTCTACTCTGCCCTGCAGGGTCACTATGAGTCAGAATTGACTCGACAGCACTGGGTTTGGTTTGTTTGTTTTTTTTTTTCACTAAGGGATATAAGAATTTCCTCTCACTTGGAGTTGCTAAAAATTGTAATGAGATGCTAGGATCCCTTTCCCGTTGTTGTTGTTGTTAGGTGCCGTCAAGTCGGTTCTGACTCATAGCAACCCTATGCACAGCAGAACGAAACACTGCCCGGTCCTGCGCCATCCTTACAATCGTTGTTACCCTTGAGCTCATTGTTGCAGCCACTGTATCAATCCACCTCGTTGAGGGTCTTCCTCTTTTCCGCTGACCCTGTACTCTGCCAAACATGATGTCCTTCTCCAGGGACTGATTCCTCCTGACAACATGTCCGAAGTATGTAAGATGCAGTCTCGCCATCCTTGCCTCTAAGGAGCACTCTGGCCACACTTTTTCCAAGACAGATCTGTTCATTCTTTTGGCAGTCCATGGTATATTCAATATTCTTCACCAACACCACAATTCAAAGATGTCAATTCTTCTTCGGTCTTCCTTATTCATTGTCCAGCTTTCAAACGCGTATGATGTGATTAAAAATACCATGCCTTGGGTCAGGCGCACCTTAGTCTTCATGGTGACATCTTTGCTCTTCAACACTTTGAAGAGGTCCTTTGCAGCAGATTTGCCCAATGCAATGCGTCTTTTGATTTCTTGACTGCTGCTTCCATGGCTGTTGATTGTGGATCCAAGTAAAATGAAATCCTTGACAACTTCGATCTTTTCTCCGTTTATCACAATGTTGCTCATTGGTCCAGTTGTGAGGATTTTTGTTTTCTTTATGTTGAGGTGCAATCCATACTGAAGGCTGTGGTCTTTGATCTTCATTAGTGAGTGCTTCAAGCCCTCTTCACTTTCAGGAAGCAAGGTTGTGTCATCTGCATAATGCAGGTTGTTAATGAATCTTCCTCCAATCCCGATGCCCTGTTCTTCTTCATACAGTCCACCTTCCCGTATTATTTGCTCAGCATACAGACTGAATAAGTATGAAGAAAGAATACAACCCTGACACACACCTTTCTTGACTTTAAACCAATCAACATCCCCTTGTTCCATCCGAACAACTGCCTCTTGATCTATGTAAAGGTTCCTCATGAGCACAATCAAGTGTTCTGGAATTCCCATTCTTCCCAGCGTTATCCATAGTTTGTTATGATCCACAGAGTCGAATGCCTTTGCGTAGTCAATAAAACACAGGTAGACACCCTTCTGGTATTCTCTGCTTTCAGCCAGGATCCATCTGACATCAGCAATGATATCCCTGGTTCCACGTTCTCTTCTGAAACCAGCCTGAATTTCTGGCAGTTCCCTGTCGATATACTGCTGCAGCTGTTTTTGAACGATCTTTAGCAAAATTTTGCTTGCGCCTGATGTTAATGATATTGTTCTATAATTTCCACATTCAGTTGAATCACCTTTCTTGGGAATAGGCATAAATATGGATCTCTTCCAGTCAGCTGGCCAAGAAGCTGTCTTCCGTATTTCTCGGCATGGATGAGTGAGCACGTCCGGTGTTGCATCTGTTTGTTGAAACAACTCAACTGATATTCCATCAATTCCTGGAGCCTTGTTTTCCACCAATGCCTTCAGAGCAGCTTGGACTTCTTCCTTCAGTACCATCAGTTCCTGATCATATGCCACCTCCTGAAATGGTTGAATATCAACTAATTCTTTTTGGTATAATGACTCTGTGTATTCCTCCATCTCCTTTTGATGGTTCCTACATCTTTTAATATTTTCCCCACGGAATCCTTCACTACTGCAACTTGAGGCTTGAATTTTTTCTTCAGTTCTTGCAGCTTGAGAAACGCTGAGCGTGTTCTTCCCTTTTGGTTTTCCATCTCCAGCTCTCTGCACGTGTCGTTATAATACTTTACTTTGTCTTCTCAAGATGCCCTTTGAAATCTTCTGTTCAGTTCTTTTACTTCATCAATTCTTCCTTTTGCTTTAGCTGCTCGATGCTCAAGAGCAAGTTTCAGAGTCTCCTCTGACGTCCATCTTCGTCTTTTCTTTCTTTCAGGTCTTTTCAATGACCTCTTGCTTTCTTCATGGATGATGTCCTTGATGTCATTCCACAACTCGTCTGGTCTTCGGTCACTAGTGTTCAATGCGTCAAATCTATTCTTCAGATGGTCTCTAAATTCAGGTGGGATATACTCAAGGTCATATCCTGGCTCTCATGGACTTGCTCTGATTTTCTTCAGTTTCAGTTTGCACTTGCATATGAGCAATTGATGGTCTGTTCCACAGTCGGCCCCTGGCCTTGTTCTGACTGATGATATTGAGCTTTTCCATCATCTCTTTCCACAGATGTAGTCAATTTGATTTGTGTGTTCCATCTGGCGAGGTCCATGTGTATAGTCGCCGTTTATGTTGGTGAAAGAAGGTATTTGCAATGAAGAAGTCATTGGTCTTGCAAAATTCTATCATTCGATCTCCGGCATTGTTTCAATCACCAAGGCTATATTTTCCAACTACTGATCCTTCTTCTTTGTTTCCAACTTTCGCATTCCAATTGCCAGTAATTATCAATGGATCTTGATTGCATGTTCAATCAATTTCAGATTGCAGCAGTTGATAAAAATCTTCTATTTCTTCATCTTTGGCCCTAGTGGTTGGTGCATACCCTTTCCCTGGAAACCCTAAAAATTAGAATGAGTTATCCTCCTAAAGTACCTTCTACTGCTTTCTATAAGCACTTTAAGCACAGTCGGCTTCTTGGTCACTTACAGTTCTGTTACTGTTTAATAACAAGCGCTAAATAAACAGCAACTACAATGTATAAAACTCTCTGCTAAATATACAGTACCACAGATCCTAATGATAATTTTGCAAAGTGGGTATCATCATCCCCATTTTCAATAAGAGAAGCAGTGAGTCCAGAGAGAGTAAGCCAGGGTTCATATCCAGGTCTACATCTGTAGTTTCAAAGTTACTGTTCTTTCTATTACTCCATTATTCCTGCTACCACAGTCAGAGGCTTATCTTGTAGCATCAAACATCTGTAGAGAATAATAATACACATTATTTCATCAGAGATTACTTTTTGTTCAGCCGATTAGTTTACTTTCCTCAGTCTGTTTTTGCTCTGTCTCCTGTGGTCTATTCGATAATCTGAGACCTCGTTTTGCTTCACTTTGTGTCCCATTCAACTCCTGGCACCTCGCCCCATCCTCCCTCTAGGTCCATCTGCATTCTTTTCACACTAGACAATAGGACTAGGCCCTCTAGGAGAGCTTCTGGAAGAGAAGACCCCCACAAGGAAAAGCACCTAATCCCAGAGTATCAGGACTGGAGGAGGCCTCTCAGAGCAGCTGGGATCTGGTCCAAACCTCCCGAGGCCTCCCTTAGGAATAGCCAGTGATTTGTCCGAAGACATGCTGAGAAACAGCGGCAGAACCAGCACCAGAAGCCTGTCATTTAAACCTCTCAACAGTTCTCTGCACCACCACACAACTGTCTGTCTCTCCTTCCCAAGACCGGAGCATCAGTTCACCATTCCTGCTCTCCCAACCCTGCCTGGAAGCAAGAACATGCCCCAGAGGAACTCAAACCAAATCTGGGAAGCATCCCCATTTCCTTACTCCCCTCCAACAATCCAACTGGTGCGAATCCTGTCCATTCAATCTCCTCTATTTGACCCCACAATGTCCTAATCCAGGCACTTTCCTTTCACTTAGGTTTCTGCAACAACTTCTTAAAGTCCTCTCTGCCTCCAGCCTCACCCTCTCTAATGCATTCAACACGCTGACAACGAAAGAGATTTAATATGCCGATCTTATCATGTCAAACACTTGATAAACACCTCACAACAGACCAAGTCCAGAAAAGTCTTATATATTACTTCATAGTCAAAATCGACTCGAGGGCATTGCTTAGCTTATAAAAAGGAAACTGATGTTAAATGTCTACTCTGTACCAGGCACCTTATCTACACTTACGCATTTCATCCTCTCAGCAGTTCTGCAAAATCAGTACACTGTTCCTTCTAGTCAGTGCCCTTCCTGGCCCATGGATCTACCCAACAGACCCCCATGTTCCCTCTGTGCTACCACCTCCGCTTGTACAGGCCTCCGTTACAATTTGTTTATGCAACTTCCATGGCACGCGCCAAACAGGAATGGCATCCTCATCTTTGTGCCCTCAGCCCCTGGCAAAGAACCTGTTTCAAAGTAAGTGCTCAATAAATGGCTGATGCCTGAATTATTTATTGACTGAAAGGAGAATCCACCACGGAAGAGATATACCCATCGCTGAATCAATTAACATCTCCCAGTAGGGTCATCTCAATTAATACATCTCCCAAAAAGTCAAAGATATTTTTAGCATCCTTTTAGAAGCTCCACACTTCCTACTGTGATTTGAAGGACAAAGTGCTCAGCGTAGCTTAAATAGGAAAACCTGTATCAGTTATTTATACCAACCCCAGTCTAGGTGTTCCTTCTATGTGCCCTCTGCTCTTGGCACATATCCCAGTGATCGTATTACAATTACCTGCTGGCTCCCCAGTACAGGGGGAGTCAAGACTTTTCATTTTTATGCTCCATCATCCAGCACAATACCTGGCACATGGCGGATCATCAATAACTGTGTTAAATAATAACGCATCGGCAAACACTACCTTAAACCCAGTGCCATCGAGTCGATTCGAACTCATAGCGACCCTATAGCTTAGTGTTTATGTTGTCTCATTCTAAGGATTTAAAACTCATAAGCTCATTTAGTCCTTACGACAATTCCACAAGGGAGATACTGTTCAACGT
Organism: Elephas maximus indicus; assembly: GCF_024166365.1. Lineage (NCBI taxonomy): Eukaryota > Metazoa > Chordata > Mammalia > Proboscidea > Elephantidae > Elephas > Elephas maximus. The sequence continues at coordinate 190,300,037 of NC_064822.1, read as the reverse complement.
TAAAAACCCTAACCAAACCCACTGCCCTCCAGTCTACTCCGACTCATAGCAACCCTATGGGGCAGTTCTACGCTGTTCTATGGGATCGCTATGAGTCGAAAAAATCCCACGAGAGAAATATTATTCATTGTTATTCCCATTATAAAAATCCCACGAGAGAGATACTCTTCAGCATTGTTCCCATTAAACAGACGAAGAAATTGAGGCCTGAAAAGACTAGAACAAACCAAACAAGGACTGAGTGACACACACACTTTGTATTTTCACAGGCTTTATTTCGTCATTCCTCCTACAATCCTACAACGAAGTTCTCTATTATACCCTCATTTGAAGATGCAAAAATTTAAGTTTGGATAAATTGTCCAGTGACACACAGTCCGTAAGGCGTTAAAGCCAGGATCCACGTCCGCGTCCGTCTGTCGGGCTGCAAACACCTTCTCTTCACCTCCCCATCTCGCCTGTCAGTCACAATCAGGATTGACCGGCCTCCCCTGACTGGCGTTTTTCCAAGCTCCCCCAAACACCGCCTTTACTGGGGAGGCCAAAGCCGGGCTCTGCAGTCACAGAGAACGGAGTGCCAGTCCCACAGCCACTGCCTGGGGACTGGCATTCGGCCACCCCGTCTGCAGCGTCCGCCCCGGGCAGGGAAGATGCTGTATGACGCAGGGCCTTGTCCGCCTGGCTCCCGGCCATGGCCCAGGGCAGCGCCCCGCGCCCACAGGGGCCCACAAACGCGCTGGCTTCATAAAACGGGCACACCCGGCTCGCTAACGGTCCCGCCCGTCCTCCGCCCCGGTTCGCACCTGCCTGGGGGTGGCACTGCGTCCGCCTCCCGGGGCACCGTGGGCCACCGACGATGACGTGGGGCTAGGAATCAAGCGGCCTAGGTGCCACTCGAGGCCCTGCCCTCGCAGGCCTCGACTCCCCCTCCGCCCGGCGAGAACCGGGTAGCCGACGCCGCCAAGGCCGGGCTCCGGCTGCGGGGTCGCCGGCCCGCAGGCCCCTCCGCCCCCGGCCCGCCCCCGCGGCCCAGCGAGCTCCCGGCCCGCGCCGCCCGCCCCGGCCGTTACCGATTGCGCTGCTCCTTGAAGAGCGCGGTCAGCGCGCGGAGAGCCTCCAGGTCCTGGATGGGCGCGGGCACCATGACGCCGGACAGCCGGGCCGGAGGAAGCCTGGGCGCCGCCATCTTGCCGTCGCAGTCTCGCCGAGGCCGGAGACGAGGAGGAGGAGTCCGCCTGCCAGGCCGCTGCAGCCGCACGCCCCGAGGCTGAGCCGCAGCCGGGCGGAGAGGGCGAGGGCACGCGCACAGGCTCGGCTCCCGCGGGAGCTGCGAACGACGCGACGGAGGGAGGGGGCGCCGGCCGGAAGTCCCGCCTGAGGGGAGGGGGCGGCGGGCGGAAGTTGTGTCTGAGGGGAGGGGGCGGGGGACGCGGGCAGGGGTTCAGGCTGGGGGAGGGGGCGGGGGACCCGGGCAGGGGTTCAGGCTGGGGGAGGGGGGGGCGGGGGACCCGGGCAGGGGTTCACCCTGAGGGGAAGGGAGGGGGCGGGGGACCCGGGCAGGGGTTCACTCTGAGGGGAGGGGAGGGGGCGGGGGACCCGGGCAGGGGTTCGGTCTGAGGGGAGGGGGCGGGGGACCTGGGCAGGGGTTCACTCTGAGGGGAGGGGGCGGTGCACGGAAGTTCGGTCTGAGGGGAGGGTGATGTTGATGCTTGAGGTTCACCCTCAGGGGAGGCGAAGCCTTACAGAGGGTCCCCCCCGCGGGGAGGGGGGCCGCGACAGGGTCTCTGTGTTGGGGGGTTGCTAGGGCTGAGGTTCACCCAGAGGGACGGAGGTGCGGGGCAGAGGCTCCCCTGAGAGGAAGGCTGAAGGCCTGGATTCTGCGGTTGAAGTGGGGGGATGAGTGACCCTGACCCACGAAAACTGGGGCAGCCTGTCACCGGCTTGCAGGTCTCAGACACTGAAAGCTTAGTTCACAACACTTACCGATCATTTACTGAGTACCTGGCACTCTGCTTAGGGTGACAATACGTTGTTTCAGCCCACCCAGGACTTAAAATACAATTTGAAACCAAAAAGTGAAAATTTACAGTGGGGTCAGTATAAAAGAAACCAGGTGGTGCGGTGGTTAAGCACTCCGCTAAAAAGTTGTGGGGTCAACCCACCAGCAGCTTCCTGAGAAAAGACCTGGCCATCTGCTGCCATAAAGATTACAGCCTAGGAAACCCAATGGGGCAGATCTACTCGGTCCTATAGGGTTCTGTATGAGTCAGAATCAATGGGACAACACCCAACAACAGGGTCAGAATTTTTTTTTTTTTTCTGAGAACACGGAGACAAGGCTTCTCTGGCTGGGATTGGTGACTCATTTTCATTCCACCACCCTTTATCATATATACTTTCAATAAGCAGTGTTGCCAAGCCCTGTCCTAGGTGTTGGAGATATAAAGATCAGTAAGAGATGTCCCAAACTGAAGGGTCTCACAGACTATTAAGAGAAATAGGGGAAGCGGGGAGGCAAACAAGTGAGGTACCATTGGTAACTGCTATGATAGAAGACTGGAGAAACTGCTGTGGGAACACTTCAAATATGTAAACATATACCCTCTACATTCACATTTGAAGAGGAATGTTTATAACATGGACCTTCTGACACGCTGCTGAATAAAATTCAAAGACACAATAAACGCCACCAGCCGGAGTACACAGGAGAAATGAACCTCGCACAAGCAAATTGCTTGGTGTCATTCAGTCTGAACATTGGATGGACTATATCCGTTCATTCCAAAAAGAATTTTTGAGTGTCTACTATGTGCCAGGCGTTAGATTACCTAGCAGTGCCCAATCTTTGGGCTGGTAGGACATCTTCCAATTTTTTCTTGAGGAGCAGGGATAATAAAATCTATTGTCATACATGAACCCTCTGATTATATTGAAGCCGACAGCTAATAGGATCTTGCCCAGCAGACTAGCAAATCAAGACAGCCAGACTCCGGGTTGGAAAAACAGAAAGGTTTATTCACAGTTTGCAAACTGGGAGGCACGCAAGGTCTTACGACCTAAGGCTGCCAGCTCCCTGAATTAAGGCGTGTTTGCTCCTTTTATAGGGAGTGATACACACATTCATGAACAGTGAGGGGAGGCTCTTCAGTCCTGCCATGTGTATGCAGTCTGCATAATTTTTGTGAATGAGTTTTTGCACATGGCTCTAAAAAACACTGCACACAGCCCTAAAAAAAAGGTCCAGGGCTTGCTACTGCCACCCCTAAGAAGGTTGCAGAGCAGATAAATTTGGGGTTCGCTGGCTCCTCGGCCTCCTGCCAGGAGAAAAGAGGAAACGTGGGGAATGGAACAATCATGGTGAGGTGTTGTGAAAGTTGCAACAAAAATGTAACAGGAGTAGACTTTTCTGAAAAACAACTATTATGGGATGGTCAATAACCTCTGCCGGCTTCAACTTTTCCTAGTAGTCTCTGCCTCCTTAGTTGTGTGTCTACCCTACTGACTCCTGGCTCTACACCACCAGGCAAAGCGCTCTCTTACCTCGGGACTTGGCACATCCTGTTCCTTTTGCAAGGAACATCTTCAACACTCCCCCCCACATACAGCTTCATGGCTTTCTTCTTTACTTCCTTCAAATATCTGCTCAAATGGTCTTTGAATGAGTTCTCTGGCCAATCTATTTAAATTGAAATACCAGCACCAGTTGCCTGTAGAGTCAATTTCAACTCATGGAAGCCCCACATCTTGTCAGAGGAGAATTATGCTCCATAGGGTTTTCGAGGGTTGATTTTTTTGGAAGGAGATTGCCAAGTGCCTCTGGGTGGACTCAAACTTCCTACCTTTCTGTTAGCAGTAGAGCCCGTTAACCACTTGCACCACCTAAGGACGCCTGATTTTTTTTTCTCCTCCATATCACGTCTCACTCTCTATATTGTATAGTTTGCTTAAGTATTTTGTTTATTGCGTGTTTCCCCATTAGATTGTAAGCTCCAGAGGGGCAGAAACTGTTGTTTATTTTGTTTACTTTTGTATCCCCAGCACCTAGAAAAGGTCCCACTATGTGGTAAGTAGCTGAATAGGTTAATGGTATTTTTTTTAATTAATTTTCAGAGAGGAGAAAGGAAATACCACGTCTCTAAAAGAAGTACAAAATCCAATAAGTAGAGGAAAGATGGAGGATGGAAAAAAAGTAAGAAAAACATTGTAAGAAAGAAGATTTAAAAAGAGAGAGAGACATTAATAGAACAGAGGAAAAGTAGAAGGGCAAGTATGAGAAACAAGGAAGTTAAATGAGTCAAACGGCGGGTGTTATTGACGGCCTGGAATAAACTAGAGGATTTCAACCTTGACTGAATTGACAGAACCAAGTTAATATTTTACTTGAGCTCAACGGCATCTTTTTGTGTTATATAATTGTTTGCCTTAGATAAACCACATGAACATGCCATCATGTTGATTAAACTTCAGATGAAATTTGTGATATAAATTTGTGTCTTCAGCCTGTGGCAGAAAAACTGGACTGGCAATGATTCAGTAATTAAGAAAGAAAGGATGGAAGGAAGAAAAAGGGAGAGAGGAGAAAGTAGTGAGGTACAAGGCAAACAGCAACTTAGGCCAAAGGACATAAGGTTTTGGCAAAGAAAAGAGAGGAAATAAGTGAATACTGGTAAAAAGAATGAAAGATGAGTGACAGACACATAGAAAAAGTCTTCTTTGTTGGCCCCTCCATCAGAAACATTCTCCTTACCGTCTCTGCCTATAATTCTCTCCCTAGAAGGCTTACATCATGTGCCAGTCAGGAAAAGCTCTCCTCAGTTTATACCTCTTTTGGCACCGACTCTCCATAGTCAGCCTTGTATTACAGATGTGTCTACATACCTGTCCTCTCCCATTCTGAGGTCGTTCAAGGCAGGGACTTTGTTTTTCTCCTCCCATCCAGCACCAAGTTCAGTGTCTTATGCTCAAAGCAATACTATATTCATTGAACTGGTCTTAACAATTATACTGTAGTATAATTGTTAAGACCAGGGATCTGCAAACTATAGCCTGCAAGCCAAATTTTACCCACCACCTATTTTTATAAATAAAATTTTATTGGAAACTGTAACACTCATACATTTTAATACTGTCTATGGCTGTTACCAGGAGGGCTCAGTCCCTGGAGAAGGACATCATGCTCGGTAAAGTAGAGGGTCAGTGAAAAAGAGGAAGACCTTCAACAAGATGGATTGACACAGTGGGTGCAACAGGCTCAACCATAACAACAATAGTGAGGATGGTGCAGGACCGGGCAGCATTTCATCCTGTTGTAAATAGGGTCACTGTGAGTTGGAACTGGCTCCACGGCCATAACAGCAACAACAACGTGGCTGCTTTCGTGCTGCTACAGCAGAGCAGGACAGTTGCAACAGAGACTGCATGGCCTGCAAAGCCCAGATTTTTTCGTATTTGGTCCTCTGTAGAAAAGGTTTGCCAACCTGTGGTTAAGAGCATGGGCCCTGGAGTCAGACACGTCTTGATTTCAAGACTTACAAAGCTACGGTCATCAAGACACTGTGCAATTGGTGTAAGGATAGACATACAGATCAATGGAACAGAGTAGAGAGTACAGAAATAAACCCACACTTACATGGTCAATTTGTTTTTGACAAAAGCACCAACATAATTCAAACGGGAAATCAATGAGATGCTACTATATACCCACTGGAAAGGCTAAGGCTAAAAAAAATAAAATAACAAGTGTTAAGGAGCAACTGGAACTCTCATACATTGCTGGTGGGAATTCAAATTTGTACAGCTGCTTTATAAAACAGTGTGGCAGTGCCTTAAAAAGTTCAACGTACATTTACACTATGTCTCAGCATTTTCACATATGTCCACACAAAGACGTGTATACAAATATTCCTGGTAGCACGATTCTTAAGACCCCAAAATTGAAAGCAAGCCAAATGTCCATCAGCTGGTAAAGGGATAAATAAATTGTTGTATACCCACACAATGGAATGCTACTAAGCAATAAAAAATAACAAAACGTTAGCACGTGTAATCATGTAGGTGACCATCAGAAACATCATACTAAATAAAAGATGTCAAACACAAAAGAGTACGTACTGTATAATTTTGTTTATATGAAATTCTAGAAAAGGCAAAAGTATAGAGCTGGAGAAGAAGCCCTAGTGGCACAAAGGTTAAAGTGCTCTGCTGCTAACCAAAAGGTCAGACATTCAAACCCAAAAGCCATTCCACGGGAGAAAAGACCTGACTGTGGAAACCCTGGTAGTGTAGGGGTTAAGAGTTCGGCTGCTAACCAAAAGGTTGGCAGTTCAAATCTACCAGGCACTCCTTGGAAACCCTATGAAGCAGTTATACTCTGTCTTATAGGGTCACTATGAGTCAAATCGACTTGACTGCAGCAGGTTTGGTTTGGTTTGGTTATCTGCTCCCATAATTTCAGTGTAGGAAACCCCATGGGGCAGTTCTACTCTGTCCTATACAGTCATTATGAATCAGAATGGACACAACAAAAACAACCACATAGTGCAGGAAAGCAGATGAGTAGTTGCATGGGGGCAGGGGTGAGGGGAGAAGGTTGAGTGGGAGGGGGCATGAGGACACTTCTTAGGGTCAAGGAATTGTTCTATATCTTGATCGTAATCGTGGTTACCGATTGTATACAATTGCTAATGCTCATCTAACTATACGCTTTAAAAAGGCGAATTTCCTGTTATATATAATAGCTCAGTGAAAAAAATTCAACAGCCAAAAAAATGTGTGGCTGGCCAAGGTGGATACCGGGCAGCAGGCTTTCCCTCCTGCATAAAACAACTAGAACACTCAATAAAATATATAAAAAGTCATTTTTCAGATCCTGAATAATAGGCAGCATAGGACTGTGAGTCCTGAGAGAACAGAAATAAATGAAGATCCTGCTGCTAACCCTAGCCTTCTGCCTGGACATACCCTGCAAATCATGACACAAGAAGCAGAAGCCCAGGAGAGGCAGACCCTCTCACCGAGCTGAAGAGACTGAGGTCACAGTTTGCAAGCTGAGGTGGCTGGAATTTGTAGAGGTGGAAGCTCTGCAGAAAAGAACTCCAGAAATCAGATAGGCATCTTCTTGAGTCTCTGGCTAAATATTAAACTGTGCACGCACAGATGAGATTCCATGAAGCAAGACAAAGAACAACCATCAGGGAGCTGTAAGCTTAAAAATCCCCAGAACCCACATTAGGCTGGGAAATGTTTGAGTTCTGACCAATCAGACACATTCAACAACATGGGTGAACCTCAAAAACATTACTAGAAGTGAAAGAAGTCAGAGAAAAAAGACTACATAGTGTACGATTCCATTTATATAAAATTTCTAGAAAAAGGCAAAAACTATACAGAAACAATAAGTAGATTTGTATTTGCCTGGGGTGGTGGTGGAAACAGGGTGTTATAGATTGAATTGTGTCCCCCAAAATGTGTATCAACTTGGCTAGGTCATGATTCCCAGTATTGCGTAGTTGTCCACCATTTTGTGATCTGATGTGATTTTCCTATGTGTTGTAAATAATACAGAAACCCTGGTGGCATAGTGGTTAAGTGCTATGGCTGTTAACCAAAAGGTCAGCAGTTCGAATCCGCCAGGCGCTCCTTGGAAACTCTGTGGAGCAGTTCTACTCTGTCCTATAGGGTCACCATGAGTCAGAATCAACTCAACAGCAGTGGGTTTGGTTTGGTTTTGGTAAATAATACCTCTGTGATGTTAATAAGGCAGGATTAGAGGCAGTTATGTTAATGAGGCAGGGCCCAATCTACAAGATTACATTGTATCTTGAGCCAATCTCTTTCAGGATATAAGAGAGAAGCGAGCAGGGAAACAGGAACCTCATGTCACCAAGATAGCAGCACCGGGAGCAGAGCACATCTTTTGGACCCCAGGTCCCTGTGCTGAGAAGCTCCTAGACCAAGGGAAGATTGATGACAAGGACTGGCCCCCAGAGCCAACAGAGAAAGATTTCCCCTGGAGCTGGCGCCCTGAATTCAGACTTCTAGCCTCCTGCATTGTGAGAGAATAACTTTCTCTTTGTTAAAGCCATCCACTTGTGGTATTTTGGTCATAGCAGCACTAGATAATAAGATACAGAGATACACCAAAAATGAACGCAAGGGAAATTTTTAGAGGTGATGGAAGTGTTATAAAACTGTGATAGTTGCACAAACAAATAAAATCATTAGAGAAATAAACTGGCATGCTATGGGACCCTGGCGAATATGGAGCACCTGACCATGACATCAAGTGATCATGTGGCCAGTACTGCCCACCATGAGCTGGATTCTATCAGACCCTCCAAGGGTGCAATAGCAATTCATTATAAGACAGAAGCGGTACATCTGGGATTGACTGCGAGGAGAGCCAGAGGAAAAAATAAGCTGCACAAGAAACCAGCCCAAACTCTGAGGTCATCCAACACTGATGAACTGAAACTGTCCTTCCCTAATCTCTCACCCATGGCCATGTGAGTTGGGGTCCCCTATGACCAGACCCGAGAAGGAAAAAGAGCAAGCTTGGTTCACAGATGAGATTGCTTGTGCATTAGTGTCTAATGGCTGCTGTAACAAAGCACCGCAAACTTAGTAGCTTAAAACAATACAGACATATTCTCTTACACTTCTGAAGATCAGAAGTCTAAAATGTGTCTCACTTGGCTCTAATCGAAGTGTCAATAAGGCTGTGTTGCTCCTGGAGGCTCTAGGGGAGAATCTGTTTTCTTGTCTATTCCAGCTTTAGAGACCATCCACATACCTCGAATTGTGGCCCCTTTCTCCTACTTCAAAGCAAGCAAAGTGAATTAAGTTCTTCTCACACCACCATCTCTCTAATTCTTTGCTTTCTTCATCACGTCTTCTTTTGTGACTCTGACACTGAGTCTCCTGTCTTTCTTTTTTACTTATAAGAATCCTTGTGATTAACAGTGGACCCACCTGGATAATCTAGGCTAATCTCAAGGTCATCTGATTAGTAGCCTTAATTCTATGTGCAACCTTACTTCTCCCTTGCCATGTACTGTAACATAGTCACAGATTCTGGGTATTAGGGCATGGACATCATTGAGGGAACCATTCATTATTCTGCCTACCACACTTGATATGTGGGTGCAAACTGAAAGTGGACTATGATTATACTGCAGCCTGTTCAGGATGGCTTTGAAAGATAGCAATGAGGTAAAACCTTAAAGGGTAGAGCTTAGAATGGTGTGCCTGGTCATGTGGAAAAAGAAGAAGCTCGAGATTAGAATACATACAGATTTACAGGCAGTGGCAAACGGGTTGGCTGCTTGGTCAGAAGCCTGAAAGAAGAAATATCAGAAGATCAGGACCAAGAAGAGCTGAGGAAGAAGCACATGGATGAACCTAAGAGAATAGACACTAAGAATAAAGATCTTTGTAACGCATGTCAGTGTCCACCAGAGAGTATCCAATACAGAAGAGGCAATAAACACCTAAGAAGACAAAATGACTTTAGCCACCACTCTTTCTCATCAGCCTAGAACTGGCACAATGTTCTTATGAAGCGATTAGCCATAGTGGCAGAGATTGAGGCTATGCATGGGCTCAAGAGCATGAGTGCCCACTAATTACAGCCAATCTACCCATTGCCACTGTCAAATGTCAACCTGCCAGCCACCAAGACCAGTGCCGAGGCCCCAATATGACTCCATCCCACAAGGAGACAACCAGCCACGTGATGGCAAGTTGACTCCATTGAACCCCTACTACGCTGTTAGAAGCAGCAATCCATCTTGACTGGAATAAACACATATTCCACTTATGAGTTTGCTTTTTGTATCCATAGGATTTTAGCTAGCATCACTCTCAAAGAGTTTAGATCGTATACATCACGTCAGACGAAGGGACTCACTTTTAGCAAAGGAAATGTAGCAGTGGACTGATCAAATACAGCATCACCAAGAAGCTGCTGGCCTGGAGAATGCTGAGAATGTTGTAACTGAAGGCACAGCTAAGATGCCATCTTGGAGATTATACACTATGGAAATCGTGTACCATGCTCCAGGAGTTAGCTCATGCTCTAGGCCAGAACTTCTCAAACTTTTTGTTCTCCAGAATCATTTGCACCTCTTAAAATTTACTGAGGATCTCAAAGAGTTTCTGTTTATGGAATTTATGTTTATCAATATTTACCACTTTAAAAATTAAAACAAAAAATGGTTGAATAAAATTCATTTTAGGTGATAACAATAAAAAAACTATTACATGTTTACATAAATGACATATTTTGAATGAAAAATAATTACTTTTTCAAAACAAAAAAATTGTAAGAGTGGCATTATTATACATTTTTTGCAAATATCTTTCATGTCTGGCTTAATAGAGGACAGCTGGATTTTAATATCTGCTTCTGCATTCAATTTGTTACAATATCACATGTCTTTTAACCTCTTATTATTTATAACCACAAAAAAAGAAAAACACCTGGGGAAAAGTGGCTTCCTCAAAGTAGAGTCAATCTTAATGATGTGGATGGAGTCAAGCTTCCAGGGCCTTCATTTGCTGATGTGGCATGACTCAAAATGAGAAGAAAGAGCTATAAACATTCATTAATAATCAGAACATGGAATGTACAAAGTATGAATCTCAGAAAACTGGAAGTCAACAAAAATGAGATGGAACTCATAAACTTCGATACCCTAGCCACCAGTAAGCTGAAAGGGACTGGTATTGGCCACTTTGAATCAGACTATCATATAGTCTACTATGCCAGGAATGACAAAGTGAACAGGAATGGCGTCACGTTCATCATCGAAAAGAACATTTCAAGGTCTTTCCTAAAGTACAACGCTGCCAGTGATAGGATAATATCCATACACCTACAAGGAAGATAAGTTAATGCGACTATTATTCAAATTTACGCACCAACCACTAAGGATAAAGATGAAGAAATTGAAGATTTTTACCAACTTCTACAGTCTGAAATTGATCAAACATGCGATCAAGATGCATCGATAATTACTGGCAATTGGAATGCCAAAGTTGGAAACAAAAAAGAAGAATCAGCAGTTGGGAAATATGGCCTTGGTGATAGAACTGATGCCGGAGATCACATGGTACAATTTTGCAATATAAATTACTTCTGCATTGCAAATACCTTTTCCAACAACATGAACCACAACTATGCATGTGGACCTTGCCAGATGGAATACACAAGAATCAAATCGGCTACATCTGTGGAGATGATGAAGAAACTCATTATCATCAGTCAGAATAAGGCCAGGGGCCAACTGTGGAACAGACCATCAATTACTCCTATGCAAGTTCAAGTTGAAGCTGAAGAAAATTAGAACAAGTCCACGAGAGAAAAAGTACAACCTTGAGTATATCCTACTTGAGTTTAGAGACCATCTCAAGAATAGATTTGATGCATTGAACACTAATGAAGAAAGACCAGACGAGTTGTGGAATAACATCAAGGATATCATACTAAAAGAAAGCAAAAGGTCATTAAACAAACAAGGGAGAAAGAAATGACTAAAATGGATGTCAGAAGAGACTCTGAAACTTGCTTCTGAATGTTGAGTAGCTAAAGTAAAAGGAAGAAATGATAAAGTCAAAGACCTGAACAGAGGATTTCAAAGGGCTGCTCAAGAAGACAAAATAAAGTGTTATAATGAAATGTGCAAAGACTTGGAGATAGAAAATCAAAACGGAAGGACGTGCTCAGTATTTCTAAAGCTGAAAGAACTGAAGAAAAAATTCAAGCCCTGAGTTGCAATTTTGAAAGATTCTGTAGGGGAAATATTAAACAACACAGGAAGCATCAAAAGAAGAAGGAAGGAATACAAAGAGTCACTGTACCAAAAAGAATTGGTCAACATTCAACCATTTCAGGAGGTAGCATATGATCAGAAACCGAAGGTACTGAAGGAAGAGGTCCAAGCTGCGCTGAAGGCATTGGAAAAACACAAGGCTCCAGGAACTGACAGAATACCAATTGAAATATTTCAACAAACGAATGCAGGGTTGGAAGCTCTCACTCGTCTAAGCTAAGAAATTTGGAAGACAGCTACCTGGCCAACTGACTGGAAGAGATTCATATATGTACCCATTCCAAAGAAAGGTGATCAAACAGAATGCTGAAATTATCAAACAATAGCATTAAGTAAATGTTGCTGAAAGTCATTCAAAAGCAGTTATAACAGCGCATTGACAGGGAAAGGCCAGAAGTTCAAGCTGTATTCAGAAGAGGATGTGGAACCAGGGATATCATTGCTGATGTCAGATGGATCATGGCTGAAAGCAGAGAATACCAGAAAGATGTTTACCCGTGTTTTATTGACTATGCAAAGGCATTCGACTGTGTGGATCATAACAAATTATGGATAACATTGTGAAGGATGGGAATTCCAGAACACTTAATTGTGCTCGGGAAGAACCTGTACATAGACCAAGAGGCAGTCATTTGAACAAAACAAGGGGATACTCAGTGATTTAAAGTCAGGAAAGGTGTGTGTCAGGGTTGTATCCTTTCGCCATACTTACTCAATTTGTATGCTGGGCAAATAATCTGAGAAGGTGGGCTATATGAAGAGGGTGGGTTGTGTGTCAGGGTTGTATCCTTTCGCCATACTTACTCAGTTTGTATGCTGGGCAAATAATCTGAGAAGGTGGACTATATGAAGAGGGTGGGATCAGGGTTGAAGAAAGATTCTCTAACAGCCTGTGTTATGCAGATGACACAACTTTGCTTGCTGAACGTGAAGACAACTTGAAGCACTTACCGGTGAAGATCAAAGACCACAGCCTTCAGTATGGATTACACCTCAGCATAAAGAAAACGAAAATCTTCGCAACTGGACCAATAAGCAACATCATGATAAATGGAGAAAAGACTGAAGTTGTTAAGGATTTCATTTTAGTTGGATTCATGCTCAACACCCATGAAAGCAGCAATCAAGAAATCAAAAGACACATTGCATTGGGAAAATCTGCTGCAAAAGACCTCTTTGAAGTGTTAAAAAGCAGAGATGTCACCTTGAAGACTAAGGTGCGCCTGACGAAGACATGGTGTTTTCAATCACCTCATATGAGTGTGAAAACTGGACAATGAATTAGGAAGACTGAAGAAGAATTGGTGCCTTGGGACTATGGTGTTGGCGAAAAATATTGAATATACCATGGAGTGCCAGAAGAACAAACAAATCCGTCTTGGAAGAAGTACACTCAGAATGGTCCTTAGAAACAAGGATGGCAATAATTCATCACACATACTTTGGACATGTCATCAGGAGAGATTGGTCCCTGGAGAAGGACATCATGCTTGGTAAAGTAGAGGGTCAGCAAAATAGAGGAAGACCCTCAATGAGATGGATCGACACAGTGGCGACAATTGGCTCAAGGATAACAACGATCGTGAGAATGGTGCAGGACCAGGCCAGTGTTTCATTCTGTTGTAGATAGGGTTGCTATGAGACGAAGTCTTTGATCTTCATAGGTAAGTGTTTCAAGTCCTCTTCACTTTCACCAAGCAAGGTTGTGTCATCTGCATAATGCAGGTTGTTAATGAGTCTTCTTCTAATCCTCATAACACCTTCTTGATATAGTTCAGCTTCTGGGATCATTTGCTCAGCATACAGATTGCATAAATATGGTTTAAGGATACAACCCTGATGCACACCTTTCCTGACTTTAAACCGTGTGGTATTCCCTTGTTCTGTTTTAATAATTGTCTCTTGGTCTGTGTACAGTTTCTGCATGGGCACAATAAAGTGTTCTGGAATTCCCATTCTTTGTAATGTTGTCTATAATTGGTTATGATCCACACAGTCAAATGCTTTTGCATAATCAATAACACACAGGTAAATATCTTTCTGGTATCCCTCATTCCACGACCTCTTCTCAATATGGCTTGAACGTCTGGCAGTTTCCTGTCAATGTACTCCTGCAACTGCTTTTGCATGATAGTCACCAAAATTTTACTTGTGTGTGATATTAATGATATTTTTCAATAATGTCTGCTTTCTGTTGGTGGCGTAGTGGTTAAGTGCCATGGCTGCTAACCAAAAGGTCAGTGGTTCGAATCCACCAGGTGCTCCTTGGAAAACTGTGGGGCAGTTCTACCCTGTCCTGTAGGGTCGCTATGAGTCACAATTGACTCGACAGCAATGGGGTGTGTGTGTGTGTGTGTGTGTGTGTGTGTGTGTCTGTCTGTTGGATCACTTTTCTTTAGAGTGAGCACAAATATGGATCTTTTCCGGTCATTTGGCCAAGTAGCTGTCCATCAATTTTCTTGACGTAGACCAGTGAGCTCCTCTAGCACTGCACCCGTTTGTTGAATCATCTCAGCTGGTATTCTGTCAATTCCTGCAGCCTTTTTTTCGTCATTCCCTTCGTGTAGCTTGGACTTCTTCCTTCAGTACCGTCAGTTCTTGATCATATGCTACCTCCTGAAATGGTTAAATGTCGACCAATTCTTTTTGGTACAGTGACTGTGTGTATTCCTTCCATCTTCTTTTGATGCTTCCTGCGTTGTTCAACATTTTCTTGTAGGATTCTTCAATATTGCTACTCGAGGCTTGAATTTTTTCTTCAGTTCTTTCAGCTTTAGAAATGCCAAGTGTCTTCCTTTTTGGTTTTCTAACTTCAGGTCTTTGCACATTTCATTATAATACTTTATTATGTCTTCTGGAGCCACCCTTTGAAATCTTCTGTTCAGCTCTTTGACTTCATCATTTCTTCCTTTCACTTTAGCTACTCTATATTCAAGAATAAGTTTCAAAGTCCCATCTGACATCCATTTTGGTCCTTTCCTGTCTTTTTAATGACCTTTTGCTTCCTCATCTGCATGCTATTCCACACCTTGTGTGGTCTTTGGTCATTAGTGTTCAATTCATCAAATTTATTCTTCAGATGGTCTCTAAATTCAGGTGGGATATACTCAAGGTCATATTTTATCTCTGGTGTTCTTATTTTAATTGCGTTCAACTTCAACTTCAACTTGCATATGAGCACTTGATGGTCTCTTCTGCAGTCAGCCTGGCCTAGTTCTGACTGTCAATATTGAGTATCTCCACCGTTTCTTTCTATAGATGTAGTGGATTTGATTCCTGTGTATTCCAAGTGGCGAGGTCCACGTGTAATAGTTGCCATTTATGTCGGTGAAAAAAGGTATCAGCAATGAAGAGGTTGTTGGTCTTGCAAAATTCTATCTTGCAATTTCTAGCCATATTTTCCAACTACAGATCCTTCTTCTTTGTTTCTAACTTTTGAATTTCAATTGCCAGTCATTATCAATGCATCTTGACTGCATGTTGTATCAATTTCAGACCGCAGAAGTTGGTAAATATCTTCAATTTCTTCCTCTTTGACATTAGTGGGTGGTGCATAAATTTGAATAATAGTCATGTTAGCTGTCCTTTGTTGTAGGCATATGGATATTATCCTATTGCTGACAGTGTTGTGCTTCAGAATAGATCTTGAAATGTGCTTTTTAACTATGATTGTGACGACATTTCTCAATTTGTCATTCCCAGCATAGTAGACTATATGATTGTCTGATTCAAAATGGCCAATACCAGTCCATTTCAGCTCACTAATGCCTAGGACATAGATCTTTATGCTGTCCACTTCATTTTTGAAGACTTCCAATTTTCCTAGATTCTTCCTTTATACATTACGTGTTCTGATTATTAATGAATGTTTATAGCTGTTTCTTCTCATTTATAGTCGTGCCACATCAGCAAATGAAGGTCCCCAAAACTTGGACTTTATCCACGTCCTTAAAGTCGACTCTACTCTGAGGCAGCAGCTCTTCCCCAGTCGTGTTTCAAGTGCCTTCCAACCTGGTGGGCTCATCTTCTGGCACTATATCAGACAATGTTCTGCTGCTATTCATAAGGTTTTCACTGTCTAATTTTTTCAGAAGTAGACTGCCAGGTCCTTCTTCCTAGTCTTAGTCTGGAACCTCTGCTGAAACCTGTACCATGAGTGACCCTACTGGAATATGAAATACTGGTGGCATAGCTTTCAGCATCACAGCAACACACAAGCCACCACAGTAGGATAAACTGACAGACTGTGGAGCCTAGCCCTTATAATTGTAGTTATAATGTCACTTGGGAAGGGATTTTTCTTTGTTATGTTAAGAGGCCATATCAGTATAGAGTGTGTTTTAAGTCAATCACTTTTGAGATATAAAAAGATCAGATTAGGAAGAGAAGCAAGCAGAAATGGGGGAAGAGAGATGCCGTGCCATGTGAAGACTAAGGACCCAAGGAATAGAAATTGAAAAGAGGAGGACCTTCCCCCCAGAGCTTTTACACACAGAGAGAGCCTTTCCCTAGAGTTGGTGCTTTGATTTCGGACTTCTAGCCTCCTAACTGTGAAAAAATAAATTTCTGTTCATTAAAGCCACCCACTTGTGGTATTTCTTTTATAACAGCACTAGATAACTAAGGCAGAATTTGGTACCGAGAGTGGGGTGCTGCTCTAACAAATATCTAAAATGTGGAGGTGGTTTTGGAACTGGGTGAGGGTTGGAAGACTTTTAAGTTGCCCAGTAGCAAAAACCTATTACCTTGCCTTGAAGACCCGGTTGTTAGAATCATGGCCGTCAGAGATGATTCTGATGAGATCTCAGAAAGAATTGAGAGCTGTGATGAGATCTTCTATCACGGACAGAATGTTGTTAGAAATGTGGGCATTAAATGTGTTTCTGGTCAGACTTTAAAAGGAAATGATGAACTTGTGTTTGGACATTGGATGTAAGATGATGCTTTTTGTGCAGTGGCAAACAACTTGTCTGAATTATGTTCAAATGTTTGGTAGGAGAACTTGTAAATGATGACCCAGAATATTTGGCTGACAAAGTTTCTAAACAAGATCTTAAAGGGGTCTCATGGTGAAGCTTATGCTAAAATGCAAGAGGAAAGAAATGAGCTTAAAAGTGAACTGTGCAAAATGAAACCAGAACTTAAAGATTTGGAAAATTCTGTTGTACAAACTAAGGACACATGCCCTAAAACTCTCACCAAGAACTAGATAACTCAAACTTCTGTTAAGCTTGTGACTGCTGGATCTAACCAACTACCGCAGGAGAAAACCCATCAGCTTAAATTGAAGGGGACAGAGAAAGAACAAAAGGAAAGAACACCGTCCGCCTCTTGGAATTCTACAGGCAAGAAACAGGCCAAAGGAGCTACATCTGTTGTCCTACATAAAAAAAAAAAAAGGACCATCCCTGGAGAAGTTTGGAGGTCAGCAGAACTGTTCAAAGGAGCACGGAAAGCAGGGCTATCTTGGTTTTGAAGGGGGCTTCAAAGGATAGAGCAACGATCTCCTAGATCTCGAAGGATGGCACCATAGTCTCCTGGGTTTCAAAGAGACAGATCTTCACCAGCTCAGTTTTGGGGAGTGGGGCTGCTGTGCCCAAAGGCCAAAAGAATGGGGCTGATGCCCAAAGCTGAGGTAATAGGGCTGTGATTCCCAAGGAGCAGAAAGACAGGGACTGCTGGGACTAAGGAGTTGGGGTCCCCACTCAGATGGACGAGGAGAATGAGACCCCAAAGCTGAGGGAACAGAGTTGCCATCCCAGTAGGCCTGGAAGGCAGGGCTGAAATCTGGGGCCTTAGGGCTTCCACCCAGAATCCAGAGAGTACGGCCAACACCCGGAGTCTGGAGGACGGAGCCATTCCCCAGATAGTCCTGGAGAGCAGAAGATTATTTTTAAGCCTTGAGAACTAATGTAAATTGTTCTCCTGGGTTTTGGACTTGCTCGATGCCCATTATCCCTTCTTTTCCTCCAGTGGTTCCCATCTGTAATGGAAATGTGTGTCTTATGCCTATTTCACCATTGTACTTTGGAAGCAGATAACTGTATTCTAAATTTCACAGGCTCACAGACAAAGAGGAATTTTGCACTAGGATGGAATACACCTAAAATCTAATCCATACTTGATTTAGATGATTCAGGAGATGACATTTTGGACTTGGAGCTGATTAAAGACTCCTGGGATGAAGTGACGGGGTGAAGGTGTTTTGCACGTGGGAAGGATATGAATTTTGGGAGCCAAAGGGTGGAATGTTATGGATTGAATTGCCCTCCAAATACATGTTTTGTAAATCATAACCCCTATACCTGTGCTCCATGAAATGGAGTGCATAAAGATCAATATCCTAGGCATTAAAAACAAAACAAAACAACCAAACCCATTGCCGTTGAATCAATTCGAACTCATAGTGACCCTATAGGACAGAGTAGAACTGCCCATAGAGTTTCCAAGGAGCACCTGGTGGATTCGAACTGTCAACCTTTTGGTTAGCAGCCATAGCTCTTAACCACTATGCCACAAGGGTTTCCATTCCAGGCATTAGTGAGCTGAAATTGATTGGTATTGGGCATTTTAAATAGGAAAATCATATGGTCTACTACGCCAGGAATGACAAATCAAAGAGGAATGGCATTGCATTCATTGCCAAAAAGAATGTTTCAAGATCCATTCTAAAGTACAACGTTGTCAGTGATAGGATAATATCCATATACCTACAAGAAAGACCAGTTAATGTGACTACTATTCAAATTTATGCACCAACCACTAATGCCAAAGATGAGGAAATTGACGATTTTTACCAACTTCTGCAGTCCGAAATTGATCAGACATGCAATTAAGATGCATTGACAATTACTGGTTACTGGAATATGAAAGTTGGAAACGAAGAAGGATTGGTATTTGGAAAATATGATCTTGGTGATAGAAACAATGCTGGAGACTGTGTGATAGAATTTTGCAAGACCAACAATTTATTCACCGCAAATACCTTTTTTCAACAACGTAAACAGCAACTATACACGTCGACCTCTCTGGACGGAATATGTAGGAATCAAATTGACTACATCTGTGGAGACAATGCAGAAGCTCAATATCATCAGTGAGAACAAGGCCAGGGGATGACTGAGGAACAGACCATCGATTGCTCATATGCAAGTTGAAGCTGAAGAAAATCAAAACAAGTCCATGAGCGTAAAAGTATGACCTTGAATATATCCCACCTGAATTTAGAGACCATCTCAGTAACAGATATGATGCGTTGAACACTAATGACCAAAGACCAGACGAGTTGTGGAATGACATCAGGAATATACATGAAGAAAGCAAAATGTCATTAAAAAGACAGGAAAGAAAGAAAAGACCAAAATGGATGTGAGAAGAGACTCTGAAACTTGCTCTTGAAGGTAGAGTAGCTAAAGTGAATAGAAGAAGCAATGAAGTAAAAAAGCTGAACACAAGATTTCAAAGGGTGGGTCAGGATGATAAAGTATTATAATGAAATGTGCAAAGACCTGGAGTTAGAAAGCCAAAAGAGAAGAACACTCTCAGCATTTCTCAAGCTGAAAGAACTGAAAATAAAATTCAAGACTTGAGTTGCAATTTTGAAGGATTCTGTGGGCAAAATATTGAACTACACCAGAAGCATCAAAAGCAGATGGAATTTAGGTGAAGGGGAAGACAGAGCACAATACAGGGGAGGTCAGCACAATTGGACTAAACCAAAAGCAAAGAAGTTTCCTGAATAAACTGAATGCTTCGAAGGCCAGCGTAGCAGGGGCAGGGGTCTAGGGAGCATGGTTTCAGGGGACATCTAAGTCAATTGGCATAATAAAACCTATTAAGAAAACATTCTGCACCCCACTTTGAAGAGTGGCATCTGGGGTTTTAAACGCTAGCAAGCAGCCATCTAAGATGCATCAATTGGTCTCAACCCACCTGGGTCAGAGGAGAATGAAGAACACCAAGGTCACAAGGTAATTATGAGCCCTAGAGAGAGAAAGGGCCACATGAACTAGAGACTTACATCATCCTGAGACCAGAAGAACTAGATGGTGCCTGGCCATAACCGAGGACTGCCCTGACAGGGAGCACAACAGAGAACCCCTGAGGCAGCAGGAGAACAGTGGGATGCAGACCCCAAATTCTCATAAAAAGACCAGACTTAATGGTCTGACTGAGACTAGAGGAATCCCGGCAGTCATGGTCCCCAAACCTTCTGTTGGCCCAGAATAGGAATCATTCCAGAAGACAACTCATCAGACATGGAAGGGACTGGACAATGGGTTGGAGAGAGATGTTGATGAGGAGTGAGCTACTTGTATCAGGTGGACACTTGAGACTGTGTTGGCATCTCCTGTCTAGAGGGGAGATGGGAGGGTAGAGGGGTCAGAAACTGGCAAAACGGTCACGAAAGGAGAGACTGGAAGGAGGGAGCAGGCTGACTCATTAGGAGGAGAGTAAATGGGAGTATGTAGTAAGGTGTATATAAGTTTATATGTAAGAGACTGACTTGATTTGTAAACTTTCACTTAAAGCACAATCAAAATTACTTAAAAAAAAAAAAGTAGATGGAATATTGGTGAAGGGGAAGACAGCACACAATACAGGGGAGGTCAGCACAATTCTACTAAACCAAAAGCAAAGAAGTTTCCTGAATAAACTGAATGCTTTGAAGGCCAGCGTAGCAGGGGCAGGGGTCTGGGGAGCATGGTTTCAGGTGACATCTAAGTCAATTGGCACAATTAAATCTATTAAGAAAACATTCTGCATCCCACTTTGAAGAGTGGCATCTGGGGTTTTAAACACTAGCAAGCAGCCATCTAAGATGCATCAATTGGTCTCAACCCACCTGGATCAGAGGAGAATGAAGAACACCAAGGACACAGGCGATTACGAGCCCAAGAGACAGAAAGGGCCACATGAACCAGAGACTACATCATCCTGACACCAGAAGAACTAGATGGTGCCCGTCTACAACCGATGAGTGCCCTGACAGGGAACACAACAGAGAACCCCTGAGGGAGCAGGAGAGCAGTGGAATGCAGATCCCCAATTCTCATAAGACCAGACTTAATGGTCTGACTGAGACTAGAAGGACCCCGGTGGTCATGGCCCCCAGACCTTCTGTTGCCTCAGGACATGAACCATTCTGAAGCCAACTCTTCAGACATGAATTGGCCTGGACAATGGGTTGGAGAGGGATGCTGGTGAGGAGCGAGCTTCTTGGATCAGGTGGACACTTGAGTCTATGTTGGTATCTCCCGCCTGGAGGGGAGATGAGAGGGTAGAGGGGGTTAGAAGCTGGTGAAATGGACACAAAAAATAGAGAGTGGAGGGAGAGAGTAATTGGGAGTGTGTAGCAAGGTGTATATGAGTTTTTGTGTGAGGGACTCACTTGATTTGTAAACTTTCACTTAAAGCACAATAAAAAATATTAAAAAAAAAAAAGTAGATGGAAGAAACCACAGAGTCACTGTACCAAAAAAGAATTGTTCCACATTCAACCATTTCAGGAGATAGCATATGATCAGGAAACGATAGTATTGAAGGAAGAAGTCCAAGCTGCACTGAAGGCATTGGTGAAAAATAAGAGCAAAAAACCAAACCTGTTGCCATGGAATGGATTCTCACTCATGGAGGCCCTATAAGATAGAGTATAACTGCCCCAAAGGGTTTCCAAGGAGAGGCTAGTGGATTCGAACTAATGATCTTTTGTTTAGTAGCTAAGCTCTGAACCACTGTGTCGCCAGAGCTCCAAGGCTCCAGGAAATGAAGGAATACCAATTGAGATGTTTCAACAAACAGATGCAATACTGGAAGTGCTCATTTGTCTACGCCAAAAAATTTGGAAGACAGTAACTTGGCCAACTGACTGGAAGCCATATTCAAAAGAAAGTTGATCTAACAGAATGCAAAAATTATCAAACAATATCATTAACATCACACACAAGTAAAATTTTGCTGAAGATCATGCAAAAGCGGTTGCAACAGTACATTCACAAAGAACTGCCAGAAATTCAAGCCAAATTCAGAAGAGGATATGGAACATCTGATGTCAGATGGATCTTGGCTGAAAGCAGAGAATAACAGAAAGATGTTTACCTGTGCTTTACTGATTGTGCAAAGGCATTCGACTGTCTGTTGCTGTTGTTAGGTGCCTTTGAGTCCATTCCTACTCATAGCAACCCTATGTACAACAGAATGAAACACTGCCCTGTCCTATACCATCCTCACAATTGTTTCTATGTTTGAGCCCTCTGTTGCAGCCACTGTGTCAATCCATCTCATTGAAGGTCTTCCTCTTTTTTCACTGACCCTCTACTTTACCGAGCATGATGTCCTTCTTCAGGAACTGGTCCTTTCTGGTAACATGTCCAAAGTTCATGAGACAAAGTCTCACCATCCTTGCTTCTAATGAGCATTCTGGCTGTACTTCTTCGACTGTGTGAACCATAACAAATTATGGATAACAACGTAAAGAATGGGAATTCCAGAACATTTAATTGTCTTCATGGGGAACCTGTACATAGAACAAGAGGCAGTCGTTTGAACATAGCAAGGGAATGCTGCGTGGTTTAAAAACAGGAATGGTGTGCATCAGGACTGTATCCTTTCACCAACCTGTATGCTGAACAAATAATCTGAGAATCTGGACTATATGAAGAATAAGGTGTCGTCAGGATTACAGGAAGACTCATTAACAACCTGTGTTATACAGATGATACAACCTTGCTTGCTGAATGTGAAGAGGACTTGAAGCACTTACTGATGAAGATCAAAGACTATACCCTTCATTGTGGATTACACCTTAACATAAAGAAGACAAAAATCCTCACAAATGTGGCACAGTGGCTAAGAGCTCAGGCTGCTAACCAAAAGGTTGGCAGCTGAATCCACCAGCCCCTCCTTGGAAACCCTGTGGGGCAGTTCTACTCTGTCCTATAGGGCTGCTATGAGTCAGAATCGACTTCACAGCAAAGGGTTCGGTTTTTGGTTGGACTAATAAGCGACATCATGATAAATGGAGAAAAGATTGAAATTTTCAAGGATTTCATTTTACTTGGATCCACAGTTCATGCCCATAGAAGCAGCAGTCAAGAAACCAAATGATGGGAGGCGGAGCCAAGATGGGGGAGTAGACAGATGCTTCTGGCGAGCCCTCTTTACGACAAAGACAAAAACAACAAGTGAAATAAATATATTTGTGACAAGCTGGGAGCCCTGAGCTTCAAAGGCAAGCTTAGAAAACGAACTGAGGGGCAGGGAGAGGAAGAGACCGTTCAGAAGTGGAGAGGAGTTACCGGACCTGAATTGCGGGGAGCCCTCAGGCACCATTCCTGGAACGGAGGCAGCAGGTTGGCCGCAGTTTCCTCAGGGAGAAGCAGCCAGCCACACAGCCCACTCACACTTCGGGAACCTGAGGAGGATGGCGCTCTCAGCAAAAGCTAAGTACTTATGTATATTTTACCATGCCCCCCCCGCCCCAAGCCGGCTACAGTGGCTGAATCCCTGGGCCTGAGATAGACCCTGGTGAGCACCTAGAGCCATCCTCCCAGCCTTGGGGAAGGAAAATATTTGCAATTGAGGGGAAAAGATAATTTGCTAGTTCCATTAACCAGGGGAGCTGAGGACAGAAGTGGCTCCTGTCCAGGCATAAACTGTCCAAGGACCTTGAGCACCTTTCCCTTCTGCATGGACCTGCATGGGCCTATTTCGGGAGAATAGGCCCCGTTGGCAGACTCCAACCATTTTAGCTGTGCAGTAGAGAGGTGGGTGTTTGACATTTGACATTGCTTTGCCTATTAAACAAGGTCCTCACCTACCCACATCAGGGACCTAAGGACTAGTAGCTCCACTTGGGTCACCCAGCCACCCGTGACAGGGGTCCAAAGACATCTGGTACCTCCCAGTCCTTACAACCAAAAACTTTGGGTGCCCTTGGTCCCTCTGCAGAACCCACGCACAAGCACGCTCTAGGGAACAGAGACACGTTTTCCTCAGAGACACTTCGGAGTTGGTTCTCAGGCCCCTGCCTTGTTCAGAGTGTGACCCCCTGCTGCAATCAGAGACTGGTATATACGCCAATCACCCCTGCCCCTCTAAGACTGTAGGACAGAGCCTGTACCACACACTTGATCAGCTACCTGGAAACCTGAGCTGAATTCATACAAGAAACTGAATGGACTCCTAGACTGATATACCTGATAACAGCTCCAGCCAGCTGGAGACAGGACACCAGAGCTCCAAAGGTGAAAATAATCAAGCTAGCTCACTCAAGCAACCCATAGGGGTATAACAAAACAAAACAAAGCAAGCAGCTACGACACAGTAAGCAAGCATAAACTAATACAATAACTTTATAGATGGCTCGGAGACAACAGTCAGTATCAAGTCACATAAAGAAACAGACCGTGATCACCTCAACAGGCTCTCAAAACAAAGAATCCAGGGATCTTCTAGATGAAAGTGCATTCCTGGAATTACCTGATGCAGAATACAAAAGTTTAACATACAGAACGCTTCAAGACATCAGGAAGGAAATGAGGCAATACACAGAACAAGCCAACGAACACACAGATAAAGCAATTGAAGAAATTACAAAGATTATTCAGGAACATAATGAAAAGTTTAATAAGCTGGAAAAATCCGTAGACAGACAGCAATCGGAAATTCAGAAGATTAACAATAAAATTATAGAATTAGACAACTCAGTAGAAAGTCAGAGGAGCAGAATTGAGCAAGTACAAGCTAGAATTTCTGAACTTGAAGATAAATCACTTGGCACTAATATATTTGAAGAAAAATCAGATAAAAGAATTAAAAAAAAATGAAGAAACCTTAAGAATCATGTGGGACTCTATCAAGAGAAATGGCCTACGAGTGATTGAGTACCAGAACAGGGAAGGATAACAGAAAATACAGAGAAAATTGTTGAAGATTTGTTGGCAGAAAACTTCCCTGATATTGTGAAAGATGAGAAGATATCTATCCAAGATGCTCATTGAACTCCACATAAAGTAGATGTTAAAAGAAAGTCACCAAGACATATTATAATCAAACTTGCCAAAACCAAAGATAAAGAGAGAATTACAAGAGCAGCAAGGGATAAACGAAAAGTCACCTACAAAGAAGAGCCAATAAGAATAAGCTCAGACTACTCGGCAGAAACCGTGCAGGCAAGAAGGCAATGAGAGGACATATTTAAAAAATTGAAGGAAAAAAATTGCCTGCCAAGAATCATATATCCAGCAAAACTGTCTCTTAAATATGAAGGTGAAATTAAGACATTTCCAGACAAACACAAGTTTAGGAAATTTGTAAAAACCAAACCAAAACTACAAGAAATACTAAAGGGAGTTCTTTGGTTAGAAAATCAATAATATCAGGTATCAACCCAAGACTAGAACACTGGGCAGAGCAGCCAGAAGTCAACCCAGACAGGGAAATCCAAAAAAACAAAGCAAGTGTATATATAAAAAAAAGCCCAAAACAGGCAAACAGCGTTATTATTATATAAAAGAAGACCACATTAAAATAATAAAGAGGGACTAAGAAATGTAATCATACACATTTCATATGGAGAGGAAGATACAGCGATACAAAAAAATAAAAGCTAGTTTTAAATTTAGGAAAATAGGGGTAAATAATAAGGTAACCACAAAGGAGACAAACTATCCTGTTCATCAAAATAAAATACGAGGGAAAAATACAGACACAGCAGAAACAAAATCAACAACTACAAATATTAGGAAAGGACAATATATAAAAAAAACCTACTCAGCGCATAAAATCAAGTGGGAAAAAGAAACTGTCAACAACACACACAAAAAGACATCATAATGATAGCACTAAATTCACACCTATCCATAATTACCCTGAATGTAAATGGACTAAATGCACCAATAAAGAGACAGAGAGTGGCAGAATGGATTAAAAAACAAGATCCGTCTATATGCTGCCTACAAGAGACACACCTTAGACTTAGAGACACAAACAAACTAAAACTCAAAGGATGGAAAAAAATACATCAAGCAAACAACGATCAAAAAAGAGCAGGAGTGGCAATATTAATTTCTGACAAAAGAGACTTTAAAGTTAAATCCATCAGAAGGGATCGGAAAGGACACTATATAATGATTAAAGGGACAATACACCAAGAAGATATAACCATATTAAATATTTATGCACCCAATGACAGAGCTGCAAGATACATAAAACAAACTCTCTCATCATTGAAAAGTGAGATAGACAGCTCCACAATAATAGTAGGAGACTTCAACACTTTCAGTGAAGGACAGGACATCCAGAAAGGAGCTCAATAAAGACACGGAAGATCTGAATGCCACAATTAACCAACTTGACCTCGTAGACATACACACAGCAACACTCCACCCAACAGCAACCAAGTATACTTTCTTTTCTAGTGCACATGGGCCATTCTCTAGATTAGACCATATATTAGGTCATAAAGCAAGTCTTAGCAGAATCCAAAACACTGAAATATTACAAAGCATCTTCTCTGACCATAATGCCATAAAAGTGGAAATCAATAACAGGAAAAGCAGGAAAAAGAAATCAAACACTTGGAAACTGAACAATACCCTGCTCAAAAAAGACTGGATTATAGAAGACATTAAGGATGGAATAAAGAAATTCAGAGAATCCAATGAGAATGAAAACACTTCCTATCAGAACCTTTGGGACACGGCAAAAGCGGTGCTCAGAGGTCAATTTATATCAATAAATGCACACATCCAAAAAGAAGAAAGGGCCAAAATCAAAGAATTATCCCTACAACTTCAACAAATAGAAAGAGAGCAACAAAAGAAACTCACAGGCACCAGAAAAAAAGAAATAATAAAAATTAGAGTTGAACTAAATGAAATAGAAAACAGAAAAACCATTGAAAGAATTAACAAGACCAAAAGCTGGTTTTTTGAAAAAATCAACAAAATTGATAAACCACTTGCCAAAATGACAAAAGAAAAACAGGAGAGGAAGCAAATACCCGAATAAGAAATGTGATGGGCGGTATTACAACAGACCCAATTGAAATTAAAAGAATCATATCAGATTACTATGAAAAACTATACTCAAACAAATTTGAAAACCTAGAAGAAATGGATGAATTCTTAGAAACACACTACCTACCTAAACTAACACAAACAAAGGTAGAACAACTAAATAGACCCATAACAAAAGAAGAGATTGAGCAGGTAATCAAAAAACTCCCAACAAAAAAAAAAGCCCTGGCCCGGACGGCTTCACTGCAGAGTTCTACCAAACTTTCAGAGAAGAGTTAACACCACTACTACTAAAAGGTATTTCAGAGCATAGAAAAGGATGGAATACTACCAAACTCATTCTATGAAGCCACCATATCCCAGATACCAAAACCAGGTAAAGACACCACAAGAAAAGAAAATTATAGACCTATATCCCTCATGAGTGTAGATACAAAAATCCTCAACAAAATTCTAGCCAATAGAATTCAACAACATATCAAAAAAATAATTCACCATGACCAAGTGGGATTCATACCAGTTATGCAGGGATAGTGCAACATTAGAAAAACAATTAATGTAATCCACCACATAAATAAAACAAAAGACAAGAATCACATGATTTTATCAATTGATGCAGAAAGGCATTTGACAAAGTTCAACACTCATTCATGATACAAACTCTCAGCAAAATAGGAATAGAAGGAAAATTCCTCAGCATAATAAAGGGCATTTATACAAAGCCAACAGCCAACATCACCCTACATGGAGAGAGCCTGAAAGCATTCCCACTGAGATTGGGAACCAGACAAGGATGCCCATTATCACCACTCTTATTCAACATTGTGCTGGAATTCCTAGCCAGAGCAAGTAGGCTAGATAAAGAATTAAAGGGCATCCAGATTGGCAAGGAAGAAGTAAAAGTACCTCTATTTGCAGATGACATGATCTTATACACAGAAAACCCTAAGGAATCCTCCAGACAACTACTGAACCTAATAGAAGAGTTCAGCAGAGTATCGGGATACAAGATAAACATACAAAAATCAGTTGGATTCCTCTACACCAACAAAAAGAACATCGAAGAGGAAATCACCGAATCAATGCCATTTACTGTAGCCCCCAAGAAGATAAAATACTTAGGAATAAATCTTACCAGAGATGTAAAAGACTTATACAAAGAAAACTACACTACACTTCTGCAAGAAACCAAAAGGGATTTACAGAAGTGGAAGAACATACCTTGCTCGTGGATAGGAAGACTTAACATTGTGAAAATGCCTATTCTACCAAAAGCAATCTATACATTTAATGCAATTCCGATCCAAATCCCAATGACATTATTTAATGAGATGGAGAAACAAATCACCAACTTCATATGGAAGGGAAAGAGGCCCCGGATAAATAAGACCTTACTGAAAAAGAAGAACAAAGTGGGAGGCCTTACTTGACCTGATTTTAGAACCTATTATACCACCACAGTAGTCAAAACAGCCTGGTACTGGTACAACAACAGATACATGGACCAATGGAACAGAATTGAGAATCCAGACATAAATCCACCCACATATGAGCAGCTGATATTTGACAAAGTCCCCAAAACAGATAAATGGGGAAAGGACAGTCTTATTAACAAATGGTGCTGGCAGAACTGGATATCCAGCTGCAAAAAAATGAAACAAGACCCATATCTCACTCTATGCACAAAAACTAACTCAAAATGGATCAAAGACCTAAATATAAAATCTAAAATGATAAAGATCATGGAAGAAAAAATAGGGACAACATTAGGAGCCCTAATACATGGCATAAACAGTATACAAAACATTATAAAGAACGTAGAAGAAAAACTAGATAACTGCGAGCTTCTAAAAATCAAACACCTATGCTCATCCAAAGACTTCACCAAAAGAGTAAAAAGACTACCTACAGACTGGGAAAAAGTTTTTAGCTATGACATTTCTGATCGGCGCCTCATCTCTAAAATCTACATGATACTGCGAAAACTCAACTGCAAAAAGACAAATAACCTAATTAAAAAATGGGCAAAATGTATGAATAGACACTTCACTAAAGAAGACATTCAGGTAGCTAACAGGTATATGAGGAAATGCTCACGATCATTAGCCATTAGAGAAGTGCAGATCAAAACTACAATGAGATTTCATCTCACTCCATCAAGGCTGGCATTAATCCAAAAAACACAAAATAATAAATGTTGGAGAGGCTGTGGAGAGATTGGAACACTTGTACACTGCTGGTGGGAATGTCAAATGGTACAACCACTTTGGAAATCGATTTGGCGCTTCCTTAAAAAGATAGAAATAGAACTACCATATGATCCAGCAATCCCACTCCTTGGAATATATCCTAGAGAAATAAGAGCCTTTACACGAACAGATATATGCACACCCATGTTTATTGCAGCACTGTTTACAATATCAAAAAGATGGAAGCAACCAAGGTGCCCACCAACAGATGAATGGATAAATAAATTATAGTATATTCACGCAATGGAATACTGAGCATCGATGAAGAACAGTGAGGAATCTGTGAAACATTTCATAACATGGAGGAACCTGGAGGGCATTACGCTGAGTGAAATTAGTCAGTTGCAAAAGGACAAATATTCTATAAGACCACTATTATAAGAACTTGAGAAATAGTTTAAACTGAAAAGAAAACATTCTTTTGTGGTTACGAGAGGAGGGAGGGAGGGAGAGTGGGAGAGGGGCATTCACTAATTAGATAGTAGATAAGAACTACTTTAGGTGAAGGGAAAGACAGCACACAGTACGGGGAGGTCAGCGCAATTAGACTAAACCAAAAGCAAAGAAGTTTCCTGAATATATTGAATGCTTCGAAGGCCAGCGTAGCAGGGGCAGGGGTCTGGGGACCATGGTTTCAGGGAACATCCAAGTCAATTGGCATAATAAAATCTATTAAGAAAACATTCTGCATCCCACTTTGAAGAGTGGTGTTTGGGGTCTTGAACGCTAGCAAGCAGCCATCTAAGATGCATCCACTGGTCTCAACCCACCTGGATCAAAGGAAAATGAAGAACACCAAGGACGCAAGGTGATTACTAGCCCAAGAGACAGAAAGGGCCACATGAAGCAGAGACTACATCATCCTGAGACCAGAAGAACTAGATGGTGCCCAGCTACAACCGATGACTGCCCTGACAGGGAACACAACAGAGAACCCCTGAGGGAGCAGGAGGGCAGTGGGATGCAGACCTCAAATTCTCATAAGACCAGACTTAATGGTCTGACTGAGACTAGAAGGACCCCGGTGGTCATGGCTCCCAGACCTTCTGTTGCCCCAGGACAGGAATCATTCCCGAAACCAACTCTTCAGACATGGATTGGCCTGGACAATGCGCTGGAGAGGGATGCTGGTGAGGAGTGAGCTTCTTGGATCAGGTGTACACTTGAGACTATGTTGGCATCTCCCGCCTGGAGGGGATACAAGAGGGTGGAGGGGGTTAGAAGCTGGCAAAATGGATACAAAAAGAGAGAGTGGAGGGAGAGAGTGGGCTGTCTTATTAGGGGGAGAGTAATTGGGAGTGTGTAGCAAGGTGTATATGGGTTTTTGTGTGAGAGAGTGACCTGATTTGTAAACTTTCACTTAAAGCACAATAAAAATTGTAAGAAAGAAAGAAACCAAATGACGGATCACATTGGGAAAATGTGCTGCAAAAGACCTGTTTAAAGTGTTAAAAAGCAAAGATGTCACTTTGAGGTCTAAGGTGCCCCTGACCTAAGTCATGGTATTTTCAATCGCCTCATACACATGCAAAAGGTGGGCAATGAATAAAGAAGACTAAAGAAGAATTAATGCCTTTGAATACGGTGTTGTAGAAGAATATTGACTACACCAAGGACTGCCCAAAGAACCGAGAAATTTGTCTTGGAAGAAGCACAGCCAGAATGCTCCTTAGAAGTGAGTATGTTGAAATTTTGTCTCATGTACTTTGGACATGTTATGAGAAGGGACCAGTCCCTGGAGAAGGACATCATGCTTGGTAAAGTAGAGGGTCAGTAAAAAAGAAGAAGGCCCTCAATGAGATGGAGGGACACAGTGGTTGCAACAATGGGCTCAAACATAGCAAGGATTGTGAGGATGGTGCAGGACTGGGCAGTGTTTCGTTCTGCTGTACACGGGGTTGCTATGAGTCAGAGCTGACTGGACTGCACCTAGCAACAACAACGACACACCTGTGGTTATAATCCCATTTGGGAATATTTTATTATTATTATGTTAAAAGGCAGTATTAGTGTAGGGTGTGTTTTAAGCCAATCACTTTTGAGATAGGAAAGAGCAGATTAGTTAGAGGAGCAAGCAGAGAGAGACAAGGGAAGTTAGATACCATACCTCATGAAGAGCAAGAAGCCAAGAAACAGAAGCTGCGAAGGGACAAAAACCTTCCCCCAGAGCCTACAGAGAGAGAGCCTCCCCCTAGAGCTGGCACTCTGAATTCAGACTTTTATTCTTCTAAACTGTGGGAAAATACATTTCTGTTTGTCGTATTTCTCTTACAGCAGTACTAGATAAGTAAGACCGCCACCTAGAACAGCAGAGGTGCTAGCCGGGGGTGTAGGGTATCCAGAGTGAGTAACAGAGGAGGGAGGTGATGAGTGTAAACTGCTGCCTGGAAAACAGCTGCAGATATGGGGGCCAGGGCTAAGGTTCACTCCACCAACCTTCCTCTTAGAAGCTTCCTCCAGGAAGACGCCCAGCATCATCCTAAAGAATGCGTTACCAGGACTAATTAATAGCCAGCAGTTCCAAGCAGTGCCATGGATGGGCTGTAGTGGTGCACCCACCAGCTCCCCACGCCTTCAGGACGGAAGCACTCACTTACGCAGCTGCTCGGGGGTGTTGACAGCTGGCTCCTTGCAGTTGACTTGCGCTCCCAGCAACTGCCTTCAGCTGAAGACAGCCATGTTGCCCAAGGTCAGATCTCCTTCCTGGAAGCAGCTCATGTCCAGTGACTGGTTGAAGTGGGGGTAAAAAGGCCATTCCCTTCCCCCCAATTTGGGACGAGTCCATAGGGCAACCCCTGCCCCAGCTATCCTCATGGGCTGGGGCATGTGCTGTGACTGTATCACATTCCAACTTCTCTCTCTGCTGTTTTCACTCCCCACTGGGACTGATCCCAAGAGCGCTTCCCAACAAATTCCCTGCACCCGAATATCTCAATGAGAATCTACTCCCTAGGAAACCCAACCTGAGAGGAGATGCTCCATAACGATTTGTTGAATGGGATCAAACTAAGCTGCCTCTACTGTGGTGTCAACTTTGTACCTACCATAGAGGAATCCGCCTAAGACTCCCGTCCAGGGGAGGTGTTCGCCAGTGATAACACCCAGAGCATGGGTGAGTGCACCATCCTTGAATAGGTGGAGGTGTCTCTTCTGGGACAGGTGGGTGGCAGGTAAGGATGGGACGCAATTAGCATGCCTTCCTGTCTTAGCTTCCTAGTGCTGCCATAATGAAAACCACCACACATGGGTGGCTTTAAAGGCTAGAAGTTTTTCGTCTCACAGTTGTGGAGGCTAAAAGTCCAAGTCAGGTTTTCAGCTGTGCTGATTCCTTCCGTGGCCTCTCTCCTAGTTTCCGGTGCCTGCTGGCAATCCTTGCTGTTCCTTTACTTGTAGACCAGTCTTCACACAGCGTCTGTCTTCCCCTTGTGTGTGTCTCTGTGTTTATGCAGCTTTTTTTTATAACTCAGAAGTGATTACGTGGTGGGTCAGTGGTAGAATTCTCCCCTCCCATGTGGGAGACCCAGGTTCCATCCCCAACCAACGTACCTCACGTGCAGCTACCACCCGTCTGTCAGTGGGGGCTCGCGTGTTGCCATGATGCTGAACGGGTGTTAGTGGAGTTTCCAGACTAAGATGGACTAGGAAGAAAGGCCTGGCAATCTACTTCCAAAAATCAGCCAATGAAAATCTTAGGGATCACAATGGATTGCTCTCCCATCAGTCATGGGGATGGCAGAGGACTGGGCACTGTTTCGTTCACTTGTGCATGAGGTCACCATGAGCTGGGGGCTGACTTGATGGCAGCTAACAACAACAACTACTCTGGTATGGACTAATTAAGATAACAAAACAAACCCCCCATTTCCAAACGGGGTCATATTTACAGGTACAGGTGTTAGGACTTCCACAGTTCTTTTGCAGAAGGGACACAACTCCATCCATAACGCGTTCCTTCATGGGTCTCAGGGTAGTTATCACATTCTCTTTGTGATTGTCCCTGCTGACAGAGGTGTAGCGGGGTGAGGGGGAGAGGGGCAGAAAGGGGCACTTGCCCCCCCCCCGGCACAAGTCCGAGGGGGTGCCAGACGAAGCACCAAATGACATTCCAGGGAGCCACGAATATGAAAGGCACCTGACTGAGGCAGCCGGACAAGTGGGGAGAAGGCATTTCTGCGGGTGCATTGCACCACCAACGTCTATTCATCACGAAATCGGGGGTGGGGGGTGGGGGAGACAACTTAGGGCTTGCCCCTGGGTGCCCGTTACCTCCCCTACGCCTCTGCCTGCTGACCACCCCAGCTAAGCAGTCTCCTGTCCTGGCGCTCCGTGTCTCCCGCTGCGGGCACTTAACACTGTAGTCAACCCTTTACTTGTTTTACTGTCTGTCTGTCCTTCTAAAACTTAAATCTCATTAGGGCAGAAAGCTCACCTACCTTGTTTACTGTTATCTCCTTACCAACTAGTAGAGTGTCTGGCCCCAAACAGGTGCTCAGTAAACCGTGTGGTTTCAGGGCACAGGCTTGAAGTCGGACGGCCTCATTCGACCACTCACTGGCTCCAGAGCCTGGGGCACCTACTCCAGCTCACTGAGCTCGGGTCTCCAGTCTGTAAGATGAGAATGAAGGAGCATGGTTGTGAGATACCGGAGATGATCCAGTAATAACGCACGTCTCTGTGGGCTGGAGCCTACTCGACCACACGTAACAACAACAAAGCACGTGGCACGGTGCACGCACAGAGAAAAATGCAATTATAGGTGCTTGCCGTTGTTAGCCGCCATTAAGTCACCCCCAGCTCATGGCGACCCCACTCCCAACAACACAAAATGCTGCCTGGTCCTGTGCCGTCCCCATGCTCAGGTGTGGAGCAGGCTGTTGTGACCCACAGGGTCTTCACTGGCTGATTTTCAGAAGTAGATCACAGGCCTTTCTTCCTGGTCCGTCTTAGTCTGGAAGCTCCCCCGAAACCTGCTCAGCATCATAGCAACACGCCAGCCTCCGCTGACAGACGGGTGGTGGCTGCGATGAGGTTGGAATCAAACCTGGGTCTCCTGCGTGGAGGGCAAGATTTCTACCCCTGAACCACCACTGCCCCCCAAAACGGCACAAATTTATAGGTAGGGGAGCAGAGGGCTGGCGGGATCCACCCCGAGATCCTTTACTGACCTAGAAGGAAGAGCCATCTGCCAGGGGAAGATGTTGGAGGCTTTGGATGTAAGCCAGAGGGGAGAAGGAGGCTTGCCGAGTGGAGGAGCAGCTGGCTCTGGCTAACAGGGCTTTCTAGGGTCACCACACATGTGGCTGTGGGATTCTGTCCATCAGCGCATAGAAGCCGGGTGAGGGGTGGAGGAGACAGGTGGCTGTGTAAAGCCCCAGCTGGGCTTCTGCCCACTGAGTAGGACGGAAGGACAAAGGGGCAGAGCAGTTGAGGGCTCTGGCACGAGAATGTCCCAAACACTGTCCTGTGCGGTCTGGAGGTCTCAAGATGAGAACTCAGGAAGGGCTGGTCCCCAGGGCCAAGTCGAGGGCGTGGAGCTCAGGATGAGGTCAGGGAGGGGGTGCGGCAGCCCGGAGGCGTGAGAGAGCTGGTGTAGAGGAAGCTGTGGTCAGAGTGGGACCCTGGAGGAGGCTGGAGCTGTCCGTGTGATGACAAGGTCCAGGGTGTGGGTGGTGGAGCCAGTGGAGGTGAAGGTCACCGGACCCAGGAGGAGGTGTGGGAGGGCACGGATCTGCCGGCCGCCTCCTGGGTCTCCTTTGTTCACGTCTTTCCCCTCCTCTCTGGGGGCCTCATGTGCATGACTTCCGGGGGGCCATCCTCCTCCAGATGACTCCTCGAATTGCCTCCCTGGCACTCACCTCTTGCCCCCGCTCCCCCATTCTCCTTTACGTTTTGTCTTCTCCCCACCCTGTGAACGCTCCGGCCACCACTTACGACTCCGCATTTCTCCAACCAACTTAGCTTTCTTTATCCCAAAGCCCTCCCTTTCCTAACCACCCTATCATTTCTTCCCAATCCCCCAATTCTTATGTCACTCGTTTCCTCTCCCTTTTTGCTGTTTTTGTTCCCACCATCGTGTCTGTTGTGGACTCTCATGAATGAATTTGTCCAATGGCATTTCTAAGATAAGGTCTTTTCTTTTGGTTTTCAGAGCTAACCAAAACCAAAAACACCAACCATTGCCATCAGTCGATTCCGACTCATGGCGACCTTATAGGACAGAGTAGAACTGCCCCATAGGGTTTCCAAGGAGTGGCTGGTGGATTCAAACTTCTGACCTTTTGGTTAGCAGCCGAGCTCTTAACCACTGTGCCACCAGGGCTGCAGAGCTAAGAACTTCCCAAAGAACTGGCCTCACAGACAAAGTGAGAGTTGAAGAACGGGCTGAATCAAGGCTGTGTGTATAGGGGTGGGGGGTTGAGGGGCAGGGGAAAGAGTTTGGGAAGAAGCCAGGAAATGGGGCCGAAACAGCCCAGCTTGGTAATCAGACAGATGTGGGGTCCAGGCCTGGCTTGGTTGTCCATGGTGGTGGGACCTCAGACAAGTCACTTCTGGCAGCTGCAATGTGTTGAAGAAAACACCATGCAATGAGGGATCTCGTAAATACTGTTCTTGCTGAAGTTAGCTGTTAGTGCCTGACAGGTAGTCAGAACCTGGTGTCTGTCCATTTGCTCCCTTCCATAAAGTGACTCCAGCTGGAGCCTTACCTGCCTTGCACTGGAAGGTGGAATAGGCACTGGGCTATTCATCCAAGTAGCCTTCAAGTCTCAGTTTTCTCATCTGTAAAATGGGGTTACTGATATCTGCTTAGTCCACTTCACAGGGCCATTGGGAGAACCAAATATGATTAACCCCAAATATGATTATGTAGGTGAAAATACTTTGTGAACTATGAAATTTAGCTGCTAGTAAGCTAAACTATTGCCCCAGGCTTCTCAATACACACCTATTGCCAGCATAAACCCCTTCAGTCTGGGTCCAAATATCATGCAGGACCTTCCTGGTGGTGGCTTGTTGGTAGAGACCTGTGATTAAGAACGGGGCTCTGGAGTCCTGCTGCCTGTGTCCAAACCTCCTTACTACTGGCTGTGTGAGGTGACTCAGTTTCCACATCTGAAAGGTGGGGTGGAAAGTGGTGACAGGACCATCTCATTGGGTTATTGTGAGCATCACAGGAGACAGTGTGGGACGCTCTTAGGACAGCATCTGACATGTGGTGAGTGCTCAATAAATGTTAGCTATTATGGTGGCATAGTGGTTGAGCTCGGCTGCTAACCAAAAGGTCAGCAGTTCAAACCCACCAGCTGCTCCTTGGAAACCCTATGGGGCAGTTCTACTCTGTGCTATAGCCTCACTATAAGTCAGAATCCACTCAACAGCAACGGGTTTTTTGTTTTTTTTTTTTAATTATTATTATTCACCACCCATCTGTCAGTTTGTTGTACTGTTGTGGCTCACATGTTACTGTGATGCTGGAAGCTAGACTACTGGTATTTCACATACCAGCAAAATTACCTATTGTGGACAGATTACAGCGGAGCTTCCAGACTAAGACAGACTAGGAATAAAGGACTGGCGACCTACTTCTGAAAATTAGTCAATTAAAACCTTATGGATCAAACAGAACATAGCCTGACTTGCTTGCTCTGGACACACCATCAGAAGGGCTCAATGGCTGGAGAAGGACGTCGTGTTTGGTGAAACGGAGGCCTGCGAGGGGCAGGGAGTGTCTCCGTGAGGTGACTGGCCTAACAGCTACAATGATGGACTCTAACATGCCAGTAACTGTGAGGACGGCACAGGACCAGGCAACATTTCCTTCTGTTGTATTTTGGGTCGCCATGAGTTGGAAAACGGAAGAAAAGAAGTCTTTTCAAGCATAGGTTTAAATAGGTTGTAATGATCTAACTATCCAGTGACCAATTATTATCCAATTTGGTCAAATTCACCCCACCACCTAATTGGCCACATTTTTTCCCCAAACGTGGCCACCTCTGTCATCTGTTCCCCCAGGATGGTCGCGCAACTTGATGTCCCCACTGGACCCCACAAGGGTGGCCCTTCATCCGCAGAGTCACCCCCCTCACGTGCCTCCTTTGTTTTTTTTTACTTTGACCCTACATACAAATCCTGCCACCCCAGACACTACCATCCAGAAAAAAGAAGTCAAGTAACTGACTGCGGGGCCATTTTCCGCTTAGGCTTCTGGGAGGGGAGACGTTTGTACAGGATCTGGGAAGGGAAGTGAGACCAAGGGTAGACAGGGGGCCGAACAGCTCTCATAACTTATGGGGCGCAGGAATTCCTGGCTGCCGCTCCGTAGCCAGAGGGCTCCATTTGCTCCCGTACAGGCATCTCTCCTTTCTGCCTCCCAGCGACAGCACAGGCCTTTCCCTGCACCTGGAATGTTTCCATCCCCACCCTGCACCCTGTCAAGGCCTCTGGTACAATGCAAGTCAGTACTGCCCCCCAAACCTCTCCAAGCCAGCCCCTCCCCTGCCACCCGCATGAATCAGCCCAGAGTCAGTCCTCACTCTGCATGTGGCCACTTCCTTGCTTTCTTCACTTTGACGATTAGGGCCATTATTCATTATTCGCGTCCTGTGTGTTTCTTTGTTTCTGTTACCTATGCTTAAAAAGGTTTCTTTTCCTTTTCCCTCAGTGAAGTCACCCTCATACATTCTGCCCCCTGCCGTAAGCCTTGCCACATGTGTAGGGAATAAAAGGTGGCAGACGCCCAGGGCTGGCAATCTAGGTGAGAGAGACGAAGACGCAGGTGTCTCCGAGGCAGGTGGGAGAAGTCACGAACGGACAGGCAACGTCCCTGGGAGGCAGGGGCTGGAGGCCCTCACCTCTAGGACAGGGGTGTCCCGGGGGCCGACCAGAGCCATGGCTGACCTCTGGGGCTCCCCCCGGACCCCTCGCAGAGGCCCGTTTCTATGGACTCCTTTTTAACCTGCTTCAAACCCCGACAGACACACTGCTGTGCCATAAACGCCATCGCCACACAATGCCAATGACAGGTTTGCAAAAGAGGAGGAAGTTAATTGAGGAGGCAGGGGCAGGGAGAGAAGAGAAAAGACCACTTAGGAAAAAAGCAAAAATACGTGTCAGGAAGAATTTTGGATTTCTTTTTGCTGGAGGATATTTGCAGAAAGCGCACGAGCAAGCAGTCATTGGAGACCATAGAGTGACACCTAGTGGACACTTGGGGAAGTACTTCCTGCGAGAACCTGGCTCCTGCCCTCATCAGGTGTTTGTTCTGAAAGGTGGGTTGAGAGTGCTGGGGACACCAAGTACCAGGGAAACCTGGGGCCGATGCCACTCTCCCAGAGCTGGCATCATCCCCCTCTCGGAGGAGCCTGGAAAGAGCACGGGGTGAGGATTCTGAATCAGTCCTGACTTACACACCAGCGAGGGGACCTGAGTCCAGAAACCTCAGCTTGCAGGGACCTGGAGTCTGTCAGTAGTGAGGAGAGGGCTCTTTTTCTGCTCAACGTTCTGTGATTCTTGTCCTCTGCTGGCATAATTCAACTTGCCCCCATCCCACCACCCACAGCCCCTGTCTCCACTCCTCCGCCTGCCCTGCTGCAGAATCGGAGTAAGCTCGGAGGAAAGGCACTGTTTCAAGACACTCAGAGGACGAGACTCCATCTTTAAAGCTCTCTGTATAGCCCATGGAAACCCTGGTGGTGTACTGGTTAAGAGCTACGGCTGCTAATCAAAAGGTTGGCAGTTCGAATCCACCAGGAGTTCCTTGGAAACTCTATGGGGCAGTTCTACTCTGTCCTTTAGGGTCACTATGAGTCAGAATTGACTCGATGGCAATAAGTTTGGTTTGGTTTGGATATAGCCCATTGAGGGCAGTGGTGGTTCTATGGTAGAATTCTCTCCTTCAATGCCTGGGCTTGATTCCTTGCCAATGGACCTCGTCGAGAGCCACCACCCGTCTGTCAGTGGAAGCTTGTGTGTTGCTATGAGGCTGAACAGGTCAGTGGTGCTTCCAGACGAGGGCAGACTAGGAAGAAAGGCATGGCGATTAATTGACTTCTGAAAATCATCCAGTAAATCCCATGGATCGTAACAGTCCGATCCTCAACCGATCACGGGGATGGTGGAGGACTGTGCAGTACTGCTATGAGCTGGGGGCCAACTGGACAGCAGCTAAGAGCTTGGCTGCTGACCAGAAGGCCCGTTTGAATTCATCGGCTGCTCCTTGGAGACCCGATGGGGCAGCTCTATCCTATCCTGTAGGTTTGCTGAGTTGGAAGTGACTCAGTGGCAACGGGTTTGATTTGGTATAACAACAACATGGAGACTCGACAGAAGATTAAATCAGAGAATAGACGTCAAGCCGCAGTCCAGTGCTTTCCTGGTTGGGAAGGGCTCCGAAAAGGTAGATCAGGGGGAGGAGCCCTGGACCTTGAGGCAGGATTCCAGTCCTGTCTAAACGTAAGCACTTTTGGGGGAAGGCTGGGCGCTCCCTGCTCAGTGGTCCTTCTAGAAAGTTCTCCCCACTCCTTTGTCAAAATCGACTTCTCTACAACTTCACCCCATTAGTCCTTGTTCTGCCTTCTGAAGCAATTCAGAATAATGTTTTTCTTCTCCTTTTCTTCTTTTTATGCAACGCCTGCAAACAGCTTTCATGTTCCCTGTAAATACTGTCATCTTTGGGCTAAATGTGCCCAATTTCCTTTGTTCTTTAGAGCATTAGTTCTCAACCAAGGCCAATTTTGTCCCCCAGCTGGGACTTTCGGCTATGTCTGGAAACATGCTGGGTGTCACACCCCGAGGAGGGAGGGCTGCTACTGACATCTAGTGGGGAGAGGCCAGGCATGCACCCTACCGTGCACAGCACAGCCTCTCCCACACACACCACCACACACGCAAGAATTAAACCAAAAAAACCAAGTCTACCGCTGTGGAGTGGATTCCGATTCATACCGACCCCATAGGGCTCCCAAGGCTGTAAATCTCTACGGAAGCAGACTGCCACACCTTTCTTCCTTGAAGCTGCTGGCGATTTTGAATCACCAGCCCTTTGGTTAGCAGTTGATTGTCTTAACTGTGGCATCACCAGGGCTCCTTCAAGAAGAATTACTAAGCCCAAAATGTCCAGAGCGCTTGAGAGTTTCAAGATTTCTTGCCGTTCCTGCTCCCTTCTGTGGACACCCTTCATCTGTCAACATTTCTGTCACGACGTAGGACCAAGCTGGATGGGGTCTGCTTCTCCTTTTGGTCTCTAGATGCCATACTCCTCTCCGAGGAGCCTAAAGATCACGACAGCCTTCCTAGCAATCCTCTGCTCATGTGCTCAGTATGTCCTCAACGGATGTTCGTGAAGCACAAATGTGTAAGCACAAACGTGCATCATCCCTCCCCCCAAAAAACAACCATTTGCCATCGAGTCGATCCTGACCCACGGCGACCCTGTGTGTGTCCGAGTAGAATTGCACCCCATAGGGTTTTCATGGTGGAAGAAGATTTGACCTGTCGGAAGCAGATCACCAGGCTTTCCTTCCAAGGTGCCTGTGGGTGGGTTCAAACTGCCAACCTTCAGGTTAGTAGCCGAGCTCTTAACTGTTTGCACCACCCAGGGGCTACCAGACAATTAAATAAAGGACGTACATTACCAAGAAAAACAAGTGTTATTTTCACAACGAATATTGAGTAAAATGAACAGTTGTATCAGATGAATTCAATTTGAAATGACTACTATGATATAAAGATTTTTTTTTTAAATCATTCCTGTTAACAAAGGCACAACGAAGCCCTGCTGAAGCCCTCCAGAGCAGGCAAAACAAAGAAAAAGGACGCTTTTCAAGTAAAATATGGAAGGTGTGCTCAGAGCTCCCCTAATTATATCTTGGAAGGGAAGCTTTGTCCTATTAACATTCAGGATCGTTTTTCACCAGCTCAGGTTACCCCCTTGAAGATTTTTAGGAAGTTTCATGATATGGAGACATTGTTTAAAAATTGGCTGCTTGACTTCTGCTAAGCAATCAGATACAGAGATCAGATCCGTTTCTGCCCACTTAGTTTGGAGCTTAGCTGGTTATCTCGGGCAAAATGAGTCTGCAACTTCAACTCGGACTTTTAAGAAGTGAGAAGGCTTAGCCTGCTTGTGTGTGTGGGTTTCACAAAGGATCCCCAAGGAAGCCTGGCTGCAGGCGTAGCTGACATATTCTGCGTTCATATCAGAGTATTTACAGAACAACAAATTGCGTTTTTGTTTTATAAACAGGAAGAAGGGGTGCTGGGAAATATACTTTTCTCCCATCCTTAGGTCATGTTCCTTTAAGTCATAAAACTCGAAAGGCAACTGTGGGCTACTCTTGCCCTACCCTGAAGGTTAAGCGTTTGATGGCTGAAAATATCATTAAAACTTATTGAAATGAAGTACACTTGGTTATGGACATGTTTGTATGCTGGGGCAGACTTTGGAGGCACATATTTTTATATGTGGGTCAAGATCTTAAGTCCCCCTCCTGTTTCAGAGCCAGGTCTTCATTCCTGGGGAAAGGAGTGTCTAGCAAGTAGGAATATATTATAAATCACATTTCTAGTGAGAATGACAAAGCTTAGTAACCCTTGCCTTAGGGAACCTGTCCAATTTGTCAGTTAAAATCCAGCCTTCTGATATAAAACGAGCCCATTCATGTTGTGTGAGGGTGAATTCCCCGCAGGAAGAATGTCTTCGGGGAGTTATCAACAATGCCGAGAACAGCAGTAATCTAGGTTGGAATGTGGGGACCTCGGTGTGGAAGGCTTCGGGCCGTTGCCTCAGTTTACCGCCCTGCCTGAAAGCACTCACCCACGAGGGGCCCTTCTTAGGCCCCCTGCCGGCACCAGCACGAGAGGATGGGAACGCAGGCTTCCACCCAGGGGAGCTCGTGCTGCTGAAAAGTATGACACAGGTGGGAATTTGTCGTTTTTACCAACGGGACACTGAAACTATCTAATGCAGGAAACCTAAACCAAGGTAAAAAGTATGTCATTGAAAGGAGAAGGTCGAGACAGCCCGCTTCTATCCGTATTTGGGTATGGATAGGCAGCCCTGGTGGCGCAGTGGTTAAGAGCTCAGCTGCTAACCAAGAGGTTGGCCGTTCAAACCCAGCAGCTGCTCCTTGGAAACCCTGTGGGGCGGTTCTGCTATGTCCTACGGGGTCACTGTGAGTCAGAATCGACTCGGTGGCAATGGGTTGTTTTTTTTTTTAGCTTGACTTTTGATTCTGAGATCTGTCATTTGATGATCCTGAAATATCTAAAGTTCTGGGAATGTGCTCAGTGGACCGCTTTGCCGACGGGCCTCATAGACAGCAAACGAAAACCCATCGCTGTGAAGGCGGCTCTGACTTAGGGCAACCCCGTGCGTTTCGGAGTAGGACTGCCCCACAGGGCGTTCTGGGCTGTACTCTCAACAGAAGCAGATTGCCAGGCCTTCCTCCCGCCGGGTGGGCTCTGAACATCAACTTGTAGGTTAGAGGGTTGTTGTTGTCAGTTGCCGTCGAGACTGTTCTGCCTCCTGGCGGCCCCACGTGGGCAGAGCAGAACTGCTCCACAGGGTTTTCAAGGCTGTGACCTTTTGGAAGCAGATCACCAGGCCACTCTTCCAAGGTGCCTCCTGGTGGGCTTGAACCTCCAA
The DNA here is from genome assembly GCF_024166365.1 of Elephas maximus indicus. Classification (NCBI taxonomy): domain Eukaryota; kingdom Metazoa; phylum Chordata; class Mammalia; order Proboscidea; family Elephantidae; genus Elephas; species Elephas maximus. The sequence continues at coordinate 190,257,295 of NC_064822.1, read as the reverse complement.
CCTCTCAGTTAGTAGTCGAGGGCTTAACCTTGGTGCTACCCAGGGACCTAGCCATTTACAATTCAGGGTGCTAATTAAATTCACCATGTTGCATGACCATCACCACCATCAATTTCCAAAATGCTCTCACCGCCCGAAACCAAAGTTCTGTTCCCATTAGGCAATACCTCCCCCTCCGCCTCCCCCAGCCCCTGGTAACCGCTGATTTACCTTGGTCTCTCTGCACTTGCTCACTCTAGATCTTTTCACGTGAGTGGGATCATACACTACTTGTCCTCTTGTGTGGCTTCTTTCGCTCAGCACAACATTTCCAAGGCTCATCCATGCAGTGGCGTGCCTCCGAACTTCATTTCTCTTTACGACTGCATAGCATTCCGTTGTGTGTATACATATCACTTTCTCCTTATCCGTTCCTCTGTTGACAGCCCTGGAGTTGTTTCCACCTTTTGGCCCTGATGCCCCATCATGCACTGCTGAGTGCTCTGCAAACATCGGCCTGTTTAGACCCCACAGAAACCCTGTTCGGCTGGCAGCACCATGGACCCCATTTTATAGACGCTCAAGCCCGCGTCCAGGCTGCCACTTGTTGGGTCTGGGATTCCAGAGGCTCCCCGGGGCCCAGCACAGGGGACCTTCTTGGAGCATGTTAACGGACGTATGATTCTCCTAACTTATCCCCTCTCAGCAGAGGGAGACACCAGGGCACTGCCCATCAGCCGAGTATGAGCCTGGGTGGAGAACACTGGACCTTAAGAAGATTTTGGTTTTGGTCCCACCCCTGCTTCTCCTGGCTGTGTTTCTTCGGGTAGGTCAGTGAACCTCTCTGAAACGAAGGAGCAGCCCCTCTCTGCCTCTTCTGGGGTGAAGGTGCTCTGTGTCCCTCCGGGCCATGGGCAGAGGAGGGGCGTGGTGATGCTCTCTCCACTGGCTCTGCCGCCCTCCTGTACTCCGGGATTCCCTCCCAGCTCTTGGCCCCCATGAATGTCTGGTGGCCCTCAAAGCTAAGTGTGCTGCCACAAGGACAAAGCCCCTAGCTAACCTCATGGACTGCCCGAGGCCCCCGTTCTGGGACCCCCCAGGCTGCAAGCCCCCTTCTTTCAAAGGGGCGTCTCAGAGGGAAATCCAGACACCACCTTACAGCCAGCACCACCATGGCCCTCTTCTCACCCACTGCCCTCTGCCTCCCCATGCCAGCACCTGCCCTCCACTGAGGCAGCTTGGAGGACAGGCCCTCCAGGGCCCAAGCTTCCTGACTAGGGGCCCCAGAGTCCAAGAATCCATGTCGCTAACCTGGTCCTGAGGGCTGAGGCATTCCTGCCCCCGCCCACCCTGAGGAGACAGAAACCTCTGGGGTGTAAGGAGGGTGCAGCGGGCCAGTTGCCCCCCCAACACTGAGGTCGTGTTGGCCTCTGCTCCCCTGGCTGTTGTAACATTAGCAACCCTTAGAAGTCCACTCTGGCCCTGTGCTCAACAGGCCTTCCAGGCAGGTGCTGTGGCTGTCCCTGGGGCACAGAGAGGCGGAGCGACTCGCTCAGGTCACACAGCTAGGAGGTTGCAGCTGCTGGGCCTCCTGTAGGCAGATTGCACGCTCTGAGCCAGCATCTCTGCCACCCGAGGCCAGGCCCCCCAGGAGGGAAGGATCTTGGACACATTTCAGAGAGGGTGTTTGCAGCGCGGGGGCAGGACCAGGTGAAGGAGGGAGGGGTTCTGAGAAGGTGGTCTGGGGCAATGACGGGGGATAACCCGCTGAGGACAGGTCACTTCTCATAACCTCTGTGGCTGGTGGGGGCCGAGGAGAAAATGCTGGCTCACGGGGCCCAGCCAGGAGTAATAGGAAGCGGGCCCTCCCTGGTGTTGCAACAGGTCCTCCCTGGGGTGCCACCCTCCAGCCTTGGCCGGGCACCTGGCCGGCTCCTTCCCCCATTTGCATCAACGTACCTCAACACAGCCACTGCCACTGCCGTTCTCATCACCCCCTCCCAGCCCTACCCCATTCCCACGAAACCAGGGCACCGACAAAATTCGTGGGTCCCATCACGTGGATTTGCCTCTACTCAAACCTGTTTGCCAAACCAAATGGTGCTTTGTGATTAAGTCAAAGTATCCTTAATGCATTTTCCATTCTCTACAGAAACCACAGCCGCCAGTAAAGAAAAAAAAAAAAAACTCAAAACACACGAAGCACACTTCTCTTGCCTGGTTTGCCATTTTCTTTGATCCATTAAAATCCGAGAGCTCACCCTTCTTCGTTGCTAGAGTGTGAGGCAAAAGGGGGATAATGACCCATAAAGTGGCTGTCCGAGTGTTTGCTTTGCGATGAAAGAAAACGTTTGAGGACTCAGAATAAAGAAGGACTATATAAGTCTCTCCAGATCTCATCAATAATTATATTAATGAATTAATGATTGACTTGCATTTTATATGTCTATTTGCTTTACTATTCATAAGCATACATTGTTTCCTTAGTAACCCTGACATCAGACCAAACTTAATCTATCTGGGAATAAAGGACGCCCTCATTTTTTTTTTCTCAAGAGGAGCATACCACTTCCCTGGCTTCGCCCAGTGTTTACAAAAGGGAAAGTGATGAATTGATATATTCTCAAGGAGCCATTTTTCTTCTTTCCTTTCCTTCCCATTACCATTGAAATCTGACATCTGAAACACCTACTATATCAACATCTAATTCCACCACCTTCCTTCCCAACAATGCCTTTAGTATTAACCAAATACCATTGCTTTCAACAATGTGTATCATTTATTTATCCGTATGTGTGCCATCAACTCCAAACAAAAATGTGCATTTATTTTCTCGGTTGACTTTGAAAACTTTAGTAATCTCATTGCTCAGGAAAGCTCATTGCTCACGTACAGGACTGTGTCGTAGACTCAGTAAGTGCTCAGTTAGGGCTGGTTGATGAGGATGGAAGGTTCTGGATTTACTGAGTAAAAGCTCACTTATCCACAACAGCTCAGATGGCAGCAAGCCAAATTTCCTTGGTGCAAATACTTATAAAAGAATTTGGTCAAAGAGACAAACACAGATGGCTAAGAAGAGAATGAATATAGATTAAGACTCACGCCAACTCAACAAGATTTTCTTTGATCAGTCACTGTTACCGAAAATACTCTTGCGAGACAATTTTGTAATTTTCCCGTTTAGGGACAGTTTATAAAGGAAATAGAAGAGATGGGAAGGAAAACCACCTGCTGCGGAACAACTCAAAGGGAAGGTGGGTGTTTTCCAACAAGCAGAAAGCTGGGCGGCAGGAACAGCTTTTTCCCCGTATCAATGAGCATCTTTTAATTTTTATTACTGTCCCCTTTTCTGCGGTAGCTGCCTTATCTTGGATTGGAGAAACACTGATCACATTCAGGAGACCCTGGGTGGTGCAAACAGTTAAGCACTTGGCTGCTAACCCTGAGGTTGGAGGTTCAAGTCCACCCAGAGGTGCCTTAGAAGAAAGACCTGGTGATCTATTTCTGAAAAATGAGGGATTGGAAATTCCCCAGAGGACAGCTCTGCTCTGACCCCACGGGGTTGCCGTGAGCTGCAGGTGGCTTCACAGGAGCTGGTGACTGCATGGCGGGCAAGGCTGGACTCAGCGGTGAGGGCGGCTAGAAAAAGAGCCGTTTGCGTATTCAGTCAGCCAGATGAGGATGTCCCAGAACACAGCCCTGGGCCTTGGGAGCCCGCGGTGAGGGGGACAGAGACGTCCAGGCGGCAGCATGGAGGAGGGAGCGGTTCCTTCTGCCTGAAGGGTCCGGCGAGGCATCGCCTTACAGTGGTGAAGCCAGGCCTTGTGCAGGGAGACGGAGCAGGCGTTGTCTTACGGCAATTTTCAGATTCCAAAACTACCGCTTCCCGGGGCACATTAGAAAGTCCACTAAAGACAAATGGTTCACTAGTGTGTTGCCCCGTTCCCCCCACCCCCATGTTGGCTCCTCTTCCGGCAGCTGTAGACACCAATAAAGAGCCGACTTCTGAGATACACATTAGTCAGCTGGCCATAAGTATCTGGAATGGGAGTGTGGACCCTGCATCCAGAGGTTTAATATGATTGGAGTTACACAGCGAGAGAAAAGCAAGCTCAGCTGAGAATCACTCATGTCTCTGGTTACCAGGTGTGAGGGTTTCTGGTAAGTGGTGGGACCCTGAAGTATTAGGCTAGGAAAGTTAGAATCCTGTTAGTGGAACTGAGCCGGTCTGGGACTCAAACCACGAGAAACCACTCAAATTTTCCATTGTTTTACCAACCTGGCCCTGGCTTGTCTAAAGTTTGATCCAGGTTTTGAGGCACTGGTACTTTTTATGAACCTTGCTTGGCTTAAGTGTTTGTAGGGGAACTTGAAACCAACCAGTTGTGTCCCCTGCCATCTCATTTTCCAGTAAAAATTTGAGCAAGCCTTTTTATAAATTGCCCCCAGGTCAGGGCAGCTTACCTGCAGCTAGGTGCCTGGTGAACGGGCAGAGAGTAACAGTTGGCTCGAAACAGGGCCAACAACAATAATTGTGTTGTGTGGACGAAGAATATTGAATATCCCGTGGCCTGCCAAAAAATGGACAAATTAGTCTTAGAAGAAATACAACCAGAATGTTTCTTAGAAGCAAGGATGGCGAGACTCTGGCTGGCTTACTTTGGACATGTCGTCAGGAAAGACCAATCACTAGAGAAAAACTTCACGTTTGGTGAAGTGGGGGGTCAGTGAAAACAAGGGAAATCCTCAGTGACGTGGATTGAGACAACAGTCAAAACAATGGACTCAGACATGCCAACGATCATGGAGGCGGCATAGGACTGGACAACACCTTATTCTGTTATATACAAGGTCACCATCTTGATAGCAACCAACAGCAACAGAGACATGGAGGAACAAAAGTTTTGCCAGCCTATTCTAACAAAACACTACCTAACTCTCTCCCTGTCTGACCTGCGCCCGCTAAGCAAACAAGGAAGACTTCAGAAGCTCTTGGAGCCAACTGCTGCTTTGCTTCTAAACTTATTTTGTGGTTCTCCCCACTTCCCCTCGCACCTCTGCATCCTCTCTGAAAGATTGCAACGCCTGGTTGATCACATTCCGGAAGACTTACGGAGACAAGTCAAGGGCGCTTATTTAAGGCCGCCCAGTAAATGGTACAGTCCCCATCTTGCTGCTGTTCCTCTCTTTGGGTTAAATCCATGTATTTAGGGGATTTAAAAGTTTCTAGACAGCTTGTTCTGATGCACGCCTGGAGAAGATCGCTACGCTTCCCCAACCAGCAAAGGCTGTTTACAGCTGCTGTCTGCTCTGTGCTCAGTACCTACTGTAGACAGGACCACAGGTTTGCCCTGAAATGCAGCGAGAACGCACAGGCCCCAGGCCCAGAACAAGCCCCAGTCACTTACCTCTGCTTTTCTCGGGACCTTTTCTTTTTTCTTAAAGACCCAGTTATGCAAACTTCAACTGTAGTTTTAAAAAAGGAACGGCCCAATGCAAACAAATACCATAGTATCTTGATTAAAGGGGAAAACCCCATCCGAGAACATGCATTTTTCTTTTTCCCCCAAAAGTTTTGAGAGGCACTGGAGGAGCCCTGGTGGCCACCACCCGTCTTTCAGGGGAGGCTTGCATGTGGCTATGATGCGGAATATGACAACGAATAAGGAAGACTGAAGAAGAATTCATGCCTTTGAATTACAGTGCTGGCGAAGAATATTGAATACACCATGGACTGCCAGAGGAACGACCAAATCTATCTCGGAAGGAGCACAGCCAAAATGCTCCTTAGATACCAAGATGGCGAGTACTACATCTCATGTACTTTGGACGTGTTATCGGGAAGGATAGTCCCTGGAGAAGGATAAAGTAGAGGGTCAGCAAAAAAGCGGAAGACCCTCAACAAGATGGATTGACGCAGTGGCTGCAGCAACGGGCTCAAGCGTAACAGTTGTGAGGATGGCGCAGGTCTGGGCAGCGTTTCGTTCTGTCGTACGTAGGGTCACTGTGGGTGGGAACCCACTCAATGGCACCTCACATGATGCTGAACAGGTTTCAGCAGAGCTTCCAGACTAAGACGAACTAGGAAGAGAGGCCTGGTGATCTACTTCCAAAAAATCAGCCAGTGGAAACCCTATGGATCACAATGGCCTGATCCCATTGTGATTGGGGTCACCATGAGTCAGGGGTCTCCATGAGTCAGGGGTTGGCAGGACAGCAGCTACCAAATGAAACAAACAAAAAATTTGCAGAAAAGGAACCCAGAGCTCAGCAAGGCCCAGGGATTTGTCCCAGGTCATACAGCCAGCACAAGGCCAATTTGGAAATTAAACTCAAGTCTCTAAGACTTCAAAGCATACACAATTATTTTCCATTTTCAGCTCTTACAGCAATTTATTATGTAAGGGCATTAAGTACAAATGTAAATATAATCAACATGACTGCTTCTTCGAACGCCTGTTTCTCACCAGGGTTGCCTTTGGCCAAAGACAGATGACATTAGCAACACCTTGAGACACAGCCGCCCTTCAGGAATCTAAGGGAATCTTTCCTAATTCAAGGTCATGTTGTTCTTGTTAGGCGCTGTCAAGTCAGTTCTGACTCATAGCAAACCTATGTACAACAGAATGAAATACTGCCTGTCCTGTGCCATCCTCATAAACGTTGTTATGCTTGAGCCCATTGTCGCAGCCACTGTGTCGATCCACCTCGTTGAGGGTCTTCCTCTTTTCCGCTGACCCTGTACTTTGCCAAGCATGATACCCTTCTCCAGGGACTGATCCCTCCTGATAACATGTCCAAAGTATGTGAGACATAGTCTCATCACCCTTGCTTCTAAGGAGCATTATGGTTGTACTTCTTCCTAGGGTCATGAGGTCACAAAAAGATACTCCAATCCACCAGTGTGGCAATTTGTGTTATCAGACACTGACCCAGGAGGTGCTCACCTTGTGGGATGCCCTGTAGTTGTAGGATTTTGACTCTGGCTATGCTGCCTCCCCACCCTCATCCCCAGGGACCTGGTGCCCATGTGCCTGGCCAGGCTGATCCTGTGGCCACCTTTCTCCAGGGTAGCCTCAGTTAGTAGGAATCAGAGCTTACTGCTCCGCAAACCAGTGCTGAGCTGGCCCCTGCTGGTGTCTGAGGTATTTCTTGGCCCAGTCTCTCATCACGTCCTAGTTTCTGTGACTTTTATTTTCCAGGGTCGACCCTGAACTACACACTAAGGTAACTTCTTGAGACAAAGTTTCTGTGACTTTTATTTTCCAGGGTCGACCCTGAACTACACACTAAGGTAACTTCTTGAGACAAAACAATAGAAGTGCATTCTTGGTTTAAAGTTAGGTCATAATCTCAGGCTCTGTATCAGGCAGGAAAATAAACACTGGGCCACCCCACCCTCGCCGTGGAAGTGAACCTGAACACAACACCTCTCCTTTTGCAGCGCCTGTTGGAGGAATAACCATAAAAGCCAAACCCAGTGCCGTCGAGTCGATTCCGACTCATAGCAACCCTACAGGACAGAGTAGAACTGCCCCGTAGAGTTTCCAAGGAGCGGCTGGCGGATTTGAACTGCCGACCCTTGGGTTAGCAGCTGTAGCACTTAACCACTACGCCACCAGGGTTTCCTGGGGGGATAAGGAATCACTTTTAAGGCGGGGTTACCTAGAGGAAAATGAGACAATTTGCCCTTGACCCTCAAGGAAAAGATGAGATAGTACACTTTTCCAGTGGGGGCAGGGTATGGCTGGTGAGCGGTTTCTTCAGACCTTGGTCTGGTCTGATGGTGGAGGGTCACACCTGGGGCCGGCCACTCAGTGACCATGGACCTCCAGGCAAACTAGAGAGTCCTGGCTGCTTCTCCCCACACCGTCTCCTCCTCCTCTGCCTCTTCTGTCTCCGTTTTACTAATACTCACTTATTTCTTGTTCTGTTAATCACTGTAGACTGAATCTCACTTCTGGTCTCTGAACATTCTTTTCTCAGAGTACCCTGTTCTTGTTTTACAAATGCAGTACCGTGTCCAATCTCTCTAAGGATCCTAACTAGAGGTTCTTGTGGTTGTTTCTGAAGCTTTCTCCCATTCCTTTAATTCTGTTAGTTCAGGGATGATTTTTTCTGTTAGTTTACTTTGGTCCCAAATATTGGAGGCTTCCCTCAAATGCCTGCTTTTCCTTGGCCATTTCTCACATATTTTGTAAGGTAGTAACAAGCTGATTCAGAGCTCAGGATGGGGGGGGGCTAATAATTTTTCAGAAGCAGATCTCCAGACCTCTCTTCTGAGGCACCTCTTGGGGGGAAAGGGTGTTTCAGTTTGGAGCAACCAGGTATGCAGTGGCTTGCTAAATGTCGGTAAGATAGGAGGTTTTTTTTTGAGAAGGACTTTAAAAAAAATAATAGTTTGGGTTTTCAGTGAAAGTTTATACAGCAAATTAAGTTCCCATTGAACAATTATTACACAAATTACTCTGTGATATTGGTTACATTTTTTTTGTTTGGGGGCGGATGCCAGCTCACCTGGGGTTCTCGTTGGTGGCTGACTGTTCTAGAAACTGACTTTCGGGGTTATCTCAGACAGACTTGTACTCAAACCGTCCTTCCCCACAGAGCTCTGTGGGCTTGGGTAAGTCACTAAATCTAAGCCTCGGGTTTCTCATCTCTTGTTGGTAGCTGCTGTCGAGGCAGCCCCCGACTAATGGTGAGGCTGTATATGACGGGATTGGATCCTTGCGATCCATAGGGTTTTCATTGGCTGATATTTTAGAAATAGATTGCCAGGCCTTTCTTCCTACTTCTCCTCATAAAGAGATAAGGAGCCCTGGTGGCAAAATAATTAAGTAAAAATTTGGTGGTTCTAACTCACCAGCCACTCTGCCAGGGAAAGATGTGCCAGTCTGCTTCCATAGAGATCTGTAGTCTTGGAACCCTATGGGGCAGTTCTACTCTGTCCTATAGGGTTGCTATGAGTTGGAAGCTACTCAATGGCAATGGGTTTGGTTTTTTGGTTTGAGGGGAACTTGTTAGAAATGCAAATTCTCAGCATGGGTTCAAACCAGACTGAACAGGTTCAAAGCCCAGAATAATTCTAGTAGTTGCTGAGTGGCCCCTCTGCTCCCTCTGGTCTATGCAGCGATGGCAGTATCCAGGCCAGGGTGGGACTCATAGCCGTGCAGCTCACTAGTCATTGGACCACCACCACCATCAAGGGGAGACACCCCAGGTCTGCAGGACCCAGGGGACCCCGGTGCTCCAGGCTCCCGGTTCCTTTTATACAATGCCAAATCCCTTCTTTCTGGAGTTCTTCCTTTGTCTCCTGTACAGAGCCCCCCACAGACTCCTTCTCAGCCCTTCCTCAAGGACAAACCATGTGTTGTTCCCCCTAATTGCAATTTGCCTCATTTGCATGTGGCTTTTCTCATTATAATACCCGGGAACCTGCGGGGGCCATGTTGCCAGGCAACGGGGAGCAGCCTGCCCAGCTTGCTGGCTGTGGAGACCTGGAGCTTCCCCATCGGGGTCCAGCTGTGCTCCCGCCCCTGAGAAGGCAAAGAGCCTGCAGTTTTCCCCCAGCCTGGCTTGTCATGTCTGCTTGTCCACGAGATTTTGTGATCTTTACAGGTCCCCGGACTTGCTCGTTGTCATCGGGCTGACACGGAGTTTGCAGCCACACCTGACGCAGTGAGCCCCTTTCTCACCATGCCACCCCCTCTCCTGGGCCGCCTGGGGTGCCTGGGGTGCTGTCGTCGTTGTTAGATACCGTGAGCCGATCCCGCACCGTGGCGACCTCACGCGTGTCAGAGTGGAATTGTGCTTCCTAGGATTTTCAGTGACTGGTTTTTCAGAAGCAGATCACCAGGCCTGTCTTCCGAGGCCGCTCTGGGTAGCCTTGAACCTCCGATCTTTCAGCTAGCAGCCGAGCGTGTTAGCCATTTGCACCACCAGGGACTCCTGGGGAGGTTATAGTTTTTAGCCGCCGTCATGTCAATTCTGACTCGAGGCAACCCCATGTACGCAGGGTAGAACTGCTCCGTGGGGTTGTCAAGGCTGTGAGCTTTCAGAAGCAGGTCACCAGGCCTGTCTTCCGAGGCGCTTCTGGGTGGCTTGGAACTGCCAACCTTCTGGCTAGCAGTCGAGCACTTAGCTGTTTGTGCCCCCCAGGGGTGCTGAAGGAGGTGAGGGTGGCATCTCAGTCATGGTCACAGCAGGCACCTGTTGTCATTCTCCAGTGGGCCCCTGACACGCACCAGGGACTCAGTGCGTATGTGTCGAGTGTGGTTGTTGCATCATCAAGCCCCGCGAGTCCCATCTCCTGCTGTGTCTCAGGTCTGCTCGCCTCTCCCAGCACCCTTGGCCCTGGGGACTGCAAGTGGCTTCTTCAACTCCCTCTCCCTTCTCCCTCCATTAAAAGCATGTATTTTTAGAAAAACTGGAAGCTCAGGGGCATCTAATTGAATGCTGGATTAACTCTAAACCTTGGTTCCTGCCACACTGTGCTGACTGCGGCCATGAGTCAGGGAGTGCCCCTCTATCGTGTCCACACCCCTGTCGTCTATGTCACAGCTCAACAGGAGAACTGGCCGTGGAGGGCAGGCCTAAGAGACGGTTTGTTGTTGTTGTTGTAAGCTGCAGTTTGAGCCTGCCGCCGACTCGTGGTGACCCCATGTGCAATGGGATTGGACTGTTATGCTCCATAGGGTTTTTGGCCGTAGATCACCAGGCCTTTCTTCCTAGTCTTAGTCTGGAAGCTCTGCTGAAACCTGTTCAGCATCATAGCAACACACAAGCCCCCGCTGACAGACAGGTGGTAGCTGTGTACGAGGTACACTGGACGGGAATTGAACTCGGATCTCCCACATGGAAGGAGAGGATTCTACCCCTGAACCACTGCTGCCCTAGAAGATGGTTAAAAAGCCCATAAATAATCCTCTGGCCACCCTGAGCCAGGCGTCGCATGTGTTTCCCTGTAGTTATTAAGCAGCTGAATGGCTTAATTTTCTCTGCAGACCCTGTAGAGGAAGTGTGACTATATTATGGAATTAACTGAGTGTGGGCAGGGAAGAAGGTCATTTGTGAGAGATGAATTTCAGGTCAAGTTTTTTATGAACTCGAGCTAACACTTACCTGGCTAGTCTAGTCAGATGTGGTTGCCAGATGGCAGCCATGTGGACTTCTCGGAATTGTCAGCATCTGAGCCCAATGTCCATGACAGAGCAGGAGTGGGGCGGGGTGGGGAGGCCCCGGAGAAGAGCCTTTAGGACAACTGCTCAGAGCATAAATGCAGTCTGCCTCAAATGACTGCTACCTTGTAAGGCCACACTGCAAAAAGCAGACCCCATTAACACTTCAAGGGCAAATACAAACAAGAAAGAAATAAAAAGAAACGGTTAAGGCACTCAGCCGCTAACTGAAAGGTCTCAGGTTCAAGTCTACCCAGAAAGGTGCCTCAAAAGAAAGACCTGCCCATCTGCTTCCAAAAAATCAGCCACTGAAAACGTTACGGAGCACGGTTTTAGTGTGACACGCAAGGGGTTGCCATGAGTCGAAGTTGACTCAGTGGCAAGTGGTTTTTGTTGTTGTTGTTTGGTCTGTTTTTTCATTGCAGCTCAGCTTCTTACCTGCCTTGTGACCTTGGTCAAGTCACTCAACCTCCCCAAGGTGTCATCTTCTCACTGCTTGTACAGAACCTAGTAGATCCTCAGTAAGTATCAGTTCCTTTCACTCCTAAAATTATGGCTCAGACCCACCTCCATGGTTAAAATGTGGAAGAGCGTATAATAAATGATTTTATGACAACGGCTTGTGGTTGCACAGAAAGATAGCCATCTTGCCTTTAGGAAGCACCTAAACCAGGTACTGTCACCTGGCCAGGTACTGGCCAGACCAGGTACTGTCACCTGGCATCTCTATTTCCCATAACCACAGTGCACGGCACGTATTACTAACTCCACTTCATCTACCAGGCAGTAGACTCAGAGAGTTGACGTGGTCTGCCCAAACCCACACAGCTATTAAGTAAGTGACCATCTAAACTCAGGTTGACCTCACCCCCAAATCTGTGTGTTTTCCACTATAGCCATTTTTAACAACATACGTTGTGTCGTCCTAAAGGGACGGTGTGCATTTAACTAGCTGTGCCCCTAACAGCTCCGCTAGCACCACCTAAAAAAAAAAAAAAAATCAAAGACCCTTGCACACTAGTGCTCAGTGCAGCACTATGCACAACTGCCAAAAGGTGGAAACAACCTAAATGTCCACCAACAGACGAATGGATAAACAAAATGTGGTCCATCTGTATAGGAGAAGATGACTCCGCCATGAAGAAAAATGAAGTCCCGATAGGTGCCACCACATCGATGAACCTTGAAAACACTGTGCTGAGTGAAATACGTCAGTCACAAAAGGCCAAGTGTTGAACGGTCCCACTTATATGAAAGAGTAAATGTACCGAGACCAAAAATTCCCTGAGTGGTGCAAATTGTTAAGCACGTGACTACTAGCTGAAACGCTGGTGGCTCAGACCCACCCAGAGGCACCTCGGAAGAGAGGCCCAGTGATCCGTTTCCAAAAGCTCACAGCCTTGAAAACCCTACAGAGCAGTTCTACTCTGCACGCACGGGGTCACCATGAGTCGGAATCCACTCAGGAGTAACTAACCAGGCACAGCGACAACTAACCTAAAGGTTGGTGGTTGAAACCCATGAAGCGACGCTGCAGAAGAAGGGCCTGGTGATCTCTTGCCTAAAGCACAGCCAAGAGAACCCTATAAAATGGAGCGGTTCTACTCTGTAACACAGGGGGTCTCCATGAGTTGGGGGTGGGTTCCACAGCAGCTAACAGCAACAGCAACAGAGAACAAAGCTTATTAGTGGTTTCCGGGGGGAGAAGGCGGGGGAGAAGGGCGTCTTAGCTTAGGGGGCCGCTGAGTTGCTGACAACAGTGTGGAATCATTTGGAAAAGATCCTGGTCATCGTTGCCCAACACGATGAACATAATCAACGTCACTGAATTGTGCACGTGTGAAAACCGTTGAATTGGCAAGCGTTTTGCTTTATAAATATATATATAACAAAATATACACAGGGCCCTGGTGGTGCCGTGGTTAAAAGCTCAGCTGCTAATCAAAAGGTCAGCAGTTCAAATCCACCAGCCACTCTTGGAAACCCTACAGGGTAGTTCTACTCTGTCCTATAGGGTCTCTGTGAGTCGGAATTGACACGGCAGCAACGGGTTTATGTATATTTACCAAAATAAAAACAGGACTCTTTTAAAGATGCAACTCAGCCCCCACCAGCTGTGCTGGGAATGGAGTCGGGAACATGGTCACTACAGGCAGCAGTAGAGCAATTAATGCCACTGCAAACCATGTGATTTATTTTTTTGGTAAACATATTACTCCCGTCAGAAAGTGTGATTACTTAACTCAAAGCAGCCGCCACATGACTCTCACAATCTGTTTTGCTAAAGTTGGGTAGTTGACCTTTGACTCTTTCTTAAGTGGTTCCCAAGTCACTGTAGGGCTAGCTCTGGCCATGGAAACCCCACACCACAGCAGTTCACCAGGCACTCAGAGCCCAAACCGCTGGGTTTCTGGAAATGTTTCACAGAAGCAAACAGGCCTCACTGCAGTGTTTTCGTTGATTCGTTATATCCCGTTTCTTTGGAGGTTTTGGGGTTTGTTTTGTTTCAGCCGATCCAAGAAAAGAAAGTAGAGGGTGAGACCGACCCAGCGTGAGCAGAAACCTCCAGGCCACTCCCTGGCGATGAAATGTATGTGGCCGATGCACTCAGAGATAAGCAAGCCGCGTCAGGAGCGCCCACAGCGGTGGAAAAACACAGCGCCAACGCCAACTTGACCTCAGCTCTGTCAGCAAGCCTCAAGGCCGTGCAAAGAAGGGGCCGGAATTTTTCAATTTTACCTTTTAATTTAGCAAGTCATTGTTTTCAAAGCCACCGGCAGCTGTCATCTCTTTTTGTTTTGCTTTTTTTTTTTTTTCCCTACTTTTTTTTATACCTCTACCCTGAGTGGAGAGGCCTGGACAGAGCCAAGGCCTGAGGCTCCGAGGATGGAGCCGAGGCCTGAGGTCCTGAGGGTGGCAAGCCTCGGCCTCAGTGTCCGCATTTGTCCAGAGTGGCCAAGAAGACAGCACCTTCGTTGTGAGAGCGAGAGGTAATGCCTGTGGCCCTCAGCCGCGCTTGCCTCATGCAGGCCCTGCTCCTCAGGTTACTGTCGGTACTAAAAAGCACGCGGGACCTGACGGAGGCTTGGTTGGCTGTACACTGCCTGGGCCTGGCTTGGGGCTGGGTTGTCCTGTAGGGTAGAAAAGAAAATGATAACATAATCCTATTCTGAAGGAGCCAAAACCCATTGTGAAGACAGGACTTCACACAAATAAAACAGAAGACAAATGAGGCAGAAATAGTCTAGCCTGCAAAGGGTTTTCTATTAAGCATCTCGAAAATGAAAAAAATTCCATATTTGGCACCTAAATTCCTCAACTCTAGTAACCTCCAGAGGATGGAGCTCTGGTGGTGCAGTGGTTAAGCGCTCGGCTGCTAACTGAAAGGTCAGCTGTTTGAACCCGCCAGCTGCTCCGTGGGAGAAAGATGTGGCAGTCTGCTTCTGTGAAGATTACAGCCTTGGAGACCCTCTGGGGCAGTTCTACTCTGTCCTATAGGGTTGCTTTGAGTTGGAATTGAGGGACAGCAAGCGGTTTGGTTTTTTTTGGTTTCAGTAACCTCCAGACTTCTTCACCTGGTGACCACACCCACCTTCCCGTGTCTAATGTTAAGGAGAGGGGGGTGTGTCTGCAGGCATTTCACAGACGCCTGTTCCATCCGGGAGCCTTTGCCAAGGATGACTCAGGTGAACATGTTGTCACAGCGAGCTCCCAATCGCCCTGCTGTGATCCAGCTAGTACAGTCATGCCAGGTACTCATCTGGCCTCACCCGTTCAGCTTCCCAGAAAACTCCCCGGCTTGTCTACACTGGAATCAGATGGAGGCGAGGAGAGCAATGGCTCAGTCCCCTGCGGGAGGAGGAAGAGGAAAGGTGGAGAAAGAGGAGGGGGGCAGAGGAGGAGAACCCATTGGCGGGAATAGTAGGGCCAGGTACTGGGCTGGGGATGAGGAGTATGTCAGCAGCAAACAGATGGGCCTCTCTTCCAGGAGCTCACAGCCTAATGGAAGGGATACCCATTGCATTAACGACAACCAGAACCATTGTATTATTATGACACATTGTGGGAAGTTCCAGAAAGAAGGAAATGAAAAGTTAAGATGAAAGCTTATAAAAAACCCAGCTGCCATCGAGTTGACTCTGACTCCTGGCAACCCTACGCGTGTCACAGTAGAGCTGTGCTCCTTAGGATTTTCAATGGCTAAGTCTTTTCAGAAGCAGACTGCCAGGTCTTTCTTTCTAGTCTTAGTCTGGAAGCTCAGCTGAAACCTGTCCGCCATGGGTGACCCTGCTGGTATCTGAATACCGATGGCATAGCTTCCAGCATCACAGCAAAAAACAACCCCCTACTCTATGACAAACTGAAAGGCAGGACCAGGTAATGTTTCGTTCTGTTGTGCATGGGGTTGCTAGGAGTCAGAACTGACTCAATGGCACCTAACAACAACACAACCTAACAAGAGACCAGGGTTTCCAACACATAGGTCAGTTACATCAGATCACAAAATGGAGGACAACTGTGCAACACTGGGGATCCTGACCTAGCCAAGTTGACACGTATTTTGGGGGGACACAATTCAATCCATGACATCCACCATGCGGCAAGCTCTATGTTGGAAACTGAAAACATATCTCATTTCTTTTTGGTGAAGTGGGAAACCCTGTTTAGTTGAGACTGGCCTGGGTTTGAATCCTGCCTTGGCTGCCTACAAGCATGGTAAGAACTTTGCTTGGAATTCCTGTGTGGTACAAACGGTTAACATAGTCGGCTGCAAAGGAAAGTTGGGTGGTTCAAGTCCACCCAGACGCGCCTCAGAAGAAAGGCCTGGTGATCTGCTTCTAAAAGGCACAGCCATTGAAAACTCTGTGGAGCACAGTTCTACCCTGACACACAGGGAATCTCCATGAGTCAGAACTAACTCTATAGTAACTGGTTTTTTGTTTGTTTTTTGAAGAACATTCCATAATTGTTAGAACTCTGGTCTCCCTGTCCATCAAGTGGAGCTAATACCACTTGCCTTGGGGTGGGGCTCTAAGTTGAATGAGACAATGTGTGGAATATGCCCCGCAGGGCATTGGGTACATGGCTGGCCCTCATCAAATGGTAGCTGTTGCCCCTGTTCCAAATATCCATCCCCACCCTCAAGCTGGGACCCTTGTGTACACAATAAAAGGGGTGTTTCACCCTCCAGAGTTAACTCCTTGCTTTGTTTCTTGGCTTGTTCAGAACCTGCGTTAGGGAACAGAGTATTATTTATTAGGGTCCCGTTGAGACTCACACCAAGAAAACACCCAGAGGGTGTGTGGCCTGTCCCGATCTCCTCCTTATAGAGGAGATGACTTATAGAGAAGCTGAAAGCCAAGGCTGTTGTTGTTTTTTAAAGAACAAGTACGAATGTTTTAAAAACTATGTTAGGTGTCCTCTTAAAATTGAGATGGCAAGTGAAAGATGGCATGGCCCCCAGGGCTGACATGCAAATTTGCAAAGCATTTCACATGTTTGGTAACTGGGAGACCACAGAGTAACATCTTTAAATTGTGGAAGTGTTGGGGGGGAGGCATTCCTCAAAAATGAAGACTAAATAAAGACATTTTCAAACAACAACTAAGCAAATTTGTCACCAGCAAATCCACGCTACAAGAAATCTCAGAGGGAGGTGGAAAGAGGGAGTCTTAGCTTAGGGGGCATTGGGCTTCTAGTGACAGTGGTTGGATAATCTAGGAATGGACCTGGGGTGATGTGGGAATGGGACTGGGGTGACGTGGGAATGGACCTGGGGTGATCTGGGAATGGACCTGAGGTGATGTGGGAGTGGACCTGGGGTGACGTGGGAATGCACCTGGGGTTACGTGGGAATGGACCTGAGGTGACGTGGGAATGGACCTGGGGTGACGTGGGAATGGACCTGGGGTGACGTGGGAATGGACCTGGGGTGATGTGGGAATGGGACTGGGTGACGTGGGAATGGACCTGGGGTGATGTGGGAACGGGACTGGGGTGATGTGGGAACGGACCTGGGGTGATCTGGGAATGGACCTGGGGTGACATGGGAATGGACCTGAGGTAACGTGGGAATGGACCTGGGGTGACGTGGGAATGGACCTGGGGTGACGTGGGAATGGACCTGAGGTGACGTGGGAATGGACCTGGGGTGACGTGGGAATGGACCTGGGGTGACGTGGGAATGGACCTGGGGTGACGTGGGAATGCACCTGGGGTGACGTGGCAATGGACCTGCGGCGACGTGGGAATGGACCTGGGTGATGTGGGAATGGACCTGGGGTGACGTGGGAATGGACCTGGGGTGACGTGGGAATGGACCTGGGGTGACGTGGGAATGGACCTGGGGTGATCCGGGAATGGACCTCGAGTGATCTGGGAATGGACCTGGGGTGACGTGGGAATGGACCTGGGGTGACGTGGGAATGGACCTGGGGTGACGTGGGAATGGGACTGGGGTGATCCGGGAATGGACCTGGGGTGACATGGGAATGGACCTGGGGTGACGTGGGAATGGGACTGGGGTGATGTGGGAATGCACCTGGGGTGATGTGGGAATGGACCTGGGGTGATGTGGGAATGGACCTGGGGTGATGTGAGAATGGACCTGGGGTGATCTGGGAATGGACCTGGGGTGATCTGGGAATGGACCTGGGGTGATGTGGGAATGCACCTGGGGTGATGTGGGAATGCACCTGGGGTGACGTGGGAATGGACCTGGGGTGATCTGGGAATGGACCTGGGGTGATCTGGGAATGGACCTGGGGTGACGTGGGAATGGACCTGGGGTGATCTGGGAATGGACCTGAGGTGATGTGGGAATTGACCTGGGGATGGTTGGACATGAAGAACAGAACCAGTGTCAGTGTTGGACACGTGACAAACACTGAATTGGCAGTGTTTTGGTGTATACATATTGACCACAATGAAGCTATTAGAAAAAGAAAAATTCTAGAGGAAATTCGTCAGGTTGAAGGAAAATGACGCCCAGGTAGAAGCACCAAACTGCAGGAAGAAATGAAGAACACAGAAAAGGGTAAATATTGGATAAATATAAAAGAATATTAATTAGTTAAAGCAATAATAAGTAAATAAATACTAAAATGCATGATCTCAATGACATAAAGTGCAGGAGAGAGATAAATAGAGTCGTGGAATATTTACCCAAATAGACCATGTGCTGGGCCCTAGAGGAAGTCTCAACAAATTTCAAAGGGCAGAAGTCACACAGTTTTCTCTGACCACAGCACAATTAAACAAGGAATTAATAACAGGAAGATAACTGGAGAATCCCCACGGGTTTGGAAATTAAGCAACACACTTCTGAATAACCCATGGGCCAAAGAAGTCACAATGAAAGTTAGAAAATATTTTGAACTAAACGATAAATGAAAATAAATATATTGAAACTTGTGGAAAGCTGCTAAAGAAGTGCTTAGATGGAATTCTTTAGCTTTAAATGCACGTATTAGAAAATAAGAAGGTTGACCATCAACGATCTAAGCTTCTGTCTCATGAAGCTAGGGAAAAATCTGTAAATTAAACCTAAAGAAAGTCAAAGGTAAGAGTAGCAATCAATGAACTGTAGAGCAGATATACATCAGAGAAAATTAACAAAGCCAAGTCACACTTTGAAAAGAGTAATAAAATTGATAATCCCATTGTCTTACTTATCTAGTGCTGCTATAACAGAAATACCACAAGTGGATGGTTTTAACAAACAGAAATTTATTATCTCACAGTTTAGGAGGCTAGAAGTCCAAATTCAGGGCGCCAGCTCCCAGGGAAGCCTTTCTCTCTCTGTCAGCTTTGGGGGTAGGTCTTTGTTATCAGTCTTCTGGTCTAGGAGCTTCTCAGGTGCAGGGACATTGGGTCCAAAGGATGTGCTCCACTCCCAGACCTTCTTTCTTGGTGGTAGAAGATCCCCTTCAACTCTGCTCACTTCTCTTTTATAGCTCAAAAGAGATTGACTCAAGACATCACCTAATCTTGTAGATTAAGTCCTGCCTCATTAATATAACTGCCTCTTTTTTTTTAATCCTGCTTTATTACCATCATGGAGGTTAGGACTTAGAAAACATAGGATAATTACATAAGATCACAAAATGGAGGACAACCACATGACGTGACCTAGTCAAGTTGACACACAGTCTTGAGGGACACAATTCAATCCATAACACCTATTATTAAGTCTGATCAAGGAACAAAAAATTGAAAAAAGTTCACATTTTTTTTTCACTCCAAAATCAGAAATAAGAAGGGGCCATCACTACAGATACTAATGGTAATTTAAATGTAATAACTGGATATTGTGAAGAACTTTATGCCAGTAAAGGTGAAAACCTGGATGAAATGCATATATTCTTTAAAAACTACAATTTGGCAAAACTAATACAAGAAACAGAAAATCAAATAATCCTATACAGTTAAAAAATAATTAAATATGTAATTAAAAGCTCTCACAAAGAAAACTCCAGGCCCAGATGTCTTCGCTGGTAATTTTCTAAATATTGTTTTTCCTTTTTTATTTTTATTTTAATTATTGTGCTTTAGATGAAGATTTGCAGAGCAAATTAGTTTCTCATTAAACAATTAATATAATGTTTTGCGACACTGGTTGCCAACCCTCTGAGGTGTCAACACTCTCCCCTTCCCAACCTTGGGTTTCCCGTTTCCATTCATCCAGCTTTCCTGTCCCCGCCACCTTCTTGTTCTTGCCCCTTGGGCTGGTGTGCCCATTTAGTCTCGTGTGCATGGCTGAGCTACGTGTATTATTACTTATTTTATGGGTCTGTCTAATCTTTGGCTGAAGGATGAACCTCAGGAGTGACTTCAGTACTGAGTTTAAAGGGTGCCTGGGGGCCATAGTCTTGGGGCTTCTCCAGTCTCTGTCAGACCAGTAACTCTGTTCTTCTTTTGTGAGTTAGAATTTTGTTCTACATTTTTCTGCCTGTCTGTCTAGGACCCTCTATTGTGACCCCTATCAGAGCAGTCAGTGTTGGTAGCTGGGCACCATCTAGTTGTGCTGGATTCAGTCTGGTAGAGGCTGTGATAGTTGCGGTCTGTCATGGGTTGAATTATGTCCCCCCAAAAATGGGTATATCAATTTGGTTGAGCCATGATTCCCAGTATTGTGTAGTTGTCCTCTAATTTGTGATTGTAATTTTATGTTAGAGGGTTAGTTGGGATTGTAACACCCTTACTAAGGTCACATCTCTGATCCAATGTACATGAAGTTTCCCTGGAGTGTGGCCGGCACCACCTTTTATATTACAAGAGATAAAAGGAAAGGGAAGCAAGCAGAGAGTTGGGGATCTCATACCAGAAAGAAAGCAGTGCCAGGAGCAGAGTGCTTCCTTTGGACCTGGGGTCCCTGCGTGGAGAAGCTCCTAGTCTGAGAGAAGATTAGTGAGAAGGCAACAGAAGAGAAAGCATTCCCCCGGAGCTGATGCCCTGAATTTGGACTTTTAGCATACTTTACAGTGAAGAAATAAATTTGTTTGTTGAAGTCATCCACTTGTGGTAGCACCAGATGACTAAGACACGGTCCGTTAGAATTTTCTAAATATTTAAAGGAAGAAATAATACCCTTCTCACACAAATTCTTATAGAGAATAGAAAGAGAGAACACCTCCCAACTCATTTTATGAGGCCAGCAAAACGCTGACATTAAAGCTCGATAAAGACATTAAAATAAAATTACAGGCTTATATTTCTCATGAATATTGTCATGGACTGAATTGTGTTCCCCCAAAAATCTGTGTATCAATTTGTCTGGGCCATGATTCCCATGTTGTGGGACTGTCCACCACTTTGTCATCTGATGTGATTTTCCTATGTGTTGTAAATCCTGCCTCTGTGAAGTTAATGAGGAGGGAGGGGCAGCAGCTGTGTTGATGAAGCAGGACTCAATCTACAGGCTTGAGCTGGTTTCTTCTGGGATATGAAAGAGAGAAACGAGCAGAGAGACAGGGGACCTCATACCACCAAGAAAGCAGTGATAGGAGCAGAGCATGTCCTTTGGACCTGGGGTTCCTGCATGGAGAAGCTTCTAGTGAGGGGAAGACTGATGACAAGGACCTTTCTCCAGAGCTGACAGAGAAAGTCTTTCCCTGGAGCTGATGCCCTGAATTTGGACTTCCAGCCTATTACTGTGAGGAAATAAATTTCTCTTTGTTAAAGCCATCAACTTGTGGCACTTCTGTTACAGCAGCACTAGATAACTAAGACAAATATAGATGAAAATATTTAAACAGAACATTAGCAAATCAAATCCATAAATATATTAAAAGGATAATACTTCATGACCAAGCAGGGTTTATTCCAGAAATGCAAGGTTGGTTTAACATTTGAAAATCGATCAGTGCAATTTACCCTATAACAGAATAAAGGAGAAAAATCATATGATTATGCCCACTGATGTAGAAAAACATTGGATAAAATTCAGTACCTATTCATGATAAAAACTCTCTACCAATTAATAATAAAAAGAAACATTCTTAATCTGGTAAAGGGTATGTATCAGCCTACTGCTGATGTCAATGAAACTATTGAGCACTTTCCCCCTGTTGTTCACTGTCATCACTTCTGTTCAATATGATATTGGCAGTCTCAACCAATGCAATAAGGCAAGAAAAAAGTATAACAATTGGAAAAGAAAGTAAAATCGGCTTTATCTTCAGATGACATAATTTTGCATATAGAAAATCAGAAGAGTCTATAGACTACTAGAATTAATAAATTAACTTGGCAAGTTCCTGGATAAAATGTCAGTATAAAAATTAAGTTTACTTCTATATTCTAGCAATAACAGCAAAATGAAATTTTAAAAAATTACAATAGTATAAACATATTTAATACCTAGGAATATTTTGAAAGATGTACAAAACCTCTACATTGAAACCTACAAAACATTCTTGAGGGAAATTAAAGAAGACCTCAATAAATGGAGAGATATGCCACATTCATGGATTGTTGCTGTTTTTGTTAGGTGCCGTTGAGTCAGTTCTGACTCATAGTGGCCCTCTGCAGAACAGAATGAAACACTGCCTGGTCCTGAGCCATCCTTACAATCGTTGTTATGCTTGAGATCATTGTTGCAGCCACTGTGTCAATCCACCTCGTTGAGGGTCTTCCTCTTTTCCACTGACCCTGTACTTTGCCAAGCATGATGTCCTTCTCCAGGGACTGATCCCTCCTGACAACGTGTCCAAGTATATAAGACCCAGTCTCGCCATCCTTGATTCTAAGGAGCATTCTGGTTGTACTTCTTCCAAGACAGAGTTGTTCGTGGGTGGATTAGGAGGCTCAATGTTGTTAAGATTCAATGAAATCTCAATCAAAATCCCAACAGTGTTTTTGTAATAGAATTTGACAAACTGATTTATATGGAATTGCAAAGAGCCCAGGATAACCAGGACAATTTTAAAGACGAACAAAGTTGGAAGACACACAACTACATCATGCCTTACTATAGTGAAACCATACTTAAGTAATGGTAATTAAACAGTGTGATACTGGTATTAGTACAAATAAATAGGCCAGTGGAATAGAACAGATGATTCAGAAATAGACCAATATGTATCTAACCACTTAATTTACCATTAAGCAAGTCAGAAAGTCAGTAGGAAAAGGATGGTCTTGTCAGTAGGATGCTGAAGCAACTGGATACCTAAACAAATAATTTATTTTATAAGGATCAGCACAAAACTGGTTCCTATGAGGTGAAGGTTAAAGATGTCCCAAATGTCCAACCTGTCCGAGCTGCTGGCCCACTACGTCATCTTTATTCAACTATTCCCTCTCCCCTCAGAACCCCCTCCCATCTCTGGGTTCCCTAATTCACTGCAATGTCTCACAGAACTCATGAACATTATAAAGGAAATGGCTCATGCTGTCGTGGAGGCTGGCAAGCCCCAAATCCCTGGGTCAGGTGTGAGATTTTCTCAACCCACCTAGTTGCAGGGGCTGACGAACCCAAACCGCCAGTTCAGACCATAGGCTGCTGGATCACAAGGATTTGGAAGCTGGTGAATCAGGTCAGATGATGAAGGCTGGCGAACCCCAGAATCTGCAGGTCAGACAGCAGGCCTCTGGCTCAAGTCCCAAGAACTGGAGGTCAACTGATCATGAACTGGACGCGGGATCCAGGTGCCGAGAGAGCCTCTCCAGGACATACACATATATCTTAGATGCAGGCCACACCCCAGGGAAGGGTGTAACTTGACTAAGGGTGGGGCTTGAGTCATGCCCTCCTACAAGGCTGTGACTCAAGACACACTCTGCACCAATACTGCCTCATTAACACGTAGAGGTCGGAATCAGAATGCGCAACACATAAAATGGAGGACAACCATAAAATAATGGGAATCATGGACTAGCCAAGTTGACACATAACCCCAACCATCACAGGTTCCATATACCTTATTGGCATAGTCCCACTCAATCACTCTGTGTGAGTCACAAATACCACGGCTTGTTGTTGTTAGGTGCTGTCAAGTTGGTTCCAACTCATAGCGACCTTATGTACAAAAGAACGAAAAATTGCCTGGTTCTGTGCCATCCTCACAATTGTTGTTACACTTGGGCCCATTGTTGCAGCCACTGTGCTAACCCATCTCAGTGAGGGTCTTCCTCTTTTTTACTGACCCTCCACTTTACCAAGCATGATGTCCTTGCCAGGAACAGATCCCTCCTGATAACATGTCCAAAGTATGTGAGACCTAGTCTTGCCATCTTTGTTTCTAAGGAGCATTCTTGTTGTATTTCTTCCAAGACAGATTTTTTCATTCTTTTGGCACTCCATGGTATATTCAATATTCTATGCCAACACCACAATTCAAAGGCATCAATTCTTCTTCGGTCTTCCTTATTCATTGTCCATCTTACACATACAAATGAGGCAATTGAAAACAAAATGGCTTGAGTCAGATGCACCTTTGTCTTCAAGGTGACATCTTTGTTTTTTAACACCTCGAAGAGGTCTTTTTCAATAGATTTGACCAATGCAGTGCATTTTTCGATTTTTTGACTGCTGCTTCCGTGGGAGTTGATTGTGGATCCAAGTAAAATGGAATCCTTGGCAACTTCAATATTTTCTCCATTTATTGTGATGATGCTTATTGCTCCAGTTGTGGGGATTTTTGTTTTCTTTATGTCAAGGTGTAATTCGTACTGAAGGATGTGGACTTTGATCCTCATCAGTAAGTGCTTCAAGTCCTCTTCACTTTCGACAAGCAAGGTTGTGTCATCTGCATAATGCAGGTTGTTAATGAGTCTTCCTCCAATCCTGATGCCCTGTTCTTCTTCATATAGTCCAGCTTCTCAGATTATTCACTCCGAATACAGATTGGATAAGTATAGTGAAAGGATACAACCCTGATGCACACCTTTCCTGGCTTTAAACCACACAGTATTCCCTTGTTCTGTTCGAATGACTGCCTCTTGATCCATGTACGGGTTCCTCATGAGCTCAATTAAGTGCTCTGGAGCATGGCTAGAAGGACCATATTAAATAACTCATGGCAGTGTAATACCCATGTAGAAAAAAAAAATCTTGACCTCTACCTCACACCATGCATGAGCATTAATTCAAGATGGACCGTATTTCTGATGTGAAAGGTAAAACAATAAAACTGCCAGAAGAATATCTTCATGACCTCCAGATAGGCAGTACTTTACTAAACAGGACACAAGAACCATGAATCACAAAAGAACAGACTGATAGATTAGACTTCATCAAAATTAAGAACTCCCGTTCATCAAGAAAAACCAGTAAGTGAAAAAGGAAGCTGCAGAGTGGGAGAAGCTATTTACATTACATATATGCAATAAAATCCCATATCCAGGGTAGATAAAGAGCCTCAACAGATCAAACTGTGTCTGTCAGTTTGTTGTACTGTGGGGACTCGCGTGTTGCTGTGATGCTGGAAGCTAGGCCACCAGTATTCCGATACCAGCAGGGTCACCCATGGTGGACAGGTTTCAGCAGAGCTTTCAGACTAAGATAGACTAGGAAGAAGGACCTGGCAGTCTACTTCTAAAAAAAATTAACCAATGAAAACCTTATGAATAGCAGTGGAACATTGTCTGATATAGTGCCAGAAGATGAGCCCCTCAGGTTGGAAGGCACTCAAAAGATGACTGGGAAAGAGCTGCCTCCTCAAAGTAGAGTTGAGCTTAATAACAGAGATGGAGTCAAGCTTTCAGGACTTTTATTTGTGGACGTGGCATGACTCAAAATGAAAAGAAACAGCTGCAAATATCCATTAAAAACACGAATGTGGCATTGATAAAGAACAGTGATGAATCTGTGAAACATTTCATAACATGGAGGAATCTGAAAGGCATTACGCTGAGTGAAATTAGTCAGTTGCAAAAGGACAAATACTATATAAGACCACTGTTATAAGAACTCAAGAAATAGTTTAAACAGAGAAGAAAATACTCTTGGCAGTTACGAGATGGGGGAGGGAGGGGAGGTGGGAGAGGGACATTCACTAATTAGATAGTAGATAAGAACTACTTTAGGTGACAAGAAAGACAGCACACAATACAGGCGAGGTTAGCGCAACTTGACTAAACGAAAAGCAAAGAAGCTTCTGGAATAAACTAAATCCCTCGAAGGCCAGCGTAGCAGGGGCAGGGGTTTAGGGACCATGGTTTTGGGGAACATCTAAGTGAATTGGCATAATAAAATCTATTAAGAAAACATTCTGCATCTCACCTCGGAAAGAGGCGTCTGGGGTCTTAAATGCTAGCAAGCGGCCATCTAAGATGTATCAATTGGTCTTAACCTGCTTGGATCAAAGGAGAATGAAGAACACCAAGGACACAAGGTAATTACGAGCCCAAGGGACAGAAAGGGCCGCATAAACCAGAGACTACATCAGCCTGACACTAGAAGAGCTAGATGGTACCCGGCTACAACCAATGACTGCCCTGACAGGGAACGCAACAGAGAACCCCTGTGGGAGCAGGAGAGCAGTGAGATGCAGACCCCAAATTCTCATAAAAAGACCAGACTTAATGGTCTGACTGAGACTAGAAGGACCCCGGTGGTCATGGTCCCCAGACCTTCTGTTGGCCCAGGACTGGAACCATTCCCAAAGCCAACTCTTCAAACAGGGATTGGACTGGACAATGGGTTGGAGAGGGATGCTGGTGAGGAGTGAGCTTCTTGGATCAGGTGGACACTTGAGACTATGTTGGCATCTCCTCCCTGGAGGGGAGATGAGAGGGTGGAGGGGGTTAGAAGCTGATGAAATGGACACGAAAAGAGAGAGTGGAGGGAGGGAGTGGGTTGTCTGATCAGGGGGAGAGCAACTGGGAGTATGTAGCAAGGTGTATATAAGTTTTTGCATGAGAGACTGATTTGATTTTGTAAACTTTCACTTAAAGCTCAATAAAAATAAAAAAAAAATAGGAAAGTGCAATGTACAAAGTATGAATCTAAGAAAATTGGAAATCATCAAAAATGAAATGGAACACATAAACATCAATATCCTAGGCATCAGTAAGCTGAAATGGACTGGTATTGGCCATTTTGAATTGGACAATCATATGGTAGACTATGGCAGGAATGACAAACTGGAGGGGAATGACATTGCATTCATCATCAAAAAGAACAGTTCGATGTCAGTTAATTGGGGAAAAGATAGTCTTTTTAACAAATGGTGCTGGCATAACTGGATATTCATTTGCAAAAAAATGAAACAGGACCCATACCTTACACCATGCACAAAAACTAACTCCAAGTGGATCAAAGGCCTACACATAAAGACTAAAACGATAAAGATCATGGAAGAAAAAATGGGGACAATGTTAGGAGCCCTAATACAAGGCATAAACGGAATACAAAACATTACTAAAAATGACTAAGAGAAACCAGATAACTGGGAGCTCCTAAAAATCAAACATCTATGCTCATCTAAAGACTTCACCAAAATAGCAAAAAGACCACCTACAGATTGGGAAAAAATTTTCAGCTATGACATCTCCGACCAGCGTCTGATCTCTAAAATCTGTATGATTCTGTTAAAACTCAACCACAAAAAGACAAAAAACCCAATTAAAAATTGGGCAAAGGATATGAACATGCACTTCACTAAAGAAGATATTCAAGCGGCTAACAGATACATGAGACAATGCTCTCGATCATTAGCCATTAGAGAAATGCAAATTAAAACTACGATGAGATTCCATCTCACCCCAACAAGGCTGGTATTAATCCAAAAAACACAAAATAATAAATGTTGGAGAGGCTGTGGAGAGATTGGCACTCTTATACGCTGCTGGTGGGAATGTAAAATGTATAACCACTTTGGAAATCTATCTGGCGTTTCCTTAAAAAGTTAGAAATAGAACTATCATACAACCCAGAAATCCCACTCCTTGGAATATATCCTAGAGAAATAAGAGCCTTTACACGAACAGATATATGCATACCCTTGTTTACTGCAGCTCTGTTTACAATAGCAAAAAGCTGGAAGCAACCAAGGTGTCCATCAACGGATGAATGGATAAATAAATTATGGTATATTCACACAATGGAATACTACGCATCGATAAAGAACAGCAATGAATCTGTGAAACATTTCATAACATGGAGGAACTTGGAAGGCATTATGCTGGGTGAAATTAGTCAGATGCAAAAGGACAAATATTGTATAAGACCACTATTATAAGATCTTGAGAAATAGTTTAAACTGAGAAGAACACATTCTTTTGTGGTTACGAGAAGGGGGAGGGAGGGAGGGTGGGAGAGGGCTATTTACTGATTAGATAGTAGATAAGAACTACTTTAGGTGAAGGGAAGGTCAATACTCAATACAAGGAAGGTCAGCTCAACTGGAGTGGACCAAAAGCAAAGAAGTTTCCTGAATAAACTGAATGCTTCGAAGGTCAGCGGAGCAAGGGCGGGGGTTTGGGGACTATGGCTTCAGGGGACATCTAAGTCAATTGGCAAAATAAATTCTGTTAAGAAAACATTCTGCATCCCACTTTGAAGTGTGGCGTCTGGGGTCTTAAATGTTAACAAGCGGCCATCTAAGATGTGTCAATTGGTCTCAACCCACTTGGATCAAAGGAGAATGAAGAACACCAAGGGTGCAAAGCGATTACGAGCCCAAGAGACAGAAAGGGCCACATGAACTAGAGACTTACATCATCCTGAGACCAGAAGAACTAGATGGTGTCCAGCTACAACCGATGACTGCCCTGACAGGGAACACAACAGAGAACCCCTGAGGGAGCAGGAGGACAGTGGGATGCAGACTCCAAATTCTCATAAAAAGACCAGACTTAATGGTCTGGGTGAGACTAGAAGAATCCCAGCGGTCATGGTCCCCAAACCTTCTGTTGGCCCCGGACAGGAACCATTCCCGAAGACAACTCATCAGACATGGATTGGACTGGACAATGGGTTGGAGAGAGATGCTGAGGAGTGAGCTACTTATATCAGGTGGACACTTGAGACTGTGTTGGCATCTCCTGTCAGGAGGGGAGATGGGAGGGTAGAGAGGGATAGGAACTGGCAAAATGGTCACAAAAGGAGAGACTGGAAAGAGGGAGTGGGCTGACTCACTAGGGGGAGAGTAAATGGGAGTATGTAGTAAGTGGTATATAAATTTACATGTGAGAGACTGACTTGATTTGTAAACTTTCACTTAAAGCACAATAAATTTTTTTTTTTTTTTTAAAAAGAACACTTTGAGATCTATCCTGAAGTACAATGCTGTCAGTGATAGAATAATACCCATACGCCTGCAAGAAAGACCAGTATATGGCTATTATTCAAACTTATGTACCAACCATTAAGTCAAAAGATGAAGAAATTCTAGATTTTTACCAACTTCTGCAGTCTGAAATTGATCAAACATGCCATCGAGGTACATTGATAATTACTGGTGATTGAAATGTGAAAGATGGAAATAAACAAGAAGGATTGGTAGTTGCAAAATATGACCTTGGTGATAGAAATGACACTGGAGATCACATGATAGAATTTTGCAAGACTGACGACTTTTTCATCGCAAATACCTTTTTTTAACAACATAAATAGCAACTATACATGAGGACCTTGCCAGATGGAATACACAGGAACCAAATTGACTACATCTGTGGAAAGAGAAGATAGAAAAGCTCCATATCATCAGTCAGAACAAGGCCAGGGTTGACCGTGGATCAGACCATCAATTACTCACATACGAATTCAAGTTGAAGCTGAAAAAAATTAGAAAAACCCTACGAGAGTCAAGCCACAAACTTGACTATATCCCACCTGAATTTAGAGACCATTTCGAGAATAGTTTTGATGCATTGAACACTAATGACTGAAGACCAGACAAGTTGTGCAAAACATCAAGGACATCATACATGAAGACAGAAAGAGGTTGTTAAAAGACAGGAAAGAAAAGACCAAAATGGGTCTTAGAAGAGACTCTGAAACCTGTTCTTGAAAGTCGAGTAGCTAAAGTGAATGGAAGAATTGATGAAGTAAAAGAGCTGAACAGAAGATTACAAACGGCAGCTCAAGAAGACAAAGTAAAGCATTATAATGACAAGTGCAAAGACCTGGAGTTAGAAAACCGAAAGGGAAGAATATGCTCCACATTTCGCCAGCTGAAAGAACTGAAGAAAAAATTCAAGGCTCAAGTTGCCTTGAAACTATAGGGAAAATACTGAACAATGCAGGAAGCATCAAAAGAAGATAGAAGGAATACACAGAGTCACTGTACCAAAAAGAACTGGTTGACATTCAATCATTTCAGGAGGTAGCATATGATCAGGAACCGATGGTACTGAAAGAAGTCCAAGCTGCACTGAAGGTATTGGTGAAAAACAGGGCTCCAGGAATCCATGGAATACCAACTGAGATGTTTCAATAAATGGATGCAGCGCTGGAAGTGCCCACTTGTCTTTGCCAAGAAATTAGGAAGACAGCTACCTGGCCAACTGACTGGAAGAGATCCATATTATGCCCATTCCAAAGAAAGGTGATCCAACAGAATGCAGAAATTATTGAACAATATCATTAATATCACACACAAGTAAAATTTTGCTGAAGATCATTCAAAAGTGGCTGCAGCAGGGAACTGTCAGAAATTAAAGCCAGATTCAGAAGAGGACGTGGAACCAGGGATATCGTTGCTGATGTCAGATGGATCCTGGCTGAAAGCAGAGAATACCAGAAAGATGTCCACCTGTGTTTTGTGGACTATGCAAAGACATTTGACTGTGTGGATCATAACAAATAATGAATAACATTTCAAAGAATGGGAATTCCAGAACAGTTAATCATGCTTATGAGGAACCTGTACATAGATCGAGAAGCAGCCATTTGGACAGAACAAGGGGATACTGTGTGGTTTAAAGTCAGGAAAGGTGTGCATCAGGAAAGGTGTTCTCCATACCTATCCAATCTGTATGCTGAGCAAATAACCTGAGAAGCTGGACTATCTGAAGAACGGGGCATCAGGACTGGAGGAAGACTCATTAACCTGTGTTATGCACGTGACATAACCTTGCTTGCTGAAAGTGAAGAGAACTTGAAGCACTTACTGATGAAGATCAAGGACTACAGCCTTCAGTATGGATTACACCTCAACATAAAGAAAACAAAAATCCTCACAACTGGACCAATAAGCAATATTATGATAAACGGAGAAAAGATTGAAGTTGTCAAGGATTTCATTTAACTTGGATCCTCAATCACCAGCCATGGAAGCAGCAGTCAAGAAATCAAAAGACGCATTTATTTGGGCAAATCTGCTGCAAAAGACCTCTTTAAAGTGTTAAAAAATAGAGCTGTCACTTTAAGGACTAAGGTGCGCCTGACCCAAGCCATGGTGTTTTCAATCACCTCATATGCATGTGAAAGCTGGACAATGAATAAGGAAGACCTAAGAAGAGTTGATGCCTTTGAATTGCGGTGTTGGCAAATACTGAATATACCATGGACTGCCAAAAGAATGAACAAGTCTGTCTTGGAAGAAGGACAGCCAGAACGGTCCTTAGAGTCAAGGATGGTGAAACTTTTCTCACATACTTTGGACACGTTATCAGGAGGGACCAGTCCTGGAGAAGGACATCATGCTCAGTAGAGGGTCAGCAAAAGACAGGAAGACCCTCAACGAGAGGAACTGACACAGTGGCTGCAAGAATGGGCGCAAGCATAAGGGTTGTGAGGATGGTGCAGGACCAGGCAGTGTTTCGTTCTGTTGTATATGGGATTGCTATGAGTCGGAACCAACTCGATGGCACCTAACAACAACAACGACAGATCAATAAGACAAGCAACCTGATTAAAAATTTTCAGACTTGAACGGGTACTTCACAAGAGAGGATATCCAAAACCAGTAAGTATGATAAAAGGAAGTCAGCATCATTAGCCATCAGGAAAACGCAAGTCAAAAATATAATAAGATAGCACGCAAACAAAGTCCCTTGGTGATGTGAACAATTTGCACTTGGCTGCTAACCCAAAGGCTAGAGGTTCAAACACACTCAGTGCTACTGCGGAAGAAAGGGCCTGGCTATGTGCTTCTGTTAAGATTATAGCCAAGAAAACGCTATGGAGCAGTCCTACTGTGTAACACATGGGGTTGCCAAGAGTCGGAATCGACTCAATGGCAACTAACGACAACAAATATATGCTAAAACTCAACTGAAAAACAAAAACCAAGGCCCAAATCACCTTTTAAAGAAATTATTGTAGTCGAAAAAACTTTTCAAGCCCTAACTTTATCAGCACTTCTTCAGCAAGGTTGCTTACACTCTTGTTGGGGAAGAGCTCAGTGCTGGCCCCTGAATGGACCCGGCACAAGTCACCACGGGCAAGGCTTGAAGCACAGCCCTTCTGAGTCTGGGTTCCGGATGATCCTTCTGGAACATGAGAGCGTGGGGAGCTTGACAGGAGCTACCAGACCATTTCTAACACGCTTTCCAACCTGCCAGAAGCCCTAGTGGCGCAGTGGTTAAGAGCTTGGCTGCTAACCATAGGTTGGCAGTTCGAATCCACCAGCCACTCCTTGGAAACTATTGGGCAGTTCTACTGTGTCCTATGCAGTTGCTGTGAGTGGGATCGACTCGAAGACAATGGGTTCTTTACCTGCCAAGGAGGCATTTTCTTACCTCCTGGGTTCTGCTTAGGTACGAAGCTCTCTCCCTCACTCCGGAGTGCAGGCTGCAGGCTATAAACCCCCCTTGCTGCCACCTAGAATGGAGCCCTCAGCAGCTGGTGTCTTCTCAGTTCTCTTGCTGTCTTCTGGTCCCTTCTGTTTTGGTGTCTCCCAGAATGCGGGCCATGGGGAGCCTGCCCCTTTGGTGACTCTTCCTCTTGCTGTCTATGTAAGTGATAAGCTGTCTAAATCCAAAAAGGGCTCATTGTTTCTTTACTGGCTCATTCTCTATCAGCCCTGGCCTGGCCTTGCCTTGTGCCGGACAGTTTTTACACACAGAAGGTGGGTCATTCATGTGCCATAAAAAGGAAGAGGCTAAGAAAGGGAACCGGCATTTACAGGGTGCTAACTGTATGCTAAGAAGCCCTGGTGGCACAGTGCTTAGGTGCTTGGCTGCTAACCAAAAGGTTGGCAGTTTGAGCCCAGCAGCCGCTGGGTGGGAGAAAAGACCTGGCAATCTGCTACTATAAAGATTTCGCCTAGGAAACCGTATGGGGCAGTTCTACTCGATCACATGAGGTCACTGTGAGTCAGAATGGACTCAAGGCAACAAATTTTGCTTTTTTGGGGGGGGGTGGTTAATTGTATGTTGGACACTGTGCTGAGCGTTGCGCGTGTAACTGGTGTGCTTGTCACAGGGCTGCCTTCTACCCTTTTGCACGATGGTCACTTTATTTCATTACTTTGTGGGCATTCTTTATTTTTTAAAATAAAAAAGGTATTGTGGTATAAAGAATAATATTTATTATATTATTTATAATATTTACTATTAAATTATTAATGTACATAACAAAACACTTGCCATCTCAGCAATTTGTACATGTCCGATCCAGCGGCACTGATTACAACCTTCTCACCGTACATTCTCACCATCCTCTTCCGGATCATTCCACCACTGTTAACACACACTCACGGCCCCCTAAGCAAAACCTCCCCCTCCCGCCCACCCTAGGAGCCACTTCCGGATCATTCCACCACTGTTAACACACACTCACGGCCCCCTAAGCAAAACCTCCCCCTCCCTCCCACCCTAGGAGCCACTTCCGGATCATTCCACCACTGTTGACACACACTTACGCCCCCTAAGCAAAGCCGCCCCCTCCCGCCCACCCTAGGAACCACTTCCGGATCATTCCACCACTGTTAACACACACTCACGGCCCCCTAAGCAAAACCTCCCCCTCCCGCCCACCCTAGGAACCACTTCGGTTTCTGTATATTTGCTTATTTCATAGGAGTGAAATCATGTAATATTTATGCTTTTGTTGTTGTTAGGTGCTGTCGAGTGGGCTCTGACTCGTAGCAATCCCACGTACAACAGAATGACAGTCCTTTGCCATCCTCACAACTGTTGCTATCTTTGAATCCATTGTTGCTCAATAAATATAAATACTTATCCTTTTGCGACTGACTTATTTGGCTCAGCGTGATGTTCTCAAGGTTTGCCCATGTGGTGGTGTGCATCAGGGCCTCACTTCTCTTTACGGCTGAGTAAATGTCCCGTTGTATGTGTACCACCTTTTGTCTATCCTTCATCCGCTGGTGGGCATTTCGGTTGTCTCCGCCTTTTGGCTGCTGTGAACAGTGCGGCCATCAACATTTCTGCACAGGCCTCTGAGGCCATCTGTGGGTCTCGAGGACATCAGTCGGACAGGGTGACCTGGCCTCTGTCCACCTTTACAAAAAGCCATGTGTGCCTGGCTCTGAGAGCCCCCAAGCCTGGAAAGATGACAGGGAATGCCCATGAAGTGCAGGCCAGATGGCGCCCTCTCTAGGCCCCTCATCCATCACCAGCCATCGTTACACACCAGGCAACGCAGTCATGTGGCACCGCCCCTCCTGCCTGCCTCCCTCCCCAGGGAGAGACGGCTTTGTCTTTCCTTCCCCAATGCCCTGTATTATATTGGCGCATCCCTCCCCCAGCCTTCTGGCAAGCAAAGCTGTGGATGACGATACGGTATGACTAATAATGGGAGTGGGGTGAAGACCCGGAGGCCGGAGAGAAAACCAATGGTGACAGTTACTGCTGCTGCTGAAAGACTGCCCCTATGGCTTATGGCATCCCTTTCCGAATGAGGCCTGTGGCTGGCTGCTGGGGGGTGGCATGGGCTGGAGTTGCTGTCGCCAGAGCCTGGGTCCTGTTGTTTAACAAATGCTGGTTGTCTCTGGGGATGGGTTTGCCTGCTCAGCCAATTCTAGCAGGATTGTGTTATGCTGCGGCTGATGGCGAGTCAGCGTCTGGGCTACGGGTGCCTCCTTGGAGAATTCCAGTACACAATTAACTCTGGTAGGAGGATAAATAAATCAAAAGGTGGAGGCTACCACATTATCCCTTTGCTAAGAAAAAACAATTTGCAGAAGCTGTCCTCGGGCATGTTTCTATAAGACAAAAGATTCACAGTGTTCATTTTCGGATGATTTCTATTATGATACTTCTTTTATAAAATTATTTATAATTTATGCCTCACCTTAAAAAGAATACGAGATGATGTCCACCAAACAGTATATAGTAAGACGACAGAGATCAGAAAGAAGACAGAAGGTAAAATTAAATTTTGAACATCAGATAGGGTATTATTCGGCTGGGTACTTAGTTCTGAGCTTCCTAGCAGCCAAAGTAAAAAGAGGTGCTCTGACTCTTAGGATTCTAAAAGCAAGGTTAGTAAGGTTAAGTTATGACCAAATTCACGGGATCTTTCCTCTAGAATTTATTTCTCCAAATATTTGTGAAGTAGAAATGAATTTTGTTTCAAACAGCTGGGTGCAAAGAAAGAAAGTTAAGAAAATAAAAGTCATGACAGAAAAACTTAGTCCAGGAAGTTCTTGATAGACAGTTAAGGAAACTGGCTTCTACTGGGCCTGAAAGGCCCCTTACCCTTCTTCAGCATTATCGTCCTGGTAAACCCATTGACGGCAGCCCCCGTGTCTGGCTCATCCCTGTAATCCAGGTGGGCTCCACACCTGGGTTGTAGGAACGGTGCAAAAAATATTTGTTGGAAAAAAGGGATGGAGAGTGAAGTGATGTCTCCCGAGAGCCCACAAAATTAGGTCCCCAGGGAAGGAACGGAGACAGGAATAAAGGAAGAAAGAGAAGAACTAGAAGGAATATTTTCTGACCACCAATTCTAGCCCAGCCGTGGTTAAGCAGTCAGCTGCTAACCAGAACATAGGCAGTTCAAATCCACCACCTGTTCCCTGGAAACCCTATGAGCCAGTTCTACTCTGTCCTATAGGGTCACTGGGAGTCGGAATTGACTCAATGGCAATGGGTTTGATTTTTTTTTTGTTTATTCTAGCCCAGACACTGCCCCGCGTCTGACGCTCCACATTTTGCTTCACTCTCACAAAAGCCCTGCAAGATAGTAATTATTAGGTCCATTTTTCAGATTAGAAAACTGATATGGATGAAGAAAACTTTTGGGAGGATCTTGGGTGAGTTGGAGAAAAGTGTAAGATGTGGGGTTTGATGCTACCAGGGAGGAGAGGGGAAGGGCTGGTTTCCCAGTGACTTACCGCTGGGAGGCCCGGCCTGGGCCTCCTGCCCTTGGCCTTGACATTGTTGTGTTATGCTTATTTCAGGCATTCTTGAATACGGGGACTTTTACATCATGGGTGTCCAATAGATTTCATCAAACTGAGTTGAAATTTGTTTGAAAAGAAGAGAGATTGTGCCCACAATGTCAAAGTTTATCAAGAGCTTAGAGGGAAGCCAGTCTCTTCTCTCTGTGTGTAGGGGAGAGTGCGGCTGCAGAGAAAGAACAGCTCTGCCATGGGGGACCCCTGATTTCTGAGGCTCACGCTCATCCTCTGCAAAATGGTAATAATACTGTCGTGGATTGAATTGTGTCCCCCAAAATGTGTGTCACCTTAGCTAGGCCACCACTTTGTTATCTGATGTGATTTTCCTATGTGTTGTAATTCCTACCTCTGTTATGTTAATGAAGCAGGATTAGAGGCAGTTATGTTAATGAGGCAGGACTCAATCTTCAAGACTAGGTTATATCTTGAGTCAATCTCTTTTTTGAGATATAAAAGAAAGAAGTGAGCAGAGAGACAGAGACCTCATACCACCAAGCAATAAGAGCCAGGAACAGAACACTTCCTGAGAAGCTCCTAGACCAGGAGAAGACTGATAACAAGGACCTCTCCCCAGAGCCCACGGAGGTAGAAAGCCTTCCCTTGGAACTGGTGCCCTGAATTTGGACTTCTAGCCTCCTCAACTGTGAGAGAATACATTTCTGTTTGTTAAAGCCATCTAGTTGTGGTATTTCTGTTACAGCAGCACTAGATGACTAACCCCCGCTTGTCTGTCAGTTTGTCATACTGTGGGGGCTTGTGTGTTGCTGTCAGGCTGGAAGCTATGACAGCGGTATTCAGATACTGGCAGGGTCGCCCGTGGAGGACAGGTTTCAGCTGAGCTTCCAGACTAAGATGGACTAGGAGGAAGGACCCGGCAGTCTACTTCTGAAAACCATTAGCCAGTGAAAACCTTATGAATAGCAGTGGAACACTGTCTGATACAGTGCTGGAAGATGAGCCCCTCAGGTTGGAAGGCGCTAAAAAGATGACTGGGGAAGAGCTGCCTCCTCAAAGTAGAGTTGACCTTAATGACGTGGATGGAGTAAAGCTTTCGGGACCTTCATTTGCTGATGTGGCACAACTCAAAATGAGAAGAAACAGCCACAAACATCCATTACTAATCAGAGCCTGGAATGTACAAAGTATGAATCTAGGAAAATTGGAAATCATCAAAAATGAAATGGAATGCATCAACATCGATACCCTAGGCATTAGTGAGCTGAAATGGGCTGGTATTGGCCATTTTGACTCAGACAATCATATTGTCCACTATGCCAGGAATGACAACTCGAAGAGGAATGGTGTTACATTCATTGTCAAAAAGAACATTTCAAGATCTATCCCGAAGTACAACACTGACAGTGATAGGATAATATCCACACGCCTAAAAGGAAGGCCAGTTAACACAACTATTATTCAAATTTATGCACCAACCACTAAGGTCAAAGATGAAGAAACTGAAGATTTTTATCAGCTCCTGCAGTCTGAAATTGATCGAACATGCAATTAGGTTGTATTGATAATTACTGGCGATTGGAACGCGAAAGTTGGAAACAAAGACAAAGGATTGGTAGTTGGAAAATATGGCCTCAGTGATAGAAAAAATGCCAGAGATCGAATGATAGAATTTTCCAAGCCCAATGACTTCTTCATTGCAAATACCTTCTTTTACCAACATAAACGGCAACTATACACATGGACCTCACCAGATGGAACACACAAGAATCAAATCAACTACATCTGTGGAAAGAGATGATGGAAAAGCTCAACATCATCAGTCAGAACAAGGCCGGGGCCGACTGTGGAACAGACCATCAACTACTCATAAGCAACTTCAGGCTGAAACAGAAGAAAATCATAGCAAGTCCACGAGAGCCAAAATACGACCTTGAGTATATCCCGCCTGAATTTAGAGACCACCTCAAGAACAGATTTAATGTGTTGAACACTAATGACCGAAGACCAGATAAGTTGTGGAATGACATCAAGGACATCATACATGAAGAAAGCAAGAGGTCACTGAAAAGACAGGAAAGAAAGAAAAGACCATGATGGATGTCAGAGGAGACTCTGAAATTTGCTCACAAATGTCAAGCAGCTAAAGTAAAAAGAAGAAGTGATGAAGTAAAAGAACTGAACAGAAGATTTCAAAGGGTGGCTTGAGAAGACAGAGTAAAGTACTATAATGACATGTGCAAAGAGCTGGAGATAGAAAACCAAAAGGGAAGAATATGCTCGGCGTTTCTCAAGCTGCAAGAACTGAAGAAAAAACTCAAGCCTCGAGTTGCAATAGTGAAGGATTCTATGGGGAAAATATTAAGTGACGCAGGAAGCATCAAAAGAAGATGGAAGGAATACACAGAGTCATTATACCAAAAAGAATTAGTCAATGTTCAACCATTTCAAGAGGTAGCATATGGTCAGGAACCGATGGTACTGAAGGAAGAAGTCCAAGCTGCTCTGAAAGCATTGGAGAAAAACAAGGCTCCAGGAATTGATGGAATATCAACTGAGATGTTTCAACAAGCAGATGCAGCGCTGGAGGTGCTCTCTCATCTATGCCAAGAAATATGGAAGACACCTTCCTGGTCAACTGACTGGAAGAGATCCATATTTATGCCTATTCCCAAGAAAAGTGATCCAACCGAATGTGAAAATTATAGAACAAGATCATTAATATCACACGCAAGCAAAATTTTGCTGAAGATCATTCAAAAACAGCTGCAGCAGTATATCGACAGGGAACTGCCAGAAATTCAGGCCGGTTTCAGAAGAGGACGTGGAACCAGGGATATCATTGCTGATGTCAGATGGATCCTGGCTGAAAGCAGAGAATACCAGAAAGATGTTTACCTGTGTTTTATTAACTATGCAAAGGCGTTCGACTGTGTGGATCATAACAAATTATGGATAACACTGCGAAGAATGGGAATTCCAGAACACTTA
Source organism: Elephas maximus indicus (assembly GCF_024166365.1). Taxonomy (NCBI): domain Eukaryota; kingdom Metazoa; phylum Chordata; class Mammalia; order Proboscidea; family Elephantidae; genus Elephas; species Elephas maximus. Next base: position 190,218,435 of record NC_064822.1, on the reverse strand, counting down.
ATTGTGCTCATGAGGAACCTTTCACAGATCAAGAGGCAGTCATGCGGAGAGAACAAGGGGATACTGATTGGTTTAAAGTCAGGAAAGGTGTGTGTCAGGGTTGTAAGCTTTCACCATACCCATTCAATCTGTATGCTGAGCAAATAATCGGAGAAGCTGGACTATATGACGAAGAATGGGTCAGGATTGGAGGAAGACTCATTAACAACCTGTGTTATGCAGATGACACAACCTTGCTTGCTGAAAGAGAAGAGGACTTGAAGCACTTACTAAGGTCAGAGACCACAGCCTTCAGTATGGATTACACCTCAACATAAAGAAAACAAAAATCCTCACAACTAGACCAATAAGCAATATCACGACAAAAGGAGAAAAGATTGAAGTTGTCAAGGATTTCATTTTACTTAGATCCACAACCAACAGCCATGGAAGCAGCAGTCAAGAAATCAAAAGACACACTGCATTGGGTAAATCTGCTGCAAAGGACCTCTTTAAAGTGTTGAAGAGCAAAGATGTCACCTTGAAGACTAAGGTGTGCCTGACCCAAAAAACCAAAGCCGTGGTATTTTCAATCACATCAAACACCTGTGAAAGCTGGACCATGAGTAAGGAAGACTGAAGAAGAACTAATGCCAAAAGAACGAACAAATCTGTCTTGGAAGAAGTACAACCAGAATGCTCCTTAGAAGCAAGGATGGCAAGACTGAGTCTTACATACTTTGGACATGTTGCCAGGAGGGATCGGTCTCTGGAGAAGGACATCATGCTTGGCAGAGTACAGGGCCAGTGGAAAAGAGGAAGACCCTCGGTGAGGTGGGCTGACACAGTGGCTGCAACAATGGGCTCGAGCATAACAACGATTGTAAGGATGGCGCAGGACCGGGCAGTATTTTGTTCTGTTGTGCGTTGAGTTGCTATGAGTCGGAACCGACTCCATGGCGCCCAGCAACAGCACTAATCTGTGGTGCACAATTTCGCTTGGGTGGTGAAACTCACGTGAAATTGTCCACTGCAGATTCGTAAATAAGCAGAATTAAGTCTGTGCATACCATGCTTACTGGTTACCAGGCCCTGTCTCAGCCCACCTCCCTGAGGGCAAAGTGTGGGAATATTTTAAAGCAAATCCCAGACAAGGTACCACTTCATAGTTTTAAAAATTCACATATATTTCTAGTAATAAAAACTTTTTAAAACACGACCATCATAGCTGTCACACCGTACAAAGATACCTTGGTACAGTAAAACCTGCGAAAGCTGGAACCTGTGTAAGGCAGAAACCTGTCAGAGAAGGAAAACTCAGGTATTTTCCACTAATAGAGGGTGATAGAACAGTGGTAAGCTGGACTCTGACAAAGGTGGAAAACTTGTGGAACCTGTAAAAATAAGGCAGTCCTGTTGAGTTCTGGCTCTCACAGGTTTCAATGTATTTTCCAGTAAGTGGCTTATACTTCTTGTTTGACTCAACAAGGCTTTAGTAAAATGGGCATAAGGACCCTGGAGGAGAGACAAAGGTAAGTAAGACACTGTGCCCAACCTCCAGGGTGGGGAAGGAGACTGGTGGGGGAAGGGGCGAAACAAAAAACAGTCATTTCCTTAACAGGAGGAATTTTCTTTGACCAAAGAATTCACCTTGGGATTGTTTTACAAAACGAGCCTCCACCCTGTGTTCACGCCTTACTAAAAATGGGCTTTCTCCACTTCCTCTGTCCAGCCCCAACATGTCTCCCAGCATTCTCCTGGACTCCCACCACCCAGGGTGCAGATCTCCTCGACACATGTTTTCCATTCCAAGTTGTCCCAGGCCTTCCTGAACTGGGTTACACCATGGTCACTCGGTTCCGGGCAGAGCTGTGCGCCACTCACGGAACAGATGATCAGAGCCAGGAGCTGGAGGCTGGCAGAATGGGCAGGGGAGTAGGGTGAGGCGGGCCCCCTGTGCACCAGATCCCAAGTGTGGTCACAATCCAAGGAAGGGACACTCAGAAGAGGTGGCGTGGCTGGGCCCCGGCTCTGGCCCTTGGAGGACAGCAGTACTGCCCTGTGTGGCTTCCTGGGCATCACAAGCCCTTTGCATCTGTGTGGAGACTGACATGCAGTCTAAAGTTAGAAGGTTCTATCTGTCTGTCCTGGAAACCCTGGCAGCATCGTGGTTAAGAGCTGCCTCTGCTAACGGTATTATAATCACGCAGGAAATTATGCTTGGGAATGGAGTTAGCGGTAGAAGTCAAGCTGAAGGGGTTTCGTGGAGACACTCGAGCCTCCTGGACTTAGCTCCTCTGCAGGTAAGCGTGGCTCTGGCTTTTTCCCAGCTGATTTTTCCGCAGGCGTTGAGAGTCCAGTGTCACAACCCCATGAGCTGTCTTCTGGAAGGCGTACTAGGGGCCACATGAAATAAACACACCTCGCCTGCTAGTCGGAACAAGTGGCTGCGATCCTACGTCCTGGCCTCCTGGGCCCGCTCCTTCCTGGTAAGTTGCTCCTTTACATGAAGTCAAGCAGACTTGATTCCAGCTCCTGGGCCTTGTTTGTAAGACCCTGCATAACCTGGCCCCCTTCCTCCCGTCTAGTACTCTTATTCATTCATTTGTTCATGCATTCATTTGTTTGACAAGCAGTTTCTGAACCCACAGTGCAGCCTGTTCTGGGGAGGCCCTGCGGAACGGGGTGCATACGATTGCCTGGGCCTGGCTTCCAGGTGCTCACAGGTGGTGTCTTCGTTCACAGGCTGCTGCCGTTCACTGCAGTGTCCCCAGCACACACCTGTCCTGTAAAAGGCAACTTGGGACACAGGTACTGCTTTATTGGGGTAACGGTGACATCATGTCAAGTAAGGGCATTAAGATGGACATGAATTCAGGTGGTGGCAACAGAACTCAGTCTCCTAAGACTGTCCTGGGAACTTTCTGGAAGGCATATCTGATTACATCACTGATCACACGTGCCCTCTCTTGCCTACCCTCACCTGGCTGTCCACGCCAGAGAAGACCCCCAGGAGCAGGGCACTAGCTGGCACAGCCCCCTGGCCACCATGCCGGTTCTACACACCGGTCTCTGGCTGGCTCAGGTACCTGACAGAGGGAGCTGGCCACCCCCGTGGACAGGCTGAGAACCTCCCAGAGCCCTCATCGTCCGGTGGAGGTTGGCTGAACTAAGAGACAAACACGGAGGTTTTCACTCCTCTGCATCCAGGATGTGTGTGCTCAGCTGTCTTCTCACTTTTCTGAGCCTCAGTTTCCTATTTTGGGGTTTATTCGTAAGCCTCTCCACCCTGACCGGCCCCCCCGCTTCATCTCACCCCCTCCCACTGGCAAATCAGTCTTGCCTGAGTCTCCTCCCTCTCCATCCCAGCCTCCCCAGCTGCCAGATTTTCTTTCCAAAACCAAATCTAGTGGAGCTCCTCTGGCCTCAGATCCTTCAGGGCTCCTCTGCCAACCTTGTGGCGTGGCTGAAGGACCCTCCACACCTGGCCCCTGTGATAGGTTGCATTGTGTCCCCCCAAAAGATGCATTGAAGTCTAAGCCCTATACCTGTGAATGTGCCCTTGTTGGGAAATAGGGTCTTTGAACACTGAGTATCTGTTTTTATAAATCACCCAGTTTGTGGTTCTTTGTTACAGCAGCCCTAGGAAACCAATACAGGCCTCAACTAGCCTCCCAGCATTCCTTCCCGCCACTGCTCCCTGCCCCGCCGCTCTATGCATGACACAGACATCCAGAACTGCTCTGTCTCCCTAGCAGCCTCATACTGGGAGGCTTTGGAGCCTTTGCACACACAGATCCCTCTACCTGGAGTCCCTTTCCCCTTCTCTGCCTGGTGAACTTCTACTGATCCTTCAAAACCCAGCATAAAATGCCCACTGCTCTGAGACACTTCAAATTTCCAGGTATTGTTAGTTTTTCCCTTCTTGAGCTCTTACCATTTGGAATCATTCATTCACTATACTACATTATAAATGCCATTCACATACCTGTCCCCTGTCAGACACAGAGCACCTTAAGGACAGACACTTATCCTTGTCATCTCTGGGTTCCCTCAGCACAAAACAGGCTCTCAGGAAATGTTTATTGGATGGAAAATATAACATCACTGCAAACAGGCAGGAATGCACTTGGCATTTGTAGACACCTACAGAATTATCAAAGCATTTGATGCCCCATGATATTGGCGTAGCAGCCGGTGTGAGTAGCGGCAGTGGAAGCTGAAGAAAGGCAGAGAGTTTCTAGGGATCCTTCACAAATCTCTCAAAAACTCAGGCAGTCTGGAGTCCCCAGACCTTTTTCGTGGAAGTTCTTTCTGAAATCTAACCTAAATCCACCTTTCCTCAACCTCCTATTCTCTCCCATCTGTTGTTAATTGTCATCCAGTCTACTCTGACCCCTGGCGACCCTGTGTACAACACAACAAAATGCTGCCTGGTCCTGTGCCATCTTCACAACAGTTGGTCTGCTCAAGTCCATTGCTGGGGCCACTGTGTATTTTGAATGTCTTCCAACCTATGGGGGCTCATCTTCTAGCACTGAATATTCTGTTGTGGTCCATAGGGTTTTCACTGGCTGATTTTCTGAAGTAGATTGCCAGGTCTTTCTTCCTAGTCTGCCTTAGTCTGAAAGCACCGCTGAAACCGGTCCACCGTGGGTGATCCTGCTGGTATTTGAAATACCAGTAGCATAGCTTCCAGCATCACAGCAACACGCAAGCCACCAAAGTACAAGAGACTGACAGATGGGTGGTGGACTGTAACTTTAGCCTCTCCAGAAAAGAGGCCATTGAAAAGGTTGAAGACCCCACCATGGAAGACTCAGCCTCGAATCTTCCCCAAACCGACCCTGACGCACTGGTTCTCCTTCCTGGATCCTTTGTGTGTTTGGCTTATTTTCCTCTTTGAAGTAAAGGAGGTCTGTGTTCAGGGGCTGGCAGAGACCGGGGGCCAGGCTGCCTTCTTCCATCTGCCTTCTGACCCCCGTGACCTCCGACCTGAAGCCAAGGACCAGCCTAAATTACACGCTGCCCAGTTGCATTCAGACTACCACCCTCTTAAGCAGAGCAGGAATAATGATAAGAACTGTTTGTTCGACAGGTACCTCCTGAACGACAGTTCAGATTTTGAGAATGATAACCATATGCCTGAGCCAGGCTAACCCCAAAGCACTAGGTGTGGCTCTAACTGCAGCCAGCCGTACAGGACTTAGAAATTAGGGAGGATGTTTTCCACATTGCCAAGGAAACCCTGTTACCCCAAGGCCGACTGACAATCTGATCTTTTCTCTTCTCAGCCCGACCTAGATAACTGCATAATTAATTGTGTGCAGGTCATTCACCTGGGAGGATGGTTATAGGCTCGGGGTGCCCAACACCCACCCCCCTGCTGTGGTGCCAGGCCTGCCTCCACACCCAGGCCCCTGGCGGAACAGCCCCTGCCCAGCCCCAGGTGGTGCCTGCTGGGCCTTCTGTGCTCACACCTGATCAGAGGAGCTCCTGGTGTGGGGCTGGTGGCCTTGCTGCTGCATGTTTGCTCTGTTGGGCCAAGTTGAAGGCCACGGATTGCGGTCGAGGCTCAGCCAGGGTGGTTGGAGTGAAGCTATCGCCCCATCTCGAGGCTGGAAAGCACTGGGGTATTCCTGCTACCACTGCCCCCTGGGACTGTGGCCATCCCCCTCTCGGCTTTTGAGAATCTTCTGGAAGCAGTGGTCCTCTTCGCTTCCCCTACCCCTATCCTTCCCCCTCATGGTCCACGTAGCCGCTCATTCACTTGGGGGTCAAATGTGCCCATGGCCGCTGGCTGGTTCCCTGAGCCCAGAGCACAGTTGCCATGCTGGGACCACTCTCAGCCTTCACAGAACTGGGGCGCTGCTCCAAAGGTGGTTATCTAAAGCAGGCACCCGCTGGACAGTGAGTGCTGGGGGCAGGGGAAAGGGCCCCACCCAGACTTGATTCTGGGTCTTCACACCCCCGAGACATAGGATGACTTGGAACACCTGCTCCACATAGGGAGGGGTGTGGGCTTCTCTGGGGGAAGGTGTACACTGGTTTTTAAACACAGAAGATACTTTTCTTCTTGGCAGGAGAAACAAAACAGCAACCAAACACACCCGTCTCCTTTCTTGGCCTGTGGGGCCTCAGCTGTCTGACATGAGTCACATGCAAGGCACAGATTTCCAAGAGTCCCTCCCTCCCCACTCTGCAGGTCCAGGGTCTGGGCAGGTGCAGCCGTGGGTCCTGGGAAACGGGGTGGAGGGAGTTGACCTAGGGTGGTTGTCCATTGGCCATGGAATAGCTGCCTGATGCCTCTACCGTGAGACCTCCATCTCCCTCCACCCTCAGGCCTCCATCTCCCTCCACCCTCAGGCCTCCATCTCCCTTCCACCCTCAGGCCTCCATCTCCCTCCACCCACAGACTGCTATCTCCCTTCCCGCTCACATTCTCGCTTTGCAGAAAATTTGGAGATGAAGCACGCAATCTGTTTATGGAGAGCTTGTGGGCTTCTGCAGATAAGCCTGGGGTAACCTTCGTGTGTGGTGCAGAAGCCCAGGCTGCAGGGAAGCCTGGAACCCCTTCCGTGCCCCCATGCCTCAATCCCAGCACCCCCATGAGTACCTGGACTCTGCTGGGAAGCTTTGGGCAAGGCCATTAAGAAGAAATACATGGGGCTAGGGGGTCTTGTAGAACTAAGAAAGCTCCAACGCCCTAAACGGGAAACCTAAAGCAGTTACAATGGTAACATCAACCAACAACATTGAACCTGAAGGAGTGCCATGCTCCCGACCTTTAAGGGTGAATTATTCAAGGCCATCTGTCAAGCAGCAGCGACCCTAGCTAGACTCTTCCTAAGACAAGAAAGCCCGTTCTACGTTTTCCTGTAGAACAAGTCAGACATACCCCGGAAGAAACCTTCAGGTTCCCAAGAAAGTGCCCTCCTGGCAGCCTTCTCTGTCTGCTGTGCCTGCAAACAAAAACCAAACCCGCTGCCATCAAGTCGATTCTGACTCATAGCAACCCTATAGGGCAGAGTAGAACCGCCGCATAGAGCTTCCAAGGAGCGCCTGGTGGATTCAAACCGCTGAACTTTTGGTTAGCATCCATAGCACTTAACCACTATGCCACCAGGGTTTCCTAATGCTCTTGGCAGCAGGCAGCAGTTTACGAAGCTGCCTGCCCCAGAGTGGAGTTCGGCTTTGCACAAAGGAACTGTTAAGGACTAAATCGTGTCCCCCCCAAAATATGTGTTAGGATCCCAACCCCTGTAGGTGTGGCTGTGATCCAGTTTGGAAATAAGGTTTTGTTATGTTAATTAGACCAGGCGGAGTAGGACAGATTCTAATCTAATCACTTATGTGCTATAAAAAGATCAAAGGATACACAGAGCCACACATCCCAGAAGACCTCACCTCAGTGAGCATAAAATCTACATGACAAGAAACCAAGGACTGCCCGGGGCTGCAAGCAGGAAGGAATCAGCAAGGCCCAGACCTTGATCTGGACTTCCAGAACCATGAGAAAATAAATGCCTGTCCTTGAGAGCCAGCCATGTGTGGTACTTGTGTTACAGCGACACGGGGTGACTAGGACAGGAACTGTGCCCACGCTGTATCCCCAGGTGCGCTGGTTGAAATTGTTTCTCCCCAGCCTTTACTGTTAACCTGTTGTCCTCAATTCCAATTCATAGCGAAGAAAACCCTTCCAGAAGTGTCGCTCTGGAAGTTTGAACACATCGATCCCCAGGGCCAGATTGTAGCAGGGAAAGCCCTTGGTGTACCTGGACCGCATGCTAATAGCACTGAGGTCAGAGTGCACTCCATCCTGGCCGGCATCCACGGGGACCTGTTGGTGGCATGTGTTCTTTTGATGAACATTTCAGCCTAATGAATCCAATGGGATTTTAGGAGGACTGGGACATTTTCCACATTCCAGACTTCTTCAGTTCCTTTTCTTTCTGTGCCACAAAAATTTGGCAGTGTGCACTAAGCTAGGGTAACACGAGAAAGCTAATTAATCTGTCTGCGGCTCCCCTGCCAGCTGCTGTGTTTAACGTACAGCAGCAGGGAGCCCGAGGCCAGCCCCCCAGGACCTGGCGAGCTCCTGGCCATCTCTGCGGCGGGAGCTGAGTGCCCTGGGCACTCGGTGCCCCTGTGCTTAGGAAGCCGCACTAAGTGTGCAAGCACACTGAGCTGAGATGGAAGCCGTTTAGTGCTCTGCAGCCCGTCTGTTAGTCTGTCCCACTGCGGTGGCTGGCGTGTTGCTGTGATGCTAAAAGCTATGCTGCTGGTGTTTCAGATACTAGCAGGGTCACACGTGGTGGACAGGTTTCGGCGGAGCTTCCAGACTAAGACGAGGCTAGGAAGGAAGGCCTGGCGAGCTACTTCAGAAGTTTAGCCGATGGAACGGCTATGGATCACAAGGGAATATTGGTCAACAGAGGGCGGGAAGATGAGCTCCCCAGGCGGGAAGGCACTCAGAATACACGGTGACTGCAGCAGTGGTTTTGAGCAGGCCGAGGATCGCGAAGGCGATGTGGGACGGGGCAGCACTTCCTTCTGGTGTACCTGGGGTTGCCGCGAGTCGGCGCTCGCTCAAGAGCAACTAACAACCACAGTGTTCAGCAGAGTCTGTTTCCAACAAGGGTTGAAAAAGAAAAGACATTTCCAACTGGACAAGGAAGACCGTGTTTAGAGATGTATCAGCAGCACAACGATGCTTTGCCTCCGGAACTCCTACCGACACCGTGCGGTCGACAGTATTGTCTTAGTTATTATGACACTTTGTCTTCTCGAGCCGCCCTTTGAAATCATCCGTTCAGTTGTTTTGCTTCATCCCTTCTTCCTTTTGCTTTAGCTGCTTGACGTTTGTAAGCAAGCTTCAGAGTCCCCTGTGACATCCATCTCGGTCTTTTCTCTCATTCCTGTCTTTTCAGTGACCTCTTGCTTTCTTCGTGGATGATGTCCTTGATGTCATTCCACAACTCCTCTGGTCTGCGGTCACTAGTGTTCAGTGTGTCAAATCTATTGTTCAGATGGTCTCTAAATTCAGGTGGGATGTACTCAAGGTCATATTTTGGCTCTCGTGGACTTGCTCTGATTTTCTTCAGTTTCAGCTTGAACTTGCATATGAGCAATTGATGGTCTGTTCCACTGTCGGCCCTGGCCTTGTTCTGACTGATGATATTGAGCTTTTCCATCGTCTCTTTCCACAGATGTAGTCAATTTGATGATGGATACTGGAGGGTTTACATACTTTTCTCCATAGTTTAGTGCATTAAAAAAAATCTGTAATAAAAGATTTTTAAAAAGTAAGCTGGCAAGCAGCCCTCTAAGATGCATCTCAACCCACCTGGAGCAAAGGGGAGTGAAGAGCGCCAAAGACAAAGAAAATATGAGCCAAAGAGACAGAAAGAGTCACATAAACCAGAGATTCCATCAGCCTGAGACCAGAAGAACTAGATGGTGCCTGGCTACCACCAGTGACCACCCTGACAGGGAACACACCAGAGAATCCCTGATGGAGCAGGAGAACAGTGGGATGCAGACCTCAAATTCTGGTAAAAAGACCAGACTTAACGGTTTAACTGAGACTGGAGGGACCCCAGAGGTCATGGGCCCCGGACTCTCTGTTAGCCCAAAACTAATACCATTCCCAAAGCCAACTCTTCAGACGAAGACTAGACTGGACTATAAGACATAAAATGATACCGATGAGGAGTGAGCTTCTTAGCTCAAGTAGACACGTGAGACTATGTGGGCAGCTCCCGTCTGGAGGGGAGATGAGAAGGCAGAGGGAGACAGGAGCTGGCTGAGTGGACACGGGGAACACAGGGTGGAGAGGAGGAGTGTGCTGTCTCGTTAGGGGGAGGGCAGCTGTATGAGAAACTGACTTGCATTGTAAACTTTCAATTAAACGCAATAAAAGGTTTTTAAAAAGTAAAAGTCGCAAAGCGAGTATCTTGAGGGAGGAGAGGTATGCAAGCGCACAGTTGCAGATACTTGCTGTCTGTAAGGAGCACCTGTAAATCCGGCCGTGGCTGGGAGCAGAGGGTCATCCAGGGGAGGAGACACAGTGTCTTCGGATAGCGCTGCGCTGGGCCTGCAGAACAGCTGTGGAGGGAGTGCGTGCTTCTGTGTGCATGCGTGCGTGTGGGTGTGTGCGCGTGTCTGTGTGTGCGCGTGGGTGTGCGCTCGTGTGCGTGTGCGAATGTGCGTGCGTACGTGTGTGTAGGGGGTAGTTATAGCAGCGTTCCTGGCACATAGTACGTGTTCAACAAATAGTAATGAGATTCTTAGGAGCAATGTGGCTGTCATTGTACTTTCCACGCAGAGCCCTGGTGGCACAGTGGTTAAGTGCTCGTTGCTAACCAAAAGGTCAGTGGTTCAAGCCCACCAGCTGCTTCTCCAGAGAAAGAAGTGGCAGTCTGCTTCAGTAAAGATTACAGCCTTAGAAACCCTATGGGTCAGTTCTACTCTGATCCTGTAGGGTGGCTATGAGTCAGAATTGACTCATTGGCAACGGGTTTTTGGCTGAGATGAGCAAGACATTGGCAAATCCTAATACCTAGGTCTTCCTTTATGGAGCCCTGGTAGTGCATTGGTTAAGAGCTCAGCTGCTAACCGAAAGGTCGGCAGTTCGAATCCATCAGCCACTCCTTGGAAACCCTACGGGGCAGTTCTAGTCTGTCCTATAGGGTCGCTGTGAGTCGGAATCATCAGCAACAGTGGTTTTTTTTTTTTGGTGGGGCGGGTTTTTTCCCCAGGCAGTATTATTAACATTCTGCGATGGCTCTACTTCTCTATTGAGACTTCAGAAGCCATTCAGCCATCCCTCCTGTCGTGTTCCACTCCCCAGGTGAAGATGGACAGCCTCTTGGATCACACCTCTTGGCCTGAGCGATGCTGGGAAAGGTGAACGGACTTGAGGAATTGTTGCTGGCCCCCAGATGCCATCCAGCTGAGCAGAGGACAGCCAGGGAAGGAGATGCATTATGCAAACAGGCCTGGGTTTGGATCTGAATTGGCCTGGGCTGAGGCCCAGCTGTGGTCCAGGAAGTAGCCCCAGATAAGAGCTCTGAGAGCCCAGGCAGATGTGCTCTCTCCAGGCTGGTGCCCCTGGCCCTGCTGCTGAACCCAAGTTCCGTAAAATCACTTAAGATTATCTTTTATAAACTTTTCTTGAAAGTTTGCTATTTCTACCGCTTGTCCACACCAGACTCTAATAAAATGTGGCGCCTAATTGAATAAATGGGGACATTGATGGTCCAGTGGTAAAATTCTTGCCTTCCACGCTGGAGACCCAGGTTCGATTCCTGGCCAAGGCACCTCGTGCACAGCCGCCACCTGTCTGTCCGTGGAGGCTTGCGTGTTGCTAAGATGTGGAACGGGTTTCAGTGGAGCCTCCAGACTAAGATAGACTAGGAAGAAAGGGCCGGTGATCTATTTCTGAAAATCAGCCATTGAAAACCCTATGGGTCCCAACAGTCTGATCCACAACCTATCATGAGGATGGAGCAGGACCGGGTAGCGTTTTGTTCCATTGTGCATGGGGTCACTGTGAGTCAGGGGCCAACTCGAAGGCAGCTGACAGCAAACACAATTGAATAAAGAAGACCTCAGCAGTATTTGTAACAATAGTACCGTTCACTGGGAACCTATACTGCAGTCGTTGTGCTGAGTGTTTTATGAAATCGTCCCATTTCTTCCTGACCACCAGTCCTATGACGTATACGGTGCTTGCTGTCATTCGGCCGTAGAGGAAACTGAGGCCGATACAGTAAGTAACGTGCCTCAGGCCACAGAGGAAAGTGATTAAATCTGACCTTGAGCCTGCAAAGCCCACATTTATCTTATAGTTAATATCATATCATCTCAAAACACAACTTGATCTCATTAAATGCAAGTTGTAGAATCCAGACGGTGGGCGCGTGGTTGTTCACTGTAAAATTCTCTCAACTTTGTATATTTGTGTATTTGGAGATGTTCGTAATAAAATGCAACTTGATTTCCAAGTGCTTTTTCACCTGAACACACTTGAGAATCTAGATGAATTTGGGAAAATCGTTCAGCTGCTTGGGTCCTAGTAGGTAGGGTGGTCCTGCCACTCGCCCCTCCCACACATGTGCCACTTATCAAGTCTCCGAGGGCAGTGTGGTAACACTGGTCCTTCCAGGACTCGGGGGGCCCAGGGCTCCGGTCACACTCTGGAGTGCTCCTTTGTACAGCAAATGGGTTCCTTTCACTCAAAGCAGAGCCCTGGTGGTACGGTGGTTAAGAGCTTGGCTGCTAACCAAAAGGTCAGCAGTTCAAATCCACCAGCTGCTCCTTGAAAACCCTATGGGGCAGTTCTATTCTGTCCCTTTAGGGTCGCTGTGAATCACAATCAACTCAGTGGCAAGGGAATAGACAAAGCTTTCTGGTCTACTATTATAACACAAGACCCACCATTCCGGAACCCTCCTCCCTCCCAGTTTCTTCTGCTACCAGATCAGCAAAAATGATCCGACCTGTGTGTGTTTGCCTTCTCATGCTGCTTGTAAACTGGTTTCCTTTTAGTGATTTCCCTCAATTATTTTGTCTAAGGCCACAATTAAGAAGCGATCTTGGTTGCCAGGGCCCAGAGGCACTGCCAGATCCCATTAGCTAGTCCCCCAGTGCGGCCAGGGCTTGGACTGAGCCAAGCTCATCTGTCAGTCAGGTGCCCAGCCCAGGGCGCCACGTGAAGTATGAAAAGCTGGGCTCCTGTGTAATTCACACACTGTCCACAAGTCTTCCTGCAGAATTAAGAAAAGGAAATGCAGGATTAAAAGGATGCTTCCGAAGTGATTCATGTGACTCCGAGGACAGCGGCAATGAGAATTGTCCTTGTTACTTTTAAGTTGTTATTTTTAGGAGCCATCTAGTTGGTTCTGACTCATAGTGACCCTAGGTACAACAGAATGGTTTTGTGCCATCCTTGTTTTGCTTGAGCCCATTGTTGCAGCCACTGTGTCAATCCACCTTGTTGAGGGTCTTCCTCTTTCATTAACCCTCTACCAAGCATGATGTCCTTCTCCAGGGACTGGTCCCTCCTGATAACATGTCCAAAGTATGTAAGACGCAGTCTCGCCATCCTTGTTTCTAATCAGCATTCTGGCTGTACTTCTTCCAAGACAGATTTGTTTGTTCTTTTGGCAGTCCGTGGTATATTCAATATTCTTTGCCAACACCATAACTCAAAGGCGTCAATTCTTCTTCAGTCTTCCTTATTCATTGTCCAGCTTTCACATGTATATGAAGCGAATGAAAACACCATGGCTTGGGTCAGGAGCACCTCAGTCTTTAAGGTGACATCTTTGCATTTTTAACACTTTAAAGAGGTCTTTTGCAGCAGATTTGCCCAATGCAATACATCGTTTGATTTCTGCTGCTTCCGTAGGTGTTGATTATAGATCTAAGTAAAATAAAATCTTTGATAACGTCAATCTTTTCTATATTTATCATCATGTTGCTTATTGGTCCAGTTGTGAGGATTTTTGTTTTTTTATGTTGAGGTATAATCTATACTGAAGGCTTTGATCTTCATCAATCAGTAAGTGCTTCAAATCCTCCTCACTTTAAATAAGCAAGTTTGTGTCATCTGCGTATTGTAGGTTGTTAATAAGTCTTCCTTCAACCTGATGCCATGTTCTTCTTCATGTATAGTCCAGGTTCTCGGATTATTTGCTCAGTGTATAGATTGAATAACTATGGTGAAAGAATACAACCCTGACACACACCTTTCCTGACTTTAAACCACACAGTATCCCCTTGTTCTGTTTGAACAACTGCCTCCTGTTCTATGCACAGGTTCCTCAGGAGCACAATGAAGTGTTCTGGAACTCCCACCTTTCTGGTATTCTCTGCCTTCAGCCAGGATCCATCTGACATCAGCAATGATACCCCTGGTTGCATGTCCTCTTCTGAATCCAGCTCGAATTTCTGGCAGTTCTCAGTTCTCAGCAAAATTTTACTTGTGAGTGATATTAATGATATTGTTCAATAATTTCCACATTCAGTTAGATCACCTGTCTTTGGAATAGGCATGACTATGGATCTCTTCCAGCTGGGTGGCTGGGTACTGTCTTCCAATTTTCTTGGCATAGACGAATGAGCACTTCCAGCATTTCATCTATTTGTTGAAATATCTCAGTTGGTATTTTGTCACTTCCTGGAGCCTTGTTTTCCACCAATGCCTTCAGTACAGCTTACACCCCTTTTTTAAACACCATCGGTTCCTGGTCATATGCTACGTCAATCTGGTCATAGGAACATCAACCAATTCTTTTTGGTATGGTGACTCTGTGTATATTCCTTCTACCTTCTTTTGATGCTTCCTGCATCATTTAATATTTACCCCATAGAACCCTTCAATATTGTGACTTGAGGCTTGAATTTTTTCTTCAGTTCTTTCAGCTTGAGACATGCCAAGCGTGTTCTTCCCTTTTAGTTTTCTAACTCCAGGTCTTTGCACATGTCATTATAATACTTTATTTTGTCTTCTCCAGCCACCTTTTGAAATCTTCTGTTCAGCTCTTTCACTTCATCATTTCATCTGTTCACTTTAGCTACTCAACATTCAAGAGTAAGTTTCAGAGTCTCTTCCGACATCCACTTGGCCTTTTGTTTCTTTTCTGTCTTTTAATGACTTCTTGCTTTCTTCATGTATGATATCCTCAATGTTGTTCCACAACCCGTCTGGTCTTTGGTCATTCTTTCTTGAGATGGTCTGTAAATTCAGGTGGGTTATACTTAAGGTTGTACTTCAGCTCTCATGGACTTGTTCTAATTTTCTTCAGCTTCAACTTGAACTTGCATAGGAGTAATTGATGGTCTGTTCCACAGTTGGCCCCTGGCATTGTTCTGGCTGATGATATTGAGCTTTTCCATTGTCTCTTTCCACAGCTGTAGTCAATTTGATCCCTGCGTATTCCATCTGGCAAGGTCCACATGTATAAAAAAAAAAAAAAAAAAAAATTTTTTTTTTTTTTTATGTATAGTCACTGTTTATATTGTTGAAAAAGGTATTTGCAATGAAGAAGTCGTTGGTCTTGCAAAATTCTATCATTCGATCTCTGGCATTGTTTTTATCACCAAGGCCATATTTTCCAACCATGGATCCTTCTTCTTTGTTTCCAACTTTCACATTCCAATCACCAGTAATTACCAATGCACCCTGATTGCATGTTCGATCAATTTCAGACTGCAGAAGTTGGTAAAAGCTTCTTCTTCATCTTTGGCCTTAGCGGTTGGTGGGTAAATTTGAATAATAGTCATATTAGCTGGTCTTCCTTGTAGGAGGATGGATATCATCATATCACTGACAGCGTTGTACTTCAGGATAGAGCTTGAAGTAGCAATGAGTATTATCATTGTTACTTTTAACAATCACTAGTAATAAGACCCCACAGATGTGCACTGCACTTTACAGTTTTCAGAGCTCTTTCTTACCCATCCTCTCCAGCGCTCCTCACTGCCATCCAGGGGCAGGACAGCTGAGCAGATATACTGTCTCCATTTTGCAGAGGCAGAAACTGAGCTTGGAAGATGGCAGTGACTCACCCTGCTAGCACCTGCCAAGGTGAGGCTCGAATGGGCCTTTCGGACTCTCCAAATTAGGTAGGGTTAGCACCCTGGTCCTTCGTCCCCATCTGCTTCTCCAGCCTGGCAGCTCCATCTGTCCACCCACCCATCCATCCATCCACCCATCCAGCCTTCACCTCCCTGCTGCTGGCTCCTGCCCTGGCAATGGTGCCCCCTTAGGAAGGGTTCTGATTGGCCCACCTTGGGTCACATGTTCATTCGAGTGCCAATCAATGGCAGCGGCCTTGGCTCTGCCAACCAGTGGCAGCTCCAACTCTAACTATACTCAGAGTAGGGAAAGAGACCTTTCCCAGAAGCACTTGGAGCTTCTATTGCCCCACCTTGCATTCCACTCAAGCCCCAGGCAGGAGGAAGCTCCCAGAAATCTCCCTCCTCCAAGGGCCCAGGCTGAAAGCTTCCTGGCTCCTGTGGATTTGCCCCCTGGGCACCCATGGGCCGCCAGAACATCAGATGGGACTTCCATTCCTGGGACTCCAGCCTGCGCTTGCTTCCCAGCCAGGGCCCCAGTGTCCTGGCACCAAGAGCAGCTGCACCTCCTTG
This sequence comes from Elephas maximus indicus, assembly GCF_024166365.1. Classification (NCBI taxonomy): domain Eukaryota; kingdom Metazoa; phylum Chordata; class Mammalia; order Proboscidea; family Elephantidae; genus Elephas; species Elephas maximus. The sequence goes on along the minus strand of NC_064822.1, from coordinate 190,202,298 downwards.
TGCTGTCCGCATCCCTGGACATGGCTCGCTGGACTGTGTGTCTCACACCAGTTCCTCCGCTCCCCCGTCTCCAGCTGCTGAGGCCCTAGATAGCCCAGTTCTGGCTTTGCAGACCGGTGCCCCAAACCAGTGAGTATGGAAATGCTGGAGTTCCCAAAGGGGGCCAGAGCCCATACTCAGCAGAGTTCCAGCAGCGCTGGCTTGAATTACCAGAATATCAAACCAAACCAAGCCAGCTGCCAGTCAGCTCTGGCTCATGGCGACCCCGTGTGTGTCGGAGTAGAACTGCAGTCCTTAGAGTTTACGGTAGCTGATTTTCCAGAAGTAGGTCACGAGGTCTTTCTTCTGAGGTACCTCTGTGTGGATTCAAATCACCAACCTTTTAGTTAGCAGCACAGTGCTTAACCATTTGCTCCATCCAGAGACCCCTATCAGAACACCAGCCATATTGAAACCCCAAAGAAGGTGAGGCATGTGGGGAAGATGAGATCATGGCCAATGCTAGGGCCCAGGCTGCTGGGGCACGGTGGGCAGAGAGAAGCTCTTAGCCACTGACGGACCATGCCTGAGAAGATGAGATAAACGCAGAGTCTAACGAGGGGTCACAGGAGATGTGTGTGGAAACCAGGGCTTTGAACCAATTCATTCTAGTTCGAACCCCTGCTGAGATTTTGCATTTCTAACAAGTCCCCAGGCAATGCTAATGCTGCTGGTTAGGGACCAGTTCCAAGAACCACTAGTAGAGCAGTGGGTCTCAAAATTTATTATACGAGAATCACCTGGGGATCTTGTTAAAATATAGATTCTGATTCAGTATATCTGGGGATGGAAACACAAATTCTCAGGAGTTCAAACCAGAACAAACTGGTTAGAAGCCCTGGTGGAAAGCAGGGGGCCTGGATGCAGAATCTCTGCGGATCCAAGTGGGCCTCGGGCTGCTGGGTGCTCCTTGTCTTGCCACCGACACACAGGGTGGCATGGGAACATTCAATTAATCCAGCCTGCTCACGTCTGCTCTGATACAGGGGTTTAGAGGAATGGAGTTTGGAGGCAGGTAAACTGAATTTGAATCCCTTCTTTGTCTGTGAAAAGCAGTGGACTCTGAGCAATTGAGCTCCTCTCTCTGGGCCCACTTTGCTCATCTCTAAAGTGGGCATATGGACTGCCAGAAGAACAAACAAATCTGTCTTGGAAGAAGTACAACAGAAGCTCCTTAGAAGCGAGGATGGCGAGACTACATGACATATTATCAGGAGGGATCAGTCCCTGGAGAAGGACATCATACTTGGTAGAGGGTCAGCAAAAAAGAAGAGGACCCTCAATGAGATGGATCGTCACAGTGGCTGCAACAATGGGCTCAAGCATAGCAACAATCGTGAGGATGGCGCAGACCTGGCAGTGTTTCGTTCTGTTGTACATAGATAGGGTCACTGTAAGTCGGAACCGATTCCACCGCACCTGACCACAACAAAGTGGGCATGGCCATGCTGACCTTGCTAGGCTGCCCCGGAAGTAAATGAAACACCCACGCCAAGACCCCGGCATGGAGTGGGACTCAGCACACACCGGTCCTCTCCTTTCCCCAGCGACTTTGGAGGTGACCAGATGTCACATGGGACACTATGGGAAGCGGGTCACACAGACGCGGGAGCCTGTAAATGTGCCTTGTGGGGCTGGATGGGAGACGGGGGCATAGGGTCTGAAAGAATGAGGGAAGCTTTTCCAAACACTCATGCTGGGACCTCACCCCAGAACTGGGGGCAGGAGGGACTCTGGGAAGTGTAGGGGTGAGAGCCTCAGACCCACTGCTGGTGGAGATGCCTGAGCACGAGGGGAGCACCCTTCTGGAAAGACTCGCATTCACAGGCCGTCAGGAGGTTCACAAAGCTGTTTATTTTCCCTCAGAGTAAGAAGAGGAGAGGGACAAGGTGCAGAGAAAACCCATCATTCCATTCGCGAACGCACCTGGGCCATACACAAACCTAGAGCCGAACAGGACTATGTCTTTACCAAGGGTTTGTTTTGTTTTTCTTTTTTTGAACACAGAACTGCAATTTACCTTGTAAGTGCCCCCGAAGCATTTTGCTTTGGGGGGCAATTTATTGTACCTGCCATTTTACAGCGCCTGTGTGTGTGTGTGTCCTTAAAATTGGGTGTGCCACATCTGATTGGCATAAAAGAACCGAAATGTCAAATTTCATACAATCAGGGCCAGAACTGGTCTTTCCATGGCACTTGGACCTGCTGCCTCCGAAAAAAATGCCTTTCTTTCCTAGGTCCTTAGCACTGCCCAAGCCCACAGGCAGAGAAAGGAAGCAATATTCAACCTTTGTGTTAAAAGGAATAAGCAAGGTTTTCACCAAATTGTTGAGAAACTGAACTTATGATTAAACACCAGAGTACATCGGATGGACTTACTCATTTGGCCCAGATTAATACATGTTGTCCTAACACTACAAACAAATAGATAAAGTTAAGAAATGTTTGGGTGGTGCAAAGAGGCACCGGGCATTGTCATTTGCAGCAATGACTTGGCCTGGAGGCATAGCCTTGGCTGCGATGCGCACTGGCCCTCAGAACCAGTACTCAGAGACGAAGATGTGGACGTTGACGATATTTCGGTGGGAGATCACACCCCCAACCAGGTAGTTCATCTCCAGCTTCAGGACGGCATGAAATGGGCCCACGATGGGCCGCACTTGGCGCACGACACCTGGGGAGAGAACAGAAAGGGCCCTGGCAGTTAGAGGGACAGTAGCATTGTTAAGATCCAGGTAATGATCTTGCCTGGGGAATTTCAGGGCTAGATCTTTAGGGCATTAGACCTCACCGAGTCACAACCTGAGCCAGATGCACAAGTCTCCTGCATGGCACCCCTTCCAAATTGTCATACCAACTGTTTCCACCACCCTGGGACTGGCAGCAGTGAGTTCACTACTTCCGGAAACGGCCTTTCCATTGGGGCCCACTGTGCCGTGAGGGTGGGCTTTGAGGTCAGACAGCTCTGGGTCAGGACCAGCTTCTGGCCTCTCAGAGGCCAGGCTTCCTCCCCCATCACCATCTCCCCCGCCACACTGTTCCGAGGATCTAAAGTGCCTAGAAGCAAGAATGGCGAGACTACGTCTCATATACATTGGACAGGTTATCAGGAGGGATCAGTTCCTGGAGAAGGACATCATGCTTGGTAAAGTAGAGGGTCAGCAAAAGACAAGACCCTCAAGCAGATGAATTGACACAGTGGCTGCAACAATGGGATCAAGCATAACAATGATTGTAAGGATGGCACAGGATGGGGCAGTGCTCCGTTCCTTTGTACAGAGGGTCGCTATGAGTCAGTACCAACTTGATGGCACCAAACAACAAGAAAGGGCCTGGCCTGGAGCGTCATTGTTACCTGCCATCAGCAGAGAATACCAGGAAGATATTTACCTGTGTTTTACAGACTACACAAAGGTATTCAATTGTGTTGATCATAATAAATTATGGATAACATTGCAAAGAATGGGAATTCCAGAAAACTTAATTGTGCTCATGAGGAACCTGTACATAGACCAAGAAGAGTTGTTTGAACAGAACGAGGATACTGTGGGTTCAGGACTGGAACGGGTGTGTGGCATGGAATAGACGCTCAATAAACACCTGTCCCCTGCCTTCTACCCACTGACCACTGTGCCTAGTTCTGACCCTGGGGAGGGAGGGAGAAGGCCTGACCTCGACCCTGTGACCTCTGAGGATTACAGTGGGGGCTGAATGGCCTTCCCCAAGTGGAGCAGCCCAGATTCCCCTACACGCCCTGGAGCCACCAGATCTCCATTCAGGTCTTCTCCCGACCTCTGTGGAGGGTGACACCTGAGTTCACTGGTCAGTGTTTGTGATAACAGGTGGGCAGGTCCTGGCCTGAGCAGCAGCTGAGAGAGCAGGGCAATCAGGGGGCGGTGGCGAGGCGGGGGGCAGAGGAGGTCAGAGGACGGGGGGCAGGGGGCTGAGGGGGGCAGGGGGCGGGGGGATGGGAGGCGGAGGGAGCAGGGGGCAATAGGGGATGGGGTGGAGGGAGCAGGGCAATCAGGGGGCAGCAGGGGGCGGGGGCAGAGGGGGTCAGAGAACTGGGGGCAGGAGGCAGTGGGGGCAGAGGGGGGCAGGGGGTGGTGGGGGGTGGAGGGTGTCTGAGAACGGGGGGCAGGGGGTTGAGAGGGGCAGGGGGCAGTAGGGGACAGGGGGCGGAGGGGGCAGGGCAATCAGGGGGCAGCAGGGGGTGGGGGTGGAAGGGGCAGAGGAGGGGAGGGTAGGGGGCTGAGGGGGGCAGGTGACGGTGGGGACAGGTATCAGTTATGGGGATGCAGGAACCTTCTGGTGAAGCTGCCGGGTGTGGTAGGAATTCTGCCTGGACCAGGGGCCAGGCTGAGACTGTGATCAGTGCCCTCCTCTACTGGGGTCCAGAGCAGTCCCGGCCATGCCAGCTTTGACTCCCCCTGGGACTGAGGCAGACTGTGACATCCACCAGCCATGGTGGCCTGGGCTACCTGTGACTTCAGCTACCTTAGGGGCTGAGAGGTGACCACTGTGCTCACCAATGCCCAGAGGGCTGGTGACACGAAGGAAAGAAGAGGTGAGAGTCTGGGTGAAAGGTTTTAGGAAAAGGAGCCCTGGGGGAGGTGGGGTGCTTGGCTCCATAAGCTGCAATCAGATACGTATACACATACACATACACACACACACACACACACACACACACACATACCCATACACACACACATCTCCACAGCTGATTCTTGCTACTCGTGGTAATTGTGTCCTATAAAGTCGCCGTGAGCTCTGTTAACCAATACAGAGCTCTTGCTCCTGGAGAAATACAGGGTGAGGTTCCTGGGAGCCTCTAGTCATGACGTTCTTATGAACTGATCGATACACAACCTTGGTTTATGTGTATTTCTACTTAAAGACACTTTAATATATCCACCACTCGTCTGTCAGTTTGCCGTACTGCAGTGGCTTGGTGTCGCTATGACGCTGGAAGGTACGCCACGGGTATTTCAAATACCAGCAGAGTCGCCCATGGTGAACTGGTTTCAGTGGAGCTTCTAGACTAAGACAGACTAGGAAGAAAGTCTTGGCAACCTGCTCGTGAAAATTAGCCAATGAAAACCCTATGGATCACCACGGAACATTGCCTGACTTGCTTGCTTTGGACATGGAATTAGGAGGGATCAATGGATAGAGGAGGACATCATGTTTGGTGAAGCAGAGGGTCAGTGAGGGCGAGGGAGACCCTCAGTGAGATGGACTGGCACAGTAGCCACAGTGATGGCGGTGACTATGAGGATGACACGGGTCCAGGCAATATTTTGTTCTGTTGTCATAAGGTCACCACAATTAGGAGTCAACCTGATGGCAGCTGTCGATCTCTCTCTCTAATATATTTTCTTACAGATACTTATACTCAGTATTTCCTTATAATAAAGCAGTAGCCAAGAAAGGTGAAACATTTCCCTTACCTTGGGCAACAGAAAAAAGCTCAGCAAGGCAAGGGTGGAAGAGAGAGCTCCCGCAGGCTTCTGCAGACTCGCCGGGGAGTGGGGCTGGGCTAAGAGCCTAGAATGTGTAACTCCCTCCATGCCTGTGCCTGGCCATCTGCAGGTCTCTGGGCCAAGCTCTGCTGGCACTGCCTTGCCCCTGTAGGGCACCCAAAGCCCCCCAGAAAACTCTCCTGCACCCTGAGATGAGTCAGGACCAGGCTAGAGTGCGCATCACCATCCTCATGCGACCAGGGAGAGACCTAACAGCATCTCCCTGGGCCTCAGCTTCCCCCGGCGAGCAAACGCTGTGACGTCAGGCCCAGGTGAGCTTGGGGCACACAGGGCAGAGCTCCCTACCAGCCGGGAGGGTGCCACCTCTTCACTTCCGATTGCATTCACACATTCCTCAGCAGGCACCCTGGCTGTTTTCAGCCACGCAGAGATAACTAACACCATCCTGGGGTCAAGGCCAGTGAAGAGTCTAGAGTTGAAAGTAGATAAGTACTGTGATCTGACAGAAGTCTTGTCCAGAAGGGAGGGCAGTCAGGGCAGGCTTCTTGGAGGAGGTGCCACTCCCAGCAGAGGAAGCAGCAGGAGCGAAGCCCTGAGGTTTATCCCCAGTGCCTGAGGTAGCCGGTGCCAGCCCAGGGCTGTTAAATTTATGACTGAAAGGCCTCTCAGGTTCCTCCTCCACCCCTTGTTCTCTGATATGAGCATTTGCCCCACGTCCTGTGGATGCAGTGGTGTGCTGGTAACTCCTAACAACCGGGTCTCTGTGTGAACCAGGTGCCCATGTCGGTGGCTGATACCAAGCTACCACCGTGACGTCATGAAGGTAGGGCTGGGAAGAGAGGTGCATTCAGCTCTCGGTAGGGGCGCACCTTAAAAACCAGCATGGAGCCCACAGTTCACAGCCTCGGCTTGAGAATCAGTCACCGAGTGGGCGCTGCGTCAAATGGCTGACTGCAGGTTGGTTTCTACACGCAGCACCGCGCAGAGCAGCACGTCTCCCCGGCAGATGAGAGGGAGAAAGGTGTCTCCGAGGCCTTCCTGCTGTGGCTAGCTCCCGGTCAGAAACGTCAAGTTCACCCTCAGGAAGCAGCATGTCGGTGTGATGCCCCCTCCCCCTTTGGCTCTCTGAGCTTCTGTTTCAGACGGGAGATGCCAGCAGCAGCCGGCTGGAATTCCAGGAAGGTCTCAGGGCTGCTCTGAGCAAACAGGGCTTTCGCGCTGATGGGCAGATAAGCGCCACTCCTGCAGGCTGTCAGCACCCTTTCTCTGCCCGCCACCTGGCGATGACGCTGCAGCTTTGTCCGGTTTCGGCGCTCGTCCTGTCTTCAGCTACCCATGACTTGGCCATCCCTGCTGCCCCCCATGGACACAGTGTGTGCCAGGGTCAGTGTGGGCTCACGGCACTACTGAGTCCAGATGCATTCCCGTCCTCCCCGCAGGGTTAGCTTTGCCTCCCCCGGGCCCAAGGCAGATCATGGTGTCCGCCAGCCATGGTGGCCTGGGCTACCTGTGATTTCACCCACCTTAGGGGCCCAGAGGCGACCACTGTGCTCGCCAGTGCTCAGAGGGCTGGGGATGCGAAGGAAAGAAGAGGTGAGAGGCTGGGTGAAAGGTTTTAGGAGAGAGGGGCCATGGGGTGGGGTGGGTGCCTCCCTGGCTATAATCAGCTACACATACATACATACACGCACATAGACATATACACATAATTTTCATACGTGTATAAACCCACATAAAAAAAATAAACCCACAGCCGTCAGGTCAATTTCAACTCATAGCGACCCTACAGAACAGAGTAGAACTGCCCCATAGGGGTTCCAAGGGGCGGCTGGTGGAATCGAACTGCTGACCTTTTGGTTAGCAGCCGTAGCTCTTAACCACTGCGCCCCCAGGGCTCATGCACATATACATACACATACATACATACATATATGTGTACATATACATACACATGCATACATATACATACACATTTTACGTGTACATACATATATGTGTACACATACATACATATACATGCACATGTACATACACATACATACATAGACATGTACATACACATACTCTATACATATAACCCCTGGTGGCACACTGGTTAAGACCTACGCCTGCTAAGCAAAAGGTCAGCAGTTCGAATCTACCAGCTGCTCCTTGGAAACTCTATGGGGCAGTTCTACTCTGTCCTATAGGGTCGCTATGAGTCAGAATCAACTCGATGGCAATGGGTTTTTGGTTTATACATATAATCACATACACGCACGTACATATACCATACATATAATTTACATACACACATATACGATACATACAATTTACACACACAGGCACACATGCATATATACCGCCAAGTGTCTGCCAGCTTGTCGTACTCTAGTGGCTTGTGCATCGCTGTGATGCTGTAAGCTAAGCCACAGGTATCTCAAACACCATGGTGGACAGGCTTCAGCGGAGCTTCCACACTAAGACAGAATAAGAAGAAGGACCTGGCAATCCACTTTTGAAAAAAATTGGCCAGTGAAAACCTCATGAATAACAGCAGAATACTGTCTGATTTAGTGCTGGAAGATGATAAATGGAGAAAAGATTGAGATTGTCAAGGATTTCATTTTCCTAGGATCCACAATCAACGCCCTTGGAGGCAGCAGTCAAGAAATCAAAAGACGCATTGCATTGGGCAAATCTGCTGCAAAAGACCTCTTTAAAGTTAAAAGAAAAACATAGATGTCACCTTGAGGACTAAGGTGCGCCTGATCTAAGCCATGGTATTTTCAATCACCTCGTATGGATGCAAAAGCTGGACAATGAATAAGGAAGACTGAAGAAGAATTGATGCCTTTAAATTATATTGTTGGTGAAGAATATTGAATATCCCATGGACTGCCAGAAGAACGAACAAATCTGTCTTGGAAGAGGTACAGCCAGAATGCTCTTAGAGACAAGAATGGCGAGACTTCATCTCACACACTTTGGACGTGTTGTCAGGAGGGATCAGTCCCCGGAGAAGGGCATCATGCTTGGTAAAGTACAGGGTCTGGGAAAAGAGGAAGACCCTAACGAGGTGGACTGACACCGCGGCTGCAACAATGGGCTCAAGCATGACAATGACTGTGAGGATGGCGCAGCACCGGGCAGCGTTTCGTTCTGTTGTGCATGGGGTCGCTATGAGTGGGAACTGACTCAGCGGCACCTAACAACAACATACGTGTACACACACATGCAGATATATTATACGTATAATTTACATGTCCATGGATATATACATACATACATGCACAAGCACATATACATATATTATACATACAATTTACATATACACGCACATACACATATAAAAACTAGTTGCTGTTGAGTGGATTCCGACCCATAGTGACCCTATAGGACAGGGTAGAACTGCCCTGTAGGGTTCCCAAGGAGCAGCTGGCCGATTCGAACTGCCAACCTCTTGGTTAGCAGCCAAACTCTTAACCACTGCACCACCAGGGCTCTGACATATACCTACGCTATACATATAATTTACACACACATATACATACACTATACATATATTTTACATATAAAACAACAAAAAAAAAACCACACCCGTTGCCTCCGAGTCGATTCTGACTCATAGCGACCCTATAGGACAGAGCAGAGCTGCCCCATATGGTTTCCAAGGAGCGCCTGGTGCATTTGAACTGCCGACCTTTTGGTTAGCAGCCGTAGCTCTTAGCCACTATGCTACCAGGGTTTCCATTTTACATATACTATATACAGTTTACACGAACGGCACATATACATATACTACGCATAGACTTTACATACACACGCGCATGTAACATACATAAAGTTTGCATATGTGTGCACATATACATATATCATACATATAGTTTACATATATACATATGCATATACATAGATACGTACACACACGTACAGACCGTGGGTGGTGTGAACGGTTAAGCGCTTGGCTACTAACCAAAAGGTTGGCTGTTCTAATCCACCCAGAGCTGCCTTGGAAGATCTACTTTCAAAAGGTCACAGCCGTTAAAAACCCCATGGAGTGCAGTTCCACCCTGGCACACATGGGGTCGTCATGAGTTGGAGCGGACTCAATGGCAACTGGGTTTCTTGAACACATGTGCATCCACAAACGCGCACACACACGCGTGTATACACACATACACCCTTGATTCCCATTCCCCGTAGCTATGTTCTCTAAAGTTGCCATGAACACTGAATTAGTAAATGTGGACCTATCGCCTCTATGGGAAATGCAGGAATAGCTTCTGAGAGCCTCTGGTCACAATATTTTTGTCAACCAATGAATATGTAGCCTAGTTTTATGTGCATTTTTGTTTAAACACATCTTATTTAATATATATTTCTTACAATAATTAATAATATGTACATTTCTTTATAAGGAGCCTCAGCCGGGAGTATGTGTGTCAGGCCGCTCAAAACGTTCCCTGCTCCGTGCGTGCCCAAGGATTGGTTTTGGAGTTAGATATAACTTTTAGTAAGTTCACAAATAAGGACTCTATGAAAAATGAGAATCCACGGTATATACACACATATACACACATGTATACACACACGTACGTGTCTATACATCTTACATACATAGGCGCCCTGGAGGCCCAGTGGTTAAGCGCTCAGCTGCTGACAGAAAGGGTAGCGGTCCGGAAGATGTGGCAGTCTGCTCCCATAAAGACTTACAGCCTTGGAAACCTCATGGGGCAGTTCCACTCTGTCCTACTGGGTTGCTACGAGTTGGAATTGACTCAATGTCAATGGGTTTTTTAATAGTCCTGGTGGCACAACAGTTAAGTGCTCGGCTGCTAACCAAAAGGTTGGCAGTTCGAACCCACCCAGTGGCTGTATGGAAGAAAGGCCTGGTGATCTGCTCCCATAAAGGTTACATAGGAAACCCTATGGGGCAGTTCTGCTGTGTCACATGGGGTTGCTATGAGTTACGATCGACTCCATAGCACTCAGCAACAACAATACACATACACATATATGTATATGTATGAATAAATATGTATATATGTGTGTGTATATGTGTATGTATATAAATGTAAGTATATATATATATATATTACTGATAAAGATCACAGACTACGGCCTGCAACGTGAATTACACCTCAACATAAAACAAAAAAACCAAACCCACTGCTGTTGAGTTAATTCCGACTCATAGCGACCCTATAGGACAGAGTAGAACTGTCCCATAGAGTTTCCAAGGAGCATCTGGTGGATTCGAACTGCCGACCTTTTGGTTAGCAGCGGTAGCACTTAACCACTACACCACCAGGGCTTCTGACATAAAGAATACAAAAATTCTCACAGCTAGACCAATGAGCAACATTATGATAAACGGAGAAAAGATTGAAGTTATCAAGGATTTCATTTTACTTAGATTCACAATCAACACACGTGGAAGCAGCAGTCAAGAAATCAAAACATGCATTGCACTGGGCAAATCTGTGGCAAGAGATCTCTTTAAACTGTTAAAAAGCAAAGACGCCACTTTGAGGACTAAGGTGCTCCCGACCCAAGCCACGGTATTTTCAATCGCCTCATATGTATGCAAAAGCTGGACAATGAATAAGGAAGACTGAAGAAGAATTGATACCTTTGAATTATGGCGTTGGTGAAGAACACTGAATATACCATGGACTACCAGTAGGACAAACAAATCTGTCTAGAAGTAAGGACGGTGAGACTTTGTCTCACGTACTTTGGACGTGTTATGAGGAAGGGTCAGTCCCTGGAGAAGGACATCATGCTTGGTAAAGTAGAGGGTCAGTGAAAAAGAGGAAGACCTTCAATGAGATGGATTGACACAGTGGCTGCAACGATGGGCTCAAGTATAACCACGATTGTGAGGATGGTGCAGGACCAGGCAGTGTTTTGTTCTGTTGTACATAGGGTTGCTATGAGTCAGAACTGACTTGACGACACCTAATAACAACAACAACAAATATATATATCTATTTCTTCATTTATATTTATATAAAATGTATATATAGTGGATATATATAAACATTTTGACTACACATGGGAACTTTTATAGCATCAACAGATGAGACCGACAGACGTTCTTGGGCCGGACACCGGGCTAAATAAGTACATACAGAGAATATGATGGTCTGTCCTCAGGGGGCTCCGTCTGGGGGCTGGGGAAGAGAAAACGGTGATGCAGCGAGCTCAGCACTGGGCAGGGAACTCTCATAGGGCTTCTGGTGGGGCTCTGCTCAGGGCGAGCCACGTATAGGTCTCCAGAGACCCGTGTCTTTGCAGGAGACAGGATTTGTAATAGCTGGGCTGGGGCAGTCACATGACCCCAGATGAGTTACTTAACCTTTCTGAGCCTCAATTTCCTCTTCTGTGAAACAGGAATTAAAAAACCAACCTTCAAAGTTAGAGACAAAACAAACCTGAGGTCATCGTTTTCTTTACCTCAGAAATGACTTGTATTTGCCGTTGGGTTGGCTCCAACTCATGGCAACCCCAGTAGCACAGAACAAAACGTTGCCCGGTCCTGCAGAATCTACATGACTGTTGGTAGGCTTGATTCATGTTGCAGCCACCGTGTGTTCTGAGAGCCTTCCAGACTAGGGGGACCATCTTCCAGCACTGTATCAGACAATGTTCTCTCAGGACCCGTAGGGTCTTCACTGAGAGCCTTCCAGACTAGGGGGACCATCCTCCAGCACTGTCTCAGACAATGTTCTCTCAGGACCCGTAGGGTCTTCACTGAGAGCCTTCCAGACTAGGGGGACCATCCTCCAGCACTGTATCAGACAATGTTCTCTCAGGACCCGTAGGGTCTTCACCGAGAGCCTTCCAGACTAGGGGGACCATCCTCCAGCACTGTATCAGACAATGTTCTCTCAGGACCCGTAGGGTCTTCACTGAGAGCCTTCCAGACTAGGGGGACCATCCTCCAGCACCGTATCAGACAATGTTCTATCAGGACCCATAGGGTTTTCAGTGGCTATTTTTGGGAGGTAGATTACCAGGCCTTTCTTCCATGTCTCTCTTAGGAAGGTCCTGTGAAACCTGTCCATCATAACCCTGCTGGTATTTGAAATACCAGTGGCACAGCTTCCAACATCACAGCAACAAGTAAGCCACTACAGTACAACAAACTGACAGATGGGTGGAGATAGAAATGACGACTGCATATCAAAAAGCACCCCAATATTTAAGTGTCATATGATTTTCAGTTAAAGTAGGGCTGGGTTCCTGCATGACTGAAGAATAAGACAAGTGCTAAATATTCTTATCGGATCAATCTTAAAACACATATAAGGGGAAGCCCTGAACGGTAGAAAATGTTTGTATCTAAATACGTCATATCAGGGTCCTTCATGAGGTTTCCTTCCTATAATGGCTAAAGATCAGTACTCCATGCCAATGGCTAATGATTCAGACTGTAAACAGCTAAAGGAGAGACGAGAGAAACACTGAAAGAAGAAAAGGACTGTTAGTGAAGGGGGTTGGGAAGACAGGGGCTGGGGGTATGTTGGCTGAATTACTGATGCAGCTCATATTAGGGCCGGATTGTTCTTAGGATGTCGTCACTGAACAAGGGAACAGTTAAGGCTGAACAAGAGAGGATACTGTGAGGGCAAAAAAAGATGACGTAGGAGTGCACACAGCAGGCACTCAAGGAACGTGTGCCCCTTCCCACCCTCCAGACCCTCCCCTCTGACCTGAACCCCAGGCTGAATCGTCAACTCTACCCACAACCCAGCTCAAACCAGGACTCCCTTTCCCAGGCCACGCCCATTCTGTGGACCTGATCACTGCTCCTTCAGCCCAGCCATGCTTCCCCTGGAGCTCTGGTTTCGGTGAACATATTTCCTCCTTTCCCAGGCTAGTTCAAGCATGAGTTCCACATCCTTGCCTTCAGTTTGACTGAACCCAGTATTTCTCCTAATAACACTTTTTCTTCACAGATTTTCTATCCATCGTCCATCCATCCACTCATTCATTCATTCATCCAGCCATCCTTCCATCCATCCATCCACTCATCTATCCATCCATCCATTCACTCATCCATCCATCCATCCACTCATCCATCCACCCATTTACTCATCCATCCACTCATCCATCCATCCATTTACTCATCCACCCATCCGCCCACCCATCTGCCTGCCCATCCGCCCGCCCATCCATCCATCCATCCACCCACCCACCCACCCACCCACCCATCCATCATCCATCCATCCATCCATCCATCCATCCATCCACCCACCCACCCACCCACCCATCCATCCATCCATCCATCCATCCATCCATCCATCCATCCATCCATCCATCCATCCATCCATCCATCCATCCATCCATCCATCCATCCATCCATCCACCCACTCATTCATCCAGCCATCCATCCACCCACTCATCCATCCATCCATCCACCCACCCACTCATTCATCCAGCCATCCATCCACCCACTCATCCATCCATCCATCCATCCATCCATCCATCCATCCATCCATCCATCCATCCATCCATCCATCCATCCATCCATCCATCCACCCCCCCACCCACCCACCCACCCACCCATCCATCCATCCATCCATCCACCCACTCATCCATCCATCCATCCAGCCATCCAGCCATCCAGCCGCCATCATTCACAGCTTTTCCATCCCCCCATCCTCTAGAGGCTGCTCTGATAGGGAAGGCCCCGCAGAGGAGCTGACACTTAAGTTGGGTTTTGAAGAACAAGTAGGAGTCAAGGAAGCAAGAAGGACAAGTGCAAAGCCCAAAGGTACGAGGCTTCAGGCCATTTCTGGTAGCGTGTTGATCCTCGGGAGAGATGGGCAGGAGATGAGGCAAAGGGCTGCTCCAGGGGACCCCACACCTCACCAGCCTCACAGAACCAGGAAGCTGGGTCAGCAGTCTCCTGGCTTCCTCCCCATCACTGATTCTAGACCACTGCTCTTTTGCAGCCACCAACAACCTCCCTACTGGCTTAAAGTGCGGGAGGGAGGAAGCAGAGGAGGGACACTTGCTGCCCACATGTGGCATCACAATTACTAGAAAGCCTCCCCAGGGGCCCAGTCCCACCCATCTGCTTGACCCTAGAGACGGTTACATGGTATCTCTTGTGTGCTGGGCACTGGGACGCAGCTTCGAGGCTCCTCTCTTCTTTTGTGAGCCTTCCCTGGCCGTCCTTTGTGTCACCTGGTACCTTGGGCCCTTGCCCTGTAACATTGCATCTGCTCATCACAGGGAATGTTCAAAGTCCAACAGGTCTCCCTGCCGAGGGCCAGGGTCTGCATTGTGCTCATCTCTGTCCTGCCTGTCCCTGACCCATGGCCTGGGGCCAGCACACAGGAGGGACACGGTCATGTTAATGATGAGGATGAAGGCAGAAGAAGAAAGGAGAGAGATGGAGGAGAGGGGAGATGAGGAAAAGGAAGGAAAGGAGGGAGAGGGGAAAGAAGGGAGACGGCCCTCCAGGCGCCGGCAATCCAGGAAGGATGACCAAACTCCGTCCTGCAGGACACAGGCCGCCGAAGGCTCCCAGCAAGAGCGTTTCGTTTGGAGCAACCTCTCCAGCAGCAAAGGCAGGACGAAGGGAGAGAGACGGGCATTCCTACCTCGCCTGGCTTGTCCATCCTACCTGCTGGGGTGTTTACCTCCCCACCTTTCCAGGAGCCCCAGGTTAAAAAACAAAAAACGCCGCAGCGCTGAGTTCAACTGTATTAATCTTCCAAATCCTCGTCCTCGGCATTTCTGCTCGGGGTCTCAGACGCGGCTGGTATTCCTTGGCGTGTCTGTGCCGCTTAAAGATATAATTAAGCCTTTTTTTCCCCTTTGAAAAATGTAGGCCCCTTCGGGCACTTCACCTTCCTGTCTTGTCTCTGCTTTGTAAGCTGCAGCTGATGTACGGGGGATCCAGAAACCGGCACACGGGGTGCACAGGGCCGAGGGGAGACCTTCATCACCTCTCAGGGACTGTGGTCCACGTTCCCGGCCCCCCAGGCCAGCACCAGCTTCTGCTCCTGGAGGTTGCATTTGAGCGTCCATCCATGATTTCCAATAGTGAACATCGGCCGTGGGTCTGCACTGAATCTGACGACTCTGATGTGAGATACTGACTCATCGACGGGCCCAGAGTCAGAGCCTCGGCTTCCTGTTTTGGTCCTGCCACTGGCCAGCTGTGTGACCTTGGGCAAGTCATGGCCCCTGTTTGAAGCTCAGCCTCTATCTTAGTTATCTAGTGCTGCAGTAACAGCAATAACACAAGTGGATGACTTTAACAAATAAAAATTTATTCTCTTGTAGTCTAGGAAGCTAGAAGTCCAAATTCAGGGCACCAGCTCCAGGGGAAGGCTTTCTCTCTCTGTCAGTTCCAGGGGAAGGTCCTTGCCATGAATCTTCCCTTGCTCTAGGAGGTACTCTGTGCAGGGACCCCAGGTCCAAAGGATGCACTCCATTCCCGGCACTTCTTTCTTGGTGACAGGAAGTCCCTCTCCTCTCTGCTCAATTCTCTTTTATATCTCAGAAGAGACTGACTGACTCAAGATACAACCTAATCCTGTAGATTGAGTCCTGCCTCATTAACATAACTGCCTCCAATCCTGCCTCATCGACATCACAGAGGTAGGATTTACAACACACAGGATAATCACATCAGATCACAAAATGGTGGACAACCACATAATACTGGGAATCATGGCCTAGCCAAGCTGACACGCATTTTAGGGGGACACAATTCAATCCATAACAGCCTCTAAACTAAAAAATCCTGTGATTCTGACAAACCGTAACGGAGTGAACAGGGTTGTCAAAGAGTCTGTTCAACAAACAAGATGATGAATCAAGAGACTATGCCATGTCTCATACCAATGGGAGTGGAGTGTTTTTTGAAAGGCAGAGATTTGAGTTAGAAAAGGCAGAGGTAAGACTTTTAAAATGAAAGCCACATGTCACCGTCATAAGAGGAACGAGGAGCTGTCACCACCTGCACTCAGACGTGCAGTCATTTGCTTTCTTGGGGACCATCTGCCTCTCCACTACAATGTAAGGCCCAAGGGCAATGGTCTTTATTGGTTTCTCCATCCCACTCTGTCTTGGAACAAAGTAGGTCCTTGGTCCTACGCTGTGCCTGGCACATAGGAGGGACTCAGTAGATGGCTGTTGAATGAACGAACTAAAGATGAAAGCACTCCGTACGGCTGACCGGTGCCATCAGGTCGACTCCAGCTGGTGGCAGCCCTGTGTGTGTCGGGGTAGAACTGTGGTCCATAGGGTTCTCCGTGGGTGATGCTTCAGAAGTAGATTGGGAAGATGATACGAGACCAGGTGACATTTCGCCCCATTGTACATGGGCTCCAGTCGTTTTCCACATGTATTTTTTTAAATCAGCTGACAACCCACTGTATATATAATCTAACAGTAAAAAAATCAGTTCCCATTGAATCCGCCCTGACTCACGGTAACCCCGGGTGCGTCAGAGGAAAACCGCGCTCCACAGGGTTTTCCATGGCTGATTTTTTTGGAGATTCCCAGGCCTTTCTTCTGAGGCACCTCTGGGTGGACTTGAACCTCTAACCCTTCGGTGAGCAGTCAAGCACATTCACCGTTTGCACCACCCAGGGACTCTGAGTACAGTTTACAAAGTTGGAAATTATCACCCTAAAATGAATGTATTGGGAAAGAATGGGTATAGCCAAAGATAATTGAGTTTTCAGGTATGTTGACCAAATGGGTGGAGGGAACGAGAGCCAGGCTTCACTGTCTGGCCTCAGGGGCCACCAGCTGGAACAGGCAGCATGGATGAAGGTGAAACACGAACCTATGTGGACAAACCCCTGGAACAGAGAAACTGGGAGCTCAGAGGAGACCCATGTGGTCTTACTTATCACAAACATGACGGACAGCCAGAAAGAAGGAATCACCCAGATCTCAGGCAGTCTACCTTGACTGAAATAACAGGCCCCCACAGGCCAGGATTAAGGACACAACCAAAAGCCAAGAGGAGAAATCAAGAACACCGAGAATAGCATCAGTACTGGTGAAGCTACAAAAAACTAGAACATAGACGGGCTGGGATAGACGCTCCACAGCAACGGGCGGGGAAGGAGACCAGTGGGTCCACGCACCGTTGCTTTATTCAGTCCCAACTCCATCCTGCGGAGAAGCGGGTCCCACCTTCATTTCACCGGGACAGTAAACGAGGCTCCCAGCGCCCGCCTGTCAGCTCTTTGCTGGGATGCGGGAAGCTATGCCGCTGGTATTCGAATACCCGCAGGGGCGCCCATGGTGGGCAGGTTTCAGCAGAGCTTCCAGACTAAGACACGCCTGCTGATCTATTTCCAAAAATGAGCCGATGAAATCCTATGGATCGCAACAGAATCTGGCCAGATACGGGGCTGGAAGATGAGCCCCTTAGTCGGAACGCACTTAACATACACAGTGGTCACATCGATGGACCCAAACGCCAAGGATCACGAAGATGGCACAAGACCAGGCAACATTCTGTGCCACTGCGCGTGGGGTCACGCTGAGCTGGAGCAGTCTTCACAGCAGCTAACGACAGCAAAACAAGGCCCCGAGAGTGACGCCTCTGAGAGAGCACAGCTGACGCGGGCATGGATTCCAGGTCACGGGGACAGGCCCACGGCCCAGCTCGTTCCGTTCCGTCCCGTTCCATTCCGTCCCATTCCATCCCATCCCATTCCATCCCATTCCCAATCCGTTCCATCCCGTTCCATTCCGTTCCATCCCATCCCATTCCATTCCATTCCATCCCATTCATCTCCTCCCTCCCAACAAGAGAATAAACTCACGGCGCCATGTGATGTAGAGAAAACGTCCAGAACCTCACCGCCCTTCCAAAACCAAACCAAACCAGTGGCCGCTGAGTTGGCTCTGACTCATGGTGACCCCGCGTCTGTTAAAGTAGAACTGTGCTCCATCAGGGTGGAAAGGCTGTGCCTTTCCAAAGCAGATCACCAGGCCATTCTTCTGCGGCTCCTCAGGGCGGGTTAGTAGTTAGCATTTAACCATGTGTGCCACCCAGGGACTCCCTTACTGCCCCGAGCTGCGTCATAAATACAGGGCAAAATGGCAGAGAGGAATGAGGAATTTCAGAGCAATCATGCTAGTGATTGGCAGTGGAAGGAATTGAGCTCCTGAAGCCCGGTCTCTTCTCCTCGCCCTGAGAAACACCCAGGTAACAATTTGGAAGGAAGGAGGACAGATGTCTGTGCCACACAGTTAAAATACCAAATGTCACTCGACATGTCTTAGCAAAACTTGTCATCCGTATTTCTAGATTATTACAAATGTGCTCACTTCTCCCATCTCCCATGAGAAAACCGGACAGTTTGCATGGGGCGGCTGCAAGTAGCTGCATTAAAAAAAAGAACACCGCAGAGCCCATCTCTGGTTTTGGGGGAGGAATATGAAAAGCACTGTCAGCTGTGGACCTCCCCTCCCCTGCGGCCTCCCCCTGGGACGTGGCAACCAGCATTTCCACGGCACGTCATTGTTACAAAGCTCACACACCTCAGTCGCCTCTTTCCCCCATCTCAGCCCCAGGCAGATGGTGGCCGTGTTATCTGTGGTTTAGGGAGCAGGTAAGAGCACCTGGCGCAAGTGGCTAAAGTGCTCGGCTGATAACTGAAAGTGTGGAGGGTCCGGTCCACCCAGAGGCACCTCGGAAGAAAGGCCTGGCGGTCTGCTTCAGAAAAACCAGTCATTGAAAACCCTATGAAGCACAGTTCTACTTGACACACATGGGGGCACTGTGAGTCAGACTTGACTCAAGGGCAACTGGATGGAGGAGGAAGAAAGCCTGGGTGTGGTTAAGTGAGCGCTGAAGACCAAGCAGCCAGTAAGCGCAAAACTGGGTCTTGAACCCAGATCCCAGGCCACTACCCTTCCTACCAAGCCTGCGGCCTCACCAAAGGAAGAGGAGGCCTGGACAGTGTTCCAGAAGGCTCCAGAGCAGTTCCATCTTTTCCTGAGACCTCAGCTCGCCACATACCTGCTGGTGTCTTTCTGGGTCCCAGACCCCCAGACGCATCAACCCACACACGCCACTCCAGAGACGCCCCATATGTGCTGCTCAAACCTGGGCACACCAAACACCGACCCCAGCCTCCTCCCCCAAACCTCCTCCCCGCAGTCCACTCAGCCCAGCGGAGCCTGCAACGTGGAGTCACGCGCCGCTGGAGCTTCTGTCTGTCCTTCACATCAACCCACTAAGTGTCCCTAATGCTCCTCCCTCCCCCACCCACCCCCTCCTCCCTTCATGATTTCACCTGAACTCTCACGACAGCTTCCTCCTCACCACCCCCCACGTGCCCCCACTGCAGCCACAGCCAGCCTTCCAGAATGTCAGTCCTTCAGGGGTTCTGTGGTGGCTGTGTTTAGATCCGTTCTCACCACTGCCTCCCACCCCACTCCTGGCTCACAGCAGGTAAGATGCACCTGAATGAGGCCCCCCACCTGACGCCCTGCCCGCCTGAGTCCTCAGCACCCTGTGCTCTGGCCACGCCGAACCCCTCCCAGTCCCTCGAGTGCCCCCCTGCCCTCGAGATGAGCAAAGGCCACAGGGGGGCAAGACGGGCACATGCCTGCCAACTCACTTGACTTGGAATTAAAGATCCCAGACCTGGGACAGGAGAGTGACTGGTCCCACCTCAGCTTTCCTGGAATTCAGGCCACACTGTCTGCTTTGTCCTGGAGCTCTGGTGGTGCAGTGGTTAAGAGCTCAGCTGCCGACCAAAAGGTGGACAGTTTGAATCCACCAGCCGCTCCTTGGGATAGTTCTACCCTGCCCTATAAGGTTGCCATGAGTCAGAATTGACTTGAGGCAATGGGGTTTGGGTCTCCTTTGTAAAAAAAACCAGTTGCCGTCCTATTGACTCTGACTCGTGATGACCCCATATGTATCAGAACAGAACTGCGCTCCACGGTTTTCAATGGCTGATTTTTTGGAAGTAGATCACCGGGTCTTTCTCCTGAGGTGTCTCTGAGTGGACTCGAACCACCAACCTTTCGGTCAGCAGCCGAGCACATTCACTGTTTGCACCGTTCATGGGCTCTATCTCTTTCATGCAGAAGCATTAGGAGGCCAGCCCAGGATACAGCCACGGAGTACAGAATGGGGACCGTACCGCACGCCTGTCGCGTTGGAGCAGAACGCTCTCTTCTTTACTCGTTGGCCAAGCTTGGAGCACAAGCTCTGGGCAGAAGCTGAGCTGGGTGCTGGGGTCCCAAATATTGGCCAGCCCTGGTCCGGTCTGCATGGAGCTCCCAGCCCATGGGGGAGACAGACCGTGAGTCGGCCTGGTGCAGATGAGCAGAGGGGCTAGGGTGGACCCCGAGAGAACCACACGCCTAAACCAGGTGCCAGGTGGTCACGGCAGGTCGGCGGGGAGTGAGCCTCCAGCTGATCTTGCAGGACAAACCAAGGATGAGGCTGGGACAGGGAAATGGACGAAGGTTCACCGAGCAGACGAGAATAAGGACTGGAAAGGCGTGGGAAGAGCTGGAGAGATGGACAGGAGCCAGACTGTGACGAGGAGCAAGACGGTGCCCCACACAACGGGAAGTCGCTGCCAGATTTCAGCAAGGAGGGGACGCGCCGAGATGCGTGGAGAGCTACCTCTTTCTTCTCCTTTCCTTGTCATCCATGAGAGGTGCCATCCATGAGACAATCCGGGATGGAAAGGGGCTTCCTGCTGGACGGGGCTGCAGCTCAGAACCCTTGCTTACTGGTGCCTCCTATAACCGACCCCATGTCTCCAACGTCCCTTTGTTTAGAGTGTCATCTGATACAGGGCTCTTCCAGCACCTGAGAGAGGCTCACTGAGTCCCCAGAAAGAGAATTGCCTGATGGACCACCAAAGGAGCACTTATTACACACCTGCTGTATGCACCCTGTCTGCTGCGGTGGCAGGGGGACTAGGCAGAACAGGTGCAGAGTTTCAGGACTGGGCATGGCCTCCGAGAGGAGAACTCAGGCCCCACCCAAGGTCACACAGGATGCTCACGGCAGCAGGAACCCCACATCGAGTCCCATCTCGCTGTGTACTCTCAAGTCGTGGCGCCTGAGCCAGGAACCTTCTCTGTGCCTCAGTCTTCTCATCTAAAGAATGGGGATAATCACAGTGTCTCCCTACAGGGTTGCTATGGGGACCGAGTGACATAATGTGTATCTGTAATGTGCTTGGAAGAGTGCCTGGCCCACACTAAGCACCAGGTAAAGGTTTACCGTTCATCTGACTGCCATTTTGAGAGACCCCTGGTTGGTCCAAATGCCTTGTGCTTGATCACTCACCTGAAGGTTGGCAGTGAGTTCACCGGTGGCGCCACAGGAGAAACACCTGGTGATCTGCTTCCGTGATGACTGTTGCTGCTGTTAGGTGCTGCCGAGTCGGTTCAGACTCACAGCCACGCCACATACAACAGAACGCAACACGGCCCGGTCCTGTGCCATCCTCGGAATTGTCATTATGCGTGAGCCCATTGTTGCAGCCACTGTGTCAGTCCATCTCTTTGAGGGTCTTCCTCTTTTCTGCAGACCCTCTACTTTACCAAGCACGATGTCCTTGTCCAGGCTCTGATCCCTCCTGACAACAGGTCCAAAGTATGTGAGACACAGTCTCACCATCCTCGCTTGTGAGCATTCTGGCTGTACTTCCTCCAAGGCAGATTTGTTCGTTCTTCCGGCAGTCCATGGTATATTTAATATTCTTTGCCAACACTAAAATTCAAAGGCATCAATTCTTCCATAAAGATTACAGCCAAGAAAACCTGTAGAGCAGTTCTACTCCATAACACACGGGGTCCCCTCAAGTCAAAATCGACTTGACAGGAACTGGTTTCATTTTGGCATTTTGGTATGATTGGGGCAGGCTACTTGAGCCCCGGGGAGGCCAAACAGTTCAGTGCTGGACCACTAACTGGAAGGTTGGCAGTTCAAACCCACTAAGAGGCACATCAGAAGACGGGCCTAGTGATCTGCTTCTGAAAAGTCACAGCCTTGAAAACCCTGTGGAGCACTTCTACTCTGCACACATGGGGCCGCCAGGAGGCAGAATAGACTCCACGACAACTAACGACAACAACCTCTAACCTACAAGTTGATGGCTGGAAGCCACCCGGCAGGAGGAAGGCCTGGCAATGTGCTTCCATGGAGAGTACAGCCCAGAACACCCTACGGAGCAGTTCTACTCTGCACCCACGGGGTTGCTGTGAGTCGGAATTGACTCGCCGGCAACTAACAACAACAGCAACAACTTGAGGTTCTTAACCCCGGCCAGGGAGTGAGGTGGTCCAAGCCAGAGTCTGTCCGGCTCCTCACTGCCCACTGAAGGCCAGGCACACCGAGGCTAAGGGAAACGCTCTGCGGGCTGGCCCCGTGTCCTTTCACCGTATTGACGGCTGTCGGGGGAGGCAGCCGCAAGAGGCACAGCGACACTGGGACCCTGGTCTCATATTGCGCAACGGGATGTCTCTGATGCTGTTTGGCTACAACGCGCCATTTTTAAAAGCAAGGCATTTATTAAGGTGCCCAGTGATACCAGAGGCCTTTCGGCAGGCGTGTAATAGCAGCAGTAAGACAGTCTCAGAGCATCCCGGCAGGATTCGGAGGAGTCCAGGAGAACCCCGGAGACCCTAAAAGGCTGCTCGGGGCTCGTTTTAACCCTGGGGGGCTCTGGAAGCCAGCAGGTGTACGTGAGATCCTGCAGCCCATTACTGAGCTGGGTGCTGGGGCCAGGTGACCTTCTAATGGGTTGATTTGTGTCCCCCAAAAAGATATGTCAACATTGTAACCCTTGTACCTGTAAACATGACCTTGTTTCCAAATAGAGCCTTAGAAGATGTTATCGGTAGGGTAACCTGAGGTCATTCTGGAGTAGGGTGGGTCCTGATCCCACCTGACTGTGTCCTTACAAAGAGGAGAGACACAGATGCGGAGACAGAGGGAAGATGCCATGTAAAGACGGGGCAGAGACCAGAGTGATCTGTCTACAAGCCAAGGGATGCCTGGGGCCACAGGAAGCCGGAAGAGACAAGGAAGGATCTTCCCCTAGAGCCTTTGGAGAGAGCAGGGCCCTGCTGACACCCTGAGTTTGGATTTCTGGCCTCCAGAACTGTGCAATGATACACTTCTGCTGTTTAACCCCACCCAGTTGGGGGCACTTTGTTAGGGAAGCCCTAGGAAGCTAGGACAGGGTCTGTCTGCTCTGTGCATGTTTGGGGTGGTGTGTGCGTGTGTGTGAAGAGAAAGGAAGACACAGGGTGACAGAGAGACATTGCATGAATAAGCCCTGCAGCCTCTTCCCTCTAGGATTCAGTTCGGTAGAAAAGAAAGTCCAGCAAAAATCCCAAGGCCACTCTGGGCGGGCAGTTCCCTCTACTACATCCCTCCCACCAGGATGAGCGTGTATTTGCTCCGGGTCACAGCAGGTGCTGGAAAGGGTTCTCTAGCTCTGCCTAGGCCGCCCACTCTAGTGTGCACCCCTGGCCCTGCTCCACGGAAGCTGCCCTTGCCAAGGTCACCGACAGCCTCACATTGCTAAATCCACGGGTGGCTCCTGGACTTTTGGCGGCCCTGACACGGTGGAGCTGCACCCTTCTCCTGGGGACAGCTGTGACAGTGACATTCACAGTAACCACCTCACATGAACAAGGAGCTTTCTGATATACCCAGCTCTTTTAGCCACATCATCTCCTCGTGTGGAGGCTTCCGCAGACCGGAGGCTCAGTGCTGCTGCCCTGCTCATGATGGGTAGGGCCCCATCTCAGCTCGGGTTGGCCACCTCATGTGCTGTTCTTCCAACCCCTGCTCCTTTCCCCTGGGGTGGGGGGCACTGGGAGGGACTCTTGGAGCAGGCCGCACCCGACTGGCCCCTGCTGCGGCTTGAAGTTTGGTCCAGAAAGCTGAGCTGGGGTGAGGAGTGTGGCCTCGGGCCCTGAACGAATGCTGTTATGCCACTGTGGGTCCAACACCGGCCATCAGGGCTGGCGGGGCAGGAGGTTTCTGTTGCTGCGGCCTGGACCCTTGTGGCATCTCACTTAGCGGGCTCAAAAGCAGAGGGCTATGGCCTGCTGGGTGGCACCAACGGTTAAGCACTCAGCTACTAACCAAAAGGTTGGTGGTTCGAATCCACCCAGAGGCACATCAGAAGAAAGGCCTGGAGACCTGCTTCCAAAAACTGAGCCATTGAAAACCCTGTGGAGCGCAGTCTACTCTGACATACATGGGGTTGCCATGAATCAGTTAACTCGAAGGCAACTTTTCTTTTTTAATGGCTCACTGAAGCCTATAGGGCCCTCTGAGTCCAGCAAGCTCAGGGGCTGCCAGGGAAACCCGGGGCCTCTCTTAGAAGGGGCAGTGGGTAGGAGGTGGGGGCGGGAGTGGGCAGAGGCTCCAGACCAGCCAGGCATAGACTCGATACAGCTCTGATGCCCATAGCTGTGGACTGTAACAGTGTCTGCAGCTGTGAACCTGGGGGTCGATGCCCACCTTCCAGGGTTTCTGGAGGAACGATAGCTGTGGTTCAAAGTGGCTGGCACAGCGCTGGGCCTGGCGTCCTTGACTCTTTCTGCTCCTGGGGCCTAGGCATGGGGAAAGTGAGGAGTGTCTGTCTCCCTCTCAGCCCCCTGTCCTGTCCCTCCGAGGGACCCTTCTGCCCTATGCCCGTCCTCAGGTCACTGCAGAGACACTGCCGGCCCCAGGGTGAGGTTAGGCCTCAGCCCAGGCCTGAGGGGGCAGGGCTGTCACCCTGGGAAACAACTTGGCTGCTGGCCAGGGTGTGGCCCCTGGGGTGATAGGCTGTGCCTCCCGGAGAAGAGAAGGGGCCTAATCCCAGGGATTTGCCGTGAAAGCCGGAACAGGGCCAATCAGTCATCACTGGGCAGGAACGGCCTCGCTGTTGTTTTTAGGTGGAATTTCTGAATCTCGTTCGTAACGTGCACTGATCCCTGGGCAAACTTTCCAAATCAGGCTGGAGCCCCGGGTAAGCAGCACATGTTTAACCCCTTAAGATGTAATATTCTCAAGGCGCAACCTGGGCCCCGCTGGCCAGATGGCTGCCAGTAAGTTCTCCAGCCTGGATCAAGGCCTTGCCTGGCCAGGGGGAGAGGTACAGCTTGGTCAGCCTCTCTGCTCACAAGTTCTTATACAGGGGCTGCTGTGTCCAGTTGAACAGGTTGTACACTTCACATGGACTGGGCTATGAATGGTAAGGTCGTGCAGTGCACAACACACCCAACTGTTGGTGGCAGCCCTGCTGCATACCACTTTTCTCTCCCTCTGACACATTAAGAGGGATGATGCCAAAGCCACCGCCTGAAAATCAAGCACTTTCAGCCATGGGAACACAGATGGCAGGAAGCTTGGGCAGCTGGTAGGCAGCTTCTTGAAAGCAGGATCTGTGTCTTGGGTATGAATTTGTCCGCCAGCTCTCAGCACAGGCCTGGCACGGAATAGGAGTCCCGGATGTTCTTGTTGAGTGAATACGGAAATTCCAGATGACAAACTTGGGTCTTCAGGCTGGGCCAGAATTCCCAGCCCAGGCTGCGAGACGGGTCCACAAAACAGTTCTGGGTAGTCAGAGCCACCAGTGTGAACAGACCCTGGAACTGTCCTGTGGGCTCCCCCAGGCTTGTTGTCCCCTGGGGGGCTCTGAGCTCTCCCCAGGCCTTCAGTTCTGAGCTGCTTCCTGACAGCTGCTCATTTAACCTCATAAAAACCTACTGAACTAGGTTACTCCCATGCCTTGTTAAAACACCCACGTTACCTCCAGCCCCTACAGCTATGGAAGGCAAGTATGATGTGAGCAATTTTACTGAGAAGAAAGCCCAGGCTCAGAGAGGTTAAGGGGCCTGTCTGAAGCCACATAGCTAGCAACAGAGAACCAAAATCAAGCCCAGGACATCCAACTCCAGTGCTTGGCCCACGCCACAGAGACTCGACTGTGCTCTGTCCTAAAAAGGGCTGTCCTGGCCACTGACATTTTTAAAACAGTAAGTTTGAAACTGAGTAATAATTCATATACAATCATAAATGGAATTTATAATGCTATTTCAAAATGTAAATGTTTTAAATTACTTCTAAGCGGGGGATTATCAAACAATATCATTAATTTCACATGTAAGCAAAATTTTGCTGAAGGTCATTTAAAAGCAGCTGTAGCAGTATGTTGACAGGGAACTGTCGGAAATTCAAGCCGGATTCAGAAGAGGACGTGGAACCAGGGATATCATTGCTGATGTCAGATGGATCCTGGCTGAAAGCCGAGAATACCAGAAGGATGTTTACTGGTGTTTTATTGACTATGCAAAGGCATTCGACTGTGTGGATCATAACAAATTATGGATAACACTGCAAAGAATGGGAATCCCAGAACACTTAATTGTGCTCAAGAGGAACCTGTACATGGATCAAGAGACAGTCGTTCAAACAGAACAAGGGGATACTGTGGATTTAAAGTCAAGGAAGATGTGCATCAGGGTTGTATCCTTTCACCATACCTATTCAATCTGCATGCTGAGCAAATAATCCAAGAAACTGGACTACATGAAGAAGAACAGGGCATCGGGATTGGAGGAAGACTCATTAACAACCTGTGTTATGGAGATGACACAACCTTGCTTGCTGAAAGTGAAGAGGACTTGAGGCACTTACTGATGAAGATCAAAGACCGCAGCCTTCAGTATGGATTACCCCTCAACATAAAGAAAACAAAAATCCTCACAACTGGACCAATGAGCAATATCATGATAAATGGAGAAAAGATTGAAGTTGTAAAGGATTTCATTTTTCTTGGATCCACAATCAACAGCCATGGAAGCAGCAGTCAAGAAATCAAAAGACGCATTGCCTTGGGTAAATCTGCTGCAAAGGACCCCTTCAAAGTGTTGAAAAGCAAAGATGTCACCTTGAAGACTAAGGTGCGGCTGACCCAGGCCACGGTGTTTTCAGTCGCCTCATATGCACGTGAAAGTTGGACAATGAATAAGGAAGACCGAAGAAGAATTGATGCCTTTGAAATGTGTTGTTGGTGAAGGATATTGAATATACCCTCAACTGCCAAAAGAATGAACAAATCTGTATTGAAAGAAGTACAACCAGAATGCTCCTTAGAAGCAAGGACTACGTCTCACATACTTCGGACATGTCGTCAGGAGGGATCAGTCCCTGGAGAAGGACATCATGCTTGGTAAAGTACAGGGTCAGCAAAAAAGAGAAAGACCCTGGACAAGATAGATCGATACAGTGGCTGGAACAATGGGCTCAAGCATAACAACGATTGTGAGGATGGTGCAGGACCGGGCAGTGTTTTGTTCTGTTGTACACAGGGTCACTATGAGCCTGAACCAACTCGAGGGCACTTAACAACAACAACAAGCAGGGGATGGGAGGGTGTTGTGTGTTCGCACACACATTTATAGCCACATGCTCAGCCACACACACCCGTACACATTCCTGTACACACCCCATGTATACTGACCCAACGCATGCACACAGCCATACACACCTACACACGCTCACCCCGTATACACTCCCCCCACACAACTGCACACACTTACCCATGTACACTCACAGGTACACACACCTACACACACATCCACACACGCTCATCCCCGTATCGGTCATACACACCTGCACACACCGAGTCCACATATACTCACAGCCACACCTACACACATTCAGGCACTTAGAACACTTGAGACCTGAGGGCTTTTCCAGAAACATGCTCACAGAGCAGAGTGGAATCTGAATTTCTCTCCAGGTTTGCAGGTTATAATTAAAACACCTTTCCAGGGGAGAGAGTCCTGCCTGAGTGCACCAACAATATTCTGAAATTGCAGCCCGTCCCCGGTCTGCCTGAGGTGATGCGGTCAGCCCAGGGGGAGCGGCCCTCCGCTGCAGCCGCCACCTGGGCAGCCCCTCAGGCCCACAGGGCCCCTGGAGGCCTGGGCCCCCCACACCTCCTGGCAGACGTGGAGGAGGCAGGGCCGGGAGTCCCAGGCAGCGGCCCCCAGAGCAGCTGCCTGTGTGAGCAAGAATGCGCTGGCACTTGCGGAATCCAGGGAACAGGGGCCTGGAACGTCCTTCTGTTCTTCACCTAGAAGGGCAGCAGGGGCCACCTCCTCCCTGCGGCCTGCCCTGACTGCCCTAGGAGGGTGGCCGGGTGCTGCACTCACCACTCCTCTCACCCCACTCTCCTGTCACTCCCTGGGGGCTGTCAGCCTCCCCGGAAGCAGAGGCTGTGTCCTCTTTGCCTGGCACATAGTAGGTGCTCAGTAAGTGTTGTTGAAGGAATGAATCCATTAACTGGCCAATCCCGGGGTCCTCAGGCCTGCCCTCTCTGGGACCACTGCTGACACTTCTCAGTCCCGAGGCCACTGCCCTCCCTGAACACAGTGAAAGGGAGACAAGTGCCGCCCACATTAGCCCCTTCTCCACAACACAACCAGGGTGGAAAGGTGGCGGGGAGGGCGGTGTCTGCAGAGACCAGGGGCAGCTCATGACGCCGTCGACGCTGAGACAATCACCTGCATCTAAGCCAGCGTCCACCATCTGTCTGTCAGTCTGTCATACCGTGGGGGCTTGCACGTTGCTGTGATGCTGGAAGCTATACCACCGGTTTTTCAAGTACCAGCAGGTTTCAGCGGCGCTTCCAGACTACGACAGACTAGGAGGAAAGGCCTGGCAATCTACTTCTGAAAATCAGTCGCTGAGAACGCTATGGGCCACCACAGAACATTGTCCAGCACAACCCTGGACGACGAGCCCCCAAGGGTGGAGGGCAAGAGCAAACTCAAGCATGTGGACGATCACGAGGATGGCGTGCGACTGGGCAGCGTTTTGTCCTGGGGTACACGGGGTCGCCATGAGTCACAACCAACTCGACGGCAACTCACAACAACAACTGCAAGCCAAATATAGATTTTTTTCCAGGATTTCTCAAGCCATAGCACAGGGGCTCTTACCTTAGAGGTTAAGGGACAGGACCCTGGTGGAAGTCCTATGAGCCCCAAAGCCAGCACTTGGGTCCCCCTAACACTGAGTTGTCCTTGTTATGCCTGCTGTTGTGGCTTTGATAAAAACAAAGCCTCTGTGTTAACTGTGTACAGACTAACCCAAAGCCCTGCTCCATCAGGGAACAGCAGCTAGCCAGCCCGTCTCTTATTTCAGTTTACTTTAGGGATCTCTCCCGACTAACTACCTAGGAGTTACAGAGCTGCTTTCACTTTCATTGTACAGGGAATCACATAAATATAAGGGAAATCACCAGTGTAGGTGAACTCATGGATCGCAGTCACGCACCTGGGCTGGTTGGGCCTGATTTCCTTGGAAACCGGAAAGCCCGAGATACACAGCCTTGAAAGGGAAGTTTTCCAAATCACAGTTCCGTAATATTCCGGGGTCCTTCCTTGCTGGGATGCTCCAATTGCTCTGGAAGACTGCTTTCCCACTGAGCCCACGCAGATGGTAACGGTCGCTTCTTTTCAGCTTGGCCTTCAGTGAATATTCATCATTTAGTGCAAGGATTTTTAGTGCAAGGAAGCCCTGGTGGTGTGGAGGCTAAGTGCTATGGCTGCTAGCCACAAGGTCAGTAGTTCAAATCCCCCAGGCCCTCCTTGGAAACTCTATAGGGCAGTTCTTCTCTGTCCTACCCGGTTACTATGAGTTAGGGTTGACTTGATGGCAATGAGTTTGGTTTTTTTTTTGGTACTGTACATTAAAGAGTGGCGGGGGCCCCAAGTTCTGGCCTCCAGGAGGTCGCACTCCACTTGGCTGACGTTATGCCACCCCCAAGTGTCTTCGACCCCGTCATGTCTGAGTGGTGGGGAGGGTTGACTTGCAGACAGTTCCTAAGTCAGCCTTGTAGGTCACCACACTGCCCCAAGAGCCAGGCTGACCATCGCAAAATTAGGCAGCAGGCTTAATACGTAACCTAGCCAGAGCTGCCTCGAGTTCCTCTCCACTTCGGTAAGGTTTTAACGGCAAAGTCGGCAAAGCTGACCTTCCGTATGGACAGATTGTTTTCAGGCCCTAGAAAAATAGAGCCTGGTGGCGCAATGGCTAAGCGCTCGGCTGCTAACTGAAAGGTTGGTCGTTCAAACCCACCTAGCGGCTCCTCAGGAGAAAGACCTGGCAATCTGCTCCCGTAAAGATTACAGCCTAGGAAACCCTACGGGCAGCTCTCCTCTTTCACGTCGGGTCGCTGTGAGCCGAAAATCGACTCGACAGTGCCTAACAACATACCAACAAAGAATTAGAGAGTTAAAAAGACAGGGAACCAAAAAAACCGAACCTGTTGCCACCAAGCCGATTCCGATTCGTAGTGACCCTATAGGACAGAGTAGAACTGCCCCGTAGGGTTATTTTTTATAATAGTTTTACGTTTACAGAAATATTGTGCAGAGAGGACAGAGTTCCATAAACCAACCCCCTCTCTCTCCCTGCACACGGTCACTAACATCTTGTAGTCCTGTGATACGTTCATTGCAATGGAGGAGCCGGTAGTGATAGATTTTGATTAACTAGACATTGACATACTCCATCATTAACTAAAGCCCCTAGTTTCTGAGACGGAAGAAGAACTGATGCATTTGAACTGTGGTGTTGGCGAAGGATATTGACTTATATCGTGGACGGCCAGAAGAACCAGCCAATCGGTCTTAGAAACGCAGCCAGAATGCTCCTTAGTCTTTGGTCTCCAGGAAAGACCACTGGCTAGCAAAGGACATCGTGGTTGGTAAAGTAGAGGGTCAGCGAAAACAGGGAATGAGGGTGAATTGAAAAAAAAGTAGTGATGGGCTGGTCGCTGGGTGGGAGACGAAGGCTCAGATGTCCACTGCAGCCCGGCCACCTACAAAGTGCAGGGGTGGCCCCTGGTGGCCCTTCGGTCTGACCCAGAGGCTGATAATATATGGCCCGCACGGCCATGAAGTGTATGCTCCCCCAGAGCCATTGCAGAGGAGTGACTACCCTCGAAACCCCTTCCCATGTGCCCCTGATCACAGCCCGCAGACGGCAGGGCTCAGATGGATCTGGAAAACGAAGGCTTTGTAGTGGCCCGCGAATACCTCGGGCATTCATCGGGTGTTTTTGCACCAGTGGAAAATGCACTCTTCATTCTGCGTTGACAGCTGATTAAAGAGGAATGCAACAGCAGTCGGTAAAAGGCTTTGCAAAGACAACAGGCTCGGCCGGCTTCAGAGCCTCCCGGATTCCTGTTAAGCGCTGGTTGTTAAAGGCTACGTTAGGGGCAGGCCCAGCCGTTTGGATTCTTCGCTGACTTGGGGCATTTTCTTCTTCTTCTGTCATTTTGGCGGGACAGAGCCCGGCGGCTCAGGGTCCTGGCGGCTTGTGCATTGATTGTTTGCCTGGGACGCCAAACTCGCAGCAACTCTGCCCGTCAGCACAAGGCGCGTGTGAGCTCCAGGGCTGAAGGAAGTGTGGGGTTTGGGGGAAACAGAGCCAGGGCCGGGGTGGGCTTGGATCCCACTCTGCCCCCAGCATTGAGTGACCTCTGACAAGTCCTTGGTCTCTCGGGTCCTTGCTTTTTCATCCGCTGTTGTTGTTGTTAGCGTTCTGGAGTTGATTTTGACTCATGGCAACCCCATGTGTGCAGAGTAGAGCTGCTCCATAGGGTTTTCTTGGCTGTGATCTTTACGGAGGAGCCCTGCTGGCACAGTGGTTAAGCACTTGGCTGCTAACAGAGAAGTTGGTGGTTTGAACCCACCAGCCACTCTAGTGGAGAAAGATGTGGCAGTCTGCTTCTGTAACGGTTCCAGCCTTGGAAACCCCATGGGTCAGTTCTACTCTGTCCTACAAGGTCAGAATCGACTCGATGGCAACAAGTTTGATTTTTTTGGTTGATCTTTACAGAAGCAGATCACCAGGCCTATCTTCCCTGGAGCCACTGGGTGAGTTCAAACCATCAACCTTTAGGTAAACAGTCAAGCACAAACTATCTCGTCACCTAGGGACCCGCTTCATCTGTTCAATGGGGATAATCCCACCAAGCCACAGGGTGTGGTAGTGACAAAATACATGTCCGCTAAGCATCAGCCAGAGTCCCTGGGTGCTGCAGACGGTTCACACACTCCGCTGCTCACCAAAAGACTGGAGGTTCGAGTCTGCTCAGAGGTGCCTTGGAAGAAAGGCCTGGCACCAGGATGGTTAAAAAATCAGCAATTGAAAGCCCTATGGATCACGGTTCTACTCTGACACACATGGGGTCACCATGAGCCTGAATCATAGCAACGGCAACTGATTAAGTGAGAGCTGCTCCTTCTCATCCTTGGAGACTTGAACAGCTCAGGCCTCACCTCTTCCAGGAAGCCTTCCTGACCCTGGTGCCCAGTGTCCACCCAGGGCTTAGCATACAGACAGCAGGTTCTAGTGAATACCTGTGAGGGTGTCTCTTCTTACATGCTGCCAGGAGTCCCCCACAGGGCCCAGGAACCCCCGAGACCCTGCTGGCCACAGCAGACAGAGGCTTAAGTGGCCTGAATAACACTTTCTCCTTCTTAGCTGATAAAAAGGGCTTCTGCCTAAAATGTTGTTTGACTCGAACCCTGCACTGCGAAGAACAGATTTGGAAGAGTTTTTTTTTTTTGGGCCCTGGCTCAGCAGGTGGACAGTCTCAGGCTGCCACTAAGCTCAGCCCCTCAGCTGCAGTGGAGACCACCTGGCCCCATCCCCACGGCGTGTGGGAGGACAATAATGCAGGTGAGAGGGTTCCCTAACAATCCGGAGATGTCACAGCCCATGTTCCCAGGGCTGCTCCATGCCTGGGCTCGAGTCCAGTCCAGAACATTCCATTGCAGGCGGACAGGTCCAAAGCTGCAGTGCCACGCCCAGTCCAGGGCCGGCCTGAGCCAGATGGACCCCCAGGAACCAGGAAGCTCCCAGAGGGCACAGGGTGATCTGGGCTGGAAGATGAGAGGGACAGGGGTGGGGGTAAGGAAGCCCGGGAAAGAGGGGTGCTAAACAAGAGCAAGGAGCTCTGGTGGCACACTGATGAGGCGGTCAGCTGCTAACCGAAAGGTTTAAACCCACCCAGCGGCTCCACAGGAGAAGAGACCTAGCGATGTGTTCCAGCAGAAGTCCTGGCCAGCCTTGGCCCTCCCCGCCGCAGCACCGGCCGGAATTCCAAAGACCACCCACACGCGACCAAGTACATGAGGGGAGGCCTTCTGGTCCCCGCCATCTCCCTCCAGAAGCGCAGGCTCTCTCCATTCCCGGGGAGCCCCTGCAGCCACACCCCCACTCCATTCCCAGGAGCCCTCTGCTTCGTGCGGCCCCCTCTCACACCCAGGGCCTCCACTCTGTCCCCAACTCTGCCCTGAGTCACTGCGAGTAGACTGGCCACCTATCCTGCCTTTCTGGGCCTCACTTTCCCCCTCCACCAAAGAAAGGACTGGAAGAGATGGTCTCAGGAGCCTTCTGGCTCTGATGCGCCAGGATTTTCTGCCCCAGTGGATGGGAAGCTGAGAAACGGGAGCTCCCAGCTTGCTTCTGTTTGGAGTACAGATGCAGCCGGAGATACATGCTGGGGGCCAGGGTTCTGGGACCAGCTGTACCTGGCCCCCGGCTAGGTCACCCCAGGAAGGGTTTAGTTGGAAATCCGCCCCCCAAGACAGCCCTCATAGGCCATGCATGCTTGCCGCTGGCTTTTGATGGACGCATAGCGTTTGAGGGTCTGTTTATTAGGCTGTCTCCCTCTTCCCCCCTACCCAATGCAAAACTCCAGGGGCAAGGGCTGCGCAGTGTTCGCCTCGGTGCTCACAGTGCCAGCCCAGAGCCTGGCACAGACAGGGCTTGGCAGCAGTGTGGTAACTGAGAGAATGAATGAGTGAATGAAAGGCTGTGTGATTGCAAACTGGGACAATTCTCAGGGCTGTGAATTCCCCCAGGGCAGGAGCCTTGGCTGGCCACATCTGCAGCCCCAGCACCCAGCGCTTCTGTGTGTGAGCCTTCCCTCCCCCAGCCCCCGCCCAGCGAACGGGTAAGCCCTCTCCACAGGAGCCTGAGGGTCCCTTAGGGTTCGTGTCATCCAAATCTCCCACTTTACAGTTGGGGAAACTGAGGCTCAGAGGGGGCAGGGACTCGAGGGCAAGCAGCAAGCTTGATGACTGTTGACAAGCTTGGAAATCCAGCAAAGGCTAGTGTGTAATCATTAACAGTAATTAAATAATTAGCGGAGGAGGAGGCTGGGGGTGGGAGCCCCCAGTGACTCAGTTATGTTTACAACATGCAAACCCATTTAACAGCTTGTAAAGTCGCTGTACACGGCCCTTTGGCAACATGGAGTAACGATTCCCTTTCTCCAACTGCCGGCTTCAGTTTAGTCAACAGTCGGTCAGGGTTGGGGCAGCGGCCACTGGGGATCTCAAATCCAACAGTGCCACCTAGAGGCCATGTCCCCAAACACTCAGCTAGGGTGCCGTCTGTGTGGGTGCCAGGGCCTAAGAGGCAGGGACCTACTCCCCCAATACACAAAGGAGAAATTGAGGTCCAGGTGAGGGCAGGGAGTGGCCCACGGCTGCTCATCTGCTATAAAAATGTTCAGGGTCTAAATCTAAGCCCCAAATGGCAGATGGGACTGTTTCGTTCCCCGTGAATTTGTAAAACTTCTTTAAAATGTGACAGTTCATGAGAGATAGGACCAATGGCAATGACGGCAATAACAGGACTTTTCCGGTCTCACCCCCTCCCCTGTTATGGCCACCCTCCCTCCAGACAGACAGAACTACCGCAGATTCCCAAACTCATGGGCTTCTCTGCCCTCTGGGCCCTGGGCTTGGCTGTCCCCTCTGCCTGGTTCACCTCCCTCTCCCCCCACTCCTCTGCTCAGTGTCCCCGCAGTCCTCTGCTCAGCGCCCGCTCCCCAGGAAGCGTCCCTCGATTGTCCTCCACCTCAGCCCTCCTTTGTGTGCCCAAGGCACCTTTTCTCCAGGGACAAGAGCAGCTGGCTCACATTCAGAAGAGCTGTGAGCATGAGTGATGTGGAAACTTGGTGGACAGGGGGTGACAAGTCAAACTAGCTCCGAGGCCAGGCTAGAGCTCAGGTCTTTGGACTCGTTCCATTGCTCCATGAGAATAAAACCCACGTTAGCCCCCAGTGACTGAGGGACTGCTCTAGACCAGGCCCTGGCAGGAGTGCTTTTTGTGTGTGATACCATTTGAAACTCATGGTTGTGAGAGGCAGAGATGTATTTCATCCACCCATTTTATAGGGGGGGAGACTGAGGCCTAGAAGGGTCACTGGAGAGTCAGGGCTGGATCCTGAACAGGTGCCCCACCTCTGGGCTTCGGGGCCCTCAGTTTTGGGTGTGGTTGGGTTTGGGAAGGGAACTCAGGCAGGCGCCTGGGCTGGCACAGGAGGCCTTGGCTATGACTTTGGGGCGTGGAGGAAGAGGAGTTTTTGGGTACATCTGAGGTCTCCAGCCACTCACCCACGGTCATGCCATCCATGTATCGCTTGATGATGTCAAAGGAGTCCCGCAGGTTCCCTTCTGTGATGTCGAAGATGATGTCAGCGTGGTTGGCGGGATACGCCGGGGTAATGGCCCGGAGGAAGATGATCTCTGTAACAAGAAGTACAGCATGGGTCGGGCGCCCCGAAATGTCTCCTGGGCAGCACAGCATGGGCCCGGCACCCCGAAACACACCCTTTGGCAGCACAGCATGGGCCTGGTGCCCTGAAAAGCCCCCTGTGCAGCACAGCATGGGCCCGATACCCCAAAACACATCTTTGGCAGCACAGCATGGGCCGAGTGCCCCAAAATGTGCCCCTGGGCAGCACAGCATGGGCCCAGCGCCCTGAAATGTTCCCCTGGGGAGCACAGCATGGGCTGGGCGACCCAAAATGCACCCCTGGGCAGCACAGCATGGGCCGGGCACCCCGAAACACATCCCTGAGCAGTGAGAGCATACCACAGAGGGACTGTTTGCAGATGACACCCTCGAAGCCACAGACACACACGGAGAAGATGGAGAGGTCCTGAGGGTCACATGTCACAGCCCACCTCACCCCCACCTTAAATGGGAAACTGAGGTCTGCAGAGAGTTAAGACCTTCCCCGAGGTTGGGGAGCTCATTCTGGGCAGTGCCATCACCCAGAAGTCAGCCAGAAGGCTCCTAACTGGTTTGGAAGTAATCAGTCACAAATATCCATGAACTTAGGAAAGGGGGGAAGGGAAGTGGATGGGGGGACAGAGAGGTCAGAAAGGCCAGAGGAGCGGGCTCCTCTCCTGCCCCACAGTGACGTGGGTTAGACAGGCCACTTCCCAATGGGCTGAATGACTGGGTGGCTGTGTCTGTCTCCCAGACCACCTGATAGTGAAACATGGCAAACAGCCCTGGCCTGGGATGGCCTTGGAGAGCCCCCTCTCTGGGCCTCAGTTTCCTCATCTATTAAGTTGGAGGAGAGAGTCCCTGGGTGGTGCAAACAGTTTACACTCTTGGCTGCTCACCAAAAGGTTGGCAGCTTGTCTTAGTCATTGTCATGAGCTGAATTGTGTCCCCCCAAAATATCTGTTGACTTGGCTAGGTCGTGATTCCCTTGTATGATCGTCTAGCATTTTATCTTCTGGTGTGATTTCCCTATGTGTTGTAAATCCTATCACTATGATGTAATAAGATGGATTAGTGGCAGTTATACTGATGAGGTCTACAAGATCAGATAGTGTCTTAAGCCAATCTCTTTTGAGATGTAAAACAGAGATGGAAGGAGAGAGACATGGGGACCTCATACCACCACGAAAGCACTGCAGAGAGCAGAGAATGTCCTTTGGACCTGAGGTTCCTGCCCTGAGACGCTCCCAGACCAAGGGAAGGCCGATGACAGGGAGGGCCGACAGAGAGAGAGAAAGCCTTCCCCTGGAGCTGATGCCCTGAATTTGGACTTGTAGCCTCCTGGACTGTTAGAGAATAAATTTCTCTTTCTTAAAGCCATCCACTTGTGACTAAGACAGTCATCTAGTGCCACAATAACAGAAATACCACAGGTGGAAGGAATTTGGCCGGGGAGCATCTCAGCGCAGGAGGCTCAGGTCCAAATGACACGCTCCGTTCCCGGCCCTGCTTTCTTGGTGGTATGCGGTTCCCATGTCTCTCTGCTCACTTCTCTCTTTTATATCTCAAAAGAGACTGGCTTCAGACACTATCTAATCTTGTAGGCCTCATCAGTATAATGGCTGCTAGTCCCTCTTATTACATCATAGGGGTAGAATTTACAACACACAGGGAAATCACGTCAGATGATAAAATGGTAGACAGTCATACAAGGGAATCATGACCTAGCCAAGGTGACAGATATTTTGGGGGGACACAATTCAATCCATGACACTAATCAAAAGGTTGGTGGTTCAAATCCCCCTACTGGCTCTGTGAGAGAAAAGACCGGGCCACCTGTTTCTGTAAAGATTAAAAAAAAAAAACCTAGAAAACCCTATTGGGCAGTTCCACTCTGTAACACAGGGGTGGCTATGAGTCGGAATAACCACAACAAGGTCTGAAAGGATGCTGACAGGTGTCTCCAGCCACACCCTCCTCCTCACAGATCTGCACCAGCCCGAGAGCCCAAAGAACCAGCCACTGGGGGTCAGGAAGGGGGAGTCGGTGGTTTGGTGGAACCCCGTCATTCTCCACGAAGCAAGCACCAGTTAGGAATGTCCTCTGATCCCGCCCGTGCCATCCTGCGGAGATTCTTCCAAGAGTTGGGGTCAGCAGGTAGGGGCACTGAAAGCTGGGGGCCGCCGGCACCTGCCAGGCAGCTACAGCCTAGGGGAGTTTCTCCTGCCCTCCCCACCCCTGTCGGCCAGATTTTATGTTCTGGCATGAGCTCTTGCATTGTCCCATGTGACCTTGTCCGAGTGCATCAACACAGGTGTCATCACAGCGGCTCAACTGCATGTTTCCTGAGAGGGTCCCCAGAGGCCAGGCCAGGGCCTGATGTGCAGGGGGCTTGGCGAGCGTCTGCTGGATGGAGGCATAATGGGGAGTGAGCCTCCGAGGGCCAGGGCAGGGGTGCTGGTGACCGCGATGGACTCAGCACAAGGGCAGTACACCTGGGAGGCAGGTGTCCGGAGCAGTGCCATCCACAGGCCTCTGTGGGGCGCCTGGCAGGGCCCCCGTGGGGCGCCTGGCAGGGCCCCTGTGGTGGCAGGTCTACCCCATACGGGCCAGGGAACTCTGACCAGTCACTCTCAGGCTCCCTGTCCCAGTTCCTCTGCCTCTTGGCGATCAGGGTGATATTTCTAAATAATCTCATCAGCTGCGCCCCGTCAACGGCTCCCCACGCCTTGTGGTTGAAGTTCCGACTTTAAGTTAGCCGTTGCTGCAGGGTCGATTCCGACTCATGGCGACCCCATGTGTGTCAGAGTAGAACTGTGCTCCATAGGGTTTTCAGAGGCTGAATTTTTGGAAGTGGATTGCCAAGCCTTTCTTCCAAGGTGCCTGTGGGTGGACTCCAACCTCCAATCTTTCAGTTAGCAGCTGAGCACACTAACTATTTGCACCACTGAGGGACTCCAAGTTAAGGCCCTTGCTTATCCTTCCAGCCCGTCTCTTGCTGAGCCCTATCTCTCAGCCAGGACGAGTCTGTTTAGTTCCTCAAATACCCACAAGCTGGTTACCAGAAATGAGCAGCGCATGGCTGGAGCTACTTGTCAGCATCTTGGGCCCAGAAACTCCCACTGACCTCCAGACCTTTCCAGACGTGTTCTGTTCTGCTTGGCGCCTCCTCTCTCCCTGCCCGCTCTGCTTCACTCATTTACCACTCAGCCCCGGCGTGAAGTCACTTCTGCCCGGTGGCCCTTCCTGACTCCCCGTGCTTGGCACAGTTTCAATACTTAACTAGCTATTTACAGAACGACTACTATCCACAAGAAGAAAACCCACTTCTGTGGAGTCAATTCCAACTCCTGGTGACCCTGTTGGCGCCAGAGCAGAGTTGTGCTAATTTTCCAGACACAAGTCACCAGGCCTTTCTTCTGAGGTGCCTCCAGATAGACTCGAAACTCTAAACCTTTTTTTTTTAATGTTATTATTTTTTTAATTGTGCTTTAGGTGAAAGTTTACAGAGTTTATAGAGCAAAAAACAGTTAACACACAAAATTTTTTTGTGACATTGGTTGCCAACGTCATGGCGTGTCAACACTTTCCCCATCTCCACCACGATTTCTCTTTATCCATTTGTCCAGTTTTCCTGTCCCTTCCTGCCTTCTCATCTTTGCTTTTGGGCCGGTGTGCCCACTAGTCTCGTATACATGGTTGAACTACGAAGCACGTTCCTCACATTTGTTGTAGTTGATGCTATAACCCACCACCCAGTAGACCTGTCTAATTTTTGGCTGAAAGGTGAACCTCAGGAGTGACTTCAGTACTAAGTAAAAAGGGTGTCCGGGGCCATACTCTCAGGTTTTCTCCAGTCAGCAAGCCTGGTCTTTTTCATGTGTGTATGGATTTGGATTTTGTTGTACATTTTTCATCCCCTCTGTCTGGGACCCTCTATTGTGATCCCTGTCAGAGCAGTTGGTGGTGGAAGCCGGGCACCATCTAGTTGTTCTGGACTCAGTCTGGTGGACGTTGTGGTAGTTGTGGTCTATTAGTCCTTTGGACTAATCTATACCCGTGTCTCTAGTTTTCCTCATTCTCTTTTGATCCAGCTAGGATGGGACGAGTAGATGTATCTTAGATGGCCACTTACAGGCTTTCGAGACCCCAGACACTACTCACCACTGTCGGATGTAGAACGTTTTCTTTATAAACTATGTTATGCCAATTGAGCTAGATGTCCCCTGAGACCATGATCCCCAGCCCTCACCCCGTAGCTTGGTCCCTCAGGGCATTTGGATGTGAAGCTTCTATGACCTTGCCCTGGTCAGGTTGTGCTGACTTCCCCAGTATTGTGTACTGTCTTACCCTTCACCAAAGTTACCACTAACCTACTATCTAGTTAGGCTTTTTCCCTCCCCCGCCACTCCCCTCCCTTGTAACCATCAAAGATTGTTTCTTTCTGTATGTAAACCTTTTCATGAGTTTTTATAATAGTGGTCTCATATAGTATTTGTTCTTCTGTGATTAACTTATTTCACTCAGCATAATGCCCTCCAGATTCATCCATGTCGTGAGACATTTCTCAGATTCTTCATTGTTCTTTATCGTTGTGTTGTATTCCATTGTGTGTATGCACCATAGTTTATTTATCCATTCATCTGTTGACGGGCACTTAGATTGTTTCCATCTTTTTGCTATTGTGAATAATGCTGCAATGAACATGGGTGTACATATGTCTATTCATGTGATGGCTGTTTTTTCTCTAGGATATATTCCTAGGTGTGGGATTGCTGGATCCTATGGTATTTCTATTTCTAGCTTTTTAAGGAAGCACATTTTCCAAAATGGTTGTACCATTTTGCGTTCCCACCAGTAGTGCATAAGAGTTCTGATCTCACTGAAACCTCTCCAACATTTGTTATTTTCTGATCCATGCCAATAATGTCAAGGTGAGATGGTATTTCATTGTAGTTTTGATTTGCATTTCTCTAATGACTAGTGATCGCAAGCATTTCCTCATGTGTCTGTTAGCCAGCTGAATGTCTTCTTTGGTGAAGTGTCTGTTCATACCCTTTGTCCGTTTTTAATTGGATTATCTGTCTTTTTATTGTAGAGGCGTTGGATTTTCTAATAGATATCAGAGATTAGATCTTTGTTGGATATGTTACAGCCAAAAATTTTTCCCCAGTCCATAGATTCTCTTTGTACTCTTTTGGTGAAGTCTTTTGATGAGCATAAGTGTTTAATTTTTAGAAGATCCCAGTTATCTAGCTTATCTTTTCGTGTTTGTGTAATATAAGATATGGTTTGTATCCTATTTACGCCATGTAATAGGGCCTCTAGGATTGACCCTGGAACCCTGGTGGTGCAATAGTTAAGAGCTTGGCTGCTAACTACAAGGTCAGCAGTTTAAATCCACCAGCCACTCCTTGGAAACCCTATGGGGCAATTCTACCCTGTCCTATAGGGTCACTATGAGTTGAAATCAAAGCAATGGCAATGGGTTTTGTGTTGACCCTGTTTTTTCTTCCATGATCTTTATAGTTTTTGGTTTTATATTTAGGTCTTCGATTCATTTTGAATTAGTTTTTGTGCATGGTGTGAGGTATGGGTCCTGTTCCATTTTTTTACAGATGGACATCCAGTTTTGCCAGCACCGTTTGTTAAAAAGACTCTCTTCTCCCATTTAATGGACTTCAGTCCTTTGTCAAAGATCAGATGGCCATAGGTGGATGGATTTATATCTGGGTTCTTGATTCTGTTCCATTGGTCAATGTATCTGTTATTATACCAGTACCACGTAGTTTTGACTACTGTGGCTGTATAGTAGATTCTGAGGTCAGGTAGTGTGAGGCCTCTCACTTTGTTCTTTTTCTTCAGTAGTGCTTGACTTATCTGGGGCCTCTTTCCTTTCCATATAAAGTTAACGATTAGTTTCTCCGTCTCATTAAAGAATGCTGTTGGGATTTGGATCGGGATTGCATTGTATTTGCGATTGCTTTGGGTGAACCTCCAACCTTTGAGCGTGTTCATCGTTTGCACCACCCAGGAGCTCCACCCATGAGGAGAGACCCTTAACCGAGAGCTGAGAATGGGCCGGGGTGGAGCTTTGAAGCCTGGGAACAGAGGAGATCTGAGGACAGGGAGAAGGCTACCTTTCACCCCCCAACCACGCTTTACCAAAGAAAGGCTCATCCAGGTCAAGCTCTCAGCTCAGGTGGAGGGAGGCCTTGAAGGGGCTGCCCGCAGGCAAGTTTCCCCAGCTGACGCCCTCTCCTGGGACCTCCGTGCCAACTTACCTTCAGGGCGTGTGAACTCGCGGAAGGTAGGCAGCGAGATGACCGTGTGAGAGATGGTGTGCACTGGGTTCAGCACGCAGGTGACGTCGTTCGGGCGGCAAGACTTCACGCAGCGGACAGTGTCTGTCTTCTCCTGGCGCAGCCTGCAGGGAACCACAGCACGAGAGGTGGGTGGGGAAGTTGGAACCTGAGTACCTACAGAATCCACGGCCACAGCGCAGGGAAGGCCACAGGTGGCCAGGCCAGGGAGAATCTGTCCCAGGGATGGCTCCATGGAAGTGCTGAGGTAGCTTCACAGCCTGGCTACTCTGCGGGGAGCCTCAAGGACCTTCCTACAAACTGGGCAGGGACACGCTCTGTTTCCCCTGTCCTGGCTGTGGCTAAGCAGAGCTTGGACACTTGCCAACAGTATAAACCGAGCTTCCGTTTCTACACCTGCAAAGCCCACTCACTCGTTCATTCTTAGCTTCCCTCCTTGTTACTCTGCCCTGTTACCTTCCTCTTCCACAGGTAATCACTTCAGTAATCATGGGTTTATCTTGCCTTTTTTTTTCTTTTAAATATAAGTAAATGTGTGTGTATACACACTTACAGAACACATGCATACACGCACGTACGTTTGAGTGCCTGCAGGTGCTGGGGATACCCAAGTTAAGAGAAGAAACATGGTCCCTCTTAACCGAGCCCAGGGTCAGGTGGTTGTAGGGGTAATAAATAAGAAAGCACACAGTAAGGGCCAAGCTTAGTGCCCAGTACAAAGAAGTAAATCTATATATTTACACATCACATGACAAGGAGGAAACAAAAGAAGCTAAAGTTTGTTAAAGGGCTATGTTCCAGGCACTGTGCTGGACAGACTTTTAAAACTTCTTTATCATAAAACGAATGCATACAGAAAGCTACACAAAACCAAGGTATAGTGCAAAGAGTTAGGACAGTAAAACCTGCAAAAGCTGGAAGCTGTATAAGGCAAACTTGTCAGAGAAGGCAAACTCAAATGTTTCCCAATAAATAGAGAGCTACAGAAAAGTGGCGACTGCACCCTGTCCAAGGCAGAAAACTTGCGAGACCTGGAAAAATAAGGCAGGCCCTCACTGAGTTCCGGCCCTGAGAGGTTTCACTGTACAAGACAAACACCTGATATACCTTTATAATCACCACCCAGGTCAAGAAAGAGAACTTTGCCAGCCACCCAGAGACCCCTTCATGTGCTACAGACCAATCTCAACCTCTCCCTCATCCCCAAAGTAACTCCCACCCTGACACCCCAGCAATCACTTCATTGGGTTTCTGTAGAGT
This sequence comes from Elephas maximus indicus, assembly GCF_024166365.1. NCBI lineage: Eukaryota > Metazoa > Chordata > Mammalia > Proboscidea > Elephantidae > Elephas > Elephas maximus. Next base: position 190,158,619 of record NC_064822.1, on the reverse strand, counting down.
TTCATCACATTAAGGGTGCATCTCTGGCCACAATCGTTAGACTTGTCCATTGGACATTTTTTGCTCTGTCTTTTGTCTTTTTGAATCTACAGCCTTCCTCTTCACCTCTCAATTTTCCAAACAACTTATGCGTTAAAGAAGCCCAAGCAGCTTCCCACAGCCTAGATTTTGTCGGCTGCAACAATGGGCTGACGCATAGCAACGATTGTGAGGATGGCACAGGACCTGGCAGTGTTTCATTCCGTTGTGCCTACACAGGGTTGCTATAAGTTGGAGCTGACTCGATGGCACCTAACAACAACAACAAGTCGTTGATGCTCACGGCCTCAATCCATTGATTCGTCTGAGATTGCAGAATGGTGATAGTCTGATTCTATCATATCTTTTTCATTTATTATTTGGGATGCTTCTAGAAAGACATGCTTCCTTTCATATGCTATTTGGTTACCTGGAGGTACAGTTCATTAAGGAGAACAAGAAAATGCTTGGTTCTTTCCTTTTATTTACCAGCTTTCAGGATAATGAACTGGTTACCTATCCTCCCTCAAAGTGACCAAGTAGTTTCTTTAAAATATCAGTAAGAACTTACAGATTTAAATGTACTTGAAGGGTTCAAGCCACTACAATTACCATCCTTTGTGGAAGCTCAAATTTTCCCATTTTTGGCCAGTGAGAAAATCGAGTTGGCTCCTAAGTCCTTTTGACATAATCCTTATTGTCATTTGATAGTTTCCTTGCTATGTGGTAGGACAAGATATTCCAGTTTCATTTCATACTTTTATGTCCCCAAACTGAATTCAGCCATTTATCAAAGAGGGTGCTATTTTGTTTTTAGTAGAAAATGGTATTTCAAGGCCATAATCTAGGCACTGGGGATGCTTAGTGCCACTGGCCATCATAAATTAATACTGATATTTCCAATTGAAAACAAGGACCACACTTTTTTGTTTGTTTGTTTAATGTCTTGTATAACATTAAGGGATGTCCTTTCTTCCACATCAAAAATCCTAGTTCCCAAGGACACAAGGAATGACAGGTGTCCCATAATTATTTAGCTTATCCCACATTACACACAATAGCAATACTAAAATTACCACCACCAACATAATTACTGAGAATAATTAAATTATGTTGGCTATGTCCTCTGTATTCTATCCATAGTTCTTAAATCACTGTGCCATAGCTACATTGTCTTAGCATATAGTGATTCATACTATGCTCATTATAACACTCATTTAGTTGTAGTTGTACAAGTTTAATGCTTGCATGTTATTTTTGCATGGTAATACTGGTTTGTCCATAAAAGTCAGTTTTGCTGGGTATAAAAATCTTGGTTCACATCTTCTTAAGAGGATGTTAAGTATATTACTCTGGCATAAAGTGTTGCTGTCAAAAACCCTGATGACAATACATTTCTCCTTATAAGTCACTTGCTGTTTTTGCCTAGATGCTGGTAGGTTTCTCTTTTCTTTTCTTACTAGAACACGTTTTGGGTTGGTTGTTCTAGGTTGATATTACCAGGTATGTGGAATTTTAATTTTTTTTTTTAATTTCTGGAAAGTTTCCTTGAGTGATCATTTTTAGTATTCATTTTTCCCTCCTCGTTGTGGATTTCTTCTTCAGAGCTTTCTATAATCTGCATGTTGGATCTTCTTTGCCTGTCTTCAATATCTGGCATTTTCTCTTCAAGTCTTTTCATTTTTTTTTTTAATTTTTCTTTTCAATGTCTACTTCTTTTAAGTGTTTATTCACATTTGTATTCATTTTATTTAGTATCTAATTCTGGAATTGCCTTTTCTTTAATTTTTAATTATTTTCTGAGTTCTATCACCTCACCTCTTGGTTTTTCTATTTCTGACTTACTCCCCCCCCCATTTGATTAATTTTCTTAATGCTTTTAGTTTGTTTTGAAATAGAAGGTTACAGTTTTGATCTAGTCTGTGAGCATGTCTCTCTGGTGTGCTTCCTTTACCCACAGGGATGTCATTCTGTTCCTGAGCTACTTCTGAAAAACCAGCCATTGAAAACCCTATGGAGCACAGTCCTACTCTGACATATGTGGGGTTGCCATGAGTCAGAATTGACTCAACAGTAGCTGATTTATCAGAAATCAAGCTGCTAAAATTAAGAGACAAGGGTGCTCCGTGAAGTCAGGAAAACTACTGTGAACTATGCCTCTTTCTAAAATTTCAGGAAAACCAATTTCACATAAAGATGATCAACCAAAAAGTATCAACATCAAATCCCATAGAAACTCACAGAGTGAGCAAAATGCCTCCCAGTTTCAGCTGCTGTTCTCAGACTGGCCCACTGAACTTTTCAGTGACTTCCTATTGACTATTTTTGATGTTCTCCTGGATCTCAGGCCTACTGGGCACTCCATTGCTTCCTACCTGCTTTCTCTTGCACAGATACCAATACCATGCAGGTCAGCATGAATAATATTGTGGGGTTCACGGGGATACCTTGTCATCTCATTTAGATGGAAATGTTTTCCATGGATTTTTTTTACTTTCTTATCTAATTGTTCTCAGTTTTGGGGCTAAGATCCAGAGGCTTCAAAAACTATGCCGGTATCTTCCCAGGTTCCCTGTGATAGACATTTTTCATGGGAGTCAGCTCTAACTCCTAGCGACCCTATTTATAACAGAATGAAGTGTTGCCTGCTCCTGCACCATCCTCACAGTAGTAGGTATGTTTGAGCCCACTGTTGGAGCCACTGTGTCAGTTCATTTCATTGAGGTCTTCCTCTTTTTTGCTGACCCTCTACTTTACCAAACATGATGTCCTTCTCTGGGGATTGGTCCCTCCTAATGATGTATCTAAAGTAAGCAAGACAAAGTCTTGCCATCCTTGCTTCTAAGGAGCATTCTGGCTGTACTTCCTGCAAGACAGATTTGTTCGTTCTTCTGGCAGTTCATGACATATCCAATATTCTTCTCCAACGCTATAATTCAATTGCATCAATTCTTCTTCAGTCTTTCTTTTTAATTGCCTAGCTTTTGCATTGAAAATACCATGGCTTGAATCAACCATGCCTCAGTCATAAAAGTAACAACTTTCCCTTTAATATTTTAAAGAGGTCTTCTGCAGTAGATCCACTCAATGCATCATTTGATTTCTTGACTGCTGCTTCCATTATCTCGTTTAATCTCCACAGCTCCTTCCTCTACACCACACTGCCTCCTTTTTTAGCTAAGAAAATACCCTGCTCTGTTTTTGGGAATTATAGAATGCGGACTGATATTCAGGGCTGTCTGAGATGAAGTCAGAGTAAGAATCTGACCAGCACTAAATGATCTCAGGATGCTCCTCTCTTTACATTATTTGAAGCAGCACAGGGCAGGGGTTCAGAACACAGAGCCCACAGCCAGGCTGCCTGGGTGTGAATCCCAGTTCCACCAGACACCAGCTGCAGGGCTTTGGGAAAGTTACTTAACCTCTCTGTGCCTCCCTGTCCTCATTGTGGACTGGGGATCATAACAGTACTTTCTCCACAGGATTGTTGTGAGGATTAAATGAGTTAAGCGCTTGAAACTGTTCCTGGCCCACAGTAAGCACTAGCTGTCACACATGTTATTATGGCTCTCAGCATTATTATCAGTATAATGGTGATCATTACCATTTCCCCTCGGAAGCTTGATTGATTCTAGTGATCTAGCCAGAAGATCAAGGTCTAGGGCTCAGAGAGATGGGAGCTCCACATACCAATGACCTTGGGTCCATCTAAATCCTTTGAACTGTGTCTGGGTGGCACAAACGGTTAAGCACTTGATTACTATCCAAAAGGTTGGTGGTTTGAACACAGCCAGAGATGCCTCAGTAGATAGGCCTTGAAAGGCCATGAGCTTGACAGCCCTATGGAGCAGTTCTACTCTGTACACATGGAGCTGCCAGGAGTCAGAATAGACTTGACGACGGCAAACTACAACCACCACCTGTACCATGCTTTTGAGGATGAAATAAGATGCCTAAATAAAATGCCCAACGTGTATGTGTAGTAAGCTCTCAGACCTTCTGGACCTTCATTCCCATTTAAATCAAGAACCAAATGAATACTTGAGTACTGTCATGGGTTGAATTATGTGTCCCCAAAAATGTGTGTATCACCTTGGTTAGGCCATGATTCCCAGTATTCCGTGGTTGTCCTCCATTTTGTGATTGTAATTTTATGTTAAAAGGACTAGGGTGGGATTGTAACACCACCCTTACCCAGGTCAACTCCCTGATCCAAAGTAAAGGGAGTTTCCCTGGGGTGTGGTCTGCACCACCTTGTATCTCTCAAAAGATGAAAGAGGAAGCAAGCAGAGACTTGGGGACCTCATACCACCAAGAAAGCAGCACCGGGAGCAGAGTGCATCCTTTGGGCCTGGGGTCCTTGCACCTGAGAAGCTCCTTGACCAGGGGAAGATTGAGGACAAGGACCTTCCTCCAGAGCCAACAGAGAGAGAAAGCCTTCCCCTGGAGCTGACGCCTTGAATTTGGACTTTTAGCATACTTTACTGTGAGGAAATAAATTTCTGTTTGTTAAAGCCATCCACTTGTGGAATTTGTTACAGCAGCACTAGATAACTAAGACAATAAATGGGCAAACCAACATTTATTGAATGCCTGCTGGACACTGCCTCAGGTGTTATTTCACGTAATCCCCAAAATAATTTCATGAGGTACCTTGCTAATTTTAACAGATGGAGAAAAGAAGGTTCTGAAAGGTGAGCGACCTACCCACAGTCACAGAGCTGGTAAAGGGCAAGGACTCTGAGTCCCTGTTCTTGTTTGTTTGTTTCTTTCTGCACTAAATTGTCTCTCAGCTGCATGATGGAGGGGTCCTGCTATACAGCCACAAAGAATTGCAAGGCAGATGGAGGAAGTCAGGTCATTTCGATACGTCTTCCACGTGTGCACGCAGGTGTGTACACACACACACACACACACACACACACAGAAACATCAGAGGCATCCTAAAATGGAACAGCCACCTCAGGGGTGGGGTGTTCCACAAATCAAGGAAAGGTCAAACACAGCTGAGTAGGCACATGGTGAGAAGGTTGTCCAGGGGGGTTGTGGGAAGACATGAAAGGATATTGGATGGGCTCTACACTCCCTTGGTGGTTTGTTTTTCCCCCTCTTAACATGAATGAAAAAGTGCTCCTTTGGGCCTGAATAATCTGAAGCATGACAAATGAGTGACTGAATACAAAAATGGAATCCCTGCTGTGCCCTGTTGGCTTCACAGAGGAGGTGATATTTGAACTAAGCCTTGAAAGTACTACCGTCTATTCATCTATCAACTCACTTACCTGCCCATCCATTCACCCGCCCATCTGTCCATCCATCCATCCATCCATCACCCACTCATCTATCCATCTATCCACCATCCATTCACCCATCAATCCATCCATCTGCCTATCCATCCATCCAACCATCTACCCATCCACTCATCCATCCATCCATCAATCCATTCACCCATCCACCTGTCCATCCATCTATCCAACCTCCATCTATCTATCATCCAAATATCCATCGATCCATCCACAACTCCATCCACCTACCTACCCATCCATCCATGTTTATTCAAATATTTACTAAGCTCCCTCTGCAGACCAAACATTCTGAAGGTGCCAAGAATACACAGGATAACCAGACACAATCCCTGCCTTCAAAATGCCCCAGCCCAGTGAGGATGGTAAACAGGTAGCGACCAGAATGTTGTTGTTGTTAGCTGCCGTCCAGTGAGCCCTGACTCATGGCAACCCCAAGCACAACAGAACCAAACACTGCTCAGTCATGTACTATCCCCATGATCAGTTGTGGGTTGGACCATTGTGACCCACAGGGTTTTCACTGGTTGATTTTCAGAAGTAGATCTCCAGGCCTTTCTTCCTAGTCCATTTTAGTCTGAAAGCTCTGCTGAAACCTGTTCAGCATCATATTAACACGCAAGCCTCCAATGACAGACGGGTGGTGGCCACGCATGAGGTAGATCACCCAGGAATGGAACTCGGGTCTCCCTCGTGGAAGGTGAGAGTTCTGCCACCAGCCCACCACTGCCCCCCAACAATAACAATCTCACAAGGTAAATGTTCAGCTGGAGTACACCCAGGACAAGGCAGCTCAGGTTAAGAAAAGGCTTCACTGAGGAGAAGACCTTTGAGCTAAGTCCTCAAGGAGAACAGGAGTTTGCGGTAGGTTTGGGCAAGCCACAGGGAAGATGCATTCAGGGAAGGGCAAGCAACCCTTCGTGGCTAGAGCAAGAAGCAAAGAGGGTGAGCTGTAGGCCAGGGTCAGAAAAGATGTAGGTGCAAAGGCTGGCAGAGGCTGGCTCAGACCTTGAGGGCCATTCCAAGGGAGGTGGACTTCATCTGTTAGTGACAGAGAACCATGAAAGGACTCTAAAGAGGGGAGGGACAGGACCAGACTGGCCCTTTGGAGAGGCCTGCTGGCTTTAGCTTGGAGAATGCCTTGGAAAATAGGAGACAGGAAGCTGATCCAGACCAGAGGTCATCGGGGAGAGGCCTGGGAGGCTTGGAGGTGACTGGCTAGGAGCTGTGTGTGCTCCCGTGGCAAGTTTACTGCTGTCCCTGTCACAGGCATATGGCACAGAACTCACTGCCTGTCCTCCCCACAAAACAGCAGAGCATGGGTATCCCTTACACACCATTGTAGGAAGGACCTTAGAACCACCCAGAGCCCATTCCTTGATTCCAGTATGGTGTCCTGCCCCATTTCTGCTTAGAAAAGGCATTGGCAGTCCTAGCCACAGATATGTTAGAAACACAAGCCAATGTTGGTGTCAAGTCCTCCATTCCCTCCCCAGATGTAGACAGAGCACCTACTGCACACCTGGCCCTGTCCCAGAAGCTGGAGACACTGCACCGAACGAGACAGACCTGGTCCCCACTTTCTTGGGCCTGCTGGATGGTGGGGGAGGCCGAAGCTAACCACAGGTAAACAGGGCCTTGCAAACTGTGATAGGCATTAGGAAAGGTATTATGAGAGAGACTGACAGGAAAAATAACCCAGATTGTTGGGGAAGGCTTCTCTGAAGAAGAATCACGTGAGCTGAGGTAACCAGCATTTCAGGCCACGGGTGCAAAGGCGTGCAAAGGGCCTGAGGCAGTCAAAGGCTCGTCAGTGTGACGAGGGAGCAGTGAGCAAGAGGGGAAGTGTGAGGTCAGGCTGGATGGGCACCCGAGGACTCAATTACGCAGAGCCTTGTGAGGCGCTTTGGGGGTGGGGGGGATTCAATGTAAATGAAGGGAAGCCCTGGAGGGCTTTAAGCAGGGGAATGACATGGTGTGATTTGTGTTTTGAAAAGGTCATTCTAGCTGCTGAGCAGAGGATGAACTGTAAGGTTGAGTGGACACTGGGAGACCAGCCGACGGTGAGCAATGACAGTGGCCTGGCTGGAATCATAGCGGAGGAGGTGGAGAAGGCCCACTTTGGAGGGCTTGTGACAGAATGGAATAGCTAGTGCTTTCTCAGCAAACTGGGGTTCTAATACCAGCTGTGTGATTGTGGGCAAACCACTTGTCTTCTCTGGGTATCCATAGGGTGATACCCTCCCGTTGCAGGGCTGGTGGCAGGATTGGGGGCAATGCTTGGGAGGAGCAGGTGGACACTCAGCAGTCCCTGACACAGCACTTATTCACTGGCATTGACCTCCTCTGGGCTCAGGCCAAGCTCCTCAGTGGAGATCACTGACCTCATCTGGGCCAGAATCCCTTACAAGAGGCTCCCACCGCGTCAGTACTTTTTCCGCCACAGGTTTGGGTTTCTTATCAAGACAGACAGAATGGGAGGTTTGAATCCCAGGACAGAGCTATTTTGTTTCAGGTAAACACTCACTTCCGTAAAGATTACAGCCCTGGAAACCCTATGAGGCAGTTTTGCGCTGTCCAATAAGGTCACTATGAGTTGGAATCGACTCGATTGCAATGGGTGTGTTCTGGGCAAGGAAGCCAAGCAGGGGACAGGAGACCTGTTTTTAGTCCTGGCTCTGCTACAAACAGGCCAGTGACCTTGGCCAAGCCCTTCCTTTTCTCTGGGCCTCAGTTTCCACATCTGTCAGTTGGGGAGGGGGCTGTGCTCAATCATCACCTCTGTCCTTTGAGTTCAACAGAGTCAAAGAAGGAAGGCCCAGAGATTCATGTGGAATGATACACCCAGCCTTGTTCTCCCCTTGCCTAGCTTCCCTGACCCTATATCCAGGGAGTTCCCAAGACAGGGACTGCCAGGCTCATGCCATTTATGGGAAACACTCCTTGGTCACCCCTTGTGGGTGTGAGGCGGTGGCACATGTTCGGCTCAGCCCTGGGTGATAAGCGCACGGAGACCCACAACCACGCGGAACAAAATCAATGCACGTGAAGCACGCGGGTGGGATCACCTGCTAAACTTTATTCAGATCCCAAGATAGGAGGGCGAGGAAAGCGACAAGGGAACCATAGCCTGAAGCAAGCGCTCAGAGCTCGGCAGACACGAAAATGAAAAGCTTGGCCACAAAGGAGCTGACGGTTCCGTGGCGGTAGAGGTCCATCTTGACGGTCAGGAGCAAGTCCCTGGGCTCAGGGACTGGCTTGGTGAGGGCCACCACACCACTGTGGTGGCTCACCTTCCGGGTGGTGAAAAAGCCCTCCTCGTTGCCACCAGTGATGGCCAGCTGCATGCTGTCCCCCGGGACGGTGTTGGAGGGGCCCATGCGGAAAACCACAGCGGGCACTTGGATGTTGGTAGGGAAAGAGAGGTGGTAGTAAGTTATTCTCAGAGGCAGCTTGGGGCACTCCTGAGTCTCATGGCAAGGCAAGCGCTCGCAGCGGCTGCAAGAAAAGTGGACAGAGATAAGAAGAGCGTTAGGGCACATTCAGCAAGCAAGGAACAACAGAGCGAGGGGAAGTGGGGGCTCGGGGGCCTGCCCAGGCCTCCCATTGCCCCTCTAGCCAATTCTGCCAACGGGAAGAGCACCCCTCACTCACCTGTGGGAGGCGCCGTGGGACCTCTGGGCTGCTGACTCAGGTATTACCCTCTTGAACGCCCTCAGGGGCGCTGGGGGCTGGGGGTCAAGGGCTATGCCCAGAGTGAGGGGTGTCCCCTTCTCACCGGCAGAGCCCCACCCCGAGACACACTTGCCAGGCACACTCTGCCCTTTGAGTGCCGGTGGTCAGGGCGGAGATGATCCTCCAAGTGATTGTCTCCACACTAGCCACCACAGCTGCCGCCACTTAGCCAGTGCTCGGTGACGCGTCACCACGCATTCTCATCCCCGTTTTTCAGCTGAGGAAACTGAGGCTCAGAGAGGGTAAGTGGCCTTCCCAACGTCACAGAGTGAGCCAGGGAGTGATATTTGTGCTCAGGCAGTCAGATCTCCCACCACCCTCTGCAGCTCCCCAAGCCATCACTAAGCCTGTGCTCCAGACCCAGTTCCCCATCTGTGGCCACAGGGCCTGGAATGCAGAAGTGACAGGTTCTATCTTCCTGTGACAGGATGGTGACAGGTTCTAACTACCTGTGACAGGTTCTAATTTCTGTGACAGGATGGGGACAGATTCCAACTCCCTGTGTCAGAGATAGAGACAGATTCCAACTTCCTGTAACAGGATGGGTTCAGGTACTATTGTCCTGTGACAGGCTCTCATTTCCTGTGACAGGATGGGAACAGATTCCAACTTCCTGTGACAGAGATAGAGATAGAGATAGATTCCAACTTCCTGTAACAGGATGGGGACAGGTACTATTGTCCTGTGACAGGATGGGGACAAGCTCTCACTTCCTGGGACAGGATGGGAACAGATTCCAACTTCCTGTAACAGGATGGGGACAGGTACTATTGTCTTGTGACAAGATAGAGACAGACTTTCACTTCCTGTGACAAGATGGGGACAGATTCCAACTTCCTGTGACAGGATGGAAACAAGTTCTAATGTCCTGTGACAGGGTGGGGACAGGTACTATCTTCCTGTGACAGGGTGGGGACAGGTACTATCTTCCTGTGACAGAAGGGGATAGATTCTAACTTCCTGTGACAGAACGAGATGTGTTCTAACTTCCTGTGACAGGATGGGGACAGGTTCTGACTTCCTGTGACAGAATGGGGACAGGTTCTGACTTCCTGTGACAGAATGGGGACAGATCCCAACTTCCTGTGACAGGATGGGGACAGGTACTGTCTTCTGCCTCCTGAAGATGGCCTTGGGAAGGAAAGCCAAGGTGTAAAGCCCCACAGGAGTTGGCAGAGCACATCCCATGACGTTCCGCCATCTTGACCAGGTCCACCAGTCAGGAGCACCCTCTGTTCTGGACCTCCATGACCTTTCCCTTTCAGCTTTGAAAGTTTTCATGCCTTGTGTTCAGTTACTTAGACTTATTTACTCTTGACATTTACTGTGAGCAGGGTCTCTTTTACATCCTATTTCCAGACTGTTTACCAGGACTTACAGGAATCCTTATATTTACTCGGCCATTTACCTTTCTGAGCTCTTAGGAAGGATGGCCCAGGGAGTGAGCTCCATGTACTAGAGGCATGTGAAGGTCTGGAACACTGAAGAAGGGCCCGGGGGAGAGGGAAGAGGCAGGAGAGAAAGTGGGCATGGGTGCTGCTGAGGCACAGACCACCTCAAGAACTGCCCAGGCCCTGGCCAAATGGGAGTGCTCCAAGTGATTAGGGCAATCTTGCCACAGAGAAAGGGCCTCTGAGGAGCTGGGACCTGGCGGGGGGGGTTTCCATGGAGAAATGGGGAAGGTGATTGGCTCCCATAAATTGTTCTTCTCTAGGGTGCTGGCACCATGCTGGGTGAGTCTGGGGTTCTCCTTCTACTCATTTAACTCCTTCTATGGCTTTTGGTTGGGGGTGCAGGAGAATGAAGCTTGGTGAGGACGTGTAAGCTGGTCATGACTCCACAGGCTGAAGCAGGCGGCAGGTTTGGTTTCAAAGTTGGCCTGTCCTAACTTCAAAGCCTTTACACACACACAGCACACCACACACACCACACACAAACCACACATACTACATACACACCACACATCACACACTACACATGCACACACATGTGCCATATACGCACACTGCACACCCATAAATACACACCATACACACACACGTCACACATATACACACACATACACACAGACCACACATCCTAAACACATCGCACACACACACACATCACACACTACACAAACCACATACCTACGTGCACATACATACAAACCACACATAGACACACAAGCCACACACACACACACACACAAACACCACACACACACCCCTGCTCCACGGAGGTCCTGGGCCTGGACAGCAGGTGGAGCTAGCGTCTCCCTCCTGTGGTTTAGGCCTTTCCACTTCCCCTTGCAGGCTGTACCGGGTCCAAGGACAGGCGGCTTAGATTTGGCAGCTGAAGTGTTAACCTAGCACGTGGCGGGGGGTGGGCAGAGGCGAAGAACTGTTCTGGTACAGCTCCTGCGGCCATCACACACCACACAGCCAGACACGCCTTCCTCTTGGACCAGGCCCCACAGAGTCATTAATCAGAGCACCCCAAGCCCTGCCTCATGCTAACTGGATTCTCTGAGCCAGGCTTTTTCTAGACCACTCGCTTCCTAAGGCGCTGCCGGGGCTGCCGGCTTCCTCGACAATACCCAGCACGGGCCGACGCCTACTCTGTGAGCTCCGTGATCCTATCCTGTTGTTCCTGGGTGCCATCAAGTCGATTCTGACTCAGAGTGACCCTATATGACTGATGGAGAACTGCTCCATAGAATTTCCTGGACTGTAATCTTTATGGGAGCAGGTCGCCAGGTCTTTTCTCCCCCAGAGCCACTGATGGGTTCAAACCACCGAGATTTCTATTAGCACTGAGCGCTTAACCATTGTGCCACCAGGGCTCCTCGATTCTATCCTGGTTCCACCCCAAATTTACTGAAACATTCCAGAAATTCTAACATTTCAGGGCTTAAACTACTGCATCTGGCAAGCTGCCCATTAGGCTGAGCACGGTACAAACACTTTTGTTAGTCCACCTGTCTGGGTGGGAGAGGGGCTGTCATCACTGACAGGGCACGGGTGCCCCCACCCCACCCAGGCTCCGGGACCATGTGCCCTGGCTTCCACAGACTTGTCTCCTTATCACACCATGAGTCCTGACTGTGTCGTGCATTACAGAACAATGTGCCCCACATTTGATCGTAACGCTCGAGTTCCATGAAAATGCAACTGCAGAAAGACACCACGGATGGGAGAGAGAACAGGTGCCCAGGCAAGTCCTTCCCCGGGAGGCACGGCTGTCCTGGCTGCCCCCGGTTGCCTGAGTGCTTCTATTCATCCCTGATGGATTGCTCCCACTCTCCTGCCCTGGGCATTCTGGAAACCAGCCCCAGAAACTGGCCAAAGCAGAGGGGACATCAAGGGCGCACCCCTATTTGCCCAACCACATTGCACCCTCAGGCTAAGAGCTGTTCGTGGGATCCCTTCCCCAGAAAGTAGCAACCAAGGCAGCCCAGCTGTGCTTCTACTTCCAAGGGCCCAGCAGCCAGGACTTGGCCCCACTGAAGGGATAAAGGGGGTGTTTCAGCCCCATTGCAGGCTCTGGGACGGCCGCGGCGCCTTGGACTGGCAAAGGAGAGACTCCTCCTTGCCATTGGCTCGTCAGCTGCCGGTGTGTCCGTGGTCCTGGAGTAGTGCCCCGACTAGGGTGAGGCAGCCAGGATAAAACCCCTGTGGCCCTCAACTTAGGGTTCCAGGCCCAATACCCACTCCCTACGCCCGGATGCTAGGCCCCAGGCTGGTCTCTGCCTCCTTGGCAGGGGTCAGCAAATGAGGGCACTGTCACCAGAGATTCCTGTGTGTGCAAGAGTGACATCCTGTCACTACACAGCCCTTCCCGAGCCCTGCTTCTCCATCTTCCCCCACTAGAGTGGCACAACATCAGAGTCAGGGTCCCTGGGTGGCGCAAACGGTTTGCACTTGACCACTAACATAAAAGTTGGCGGTTCAAACCCACCCAGCGGCGTCATGGAAGAAAGGCCTGTCAATCTGCTTCCATAAAGATCACAGCCAAGAAAACCTGTGGAGCAGTTCCATTCTGTACCACATGGAGTCGCCATGAGTTGGAATTGACTCGACGGCAAGGAGTTTATATCTTCTTCTGGGGGCAGCGGTGGTTCCGTGCTAGAATTCTCACCTTCCACGCAGGAGACCGAGGTTCGATTCCCGGTCAATGCACCTCAAACAGCCACCACCCATCTGTCACTGGAGGCTTGTGTGCGCTGTGACGGTAAATGGATTTCAGTGGAGCTTCTAGGATAAGAAGGACTAGGAAGAAAGGCCTGGAGATCTGCTTTCATAAAGATTACAGCTCTGAAACCCCGATGGAGCAATTCTACTCTGTAACACATGGGGTCGCCGTGAGTCGGAATCGGCTGCACAGTAATGGGTCTGGTTTTGGTTTTGTAGGAGACTCAGACACCTCTTAGCCTCACCACCTCTGGTAGCAGGTGCTTTTGGTGCCATGTTACTGACGCAGAAACGGACTCTGAGGGCCCAAGACTGGGACCCATGGCCACAGCCCCAGTGAATGAGAGAGCTAGGACTGAAAGCCCATCCATCCTGTGTTCTAGGCCTGGTTCTCCCCTACACGGCCTCTCAGGCCAGGTGCCAGCCTGGATACCTGCACAGACAAAGACCCACCGTCTTTTCGCCCAAAAATACCTGTAGGGCTGGCATGCCTCGGGGTCTCCACCTACATCCCCCCAGTGCTGAATCTGGGGTGAGCTTTATGGGTGAAATGCGGGGAGGGGCTCTGTCACCCCATGGAACCCAGGGAAGGTGAGGTCACCACCCTCATTTTACAGCTGAGAAATGGGAGGCCTCGAGAATCTCAGGAACCACGGTCTTGTGCTGAGCTGAACCACAAACCCAAGTGAGCCTGACTCCAAAGTCTCAGTCTCTCCAGAATGCCACAGCATCTCAAGGGGGCCCGCGTGCTTGGGAGAAAGGCTGTCACTACACAGGGGTCCTCGCACCTCCTCCTTCTCCGCCCCCTTCCCCAGCCTCTGCTCACGCTGGCCGCTGAGTGGCACTAGCGAGCAGCAGCTCCTGTTAACAAACAGATGTAAAGGGGACTTGCTCATAATGGCCGGGATTGCCATCTTCTCTGGAAGGACAGGGTCAGAACGTCACCCTCCCCCTCGGCTTTACCAGGGACAGAGCCCAGCTTCCAGTCTGTCCGTATTCAAGAATGACGGAGTCTCCGCTTGACCTGTCCCAATGGGGCGGATTGATGAATCCATAGGATGGGGTCAAGTCAACACCTGGCGCACGGGGCCACCTCCCCGGGTAGAAATAGAGCACTCAGGTTTCCCCCAACCACCCGATTTCATTGCTCCATTAACCCACATCCATGGCCCTGCTCCAAGCTCACCCTCCTCTGCCCTCCCCACACTGCATTGCTGGGACTCTTCTGTCTCCACTGGAACCCACGCCCACACCCCAGTCCAGTCCTGCCATCCGTCCAGCCCCCTCTGCCTAACTCCGCTCCTCCTTCCACCTTCATTCAACCAGTGCCGACTCCCTGCAGCCCCCTCCTCTCTTCCCCTCTCCTCCCTCAAGCCAGGCGGGGCACCCCCTCATCTCAGGAACACTTAGGACTCTCCGCTCACTGTTGTTTTGCCACGCTCCCAGAGGTCTCCAAGCAGGGAACAGGGCCTTTGCCAGCCCATCCTCTAGCCAGGTACATGCACACAGTAAGCCCTCGGTGAATGTTTCCCAAACAAACAAGTAAATGTTTTCCTGCACAGAGTAGGCAGTGTAGGCCCCCACAGCACCAGCCAACACAAGGTGGTGGAGCTGGTTCCACCGATTTAGGCCCACCACAGCGTGCACAGAGGACCTGCCCGCCTCAGGCTTGGGAGAGTGTGCAGCCCAGCGCAGGGGCAGCCTTCTCCTCTCTTGGGCTGTTGGCTGTGCGTGAGTTAGATATCAAGTCACAACAACAGCCCGTCTTCCAGAAACCTCAAACCCAGGCACCAACAAAGGCCTGGGAGCGAGCTAGCTAGCTTCCCAAGACGAACAGCCACACAGCCTCAAACTGGGGACAGGGAACCTGGATCAGAGGAGCCCCATCACTGCCCATGGGGTGCTGTTTAACCTGCAGGCTATTTGGAATGCCACCCACCGTAGACCTGGCTCTGAAGTGGCTTTTCCCTCAGCCAGGCCTGGAAGGAAGCGAGGGGCTGGGTTCTCGAGCAGACAGAGCACCTGCCAGAGGAACAAGCAGGCCTGAGGGAGCGGAGAAGCCAGCGGTGAGCACCCTCAAAGCTGGACAAAACATAAAGGCTGCAAGGGAAAAAGGGGACGTCTGAGGCCCTCCCACTCCACCATTCGTCACTGGACGCCAGACCAGAGCTACGAGCCAGGGCGGCCACTCCTCAGCCAAGCAGGGGCACCAAGGCAGAGTCAGCCTGGCTCCCCATCAAAGGTGGACACTGACCTTCAGGAGGAAGCGATCAAACCAAGAGCCCACAGACAGGCTCCAGGTCAGGAGGCACGTGAGGTCTCAGAGATGCATTGCTGGGTGGATGGAGCTGTGATCACCTAGGTGCGTACTGGCTCCAGACCTTGGAGGTGTGGTCACATAGCTGTGTGCTGGCTCCAGACCTTGGAGGTGTGGTCGCCTAGCTGTGTGCTCACTCCAGACCTTGGAGGTGCGGTCGCCTAGCTACGTGTTCGCTTGAGTCCTTGGCAGTGTGGTCATCTACGTGTGTGCTGGCTCGAGACCTCGAAGGTGTGATCACCTAGCTGTGTGCTCGCTTGAGACCCTGGAGGTATGGTCAACTAGTTACCTAGCTGTGTGCTCGCTCCAGACCTTGGAGGAGTGGTCACCTAGCTATGTGCTCACTCCAGACCTTGGAGGAGTGATCACCTAGCTGTGTGCTCGCTCCAGACCTTGGAGGTGTGGTCACCTAGCTGTGTGCTCGCTCCAGACCTTGAAGGTATGGTCACCTAGTTACCTAGCTGTGTGCTCACTCCAGACCTTGGAGGTGCGGTCACCTAGGTGGGTGCTGGCTCCAGACCTTGGAAGTGTGGTTGCCCAGCTGTGTGCTCACTCAGGGCACTTCCAGGGGAACCTTTTGTGCTGGGGGAGCAGGCTTACAAGCCACACCTGAGATGGGTGCCCACCAAGGAACTTTTCCTGAAGCAATTGCAATGGCCCTAAACAAACCATCTGAGACTCACTGAGTTAAATTAGGGGCGGGTGCTGCAGTGAGAACCGTGCCTGCAGGTTCCCCTGAGGAAGGGGCTCCTAGGCACCCCCACAGACACCAGTGGCCTGGGGAGAGTGAGCTTACAATGACATATAGCCACACAGTCCCAAGTTTAGGGCACAGAAACTTCTGGGCTGTATTCACACAGGTAGAACAAAACCTGGCTTCCAGGTAGGGTCCCCTAGTAGTGATGCCCCAATAAGTCAGGAGGGCTAACAGGCTCACTGCTGTCATGGAGCAATCACTGCCAGCCCATTAAGCAGACAGCACAAGTTCTGGCCCCGGCTTCTTAAAGGTAAAGAAACTGAGGTCCAGCTTCCACACTGCGGACTGGGCCGTGGGTCCACCTGGATCTGGCACAAGCGGGTTGGAGCACAGCCTGCTGACCTTGGCCTCAGTCAAAGGTACCACCTTGGCTTTCTGAGACAGTCTCACCTGCGTTCAGGAGTCTGAGGACCAGGGGTAAGCTGATCATCAAATTTCCTGAGACCCCGGTGGGAGGGCCTGGAGCCGAGCTGGCAGGAAGGCCGCGCAGACAGACAGGCGCGGGGTCAAGGGACTTACGTATCTGCGGAGCGACGGTAGTTCTCTGGGCAGTCAAAGGACAGGCAGCGGAATCCGCCCTGGATGTTGAAGCAGGTCTCGTTGATGGAGCAATTGTGAATGCCAGTTACACACTCGTCAATGTCTGTGAAGGACCCAAAGGCAGTATGGTGAAGGCCAAGGCCACAGAAGCTTCCAGATGGCAGACGGAGGCATCAAGCCCTCCCACCAACCAGGGTCAGACAGGGGAATTCTGTCACTGTTGTCTGCCCCCAGTGCCCACTCCTTGGAGCAGCACCCTGGCCAGTCTTTGGCTTAAAGGCATTTATATTTATGGAATATTCCTTTATTGTTCACAATCCCTGGGATGAGTCTGACAACGATAACAGCAAACAGTGCTTAGCAGGAATTCTCACAACTCTTGAAGCCAGCTATCATCCTCCTCAATTTAGGAGGCGTCCAGATTTTTAGAGAGGCTATGAGACTTGCCTAAGGGCACACGTTTTTTAAGTGGCGGAACTGAGCTCAGAATCCAGGCCAGCTGGCGCCAGGGTGCACGCCTGTACTACCTGGCACCCCTCATGCGACACCTGAGGTGCGTCACCCTGACCTGCGAGGGACCAAGCAGAAGCTACCAGCCCCCACATTACAATGAGAAAACGAAGGCTGAAAGGGGTTATATGTACTGGCCAGTGTCCCCAGGGAGGATGACCATCGGGACGGCCTGGAACCATAAAGAGAGGACCCTGGAGATGGGGAGTCATCACCCTTCTCACAGACACCCCGGGACAGCCGGACAGTGGGGTCCAGGGAATGTCACCAAGCTCCAGGGGCATCGGGTAAGAGATGCCACAGATAACACCCCCTATCTCAAAGGTCACAGCTGAGGAACGTCTTTTTTCTGTGTCTGGGCAGACGCAGGCCTGAGGCTGCGGGGAGGAAGCCTGGCCAGGAGCAGGAAGGGCGTTTGCTCCCCAGAAACAGAAAACACAACAACGCCCACCTGGAGGCCCAGGTGAGTGTGCATCCTGGCCCCGCAGACACCCAGGCCCTTGTCTGCCTTTGACCAAAGCCACCCTCTGCGTGACCCACATTCGCAGAACACGGGGGCCTCAGAGGCCCTGGATCAACAACCCACGTGCAGCTCATGAGGAAGAGGCTGGATGACTCCAACCCCTCCGACTGATTCCATTTCCTGGATTCCGGAATCATCCATTTTCATAATATCTGTTATCAAGCAGAGTTATAGGACACATGCTGAGGCCACAGTGTCCTTCAGAATGGACGCCCCTGACCCTCCCTCATTAGCTTGTGTGGGAGCTGACCCCCAGCCTGGCCGGACGCTCACAGCCATTACTGCCCATAAACACCGGGTCCAAGCTCAATGTTCTCACAAACGTG
Organism: Elephas maximus indicus; assembly: GCF_024166365.1. Taxonomy (NCBI): domain Eukaryota; kingdom Metazoa; phylum Chordata; class Mammalia; order Proboscidea; family Elephantidae; genus Elephas; species Elephas maximus. Next base: position 190,140,418 of record NC_064822.1, on the reverse strand, counting down.
TGGGCCTACCCATCTGCCTGCCTACTGTGTGGTCAGCCCCTCAGGACAGCAGCCTCTACCATCTGGCTCAGTGCTTTGCCCTTAATGCTGGGCCCAGGGCCTGGCCCAAAGCAAGGGTTTGTGGAGTGCCTGAGCGAGCAGGCAAAAGGCTGTGGAAGGGGGTGTCCAGGTTCCGATTTCTAGTCAGGCCTCCTGCTTCCTCCTTGGTAGGCATCTTCCTAGAGGCTGTCAGCCCCGTCCTGGCCTCCAGGTCTGCTGGTGGCCTCCGTCCCTGATGCACCCTCATGTGCATGACCCTGGATCAGAGAAGCACGCCCCCAGCTGGAGGCCGCCTGGCCGCAGCCCCGCCCACCACTGCAGAGTCCCAAGGATGGCCTGAGTGATCCCTGAGTACCACCATGCTCACCTTGGCAGTTGCGGCCGTTGGGGGCCAGCCTGTAGCCAGACGAGGGACAGCTGCACTGGAAGCTTCCGGGGATGTTGATACAGCGGTAGGAGCAGATGTGGCCCCCGGTGGGCAGGGCACACTCATCGATATCTGCAATGGCAAAGCCCGCCCTCGTTATCCCGTGTCTGGGCCCCTGGCTGTGGGCCCTGCCAGGGCTTAGGCGGGCAGCATAGGACAAGAGGGACACAGGAGGCCTCGAAGTGCTAGAGCTTAGCAGTAGCCTCAGACATCATTGGGTCAGAACGGAAACTGAGGCCCAGAGAGGGCAGGACTAGCCTAGGGTCATACAGCAAGTTCAGTGTGAAGCATGCATATGTGGGGGGGACCAAAGGCAGGGCAGACAGTGGGGAAGCCAAAGGGCTTCAGAATGACACACAGAACAGGCACCCTAATGCTAACTGTTGTAAATTTGCTAAAAAAAAAACCCACTTCTTCTTAAGTCAATCACAAAAGGACAAATACTGTACTGTCTGATCCCACTTACATGAAATATGTAGAGGAGGCAAACGCTTAAAGACCAAAATTTATCAGTGGTTTGCAGAGGCGGAAGGAAGGGAGAGAGGGGTGTCACTGCTTAGGAGACAGACAGTGCCTGTTGAAGGTGATGGGAAATCTGGCAGCGGATATCGGTGATGGTCACCTACCAAAATTAATGGAATCTGTGACACTGAATTGTACATGTAAAAAATCCTGAGTTGGCAAACGCTGTGTTATGTAGTTTTACCACACACACAAAAAAACTGCTAAGACATGACGCGAAAATAGCACTCATCAAAAGGACGTCTGCCTTGAGCGTTGTGCTCCTGTAAAGAACTATCCATATCAAATACGACCACAGCCACGGGAAAGGTTAGAGAAGAACCTCAGGGGGCAGGCAGTTAACAGTCATGGTGGAGGAACAACTCGGAAAAGGAGGGTGCGAACGGCCGCACAGCTGGAAGACTGTCCTCGACAGCACAGAATTGTACAGGTAGAAATCTTTGAATTGGGCGTGTTCTGCTTGTACATTTTCACCAAAAACAAAACAAAAAAATAATAATACCAATCATCATCATAGCTGCCCTCGAAGCACCTATGGTGGCTTTTTATCCATTATCTGCACTGAAGTCCTCATGTCAGAGAGAAGGAAACAGGCCCAGCTCCGAGAGGAACATGAAGGAGACGCTCACCCCTTGTCAGAGACAAGGAAACAGGCCCAGCTCCGAGAGGAACATGGAGGAGACGCTCAGCCCTTGGCCCCATGCCCCCAGCCAGCCCTGGGATCCGGGCTCCGGAGGCCATCATGTTAGAAGGGAAGCTGAAGCACACCCAAGCACCATCAGTGCTATGTGTTTACGAGAGAAAAATCCAAGGAGTGGGCTGCTTCTTTCCAAACCCCACTCAACAATGGGCTCAGTGTGTCCCAGGAAAACTTAGCTGGAACGAAGAAACGAAACAGCTGCTCGCCTCAAAGGGTGGGAAGCAGAGGAGCCACCCAGGGGACTCGTGTCCACAGAAGTCACAGCAGATGCGTTCCCATAGACACTGAGATGAGGAGCAAGGCCCAGGTGTGCATTCCCTCGGCCCACAGGGGGCACCCTCACCTTCACAGGTGACACCGTCCACATCACTGAGCTGGTAGCCCCGCCGGCAGTAACACTGGTAGGAGCCGTAAACGTTGGCGCACTCCTGGCTACAGGGGCTGCTGGTACACTCATTCACATCTGAAAGAGAGGGGTCGCCCACGCTCACCACTCAGAGCCACAGCCCACATCCCAGCCTCCAGGGCAGCCAACAGCACTCCTGCTAGCGTGGCAGGGACAGGGTGCCCCTGTTATGGATTGAGTGGCGTTCCCCTAAAACACGTGTAGGAATCCTAACCCCTGTACCTGCGGCAGTAATCCCATTCGGGAACAGGTTTTTCTTTGTTATGTTAATAAGGCCATGTCAGAGTAGAATGGTTCTAAACCTAATCACTTTTGAGACACAAAAGGAGCAGATTATGCACAAAACCAAAAAAAAACCAAACCCACTGCTGTCAAGTCAATTCCGACTCATAGCGACCCCATATGACAGAGCAGAACTGCCCCATAGAGTTTCCAAGGAGCACTTGGAAATTGACACGAGGATTTCCCCCAGAGCGGACAGAGAGCCTTCCCCTAGAGCTGGCGCCCTGAATTTGGACTTCTAGCCTCCAGAACTGTGAGACATAAACTTCCGCTCATTAAAGCCACCCAACTGTGGTATTTCTGTTACAGCAGTGCCGGGAGACTAAGACAGTCCCCCTCCACCTCCCTCAAGTTAACACACACCGCACCCAGAGAGGTGGGGTCCTGGGGTGGGGACTTGCCCGAGGTCACCCTGAGGCGACTTGACCCCACGGCCAGCGAGTGTGGAATATCTCCACCCCCACCACTGCCCACTTCAAGTCAACCCATCTCCCACCAAGACATGTCACAGCCTCCAGCCCCGGTTCCCTCTGATCCCCAAGTCAGCTCTGGCTCTCAGCAGAAACCTGGTCCTGTCCTCCCCACTCCACCTTCCACACGGTGTCCTCAGCAGAAGACAGCACACGAGCAGGCCCTTCACGACTGGCCGGTACACCAATGCTCCTAATTCTCCAATGCTCCCAGCCGGGCTAGTGGCTTCCCACACCTAGAGCAGGGGTCGGCCAACTACGGCCCCCGGGCCAAACCTGCCCCACTGCCTGTCTTTGTAACTACTGTTTTATCAGAGCACTGCCATGCTGAAGCATTTACTCGCCGTCCATGGCTGTTTTTGCGCTACAACGGCTAGGCTGAGTAGTTGCATTAGAGAGTATATGCATCCTTCAAAGCCTAAAATACTCACTCTACGGCTTTTAGAGGAAAAGTTTGCCAGCCCCTGGCCTACAACTCCCTTCTCACGTTTATGTCCTGCACACTCTTAGCAAGACAGGAGGGGTGGGCAGCCAGGAACACCTGCCAGCCTCTCACCCGTGCTGCATCCCGCCGGCCTCCCCTCCCCACGTCTGGCCTGGCCTCCGCCCGCTCACCTCTGCCCGAGGTTGTTTCTCATCACATTTTAGAAACGCCGCCCGAAAGCAGGAACTGTCTTCTTGCTACGCAGCCAGTGCAGGGGCTTAAAAAATGCTTACTGCAGTGACGCAGCAAGGCTGGCCAGACCCCTGGCTTCGTGCCCACGATACTTTTTGCTAACATAGATACGTATGAATGCCTACTTTTGGGCCATTGATGAGGGCCCAGCTACAACGCCAGCCAAGAATGATAACAGCAATGATAACGGTAGCCTCCGTATTTTCGGCATGGCCCATGCTGTCCGCGCTGTGATAAGTTGTTCACATGCTTCATTGTGTTGTGTTCCACTACCCCCATTTTACAGATGGGCACACTGAGGCCCAGAAGTGTCAAGTTACTTCTTAAAGACCATACAGCTAGAAAAGAGGACAGCTGGGATTTGGATCTTGGCCTGTGGGCCCCCGAGTGTGAATCTGTTCCCTCCTACTAGACACAGGGTGGATTAGGTCCTTGAGGGCAAATGTCAGAATTTGGGGGGAGTGTAGGGCCCAGGCGGCGATCCTACCACCTGCTCTCAGCACGAGAATTCCGTACACAGTGGCGCATCCTGGCACGTCTCCTATTTGTGATCTCACGAGCAAGGCCTCCTTCTCAGTCCAGAACTTAAGAACCTGCCATGTTTTGGGCCTGGCCACCACAATGCCCAGGACAGGAAACGGTGAGCGACCTGAGGGACTGCCAGGGGCTAGTTAAAGCTCTCAGTCTGCTGATACAAGAACCCAATCCCTGGTAAGACATGACATTCAATGAGCACCTACTCTAAACCAGGCTTTATACTGGACACGCCATTCCCCATCACCTTGTCCCTGCCCCATCAGCCAGAGGAGGTTGATGTTATCACCTGTTTACCCCTGAGGGAACTTCCTAGTGGTGTAAACAGTTAACGTGTGTGGCTACTAACCGAAAAGTTGAAGTTTAAGTGCACCCAGAGGCACCTCGGGAGAAAGGCCTGGCGATCTACTTCTGAAAACCCAGCCACTGAAGAGCCCGTGGAGCACAGTTGTCCCTGACACACACAAGAGTCGGAGTCCACTTGATGGGACAGGTAAACCCCATGAGGACACTGAGGCAGATGGGGTCGGCCACTCCCCAAAGTCACTTAAATAAGTCTCCAAAGTCGTGCTCTTAACCAGACCCCTCATGGCTTCTTCCGTTAGCCCATTAGCCCCCTCTCGCCTTGGAAGGCGGAGAGTATCCGCCCGGCCCAGGGGTCAGGCCAGCAGTCCTCTCCAACACGCAGTTTTTATAGGTGCCTCCCGCTGACAGGTTTTAAGACGAGCTTGGGCAGCAAAAAGGAGCCACTGGGTGGCAAAAATGGTTAACGTGCCCTACTGCTAACCAAAAGGTTGGCGGTTCCAGTCCGCCTCAGGCACCTTAGAAGAAAGGCCTGGAGAACTACTTGTGAAAAATCAGCCACTAAAAACCCCGGAGCACAGTTCCACTCCAACACACGTGGGGTTGCCATGAGTCAAATCGGCTGGACGGCAGCTGGTTTTCTGAGTTTTGGGAAATAAAGGCACATCAGTCAGACCCTAGTGTCTGGGAAGAACGGTGGCTTCCCCAGGAAGAAGGTGGCTAGGTGGGGTGGAGGTGTGAACGGGGTTACTAAGGGCCAGGCCCGGCCCACCCCAGGCCCATCCTCACCTTAGAAGTACTGGCTCCGCCCCCAGACCCACCCCAGGCCCCTCCCCTGCCCATGACACAATAGGTCTGCTTAAGCTCCGCCTGCAGCCCGCCTCTCCTCTGCAGGACAGGCCCCGCCTCAGCCCTGCCCCAGCCACACCTCCACCTCTGCAGGACAGGCCCCACCTCAGCCCTGTCCTGGCTACGCCCCACCTCTGCAGGACAGGCCCAGCCTCAGCCCTGCCCCAGCCACACCTCCACCTCTGCAGGACAGGCCCCGCCTCAGCCCTGCCCCGGCCACGCCCCACCGCAGCTCTGCCCCAGCCACACCTCCACCTCTGCAGGACAGGCCCCACCTCAGCCCTGCCCCGGCCACGCGCCCAGCGTCCCAGGCCCACCTGCCCCGCCAGCCCTCACCTTCACAGGACCGGCCGTCGGCGGACAGCCGGAAGCCCACGGTGCAGCTGCAGTAGTATGAGCCGGGTGTATTCTCGCACTTGTGGCCACACAGGCGGCCAGGATAGCGCCGGCACTCGTTGATGTCTGCAAGCAGAGGAGGGCCAGCTCAGGGGCAACGCCTCACCACAGCAGCCCCGTGGACCCTGGCCAGTCTGCCCTCCTGCCTGTGGCAGAGCTCCAGACCTCCCCGGTCTCCTTCAGCCTCAGGGCTCAGGCAGAGGGGTGACTCGTCCCAGAACTCAGGCCAGATCACACACGGTCTGCCTGCCTGCCTTCCTGCCTTCCTGCCTGGCACCTGGTAAGGCCCAGCTCCTTCCTGCAGACCCCTGGGCATGTGCCTGCCCCAGTCCCCAGCCTGGTCCCAAGGAAGGTCCACTGGGATCTGACAAAGGGCTGGGGTGGAGACACCACCCTCCCCCAGAAAATCCTTGTTTGGGGTGACTGGCCTAGCTCAGCAGGGTTCCTCCCCTTCGCTGCCCTGGGCTGACCATACAGCTCAGCCATGCGACCCTACAGGTAGGCGGCGAATGGGAAACCACGGACACGTGAGACGTTTGGAGCACCTGCTGCACAGGTGGGGAGTCAGCTCACACCTGGCAGGTGTGGCCACATACCATTGGCAGCGGCAGGACTAAATTGTGGGTCTCCTAACTCGGGGTCTTCTCTCTGGGAGCTGCCCAGATTTGAGATTTTCTGAGGTGAGGAGGGGACAAAGATGGAACCAGAGTTCAAGGCCACTCCACCCTGGTGCTATGGGCTAGGGCCTCTTTGGTGCCCACCTAGCTGGGTCCCCAGGCCCTGAGGTGGCCTGCAGGACACCCACGTACCGGCAGGGACACCCACGGCCCCGTGGAGGCCTCAGGACACCCGTGTACCAGCAGGGACACCCACGTACTGGCAGGGACACCCTAGGCTCCAAGGAGGCCTGCAGGACACCCACGTACCGGCAGGGACACCCACGTATTCTGCAGGGACACCCATGGCCCCTTGGAGGCGTCAGGACACCCATGGCCCCGTGGGGGCCTCAGGACACCCATGGCCCCGTGGGGGCTCAGGACACCCACGTACCCACACAGGTCCTGCTGATGCCATCAAAATAGTAGCCAGCCTTGCAATCGCAGCGGAAACTTCCGGGGGAGTTCACACAGACATGCCCTGGCCCACAGGGCTCCAAGGGCGGCGAACACTCGTCCACGTCTGCCGACAAAGAAAGATGCATTTAAACATAGTGAGGCAAGAAAGGAGGCAACTAGTGTGTTCACCGACAAAGCAGCTCCATCTCCTCCAACACGGATTTCATAGAGCACCTACTGTGTGCGGGCCCCATGCTGGGGAGACAGCTGATGGGACACAGCCCCGACTCCCAGAGATGCCTGCTCTGGCCGCTCAGCAGTGACTCTAGCTAAGGGGACGGGCAATGAGAAAGAGCTCTGGGAGTTACTGGCCGGAGGGGACTCTAGGCTGGCAGGGACTCAGGCAGGCTGGGTGGAGGAGATGTCTTAGCCTTGGATCCCAAGGTAGGAGCCGGTGGGGGCATGTTTTAGGCAGAGAAAATAATCTAAGAGAAAAAAGCCACACAGAGCGGAGGGGAGGGGCTTGTTTGGGGAGTTGTTGGGTGCCATAGAGTTGATTTTGACTTATGGCGACCCCATGGGACAGGGTAGAACTGCCCCATAGGGTTTCCTAGGCTTCCTAAGGGAAGAATATTGAATATACCACGGACGGCCAGAAGAACGAACAAGTCCGTCCTGGAAGAAGTACAGCCAGAATACTCCTCAGAAGCAAGTGTGGTGAGACTTTATCTCACGTACTTTGGACATATTATTAGGAGGGACTAGTCCCTTGAGAAGGACATCATGCTAGGTAGAGTAGAGGGTCGGTGAAAAATAAGAAGGCCCTCAAGGAGATGGACTGACACAGTGGCTGCAACAATGGCCTCGAGCATAACAACGATTGTGAGGACGGCACAGGACCGGGCAGTGTTTTGTTCTGTTGTACACGGGGTCGCTGTGAGTCGGAACTGACTCAGTGGCACTGACAACAACAACAAATGTGAGAAGTTTGGATTCCACACACGGTTTGCACATTTGAAGCCAGCTCAGGAGGACTAGGTCCTAAGAGGCGTCTGTGTTCTGCCAGCAGCGGGCAGCCAGGAGGGCTTCCAGAAGGGCAGGGCGTGGGGCTTTCCTGTCAGGGGGCCTCACTAGGTCTGAATGACACTAGGCTGGGGGCTCTAGAGGGGTTGGGATTCTACTGCGCCAGTCCAGGCAGCAGATGACAAAGGCCTATGTTTGGGGACTGGCAGCAAGCTGGATGGGCAAGTGGGGACGGCTTTGCTTTGTTTCTCTCCTCTCCCTTCCAGAGAAGGGGGTGTGTGCTGGCAGCAGACAGAAATGTCAACTCCAGAGTTTTAAACAATACCAACCAACACATCGGGTGCCCTCGTCGTTGAGGTGGTAGCCACGGCCACAGTTGGGCACATTCTTCTGGCAGGTATAGGAGCCCTCTGTGTTGATACACGTCTGCCCCGGAGGGCACGGAGCACTGATACTCAAACACTCATTGATATCTGCAGTGGGGAGAGATGGGACACCGTGGTCAATTGTGGGGGCTTCTGGAGCCCAACAGGCAGGTCCCCACCTCTTTGTACGACCACCAGCGGAGGCACCACAAGCCCTGGCCCCTAGGCCACAAGGCAGCCCCCACTGGCCTCCTGGGTCTCACCGGCACACGCTGCCAGTTGGCTTCCTTAGACACCACCTCCGTGGCCCCTCTGCCTGCCCCGAGCCCTGAAACACCTCCATTTTTCACTGCAGCCAATGCAAACCTGCCTGCCTGGCTTTTAGGCTCTTCTATGATGATGCAACAAAGTCCCCTCTGAATCCCATCCCCGCCACAAGCTCTGGAGACTCTCCGTCGCCACCCCCAGTTTGGCGATTCCTACACCATCCTGTATTCACGCCCTGTTATGGGTTGAATTGTGTCCCCTGGCAAGATATGCTGAAATACCCTGTTTGGAAATAGGGTCTTTGCAGATGTTATCAGTTAACATGAGGCCATACTGGAGTATGGGGTCCCTAATCCTACATGAGTGTGTCCTTAAAATACAGTAGAGGAGACAAAGGGACAGGCAGACAGGAAGGACGGCCGTGACCTTGTATCAACAAGCTGAGGAGTGCCAGGGCCACCAGAAGCTGGGAGCGAGCCCTGGGACAGATTCTCTCCCTCAGAGCCTCAGAAGGAGTCAACACTGCAGACACCCTGAGCTTAGACTCCTGGCCTCCAGGACTGTGAAAAAACACTGTGAACACATTTCTGTTCTCTTGAGCCACCCAGTTTGTGGTCTTTGTTACGGCAGCTCCAGGAAACCAGTAACCTTACTCCACACTCAGAACTAGGCGGGGAGAAGCTTTGACTTTCTACACTGAGGTTTTGTTTGCTTATTTTAAAATAAATAGACAAAGCACTTAAAAAAAAAAACCCCAAAGCCTGAACTTGGTTGCAAGGGTTGTAAAAACACAGAAAGAGGCACCCCCTTACACACACAAAAAGGCTAGGGTAATGGAGCCTCTCAGAGCCCAACTGTGGCTTTTGATGCCAGCATTGAGGACCCAGAGAAATGACACAAAGAAACCAAGTGCCACCAGGCTGGTCTTCAGCCAACGGCCTCTCCCACCTGCCCTAGGCTTCTGCGCAGACCTCGCTGCCACCTTGATCTAGGGGAGACAGTGAGGGGGCTGTCCCTCTTCCCACTGTTCCTGTGCCTTACCCCCTGCACAAGGTGACACCCTGGAAGGGGCAAAATCAGGGCGAGGCTGAGACTAGAAAATGTCCCTTCTTTGTGGAAATCAGGGCTGACTTGGCAATGAGTTTGTGTTTCCGGCCTCATCTGTGGGGCCCCCCTGAGTAGGCTGCAGGTCTGGGGAGGTCCTTCCTTCTCCCCACTCACTGCCCATCCTTCTCTGCTCCTGTGCTGAGTGATGACTGCTCGCTGGGAGGTGGCTGACCAGGAGACTGACAAGGGGTCACCTGCTGGCCAAGCCTTCCTGCCCAAGACGAAAGTGAAGCTTTAACGGAATAAGACTGGAATTGAGTTCAGATGAGGCCCTTGTCCTAAGGGGCCACTGTTCTACTGGCCTTTAAATATTTGGGGTTGAATATACCTCAATGTTTATTGCAATACTTTTCACAATAGCCTGGTGGCGCAATGGTTAAGCACTTGGCTGCTAACTGAAAGGTCAGCATTTCGAACCTACCAGTGGCTCCATGGGAGAAAAGACCTAGTGATCTCCTCCCATAAAGATTTCGGCCCAGGAAACCCTGTGGGGCACTTCTACTCTATCCTATAAGATCACTATGAGTTGGAATCAACAGGCACACAACAACAACAACATATCTATCCATACAATTGAATACAACTCAGCCATAAAGAGAAGTGAAGTCCTGATGAAGACTACGACATGGACGAGCCTTGAAAACACTATGCTGAGTGAGATAGGCCAATCACAAAAGGACAAATACTGTATTAGCTCACTTACGCATCAAGAATAGGCAAATGTGTAGGTACCAAAACTCACTAGTGGCGGCCGGGGCAAGAGGAAGGGGAGAGGGGGCCCTTGTTTGGGAACAGTGGGTTTCTGTTTGTGGTGAGGAGAAATTTGGCGTCAGTGAAGGGTAAGGGTTGTGCGATAGGATTCGTGTGCTTTGATATCACTAAAAAAGGCTGAACTGGTAAACGCCGTGTTACACATATTTTTACACAACAACGAAAAGAGCAGCTGCCGTCGTGCAACCAACTAAACACCTCATGGGCTTTGTTTATTTTCCAGGTTTGGGGCCTGTTTTCAGGGGACATGCCAGTTGATTGGCCTAATATTGTGTTTAGTGCTTCTGTTCTATCTCCTAGTTCCTTGCTTAGTGCCTGGGGTCTTAAAAGCTTGCTAGCAGCCATCCAAGCTACAACAATAGGTCTCTATTTGCCTGGAGCAATAGGAGAACCAGGAATTGTGTGCTGTGCGGGGGGCCTATCAACGGATAACAGTACCTATGGACGCTAGTGTTAAACTGCTGAATAATCTCCCTCAGCTGGGAAGGGAAACTGAGGGCCAATGGAAACTGCTCGCTAGCACCCTTCGTCCACCAGTGCCCAGTGGAAACTGCTCGCTAGCACCCCTTGTCCACCAGTGCCCAGAGCACAGCCCTGTCATACCTTCGGTAGACATCTGGTGCCCTGCAGTCGGTTCTGACTTACAGCGACCCTACAGAACGGAAAAGAGCTACCCCAGAGGGTTTCCAAGGATATAATTTTTACTAAGCAGAACACCACGTCTTTTCTCCCCTGGGGCCGCCGGTGGGTTCAAACTGCCAACCTTTCGGGTTAACAGTGAATGCTTAACTACTGCACCACCAGGGCTCCCATGAGAGTCAGCAATATTTGGAAAAAATGGAATGTGTGGCTAATTGCCTCTATGAACAACTGCCTCCTTTGCCATGAGACCAGAACTGGATGGTACCCAGCTACCATTACTGAATGTTTTGATCAAAGATTCTACAGCAGAATCCTGATTTAAAAGGGGAAAACCGTGGAACAGAATTTCAAATTCTCACAGAATCCAGAATCTCATAGACTCGAGCCACTGAGGCTGGATGACGCATCCCTCCCTGCTCCCCCCGCAACTATTGCCCTGAGATCATCTTTAAACCTTAAACCGAAACTATCCCCTGAAGTCATCTTTAAACCAAACAATAGCTTAGCTTAATTAGTAACGAATGTCTGCCATGAGCATTGTCCTTTTTTAAAGAATTATCTACATGGGATCCAACTGCCAACAGCAATTAGAAAGGTCAGCTAGGAAGCTTAGGGGCAGCGAGTTTATCTTAAGAACGGTGGAATAATCTGGAAAAGGATAGCGAGAATGGCACAACTGGAAGAGTGTCATCAATGTAACTGGATCGTACATCTAGAAATTGGTAAACCAGCACATGTTCTGCCCTGTGTATATTTTCACAAAAAAAATAAAGTGGAAAACACACACACACACACACATATATACATATTGGGTGGTAAAAAGAAATGTGGGAAAAAAGACAAAGTGCTTTCAATGCAAACTACGGTTTCAGATAAAAGATCAGTGTGCATTTATCTAAGGCTGAGGTCTTGCAAATAAGAAAGAGGTTCGTAGCACCTGGCTCACAGCGGAGCCGGCCTTTAAGGAGCAGTAGTCAGATGCGACTCCATAGCAATGCGTCTGTTTTTGTTTTTAGGTTCTAACCACGGCCCGCCTACAGCTGGGATCAGAAAAGTCTCTCTGACTTCAAAGGCAGGATCCAGAAGCTTGGGGCGAGCACAGAGCAAGGGAAGGCGGGAGCCTATCAGAAGAATGAACAAATCTGTCTTGGAAGAAGTACAGCCAGGATGCTCCTTAGAAGTAAGGATGGCAAGACTACGTCTCACATACTTTGGACATGTTATCAGGAGGGATCTGTCCCTGGAGAAGGACATCATCCTTGGTAAAGTGGAGGGTCAGTGAAAAAAGGGAAGACCCTCCACGAGATGGACTGACAAAGTGGCTGCAACAATGGGCTCAAGCATAACGATTGTGAGGATAATGCGGGACTGGGCAGTGTTTCTTTCTGTTGTACATGGGGTCACTATAAGTCAGAACCGATTCAATGGCACCTAACAACAACAACCCCAAAAAAACATTGCCAACGAGTCGATTCCGACTCATAGCAACCCTATAGCACAGAGCAGAACTGCCCCATAGGGTTTCCAAGGCTGTAATCTTTCTCCCACGGAGAAACTCCGATGGCCAATAGAAACTGCTCTTTAGCACCCTCCTAAAGCGGTGCCCGGGCACATGCCCCACCTGCCATGCCTTAGTTTGCCTCTGAGGGAAGGCCAGTAGCTCTGGACTCACATGCTGGCATCAAAGAGTGATGGAGCCAGGTGCCTAACCAGGGAGACTCTAGGAGAAAAGGGGGGCCCACTCCTGCCTTCACAGAACAGGTCACTGGCCAGGGGCTCCCTCACCCGTGACCCACGCTGCTCCTCCCACTTATGGAGTCTCACCCAGACCTTCTATTTTTACACGAAGTTCACATGTCCTTTTCTTTCCTTTCCCACTGAGCTTCCTCTGATATTAATGGAGAATTTTTTTAAACAATTTTTTAATAGACTAAAATGGCTTGTGGCAGGGAACTACTGTGTATTGAGGGCTTCCCCCGTACCGGGCACTTCACAATCACCTTGTTTAATCTTTGCCTCATGCCTATAAGCCAGATTTTTATTACTCCCATTTTACAGAGGAGGAAACTGAGGCTCGGAGAAGATAAATAAATTGTGTTAGTTCACTCAGTTTAAAACCAGGTGTCCCTGGCTCCATAACTCAAGGCCTTTCATCTACAGTAACTGAACACCAAACCAGCCGCCACCAAGTCGATTCCAGCCCATGGTGACCCCTGCGTCAGAGTAGAAACGTGCTCCATAGGGTTTTCAATGGCTGATTTTTTGGACATAGATTGCCAGACCTTTCTTCTGAGGTGCCTCTGGGTGAACTTGATTTGCCGACCATGGTTAGCAGCAAATGTGTTAACCATTTGCACCAACCAGGGACTCCTTCATCTATACTGTTGCTGTTAGGTGTCATCGAGTCAGTTCTTACTCATAGAGACCCCATGTGACTGAGTAGAATTGCCCCATAGGGTCTTCTTGGCTGTAATCTTTAGGAAGCAGCTCACCAGGCCCTTCTCCTACAGAGTGGTAGGGTGAGTTCAAACCGCCAACCTTTCAGTTAGCAGTTGAGTGCTTTAACTCTTTGTCCCACCAGAGCCCTTTTTGTCTATGGAAGGGGTTGGCAAACTAAGGCCCTTGGGCCGAATCCAGCTTGCTGCCTAATTTTGTAAATAAAGTTTTATTGGCACACGGCCTTGCCCATTTATTTACACGTTGTCTGTGGCTGCTTCCAACTCCAGCAACAGAGTGGAGAAATGGTGACAGAAACCATACGTCCCGCGGTGCCTGAGATATTTACCACCTGGCCCTGTTCTATGGGCTACGCAGCCCCTGATAGTCTAGTCTAGCCCCACAGCTGGACAGCTGGCCCGCCTCTTGGAGCCCCTCGGCCCTGGCGGCAGTGTGTCTTACCAATACAGTTGCCTAGAGCATCTTGTATAAAGCCACTCTTGCACTGTAGCTTGGGTCTGCAGCGGAAGGATCCCAGAGTATTCTGACAGATAAAATCGGGGAGGCAGTTATGAATACCAGTCTCACACTCGTCAATATCTGGTACATCATAAAAAAAGGAAATCGTTAGCAAGAGTACTGCCAGAAGCATCTTACAACACTTTAAAATCACAAGTATTTTTTTTTTTTAATGCTCATTACTCACAATATAACCCAAAACAATCCCATAGAAAGGTCCAATACAAACAGGGCTTCAGCCAGACAAATAATACTCGCGCTGCTAAAGACTTAAACGCTGACTTTGTTCCTGGGCTCTCACGAGGCAAGTTTTCTGCTATACGATAAATAACCCAGGCATTTTCCTGGCAGATTTATTTTTTTCATTCCCGGCTAAGTGTATATTTAGTTTAGATCATAAAATAATTGTCTTAGTGGCAATAAACATGGTCCCTATAAACTTATTCATCTGGAAGTCTTCACAATATTCCAAATATTAACAGTGCGGACTGTCATGATTAGATGTAACCAGGCTGCCTTCCCTTCAAGTTCAAGGATGTCAAACGTCCAAACGTGTATACTCCGCTGGCTCAGCCACTGGGTTCTCAGTACCCAAACCACCCAGCAAGTCCGCAGGAATGGAATGAACTGAACCTGCTCAAGAGCCCTCAGATGTCAGAGGCGTGCCTTGCTTTTGAATTAGCCTCCTGACTCAGTCAACGTTTTTACACAAGTGGCTTTGTCATCCTGAAAGGTTCAAAACCCTCCGCAGAAAACCGCATCCTAAACAATCCTCATCAGAGCCTCATCTGCCAAGTAACATCTAGGCCTTGGCGGCAAAAGGCCGGCAGCCAGAAATGTCATGTTTTTAGGTAGCAGAAGGGAATATGCTTTGCACTTCAAGGAAGCCTGCAATCAGATGGAGGGCACAAACAAAAATTTGGGTTTTTTTTTTTTTTTCGTAGAAAACACGTGTGAGCACCTGAAATTCATCCCAGATGTTGTTTTTAAATAATAGTACACTGGGGCTTTTCAGAAATTCAAACTCGCCACTGGCATTAACTAGGCACTGACAGAAGGCACTAATGACAGAGCGGGCCGGGACTGGGGGGCTGCTGTCAGCTTTTTGATGTCTGATCGCTTCTATCCGTACTTTGACGTATCATCTTATTCCCCCAAGACATCCCAGGTGCTGGTCAAGTAGGTATAAAAATCCAGCTGCCGTCAAGTCAACTCCGACTCATGTGCCCCCCTGTGTGTCAGAGTAGGACTGTGCGCCACAGGGTTTTCAATGGCTGATTTTTCAGAAGTAGATTGCCAGGCCTTTCTTCTGAGGTACCTCTGGGTGGAAAGGAACCTCCAACCTTTCGGTTAGTGGACAAGTCCATTAGCCATTTGCACCACCCAGGGACCCCTCCCCCAAGCAGGTATAGCTGCCCCTGTCACAATAGTCCAGTCTGCAGCCGATCGTGGGGATGGCACAGGACCAGGTGGCATTTTGTTCCATTGTGCACAGGGTAACCATGAGTTGGAGACCAACTTGATGGCAACAAACAACACCCCACAGATGAGAAGGCGGCAGCCCTGGTGGCCACATGGGAGCACTACACCACCAGGGCCCTTGACCAGCGAGCCCACTGTAGCACATCTACTCCCGGGGGCCAGGCTGTGGGGCCGGAGCAGGTGCTAACCTTTGCAGTCATTGTCCTCTGTGAGCTCGTAGCCTGTTCCACAGCTGCTGTCCCGCTGACAGCGGAAAGAGCCCACGGTATTGACGCAGGACTCGCCGAGCCGGCAGTTATGGCTGCCAGTGATGCACTCATTGACATCTAGGAGAGAGCCAGACGGCAAGGAGTAACCGGCGAGAACATGGATCCCTACGCGTCATCCGAAGAAATCTTCTGGAAGTCACGGGGAAACTGGCTCCCTGCATCCATGAGTCCCCCATTCAACCTGGCTGGGGTCCCACTATGACACACCACAAATGTGCCTAGAGGGGCGTCATGGGGACTCCCCACCAGGTCCCCTGCTGTTTCAGAGTAATTGCTCTTTCTCAGCACCCTCTCGTTAAGTGCCAGCCCTGGACTGGGACCACCTGACCCTCAACAAGCCCTTATGGAGGGTGTCACCATTCCCCCTCTCAGGACAAGAGGCTGGGGGACTTGCCTAAGGCCCCTCTGCTGATCCTGGACTCAGAGCCCGGGCTGACCCCAACCCCAGCCCTCTTTTCTAGCACATGGCCCATCTTCTCTGGATGGGACCGGGGCCAGGAGGCCCGGCACCATTCAGCTCCGGGGAGTACCAGAAATGCAGGGTTGGTGCCCCCAACACAGCTGGGGCCCCTGGCTTGTGCAAAGCCTCGACCCTGCCGGGATCTGAAGGACAGGCCCCAACCCACGGGACCTTTACCTTCACAGGAGACGCCGTCAGACAGCAGCTGGTAGCCCACAAAGCAGGAACAGACGACCTTGTCCCCCGTGTCACGGCACTGCTGCTTGCAAGGGCCGCCGCCTGTAGACAGGGTGCATGTGAGCAGGGCAGGGGGCACCGAGACCCTGCAGACCTCCACGTTCCCCGGTTCCATGAAGCAGAGGACGGAGAAAGGTGGGGTCCACAGGGCAGAGCCCACCTGCCACCCTCCCAGCCCCCACCCTGCAGGAGGCCCCAGGTCTGGCTCTGGGCACTCCTGGGGGGCTGCACCGTCCAGTCTCAGCTCTGGCTGACAACATGGGGGGCAGGCAGGGCAGTCTCTGTAAGTTCCGTGGAGCTGGGAGAAGCAGGGCAGAGAAGAGCAACGACGGACCCCACATGGGGCCCGGCCCTGAGCAGGCCTAGCTTTTCCCCATGTCTCTCAAGCAGGGACTGCCACTACCATTGCCACTACCACCGCCTCGGGTACCACCACCTGCTCACCGGGTCTCCCTGGTGTCACCCCGGCAACCCACCCTCACTATGGGGCAGCCCGAGTGTTCACAGGCAGGTCCATCAGGATAAATGTCTACCAGGTAATGATCCTACGAGGTAAATTTCCAGCTGCTGCCCAGGCCCTGAAGGGCCCTGCCCACTTCTGCGCCCTCCTCCACCCCCACCCTACACCCACCAGTGCCCAACTGCCATGACACTGCACCCTTCATGAGGCTCCACGCCTCCACCTCCTGCCTAAATACCCTTTCAGTGTCATGTCCTGGCTAACCCTCCTCAGAGGTTTTAACAGCTTCCCCGAGAAGAACCTCCCGCATCATAGAGAGGATCACAAGGCTGCTATGGATCAAATCGTGTCCCCCAAAAAGATATGCTAAAGTCTTAACTGCTGTACTTGTGAACCTGATCTTGTTTGGGGGAAATAGTGCCCTTCTCTGAAGATACTATCAGTTCCATTAAAGAGATCATGGCGCAGTAGGGTAGTCCTAATTCCTTCTGAGCGGCGTCTTATGAAACGGAAGAAGAGATGAGGAGCCGAGCAGGGG
The DNA here is from genome assembly GCF_024166365.1 of Elephas maximus indicus. Classification (NCBI taxonomy): domain Eukaryota; kingdom Metazoa; phylum Chordata; class Mammalia; order Proboscidea; family Elephantidae; genus Elephas; species Elephas maximus. The sequence goes on along the minus strand of NC_064822.1, from coordinate 190,123,183 downwards.
AAGACACTGTGAATTACATCTCTGAGCAGCAAAGGCACGCCAAGGGTTGTCAGCAGCCACCAGAATCTAGGAGGTGGCCTGGGACAGTCCCTCTCTCAGCCCCTGGGCAGAATCATCATGGCCAATATACTGCTGTGAACTTCCAGCCTCCAAAACTGTGAGATAGTACATTTCTGTTCTGTAAAGCCACCCTCTTTCTGGTATTCAGTTATGGCAGCACTAGGAAGCTGAACCAGAAGTTTTCTGGGGCTCTCTGCTCGTTCCCTCCCCTGCCAGGACTTGATGCTGACCGTCACTAACCACTGACCACAGCCTTATATCCTTAAGCTGGGTCTCCACTTAGCCAATGGCTCTCCCCAACCACAGGGCAAGTCACCGAAAGAACCTGTGGAGCAGGCCTGCCAGTCTCAACACGCCGGACTGTTCCGTGAAAGCAAAGTAAAGCTTTATCACATGAAAAACAAACCTGCAAGCCCCTCTAACTTTAAATTTGAAAACATCTGTCTTGCGGGACAAATGAGTATTACTGAACGCCCTCTCTGGGCCAGGCGTGGTTGGGCTCAGGGTCACAAAGACCAATAGTGCTTTGCCCCATCCTGAGGGACCCCAGCTTTGGGAGAAGCTGGTGTCCACAGTGCCTGTAACACAGGGTGTTCAGGCGGAACATGTGGCGCTAGTGTTTCCAATGCCAGCTTTTCACCTGCGGCCCCTTCTGAGTAAGCCCACCCCTTTCCAGCCTCCCCACCAGGCCCCAGCTCCGAGGACGCTGGAGGGAAGAAGGCAGGAGCCCAGGAGTAACAGAAGGACAGACCTGACTCCCAGACAAAGGGCACCTCCCGGGGTGAACCTGAGCAAAACCGCTGAGGCTCAAACTCCCAATGAGATTAGGGTCGACTTTCTTTCAGGTTTAACGAACCACTGAACGGCACAGGGGAAGACGACGGATTCTCACCTCGGCAGCGGTCATTAAGGTATGGGTCTTCTTGTTCCTCCTCACCCTCAGAAATTTTAGCTAAGGGGGAAGGGAAACAAAGGCAAGCATTTATACAAATACATTGTTCCATCTTACAAGAAACTAAAAACCATTTTATCTTCTCGTAAACATCAGCCAGTAATGCCCGTTTATAAGAGTCCCTGGGTGGCCAAATGGGTAAGTGCTTGACTGCTAACTGCAAGGCTGGTGGTTCAAGTTCACCCAGAGGTGCCTCGGAAGAAAGGCCTGGTGATCTGCCTCTGAAAAAGCAGCCACTGGAAACCCCGTGGAGCACAGTTATGGGGTCACCGTACGTCAAGTCGACGCTATGGCAGCCGGTTTGTTTCTGTTTGATTTCCGTCTTAATGCCCGTTCGTAAAAACTACGATCAGCTAACCATTCACTTTACCCTTTTTAAAATAGAAGTTCCATGTTAGCAGACTGCCACGTCTTTCTCCCAGAGACTGGTGGGTTAGAACCACCGACCTTTCAGTTACCAGCCTAGTGCTTAACCACTGCACCGCCGGGGCTCCTTACGGGTGGGAAGAAGCCCTAGAAATACTCAAAATCAAGCCCTCTGGTATTCAGGACGTTTCCGCAAGAGGAAATGAGTGCGATCACGATTGAACAGCAAGGACATTGCAGAACTAGGTGGAAGATGCACCCATCAAAGTGGTAGCCACAGCGTGACCATACCTGGGTGGAAGAAACCAAGCTAGACACAGAAAAGCAACACGCTGGAAGGGAAACAGTGTTTATCTCCGGGTCTACGTTTCTCTTCCTTCTACCCTTCTGTATTTTCTAGAATGCCTGCCATGAGCATAATACATGTATAATGGAAGAATAAATGTCATTAAGAAGAAAAAAAAATCAGTGATGCTGTCTAAATGTCAATGTAACCTAACTTACATGAGCTATGTATATAACTTATATGTCCTAACTATGTATTTTTAGCCCCCATGTGTCTGTCAGTTTGTCGTGCTGTTGGGGCTTGCGTGTTTCTGTGATGCTGGAAGCTATGCCACTGGTATTCAGATACCGGCAGAGTCACCCATGGAGGACAGGTTTCAGCTGAGCTTCCAGACTAAGACAGAGTAGGAAGAAGGACCTGGCAGTCTACTTCTGAAAAGCATTAGCCAGTGAAAACTTTATGAATAGCAGCGGAGCGTTGTCTGATATAGTGCTGGAAGATGAGCGCCCCAGGTTGGAAGGCACTCAAAAGATGACTGGGGAAGAGCTGCCTCCTCAAAGTAGAGTTGACCTTAATGACGTGGGTGGAGTAAAGCTTTCGGGACCTTCATTTGCTGATGTGCCACGACTCGAAATGAGAAGAAACAGCTGCAAACATCCATTAATAATCGGAACCTGGAATGTATGAAGTATGAATCTAGGAAAATTGGAAATCATCAAAAATGAAATGGAACGCATCAACATCGATATCCTAGGCAATAGTGAGTTGAAACGGACTGGTATCGGCCATTTTGAATTAGACAATCATATAGTCCACTATGTTGGGAATGACAACTTGAAGAGGAATGGGGTTGCATTCATCGTCAAAAAGAACATTTCAAGATCTATCCTGAAGTATAACGCTGTCAGTGGTAGGATAATATCCATACGCCTACAAGGAAGACCAGTTAATACGACTATTATTCAAATTTACGCACCAACCACTAGAGCCAAAGATGAAGAAAGAGAAGATTTTATTAGCTGCCGCAGTCTAAAACTGATCAAACATGCAATCGAGATGCATTGATAATTACTCGAGATTGGAATGCGAAAGTTGGAAACAAAGAAGGATCAGTAGTTGCAAAATATGGCCTTGGTGATAGAAACAATGCCGGAGATCGAATGGTAGAATTTTGCAAGACCAACAACTTCTTCATTGCAAATACCTTGTTTTACCAACATAAACGGCGACTATACACATGGACCTCTCCAGATGGAACACACAGAAATCAAATTGACTACATCTGTGGGAAAAGATGATGGAAAAGCTCAATATCATCAGTCAGAACAAGGCCAGAGGCCGACTGTGGAACAGACCATCAGTTGCTCACATGCAAGTTCAAGCTGAAACTGAAGAAAATCAGAGCAAGTCCACGAGACCCAAAATATGACCTTGAGTACATCCCACCTGAACTTAGGGACCATCTGAAGAATAGATTTGACGCATTGAACACTAGTGACCGAAGACCAGACGAGTTGTGGAATGACAGACATCAAGGAAATCATACGTGAAGAAGGCAAGAGGTCACTGAAAAGACAGGAAAGAAAGAAAAGACCAAGATGGATGTCAGAAGAGACTCTGAAACTTGCTCTTCAGCGTCGAGCAGCTAAAGCAAAAGGTAGAATTGATGAAGTAGAAGAACTGAACAGAAGATTTCAAAGGGTGGCTTGAGAAGACAAAGTATTATAACGACATGTGCAAAGAGCTGGAGATGGAAAACCAAAACGGAAAAACACACTTGGCGTTTCTCAAGCTGAAAGAACTGAAGAAAAAATTCAAGCCTCGAGTTGCAGTAGTGAAGGATTCTGTGGGGACAATATTAAACGACACAGGAAGCATCAAAAGAAGATGGAAGGAATACACAGAGTCATTATACCAAAAAGAATTAGTCTATATTCAACCATTTCAAGAGGTGGCATATGATCAGGAACTGATGGTACTGAAGGAAGAAGTCCAAGCTGCTCTGAAGGTATTGGCGAAAAACAAGGCTCCAGGAACTGGTGGAATATCAATTGAGATGTTTCAACAAACAGATGCAGCGCTGGAGATGCTCACTCGTCTATGCCAAGAAATATGGAAGACAGCTTCCTGGCCAGCTGACTGGAAGAGATCCATATTTATGCCTATTCCCAAGAAAGGTGATCCAACCGAATGTGGAAATTATAGAACAATATCATTAATATCACACGCAAGCAAAATTTTGCTGAAGATCATTCAAAAACGGCTGCAGCAGTATATCAACAAGGAACTGCCAGAAATTCAGGCCGGCTTCAGAAGAGGACGTGGAACCAGGGATATCATTGCTGATGTCAGATGGATCCTGGCTGAAAGCAGAGAATACCAGAAGGATGTTTACCTGTGTTTTATTGACTATGCAAAGGCATTCGACTGTGTGGATCATAACAAATGACTGATAACATTGCCAAGAATGGGAATTCCAGAACACTTAATTGTGCTTATGAGGGACCTTTACATAGATCAAGAGGCAGTTGTTCGGACAGAACAAGGGGATACTGATTGGTTTAAAGTGAGAAAAAGTGTGTGTCAGGGCTGTATTCTTTCACCATACCTATTCAATCTGTATGTTGAGCAAATAATATGAGAAGCTGGGCTATATAAAGAACAGGGCATCAGGATTGGAGGGAGACTCATTAACGACCTGTGTTATGCAGATGACACAACCTTGCTTGCTGAAAGTGAAGAGGACTTGAACCACTTACTAATGAAGATCAGAGACCACAGCCTTCAGTATGGATTGCACCTCAACATAAAGAAAACAAAAATCCTCACAACTGGACCAATAAGCAACATCATGATAAATGGAGAAAAGATTGAAGTTGTCAAGGATTTCATTTTACTTGGATCCACAATCAACAGCCATGGAAGCAGCAGTTAAGAAATCAAAAGATGTATTGCATTGGGTAAATCTGCTGCAAAGGACCTCTTCAAAGTGTTGAAGGGCAAAGATGTCACCCTGAAGACTAAGGTGCGCCTGACCCAAGCCATGGTATTTTCAGTCGCGTCATATGCATGTGAAAGCTGGACAATGAATAAGGAAGACCGAGAAGAACTGACGCCTTTGAATTGTGGTGTTGGCGAAGAATATTGAATATACCACGGACTGCCAAAAAAATGAACAAATCTGTCTTGGAAGAAGTATAGCTGGAATGCTCCTTAGAGGCAAGGATGGCGGGACTGCGTCTTACATACTTTGGACATGTTGTCAGGAGGGATCAGTCCCTGGAGAACATCATGCTTGGCAGAGTACAGGGTCAGCGGAAAAGAGGAAGACCCTCAACGAGGTGGATTGACGCAGTGGCTGCAACAATGAACTCAAGCATAACAACGATTGTAAGGATGGCTCAGGACCGGGCAGTGTTTCGTTCTGTTGTGTGTAGGGTCGCTGTGAGTCGGAACCAACTCGACGGCACCTAACAACAACAACAAATGTATTTTAGGGGCTATTAAAATATGCTGTCGTTAGGTGCCATCGAGCCTATTTTCAACTCACAATGACCCCATGTGACAGAGAAGAACTGCCCCATAGGGTGTCCTAGGCTGTAATCTTTACAGGAGCAGATCGCCAGGTCTTCTTCCCGAGGAGCCGCTGGGTAGGTTTGAACTGCTGACATTTCAGTTAGCAGTTGGGGCATTTAACCTCTGCACCACCAGGGCTTCTTATTAAAATACGATGCCCATTAAAACCCGCTGCTGTTGAGTCGATTCCGACTCATGGTGACCCCATATGGTATGGGGGCCTTGTCTACGCTGTGTCCTTGACCCTCTAACCCATTTGTTGAATAAACCAAATGAGCATTCAAATAACTTCTAACCTGGGGAGAAGATAACTAAAAAAAGGCCATTTAGGGTGGAGTCATCTCTTCTAGGCTAGGAGGCTGTGAAGCACCTTCCATCTGGTTTATTTAATTTGGGGACACTTCATTCCCTCAGTGCATTGGATTCAGGCAAACACCAAGTGCCCTCCATGTGTCAGGCCCAGGCCAGCAGGCCCAGAGGCATACAGGGATCCAATCCCATCCCTGAAAAGGTTCACAGTGAGGGGGCAGGAAGGAGTGGTAAGAAACCAGTTACCACCCGTGTGATGATGTCACCAAGGTCTGTGCCATGTTCCGTGGAGGCCAGCAAGCCTGGAAAGACCATCGGACCTGCTCGCAAACAGATCCAACCCTGAGGTTGCCCAGCCTCAGTGCCTCGATCTGTAGAATGGGAATCACTGGACCCACAAGATGCCCAGGTACGGTTTTCAAACTAACTGTGGCAAATGACCAGGTTGCCTTCCCTAATCCGGGACCAGTACTTTGATCCAATAAACCAGCTGCTGCTGAGTCACGTCTGACTCACGATGACGCCATGTGCGTCAGGGTAGAACTGTGCTGCATAGGGTTCTCAATGGCTAATTTTTCGGAAGTAGATCGCCAGGCCTTTCTTCCAAGACACATCTGGGTGAACTCCAAGCTCCAATACCACCCAGGGATCAAATGCTTCTAGAAGTTTCTAAAGGCTTACTCCCAATTTCTATACTAATTCATCTCAGGCCAGCACCGGTCTGTGGCCCTCGGAGCAGCCCTGCAGGAGACATACGAGGCCCACGATAAATGTTAGCGGGAAGAGGAAGGACCATCTGTGACAGGGTGAGGAGGAAAAGTCAGGGAGCCCTCCAAGAGTGGGTGGCATCTGAGGAAAGTCTGGGCAGGAACTGAAGCAGATAAAAGACAGGAGAGAGATAAGACATCTGGAGCCACAAAAAATCCCAGAGCACGTTAATAAAAGAAGCCACAAATCAGTGAAAATCCTCCCAGAGACAGAGGAGCACTCCCCGACTGGGATTAACAGTTGGGTTTGTTTACAGTGAAGATGTCAGCTCTGATTTCAAAAGCCAAGCAGGGAGCCAGAATGTGGTCCCAACACCCCTTTATGGCCGGGCGGCTGTAAATCAGCCCAGGGTGTCTCTGGAGCCCTGGACTTAAAAAGAGACTGGTCCATCTGGCCCAGGACCCCAAAGCCTCTGGGGGTGCAGCTGCACCAAAGGAGGCCTGACTTAGAGGCCACGCTGGGATCTGTGAGCTCTTCTCTTAGAACCCCTTCCTCTGCCTCACCCGGTATCAATGGGGTACGAAGCTCAGAGAGAAGAGGGTACAGGCCCAGGGCAGAGCCGACTCCTGAATTTTTCCAGGGATATCTCCATTAAGGCCCGGAAACTACCGCATAAATGAGAGAGGTTATCAGACATCAAGAAGCTGAACCATCCCTGAAGCTTTAGGCAAACGGAGGGCAGAGAAGCAGGGCGGGAGTCAGACAGCTGGGGGCCGCTCACCCCTTTGCTGAACTTGGCATTGTTGGAGTCAAGTCTATTTGGACTCATGGCAACCCCATAGGGTTTTTAAGGCTATGACCTTTCAAAAGCAGGTCATCAGGCCTTAAATTCCAAGGCACTTCTGGGTGGATTTGAACCATCGACCTTTTGGTTAGTAGTCCAGCACTTAAGAAGTCCTGGTGGTTCAATGATTAGGTGCTCAGCTGTTAACAGAAAGGTCGGCAGTTCAAACCCACCAGCAACTCTTCGGGAGAAAATCTAGAGGGCACATGACAACAACAGCCCAGTGCTTAGCTATTTGCTCCAGCAGGGGCTCCTCCTTTGTTGGTAAAAAAAAACAAAAGAAAAATTTTTTTTTTTTTTTTTTTACCGTAAGTGACTATTATTTGAAAGCTCACAGATGCAAAGTGTGAAGCCTCAGCCCTTTGGCCCGAGTGTCACTGGCTCCACGTGAGGGGAGGGAAGGAGCTGGCCAGGAGTCAGGAGGCCAGGTTCTCCCTCCTCTGCGTGTTGGCCACATGACTTTGAGCATCAGGTCCTCCACTGTGAAAGGAGGGTAAGGCCAGCTACTGGCTGCTGCTCAGGGCCGGGGGAGGTCAGGGGAAATTGGGCTGGAAAAGGTTCACGGAGCGCTCATCCTGAGGTGGGCACCTTATGAAGCAGGACTGTGATTATCCCCACACGGCAGATGGGGGAACTGAGGCCTGGATAAATCAGTTCACCCAAGGCTCATGTTAGGGCCAGGACATGACCCCAGCTTTGTCCGGTCCCAGAGCCCATGCTCTCTGTCTCCTGACAAGGACCCAATCTTTGGGAAATGCCCTGACAACTCGAGTGGGTCTGTGCTGAGTTAGGCAACAGCCGTGCACGCCCTCACCACCCAGCCAGGAAGGCAGAGGGGGCTTACCCGTCTCCTGGAGGTCGCCGATGTCCCCCGGCGTGAAGTCTGCCGTCTCCTGGCCCTTCACGCAGCACGCCCGGAAGACCAGTCCACACTGGTAGCCAGCCATGAGGCTGAACTCGCAGCTCTGGCCCTGGGCCTGGGCTGCCCTCCCCAGCAGGCAGCAGTGGCAGCACCTCTGCAAACACGAATGGAGACCAGGTGGAGAAGGTGGCCGCTCGGCTCGGCCAGGCGGAGGCCCTGGGAGGGGGCACAGCCGGCAGAACCTGGGCCTCGCCGCTCCCAAATCCCCTAGGTCCTGGAGTATGCTGCACCTGTCCCACCTACCTGCCATACCCAACTGCCCTCCTCAGCACCCCTGTCCAGCGGCCAGTGGGCTCTGCCCACACACCTCCAGGGAAGGGGAGCCTCATACAGGGGCCATAAGAGCCCCCCAGGGAGTCCGTTCCTTGTGTGTGGTCTAAGATTTTTCTAGCCAGACCCAAAGAAGGCATATGGACCGTGCCCCTTCCTCCCGAGCCTGTTCGCTGGTCTGGGCAGCAGGAAGGGCATTCTGCACTTGATAAGCACAGGCGTCCCCAGACAAGGCATCAATCAGGGGCTACCCTGCACCCCCGCGTTCCCCAACCTACACATGCGCCCCATATCCTCAGGCCTGAGCTCCTGGACCACATTCCCCTCGCGCAAGAAAATCCCCACTTCAATCCTCCCTCTAGTGGTTATCCTAAAAAGGACTCCGAACTTTCCAGAAAGCCCATACTGGGAGCCAAGGAGGCGTGGTTTCTGCTGTAGTCTCCATGAAGGTTGACGGGCCTCCCACACTGTGTATCCTACCCCTCTGCTGCCAGAAGAGCGGGAGGGATTGTTAGCGAGTCCACCTTTCGGGTGTGAGTCATGCTTCCCAGAAACGCAGATCTCTCGTCCGCCAAAGAGATCCGCTCCCACTCCCATAGAATGTTCCCCGCTTTTCCGCACCTCCCTCCCTCTCACGTCTGGGGACACTGGCACAGCCGTCTGCCAGGCGGACGGCGTCTGCAGAGCCCAGCCCTGCCCTGGAAATAGTCATCAGATGCCTGGGATTCCCAGGCACCTTGGACCAGACCAACCCACCCTCACCCCACACAGTTCCCTCAAACAAGAGGCCTCCCCCTGTGAAAGTCTGCAGAGGCCCAGAGTGGGCAGGCCCTGAACCCCACCTCCCGGCATGGGGAGTCCTCTCCATGTCCCAGTCTGTGTGGGGAGAGAACTTCCAGAAAGGAAGGGCCAGGCCAGAGAACCCACAGCCCCTCCCAGAATCCTGACTTCATCCCTTTAGATTCTTGCTCCTTGAAATTCCTTCATCGCCGTCCTATCTGGGAATGGGACATCTTTCTCCAGGGAACTCACTCCCCGCACCTGGCACCTCCAGCAGAAGCCCGAGGACCAGGCTGACTTCCAAATCCCAGCTCAGGCTTGTTTTCCTCCCTCAGCAGGTGGCAGGGAGAGACAGTCTGACCAAACCTGAAACTAAACCTGTTGCTGTCGAGTCAATTCTGATTCATAGCGACCCTGTAGGACAGAGTAGAGCTGCCCCATAGGGTTTCCAAGGAGCAGCTGGTGGATTCCAGCTGCCAACTTTTTGGTTAGCAGCTGAGCTCTTAACTATTATGCCACCAGGGCTCTGACAGTCTGACAACGTTCCTTTATTTGTAGTTTTCAGAGCTAGGGGTGCTGTCAGGGACTTCTCCGTGCCCAGGCAGAGGACGGAGATCTTCTACTGTCACAGGGACCTGAGTGACCTGGCCTGGCCTTGGAGACCCAGAATCGGCCATGCAGGGATTGCCCGGCTGCCTTCCAGACCCCTTCCCTGCTGGGTATAGGAGGACCCCTCAGGGCTGCTGCTGAGAGGCCACTTTGGGGTGTGGTCCTCCCTGAACTTCAGTTTCCTCCTCTGGGATGGCTGCAGTCATGTGACATCAGAGGCTTTGGGAGGGCCCATTCTGAACTTCACCCAGTGAATCCTAGTGGAGGGAAGCTGTAAGGGTTCCTGAGCAGGGGGATGGAGGGTACCTACCCTGACCAGAGAAGAAACTCCTAAGGCCCTGATCTCAGAGGACCCCTCCTCTGACCTGTGTTCCTGCCTGATGCCTGGGGACTGGAGGTCCTCGGCAAGGCTGGCCACTTCATCCCTGTCTCCCCAGCTGGGCCAGGCCAGGGTTTCCCAACTACACGGGAGGAGGTGGGGACATGTCCAGCTCCTCGACCCTCCTGGCTGGGCACCCCCTCCCCTGCTGCCCCACACAGCAGAGGTGAACTCAGAGTAGGGCGCAGAGGGGAAAGGGCCCAGGCCCCCTGCTGATGGACAGCACTGGCTAGGCTGGGAGGGGGCCCAAGGCATGTCGAGCTGGGAGGGGACAAGGGGCCTGCCGGCTGGGTGTGGGCAGGGCCTGCTGGCTGGAAGGGGACCAGGGGCCTGCTGGCTGGGAGGGGCCCCAAGGCATGTTGAGCTGGGAGGGGACCCGGGGACCGCTGGCTGGGGGTGGGCAGGGCCTGCTGGCTGGGAAGGAAAGTGGGGCATGCTGAGCTGGGAGGGGGACCAGGGCCTGCTGGCTGGGTGGGGGCCCTGGGCCTGCTGGCTGGGAAGGGGCACAGGGCCTGGGGAGCCCAGGGCCTGCTGAGCTGGGACAGTGCAGGGCCTGCCAGCTGCGAGGGAAAGAGGCAGCAGACCTAGGACCCCAGTCCTCACCTTCATGAACATGGCCTCGAGGCTGGCATTGTCCCTGTGCGGCGTGGCACAGCGGTCCTGCTCGTTGGCCAGGTTGATGCCGGTGGCACAGTGCAGCTCCTCCAGCCGGCTGTGGCAGCATTGTTCCTGGACCATCCTGTGGGTGGAGGGCAGTGGGCCAGGGCTCCATGGGACGGGAGCCCTCGGGACGGGAGCTCTGTCGTCTATCATGGGCCTCTCCTCCCCACACCCATCCGTACAGAAGGCGCTCAATAAGTGTTTAGTTAGAAAGAACAAATGCAGGCAGTGCCTGGGGTGGGAGTCGGAGCTCTGAGCCTCACCCCTAAAATGCTCCCACATTCTAGAATGAAAGAAGCTGGTGCCGACACAGGGCCAGACTGTTTCACCCTTATGAGCCTGAATCCTCCACAAGGATCATCCAGGGGCCACATTCAGAGGAGACAGAGACAGGTTCAGAGAGGTAGGGGCTGGCCCAAGGTATGGTTAACAACAGTGGCAACGGCGGTGCCCAGCTGTGGCCCAAGGAGCCATATGTGGAGGCAGGAGGACCACGGCCCGCTAGAATCGTCTTCTCAGTGCAGGAGAAACACAAGCTGGCCCTGCTGGCGGGTGGGCTGGTGGGCGGGCAGGCGGGTGAGAGCTGTGTGTGAGTCACAGGTGGCTCCTAACCAAATCCAAAATAGCTCCAGCTGCTGCCAAAGCCAGCAAAGGCGGGAGGAGCCGCCCAGCCTGCACCTGTCCAGGCTGAGAGGGTGGGTCCCGCAGCCCCTCGAGCTGCCAGCTAGGCCATCTCTGCCGTGGACAGCGGCTTTCAGCCCCGCTTTCTCCCACACCACCCTCGTGGGGCTGAAGGTCTGCACCCAGCTGTCTCTGTGTTTCTAGGGCTGCCCTCAGGCTCCAGCATGGATTTGTCCGTACTGTGCCACACACGTTTCACATGCATGTTAGGTGCATTGGCAAATAACGGGCATTTCACTAAATTGTCAGAGACAGCAACCAGGTGACCCTACACGACAGACTAGAACTGCCCCTAAGCTGTAATTTTTATGGAAAGGAGCCCTGGTGGTGCAGTGGTTAAAGTGCTCAGCTGCTAACTGAAAAGTCAGCAGTTCTAACCCACCAGCTGCTGCGTGGGAGAAAGATGTGGCAGTCCGCTTCTGTAAAGATTTACAGCCTTGGAAACCCTATGGGGGCAGTTCTACTCTGTTGAATAGGGTCACTGTGAGTCAGAATCAACTCGGAGGCAGTGGGTTTGGTTTTGGTTTTTTGAATCTCTATGGAAGCTGGCTGCCACATCTTTCTCCTTCGGAGCAGCTGGTGAGTTTGAGCCACCAAGCTCTTAGCCACTGTGCCACCAGGGCTCTAGAATCCCATTTCACTAGGGCCCCGAGAGCCACTCAACCTCTCTGGCCCCAGTTGCTTCCTCTGCTCTTTGGGGACTCGGCTGGCTGACTCCTTTTCTGAGTTTTCCTAAGTCTTTGATGGCAATAAATATTGATAATAGTGGCTCCCACTGTTTGGCTTTCTGGCGCTGGTTTCGTATATCACCCCTGATCATTTCAGCAACTCCGAAAGGAAGGTATCATTGTCCATGTTTTACATTTGGGGAAACTGAGGCCAGGTCAGCCTAACATCCCAGCTGCGCTCCTCCTTGGGCCAGGCTGCCTCTCCTCAGCACCACGTGTAAACAGCACACTTGGCGGTGAGCGCCCGGCTTCACGACGGAACAGCCAACGGGCGGCCACTTGGACATTTCCAGCACTCTGCCACACCAGAAGCCAAAATCTCGGCTCAGGCTCATCAGATGCTGTGTAGATTCTGAGGGCGTGATCTTCCAGTCAACTCAAATAATCTGCGTCTCCTCCTCCCTCTTCCTTTGTTTGGTCTATAGGGAGCGCGTTGACTTTTTAAAATTTCCTAAACTGAGATTTATGTCCTGCTTTGGAGCTGGCGGGCAGCCTACGTGCAATGTGAACCCAAATGCTGAGCTCCAGAACGAGCACAAGACACTTCCCACCCCCACTCCGGGCGCCTCGTTCACACATTCCTCTGTGACAGCTCCCCACCCAGCACCCCACGGCTGCCAGTTAGATACGGAGAAGGCAAGTGGATGTCGCATGGTGGGGTCCTTCCACACCCTCGCCTCTCCTGCGCTTGCGGGCCTGGGCTCAAACCCTCAAGGCAGTACTGATGGGCTGTGTGCCCTGGGGAACCCTTAGCGTGCTCTTCTGTACAATGGGATTGCTGCAGGGTGCCTGGAGCTCTGCACTTGGGTTGGTGAGCACCACTGACAATTTTCATCATTTATTCTAAGTTTGGAAACCCTGGTGGCATAGTGGTTGAGCACTACAGCTGCTAACCAAAAAGTCAGCAGTTCAAATCCATCAGGCACCCCTTGGAAACTCTGTAGGGCAGTTCTACTCTGTCCTATAGGGTCTCTGTGAGTTGGAATCGACTTGATGGCAACAAGTTTTTGTTTTTTTTTTTTTATTCTAAGCTTATGTTCTCCCAAATCTTCCAGTGAGCTGGAGTCAATTCAGGGAGTAACCAGTTGCCTGAGTAGACTCCAGCTCATGGCGACCCTATGTGTGTCGTAGTAGAACTATGCTCCACAGGGTTTTCAGTGACTGGTTTTTTGGAAGTAGATCTCCAGGCCTTTCTTCCGAGGTGCCTCTACGTGGACTTGAACCTCCAAACTTTTGGTTGGCAGCCAAGTGCTTAACTGTTCCCAGGGACCAATTTGGAGAGACAAGAACAAAAATCTTCAGTCCAGAGGTCGACTACTGCACAAGGTGTCTGGCAGAACTGCTTGCTCTGGGCCCAGCTCCTCTGTGTTTTTAGGTTTAGGGTAATCCACGATTTTATTTGCAAAGGACTCCCAGTCATGGGGTCTCATCAGCTCCCACAAGCCCCTTTTTCTTAGGAAGAAACTGTCTTGCCCACAGTGACCCGCCCATGGGAGGGCAGGCAGCAAACCCAGACCCTCTTGCAGCCAGTGGTGGGCTGCCCCAGCCCAGTGAAGGGACAGAGACACAAGCCCAGGCCAGCACAGACAGGGGGAGCCAACACCAGCGTGAGGAAACTGGGGGCCGGAGGACACAGCGGCCACTGGAGGGAGGCAACTTGGGAGGGCTGGCCCTGGGTGCCTAGTCTCTCTCTGGGGTGGACACACCCTGTCCCTTTCTCTACGCTTCCCCCTAACAGACACCATTCTGTAAAACATACCTGCATTCTTTGGACTCCGAGGTGTAGGGCAGTGAGCAGTCCCTCCGCTGGGTGGCCATGCTATGTCCGTCGGCACAGCAGGTCTCCACGGGAACGTCTGCGTCCACTGTGAGGAAGGGCAGGAGGCTGAGTGACTGGGCGCCCCCACCCTTCTCCATGCAATCCTCCCCACTGCTGAGGAGGGCACCTTCTCCTGGCACTTCCTTAGGTCTCTACCATAGCACCGCACAGGTCTCAGAGGGGAACCGAGGGCACAGACATCCACCTTTAGTCACCCGTGTGAAAAACCCCACTGGGTCCTCTACTCTTCCCAGAGACGCCTAAAACGTCTACCATTTTCTTTCACATCAAATTGTGACTGGGCACCCGAGATCCCAGCATGCGTGGCCAAGTCCTGCCCCGGCCACACATCTGAGATGCAGCCTGAGTCTAAGCCTTCACGGCCCAGGGGTGAGAGAGACGGTGCTGCCACTGAGGCACGAACGTGCTGCCACTGAGGCACGAACATGCTGCTGACGAGCTCGGGACACAACCAGCCTCACACCCCCTTGGCCCAGAGACGGAACTCACCACTAAACAGAGACGGTGCAGATGGAGTGCCCTGTTCCCTGAAACTGGGACAACAGAGGAAGGCTTCCCTAAAGAGCCAGAGCCTGGCCCCGTGTGTGGGAATGCGCCAGGAAGTAGGGGCCACGCGTGCCAGGTGTGGAGAAGGGGTGGAAAGGGGGACCCTCAAAACACAATGGGCGACCTGTGTAAAAGGGAAGAGCTGTCACTTCTAGGCCAGCCTCCGTGCTCAGACCGTGTTCTCTCGTTAAATCTGCACAGCAGCCTGTAAGGGCGGCCTCAGTCCTGATGTACAGAAGAGGAACCCGAAGTAATGGATTTCAACCTTGATTTGCCCCAAGACCCCTTCTTCTGCAGAAACGGTTACAGGAGGTTCGGCGAAGACAGAGCTGGCTGGCCAGAGGATGGGTTAAGGCCGTATTTTCTTCTCACCAAAAGGGCAGATAAAGGGCTAGGTAGCTCAAGCTGCTGTAAAGCACGGGCCCATGCCCTCCCAGCTACACGATGACCAGCCAGGACCCAGGCCCTCTTGTCCCCACCTGGCTCTCGGCCTCACCCCAGGCTGCCACCCCAATGGACACCGTCCGCTGAAACCCGGCCCCTTGGCTGGCGGAAGGAGAGGACCTCACCAGGCGCCACGAAGGAGCAACCAGGGAGCAACATCCCCCCCCCCCCCAGCATAAGCGGCCCCCGGGGGCAGCACAAGCAGGCCAGGAGGCACACGTGACCAGTCTCGACTGCCAGGCAGGCCACCCTGAAGCGGGACATGTCAGAAACATGGCCAGGGTCCTGGCAGGGTGTGAACCCCAAGGGCCTGGCAGAGTTTCCTGGCCCAGCGGCCGGGGTGCCCAGCTTGACCTCATGATTCCTCCAAGGCTGGGCCCTGGAGTGGCCCCAAAGGGAGGCTTGCTCTTGAGCTCAGCATGAGACAAGACTCCCTAAAACCCAGCTTAGATGGCCCTCTGCCAGCCATGTAAAGGTGGGTCTGGGATCATCCTGCCTTCAAATGCTGGCCCCACCCTAGGCAGGGGAGAGGGGACCTGCTATTCAGTCACCAGGAGTAGAGAGTGTTCCACTCCAGAAAGGCTCTGGAGGGGCATCGTTGTTGTACAGGTGAGGAGGCAGAGGCTGGGACCCCACTCATGGCCATAGGGAGGAGGGGCCTTTCCTTGAGCCCAAGTCTCCTACCTACAACTCCAGGGCTTTCCCCCTTCCCCAGAGCTTCCAGGAACTCTGAGCTGTCTCTGGCAGTGAGGGGTGTGCCTCACCCCATCGCACAGGCCCCGGCACCCCCAGGCTGGCAGCAGGAGTCTGCAATGGGTGTGGTTCAGGGGGACAAGTCAGCCCCCAGCAAAGCCCATCGGCCCCCTACGACCCGGCCACTCAGTCTGTCCCTGCCTCAGCCGTCCCCTGTCTGTATTCCCACCAAAGTGCTAGGGCTCAGATAGAACTGTCCACTTGTGAGTCTCCCGGCCCCAAAGCAGCAGCCATCACAAGTGAGAGCCGTACTCTTAAAGGGGGAACCTTGAATGCACCTGTCTGTCTATCACCTATCTACCTGTCTATCTATCTGTCATCTATCAATCTATCACTTATCATCTATCAATATATCATCTATCTGTCTGTCAGTCTATCTATTATTTATTTATCATCCCTGAGTGGGGAAATAGTTCAGCTCTCGGCAGCTAACCAAAAGGTTGGAGGTTTGAGTCCGCTCAGAGGCACCTTGGAAGAAAGGCCTGGCGATTGAAAATCCTGTGGAGCACAGTTCTGCTCTGACACACATGGGGTCACCACAAGTCAGAATCAACTTCATGGCAACTGGTTTTATCCATTCATCTACCTACCTACCTATGTATCTATTTCTCCATCCATTCACTTTTGTTCCAATTTAGTTTAACAAAATAAAAATAAAAATAAATTTTTTATTTTATTTTATTTTTATTTTTAACAAAAGCATTCACAAAACATAGGGCCTTATCTGTCACAGGTAACAATGGCTTTGTGCCTCGCACCATGGATGACTGGGACCCAGCCAAGTGGCCTGACCCTGAGGCTGACCTTCCCTACACAGCCAGTCCCACTCCTTGCTCCCAGCAACCCCTTCATCCCACAGTCCGCTGGGCCCACTCTGCTCCCTGCCTGTTGTCTCGCACCTGTGACCCTCACAGCCAGTCCCAGTGTTGGCCCACCTCTCCCATGGTCCACTACCTCCTCGTCACAGCCTTCCGGCCCACCCTGTCAGGCCTGGGTGGCCCTGTTCCCCGCCCCACCACCCTGTACGTGGCATACGTCGCACTGTCCTAATATTCTGTTTGTCTGCCGTCTGCCTTACCCTCCCCACTGCAGAATCAGTATCTCGTCCTCTTATTCCTGGGCACAAAAGCCAGCATGCAGCAGCTCCGGGGTTTAGTAGAAAGAAGGAAAGCTTGGGCTCATATAGATTTGGGTCAAATCCCAACGCCACCACTTGCAGTCTGGGACCCCAAGCCGCAGCTTCCTCATCTGTAAAACGGTACTCACTATACCCATGCTGACTCGCGGAGAGGACGGATGAAGTTTATAAAGTTCCAAGCACGCAGCAAGCTCTCGGTAAACAGTGGCTAGATTTTGCGTTACATGAACAAAGGGGATTTGCTTGCCCTCACCCCTGAGAAATGGGGGAGCCGTGGCCATATTTTAGTACGCCGAATCCCCCAAGTATGAGCCGCAGCCTCAAAGCCTCCCGCTGGCTCAGCAGGGCTAGAACCTTTTGCCCTGAGTGTAGAAACATCTGGAAACGATTCCTGCTGGGGAGCCTTGAGCACTTTGATCCTTATTCTCAGCAGGACAATAAAATGTGAAGTCCTTTGGTCAGTGCGGAGACTTGGAATGTCCCTGGAATGCAGTTACAATGTTCCAAGCAGACCCAAAGCTGGAGCTTGTGCAAACAGGGGCCACCTGGGGGCTCTGCCTGGCTGGGATCAGCACACGGTCAGTGTGAAGCGCCCTGTTAGCCAAGGGAAAGGCCCTGCACAATCCCTTCAGAGGGACCATGAGGAGCCCACCAGGGAGGGTGGCGAGGCTGGAAGGCGACAAGGCAGGAATCCAGGGAGCAGACCCAGAAGGGCACCACGGATCATTGTCCCATCACAATAAACAACCTTTGTTCACTAGACCCCTGACACGCAACGGGCCTGCAGGGAAGGCCCCATTCATTCACCAGCTCTCATCCCCTCGGCTGCTCTAAGAGTGTATGGTGTTTTCACTCTGCCCATTTTACAGACGAGGAAACAAAAGACTCAGAGAATCATGAAATGCAGTGCTCATCAAGGTCAGACTTCCAACTAGCCATGCTGGGGTCCAACTCAAAACCCTGACTCCAAGGTGCCACCCACCCTCTCTCCCACTTCTCCCAGACAAGGCCCGCCACCCAGGACTGTCACCTAGTGGCAAAACATGGCTTCAGATGTGAAAGGGCCTCACACAGGCACAAGTCTATCTGGCATAAGATAGATGCATAATAAATACAAATTAAATCTGGCACCATGGGCTTCACCTGGGAGGCATAGGTGGTGGCCGGTGGCAACACCCGCCAAGGTGCGGTGTCCAGCTGGTCGGCAGGGCTTGGGGCGGCTTCAGGGCAGACATGGGTTTCATAGAAACTCAGAATCAGATTGTGGAAGGGACTTACCAGTTACTATCGAGTCGATTTCAACTCATGGTGACCCCATGTGTGTCAGGGTAGAACTGTGATCCACAGGGTTTTCAATGGCTGATTCTGGGGCAGTAGATTGCCAGGCCTTTCTTCTGAGGTGCCTCTGGATGGACGTGAACCTCCAACCTTTCAGTTAGCAGCCAAGCGCATTAACTGCACCATCCAGGAACTCCACAAGGGACTTAGTGTTCCCCCAAACTAAGGCTGCCTTCTTGGCATGGCCCACTGTCGTCTCTGCCCCCATATCCCCTGCACCTACTCCCCACCCAGGGCCTTCTTAGCCTCATGAAATCACGCATATACACAACAACAGCTACCTGATCACACACGGTCCAACATCAGCAACCCTCTGCTGCCAGCCTTCCACCCCCACTGCTCCCTGGACTCTGCACCCCCCTAAGATCACTGACAGCTGCCCAGACACAGAAGCGTTGACCCTCCTACCCATTCGTACCTCCCAGGCTTCTCTGCCCTCTTAGCTACCCACCTTCTTCTGGGCCTCCTCACATCTCTCAGGCAGGTCCTGTTCCACCTCTCTCATGGGCTCTTTTACCCTTGCTTGTTGTTTGCCAGCTGCCTTCAAGTCAGCCCCAACTCATGGGGACTTCGTGTACAACAGAACAAAATGTCACCTGGTCCTACAACACCTTCACAATTTGTTGATATGCTCAAGTCCATTGTTGAGGCCATTGTGTACTTTGAGTGTCTTCCAAGCAAGGGGGCTCATCTTCCAGCACTATATCAGTCAATATTCTGTTTTGATGCGTGAGGTATTGATTGGTTAATTTTTGAAAGTAGATGGCCAGGCTTTTCTTCCTAGTTTGTCTTAGTCTGGAAGCTCTGCTGAAACCTGTCCACCATGGGTGACCCTGATGGTATTTGAAATACCAGCAGCAAGCAAGCCAACACAGTATGACAAACTGACAGATGGGTGGTGATCCACCCCTGTACACCTCCTGTAAACACTGGTGACCCCCAAGTTGTGTCCAAGACCCTCTTCTCTTTACGTGCCCTCTCAGGTGGCCTCCTCCACCCCTGGGCCAATGTTTCTGAAACCCAGACTTTCCCGGGGCTTTAGGGTCACGATGACGCTTCTTCCTTTAGGTCACATTTGCACAGGGTGAATCACACACACGCACGTTTTTGTACCTGGGCACATACCGTCACCTGCGATTCAGTGCAATGCTCGAAGCAAGAACAATGACCTCTGGTATAATACAAACTTCCTCACAGAGCTGGGCCCACCTCATTTTTCAGATGTGTGACCCAAGGCTTAAAGCAGTCACCTGGCCGACCAAGGCAGCAGGGCTGGCGAGTGGGAGCCAGGCCCGGGAGCAGGTCTCCAGCCTGACTGTCTACTGCACTGAGCTTCCTTGCAAGGCCTCCGTGACGGCAGAGAAGGTGCCAGGTGATGCAAGGGCAGGGCTTAGAAAACTGAGTTCTTAAGGTGCAGCTGAAAAATGGCCTAACGTACTAACGTGATAACGTTTACGTTTATTGTGGTATTTTTGAAAACACATACACATTAAATTTAAAAAATTAATTTTATGGAACTAAAGCCCCTAATGGCCGCTACTCGAAAGCAATCGGTGTTTTTTTTTTTTTTTTTTTTTTTTTTTTGCATTTTGCTGCACTTTTTTCAGTCTTGCTTTCAGGACTTGGAGGTTTTTACATCATTTTATTTACTTGTTTATATAAGTCTGTAGCTTGCTTGGTCCTTTAAACATATTAACCCAAACTTGTTTTTTTTTAACATTATTGCAGAGTCATTATAATAACTACTGCATAACACTCTACCCTGTACACTGAGTGCTCCTTATGGGGAAGGACTGTGTCTTAAATTCATTTTGAAATCACTGTGTCTAGTGCAGGGTTTGCACTATATTAGTCAAACGACTGAGCAGAAGTGGCATCATTTCCCCTCTCACTTCCAACTTTTCACTATCAGGAAGAAACAGCTCTGGGTTAAACATCTTTATTTATAAATCTTTATTCATAAAGTCAGGATTGTTTGCTCAGGCCAGAGCCCCAGAAGGAGAGGAACTGGGTCAAAGGGAGGAGCATTATCAAGACTCAGTATTTACGTGGTGGATTGCTCTCCTGGGAGGTGTCCTGTTTACAAGGCTTTGCTGTGGCTGGAGCAGGATTATCAGGAGTTTAGAGTGAGGATCTGTGACCAATCGGTGGTCAGATGGAGCCAGAACTAACTGGTCGAAGCTCACCAGCCTACCGGTCATGGCTGAGGTATTTACCCAGTGGCTCCAGCTTAAACCCAGGTTATGAGTCAAAGGGGATCATGTGAAAGAGTGCTGGATCCCATTTTTATTATGCTTCTTGAGGAGTTTGTGGCTATTCTGGGGAGCACTAAGTGATGAGAGTAGAAGAACCACCTGGGTTTGAACCCTTGGGCCTCACACAACAGGAACTCAGCAATGTTAGTGGAACAACAAATAGAGAAAAGGTTCCCAGATGATGGGGAGGGATTCACAGTGGTTTATCTCCCTCTCTGACACAGGGCACATGGCCAGGCCAGGGGGCAGTGGCCAGGAAGAGAACCAAGGGGAACAAACTCCACACCACAGCCCCATCCATGGGTACCAAGAATTTCACACTGGTCAATGACCAACCAGGTCAGCCAGCCACAGACCCACTGGCAATGTCTTCAGAAGGGCATAAAATACAAGAAATTTCATGCACAAACACCACCACGTCCAAGCAGTCCTCTGACGTTGTGGGTGAAAAGAGTAATTTCAAGCAACCACCAACCTTGGTGAGTAAGACAACTTTAAGTAACTCCATGAGGACACCTAATGTTGCTTGAAAATTATCCATGGGTCACTTAATGCCTGTTGCTGAGCTGTGGGCACCCTTCAGGGAGACCTGGGAGCTTGAGTCTATATGTTCTCTCCTCTCACAGACCACTTCTCTTTTCTCGGAGAAGAAACTTCAGTCAACCACAGTTTTAATATCCGATTCCTGTAACCTGACTGTAAATTAGACCCACAAGGCACAATCCTAAACATAAAACAAGAACAAAACCACTGCCATGGAGTCGATTCCAACTCAAGTGACCCTATAGGATAGAGTAGAACTATCCTATAGGGTTTCCAAGGCTGTGATCTTTACGGAAGCAGGCTGCCAGATCCTCCTCACGCAGAGTGGCTGGTGGGTTCAAACCACCAACCTTTCAGTTAGCACTTAACCGCTTCACCACCTGGGCTCCTTAAACCAAGAACAAACTCTCTTGCAAAATCTCATTCATCTTCAGCTCAGGTGTTCTCAGGGAAGGCCAGCGTTCTAGGGTAAGACTGTCCAGCCTTGAACCTGGTTCCTCCACTTACTAAACCTACCGAGCCTCATTTTCCTCATCTATAAAACGGGGGTGGTAACACTGCCTGCTGTGTAGGCCTGGTAGGATCAGTGATATCTTCCAGGAAACGTGCTTAGAGCAGCGCCGTGACCACAGAAAAAACCACAATCTCCAAAACTAAAAAAAATACCTAAGTTATCTCACCAGTATTGAGGAAACATTTTTTTAATAGAAATATCACTCTCTCTTGGGCCTACATGTTACCAGATGGTTGACACCCCACCACCCTACCGCTCTTCAGGAAAGAGAACACCTGCTCGAAGTAATCCTGAGTAGGTGGAAAGAGACAACCTAGTTCACAGGTACCAGGTACCAGTTGTCACCTGAGACAGCAGGTAAAACTAAATTTCTCCCAGTTAAAACCCTTTCAAGACCCGATAACTTTCTCCTTTGAATTTTTTGTTGATACTATGTGCTTTCATTAATGAAGGCATGCTGAGTAAAGAATCAATTTCTCAGAATTTTTGTTATGAGTTATGGATTTTAATACACATTATCTGGGATCACATGTGTCCCAGCAGGCTGTGGATGATGTAAATCCTGCCAACATGAGTCAACAATAAAATCGGTTTATTTGTTTTAATTTCTTGAAAATTTGTGAAATATGAGGTAAAACGTGAAGGCATCTGTCAATGATTGCACAAACACTTCACTCTGGTCTCCTTCTTCTTAGCTTTTTTATAACATTTCAGGAAACTTTTTAAAACATGGTACAATGCATTCTTCCTGACTGCAAAAGCAGTACTTACAGCCCAAATAAATAAAGCCAAGGGATTTTTTGTCTCAGGAAAATTACTGCCACGATGCATTCTTCATTACTGCAAGAGCAGTACTTAGAGGCCAAATAAATAAAACTAAAGGAATTTGAATCTCAGGAAAACGACCACTACTATGCATTCTTCATTATAACAAAAGCAGTACTAACAGCTAAGAAGCAGAAACAGCTGCCTTGGAATATTGGAGAACCGTTCACAGGGGTGCCTTCCACCTGGGCCCTAAGACAGAATCCAGGGCAGGAATAACTCAATGGAGTGCCAATCTCTGGAAATGTATCACTGAGACGCATTATTCCTTATTGGAAAGGCGTCGTTTACTGTTCAGAAGTTAGAAAAGAAGGGAGCCAGTAACACCTGGAAACAATGAATGGCGTCAAGGGGAACATGGTCACTGTGACTGAATGAGGACTGGCAATAGCTTATTCTTGTGATAAGAACATTCTCACCAAAACTTCGTAACTGGGAAACATAGTGCAGAGGCTAGTCTCACAGAAATAAAGGCAAACTTGTCAAAACTTTAGAAAAATTCACACATTCCTGAGGCATCACCTGAGACAATTCCAAATCTACACAAAAATGAGGCTCCCACTCAGGATTTTTTAGTTTCACGCATTTCAAAAGGCTCCTATCTTGAGGATAAAAACCCAACCCAATAACGACCCTGCACCATTGAGTTTCCCTGCCCCATTGAGTTTCCAAGGAGCACCTACACTGCCAGGGTTTCCACCTTGAGGATAAACACCTTTAAATCAGGCTACCCCCCTTTTCAAAGAATTCCAGAGGCATAAAAAGCGGGTGGGATACCATACGTCCCATGGGTCTTGAAAGGGTTTAAATTGTGGTAGTTGTCAGCTGCTATGGAATCAACCCCAAACTCAAGGTGACCCCTTGCAAAACAGAAAGAAATGTTGCCCAGTCCTGCACCATCCCCATGATCGGTTGTGGATTAGGCCCTTGTGATTCACAGGATTTTAACTGCCTGATTTTCAGCAGTACTAGATCCCCAGGCCTTTCTTCCTAGTCCATCTTAGTCTGGAAGCGCCACTGAAACTTGTTCAGCATCACGGAACACACGAGCCTCCGCTGACAGACGGGTGGTGGCTGCACATGGGGTGCACTGGCTGGGATTCAAACCAGGGTCTCCCCCGTGGAAAGCAAGAATTCTATCACTGACCCACCACTGCCTCAACCAGGTGAATTAAACCGGGGTAAAAATCACAATGCTGACTGAAATCGCAACCATTTTGATGGACACCCAATGGCGGGCTACACATTTCAAGGCACGTGGAGGCTCATGGTCCGGAGACTTACAGGTAACACTGCCCAACAGGGACCTTGCATCTGACAAGTAGTAAGGACATGGCCCCATATCCTCTCCCAGACTGCAGATGCAGAGTTCTGCGAGATTGCCTGGTTAGAAACGTCCAGAGCATTGGTCTGACAGCCAATAAACGTCGCAGGAGCACTGGGCAACGCCTGGTCAGCAAGCACCATTCCTGTGTGGCCCGTAAGGCCCTGAACTACCATATCCAGGTTGCTCACCATGCAAATCGTCACAGTGGGCGGGGCCAGGGCTGTGACAACCGGGGCCACAGTCTGGTTAGAACTCCCTTGTCGAGGGTTTTTCCACTGGAAGCAAGTCCAGCTTGCAGTGTCTGTCATGGATTGAACCGTGTCCCCCCAGAATACCTGACAACTTGGCTAGGTCAGGGTTCCCCGTATGACTATGATTGTCCACCATTTTATCTTCTGACGTGATTTCCCCATGTGTTGTAAATCCTATTATCACTATGATGTAATAAGATGGATTAGTGGCAGTTATATTGATAAAGTTTACAAGATTAGATAGTGTCTTAAGCCGATCTCTTTTGAGATATAAAAGATAGACGTGAGCAGAGAGACATGGCGACCTCATACCACCAAGAAAGCAGCGCTGGGAGCAGAGTGTGTCCTTTGGACCTGAGGTTCCTGCGTTTAGATGCTCCCAGACCAAGGGAAGACTGATGGATCACAAGGACCTTCCTCCAGAGCCAACACAAAGAGAAAGCCTTCCGCTGGAGCCAATGCCCTGAATGTGGACTTGCAGCCTACTTGACTGTGAGAGAATAAACTCCTCTTTGTTAAAGCCATCCACTTGTGGTATTTCTGTTATAGCAGCACTACATAACTGAGACAGTGTCCCTGTCTGTGAACTGAGCGGAGGTGTCAGAACAGGTTTCTAAGGCCCACCTGTGGATGGACACCAGCCTGACAAAATTCTACTGGTGTGACGCCAGCCTAATGGCACAGTGACCACAGAAAGTACGTGGTGGGGTTGTACAGAAACCTTCAAGCCAAAACGAGAAGTGATGCTTCACACACAGGTGCCAAACTCAGAGTATATTTTTACTCCCGCAGGTGACACAATCCAAAAGTAAATGGCTCAAGGAAGGCTCAAGGCTCACGAAAGGTGCTGGATCACCTCATGTGCATAAAAACACAGCCTACGTGCTTCCATCGCATCCCCGATGTTCCAGACCCCACCCAGGTCTCTGTGACTGCCCCCCCGGGAGGTGACTATGCTCAGTGTCCCCCTGCCCTGTCCTCCACATGGCCGTCTCCTGTCCACTCACCAAACACTCGGGACAAGATGCCCTCCTTTCCCTCTACCTCCCAGCAGCACCCCACGTGGCTGACCACCCTCCTAGTTTTGGCTACCTTCCTGCTGTCTCCCCATCACGTTGCCTCCAAGAAGTGGGATGCCCCGGGGGGCCCGGTCCTGGGCCCCCTCTCCCCAGACGATCACATCTACCTCCCCCATGTGCCGGCACCTCCCACATTCCAGCTGCAGCCTGATCTCCCCAGAGCCTCAGGCACCTACGTGCACCCTGCTGCCCATCACCTCACCTTGGTGTCTGCCGAGACACTAAGGTGACCAAAACAGAACGCCCGACTGTCATCACCCCCATCGTCCGGCCTCCCTGTTGCAGTAATATCATCACCTTCCGCCCACTGCTCACGCCAAAACGAAGGGGGTCAGCTTGCATGGACCCTCCTCCCCATCCTCAGCATTCACTGCTCAGCAAGTCCTGTCCACTCCCACATGTCCTCCATCTGTCCCTGCCGACACCTTGACTGCAGGCTTCTGGCCTCCAGGACTGTGAGACAATAGGGTTCTATTGCCGTAAACCACCACGTTTGTGGCACTTTGTCACTGAAGCCTCAGGACACTAATATGGTAAGTAAGCCCCAGAGGACAGCCGCCGTCTCATCTGTCCTGTATGCCTGGTGTCTTGCCCAGGGCCTGGCTCCTCAAAGGACGACTGTCAAATACCTGGGTAATCACGCTGACAAGCGATGGGCTTGTTGGGCCGGAACAGGCTCACAGGAAATGCTCGTGAGAGGTTTGCTGAACAGAACTGAGAAACGGTAGGTAAAGGATACCACTCACCAGCTCACTGATCCTGGACAAGCCACACCGCTTCCTAGGCCTCAGTTTCCCTGACGATCGTAAACAGTTTGTATATCTGTATCCTGATATACAAACCATGCCTCAAACCGTCTCCTCAGTGCCTGGCGTAACACCTGGCCCAGGCCACATCGGACCCCAAGGCTAGCTCTTGGTTCTTAGTGCTTTGTTGTTAACCAGGAGCATGTGAATTCCAGAGGGTTTGAATCCCTGTTTACCTGGCGTCCCCCGAGCAGGCTGCAGACCTGGTAACAGCACACACGGCAAATCCCTTATTGGAGGAACCAGGGTCTGGACCTCTGATCATAGGGAAGGAGGGGCCAGTAGGCTCTTACCCATTGGATCCCCTACAAAGTCAGTGCAGAGCTGGGTGGGATCCCTGGTGTCCAGACTCCCGCCTGGCACTGCACACGTCAGCACAGCCCTGGGCAGGCTCCACTGATTAAACAGGTGCACGACTTACCACCCAGGATGGTCCCTTTAGGTGCTGGCCCGCCCTGCAGTGCCTGGAGCCCAGGGCGGCCAGGCACACTTTCCTTCACAGAGGAGCCAGCAAAGGGAAGAAGACTCTCCCCTGTGGTCAGTGCTGGACCTCGCCCAGCCTCCCAAGGGGACACCGACCTCGCCCCTGCAACTGGAGGGTTATCACAGGCCTCAGGCTCCTTAGGGGGCTCTGAGCTCCACCCAGGTGAAGAGGGGAGAGCCTGACTCAGGAAGGCCAGAAGCACCCTTTCCCCCACCGCAGAGAGCTGCTTCCCCCCGATACAGCACAGGCTCCTCCCTCTGACCTGGCACCTTGGGGGCCAGCTCCCATCAGGCCAGCTGCCAGCCCCACGAGGGCCCAGGGTGTGGCTCCCCACTTCTGTGGTCTCCCCCATGTTTGGGAAACACCTGCCCTTCCTAACAATGCTACTATTGTTCACAGCTCTCTTACGGGATCGTTGAGAGTGCTTTCTGGTCAGTTTTTATTTCCCTCACTAAACTTAAGGCAAGACAGCCAAGTGCTTAGGATATGGGTTCCATGTCTAGTTCCTCTACTAACTAGTCTCTGGGTGGTACAAACTGTTAAGCGCTCAGCTACTAACCAAAAGGTTGGCGGTTCAAATCATCCACTGAGGGGAACCTCAGAAGAAAAGCCTGGCAATTTGCTTCGAAAGGTCACAGCCACTAAAAACCCTATGGAGCACAGTTCTACTCTGCCACACATGGGGTCGCCATGAGTCAGAATCACTTTGATGACAACTTGTTTGGCTTCCTCTACTAGTGACTGCCCGTGTTACCTTGGGCAAGCTACTGAGCTGCTCTGTGCTTTACTTTGTTGTTGTCATTGGGTGCCGTCGAGTTGGTTCTGACCCAGTGACCCCGCGAGACAGAACTGCCCCACAGGGTTTACTAGGCTGTAACCTTTAACGAAGCAGACGGTCAGGTCTTTCTCCCAAGGAGCCACCAGGTGGGTTCAAGCCAACAACCTTTTGGTGAGCAGCAGAGCGCTTAACCGTTGCACCACCAGCGCTCCTTGTGTCTTACTTTACACGTCTGTAAAATGGAAATAATAATAGTACCTACTTCATAGAGTTGTTGAGAGGATTAAATTAGTTACTATATAT
Source organism: Elephas maximus indicus (assembly GCF_024166365.1). NCBI lineage: Eukaryota > Metazoa > Chordata > Mammalia > Proboscidea > Elephantidae > Elephas > Elephas maximus. The sequence continues at coordinate 190,095,829 of NC_064822.1, read as the reverse complement.
CAAGCAAAGAATATTGAATATACCAGAGACTGGTAGGAGAAGGAACAAATCTGTCTTGGAAGAAGTACAACCAGAGTGCTCCTTAGAAGCAGGGATGGCAAGCCTGCATCTCACATACTTTGGACATGTTATCAGGAGGGATCAGTCCTTGGAGAAGGGCATCATGCTTGGTAAAGTAGAGGGTCAGTGAAAACGAGGAAGACTTTCAATGAGATGGATTGGCACAGTGGCTGCAACAATGGACTCAAGCATAGCAACAATTGTGAAGGTGGCGCAGGACCGGGCAGTGTTTCGTTCTGTCGTGCATAGGGTCGCTATGAGTCGGAACCGACTTGAAGGCACGTAACAACATATATGAAGCATTTCAATCACTGCCTAGGGCAAAAAGTTTTCCCATTTCATACTATGGAGACAGAGATACAGAGAGGTTATGGACGTTGGTCGAAACCCCTGGAGCCCCTCCTAGAACGGGATGAGCTTGCAGTCTCCGAACCCTGTTCATCCCTGCTTTCCTACAACGCAGTCCCTCCAGCGAACATGCAGGCAGCTGAAACAACAGGCCACCCACTCCCTCGTGACCCAGCCTCAAGTTGGGACCAGCCTGGGGCTCAGAGGAGGCCCCGCAGCAGAGGGAACCCTGGCCAGCCCTTGCTCAGAGCCTGCTCCAGGCCTGCCTGCTACACACTCAATGACCTGAGCACATTACCCACACACTCTCCCCCACTGAGCTTCCTTCCAGCCCACCCACACGCTCTCCCCCACCGAGCTCCCTTCCAGCCCACAGGGTTTTGGATCCCAGGAAAGACGGATGTGATGAGTCTGTCCCCCGCCCTCCTGCCATCCCGGTACATGGCCATAGCTGAGATCATTAAAACGAAACTGGAACCATGAGAGGCCTGCAAAAACATTTATTAGTCTATATATATACATATGTATACATGTATGTATATTTTGGCAATTTGATGTTTTGCAAAAGGAAAAACATTTATTGTATAAAATGCACTGGCAAGATAATTATCCATCCAATTAGAACTGTTTTCATAAACTTTACCCACAAAGCTGCCCTGTTCACTATGCCCACCTCTCCCCACGTCCACCAATCACACACCCCTCCGCTAAAGGGGCTCCAGGGAGATGCTAGTCTCTCTGCACGGTGGTCTCTCCCTAGCCGGAGGAGGGGGTCGAACTCTCAGAAGTGCCTCAGAAGTCCCACACTCTCTCTTGCCTGGAACACCCTCCCCGCTATCCTCCCAGCCCACAGACTTGGCCAACCCCTTCTTCTCCTTCAGGTCCCAGTTTGGTTACTGCCTCCTCAGGAAGTCTTCCCCAATTCTCTGCCAGTCGGAGATGGCTCGGATTGTCTGCTCACTTTTCTGGACCTCGTAGGGTGAGCCCATGGGGGAAAAAGTTGTGTCTCTTTCCTTCCCTATTGGGTCCCCGAGACCCACAGCAGTGCCTAGCACAGAGCTGGCCCTCAGCAATACGCAGTGAACAAACGACAAAGTTACTAAGGAGGCCAGTCAGTGCGGCTTTGCAGGGCCTGGACTACCACGGGTTTGGCACTTGCCAGATGCTGTTCTCCGGCTCCTGGCTGGGGAAATTCGATATAGTAGAACTTTTCAGAACTTTCAGGCTTGGGGGAAAGAACAGTGGCCCACCCTAGAAAGGGACAACTCAAATAACAGCTAAGAATAATAACATAATTACCATGGCGGGTTGGGTGTGTCCTGCGTTCTCTCCCCGATCCTCAGTGCAACCTAACAAGTAGGTTTTGTTATCTGCATTTTACAAACAAGAAAGCCACCAAACCGGCAGGCGAAGTGCTTTTCCATTCCATAAATACGCTGGGCGCCCTGCTGGGACTGGAAGCTAAGTGACCCATGTTCCCCACGCATGAGGCTCACAGTCAGGAGCAAGCGAAGCCCTGAGCTGGGGTGGGGGCGGGGGGGGGGCTGTGCCAGAAGAGGGCGTGACCAGGCGCATGACACTGCAGCAGTGGCCCAGTGCTGCCCTCCAGGGCACCCCGAGTCTCATCTCTACACTCAGTGCCATGAGCCTCGCCCCTCGGACTGTCAGGTCCCTACAACCCACCTGGGAGACTTCCCGGAGCAGAGCCGGGCAGCACAGGCTGCATGCTTTCCAGCCAAGTTCTCTCTGCCTTTGTTCTCCCTCCCAACATGACTTTCCCTTTAATCAGTCCTAAACGCTGCCTGGCTGAAAGATGTTCCAGCCAAGCTGGAGGCCAAGAGAGGCTTGGAGAAAATACAGATGTCTTCCAACATCCTCCTCCTCTCGCTCCCTCCCCAGTCTGGCTCTCTTGGGACAGCCCAACAGGAGACAGACAAATAGAGGACAGACCTCGAGGCTCCCTCTGCCCTTCACCAAGACCAGCCACTCTTGCCAGTTTCAGTGGCTGGGCCGACAGACGAGTTTCAGCAGATTACCCTTTTCCATGATTGCCTTTTTCATGAGCACTTTTAAATTTCATGTTTCTTTGGGGCCGCTCTCTGGAGGGCGGGACGCCCACCTCCCTACAGGGCTGCAGGGAACCTCACAGCTTACAGCTGTACAAAGGGACCAGGCTGTCTGCTAATCCCTCTTCCCAAACCACTGTTGTTAGCTGGCATCTAGTAGATTCTGGTTCATGGCAACCCCGTGTGTGCAGAGTGCAACTGCTCCATAGGGTTTTCAAGGCTGTGACCTTTTGGAAGCCTGTCTCCCGAGGCACCTCTGGGTATGTTCAAACCACCCACCTTTCGGCTAGTAGTCAAGGGCTTAACTATTTGTGGCACGCAGGGACCCTCTTCCCAAACCACACCAAACTGAATTTGTCGAAACTCAATAGAGATCTCTCCCCAGAGAAGAAGCCACAGGACAAAACAGTGGTTCTCACCAAAGTGTGCATTTAAGAGGTCTCTTTGATCCCGTGCAAGTTCAGGCCTCCCCTATGAACAGAGATCATTGTGGCCACCAGCCAGGAAGGCCCTGGTGCTCATTCAAAGTTAAGCCCTGCAGAAGGAAAAATCTTTCTTGGACAGAGACAGGAAAGGCCAGTGAAGGAGGAACTGGGGAAGCTTCCAGGCTCTGCCTTCTTTCCAGACCTCATTTTCCCCTCTGTAAAATGCGGCTGGGGTCTCTGGGGGCCTTCCATTCCCAGCAGGCTCTTGCGTGCTCTTCACTCCAAGCCCCTCTTCGGGCTTTCGAGGCACCTGGTGCCCCCCTGAATACCCAAGGATGCTGGAATGCCCTTCCTCCCTGCACAGCTGCCCAGCTCCTGCCCAAGCACCATCTCCACCAAGAAGCCTCCTGTGAGCTCCTCGGGGCTGACGGTTTGTACTGCCAACACTGAGCCCTGCATCCACCCGTGATTAGAGACCCAGGAGGGAGCCCGGTGCCTGGAACCAGCAGCCCTCCCTGTAGAGAGCGAACCCAGAGAGCTCTGCTGAGTTCTCCCCTCTGGGCTTCTCCTGGAATCCCCCGTGAGCATTACCTGGAACAAGTGACCTTTTGACCAAGGAGAGTGGTCACCGGGAAGTTGAAAGAATCTAAACTAAACAAGAGATAAAGACTCTGAGGATTCCGAGGGAGGTCCGGGGCCTGGGCCTCCAGAGAAACAAAACCTCAAGAAAGCAGGGCCTGGCTAATTACCCTGATAAGCCACGGGTCAGTAGAGAGCTCAGAGGTCATGGCTCTGCTCACCTCCGGTCTGCAGGGCCTCCTGGTCACCACCCAGGAGCTCAGCACCCACACAGAGAAGGTGAGGGCTCTGAGCTCACCATCCGGTCTTCCAGTCCTGGCCTGGGGGCTCTGGGTTGACTCATGAAGACCCCACCCCCCTGAAGACAGGTTGGTGGGCTTAGAATCTGCCTGGCCCCCGGTCCAGGAGGACACTGGGCTCTGGCAGAACCTCTGCCTCTGGGCCTCTGGGCCCCCGGACGGCAGGCAGGGCCGAGGTGGTCAGGCCCGGTTCCCCTCAAGCAGCTATCACCCTGAAACCACCACGTTGCTCACTTCCTCCCCGCGTCCCTCCGCGTGACTGGTTGAGCGCCCTGGACAAACTACGGTTCTCCTCCACCCCAGCCTGTTTTCTCATCAGCAAAGGAGTGCAACAGCCCCAACGAGGGTAGGGGTGGGGGGCAGGGAGCAAAGATAAGCTAACCCGGTGCAGGCTACAAGGCACCGGAGGGTCTCATTAACCGCCAAACACTCCCCCCATGCCCGGCGCTGGCACCGAGGGGCACTAGAATGGGCAGCGTGGACGTGAGACGGCCTGCAGTAGGACGTGTTTGGGGGGACCCTCCTTTAAACAAGTTTCAGGGCAAAGCAGACCCGAGCTGCTGGGGTACAAAGGAGGAAACCTCGCCTGGGCCTGGGAGGCCGCGCAGCTCACAGACCCCAGGGCCGCGCCAGGCGCAGCGCGGGGTGCGCGCGGGCTCCCAGGGGCCTGCCGCTCCAGAACTTCCAAGAAGTGTGAGGCCGGATGAAAGGACACTAAAGCCGGGGTCCCCCTCCCGATGCGCCCCACCGCGCCCCTACCTCGGGCCGCCAGCAGCGAGAAGGCTCCGAGCAGCAGCAGCAGCAGCAGCGGGACCTGGGACGACGGCGCGGCGCGCTCCATGGGGCCGGCGGGCGGGCGGGCGCGGAGCAGACAAAGGCGCGGGCGCAGAGCTGCGGTGTGGTTCAGCCCGGAAGGTCCCCAAACCCTCGGGTCAGGGCGGCGCGATGGGTAACGGACTCCAAGCTCCGGCCGAGCCTCTGCAGCCAACGCTGGGCAGGCGCCGCGCGGTTCAATTATCCCGCCCGGAGGAGGGCGCGGGGAGGGAGCGGCGAAGGCGGGGCGGCTGGGCTCCCTCCCTCCCACCCAGACACCCCTCCTTAGAGATCTGGGGCCTCCTTTCCTCCCCGGCCCCAGGGGGCGGGGCGGGGCGCGCTGGCCTCACAGCTGTGTCTGGGGGAGAGTACCCCGAAATTTTTCCATGGGGCTGCAGAGAAGGGGAACCTGTTGGGCTGGAGATACCTGGGTCCAGCGATGCACCCCCTCCGGTCCTCTTTCTTCCCTCCTCCCCCCCTCCCCCGCCCGCGGGAAAGAAACTCGTTACCCACCCCACCTTGAGGGCCTGAGAGGCGGGCTTGGTATTAAAGGTTAACTCGGCCTGACCCCTGACCCCAAGGTAAGGGCCTGGCTGGGAGCTGGAGGCAGCAAGGGGCCCCCTGGGAGCCCAGCCAAGGGTCTGAGGCGCCTTCAGAGGGGAAGTAAAGGCGGTGCCCTCTCAGACAAAGCCCTGATCCCACCATCCTCTTGTTTCTACCGCCCTGGCCTCACTGATCACCCAGGGTCTGCAGGTCCATGCTGAGCCCAGGGGTGCCCTAGGCTGGGTCGGGGTCCTGCCCTCAGTGGATACCAGTCGGCTGAGGCAGACAAACTCTAACCAACAGATAAGATTAGAATGTGAGGAGCTAACCAGTTGACAAAGTGTGGCCCGACTCCAGAGGAAAAAGAGATTTGCTTTGACTGGGAAATCCCGGCAGCCTTTGCTCTGGGCCACGTCGCGGTGAAGGCATCCATGCCCACAACCAGCCAGTGGTCACTGAGGAGGAGTGCGTCTGTTGGAACCACAAACAGATTAAAAAACAAAAACAACTCGTGCAGGAGAGGATGCCAGGCAATGCAGCCCATCAGACACAGCTTTGAAAAACCAGCAATTCCCCTCCCTGGTGGAAATGCATACAGGCACGTGCTAGAACGTCCACAGAGCACTGTTCACGTCAGCTTCCAATTGGAAACCAACAGTAGACTGAATAAACACAGGGGTAGCCACACGTTGGAGCACTATACAGCTATGACAAAGGACAGAGCTGCGGTTCCTGTGGCGGGGGGATGACTGTCTCAGATGTAATGCAGAGCAGAAGCAGCCAGACATCAAAGAGCGCACACTGCAGCCTGTAAAACCCACTGCCGTCGAGTCGATTCCAACTCACAGCGACCCCGTAGGCCAGAGTGGATCTGCTGCAGAGGTTTCCAAGCCTGGAATCTTTATGGAAGCAGACTGCCACGTCTTCTCCCACGGAGCTGCTGGTGAGTTTGAACCTCTGACCTTTCATTTAGTTGCCGAGTGCTTAACTGCTGCGCAGCCAGGGCTCCTACACTCTGCCTGATCCCATTTATATGATGTAGGTTAGAAGTGAGGAGAGCGATGATGACCCTTAGGGTGGGTTAGTAGCTGGGAGGAGCCATGAGTGGGCTTTCGGGTAGGGGGTGCTGCTTAGGTCCTCTGTTCCTTGAACCTGAGTATTGGTTGTAAGACTCAGCTCAGTTTGTGAAAACTCATCAGGCTGTTCACTTATGATATGTGCCCTTCTCTGAATGAACGTTAAATGTAAAACAAAACAAATGAACAAAAAAAAAAACACCAAAAAAAGCAAAAACAGGACGCTTCATAAGTTCAAGACTTGAGAGAGCCCCTTTTGGAAAGCTCATGGAAGAGGCCCACTTGCTACCTGCCTTCTAGTTTAAGGAGGCCTTCCTGGAGGAGGTGACACAGGGCTGGCCCTCGGAAGATGAGCAGGGCTTTCACAGGCACAGAAGAGCATGAAGGGTTTTCTGGGCAGAGGGAACAGCATGTGCAAAGGCCTGGAGGCATGAGAGACCCTGGGCAGCCCGGGAAGACCGTCGGGGCATTTTGACTGCCAGTGGTGCCGGCTCCTGCAGCCAGCTGGACATGGGGTGGAAGGGGCTCTGAGCTGGAAACAGATTGGAGACTCCTCAGTATTTCAGTGTTAAATTGATTTTCTAGGCTATGAGAGAATAAGAATGACCTGGAACAGGTTTGGAGTACCAAGCGAAGGTGACTGGGGAGGAGCCCTGGGAGGCCCAGAAAGGAAGAAGCAGCCAGAGAGGTAGGAGGGAAGCCAGAAGAACGGGCTGTCCCAGAAGGTCTCGGGGGTGATTCTGGGGGGCTCTTGCGATTGTGGCCCGGTGGTCAGTGAGGTCAGGACTGGGAGGACACGCTGGGGTGAGAACGGGACAGCCACTGGCCCCTTCTGAGGCTGATGAGGGAGCGGCAGGGCCCAGGGTAGCCGAGGTGGGACTAGAGGGAGGAAGCAGGGCCAGCAGGCATGGGTGCCTCTCGTTCATTCCTGCAAACACGAACTCAGCCCCTTGCACACCTTAGCACTCCTGGGAGGGGACAGCCTCAGCCAGGCCTGCAGCAGGTAGGAGGGAGGCCAGAGGCCAGGGTGCACTGGAGACCCCTCCACAGCTGTCCTGGAGATCCACCTCTGCACTCTCGTTCTTAGCCACTCACTCGGGTCCCTGCCCTCCCCAGCCTCTCCGGGTCCGCTGGTCTTCTCATCCCTGTGGCTAATGACTTGGCAAAGAACACATGGATCAAACCATGAAGACAGGTCAAACCCAGCCCAGCCCCAAGTCCTTCCCAAAACAAGAAAGTCAGCTGCCAGGTGTTGGGAAAACAGACACCAGAGTGAGAACCCCTCACCCCCACCCCACCCCAGATGGTCAAGTCCAGTCCTGCTTGAGGTCACTGGGAGTGAGGGCCAAGTGCAGGCTCCATAGCCAGACCACCCAGGTTCCAGCCCAGGCTCCGCCAGGTCCTGCCTGCACAGCCTCGTGCAAGTTGCTTAACCTCTTGGTGCCTCATTTTCTTGTCTGTGAAGTGCGCCCATGATAGGGTTTGAAATGGTTGTGAGAAGTGGTCCCAGCCTGTGAGCTCCACACAGCTCCCTGTCAGATGCTGAGATGGCGGTGACGGTGGCGGTGGGGACGGCAGTGATGATGTACCCTTGGGACCAGAGCTGGGCAGCATCAGTCCTGACCTCCCGCTGGCTCTCTGGGTGCTGGCCTTGGGCAAGTTGCCTTCTGGGCCTCAGTTTCCCCACCTACAAAATGAAGGGAACGGACCAGCCTTTCTCCAAAGATACTTCAGACCCCGAATCACAGGCTGTGATTCTAGACACCCCTCTCTGTTTCTGGGTCAAAACCAGTTGCTGTCGAGTTGATTCCAGCTCATGGTGACCACATGTGTGTCAGAGTAGAACTGTGCTCCATAGGGTTTTTAATGGCTAATTTTTTGGAAGTAGATTGCCAGGTCTTTCTTCCAAGGTGCCTCTAGGTGGACTCAAACTTCCAGCCTTTCAGTTAGCAGCTGAACGGGTTCACCCTGTGTGCCACCCAGGGACTTCCCAGTTCCAGGTAAACACAGCTTTCAGAAGCCCACTGGAAGACCAAAGGCCTGCAATTCCTGCGGTGCAGGTGTTAGAAAAAACCATCCCACATGTTCTTGCTTGCTGTGCAAGGATAAAAGGCCCTGGTTGCTCTGTACCTGGGCTAGTCCTCAGGGTTATATTTGCAGCGAGCAGCCTCAAGGGATGAGGCAATGTCTCCCTCCAGACAGGCTTACCACAGAAGCAGTGAATTCTGCAAGCTCAGTGTCCCTCTCCTGTAACACAGTCCATTGTGTGAGCAGGCTTCCATTATGGGCCCTTTTCATTGCCTTATGGAAATTAGGGGGCATGGGGAACTGGTGCAGGACCGTGCTGAAGCTCCGGCTACTGCTTTTAGCACGAGGAATAAAATCCATTGTCTCTGACCCGAGAGTCTCTTGTCTTCTGCCATAATCCGTGAAACAGTCACAGGTTAACTTGTCACCTTGTTGTTGTTACCTGCTGTCAAGTCGGCCCCTGACTCCTGGTGACCCCATGTACAATGGGATCAGACTGTTGTAATCCATAGAGTTTCCACTGACTTCTTTTTGGGAAGTAGGCCTTTCTTCCTAGCCTGCCTTAGTCTGGAAGCTCTGCTGAAACCTGTTCAGCATCATAGCAACATGCACGCCTCTACTGACAGACGATGGTTGCTGTCCATGAGGAACATTGGTTGGGAATCGAACCCGGGTCTCCTGGATGGAAGGTGAGAATCCTACCACTGAACTACCACTGCCCCCTAACCAGTGGCTATTGAATTAGCCCCAACTATTGCGACCTCGTGTGTGTCTGAGTAGAACTGTACTCCACAGGGTTTTTAGTAGTTGGTTTTTTGGAACTAGTTTGCCAGGCATTTCTTCTGAGGCACCTACCTCTGAGTGGATTCAAACCTCCGACTTTTCAGTCAGCAGCCGAGTGTACCACCCAGGGGCACCACTAGCTGTTTGGTTTCTTTTTGTGACTTCTCTTGACTCTTTTACTCATTTTTGTGAGAACAGAATTATTTATAACAGTAAAAATCTATCAAAAACCCAATGTCCAAGAATAGTCCATTTATTGTTGCTGTTGTTTTTAGCTGCTGCTGAGTTGGTTCCCACTCTCAGCGACTCTATGAACAACAGAGTGAAACACTGCCCAGTTCTGCGCCATCCTCATTATCATTGCTATGCTTGAGCCCATTGTTGCAGCCACTGTGTCAGTCCACCTCACTGAGGGTCTCCCTCTTCTTCACGGACCCTCTACTTTACCAAGCATGACGTCCTTCTCCAGGGACTGGTCCCTCCTTATAACATGTCCAAAGTACATAAGTCGAAGTCTCCCCATCCTTGCTTCTAAGAAGCATTCTGGCTGTACTTCTTCCAAGACAGATTTGTTCGTTCTTCTGGCAGTCCATGGTATATTCAATATTCTTCGCCAACACCGCAATTCAGAGGTGTCAACTCTTCTTCTCTCTTTCATTGCCCAGGTTTCACATGCATATGAGGTGATCGAAAACACCATGGCTTGGTCAGGTGCACCTTAGTCCTCAAAGTGACATCTTTGCTTTTTAACCCTTTAAGGGGTCCTTTGCGGCAGATTTACCCAATGCAGCGTGTCGTTTGATTTCTTGGCTGCTGCTTCCGTGGGCGTTGATTGTGGACCCCAATTTTTTCTCCACTTATTATGATGTTGCTCATTGGTCCAGTTGTGAGGATTTTTGTTTTCTTTATGTTGAGGTGCAATCCATACTGAAGGCTGTGGTCTTTGATCTCCATCAGTAAGTGCTTCAAGTCCTCTTCACTTTCAGGAACAAGAAAGCTTGTGTCATCTGCATAACCGAGGCTGTTCATGAGTCTTCCTCCAATCCTGATGCCCTGTTCTTCTTCATATAGTCCAGCTTTTCAGATTATTTACTCAGCGTACGTATTGAGCAAGTATGGTAAAAGGATACGACTTTGACACACACCTTTCCTGACTTTAAACCACACAGTATCCCCTTGTTCTGTCTGAACAACTGACTCTTGATCTATGTAAAGGTTCCTCACGAGCACAATTAAGTGTTCTGGAATTCTCACTCGTCACAATGTTATCCATAGTTTGTTATGATCCACACAGTCGAATGCCTTTGCATAGTCAATAAAACACAGGTAAACATCCTTCTGGTATTCTCTACTTTCAGCCAGGATCCATCTGACATCAGCAGTGATATCCCTGGTTCCACGTCCTCTTCTGAAACCGACCTGAATTTCTGGCAGTTCCCTGTCGATATACTGCTGCAGCCGTTTTTGAATGATCTTCAGCAGAATTTTACTTGTGTGTGATATTTAATGATACGGTTTGATAATTTCCACATTCAGTTGGATCATCTTTCTTTGGAACGGGCACAAATATGGATCTTTTCCAGTCAGATGGTCTGGTAACTGTTTTCCAAATTTCTTGGTATAGACAAGTGAGCACCTCCAGCGCTGCATCCATTTGTTGAAACATCTCAACTGGTATTCCATCAATTCCTGGAGCCTTGTTTTCCATCAGTGCCTTCAGAGCAGCTTGGACTTCTTCCTTCAGTACCATCGGTTCCTGATCATGTGCCACCTCCTGAAATGGTTGAACATTGGCCAATTCTTTCTGGTACAGTGACTGCGAGTTTTCCTTCCATCTTCTTTTGATACTTCCTGCATGTTCACTATTTTGCCCATAGAATTCTTCAATATTGTAACTCGAGGCTTGAATTTTTTCTTCAGTTCTTTCAGCTTGAGAAATGCCAAGCACATTCTTCCCTTTTGATTTATAGTATGTAAAATTGGATTCAACTATATCAATATACCAACAATTCAATGAAATATTGTGTCATGTTTGAAAAGACAGGAGAGGATGCTGAAGTAGAAATATGGGAATGTGTTCGTTAACAAATGTTACATGTTCCACTAGAAAACAAAATTGTGTCTGATGTGTGTGTCTAGGTCCACACTGCAACGATGCCTATAATCGTAATAACTATCAATCACAGTCATAGTTATAATTATGCATTCATGTGGGCAAAGATAGAAAGGGAACCAAATGAAAGTGAATGTAGTGTTTGACTAGTGAACTTAGGAGTAAAATTTTTGTTATCTTTCGTTTTTTAAAGTTGATCTGTTTCTTTTCTTTCTTTCTTTCCTTCCTCCCTCCCTCCCTCCCTCCTTCTCTTTCTTTCCTCCAAACAACTGAGGCAGGGAGAAATAATTGTACCAGGAACCTGGAGTGATGTAATTACCGCACGTAACCTTGCCTCTCAGTTTCTTGGCAACTGAAGCAGACATCAAATTATGACTGCTTGTACAGTTTCTGTCTTCTGACCAAAGGTGGTGCACCGTTTTATCAGGAGAGACGTGTTTCTGGCATTAGTTTCTAGTCATCTCCCTACTGGGTCTTTATGTAAGAGTCAAGAACCAGAAGGAGCAGCACATTTGCTTGTTGTTTGCAAAGGGACAGGCTTTCAGGGAGGTTTCTTTTGGGGAGTTAGGGGCCAGGAGAGGCCCCTTGCCCGCTGACTCTGGGTCCAGAGCAAGAAGACACACACCCAGTGGAATCTGCCCCAAGGAGGAAGTCGTTCATTATGTCCTGCTGTGACAGCCCAGCTTTTTCCCATCTCAGAGGAGACGAACAACTGGTCACTGTCCTCTGATAACAAATAACTCTTGGTTTGTTTGAAAAATCATTATTGGCACACGTGGACTGTTTCTCCCCAAGTCAGAAAAAAAAAAGGAAGAAAAGAAATGGTGTTGACGCTTCTCAGCCTCTGGAGGTAAAGCCTCCTGTGATTCTTGCATGGGCTGCTGCCACTGCCAAGTCCCCTGCTTGGTGGCTTTCAGAGGTGGGTGGCATGCCCTGACCCGGCCCACCCACGGCTCTGGCCACACCTGGCCCCTCACTGTCTGTGCGGCAGCCCCCTGGCCTCTGCGTGGTCCTGGAACACCCAAGTGCGCCCTCACTTCCCTGCCTCAGTCTCAGCGGAGACGCCACCTCCGCAGACAATCTTCCCTGCCCATCTTGCTAACCCAAGTCCCCAGGCCCCAATGTTTCCCAGCCTGCTCCATTCATTGTCCCCTCTTTGACGCACTTCTGCACTTTGTATTTCTTGGTGGGTATGCTGATTTTCTTTCCCCTTGCAAGCCCATGGGCCCCCCAGGGCAGGCACTGTGTCGGCCTCTTGGATGCTGCACGGTTGTTGGTTGAGAGCCTCATCAGTGTTTGGTAAATCCCGGTTCCGGGCACACTTGGAGGAAGCTGTGTTCCCAGCAGCTGGTAATTAACACAGCCTCTAGTCAGCGTGAGGTCCCTGGGTGGTGAAATGGTTTGCACTCCACTACTTACCTAAAGATTGGCGGTTCGAAGCCACCAAGCAGCACTTCGGAAGAAAATCCTGGCAATCTGCTTCTGTAAAGATTATAGCCGAGAAGATCCTGCGGAACAGTTCTACTCTGTGACACAGGAGGTTGCCATGAGTCAGAACCAACTCCACGGCAACGGGCTTGGTTTTTTAGGTTTCGGAGTCAGAGTCATGCACAGCTTCACAATGACACTGAGACCGACGTTCTTCTCCCTGAGTTACTGCCAAGGAGGCTGCAGCGTAGGGAGGTGGCCGTGCGGGGCCAGGAGTCCAGCCATCCCTGACTCCAGGGTAATCCCGCGGGTACTGCCTTCTGCTGGCCTCCTCCCCGTGACTACTCATTGCCCCCTCAGGTCCCCCCTACAGTCCTGAGCAGGAAGAAGCCCCCCTAGCCTCAGCTCAGGGAAATCCCACCTCCTTCCTTCTCTGTGCAGTCTCCCTGATTATCGTGTGTTCTTGACCCTGCCTTCTCAGGATGCCCCAAAAAGCCAACGGAGGGGTGTCTTAGTTCTCTAGTGCTGCTATAACAGAAATACCACAAGGAGATGGCTTGAACAAACGGGAATTTATTTTCTCACTGTTCAAGAGGCTAGAAGTCTGAATTCAGGGTGCCGGATCTAGGGGAAGGCTTTCTCTCTGTCAGCTCTGGAGGAAGGTCCTTGTCTCTTCAGCTTCTGTTGGCCCCTTGGTGAGCTCCATGTGGCATGGCATCTGTCTTCCCCATCTCTGCTTTTTTTGCTGCTTGCTTAATCTGCTTTGTTATATCTCAAGAGATTGATTTAAGACAAACCCTACACTAATCCTGCCTCATTAACATAACAAAGAGAACCCATTCCCAGTGGGACTATAACCACAGGTATAAAAAACTCATTGCCATGGAGTCAATTCCGACAGATTAGAACCGCCCCATAGGGTTTCCAAGGAGTGCCTGGTGGGTTCGAACTGCCATCCTTTTTGTTAGCAGCTGTAGCCCTTAACCACTGCGCCACCAGGGCTCCAGCCCCAGGTTAGAATTTACAACACATATTTTTTGGGAGATGCAATCAATCCATAACAAGGGGTAAGATTTACTTCAAATGGCAGGCACATGCTGGGTCAGTGCCATCTGTGAGAGGCACCCCAATCCCGATGCGTGGTGGATGAGGTTGTGTTGAGAAGGAACTGTGTGCTAAGCAGAGGTTTGGGCAGAGCTGTGAACTCACAACCTGAAGAGCAGAGGGAAACGGCAGGATCTACTAAAGCTAACACGGAGACCCCGACTCAGCTCTTCCCTTGTGGGTACATGCCCAACGGAAGGGAGTGCGCATGTCCACCACAGACCCGGGGAAGAATGGGGCAGCAGCTTTGGTCAGAGGAGCCCAAAGCTGGAAACAACCCAAAGGTCCACCAACACTTTGTTGTTGTCGTTGTTAACTGCTATAGGGTCAGTCCCTGGCTCAAGGCAACTTCATGCACAAGGGAACGAAATGCTGGCCCCAAATTCCCCAAATGAGACCCCCATCCCCATGATCAGCTGTAAATTAGACCATTGTGATCTGTAGGGTTTTCACTGGCTGACTTTTGGAGGCAGATCGCCAGGCCTTTATTCCTAGTCTGTCTTAGTCCGGAGGCTCCACTAAAACCGGTTCAGTGCCATAGTGACACGCAAGCCTCCACTGACAGATGGCTGCACAATGAGATTCACTGGTGGGGAATTGAACCTGGGTCTCCCCGCATGGAAGGTGAGAAATCTACCACTGCACTAAATTGTGGTGTATTTATACAACGGAATATCACTCAGCAATACTAAATAATGAATATTTATACATGCAACAACATGAATGAATCTTACAGGAATAATGCTGAGTGGAAAAGTGGCACAAAAGCGTATTACACTGTGCAATTCCATCTCTGTGGAGCTCAATCTAAGGCAGAGGGAGTTGATGTTGTTGTTAAGTGCTGTTGAGGCAGTTCTGACTCATGGAGCCACCCTATGTACAGCAAAACAAGGGCCATCTTCACAACCGTTGCTATATTTGACATGCAGATGACACAAGCTTGCTTGCTGAAAGTGAAGAGGGCTTGAAGCCCCTGCTGAAGAAGATCAAAGACCACAGCCTTCAGTATGGATTACACCTCAACTTAAAGAAAACAAAAATCCTCACAACTGGACCAATGAGCAACATCATGATAAACGGGGAAAAGATTGAAGTTGTCAAGGATTTCATTTTACTTAGATCCACAATCAACACCCATGGAAGCAGCAGTCAGTCAATCAAATGACGTATTGCATTGGGTAAATCTGCTGCAAAAGACCACTTTAAAGTGTTAAAAAGCAAAGATGTCACTTTGAGGACTAAAATGCTCCTGGCCCAAGCCATGGTATTTTCAATTGCCCTATATGCATGCGAAATTTGGACAATGAATAAGGAAAACCAAAGAATTGACGCCTTTGAATTATGGTGTTGGCGAAGAATACTGACTATACCGTGGACTGCCAGAAGAATGAACAAAGAGCCAGAATGTTCCCTAGAATCGAGGGTGGCGAAAATTCGTCTCGTGTACTTTGGACGTGTTATCAGGAGGGCCCAGTCCCTGGAGAAGGACATCAAGCTCAGTAGAGGGTCAGTGAAAAAGGAGAAGATCCTCAAAGAGATGGACTGACACAGTGGCTGCAACACTGGGCTCAAACATAGCAAGGATTAGGATGGTGCAGATTGGGCAGCATGTTGTCGCTTTAGTAGGGTTGCTATGAGTCGGAACCAGCCCGGTGGCACCTAACAACGACAATAGAATAGTTAATTAAGTAAATATACAGCCTCACTGTGGAATATCACGTAGCCCTTTAAATTCATAAATACGTAGACTCTTGACACAGAGGTACTCATTTTATAAATAAAATAAAAGCAGAATTTAAAATTGTGTATATACTAGGCTTTGTTAAAACACATATAAACATGGATAAAATATTGGAAGGAAAAGGCAGTTTTATTAGGAAAAAAAAAAGGTTGCCATCAAGGTGACCCCAACTTGTGGCATCCCCACGGGTGTCAAAGTAGAACTGTGCTCCCTTGGGTTTTCAATGGCTGATTTTTCAGAAGTGGGTTGCCAGGCCTTTCTTCTGAGATGCCTCTAGATGGACTTGAACCTCCAACCTTTCAGTTAGCAGCTGAGCGCATTACCCATTTGCACGACCCAGGGCAGCTTTGGTAGGATACTTTAATACATTTCTGTATTGAATGCCTTTTACCCTGCGCACACGTTATTTTTTTGAGTTAAAAAAAATTTTTTTCTAATAGGCCCCATCAGGACTTGTTTTTATGAATTCATAAGTTCCATCTCTGCCCTGGGAAAACCAGCTGTTGTTTCTTTGTTTCCAGTTTTTAGGTTTATAATATACTTTTAACTACCACCATATTGCAGAAATCGGAAAATGGAGGCAAAGATTTCCCATCAGCCTACCCTCCTACACAACCAGAATTGCGATGTATTTATTTCCAGTATCTTATATGTATTTTTTTATGTATAGGTTACATTGCTGATCTCAGGGTACGTATTTTTGTAACCTGATTTCGTTAATTTACGTTCCATCGTAAACCTCCTCCTTGCTGCTACGTAGCGTTCAAAAACATTCCTTCTCTGTGGGCAGTAAATGCCGTCAAGTTGGGTGAATGTCATTCGGCCCACTCTCCTGTGGAATATTCAGGTGGATTCCAGTTTTCTTGCTGCTAAAAGGAAGGCTGCAAAGGCCATTTATTGTTCATAAGCCTTTCCATATTTGGGGTTATTTCTTCAGGGCGGATTCCCAGAAGTCAGATGGACGGGTTAAAGGACACATATTGCCCTAATGAACATCTCTTTCTGAGTTGGCCCTCCACCTGCTGTGAGCTGGAAGGACAAACGGTTCTAATTAATGGCCTGACATCTCCTCATAGGTCCCAGCTGCGAGTATGGGGGAGCCACCAGGGCCTGAGCAGCCGAAGCAAACTCACTGCACCAAATGGCTGGTGCTGAGTCTTTGTCGGTAGTGTTTTTCAAGAGTAACTCAGCCATCTTTTTTGCAGACTTATGTGTTAGGGGAATCTATGATAGCTGATTGCTTGTGAGTGTTAAGAAGTACTTTTGCTTCGATACCAGCTGTCAGTTTGTGGTACGGTGGTGGCTTGCATGTTGCTGTGATGCTGGAAGCCATGCCACTGGTATTTCAAATACCAGCAGGGTCACCCACGGTGGCCAGGTTTTAATGGAGCTTCCAGACTAAGGCTAGGAAGAAAGGCCTGGCTATTGATGTCTGAAAATCAGCCAATGAAAACCTTATGGATCACAACAGAACGTTGTCCTATATAGTGCCGGAAGATGAGTCCCCTAGGTTGGAAGACACCAGACAATAGCTGCAAAAATGGTCTCGAACACGCCAATGATCATGATGACGGCACAGGAGCTGGCGACATTTTGTTCCCTTGTACATTAGGTCACCATGAGTTGGGGTCGACTCACCACAACTTACAACAGCCTTTTTTAGCAAGCAGCACACCCAACATGCTTTCCCTGAACCCTGAGCTTGGGCAATACCATCATCCTGCCTTGTAACCACGTGGCAACTCAGAGCTGATGAAGTACTTTCATCTCTCCTTGCCTCAAATAGTTTGCATTCTATGGATGAAAAAACTGAGACCCAAACTGGTGGAGGGACATGCCTGAGACTGCATAGTTACTAAGTTGCAAAACCAAAACTCAGTGGAGTCCCTCCAACTCCAGCTCCCCCATTTTCTCCAGTGCTTCAGAATTGATCCACATTGGAGTGGATTCATTTATTCGTTCATTCATTTATTCAGCAAACACGGAGCCCAAACCCATTCCAGGCCCTGTGCTGGGCCCTGGAGGCTTGGTGGCATCAGGCCAGCTACCTGTAGGCATTTAGGACCAGGGGAAAGCACAGGAGCCTGGAGAAGGGGGCTGTGGGGAGCAGGAAGGCCTCCAAGAGAAAGACAAAGAGAAGTTGCCAGGTGCACACAGAAAGAAGGGAGAGACAAGCATGTGCAAGGGCTGGGGACTGAGGGAGGAGAGCCAGGTGGCCACACGGGCCAGTGGATCACACTCCTCGTGCCCACGAAACCCGCTCCTGGTCTCCTAGATGGGAACAAGTGCGTCACACAGGGAAGCCACGAGGACTCCCTTGTTTGAACGGAGCCCAAGGGACACAGAGCGGATCGTGTCTACCTGCTCGTGCCTGGCGGTATCTCCTGGCTTCTCAGAGCATGGCTTCACCCTCACAGGCCTGAGTGTGAATGCTGCCTCTACCTCTTACTAGCTGGATGACCTCAGACAAGTCACTCACCCACTCTGAGCTTCAGTTGCTGCTTTGTGAAAACGGGTAACAATAGCTATCCCGTAGGGGTGCTGGATTCAGCTGGATAGGTGGTGGGCAGCGTTTAGCCCAGTGCTTGGTGCATGGGGCCTGTGTGCTAAGGGTAAGTTCAGGAAGAGGAGGAGGGGAAAGAGAGGAGGGGGAGGGAAAAGAGGAGAAAGAGAAGAAGGAAGGAGAGGATGAGAAGGAGGAGGGGGATGTGGTGGGAGGACCCATCCTGGAAGATTCCATGAAGACTCTGAACCGTGAGCTGGGAAGGCATGCCTATGTAGCCTGGAAGGCCAAGATGAAAGGCAGAGGCCCTGGAGGCAGGAGAATAGCGAAGGCTTGGAGAGAGGCCTGGCGTCTCCAGGGGTCCTGGCGTTTCCATCCTTGCTGAGATGTGTCCCCCTGTGTCTCTGTGGAGCCCTGACTGGGGGCTGGGCACCCTGCCAGGTGTTGATACCTCATTAACTTGTCTGGTTCTCACATAACCCATGAGTTTGGGATCTGTGCTATTTTACAGAGGGAGGATCTAGGGGTTCAGTGGCTCCTCGGGAACACTCAGTGGGTCTCTCTGCATGTGTCGGGTACCCACTCCGCCCAGGGCCCCGTAGTGGCCTCCCTCCCCTTGCTCTCACAAACCTGTCTGCTGGGCCTGTTTCTCCAGCCCGGCCTGCTCCTGGCCTTCCTCTGCTGCTTGGCTTTGCTCCAGCTTGTCCTCCACTCCTCCTGCCTCGTGGTCATCGGTGGGCATAGCCACGTCCAGGCTTGCAGGCACCACAGGCTTTACACAAGGCACTGGGCACCAACCCCTGGGCCATCCTGGAGGGCTGTGATGTTCATGGCTATGGCCTTGGCATTGCCCAGGGTGTGGCATTACACTTAGTTGGTCCGGCCAGTCCTATGCCCTCCTCTCCCACCTGGGACAGTGGGGCAATAGCAAAGGGATCTCAGCATGTCTCTGCCGAGTCCCTGCTGTCTACAAGATCAAGTCCGGTGCCTTGGGTTGTGTTTGGGCCCCTGGGACACTCTGTCCTGTCTGTTTTCTTGAGCTTCAACTTCAGCCCCTTCTCTCTGCATACGTAGTGAGTGGCTCATTCATTCATTCACTCAGCCCCTCAACAAATATTTCCCTGAGCACATACCATGTGCCAGAGGATAGTGGTGGCTCAGTGAGAGGATTCTTGCCTTCTGTGCAGGAGACGGGTTTAAGCCCAGCGGACGTACCTCATGTGCAGCCTCCACCCGTCTGCCAAAGGATGTTTCCCTGTTGCCGTGACGCCAAAAAGTCTTCAGCGGAGCCTCCAAGCTAAGAGGGACTAGGAGGAAAGGGCTGGTGATCTGTTTCTGAAAATCAGCTAATGACAACCCTATGGAGCACAATGGCCTGATTGTGTTGTGCCTGGGGTCACCATGAGCTGGGGGCCCACTCTGTGGCAGTTAACAGACAACAGCTGTGTGCCAGGCACTGTTCTAGGTGCAGAAGTGAACCAAACAGACGATGAGCCTGCCTCCGTGGGGCCAACCCTCGGGGGTATGGACTTTCCATTTGAGGCACAGTACGTCCTTCCTCATTCTTCTCCCTTTGTCTGTGGCTGCTGTCCCTCTCCTGGCTGGCCCTACCCCCTCCCTGGCAAATTCATTGTCACCCTCCCAAAGGTGCCCCACATGTCCCTGGCTTGTTCAGGCTGCAGTGTAGTTTCAGGGGTGGGGCACCTCTGCAGCCCCTGCCCTCCGCCCCAGTCACAAACAGCAACTTTGAGGTCGGAGGGCCACCATCAGACACAGGGGTCTCGCTGCAGTGGCGGCGATCCACCTCACCTTACTTTTCAGTTTCAATCTGAACATCATATGCGCAGAGCTTACTGTGGGATGGGAAAAAGCCCGCCGTCTCAGCTTTCACAATCTGCAAGGCCGCTTCCATTTACGCCCACTTTTCATGCGTTCTTGCATTTCAGACCTCCACGAACCTCAAACCCCCCAGGATGTTGGGTTTGCCACTATGATGCTGTGATGGGCACCAGCCTGCGGACACAGGACGGGTTGGGTGGTCTGCGGCGGGTAGGGAGGTCAGGATGCAGGCTTGCTCTCCACCAGCCTTCCCTGGACTCCAGTCTCTGTTGTTTTAATGTGAGGTAATGTAAAGTCGGAAGAACCGTGAGGTTGAACGTGAATCAAGAGAGGACGGATGGAAACACAGACTCATTACACTCACAGTCTCTGTTCACAGCAGGCCACAACAACCCAGGGCCACTCAGGGGGTTGCACCCACGGACAAGCCAACAACAAGTTGGAATTTCTGTTGTTAGTTGTTGAGTGGGCTCCAACTCAGGATGGCCCTGTGTACAACCGAAGGAAATGTGGCCGGGTCCTGCGCTATCTTCACCATCGTTGGTCTGCTTGAGTCCGTTGTGGGAGGCACTGTGTGTTTTGAGTGCCTTCCAACCTAGGGGGCTCACCCTTTAGCACTATATCAAACAATATTCTGTTGTGATCCATGGGGTTTTCACTGGTTGCTTTTCAGACGTAGATCGCCAGGCCTTTCTTCCTAGTCTCTCTTAGACTAGAAACTCCGCTGAAACCTGTCCACCATAGGTAACCCTGATGGTATTTGAAATACCAGTGGCATGGCTCCCAGCATCCTAGCAACACGCAATCCACCTCAGTGTGACATGCTGACAGACGGGTGGCCGTCTGGAATTGTAGTAGACAGCTTATGTATGCAGGCAGAGTGCTATTAGCTAGGTTTTGGTGGCTTTTGGGAATTTTGAATAATTCCACAGGCTCTGGGGCACAGGGGCTATCCCTAGTGTTGGGTACCTAGCCCTTAGGGAATTGGGATGGGTTCACAGTGGCCCGGGAGTGTGAGAGCCCAAGGAGAGGAATGGTTGGAGAACGGACTCCATCAGCTGTTCAAGAAGGACCCCAGAATGGGTCAAGACAGCATCTGTGAAGTATTATATTACACCCTCCCTGTCTCTCAGCATCCACCAGCCTGTACCGGCCTGGCCTGCTTGTCCATCTGTCTCACCCAGGCTGGGGCTGCACCTTGTTTGTCTCGGGGACCCCGGCTCAGTGCTGGCCCTGAGAAAGTGCACATTTGTCCTGTGTTGACCACAGTTAGTATTCTGTGCAGAATGGGAGTGAACGGAAGGGCTGGACATTCCAGATCATTCCAGGCCCCCGGGTCAAGCATGTGGCCCTCCACAAGTGGCGCTGGGCCTCTACAGCCACGATGCACTTATGTCCATGTGCAAGGGAAGGCTGCAGGCCTCTGGGGTCCATGGCTGAAATGGCATGGCCCTGACTCCTCAAGCAACCTGGTCAGATAGAAGTATCATGCCCACTTTACAGATGGAGAAACTGAGGTTCAGAAAGACCAAATGGCTTATCAGACGTCACACAGCCAGTAGGACAGGGGCCTGGATCTCACCCAGCTCTCCTGGTTCCAAGTCCAGCCCTCGATCCACAAAGTCATCAGAGAATGGACACAAGACCCCAGTGGATCAGCGTGGTTAGTTCTCCCCACTCCCTAAGAGTTGGGCCCAGATGAGGTGTGGGGATTCTCCAAGAGAGTAAGGATCACATTGGGAGACTGAGATGGGGAGAGTGGAGGGACAGTGGGCCAGTTGTGAGAGCTGGGACACTATCTTGGAAGCCTATCTTAGGCGGCGCCACAGAGCCAAGCCTGGATTTCCAAAATGATATTTTTGAAAACTCTGCAAACCACATTTTAATCATATTGAAGGAAATCGAAAGCACAGAGGAAATCTGGCCATCAGTCACAGCACCCCAGCCCGTCAGGCTCGATTTTCCTGTTCCTTCCTGGTTCCTGTTCACCCGCACAGGGGGTTTCTACTATTGTAATCAGGATACGGAGCCTTGGTGGCACAGTGGTTACAAGCTCAGCTGCTAACCAGAAGGCTGGCAGCTCAAATCTACCAGCTGCTCCTTGGAAACCCTATGGGGCAGTTCTACTCTGTCCTATAGGGTCGCTATGAGTTTAAATTGACTCGATTGCAACGGGTTTTTGTTTGTTTTTTTAATGAGG
The DNA here is from genome assembly GCF_024166365.1 of Elephas maximus indicus. Lineage (NCBI taxonomy): Eukaryota > Metazoa > Chordata > Mammalia > Proboscidea > Elephantidae > Elephas > Elephas maximus. Next base: position 190,073,881 of record NC_064822.1, on the reverse strand, counting down.
ATATCATTTATATCACTTACATCCTTTGCCAAAGGAAAGGTCAGCAGTTCTAACCCACCAGTGGCTCCGCAGAAAAAGACCTGGTGATCTGCTTCCTTAAAGGTTGCAGCCTTGGAAAGCCTATGGGGCAATTGTACTCTGCCCTATAGGGTCACTATGAGTTGGAACTAACTGGATGGCGAAGGGTTTGTTGTTGTTGTTTAATCATGATACAGATACAATTTTGTAATTAGCTTTTCTCATTTAAGCATGAATATTTTTTAAAGAAGACATGTGGATATTCTCTGTGGCAGACATGATTTTTCTACTTTTTAAATTGGAGTACTAGGTCACTGCAGGCCAACATTCCCACTTCAGTAATTAGGAAATAAAGGATAAATTATAAAAAACATACTCTTAAAGGCATCAAAGAGCTGTGGGGAGTCCCTGGGTGGTACAAATGCCTAATGTTTTCCTCTGCTAACCAAAAGGTTGCAGGTTCGAGTCCACCCAGATGTCCTCAAAAAAAAGGCCTGGTGATCTGTTTCTGTAAAATCAGCCACTGAAAACCCTCTGGAGCAGTTCTACTCTGCACGTGTGGGATCGCCATGAGTCAGAATCAACCCAACAGCAACGAACAACAACAATGTGGCAGACAAAATGTCCTTGGGTGGTGTAAACGGTGAATATGTCGGTTGCTAACTGAAACGTTGGAGGTTCAAGTCCACCCAGAGGCCTGGCGATCTACTGAAAAATCAACCATTGAAAACCCTGTAGAGCACAGCTCTACTCTGACACACATGGGGTCTCCATGAGTCAGAGTCAACTGGAGGGCAACGGGTACCGTTAAAGAGCTGTGGAAGACAAAAGGCTCAGAAGAGACTAAGTTCTAGAGACAGAGAACCCTTTTGGAGGCAAGCTGACAATCTCCAGGCATAGTTCCTACCTGAGGGCTGACGACTGGGCTTCTCCTGGCAGAGAGACTCTTCTGGGGGAAGAGAAACCAGGAAAAAAAATTCTTTTCATTGTAACCATGCTTTTAAAAAATTATTTTCTTTTTGTTGTTGTTGGAAATATACACAGGAGAACATACAACAATTCAACAGTTTCGAAATGCACAATTCAGTAACACTGATGACATCCTTCAAGTTGTGCAACCATTCTCAACTTCGTTTTCCAAATCGTTCTTCCCCCACTAACATAATCTCACTGCCTTCTAAGACTCCCATCTAACCTTTTGAGTTGCTCTTGTCAGCTTAATCCCATATAGACAGATCTTGAAAAAAGCCCAGTGCTCAAGGCCGATATTCTTTAATAATTAAGCAAAACTACCGTTTGGTTCAAAGAAGATGTCAGGGGATGTTTTCAAAACCAGAGAATCTTTGAGTGGTCACATGGGAGAGCGTGGCAAGGCAACTTGAGGGGATTCAGGTGCACAGGTTGTTTTCCCCGTAGTACATTTGTGGAAAGGAGCCCTGGTGGCACAAATGTGACACGCTCAACTCCTAACCAAAAAGTCAGTGGTTTGAACCCAACCAGCAGGTCCAAGGAAGAAAGACTTGGCAATCTGCTTCCGAGCCTAGAAAATCCTCTGGGGCAGTTCTGCTCTGTCACATGGGGTCCCTATGAGTTGAAAATGGACTTGACGGCACACAACAACAACAACAAACATTTGCTGAGTTCTGGTGGCATCCAGAGAGCTGGGAAGCTAAGCTGAGATCTTCTAAGAGACAGAGTGGTACTTAGGAAACAAAAACCAGCCTGGGAGGGGACCTGCTTCAAACGTGCTGCCGGTCTCCCCACTGAAGACATCTGCCAGATTGTAAAGCTACTTGGGCAGGAGGTGGGAGATACGAGCTGCAACCTCTGAAGGCAGAGCTTATTCTCCTGTATCCTTTCAGGGCTGAGGAGACAGAGTTCCACCAGGCTTTCAATCAAAAATTTAGGAAGCTGTGACCCAGGAACAGGGACACAGTAGAGATGGGTGGAATATGACTAAAACCGCAACCTAGTTCCTGCCCTGCTCAACTCCTGATGGGACTGAGGTGAGAAGCCTTCACGCTATTTGTCCCCTTTTTTTTTTTTTGCTAAGGCATGAAAACTTTTTAGGAGAAAAAGAGGAACCATCCCTGGAGAAGAATAAAGGCCCCTGGAACCTCTTCACTTTTTATACACGATGCCCAGCATTCAATTAAAATTACTTAGACATGAGAAGAGTCAAGGAAATAAAGAAGCAAAAAGAGGCAAAAGATGCAAGCCCACAGTTGACCCAGATATTGAAGTTAGCTGTCAAGGACTTTAAAGTAATAATGATTAATATGTCAAAGAAAATAGAGGAAAGTGTAGACAAAATAATAAAAGGTAGGAGATTTTCAACAGGGAATTGGAAATGTTAAAGAAAAAGAACCAAGTTAACATTCTAAAACTAAAAAATTAAGAACTCAGTGGAAGGGTTTCCCAGCGGTTTAGACATAGCTTAACACAGGAAATGTAAACTCAAAGGCAAGTCGATAGAAAATACCCAAACGGAAGCATAGGAAGAGAAGAAGAGGAAAAAAAAAAAAAAAAATGGAGAATAAAGAGACTGATAGGACACAGTCAAAAGATCTGACATACTTTTAATTATAGCCCCAGAAAGAGAGGAAAGAGAGAAGAGGCAGAAACGATACTCAAAGAGATTATGGTCAAGAATTTTCCTGAAACGATAGAAGATACCGACACACAGATTCAAGAAGCTCAACTAACCCAAACAGGATAAACAACAAAGAAAACCACATCTAAGGAACACATAGCCAAACTGCTGGAAAACAAGCACAAGAAAAAATCTTAAAAGCAGCCAGAGGGGGTAAGAGATACATTATCTTCAAAAGAACGCTGATAAATTGGGGTGGATAACAGGGAGCACAAGAACACCCTGGACTGAGTCCCAGAGATGCAAAGCGGCCCCAGACGTGGTCCCCTCCCCACGGAGCCCACAGGCTAGGAAGGGAGCAGAGGATGGCAATGCCAAGGGATGGGCTTATGATAGGTGGACGCACAGGGGGCCAAGGAAACCCAGAGGAGAGGAGGCATGTAACCCAGACCAGGAGTCAGGGGAGTCTTCCCTGAGGGGAATCCCAAAGAACAGGTAAGAATTACCTTGGAGGAGAGAAGACGTTCCAGTCAGAAGCCCCCTGTCATGGATTGAATTGTGTCCACCAAAAATACGCCTCAATTTGTCTAGTCCATGATGCCAGTATTGTATGATTGTCCACCATTTTGTCATCTGATGTGATTCCCCTATATGTTGTAAATCCTATCACTATGATGTTAATGAGATGGATTAGTGGCAGTTAAATGTTGATGAGATCTACAAGATTAGATTGCGTATTAAAACAACCTCTTTTGAGTTGTAAAAGAGAGAAGTGAGCAGAGAGACAGGGAGACCTCATACTACCAGGGAAGCAGCACCAGGAACAGAGCACGTCCTTTGGACCTGGGGTTCCTTCACAGAGAAGCTCCTAGTCCAGGGCAAGATTGATGAGAAGGACCTTCCTCCAGAGCCAACACAGAAAGCCTTCCACTGGAGCTGACACCCTGAATTTGGACTTCTAGCCTACTAGACGGAAACCCTGGTGGCATAGTGGTTAAGTGCTACAGCTGCTAACCAAAGGGTCGGCAGTTCGAATCCTCCAGGCGCTCCTTGGAAACTATGGGGCAGTTCTACTCTGTCCTATAGGGTCGCTGTGAGCCGGCATCGACTTGACGGCACTGGGTGGGTAGCCTACTAGACTGTGACAGAATAAACTTCTGTTTGTTGAAGCCATTCACTTATGGTATTTCCATTACAGCAGCGCTAGATGACTAAAACAAAAAAACCAACCCCATTGCTGTTGAGTCAATTCCGACTCACAGCAACCCTACAGGACAGAGTAGAACTGCCCCATAGAGTTTCCAAGGAGCACCTGGTGGATTTGAACTGCCAACCTTTTAGTTAACAGCTGTCATGGGTTGAATTTTGTCCCCCCAAAAATGTGTGTATTAACTTGGTTAGGCCATGATTCCCAGTAATGTGTGGTTGTCCTCCATTTTGTGATTGTAATTATATGTTAGGGTGGTATTGTAACAGCCTCCTTACTCAGGTCACCTCCCTGATCCAAGGTAAACGGAGTTTCCCTGGGGTGTGGCTTCTACCACCTTTTATCTCTTAAGAGATAAAAAGGAAAAGGAAGCAAGCAGAGAGTTGGGGACCTCATACCACCAAGAAAGCAGCACCAGGAGCAGAACGTGTCCTTTGGACTCGGAGTTCCTGCTCCTGAGAAGCTCTTCGACCAGGGGAAGATTGAGGACAAAGACCTTCCTCCAGGGCTGACAGAGAGAGAAAGCTTTCCCCTGGAGCTGACACCCTGGATTTGCACTTGTAACCTACTAGACTGTGAGAGAATAAATTTCTCTTTGCTAAAGCCATCCACGTGTGGTATTTCTGTTATAGCAGCACTAGATGACTCAGACAGCAGCCATAGCACTTAGCCACTACACCACCAGGGTTTCCTAGGACACCCCCTACAAGTCTTCTCTGTGGTGACCTCCACTCTACAACCCCCACACCATTGTGGGACAGGCCCAACTGTTGGGCTTGGGGTCCTCCAAGACCATAAGTGTCCTCTTTTTCAGGATTTCCCAGAACTTGTCTTGGGCATCCATCATCCCTGACAAATCCTGAGAGAAGGGAGGGATGGGGAATGGGGCACAGGAACTCTGCAGCACCAAAGCTCTCTTCTACCCCTCTCAGAAATCTCTCCCTCCAGGCCGAGCAGCTTCTAAGGTTTCAAGGCAAGTGTCGCTGCTGAGATTTCAAAAGTCCATTTTGGAGTCTGAAAGGTAATACAGCGTCCTTTGTCCTGAGGCATGGATCATACTTCTAGGGACCCATTCATTAAACCCATCTCTTAGGGTCAAACATTTTCAAATAATTCATTTAGCTGATATCTACCAAGCACTTAACACTGCCAGACACTGAGCTAGGGGCTGAAAATTGAGGAATGAACAAGTCCCAGGCTGGCCCTTGGGGAAGGTATTTAATGAGAAACAGTTGAGAGCGAACCATTGAGTAAATTGCTTTTGGGCCAAGGTGCTGGAATGCCATTTTTTTCCCCCTAATGAGGTTAGCTTTAGAAGTACGTCTGGCAAGCACTTTTAACAACCTGTACTGCTTCCTAGCACATGTTCGTTATTGGCAGAAAAGAACATTGGAACTGAGAAGATTCGAAATGCATGAAAAACTTTGGAGGTATGTAATCTCATCATTTTATGCCTAACCTCAAATGCCAGTTTTTCAGGCTTCAGTGTTGGCAAGTTAGAGTCACAGCGGGAATTTAGGCCAAAAAAAAAAAAAAAAAAACACCCAAGCTAAAAGGGGGGAAAAGTGTATTATTAAAAACTAGCATTATCTATACAAGACCGAACACTGAAATCAAATCTGAAACACTCCCCAGAGAAAGCGTGTACTTTTGACGCTGGTTTTATTCATACCTAACATTTTTTTGCCCATGAAAATCACTTTAATAAAACTTCCCCACACACTCATGCTCTGGAAAGAAGCATCTGCTTAGCGGTTCTGAGGTCTTATGACTTCATTCTGAGGCCAGGGAAAATTCAAGATGCATTTTTTAAACCTTAATGGAAAATGAAACAGATCATAAAGATATGAAATCTACTTGCAAGAGACAAGGAAGAATTTGTTAATAGCTACACAAAATTCCTAAGACTTGAGAACTGATCCAAAAACACTGTTTTTAAAAGCTGAAGTCACCACCAAAACTTGAAACGAGAGGCTGTCCTGCCTGTATGGCCCTCTAAGCTACAGCAATAGGAAAACATTTGGACTACGTTTTAACGACATCCAGAGTAATGACTCATTGATCAAGTATGTTTGGAAAAGGGCCAGTTGTGCTTGAGTGATTTCCCCCACATTGGAAGCTATCCTTTCAAGAGACAAGACTTCGTTCTCTATTTTGACAACTTTGGATGGATAGATTTCCAAAACGTAGCTGGAGTACATGCCCTTGCCTTTAGAAACAGTGTGAGCATACTTCATTTTTTTCTCAGATGATTCCAGGCCATTAAGTTCACATTACGAAGTCATGAGTCTTCTAGGGCAGGACTGTATCTCATCTATGGTGCCATCCAGCACAGGGCCAGCCCAAGACAGACATGCTGGAGAGGGTTCCAGATTGACTCTTTCCATAAGTGAACCCAAGAAGAGAGAGATGGGAGACTGGCTGTGTAGTCCAGGAGGACCGAGTGCAAGGCCTATCTGCCTTCATAGGCCTCTTTTCAACGAGTCTCCATAAACACTGGTCTATATGAGCAAAGGCATCAAGACAACCCAGAGACGGAAATTCAGCTAAAGCAAACTCCTGGCCTGTCTGCCAGGAAATGCTGTCCACCCGTTGTGGCTGCCATCAAGAAGCCCAACTGGGAGTGGGCAGGCAAGAACTGCACCAGGCATTTCCCTCCTGCCCACACCTTCAGATAAGTGTCTACCACTCGGCTGGGCAGAGGCTGCACAGTGCCGAAACATATTAAAAAAAAAATGTGCTAATGCTTGCTTAGGAACCCTGGTGGGACACGGTTAAGCACTGAGTCTGCTGACCAATGGATCTGCAGTTGGGACCCATCAGTGGCTGGCTCCGTGGGAGAAAGACTTGGTGATCTGCTCCCGTAAAGATTACAGCCAAGAAAATCCTATGGGGCAGTTGTACTCTGTCATATGGGGTCACTGTGAGTCAAAATAGACTCTACGGCACCTAACAACAACGATAGTGCTTTCCTGGGAGCGTGCAATCCCAAGACAGCAAGGACAAGGGAGAAGAAAACCGGGACAGGGAAGGACGGCGAGTTAACAAAAGGGAAGCGACGAACAGCCACGTAGATGCGGGTTTAATTTTTTAAAAAATGGTAGGTTCATAAAGTATCCTCTTTCAGCTTCTCTCTGTCTTAACAATTATGGAACCAGGATTGTTTATGTTATTGTTGTTAGATGCCGTCCAGTCAATTCTGACTCATAGCGAACTAAACCCTGCCCGGTCCTGCGCCATCCTCACAGTCTTTGCTGTGTGTGAGCCCATCGTCGCAGCCACTGTGTCCCTCCAGCTCACTGAGGGGCTTCCTCTTTTCCGCTGACCCTCTACTTTACCAAGCGTGATGTCCTTCTCCAGGGACTCGTCCCTCCTGATAACATGTCCAAAGTACATGAGGCAAAGTCTCGCCATCCTCGCTTCTAAGGAGCATTCCTGCCGCACTTCTTCCAAGACAGATTTGTCCGTCCTTCTGGCAGTCCACGGTGTAGTCAGTGTTCTACTCCAGCACCATAATTCAAAGGCAGTGATTCTTTGCCAGTCTTCCTTACTCATTGTCCAGCTTTCTCATGCATATGGGGCGATTGAAAATACCATGGCACACCTTAGTCCTCAAAGTGACGTCTTTGCTTTTCAACACTTTAAAGAGGTCTTTTGCAGCAGGTTTGCCCAATGCAATGCATCGTTTGATTTTTTTTTTTTTTAGTTTTTGTTGTGCTTTAAGTGAAAGTTTATGAACCAAGTCAGTCTTTCATACAAAAACTTATATACACCTTGCTGTATGCTCCTAGTTGCTCTCCCTCTAAGGAGACAGCACACTCCTTCCCTCCACTCTCTATTTTTGTGTCCATTCTGCCAGCTCCTGACCCCCTTCGGCCCTCTCATCTCCTCTGCAGACAGGAGCTGCCCACATAGTCTTATTTGTTTGACTTCTTAACTACTGCTTCCATGAGCTTTGATTGTTGTTGTTGTTGTTAGGTGCCCTCGAGTCGGTTCCGACTCATAGTAACCCTATGCACAACAGAACGAAACACTGCCCGGTCCTGCGCCATCCTTACAATCGTTGTTACGCTTGAGCTCATTGTTGCAGCCACTGTGCCAATCCACCTCGTTGAGGGCCTTCCTCTTTTCCGCTGACCCTGTACTGTGCCAAGGATGATGTCCTTCTCCAGGGACTGATCCCTCCTGACAACATGTCCAAAGTATATAAGACGCAGTCTTGCCCTCCTTGCTGCTAAGGAGCATTCCGGCCGCACTTCCTCCAAGACAGATTTGTTCGTTCTTTTGGCAGTCCACGGTATATTCAATATTCTTCGCCAACACCACAATTCAAAGGCGTCAACCCTTCTTCGGTCTTCCTTATTCATTGTCCAGCTTTCACATGCGTATGATGCGATTGAGAATACCATGGCCTGGGTCAGGAGCACTTTAGTCTTCAGGGTGACATCTTTGCTCTTCAACACTTTAAAGAGGTCCTTTGCAGCAGATTTGCCCAGTGCAAAATGCGTCTTTTGATTTCTTAACTGCTGCTTCCATGGCTGTTGGTTGTGGATCCAAGTAAAATGAAATCCTTGACAACTTCAATCTCTTCTCTGTTTATCATGATGTTGCTCATTGGTCCAGTTGTGAGGATTTTTGTTTTCTTTATGTTGAGGTGCAATCCATACTGAAGGCTGTGGTCTTTGATCTTCATTAGTAAGTGGTTCAAGTCCTCTTCACTTTCAGCAAGCAAGGTTGTGTCATCTGCATAACGCAGGTTGTTAATGAGTCCTCCTCCAATCCTGATGCCCACGTGTCTGTCAGTTTGTTGTTCTATGGGGTCTTGCGTGTTGCTGTGATGCTGGAAGCTACGCCACCGGTATTCAGATACCAGCAGGGTCACCCATGGAGGACAGGTTTCAGCTGAGCTTCCAGACTAAGACAGACTAGGAAGAAGGACCCAGCAGTCTACTTCTGAAAAGCTTAGCCAGTGAAAACCTTATGAATCGCAGCTTTGGTTGTGGATTCAAATAAAATGAAGTCCTTGGCAACTTCAGTCCTTTCTCCATTTATCATTGTTGCTTCTTGGTCCACTTGTGAGGATTTTTGTTTTCTTTATGTTGAGGTGCAATCCATAATGAAGGCTGTAATCTTTGATCTTCATCAATAAGTGCTTCAAGTCCTCTCCACTTTCAAGAAGCAAGGTTGTGTCATCTGCATAACACAGGTTGTTAATGAGTCTTCCTCCAAACTTAATACAATGCTCTTCTGCATCTAGTCCAGCATCTTGGATTATTTGCTCAGCATATTGAATAGATATGGCGAAAGGATACAACCCTGACACGCACTTTTCCTAATTTTAAACCATGCAGCATCTGCTTGTTCTTTTGGAATGACTGCCTCCTGATCTATGTACGGGTTCCTCATGAGCACAATTAAGCGTTCTGGAATTCCCATTCTTTGCAAAGTTATCCATAATTTATTATGATCCACACAGTCAAATGCCTTTGCATAGTCAATAAAACTCGTGTAAATATCTTTCTGGTTTTCAGCCAGGATCCATTGGACATCAGCAATGATATCCCTCATTCAACGTTCTCTTCTGAATCCGAATTGGATTTCTAGCAGTTCCCTGTTGATGCACTGCGCAGCCACTTTTGAACGATCTTCAGCAAAATTTTCCTTGCTTGTGATATTAAGGATATTGTTTGGTAATTTCTGCATTCAGTTGGTTCACCTTTCTTGGGAATAGGCGCAAATATTCCAGTCAATTGGCAAGGTAGCTGTCTTCCATATTTCTTGGCATAGACGAGTGAGCACTTCCAGCCCTGCATCCGTTTGTTGAAACAACTCAATTGGTATTCTGTCAATTCCTGGAGCCATGTTTTTCACCGTTTCCTTCAGTGCAGCTTGGACTTCTTCCCTCAGTACCATGGGTTCCTGATCATATGCTACCTCCTGAAATGGTTGAACATGGACCAGTTCTTTTTGATACGCTGACTCGTGTGTTCCTTCCATCTTCCTTTGATGCTTCCTGCATCATTCAATATTTTCCCCATAGAATCCGTCACTATTGCAATTTGAGGCTTGAATTTTTTCTTCAGTTCTTTCAGCTTGAGGAACGGGAGCATGTTCCTCCTCCCTTTTGGTTTTCTAACTTCATTACAATTCTTTACTTTGTCTTCTCTAGTCGCCCTTTAAATTTTTCTGTTCAACTCTTCTACATTTCTTCCATTGGCTTTAGCTGCTGTATTGTTCAAGAACAAGTTTCAGAGTCTCTTCTGACATCCATTTTGATATTTTCTTTCTTTCCTGTCATTTCAATGACCTTTGTTTTCTTCATGTATGATGTCCTTGGTGTCATCCCACAACTCGTCTGGTCCTAAGTCATTAGTGTTCAGTGCATCAAATCTATTCCTGAGATGGTCTCTAAATTCAGGTGGAATATACTCAAGGTTGTTTTTTGGCTCTCCTGAACTCATTTTAATTTTCTTCAGCTTCAACTTGAATTTGTATGTGAGCAATTGTTGGTCTGTTCCACAGTCTGTCCCTGGAGTTATTCTGACTGACAATATTGAGCTTCTCCATCGTCTCATTCCACAAATGCAGTCGATTTGATTCCTGTGTATTCCATCTGGCGAGGTCCACGTGTATAGTCACCGTTTATGTTGTTGAAAATAGCTCTTTGCAATAAATAAGTCATTTACAGGATTTTGTATGGAATTTGCAAACTGAAGTTCTGCAGATAAGATCCAGAAGTAAGCTTCATAGAAGTTTGAGTTTGATTGACTTTGCTCTCTAGCCACATAGCCCACCACTCTCTATTGTTTGGATTCAAGTGTTTCACATATTTATATTACTGGCCCAGCCGGGAAGCCATTGGAATTTTCACCTCTTGGTCTAGAAGCACAATCCATTCATTCCTCGTGTACTAAGTACCAATGTAGCGGGGTTGGGACCGAGGGTTAGATTCAAAGATTAATTAGTGAATTCTACTAAACATTTAGGGAAAAACTCCGCTAATCTTACATAAACTCTGTCTTTGTTATCTAGGGCTGCTACAACAGAAATGTCACAAACGGTGGCTTTACCAGACAGAAATTTGTTTTCTCACAGCACAGGAGGCTAGAAGTAGAATTCAGGGTAGCCGGCTCTAGGGGAAGGCTCTCTCTCTGTTGGATCTGAGGCAAGGTCCCTGTCTCTTTCAGCTTCCGCCCTGTGGTTGTTGGCAGTCTTCCTGTGGCTTTGACTTTCCCCTCTGTGCTTCCTTCTCTCTGCCTAATCTGCTCAAAGGTGGTTGGTTTAAGAGGTACCCTGCACTGATTTGCTTCATTAACATAACAAAATGCTTTGCTGACTAACTCATCCGCTCTCATAGCCACCCTAGAGGACAAAGTAGAACTGCCCTATAGGGTTTCCAAAGCTGTAATCTTTACAGGGGATCCCTGGTGGCGCAGTGGTTGAAAGCTCTGTTGCTAACCAAAAAGTCAGCAGTTTGAATCCACCAGCTGCTCCTTGGAAACGTTATGGGGCCATTTACTCTGTCCTCTGGAGTGGCTATGAGTCAATGGGTTTTAATCTTTATGGAAGCAGACTGCCACACCTTTCTCCCACGGAGTAGATGGTGGGTTTGAACCACCAACCTTTCAGTTAGCAGCAAAGCACTTAACCACCATACCACCAGGGCTCTTTATCCACAGGTACAGGGGTTAGGGCTTACAATGCGTATTTTGGGAGGACACAATTCAATCCATGACACCCCACATCAGCCAGAAGGCTCCTTCAAAAGCGCAGATCAGGTCACCTCATATACTCCTATTCAAAACCCTTCACACTAGAAATCAAATCCAAACCCCTCTTCAGGCCTCCAAGGCCATCCGTGATCTGACCCCAGCTGACTGCGCGCCCCACGTGTTCTACCCTTCTCTCTACACTCCAGCCACACTGGCTCCTTGCTGTTCTCCGAGAGGGCATTCCTGCCTCAAGGCCTTTGCACGGGTGGCTAACTCAGGCAGAAACACCCTCTCCCTCAGCCTCCTTCAGGTCTTGGTTCAAAGGCTACCTCAGCAGAAATGAGCACCACACCTGAAATATCACACACACCCCTGTTGCCATTCCCCCTTACCCTACTGTATTTGTCTTCAAAGCACTTACCGTGAGCTGACACGCGTTCTGTTTGTTGGTCTGGGTATCCCGCTTCCTCAGTGACAGTGTCATCTCCATGAGGCCAGAGGCTTTGTTTTATTTACTGCTGTATTTCCAGAGCCAAGGAGCCCTGGTGGCACAATGGTTAAACACTCAGCTGCTAACTGTAAGGTCAGCGGTTCGAACTCACCAGCAACTCCTCTGGAGAAAAGACCTAGTGATCTGCTCCTATAAAGATTCTTAAAAAAAAAAATTGCTTTCTATTCCAACTCATTGTGACCCTATAGGACAGAGCAGAACTGCCGCCATAGGGTTTTCAATGTTGTAAATCTTTATGGCAGCAGACTGCCCCATCCTTCTCCCTCAGGGTGGTTGGTGGGTTCAAACCGCCAATCTTACTGTCAGTCTGTCGATTAGCAGCCAACCACTCAACCACTACACCACCAGAGGGCCCCTATATAGCCTAAGAACCCCTATGCTCTGTCGTATAGGGTGGCTCTGAGTCAGAATCAACTCAGGGGCACCACAACCACTTAGCTGCTCCACCAGAGAAAGACCTGATGATCTGCTCCTGTGAAGATTACAGCCTAGAAAACCCTGTGGGGCAGTTCTGCCCTGTCACGTGGGGTCACTGATCGGAACTGACTCAACAGCACCAAAGGACAACTACGACAGTATTCCACGGTGTGACTGCATCCCAGCTGGTTTAGCCATTCACCTGTAAAGGACATTTGGACTGTTTCCAACTGGAGACCATTACAAATAAAGCTTCTAGAAACGTTAGTGTACAGGGTTTTGTATGAACAAAAGTCTTTATTTCTCTGGGGATAATGCCCAGGAGGACAATTGCTGGGTTGCAGGTAGTTGCATATTTAGGTTTTTTAAAAAATGGCCAAACTGTTTTCCAGAGTGGCAGTACCATTTTATATTCCCATCAACAGTGTACGAGTGATCCTGTTTCTCTTCGTCCTCACCAGCATTTGTTTTTTTATCCATTGTGATAAGTGTGTACTGATATCTCGTTGTGGTTTTATTGTGTTTCCCTATTGGCTAACGATGTTGAACATTGTCCACTGTCTCTATTTGCCATGCGTCTGCCATCCTGTGGTGACTTGCATGTTGCTGTGATGCTAGAAGCTATGACACCAGTATTTCAAATACTAGCAGAATCTCCCATGGTGGACGGGTTTCAGTGGAGCATCCAGACTAAGACGGACTAGGAAGAAGGACCTGTCAGTCTATTTCTGAATGAGTTGGGCGGTGAAAATCTTATGGTAGCAGTGGAACATCGTCTGGTATAGTGCGGGGAGATGAGCCCCTCAGGCTGAGCACGGTGGCTCAAACATGTCAACCATTGCGAGGATGGCGAAGGACCAGGCACTGTATTGTTCCTTTTTATGTAGGGTCGCTATGAGCCGGAACTGACTCGACAGCACCTAACAACAATAACAACATATTCTCTTGGTATAACCAAAGATCATGAAGATGGCGCAGGACCTGGCAACCCTTCCTCCTGTTATCCATAAGGCTACCACGAATCAGAGCGACCCCATGGCAACAACAGCAACAACAGCAACAACAATATTCTCTTCAGTAAGCTATCTCCTCCTGTCTTTTGCCCATTTGCTAGTTGGATTGTTTGGGTTTTTTAGCTGTTGAGTTTTCCGAGTTTATTGTGAGGGTATTCTGGACACTAGTCCTTTGTCGGATATACGGTTCGCAACTGTTCTCTACCACTCTGCAGCTTGTCTGTCCATCCTTTTCACAGGGTCTTGTGTAGGACAAAAGTTCTTAAATATGATGTTGTTGTTGTTGTTAGGTGCCGTCGAGTCGGCTCGAAACACTGCCCGGTCCTGCACCGTGCTCGCAATCGTTGTGCTTGAGCCCATTGTTGCAGCCACTGTGTCAGTCCATCTCATTGAAGGTCTTCCTCTATCCCACTGGCCCTGTACTTTAGCAAGCCTGAAGTCCTTCTCCGGGGACTGATCCCTCCTGACGACATGTCCAAAGTACATAAGACGCAGTCTCGCCATCCTTGCTTCTAAGGAGCATTCTGGTTGTACTTCTTCCAAGACAGATTTGTTCATTCTTTTGGCAGTCCGTGGAATATTCAATATTCTTTGCCAACACCACAATTCAAAGGCATCAATTCTTCTTTGGCCTTCCTTATTCATTGTCCAGCTTTCCCATGCATATGATGCCATTGAAAATGCCATGGCTTGGGTTGGGTGCACCTTAGTCTTCTAGGTGACATCCTTGCTTTTCAACACTTTAAAGAGGTCCTTTGTAGCATATTTGCCCAATGCAATATGTCTTTTGATTTCTTCACTGTTGCTTCCATGGGCGTTGATTGTGGACCCAAGTAAAAATAAAATCTTTAACAACTTTTGTGAGGATTTTTGTTTTCTTTATGTTCAGGTATAATCTATACTGAAGGGTGTGGTCTTTGATCTTCATCAGTAAGTGCTTCAAGTCCTCACTTCCAACAAGCAAGGTTGTGTCATCTGCGTAACGCAGGTTATTGGTGAGTCTTCCTCCAATCCTGATGCCCTGTTCTTCTTCTTCAGAGTCCAGCTTCTCAGATTATTTGCTCAGCATACATATTGAATAAGTATGGTGAAAGGATACGACCTTGATGCACAGCTTTCCTGACTTTAAACCATGCAGCACCCCCTTGTTCTGTGTGAACAACTATCTCTTGATTAATGTGCAGGCTTCTCAAGAGTACGAGTAAGTGTTCTGGAATTCCCATTCTTTGCAATGTTATCCATAATTTGTTATGATCCACATAGTTGAATGCCTTTGCATAGTCAATAAAATGCGGGTAAACATCCTCCTGGTATTCTCTGCTTTCAGCCAGGATCCACCTGACATCAGCCATGATATCCCTGGTTCCACATCCTCTTCTGAATCCGGCCTGAGTTTCTGGCAGCTCCCTGTCGATACACTGCTGCAGCTGCTTTTGCGTGATCTTCAGCAAAATTTTGCTTGTGTGTGATGTTGATACTGTTCAATAATTTCTGCATTCTGTTGGGTCACCTTCCTTGGGAATAGGCATAAATATGGATCTCTTCCAGTCAGTTGGCCAGGTAGCTGTCTTCCAAATTTCTTGTCATAGACGAGTGAACAGTTCCAGTGCTGAATCCACTTGTTGAAACATCTCAGTTGGTATTCAGTCAATTCCTGGAGCCTTCTTTTTTGCCAGTGCATCAGTGCAGCTTGGACTTCTGCCTTCAGTACCCTCGGGTCCTGACCATATGCCACCTCCTGAAATGGTTGAACGTCGACCAATTCTTTTTGGTATAGTGACTCTGTGTATTCCTTCCATCTTCTTTTGATGCTTCCTGTGTCATTTAATGTTTTCTCTATAGAATCCTTCACTATTGCAACTCAGGGCTTGAATTTTTTCTTCAGTTCTTTCAGCTTGAGAAATGCTGAGCGTGTTCTTCCCTTTTGGTTTTCCATCTCCAGGTCTTTACACATGTCATTATAATACTTTGTCTTCTCGAGCTGCCCTTGGAAATCTTCTGTTCAGCTCTTTTACTTCATCATTTCTTCCATTTGCTTTAGCTGCTTGACATTCAAGAGCAAGTTTCAGAGTCTCCTCTGACATCCATTTTGGTCTTTTCCTTCTTTCCTGTCTTTTTAATGACGTCTTGCTTTCTTCATGTGTGATGTCCTTGATGTCATTCCACAGCTCGTCTGGTCTTTGGTCATTAATGTTCAACACATCAAATCTATTCTTGAGATGGTCTCTAAATTCAGGTGGGATATACTTGAGGTCATACTTTCGCTCTGGTGGACTTGTTCTAATTTTCTTCAATTTCAACCTGAACTTGCATATGAGCAATTGATGGTCTGTTCCACTGTCAGCCCCTGGCCTTGTTCTGACTGATGACATTGAGTTTTTCCATTGTCTCTTTCCACAGATGTCGTCAATTTGATTACTGTATATTCTATATGGCAAGGTTCCCATGTGTATAGTCTCCATTTACGTTGGTGAAAAAAGGCATTTGCAATGAAGTCGGTGGTCTTTCAAAATTCTATCATGTGATCTCCGGCATCGTTTCTATCACCAAGGCCATATTTTCCAACTACTGATCCTTCTTTGTTTCCAACTTTCACATGCCAATCACCAGTAATTATCAATGCATCCTGATTGCATGTTCGGTCAATTTTAGAGTACAGAAGCTGGTAAAAATCTTCAATTTCTTCATCTTTGGCCTTAGTGGTTGGTGGGTAAATTTGAATAATAGTCATATTAACTGGTCTTCCTTGTAGGTGTATGGATATTTTCCCATCACAAACAGGGTTGTACTTCAGGATAGATCTTGAAATGTTCTTTTTGACAATGAATGCAATGCCATTCCTCTTTAAGTTGTCATTCTTGGCATAGTAGACCATATGATTGTCCAATTCAAAATGGCCAATTCCAATCCATTTCAACTCACTAATGCCTAGGATATCGATGTTTATGCGTTCCATTTCATTTCTGATGGTTTCCAATTTTCCTAGATTCATACTTCATACATTCCACATTCCAATAATTAATGGATGTTTGCAGCTGTTTCTTCTCGTGAATCATGCCACATCAGCAAATGAAGGTCCTGAAAGCTTTTCTCCATTCACGTCATTAAGGTTCACTCTGCTTTGAGGAGGCAGCTCTTCCCTAGTCATATTTTGAGTGCCTTCCAACCTGGGGGGCTCATTTTCCAGCATTATATCGGTCAATGTTCCCCTGCTATTTGTAAGGTTTTCACTGGCTAATTCTTTTCAGAAGTAGACTGACTGCTGGGTGCTTCTTCCCAGTTTGTCTTAGTCTGGAAGCTCAGCTGAAACCTGTCTGCCATGGGTGACCCTACCAGTATCCGAATACTGGTGTCATAGTTTCCAGCATCACAGCAACACACAAGCCCCCACAGTATGACAGACAGACAGGTGGATGTTAAATTTATTAAGGCCCTATTTATCAATTTTTCCTTTTATGGGTTATGATTTTTGCTGTCAAGTCTAATAAACTCTTTTCTGAGCACTAGATCCTATTTTCTTCTATTTTTCTAAAAGTTTTAGTTTTATGTTTTACATTTAATTTCATGACCCATTGAGTTAATTTTTGTGCAATGTGTGAGATTTATGTAGCAGTTCATTTTTGCTCCAGCACCATTTTTTGCAAAGTCAATCCTTTCTCCATTGTATTGCTTTTGCCCTTTTGTCAAAAATCAAGAGAGCATATTTGTGTGGGTCTATTTTTGGGTTCTCCATTCTATTCCATTGATCTCTGTGTATATTCCTCTGCCAATAGCACAGAGTCTTGATACTGTAGAGATGTAATAAGTCTTAAAATCCAGTAGACTAACTTCTCCCACTTTATTCTTCTTTTTCAAAATTGTTTTAGTTATTCTATGCCTTTCAATATACATTTTAGAATAACTGTGTTTATCTCCCTATCTTGCTGAAATTTTGATAGGAATTGCTTTGAACTTGTGTATAAACTGGGAGCGAATTGACATCTTGACTGTATTGAATTTTCCAATTCATGAATAAAGTATACCTCTCCATTTTTTTAATATCTTTAATTTCTTTCACTAGAATTGTGTAGTTTTAGCATATGAGTTCTGTACATGCGTTGTCAGATTTACACCTAAGTATTACATGTTTTGAGTGATTTTAAATAGTATTTTATTTTTAATTTTAGTGTCCATGTGTACGTTGCTAATATATAGAAATATAACCCATTTTGTATGTGCATCTTGTAGGCTAATAAGGGCTGGACTCATTTAGTTCTAGACTTTTTTTTTGTTGTAGATTCCTTGGAATTTCCTTTATGGATAATTGTGTCATCTGCCAAAGGAAACGGTTTTATTTCTTCCTTTTCACTCAGTATAGCTTTTATTTTCTTTTCTAGCTTTATTGCACTGGGTGGAACTTCCAAGTGCTATGTTGTATAAAAGTGGTGAGAGTGAACATCCTTGCCTTGTTCCTGGTCTTAGAGGGAAAACATTCAGCCTTTCTTCGTTAAGTATAATGTCATATGTTGGATTTTGTAGATACTTTTTTTCTTTATTAAGTGGAGTCCCCAGGCAGTGCAAATGGTTAATATGCTCAGCAGCTAGCTGAAGGTTGGAGGTTCGAGTCCAACCAGAGACACCTTGGAAGAAAGGCCTGGCAATCTACTTCTGAAAAAGCAGCCATTGAGAACCCTGTGGAGCACAGCTCTACCCTGACACACACGAGATTGCCGTGAGTCATAGTCAGCTCAGTAACTGGTTTACTGGTCCTTATCACACTGAGGTAGTTTCCATCTGTTCCTGTTTTTCTCGGCATATTTATCATGAATGGATGTTGAATTTTGTCAAATGCTTTTTCTGCATCGATTGATATAATCATATGATTTCTCTTCTTTAGCCTATTAAATGGTGAATTCATGGTTTTCAAATCATGATTCTAGCTTTGCATCCCTGGAATCAATCTCACTTGGCCATGGTGTAAAATTGTTTTTACATATTGCTAAATTCTGTTCAATACAATTAAATAGACATTTTAGGGGTTTTTATGTCTATATTTATGAGGGATATTGGTCTGTAATTTTTTTTTTTTTTTTTTTTGTACTACCTTTGTCTTGTTTTGGTAAAAAAAAAAAATTAGCTTCATAAAATGAATCGGGAAGGGTTTTCTCTTCTATTTTCTGGAAGAGATTGTGTAGAATTTGTGTTAGTTCTTTTTTAAACATTTGGTAAAATTCTCTAAAATCCTCTAGTGAAATCATCTGGGCCTGGAGATTTCTTTTTTGGGAGATTCTAAATTATGGATTTGATTTCCTTAATAATTATGGGGCTGTTCAAATTAGTTATTTTTATATTGAGTGAGTTGTAGTGCTGTGTGTTTTTGTTTGTTTTTGAGGAATTGGCCCATTTTGTCTAAGTTGTCAAATTTAGTTGTGGAGTCACTCATAGCATTTGCTTATTGTTTAAATGTCTGCAGGGTCTGTAGAGATATCCCCTCTTTCTTTCCTGATATTGGTGATCTGTGTCTTCTCTCATTTCTTCCTTTGTCAGTCTTGCTAGAGGTTTGTCAATTTTATTGATCTTCTCATCAAATCAGCTTTTTTGTTTCATAAATTTTCTCTTATTATTTTTCTATTTTCAATTTCATTGATTTCTGCTCTTATCTTTATTATTTCCTTCCTTCTCAATGTGAGTTTATTTTGCTCTTTTTTCTCAAAGTTCTTGAGGTGGAAGTTTAGATTATCACTTTGAGATTTTATTTTCTAATGTATGTGTTTAGCTATGTCCTACAAATTTTAGTATATTGTATTTCCATTCTCATTCAGTTCAATGTATTTTTTTTCTTGTGAACTCTTTGACTCATGGATTATTTAGAAATGTGTTGTTTAGTTTCCAATGTTTGAAGATTTTTCTGTTATATTTCTGTTATTAATTTCTAGATGGATTCCATTGTGATTACACAACACACTCTGTATGATTTCAACTCTTTTGTTGAGGTTTGTTTTATGGCCTAGAATACAGTTTATATTGGTGTATGTTCCACGGACACATGAAAAGACTGTGAGTTCTGTTGTTGGGTGGAATATTCTGTAAACGTTGATTAGATCCTATTGGCTGAATGACTTCCATATTCTTACTGATTATCTAATTGTTCTATCAATTTTTGAGAGAAGAGTGTTGATGTCTCTAACTATAATTGTGTATTTGTCTACTTCACCTTTCAGTTCTATCAGTTTTTACTTCACATATTTTACAGCTCTATTCTTTGGTGCATACATATTTAGAATTGCTATGTCTTCTTGGTGGATTGACCCATTTATAATTATATAATGCCTTTCTCTGTACCTAGTAATTTTCTTTGCTCTGAAGTTTATTTTATCTGATATTAATATACCCACTCCTGATTTCCTTTGATTAATATTTGCATAATACAGCTTTTTCTATCCTTTTACTTTCAATCTGCTTAGATCTTTGTATCTGAAGTAAATTTCTTATAGAAAGCATATAGTCGGGCAATATTTTTAATCTACTCTGCCAGTCTCTGTCTTTTTAATTGGTATATTCAGGCCATTTACATTGAATGTAATTACTAACATGTTAGGGCTTAAGTCTATCTTTTTATTTTTGTTTTCTGTTTGTTCTGAATGTTTTTCATTTCTCTGTTTTCTTTTCCCTGTCTTCCTGTAGGTTACTTGAATCTTTTTTAGAATTCCATTTTTATTTATCTATAGTTTTTTTGGGGGGGGGTATTTCTTTGTATAGCTATTTTAGTGTTTCCTCTAAGTATTACATTATATATACACAGCTTATCACAGTCTACTGGCATCATTTTATCAGTTAGGGTGAAGTATGGTAACCTTACCTTTCTTTATATCCCTTTATCCTCTCCCAGTTATAATAAAATTGCCCCAAGTATTTCCTCTAATCCATTTTGAACCACATCACTAAGTGTTATAATTTTTGCTTCAATAGTCAAAAATAATTTAGAAAACTCAAGAGAAGGAAAATCTATTGTATTTACCTGTTTTTTTTGCTTACCATGCTTTCTTCATTCCTGATGTTCTAAGCTTCCTTATTTCATTACCCATTATACTAAGAGAGTACTTACGGTACTTTCTTTTTAGAGAACCCCCATTAACCATTCTTTTAGGGTAGGTCAGATGACAATAAATTCTCTTAGTTTTCTTTCATCAGAGAATGTCTTGATTTCCCTTCCACTCCTGAAGGATATTTTCACTGGATGTGGGATTCTGGGTTGGCAATTCTTTTCTTTCAACAGTTGAAAAATGTTGTACATCTTTCTTCTGGCCTCCATGGTTTCTGATGAGAAATTTTCTGTCATTCTAATTGCTTTCCCCTATAGGCAAAATGTCATTACTGTCTCACAGCTTTCAGTTTTTTTTTTTTTCTTTGTCTTTGCTTTCAGAAGTTTGACTATGATATGTCTTGGCATGAATTACTTTGTATTTATCTTGTTTGGGCTGCACTGTTTCTTGAAACTATCCATTCATATCTTCCAAAATTTCAGGAGTTTTCAGCCATTATTTCAGCTCCACCCTCTACCTTTCATCTTCCAGGACTCCAACGTCACAAATGTTAGATTTTTTAGTAGAACCATGGGCTTCTGAGATTCTGGCATTTTTCCTCCCAGTTTATTTTATCTCTATAGTTCATGTTAATTTCTATTGTTCTGTCTTCGAGTTCACTTATTCTTTCCTCTGTCCCCTTCATTCTTCTGTCAAGCTCATCCACTGAGCTTTTCACTTCAGCTATTAAATTTTTTCAGTTATAAAATTTCAACTTGTGTTTTTTTCCCATATCTTCAATTTCTTTACTGAAACTTGCTATTTTTTCCCCATTTGTTTCAAGTGCATTTGTAATTGCTTGTGGAAGCATTTTTGTCACGGCTACTTTAAAATCTTTGAAGATAGTTTTAACATCTGTGTCATCTTAGTGTTGGAATCTGTTAATTGTCATTTTTCACTCACTTTGTGATTTTTACTGGCTCTTGGTATGATCAGTGATTTTCCATCAAAACCTGGATATTTTCATGTTATATTTTGAGATGCCAGATGTTATTTAATCCTTCAATTTAAGGTGGCTTTCTCTGATACTGCTCATGGTGGTGGGGGGGAGGGGAGGTAATGGTCTCATTTAAAACAGGTGGAGGTAGAAATTCAGGTTCCTCATTTGGGCTCCACTGACTTTGGGGAGGGGGCCATTCCCTCAGTACTGCTGGGTGGGGGTGGGAGTTCTAACTCCCCACTGTATCCCCACAGACACCTCCCTGCCTTGTTACTGCTCCCCAGTTGGAGCCACAGTGTTGGAAAGGGAGTGGCCTTGTAACCACTGGGTCATGGTGAAAGTTTTGACTCTCTACGAGGCTTCTTCTGACATCACCCAAGCGCAGGTGTTGGGGTGACACATTATAGCCTCATGAGGATGGAAGTCTAGGCTCCCCACTTGGCCTTTACCGTCATAGATGGGGATGCAGCCACGGTTTTTTCTGTGGTATTTGGCTAAAGTATAGCAGTTACTATCTAAAAGTTTTTTTCTTGATAGGCCGCCGTTTCCTTGAGCTTTTTCTATAGAGAGCAGGCTTCCGTTGCTTTTTTTTTTTTTTTTGTCTGTGTCTGCTGGCATTTCTGGGTTGCCTCCTTCTTCAGTTCCAAGTCTGGGATTTATGAGGCAAAAAGAAAACCCAGGAAACTCACCAACGTGTGCTTCCTCAGCTCCCAAGTTCCCTAGCTGGTCTGCCTTCTTCTCTCTACCTTTTCGAGTCTTCCTATGTTTATTTTATGTGTAGTGTCCAGGGTTTATGGTTGCACTTAAAAGGAGAACTAAGGAAATATATATCTACTGCATGTTCCTGGAAGTGGAAGCCTCTCTACTACTTTTGCAACTTCCTTTGAATCTGTTATTAGTTTGAAATAAAAGTTCTCACCAATTTGTTCAAGTATCTGAATACAATAAAGGTCTTTATACTAAAAATGGAGAGCTGTCCATCCCTTTAAGCAAAGGAGGGTTGCAGGATAGCGGCCCAGAGGCAGAAGAGAGTATGGGGCTAATATCGCTGAAAAAAAAAAAAAAAAAAAAAAACAGTGCTGTCACTAGAAATGACTTTATCCAGGAAACAGGACCATGAGTAGCACCAGCAGCACTCAGAGAGATGGGGTGGGCAGGTAGCTCAAGACAGACATGTAGGGTGGTGTCATGGATTGAATCATGTCCCCCCAAAATATATGTTTTGAATCCTAACCCTTACAACTATGGGTATAATCCTGTTTGGGAATAGGGTTTTCTCTATTATGTTAATGAGGCTGTCATGGATTGAACTGTATCCCCCAAAAAAGTCTGTCAACTTGGCTAGGTCATGATTCCCAGTATTGTGTGATTGTCCACCATTTTGTCATCTGATGTGATTTTCCTGTGTGTTTTAAATCCTATTTCTATGATGTTGATGAGCTGGGATTATCAGTAGTTATGCTAATGAGGCAGGGCTCAATCTACAAGATTGGGCTGTGTCTTAAGCAAATCTCTTTTGAGATATAAAAGAGAGAAGGGAACAGAAAGAGATGGGAGGCCTCACACCACCAAGACCTTATATCACCAAGAAAGTAGCACCAGGAGAAGAGCACACCCTTTGGACCCAGGGTCCTTCTGCTGAGAAGCTCTTAGTCCAGGGGAAGGTTGATTATAAGGACCTTCCTCCAGAGTTGACCAAGAGAGAAAGCCTTCCCCTGGTGCTGACACCCTGAATTTGGACTTCTGGCCAATAGACTGTGAAAGAATAAACTTGTTTGTTGAAGCCATCCACTTGTGGTATTTCTTTGTAGCAGCGCTGGATGACTAAGACAGAGGCCACATCAGTGTGGGGTGCGACATAGACTTAATCACTTCTGAGATATACAAAGAGCAGATACATACAGGGAGAAGATAGATGCCACACAAAGATTGCAAGGAGCCGAAGAATACCACAGCTACAGAAGATGACCGAGACAAGGCTCTTCCCCTAGAGTCGACAGAGAGAGCCTTCCCCTAGAGCCAGTGCTCTGAATTCAGACTTCTAGTGTCCAAAACCGTGAGAAAATAAATTTCTGTTCTTTAAGGCCACCCACGTGTGGCATTTCCTTTACAGCAGGACTAGGGGACTAAGACAGGTGGCGTCTCTGGAGATTATGAACCACTGTTCAAAGAGAAAGCATCCTCAAACACCTGTTTTGAATATAAGACACTCAGAAGCCCACAACTGTAGGGTGTTAAAGCTGGAAGGGCCCACGTGACCATCTGTATGATTCTCCTTTGACTGCAGGAAGTGAGGCCACAGTCGCCTAGTTGGAGAGAGATGGGAGAGCAGCTGGGCCGGAGAAAGGCCATCTGGCTGCCCAGGAGGCTGACTGCAGGAGAGGCCTGTGGTGGGGCCCAGCTGGCCAGCCAGACTCCAGGCTGGAAGAGGTGGGAGCATCTGGAAAGCATCACTCACTACAACCAATCACTGTTTAAAGGCCAAACAAAGCCACAGTGAGCACAGGCTGGGTTTTGCTTGTTTTTTTGGCCCTTCCCAACAGAACACTGTGCCTGGGTATCTCATTTTAGCTCAGATTCATTTGCTGCCATGAAAGTGCCTTGGGGAGGACATGAGCCTCTTGAAGTCAAAGGAAATTTACTTATCTTCAACAACCAGAAAGTAGCAGACTGAGCTTACAAAAGGAGAAATTCATACCTGCTTAGGGCAAACCAAAAATGACTATTTTCATATTTCCATTTTTTTTATTCTATTCCGGAACCAAGTCCTGGAGTGGGTGCTTGGGACATGAATAAAAGCAAAACAAAGCCCCAGCTCTTGAATCATCCACCATCTCATGGAAGACATAAAGAGGAACGAGCACTAGATAGAAAGAGGCACCAGTCCCCAGTGGAGGCCATTCAGTATGGCGACCACTCCCTCTTACTTGAAGCCATCCCCTCTTTGGAGTCCCTTTTGTGATTCCTCCCTCCCTTGGATCTCCTCCTGCCCCAACGGCCACAGCTTCCACCTGCCCTTTCAATGTCGGATTCTTTGGTACCTGGTCCTGGGCCTCTTCTCTTCTCCCTCCACTCTGCTCCCTGGACCAACTTTTCCTCTCCCCTGGCTTCAGCTGCCATCTCTTTGCCATCTGTTCTCAAATCCATAGCTCCAGCCAAGCCCTTGTCTGTGAACCCAGCACACACATCCAACGATCTACTAGCTATCACTTCCTGGATATTTCCAGCATTCTCTGGACTCAGCCTATTTAAAACCGTATGCATAAATTCACGGAGACAGGATGTGGAATAGCGGTTACCAGGGGCCGGGTAGAATGGGGAGTTACTGTTTCATGGGTACAGAGTTTCTGTTTAGGATGATGAAAAACTTCTGGAAATGCATAGTGGTGATGGTTATACAACATGATGAATGTGTTTAAAGCCACTGAATCACATCCTTTTTAGGTGTTTAAATGTAGCCCTTTTTAATGGTTAAAATAGTAAATTTTGTGTTATGTATATTTTGTCTCAATTAAAATAAATAAACAAAGAAGAAAAGAAAAAAGAAACGGCACACATACTTTCACCTCAAGCCCGGCTTTTTGTTGTTAGGTGTCACTGAGTCAACAGAACAAAAGGCTGCCCAGTACTGGGCCATCTTCATGATCATTGTTGTGTCTGAGTCCATTGTTACGGCTGTTGTGTCAACCCATTTCATTGAGGTTTTTTTCTCATTTTTGCTGACACTCTAATTTACTGGCCATGATGTCCTTGTCTAACAATTGGTCTTTCCTGATGACACGTCCAAAGTAAGTGAGTCAAAGTCCTGCTGTCTTGCCTTCTAAGGAGTATCCTGGTTGTATTTCTTCTAAGATTGATTTATTCTTTCTGGCAGTCCACCATATATTCAGTACTCTTTGCCAACACCACAGTTCAAATGCATTAATTCTTCTGTCTTCCTTTTTCATTGTCTAGCTTTCACATACCTCCTGTGTTTCCAGCCTCTCAGCTGCCTGAGCCAGAAAGAAACCCAAGATTCATTCTGTTTCCCCCTCCTCTCTTACAGCCCAGAGCCGCCTATGGCCATGTCCCGGCAAAGAGCCTTCTAGATCACTGTTCCATCCATTCACTTCTTTCCATCTTTCCACCCACCCTCCAGACTGCTCATGTACCCAATACACAGGACTGTCCTGCTCATCTTCTCAGGACTTGTGACCTCATCGAATACAGCTACACATGGCCACAGACCAGTCATCATTTTGTGGCCACAGGGGGCCTGCACATGAATCTAGCCCAATCACTATTACAGAACCCTGGACCAGGTCCCTGTCCCGAAATGGCGTAGTGCATTAGTATTGAGAGGTTGCGCAAGGGACTTGGATGTTAGACCAGGCGACGAAGCTTCCTCTAGCTCTTTCTGCAGCCATACAACTCTGCGATTTCAGAGTTTTGAGTCTAGAGAGTAAGAGGTCCCTACTTAGGAATTCTCTAACCTTGGAAAGATACCACCCTGGACTAACAGGGTGCTGTCACCATCAACTTGAATATGCCTCCCTTAAGGAACTGGGGAGACTGAGGACCCATACTCACCAAACAGCCAGAGATGGGTGTTTCCAGGGTGTTTAGCCAAGAATGTAGCCTCTGGGTTTATTGAAATGAAGGCATGTCCATACAATTACTGTGTCCTGTGCTTACTTACTGGGCTCCACTCTAGGCCTTTGTAGGGGTATTTCACACCTGCAGAGGGCCCAGAAAACCAGGGGCTCCAAACAAGTGTGAGAAAAGAGCTGGCTGGATTAAGTCACCTAGAACTTTGCAACCATCGGACCTAGAAAATTGCTAATTTAGTTTCAGCAAATATGTAAGGTTGTAGTTGGAATTACCAATGCGTGGTCTAATGTCAGGGGTGTGGGAATTGGGGGAGGGGCCAGGGCTATAAGATGAGGTCAGCTGTGTGGGGAGGGGAGTGGAGTTGGGGGAGGACTTCTCAAATGCTCACTCAGCAGTTACCATGGCCAGACCCTGTGCTAGAATTCAAAGGCACAGACCCCAAAAGTAGCCTAGCACCTGTCCTAGCACCCACTGTTATGTAGGTGCAGGAGGAATTGGATGGTCAACATATAAAAAACCACAAGGTATCCCACGACAGATGTCTGTTGTAGGAACAGCAGGACCCAGAGGAAGAAGGGAGCGAGCTGTTCTTAAAAGGAGTCCAGAGTTGAGACCCTCCACCAATCTGTCAGTTTGTCGTACTGTGGGGGCTTTCCTGTTGGTCTGATGCTGGAAGCTATGCCACCAGTATTCACATACCAACAGTGATATCTGTGGCAGACAGGTTTCAGCTGAGCTTCCAGACTAAGACAGACCAGGAAGAAGGACCCTGTGGTCTACTTCTGAAAAGAATTAGCCAGTGAAAACCTTATGAATAGCACTGGAACCTTGTCTGATATAGTGCTGGAAGATGAGCCCCCCAGGTTGGAAGGCACTCAAAAGATGGCTGGGGAAGAGCTGCCTCCTCAAAGTAGAGTCAACGTTAATGATGTGGATGGAGTCAGATTTTTAGAACCTTCATTCGCTCATGTGGCATGACACAAAATGAGAAGAAACAGCTTCAAACATCCATTAATAATCAGAATCTGGAATGTACGGAGTATGAATGTAGGAAAATTGGAAATCATCGAAAATGAAATGGAGCGCATAAACATCAATACCCTAGATCTTAGTGAGGTGAAATGGACTGGTATCGGCCATTTTGAATTAGACAATCATTATAGTCTACTATGCCAAGAATGACAACTTGAAGGGGAATGGCATTGCATTCATCATCAAAAAGAACATTTCAAGATCTATCCTGAAATACAACAATGTCAGTGATAGGATAATACCCATATGCCTACAAGGAAGACCAGTTAATACGACTATTATTCAAATTTACACATCAATTTCTAAGGCCAAAGATGAAGAAATTGAAGATTTTTATCAGCTTCTGCAGCCTGAAATTGATCAAACATGCAATTAGGATGCATTGATAATTACTGGTGATCGGAATGCAAAAGTCGGAAACAAAGAAGAAGAATCAGTAGTTGGAAAATATGGCCTTGGTGATAGAAACAACACTGGAGATTACATAATAGAATTTTGCAACACCAACAACCCCCTCATTGCAAATACCTTTTTTTCAACAATATAAACAGCAACTATACATGTGGACCTCGCCAGATGGAATACACAAGAATCAAATTGACTACATCTGTGAAAAGAGATGTTGGAAAAGCTCAATATCATCAGTCAGAATAAGGCCAGGGGCTGACTGTGGAACAGACCATCAATTGCTCATATGCAATTCAAGTTGAAGCTGAAGAAAATTAGAATAAGTCCACCAGAGCCAAAGTATGACCTTGAGTATATCCCACCTGAATTTAGAGTGCATCTCAAGAATAGATTTGATGTGTTGAACACTAATGACCAAAGACCAGACAAGTTGTGGAATGGCATTAAGGACATCATACGTGAAGGAAGCAAGAGGTCATTAAAAAGACAGGAAAGACAGAAAAGACAAAAATGGGTGTCAGCATCCTCAAAATAGTAGAGTTTTCACACTTCTACAGTGATACACCTTTTACTCAGAGCGTTTTTAGAACTCCAGTTTTCAAATTCCTGTTTGAATCTACGTTCACATTTTAAATATGCTTACTGGTGGCCATTTTTTCCCTTTTAGAATATAGTTGGTTTGGGGAAGAAAACTGACTCAGAACAGTAACAGATAGCTTTTGCTCACTTAAAGTGCAGAAGTGAAACAAAGACTGATTTTTATGACTAACTCAGAAAGAAATTCCAACATACGAATTTGAATAGTAGCATTACTGGTTTAAGTGACCAGCAAAGGAAAAACTGAATCTGATAAATAAAAGTTTGATACTTATGTTTTTAAATACTCTATTTTATAGTCACACTTAAATAAAGCAATAACATCAGGTCCCCGTATTTTAGGAATGTAATATTTGTCTGCCATTGCTTACCTGATTTAATCATAAAATTGAAAATTCTGTGCCATGGTATCCATGTTGAAACTCAGACCATTTTAAAATGTGACAAATGAATTTTGTGCAAGTTGGCAACAGTTCTGGTACTAAAAATTGTAGTCCTTTCTTACGTTTACATAACCTGCTTAGTATTGAATCCCTCTACCAAGAGGATCTTCCTCAGGAGAGTGGCCGTCATTATTTACCCTTAACATCTACAGCGTGTGACATCAGATTTTTAAAGGGCTTTATGTGAACTGAGATCATTTTTCTAAGCATTTTAAAAAAGGTGACAAAATTATGTTTATGTACTAATGCTGTTAAGAAAAATAAGCCAAGAAAAGTTGATGGTATTCATTAGGTTTGAAATGAATGGCACAGTTCCTTGTAATAACAATTGTGTAGTAAGGAAATAAAACACTAACTTGCGCGTATTAACTTCAAGTGGTTGTGTATTTTTAAATTGCCAAGAAAAATAAACAACTTTGTACATTTGAAGATTTTTTTTTGAACAGCTTTTCATCTCCAGTATCTTAATGTGGAACTCAACCCTTACCAAAAATGGAAGTTGGCAAAAAAAAAAAAAAAAACCTTCTAGCACAAGCACTTTTTTAAATGAATAATGGTAGCCTAAAACTTAATATTTTTATGAAGTATTGTAATATTGTTTTGTGGATAACTGAAATAAAAATTCTCATTGAATGCAAAAAAAATGGGTGTCAGAAAAGACTCTGAAGCTTGTTCTTGAACAATAGACAAGCTAAAGCAAATGGAAGAAATGATGAAGTAAAAGAGCTGAACAGAAGATTTCAAATGGAGGCTCGGAAGACAAAGTAAAGTATTATAATTACATGCGCAAAGACCTAGAGATAAAAAACCAAAAGGGAAGAACATGCTTGGCATTTCTCAAGCTAAAAGAACTGAAGAAAAAATTCAAGCCTCGAGTTGCAATACTGAAGGATTCTTGAGGAAAATATTAAACAACGCAGGAAGCATCAAAAGAAGATGGAAGGAATACATACAGTCACTATACCAAAAAGATTTGGTCAACGTTCAATCATTTCAGGAGGTAGCGTATGATCAGGAACTGAAGGTACTGAAGGAAGAAGTTTAAGCTGCCCTGAAGGCACTGGCAAATAACAAGGCTCCAGGAATTGACAGAATACCAATTGGGATGATTCAACAAATGGATGCAGCACTGGAAGTGCTCACTCATCTATGCCAAGAAATTTGGGAGACAGCTACTTGGTCAACTGACAGGAAGAGATCCATATTTATGCCTAGTCCCAAGAAAGGTGATCCAACTGAATGCAGAAATTACAGAACAATATCATTAATATCACATGCAAGTAAAATTTTGCTGAAGATCATTCAAAAGCAGCTGCAGCAGTATATTGACAGTGAGCTGTTAAAAATTCAATCCAGATTCAGAAAAACATGTGGAACCAGGGATACCATTGCTAATGTCAGATGGATACTGGCTGAATGCAGAGAATGCCAGAAAGATGTTTACCTTTGCTTTGTTGACTATGCAAAGGTATTTGACTGTGTGGATCATAACAAATTATGGATAACATTGCAAAGAATGGGAATTCCAGAGCACTTAATAGTGCTCATGAGGAACGTGTACAAAGATCAAGAGGAAGTTGTTCAAATGGAACAAGGGGATACTGCATGGCTTAAAGTCAGAAAAGCTGTGCATCAGGGTTGTATCCTTTCCCTGCACCTATTCAATCCATATGCTGCGCAAATAATCCGAGAAGCTGGACTATATGAAGAAGAATGAAGTATTGGGATTGGAGGAAGATTCATTAACAGCCTGTAATATGCAGATGACACAGACTTCCTTGCTGAAAGGGAAGAGGGCTTGAAGCACTTACTGATGAAGATCAAAGACCACAGCCTTCGGTATGGATTACACCTCAACAGAA
Source organism: Elephas maximus indicus (assembly GCF_024166365.1). Taxonomy (NCBI): domain Eukaryota; kingdom Metazoa; phylum Chordata; class Mammalia; order Proboscidea; family Elephantidae; genus Elephas; species Elephas maximus. The sequence continues at coordinate 190,043,477 of NC_064822.1, read as the reverse complement.
AGAAAACAAAAATCCTCACAACTGGGCCAGTGAGCAACATGTAATAAATGGAGAAAAGATTGAAGTTGTCAAGGATTTCATTTTACTTGGATTCACACCCATGGAAGCAGCACTCAAGAAATAGAAAAACGCATTGCACTGGGCAACTTTGCGGCAGAAGACAATCTTTAAAGTGTTGAAGAGCAAAGATGTCACCTTGAAGACTAAGGTGCACCTGACCCAAGCCATGGTGTTTTCAGTCGCCTCCTATGCACGTGAAAGCTGGACGATGAATAAGGAAGACTGAAGAAGAATTGACACCTTGGAATTGCAGTGTTGGCAAAGAATATTGAATATACCGTGGACTGCCAACAAAACAAAACAAATCTGTCTTGAAAGAAATACAACCAGAATGCTCCTTAGAAGCAAGGATGGCGGGACTGTGTCTCACATACTTTAGACATGTTGACATGAGGGATCAGTCCTTGGAGAAGGACGCCATGCTTGGTAAAGCACGGGGTCAGTGGAAAAGAGGAAGACCCTCAATGAGATGGATTGACACAGTGTCTGCAGCAATGGGCTCAAGCATAGCAATGATTGTGAGGATGGCACAGGACTGGGCAGTGTTTCGTTCTGTTGTACGTAGGGTCGCTATGAGTTGGAACTGACTCAATGGCACCTAACAACAACAACAGAGTTGAGATAATCTTTAAACCTTAAACCAAAAATATCCCCTGAAAAAACAATAGTTGAGCTTAATTAGTAAAGAATATCTGTCTTGAGCATTGTGCTCTTTTAAAGAACTATCTTTTTTTAAATAATTTTTATTGAGCTTTAAGTGGACATTTACAAATCAAGTCAGTCTGTCACATATAAGCTTATATACACCTTACTCCATACTCCCACCTACTCTCCCCCTAATGAGTCAGCCCTTCCAGTCTCTCCTTTCGTGACAATTTTGCCAGTTTCTAACCCTTTCTACCCTCCTATCTCCCCTCCAGACAAGAGATGCCAACACAGTCTCAAGTGTCCACCTGATACAAGTAGCTCACTCTTCATCAGCATCTCTCTCCAACCCATTGTCCAGTCCCTTCCATGTCTGATGAGTTGTCTTTGGGAATGGTTCCTGTCCTGGGCCAACAGAAGGTTTGGGGACCATGACCACCAGGATTGCTCTAGTCTCAGCCAGACCATTACGTCTGGTCTTTTTATGAGAATTTGGGGTCTGCATCCCACTGATCTCCTGCTCCCTCAGGGGTTCTCTGTTGTGCTCCCTGTCAGGGCAGTCATCAGTTGTGGCCGGGCACCATCTAGTTCTTCTGGTCTCAGGATGATGTAAGTCTCTGGTTCATGTGGCCCTTTCTGTCTCTTGGGCTCATAGTTATCATGTGACCTTGGTGTTCTTCATTCTCCTTTGATCCAAGTGGGTTGAGACTAATTGATGTATCTTAGATGGCCGCTCGTTAGCATTTAAGACCCCAGATGCCACATTTCAAAGTGGGATGCAGAATGTTTTCATAATAGTATTATTTTGCCAATTGACTTAGAAGTCCTCTTAAGCCATAGTCCCCAAACCCCTGCCCTTGCTCCGCTGACCTTTGAAGCATTCATTTTATCCCGGAAACTTCTTTGCTTTTGGTCCACTCCAGTTGAGCTGACCTTCCGTGTAATGAGTGTTGACCTTCCCTTCACCTAAAGTAGTTCTTATCTACTAACTAATCAGTAAATAACCCTCTCCCACCCTTCCTCCCTCCCCCCTCCCCGGTAACCACAAAAGTATGTGTTCTTCTCAGTTTATACTATTTCTCAAGATCTTATAATAGTGGTTTTATACAATATTTGTCCTTTTGCCTCTGACTAATTTCACTCAGTATAATGCCTTCCAGGTTCCTCCATGTTATGAAATGTTTCACAGATTCGTCACTGTTCTTTATCGATGTGTAGTATTCCATTGTGTGAATATACCACAATTTATTTAACCATTCATCCGTTGAAGGACACCTTGGTTGCTTCCAGCTTTTTGCTATTGTAAACAGAGCTGCAATAAACATGGGTGTGCATATATCTGTTTGTGTGAAGGCTCTTATTTCTCTAGGGTATATTCCAAGGAGTGGGATTTCTGGGTTGTATGGTAGTTCTATTTCTAACTTTTTAAGAAAATGCCAGATAGATTTCCAAAGTGGTTGTACCATTTTACATTCCCACCAGCAGTGTAAAAGAGTTCCAATCTCTCTGCAGCCTCTCCAACATTTATTATTTTGTGTTTTTTGGATTAATGCCAGCCTTATTTTTTTTTTTTATTGGAGTGAGATGGAATCTCATCGTAGTTTTAATTTGCATTTCTCTAATGGCTAATGATCGAGAGCATTTTCTCATGTATCTGTTAGCTGCCTGAATATCTTCTTTAGTGAAGTGCGTGTTCATATCCTTTGCCCACTTCTTGATTGGGTTGTTTGTCTTTTTGTGGTTGAGTTTTAACAGAATCATATAGATTTTAGAGATCAGGCACTGGTTGGAGATTTCATAGCTGAAAATTCGTTCCCAATCTGTAGGTGGTCTTTTTACTCTTTTGGTGAAGTCTTTAGATGAGCATAGGTGTTTGATTTTTAGGAGCTCCCAGTTATCTGGTTTCTCTTCGTCATTTTTGGTAATATTTTGTATTCTGTTTATGCCTTGTATTAGGGCTCCTAGGGTTGTCCCTATTTTTTCTTCCATGATCTTTATCGTTTTAGTCTTTATGTTTAGGTCTTTGATCCACTTGGAGTTAGTTTTTGTGCATGGTGTGAGGTATGGGTCCTGTTTCATTTTTTTGTGAATGAATATCCAGTTATGCCAGCACAATTTGTTAAAAAGACTACCTTTTCCCCAATTAACTGACACTGGGCCTTTGTCAAATATCAGCTGCTCGTATGTGGATGAATTTATATCTGGGTTCTCAATTCTGTTCCATTGGTCTGTGTGCCTGTTGTTGTACCAGTACCAGGCTGTTTTGACTACTGTGGCTGTATAATATGTTCTAAAATCAGGTAGAGTGAGGCCTCCCACTTTCTTCTTCTTTTTCAGTAATGCTTTACTTATCCGGGGCTTCTTTCCCTTCCATGTGAAGTTGGTGATTTGTTTCTCCATCACATTAAAAAAATGTCATTGGAATTTGGATTGAAAGTGCATTGTATGTATAGATGGCTTTGGGTAGAATAGACATTTTTACTATGTTAAGTCTTCCTATCCATGAGCAAGGTATGTTTTTCCACTTAATTAGGTCCTTTTTAGTTTCTTGCACTAGTACTTTGTAGTTTTCTTTGTATAGGTCTTTTACATCTTTGGTAAGATTTATTCCTAAGTATTTTATCTTCTTGGGGGCTACTGTGAATGGTATTGATTTGGTGATTTCCTCTTCGATGTTCTTTTTGTTGATGTAGAGGAATCCAAGTGATTTTTGTATGTTTATCTTATAACCTGAGACTCTGCCAAACTCTTCTATTAGTTTCAGTAGTTTTCTGGAGGATTCCGTAGGGTTTTCTGTGTATAAGATCATGTCATCTGCAAATAGAGATAATTTTACTTCCTCCTTGCCAATCCAGATGCCCTTTATTTCTTTGTCTAGCCTAATTGCTCTGGCTAGGACCTCTAGCACAATGCTGAATAAGAGCGGTGATAAAGGGCATCCTTGTCTGGTTCCCCTTCTCAAGGGAAATGCTTTCAGGCTCTCTCCATTTAGAGTGATGTTTGCTGTTGGCTTTGTATAGATGCCCTTCATTATGTTGAGGAATTTTTCTTCAATACCTATTTTGCTGAGAGTTTTTATCATAAATGGGTGTTGGACTTTGTCAAACGCCTTGTCTGCATCAATTGATAAGATCATGTGGTTTTTGTCTTTTGTTTTATTTATATGGTAGATTACATTAATGGTTTTTCTAATATTAAACCAGCCTTGCATACCTGGTATAAATCCCACTTGGTCGTGGTGGATTATTTTTTGGATATGTTGTTGAATTCTATTGGCTAGGATTTTGTTGAGGATTTTTGCATCTATGTTCGTGAGGGATATAGGTCTGTAATTTTCTTTTTTGGTGATGTCTTTACCTGGTTTTGGTATCAGGGATATGGTGGCTTCATAGAATGAGTTAGGTAGTATTCCATCATCTTCTATGCTTTGAAATACCTTTAGTAGTAGTGGTGTTAACTCTTCTCTGAAAGTTTGGTAGAACTCTGCAGTGAAGCCGTCCAGGCCAGGGCTTTTTTTTGTTGGGAGTTTTTTGATTACCGTTTCAATCTCTTTTTTTGTTATGGGTCTATTTAGTTGTTCTACTTCTGATTGTGTTAGTTTAGGTAGGTAGTGTTTTTCTAGGAATTTATCCATTTCTTCTAGGTTTGCAAATTTGTTAGAGTACAATTTTTTGTAATAATCTGATATGATTCTTTTAATTTCAGTTGGGTCTGTTGTGATGTGGCCCATCTTGTTTCTTATTCAGGTTATTTGTTTCCTTTCCTGTATTTCTTTAGTCAGTCTGGCCAACGGTTTATCAATTTTGTTAATTTTTTCAAAGAACCAGCTTTTGGCTTTGTTAATTCTTTCAATTGTTTTTCTGTTCTCTAATTCATTTAGTTCAGCTCTAATTTTTATTATTTGTTTTCTTTTGGTGCCTGATGGATTCTTTTGTTGTTCACTTTCTATTTGTTCATGTTGTAAGGACAGTTCTCTGATTTTGGCTCTTTCTTCTTTTTGTTTGTGTGCATTTATCGATATAAGTTGACCTCTGAGCACTGCTTTTGCTGTGTCCCAGAGGTTTTGATAGGAAGTATTTTCATTCTCGTTGCATTCTATGAATTTCTTTATTCCCTCCTTTATGTCTTCTATAACCCAGTCTTTTTTCAGGAGGGTATTGTTCAGTTTCCAAGTATTTGATTTCTTTTCCCTAATTTTTCTGTTATTGATTTCCACTTTTATGGCCTTATGGTCTGAGAAGATGCCTTGTAATATTTCAATGTTTTGGATTCTGCAAAGGTTTGTTTTATGACCTAATATGTGGTCTATTCTAGACAATGTTCCACGTGCACTAGAAAAAAAAGTATACTTTGCAGCTGTTGGGTGGAGTGTTCTGTATAAGTCAATGAGGTCAAGTTGGTTGATTGTAGCAATTAGGTTTTCCGTGTCTCTCTTGAGCTTCTTACTGGATGTCCTGTCCTTCTCTGAAAGTGGTGTGTTGAAGTCTCCTACTATAATTGTGGAGGTGTCTATCTCACTTTTCAGTTCTGTTAAAATTTGTTTTATGTATCTTGCAGCCCTGTCATTGGGTGCATAAATATTTAATATGGTTATATCTTCCTGGTCAATTGTCCCTTTAATCATTATGTAGCATCCTTCTTTATCCTTTGTGGTGGATTTAACTTTAAAGTCTATTTTGTCAGAAATTAATATTGCTACTCCTGCTCTTTTTTGCTTATTGTTTGCTTGATATATTTTTTTCCATCCTTTGAGTTCTAGTTTGTTTGTGTCTCTAAGTCTAAGGTGTGTCTCTTGTAGGCAGCATATAGATGGATCGTGTTTTAAAGAACTATCTTTGTGGGATCCAACTGACAACAGTAATTGGAAAGGTTAGATAGGAAGCTTAGGGGGCAGTGAGTTTATGTTAATGGCAGAGCAACAATTTGGAAAAGAGGTTGAGAATGGTTGCAGTGTCACTGAACTGTCATGCAGAAACTGTTGAATTGGTGTATGTTCTGCTGTGTATATTCTCAAAGACAGCAACAACAAAATAAATTATTTAAAAAAAAAAAAAAGAGTCCAGAGTAGCTGATGCTCAAGCAAGTATTGAAAGATGAAGAAGAGGATGGGTTTGCCAGGAAGACCTGGGAAGGCAGGACAATCCAGGGGGAGTGACAGTCCATGCAAAGGCCCTGGGGCAAAGGCCTCCAGGGGATCTGGAGGAGACTCAGTTAGCCCTGTTGGTGGAGGGGTTTGGACACTATGTCCATGTGCTCTGGTATTATACTGAGGGGTTCCAGAAGGATTTAAAGCAGGAGACTGATGCGGTCAGATTTATGTTTTTTTAAAGGACTTTGGTCCCATGGCCTGGTATTCTCTAATGTCCCCGGGTGGTGCAGTTTATGCTCAGCTACTAACATAAACGTTGGTGGTTTGAACCCATTTGCTGGCACTATGGAAGAAAATCCTGGAGATGTGCTTCCATAAAGATTACAACCAAGGAAACCCTATGGAGTAGCTCTACTCTGTAACATATGGGGTCGCCGTGAGTGGGAATTGACTTGACGGCATCAGGTTTTTGGTTTGGCCTCATGGTCCTGGTATTCTCAAATACCTCAGTTTCCCCATCTATTAAATGAAGATGGTAATAGAACCCTACCTACCTCATAAGGAGCCTGGCGGTATAATGGTTAAGCACTCGGCTACTAACCAAAAGGTCAGCAGTTCAAACCCACCAGCAGCTCCATGAGAGAAAAGACCTGGCAAACTGCTTCCATAAAGATTAAGCCAAAAACCAAACCTTTTGCTGTCAAGTCGATTCCAACTCATAATGACCCTATAAGACAGAGTAGAACTGCTCCGTAGGGTTTTCAAGATGACAGCCTAGGAAATTGTATGGGGTAGTTGTACTCTGTCTTATAGGGTTGTTATAAGTTGGAATAGACCCAATGGCACACAACACCATAGGGTCGCTGTGCAGGTTAATACAACTAAAAGTGCTTGGAATAGTGCCTGGAACATAGTAAGTGCCCAATCAGTATTATCTATTTCATTCTTGCCTTGCTGCTGCTACTGCTCCTCAGGCCCTGCAGCTGAACGGGTGGCATCCTTGTTGAGGGAAGCTAGGGCCGCTGGCACTGTGCAAAGCTGCGGACTGCATGCAGCTGCCAGGCCAAGGGTGAGTGGAGGTCTGGATGCCGCCTACTGTATGCTGGCCAAGCCACGTGCTGGGCGAAGGACCACACTCACCCAGAGAATGAGCACCTTTTTCCAATTTGCCAAGCCCTGTACTAGTGGGGACCCCTGGTGCCACAGTGGTTAAGATCTCAGGGGCTAACCAAAAGGTCGGCAGTTCAAATCCCACCAGCTGCTCCTTGGAAACCCTATGGGGCACTTCTGCCCTGTCCTACAGGGTCACTAGGAGTGGATCTGACTCAACAGCACTGAGTTTGGTTTTGGGCTTTTGGCACTGGCGGGGGTTAGGAGAATTTTTTTCGGATGCACATCTGAAGGACTAGAATCTCCCTCGGGAGCAGTGAAGGGGACATCACTGTCATCTCCACTGGGGGGCAAGGGCTGGAAGCTAAACACAGACTTCTCAGGGTGGTGGGGGTGAGTGAGCTAGGAGGAAGGTCCGCTCTCCTCAAGACCCCAGGGCAGGGCCACTGCAGTGGAGCACACTTCCCGTAGAGTTAGTTCAGTGGGCCATGAGATTCCACGTTAAAATAAAACCTACAGAACTTGGAAACAAGCCTCTCCACTCTAACCCAAATGTCCCAGACGGGGAACTTTGAATCAAATAAGCTCAGATTCAGATCTCAGCCCCCCTGCCCTCCACTGGCTGTGGAACCATGAGTGAGTAGCTCGATCTCTCTACGGCTTGGTTTTCTCATCTCTAACTTGGTATGATGACAAGAGTCTGAAACGAGCAGATGTGTATATGGCAGCTAGGGCAGTGCCTGGCACAGGACAGTTGCCTCATAAATACCAGCAATGAGCTCTTGGAGGTGGGGGGGGAGGGGCGTGCACACATATTTTCCACTGACACCTAAAATATGTTAGAAGGTTGTAATTTGGTCAGAGATTTAATTAGCAAGCAGCAGGAAAAGTCGATTCAGGAATGTGAGTGCTTGATGATTTCCCCAGGTGGTAGGAAAAAAATATTAAATGACAAAAACAAACTGAGAAAAATTCTTGAGGGGAAAAAAAAAAAGAGAGAAAGAGAGAGAGGAATCCTGTGAAAAGCACTGACTAAATATAGCAATGTGTATTTTTGTAGAGGCCAAAAATGATGCCCAAGTCATGGAAGAAAATACTGCTTCCTCCCAAATTTCCATCTAGCTCTTTCTTGAATCAAGGTTGCCAGCGACCCCTGGGAGCGTCCAACTGGAGGAGCATCAGCCACATAAACCTGGGTTTGGGGCTTGGCCTGGTGCAGGGGGATGAGGTTTCACAAGCTTACAATCCTTCCCATAAAATCCAATATGGCGGCCTGAGTGCAAGCCCTTGCTCTCTCTCACCTCTGAGGTGAGCGAGGCTCTGAGGGTGTTTTCAGTCTCCATTTCAAAAAGGAGAAGATGAGCATGGCTCCAAAAAGCACCCTGGGAAGCAGAATTTGGTCAAAGAGCTCGGCAAACAAACGCGAGGCCCTGCGCCCCCAAACCCCTAATTGGGAACAGGTTACTGGAGGCGCTCGAGGGAAGCCAACCATGTGGTCTCTGACAACTGCCTTCTCCACCAAATTCTTTCATTCTGATTTCGACATCAACCATAACAAACACCATGCAGAACCAATTACGTTGTGCTCCGTGGAGAAGGTAATTACTCCGGTTGGGGTGGCTGGAAGTGGGCCCTTCATACTGGCCTCCTCTGTGCCCATGGCCCACCCCACTGTCAGTTCTGTGATCTTCCTGTGCCCAAAGCCCGCGCCTGCTTTCCCAAAGGAAACCCACATGCTGATTTATCATGAATACTCCGAAACGCTGGAACATTCCAGGGGTGCTCCACAAATATTGTTGACCACAGATGGAGCTGAGTATTTGCAGAGAGAACCGTAATCAGATCAGCCATTTGGAAAGAGTGGATGGGTTCATTTATATTAAATGAATAGATACGTAAGGACTTCTCCCAGATATCAGTTTACAGCTGAAATAGTCAGTTTGACAGCTGGCCTTTAGTGGAATCCAAAAGAGGTGCTGGGATAGGGTGGGGTGGACTAGGTTTGGTGGGGCTGGGAGCTGTTGGGTGGTGGAGGCTGTTTGGCGTCTGATTAAGTAATACATCCATGTGTTTATTCTTTCAGCAAACATCTGTTTAGTTCTGACTTTATTCTGGGTTCTGGGCAAGACATTTCCCTTAGACTTTGTCCTCAAGTTGCTCAGAGGCTCAGAGGTGGTGGCCAACTCCAGCCTTTGCTCTAGCAAGGAGAGCAGAGAGAAGGATAATATGCAACGTGTAATGTGTTGTATGCTACACATCTGTCAGTTTGTGATACTGTGGTGGGCTGCCTGCTACTAGGACGCTGAAAGCTATGCCACGGGTATTTCAAATACCAGCAGGGTCACCCATGGTGGACAGGTTTCAGTAGAGCTTCCCAGCTAAGACAGACTAGGAAGAAAGGCCTGGTGATCTCCTTCTGGAAATTGCCAATGAAAACCGTATGGATCACAAGAATATTGTCCAATATGGTGCTGGAATACGAAGGCCCTAGGTTGGAAGGCGACAGTGGACTCAAGCATGCCAGCGGTCGTGAGGGTGGCATGGGACCAGACAGGGTTTTGTTCTGTTGTTCATGGGGTTGCCATGAGTCAGCGCAACTAACAACAGACGATGTGGAAGAGGGTGGAGGGAAAGCAGCACAGTGTAACACTTCACAGGGCGCTTTCTGGAGCGACACTGCCTGGATTCAAGTCGTGGTTCCACTGCTGTGACCTTGAGGAATTTAACAGACTAGTGCCTTGATTTCACGTCTGCAAATGGCAACGAGAATAGTGTGCAGGCCACAGGTGTTGTCAGCATTAAATGAGATAATCCAAGCAAAATGCCTGGAACATAGTAAAGACTCAGCAGGCCCTAGCTACTACTGTTTTACCATAGATACCACCAAGTAGAAGGAGACCTGGTAGTGCAATAGTTAAGCGCTTGGCTGCCAACCAAAAGGTTGCTGGATCGAACCTACCCAGCAGCTCTGTGGGAGAAAGACCTGGTGATCCGTTTCTGTAAAGATTACAGCCTAGAAAACCATATGGGGCAGCTCTACTCTACTCTGTCACATGGGGTCGCTATGAGTCGAAATCAACTTGATGGCACCTAACAGCAACAACTACCAAGTAGGCGAAAGTTGCACTGAGCTCTTATTAGCTTTGCCCTTTGGGTACCTCAAAAGTACTGGTTGTTGTTGTTGTTGTTCTTGTTGTTAGGTGTCTTCACTTGGGTTCCACCTCACAGTGACCTTATGTACAACAGAACGAAACACTGCCCAATCCTGTGCCAACCCCACAATTGTTGCTATGTTTGAGTGAGTCCATTGTTGCAGTGGCTGTGTCAATTTATCTCACTGAGGGTCTTCCTTTTTGCTGACCCTCTACTTTACCAAGCATGATGTTCTTCTCCAGGGACTTGTCCCTCCTGATAACATATCCAAAGTACGTGAGGCGGAGTCTCGCCATCCTTACTACTAAGGAGCATTCTGGCTGTGCTTCTCTCAAGACAGATTTCTGCGTCCTTCTGGCAGTCTGTAGCATATTCAATGTTCTTTGCCAATACCATGATTCAAAGGCATCAATTCTTCTTCTATCAATTTGAATAATAGCCATATTAACTGGTCTTGCTTGTAGGCATATGAATATTATCCTGTCACCGACAGCATTGTACTTGAGGATAGATCTTGAAATGTTATTTTTGACAATGAATGCAACACCATTCCTCTTCAATTTGTCATTCCTGGCATAGTAGACCGTATGATTGTCAGATTCTAAATGGCCAGTACCAGTCCATTTCAGCTCACTAATGCCTGGGATATCAATGTTTATGCGTTCCATTTCATTTTTGATGACTTGCAATTTTCCTAGATTTATATTTCACACATTCCATGTTCTGATTATTAATGGATGTTTGCAGCTGTTTCTTCTCATTTCGAGTCATGCCAAATCAGCAAATGAAGGTCCCAAAAGCTTGACCTCATACACATCATTAAGGTCGACTCTACTTTGAGGAGGCAGCTCTTCCCGGGTTGTCTTTTGAGTGCCTTCCAACCTGGGGGGCTCATCTTCCAGCACTATGTCAGACAGTGTTCCGCTGCTATTCATAAGGTTTTCACTGGTCATTTTTTTTTTTTTTAAGAAGTAGATTGCCAGGTCCTTCTTTTTACTCTTAGTCTGGAAGCTCTGCTGAAATCTGTCCACTATGGGTGACCTTGCTGGTGTCTGAAATACTGGTGGCATAGCTTCCAGCATCACAGCAACACATAAGCCCCATGGTATGACAAACTGGCAGATGAGTGGTAGAAAAGGTACTGGTAGGGAAGCTGTTTTGGGGAACTGGGGACTATTCATTCACCCAGCAATGTCTATTCCTTGGCTGCCTTCTAAGAACAAAGCAAATCATAGCACAGGAACGCAAATCTGTTACTAATCAGAGCCCTTGAGGCCTCAGCAGACAGCCTCCCAGCACTGCAGAGGTGCTGGCTCAGGCCCAAGCAGCCAATCTCAGGTGAGGGATGGTGGGACCCAGGCAAGCTCTTCCCCTCATCCTGATTCCCAAAAGCAAAGCCTGAGCAAAAGTGATTAGGTCCCCAAGATTTGGAAAGGGGGTGTAGGAGAGCTCGTGGCCTGCCTTCTCAGCCTAAAGCCCCACGCTGCCCATCCATGGTCCTGCTAAGGCTGGGCCAACTCCCTGAACTTGCAGGCATCCATCCAACCTTTGAGCCTGGCTTCCAAGGGTCTTCCAGAGTTGGTCCTGGCCCCTCTTATATTAGTTATCTAGTGCTGCTATAACAGAAATATCACAAGTAGATGGCTTTAACTAACAGAAATTTATTCTCACAGACTAGGAGGCTAGAAGCCCAAATTCAGGGCACCAGCTCCAGGGGAAGGCTTTCTCTCTCTGTTGGTTCTGGGGAAAAGTCCTTGTTATCAATCTTCTCCTGGTCTAGGCACATCTCAGTGCAGGAGCCCCAGGTCCAAAGGACACACTCTGTCCTGGTTCTTCACTATTGTTGGTAGGAGGTCCCTCTGTCTTTCCGCTCACTTCTCTCTTATATATCTCAAAAGAGATTGCCTCAAGAGACAACGTAATCTTACAGATTGAGTCCTGTCCATTAACATAACTGCCTCTAGTCCTGCCTCATTAACATCATAGAGGTAGGATTTACAACACACAGGAAAATCACAACAGATGACAAAATGGTGGACAATCATACAATACTGGGAATCATGGCCTAGCCAAGTTGATACACATTTTGGGGGACACCATTCAGTCCATAACATTCCACCCTTTGGCCTCCAAAAATTCATGTCCTTGCCACATATAAAACACATTCACCCCATCATATCATCCCCAAAATCTTAAATCAAATCCAAGTCCAATATACATCCTGGGGCAAAATTCCTCTTCATCTGTGAAATCTAGAATACAAGCTATCTGCTTCCAAAGCTCAATGGTGTATTAGGCACAAGAGAGAAATTTCCATTACAAATGGGAGAAATTGGAGGGAAAAAGGAATCACAGACACCAAGCAAAACAGCAGAACACATTATATTAGCTCTCGAGGCTTGAAAATAATCCTCTGTTCTCTGAGACCATTTAGGCAATGGCCCTGCCCTCCAGACTCTGGATGTTGGCCACACACTCTGGATTCTGGGTGGAGGCCCCTCAGCCCTGGGCTTCAGTTCTGCCTTCCAGGCCCGCTGGAATGGCAACTCTGCTCCCTTGCATCTGCAGCCCCATTTTCCTAGTCCATCTAAGTGGCGATTCTACATCCTTAGCTCCGGCAGGCCCCGTTCTTCTGCCCGTTGGACACGGTAGCCCCAGGCCCCTTCAGCTTTGGGCAGCAGATCTGGCCCCATCCTGCTGGCACTCATGAAAGGTAGCCCCACATTCCAGAACTGAGTTGGTGAAGATCTGACTCTTTGAAACCTAGGAGGCCATGGCCCCACCCTTTGAGACCCCAGAGGTCATGGCTCCACCCTTTGAGACCCCAGAGGACATGGCGCTACCCTTTGAGACTGAGGCAACTCTGCTTCCTATGTTCCTTGTCTCTTCAGCTTCTGCTTCCTAGTTCCTTGACCTCTCAGCCCCTCAGGTCCTTGGGCTGTCCTGCTTCTGCCCTGCTCAGGCAATTGTTCCAAAGCTCTTCGGCTCTACTGATAAGTGCCTGGAGGCACCCCACTCTGCCAGTGTCTTCGTCATCTAGTGCTGCTATAACAGAAATACCACAAGTGGATGGCTTTAACAAAGACAAGTTTATTCTCTCACAGTCCAGTAGGCTAAAAGTCCAAATAGAGGGCACTGGCTCCAGGGGAAGGCTTTCTCTGTTGGCTCTGGAGGAAGGTCCTTGTCATCAGTCTCCCCTTGGTCTAGGAGCTTCTCCGTGCAGAAACCTCAGGTCCAATGGACACACTCTGCTCCTGGCACTGCTTTCTTGGTGGTATGAGGTCCTCATGTAGCTCTGCTCACTTCTCTCTTTTATATCTCAAAAAATCACATCAGATGACAAAATGGTAGACAATCATACAATGCTGGGAATCACGACCCAGCCAAGTTGACAGACATTTTTGGGGGACACAATTCAATCCATGACAGCCAGTGAAGCTCAGCCCAAAGGCACTCAGCTCTTCAGCTCTGTGGGTGGCCTCCCACATCATCTCGCACCAGTCTCCTAGTCCTGCTACCACTGTTTCCCTACTGATGTTCCTCACCATGAGTGCCATCTCTGCTACAGCTCTCCTTATTTCCTTCTGAGTCCTCACCAAAATTGTCTTTGATGTCCATAATTCCACCAACAGTCTCTTAAGGCAATCTAGGCTTTTACTATAAGTCACCTTAAAACTCTTCCAGCCTCTACCATTCACAGTTTCAAAATTGCTTCCACATTTTAGGTATCTGTTAGAGCAGCATCCCACTCTTCTGGCACCAAATTCTGTCTTAGTCATCTATAACACAAATATCACAAGTGGGTGGCTTCAACAAACAGAAAGTTATTCTCTCACAGTATAGGAGGCTAGAAGTCCCTGTAAGGGCTCTGCCAACTCCAGGGATTCACAGGCATCCACCTAACCTTTGGGCCTGGGTTCCATGGGTCTTCTAGAGCTGGCCCTGTTCCCTTCTTCTGGAAACCCTACTTCCAGCCATTCTCAACAACCCATCCTCAGAGCCCAGCTCAGGCAAGAAGTCCTCATTGACAGGGACCATATGTGGGCCATCGCCATGCCTGGGCCCAGATATCAGAGCCCTGCCACGTGACCATCTGTCCTGACGTCCAGGACTTGGTGGGCAAGAAGAAGGGGCAGGGTCTGCATCTAAGTGTCCTGGTCTCACGGCAGCTCCTAGAATGTCCCAGTTTTTACTAAATCCCAGATATGCATTTATATTGTTTCCATTTGCATTTTTCTTCCAAAGGTGACATCCAAGTGGAGGGAACTGTTGGATTCAGGTTCCAGTTCAGATCTTTAAAAGGGTCATGACCAAATGGGATTTGTGTTTTTCCAAGGTCACTTTGGCCAGAGGTGAGATTGGAGGGGGACAGGCTGTTGAAGGCTGCCATAAGGAGGCTAATCCCATGGTTCAGGCTCCATAGGTGGACCCCAAACTAGGACAGGCGACAAGGGGATAGGGAAGGGGGGACCAAATCGAGAGTTATTTCAGAGAGAGAAGGGTCAGTACTTTGTGAGTGACCGACGTGGGAGCCAGGGAAGAGATCAAGAGTGATTCCTGGCGTCCTAGTTCAGAACCAGGTGGTACCTTTTATTGACGTGGAGTTTGAAATAGGAGAGCAGGTATGGGGAAAGGGGTGAGTTGGGTTTGGATACATTGAGTTTGAGATGCCCATGGGATGTCCAGGGGGAGATTTCTAGCAGCAGAAAAAGAAGGAGCGGGGCGGGGGCGGGGGGGGGGATGATCTTTTTGATTGCCTCATATGCATGTGAAATCTGGACGATGAAAAAGGAAGATTGAAGGAGAAGTGATGCATTTAAACTGTGGTATTGGTGAAGAATACTGGGTATATCAAGGGTTGCCAGAAGAACAAACAAATCTGTCCTAGAAGTACAGCCAGAATGCTCTTAGAAGTGAGGACAGCTAGACTTTAACTCACTTACTTTGGACATGTCATCAGGAAAAACCAATCACTAGAAAAGGACATCATGTTTGGTAAAGCGGAGGGTCAATGAAAATGAGGGAAGCCCTCAATGAGATGGATTGACACAGTGGCTGCAATGAGGGGCTCAGACACAGCAACAATTGGGAGGATGCTGCGGGACGGGCAGTGCTTCCTACTGTTATACATGAGGTCGCCATGAGTCAGAGCCAACTCGATGGCAACAACTATAAGTGATCTTTATGATGACTGGTGGAATCCTTCAACCCGGACGGTTCATTCCAGTCTTCCTGATGCCTGGGTAGAGGAAGAAGCAGGAGACCCATGTGTTGCAACATCCCGAGGTGATTTATGGGGAAGGCGTCTTGTATGTTTGTTTCTCAGCACTGCCTTCCAAGAAGGAATCTAAAACCCCACATTCTGATCCTAAGTGTAATTTCCAGGCATTTTCACTGACAACATTTGGTTCCTATTATCAAAAGATACTCACACAGATGTAGCATCAAGATCTTGGCTTCGCTGGATAAAGAAAACAAGATAATCTGAAGGATTGCAGCAACCCTCAGACATTTACGATTCCAAGAAATGGTTGTTGGATTAACTCTGCTCCAATATCCATTTTCCAATGCGTTCCCAGGAGAAAGAAAGCCAGTCGCTTGGTAAATGGAAGGCTATTCATCTGAACTTTCAACCCGGAAGGCCCTATGGGGCTTCGGTGGTGAACTCCTCAGGGGGGAGGACCCCGGAATTTTCCCCTGGTTTCCCCCACCTCCACTTAAGTCCAAGCACATGGGCAGTGCCAAATAAGGGTTTGTTAACTGCATAAAGAAACAGCTGAGTGCCACAAATTGGCACGTACTAGTTTTCCTCATTCAGCTTTTCCTTCTGGGGTTCTGAGGGCTTACTTAAGGGGAGTGGTGGCTTTGCTAAGACAGAAATGAAAAAATATTTATATGGAATTAATGTTCTGAACTTGAATAGAGTTAAATTCTGTATTAGTGATTTTGGGCCCTCCCAAATAACATCACTGGCATAGAGTACTATATGGTATGCTTATGAGCCCCAGGTATCCCCAAAGTGTATTGTCACGTAACGATAAAAAAAAACTTATTAAGCTCCTCTATGTGCCAAGCACCTTAATAAATTTTCTCATTTAATTCTCAAAACAATACTGGAATGATGATATGCTGATTAGCCTCATTTTATAGATGAAGAAACTTGGCCTTGGGAAGCGTAGTTCATTGTTCCAGGGCATCAGCTAGCGAGAGGCAGAGGTGGTATTTGAGCCCAGGGACCGTGACACCACAGTTAACCACGGTTTTCAAGGGCTTCTGAGCACCAGCGGTGAGCCAGGCACCAAATGGGCCTTTAACCCAGTGCCGTCGAGTCAATTCCGACTCACAGTGACCCTATAGGACAGAGTAGAATTGCCCCATAGAGTTTCCAAGGAGCGCCTGGTGGATTCGAACTGCTGACCCTTTGGTTAGCAGCTATAACACTTAACCACTATGCCACCAAGGTTTCCCTAAATGGGCCTTTATGTCATTCAGTTACTTACTTCCTCTCATGGGTTGAGTTGTGGCCACCAAAAAAAGATATGTACCCGTGCACACGATTTTGTCTGCAAACAGGGTCCTTGCAGATGTAATCCGTTAGCATCAGGTCAGACTGGAGTGGGGTAGGTCCTAATCCCATCTAAAAACAAAACAAAACCAAAATCTGTTGTGGAGTCAATTCTGACTCATAAAGACCCTGTAGAACAGGGTAGAACTGCCCCACAGGGCTACCAAGGAGCCTCTGGTAGATTTGAACTGCCAACCTCCTGGTTAGCAGCCAAGTTCTTAACCACTGTGCCACCAGGGCTCTGATCCCATCTAAGTGGTGTCCTTATGAAAGAGGGGAAGACACATGGACAGAGGGAAGATAGCTATGTGACAGCAAAGCAGAGATTAGAGTGATGGGTCTACAAAGCAAGGACACTGGCCATCAGCAAGGACGCCAGCCATCAGCAGGATTTGGGAGAGAAGCATGGAACAGATTCTCCCTCAGAGTCTCAGAAGGAATCAACACCACCAACACCCTGATTAGGACTCCCGGCCTCAGAACTGTGGAACTATGAGCTTCTATTCTTACAAGCACCCAGTTTGTGGTAATTTGTCACAGCCTAACCCTGGAACACCAGGGCACTACTCTTGGTAACCCTGTGAGGTGGGTCAGTGTTATTATCCCCATTTTACAGCTAGGGAAACTGAGCCTCACAGAGGTTAAGCCATCTGTCTGACGTCACCCTAAGCGGAGGAGCCTGAACCCAGTTACAAGCCAACCTGCTCATTTGTTTCCCTCTATGTGTCCCAGGGAGCCCTGGTGGTGTAGTGGTTAAGAGCTACGGTCGGCAGTTAGAATCCACCAGCTGTTTCTGGGAAACACTATGGGGCAGTTCTACTCTGTCCTATAGAGTCGCTATGAGTCAGAATTGACTCGATGGCAACGGGTGTGTTAAGTGTCCCAGAGTTCCATGCCTTCTGCTGCAGCCCCCCGCCTCCACCTTTGCACAGGGCTAGACAGGCTCAGCCAGACAACAGATCTCCATCGGTCCCCACTGGGGACCCAGGCTCAGACCCTGGAGCCTCCTGGCGTCAGTGCAGCGGTGATTGTGCCAGACATGGTTCTGGAAAACCCGGAGAGGAGGCAGGAGAGACCAGATCCGGTGTAGCTCATTCCACGCGCGTGACCGAAGCGCAGATCCGAAGACCCAGCGCATTCCTCTCCACAGCCACGCGGGGCTCATCTTGCGCACACGGCTGCATGAAAGGAACTGAGAGATGCATCGGATTCTTCCCTCCCTCTGGGGCTCGCCTGCTGAGGGGGAAGTTCAGGGTCAGATTTGCAGCCCACGAATGAGGACTGGGGCGCTGACAGCTGCGGGGGGCCCCTCGGAGAGCAGTCAGTGGCATTAAGTACATTCACCATGTTGTGCGACCATCACCACCATCCACCTCCAGAACTTTTCATCACCCCAAACAAAAACTCTGCACCCACCGAGCTCCCTTTCCTCTCCTCCCCAGCCCTGGTGACCACCAGTGTACTTAGGTCTCTGTGCATTTGCCTATTCTAGATATTTCACTTAGGTGGGATCACCTATGTGAAATATCTAGAATAGATATTTTTGTGTCTGGCCTATTTCATTCAACATAATGTTTTCCAAGTTCATCCATGTTGTAGCATGTATCAGGACACCTCCTCCCACTTGGCACGCTCTAGTCTCCAAATCAAGGTCAGCTTCCCAAGAACCCCAACAGTGACACCTGGTCACCCTTCCTAAAACCCCTCCCCAAACACACACTACCCCCCTCCTCCTCCCTTTAGCACCTACCATCACCTACATACATCCAAATCCAAACCCGTTGCCGTCAAGTTGATTCCGACTCACAGTGACCCTTAAAGGACAGAGTAGAACTAACTGCCCCACAGAGTTTCCAAGGCTGTAATCTTTCCAGAAGCAGACAACATCTTGTGACAACATCTTTCTCCTGCTTGGTTAGCAGCTGAGCACTTAACCACTGTGCCACCCTACATACATAGGTTTTCCGTATACACCTTGTTACTGTCTCTCCTCCCCCCAGGATGTGAGCCCCACAAGGACTGGGATTTGTTTGTTTTTGTAATTCTATTGCCCAAAACAGTTTCCAAGCATTTCAAACAGTTTCCAAGCATTTCCAAGGGTTTCGAAGCATCCAAGCAAAACTGACTGAATGAAGGAGGGGCTGAACAGCCTCATCACCCTTGACGTGTGGTCAGCAAAATCCTCCACATCCTTTTGGCACCATCTGTCGACTCTGACATTCTGACTTGGTGTGATTGCCTTGAGCAACCTGACTGTGGACAGTGAATCACTGTTAGATTTCATTTTGCTGCACTCTGGGTTGTGTGGGCCCCCGACGCCAGCTCTAATCATCTGAAGACCTGAAGAGTATGTTTGTTTTGTTTTTGAGAGCATATTTTTTAAAAGCTTTATTCAAGTAACCACTAAAGATGCTTGATGGAACAAAGCAGCTCTCCTAGATGTCAGCACAACTGGATTAAACCAAAAGCAAAGATATTTCTTGAATACAACCAAATGCTTCGAAGGCCAGAGTAGCAGGAGCAGGGATCTGGGGACCATGGTTTCAGGGAACATCTAGGTCAATCGGCATAGCAAAACGTATTAAGAAAACATTCTGCATCCCACTTTGGTAAGTGGTGTCTGGGGTCTTAAAAACTAGCAAGCAGCCATCTAAGATGCATCAATTGGTCTCAACCCACATGGACCAAAGAAGAATGAAGAACACCAAAGACACAAGGTAATTATGAGCCCAAGAGACAGAAAGGGCCACATAAATCAGAGACTACATCAGCCTGAGACCAGAGGAACTACATGGTACCCGGCTACAACAAATGACTGCCCTGATACACAACAGAGAACCCCTGAGGGAGCAGGAGAGCAGTGGGATGAAGACCCCAAATTCTCGTAAAAAGACCAGACTTAATGATCTGACTGAGACCAGAAGGATCCTGGATGTCATGGTCCCCAAACCTTCTGTTAGCCCAAGACTGGAACCATTCCCCAAAACTTTTTTTTTTTTATAAGACAGAAAATGATACTGGTGAGGAGCGAGCTTCTTGGCTCAAGTAGACACATGAGACTATGTGGGCAGCTCCTGTCTGGAGGAGAGATGAGAAGGCAGAGGGAGACAGGAGCTGGCTGAACGAATACGGGGAATACAGGGTGGAGAGAAGGAGTGTGCTGTCTCATTAGGGGGAGAGCAACTAGGAGTACACAGCAAGGTGTATATAAATTTTTGTGTGACAGACCAACTTGATTTGTAAACTTTCACTTAAAGCACAATAAAAAATAAATAAATAAAAACAGCTCTCCTAGCCATCACTTCTCCCATGAACCTCTTCAACAGCCCCTTACCTGGCCTCCTGCCTCCAGCCTTGTCCCTCAGGAGCACACCCAGTAGAGCTCCATAGACTCAAGCACAAACTCCCTGGCCTGGCCCCAGTACCAGCTGAGAGCCCAGCCTCAGCACAGCAGCCTGGGCTCGGCCACAGGCCACTCTTGAAGCCATGGAATTCACCATTCATACCTTCATCTACACTCTTCAGTCTTCCTCCACTGTTCCTTTTGTTGTTGTTAACTGTCACAGAATTGGCTCTGACTCTTGGTGACTTTACATATAACAGAACCAAGCATTGCCTGTTCCTGGGCCATTTTCATGATCGTTGGTATGTTTCAGTCCATGGTTGTGGCCTTTGTGTCAATCCATCTCATGGAGGGTTGTCCTCATTTTCACTGGCCCTCTACTTTACCGACCATGATGTCCTTTTCGAGAGACTTTCTTAATGACATGTCCAAAGTAAGCTAGCCAAAGTTTTGCCTTCCTCACTTTTAATAAGCATTCTGGTTGTACTTCTTCGAAGGCAGATCTCTTCGTTCATTTGGCGGTTCATGGCATATTCAGTATTCTTTGCCAACACCATGGCATTGTTGCAGGGTTGACTATTCCTTTTAGTCAGCGTGTATTTAACATTCTGTGTCATTCTTCAAGGTAATAGTCTATGCATCTTTCAAGGCCCGAGTCAAATATCACCTTTTCTTTGATGCTGTCTTTAATCTGCTTCTGGGCATGATCCGTATTCGAGCAGTATTCATAGTCCATCTGTGAGCACATACATCATTTTATTTTCTTAACGACATTTTTGCAGAGTAGCTCCTATCGATATCTCTCCATTTTACAGATGAGGAGACTGAGGCTCAAGTTCTTTAAGAAAGTGGTGAAAGCTGAATTTAAAGCCAGGTCTGCCTGTCCCTAGGTCCTGTGTCTTCCCCACCATGCCACCCACCATCTTCTGCATTCCCCCTCTTTATCGTAGCTCCAAGCGGTTAAGAACTACCGCTGCTAACCATAAGGTTGGCAGCTTCAATCCACCAGCCACTCCTTAGACACCCTATGGGGCGGCTCTACTCTGTCCTATAAGGTCGCTGTGAGTCGGAATGGGCTCCACAGCAATGGGTTTGGGTTTGCTTCTCACGGCAGCGCCCCCTGTTGGGCAGGGAGCCCAGTCAGAAACAGGGCCTTGCTCATCCCTAAGACCTCACTCATCATTGGCCCCAGAAAATGTTTGCTAAATGAACAAAATAACCATGACTACACCATTCACTGTAGAGAGTGGAATCGTAAGGGAAGACTGTTTGACCCAGGGGTTCTCCCAACCAGAAATCTTCCCACCTTCCCTGTCCTCATCTCCTCCAGGGCCAAGCCCCTGTGGCACTCTCAGAGCGAGACCCCCCAGGCTGTCTATCTTGAGCCACCATGTCTGGGGGATTTGAGCTAAGAGGTAGGCAGGGTGCTCTCTGCCCACCTGCTGGGCTTAGGAAGTGGAATCTCAGTGAGTTGGGGATGGCAGAGTTGTCACTCACAGTGTCTGTCTGCTTCTGAGTATACAATGCTGGAAGGGTCTTCTAGGCCCCTAAATCCACTCCATCTGTGCGCAAGATGTCACAGGAAACTCAAGCTGGGGTGAGGTGATAGGGAGAGGAAGCCTGCCTTTATAGAGCTGACCTGCATTTTCTCATCTGGACCCTGGATGGTGGGTGAGGGGTCCTGGGATGGCGAGCCTGCGGGTGGAGCTGAGGGCTCATTCCAAGGCAGATTGGGGTGCAGGGGCTTTGCACACCCCCAACCCAGCCCACAGGACAAACTTCCTGTCGTGAATAAAGTAAAGCCTCTGCCCTTTTATGGAGCTTACATTCTAGCAGAGAAGACAAACAATTAGCATACGTATACTATGGCCTACGATCAGTGCCATGGAGAAAAAAAAAGTGGGTGGGGGGAGTGTGTGGAGGAGGAGACGGATAATTTCTTTTATAAGGTTCAGCACAAAGCTGGTTCCTATGAGGCGGAGGTTAAAGATGACCCAAATGTCTAACGTTTCCAAGCTGCTGCCCCACTCCATCATCTCTAACATCAGCTACTCCCTCTCCCCTCAGTAATCTCCCTCCCATCTCTGGTTCCGTAATTCCCTGTAACATCTCACAGAACTCACGGACCATATAAAGGAGGCTGGTGAGTTCCAAATTCGTGGGTCAGGCATAGACTTCTCCCTGGCCCTCAGTCTCTGCACAAAGGCACTCAGCTTTTTTGCTCTGTAGGCTGGGAAGCCCATGGCACCATCTCCTTCAGGTCTCTCCTTCCTTGGTGGTGGGCTCCCCCTCTCCACTCTGGAATTAGCTCTCTTTTAAGGCAAAACTGACCAGTCCCTTGGTAGGGAGCAGCTACCCTATCACACCTGGGTGGGAGTTACAAGACCATGGCTAGAAAGACCACACACAAAAGTAATGAATCCACCCCAAGGAAGGAGGTTCCCATTTCCAACAGGGATCAGGAAAGGACCACACGGAGAAGGTAACTTTTGAGCTGAGTTATCTAGTACTGCTATAATAGAAACAGTATAAGTGGATGGCTTCAACAAACAGAAATTTATCTTCTCACAGTCTAGGAGGCTAGAAGTCTGAATTCAGGGTGCCGGCTCTAGGGGAAGTCTTTCTCCCTCTGTCAGCTCTGGGGGAGGGTCCTTGTCTCTTCTGAGCTTCTGTTCCTTGGCTCCTTGGTGATCTTCATGTCGCTTGACATCTATCTTCCCCTGATCTGTGCTTACTTGCTTAATCTGCTTTTATATCTCAAAAGAGATTGATTTAAGACAAACCCTACCCTGGTGCTGCCTCATTAACGTAACAAAGAAAACCCATTCCCAGATGGGATTATAACCACAGGTATATTAAAAAAAAAAAAAAACCCATTGCTGACAAGTTGATTCTGACTCATAGCGACCCTGCAGGACAGAGTAGAACTGCCCCATATGGTTTCCAAGGAGCGCCTGATGGATTTGAACTGCCGACCTCTTGGTTAACAGCCGTAGCTCTTAACCACTATGCGCCACCCAGGTTTCTGACAATGGGTATAGGGGTTAGGATTTACCATGCATATTTTTTTATGAGGACACAATTCAAACCATAACAGTGGGCAAGAGAAGAAGCAGGGACACCAGTGACAAAGCCAGGAGGTAGTGGCTTGGGCCAAGGTGGTAGCTGTGAAGGTAGCAAGAAGCAGACAGGATTTTTTATACATTTTGAAGCTTGGCTGACAGGGTTTGCTGAGAGGTTGGATGTGGGAGGTAAGACAGTAAACTCAAGGATGAGTCTGATGTTTTTGACAACCAGAAGAATGGGGTCGCCATTAACTGAGACAGGGAAGACTTGGGAGGGACAAACTGGAGTTTGAAGGAAATCAGGAGTTCTGTTTGGACATGTTAATTCTGATTGTCTATTAGACACCCAGAGTCCATGGGGAGTGCAAAGGTTTAATGCACTTGGCTGCTAACCGAAGGTTAGAGGTTTGAGTCCACCCAGGAGGAAAGGCTTAGCGATCTACTTTTGAGAAAAAAAAATCCTTGAAAACCATGCGGAGCACAGTTCTACTCTGACACACATGGGGTTTCCATGAGTCAGGGTCAACAGCATGGCGACTTTTTTTTTTAAGTATAAGCAGCCTATGACTGGATTTTTTTTTAATAGCCAGTCTGTGCAGAGACAGGTGATGAAGCAAACAGAGCAAAATATTAATTGTACAACCTAGGTGGTAGGTGTGGGAGCATACTGCACGCTTCTTTCAACTCTTCAGTGTACTTGAAATTTTTCAGAAAAAAGATGTTGGGAAAAAATTAAAACAAAACAATACGAGCCCTCCTGAGGAGACATTGTAAAACCGCAGTGGGCCATTCAGAGGGCAGCAATGGAGAGCGAGCGAGCGGTCCACATCCGGGCCTTGGCTGTGCCTTCCAGCCCTTTGTCAATCATTTTTACCTGCTTCCTCTTGGCAAAATGATGAAAACAACATCTGGCAGAATGAATGTGCAAGAATGTGCCCCCAGACAAGACCTGCCACCTGGTAGTTTGATAAACACAAAAAACAACAACAGCAAAAGTCGCCATGGGTTTGCATTCAGCTGATAGCCTAAAGGTTGGTGGTTTGAATCCACCCGGCGACTTCCATTAGATTACAGCCTGTGGAGTGGCCCCGCCCTGGAACACCTGGGTTGCCATGAGTCAGGCTCGACTTGATGGCCGCTAATAACAACAACCTTTACAGAAGCAGATCGCCAAGTCTTTCTTCTGTGACACTGCTGGGTAGGTTGGAACCGCCAGCCTTTAGGTTAGAAGACAATGCAAACCCGTAGAGCAAATGCGTAGTTAGGTAATTGTCCTGCCACTGAAGAGCCACTGGGAATGAGTTGTGTGGCTAGTCACCAGCAGAGGGCGCACTTAAAACATGCAAGTGTCCAGAGTTCTCAGGCCTGGCCTTCCTTTAGGACTGTTTTTTGTCAGGATGCAGAATTCAGAGTTAGAGCAAGTCCCTCTCTGACTTGTGCCCACGATTCTAGGCATATAGACATATGATTGACAGCTTCAGTGGCTCCCAGCTCTGTCCCCGCCTGGCCTGTCCCCCCCTGCTGTCCTCTGCAAGGACCGTTTCTGTGTCTCCCACTGGACGGTGGGAGGGCCCAGCCGCTTTGTAGGAAAAAAAGACCTGGCTATCTGCTCCCATAAAGATTACAGCCTACCCCTAGACACACTTTTAACTCAGTACTGAAGTCACTCCTGAGGTTCAGCCTCCAGACAAAGGTTAGACAGGCCCATATAACAAAACGAGGCTAAACAGACACACCAGCTCAGGGCAAGGACGAGAAGGTGGGAGGGGACAGGAAAGCTGGTAAAGGGGAACTGAAGGTTGAGAAGGGGAGAGTGTTGACATGTCGTGGGGTTTGCAACCAATGTCACAAAACAATATGTGGATTGTTTAATGAGAAACTAATTTGCTCTGTAGACTTTCATCTAAAATAATATTTCATCTAAAGTAAAAAAAAAAAAAAAGTGGGATTACAGTTTAGGAAACCTTATGGGGCGGCTCTACAGGGTTGCTATGAGTCGGAGCCGTCTTAGTGGCACACAACAACAACATGGGCTGTCAATCTCCCATCATCGGTAGCTTTAGAAAGGGACCAGTGCTCCCAGCGGGATTATCCCTGGAGGCAAGGGGCCTGAGGGCCCTGCTATTTCCTCCCAGTCCCTTCCCCAAAGGGAGTGGCCTTGTCACTGTCAATCACTCTGAGAATGGGCAGGCAGCTCTTGCTCAGAAAAAAACGAGGGTATGAGGCCGGCTGAGAGTGGAGGAGAGGGAGGCTTCTCCTTTCTCGTACTTGCTCTCATGGCCCTGGACTCTGTGGGCTGACCTGTTTGAGCTCGTTCCAGCCTGGGCGGTTGGGGGGGAGGGCTTCCCTCGGACACTGGCAGGAGGAGCGGGATCTAGAGAGGAAGCGCTCTAGAAAGCACCCCAGAATGGGCCTTGGCGGCCTGCGGAGGGGCTTGGGTGGCCTGTGGAGGGGCTCGGGTGGCTCATAGAGGGGCCTGGGAGGTCCCATGGAGGGGCCCGGGCCCTGCTTGCCTTGGCATGGGTCTCCTTTCGGTTTCCTGGTCCTTTAGCAATGTTTTGATCAGTTACAACAGATCCCACCTGCTCCAGAGAACCCAGGTGAAGTCTTAGTCCACTCATGGGCCGGAGGGATGAACAGGGCCGCAGGGTTCCCTGAGGATGGCGCAGGGTGGCAGCAACAGGTCCCTGGTCCCAGAACTGCAGGGCACACAGAGGCATGGGCTGGCAGAGGTCAGAGATTCTGGGCCAGGGGAAGGCCGAGGTCTGGGGTGAAGTGCGAAACTCCAAATCTCCAGGTCCTTTTCACACTACCGTCAGGCTCCAGGCCGAGCAGAGCATTCTCAAAGGACAGGCCTCCCAGGCACATCTCCACACCTCTGCCTCTGCAGGGTCTTGTCGTGACAGGACCCGCAGGTCAATCGCCTTCACAACTACAGGGTCAAGAATGGCCCGGCCATCCTGGTGCCTTCAGCAATGGGAGCGTCACGTTCCTGTCACCGGGTTCCGGGTCCGCAAGCAGCAGTGGTGGTGGTGTAATTGCAGAAAATGCGTTTGCTAACAGGCTTGAGTTCAAGTCAGGGGGTGCCTTGCAGGCCTCCTTAGCTGCTTAAAGCGGCAGAAATGCCACTGGGGCTCCATGAATGCAGGCCGAGTGGGGAGGCTCCTCACATATCGGCCTGGAAAACGCAGATGAAACCTCTGCTCTCTGAGTTTCTGTGGAGGGTGAGGAACAAAACTTGGAAATGGATATGGGATGGTCGCGCAACGTGATGAATTAACGTCACTGAGTTACACATGAAAATGGCTGAAATGGCCAATGTTTTATATATGTCACCACAATAAAATTTTTTTAAAAAAGATTGTTTTCAACAACAAGAGCCCCTGTTCTGCAGGGTGGTGGGGCTAGCTGAAAGATCAATTGCTGGAGACCCCTGGTTGGAGCCCCAAACACAGCAGGTGCTCATAAACCCTCTCCCGCTCGCTGCTCCTGGCCTCCCTGACCAGCAGGTGGCGCAAGTGAGCAGAACATCTGGATCCACCCGCCCCAAGCTGTGGGTGGCATTACTGGGTGAACTCTGGATTTGAACCGTGTCCCTGGCTTGGTCATTTGTTCAGTTGTTTCGCCATCCTGGCAGCGTGTGCGGGTCTGGATCCAGAGGGAGGCAATAAAGTTTGTCTTCAGAGCTTGTCTCTTTTGGCAGCCCCAGGTGGCCCCAGCCCACCTCCTCCCTCTGCTGTGGGAGCCTCCTCTCTGAACCATGCCCACCTGGCCTGCCCCTGCTCTGTGAAAACTCTTTATGAGGTCCCCTTCGCCTTTGGATCAAGTCCAGGTCCTCCTTGATCAGGCCTGGCCTATTTCTCAAGCCTTGGCTGCAGTCCCCTCCCCAAATCCTGTATCCCAACCACAGCAGATAATGTCTCCGATCTCACAGTCTCTGTAATACGCCAGGGCCTTTGCTTACGCTGGCTGTAGTGCCACCTGGAAAAATCCTGCCAATCCTCACGCTCACATCAAGTGCCAGCCAGGGAAGGGGGACGAGCGTGGGAGAACAAGGTTTGGGTTTAGGTGGAGAGGGAAGGCTAGAGTGCCACCAAGAGCTGCCACTGTCACTGGCCCTGTGCATATGGTCTGTATATGTGTACACCTATATATATGCACGTGCATGTATGCACAAGAAGTAAACTTCTGCTTTGCCAAAGCCACTGTTACCCTGGGTCTCCATCACTGGGAGTCAACGGAGTGGTCGAGAGACAAGCTCCCTGCGTTCAAATTCCAGCTCCACCATTTCCTCGTGTGACCTTGGGCAAGCCATCTACCGTGTCTGTAACTCAGGTTCTTCCTCTGAATATGTGAGTAAAAACCCACCACTGAATCCATACATTTGTGGTCAACTGATTCCCCCATTCGCTGGGGAAGGAAGAGTCTCTTTAACAAATGGCGCTGGGAAAACTGGATTTCCACGTGCGGAAGAACGAAACAGGATCCAAGCTCACGTCACACACAAGAGCCAATTCAAAATGGATCAAGGCCCTAAATGTGAAAACCAAAACCATAAAATCCTTAGATGAAAACCCAGGGGCAAAGACATGAGACCTAGTTTGTCACGCTGTGTTATCAGACATGACAACAAAAGCGTGAGTGGCAAAAGACAAAATAGACAAATGGGACCTCGTAAAAATGAAATGCTTCTGTTCATTGAAGGACATTATCAACAAAGTGAAGAAACAGCCTACAGACTGGGAGAAAATTTTCCAGAGTCACGTATCTGGTGAGGGTCTAATATCCGAAAACATCGCTGGCTGACATGAGAATTAAATCAGTGAATTCCACTTCAAGAGGCAAGAATGACACCTTGAACACACTGAAACCAAAAAGCCTGCTGCCATCGGGTTGATTCCGACTCACAGCAATGCTGTAGGACAGAGTAGAACTGCCCCATAGGGTTTCCAAGGAGCTGCTGGTGGATTCGAACTGCTAACCTGTTGCTTAGCAGCAGAGCTCTTAACTGTTGTGCCACCAGGGCTCCTGCACATATTGTTGATGTTGTTAGGTGCTGTCGAGTTGGTTCTGACTCATAGTGACCCCATGTACGACAGAAGGAAACACTACCCAGCCTGCACCATCCTCACAATTGTTATGTTTGAGCTCATCGTTGCAGCCACTGTGTCAGTCCATCTCATTGAGGGTCTTCCTCTTTTTCACGGACCCTCTACTTTACCAAACACATATTTAGCACTCATAATGTTAGCTATCGCAGCAGTTGAACCTGGAGTCTAAGGAAGACACAGACTCAGCTCAAATGCCACTTTCGCTCCGTAACTGACCCTAGTGGGGCCGTGGCTGCTCCGTCCTGTCTGCGGCACCCAGAGCGCAGTAGGTGTGCTGGAGACGTTCACTGAATGGAAACGATCGTTCCTCATAGAATCTCAACCGAGAGGTTTAATGAATGTCCCCTCCACGGCGGAAACACAAAGTGAACGAGTTAGCTCCTTCTGAACCAAGGAGTTGCGTTTTTCGTTTCTTTTTTTTTTTTTTTAATAAATACGACTCTTTAAGGTTGTCCCATTTTACACATAAGTCATTCAGAGGTGAACGAGGGTGTCTTTTTCGTTATCGACTGCTGGTATTAAATTGTGAGAAATAGTCTCCTGTGGGATTGTTTGTATAGACTTCTTTCATGTAGTTTTTCCTGACAGGAAAACAAAAGGAGGAAAAAGAAGTCAGCATTGAGTGCACTTCCCAAACTTTCTTTTTTTTTGACAAAATAAAGGCAACAAACTTCATATTAGTGTGTCGCCTCCAGGACCGTTGTTGCTAGTTGCCGCTGAGTCAGTTCTGACTCGCAGAGTTCTGACTCGCAGTGACCCCGAGTGACACAGTAGAACGGTCCCATGGGGTTAAATCTTTATGGAAGCAGACTGCCACATCTTTCTCCTGTGGAGGGCTGGGGGGTTTGAACTGACAACCTTTTGGTTAGCAGCCAAGCACTTAACCACTGCGCCACCAGGGCTCCTTGAGTTCAAGCCAAGAGCTTGATAAATAAGTAAATAGATCCCATTGCCGTGAGGTCAGTTCCGACTCATAGGGACCCTTGGTAAAAAAGTAATGTATTTTTTAGTTACAAGTTCTTTTATTTATCTGCATTTGACACTGGAACTGGGGTCCTGTCTCTAATAAGAAAGCAACTCCAGGCTTGCTCTTGGCAGCCCCTTCCCCCAGACTGTGGGCTAGCACTGCCTCCTCCTCCATGTCTCAGCCACGGAGCCTCCTCCAGGAAGCCCTCCAGGCTCCCCCAGGCCAATGCAATGCCCCTCCCCTGGGGCTTCTGATGACTCTGTGTGCCCTATCAGCATACCCAATGTTCGCAGCATCCACTCTTCTGACCTGTCTGTCCACGCCCCTGGCCCCCGCCCCCACTCACCGCAGATGCTGCTCCTGGGCCAAGATGTGGTTGGTGTTGTCCAGTGCCCTCCGAAGCTCACGAAGCTGCCGCTGCTGCTGCCGCTCAAACAGCAGGGTGGCCCGAGCCTTCTGGATGCGCTGCCGGTCCCAGTCCATGTCTCGCTGGCGCTCCTCTTCCTGGAGCCTCTGGAGGGAGGACAGCCGACTCACTACCTTTCCCAGGGAGCCCACGGGCAAGGCAAGGAGTCCAGGCCTACCATTTCACAGGTGGGGAAACTGAGGCTCCAGAGGGAGGTAGGGGGCCAAGGTCATGCAGGAAGTCAGAGGTGACCCCTGAAACTGTCACACTGCAGGGGCCAGGCTGCTATATTACAGGGGCCAAGCTGTCATACTGCAGGGGCCAGGCTGCTATATTACAGGGGCCAAGCTGTCAGGCTGCAGGGTCCAAGCTGTCATACTGCAGGGGCCAAGCTGTCATACTGCAGGGGCCAAGCTGTCATATTGCAGGGGCCAAGCTGTCATGCTACAGGGTCCAAGCTGTCATACTGCAAGGGCCAAGCTGTCATACTGCAGGGGCCAAGCTGCCTCCCACACTGAGGGCTGCTGGTCCTCTTCTGCCTGAGGGCAGCAGGGACCAGTTCCAACCCCACAGTGCCCCCGGCTGTGACTGCAGGCAACATGGGGTCTGCCACGTCAGGCCTCCGCGGTCGCCCTGGCTTGGTTAGCAGATACCATGGGGCCCGGACGCTCACAGTGGGCTGCTGCTCCACGGTGATGCCGCAGCCCCACCCACCATCCACTGGTCATGACCTTGGGGGTAGCCCCTGCCTGGCCCATCCCTCTTTGCATTCAGACCCCTTGATAAAACCTGCTGCACCCTAAAAGGCCCCTGGGTTGGTGCCGAGTGGGATCAGTTTTATCAGCCATCCTGAGTGTGAATTCCTCCCTGGTGGCGCAGTGGTTAAGAGCTCTGCTGCTAACCAAAAGGCCTGCAGTTTGAATCCATCAGCTGCTCCTTGGAAACCCTATGAGGCAATTCTACTCTGTCCTCTAGGGTTGCTGAGTCAGAATCGACTCAAAGGCAATGGGTTTGGTTTTTTTCTTTTCTTTTTTTGGTTTTTCTCCTGAAGAGCAACAGGAAACAGAGGGGCGGGGCCAGGGCCACAGATAAGTTCCCCTCCTCCAGGCCTTGGATCTTAGAGTAGGCTCCTCCCTCCAGCCAGGGCTAGGGGTGTCCAGTGGCCCAGCAGGTCTGCAGGGACAGGCTGGCAGAGGCCCAGCCCCCAGGGATGGGAAGGCAGGCTGGGGCTTGGCTTTGCCACTTCCAGGGCCAGCCACGTGGCTCCTGTGAACCTCAGTTTCCTCACCTGTACACTGGGCTGCTCCCAGGTGCCCTGTATCGTCACACAGGTGCTTTGGACAAGAATGTGGAACCAAGTGGAGCATGATCTCAATTTCCCAAATGATCTCCACGCACAGGAAGAGGCCCCTCCTCGGATCTCTGCTCAAGCGTCACTTCTCACGCACCCCCAGCACTCCCCTCCCCTCTGCCTAGCTTTGCTTTGCTCCCTGTGGCCCGCGGCATCCTACGCTGGTGATGCCAGCTTCCCCCTCCCTGCGCTAGCCTAGCGTAAGCTCCCGAGGGGGCTAGGACAATCGCCAGGTGGGCAGGGGCTCTGCTGGGACTGAGGGGCAGCCACCAGCTTCTCCTGGCCTTGCTGCTTCTGAACGAGGCGCGTCTGCTCCAGCTGGTCTTGGCTCATGCCCTTCCAGCGGTCGGGGACCACGCGGTGGGGCCCGAAGGAGCTGGCCGCCTGCTGTGGGTTCTCCGAGAGCAGGTCCCCGCGCAGCAGGCTGGAGATCTCGGTCAGGTTGGCCTCTTGCTCCTGTTTTTTCTCCCACTTTCTCCTTGCTGCTGACTCTAGAGCCTACGCAGAAGAAGACATTAGGGAAGACATTCCAAGCGACCTGAAGGAGGCTCAGGGGCACAGGTCGGGCAAATCTCACAGGTGGCCCTGGGGGGAAGAATGCTCTCGGGCAGCTGGGGTATGGGTGGGTGGGTTGACTTAGACCCCTGGCTGCCTGGGTGATGGTGGGTGGGGTAGGCTGGAAGGAGGGGATTGCCACTCATCAAGTGGGCGTGTAAGACCTACTGGTCTTTGTCGGCACCAATTTTCCAAAGTGGAAGCTGCCTTTTCCCGTTAGGCTACCACCTCCCCATTGGCTTGGCCCCAGCCCAGACGAGGGCTCTGTGCCCCTGCCTGTGGTCTTGGTAACCGCTGGACATCCATGGGCCACAAAGAACACCCAGCAGCATGATTCACAAGAGGTGACTTCTAAAAGGTGGCAGACACTGTCACGCAATGCTGCTGGTACACTTCAGTCAAAGATAAACCCCCAGTCGAGTCCTCCTCAAGTGGGGGCAGTGAGTGCTGTGTGACCTGGAGCAAGCCGCCTGCTCTCTCTGGGCTGCGGTCATTTCTCTGTAATGTCAGGCACGGTTAGGAGAGGTTGTTGGTGCACCACTGCCCCCTAAAACTGAGGGAACAGAGCCCTTGGCGAGGCGCCCGGCGCCCCGCAGGTGCCCACAGGAGGCCAGCTCCACGGTGTTACGTAAGAACATGCTCTGTAGCTGGGCGGGCCCTGATTCAAGTCCTGGACTTGCCACTCGGGACTCGGTGCCCCTGAGAAAGCCAGTTCACCCCTCCGGGCCTGTTCCTGTATAAAGTGGGTTAATCACACCTCTCTGGTGGGGTTGTTGAGATAGTGACCAGTAACAGTGGTGAAGTGTGGATAGGGTTAAAGGTAATGGCTGTCATGGGTGTGAAACCTCTAGGACAGGCAAGTCTAAAGAGACCAAAGTTTATTGTTAGTGGCTATTTTTATCAGGGTGGGGAAACCCTGGTGGTGTAGTGGTTAAGTGCTACGGCTGCTAACCAAAAGATCGGCAATTCAAATCCATCAGTCCTCCTTGGAATCCCTAGGGGCGGTTCTATCCTGTCCTATAAGGTCGCTATGAGTTGGAATTGACTCGCCAGCAGTAGGTTTTGGTTTTATGGGGTGGGGGGGGAAGGGGACTTGCTGCTTAGAGGACACCAAGCTGCTGTTAAGGGTGATGGAAAAATCTGGAAATGGATGATGGTCATGGCTAAACAACTAACGTCACCGCATTGTGCAGGTGAGGAGTGAAGTGGCAAACAATCTGTTACGTGTGTATATTTACCACAATGACAACAGGAACGGCTGGCACTTCCCGAGTCCTGTTCTAAGCATATTCCATGCTTTGTTGTTGCTGCTGGCTGTTGTGGAGTCCATCCCGGCTCAGGGCAGCTCCGTGTGTGCAGCGTAGAACTGCTCCACAGGATTTCCAAGGCCATGACCTTTCGGAAGTAGATTGCCAGGCCTGTCTTCCGAGGCGCCTCTGGGTGGGTTCAAACCAGCAGTCTCTCAGCTAGTTGTCGAGTGCTTAACCATTTGCGCCACGCAGCGACTCCTATCACATGTCTTTAATTCTCTCAGCACCTGGGCGAGCGAGTGTGGCAGTCGTTACCGCCGATCACTAAGTAGTGCCAGAACTGCCCTTCTCTCCCTGCCCGCGCTGAGAGGCCGCAAGGCCATGTGCCTTATCTGGCCAACGAAATGAGAGGGGAAGTGAAGGGCCTCGCTGCTGGGAGGGAGCTGTAGGAGCCAGCGTGGAACTGGCTGCCCTCCACCTATTTGCAGATGGACTCCTTTAGATGGTAGCTGCTCTGTCCCAGGGTGTGGGGTCCAGAGCGAGTAAGACAGGGAGCAAAGGCCCTGAGATCGGAGGGTGCCTGTTTCAGAAAAAGCAAAGAGACTGGTGTGGTTAGAGAAGAAGTAAAAGAAATAGGCTATACTTTCAGGGAGGTAATAGTGGGTTGAGGGTGGAACCTAGAGACTTAGTAAGACAGAGAACAGAGGAGCCCCCAAATCTGCAAACAAAGTAACAAGAAATGGGCCAAGGCCCAGACACAAAGCCCAGAACAAGGGGGAAAGGTATCTAAAAATAGCCCGCAAACTTCTTTAAAGTTGCCTTTCAGAAGCTGCTGGAGAAAACCAGGCCCAGGGACATGCGCAGAACATCCACCTGTGACCGCTGTGTGACCTTCCAGCGGGGGCAGTGAGGGGCCGCGGCCCCAGCTGGGGAATCGAACCTGGGGAGCAGGAGACTGCACTGGCGCGACGCCCCATAATAAGTCCTGCTACGAGTCCCAGAGGCCTCCCGGACAGGAGCCATCTTGGAAAGCTACTGCGTGCACCTTAGTGAACGTATCCCCGCCTGTGTCTATGAATAAACATGAATCTTTTCCTGCCCAAGAACTTTTAAAAACTTGGGCCTGTCTTTTGTTCTGTGCGATGAGGTTAAATGTTGCTCTAGGCCCTCCTTGTCTCCGCTTGCAAGCCTCTTTAATAAAGCCTTGCTAGTGTGGAAAACGAAATCCTGGTGGCGTAGTGGTTAAGTGCTACAGCTGCTAACCAAAGGGTCAGCAGTTCGAACCTGCCAGGCGCTCCTTGGAAACTCTATGGGGCAGTTCTACTCTGTCCTATAGGGTCGCTGTGAGTCGGAATCGACTCGACGGCACTGGGTTTGTTTTGAGTTTGGGAGTGTGGAAAACTACGTGGCTTACTTGCTGATTCTTGACCAGTGAGAAGCAAGAACCTTATTCCAGTAACACGAGGACCACGAGCAGAGCCGCCCAGCCGGCCCACAACGGACATGGAGCAATAGCTGAACAAAACTTTTGTTTTAATCCACTGAGATTTGGGGGGTGTATCTCACCACAGTAGAGTCCCTGGTTGCTGCAAACAGTTAACATGCTCGGCTGCTAACCAAAAGGTTGGCAGTTCAAGTCCACCCAGAGTCACCTCAGAAGAAAGGCCTGTCAATCTACTTCTGAAAACTCAGCCGCTGAAAACCCTGTGGAGCCCAGCTCTCCTCTGACACACCTGGGGTCACAGGAGTCAGTGCTGAATCCTGACTACTGTTTTTGTTTTGTTTTGAAGTACTTGTTCTTGATTTAAAAAAAAAAAAAAAAAACAACTCTGAGAGGTGGGAAAGAGGAAGTGAAGCCCACGCTGCCAATAGCAGGCACCCACCCTGCACGAGTGGTACCAGCACAGGTAGGCATTACCACTTCCACTTTACAGAAGCTGGGTGGGACAGGTGAACTGACTCCCCCAGGTCACAGGGCTGCTTCTGTCAGGTTTCCCTCCCAGCTCAGAGCTCAGGGGAGCCCAGGTGCACCATGGTTAAGTGCTCGGCTGCTAACCAAAAGGTCGGCAGTTCAAACCCACCAGCTGCTCCTTGGGAGAAAGATGTGGTGGTCTGCTTCCTTCAAGGTTACAGCCTTGGGAACCCTATGGGGCAGTTCTACTCTGTCCTATGGGGTCGCTACATGTTGGAATTGACTTGATGGCAATGGGTTTGGTTTTGTGGGGAGTTTCAGAGCTAAGGAGCAGGGGCTGGGTCTCATTCGCCTCTCTGGGAGCACCCTGCACTGGGCTCCGGAGGGGGCGGGGGGTCCCAGGGACCTGAAGAAGGGTCAAGGGTTGTGAGCATGTCTCCCCAGACGCTGAGCCGCACCTGGTTCCTGTTGAACTCCTTCACTGCCGCGCACACGGCCTTCCTGGTGGAGCCCTCCAGCGTCTGCAGGTGCCGGGCCGTGTGGTCGAGCTGCAGGCGCGTCTGCGTGTGCAGGGCCTCTGAAAGGGGGACGGTGCTCAGCCGAAGCCACCCAGAGCCCCCGTCCACACAGGGTGCCCCACAGGGCTGCTCACACATTCGTTTCTTATCATCATGCCTCATCCCCAGGAATAGGGCTGGCAACAGTGACAGGTCCCACCTGGAGGCGGCCACAGGAGTTAGAAGAGCGTGTTCTGACTAAGCTCTTAGGTGGGAGCCGGGCACTCACCCCGCGCTCACAAGGGCTAGCGATGACCACCATGGTCTGGAACAGGCAGGAAGCCCGGTGTGGCAAGAACAGAGTGAGCCAAGGGCAGAGCGGCAGGCGCTAAGGCCAGGCTATGAAGGCCCAGCAGGGCCTTGAGCTGAATCTGGCTTTTACCCTGAGTGAAATGGGAAACTGCTGGAGGAGACTGAGCAAAGGAGTTGACCTGACAGGATCCCTCTGGCTTCTGGGCTGAGAAGAGACCGCAGGGGATGTGAGCAGAAGCAGGGATACTAGTCAGTTGGTTAGTTAGAGAGATGTTAGCTTATGCAGAGAGCCGATGGTAGAAGTGGTGAAATGCTAGGTGACATTTGAGATGATGTGCTGATGGCTGTGCTGTGGCATCTGATTGAAAGGAAGGAGTCCCGATGCCTTGGGTTTCAGGGCTGGGCAGCTAGAAGAATGGGATGTCACTGACGGAGGTGGGAAGGTCAGGTTTTGTAAGATCAGGAGCACATTATTGGACTCATTTAATTTGCAAGTTAGACACTCAGGAGGAGTTAGATGCCTAAAAGTGGCTGAATTTGAGAGTCTGGATTCAGGGAAGAGTCCAGGCTGGAGACATAAATTGGGGGAATGATGGCGTAAAGGTGTATTTTAAGCCACAAGACTAGATGAGATCACCAAGGGGAGGAGTCTGGCTGCTAGAAGAGAGGTCCAAAGAATGCTGGTGACAACAACACTGAGGTTCGGAAGACGAACAAAACCCAACAAGGAGCCTGGGAGAAGAGAGCCAGGATGAGATGGTGTTGCGGAAGCCAAAACGAACGAAGCATTTGGAAGAGAAGGTGGTCAGCTGTGCCATACATAACGACACATCAAGATGACTGAAAACTGACCTTGGATCAGAAGACATGGAGGCCACTGGTGATGTTGACCAGAGCAGTTTCAGAAAAGGGGTGAGGGCAGAGGTCTGGTGGGAGCAGGGTTAGAGGGGATGGGAGAAGTGATTTGGGAGTAACAGCTCATAGAGAGGAGAAAGAGAAAACCAGACGGCCTTCGGCAGGCTCTGAACTTCTGACCTTTAGAGGCCAGGCTGGGAGGACAATGAACCACCCAGGAGACGGGGAAGAAACAACCAGAGGGGGGCTCTCATGGGGGCGGAAGTGCATCGCTTCCTGTCGCTGCGCCCTGATTTGTCTTTGTCTTCACTGTGGCTCCTCTTCGTTATTTCATTACCCGTTGATCAGCTCCACGAGAGCAGGGACTCTGTCTTCTTCACTGCTGTGCCCCCCAGCCATCAGAGTGCCCGGCGCAGTTGGGGCCGGGGAGTCAATGCTGCTGAGAGTACATGAGAGAGGGGACTGCCCTTGGTGAAAGCAGGATTTAGTGAACTTTTTTTGCAGCTCTCAAGA
This sequence comes from Elephas maximus indicus, assembly GCF_024166365.1. Taxonomy (NCBI): domain Eukaryota; kingdom Metazoa; phylum Chordata; class Mammalia; order Proboscidea; family Elephantidae; genus Elephas; species Elephas maximus. The sequence goes on along the minus strand of NC_064822.1, from coordinate 190,006,718 downwards.
CGAAAGGGTGTTTCACAGCTCAGAGCCTTCGCCTGAGAGGTTCCCTGGGCCTGGAGAGTTCTGGTGAGTACACGTGGCCACCTTGCCCTTGGCAGGGCCCCAGGCACTTTGTAGGGACCTCTACCACAGTACCTGGGACGCGAAGCTGGGCCCAGGTATTTCACATTCACGTTCCCCAGCAGAATGTGAGCACTTTCAGGGCAGGGGCTTATTCTGACTCACCTCTGCGTTCCAGCACCCAGCTGGCCCCGACACAGAGTGCACCCTTAGGAAGAGTTTCCTGGGTGACTAGTGTGTGGCTGGAGATGTTTAATTCCCAGGCTGCAGGCTGCTGACATCTCCTCCCACCCCACATGGCCAGTGCACCATGTGGCTGTGCACATTAGTATGACCTCGAAGACCTGGGTGGTTCAGTGGTAGAATTCTTGCCTTCCATGTGGGAGGCCCAGGTTCGATTCCCAGACAACGCACCTCATGTGCGGTTACCACCTGTCTGTCAGTGGAGGTTTGCATGTTGCTACGATGCTAAGTAGGTTTCAGGGAAGACAGGCTAAGAAGAAAGGCCTGGCAATCTGCTTCCGAAAATCAGCCAGTGAAAACCCTATGGATCACAAAGGACGAATCCCGTTGTGCATGGGGTCACTGTGAATCAGGGGCCAACTCCACAGCAGCTAACAAGAACAAAACACCCAGGGGTTAATTTGCAGAAGTAAGCACTGAAACCAGGTTGCCTTTTTTTGTTTCGTTACCTGCAAATCTGTGGTCGGCACGGGCGTTCTGCCATTCTCTTTGCTGCTGCAAGGACCATTCTCTGTTTTGTTCCTGTTGGAATCTCTTCCTCTGGTGGGAGTGTAAATCCTCGCCCATGAATTTCTGCATTCCTGATACCGAGTTCCGAACATCATCATCCGACTGCCGGGCTGGACGATCTTTCTTAAGGGCTAGGGGATCAGACAAGTCAAATTCACGGCAAGTTTCTGGCTTCTGAAAGCGCTGCCGGAAGTCGTTGATAGCTCTACAGAGATTTTTCCTGTCTCTCCTTTCCCGGTTTTCCAATATGCACATGATTTTGTCATTTTGCCTCATTTCAGCAGCTAGAAGAGACATAGTATATCAGATGCTTAAGATTCAAGGAGAAAAATTAATTTAAAATCCACTTAATTTTTTTTTTTAATGATTATAAAAGTAATAAAAAAAAAATGTAATACAACCCTCCAAAAAGGAAATATAACCATTAAGGGACTAGTATCTTTGATATGGAGTCCCTGGGTGGCGTGAATGGTTAATGTACTCAGCCGATAACTGGAAGGTTGGAGGTTCAAGTTCACCCAGAGGAACGGCCTGGTGATCTACCAAAAAAAACAGCCATCGGAAACCCTACAGAGCACAGTTCTACTCTGACACACATGGGGTCATCGTGAGTCAGAATCTGCTCAAATGCAACTGGTTTTATCCTTAATATACAAAGAACACCTACGAATCAATTAAAATAAGCAAACAACCCAACTACAAAATGGGCAAAGGATAGGGACAGGCAAATCACTAAAAACAAACCTGAAAGATCCACTTGTGAAAAGATCAACAGCCTTACGAGACAGGAAACGTCCAACAAATTGGCAAAATATTTAACAGCAAGTATTAGTAAGGAGGAGCCCTGGTGGCACAGTGGTTAAGAGCTCAGCTGCAAACCAAAAGGTTGGCATTTCAAATCCAACAGCTGCTCCTTAAAAACCCTAGAGGGCAGTTCTACTCTGTTCTGTAGGGTCGCTACGAGTCGGAATCACTTGACGGCCATGGGTTTTTGTTGTTGTTTATAAGTCGGAATCAACTTGATGGCAACAGGTTTGGTTTTTTTTGGAGGGGGGAGCGTTATTAGTAAGGTAAAGAGCCCTGGTGGCACAGTGGTTAAAGTGTTTGGCTGCTAAGTTAAAGATTGGCAGTTTGAACCCATTAGTTGCTCCACAAGAGAAAGATGTGGCAGTCTGCTTCCATCAAGATTTTGTTGCTGCCGTTGTTGGGTGCCATTGAGTTGGTTCTGACTCGTAACCCGTAACCTGTTGCCATCAAGTTGATTCCGGCTCACAACAACCCTGTTAATAACAGAACGAAATGCTGCCTGGTCCTGCGCCCGGTCCTGTAAAGATTTATAGCCTTGGAAACCCCACGGGGCAGTCCTACTCTGTCCTATAGGGTTGCCAGGAGTTGGAATCGACTCGATGGCAGTGGGTTTGGTTTTTACTAGTAAGGACGTGAGGAAACAAGGGCCCTCACTCGCTGCTTATGGGAGTGTACTCAAGACACTTTCTAAAGTGATTTGGCAACATCTCATGACACTGAGAACCTGCACACTCCATAACCTGTCAGTCCCACTGCTAGGTATCTCTCGCTCACGTGCACGGCAGACGCATGGCTGGTCAGTGCAACACTGTCTGCAATTAAAAAAATTTACGTCAGCCGCCAGTAGGGGAACGGATAAAGAAATTGTGGTTCACCCATATAACGAAATACCTTAAAAGAATTAAAAAGGATACTCCAGATGTAGATCACTGATTAATTTCAAAAATTTAACGCTGAGTGAAAAAGGACCAAAAAAACAATGTTGCCAAAGGGTCCATTCAATACACAGGATTTAAGTGAATTTTATAAATTTTATAGCACACAAAAAACGCTTCTGTATGTTACTATGGATACATACACGGGAAGTACGAAGAAGGCGCATGGGAATGATACACACCTCTGAGGAAGGAGGAAGAGGAAAACGATGAGGTGCGGGAGGCTTTAGCTACGGAGACAGAGATATCAAGCCCCTGGCGTGGCATCGATTCCGACTCATAGTGACCCTACAGAACAGAGTACAGCCGCCCTAGGGTTTCCAAAGCTGTAAATCTTTACTGAAGCAGACTGCCACATCTTTCTCCCATGGAGTGGCCTGTGCGTTCGGACTGCCGACCGTTTTGGTTGGCAGCTGAGCACTTTAACCACTGTGCCACCAGGGCTCCTTAGATATAGATAAAAACCCAAACCAAACCCAGTGCTGTGGAGTCAATTCCGACTCATAGTGACCCTATAGGGCAGAGAACTGCCCCACAGAGTTTCCAAGGAGCAGCTGGTAGATTTGAACTGCTGACCATTTGTTAGCAGGCATAGCTGTATACCACTACGCCACCAGGGTTTCATATCTGATATATGGACGTATAGAGATAGACAGATATGTACCAGTTGCCAACGAGTCAACTCCAACTCATGGCGACCCCGTGTGTATTAGGGTAGAACTGTGCTCCACAGTGTTTTCAATGACTGATTTTTCAGAAGCAGATTGCCAGGCCTTTCTTCCAAGGCACCTCTGTGTAGACTGAAAGTGCCAACCTTTAGCTAGCAGCTAAGCATGTTAACTGTACCACTTGGGGCTATGTGTATATTTAAATATACATAAAAACCAAACCTGTTGCTGTCGATTCTAACTCATAGCGACCCTATAAGATAGAACAGAGCTGCACCATAGGATTTCCAAGGAGTAGCTGGTGGATTGAAACTGCTGAGCTTTCGGTTAGCAGCCAAACGCTTAACCGCTACACCACCAGGGCCCTAGATACATATATAGATACATACGTATATGTACATACACATATACATGTATGTATAACTATCAAAAAATTCTTAAGACATCTGGAATCAATTTGGAAAAATATTACATCTCATCTGGTGGTGAATATGTATGTCTGTCACACAGATTTTTGTAAGTGTGGATTTTTATAACTAAAAACAAAAAAGGTAAAACACTTGAAACATAGAAAATTATAAAGAAAAGAATAAACTTCTCTCATAATTCCATCACCTCAACATTACCATTGTTAGTATTTGGGTAAGGAACCCTGGTGGCGCAATGGTTAAGTGGTAGGCTGCTAACCTTAAGGTTGGAGGTTCAAACCCACCCAGTGGCTCTGTAGGAGAAAAGACCTGGAGATCTGTTCCTGTAAAGGTTACACCCCAGGAAACCCTATGGGACAGTTCTACTCTGTCCTATAAGGTAACTATGAGTCGGAATCGACTCAACGGCACACAACAACAAATATTTTGGTATAATTCCTTCCACTCTTTTTCTATGTATATTTTTTAAACCAACTGACAATGCACCGTATGCATAATTTAGTATCCTTCTTTTTATCCTATTTCAAAAATCCTTATGTGTTTAAAAAAAAGTTGAAATCATGGACCTGATGGAGGGAACTGAATTATATCCGAACTTTTAATCTAAGAACTGAAAAAGAAAAGAAAAGAAAACCAGTTGCCACGGAGTCGAATACAACTCATGGCAACCACGGGCATGTGCGTCAGCGTAGAACTATGCTCCAAATGGCTTCCAAGGATGGATTTTTTGAAAGTAGATTGCCAGGCCTTTCTTCTGAGGCACTTCTGGGTAGACTCGAACCTCCAACCTTTTGGTTAGCAGCTGAGTGTATTCACTGCACCACCCAAGGACTCCATCTAAGGACAAGAACATTTACTTAAATCCATCTCTGAGTCAGTTCCAGAGTGCATGCTCAGGTGTATGTGTGTGTTATCTGGTATAAACTGTGGACATTTTCTTGTGTACAGCTGTCCTGCCTGGAAGGTCTTGGTGGAGAATACAAGCATGTGTTCGTATGTATGTGTCTTTTAAGGCTTTTCATACCCAGCTTTTTAAGAAAACAGAAAATCACGCATCTACCCTTAAAATATATTTCCTTCAATCCATATGAAAATTCATACAGCTGTTTTTAGAAGGAGAATTCATTCGTTAAGTCAAGTAGGCCCAAGAAATTGTGACATTTTAAAAGCAGGTTGTTGTTAGGTGCTATTGAGTTGGTTCCAACTCACAGCAACCCGATGTACAACAGAGCGAAACATGGCCTGGTCCTGCACCATTAAACGGAGAAGCAGCATGAAAAGGACTTTTTACATATATGAAGACACGAGAGCAGGAGCGGAAGGTCTCACAGCCCTAAGCCCCTCGGTAGGCATTCGGAAAATACTCACCGAAGGTTTCATGTCTAGCTTTTTCAGTTGCTTCTTTTATCTTCTGGTCGTGAACCTGAACATCCCAGGCTTCTGGGTCTCCCTGGGCATAGAAAACACGGGGAGAGGGGTTAGAGTCAGATACTTTTGATCAGCTGATAGCAATCCTACTTATCTTGTAGCCTCGTCCCACTGTAAATGAGTTGTCTGAGGGCATGCCATGCCTTTTCACACCTGGATGCCTCTGCTTATTGTGACTTCTTCAGTCTGTACTTTCCCCAGAAACTTCTTCCTCCACTCTTGGTTAACAGATACTCATCCTCAGAACAGCTGCTTAGGCATCACCTCCTCCAGGAAGCCTTCTCTGACTTCCCCTCCCAGCCCCAGTCTATGTTCCTTGAGCTCCCTCCTTCACAGCACTGATTCCATGGCATGTCTGTTTTCATGCCTGCATCTTCCACTGGAGCCATGACTCCTTCGAGGTGAAAAAAACCCAGTTGCCATCTAGCAAATTCCAACTCAGAGACACCCCATTGTGTCAGGGTGGAACTGTGCTTCATAGGGTTTTCAGTGGCTGGTTTTTCACAAGTAGATCACCAGTCCTCTCTTCTGAGGCACCTCTGGATGGACTCGAACCTTTCCGTTAGCAGCGAGCACCTTAGGCTTTTGCACCACCCAGGGACTCCTCTGCAAGGTCAGGAACTGCCTATTACTCATCTCCTGAGGCCGGCTCAGGCTTGCTACAAAATAGGAACCTCATATGCGTTTGTTAAATAAACGGCCAGGAAGAAGCCTCCTGGCAGTGTAGAGAACCTGGCTCCTAGAGCAGGGAACCGCGTTCCCATCTCTGCTAACTCCAGGCCAGATCCCGCCCCGCCCTGGGACTCCATGTGCCACGTGGCAAGTGAGGGTTGCTCTGCACGGTGGGGAAAGGTCTCTCCCACCCTCTGCAAATTCAATACATGGAACTATCAGACACACACTCCATCTGCCTGGACCAAAAAAAAAAAAAAAAAAAGGTTTCACTGCCACAGTTCATCTCCTTTTCTCTCTCGCCGCCCCTCTCTCCACATTTCCTCCCAGTCCTTTCCCTTGAAGGCCAAGGGCCTCACCCCGATGACCCTGTTCCTGGCGTTGAAGATCCGTTTCTGCCTGCACAGCTCCCCGTGCCTCCTCTCGGCCAGGCTAACGTCCTGCGCCAGGTCCCTGGGCAGCGCTATCTCCATGGCGCTGGGAGTCGCCAGGAAATTCTAGGGGGGTTTAGGCTATGCAGGATAGAAAGAACAGGAAAACAAGCCGAAGCCCAGGCGAGGCCGGCTCCCCAGGAGGCCCAGCCTCGCAGTCCGGCTTTGCCCGGCGTCGCCAACGGCGCGGAGCCCCGGTCTCCCCGAGACGTCAACCACTCGGTTGCTAAGGAACAGCGCGCGCCCGCCGCGCTCGCTCTCCTCTCGCGAGATCCGGGAGGCGCTTCCCGCGCTTTCGCGGCCGGCGTGTGAGGACGCGGCTGAGGCGCGGCGGGGCAGCCATGGGCCACCTCGAGCTGCTGCTCGTGGAGAATTTCAAGTCGTGGCGGGGCCGCCAGGTCATTGGCCCCTTCAAGAGGTTCACCTGTATCATCGGCCCCAACGGCTCTGGTAACTGGGCGCCTGGGGCGGGGCCCGGGACGCCTCTGCCCGCTAGCTCGCCGCGCAGTCTCGGCCGCTTTCAGCTGAGGGGACGTGAGGGCGCCGCGCGGCCTGACTCGGCGCCGCTGCTGCCGGCGTCCGACCCCACAGACCCCGGCCCTACACACCCCAGACCCCGACCTCCACAGACCCGAGACCCCAACCCCCACACACCGCGGCCTTTGGCTGCCGCACATCCCAGACCCCACGGACCCGAAACCCCGACCCCCTCACACGCTGGCCATCCGCCCCCACACAGCCCGGGCCTCAGGGACCCCGGCCCCCTCAAACCTCGGACCTTGGACCTCACACACCCTGGACCCCACACACCCCGGACCCCAGATCCTACACACCCTAGACCCCACACACCCCGGACCCCAACCTCCACACACCTCGGTCCTCCGCCCCCACACACCCCAGACCCCATACACCCTGGACTCTGGCCCCCACACACCCTGGCCCCGGCCCCCTCACATCCTGGAACCCCTGGAGCCGACAGACCCGAACCTCAACCCCCACACCCTCTGCCCCCACACACCCCAGACCCCACACATCCTGGACCCTGGCCCCCACACCCCGAACCCTGGCCTCCATACACCCAGGTCCCCACAGACCACAGACCCCAGACCCCAGACCCCGGACCACACCCTGTACCCTGGCCCCCACACACTCAGGTCTCCACACACTCCAGACCCCACGCACCCCGGCCCCCACACACGTGGGTCCCCACACACTCCAACCCCGGACCCCACATGCACCCTGACCTGGGCCCTCACACACCCCAGACCCTGTCCCCTGCTCCCCACAGACCCCGACCCCAAAAGCCCATCCCCCAGAGACCCTGGCCCTCATCGCTCACAGAATCTGGACCCTGTCCCCCACAGGCCCTGGACCCCATTCATCGCAGACCCTGGCCCTCATCCCCCACAAACCCTGGACCTCGTTCCCCACAGACCCTGCATCCTACAGACCGTGCACCCCTCAGACCCCAACCCCCACAGACCCCTGCCCCTGACCCTCACAGGCCCCAGCCCCCCCATCCTTCATGTCCCCCACACCCCACAGACCCTGCCTGTCATCCCCGCCCCGGGCCCCAGCTTTCACCCTTCACAGACTGCAGCCCCCTGCCCTCCAGGGAGCCTGACCTGCCCTTTCCCTCTTTGCCCTCACTCCCTCTGCCTTTGAGCTTCTCCTAAGCTCAGTCTTCCTCACCCCTCTTCTCTGGCCTCTTCTTCTTTTCACCCAAAGATTAAGTGGTAGTGGATGGCTCTTGAGGAGGTCTTTGATTCCAGGGAATCTTCAACCTAGGAATATAGTGATGGCCACCGGGTTTAGTGAGCTCTTACCAAGCCCCTGGCACTGCTATTTTTGTTTAACCCTCACAATTCTTCCATGCAGTATTATCCCTGTTTTACAGTTGAGAAACTGAGGTACAAAGGGGCAAGGTGACTTGCTGAGGTTGACTTGAATCCCCGCCTGGCCAGGCTTTCCATTGTGCTGTGATAAGACAGGGACATTCTTCCCCTAACCTTTACCACTTATTTCTCAGGAAGTCACTGGACCCACCGCCAGCTGGTTTTCACCTTTTATCTGGTGGTTATGTGACAAGTGATTATATGAAGATGGCTGGATTATATTTTATAACTCCAACACTGTGCTGATCAGAATTAGTATCTGCACAGAGGACTTGAACTTCAGCCTCCCTAAACTGATTGCCCTTATCATTCAAGATTCTGTCAAAGTGGCATCTTAAACCTTTTTTTTTTTAAACTAACGCCAAACTTAAAAAAAAAAAATCTTAACTGCTTTTCTTAATTTAAAAATACATATAATGATTTAAAACATACCTCGAGGTTATTGTAGAAATGCTTTTATAAATTCTTGCTGTCCCTCACTTGGATCCCGTTCCCCTCTAGAGAATTACCGTCAGAAGGGTGGTCTAGAGACTTGTAATCACGTAAAGCCAGTCATGGATCGTTTCAGCGTTGTCTTCAATGCTGCCTTCCCCAGACACGTTTGGTTTACTTATTACTGAATTTTGCTTGGGCTCTTCACTCTTTTTGCTATGAATGAAGGCCAAAATTCAATGTGGCACTTATCCATGGCCGATTTAACAGATGGTATCTTATTCATAATTATATGAACTCTCATTAGTAAATCATTTTTTAATTTCACAGAACTGCTGCCCCATTCAGATAATTTTTAAGCCAGCGGTTTGTTTCCTGTGATACTTCAATTTAATTAATTGGTCATTCCCTTTGTAATAATTTCCTCTTGTCCCATCTGCCAAAACTCAGCATGTCCTCATTTCTTCATTTTTAGTAAATCTAATTTTGATTTTTGTGGGTGATAAAATTTTCAGTTTTAATCTTAACCTTCATGTTTTCCATCCAGTGAAAATCAGCAAATGGTTACCCAACCAAACCCGATTCCGACTTACAGCCACTCTACAGGGCAGGGTAGAACTGCCGCATAGAGTTTCTAAGGCTGTAATCTTTACAGAAGCAGGCTGCCACATCTTTTTCCTGCAGAGCAGCTGCTGGGTTCAAACTGTGGACCTTTCAGCTAGCAGCTGAGTGCTTAACCACTGCGCACCAGTGCTCCCTCTAACAAATAGTTGCTGCGTATATATTAAGAGCTAGGAGCAGGAGAAGATATGCAGAGTAAGACAGCACCTCCCAGGGAATAGGAAGTGTAAGAAAGTAACACACCTAGTTGTAATACCAAACCAAAAACCAAACCCTTTGCTGTTGAGTCGATTCCGACTCATAGCGACCCTATAGGACAGAGTAGAGCTGCCCCATAGAGTTTCCAAGGAGCTGGTGGATTTGAACAGCCAACCTTTGGGTTAACAGCCACAGCTCTTAACCACTGTGCCACTAGGGCCCCATAGAAGGCCAGTTAATACTGTTCATGAAACTTTAAATAAGGAAAATACCATAGCAATTTGCCATCTGGGTCTTGAGTCCCCAAGACACCCCCTCCCCCAGGTTTGGTGACTCGCTAAGAGGACTCACAGGACTCAGCATATAGTTGTAGTCACAGCTGTAAATTATTACAGTGAAAGAATGCAAAGAAAATTCAGCAAAAGGGAGAAGCAAATGAAGTCCGAAGAAACTAGGTTCCAGGTTCCAAGAGTGTCTCCCAGTGTAGTCACACAAAAAACCCTATTGTCATTGAGTCAGTTCTGACTCATAGTGACCTTACAGGATGAAGTAGAACTGCCCCATAGAGTTTCCAAGGAGCACCTGGTGGATTCAAACTGCAAGCCTTTTGGTTAGCAGCCATAGCACTTAACCACTACGCCACCAGGGTTTCCATAGTCACAAGATGAACTTAACTCCTTCAGCACTGAATTCTGAGGACACGAATGTTGTCTACCAGGGAAGCTCATTAGGGTCTCGGTGCCTGTGTTTTTACTGGGCACCAGTCATGTGGGCACCCTTTGCTTAGCACGTGCCAAAATTCCAGACTCCCAGAAAGAGAGCAAGTGTTCAGCACAAACCATATTGTTTGCGTAAGCTGTTCAGGCACAGTGAGATGCTCTTATCAGGGAATGGGGTGAATTCTCTTGAAATCCGAATTCCCAGATACCAGCTAACCTTGTAAGCAAGCATTTCAAACCTTAGTTTGACCCTTGGGAAAATCCTGGATTTAGTTAGCATTTTTTTTTTTTAAAGTATGTGAGGGTGTAGTGCTGCACTAATGCTTTAGGTGACCATTTCCATATTTATAAAATAGCCATGAGGGAAATTAAGTACTTTGCCAACGGTGTAGTACCTCACGATGGAGGAGATCTGGGATTTAGTTGCAGGTATTTAGATCCTTAAATTCAGACCACTTAATGCTCTACCATATAGTTTTTTTTTTTTTTTTTAATGCTCTACCATAGTGATCTGCGTGAAACTTCTCAGTCACGTGCATTCCGAACACTGACAAGGCAAGGCTGTTTAGACGTGGGTATTGACTGTATTTCATTTCTGTTGGTGGCCTGGTTTCTTGGACTCTGGGTAAGGATTTTTGTTGTTAAGAATTAACCTTTTTTTCCAATCTGTTCTTCCCAGGAAAATCTAATGTAATGGATGCACTTAGTTTTGTAATGGGAGAAAAAATAACTAATTTAAGAGTGAAAAATATCCAAGAACTTATTCATGGAGCCCATATTGGGAAACCTGTTTCTTCTTTTGCAAGTGTAAAGATTGTCTATGTGGAGGAAAGTGGAGAAGAGAAAACATTTGCAAGAATTATTCGAGGTATTTCTTTATAGATTTTTGTTGATGAGTCATTTGATTTTTCAAGAGTTGAGTCAGGTTACCTGATTTTCCCTTCATTGAAGGATATGATTTATTATTCTGTGGCAAAGCGAACTAGAGAATTTTTTCCCCTTTGTATAGCAAATCTCAGAAGCAAGTAGTAGAACCTGTTTGGCAAGGATTCTGCACTAGAACTCCGTGAGAAGACGTATTTGATAAATCTTTCTATTCTTAAATAGCATTTTTATGCCTGTATATTTGATTAAAATGAAGGCGGAAACCTACCTGGAAGACAGAGAGAGGTCAGAAAGGTTCTTCCTGAGGTTATTTATGTTATGTTTATACGGTTTTCTTACTGATGTGCTAATGCATGTTTTTAACTTGTATAGACAGTCTCTCTACCATCAAAAAGTAACTTGGGTGAAATATTTGAATTTATATTTTGTGAATTTACTCATGAAATCCCTGTGTTTCCTTAAACAAAATTGAGAGCTGTTTATTTTTCTGTCAGGAGTTTACAGAATCTCTATAAATAGGCTCAGTGTTTTTTTGGTTTTGTTGTTGTTGTTTTCATTCTGGTCCACTTAGAACGTCTCTATAAATACACGATCTTATTACTCTCCCCCAAATTCAACCACAGACAATTTTAGAAATAATCAAATATTATATTATTTCTAATATTCAAAATAATCTAATATTATTCAAAATAATCAAATGTTATTGTATACTTATAACTTAACATGTAATTTAAGGGTTTCACCACTTTATCACCCAGATATCTCATTGGCTAGCTCCATCATTTTCTTCAGGTATTTACTCAGAAGTCTCTATCTCAGAAGGGATTCCCTAGCCATCCTGTTGAAAATACGGCACCTCCTCCCCTACATGGAAACTTCCTCACCCTTTCACAACCGTGTCTTCGTAGCGCTGACCACGTTCTCACTTATCTTTGCTTGACTTGCACATCTTGGGTTATCTGTCTTCCCCACTTGCGTATTAGCTGCATGAGATCAGAGACTTTGTGTTTTGTTTACTGCCGTAGAGCGGTCCCTGGCACATAGTAGACACTCGATCTTTGCTGAGTGATTAAATGCATTTATGAACATGTAGAGTTCATTACTGACCATTTCAATAAGAAAAACAATTTTATTAAATCTTCAGTGATTGTTCAGATGTGTCTAATACTTAAATTTCCTGTAAGAGTCTCTCTTTTATTTTAGGGGCATGCTCAGAATTTCATTTTGATGACAAACCTGTGAGTCGTTCTGCCTACTTAGCAGAGTTGGAGAAGATAGGCATAATAGTCAAAGCGAGAAACTGTCTAGTTTTTCAGGTAAGTAGTGGTGGGAGTTCGGTTCATAGTTTGAAAAAAGAACTGCATCACTGTATTTTAAATGTTGGTGTACTTTACTCTTTTTAAAGGGAACCGTAGAGTTGATTTCAATGAAAAAGCCCAAAGAAAGAACTCAGTTTTTTGAAGAAATCAGCAGTTCAGGAGAGCTTATAGGAGAATATGAGGAAAAGAAAAAAAAGTTACAGAAAGCGGAAGAGGATGCACAGTTTAATTTTAATAAGAAAAAAAATGTGGCTGCAGAGCGCAAACATGCAAAATTAGAGAAGGAAGAGGTAAGGTCACAAAGAAGTAGCCAGTTAGATATCGGATTCAAAAATTCTGTCTGCTAGAATTGTTATGTATTGGGTTGAGGTTAACAAGAAAAAAACATTTTTTTTTTTTTTTTTGGTTTTTTTGGGGGGGGGTTGAGGTTAACAAGAAATTTTCTTTAGTAATATAAAACAGAAAAGCCCAGTATTCATTAAAGATAGACTTTTTGGTATATCTTCCACATTTGATTGTTTTTTCCCCGTTGGCAAGACAGCCTGAACTGCAAAAATGTCTAATCTTCTCAACTAAAAATAAGCTTGAGTTTAAACATTTGGATCTTGACCACCTTCCGCTTTTAAAAATCATTGAGGAAATCAAAGACTTTTTGTTTCTGTGGGTTATATCTATCAGTATTTACTGCATTTGAAATGAAAATTGAGAAATTTTAAAAATGTGTTAATGATCCATGTAAAAATAAAGGTAATAAACTTATTACATGCTAACACGACTAACTTATTTTTGTGATAAGTAATTACATATTCTAAAACAAAAAATTAGAAGAGTGACATTGTTTTGCATTTTTATACTTTCTTTAAGGTCTGATTTAATAGAAGATAGCTGGATGCTCAGGTGTGCCTCTGCATTCAGTCTGTTGTAGTATATGGTTTTCATTGAAATTGATGCAGAAAATCTGGCCCCACACAGATAATTGTAGCTGGAAATTGGAGGAATATTTTAATAGTCTTTTCAGATGATTGTGGGTATTCTTCTTTGATACTACACCAAAACTCAATAGGTGGCAGTTTCTTGAAGATTAATTTCAGGGTAGAACCTGAAACTACCTTAGAGAACTTGTCATACTCTGTTACCTTAAAATTTCTTTGTATACCTTGTACTTTGAATGAGCCTTTTACTCATGCGTGATTTTATAATATCACGCATTGGTTATTTGGAAAATATTGGTTCACTGAGTTATGGAGATTTTCTAAATATTGATGCATGTTATCATACAATATTGAAAATTTACATTTGTTAATATTACCACCATTCTCATCAGAAAAGCTTTTAAGTGTTGAGAAGCTGTCAAGCTCATAATGGTGTGTACAAGTTTTCCAAAATTCTCATTTTCACTTGAAAGCTCAGCTTTCACTTGAAAGTTCAAATTTGGTAGCAAATAATGTTTTTTTTAATGTTAGTTGTTTTCCTTGAACTGATGGGCTCACTTCAATCAATTTTTAAAAATACCTACCAGATACCCAGGTCTGAATAACTTAGCGTTTGTTACTTGTTCTTTTAAGTAAAGATGGCGTTCCATTAAGAACAGTGGCTCGTTCAGGTCGCACCACAGCTCAGTCACACAAGTGCTTGTCTTCAAGACAACCACATTTAAGTAGCCTACAGAAGTGTTTATGTGTACTTCCCATTTCTTCAAACAATTTTAAAAAGACATGCACGCAAAGAACATTCAGTACAATTAATAATTTTTACTGCTTCATCAAATACATTCTTAAATGGACTTTTTTAAAATTACAGGTGTGTGACAGTAAAGAATACAGTGACTGTCTAGTACAGTTTGGTGTCACTGCTTTGATTTGTACTAAGGCCTTGCAGTTTTACCTAACTTTGGCACTAGCACTATCAGTACAGTGTCAATACACTGAAGAGGCAAGGGCTTTTGCCATTGCTATTTCCTCTGCCTAGATCATGACCTGATCTTTGCATGACTGATACTCTCTGTCAAGTTTTGTTAAAAAAATTGTCTCCTCAGGCAGGTGTTTGCCGTTCAGCCCCGCAATTGAAACTAGCACCCCTTGCTCGTACTACCATGTTACCCTATTTTGTTTCCTTTTGTATCACATATTGCTGTGTGAAATTATCTTCTTTATTATTTATTTATTGTCTGACTCCTCCCTCCCTCTGCCAGAATGTAAGCTTTAAGAGAGCAGGGACCCCATCTGTCTTATTCCCCACTATACTCCCAGCACATAGAACAGGGGCTGGCACATCGTAGGCACTCAATACATATTCATTCCTTGGTTTTGTCAGTGGAAAGGGGTGGTGGCAGTAGAAGGCTACATACTGACTCATATGTCATAACATACTGAGACAGCTTACTAAAATTGTAGAATTGCAGAACTTTAAACAGTATAAGGAAAGCTAGAATAGTCCACCTTAATTAATTTTTACGAGTTCCTGACATCTGGCTGCTTACGGTTACTTGGAGCACATCATTGATGAGGATCCCCCTCTCCAGGCAGCTCATTCCTTTATTTAAAAAAAAAAAACTTTTTTTTTTTTAAATAATGTTCACTTTTTATTGTGCCATAGGTGAAAGTTCACAGCTCGAGTTAGCTTCTCATACAAAAATTTATACACACGTTGTTATGTGACCCTAGTTGCTATCCCTATAAGTAACAGCACAGCCCTCTTTTCCACCCGAATTTCCTGTGTCCATTCAACCAGCTCCCATCCCTTTCTGCCATCTCATCTTGTCTCCAGACAGGAGCTGCCCATTTAGTCTCATGTATCTACTTGAACTAAGAAGCACACTCTTCGCGAGTATCGTTTTATGTCTAATAGTCCTGTCTAATCTTTGTCTGAAGAGTTGGCTTCAGGAATGGTTTTAGCTCTGGGTTAACCAAGAGTTTGGGGGCCATGTCTTCTGGGGTTCTTGCAGTCTCAGTCAGACCATTAAGTCTAGTCTTTTTACTAGCCATTCCTTTATTAATAGCCCAAATAGAAAAAACAAGAAAATTCTTTTCTCATTCATAGCGACCCTGTAGGGTTTCTAAGACTGTAAATCTCTGTGGAAGCAGGCTGCCACATATTTCTCCCACAGAATTGCTGGTGGTTTCAAACTGCTGACCTTCGGTTAAGAGTTGATTGCTTTAACCCCTGCACCACCAGGGATCCTATATAATTTAGAACTTTAATAGTTCTGCTAGGAAAATACATCCTGTAGCAGGAGTTTTACCTAGAATCATTGAACTGTAGAGTTGTTAGGGGCCTTACAAGTTATATAATGTTTTTTTCTTAAGTTTACAAGTGAGGAAGCTGATGCCAGAAATGTTAGTGAACTTCTCAAAATCACAGGTCAAGACAAAAACGGGGTTGGGACCGAGGATAGAGGGTATCACTTCATGGTTCTTAACACCAGACTGTCGAGTGCATAAATCCAGAATCATGAACCAGTTTATTTTAGAAGTGTATCCAGAAGCCCTCTCCATATTGTTTTTGGGAACAGTATTGTTTCTTAACGTAAATAAAAATTCATTAGATACCATTTGTTGGTATAATAGTTGAGTTTATGAAAGATCAGCTTAAGTATTCTCCCCATTAATTACTGTTGAATTATACTGTTTTATAGGCAGACCGTTACCAGAGTCTACTTGAAGAACTGAAAATAAACAAGATACAACTGCAGCTTTTCCGACTATATCATAATGAGAGAAAAATTCGTTCTCTGAACACTGAGTTAGAGCATGTGAATAGAGAGTTGAGTGTCACGAAAGAGTCTCTTTCTCATCAGGAAAATATAGTTAAAGCCAAGAAAAAGGAACATGGAATGCTAACTAGGCAACTGCAACAAACAGAAAAAGAATTAAAGTGAGTTTTTAAAAATAGGTATTAACAGTTGGATTTTATATAGATTATCTCATAGAGAAAAATGTAAGTGACACTTTGAGAGTTGGTTTTTTAATAAGCTTTCTGTCTTAGAATACTTCCTGATTTACAGAAAATTGCAGATGGAAGAGGCAGTTCCATATATCTCACACCCAGTTTCCTCTGTTGAACGTATCCCCTGTTGATACATTATTACTAAAGTTATACTTTACTCTGATTTTAATTCTTACTTAATTTCCTTTTTTTGATCCACGATACCATATTACGTTCAGCTGTCATGTCTCCTTAGACTCATCTTGACTGTGACAGTTTGTCAGGCTTTCCTTGTTTTCGATGACTGACAGTTTTAGAAGTAGTGGTCAACTATTTTGTAGAATGTCCTGTAATTAGGATTTATCTGATGTTTTCCTCTTGATTAAGCTAACGTTATGGGTTTTGGGGACAAAGACCATAGAGGTAAAGTGTCAGAGATCACATGATAGAATTTTACGAGACCAACGACTCCTTGATTGGAAATACCTTTTTTTGCCCACATAAACAGTGAGTATACACATGGACCTTGCCACATGGAATACTCAGGATTCAAATCAACTGCATCTGTGGAAAGAGACGATGGAAAAACTCAATATCAGAACAAGGCCAGGGCCGACTGTGGAAGACATCATCAGTTGCTCATACACAAGTTCAAGTCGAAACTGAAGAAAATTAGAACAAGTCCATGAGAGCCACAACACAACCTTGAGTGTATCCCACCTGAATTAAGAGGCCATCTCAAGAATAGAGTTGACGCGTTGAACACTGATGGCCGAAGACCAGAGGAGTTGTGGAATAACATCAAGGACATCGTACATGAAGAAAGCAAGAGATCATTAAAAAGACAGGAAGGAAAGAAAAGACCAAAATGAATGTCAGAAGAGACTCTGAAACTTGCTCTTGTATGTAGAGTAGCTAAACCGAAAGGAAGAAATAATGAAGTAAATGAGCTGAACAGAAGACTTCACAGGGCAGCTCGAGAAGACAAAAGTATTATAATGAAATGTGCAAAGACCTGGAGATAGAAAAC
Organism: Elephas maximus indicus; assembly: GCF_024166365.1. Classification (NCBI taxonomy): domain Eukaryota; kingdom Metazoa; phylum Chordata; class Mammalia; order Proboscidea; family Elephantidae; genus Elephas; species Elephas maximus. The sequence goes on along the minus strand of NC_064822.1, from coordinate 189,989,516 downwards.
CAAAAGGGAAGAACACGCTTGGCATTTCTCAAGCTGAAAGAATTGAGAAAAAAAAATCATGCCTCAAGTTGCAGTATTGAAGGATTCTTCAGAGAAAACACTAAATGATGCAGTATCTAAAGAAGATGGAAGGAATACGCAGTCACTGTACTGAGAAGAATTGGTCGATGTTCAACCATTTCAGGAGGTAGCATTTAATCAAGAACTGATGGTAACGAAGAAGTCCAAGCTGCTCTGAAGGCATTGGCGAGAAACAATGCTGTAGGAATTGACTGAACACCAATTGAGATGTTTTAACAAACAGATGCCACACTGGAAGTGCTCACTCGTCTATGCCAAGAAATTTAGAAGACAGCTACCTGGACAACCAACTGGAAAAGATCCATATTTGTACCCATCCCAATGAAAGGTGACCCAACAGAATGTGGAAATATCAAACAATATCATTAATATCACACACAAGTAGAATTTTGCTGAAAATTATTCAAAAGTGGTTACAGGAGCATATCGACAGGGAACTGCCAGAAATTCAAGCTGGATTTGGAAGAGGACGTGGAGCAAGGGATGTCATTGCTGATGTCAGATGGATCCTGGCTGAAAAAGAATATCAGAAAGATGTTTACCTGTGTATTATTGACTATGCAAAGGCATTCAGCTGTGTGATTGTAATAAATTACAGATAAGATTGCAAAGAATGGACATTCCAGAACACTTAATTGTGCTCATGAGGAACCTGTACTTAGAAGAAGAGGCAGTCATTTGAACAGAACAAGGGGATGCTGTGTGGTTTAAAGTCAGGAAAGGTGTGCATCAGGGTTGTATTGTTTGTATGCTGAGCAAATAATCTGAGAAACTGGACGATACGAAGGACTGGGTATCAGGATTGGAGGAAGACTCGTTAACAACCTGCGTTATGCAGATGACACAACCTTGCCTGCTGAAAGTGAAGAGGACTTGAAGCACTTACTGATGAAGATCAAAGACCACAGCCTTCAGTATGGATTACACCTCAACATAAAGAAAACAAAAATCCTCACATCCGGGCCAGTAAGCAACATCATGATAAACGGAGAAAAGACTGAAGTTGTCAAGGATTTCATTTTACTTGAATCCACAGTCAGCACTCACAGAAGCAGCAGTCAAGAAGTCAAAGGACGCACTGCAAATCTGCTGCCAAAGATCTCTTTAAAAGGACTCTTTAAAAAAGATCTCTTTAAGGACTGGAGTCCCTAAATGCTTGTTTTTATCATTGTGCATGTCTGTTGAGAGGTGTTCAGAGAATGCAGTTAATTTTAACACGTGCGATCTGCCATGCTAGAAGATACTATTGGGATAACCTTGCTGTGACAATATTTGAAGTTTGGCTAGCACTCACAGTTTTTCTGCTGTAAATATTTCACTGTCCTATAGCTATCCTTTATGAGATCCTCACTGTAAGAATAAATGTTTGATATAAGGAAAAAAAGTGTTAAAAAGCAAAGATGTCACTTTAAGGACTAAGGTGAGCCTGACCCAACCATGGTGTTTTCAGTCGCCTCATATGCATGCGAAAGCTGGACAGTGAGTAAGGAATACTGAAGAAGAATCCATGCCTTTGAATTACCATGTTGAGGAAGAATACTGAATATACCATGGACTGCCAGAAGAACAAACAAATCTGTCTTGTAAGAAGTACAGCCAGAATGCTTCTCAGAAGTGAGGATGGCAAGACTCTTTCTGACATACTTTGGACATTTATCAGGAGAAGCCAGTTGCTGGAGAAGGACATCATGCCTGATAGAGTAGAAGATGAACAAAAAAGAGGAAGACCCTCAAAGAGGTGAGTCGACACAGTGGCTGCAACAGTGGGCTCAAGCATAACAAGGATTGTGAGGATGGCACAGACCAGGCAGTGTTTTGCTCTCTTGTGCGTAGGGTTGCTGAGCCGGAACGGACTGAATAGCACACCAACAACAGTGAATATTTATTTTACACTTCGGATTATAATCCAATATTACTTTCTTTGTTGGTCAGATTGTTCTGGCTTCGGCCATTGTGTTCTTTTGACATATTTGAACACTTCCTTATGTTCCTTGCACTGAATTTTCGTTCATTAAGGCTCACTCTTTGTGCTGTAAAGTTCTGTGGGTTTAGAGAAATGCATGCTGTCATGAATCCACCATTACAGTGTCATACATAACAGTTACGAGCGCTAAAACAGTTCTCTACGCTTCACCTATTCACACCCCCTAGCCCCAGCTTAACCTCTGGCAACCACTGATATGTTCAGAGTCTCTGAAAGTTGGTTTTTTATATTTATTTTTAATCGTGATTTGATAAAAAGAACTTTTTCCTTTTATAGATTATAAAATTTAAAGGAAACCTTTTTTTTTCTTTTTAGATCTGTGGAAGCACTTTTGAATCAGAAGAAGCCTCAGTACATTAAAGCCAAAGAAAATACTTCTCACCACCTCAAGAAATTAGACGTAGCTAAAAAATCAATAAAGGACAGTGAAAAACAACGTTCTAAACAGGAAGATGACATAAGAGCCCTGGAAGCAGAACTGGTTGATTTAGATGTTGCATGGAAAAGTTTTGAAAAGCAGGTTGAGGAAGAAATCTTATATAAAGGGAGAGAGATTGAGCTGGAAGCAAGTCAGGTGAAGAAGTTGATACCTGGGAAATCTTTTCTTTTTATTGTTTCAGTTTCTTTTAATTAGAACAAATTTAAAGGATGACTTTTTTTTCAGGTATTTTAAGAGATTATCCTTAGAACGTTAAATTATAGGGATTGGGGCTTATACACAGAATCTAATTTTAATCTTTAGTCTGGAGCTTTTTTTTCTTTGTAACCAATTCACTTGCCGTTGAATTGACTCTGACTCATGGTAGTCCCGTGTGTGTCAGAGTAGAACAGTGGCTGATTTGGGGGAAGTAGAGCTGGGTAGACTTGAACATTCAACCTTCCAGTTAGCAGCCAAGTGTATTAAACATTTCCACTACCCAGGGACTCCACAGAGGGTATTATAACATTAACGAATTGATTGAAGTCCTAGAAAATACTTCAACAAAGTTACATCGTACCATTTTGTAATAAAAGGCAATTAAATTATTATTATTTTTTTTTGGTAATTATTTTTCCTCTCAAGAATATTACAGAAACTTTTGAGGTCAGATATATGTAGCTTTGAAGAGCCTTACGTGCTCACTTATTTGGCAGGAGGAAAGTTGATACAAGAGGTTAAGTGATGAATTAATGTCCAATTTAGTGTATAGTCTTTAATTACAATAGATCAGTAGTACCTGAAAAAAAAGAAAAACCTCTGCCATTGAGTCATAGTGATCCTGTGTAAGACAGAGTAGAACTTCCCCGTAGGGTTTCCAAGGCTGTAAATCTTTACAGAAGCAGACTGCTACATCATTCTTCTGCAGGAGTAGCTGGTGTGTTCAAACTGCCTACCTTTGGGTTAGCAGCTGAGCACTTTAACCGCTGCACCAACAGGGCTCCATAAATCAACAGTCCAAAAATAGGTAGTTCTGAGTTTTCAAACATTCAATCAAATTCTTGTCATTTATCTCAGTACTTTTGTGGTAACCTTGTATTACAATATATATGCCAAAGAAATTGTGACTATATAAATAGAAAAAAATACATAATTTTCTCTGGACTCCTCTTGCTTTGGGTCTGTTAAGGAGCTACAGTCCCCTTTCTCTTTAAAGAATTTCTGACGGAAACCATCCATGGTTTGTTTTGAATACCTTGTTGATCTACTTAAATGGTTTTAAGTAAGAAGTGTTCTTCACGTTCACATATTTTACCTGGGGAAAATGGCCAGTTATGATCTCATCTATGTAAGACATTTTTTTAATAAGATTAATTAACTGCTGGTAAAGGATATCATACAAAGAATTTCCTTTCATCCTTCCATAAATGAGTTAGCAATGTCTAACTGCTGTTTATACAGCTGGATCGTTATAAGGAACTTAAAGATAAAGTAAGAAAGAAAGTGGCCATAATGACCCAACAGCTGGAGAAACTGCAGCGGGAGCAGAAGGCTGATGAAGACAGACTGGCGTTTGAAAAGAGGAGGCATGGAGAAGTTCAGGTACCTCGATTTGTGCAACAATGGTTTAGAATAGTTTCACTGAATTTTATTCCCATTTTACATTAGTTTTTCAGTATATGAATGGATTTACATCAAACATAGGCAAGTAGTCAAAAATTTCTGGGTTACCTGTTGCCGTGCCTAGCATTATTTAGGTGTTCTTTTCTGGTCTAAGGTAAGGGTCAGCAGTGCCTTCATTTGTGTATTCAGTAAGCATCATTGTACATGTATGCAGTGATAGACACTAGGCAGATTCAAAGAAAATAAAGTCTGTTCTTACATACATTTTAGTCCAGTGGGCTTAGGAAAAGGTTAGATAGAGTGAGAAAAGCAAAAAAGTACCATGATAGAGGTGAATGCAAAGTCATTTGGAAACATTAAGGCCATAGCCCAAGAGGAGCTCAATGACCTATGTGGACAGTGCCCATTGAAGCAGCGATGTATGTGTTAGGTTATCTAGTGTCCTGCGTTAGAGCAAGGCAAACTTGGCTTCCAGCTTGTCTTGTTCTGTCACTGTCCTGTGTAATCTTGGTAAATAACTAAATTATTTAACTCCTCTGACTTTGATTCTTCATTTGTATAGTGAGGATAGTGCTGGGCAGATTAAGATGAATGTGAGTATGATAACACACCAAGCATCTAGGCTGTCCCTCTATGCCTCATGACTTCTATTCTGAAGACTAATTGGGCTGCAGAATTATCCTTATGGGCACATTCAACAATAATTGCAGTTTATCATATATTATGGAGTTAAATAGTCTTCTGTGGGCCATCCTGATGACCACCACCATTGCTAATAAAAGCGGCAGTGGGGAAATGGTCTGAATTATACACACATTTGATTTATAAGTAAATATTTGGAATTGAGAGGAAAAAAACTTTTAATGCCTACTTTGCTAGAGCCTTCACGACTCACAACAACACTGTGAGGGTAGGTCTTTGCTCTAGTGTGCCGAGAAGAAAATGAGGCTGGGATTTCCAAACTAGATACGTCTCCAGAAAAGGGTCTGACATTTTCTAGAGATGACAGTTATAATAATAGCCTTATAATATGATGTCTATTTGTATTTTCCATATGTCAAGCAGCGCTGTAAACCCTAATCCTCACAGCAGTATTACGAGGCAGATATTCTGGTTTTTTCTCTTGTATACACTCACTGCCTTGGTGATCTCATCCAGTCTCATAGCTTTAAATATCGTCTGCTAATGACTCCCAAATTTGTATCTCTAGCCCAGACCTTCCAAACCTCAGCCTCATATACCTAGCTGCCTCCTCAGCATCTTCATTTTATGTGCTAAATTGACATCTCAAACTTAACCAATCCCAACCAAACTTCTGGTGTCGCCACCCAAATGTGCTCTATCTCAGGTTATGCGAGTTCAGTCTTAGCAGTTGCTCAGCCCCAAAACCTTGCAGTCTGCATTTGACGTGTTTAGGAAATTGTTGCTCTACCTTCAAAGTATACCAAGAATCGGATCCCTTCTCTCCACTTCTGCTGCTGCAATCCTGGTCCAACCCCCGTCTTTTTTGCTTTCGTTTAGGTCAGTGTAGTAGCCTGCTAGCCTCTAACAGGCTTTCCTGCCTCCACTCCTGTGTCTTCCACAGCACTCTCAGCACAGCAGCCAAGTGATGCTTTTAATAACTAAGTCAGATCATGAAACTCCTCTTCTTGAAATTCTCCGCTGGTTCCCTATCACACATGAAATTAAAATCTAAGCCCTTAAATGTCCTACAAAGGCCTACCTATATCTGCTCACCCTGCCCACCCCCCATTTACCTCGTGGACATCCTGTTTCCTATTCTCCTTGCTCTCTGTGATCTAACCAGACTGGCCCCCTGGAACATATCAGAAATGTTTCTTCCTTAGGGTCTCTGGTGTCCCCAAAAATTCATGTCCACCTAGAGCCTCAGAATTGACCAGATTTGGAAATAGCAGCTTTGATGTGAAATTATCCTGGATTTAGGGTCGGCCCTACATCAATGACTAGTTGTCTTTCTCAGAAGTGGGGAGGACACACAGACACAGAGGAACAGGTAACTTAAAGACAGAGGCAGAGACTAGTGTATGATGTGCGTACAACCCCAGGAATGCCAAGGATTGCCAGCGACCCCCAGAAGCTAGAAGAAAGGTGTGGGACAGCCTCTCCTTCAGAGCCTCCAGAAGGACTCAACACTGCCAACACCTTGATTTCAGACTTCTAGCCTCCTGAACCATAAGAGGAAACCCTGATGGCGTAGTGGTTAAGTGCTACAGCTGCTAACCAAGAGGTTGGCAGTTCAAATCCTCCAGGTGCTCCTTGGAAACTATGGGGCAGTTCTACTCTGTCCTATAGGGTTGCTAGGAGTCGGAACGACACGGTGGCATTGGGTTTGGTTTGGTTTTGGTTTGGAACCTTAAGAGAATAAATTTCTGTTGTTTTAAGCCATCCAGTTTGTGGTAATGTGTTATGGTAGCCTTAGGACATTAACTCAGGGCCTTTGCAGTGGTTGATTATTCCTCTGCCTGGAAAATGCTTTCCCTAGATTTCCTCATCGTTAATTCCCTCACTTCCTGAAGTTTTTTCTCACATGTTGCCTTCTCAGCGAGATGTCCCCTGACTACCCCCTTTAAAATTGTAGTACCCACTGCACATCTTGATCCCATACCCTGACTCTATTTTTCCAGTAGCACCTATCTCCTAACATATTACAGTAAAACCTGCGAAAGCCAGCACCCCCGTAAGGCAGAAACCTGTTAGAGAAGGAAAGCTCAAATATTTTCCACTAAAACAAGCAATAAAAAGTGGTAAGACTGCACCCTGTCAAAGGCAGAAAACTTGAGAGTCCTGGAGAACCAAGGCAGTCCTGTCAAGTTCCAGCTCTCAGGTTTCTCTATACTTCATTTACGTGTTTGTTATGTTTATTGTCTGCTTTTCCACTCTAGAATGTAAGCTCCATAAGAGCAGAGATGTTTGTTTTATTTATTGATGCATCCCAAGTGCCTAGAATAATTACTTACGCAGACTAGATAACCAATAAATATTTGATGAATAAGTGAATGAATTTTACAGATGAGGGAATCAAGACACGAGATGGTTAACTTGATTAAGGTCACACAGCTAGCAATTAGAGGAACAGAATTTCAAGCCTCGGTAAATAGATTCCAAGCCTCGTTCTTTAAAATGAATTTTCTTATCCTCTGTGCTTCTCGGATTATTTGCTCAGCATACATACTGAATGGAACACTGCATCAGGATTGGAGGGAGACTTATTGACAACTGGTGATACGCAGATGACACCACCTTGCTTGCTGAAAATGAAGAGGGCCTGAAGCACTTAACAGATGAAGATCAAAGACCGCAGCCTTCAAGTATGGATTACTCCTCAACATAAAACAAAAATCCTCACAACTGGACCAATAAACAGCATCATGATAGGTGGAGAAAATATTGAAGTTGTCAAGAATTTCATTTTACTCTGATCTACAATCAACACCCATGGAAGCAGCAGTCAGATGGCTCATTGCATTGGGCAAATCTGCTACAAAAAAAGATGTCTCTAAAGTGTTAAAAAACAAAGATGTCACTTAAAGGACTAAGGTGCACCTGACCCAAGCCATGGTAATTTTCAGTAGCTTCATATGCATGCAAAAGCTGGACAGTGAATAAGGAAGACCAAAGAAGAATTGATGAGTTTGAACTGTGGTGTTGGTGAAGAAGAAGGAAAAAAATCTGCTTTGGAGAAGTAAAACCAGAATGCTGCTTAGAAGCAAGGATGGCGGAACTTTGTCTCACCTACTTTGGACATGTTATTAGGAGGGATCAGTCCCTGGAGAAGGACGTTATGCTTGGTAAAGTAGCAGGTCAGCGAAAAAGAGGAAGACCCTCAATAAGATGGATTGACACAGTGGTTACAACGATGGACTCAAGCATAACAACGATTGTGAGGATGGCGCAGGATCAGGCAGTGTTTCACTCTGTTGTACATAGGGTTGCTGTGAGTTGGAATCGATTGAATGGCACCGAACAGCAGCCACACCTGTGCTGTACTGGCTCTCATTTTAGTTTCTTCGTGATTTGGCAGACTAAAGTACAGAAAAATATTTAAAAAAAATAAAGTACAAAAAAATATTAAAGGTGCACTATATGATAATCATGAGTAGAAGAGGACATTTTGTGGAAAGAGAAAAACAAAGGTAGTAACAGCAGAATTGCTTTAAAACACTTGTGTAATTTGTATCAGAGCCCTGGAATCACATGAAATTATACGCTGATTTCTGCAAACACACGTTGGAGATTGTTGCCTTTGTGCTTGCTAATTTCTTTTTGGAACAATCTACTCATATCACATGTTAAATTCTGTAATTACCCACTCCAGAAAGCCTTCCCTGCCCCTTCTTACCACCCCACTTCAAGAAAGCTCATCTGGTCATACATTGTTTTTATCTGTATATGTCTAAGGGTTTTTATCAGCTTACACAAAAATTACTAATTGTTACAGCTCTACTGGACTCACAATAGTGTCCACTGTAGAACCTTGCACTTAGTAGGTATTAATAAGTGTTAGTTGAATTTTTTTTTTTTAATAGAAGAAGAAATGAAATACCATGGTGGAGAGTTAGAGAAGACCCATACCCAAACTCAGTTTCCTAAAGGACTGGTGACTCTTTTCCCAGACAAGAAGGGCTGTAGCTTTTCACAAGTCCAGAGACCTCTGGTGCTGGGCAGTAGTTGGCTTTCTCAGACAGTTTGCGTGATAAGCTGGCATCCAAAATCCAGAACGCCTGAGACCAAAGTAGTCTGATTATTCCCCAATATGTGTCCAGCGGAGCACCCAGGCTGCCATGGATTGAATTATGTCCCCCCAAAAATGTGTGTATCAACTTGGTTAGGCCATGATTCCCAGTATTGTGTGTGTCTTCCATTTTGTGATTGTAATTTTATGTTAAGAGGATTAGAGTGGGATTGTAACACTACCCTCACTCAGGTCACCTCCCTGATCCAATGTAAAGAGAGTTTTCTTGGGATGTGGCCTGTACCACCTTTTATCCCTTAAGAGATAAATGAAAAAGAAGCAAGCAGAGAGTTGGGGACCTCATACCACCAAGAAAGCAGTGCCAGGAGCAGAGCATGTCCCTTGGACCCAGGGTTCCTGGGCAAAGAAGCTTCTAGTCTGGGAGAAGATTAATAAGAAGGCCAACAGAGAGAAAAAGCCTTCCCCTGGAGCTGACACCCTGAATTTGGACTTTTAGCCTTCATTACTGTGAAGAAATAACTTTCTCTTGTTAAAGCCATCCATTTGTGGTATTTCTGTTAAAGCAGTGCTAGATGACTAACACAAAGGCCCTGACACTACTCCTTGGGATGATAAGACAGTTTTTCTCTTTTCTCATTGACCCAGGTGTTTGACATTTTCTCCAGTAAAGTATCTTCCTCAACCTAAATGTGTCTCTGAGCTCTTTTACATAGCAGGTGGTAACCCCTAAGGCCTAGCTGGGATGTTAGGTGATGACTGTGATGGGGCTCATCTGGCATGAGACAAGCCCTGGGACTTTCCTGAGTTTAGGCACAGAGGCAGATGTTCCCAGTTGACCTTGTTTTTTCCTCTCTGGATAGAATTATTAATTTAGGTAGTAGATTTTCAATATGGAAACTTTTCAAAATTTGTGAGTTCCTTGAAAAAAGGAGCTTTGTCTTCCTCATTTTTTTAACTGGCTCTTAACACATTAGGTATTTGTTCAGTGAGTTTGTGTGATGAATGGAGTGATTATCTTCCTAAGTATATTTGTCCTTTTCCACTTGAAAACCAATATTCTCTTCCCTAGGGTTGTATATTGAAAATGAATTGTCCTTTTTACATTTGTACACTCCTAGTTTTAGATTATTTAGTAATGAGATAAGACAGATTGACCTTGTTCTGTAGTACACTGGATGGAATAAAGGGGGGAAGGGTAAAAACATGAAACTAATTGGAGACTACCACAGAGTTTGGATTTAATGATAAGGTGAATAGAGCTAGACTTTCATGAAGTGCTCTCCCCACAAACCTTTTAGTTGCCCTGTAAGTTCCTATATTGTTGTAATACTTAACCAGTCTCTACCGTAATAACTTATTTGTCTCTCTCTCCCACCAGACAGTTCTCTTTGGGGGCAGGGACTCAATCCTGTTCATTGTTGTACTTCTAGTTCCTAGCACATGTTAGCCAGTGAATAAATAACTTCTTGAATGAATTAGTTTGAGGGACAGATAAAACTGTGTATAGATATATGAAGATAATCCCCTTGGAGTTTGAAGTTATCCGAGTGAACTTCTTGGAGATCAGGTATCTCATAAATGGTAGAGCCAGGATTGGAACATTGATCCATGTAATTTCAAAGGTCTACACCACACTGCCTTTTCAAAATTAAAATTTATTCTTAAAAAATTTTTGAAGAGTGATATTTTATATAATTCCAATTTATAACAACAATATTATAGTTTGGGAGTGAAAATTAATGGTTTGGAATTGTTGAAACTGATTTCAAATTTTATTTCATATTTTAGGGAAATATAAAGCAAATACATGAACAAATAGAAGACCATAAAAAGAGAATAGAGAAGTTGGAGGAGTATACAAAGACATGCATGTAGGTATAGTAAGAAAAACCCTTACAGATTTTTTTTATTTCAAGTGTCTGGTGTACCTCTGTACATCAGATGAATCCTCCAGCTATACGATAATGCTCAACTCTGTTGTTTATCATTTCATAGTATGTAACAAAAAATTAAAGGTAACCACATAACAAATAAAATCTGAAAAATATAAATGTTTAATACTGTTAAAACTTAAAGATCCCTTTTGGTTGTTGATATTTTATAATAAAAGTAACAAGTTACATCATGAAAGCTTGTAGAACCTAACTATTCTGCCATTAAGAATTTCTTTTCAATCAGCATTTTCTTGTTATTGGAGCACTGGTGGCACAGTGGTTAAGAGTTACAGCTGCTAACCAAAAGGCTGGCAGTTCGAATCCACCTGCCACTCCTTGGAAACCCTATGGGGCAGTTCTACTCTGTTGTATATGGTTGCTATGAGTTGGAATCGATTCTGCAGCAACGTATATGGTTTTTGTTTTCTTATTAAGCTCACGATGATTGCATTAGTTATAGTGATCTTACTTTTTCAATACCCACAAATATGTATCTTTTGACCATAAAAAAATTATCAAAATCTCTTTTGCCCATATTTGGTTTAGGTTTATTTTATTGTATTTTTTTATTTAAAAATTGATAGAGCATTACTCCATTCCTCCATAGTGCTATACAGGAATTTATTTTATCTCGTAATTCCTAAATCTTGGTTATTCTTTTTATTATGTGGTTTTTTGTTGTTGCTATTATGTAGTGATTGCTTGAAAGAGAAAAAACAGCAAGAGGAAATCCTGGAGGATGAAATTAAAAAAGCAAAATCAAGAATGTCTGAAGTTAATGAAGAACTGAATCTTATTAGAAGTGAGCTGCAGAATGCTGGAATTGATAAGCATGAGGGAAAACGCCAGCAAAAAAGAGCAGAGGTTCTGGAACACCTCAGAAGGCTGTACCCAGAGTCTGTGGTAATTAGAAATGGATAGTTAATTAAAACAAAAAAGGCTAAGCTTTCTTATTTGAGGAAAACAATTATCTTCTTATTTGGGATTAAAATTTTTACCATTATTAGGAAGCAGTATTATTTAAGAAGTCTTTAAGATTTGTGTTTGAAAGTGTATTCGTATATAAAATATAGCAGCAAATAATTGGGGTAAAACATATATAACATCCATTAGTGTCTGTAGATAAGTAATTGTTGGGGAGAAGCAGGGACTTGAACACAGTACCCAGAAAGTCCAAGTATGGCTAGTACCCACAAAGGACCGAAATGAGGTAGCCTGGTCTCCCCCAAACACATAGCCTCAAACGTCATGTTCTTCGTGGTTTCAGAGTTTTTTAATATAAAGTCCAAGTATGGCTAGTACCCACAAAGGACCAAAATGAGGTAGCCTGGTCTCCCCCAAACACATAGCCTCAAACATCATGTTCTTCGTGGTTACAGAGTATTTTAATATATTTTTTTCAACAGACATCATTGGCATACTTTTGAAAAATTAGTTTTTATTCTATAAATCTGACTATACATCCAATATTGTTCGCGTATCTTATTAGCCAAAATAGGGTGAGAGAACTTTTTGCTTGGGGCGTCAATATCAGAATTATTTCCCTTGGTACTAGGGGCCTAGCATCTTACTATCTTGTCACTAATACCAGTGTACACTTCACAGTCCTTCTTTTGTGATGACCTGTTTTCAGCATTTGACACTGTTAACCACGCGCTCTATCGTGAAACACTTGTCCACAGACCTCCATGATGCTATACTCTCTCGGCTTTCCTCCTGCGTCTAGCCACCCTGTCTCTAGCTCCTTTATAGCATCCTTTTTGACTTTCTGACTCTTAAATATGGGTTTGACTTCTGGATAATGAAGAAGGAATAAAGCTGGGTCACAGACTCTCCTTTCCCTAGTACCTAACTGTCTTATCTAGTGCTGCTATAACAAAAATACCACAAGTGTGTGGCTTTAACAAACAGAAATTTATTTTCTCACAGTTTAGGAGGCTAGAAGTCTGAATTCAGGGTGCCAGCTCTAGGGGAAAGCTCTCTGTCTCTGTTGGCTTTGTAGGAAGGTCCTTACCTCTTCTGAGCTTCTGCCTCTGTGTGATCTTCATGTGGCTTGGCATCTCTTTTCCCCCATCTCTGCTTGCTAGCTTGTGTTTAATCTCTCTTATATCTCAAAAGAGATTGACTCGAGATACACCCTACACTAATCCTGCCTCATTAACATAGCAAAGACAGCCCATTGCCAAATGGGATTATAACCACAGGCATAGAGGTTAGGATTTACAACACATATTTTTAGGGGACACAGTTCAATCCATGACACTCTACCCTTTGACCCCCCAAAATTCATATCCTTGCCACATGCAAAACACACTGACCCCATCACATTGTTCCCAAAGTCTTAAATCAACTCCAAGTCCAAAATCTCATCTTCTGTAGCATCTAAACCAAATATGGGTAAGACTTTAGGTGCATTCCATCCTGGCACCAAATTCCTTTTTGTCTGTGAACCTGTGAAATTAGAATACAGATTATTTCCTTCCAAGGTACAATGATAGAACAGGTACAAGGTAAACATTTCCACTACAAATGGAAAAAATCATAGGGAAATAAGGGATGACAGGCACCAAGCAAGTCCAAACCCAGCAGAACAAATTTCATTAGCTCTTAAGGCTTGAAAATAATCCTTTGTTCCCTGAGACCATCTGGACAATGGTCCTGCCCTCTAGACTCTGGGTGTTTACCAAGCTCTCTTGATTCTGGGTAGAGGCCCCTTGGCCCTGGGCTTAAGGTTCGCCTTCCAGGACCACTGGGGTGGCAACTCTGCTTCCTTGGCTTTGGGCAGCCCCATTCTCCTACTTCGGGTGGCAACCCTATCCCCTTGGCCCCAGTAGGCCCCATTCTTCTGCCCTTTGGGCTTCGTAGCCTTGCCCCCTCAGCTTTGGGCAGTGGCCCTATTCCCCTGGCACACCTTAACAGCATCCCCACACTTCAGAACCAAGTTGGCAAAGATCCGACTCTTTGAAACCTTGGAGGCTGTGGCCCCACTTTTTGAGACCCAGGAGACCATGGGTCCACCCTTTGAAACAGAGAGAAGGCCTTGTCTCCCATGCTCCTTCCAGCAGTTCTGCAGATCTCTGAGTTGCTCCAGGGATGGCCCTTTTCTTAGAGGACAAGAGATGTAGCTCCTTGGGCCTGTTTCCTGGCTGTAGAATTCCAAGAGGCAGACAGTGTTCTTTCCTTTCATTCTTTCTCTGTCCCCATCAGTCTAAGCTGATGATTTTTCTGCTGTGCTGCTTGGTTAGATCCATCAGCCACAGGCTTAATCTCTTTAACAAAAGATTGTGTAGCCGTGTCCTCGGTGGAAATTCTAGGACACATTCTTAGTTTCTATAACAGAATTTTCCGAATCTCTAAGTTTTGTCTTCAGTTTGCTCAGTCTATTTTTAAGTCCATCTCTTTCCTCTCACATTTTATGAGAAACCACGTTGACCTCTTTAAGATCTTGCTTAGAAATCTCCTCAGCCAGATACCCAAGTTCATTGCTTAAAAGTTCTGCCTTCCACCAAACATTTGAACATAATTCAGACAAGTTCTTTGCCACTGTATAAAAAGCATTGTCCTTTCTCCATTCATATGTTCATCATTTTCTTTTAAAGCTTCACCAGGAGCACATTTAACATCCATATTTCTAGCAACATACTGTTGCTAGGTCCATATGTATTCTCTAAGACAATAGAGATTTTTGCTATAGCTCTCTACACATCCTTCTGAATCCTCAGCAGAATTGCCTTTGATCTCCATAATTCTACCAATAGTCCCTTCAAGACGAACTAGGCTTTTACTATTAGGTACCTTAAAACTCTTCCAGTCTCTACCCATTACCCAATTCCAGAACCACTTCTGTATTTTAGCTGTCTGTTAGAGCAGCACCCCACTCCTGGTACTAAATTCTGTCTGCGTTATCTAGTGCTGCTATAATAGAAATACCACAAGTGGGTGGCTTTAACAAACAGAAATTTATCTTCTCACAGTTTAATATGTAGAAGTCTGAATTCTGGGTGCCAGCTCTAGGGGGAGGCTTTCTCTCTCTGTTGGCTCAGGAAGAAGGTCCTTGTCTCTTCTGAGCTTTTGCTCCTGGGCGATCTTCATGTGGCTTGGCATCTCTTTTCCTCCATCTCTGCTTCTACCTTTTATTTAATCTCTTTTATATCTCAAAAGAGATTGACTCAAGATACACCCTACACTTATCCTGTCTCATTAACATAGCAAAGACAACCCGTTGCCAAATGGGATTATAACCACAGGCATAGAGGTTAGGATTTACAACACATATTTTGTGGGGACACAATTCAATTCAAAACACTAACAAAATGACAAAAAATAGTTAAAAAAAAAAAAAAAGAGAAAACTAGTTCAACAGCCAAACAGGGAAAGGGGCTCAACTTAATCCCTGAGTTTCAGAAAATGATGATAATACAGGATTAAAAAAAAAAAGGTTTGAGTATACCATTGTTCTTTCTTATCTGCAACCCTGCAGAAGCCAAACTGGTAAATTGACTGCTTGAGAATTCTTATCTGGTATTTTTAATTGCATCATATGCATGTGAAAGCTAGACAGTGAATAAGGAAGACTGAAGAAGAATTGACGCCTTTGAATTGAGCGTTGGCAAAGAATATTGAATATACCATGGACTACCAAAAGAACGAACAAATCTGTCTATCTGTTAGAGGATACATGCTTGGCAGAGTACAGGGTCAGCGGAAAAGAGGAGGACTGTCAACGAGGTGGATTGACACAGTGGCTGCAACAATGGGCTCAAGCGTAACGACGATTGTGGGGGTGGCGCAGGACCGGGCAGTGTTTTGTTCTGTTGTCCGTAGGGTCTCTAGGAGTTGGAATTGACAGCACCTAATAACAACAACAACAACAACCGTTCCATAATCTAGCAAGAAGCAAACTCCTTTTCCTCTTCTCACTGGAGGGAGTTGGATTTAAAACTGTTAAACTGGGGAAATGAACCTCTGCTGCTCTAAGATGGAAGTGAAAGCTTGAGGACTCCTAATTAAATTCCAGGCTACTTCCAAGCCCTCTCCTCAGATGGGATCTGTCCTCCTTCCACAAGGTAGAGGAGCCTTGGTATGAGATACTAAGTAAAAACTCAGAAGAAAGAACAGAAGTCAGATATTCACAGAGCATATGCACAGCTTTAGCTGAGCTCTCTCTTGCCCCTGCCTGCCAGGCCTTTAGGCTATAGAAGTGGACAGAACACAAGTCCTGAATCAGTCAGCTGCTGCTCAGCAGAGGCCCATCTCAGTTCTGTGGGAAGGGAGTCAAGAAAAAGATCTTCACAGCCAGTAAAATGAACAGAGCTGCACACAGTAAGCATAAGCCAGGTGAAAAGAATCGGTATGGCAGCTACATGTAAGAATAAATATAAAGTAGTTACAACATTTAAAAATCACAGAGCCCAGCCTGGAAGAAGGTTACAGAACAAAACCCCCCACAAGTGTTTTATTCTATGGACAATTTAATAAGAGCTTAAATTCATAAAACCAGATTTCAAAGATGAGATAAAACAGAATAAAATGAAATGGAAAATTGTAGGGCTCAGAGAATAAATCAAGAACAAAATATTACTGAATTAATAAATTAGAAGTAGCAAGGAATGGATTACACAGCTGAAAACTAGATTACTAACGCAGAAGATATCTAAACAATTAAAGCAAAGATGATTAATATGAACGACTAAGATGATATAAGGTGCCCCTGTGGTAGAGCCTGACAGACGGAAGGAAGAGTCTAAAGATGTGAAATTGAATCTTCAGATAGTCTGTGACTCATCGATGCAGGATGCTTGGCATTCAGACACGTTCTAGTAAAGTTTTTGAACTTCAGTCTAATTAATTGGTCCTCAGCTCAAATAACACTTCTTCAGGGGAAGCCTTCCCTGACTTCTCAGGACAGACCAGTCCCCACTATATACTCACATAGCGCTCTGTATTTTCTCTCCCTGCATCTGTTACCACTCCACGTTGTACGTTGTTCTGTCCCTGCGTCTGTTACCACTCCACGTTGTACGTTGTTCTGTCCCTGCATCTGTTACCACTCCACGTTGTACATTGTACGTGCCTTCAGTGATTGGTCATGTATGCCTGTCTCCCTGACTAGCAGAAAGCTCTTGGGGGTCAGAGAGCATGTTTGTTCAATAATCTTACCCAGTGTCTAGCTCACTCCCTGCACCCAGTAGGCGCCTCACGTTCTCGTTTAACCATGATGGATGAGTGAATATTATTTAATTATTGTAGCTTTATAAAATATTTTAGTGCTTTAGTAAGGCTAGTGCCTCCTGCTTCCTCTTTTGTGAAGCGAAGTGTCATATCACACTGTAACAACCTAAATAGTCATTTTGTAATGAAAATTAGTCTGATTGAATGCGGAATGTCTACTAAAATCTGATACATACAATTTTATAAAATGAGGTTTTGGTCTCTGTTCTTTGCTGCCTTAGCAGACGATGAAGTATCATGTTACTCATTACTATCTTTTCTTTTCTCTCCTTTTTTAAAACCTGCAAAGTTTGGAAGACTGCTAGACCTGTGCCATCCTATTCATAAGAAATACCAGCTGGCTGTTACCAAACTATTTGGTCGGTACATGGTTGCCATTGTGGTCGCCTCTGAAAAGGTAGCGAAAGACTGCATTCGATTTCTGAAAGAGGAAAGAGCTGAACCTGAGACATTCCTTGCTCTAGATTACCTTGATGTAAGAAATTCACGATGTCCAGTATTTAGTAGTGATAAAATCTCGTCTGTTAAATCTTGTCTTCACTGCCTAAAACTATGGCAGTGAATGAAAAAATTGAAGCTTGGATGGCAGTTAGCCTTTCACCCAGACGGCTGGTGTTAATGAGCTGGCAGGCAAAAAATATTACCAGCGGGTGCCATATCTTTCTTGACCTCCTGCCATTTCTTCTTGATCTAGTTTTGCCGTAGTTCTACTTCGGTGATTTTGGAGCCGTTGGTCTAGCAGTGCACCCCTTTGCCTACCCGCCAGCCATCCATTTCTCTTCAGTAGCAAATAACAGAAGGATGGGATGCATGGTCTGCTGAGGAAATGCCAACCCAGGCTCCCGATAGTAAATACCTGGTCCAGCGTGTCAGTTCTTGGCAGAGCAGGGTAAATTTGAGCCTTGAAGTATGTACTGAGAGGTCTTAGAATATACAGAGTCTAAATGCCTGAGGGAGGGACTCTGTGATTGTCATGACTGAGATCCTTCCGTGATTATTTTTCGTTACCTACTAAAGAAAGTGCTCTCTCTGGTCCAGCAGTCAAGACCCTGAGCTGCAGGTAGTATGTATCGTCAAGAGCACGTGCCCTAGAGGTGGACCCACCTGAGTATGAATCTGAGCGCTACTTCTACTCGGCTCTCACTCATTCATCTGTAATTTTCCTGAGCTTCAGTTTCTTCATCTGTAAAGTGGAGGCATGAGTACATACCTTACTGCAAGGACTTAGTACCCAGGAAGCACCTAGCACGGTGCCGAGCATGTAGAAGGTGCTCAGTGAGTGCTGGCTGCTGTTGCAGTTAGGGTCCAGACCTGCCTTTTGTATTTCCATGCTTCTGCGTTCACCTTCTGCCCACTGAAACGTCTTACCCTGATTCATCTGCCTGTTAAAATCCTGCTTTACTTATTCCTCACTGGAGATTTTTTCCAAGCCACGGCATTTTTTTAAAAAATCTAATACAGAAGTGTATCAGGTATAAAGGAAATACTCCTACCCATTTCAGTGCCCAGTCCCTGTGCCTTAATGGTAGCTATTTAGAGGACCTCTGCACAAACAAATTGATATGCAGCTGTACTCTTAAGTAAGGAGCCCTGGTGGCACAAAGGTTAAGCACTTGGCTGCTAACTGAAAGGTTGATGGTTCAAACCCACCCAGTGGCTCTGTGGGAGAAGGACCTGGTTATCTGCTTCTGTAAAGATTACAGCCTAGGAAACCCTTTGGGGCTGTTCTGTTCCGACACGTGGGGTCGCTGGGAGTCGTGGCACCCCATAACATCTCCCAAGGACACATACATATACATTTTGTTTATGGACAGGATTTTTTGTTTGTTTTGCTTTGCTTTACAAAATGAGATCATACTTGCTTTTTTTCAGTAATATATGTGGATACTTTCTGATCTATTTGTAGACCCCACTGAAAAGTCATGTCCAAGGAGGTCTGAAGGCTTTCCTGACCATTTAAGCCTAAAATGATGTTTTCAGCTGCAGTGTGGAGCCACTCTTGGCACATAGCTCAGTGGGATCTTACGGTTTTGAGATCATGAAGTACCTCTCATGCACTAACCAACTGCTTAGCACAGAGAAGTCTGGAACTTAGCTCTTCTGCTTCCTGAAGAAGTGTTTTCTTCTTGTTTGTTTTGTTTAATAAACAAACAGTGATGGGATATAGTCCTCGGGTCCTTACCAAGCGTATCTGTGTATAATTTAACAGCACACAGGCCTGTTCGTGTTTTGTGGGAAAGAATGTAATGGGTATTTGGGTTTTCTTAGTGCATCTGTTGTAACAAGTATTTTTTAAACGTTTCAGATCAAACCAATCAATGAAAGATTAAGAGAGATTAAAGGCTGTAAAATGGCGATAGATGTTATAAAGACTCAGTTCCCTCAGCTGAAGAAAGTGATTCAGTTTGTGTGTGGGAATGGCCTCGTCTGTGAGACGGTGGAAGAAGCAAGGCATATTGCATTTGGTGGACCTGAAAGACGGAAGGTAGGAAAAGAGGCTCGAGCGGCACTTTTGTATAAGTTGAAGCAGTATTTACACAACTGGCTTATATTACACGCCACGCAAATATTATTTATACAGCTGGCTTATATTACACGCCACGCAGATATTATTTATACAACTGGCTTATATTACACGCCACACAGATATTATTTATACAACTGGCTTATATTGCACGCCACGCAGATAGTATTTATACAACTGGCTTATATTACACGCCACGCAGATACTATTCATACAACTGGTTTATATTACACGCCACGCAGATACTATTCATACAACTGGCTTATATTACACGCCACGCAGATATTATTATACAACTGGCTTATATTACACGCCACGCAAATATTATTTATACAACTGGTTTATATTACACGCCACGCAGATATTATTTATACAACTGGCTTATATTACACGCCACGCAAATATTATTTATACAACTGGCTTATGTTACACACCACGCAAATATTTAGATACACTGTCATGTGTTCTCCTATATAAGGAAAACCAACACATCATCTCAGGTGGTTATGGCTTCAGTAGTTTTTATAATGTTCAGTTGAGTTTTTAAGAAATTACTTGGTACCATTTCCCAATGTGTTGAATTATATTTTGGAAATTACGACTCGATAGCACCTAACAGCAACAATAGTGTCCTAAAGCAGTTAAATTTTTCTTCACTTGATAGGAATAAATGTCCTTGCTGAGCCTCCATCTTCCCTGCCTTTGTATGTATAGTATGTGTTTCCTCAAATTATCTGACATAGTGTTTTTTTTTTACTACGTTCATGATGGAGTGTAGCATAGACGCTGTGACGTCAGACCAGTGAAACTACATAGTGACAAATTATGTAACTTTAGGCAACTTTCTAAACAACTCATTTAAATTTTCTCATCTAAAATTGGAGAAATACTAGTACCTTTTTTTTTTTAATTTGGTAGGACTGTAGGAATTAAATGAAGTAATAACATTGAAAATGTTCTTACAGTGCCTGGCAAATAGCTCTCAAAAAGTGCTTGTCTTTTTCCAAATTTACTTACAGTTAACACATATGATCTGGAATGCCCAGAATTGCAAATTAACACAAAACAAAAGGCTATTCTTACGAGAGGTGGGGAGTGCCAGTGTTAACTTTACTGAATTATCTAACATGATTAACTTTTCCTATTTTAGTACTTATATCAATAATAGTCTTAGTGATATTATGATTACTGTCTTTCAGTGATAATTTCTATTGATTTCTATATATTGATTTTAAACAGGTGTAATAAGCGAACTAATAAGGTGTCTTCAATATCTTGCTATCTGTTTTTGTTAGATGCCGTCGAGTTAGTTCTGACTAAGAGCGACCCTACGTACAACAGAATGAAACACTGCCCAGTCCTGTGCCATCCTCACGATCGTTGTTATACTTGAGCCCATTGTTGCAGCCACTGTGTTTTCAGTCCACCTCATTGAGGGTCTTCCTCTTTTTCACTGACCCTCTACTTTACCAAGCATGACGTCTTTCTCCAGGGACTGATCCCTCCTGACAACATGTCCAAAGTATGCGAAACGAAGTCTCACCGTCCTTGCTCCTAAGGAACATACTGGTTGTATTTCTCCTAAGACAGACTTGTTAGTTCTTCTGGCAGTCCATGGTATATTCAGTGTTCTTCACCAACACCATATTTCAAAGACGTCAGTTCTTTTTCGGTCTTCCTTATTCATTGTCCAGCTTTTGCATGCATATGAGGCAATTAAAAAAATATGGCTCGAGTCCGGTGCATCTTAGTCCTCAAAGTGACATTTTTGTGTTTTAACACTTTAGAGAGGTCTTTTGCAGCAGATTTGCCCAGTGGAATGTGTCATTTGATTTCTCAACTGCTGCTTCCACGGGTGTTGATTATGGATCCAAGTAAAATGCAGTTCTTGACAACATCAATGTTTTCTCCGTTTGGCATGATGTTGCTTATTGGTCTAGTTGTGAGAATTTTTGTTTTCTTTATGTTGAGATGCAATCCATACTGAAGGTTGTGGTCTTTGATCTTCATCAGTAAGTACTTCAGATCCTCTTCACTTTCAGCAAGCAAGGCTGTGTCATCTGCGTAACACGGGTTGCTAATGAGTCTTCCTCCAGTCCTGATGCCACGTTCTTCCTCATACAGTCTAGCTTCTCGGATTATTTGCTCAGCATACAGATTGAATAAGTACGATGAAAGGATACAACCCCAACGAACACCATTGCCAATTTTCAACCACGCAGTATCGCCTTGTTCTGTTCAAGCAACTGCCTCTTGATCTGTGTACCGATTCTGCATGAGCACAATTAACTGTTCTGGAATTCCCATTCTTTGTAATGTTATCCATAATTTGTTATGATCCACACAGTCCAATGCCTTTGCATAGTCAATAAAACACAGGTGAAAATCTTTCTGGTATTCTCTGCTTTCAGTCAAGATGCATCTGACATCAGCAATGATACCCTTATTTCATGGCCTCTTCTGGATCCAGCTTGAATTTCTGGCAGTTCCTTATCCATGTACTGCTGCAACCACTTTTGAATTATCTTCAGCGTAATTTTACTTGCATGTGATGTTAATGATATTGTTCGACAATTTCCACATTCCATTTGGTTACCTTTCTTTGGAATAGGCATGTAGATGGATCTTTTCCAGTAAGTTGGCCAGGTAGCTGTCTTGCAAATTTTTTTGGCACAGACGATTGAGCACTTCAGCATTGCATCTGTTTGTTGAAACATCTCAATTGGATATTCCATCTCAATTCCTGGAGACTTGTTTTTGACCAGAGACTTCAGTGCAACTTGGACTTCTTTCATTACCATCGGTTCCTGATCATACGCTACCTCCTAAAATGGTTGAACGTGCACCAGTTCTTTTTGGTACAGTGATACACTGTATATTCCTTCCATCTTTGACACTTCCTGTGTCATTCAATACTTTGCCTGTAGAACCCTTTAAAATTGCAACTCGAGGCTTCAATTTTTTCTTCAGTTCCCAGGTTGAGAAATGCTGAGTGTGTTCTTCCCTTTTGGTTTTCTAACTCCAAGTCTTTGCACATTTCATTATAATATTTTACTTTGTCTTCTTGAGCCACCCTTTGAAATCTTCTGTTCAGCTCTTTTACTTCATGATTTCTCCCATTCACTTTACCTACTTTACATTCAAGAGCAAGTTTCAGAGTCTCTTGTGACATCCATTTTGGTCTTTTCTTTCTTTTTAACAATCTCTTGCCTTCTTCATGATGTCCTTGATGTCATTCCACAACTTGTTTGGTCTTCCGTCATTATTGTGCAACGTGTCAAATCTGTTCTTGAGGAGGTCTCTAAGTTCAGGTGGGATATACTCAAGGTTGTTCTTTGGCTCTTGTGAACTTTTTCTAATTTTCTTCAGTTTCAGCTTGAACTTGCATAGGACCGATTGATGGTGTGTTCCGTCCTTGGCCCCTGGCCTTATTCTGACTGATGATATTGAGCTTTTCCATCATCTCTTTCTACAGATGTAGTCGATTTGAATCCTGTGTGTTCCATCTGGTGAGGTCCACGTGTATAGCTGCCCTTTATGTTTTTGAAAAAAAGGTATTTGAAATGAAGAAGTTGTTGGTCTTGCAAAACTCTACCATGTGATCTCCAGTGTCATTCATATCACCAAGGCCATGTTTTCCAACTACCCATCTTTCTTTGTTTCCAACTTGCTATTCCAATCACCAGTAATTATCAGTGCACCTTGACTGCATGTTTGATTAATTTCAGACTGTAGAAGTTGGTAAAAATCTTCAATTTCCTCATCTTTGGCATTAGTGATTGGTACATAAATCTGAATAATAGTTATATTAACTGATCTTCCTTGTTGTCTTATGGATATAATCCTATCACCGACGGCATGGTACTTCAGGATAGATCTTGAAACGATCTTTTTGACAGTGACTGTGACGCCATTCCTCTTTAGTTTGTCATTCCCAGCATAGTATAGCATATGATTGTTGGATTCGGAATGGCCAGTACCAGTCCTTCTCAGCTCACTAATGCCTGGAATATCGATCTTTATTCGGCGTATTGTTTTTGACGACTTCCAATTTTCCTAGATTCATACTTCGTACGTTCCACATTCCAGTTATTAATGGATGTTTGCATCTGTTTCTTCTCATTTTGGGTCATGCTACACCAGCAAATGAAAGTCCCGAAAGCTTGACTCCATCCATGTCATGAAGGTCCACTCGACTTTGAGGAGGAGGCGGCTCTTCCTCAGTCTTTCGAGTGCCTTCCAGCCTGGGGGCTCATTCTCTGGCTGCATACCAGACAGTGTGCTGCTGCTATTCATAAGGCTTTCCCTGGCTAACTCTCTTCAGAGGTAAACCACCAGGTCCTTCTTCCTGGTCTGCCTTAGTCTGGAAGCTCAGCTGGAACCTGTCCACCATGGGTGACCCTGCTCCTGTTTGAAATAGCAGCGGCATAGCTTCTGGCATCACAGCCACATGCACGCCCCCACAGTACAACAGATGATGGACGTGTAGGGTTAAAAGAAATCATACTGCATGCGTAGAATGGAATACTATGCAAACTTAAAATAGGATGAAGCTCTTTATGTACAAATATAGGACAGAACCAAGATAAACTCAGTTTTTTAAAAAAAGCAATATGTAGACTAGTATATAGTCTGTTGGCATTTGTGTCAAAAATGGGGAGAGAGGAGATGGATGTATGTATTTGCTTGTATATACAAAAATATTTCTGGAAGATTACACCATAAATTGATAGCATCATTCATCTCCGGAAGGGTAACTGGGTAGTTGAGGACAGGATGCCAGGAAACTTGTCACTCCATTCTTTTGTACCTTTTGAGTTTTGGACCATGTGACTATATTACCATTCAAAAATAAAAGATTTAAAGTATATTATTTTTCTAACAGTGAAAGGCAACTTAAAAATACCTGTAATTTGTATAACACAAAAAATAATGGGAGAATCCAGCTCACCAGCTTACGACACTGAAAAAATATTTCTTAAAATAACTGAAGTTGGTTCAGGGGGAGGATTGGTTATCTAAAAGAGCAAATTTTTAATGCTAAGGAATTCATAGTTTTTGGCAGGCCCATGCCCTCTGGAACTTTCATTTGATGCTATTTAAAATTTTCCCAAGTCCTTATTTTTATTTTATATGAAATCTTAATTGTGCCCTCCATAGTATTTTTTAACAATGTATTCCCCCAAGGTAGGCATGAGAGTGTTGTACTAAGCAAGTAAGTAAGCTGTGAGATGAGGAAATTGCAGGCTGAGAAAAAAATTATCATCCTTCTTAGAAAAGGAATTTGACTGTAAATCAAATGCAAATAGGTTATTCGTGTTTGAGACTGCATTTACTTTTAGAAGAAATAGTTTTCAGCCACCTAGAAACTGTAGAAAAGACTGAAGACCCATAATCCTGCATGTTGTTGCCGCTACATTTTTAGAACCGAAGAGGATGCGTAACGTAGTGGCTGGGAGCGTGGGCTGCTTTTAGTTCTGTTTCATCCATTAATATGACATTAGACACCGTATCGTATAGTCATTGACCTTTTAAATACCTAAGTTATGTTTGTGTTCTTCAACTGCCTTTCTTTTAGAGTGTTTGACTTTTTCTTATTGATTTATTACGTGCTCCCACTTACGTTTTTTATTTTTTTTTCCCTCTTATGTATAAAGTGGGTCAATTATATGGGTTACTACAGTTTTTCCCATTTGACTTTTGCTCATTTTATGGTATCTTTATATTTTATAATCACTCTTAACCTTTGTAGGTATTGTTTTTATACGTATAATCGGGTCTTTACTGTGAGATCAAATATTTGTTCACTTAAATTTTCCTCACTTTTGTTAATGGTTTTACTATTTTTATTTTAATCTGTTTGGAATTTATTTTGATGTATTTTGTTACATGTAGGTATTACCTTTTTTTCTAAATGGTCACTTATTTGTCCCAACATCATATATTAAATAATTTATCTTTTTCCTATTCATTTAATTTAATTCACTGTTTTCTCATAATTATACTCTAAATTATTAATTATACTCTATTTTTTTCATTTAGTGGGATTTCTTATCTCTGTTTTAATTATTATTTGTAGTTACCTTGTTGTAATACATATTACAACCTTATTGAAATTCCTTAAGAAATTAAGTATAAATTATGATTAAATAAGTAAAGTCTTAGCCCACAGGCACTGCAAAATCAGCATGTCTAAGCTTAATTTCATGTTCTTTTTTCTAAGTCTTGATCTCTGTCCTGTATTCTTTGCCTCAGTTCTTGGTGCCACCATTCCAGCCAAGTGAAACCCTGTTTTCCCCAGGATTCCCTCCTAGCGCTCCACACCCGGGCAGTCTCCAGCCTGTTGTGACCGCACATCCTAAATATCTTTCAGGTCTCTTCTTCTTTCTTCACCCTAGGTATGACTGGCCGATTTCACACCATCATTTCTGAATTTTGTCTTTGTGTCTTCGTGGCTGGTTGGTTGGCTGCTGTCCCTCCATAGCTAGGTATTTTATTAACAAAGTTTAGTGAGTGGTTTTTCTCAGCTACAAAATCTCAGCTGTAAAAATTACTACATTGTGTCCTTATTCTTGTGCCTTCTTTATGTACATTTCTACAAAGTAAAGTATTTTTTCATTTTACAGACAGTAGCTCTTGATGGAACATTATTTCTAAAATCTGGGGTGATCTCCGGAGGGTCAAGTGATTTGAAATACAAGGCTAGATACTGGGATGAGAAAGAGTTAAAGAGTTTAAAAGACAGAAGAACCCAGCTAATCCAAGAACTAAAGGTATGTTTGAGCCCTTTGTTGAAGCCACCATCAATCCATCACATTGAGGGTCTTCCTCTTTTTCGCTGACCGTCTACTTTACCAAGCATGATGTCCTTCTCCGGGGACTGGTCCCTCCTGATAACATGTCCAAAATACATAACACAAAGTCTTGCCATCCTCGCTTCTAAGGAACATTCTGACTGTACTTCTTCCAAAACAGAATTTATTCTTCTGGCAATCCATGGTATATATATCCGGTATTCTTCACCAACGCCATAATTCAAAGACATCAATTCGTCAGTCTTCCTTCTTCATTGTCCAGCTTTCATATGCATACGAGGTGATTGAAAAATACCATGGCTTGGGTCAGGCCTTAGTCCTCAAAGTGACATCTTTGCTTTTCAACACTTTAAGGAGGTCTTTTGCAGCAAATTCGTTTCATCATCCGTAAAATGGTAATAATTATGGCACTTATTTAATAGCATTGTTGAGAGGACTAAGTAGGTTAAATGTAAATTGAACAGAACAGTGGCAAATGCTAAATAAATGTGAGCTTTTGTTTTATATATCCACAGAACATTTATAAAAACTGATCACATACTTGGTCACAGGAAAACATCATCTGCTTTTTAAAAGTAGAGATTTTTATAGGTCATGTTTCCTGACTACAATAAAATTAAAAATAGTGACCAAAAACTTTTTGTCTACGTAGAGACTAGGAAATGTGCTCGTTGATAGCTTTTGGATCAAAGGGTAGTCAAAAGGCAAATGATAAAACATCTCAAAATGGTGAGTAGGAACATGCTTCCTACCAGTGCTTTTGGGACTCAACAACGACGCCTTCATTATTAAGGAAGAAGGAGGGGACGTAAGGGAACTTATTACTCACCTTAGGAAATTAGGAGAACAGTCACAAAATATACAACAATGAAACTATAAAAGGGGATTATTTTTAAGCTGAAAATAATTAATGGGAAAACTAAAAATAGAAAAGGGACAAATCTAAATGCTGGTTTCTATTGAAAAACTAATAAAATAGACAAACTCTTTGCATCTGTAATGAAGGGAAGAAATAGTAGAATCAAAAATATACATGATCAGGAAGAAAAAAAGTTAAAATAATTTTAAGAAAATCTGACATGCAGAGAACTACAGGATAAGATCAGGGAGTTCAGGAAGAAGAAATCCATGTGGCTGGTAAACTTGAAAAAATGCTCAAATCCTCTAGTACTTGGGAGTAAAAATTAAATTAATAAGATTATTTTTACTTGTCAAGACTTGGAAAATAAAAGCATATATATGTGTGTATGTATGTGTAGAGATATATCTGTACACATATGGACACACAATGTGTATTGCTGGTGAGAGTGGAAGGAGAAGGATACTCATACATTGCTTGTGGAAACGTGATCGTCACAGTCTTTTGGGAAAGCAGTCTGGTACCCAATATTAAAATAAAAACATGAACTCCTTTGATCCAGCAGTCTCACACTGGGGAGTCTCCGGAATGGAAATAAAAATACTGATACTTGAGAGTATGCGTACAAGTTACGTTTGTTGCAGCATTGTTTGTGGTAGCAAAAAACCTGGAAACAAAGCGAATGCCCATCGTTAAGAGAATATCCGAATGATCTGTGTGCGTTCACACTCTGAAGTGATATGCAGCCATTAAAAGAATGAATTTAGAGCTTTGTTAGTTAACTGGGGGGACTTCTGTGAGTGAATGAATGAGAAAAGAAGCTGCAGGAAAGTGTTCAGCATGATTCTAACTTTGCAAAATGACTGGAAAGACCGACGTATGTAGGTGAACATGTATACACGTACATATTCGTGTATCATTATGGGGACTTAGAGGGAAAATACAGAACACATATAGGGAGTTAACTCTGACGAGTAATAGGGTGAGTGAAGGGAGCAAGGGTTGGGGAGGAGAGCGGAAAGACCCAGAACTGCACTGAAAAGCCAGGCAACGTGTATCCCACAGTCCCACTCACGGACGCGGTCAGTGTGCACTGGGTGAAACAGCTACCCGTTCCATTCGTCATTTTTCCCTGAACTCTCCTGACAGGAAGTGTGTTAGTTGTTTGAGGATGCTGTGTGGCACTTGGGTTACTCCAGGTGGCTAATTACTTTAATTGCCCATCTCTTTTGAGGAGAAGGGGAAGGCGTGGTTGTATGAAAAATCAGTGAATTACTACATAGGAAAGCACTTTGAGAAGGGGAAGTGTTTTTCTCTTGCAAAATACTCTATTTTTCTTCTTTTTTTAGGGCTTAATGAAGACACTTCGCAAGGAGACAGATTTGAAACAAATACAGACCCTAGCACAAGGAACTCATACACGACTCAAATATTCACAAAGTGAACTAGAGATGATTAAAAAGAAGCACCTTGCAGCTTTTTACAGGGTAATACGGGCAGATACGAAGTCACAGAATTTAGAGCCAGAGCGTACACTTTCAGGAATTACGTTTATATACGTTTATATAGCACCGTATAATTTTTAGTCACTGTACCCCATGTTACTTTAGTTATTTTATTTTTACGGTGGTTAATCTTGTTACCCAGCTGTACCTGAGTTCCATCTTACCCCACCAGATTCCCCTTTTGTTCTAAAAGATACCTGCCATGCTTTTTACTTCACTGTATAAAGCTAAAATAGCCATGTTAAAAAGAAATTTTCTTTTTTCTAATTAGGAACAGTCTCAGCTACAAAGTGAACTACTAAATATTGAGTCTCAATGTGCTATGCTGAGGGAAGGAATCAAAGAACGACAACAAAGAATTGAAGAATTTCAGGAGAAAATAGATAAGGTCATGAATGGTATATTCATTGGGAATGGCATATATAGTTCTAGACCAGTTTTAGTAGCTTTTTGATATGTGCAAAGCACAGGTTGATAGCTAACAGTGCCCTTATTGGAAACAACACGTAAACTGAGTTTTATGGGTTTGTCAAATTAATTCCCTGAGTCTCTGAGCCAGTGCTGCCCCTCTGAGGAGACTGACCAGTACAGTTACTCTCCTGCTCTCCAGCCTCCTTTGACCGTGGTACAAGTCACAGCCTAGTTGTTCTTTCTCCCACTGCCCTGGTTCACTCAGGAGCTTTTTACATCTGTTATAGTCCAGGCACAGTGCTTGGCTCTGGGGCAACAAAGAGTTGGTCGTCTAGCCTCTGCCTGTAAAGTGTCAGGAACTTTGTGATGTGATGCAGTCCACTGCTCTGTGTCTCTGACCCATAGAAAGTTGTTCTCAGACCATCACTCGGTAACTACCACTCACTGCTTCCAGTTCCGCCTTTCATCACATGATTTGAAACCACACGTACATTGCTCCTGAATTATCTCTCTTCTAGGTTAAGTACCTCTAATTTCCTCAGCCGTTTCATGTTCACCTGGGACGTCAGAGCAGCTCTGGTAACCACCTCTGGGTGCTCTTCTGTCTGACACTCCCAAAACAGAGCATAATGTCCAGATGTTGGCTGGCCAGCATGGAGTACCCAGGGCCTCTGTGCACATAACTATAACTCTCCGTGCGTGGATTTTCCACTTAGGTTCATTGTAGCTCACTACTCCTGCATCAACTATTTTAACAATCATATCACATTCGTATTTAATTTACATTCAGCTAAAATCCTAACATTTTTAACCTGTCCTGCTGTTAAAACAGGCCTCTCTTATCCTATAATTGTACCTCAGTGCACAGATGTACAAAGATTGAGGTGAAATGTTATTTTGTTGGTTTCAGTTCATTCTAGTTTTTCCAGATCTTTTTCATTCTTAATTCTAAGATCCATTTGTCTTGGTTTTGTGCTGCCTAAAACCGTGCAGTATTTACTCTATATAAAGAATAATTTATGTTGGCTGTTATATTGTGGCGTGACTACGTGGAATCCTTCCCATTTTGTATTAAGCACTTAATAAAGCCGGAACACTTCATAAGACCAGTTATGCACTTTCCTGTTTAGTTTGTAGAGTAAGAAAATTGAAAGTAGACAGGCCTAGTTTATGAAGTTAAGGGAAGAGAAAGCACGGGCCCCTCAGGTACAATATTGCTTGTTGGGACTAGTTTTTGGCCTAATCCTGGAAGATGTTGGGGGACATTTAGATTTCAGTATTGTCTGTGTACTTTCTTAAATTTAATTATTAAATCAATTGTTTTAAATAAAAGGTGGAGGATGATATTTTCCAACACTTCTGTGAAGAAATTGGCGTGGAAAATATTCGTGAATTTGAGAACAAACATGTTAAACGGCAACAGGAAATTGATCAAAAAAGGTATTTTCA
Organism: Elephas maximus indicus; assembly: GCF_024166365.1. NCBI lineage: Eukaryota > Metazoa > Chordata > Mammalia > Proboscidea > Elephantidae > Elephas > Elephas maximus. The sequence goes on along the minus strand of NC_064822.1, from coordinate 189,958,968 downwards.
TGAAGAGATGTTGATAAGCAGCTTATAAATAAAAAAGTATTTCATAATTTTAGAGAAATTATGCTTGAGGTAATCTTTATTTCAGTTCATCAAGAAATTAAGCATTCATGCTCTTATAACGCGATCCAATTTTTTTTCATTTCATAATATTTTAAAGAGAGAACACAGAAGTAAACATAGTAAGAGAAGAGAATAGGGACGTGATCCCACGTACAGTGGTTACTACGAGAAGAATACGGCACTGCTTTTCTCATTGCCTGTAAATGTTCATATATATGGACAGAATGGATGATCTTCAATAAATTATTCATTGGCAAAAATTAAAGCTGATAGAAAATTTAAGGAGGCCAGTTACCATAGGGAAAAAAGGTTAAAAAGCTTCCTGTCCAGCCCACAATGCAGCAGAAATGTGGTTTCCAGGTGAATCATCCCTGCAAAACTTAAGGGAGCAGGTAATGTCAATATTTAACAGTTACACAGATGTTCAGTATTTAAAAGGAGCCCTGGTGGCACAATGTTTAAGCGCTCAGCTGCTAGCCAAAAAGTCTGCAGTTCGAACCCTCCAGCTACTCCGTGGAAGAAAGATGAGGCAATCTGGTTCTGTAAGATTTACAGCCATGGAAGCCCTGTGGAGCAGCTCTACTCTGTCCTCTGGGGTTGGGTTGGGTTTTTGGGTTTTCAGTATTTAAACTGTTTCAGAGTGTAGAAGAGGAAGAGACGCCTTTTTTTATGAATGAACGTAACATTGATGCCAAAATCCGAAAAAGTATACATACAAAAGAAACTATAAATCAGTCCCACCTACGAATAACCAAATAAAATAAGGTTAGATAGAGTCCTGCAATACAACAAAATATACCATGATCTGGTGGACTCCATGTCAGAAGGGAAGGATGGTTCAGTGTTAGGAATCTGTTGCTGTAACTCACCACATTAATAGCTCAGAGGACGAGCAACCACACAATCTGCTGTATACATGACCAAAAAGCCATTTGACAAAATTCAACAGCCATTCCTAATTTTAAATTTTTAATAAAATGTGAATGGTTAAAAACCTATAATATGACAAAATACATCTCGTTCTAAATCAGCGTTGTGGTTTTGTGGAGTGACACTGGACGTGTTCCTGTAAAGTCAGAAATGAGAATATTCAGTGTCACCCCTGTTACCTGACGCTCTCCTGAAGGTGCTGCTCAGCAGAGTTGGACAAGGGACAAAGCAAAACATTTGGAAAGGAGGAGGTAAAGTTATTATTTTCAGGCTATATGTATCTAGAAGATCCAAGAGAACAAACGAAAAACCATTAGCAACAAAAGAGAATTGAGTAAAGTGGCTGCACACAAAAATTAGTATGAAAATTAATTTAAAACTCAACAGCCTTTCTATATATGAACAACCATTGGAACAGTATATTGGAAGAAAAAATTCCAGTGATATTAGAGGGGGAAAAAATGGTGAAATGTCTAGTACTTAGAAATAAAAAATATGAAAGCACTATATAAAGAAACCTTTAAACAAGACTAGAGGATACAGGTAGAAACTTGGATAAAAAGAAAAGCCATAGTAGTTTTCTCATAGGAAGACTCAATATTATAAAGAAGGTGAATCTCCTTAAATTAATCAATAATTTAAACAGCATCTCAATGCATGTATGGACAAAGATTTTAACTAGATAAGCTGGTTCTAGAGTTCAGTTCTAGAGTTCACATACAGAACTAGCCAAGAAAAATCTGAAAAAGATGAGAAAGGACTAGAACTCCCAGATTTTTAAATATAGTGCAGAAGTACAGTAATTAAAACCTTAAGATACTGTGCTGGGTCATAGCCCAGTGCACCCAGTGCCATCGAGTCGCTTCCGACTCACAGCGACCCTATAGGACAGAGTAGAACTGCCCCATGGAGTTTCCAAGGAGCGCCTGGCGGATTTGAACTGCCGACCCTTTGGTTAGCAGCCGTAGCACTTAACCACTATGCCACCAGGCTTTCCATGGGTCATAGAGAGTCCAGAAATAATACTTGGATCTGTGAGAAAAATTTAAGATAAACGTAGCATTTCCTGTCAGTAGGCTTTTTTTCTAAAAAATTCTGCCTATCTCAGTGTTTACTCAGTTTCTCATAAAAATCCACTGGAATTCTGATTGGGATTTCATTGAATTTATAGGTTTATTTGGGGAGAACTGATACTTTCAAAATATTAAGTCATCCCATACAGAAATATAGAGTATCTCTCTGTTTATTCTTATCTGTATCCTTGGTTAAAATGTAAGTTTTTTTTTCCATAAAGATCTTGTATGTTAATTCCTAGATATTTTATAGTTTTTTTTTTTTGTCTTATGAATAGTATCCATTTGTATGATATTTTTCTAGTTGGCTGTGACACCCATTGGAGAACTAGAGTAGGCAGCTGAAAATACAAGTTAGGAGTTCAAGGCAGAGGTCTAGGTGGAAGGATAAATTTTGGGATTGTCGGCATACAGATGGCACTTAGAGGCATGTGCCTGGGTGAGATCACAAGAGAATGGATGTAGAGAGAAAAGAGGAGATGCCAGCAAGCGAGACGGAGCCATGAGAGGAGCAGCCAGTGAGGGGAGGGGAAAGCCAACATGGTGCGGGGACCTGGGGAAGATGTGCTTCATTCTAGGTGGCGCAGCTGTCTGCGTCCTGCAGCAGAAAGAAATCCCTCAAGGATCTGTGCATACCCGCTCCCGTAGGCAGTATGGCTAGTGACCCTGCCTGAGTGTGTCCGCCTGGCCCAGGCACCTCCTAGTGGGTAGCCTTGGGCAAGTTACTTAACTCTGTGCCTTGTTCTCCTCATCTCTTAAATGGGGGTGAATGTAATACCTGCCCCATATGTTCATACAAGTGAGTTAATTCATGTAAAAAACATAACAGTGCCTGGCGTATAGTAAGCTCTCAGTAAATATTACCCTTTTTATATTTTTTTGTTGTCGAGAATATTACCCTTTGTTTTATTATTGTCATTGTTTTGTTTGTATTAGCAATATCTAGCACACTATCTGATACAGCTAGTGCTTTAAAATGTTTCTTGAACAAATCATTCTGTTGGCAGGGAACATGACAGGGTGGAAAGGAAGAGACACAGGTGATACTAGAACTCCTTGTAAGGACTTTACGAAGCTGCCAGAGTAGGAAAGGGCATCAATTCCAGGGTTCAGAGTTTGTGTAGAAAGCTCTTCAGAAAGACTGCCTGACTGAATAAGAATCAACAAATTAACTGTAATTTAAGGAAAAAGACGAGGAGAGGGAACGGATAGATCATAAAAAAAAACTTAACGTATCACCCACATGCAATATGTGGATCCTGACTCAAACCAGTTATTTTTAAAAAAACATTAATACTGTGAAGAAAGTTGCCATTAAATGGAATTTGCTATTCAGGAATTATTGTTACCCTTTTTTTGCTATGAGCGTGCGATGATGCTTTTTAAAAGTCATTCTACTTTGAGTGATACATAATGAAATATTTGCAGATAAAATTACATTATGTCTGGAATTTGTTTCAAAATAATCCAGTGGTGGGAAAGGAGGGTGAGTGGGGTTATAGATGAAACCAGATTGACCATGAATTGATGTTAAAGTTGGGTGATAGCTACATGGGGGTTCATTATACTCAACTTTGTACTGTGGTATTTGTTTGAAGTTTTCCATAATAAAATGTTAAGAAAAAGAAAAAAATTGAAGGTCTCTGTTTACCAGCTGTAATGCTCTATTATACTAGATTAGAATTTGAGAAACAAAAAACTCGGCTAAACGTTCAACTCGAATATAGCCGCAACCACCTGAAGAAGAAACAGAATAAAATTGATGCATTAAAAGAAACTCTGCAGAAAGGTACAGAAGACACTGATAACCTGAAGAAGGTAATGAACAGTGGGTCACTGAGGTGCCTTCTCCTTGAAATTGGGACTTCCTTCACCAAGTAAACATTTGTCGGGCTCCTGGAGTGTCCTCATAGTGGTTGGAGGCGGGCGGGGGGGCGGGAGAGAAAGATGTGAGAAACACTGGCTTGATTAGATGTGGAAATGGGAGGTGAAGGCAAAGAGAGTGTGACAAATGACTCCTAGGTTCTGACTTGGGTGATCCTCGGACAGGCCAGTGTCACCAAGATAAACAGCAATGGGAGGAGCAGGTTAAGGAAGGAAAATTCCAGACCTGCAGAGCTTGAGCGCCTTTGTGGCCTCTAGATGGCACTTCCCAGGATGTAGATCAAGGGAGAAGTCTAGGCTGGAGATAGATACTCAGGAATTCCTGGTTTGTGAGTATAAACGGAAACCCTGTGAGAATGGTTTAGCTCTCTCAGGGAGAGGTGTAGGCAGTGAAGAGCAGGGGGCAGAGTGGAATTGCGGCAGGGGTGATCACACAGGTTATGAGAGAGCCAGAGGCATAGAAGCCCCAGCGTTTCAAGGAGGAAGTGATGGAAGGTTGTCAAAAAGGTAAGCCTAGAAAATGTCTGTTTAATTGCCAAGTAAGGGGTCATTTTTACTGGAAAATGGGAAGAGAAGTCAGATGGCAGTGAGCTGACGAATGAACCCGAAGTGAAGGGTGCAGGCAGACAGTGACCAGTTTTTCAAGACTGTAGGGTGGGGGTGGGACACAGCCTACAGCAGAGGTTCCAGGAGCTCACAGGGAAAGGAGGTTCATCTCAGAATGGCCCGTTTGATTTTACTGATAACAAGATGACCAGTCTATTGACTATGAATGTAAAAGATGGTAAATCTACAATGCAAACCATCTACAGACCGAAGAAAACTGCCTGCAAATTGTGAATGAACTCAGGGATAAGCGTCAGCAACTTAAGGACATGTTTGTCACTCAGAATTCCAACATTGAGAAGGTCCAAGCTCAAGTTGAAGAGGAACGGAAGAAGCTTTTGGCTGTTGACAGGTAATTAAGCAGTTCATCAGTTTGCAAGTCATAACCATGGTTTTAAAATGTTTACTGTCCATTTAAAATTTATGAGAGGAAGTTTTGTTTTTTGAATATATACCCTTGGCTGCTTTGGTCCCACATCACACCTCAAACATTCTAATTTAGGGAAAAAACCAAGAGCACAGTTAGTTGTTTAGAGTGAATAGTTTTTTGTTTTGTTGTTGTCGTGTTTTGTTTCTTTGCTGGATAAAAACTTAGGCCTCTGTAAAGAGTCCCTTACCCTAAAAATCCTCCTTGATGCTGGTGTCTTGCCATTGTACAGAGACTCACTCTGGTCTCTCTGTGCGACATAGCATAGTGGATGAGGAGGTGGAATCCAGAGCCAGACTGTCTGGTCTCAAATCCCAGCTCTGCTGCTTGCCTGCCAAGCCTTAATTTCCTCATCAGTAGAACGGGGATCATGACAGCCCACCTCGCAGAGTATTTGTAAGGGTTAAATGAGTTGCTCTTCAGTTGGCCCTAGAACATTGCCTGGTGCATAAGTGTGTGCAGGTGCTTGCTATGAGTGACCACCACAGGACGGGACACTTTGAGCCGGCTACCACCTCGCACCCAAGTGTCATCTCTCCTGTGTGGTTGGCAGGCCATGGGTGGTCAGATGGAAGGAGCTCTGTTTGTGTTCAGCCTTTTGGGATTTCAGTTTTCCTCACTTGTTTGAAGGCCTTCGTTGTTTCAAATCACACCCAGAAAGTTCTTTGTCTGAGATTTTTGAGTGGAATTGAAGTCTCCTTACTCTTAATTTTTTTACCCTTGTATTTAAACAGAACCATTTTTCTATTCTTTATATTTTTGAAAACCATATAGTTCCTAATTTCCTTTTTAGATCCTGTTTCTAGACCATCTTTAAAATCCCACATTTCAATTGATAACCTCCCAAGCCACCGTTTTAAAATAGAAGTCTTTGCATCAGGGGCGGTAAAGAAACCGCAGATTGCTACTTGGGAAGACGGCTGTCCTCCTGACAGAATCCTTCCCTGGGTTTGAGGTTCTAAAATGTAAAGCGTATACTTGAGGGAAAAATGAAGCTTGAAAAATCATACCGGTTTACAAGCCCTGGTCAAAGTGATAATGTTTGTTATTGAAAGTACTCCCTTGGATTAACTCACGCCTGTTCTCAGGAGTGTTAAAGTGTAAGCTGCAAGCGGCCATGAGATAACTCTAGAAGTTGCAGCACTCACTCATAGGGAAAAAAATTTTTTTTTTCGTTAATTTATAGCATGTACATTTTTCTCCCTTGGTGCCACTTTACATAACGTAAAATATAGTCACTTTTTCGTATCTGTATTTACAGGGAAGTGGGAAAATTGCAAAAAGAAGTTGTGAAAATTCAAACTTCTCTGGAACAGAAACGATTGGAGAAGCATAACATGCTGCTTGATTGCAAAGTTCAAGACATCGAGATAGTTCTTCTGCTGGGATCACTGGATGACATCATTGAAGTGGAGGTATTACAGCCATTGGTGTAGACACAGTGCAGTGTGCGGCACGTAACGTAGTGCTCCTTGACTGTTTGGTGAAATCCCAGCCCTGGAGGTTCTTCCTCTTGTTCTGTAGCCATCTGGGGTGGAGAAGACGTCTTCTAGGAAGAAAAAAAAAAAAAATTTTTTTTTTTTTTTGATCAGCATTCCACAGATCTGGTTAAGTTGTCTTTTTAGCGTCATAGGATGGACTAGAGCGTCTTACCTCCATTGTAGTAATGCCTGAGAGAAATCAGAGAATAAATGCTGTTGGAGTTATGAACACTGAGGGGTGTTAGGTAGCCACAGTGAACTGCAGGCCTGTCAAAGTCGCCTGCTGGCCTCAGCAGTTGCCCTGCAGTCTTGGAACCATGTTCGAGATGTGGTTGCCGGGACAGGTTTTGCTCTGCACCTTCACTAAAGGCCCCTGGGTCTCCACAGGGGGTGAGGGTGCAGGGGAAGGTAAGAACGGGTACTCAACAAGGCACTGTGGTGGGCATTTCTGCTTCCCTCTTTCTTTTCCAATCACCTGTTACTACACAGGACTCTTCAGGGTGGTTATAAATATAAGCCCTTGGTCTGTCCCTCATGTTAGGAAAGATGGGAACGTGAGTTCAGAACGCACATCCCACTGTGAGAACCGTCCAGAGGATGGTGAACACAGGTACTTGCTTTGCCTCTCCAGTCATCTTTGAGTTCATCCTGCGTACACGAGTGAGTCTTTTCTCTCTGGTCTCCCTTCCACATCCCTCTTCCTCTTCCTCAGACCCTGGACACTCAGAAATCCGTACCATTCCATCCAGCTTCCACGCCAGAAGAGACCTTACCCAAAAACCAAAACCCACTGCCATAGAGTTGATTCCAACTCATAGCGACCGGAGACCTTAGGCCCTCTGTAATCTCCATAAAGAAGCACCTATAAAAGAGGCTTCTCTGTCGCTAATGTTGGCCACTTCTTATGGCAGAATTCGGGTGTGGCACTATGCTCCAGAAGTCTTTGTCTCCTTCCTCTCCTTAGCAAAGCTCATATTTCAGACAGGAGGTAAGAAAAGGAGAAAACCTGTCCTGACCACAGGTGACATAAACCAACTCAGAGGCTTTAAGGGGGAAAAAAGTGGGACAGAGAGGCAGGGATGAAATGGAGATGGGCTGCGGCGTGGCTTACCCAGGAACTGACCAGGCTGGAGCTCTCCTTGCTCAGCAGATAGTGGCTCTTTTCTCTTACATTAGCTTTTCCCATAAGGCTGCAGCTGTGACCTGTGGCTTTGACCAGTGGGGAAAGAGACCTTCCTCTGCCCTCTTGTTAGAGCAGTCCTGAGGAAGAGCTCCGTGGCTCATTCTGGGACATGTGTCTACTCCTCTGGTGAGGAGAGAAGGGAGGAGGCATCTCTTACCAGGGGATGTAGGTGGGAACACAAAAGCAGTACTCACTGTAATTCAGAAAGAACAGAAAGTCTGTGGAGAAGTCACGGCGGTTTTAGAAGTGTGCTGTGGAATAAGGTGGGGGAGGAAGCAGTTCTGACGACGTGCGGGTGGGCGTCCATCCTCGCATGTCCTGTCGTGGATGTGAAATGACTGACTTCTCTGTCAGCAGGAAAGACTGCATCGTGGGGGGTGTTTCAAAGCAGGCGTTAGGACTTAAGCTGGATTTTCTGTTCCACGTGGTGCTGATCAGGCCACGCTGAAGTAACCGCATTCACTTTTTAAAGCTTGATGCTTTTTAAGAGAATAGTGTCCAGGATAGTGACGAAAATCCAGCCCATGTCACACCGGGAGGGGAAGGTGAGGGGATACGATCACGCTTTTCAAATAGACGAAGTCCCGTCTTACAGGGCACACTTGTTCTCTGCTCCAAAGGGGACCGCTGGATTTGGCAGGTGGAGGCCCAGAGTCAGAGTTGTTCTGCTGGGGAACAGCTTTCTCCTGGAAAGGTGGAGGCCCTCGGGTGGTGGGCTCCCTGATGGGAATTTGGTGCCACTTCTCCTGTGCCCTGTAATGGTGATGCTGCACATATAAAAAAAGAGCCATAAAACCCCAAATGGACAAAGCATTCACTATGACTCGCCGCTCTCCAGAAGACAGAACACGGGGTGGAAGCACTTGTCTTACGACTGTGAGGTAAAACCTGAGATTGCCCTTCCGCTGAGGTGTTCAGACAGAGGGTAAGCTACCTGCACCCGCCAGGGTTCATGTGGAAGATTCGCGCGTTGTGAGGGAGACAGTCGTAGACGGCTGGCTCCCAAGTCCTGCCGTGCGCGTGAAGCATCTGGGGGTCTTGTTGCCCAAGAGCCTGCATTTCTCACAACTCCCAGGTGGGGCCGCTGTTGCCGGCCCACTGACCACACTGAGTAGCAAGGCACCAGATGACTCACCGGGAAGGTGAACATAAAATAGGTTGTTGAATCACAGACTGTGAGGTTCAGGCTCCAGTGGTACGTTTTGTATTCAAGTTCAGCTTCTCTGTGACCTGTTTTGGAAACCCTGGTGGCGTAGTGGTTAAGTGCTATGGCTGCTAACCAAAGGGTTGGCAGTGCGAATCCGCCAGGCGCTCCTTGGAAACTCTATGGGGTGGTTCTACTCTGTCCGACTGTGAGTCGGAATTGACTCGACGGCACTGGGTTTGTTTTTTTTTTTGTTTTTGGTGACCTGTTTTAATAGATACTCATTGAATAAAATGTAAACTTAACTCTGGAAGTGATTTCATTCAAGTTTGTTTCAGCCGAGAATATCGGGAGGGGAGTAAGTGTGACAAAGGTTTTCTTTTTTCAGTTCTTTTAATTTGTGAGTCTTGGATTTTGGTATCAGCATTACAACCTGAGTGAAGAATGAATGCCCATTGATTTGTTCCCTCCTTTATTCGGAGAGTAATATATTGAAATGGAAATATATATGGTCGATCATTGCCTTACCCGTTGCCATCAAGGCAATTTACCAATTCATAGCCACCCTAGAGGACAGAGTAGAACTGCCCCATACAGTTTCAGGGAGCGGCTGGTGGATTTGAACTGCCAATCTTTTGGTTAGCAGCCATAGCTCTTAACCACTGTTCCACCAGGGCTACATCATTGCATTAAGCACTGAGAATACAGCAGTGAACATGACCACTCAAAGTCTCTTCCCTCACATTCTAGTGGGGGCATGGCAAGTGGACAGACAAAATGATAAACAAGTAAAATATGAAGTGTTAGGTGGTGATGTGCGCTAAAGAGAAAATGGAGCAAGGGAGGGACTAGAGTACTGGTGTAGGGGGGTTTGCGTGCTCGGGTGGAGAGGCCTGAGGTGGCCGCACAGAGGATGACGGTGAGTGGAAGAGGCACAAGGGGAAGCGGTGTGCATGTCTAGGGGAAGGCTGTGCAGGCAGAGGGCAGTGCGGTGGACCTGGGCCTGCTGTGTCCAGCAGAGTGCGGTGGACCTGGGCCTGCTGTGTCCAAGCAGAGTGTCGTGGCTGTGGGCCTTCTGTGTCCAGCAGAGTGCGGTGGACCTGGGCCTGCTGTGTCCAGCAGAGTGCGGTGGACCTGGGCCTGCTGTGTCCAGCTGAGTGCGGTGGACCTGGGTCTGCTATGTCCAAGCAGAGTGCATGGCCATGGGCCTTCTGTGTCCAGCAGAGTACAGTGGACCTGGGCCTGCTGTGTCCAGCAGAGTGCCGTGGCTGTGGGCCTGCTGTATCCAGCAGAGTGCGATATACATGTCCAAGCAGCCAGTGTGGCCAGAGCAGAGTGGGCACAGGAAACTGCCACAGAATGAAGTTAGAGAGGCGACAGGGCCAGAGTGATGGGCAGGTCCCCGTGGCCTCACGGGCCACTGTGAGGATTTTAGCTTTTAACCTGAGCAAGGTAGCAAGCAACTGGAGGGTCTGGGGCTGATGGATGAGTAGTGATCGCCATTTCAGATAACAAGGAAAGGGCTTCATTTATTTTTCAGTTGGGAGCTGAAGCCGAAAGTACCCAGGCAACCATCGACATATATGAAAAAGAAGAAGCCATTGAAGTAGACTACAGCTCTCTGAGAGAGGATTTGAAGGTACTGGAAAGACTTCCATTGCGTATGAATAACTCACAGTAATGCCGAATATTTAAATACTAAATACTGCAAAATAATTTTTACACAGTAGAGTGTAAGTAAAAAAGAAAAATAGATTTCCTAATGATTTTTGAAGAAATAGCAGAGTAGATTACTTCTGTTGTTGATGTGTAGATCAGGATTTCTCACTCTGTGTTCTGCAGAACATTAGTCCCGTGAAATGTCTCTCCAAAGAAGTTTCTGTGGCAAGCTAATTTTGAAAATCTCTATTCCCTTCTTGGGACGTCACAATGAGTGTTAAAGGCTTTGAGAAGTCCTGCAGTAAACAGAAGCAGCCAACACCTTCCAGCTTCCTGAATTTCCCATCAGTCCCACACTTCATGGCCTTGGTAGCAGGGGGTGTCCCAAAGCCCTAGCTGATGGTGTAACAGAGCCTTCAAAGCCACAGGCACAGCCCTAGATACCCAGCCCATGGACGGCTCTGGCTCCGGTTCTGTATAATTCCTGTAGCCGTACATTTCTTTGTATGTCGGCTTCTGTTACGGACTGAGTTATGTCTCGCAAAAATATGTGTTGTAAATCCTAACGTCTATGCCTGTGGTTATAATTCCATTTGAGAATGGGCTGTCTTTGTTATGTTAATGAGGTAGGATTAGTATGGGGTATTTTTTATATCTTGAGTCGATCTCATTTGAGATATAAGAAATTAAACAAGAGAGCAGAGGAGAGATGGGGTAAGACAGATGCCAAAACAGAGATCTCCAAGGGACCAGGCAACAGAAGCTGAAGAGACAAGGAACTTCCTCCAGAGCCTCCCCCAGAGCCAGCCCTCTGAGTGAGGACGTCTAGCCTCCTAAATTGTGAGAAAATTAATTTCTGTGTTAAAGCCACCCACACCAAAGAAACCAAACCCGTTGCTGTCAAGGTGATTCTGACTTATAGCAACCCTATAGGACACCCACTTGTGGTAAAACTGTTACAGCAGCACTGGGATAACTAAGATGGCTCCCTCCTGAGGCCAGTTCTCTCCTGAGGGGAAAATGTCCGTGGTCATTCTTGGCTGCCCAGTTGCACAGTCACAACCTTCAGAGGTAGAGAGAGGCTATCCTTTGCAGTGATACTGTTTTTAAGATCAAAGAAAGGTTTTCCCACATAAAGCACCAGCAGTTGTCCCCTTATCATAAACTCACTGCCAGTGAGTCGAGTCCGCCTCGTCGAGTCTGCCTCGTAGCAGCTGTATACGACAGAGTAGAACTGCCTCATAGAGTTTCCAAGGCTGTAAATCTTTACTGAAGCAGAGTGCCACATCTTTCTCCTAGGGAGCTGTTGGTAGGTTCAAACCGCTGACGTTTTAGTTATCAGCTGACCGCTTTAAACACTGAGTCACCAGGGCTCCTTCCCCTCATCATAGTGGCCAGAATTGGGTCACAAGTCCATCACTGGTAGGAGGTGGGGGGTGGACTTAGCCTTAGAGCAGGAAGGCCCACCCACTAGGGTACAGGGGATGCCTGAAGAAGAAACACATCTACCTGGTCAGAAACCTGGGCTCTGCTGTGAAGAAGAAATGGCGCGTAGATGCCACATCTTTTCATTTCATGTGTCGTTAATATATTTTGCTAAGTTTGTTGGGCTCTTTGATTTCATTTGTAGTGTCTTTTGGGAATCAGAAAGCAGCTCTACTTTGGTCTCCTTTCTTGGCTTTTCTGTAATCTTAGTGGATTCTGTGTTCACTTTTGTGTTTAGAAAGCTCTGCCCCACCTCATTACTGAATAAATATTTATCAACAGTTTCTTCCTGTTCTTTTATGGGTATTTTTTTGTGTGTGTTTCCTTGAAATTTATTTCACCATATGGTATGATATATCCGGGTGGCTAAGTGGTTAAGAGCTCAGTGCAGTTCAAATCCACCAGCTGCTCCTTGGAAGCCCTGTGGGGCAGTTCTACTCCGTCCTATAGAGTCGCTATAACTCAGAGTAGACTAGACAGCAACGGGGTTTTTTTTTTAAATATGGTATAATATACTAAAATATATCATACAAAAATATGGTATGGCCCCACACATCTGTCAGTTTGTGTTATTGTGGTGGATTGTGTGTTGTGATGCTGGAAGCTATGCCACCAGTATTTCAAATACCAGCAGGGTCACCCGTGGTAGACAGGTTTCAGCTAAGCTTCCAGACTAAGAAGGACCTGGCAGTCTATGTCTGAAACAATTAGCCAGTGAAAACCTTATAAAAAGCAGTGGAACATAGTCTGATATAGTGCTGAAAGATGAGCCTCTCAGATGGGAAGGCACTCAAAATACGACTGGGGAAGAGCTGCCTCCTCAAAGTAGAGTCAACCTTAATGACGTGGATGGAGTCTAGCTTTCGAGACCTTCATTTGCTGATGTGGCATGACTCAAAATGAGAAGAACAGCTGCAAACATCCATTAATAATAGGAAGATGGAATGAAGTATGAACTAGGAAAATTGGAAACCATCAAAAATGAAATGGAACGCATAAACATCAATATTCTAGGCATTAGTGAGCTGAAATGCACTGGTATTGGCCATTTTGAATCAGTCAGTCATATGGTCTACTATGTTGGAAGTGACCCTTGAAGAGGAATGGTGTTGCATTCATCGTCAAAAAGAACATTTCAAGATCTATCCCGAAGTACAACACTGTCAGTGATAGGATAATATCCATACACCTACAAGGAAGACCAGTTAATACAGCTATTATTCAAATTTACACACCAACCACTAAGGCTAAAGATGAGGAAATTGAAGATTTTTACCAACTTTTGCCATCTGAAATTGATCAAACATGCAATCAGGATGCATTGATAATTACTGGTGATTGGAATATAAAAATTGGAAACAAAGAAGGATTGGTAGTTGGAAAATATGGCCTTGGTGATAGAAACAACACCAGAGATCACATGATAGAATTTGGGAAGACCAACAACTGCTTCATTGCAAATACCTTTTTTCGCCAGCATGAACAGTGATGGTACACGTGGACCTCACCAGAAGGAATAACAGGAATCAAACTGACTACATCTGTGGAGACAATGGAAAAGCTCAGTATCATCAGTCAGAACAAGGCCAGGGGCCAACTGCAGAACAGACCATCAATTGCTCATATGCAAGTTGAAGTTGAAGCTGAAGAAAATTAGAACAAGTCCATGAGAGCTAAAGTACAACCTTGAGTATACACCACCTGAATTTAGAGATTATCTCAAGAATAGATTGACATATTGAACACTAATGACTAAAGACCAGACGAGTTGTGGAAGGACATCATACATGAAGAAAGGAAGAGGTCATAAAAAAAGACAGGAAAGAAAGAAAAGACCAAAACGGATGTCAGAAGAGACTCTGAAACTTGCTCTTGAACATCAAGTAGCTAAAGCAAAAGGAAGAAATGATGACGTAAAAGAGCTGAACAGAAGTTTTCAAAGGATGGCTCAAGAAGACAAAACGAAGTATTATAATGACATGTGCAAAGCCCTAGAATAAGAAAGCCAAAAGGGAAGAACATGCTCAGCATTTCTCAAGCTGAAAGAACTAAAGAAAAAATTCAAGCCTCGAGTTGCAGTATTGAAGGATTCTGTGGGGAAAATGTTGAACGACACAGGAAGCATCAAAAGAAGATGGAAGGAATACACAGTCACATACCAAAATGAACTGGTCGACATTCAACCATTTCAGGAGGTAGCATACAATCAAGAACTGATGGTACTGAAGGAAGAAGTCCAAGCTGCACTGAAGGCATTGGTGAAAAACAAGGCTCCAGGAATTGCCGGAATGCTAATTGAGAGGTTTCAACAAACAGATGCAGCACTGGAGGTGCTCACTCATCTATGCTAAGAAATTTGGAAACAGCTACCTGGCCAACTGACTCGAAGAGATCCATATTTATGCCTATTCTCAAGAAAGGTGATTCAACAGAATGTGGAAATTATCAAACAATATCATTAATATCACATGCAAGTAAAATTTTGGTGAACATCATTCAAAAGCAGTTGCAGCAGTCCATCGACAGGGAACTGTCAGAAATTCAGGCCAGATTCAGAATAGGATGTGGAATGAGGGATATCATTGCTGATGTCAGATGGATCCTGGCTGAAAGCAGAGAATACCAGAAGGATGTTTACCTGTGTTTTATTGACTATGCAAAGGCATTCGACTGTGTGGATCATAACAAATTATGGATACCATTGCGAAGAATGGGAATTCCAGAACACTTAATTGTGCTTATAAGGAACCTGTACATAGATCAAGAGCCAGTTGTTCGGACAGAACAAGGGGTTACTGCGTGGTTTAAAGTCAAGAAAGTTGTGTGTCGGGATTGTATTGTATCCTTTCACCATACTTATTCAATCTCTGTGCTGAGCAAAAAATTCGAGAAGCTGGACCGTATGAAGAACACAGTATCAGCGTTGGAGGAAGACTTGTTAACAACCTTCAATATGCAGATGACACAGCGTTGCTTGCTGAGAGTGAAGAAGACTTGAAGCGCCTACTGATGAAGACGAAAGACTACAACCTTCAGTATGGATTGCACCTCAACATAAAAGAAAAATCCTCACAGCTGGACCAATAACCAGCATCATGACAGAGAAAATACTGAAGTTGTAAAGAATTTCATTTTACTCGTTTCCATAATTAACGCCCATGAAAGCAGCAGTCAAGAAATCAAATGACATATTGCATTAGGCAAACCTGCTACAAAAGGCCTCTTTAAAGTGTTAAAAAGCAGAGATGTCACTTTAAGGACTAAGGCACGACTGACCCAAGCCATGGCGTTTGCAACTGACTCACATGCATGCGAAAGCTGGACAATGAATAAGGAAGACCAAACAAGAATTGATGCCTTTGAATTATGGTGTTGGCAAAGAATGTTGAATATACCATGGACTGCCAGAAGAACGAACAAGTCTGTCTTGGAAGAAGTACAGCCAGAATGCTCCTAAGAGGCAAAGATGGCGATACTGTGTCTCATTTATTTTGGACGTGTTATCAGGAAGGACCAGTCCCTGGAGAAGGACATCATGCTTGGTAGAGGGTCGGTGAAAAAGAGGAAGGCCCTCGACAAGATGGGTTGACACAGTGGCTGCAACAATGGGCTCAAGCATAGCAATGATTGTAAGGATGGTGCAGGACCGGGCAGTGTTTCTTTTTGTTGCACGTAGAGTCGCTATGAGTCAGAACTGACTTGACAGCACCTAACACCAACAACATATGGTATGAGGTAAGGATCTACTTTTCAAAAGGTAGCCAGGTTAGCCAGTTGACCCACCAACATTTAATCAAGTAATCTTTCTGTTTCTAGTGAATTGAAATGTCACCTTTATCATATATTATTAACCCACTCTGGAAGGTCAGCAAAGTTTTCCTGGAGGGACACCCCTGAGGCGCTTTTTCCCTTCCCTCTTACTTGAGTTAGTCCTGCTCACCTTTCAGGTCTCAGCCAAAGTGTTACGTCCCCCACTGGGCTGTACCTTCTGCTCTGCCCACAGGACCCGTGCTTGTACGTTAGAGGGCTCGTCACTCTGGCATAAATCCAGGTGACATGTTGACTCCATGCGAGCTCTGCAGGGGCAAGGACTGAATATTTTTCATCATTGAATCCTTAGTGTCTCATACATAGCAGGTGAGTGATAGATATTCTCAATGAGTGAATACATGAAGGTGATTATGAATGGTGGTTGTTTAGCAGATGAAGAAATAAGGAGGGGAAGCATGTTCCCACAGAGCAGTGTGTACAGCGCTCGAGTCCTGAAAGAACGTCAAAGACCCCGAGAGAGCTGCCAGGACCCAGTGGCAGTGAGGCCAGGCAGGCCACCGGGGCCGTGCACATGCCTGGCCTTAGTGCTCGGGACTCCAGGGTGTGCCAGTGACTGCTGTTCCTACCCTGACAGGCTCTACAGACAGATAAAGAAGTTGAGGCCCAGCTCACACTGTTGCTGCAGCAAGTAGCATCCCAGGAAGATATTTTATTGAAGACGGCTGCTCCCAACCTAAGAGCCCTGGAGAAGTTGAAGACAGTCAGAGACAAGTTTCAGGAGTCCGCAGACGGTGAAACTGCGCTTTAGTTGTTACGCTCGCGAGATTGGAGCTGTGGGTGTGGGGCGTTTGGGTTTCTCTAGCCCTTTCCACCAGCCCCCCTGGACCGCACCTTTGTTTTTATCATCTACACTCTCCTCTCTCATCTTAGTGTGTGCTTTTATTACCGAACCACTGTTTCCTTTCTGAAAAGTGTTCAGCTTTCATTTAAAAACAGAGTTATTGGTTATTTTAGAACAGATAATACTTATGTACTTTTTCAAACCAGAATAATAGGCGTATCGAATACTCTGTCAGAACTTGTCACTCATTTAGAAGTTGGCCCTGCTTGAAAAGGCTCACCAATTGTAAGGGCCATGTTTTTGGAATTAATTATAGTTGAGGTGTTTTGAAGGTAGGTTTACTCCAGACAACCAATCTTAAAATCCAATTTTAAAAATATTTTATGCTTTAAAGTTTAAATAAGAGAAGCCCTTTGGTAGTTGTTACAGTAAAGTAAGAACCCTGATTCTCTCTCAGCTTTTGAGGCCAGCAGAAAGGAAGCCAGAATCTGTAGGCAAGAGTTTGAACAGGTGAAAAAAAGGAGATACGATCTTTTCAGCCAGTGTTTTGAGCACGTGTCGATCTCAATTGATCAAATCTACAAGAAGCTCTGCAGAAGCGACAGCGCCCAAGTATGTATCCTTCACCCCCAAATACTAGTGGGAACGTCATGTTACCGTTGGTGGCTGTTCTCTGGTGGGAAACGAGTAACAGCCAGCACGTTATGTGAGTGACTCACTAAAGGGCAAAGTCGGTTCCTGAAGATGGGCCGTCAGAATGGCCTGTGTTCTAGATCCCACTCACCACCACCGGCTTGGATAAGCCGCATAGCCTCTCTGGCCCATTTCTTCATCTGAAAAATGCGCGAGCTAGATCATTTGGTTTCCAAGTGCTCTTCGGTTCTGAAATTCTCTTGTCTGGTACTACTATGATTTTATGACACTGTTCATGACATCTGTGGTAAAGGTAGAGGATGCTGGCAAGATGGCTGATCTGGGTAGGTGGAGTAACAAGGGGGAGGAGAGAACAAAAGTCAGGACTCAGACCAGGTATGTCCCTCTGTCTGAATGGCCTCTTTGCTGTAAGCTCTCTGCCCTTCCTTTATCAGTACCCGTGGTAATACTTGAGGAATTGAATGTGGACTGAAGACAAAGATGGGGTTCTTCCAGACCTGTTTTCATGCCTTTCTCATGTGTTTTTTTTATGACTGAAATAAACCCATTAACCCCTCGAGGGCAGAGTTCATCAGTGTATCTACAGCACTGGGCCCAGAACAGGTGTTCCTTAAGAGTTAGTTGTGTGGACCAGTGAGTGAGTTGAATGGAGGCTACTGGTTAAGACTTGCGGCATGTGCTGCTGATATTCAGATGGCAGTCTGGTGGGAAGGTCTGGGTATGGTAGAATGTTCTCCCTCTAGATCCACCTGTGTAGCCTGGTTGTCCGTGATGACATGTAGAGTTAAAGTCATTATTTTCAAGCATTGGTATTTTTCACCAAAATTAAGAAAAACCTAACCAATAGAGTATTTCACAATTAAGCTGTCACAATCCCGAATTGCAGTTTCCTGGCTGCTTTTCTGATGTTGCTAAATAAGTAACATGTGTTTCAGGCATTTCTTAGCCCAGAGAACCCTGAAGAACCTTACTTGGAGGGGATCAGCTATAACTGTGTGGCCCCAGGCAAACGGTTTATGCCGATGGACAACCTGTCAGGGGGAGAAAAGTGCGTGGCGGCGCTGGCACTCCTGTTCGCTGTGCATAGGTGAGCTCGCAGCAGGCGCCAATGCTGCATCAGGGCAGAAACCAGTGGACCTCCCCACAGAAGATCTGTTAACCACTTGCCATTAGTAATACTTAGCAAATGTGATACAAAACGGTTTTCTTATGCCAGACAATTCAGGGCATGTTTTAGGCCTACAGCAATTTAGACAGCAAGCCTAAGATGGAGTTCAGGCTTTGACAGATTTTTGCTCCATTTCTGGTATCAGTAGCTACTAAAATTCCAGCTTTATAGAAAAGCACGTGTCTGTCAGTTTGTCATACTTTGGGGGCTTGCGTGTTGCTGTGATACTGGAAGCTATGCCACCAGTATTCAGGTTTCAGCTGAGCTTTCAGACTAAGACAGACTAGGAGGAAGGACCTGGCAGTCTGCTTCTGAAAAGAATTGACCAGGTCCCCAGGTACCACCAATGACTGTTCTGACAGGGAACACAACAGAGAATCCCTGATGGAGCAGGAGAAAAGTGGGATACAGACCTCAAATTCTAGTAAATAGACCAGACTTAATGGTTTGACTGAGACTGGAGGGACCCCAGAGGTCATGGCCCCTGGACTCTCTGTTAGCCCAAAACTAAAGCCATTCTGAAAGCCAGCTCTTCAAAGATTAGACTGGACTATAAGACATAAAAAGATATTGGTGAGGAGTGTGCTTCTTAGCTTAAGTAGACACATGAGACTATGTGGGCAGCCCCTGTCTGGAGGCAAGATGAGAAGGCAGAGGGGGACAGGCGCTGGTTGAACACTGGAAATACAGGGTGAAGAGAAGGCGTATGCTGTCTCATTGTAGGGAGAACAACTAGGGTCACATAAGAATATGTGTATAAGTTTTTATATGAGAAACTGATTTGAATTGTAAACTTTCACTTAAAGCACAATAAAAAAAATTTTTTTTTAATGTTGTAAAATAAAGGGAAAAAAAAAGCATTATCCAGTGAAAACCTTATGAATAGCAGCGGAACATTGTCTGATACAGTGCCAGAAGATGAGCCCCCCAGGTTGAAAGGCACTCAAAAGACACCGGGAAGAGCTGCCTCCTCAAAGTAGAGCCGACCTTAATGACTTCGATGGAGTTAAGCTTTCGGGACCTTCATTTGCTGATGTGGCACAACTCAAAATGAGAAGAAACAGTGACAAACATCCACTGATAATCGTAATGTGGGATGTATAAAGTATGAATCTAGGAAAATTGGAAATGGTCAAAAATGAAATGGAATGCATAAACATTGACATCCTAGGCATTAGTGAGCTGAAATGGGCTGATGTTGGCCATTTTGAATCAGATAAATCATATGGTTTTCTATGCCAGGAATGATAATTTGAAGAGGAATAGCGTTGCATTCATGGTTAAAAAGAACGTTTCAAGATCTATCCTGAAGTACAGCGCCATCAGTGGTAGGATAGTATCTATACGCCTATAAGGAAGACCAGTTAATGTGACTATTACTCAAATTTACCCACCAACTACTAAGGCCAAAGATGAAGAAATTGAAGATTTTTACCAGCTTCTGCAGTCTGAAATTGATCAAACATGCCATCAGGATGTATTGATAATTACTGGTGATTGGAATGCGAAAGCTGGAAACAAAGAAGGATCGGTAGTTGGAAAATATGTCCTTGGTGATAGAAACGATGCCAGAGATCACATGATAGAATTTTGCAAGACCAGCGACTTCCTCACTGCAAACACCTTTTTTCACCAACATAAACGGCGACTATGGACCTCACCAGATGGAACACACAGAAACCAAATTGACTACATCTGTGGAAAGGGACAATGGAAAAGCTCAGTATCATCAGTCAGAACAAGGCCAGGGGCCGACTGTGGAACAGACCAACAATTGCTCATATGCAAGTTCAAAAACTGACGAAAATTAAAAGTCCACAAGAGCCAAAGTATGATTTTGAGTATATCCCACCTGAATTTAGAGACCATCTCAGGAACAGGTTTGATGCGTTGAACACTAATAATGGAAGACCAGACGAGTTGTGGAATGACATCAAAGACATCATACATGAAGAAAGCAAGAGATCATTGAAAAGACAGGAATGAAAGAAGGACCAAAATTGATGTCAGAGGAGACTCTGAAACTTGCTCTTGAACCTCCGGTAGCTAAAGCGAAAGGAAGAAATGATGAATTAAAGGAACTGAACAGAAGATTTCAAAGGGCAGCTCGAGAAAACAAAGTGAAGTATTATAATGACATGTGCAAAGAGCTGGCGGTAGAAAAACCAAAAGGGAAGAACACGCTCGGCGTTTCTCCAGCTGAAAGAACTTTAAGAAAAAAATGAAGCCTTGAGTTGCAATAGTGAAGGCATCTATGGGGAAAATATTAAATGACGCAGGAAGCATCAAAAGAAGATAGAAGGAATACACGAGTCATTATACCAAAAAGAATTGGTCAATGTTCAACCATTTCAAGAGGTAGCATATGATCAGGAACTAATGGTACTGAAGGAAGAAGTCCAAGTTGCACTGATGCACTGGCAAAAAACAAGGCTCCAGGAATTGATAGAGTATCAGTTGAGATGTTTCAACAAAGGGATGCAGCACTGGAAGTGCTCGCTCTTCTATGCCAAGAAATTTGGAAGACGGCTACCTGGCCAACCAACGTAAAGAGATCCATATTTGTGCCCATTCCAATTAAAGGTAATCCAACAGAATGGTGGGATTATCAAACAATATCATTAATATCACACACAAGTAAAATTTTGCTGAAGATCATTGAAAAGCAGCTGTAGCAGTATATTGATAGGAAACTGCCAGAAATTCAGGCCAGTTTCAAAAGAGGATGTTGAGCCAGGAATATCACTGCTGATGTCAGATGGATCTTGGCCAAAAGCAGAAACTACCAGAAAGATGTTTTATTCCCTATGCTATGGCTTTCAACTGTGTGGATCATAAAAAATTATGGATAACATTGCGAAGAATGGGAATTCCAGAACACTTCATTGTGCTCATGAGGAACCTGTACATAGATCAAGAGGCTGTGGTTCAAACAGAACAAGGGGATACTTTGTGGTTTAAAGTCAGGAAAGGTGTACGTCAAGGTTGTATCCTTTCACCATACCTATTCAGTCTGTATGCTGAGCAGATGAAGCTGGACTATATGAAGAAGAACGGGGCATCAGGATTGGAGGAAGACTCATTAACAGCCTGTGTTATGCAGATGACACAACCTTGGTTGCTGAAAGTGAAGAGGACTTGAAGCCCTTACTGATGAAGATCAAAGACCACAGCCTTCAGTATGGATTACACCTCAACATAAAACAAAAATCCTCACAACTGGACCAATAAACAACATCATGAAAAATGGGGAAAAGATTGAAGTTGTCAAGGATTTCATTTTACTTGGATCCATAATCAACAGCCATGGAAGCAGCAGTCAAGAAATCAAGAGACTAATTGCATTGGGCAAATCTGCTGCAAAGGACCTCTTTAAAGTGTTGAAAAGCAAAGATGTCACCTTGAAGACTAAGGTGCTCCTGACCTAAGCCATGGTGTTTTCAGTTGCATCATATGCACAAGAAAGGTGGACAATGAATAAGGAAGACAGAAGAACTGACACCTTTGAATTGTGGATTTGGCAAAGAATATTGAAAATACCATGGACTGCTAAAAGAACCAACCAATTTTTCTTGGAAGAAGTACAACCAGAATGCTCCTTAGAAGCAAGGATGGTGAGACTGCGTCTTACATACTTTGGACATGTTGTCAGGAGGGCTCAGTCCCTGGAGAAGGACATCATGCTTGGCAAAGTAGAGGGTCAGACAGAAAGAGGAAGACCCTCAATGGGATGGATTGACACAGTGGCTGCAGCAATGGGTTCAAGTATAACGATGATTGAGGATGGCTCAGGACTGGGCAGTGTTTTGTTCTGTTGTGCATAGGGTCACTATGAGTCAGAACCAGCTCGATGGCACCTAACAACAGTTCTCCACTATAGAAAACACTAGGAAGTGACAAGCTCTCTAGAGAAAACAATAAAGCAGGAACTGGGGGTGGAGGGAGGCAGGGAAGGGCTTCCAGTGTGACAGAGAACCCAGGGACGCCTGTTGGAGAAGGTGCCATTTGAGCAAAGATTTGAATGACTTCCAGGGAGCAGGTCACGTGGAGAGCTGAAGGAAGAATGTTCTAGGCCTGAGGAATAGCCAGTGCAAAGGCCCCACAGCAGGAGTGAGCCTGGCCTCGGGGAGGACAGACCCTGTAGGCAGGGCAGGCACCAGGCTGGCAAGCTGTTATAGCACGGTGAGAGGTGATGGTGCTTGGATCCGGGTGACAGCGGAAGGTCGAGCAGACACAGTATGCTGACAGACAGGTGTGGGTGTGAAAAACGAGCCAGGGTGACTCCGGGGGGGTTGGCCTAATCACCTA
Source organism: Elephas maximus indicus (assembly GCF_024166365.1). Taxonomy (NCBI): domain Eukaryota; kingdom Metazoa; phylum Chordata; class Mammalia; order Proboscidea; family Elephantidae; genus Elephas; species Elephas maximus. The sequence continues at coordinate 189,936,294 of NC_064822.1, read as the reverse complement.
GAGTGGTAAGAGCTGCCATTAACTGAGATGAAGAAACCCATAGGAGGGAAAAAGGTTTGGAGGGGCAAGTGAGGGGTATGGTCTTAGATGAGTTTGAAATGTTGACTAGACACCAAATGGGATTGTTGAATGAGCAGCTGGACACATGAGGTGAGAGGTGGGGAGAGAGGGCAGATGTGGATAGAAGCATGGACGCCATCAGTACACAGATGGTACTCAAAACCCAAGAGCAGCTGAGATCACCAAGGCAGCCAGTTAGATAGGAGAGCATGTGAGCTGCAGAGGGGCCCTGGAAGGAGCAGTGGGTAAGGCGGGGAGAGGAGGCGGGTGACCCAGAAGTCAAGCGTTTCCCAGGGGGAGAGGGCGGTGCCCGACCTCAGTGGTCCACGCCTGGGTCCATGCGAGAGGGCTGAAGACAGAGCTGTGGATTTAGCAGCATAGAGGCCATTGCTGACTAGTCAGAAGCCCCCAAAAGCAGGTGTCTGCTGTAGTCTGAATACTGCTAACCCTCCTCCAGGCCTTTTGTAAACAAATACAACGTTGTAACTTACTGGACTGTCATTTTTTCCTAGCTTTCGGCCCGCCCCCTTCTTTGTTTTAGATGAAGTGGATGCAGCCCTGGACAATACCAACATCGGCAAAGTAAGTTTCTTTCTGCTTTTGACTTTGATTAGCATGTACACAATTCAAGGCTTACGCTCGGTCAGAAGGCAGTTCACCTGGAGCAAACAGGACTGCAGGAAAAGCAATGGTAACTGGTGCAAAACCAGAGTAGTTTTAAAACCCGAGTTAAACATGTAGAAATAGGACGATTCAGGTGGTTAGGGGACCCTGGGTGACACAGGGAGCTGGTGAAGGTTGCCGCACTGCCAGCCTCAGCGCACCCCTGCCCACATCCAGACGTCCACAGCCAGAGGGTCTGTAGCAGCAGGCCGCAGCACACAGGTTCATATGGTCTCATCGGTCAAGTTAGTTGTTAGGTAAAGTCCAAAAACAGCATCTCTAAATAAAATGCCAAAGGATTAAAAGTTCAAAACTCTGCTCTCCCCCCACCCCTCCCAATTTTATTTATCAAAATATATCCAGTCACTTAAACTGTAACTGTGTATGATCCTGTTTCCAGTATCTAGGACAAGGAGGAACTAAGGCAACAGTTTAAGTCTAGAGTTAAATTTTAAAGGTCTGCATGGATGACAAGACCACACTGAAGAGAGAGGCTCTCAGCCCTTGGGTTTTGACTGTCACTAAACTGAATTTCTGACATGAAAGAGGGTTACTGGGTCGGCCATGGAAACATGAACAAAGGGAGGAGGCAATGCTGGCCGTACCCCCCGCTGCCAGGGAGGGAGTGCTCTAGCTGCAGATTCTCGGGGTCACGACCCACTGCCAGGCCTTCCATCTGGAGATGAACCGGACTCTCCTGGCTGATTCCAGGCCCAGCCATCTTCCAGAAATAACTGGGCTCTGCATCTCTAGCTGCTCACAGGCAGGCTGCTCCGGACACGCTGACGGATATGTTTCTCGTTACTAACTTGTAAATTGGCTTTCTGGTCTAGACCTCAGTCTTGGGAGCTGGGTTCATGAGTTCACCCTGAGAGATGTACTCACTCCTGGGGTGCCGCCCCCTGCAGACCTGGGCCTCCAAAGCTGGCCTCTCACGTTTCCTGCTCTGCTGAGTCTCATGTGAAATGCCTGGGAGTTGGGTTTGCAGTAGCTGCAGCCTGAGGTGCCTTCTAGTGGCATTTCCCGAGTTGTTGTTAGGCGCCATTGAGTCGGTTCAGACGCACAGCGACCCTACGTCCGACAGATGGAAACACCGCCCGGCCCTGCGCCATCCTCACAAACGTTGCTATGCTTGAGCCCATTGTTGCAGCCACTGTGTCAGTCCATCTTGAAGAGGGTCTCTTTTTCACTGACCCTGAACTTCAGCAAGCATGATGTCCTTCTCCAGGGACTGAGCCCTCCTGACAACATGTCCAAAGTATGTAAGACACAGTCTCGCCATCCTTGCTTCTAAGGAGCGTTCTGGCTGTACTTCTTCGAAGACAGATTTGTTGGTTCTTTGGCAGTCCATGGTATATTCAATATTCTTCGCCAACACCACAATTCAAAGGCATCAGCTCTTCAAGTTTTCCTTATTCATTGTCTAGCTTTCACATGCAATATGAGGTGATTAAAAACACCATGGCTTGGGTCAGGCGTACCTTAGTCCTCAAAGTGACACTTTTGCAAGCTGTATTAATCCAACCCAAATCTCTTTAGTGCCCTTTCTGCACGTCACAGCAAGACACATGAGAGTATCCCATGCTTTATACCCACAAAATGTAGAAAACTGACAAATCTCCAGTCCCCTGGAGCTCATACAAAGGACAGGTCAGAGCCACATCCCATTACCAGCCCAAAACCATCAGAGTCTTCCCGTCACTTGGAGAAGGAACAGGGGAAAGGGGAAGATCTCACATTGCCTCTGCTGAGTGCCAGTCAGTCCGCGTCAGCTGACCGGAATCCCTGCCCGGCTCCTTGGGAGGAATTTCCCCTTGCCAGGTTAGTTTTGGCACTGTGTATCCCATTTTCTGCGGGACGGGTCTGTTTGTGGACTGCCTCTTTTCTCACTGGCATTTAAGTGTCCATCTTCTAGCAAAGGTTAGAAATTTGAATTGGTGGCATCTCCAGACACGTGGTCTTCCTTGGGACTCGATGCCCAGTGCGTGTACTGAAATGTCTAAGTTCCCATTTCCCTCTGAGACCTGTTCCTGGCACTCCGCTGCTGAACCAAGTATGAGCCATTGCTGAGACGTAGCCTCCACTCCCTCTTGTGATCAGAGTGCCCAACATTTGTACGGTAAAAGCTGCCAAAGCCAGAACCTGTGTAAGGTGGAAACCTGGCAGAGAAAGAGAAGGGAAACCCAAATATTTCCCATTTGGACAGTAAAACGAGTAATTGCAAAGTGGTAAGGACTGCACCCTAGGCAAGGCAGAAAACTTCATGGCCAGGGAGGACAAAGCAGCCCGTCGGTTCCAGCTCTCACAGGTTTTGCTCTAACAGGAACTCTGAGCAAAGTGCAGGCCCCTCGCCCGTGCCGCTCAGTCTCCAACTCTCAGTCCTGTATCCCGGGAGTCCATCAGCAAATTCAGCCTCCTGCCGAGAGTCGTTTCCATTCCATCTCCTCATTCGCCTCACTAGGGAAGCCTCCCTGACTGCAGCTGCCATCCCTGCTCCCAGGCTGGACTCTGAGTAGACTGTTGACAGCCCGGCACCGTCCTTCACTGGCCTTCTCCAAGCTCTCACTAGCTTGTTCACCGAGACCCCCTTCTACCCGGTGTCCATTTTGTTCTTATTCCCATCTCCTTGGAATTGAGCTTCCTGAAGGAGCCGCTGATTGCACCTCCAGCCAAGCGACTTGATTGGGGATTATAACTACACCTGATTGTTTAGGCTTTGAGTTGGCAAAATAGGAGGTTGGAAGTTTAAACACCAGCCCCTCTTTACCCTCCTAAAATATTCAAATACAGGTTTTGTTTTATCTTGTTAAAAAGGCTGATGGTACATTCACACAGCGGTATCCTAAGTTAGAGCTTTATTTTGTAAAAATAGTTTTGTAGCATGGACTTAATGAGGTTTATACTTTTTTACTTACCTCATATTTTAGAACCTAAGCTACTTCCACTTCTGTACTTACGGTGGACTGTGCCCAGAGCCCAGGCCTCCTCTCCTTGCTGGTGAGATGGTGCTTTTTGTATCCCCCCAGGTATCTAGTTACATCAGAGAACAGACTCAAGAGCAGGTTCAGATGATAATCATTTCCCTGAAAGAGGAGCTCTACTCCAGAGCCGACGCCCTGATCGGCATCTATCCAGAGGTGAGAACAAATGACGGGGGGGGGGGGGGGGGGCTCCTTTAACAGCGGCGGCCTCTGTCCTGACGGGACGGGCCTTCCCTGCACAGTGAGTGCGCCCCACGGAGCTGGAAGCGCCCCACGGAGCTGCAAAGGTGCGGTGAGGGTCACACAACACGGTGAAGGGAATGCATGTAGCTGCATTGTACACAGAGAAGTGGATGAGAGGGCAAATGTGTTATGTCTATTTTACCACAATTAACATTTTTGCAATCAAATAAGATTGCAAAGTAACTGCTCAGTATTTTTCTGACAGTACAGAGAATTAAGATCTATTTTAAATGAAACAAGCAAAATGAACGTTGCAAGGTATGAGTTGTGCTTTGTAAAATAACAGCACACTGATCATAGCAGACTACACTGTCGATGTCACATCTCACCTCATGTTTTGTGTTTTAAACAAAAACGCACTGCGGTAATCCAGCTAGGGATCACTTATCTTCCAGAGTCTCCGAGGAGAAAACCAAGATGTTTGTTAGAAGCTCTGAGGCCTGCAGTGGCTTTTGGAATTCAGACACACCCTTCCTTAAGCCATTCAGAATATTCTGTGAACTTAAAGAGGAAGCAGCTCATTCAAGTTCTTTGGTTTTTCTTCTTGAATTTTCCTTTAAGCACAGCTAAGAATTAACTTACCTTCCTGTGCGTGCAGAATGGGAGGGAGCCCCCACCCAGAAATACGCCGTTGTGAGAGAATGAAAAGCCTCACGCCAGATAATGCAAAAACAAATCGCTGGTGTAAGTGAGATAGCTGAGAGCCCTTGTCCATGGCTCCTGCGGTTCCTTTTTAAGTAAAGGCAAATCCAGACCCCCGAACGCCCTTATCTTAGGTTTGCTAACACCCCCTCCCTAGACCTGGGGACTGACAGTTAACGTCTTCTCTTCATTTTAGCACGATGACTACATGTTCAGCCGGGTCCTGACCCTCGATCTCTCCCAGTACCCAGACACTGAAGACCAGGAAAGCAGCAAGGGACACCGGGAGTCCCGATAGGAGCGACAGTGCCCTCTTGAGCCACTGCTGCCTCCAAGCAACAGGACAGTCATGCAGGGGTCAGGTTAATGGCGGCTTAGTTCCCAGCTGCCCTCCGCACAGCTCCTGAATAATGAACTTCCTGAGCTGGCAGGAACAGCCTCAAGTGCTATTTAAAAAAAACCTTAGCTCAGACCGATGCAGCTGTAGCCCCTCCAGGGAAGGCTCCTTTTAAGATCCGCCCCAGCAGGGAGTTTCCAGTGAAAGTTAACTTTGAATGAGTTTAAGGAAAAAGTTAACAGTTTCTAACACTATGTAACAGTCTAGTAAGAAACATTTCAAATTCTGCACCACCTTCACTCCTGTCTTGCCAATTATGGCACCTCTGAGTAATCTTTAAGGGAAACTCTTAGTTCTTAAATGATAGTTATAGGGTGGTTACCTTGTTTTATGGAAAATTATTTCAGAGGAACTGTTTATCAATATTGAAGATATCAATAAAAAATAATTTCAAATGTCTCCAATCTACAACCTTGGAAACCAAAAACAATTTTAATGGGAAAATTGAAAAGTGTCTGCTGTAAATTTGTTAATACTGAAAAACACAGACTTTCTCAGGTAATACAAACTTCTCCAATTAAATACATTGTTATGGGCAGGAAAGGATGCAGACTTTTCCATAGTATTTCATTTCTATTTAAAAAATGGAGCCAAAAAACTCAAAGATGCTGGTGGTCTTCTCAAGACTGTGTTGGGCCCAAGAGCTAAGCGAGGAGCAACCTCCTGAAGTAGTGTAAGTGCTTCCCGACAGCTCACTGTTTCCGGTAACAGAATATATTCTGTGCCTAATAGATTGTCACAAAAGATGGGGCTCCTGGCCTCAAGGTCACTGTTCATCCTCCCACATTCCTGGTTTAGCTCTGGCACCACCACCTCCGTCACCTGCTCTCCCTCTGCAAGGACATCACCTTGAACGTTGTGTCATGGAAGTGCTCCCAGGCGTTCAGTTTAGACCCGTCTCTTGCCAGACAATCCTAATTCTCTTATGATGCCAGTGAGCCTTGAGAGCAGTCAGCTCTGGGGTAACAGCACCACAAGTGGTGCAGACCCCCAAAACCACAGGGCTCGTGGGGGATGGGTTGAGGCACCACACTTCAATTGCAGCGACACACACAAATAGGAGCCCACTGGAAACGACAGCCAGCTCTTCACACGTAAAGTGCTTGGTTCAGACACAGTAAGAGCACTTTCTCTTGACAACCACCTTCACTGGCTGTGGCGATGAGCACAAGGCTGCAGCTTGTGGTGGAAGGAGGGTCCTCACCTTCTCACCCAGACGGGGCGGGTGGGGAACAGAGGGCGAGCGATGGGCTACGTGCTCACCTGTGGCCTCTGGCTTCCCCTAAGCTGCTCACCTCACCAGGGGTCAGTAAACGTCATCTTAAAGGCCACACTAATTAATTGCTTAGGGTTTGGTGAGGCAGCAACGAGGCTGTTACATATGTACTCGTACAGCTATTTAAAATGTTAGCATTTAAAAACGTAAAAACTATTCTTGCTTCAGTAAGCCAACAGGGCCATACTTCATTGTCCCCTTCTGGATCAATCCTGACGGAACAACAACTGCATTTTAAAACAAGCGGTACCGCAGGGCTGGCTGCAGACCTAGTCATTCATCACAGGGGACAGCTCAGAGCGCGCCCAGGCCCGGCCCTCGGGGATTCCCACGAGGCGGCTCTACCTTCCCGGGCTCTGCCCTGATCCCAGCCCCTTGTGTGCTTGTGACGCGCTGCACCCTGCGGCTGGCCCGCATCCTAGTCCTCCTTTCAGAGTAGGATAGCCAACCCTGACTACACTTTGTGAATAGTTTATAGTGTTTGCTTTTTAAAAAATTTAAACACATTCAAGTAATTGTGTACTTGGCTTCACAACCGAGTGGCAACTCAGGCCACACTCCTTGTTAAATGGATAATACCGAGCCGTCTCGTGCCTGGGAAAGCTGAGCACACAGGGTCAGAGTCAACACTTTATTTACGACCAGAGAGACATACAGATTTGTTTCCCGTGCTTCGAGAGAAAAAAACATCTTGAGCGGGTCTCTGCCTTATCTCTTGTTCACAATCCATCCCAACCTTCACGTTCCTTGTTCTTAGCTCTGTACACCTGCGGGGAGCTTCAGTGCCATCAACGGGGAGTCACAGGCCTGGCAAGCTCTGTCGCACCAAAAACTGGCAGACTCAGCTGAAGCCAAGCAGGGCCGTGACTCCCGGTGTCTCACAGCCTCGCTCTCCTGTGAGGCACTGGCCACAGAGCAGCTCCCTGGCCGCAGCGTTGCCCAACACAGCCGGATCCCGAAGACGTTTAAGGTGTGCAGGCCCTCGCCACGTCTGGCTACTCACTGCGCAAATGCCCTTGAATGTGGGCCACAGGAAGAGAACTTGGAGAGATGAGAACAGCAAGGTTGGGCCTTATCCATAAATAAGGACTTGAAAAGCGTGGAATTTACACTGTAACTAAAAGTTAGCGTCGTCTTTTGCCCACTGGCAGTGTCTCCAGATGGGTGTGCACGACACTGACCTCAACTTGGAAAAGGCCTCCGGCTCCCTGTGACCTCACAGCACTGAGCTACCAGCATAGCTGCCGCTTCTCTGGGGCTGAAGTCATTAAAATGCCATTGTTCCAAAGAAGCCCTGTCTAGCTAATCGTCCTCACTAGCTGACTCGGGGCCTGGAGTATTCACTTGTTCTTTGCTATTTAACAACGTAACAAACATACCTTTAGTTTTTTTCTAGAGTAACATGTTTCTAGATAAAAATGATTAAATTTAAGTGGTTTCTTGTTTTCTCTTTGGCAACTACTGTTGCTAGGACAGTCTTCCCTTGACCCTTTCATTAGAAAAATCAACCTTGATAAAGGGAGTGTCAAAGGGAAGCCTGGACACTAGTTGTATCCCTGCCCCCTGGTTTTGGTCCCTGAGGTAGCTGTCCATCCATCCTTACAAAGTACCTGAAGTGTGACCTCCCTCCTAGCGGTGAGACACAGTGGGCTCCCACACCCAGCCTCGCCCCCACACGGCTCTTTTGGGGTATATGACGGTTCAGAACTGAGAGATCCCGTGCGGAGTTTTCTGAACATTCCTCATCGTGTGTGTGGCACTGTGGTTACAGAAGGCTGGTTTTCAAGTTGCAGGTTTTATTGGTTTTAAAGATTTCAAGACCCTCCAGCATCATCTGTTTAAACAAAAGAAAGGAACACCAAACATTAACATTCGGCTATAAAAAAAAAAAAAAAAAAAATTTTTTTTTTTTTTATAGAGATACCTGCAATAGGATTTCAGTTTCAGAAAGCGCTTCACATTGCGTGTGCGCGCATACACCAAGGAACCCTGGTGGTGCAGTGGTTTAAGCACTCAGCTGCTAACCAAAAGGTCACCGGTTCAAACCCACCAGCCGCTCTAAGGGAGAAAGATGTGGCAGTCTGCTTCCGTAAAGATTACAGTCTTGGAAACCCTATGGGGCAGCTCTGCTCTGTCCTACAGGGTCGCTGGGAGTCAGAATTGACTCCACTCAATGGGTTTGGTGTGTGTGCTAGAGACCTAAAAAGCTCCAAATTGAAATAGGAGCAACTGGCTAGAAAAGGGGACAAAATAAATTATGACATGGGGTTTGCAAAGACCCAGGAAATCCCAGCCCCTAAGTCCACGTGTTGGTTCCACTCTGAGTGGACGGGGGAGGGGCACCACCAGCGCCGAGAACTCTCCACACAGGTGCACGGCCAGACCTGTCAGCGGCACAGACGAGTGCAGCTCAGAACCCACTCCACGCGGCTACTGTGCAGACGGGGGCCCGTCTGCTCCCGAGCCCTGAGGTCTGCAGGCGTGGTGGCCGGAGCACCAAGAAGATAAACACAGGCCTCTCTTGCCCACATGCAAAGCAGGCCAGGGCTTTCCGCAAAAAAAGAAAAAAAAGACCAGAAGGTTACTTCTCTAAACAGATACAACCACCTGGGGAGAAGCGGCGCTGCAGGCGTGGAGATGAGGCGCCCAGCACGGAAGGGCCTGGCCTCGGGGCTGCTGTGCCCACATAAGGGCCCGGCCTCGGGGCAGGTTCGGCTTTGTAGCAAAGTCTGCTGGGCAACTAGCCCTGCGGCTGGTAGACACAGCGCCAGGCCTAGAGTAAAGGCCACACATACAACGGCAAGGGCAGCGGGAGGAGCCTACACAAAGCATCCATAAATAACGGTGGAAAAAGAGGAGGAGCACCAGACACAAGGAAAACATGGAGCAGGAAAGAGCCGAGTGACAGAGTACCACTTGCTGGAGGGAACAGTTCAGAGAACACAGGTTTTGTTTTCTGTTTTTAATTACAGGTGTCCCTACTAACTGAACTCAAAATCCAAACATGCTAAAAGACTTGCAAAGATGTCTTTCCAAAACTCTATCAAAATTGGATTCTCCCTCTAAGGCATCGATACGTATGCCCCCAAAAGGATTTCAGCTGGGCAAAAACTAAGCAGCTGTATCTCAGCAAAGGACCCCAAGAAGATCAGCAGTGCGCTTGCTCCTTCGCCTTCACCCATCGCCCAGCAGCAGAGCCCACAGCTCATCCATCTCCTCCTGCCACCAACCTACCATTTGCCCTGGAAGTTACCTTTTTTTGCCTTATTTGACTAAATGTTATTTGCATTCATTACGAATCTTTGTATCTACAACCAATTCCATCAACGGTCCATGCTCCTTTCGTTGCAGAAGGAAAATGTGGGATCATCAAAACCCGTTGCCAATGAGTCGATTCCCATTCACAGCAACCCTACAGGACAGAGTAGAACTGCCCCCGAGGGTTTCCCAGGCTGTAACCTTTACCGAAGCAGACTGCCACACCTGCCTCCCTCTGAGTGGCTAGTGGGTTCAAACCACCAACCTTTCAGTTTGCAACCAAGCACTTAACCACTGTGCCACCAGGACTCAAATATACCCACTAAGGAATTCATTTCATTGCTTAGTGTGATAGTTAATGGTTAGGTGTCAACTCGGCTAGGCCATGAATCTTAGTGTTTTGGCAGATAACATGTAATCATCCTCCATTTTGTGATGTGATGTGATGTGAACAGCCAATCAGTTGAAAAGTTGAAAGCCAGTCAGTTTCCTTGGAGGTATGAACTGCATCCAATATGCACGGATGTTCTGGCAAAGTTCTCTCTGGATCCTGTATCCGACTCGTCATCCTCTGGCCTCCAATTCCTGGGACATGAGCCTCTGCAACCACCTGAGCCTGGAGGAGCCTCCAGCCTGACACCTGACCCACAGATTTGGGACTTGCCAGCCTCCACAACTGTGTGAGCCACTTCTTTGAGATAAATATATATATACATATATATATATATATATAGGGCCCTGGTGGTGCAATGGTTAAAAACTTGTCTGCTAACCAAAACATCAGCAGTTTGAATTTACCAGCTGCTCCATGGTAACCCTACGAAGGCAGTTCTACTCTGTCCTGTAGGGTCGCTATGAGTCGGAATCGACTCAACAACGAGTTTTAATCGATCATGTATATTTATACATGTAGGCTTCACTGGCTTTGCTCCTCTAGAGAACCCAGCCTAAGACATTTAAAATATAGACAACTAACATGTTAAATGCTTCAGAGCTCTCAAAAATCCCTGTTGGATTGTTACATAGGTGTTTTCTTATTTAAACTAGAAAAAACAAATTCCAGTTATCTGAAAATCCTCTCCCCTAAATGTCTGTTGTCACGGATGGATGAGCGTCAGATGATCAGGGAGCTCCCAGTGCCTGAGATGTGAACAGGTATCATGAGAAAAACAATGGGGCGCTATAACTCAGAAAACACACGCTCTCAGAAATTACAGAGGATACTGTCAAAGCAAAAATTTAACCCAAGGGCTAGAACATAATTTTGAAAACCTTCTAGAAAGTTTATTTTTTTTTTTTTAAACAGAGTCAGAAAATGGAAACTAAAAGATAATAGAGAAAATCTAAAATAGTAGAAATCAACTCAAGAGGTTCCAATTAGTATGAATTTCAGGTAGATGGAAAGAAGAAATAATCAAGGAAATGAGATTATTCCAAAACTGGAAAAATGAAGGGAAAAAAATCTAAGCAAGGTAAATAAAAACTTCCACCTAACCACAGCCTCACAGAATTTCTAGAAATCGAGGAAAAAGATCTCCGAAGCTTTCAGAAATGAAAGCAACAGGCCATCTACAAATCAATGAGAATGAGACCACCACCAGACCCTCCAAGTCAGTGAGAATGAGACCGCCACCAGACCCTCCAAGTCAGTGAGAATGAGACCGCCACCAGACCCTCCAAGTCAGTGAGAATGAGACCGCCACCAGACCCTCCAAGTCAGTGACACTAAGACCACCTTCAGACCCTCCTCACCAGGAAGCCCGGACACTCAAGACAGTTTTGGTCTAAGGGGAAATTACCACCAAGAATCCTAGACTCAACTACCAGTGGAGCATGAGGGCCGAGTGGAGACACCTGCAGACACAGCGACACCCGGCAAGTTTACCTTGTGCACACAGTGTCTTCAGGAGTTCCCGAAGGATGTGGGAATGGGGAACAAGAAAAAGGAAGCCTCGGGACAGTAAGGAAGTAAGGCCTAGGTCTAACAAGTACGCAGCATTAGAACAGAGCAGAAGATAAGAAGACAGGAAAATAACTGAGAATATTGTGGAAACACATATTTCTCTGGGCAACAAGAGGAAGAGGAATCTAAAAACTTCTCAAAAAAGAAACCCAAGTACGTTAAGGTCACAATATGAAACGAACAATGAGCACTTCACGGGAGATAAGAAAAACCACATTTGATCTGGACCACATGCCCTTCAAATGGCCTGCCAGTCCTGAACTTGGGAGTCACCACACAGGACATTAACACAACACAGGCTGGTTCTCCAAAAAAAAAATATTCACGTTAACAATGTAAATCCTTTTTTGTGGTTTTTTAATTTTCAGAACCAACCTATAGACGGAGTGGAGGCATCATTCTCTCTTCTCTGTTCTGTAGTCAGCCTTGACAAGGGAGAAGGGGCAGACTTAGGGAAGTGCGATGTGGGAGGGGAGGGGAGGACGCGGGCTGTCACAGCCTGGCCTGACCCCTGCAGTGGGAAGCCAGAGGTGTAGCTGCATCACTTAACACGAAGGGGAACAGAGAGAACCCACCCCGGGGGGAGGGCAAGGCAAGGCCCTGCGTGCACCCACCAGGATACACGTTCCAGAGTCGGGAGAGACTGAGTCCAGTCTGCAAATGATTTACAGTGGTTTTCTCTGAGACCAAGGTGACGTAAGTCAGGACAGGGTCACCTGCAAGGGCAGGTGGAGTGGAAAGGAGGGGGAGGGGGGCTGTTCCTGATAACGTTTCTGGAACTGGGTGTGGTTACCAAAAGGCCAAACCCAGTGCCATCGAGTCAATTCCTACTCATAGTGACCCTACAGTATGGCTGGGTGAGCAAATCCATCGAGAAGGCCTTAGAATTCCTGCACTTTCTCTGCACGTTTTTCTTCACTAAAACAAGCAGAAACTGTCAGCAGTAGCACCTCTGCAGCTGTGGTGTGAGAGGTGCGAGGTCACCGTGGTGTGAGAGGTGCGAGGCCACCGTGGTGTGGGAGGTGCGAGGTCACCGTGGTGTGGGAGGTGCGAGGTCGCCGGGGTGTGGGAGGTGCGAGGCCACCGTGGTGTGGGAGGTGCGAGGCCACCGTGGTGTGGGAGGTGCGAGGCCACCGTGGTGTGGGAGGTGCGAGGTCGCCGGGGTGTGAGAGGTGTGAGGTCGCCGGGGTGTGAGAGGTGCGAGGTCACCGTGGTGTGGGAGGTGCGAGGTCACCGTGGTGTGAGAGGTGCGAGGTCACCGTGGTGTGGGAGGTGCGAGGTCACCGTGGTGTGGAGGTGCGAGGTCACCGTGGTGTGGGAGGTGCGAGGCCACCGTGGTGTGGGAGGTGCGAGGCCACCGTGGTGTGGGAGGTGCGAGGCCACCGTGGTGTGGGAGGTGCGAGGTCACTGGCGTGGGAGGTGCGAGGTCGCCGGGGTGTGGGAGGTGCGAGGTCGCCGTGGTGTGGAGGTGCGAGGTCGCCGTGGTGTGGAGGTGCGAGGTCGCCGTGGTGTGGAGGTGCGAGGTCGCCGTGGTGTGGGAGGTGCGAGGTCGCCGTGGTGTGGGAGGTGTGAGGCCGCCGTGGTGTGGAGGTGTGAGGTCACTGGCGTGGGAGGTGTGAGGTCACTGGTGTGGGAGGTGAGGTCACCTGGTGTGGAGGTGTGAGGTCACTGTGGTGTGGAGGTAAGGTCACTGGTGTGGAAGGTGTGAGGTCACTGGGTGTGGGAGACAAGATCACTGGTGTGGAGGTATAAGGGCACTGTGGTGTGGGAGACATCAGGTCACTGGTGTGGGAGGTGAGGTCACTGGTCTGGAGGTGTGAGGTCACCGTGGTGTGGGAGGTGCGAGGTCACCGTGGTGTGGGAGGTGCGAGGCCACCGTGGTGTGGAGGTGTGAGGTCACTGGCGTGGGAGGTGTGAGGTCACTGGTGTGGGAGGTGAGGTCACCTGGTGTGGAGGTGTGAGGTCACTGTGGTGTGGAGGTAAGGTCACTGGTGTGGAAGGTGTGAGGTCACTGGGTGTGGGAGACAAGATCACTGGTGTGGAGGTATAAGGGCACTGTGGTGTGGGAGACATCAGGTCACTGGTGTGGGAGGTGAGGTCACTGGTCTGGAGGTGTGAGGTCACCGTGGTGTGGAGGTGAGGTCACTGGTGTGGAGGTGGGAAGTCACCGTGTGATGTAGAGGTGTGAGGTCACTGTGGTGTGGCGACGTGAGGTCACTGTGGTGTGGCAGACACGAGGTCACTGTGAGCCTGCCTGTGAAGTGGACACCATGTGGGCTTGCTCCTCCCACCACGGGACAGAGAGCATGAAACCAGGCACCACCACTGAACACCTACAGAACAGGGTGCACTGGAAGTGTGGTTCCAGCAAAAAGAAAGGAGAGAGTACCGGCATCCGACTGTCTGAGTCTTTTCGAAACTTCAGTTCCATTCTCTTCCAGCTTCCTCTTTGCACAGTCCTGACATGCGTTACCTGAAAGAGGAAGACTCCGTGTTAAAAGGGGTACCTGTCTGCGTAGGCTTTATACACCCTATTCCAGTGCGCACCCTCTGAGGACCTGCTGTAATCTGACCTTACTGAAGCAGCTGGCCAATCCACCCGCCGCACCTGCAGATGCTACCTGTCTGTGACGCCTTTCTCATAAACACGTCCTTTCACATGGTGACAAGATAGAATCAAGAAGCTGAGTGCAGCTGTGTTAAAATTCCCAATCTGAACCCACGCCGACACCTTTCCGTCTCTGTGGGTATGTGGGCCAGGCCAGCCAAGGACAGGGCTGCACATGCAGGCCTCTGCTCCATACCAGGGCCCTTCTTAATCCAGCGAGCCAGCAGGTGGGCAGGCCGGTGCCAAATCCCCCAGCGGGAGGGCACCAGGGGCTCCCGACCTCAGACATCTCTTGTGAGTTCAGAACTCAGCAGAGGTGAGCCCAGCAAGAGGAGGGCCCACATTTCAAGCAAGTGTTAAAGAGAAAAACTGTATGAAATGTTAGAACCTTGCAGGTGAAATTCCTGGAGGGGGTGGGTAACGTCAAGTTACTACACTTCGCACTGAGTGGTATAAGGCAAACAGATTCCTGCTCGGTTCCACCTGGTTCCACAACAGGACTCTCCTCAGGGGCCAGCAGGTGGCCCAGGCTGGCTCAGCTCTGCTCCCCACCCTTTCATTGTGGCAGCAACTGGAGTGGGGGTGCGGCTACTGATCACCTCTGGTGCTGCCGCGTCTTAGGCTAGTTATTTAAGGTGAGAGACAGACTGTTGTGATTTTAGAAGTAGTGAGAGGAAGATATGATGGAACATGCTGGCAAAAACAAAGATGCCTTACCCAGAAACGTCGTGCTGTCCACACGATCCACGTCTGAGACGAGAGAAAGACAGTAAGTGTGAGCACGCCTCCACCGTACCCACCCGCCCCACCAGCGAGGTGATGGAGCCCTGCTGCCTGGCTTGGGTCCCAGCGCCGGCCGGGCTCGCTGTGGCTCCCACAACGCCCACCTCCCGGGGTGCTGAGGCTAGATGAGCCTGTGGGCACCGCGCCAGGCCACCTGGCACACAGTGAGCCTCCCCACAATGAAGATAAGGCATCCTGACCACAATATACATGTCCGTAGGGACACAGTCACAGGTTGAAAGTCTGAGTGACCTGTCAACACCGGGTCAGCTCCCGGGGCTCCAAGAGGGGGCCTCAGCAGGCCCAGGAGCCCACGGAGCCACACGCTCTGGAGCCTGAGCTCAGGGTGAAGTTCAGGGGGAATCGGCAGAGGTGAGAAGAAACCACTAACTGGCTTCTCTGCAGACACATGCGCGGGCTCCATGGGGCCACACGGAATGCAGTGCTGGTGGTCCAGGAGCCAGTCCCAGCTTCAGGACACGTGGGCACTAACTGGGCAGGTCATTAGCCTCTGTGAGCCTGTCACAGCACCGATCAACAGCGGGGACTGCTACTGAAAATGAAATAATGCCAAGGACGCGCGTGGCACGCAACAGCTCAGCTGGCGTTAGTTCCCCTCACAGACGGCTGCCCTAGTTATGCTTTCGGCAGTCACAGTGGAACTCCAGTCAGTCCGTTCTCCTAATTATTTACAACTCGGAAAAGAAAAGGCTGGTGGGAAAAAAGGAGAACGAGCTGTTGGATTATCTGTGTGGCCAGTCACCCGTGATCTTAGCATCTTCTCGTCATCACAGTTACTAGCTGGCCGCACAGCCAACCTCGGGTGTGGCTAACCCAATTCCGCTAGGTGTGTCTGGGTTTCCCGTCACAATTAAATGATAGTACAGACCTTTCGGAGTCTGCCGTCCTCAATGTTTTATGACACTGAACACAAAGTCACTGACTGCCCTTTTGTCAAAATGACCAAGAATTTCTCAATTGTCTCAATTCCTGGCCTATGAACGATTCTCCAAAAGAAGGTCCAAAAAGAATTACTCTCAAGTTGTGTTGCGTTCGGCAGAACAGGGAAACAATGTTAGCTGAAAAAAGATGCCGAAGTCTTGATAAAATCACGCATTTTTAAAGCTGTAACTTTTAGAACATAGCAGCAGGAGGACAGTGAGAACACCCTGCTCTTCGCAGCTTTTATGCATCGCAAGTGACTGAGCTGGCTTGGTTGTTTCCTTTCTTGGTCAAGGTCATCTGAAGCGTGGCCTAGGATCTGAAACATGCTAAATGTGTGCAACTAAACACACAGCTGTGAACTTCAGAGTTATTTTAAACTTCTAGTCACAGACTGTTACTATCACCCCACTACCCTGATGCACTCGCTATTTTTAAAGCACTGAGAGGCATTTTTTAAATGAACTGGAACATCGGTGAATGTCATGGTAGGTGAACAGTATCTCAGGAAAAAAAAATTTTTAATGGAGAGGCCCAGAAGGGGCTGCCTGTCACACCCCGGAGGTGGAGAAGAGACCCTGTACCTGGGCTGCGCTGTCTGCAGATCTGCGTGGTGAGGTCGTGCATGTAGCCTGGAAAGTCGTCGAAGCAGTCCCCGTAGGATACGACTTTAATTCCGTGCACAAGCATGTCTGCCTGATGCTTAAAGAAATGGTCTTCGTCCTCCTTGAGCACGACCATGTAGTGTTCTAAGTCCACCTTATTCGGCACAGAGTAAAGGAAGAGGGCCTGGAATATCTGATCACGAAGGGTCTCTCCACAGCCCACAAACAGGAAAGATTTGGTGCGGTACAGGTTTTGCAGAGCTTCCTGTGAAAAGGCCAAAGACGACATCGGATGCTCAGTGGAAAGACAGCAAGGTCTACACCTAACCCCAGAACAGCATCTCTGGCCAGACTTCCGGAGAGCCACACTGAGGAATGAGGTCAGCTACGCAGCACACACCCCTGACACAGCTCTCAGATCAACTGAGAGACGGAAGCCCAGCTGGGCTGGCTGTCTGCCACTCGGCCAGGACGGCGAGCCTCTTCCCACCAGGGCCAGTTACCTGGCCTGTGCCGAAAATCAACGTCCGTGTAGACGTGGCCATCGTCCCCAGCCCCTGCCCACCAAATCTTGTCAGTGCCATCACCCACCTCCAATCTAGCATTATGTAAAACGTTTACCAGGAAATGAGGGCCTTTAGCATGTTTCAGCTCAGAGCCGCACGTGCAAACACCTGGAGGCAGCGTCCACCTCAGCGGATCATGTGTGTGCACTCTGTAGCGCTCAGAGAAGAGGGCTTGGGAGGGAGGGCAGGAATGCTGAGGAGGGACCAGGGACAGAGATGCAGGGAGTGGCACAGGGGGCACAGACCGGGGGGTCACTGGGGACAGAGAGGGCAGGGCTGGGCAAAGCACAGGGAACCACCAATACGGGCATCCAGACCCCTCGGAGAGGCTCAGCCCAGCACAGGGACCCCTACAGCCAGCCACCCGCGTGCACCACACAGGACAAGAATCTGCCGAGTCGGACACTGCAGGCATGCCTGGTGCCAGTGTCACACAGGGCCTGGGGTTGCCAATGAGTGACAGAGCCCTTGACCCTGAGCTCACAGATGAACCAAGGAATTACTGAGTGCTGTTACCGGAAGAGTGTGGAGCAGCCCTCACAGAGACAGAAATGTGAAGACTGGGTTTTGAAAGCTGAACAGACAGCGTGCTCCGTACAGGAAGGAGGGAGAGGCGCTGGATGGGCTCAGAGAAGGAAGGCTGAATGTGTGTGTAAGAAATGAGGAGCTGTAGGAGGGAGGGAGGCCGCCCTGCACAGGAGCATCCCCCCTGCCCCGCAGGGATGAGGCCAAGCCTGGGAAGAGCAGCCCAGACCCAGGACCTTACAGGAGGCAGCACTCCTGACCCAGCAAGTGCTCACTGGGCATCTATGGCCAGCATGCCAGGCCTTGCAGACACAGCCGAGAGGATGGGAGACATGGCCCTGCCCCAGCAGCAGTGTGGAGGGCAGATGGAGGGTGATGCCTGGACACGGAGAACCGTTCAGACTACAGCCAGCTAGTGGGCACCACGTATTTCCAAGGTTATGCAGCAAATGCCTGATTAAATGAGCCTTACCATTACTTCGGGGTCTTGGGTCACATCCTTATACCCTGATGGGTCCAGCACCATCCCACAAGGGTCTGTGTATAAGCCATGGATGTGGAGAACGCCATATTTGATGTGCCCTCTCGCCCACTGGAGGACCTAGCAAACACGAAGCCAAGACACAGGGAAACCTGCTGTTATCTAAAGCAGATACAAGAGGAAAACATCTAAATCGGATTCCTGGTTTTCGAACTTCCCTGAGAAAGACTAGACGTTTCAACTTATAGTTATACCTTTAAGACCTAAGGGAAGCTCAGCCATTACCAGTGCTACGTACTCCTGTTAGAGCCCATCAAAAGGACCCTAAAGACAGCGAGGTAAGCAGAAAGTAGCTTTAACGTTTGAGATTACGGCAAACTGTTCAAAGTGATTACGTTAGGATCACTGGGAACATTCACTTCTGGCTTACACGCTGCATTTTAAATATTGCTATTTACAGAGTGGGCGGCTTGAGCCCTCCAGCCGCTGCGCGGGAGAAAGACGTGGCAGTCGGCTTCTGTAAAGACTTACGGCCTTGGAGACCCTACGGCGCAGTTCTACTCTGTCCTACAGGGACACCATGAGTTGGAATTGACTCAACAGCAGTGGCTTTTTGGTTTTATTTATATATTGTTTTTATAATCAGAAAAAATACGTACAGAAAACAGAATTCATCAAACGGCCAACTGTATGCATTTTGTTCAAGACACAGAGCAAAGGGCCTCAGGAAGATGTGACGGTGAACAGGTAGTTTCACCTCACGTGGGAGCGTCCCTCAGCGGATGTACCAGCAGGAGACACCCCCGCTCACCAACACGCTCGGGGGACCAGCTAGCTCCGTCATCGCTATGCTCAATCTGCGGTTTCTCGCCACAGACACCACTCACAGTGTCACACCGTCCTAAGCTCGCTAAGGAAGACAAACTCCCCCAGGTCGCTGACAGCCCTGGACAGGGTGAAACGCCACCCACGATGGCAAGAACTGTAGTCTCAGAGCGACTCCTTCTAAGAAGTCTGCACCCATGTCCCCGAGCACCCCTCACTCTCTGCCATGAAGGTGAGCACTGAGGACTCTGAGCTGAGGCCTGGGTGTGCGCCAGCCTGCCACTAGGGTGGGGCCTCAAACAAGATGCCACCTCCATGTGCTCGAGCCTCCCTGTGCACAGAGGAGCCAGACACCTTCCCTCACGGGCTCAGAGGGACAGCACGGGGAGGGTGACCAGAGGGGACAGACCCCTTCCCTCACGGGCTCAGAGGGACAGCACGGGGAGGGTGACCAGAGGGGACAGACACCTTTCCTCACGGGCTCAGAGGGACAGCACGGAGAGGGTGACCAGAGGGGACAGACACCTTCCCTCACGGGTTCAGAGGGACAGCACGGGGAGGGTGACAAAAGGGGGCAGACACCTTCCCTCACGGGCTCAGAGGGACAGCACGGGGAGGGTGACCAGAGGGGACAGACACCTTCCCTCACGGGCTCAGAGGGACAGCACGGGGAGGGTGACCAGAGGGGACAGACACCTTCCCTCACGGGCTCAGAGGGACAGCACGGGGAGGGTGACCAGAGGGGACAGACACCTTCCCTCACGGGCTCAGAGGGACAGCACGGGGAGGGTGACCAGAGGGGACAGACACCTTCCCTCACGGGCTCAGAGGGACAGCACGGGGAGGGTGACCAGAGGGGACAGACACCTTCCCTCACGGGCTCAGCAGGACGGCATGGGGAGCAGTGGTAGTCATCAACACTAATGTAAACCCTTACAAAAACCTACACAGGAAATGAACACGCACTTCACAAATGTGCTCAACCTTACTCATAAAAAAAATAAAAATTGTAAATTTTCACCTATCAGATAGCTGAAGTGTATTTTGTTTTGTTTTTTTAAATAACGTCTTGGGTTGGCAAGTCATGGGAACTAGGTAGTACCCCCATACCCAGTCAGTGGGGGGTAACTGGTGAATCATTCCGGAAAACAATCTGGAAATTTCTATCAGTCTTTAAAATAGTCACGCCTTTAGACGCTGACACTCTTCTAGGAATTTACCATGAAGAAGCAAAGAGAAACATGGAAGCGTAAGGACCGTCGCTGCAGCATTAGCTGTAATGGCAAAACTCTGCTACAACAGTGCAGGACGACTAACGACTCTCGGTCAGTCTCCCAAGTATTCTGCTGTTTTAACTCACGCCTGCAAGCCAGTTCAATGACAGGAAAAGGCTCACAGTGTAATATTATGGGAAAAATGTGGGCGAAAAGGCTATCGATGCTGCAATCCCTATGGGTTTTATTAACCAGAAATTAACACCAGCAAGACTGTGGCGGCTTTTGCTTTCCTTTCTCACTATTTTTATTTCCCGTATTTTCTACAAGGAATCCAGTGAGTAAATGTAGATCAGAAAAGCTTACAGGCCCGCAGGACAGAATACAAAAAAGCAACCCACTGCTGTGGAACGGATTCTCACTCAAGGAGACCCGTGTGTTACAGAGCAGAGCCGGGCTCCATAGGGTTTCTTGGCTGTCACCCTTCCAGAAGCAGATTGCCAGGCCTTTACTGCAGAGCGCCACCGGGTAGGTTCAAGCCACCAACCTTCAGGTTAATAGCTGAGTGCAAACTGTCTGCACCACCCGGGGACCAGAAAGAAAGACAAGGTAATAAGAAAAGAAATTGGGCAACACAAGTCTCGAGAGATGAAGGGCCTCACCACCCCAGCTCCCGGCGGCCCTGCGGAGACCAGCATAGCCTTTCAAGAATGACTTAGCGGCTGGTTCGACTGCGGAGAGCTGGCAGGTAGCAACCTGTCAGGACAAAGTCCCTGCTGGAGGAAAGCAAACCTCCCGTAAATCCTCAGCAGCCCACAGCCCTCGGCCCAGGCCCGCACCTTCGTCTTGTCCTTGAGGTCCAGGGACTCCATGGGCCTGTTCTGCCGCTGCCCGACAATCTCCAGCAGGTTGTCGTAGTTGGTGGTCAGCACCATGGTGCCACGCTCCATCAGGCCAAGGACGCACTGCAGCACCAGTGGCTTCTGGATGTGCTGCTCCAGGCTGTCAAAGACCTCCATCAGGCAGTCCTGGAAGAAGCTGGGCTTGGTGTCACCGGTGCGCTACGGAAAGGCAGAACGCCAGTTACGAGGACGTCGGCCTTTGACAACCTCCGTGCACCTAAGCAGGTGGTATTCTGGGTGCGAGGAACACAGCCATGAAACACCAACCACTGACCTCATGGAGTTTATGACGGCTCCAGAGGAGGGAGACAGAGAATGGGCAAACAGGGATGACAGGCCGGATAGGGACCACGGCTGTGGGAAAAGCAAAGCAGAAAGGAGGGCAGGCAGGGCTGGGCGAGGGTGGCGGGGCCGGAGGCAGACCAGTGGAGGGAAACAACGGGAAGTGATGGCAGAGAGGGACCTGAACCAGACCTTGGGCCTTGACCACCAGGCCTCAGACCCCAGCCTTCCCCGGAGAGCTGCAGCGGTACTGGCTTTCTCGTTCTTGGTGGCACAACAAAGGGTGTGTCTCCATCAATGCACCTTCAACAGATGACAGCGCTGCAGAGACCGCTGAGAGACAGTGCTGCAGGGACTGCTGGGAGTCAACAAGATGGCTTTGCCTGGGCCTCTGCATTCAGCACCAAGGCCCTGGATGCCTGGACAAGGGCAGTTTCAGGACAGTGGTGGGGGCACAAGCCTGCCTGGAGTGGGTCCATGAGAAAAGGATAGTAACTGGCCACAACGGGTACAAACAGCTCTTTTGAAGAGTTTTGCTCTTAAGATGGGGGTGGTAGAGAGGAGGACGTAGGGGTGGAGAGATCTCATGCGCTCCCAGGAAGGTACCCCGGCCTGGCCTCTGTCTCCCCGCGGGATGGCCACGGAGCCCAGGGGTGCACTGCCTTGCAGTGACTCCACCTAGCCCTCCCCACCTGGCCGTCTGTCAGAATTCACCCTGTCATCGTGCCCTTTGTCCCTGTGTAAGTTGGTCGTCATGAAAAGCCAGATTACCACTCTCCCCATAAGGCTCTGGGTACCCCCTTTCCTGACACTCTCCCACCCTCCCGATTCCAAAGCCCTCCCACTATTCCCAGTGGAGCTCAGAGGCTGTCGGCAGCAACATCTCCCATCTTCACCCTCCCATGTGGGTGCTTATCTTCTTCCTCAGCTGAACCAGGCGGCCTGCTCCCCCAAGTCCCCCAAGCAGGGGCTGGTCCCCACATCCCTGTGTCCTCCCCCAAGTCCCCCAGACGGGGGCTGCTCCCCATGTCCCTGTGCCCTCCCCCAAGTCCCCCAGGCGGGGGCTGCTCCCCACATCCCTGTGCCCTCCAAGTCCCCCAGGCGGGGGCTGCTCCCCACATCCCTGTGCCCTCCCCCAAGCCCCCCAGGTGGGGGCTGCTCCCCACGTCCCTGTGCCCTCCCCCAAGTCCCCCAGGCAGGGGCTGCTCCCCACATCCCTATGCCCCTGGGCCTGACACTGCTGCTGCTAGATGATCTGCCTCCCTCCCCTGACGGCTGGCCACCCCCCTTGTCGCAGGAACAGAGACTCCTGGGTCTCGCCCCTCACCCCCTGGAGACTTCAGCTCCCAGCTCGCCATTACCCCCTCCAGCTGTACTTCTGTCACAGTTTGTAGGTGTTCACGCCCACTTAGACCATCTTTTCTGCACCAGGGCCTCCAAAGTCCTCCGTTAGTCTCCCCAGTAACAGTCCCATCTCAGCCATCCCACCGACGGTCACACCCCAGATTTCATCCTTACCAAGAGCTCTGGTCCAGTCTCCCCATCTCCAACCACTCCTTCCTGTCCGCCCAACTCTCCTGCACCCCAGCTCCCATGAAAACCTCACCCCACCAAGACCACCAGATGCTGACTCTACTACCTTCTCACTGGCCCTCACTGCCCCAATGCCCTCCCTACTCCCACCAACCAGCTGGGGTCCCAGACTCTTATCACTTCACCACTCTCTTGGCTACGCGCCCAACTTCCTTGCCCTTCTTTGCTTTGTTGGGATTCTCTGGCAAAACTCCAACCCTGATCAACCCAACTCTCCACTTTCTCCACATCTGTCCTCAAGACCCCAGCCCCCATCAACCCAACTCTGCACGTCCCACACTTGTCCTCAAAACGGATGGACGTGCAGGGAGAACACCCCATGCTGACTGGCCTCACTGTAGCTCTTTTTATGAAAGTTCTCAAAAAATACACAACAGCAGAGAGGGCAGTAGAATGAGGCTCCAAACACTCATCCCCGAGATGAACCCACTTCCGGCCAATGTGGCCTCTGCTCACAGAGGGACCTCGTCTCAAACGGGCCCTCAGAGCTGCCCAGCAATCCTATGCATTTCCCTGCACCACTGACTCTGTCGTCTTCTTCTGATGGGTTGGTCAGCTCTTTTTATAAAGGGCCAGATAGTAAATATTTTAGGCTTTGCAGGCCATACGCTCTATTGCAAATACTCTGCACAGAAGCAGGAAAGCCCCACAGCCTGCTGAAATGAATGGGCGTGGCTGCGTCCAATGAGGCTTTACCTACAAAAACAGGCAGCAGACTGGATCGCTTGCAGGCCACAGACTGCCAGCCCTGCTCTGATACACTGGCCCATATCAACAGACACTCGTGTTTGTTAGCATCACCCAAACTGAAGTCCTCTCCTGGACTCTGGTAAACCTAGGTACTGTCAGATACGCTCAAGTCCACCCCCAACTCATGGCAACCCCACGCACGAAAGAATGAAATGCTGCCCAGTCCTGGGCCATGCCCATGATCAGATGCGGATCAACCATTGTGATCACAGGGTTTTCACGGGCTGATTTCAGAAGTAGATTGCCAGGCCCTGGACGCTCTGCTAAAACCTGTTCAGCATCACAGCAACATGCAAGCCTCCCCCAACAGACGCAGGGTGACTGAACATGGGGTGCACTGGCCGGATACTGAGACCAGGCCTCCAGCGTGGGAGCCATGTCTACCGCTGAGCCATAGAGCCGCGTGTCAAACTCCAGCCAATGAGACGGAAACAGAAGTGACATGTGACTTCTGTGTCAGGCCCTTGGAGATGACTTCCACTTTCCCCTCACAGGCCGGAGCATGCTTGTCATGGCAGGAGCTGCAACAGCTATCTTAGGGTCTGAGAAGGATGCTGCAAGTTGAAGGAGCAGAGGACAGACGGGAGCCTGGGCCCCAACACTGTGAACTCCGTGCTCACCACACTTGTACATGAGAAACAGAAAGAGCTGAGCCGCTAGACCTTTAGGTCTTCTTCAATCCAAGTCCAAGCAATGAGAAGAAGCCTACCACAGCCTCCGCCACACTGTCCAGCTTCCCGGCACTGGGGTCTCCATGTTGTGGCTGACCTTCACTGCACCTGCTCCCACAGAGGACACGGCCTCACCTGTCACTGCACCTGCTCCCACAGAAGACACGGCCTCACCCGTCACTGCACCTGCTCCCACGGAGGACACGGCCTCACCTGTCACTGCACCTGCTCCCACAGAAGACACTGCCTCACCTGTCACTGCACCTGCTCCCACGGAGGACACGGCCTCACCTGTCACTGCACCTGCCCCACGGAGGACACGTCCTCACCTGTCACTGCACCTGCTCCCACGGAGGACACGGCCTCACCTGTCACTGCACCTGCCCCATGGAGGACACGTCCTCACCTGTCACTGCACCTGCTCCCACAGAGGACACGGCCTCACCTGTCACTGCACCTGCTCCCACGGAGGACACGGCCTCACCTGTCACTGCACCTGCTCCCACGGAGGACACGCCCTCACCTGTCACTGCACCTGCCCCACGGAGGACACGTCCTCACCTGTCCCTGCGCCTGCCCCATGGAGGACACGTCCTCACCTGTCACTGCACCTGTTCTCACGGAGGACACGCCCTCATCTACCACTACACCTGCTCCCATGGGGAACCCACCCTGACCTGTCATTGCACTGGCCCCATGGAGGGCCCGCCCTCACCTGTCACCTCACCTGCCCCATGGAGGACACGCCCTCACCTGTCACCGCACCTGCCCCATGGAGGACCCACCGCACCTGTCACTGCACCTGCCCCACAGAGGACCCACCTCACCTGTCACTGCACCTGCCCTGTGGAGGACCCAGCCATGCACCTAAGGCCAAGCTCCCTCACGCACCACTCTAGCACTGTCTCTTACAGAACCGATGACCTTCCTCTCTCCTGGATCACGTCCACTAGCCCACAGAAAGCTATCTCCACCATCTTGCAACATTTTCTAAGAACAACTCATCATCTGAAGAGATGTGGCCGGCGTGCTGAGACCAAGACACACCTAGAGGTCCCTCCTCCACCCAACAAACAGAAAACCACCAAATTCACACCCAGTGGCACATAACGACACCCCAGACCTGTCGCCTGCCCAGGTTCCATTTAGCCCCACGCAGTACCTGGCATGTTCTGTGTGTCAAAAGATGACACTGACAGATGAGAGGATTTTGGGCTCCTGCTCAGCTGAGTCTGCCATGAAGCGAACACAGCACAGGCCCGAAGCAAATTAACATCAAATCCAGACTCACCCGCATGGCCCAGAACCAGGGTCGGCCCCGTGGGACCTGCAGTACTCGCCAGAAAGACTCACCCGCATGGCCCAGAACCAGGGTCACCCCGTGGGACCTGCAGTACTCGTCAGAAAGACTCACCCACATGGCCCAGAATGAGGGTCAGCCCCGTGGGACCTGCAGTACTTGTCAGAAAGACACACCCGCATGGCCCAGAACCAGGGTCGGCCCCATGCGACCTGCAGTACTCATCAGAAAGACTCACCCGCATGGCCCAGAACCAGGGTCACCCTGTGGGACCTGCAGTACTCATCAGGAAGACTCAACTGCATGGCCCAGAACCAGGGTCGCCCCGTGGGACCTGCAGTACTTGTCAGAAAGACTCACCGGTGACATCTTACGGATGAGGTCGTGGGCAACAACCAGCAGGTCCCGGTCCTTGGTCATCTTCCTCCGGAACTCGGCGATGTCCCCAGGATGCAACACCTCCAGCTGCTCCGCAGCCTCGATGACAGCCTCGATGCAGCCTCGCCAGGAGCACAGCGCAGGGATGCCTGGGGCCACGGCCGCGCTGACACCTGTCCCGATGACCAGGAGCAGTTCCTGTGGCTGTTTCCGGATGAGGCTTTTCAAAAACTTTCTACTCACAACAGGGAAGGAGAGAATGAACGCCAACGTGGAAATACTGCGACCACACAGAGAATATCACTATCGCCTGCCCAGGTTCCATTTAGCCCCACGCGGCACCTGGGAACGTCTAATACAGCCTGCAGGGCACACATCGGTGTTTTCCCTACTCTACCCCACGGTGGGAGGACAGTCTGGGCTGTCTCCTTTACGTCTTTACTTTACATGGGCTAGCCTCAATTGAAAGGTGCCCTGGTGGCACAGTGGTTAAGCGCTCGGCTGTGAACCCAAAGGTCCGCGTTTTGAGCCCACCAGCAGCTCCATGGGAGAGAGATGTGGCAGTCTGCTTCCATAAAGATTACAGCCTTGGAAACCCCATGGAGCAGTTCTCTGTCCTACGGGGCTGCTATGAGTCAAAATTAACTTGGCACCGGGTTAGTCTCGTTTCCTAAAGGACCTGGGGGCAGCTGTGTCTTATTCATCTTGAGTCTCCCACAGTGCTAAGCACATATCTAAGTGACACATAGCTGTGAATAAAAAGCTCAGCACTCTTCACTTCTCTGGAGCTGCAGAGAGACTGTAAATACGAACTGTGACGACAAATGATCCCTGCCTGCAGTGAGAGATATGCAGGTTCCCGGCACCACCTACCGCAGCGCGTTTCAGGCCAGCGCCCCCTTCTCTGGCTGCCTCCTCACACGCAAAGCCTGCTGGTCATCTTCAGCCAAGAACTCTTTCCCGCTAAGCGGGGCGCCCGAGTCATAGACAAGGCCACTCTAGCTACTTGCTGCTTGGTTTGGAAGCTAGGCTGTGGGGCACTGGGGTAGAAAACTGCCTTCTGGAATGTTTCTTTTGTTGAAGCAAAACGCAGCGGACAGCCCCCTTAAGGCCCCCTCCAGACCCACGGGGTCCAGAGCAACGCAGGTGCTAAGCACCATGTGGGCAGACCCGAGGGGTGCTGCGTGAGGTCAATCAGCTTGAAGGCATGGGTGACTATTTACCTTGACTTCTGTTCACTTCTATTTGTTGGCTTTTCCACTGAATCCATCTGTGAACCCTAAAGAGAAAAATCAGTCAGAAGCAATTTCTATCCCCCAGGTAAACGTTCTTTGACAATTACCCTGGAAGAGAGTTAAGGTTGGAATTAAAACCAAAGGTCCCGGATCGTTATTTAAATTAGAAGACCTGAAAAATGTCACATGCAAAAAACGTCCATTGAGGATGTTTCCTAAGCCACTGCCCCCAACGCTGTGTGATCTATCAGGCCCGGAGGTTCAGACTCTTGCTGCTCTAACGAGCTCTGAGTGCCATCCGGTGGCGGCTCAGGGCCGGCTGCTCACGCCGGCCCCTATGACCCTATCTCGGAAGAGCTTCCAGGCCTGCAGAGATTCGGCATGAACAAATGACTTACCACAGAAGAAGGAAAATGGCAAGCGGCATAGCGAAGACAAGCCAGACGCTACAACAATGGGCTTGAGCATAACAACGGCTGTGAGGATGGCGGAGGACCGGGAGGTGTTTTCTTCCGGTGTACACAGGGTCACTGCGAGTCGGAACAGACTAGGACGGCACCTGACAACAACACCCGTGCTCTCTGGTACTGTACTTGAGGTGGAGTGTGACACTTTTCACCAAGTCTTGGCAACTGCACTAGCACTGTTTCTGAGGTGTCAGCCCTCCCCTCGGCCATACTTACTTAGATCCAGCCAGGGTTCTAACCGGTTCAGTCCAGTTAGACTCCCCTGCTGAGAATCTGCCTTTCCACCCCAGATACACCGAATCACAATCTACATTTTAACAAGAACCAGAGTAGTTCTCAAAATTTATCATACATATCAGCACAACTGCACTAAACCAGAAGTTAGGAAGTTTCCTGAACACAACCAAACACTTCAAGGGACAGAGTAGCAGGGGCAGGGGTCTGTGGACCATAGTTTCAGGGGACATCTAGGTCAAGTGGCATAACAAAGTTTATGAAGAAAATGTCCTGCACGCAAAGCAATCCTACAAATACAGTAACATTCTTCAAAGAGACGGAAAAACTAATCATTAACTTTATATGGAAAGGGAGGAGGCCCTGGGTAAGTAACACACCACTGAAGAAGAATAAAGCAGGAGAACTCACACTCACACTGCCTGACCTCCGAACCTACCATACAGCTACAGCAGTCAGGACAGCCTGCTACCTGTACAACGACAGATCCATTGACCAATGCAACAGAACTGAGAGCCCACATGTAAACCCATCCACCTATGGTCACCTGATCTTCAACAAGGGCCCAAAGTCCATCAGATGGGAAAAAGGCAGTCTTTTTAACAAAACTGGATGTCCATCTGCAAAAAAATGAAACAGGACCTATACCTCACAGCTTACACAAAAACCAACTCAAAATGGACCAAAGACCTAAATAAAAACCCAAAAACTATAAAGATCAGAGAAGAAAAAATAGTCTCAATGCTAGAGGCCCTAATACAAGGCATTACAGGATACAAACCCTAACTAACAACACACAAACTCCAGAAGATAAGCTAGGTAACTGGGACCGTCTAAAAATTAAACACTTAAGCTCATCAAAAGGCTTCACCACGGCAGAGACTAAGTGGGCAGCTCCTGTCTGAGGCGAGATGAGAAGGCAGAGGGGGACAGGAACTGGGTGAATGGACATGGGAAATACAGGGTGGAGAGGAGTGTGCTGTCACATTGTAGGGGGGGGCAACTAGGGCCACATAACAATGTGTGTATAAGTTTTTATACGAAAAACGGACTTGAATTGTAAGCTTTCACTTAAAGCACAATAAAAATTTTTTAAAATAAGACTTCACCAAAAGACTAAAAAGAGAATCTACAAACTAGGAACAAATTTTTGGCTATTACGAATTCGACAGAGGTCTACTTTCTAAAATCTACAGGAAAATCCAACACCCCTACAACAAAAAGACAAAAAATTCAGTTAAAAAATGGGCAAAGGAAATGAACAGACACTTCACCAAAGAAAACATCCAAGCGGCCAACAGACACGTGAGGAAATGCTTGAGATCACTATCCATTAGAGAAAATGCAAGTCAAAACCACAGTGAGATACCATCTCACCTGGCATTACTGGCACAAAATCAAAAAAAAATAGAAAATAACAAACGTTGGAGACTGCAGTGAGACTGGAACTATGCACTGCTGGTGGGAATACAAAATGGTATAACCACTTTGGAAAACAACAGCACTTCCCTAAAAAGCTAGAAACAGAAAAACCACTGGATCCAGCCAGAAACGAGCTAGATCTGCGCTGCCAAACTATGTCCACATGCTACAGTTTTTCCGAATCACATCCTTCCCTAACCTGGAGCTAATACCACAGACGAGAAAACAGAAAAAGTTCAAATACCCCATAATCCTACTATCTACAAGCAATAACTTGTCAACATTTCTGTATTTTCCTCTAGATTTTCATTTTTTTAATATTATTTGAGATCACAGAGCATATCCATCCTTTTTCACATATTATAACAAACACAATTCCCCTATTTTATTAAAAACTACTCAGAAATCTAAGTGTACGGCTGCATTTATGGGATTCTTATCTACATGCCAATGCAGGACAGTCTCGCGGTAACAATCTAACGATCACCTTGGTGCGTGAAGCTTTTTATATATTTTTAAATTATTTATTTAGAAGAACATCCTGGGGAACGGAATGGCTGAGTTACAGGCTCCACGTCCTGTGAAACAGCTCAGCATGTACTGCCAAACTACTCTCCGGAAAGGTGCCAGCCGAGTGTGGGGCCTGCTGCACACGTCCCCACCAGCTCTGCCTGCAGCCACTGGTTCACAGGGGTCACCTTTGTCTTCCTAATTAGAATCAGGTCACCAAAAGTGATTTTCCAGGGCAGGGAAACAAGGCTTACTCAGGCTATGAGAGCCCTGAAATTTCAGTCCTAAGTGGGATTCTGAAGCCTGTCCCCTAAAGGCGTACACAAAACTTTATGTAGGTACACTGGGCAACCCCCACCCCCATTGGGGAAAGGGCTCAGCGCTTCCATCAAACTCCCAAAGGTGTCTGTGATCTTCCCCCAAGTGTTAAGAAACTACAGTGCGCAGGTGAGGAAATGAGGCCCAAAGGTGTCTGTAACTTGTCCAGGGGAGGCCGGCAGAGTGGGCGTGGGCTGCACCTCCCATTCTCCTTTCTACTGCAGAGTTACAGTCACAGTCACCTACCATCAAGTGGAGTCTGTTTGTCTGTTTTCTGGATCTACTAGAGATTTTCTAAGGAAAACGACAAATTACAGGCTGCCCATTATATACAGTGAAAACTGTGACAGCCAGAACTCGACGGGCCTGCCCTGCTTTTCCAGGTCTCCCAAGTTTTCCGCCTTTGACAGGGTGTAGTCACCACTTTTCTGTAGCTCTCTGTATAGTGTAAAATATTTGTATTTTCCTTCTCTGGCAGGTTTCCGCCTTACACAGGTTCCAGCTTTCAAAGGTTTGACTGTAGTATAAGTCCCAGCAGAAGCAAACCTGGGCCCCAGCCCTGGGTTTCAATGACTAACTATTCACCAGCTGTAGTGGACTGATTTGTGTGTGGCCTTTCCAGCCACGGTCTTGTTAACTCCCACCCAGGTGATTATGTGATAGGGTAACTATGGCCTACCAAGGGAATTGGTCAGTTTTGCTTTAAAAGAGAGCCAATTCCAGAGCAGAGAGGGGGAGCCCACCACCAAGGAAGGAGAGACCCAGCAGCAGGAGACAGCACGGTGGGCTTCCCAGCCCACAGAAGAGAAAGCGGGGTGCCTTTGGGCAGAGACTTAGGGCCAGGGAGAGGCATGCCTGCGAGCACAGCTGGGAAGAGGCTGTCCTGATGGAAGAACTGTATCCTGAGAGTTCCTGAGCCCGAATTCTGTTACTTCTCTAATAAACCCCTTGATGGTGAGCGTGGTCTGTGAGTTCTGTGTGGCCACTGCAATGAATTATCAAACCCAGCAGAGGAGCAGAGTGCTTGAGGGGGGGAACAACTTGTGTCAAAGTTAGTAAAGATGGCAGAGAGAAGAAGCTTGTCTGGCCTTTGCCTCATGGGAGTCAGCCTTGTGCTGCTGATCCCAGTTCTCCTGCCCCCTTGTGGGGTTAGAGGAGGTCAGATGCCACCTCATGCCGTTTTTACAGCAGCCCTCAGTTCTACCAACTATCAAACAGTAACTCTCGCTAACAGACATGGTTCTGTAAGCTGGTGGAGGGGGGGCACTCATGAAAGGTCCTCTGGGAGTTCTAACTGCCAGTTCACTCGGTTCACTCAGCTTGGGCTCCAGCTGTCAATGGGACTGTCCCCCCACTTCCTCTCCGAGCCCCCCACCGCAGAGGGGAACCCAGAGCCCGCTCCTGTCCAAACCTGTATGACAGGTTACTGAGACACTCATCAGCAGACTAATCCAACGCCCCCACCCCTGACTTCCAGAACCATCCACGCTGCTATATATCAAAACAGCTGTTCTCCTGCCTGTGGGAAGGAGCCGCTCATCTCAGCCTTCTGTACAACATTTCAGATTACTTTTTTAAACAGCCACCGGTCAGCCAATGGCTGTTGAGATAGCCCAAGCCCAGAACTTTCAAAATCTCTCCCTAGCTCTTTCCATCGTTGCTCCACTGCTTTTGATTCTCCACACACCAAGGATTCTAGTTACAAAGTCACAACCTAAACACTGCACTTACCCAAACCCAGTACTGCACTTACACACCTGCAAAAAATTGTGACTAGAACTCTTGCCGGCGGCATCTGGGTCCTCCTGAACTGGGAGATTTCAAAGTTTCTCAAAAGAACAAGTTCTCACTATGGGTCCGAACACTTACAAAGCAGGTGGGATCTTGGGATCGGGGGTGGCCGGCTGCTGGTTTGAGTGCCCAAAACAAGGGCCTCTTCCTCATCCAGGGCTCGATGAAGGTGTGGCACTGACCCCTCGGCCAGGACTCCAGTAGAACCACCCAGGTCCCCACCTCGACGGGCAGATGTGCACTATGTACCTTTAAGGATCAAAGGAGCCAGTGTGGGAAGTAACCAATTCTATCCCAACTCAGCACACTCGCCCTGCAATGAAGACCTGCAGAGTTGGCCATATTTAGACATTTGCAGCTCACTCTCCCACCACATGTTTAAAACACCAAGATTTCATTTCCTGTTCTCTCGGCAGCATCCACATCAGAGCCAAATCTCACAATAACCTCAAAATTACTCCAAACCTCCCCTTGTTCTGAAACAAGGCCCAAGTAAGAATTTCAAAAACAACTGCCACCCTCGTCCCGGAAGTTCCTTCTTGCTTTCTACTTCCATCTCCAACACATGCTCCCAAGCTGGGCAGATTCCAGACGGCAGCAACAAAGCCTCTGAGGGGCCTTTTAGAAGCTGTATCTTTGGTTTCCTTGGTGACTGCCTTGTCACCAGGGTGCAGGCCCAGAGCCAGATCATCCTAGCAAGCCATGTTTCCCCAGCACTTATCAGCGTTTTCTGCAAGCAGCATCAGGCCCCAAGGCAGATGCCTGTAAGCAGTTCCTACCTTCTGTATCTGAAGCCACAAATACAGTCTGAAGAGGGTGTTTCCTGCTTAGAAGCTGAGATCACCAGGACTTTATGAACTACACACAGAGTCGTTTGAGACTGCCTTATTTGAATTCCCGGCACTAAAAAGGGTTCCTCAAACCGAGGCCAATGCAAAACACAATAAACTACAAAAACTGAACTTGTCATTTACAGGTGGCACAAAAAGCCCTCCCTCACAGGGTAGACTGTTAATGACCCACCTGCCCCCATGCCTCCTGCTGTCCACACAGTCTCCTCACACACAGACTTGAGGCTTGGTCATGAGAACTCTTTGGCCAACCAGATATGGACAAACGTGAAGCAAGAAAGAGTTTGATAAAACACTTTGATACCGGAGCTGCTTCTTGGAACTTGGCCTTGTAAAGCCCTATCTCACCTCCTGGGAGGATGTAGGCCACGTGGTGGCGAGCCAGGCACACTGGTTGACAGCAGCACCTGAGCGAGGCTACCTGGGCTGGTTAGCCCACCAAGCAGCAGGTGACTGGAACTCAGGAGCAACCCACTGAGCCCACCCTGTGAGCAGGGAACTGGCTGGCGTCTTGGTCGCTGCAGTCTCAAACACCCATGACCACCACTCATTGCAATGAAGAGCACGGGGGTGGGACAGGAGGAAGAGACTGTGAAGCGAAAAAAAAAAAAAAAAAGAGTGGATTAACAAGTAACAGAGTGTCCATAAGTTTTGAGGGGGAGAGAAGGAAAAAGTCTTTGACAAGAGTAGTAACTATTAAAGGTGATCTAATGAAAATCAAAGACAGTGGCCTTCAGTATGGATTGCACCTCAACATAAAGAAAACAAAAATTCTCACAACTGGATCAATAAGCAACATCCTGATAAACGGAGAAAAGATTGAAGTTGTCAAGGATTTCATTTTACTTGGATCCATAATCAACAGCTGTAGAAGGAGCAGTCAAGAAATCAAAAGACACATTGCATTGGGTAAATCTGCTGCAAAGGACCTCTTCAAAATGCTGAAAAGCAAAGATGCCACCTTGAAGACTAAGGTGCGCCTGACCCAAGCCATGGTATTTTCAATCGCATCATATGCATGTGAAAGCTGGACAATGAATAAGGAAGACCGAAGAAGAATTGACGCCTTTGAATTGTGGTGTTGGCGAAGGATACTGAATATACCATGGACTGCCAAAAGAACGAACAAATTTGTCTTAGAAGTACAACCAGAATGCTCCTTAGAAGCAAGGATGGCGAGACTGCATCTTACATACTTTGGACATGTTGTCAGGAGGGATCAGTCCCTGAAGAAGGACATCATGCTTGGCAGAGTACAGGGTCAGCGGAAAAGAGGAAGACCCTCAACGAGGCGGATTGACACAGTGGCTGCAACAGTGAGCTCAAGCATAACAACGATTGTAAGGATGGTGTAGGACCTGGCAGTGTTTCGTTCTCTTGTGCATGGGGTCACTATGAGTC
The DNA here is from genome assembly GCF_024166365.1 of Elephas maximus indicus. NCBI lineage: Eukaryota > Metazoa > Chordata > Mammalia > Proboscidea > Elephantidae > Elephas > Elephas maximus. The sequence continues at coordinate 189,902,157 of NC_064822.1, read as the reverse complement.
GGAACTGACTCAACAGCACCTAACAACCACAAAAACTCTAGTTAAAATTACTCAGCTTCTGGGTTGTGGTTTCATGGCACATCCTAGTTAATTAGCCTGATATCATGTTTAGTGCTTCTGTTCTACCTCCTAGTTCACTATGTAGTACCTGGGGTCTTAAAAGCCTGTACAGGTGGCCATCCAAGGCACAACAACTGGTCTCTATATGCCTGGAACAACAGAGGAAGGGATCAGGAATAAGAGCAGAAAATGGAACGTGTGGCTGATTGCCTCCACGAACAACTGCCTCCTTTGCCACGAGACCAGGAGAACGGGATGGTGCCCGGCTACCATTACTGAACATTTTGTTCAAGGATTCTAAAGAATCCTTGATCAAAAGGGGAAAATGCAGGACAGAATTTCAAAGTCTCATAGACTCCAGACTTCCTGGAGCCACAGAGGCTAGATGAACCCCCAAAACTATTGTCCTGAGATAATCTTTAAATCTTAAACCAAAAGTATTTCCTGAAGTCTTCTTAAAACCAAACAATAGTTTAGCTGAACAAGTAAAAAACATCTGCCACGGACATTACGCTCTTCTAAGAACTATCTACAGTAGTTCTCCCTTATCTGCGGGAGATATGTTCTAGGACCACCAGTGGATATCTGAAACTGTGGACAGTACCAGGCTCTACATAGACTATGTTTTTTCCTATACGTACATAGCTATGATTAATTGATAAATTAGATACAGTAAGAGGTTAACAACAAGAACTTATAATGAAACAGAACAATTATTAGGTAAAATAACACCAGCATTGCAATATTTGGAGAGTTCATCTGATAACCGAGATGGCTACTAAGTGACTGAGGAGCGGGTAGCGTACAGCGTGGACACAAGGGACTAAGGGATGATTAACCTCCCAGCAGGACGGAGCAGTCCAATGCGAGATTCAAGATTCAGCACGCTACCCAGAACAGCTCGCAATTTAAAACTCATGAATTGTTTGTTTCTGGAATTTTCCATTTAATATTTTCAGACTGAGGTTGACCACAGGTAACTGCAACCACAGAAAGTGGGACCATGGATAAGGGGGGGACTACTGCATATGGGATCAAATTGTCAAGAGCAACTGGAAAGATTAAACGGGAACCTTAGGGGACAATGAGTTTATGTTACTGGTGGAGGAACAACTCAAAAGGAGGGTGAGAATGGCTGCACAACTCTGAGAATTTAATCAATGTCACCGAACTGTACATGTCGAATTGGTGTATGTTCTGCAGTGTGTATTCTCAATAACAACAACAAAATTAAAAAAAAAAAAAAAAAGACAGACTCAGGTCCTCTAGTGAGGGGATGAGATCAGGAAAAGATGAAAAAAAATTCAAGGCAACCAGGTGGCTGTTGTTGCTTTTTGCTGCATGGAGCAAGACTGTTGATAAGGCATCAAACATCAACTTGTCAGCAAGTTCCTGCTGACTGAGCAGAACAGCACCACGGAGCATTTTCTAAAGAAATACCGCGTCATCTACGCTCTCACGGCACAGAAGATAATACTGTCTGGGAAAACGTGGACAAAAAGTGGTTTAGAGCAGCTGGACTCAGAACATGAAGGCTTGAGTGCCTTAATTTATCTTGCTTCTATTTTTCTTTTTATGAATCTACAATACTGATGTGATAGAAACTATGTCTAAATTACTCTAAAACAGATCTTTCAATAAATAAAAACATTCTAAATAATAAAAAATAAAAGAAAATGTAGATTCTGATTCAGTGTATCTGGGGTGGAAATGCAAATTCTCAGTGGGGGTTGGAGCCACCAGAACGGAGCCCTGCTTTAAATTCAGCATCACTTTTCCAAGGCAGTCACCACAAGTACCTATCAGTTCAACCAAGGTTCTGGTAAAGTCTAACCTTGGCTGTTACAAGCAAGGGATCTTCAGAATGGATTGTTTTCTTCCATTTACAGGAGATGCAAAACCTTCATTTGAACACAGGCTACTTAACCAATCAGTCAGAAAAAAATCACAACAAAAAAGGCACTTATTTTGCAATGCTCAAAATGACCAGTGCCAACAGAGCTGCCCAAACCATGAAAACAACAAAACCCACCACTAACAAACTTAAAGGAAACATTTAGTTCAAAAAGCAACATTACTGCTACTTTTTGAGCCCTTACCATATTCCAGGAAAAGTGCTAGGCACCCTACATGCGATATTTCATCGAATCCTCTCAACAACCCTGTAAGCGGATACTATTACTATCCCTCATTTTCCACCCAGAGGGCAAGGCACCTGGCCAAGGCCTGCCACCGAGCCCAACGTCCGTGGTATGCAGCCTTGGGCCTTTCTTCCTAACTTCAATGCTGCTCAGAATGGCAAGCACACCTGATATTTTACTGGGAATCCTGCCACCCATTAAGGCTTTCACTGTTTAATGTGTGTCCAACAGATGTGACATGTCACATAACTCAAGGAGACAGCACTTAGTGATGAGCCAGTAACAGTGAAAGACCCCAAAATGGAGACCAGAACATGCTGACCACCAGTACCCACCCATCCCAAGAGGAGCAGATGTCTGGAATGCACACCTCCGATGGAGCTTAAACTTACAGAGTTTTAGAGCTGGGGGACCTTAAAGATCATGCAATGGCAAGCACCCTCACTTTATAGATGTGAAAACTGAGACCCTGAGAAGCAAAGTGCCTTGGGCAAGGTGCCCACGGCATCAGAGGCAGCTACACTAACTCCTGGCTCATGGCCCACACCCTCCCACCACACAGGCACGGCCCGGTCTGCAGTGATTCCAAAGCTGCGTCTCAGGCGCTCATTTATACCCCATCACCGCCAACTCTTCCCAACTCACAAGCCACCAGTTTAGTCGATCGGCAGCTTCACCTGCTTTCTTTCTCCATTAAGTCTCTAGAAATGCTACGAAGAGCAATAGCTACCGTTAGGAAGGTACCAGAAGCAGGAAGCAGCTTTGGGCAAAACAACCTAAAAACGGTGTTCTGTTTAGCCTATGCTTGCTTATCACACAACTGCCCCAGTTAACTCTGGCACGAACAGATACGGAGGCCTCAACAGGGGCAAACAATGCTGGACTCCAGACGACTTCATTCCCCAGCGTGAAGAAGCTTCAGGTTCTGTGGGGGAAGAAAGCAGGGTGGAGTAGAAAGAGCCCAGCCTGAGAAGTTAAACCTAACTCTGAGGTAACTTTCAAAGCCCTAGTGGCGCAGTGGTTAAGAGCTCATCCGCCAGCTGCTCCTTGGAAACCTTCTGAGACAGTTCTACTCTGTCCTACAGGGTCACTCGACGGCAATGGGTCTGGCTTTTGGTTTCAGGTAACTTTGAACCTATGTGTAAGTTATCAGGAACTTCTAACTTTAACTCAGAAGTTCAGGTTCTAGTTGTACTACTTAATACCTGAGCACGTTGCTTGCCCTCTCTGAGCCTCCATTTCCTTCAGCTGTAAAACAGAAATAACACCTACACCTCACAGGGTTGTTGGGAGCTTGACCGGGATAACACTTAGAAGAACCCAGCCTAGAAGAGCGTGCTGCCCACCACACCTGTGTGTGTGCTGGCTTTAATTAGTTAATATGGAAAACTCAGCTCCTCAGTCACACGAGTCGCACTTGAAGCGCTCTGCAGCCATGCGTGGCTGCCGTAACGGACGGCACACACACACCACAGCTGCATCGTCATCAAGCTCTACTGTACTGGGCTGTCCGTGGGTCGCCCTCTCCCTCACCCAAGTCCAGACTTTCACAAACCAAAGTCCCATTGATTTTCCTTCCTAAATTCCCCTCTAGTCCATACCATCTGCCACCGCCTTAAAGCCCTCACGACTTCTTGTCTGGACTACTGAACACCATCCTGCTTCGGGGGTCAGCCCCTCTAAGCCCTCACTATCGCCAGAGTGGCATCTCTGATGCAAAGCATCTCAACTTGTCTGCTCCGCTTCACCGGCTTTCCATTTCCTCAGGACACCAAGGCCAGCATCAAACGTTGGTGCTCTTGTCCCGTCTCTGAGAACCAGCCCCCTTCTGCCCACTGTGCAGCAAGGGCATCTCCTGTGTGGATGTTAGGCTCACACCCCGCTGAAGCTCTAAGGTGGCCCCTGTGTCCTGTGGGGCAAAGGATGTGACCTCACCTAAAGGGAGTAAGAACTTCCCAAAGTCAGTCAATCCCCAGACAGAAAACTGTAGGCTCGGACAGGGAAGCGCTGAACACCCGTCTTTGGAGTCTAGACTTTAAGAAGCTTGAGGAAGTCACGGCCCCCACTGCCACTATCTTGGTCCCGGTCACCTCCATCACGCCCATCGTCTTGCTTCCTCCAAACGATTCCCCCACTATAGCCGGAGCGACTGTTCAAGACCTCACACACCACGTTTACTCCTTTCTTTAAACCTTCAGTGGCCCCCCACTCCCACCAAGTCCCACGCCCTCCACTTGGCTCAGAAGCTGGCGTCCAGGCCTTGGCCCTCATTAGCCCTTCTTGCCCTCCCCCTCTCATGCCCTGTGCTCTGCAGAGCCCCCCAGTTCCTCCCTTCTCGTCTCCTCTGTGGCACACTGCCCTCATTCCTGTCCACTGGCCAGTTCCCACTTGCCCTCAGTCTCGGCTGGGTCATTCCACACTCAGGGCCTGGGGTAGAAGCAGTAATCCCAGAGAGTGCCAACGCAGGACAGGCCTCAGGGTGCAGGCTGGGATCTCCCCACTGAAGGTGCCCTCCAATAGCAACCTCAGAAAGTTGCATTTGACTTTGACTGAGAGGCAATACATCTCTAGGATGAATCTAAGCCCCGGCCACACTTCACGGCTTCCACAATCTGGTGTGCCTCCTACTTTTCACATCCTCTCCCCTTCACCTGGATTAACCCTGGCAAACCTCTCCTCAGCCTCAAACTTCGAGAATCAGCTCACCTGTTACCTGTCACCTCCTCCCCTCCTAGAAGCCCTCCCTAACACTACCCTTCCTATGACTCTGACCCCTACCTAGCTAAGTTCAATGCGACTGTACTGTTATCATCACTACGTACTTGTCTAACCGCCCCTCCGGCGAGGCCCTGCAAGCAGGGACTGTGTCATCTCTACCTCCAGTGCCAATGCCTGGACCTGTCAGGCATTCAAAAAGCTGTTAGCTCCATGAATAACGAAATTAAGACCCGGAAACAACGTAAAAGCATCCTGTTTTGCCCTAATCCTTCCAGCTGCTTAGTTCTGCCTCCCTGCACTCCACCAGAATCTTCCGTTCGCTCCCTCTCTAGACTGTTTCCCTAGGGCCACAGGAGCCTCACCAAAGAGCATTAAAAGTTAAACATTGTACCTTCTTTGGCTTCAAGGCCACAGTAAACACACCCTGTGCTTGGCTATAAAGTGGCCATCGGGTGACCCATCCCAGGCATCTACTTCTTTTGTATCATCATTAAGAATTCACAAACCCCAGGAATACTTTCACAGATACCCCACAAGTCCACGGACCTCAAGTTGAGAAACCCTGCCCTAGGTGGAGAAGGGGCCAAAAGACGGCTGTGAACACCTCAGGGTGGGTGGTAGAGGCAGAACCAAGAAGCTGATGGGTGGTGTGGAGTGTGGAGTCCCAGGATCTCCTGGGAGCTAAGCAGCAATGGGACCCAGGAAAGGTAGAGGAGTCTACGGAGCCAGGGTCCCTGGAGGAGAGAGAGGAGGTCTCAGGGGTCACGGGGATTCTGAAGACGTCTGGGAACAGGGTGGGGGTGGGGAGAGATCTTGAACAGCCCTAAGGGAATCCTGAGGGTTTCGAGAATCAAGAGTCTTGAGGGGTCACAAGGTCCTGAGGAGGCAGAGGTCCTCAGGGAGTCTCAGAGTCCAGGGGAAAATCTTGAAAGATGTTTGGGCCACTGGGCCCTGAGGGCAATTGGGGCCCGACAGCGGCCAAAGGTTGGTCTTGGGCGCCAGGGGTCCTGAATGGGAATGGGGGGGGGATCCTGAGAGGTTCTCAGGGCCCAGGGGTCCTAAGACGGGGCTGGGGCGGATCCTGAGGGGTTCCGGGGCCAGGGGTCCTGTAGGGGCGGGTCCTCAGGGTTTCTCAGGGAACAGGGGTCCTATAGGGGCGGGTCCTCAGGGAGTCTCGGGGCCAGGGGTCCTGTAGGGGCGGGTCCTCAGGGGGTCTCGGGGCCAGGGGTCCTGTAGGGGCGGGTCCTCAGGGGGTCTCGGGGCCAGGGGTCCTGTAGGGGCGGGTCCTCAGGGGGTCTCGGGGCCAGGGGTCCTGTAGGGGCGGGTCCTCAGGGGGTCTCGGGGCCAGAGGTCCTGCAGGGGCTGGGCGGGTCCTCAGGGGGTCTCCGAGGCTGGGTTCCCGGGGGAATGTTGAGAGGGGGTCTCGGGAGCCGAGGGGCGTCGGGGCCCTGAGGTGGCCCGACATCCCGAGTGTCCGGGGCCCTGAGGGGACCGGGGTGGCTCCTAGGGTCTCGGGGTCCTGAGGTCTGGCGGTGCGGGGACCCCGGGCCGCCCCCGAGCCGAGCCCTCACCTGCGGCGCCGCCGAGACGCGGGTCTGAGCTCGCGCGCCCGCCGTCCCCTCCGCCGTCTCCTCGGCCGCCGACGCCGTCTCGGTCTCCGAGTCCCGGTCTGGCGCGGGGCGGGGCGGGGCGGGCGGCCTGCGGGGAGATGCTGCGCGCGCACCCGGGCCGAGCCGAGCCGGACGCCGCGCCGTCTGCAGCCGCGACGCCCACGTTAGCCGGCTGCGGCGCGCCCTCGGCCTTCCCCCACGCGCCCGCGCTCGCCGCGCGAAGGTTCCGCCCGGAAACTAACGGCCCGCTCCCGCCAGACGCCGGACGCGGGCGAAGGGCGGGGCCAGGACGCGCGTCCCGCCCCTCCGCCCGGACCACGCCCCCTGGAGGCCCCGCCCCGCGGGTGCGGCGCAGGCGCAGTGGGGCGCGGCCGGAGCTCGCGCCTTGGAACCGGCGCCCCAGCCCAGCCTGCTCCGGGCGTGCCGCGGCGGCCCAGGCTCCTGGTCTGCGGAGAGCAGCGGCCAGGTCCTGCAGCACGCTCACGCACAGCCTCGGCCTTCCAAGCGGGGGTCCCGGGTCCCCAGGCACGTCCTGCTTGCCGAGGCCCCGACCCCCGAAAGCAGCCGTCCTCCCCGCGCGCGCGCTCCCCGAGCTTTCCCTCTGCGCACACAGTGCTGGGTAGTACCCGAAATCGCGCACACCTGCTGTCGTCTTTCTCCCACGGGGGTGGAGGTGAGAGCCGGCGGTGGTCCGCCTCGTTCAGCCCTGGGTCCCGAGAGCTAGGACGGGCCAGGGCACGCGGCCGGGGCTCAGAGGCTCGTGCCGCCTGACTCTGCGCGCAGTCGGTGTTCCTCTCGCTCTCCCCTGCTCAGGAAATACCGCTTCCCAGGAGGCTGACCCGGCCAGCTCGGTTTCGCATCCGGGTCTCCCACGTGAGGTGCTGTGAGCTCTCACCTGTGACCCAGGTTCTGTGACGGTAAAACGGGGTGACACTAGTACCCGCCTCTCGAGCTGGCCGAGAGGACTGAGAGCTCTCATATATGGGTTTGGAACAGGGACGCGCACCGGGTGCGTGATCGTATTACTCAGGTGAGCTCCTTCCCTGAACGTGACCACATCACCTCAAAGCCACTTCCTCTTCCCGGCCTTCCTCCATCACCTGCCCTGCCCAAGCCGGAGTTAATCATTACTTCTTCTCTCTTTGGCTTAAAACTGGCTGTCAATCCCCCAGCCCAACAAGGAAGCCCGGCATTTCTAAGGAGACTGATCTTGGGCTTTTCAGCAGCCTGTAAACTTTTGGGGGCCCGGACCACTGTGAACTGGGATGGATGTGGCATCTGTGGGCTTCCTGTGTGGTGCCAGGTAGGCACTTGCCTACACACCTTGTATGCGTGGGTTCATGTAGCCCTCAGAACAACCCTGTGAGGAAGGCACCCTCGTTGTCCCAGTTTAACAGACAGGCAAGCTAGGGACCCTCCAGGTTGCCCAGGTAGTACCCAGCCCACACATTTAACCTCCACTGCATACCTCCCTTCCCCAGACACACAATTGAAATGCAGTACAAATGGGTTCATGAGTGCCTGCTCCTGCGCTGGGGGCTGGGGGCTGGGGACTGTCAGAGGCCAGGCCAAAGCGGGGGCAGGAGGGTGTCCCCTAAGGCCCAGGGTGGCACAGCCAGACTAACCGACCCTCAGGGCAGACCGTACCCGTAACCCGCCAGCCAAATTCAGCCCTATCCGAGGCACAGACTGGAGGCCACCCAAAAACTCTCCCGAGTGGTCTTACAAGCAACAAGGCCAACGGAAGGGACAACTTAGGAAGAAACTCCACCCTACCTCCATGTCCCAGAGAGATGAAGCTCTTCTCTGGTCATGGAAAATTACTGCGTGAGGCACTGCCACCTGGCCACCATGACCATTCTCAGAGTAGATAAGGGGACGATGTGGCAGCTTGGCAAGGGGCCAGCGTGGTGTTTGTGTGTGGACGTGTGTGTCACACATGGCTGTATGCTGCAGGGTGTGAGTGTCTGTGTCCCACCCTCCACATGGCCAGTGTAAGCTTGTCTTACTCAGGATGTGTCGAAGGGGTGAATATGGGTGTGCTTGAGACAACAATACCGGCTCCCTAGGCACAGGGGCCAGACTGATTCATTTCGGCATCACAGGTACTCTTGATGGCCACAGGGGCTGCCCTGTGAGTGTATTTGGGATGTACATGTTGTGTGTGTGTGTATACACCACTGTTTATTGAGCACCTACTATGTGCAGGAAACCCTGGTGGCGTAGTGGTTAAGAGCTATGCCTGCTAACCATAAGGTTGGCAGTTCGAATCTACCAGGCACTCCCTGGAAACCGTATGGGGCAGTTCTACTCTGTCCCATAGGGTCACTATGAGTCAGAATCGACGTGACGGCAGTGGGTTTTGGGTTTTCGTACTATGGCACAAACAGTTTGTGCTCGACTGCTGACCTAATTGGCAGTTCAAACCCACCCAGGGCTGAAGAAAGGCCTAGTGATCCACTGCCATCGAGATTACAGCCAGGAAAACCCTAGAGAGCAGGTCTACTCTGTAACACAAGGGGCCCTGGTGCCACAGTCGTTAAGCGCTTGGCTGCTAACTGAAGGGTCAGCAGTTTGAACCCACCACCTGCCCTGTGGGAGAAAGATGAGGTAGCCCTGGAAACCTTATGCATCCCACAGCCACCCTAGGCAGTGAGTGTTATTATTCCTCTTTCCCAGACTGAAAAACAGACTCAGAGGACTCACAGTGGGGGTCTGCTTGGAATTGGGGCCAAGGGCTGTCTGGCTACAGGTAGGACTCCATATGCTGACACCTTGAATTCAGACCTTTGGCCTCCAGAACCATGGGACAATAAATTTCTGTTGTTTGACCACCCAGTTTGTAGATATTTGTTACAGCAGCTCTAAGAAATGAATACACACCCCCTGTTCCACACCTAGGTATTCACCCAAGACAACCGGAAGCGTATGTCCATACTGAGACTTGTACATAGGTTCATAACAACTTTATTTGTAACACCCCAAACCTGAAAACAACCCAAATATCCACCAACAGGTGAATGATGGAGCAACAAACCATGCTATATTCATACAATGGAATACCACTCAGCAAGAAAAGGGAACAAAATACGGATGCGTGTAAGAACATGCATGAGTCTCAAAGTAATTCTGCTGAGTGAAAAAAGCCACACAACAAAGAACCACTTAGGGAAAATTCTAGAATGTGCAAGTTACTCTTAAGTGACAGAACACAGATCATTGAGAGTAGAGGTGGCAAGGGACAGGACGGAGGTATTACAAAGAAGCACCAGGAAACATTGGTGTAGACTCTTGGGGGAGATAGATGTGTACCTTTATAGTGTTGGTTTCATGGGGAGCATCGTGGTATTGGCGAAGAATATTGACTATACCATGGACTGCCAGAATCCGAAATAAACCAAACCCCTTGCCATGGAGTCGATTCTGACTCATAGTGACCCTATAGGGCAGAGCAGAACTGCCCCATAGAGTTTCCAAGGAGCGCCTGGTGGATTCAAACTGCCGATCTCTTGGTTAGCAGCTGTAGCCCTTAACCGCTACACCACCAGGGTTTCCCATGGACTGCCAGAAGAAGGAACAAATCTGTCTTGGAAGAAGTACAGTCAGAATGCTCCCTTAGAAGCATCTTCTTCTTGTGTACTTTGGACATGTTACCAGGAGGAACCAGTCCCTGGAGAAGGTCATCATGCTGGTAAAGTAGAGGGTCAGTGAAAAAGAGGAAGACCCTCAATGAGATGGACTGACACAGTGGCTGCAACAATGGACTCAAGCATAACGATGGTGAGGATGGCGCAGGACCTGGCAGTGTTTCGTTCTGTTGTACATAGGCCACTATGAGTCGGAACCTATTTGTTGGCACCTAACAGCAACAACATACGTACATATGTAAAAATTCGTTAAATATATACCTTAAATTGTCGTTAGCCGCCCTCAGGTCAGCTCCTGACTCCTGGCAACCCCACGCACAGGGGAATGAAATGCTACGAGTCCTGTTCCATCCCCACGATTGGTTTCAGATTGGACTGTTGTGATCCACAGGGTTTTCATTGATTTTTCAGACGTAGATCGCCAGGCCTTTCTTCCTAGTCTGTCTTAGTCTAGAAGCTCCATTGAAACCTGTTCACATCATAGCGACACAAAAGCCTCCCCTCCACTGACAGGTGGTAGCCACGCGTGAGGTGCGTTGGCAGGGCATCAAACCCAGGTCCTCCCACATGCTGCTGTTGTTGTTGATAGGTGCCGTCAAGTCTCACACATAGAAGGCGAGAATTCTACCACTGACCCACCACTGCCTCATAAACAAGTTCCTAGAATATCCTGTATCTTTCTTGATCCAGTCTCCCCAGTGGTCTCCCTGACTCAAATCCATCCTCCACAAAGCAGCGGAGTGGGCTTCCAACACCCAAATCAGCAGGTCGATCCCTGTGTAAAATGGCTCAGTGGCTTCCCTACCTGCCCAGGTAAACCCCAGCTTCCTGAGAGTGACCTTCAGGGCCTCCCACCTCTGGCCTCAGCTCCCTCACCTCTCCCTCACGGACACCAGGCTACACCCCCTTGCTGGCCGTGAAAATGCCCAACAGGCACCTGCCCGGCACCCACTCTCTCCTCTGAAGCAGGAAGTACATACCAAACAAAACCAACCCATCGCCGGGCAGGTCAATTCCCACTCATAGTAACCCCATAGTCATAGTAGAACTGCCCCATAGGCTTTTCCATAATCTTTCCGGAAGCAGACTGCCACATTTTTTTCCTGAGGAGCGGCCGGTAGGCGCAAACCACCGACCTTTCAGTTAGCAGCCAAGCACTTAGCCACTATACCCCTAAACCAAAAAGCCAAACCCACTGCCATAGAGTCAATTCTGACTCCTTGCAAGCCCATAGGGTTTCCAAGGCTGTAGATCTCTATGAAAGCAGACTGCTACATCTTTCTCCCTCACAGCGCCTGCTGAGTTCAAACAGTCGACCTTTCGGTTAGCCACACGGTGCTTAACCACTGTGCCACCACGGCTCCCTCCCATAAAGATTAAAACCGAAAACCCTGTGGGGCAGTTCTGCTCTGTCACATGGGGTGGCTATGAGTTGGAATCAACTGACTCTGGGGCACCTAACAACAACCACGTGTGTTGGAGTTCTGACCCCTATTCCCATGGATATAATCCCACTTGGGAACAGGGTTTTCTTTGTTATATTAATGGAACCATTATCAGTATAAAGTGTGTCCTAAACTTAATCCCTTCTGAGTGATGTAAGGAGCAGGTTAGACACAGAAGAAAACACAAACCAGGGAAGATAGAAGCCACGTGGAACAGAAGCTAAAAGAGACAAGGATCACCACCAGAGCCAACAGAGTCTTCCCTCAGGGCCGTGCCCTGAATTTGGACTTCTAGCCTCCTGAAGTGTGAGAAAATAAATTCCTGTTCTTTAAAGCCATCCCCTTGTGGTATTTCTGTGACACAGCACTAGGGAACTAAGATACTATGTTATAAATGAGGAAACTGAGGCTCCAAGATGAGAAGCGGTCCCAAAGGTGTCTTGGCTGGTAGGTCAGTAAGACTACCATATTTTTACACCAGTAGCACGCACCTTCCATGTTTGTCAACCGCTCTGCCTTCCTATGAGGTATTTTCGTAAGTGCCACTATGCCAATTTTCTTTTTACATGTTGCTGTAAAAAACATTAGCATAGCAGCGTTTACAAAAATAACTTGTGGAGGGAAGGAACAGTTGGCAAACAAACATAGAAGACAACCATCATTTGTGTAAAGTACGGCTCAACCCCAGAGAGCCTGCGCTTTACCCACGAGACCAGACGTCTCTCCCAACAGAGTCTTACTGGGCACAGAGAGGGGACCGATACTCTCTAGGGAGACTGGAGACTCGTCACCAAGGAAGCTGAGTCCTGCCTCGCAAATGGGTGGGGTGGTTATCCATTTGATCGCTCACTTGTGGCCTGGAAAGTGTTTGCTCTCCTGGGATCAGTCGGTTTGGTTTCTTAGCTTTTGCTTCAGGAGCTCTTGCTAAGGTGGCTCCTTAGCTGGGAGTTTCAGTTTCCTGGGAGCAGTGGTGGTGCAATGGTTAAATTGCTCAGCTGCTAAACAAAAGGTCAGTGGTTCAAACCCACCAGCTTCTCCACCGGAGAAAGCTGTGGCAACCTGCTTCCGTAAAGATTTACAGCCTTGGAAACCCTATGGGGCAGTTCTACTCTGTTCTATTGGGTCGCTATGAGTCAGAATCGGCTCCACAGCAATGGGTTTTTGGATGGGCCTTGATGAACCAGGCCAGTGGAAAGAGGGCAGGACTGGGATCCAGGTGGCTGCTGACCGACTTGTCCACTATGGGGCAACTGCTGTTAGCAGAGGGAGCTCAGGTCACCTAGAAGTCCCGCTTTTCAAACGGGCGGAAGGATACCTCTGGGGGGTCTCTAGATACAAGCCGAGGGGTACCCAGATCCACAGAATAAACAGGATACCCTCTACACAGCGACTGTTGTATTCTGACGTGAGTGGAGTTCATCTCATAGTGTGTTGTGTCTGCCCCGGGTGTCCCTCATCTTGCTGCTGGACCAGGAGCCCGTAGGGCTGGTGGGGCCAGCTCATCTCTGTGTCCCAGCCAGCCCAAGGGGTCCCCAGGGAAAGCTGAGAAGGAACCCAGGCATGCATGGCCTTGGAAATTGACCACTTCCACCAGCTCATTTTGCAGAGGAAGAAGCAGAGCCCCAGAGAGAAAGTGGTAACCCTTCAAGGCCACAGGACAAGTCTCCAGCAGAGCCCTCACCCTGTTGCCCCACCCCAGGGCAGTGGTGGCTCAGTGGTAGAATTCTCGCCTTCTACCTGGGAGACCTGGGTTCGATTCCGGCCAGTGCAGCTCATGCACACCTACCACCTCTCTGTCGGTGGAGGCCTGTGTGTTGCTATGATACTGAGCAGGTTTCAGCAGAAGTTCCAAACTAAGACAGACTAGGAAGAAAGGCCTGGTGATCTATGTCCAGAAATCAGCCAATGAAAACCTTATGGATCACAATGGTCTAATCTACAGCTGATCACAGGGATGGCACAGGACGGGGCAGTGTTTCGTTCTCTTGTGCATGGAGTGGCCATGAGTTGGGGCTGAGTCGTTGGCAGCTAACAACAACCCCGTCCTCCACAGAAACAGTTCAGCCCCTCCATATGACGTCATCTCAGTCATTCATTTGTCTAATCACTCATCGGTTCTGTAAAGTTTATTAAACTCAAAATCTCTGGGAAGATTTTATTGAACGTTTTCCTGCCACCGAACGACACTGTAGGTCAAGTGAGTGCATGAACGCTCAGCAGGCTGGTGGGGACTGCTTCCCTGAGGTGGGGGGCTCGGCTCAGTCCTGGAGCTTGCTGGAATACACCTCAGCCCTGTCGAGGGGAGGCCCCCGGTTCACAGATGCGTACGAAGGCTCTGAGGTCGCTAGAGACTTGGGGACGGCCTCCTGCGTGATCTGGGAGTCATGTGTCGTTTCCCCATCTGGACTCCCCACGTCCCTGGCCGAGGGATGAAGAGAGCCAGGGTTAGGGGAGCAGAGCCAACCAAACCCCTGCAGTGGGTCAGGACTTCATACTTGGACGTTGTTTTCACAGATGGTGTCTTGGGCATTCCTTCTATCGACTGACCTTTCTGGAGCACTTACTGTGTACCAGGCCCTGGGGATAAAGGCAGTAACCAGACCTGGTCCCCGAAAAGCCAAGATTGTATGGGGGGTGTTATGGATTGAATTGTGTACCCGCAAAATATATGTTGTAAATCCCAACCCTATGGGGCGGTTGTACACTGTCCTATAGGGTTGCTATGAGTCAGAATTGACTCGACGGCAAAAAACAACAACATACCTGTGGAAAAGGAGCCCTGATGGTGCGATAGTTAAGACACTCGGCTGCTAACCAAAAGGTCAGCCCACGAGTGGCTCAATGGGAGGAAGGCCTGGCAATCTGCTCCCATAAAGATTACAGCCTTGGCAACGCTACGGGGCAGTTCTGCTCTGCCATATGGGATGGCTGGGAGTCAGAATCCACTGCACGGTACCCAACGACATATCTGTGGATGCACTTTGTTTGGGACTAGGACTCTCTTCGTAATGTTAATAAGGCCATATCAGTGTAGGGTGTGTTTTGAACCAATCACTTCTGAGACATGAAAAGACCAGGTTAGGTACACTGAAGGAAGCACAGAGGGGATGATCCATGCTACGTGAAGATCCAAGGAACCCAGGAACAAAATTTTAACATCCTTGGCCGTGGAGTCAACTCTGACCCATACCCATCCTATAGGACAGAGTAGAACTGGCCCCTAGGGTTTCCAAGGCTGTGATCTCTATGGAAGCAGACTGCCACATCTTTCTCCCTGCAGAGCGGCTGGTGGGTTCGAACCTCAGACCTTGCAGTTGGCAGCCGAGTGCTTAACCACTGCACCACGAGGAACAGAAGCTGAAAAGAGACAAGGACCTTCCCCCAGGGCCTACAGAGAGAAGCCTTCCCCTAGAGCCAGTGCCCTGAATTTGGACTTCTAGCCTCCTGAACTTTAAGAAGATGTTTGTTAAAGCCACCTACTGTGGAATTCCTGTTACAGCAGCAGGAGACTAAGCAGGAGGACAGACCTCAGAAGACAGTATGATGCATGTTGTAAGTACGAAGCGAGGTAGAAGCCAGGGGAGGGCTTTCTGGAGGAGGGGCAGCTAATCTAGGTCCTAAAGGATGCGGGGAGGGTGGAGCAGAGAGGGGCAGTCCAGGTGGTGAGTGCAGACTTCTCCAAGGCTTGAGAGAGGAAGGGGCGGCAGTATCTCCAGGAACAGGGGAAGTTGGGTGCAGCTGGAGCAGGACTGGTGGAGATGGCGGGGACGGGCGGGGGGAGGATGGACTGCAGAGCTAGGAGACGCTCAGATAACAGGAGCCTTCAGTTCCAGACTGGAGTCCCTGGATGGTGCAATCAGTTACGTGCTCAGTTGCTTACCAATAGGTTAGAGGTTTGAGTCCACCCGGAGGTGCCTCGGAAGAAGACAGTCCTGGCAATCTACTTCTAAAAAATCAGCGATTGAAAACCCTGTGCAGCACAGCTCTACTCTGACACACATGGGATCGCCCTGAGTCAGAGTCAAATGATGGCAACCGGTTTTTGGTTCAGTGCCAGATTAAGGCATTGCCCAAGGGAAGAGGGACAGAACCATTTCCTCCCTGCTCCCAGGTGCAGAGAGCTTGGCAGCAAAACTCATCTGTTATTTGTGTTTTAATTAACTTCAGTGTCAGAGGGCAACCTGATTTCCAAGCTCACTGCCTACCCCGGACTCCACCCCCGACCCCTCCACAAATCTTTTTCTGCCTGGTCGATCTCCACTTAGCCACTTAATTTCACGTATTCCAAGAAGCTTTCCTGTCTGCGCTCCCAAGCGGGAACAGGCACCCCTTTTGATCTTCTAAGCCCCCTTGGGTTTGCGTCCCTCGTGCTGAGATTCATCTCTGTCCTGGTGAGAGTTTGCCCCTGCTGTTCCTTCCTCCAGGAAGCCCACCCTGCTCTCCTGTGAATTCCCGTGGCACCTTTGGGTGTCTTTAATATCACTTGCTCAGTCCTCCCAGGTATTAGAGAGCAGGTGCACACCGGTCACCCACCAGTCAGCCCTTCTAGCTGCTCCAGGACACCCCATGGGGACCTTCAGTCCCAATCAAAAGCAGACACAAATCAGAAGGCGTCGGTGGAGTTGGAAGACCTGAGTTCTAGTCTCAACTCTGTTTTAACTGGCTGTGTGACCTTGGGCCACCTTTCCTCTCTCAGGGCCTCCATTTCCCGTCTGTACTTTGAAAGGGCGAATTACAATCATAATTATAGAGATAGTGTAAGCTAATACTTTAATTCTTAGGCACTGCCCTCGGGACCTTATAGGGATAAATTCATTTAATTATCACAACTCCACCGGGTGGGCAGTGTTTATTACTATCCCCATTTCCAAATGAGGAACCTGAGGCACAGAGAGGGTAAGATACTTGCCCAAGGTTGCACAGCTGGTAACTAGCAGAGCTGAGATCTGAATTAAGCAGTCTGCCCACAGCCCCGGGTGCTGAGCCTGTGACCTAGAAGCTGACCTACTTGGCCTTGAAGGCCCTCCGGCTCTGAAACCCCAGGATTCTGCTCCCCTTTCATCAGACCTCAGTCCCCGACCCCAGGGCTCTCCCCACATCCCAGGGTGGAGCATCTCCTGTCCACAGCACCCCCCTCCCCGCAGCTGGCAGTACTCACACAAAGCTGAGGAGGACGGCACCCGCAAATCCCAGGAGCAGGAAGAAGGGCAGGGAGCCCAGGATGGCTGTGATGACAATCATGCCTCCGCTCCGCCGCCCAGGCCACGTGTCAATCGCTGAGTAAGGGGTGACTGTGTGGGGACAGCGGGCCAGTTACACCCCCCAGGGGCAGCAGCTCTCCCTGCCTGCCCTGGTCGCTGGGACCCCCAGAGGTGAACCAGGGACCCAGTTCTCTGTCTCATCCCAGGTTTAGGGGCAATTTTCTTTCTTGTCCCCACGTCCCACTTCCAGCTTTCTTCTGTGTGTTTTCTGGTCTTTCCTCTGTAGCTGTCTTTTTGCATAAATTTAAATTACAGACTGACTTGGGTCTTCCATTGAGAAGGGCGCATATGGATTATAAACAAATAAAGAGGAGGCAAAGGGCCTGGTGGCCCTGGGTTCTTGCTTGTCTCTGGCTGGTGTCACCTTTCTGGGACTATGGAAACAATTTGTAGGTCCTACTATTTCTACTATGAGCAGACACTTGGACGCAATTGTCCCGGGCAGACCCCATGAAAACAACCATTTACTGCAGCTCAGGAGATGGGTCCCTATCCAAGGACACACACTGAGCCCAGACTCAGCAGGTCTGTCTGGTCCCTCTCCACAGACTGGCCTCAGGTCCTGCTGCAAAGGGCCCAGTGCTTCTGCCTGGAGCCCCCCAACAGCCCTGCTGGGAAACAAGGCAAGGACTCTTCCCTCCACTTCTCAGGTAAGGAAACTGAGATCCACAAGGGCCTGCCCACAGTGAGGGGCTGAGGCTGGGCTTGAACTCAAGACCCTGGTGCCTAGGTCGTGCTATTTCAGTGGGGTCACAAAGTCGCCATATGGAGGGCCACAGGAGGGGCGGGCTGGGAGCGGTGGTGGCAGGGGGAGTCACCCAAGACACACACACACAGGCAGACACACATACACGCACACATACAACACACATACAGCACACACAGATACCACACATGACACACAGAAACACACCTGTGTACACACACATACATATACACATCACACAATCACACAATGCACACACAAAAACACATCCATGTGCACACAGCCACTCACATGAACACACACACACAATCACACAATGCACACACAAAAACACGTCCATGTGCACACAGCCACTCACATGAACACACACACACACCTGCACACATACATACACCACACACTATGCACACACAGAAACACCTGCGTACACACAGCCACACACACATGCATGCGCCTACCCGTATACACACCTGCACACATATACACACCACACTCATTCACATATACACACAGAAACACACCTGTGTGTACACAGCCACACACACGTGCACGTGCCTACCCGTATACACACCTGCACACATATACACACCACACTCATTCACATATACACAGCCACACACACGTGCATGCGCCTACCCATATACACACCCGCACACATATACATGCCACATGCTCATTCACATGTGCACACAGAAACGCACCTGCATGCACACACACCACACAACACACACGTGCATAGGCACACACACTCTACACGTGCACACAGACACGTACCAGTGCACACACACACGTACACAGACACACACATGCACACATATGCAGCACACACACACACCCTCTATGCCGCTCACTAGCTGTGTGATCTTGGACCGCCTTTGGGGCCTCCACGTGACCCATAACCAAACGAGGTGACAGGACTCGTTACAGGTAAAATGCCTGGCCTCGTGCTGGTTCCATCCTACCAGGCAGGATAGTCTTGGGGGTGGAGGTGTGGTGGGAAGGGCAGTTATAAAGTTAGAGTCACAAACAGTCAAAATCGCCTTTGAGAATTCCTTCCACAGCCCCTACCATTCGGGAGCCATGCCCCGTGTGTGTATAAACCCCGGGTCTGTGCTGAGAAGCTCGAGTGGAGGCTGAGGAAGGCACAGGGCGGCTCTCTAGGCAGATACCAGGCTCAGGCACCCTCCCACCTCTTGGACGCACATGAAGGCTGGGGGGGTGGGCTCGGCGAGCGGAGACATAGGCAGGGCCCCTCTGCCCCCAGCCCCACTCCACTTGGTCCTAACGTTAAGCATCCGGAACCATTTTACATATCAATCAATGGGTATTTTTCATGAGGCTTAAACAAAAAGGCTGGTTAGGATCTAAATTTGGGATCAGCCACATGCTTCTTTGGGGCAGTGCTCTTTGGGGCTGGAAGACCCAGCTGGCTTGGGCTCCAGGGCCCCTCTCCCGTCTAGCCCAACTCCAGCAGAAAACCTACCTCTGAGACAACACCTGGCTCTCCAGGAATGAAGGGAGGTTGGCTGGGGCTTCAGGTTAAACTGTTTTAGGATGCATTTCACTCGTCTCTCCAGTGGGCTGAGTGCTGTTTCAGGAGACTTTCCTGCGTGGCTGCATGAGTCTTTGTCCCCATGTCATCTGTGCAGGTCTCTGCCTTCCCGAGCTCCCTGGCGGGCCACCCCCTCCCCCCACTTCCGCCACTTCCACCGGTTGGTGCGAATGGGGTCCGACCAGAGGGTCTGGTCCTGTACCAAGCCCGTGGACATATTGACAAGGACGTACTTGAACCTGGAAGGGGACACAGTGAGGGTGACTTCTGTCCTGCAGCCCCGGCCATGGGCAGGTGGGAGGGACTAGAATGGCGGGGCAGGTTGGGGTGAAGGGGGATACTTCTAGAACGCGGAAATCTAGACAGCCCCCAGGTGGGCACCACCAGGGCAGTGCTAGACCTCACCATCGGGCCTTTGCACACATGGGACCACCTGGACCCTTTCCCAGCCTAGGTGCCCCCTCCTCCACGAAGCCTTGGGAACTGGGGCCCCCTCCAGGGCCTCCCTCTCAAGCCCCTCTGACTCTCTACCATATTCATAGCACACACGTCGCATGTTTGTTGAGTATTAACCCATTTGTCCTCCCGGCATTTTTACCTTCCACTATTCCAAGCCAGGCTCTTGGTAACATAAGAGGACTTTAAAAATACCACTGGAATAACGTCCATCCTATCCCCACTGTCCTTGGACAAGGGTTACATTTTAAAGGCAGAAACCCCGAAGAAATCAAGCGTTGCCATCAAGTTGCTCACTCACAGCGACCCTGTGATAGGACAGAGTAGAACTGCCCCATAGGGTTTCCAAGGCTGTAAATCTTTACAGAAGCAGACTGCCACATCTTTCTCCCATGGAGCGGCTGGTGGGTTCGAACCACCGACCTTTCAATTAGGAGCTGAACGCATAACCACTGCAGCCACCAGGGCTCCTTAATCAAGTGTTACTAATCACAAAAGAAGCCCCACAACACGGTACAAAATACCCATGGCCTACTTAAGGTCTTAACCACAAACCCAGAACACCAAACCTGTTGCTGATGAGCCAATTCTAACTCGGGGCAATCCCATGTGTTACAAACTAGAACTGCTCCACAGGGTTTTCTTGTCTGTAATCTTTATGGAAGCAGATCACCAGTCTTCCATGGTGCCACTGGGTGGCTTCAGATTTTTAGGTTAGTAAACTCATTGCCATTGAGTCGATTCTGATTCATAGCAACCCTATAGGACAGAGCAGAACTTCCGCATAGGATTTCCAAGGAGTACCTGGTGGATTTGAACCACTGACCTTTTGGTTAGCAGCCATAACTCTTAACCACTGTGCCACCAGGGTTTTCTTTTGGTTAGTAGATGGAGACAAACCACTGGCACCACCCAGGACCCATAAGGCCTGACACAGAAGTCAGTTTAAAATGACAGGTGTCTGGAGAACTAAGAAGGCTATGGCCTGCTGTTTAACACCTTAAAACATTAAAAAGCCAAAACCAAACCCATTGCCATCAAGTCAATTCCGACTTATAGCAACCCTATAGGACAAAGAGCTGCTCTACCAGGTTTCCAGGGAATGGCTGGTGGATTCAAACTGCCAACCTTTTGGTGAGCACCTGAGCTCTTAACCACTGTGCCACCAGGGCTCCCTTAAAACGTTAAGACCCTTCAAGTATCTGTAGCATCCTGTGATTTGCTTAATTTGCTGGGTCTGTGGTTTGAAGGTGAGGATACCAGAGTCAGCACTATGTCCCCTGTGTCCACAAGGTAGGGGGACTTGCAAATGCAGCAGGATGAGAACACGGGAAGGCAACCAAGAGGGCATGCCTTTGAGATTGGGGAGGAGGGAGAGATTGTCTCATATTAAAAACAGGATCAGAGGGAGGGGTCCAGGTGGAGAAGAGGAGAGGAGAGCAGAGATCTTGTTCTGCCCGGCGGCTGAGTTCACGGAGGGGCAGACCTCTGAGATGACAGCAGGTAGGCACCTGGGGTGACTGTCTGGGTCCCAAAGGAAGCCTGGAATCTGGAGAGACCCCCACCTGGGCAAATCCATGGTAACTGAAGGGCACACCCTGAGGCCTGACGGGCCTCCCCAGTGCTTTGGCCCCAGGTTAGCTCCCCTGAGAGTCAGCAGTGAACAAAAAGGTTGGAGGTTCGAGTCCACCAAGAGGCACCTCAGAAGGACGATCTGGTGGTCTACTTCTGAAAACTCAGCTATTGAAAACCCTGTGGTGCACAGCTGTACTCTGACACACATGGGGTCACCGTGAGTCAGGATCAACTTGATGGTAACTGGGTTTTTTAGGCCCTCTGGCCATGGGTCAGACCCTAAGCTATTTACAGAGAGAACACTCAGGAAACGTGTGTGGAGGTGAATCAGGGTCTGGCGAGGCAGGAGTGGGCAACAAGAGGCAGAGCTGGAGGGAGGTGGGTCAGAGCAGAGGGGAGGTAGGGGCGGACATGTCCTCAGGGGCTCTGGCTCAGGCTGGGTCACAGCTTTTCACTAGGCGACCCCCACCCTCCTCTGACCAGTCTCCTTCCCTGTAAAGCCAGGGGTTTGGATGGATGACTTGCCCACACGTGGCAGGATTAGATCATTGCCAGGGGCCCAAGCAGTGAAAATGCAGCCCCTTGCCCCAAAAGAGTTAAGAATTTCAAGACAGCAAGGGCAGAGCATTAGAGCAACTGAGGTCCTTCTGTGCTCTGGGCCCTGTGTGCCTGCACTGGTCACATGACCGGGAAGCCGGCCCACAGGGAACCTGGGCCAGTCCTAGCACAGGGTAAGTCCTCAAGAAATGTGGCCCCCTGGGTCTTCCCAGGAGGGAGTGGGGTGTGCACCACTGCCACCCCCACAGCTGCTCAGACCCACCTGTATTCCGTGGCCACCGACAGAGGTGGGTTGCAGAGGCCCTGGAAGTTGGGGTCGGACAGGCAGGTCCCGTTGGCGCCTACCCTGACCAGGTATGTGCTGAGGATCTCCGAGGCCCGGGACACATCCTCCACGGCATCCAGGCTGGGCAGGTCGCTGCAGGGCTGCAGATCAAAGGCCGCGGCCTTGTAGGGGCCTGTCCGCCCGCCCTCTGTTTGCTGGAATGTCGAGCTCAGCGGGGCACTGGTGTGGTCCTGTATGGAGGCGTTCCTGAGGCTGGCTGCAGAGGCAGTGTGGAAGTGAGGTCCTGGCTGCCCCAGCGAGGAGTCACTCAGCCTGTCAGCAAACGCTCCCTAATCTAACAGCCTCCTTTACAGATACGACAACCCCAAACCTCAACTTTATTAGAATGATAAGAGGCCCTAATTAGATAAAGCAACACTGAAAGAAAAGAACAAAGTAGGACTCACACCTCCTGATTTTAAAGCATACTATACAGCTACAGTAATCATCCAGCCTGGTACTGGTATTACAACAGACAAACCAATGGAATAGCATTGGGAGTCCAGAGATAAACCCACACATCTATGGCCAACTGATTTTTGACAGGGGTTCTGAGTCCATTCAATAGGGAAGGAAGGGTCTCTTCAATAATGGTGCTGGGGAAACTGGATTTCTACATGCAGAAAAATGCAACAGGGTCCACGCCTCACACCATACACAAAAACAAATTCAAAATGGATTAAGGACCTTAAAGGTGCAAACTAAAATTCTCAGACGAACAAGCAGGGGCAACACTCTCAGGCCTAGCTTTCGACAATGGATTATCTAATATAATAACTAAAGAACAAACAGCAAAAGACAAATAAATGGGACCTCATAAAAATTAAAAACAGCTGTTCATCAAAAATCTTTACTAGGAGGGAGCAGGCTGACTCATTAGGCGGAGAGTAAATGGGAGTATGTAGTAAGGTGTATATAAGTTTGTAAGTGAGAGACTGACTTGATTTGTAAACGTTCACTTAAAGCACAATAAAAATTATTTAAAAAAAAAAAAACTTTACCAAAAAAATAAAAAGACGAGCTACCGACTGGGAGCATATCTTCGGAAACCACATAAATCTGACAAGAATCTAATAACAAAAATATATATGAAACTTTGACCATTTAACAACATAAAGACAAATAATCATAAAATGGGAAAAGGACTTGAATAGACATTTCACGAAAGAGGACATTCAAACAACACCAAACACATGACAAGGTGCTCAGTGTCATCAGCCAGCAGAGAGATACAAATCAAAACCAAAATGAGATATCATTTCACTCCCACTGGGATGGCTAAGGTTAAAAAAAAAAAAAGACATTGGGTGTGAGGAGATTGGAACCCTTATCCATTGCTGGTGGGAAGGCAAAATGGTACAGCCGTTACGGAAAACAGTGTGATGGCGCCTCAAAAAACTAAAAATAGAAATACCATAAGCAAAAAAAAAAAATCCAAACCATTGCCATCAAGTCGATTCTAACTCATAGCTACCCTAGAGGACATAGTAGAACTGCCCCACAGGGTTTCTAAGGCTGTAAATCTTTCCGGAAGCAGGCCAGCACATCTTTCTCCCATGGCTGGTGGGTTCGAAATATTAACATTTTGGATAGCAGCCGAGCACTCAACCACTGTGCCATCAAGGCTCCTCAGAACTACCATATGACCCAGCAATTCTGCTCCTAGGTATGTGCCCAAAAGACTTGAAAGTAGAGACTCAAAAAAGACTTGTACAACAACCTTCATTGCGGCACTATTCACAATAGCCAAAAGGTGGGAGCGGCCCAAATGCCCACCAACAGATAGGTGGATAAACAAATGTGGTACCTACATGCAGTGGAACACTACACAGCCAGCAGGAGAAACAAAGTTTTGATATATGTTACAGTATGGACGGAGCTTGAGGGCATTTCATTCCCATTGCCGTCCAGTCAATTCCGCGTCATAGCAAGTATATAGGACAGAGTAGAACTGCCCCACAGAGTTTGAAAGGAGCACCTGGTGGGTTCGAACTACCAACCTTTTGGTTAGCAGCCGTAGCACTTAACCACTACACCACCAGGGTTTCCTTGAAGACATTATGCTGTGTGAAATAAGCCAATCACAAAAGAACAAATATCGTATGGCCTCACTTATATAAAAAGACAAGAAAAGGCCCTTGTATAGAGGACAAAGTTTATTAGTGGTTAGCAGGGGCGGGAGGGAGGGGAAAACGGGGGGTTAAAGGTGATGGAAAAATTGCATTGATTAAGGGTAGAGTTGCACAGCCAATATTACAATTTCTGTCAATAAGTTGTACACCTATAAAAAGTTGAATTAGCGTAAGTTGTGTAGTAGATATATTTACAACGACTTAAAAAAAAGGAGCTGCTGAGGCTGCTTATATACTGCCAAACACTTCATGGGATTTGGCTCCTTGGTTTGGAGGTTTAGGGTCATGTTTTCACGGGGCAGCCCAGTTAGTTGGCCTAATGTGTTTAGTGCCTCTGCTCTACCTCCTAGTTCATTGTGTAGCGCCTGAGGTCTCAGGAGCTTGCAAGCAGCCATCTAAGGCGCAACTATTCACCTGGAGCAACAGAGGAAGAAGGGGTCAGGAACAGGAGAAGGATATGGAATGTGTGGCTAATCGCCTCCATGAACAACTGCCTCCCTTGCCATGAGACCAGAAGAACTGGATGGCGCCCAGTGGCCATTATTAAACGTTTTGATCAAAGATTCCAGAGAAGAATCCTGACCAAAAAGGTGAAAATGCAGAACAGAATCTCAAAGTCTCATGGACTCCAGACTTTCTGGAGCCATAAAGGTTGGATGAACCCCTGAAACTATTGCCCTGAGATAATCTTTAAACCTTAAACCAAAAATATCCCCTGAAGTCATCTTAACATGGAACAATAGTTTAGCTTAACTAGCAAAAAATGTCTGCCTTGAGCACTATGCTCTTTTAAGAGCTATCTATAAGGGATCAAATTGACAACAGCAAATTTCAAGATTAGATAGGAACCTCAGGGGGCAGTGAGCTTATGTTAATGGAGGAGGAACAACTCAGAAAAGAAGGGTGAGAATGGTTGCCCAACTTGAACGCAATCAATGTCACTAAATTGCACATACAGAAACCATTGAATTGGTATATGTTTTGCCGTGTATATTCTCAACAACAACAAAATAAAATTTAGGGAAAATAAATGCTCCCCGAGTAGCCGCTCTGCGCCTTCCTGTGCTGGTCACTTGGTGACAGACATGGGCAGGCCGGGTCCCTGCCCTCCAGGGCTCCCAGTGCCGTGGGCAAGACCCCTCCCCCAGGAGCACCTTCCTGCTCTCAGGCTGTGTCTGGCTCTCACCCACCTTAGCTTCTTACGTTCCTATGACCCCACCCCATAGAACTTTCTCCCTTCTTTGCTGGAAGCCCAGGGCTCCTCTGCTGTAAGATGGGAAAGTAAGGCCATCTGGTACGGGGAAAATAATTTGGAGGCAACCAGACCCATGCTGGGTCCTGTGTCTCTTGCTTACTAGCTCAATGATCATGCACTACTCACGTTATTTCTCTGGGCCCCATTCTTCTCATCTGTAAAATGGGAGGAAACTATCCCGTAGTGCCCACAGATTGGGCACAGGTACGCATTCAGTAAATGGTTGCCGAAGGGTAAAAGGATGACCCTGAGTGAACGGCTGAGCATCACTGCTTGAAGTGACTGGGCTCTGCCTCTCGGAGGACCAGGACACTGCCTGTGAAGGGATGAGGGCTGGCTCCCAGAGAGCAGATCCAAATGCTACTAGCCCTTGTCTTGCAAACACCGGCCTGGAACCACCTTGGGAAGCCTTGAGAAGGACTTGGGTTTGAAGGCCAGAGAGATCTGGATTCAAATTCCAGCTCTGGGAGCCCCAGTGAGTTAGTCCACCCCTCTGAGCCTTGATTCCCTTCTCTTCAATGGGGATCAGTAATAGACCCTGGGTGGTACAAACAGTGAGCCTGCTCAGCTGCTGACTCAAAGGTTGGAGGTTGGAGTCCACCCAGAGGCCCCTCAAAAGAAAGACCTGGCAACCTACTTCTGACAAATCAGCCATTGAAAACCCCACATAGCACAGCTCTACTCTGACACACGTGCGGTTGTAATTACCTTGCAGGCTGGTTGTAAATACTAGCTCTCAGGTGTTGCTATGGGTTGGAATTGACTCAACTGACAGCAACTAACAATAAAAACAAGGTGTCAAAGCACCTGGTGTGACGTAGGCACTCAGCAGTTGGTATTATTATTACGTCCCCCATGAGATGAAACACCCCTCGAGAGCAGGTCTGAGGCCCCAGCACCGAGCCCAGGGCTGGCACAGGGTGGCCAGCAGTGCATGCTGGTGAAGCAAGCGGAATATCTAATCACAGGGATGGGACACACCTCTGCCTGCCTACCCCCCACCTCCCTGCAGACAGGAGCAGCCCCTCAGTCAAGGGGCTCAGGGGAGATGACCCTTACCCGACTCAGCGAGGACGTAGAGGTAGACCTCGTAGGTGCCAACAAGGGCAGTGTTGCTTTCAAACATGCAGAGCGGCTTCTCCAATGCCACAGTGGTGAGCGTGGGGTTGTTGGTGGTGAAGGTCACGCCGGCCAGCTGGGGCTGAAGGTTCACAGCTGGAGGGGACAATGGGGATGGGCGTTGAGCCCTGGCAGAATTGTCCACACCTATGGGCACCTCTGCCCATGGACACACCAGTGTGTCTGGATGTAGTTATTGAGCACCTGCTGTGTCCCAGGCACCAAGGGCCATCTAATGAGCTGGTCTCAGAGATTGACAGCACCCCTGCCCCCACCCAGTCATCCAGCCAGAAACCGGGCAGTCGCACCCAACTGCTGTCCTACATCCCGCACCCCCACCCCAGACATTCCCTCTCCAAGACTGGTCCACTCCCCCCAAGCATCTATCCACCCATCAGCCCAGCCATGGCATCCCCACTCCCCTCACCTAGACCATAGTAACAGACCCTGCCCCCAGTCCATCCTCCACTACCTAACATGCGAACCTGGCTGTGCCACTCTCTGCTCTGGCCTTGGTGGCTCTCCGCAGCCCTCCGGATGCAATCCAGTCTCTCTGGACGAGCTGTGAGATGCAGCCTCGCCCCTCCGAACGCCCCTGGCAGCATGCTGCAGACGCACACGTGCGCACAGGCACACACACACACACACACCACTGCATGCTCTGGTCACACCGACCGACGACTTGCAGCTCCCACGACTGGCCATGCTGCCTCCAGCCCCCTGACTGCCCATGCTGGTCCCTCAGCCTGAAATGTCCCTGGGTCTCCCGCAGTCTAGGCAGCCCCGTGAGCTGGGCGCAGCCCCTTCTCTGCTCTGCCATAGCCCCTGCGTGTCCTTGTCTCTCAGGGCCCATCACAGGCTGTAGCCGTGCTGAGCCCTCCATCCCCACCCGAGGAAGCTCCATAACTGTTTGCTATTATTACTGTTATTATCGATACCTAGGCGCCCAGCACCTACACAGGACCTGGCCCAGCGCAGGTATCGCGCCCACCCTTGGAGCGAATAACAAAGTCCCCGACCCCGCTTCCCATCCAGGCTCCCTGGGTCTTTCCGGGAGGGTCAGGGTTCCGGCGGTGCAGGCAGGGCGCCCGCCCCACGACACACCTGCCCCACCTGCACGCCGCCTCTCCTGGCGCCCCGCGCACCTGAGCCGAGCCGCAGGCAGCCGAGGGCCAGCAGGGCCCAGAGCGCAGACATCGCCCCGATGCCGGGCAGCAGCGGCTCCAAGCGGGGGCTCGCACCTCCTCGCCGCGCCCCGCCGGCCCTGGGCCCTCGACGCGCCCCGCCCCGCCGCCCGCCCCGGCCAATCCTCGGCCTCCTGGAGGGATATTTGCATACGGCCCCGCCCAGGCTCTCGCACACACCGCGCAGCAGGGCTGCGTCCTTACGCGCGGGCCCTTCCCGGCGCCTTGCCTAAGAGCCGACGGTGTTCCAAGGCCCTGGCTGTGCTTGCACGATGTCTCCTGACCAATGGGACCTAGGAGCGAATCACTCCCTCTTTGAGCCTCAGTTTCCTTATTGTAAAGCGTTGTTAGCGGCTTTAGGGCCGCCCCACTCATGGTGACCCAGTGCGAAACCCCCACGACTGGATGTGGAGGAAACCACTGTGACCTATAGAGTTTGAAGTAGATCGCCAGGCCTTTCCTCCTAGTCTGTCTTAGTCTGGAAAGAAACCCATTGCCTTTCCAACTCATAGCAACCCTGAAACCTGTTCAGCATCACAGCAGCACACACGCTTCAACTGACAAATCGGTGGTGGCCAAGCTGGGGTTCATTAGCCAAGAACTGAACCCGGCTGTCCCTCAAGAATTCTACCACTGGCCCACACTGTAAAATGGGGGCGCTAATTCCTACAACAAGGTGTTGAGCCCGTACTATGCCCCAGACACTCGCTGAGCCCTTGGGAAGATGAAAGGGGTTAACTGGTGCAAGCATGCGCTCCACGGGAATCCCGAGTCCTGGGTCTGGGAGTTAGCCAGGACCGCTCTCAATGCACAGGTGCAAAGCCGAGGCCCAGGGCGGCCAGGGAGGGGCAGGGACTCCCCGAGGTCCCCCACGGATTCCCTGAAAGTGCAGGTCAGGCTCAGGCCTTTTCCAAAGGGATGGGACAGGGTTTTAATGCCTACTTCCTGGGGTGCAAGGAGGGGGCTCAAAATAGTGGTGGGGGCTCCTGGTCTGCACTAGATGATCTTCAAGGTGCCTGCCAGCATCAGGAATCTATGCACATCCCCCCCCACAAAAAAAAAACCCCATTGCTGTCAAGTTGGTTCCCATGCATAGTAACCCTGTAGGACAGAGTAGAACTGCTTCATAGGATTTCCAACGAGCAGCTGGTGGATTCAAACCGTTGACATTTTGGTTAGCAGCCGAGCTTTTAACCACTGTCACACCAGGGCTTCCGCACATCCCCCAAGGGACCTTAAATAGGATTTTACCTTTAAGAGCTAAGAGTAAACCAACAAGGATGGGGACAAACTAAAATGGAAAACTGGTAGAAACAAGTGAATCTGTGTATGATATTGACCACATAACCACGTGTAGAAAAAGGAAAAGACCCTCCATCACCTAAGCGACTCTGAAACTGGGTACTCTAGGCTCCTAGGTGGAGTACGTTCTGAGGACAGAAACAACTGCAACAGAACCCTGAACTTCTCTGTAAGTTTGTTGTTGGCAGTGGGAAGGGCAAAGCAGTTCTGAACTGACTTCCTGGTGGGGATGGGAACGTCAGACCAGGCTCTTGCTATAGGATGACGGAGGTTTGGAATGGAGGGAAGAAAAAGAGAACTCTGTGGTGTTTGGGAATTTTTTGTTCTCGTCTTTTTGAATTGAGTCCCTGGGTGGTACAAACAGTTAAGCGCTTGGCTGCTAACCAAAAGATTGGCAGTTCGAGTCCACCCAGAGGCACCTTGGAAGGAAAGCCTAGTGATCTACTTCTGAAAAATCAGCCACTGGAAACCCTGTGGAGCACAGTTCTACTCTGACACACATGGGGTCACATGAGTCGGAATCTACTCGATGGCAACTGGTTTGATTTTTTGATTTTAGTGTCTTTACGAAATTTAAAAAAAAAAACAACTTGTTAGCATTGTCCACTGAAAGGGCTTAGAAGCAATGGCATCCTGTGGCAAGGAGCACTCTTGAATTCTAAGCACCAGGGCTCCTTGGAGACGTGGCGCCTGCAGGGCTGGGACAGGGAAGGTCAAGGTGAGTCTGACACCTTGTGTCAGTCCAGAAAGTAAAGAAATACTCAAAGTAGGTGAGGAAGTATCAAAGAAGCTGGCACAGGAGCACTTGGAGGCTCCGCTGGCCAAATCTGGCAACGTTGGAGCACAGATGACTGAACGTAAAGTCCACAAGTCAGTGCTGACACTTCTAAAAATGTTTTTAAAAAGAGAGGTGAGAAGAGAATGCTTTTCTTTAAAGAAGAACACCAACTAATAAATGTAGGAATGACACAAAAAATCAGCATCTTACAACCACCCTGCTAATAACTCACTCAAGAATCATCTCAGTGGATGCTAAAACCATTGAGTGAAAGATTTAGCGGGAACAAGATGTTCAGGAGCCTGGGAGACACCAACTCAGCCAAACGACCAAACCTAACGTCACCAATAACGGGATGAATTGACCTCCGCGCTTCCTGGTGTCAGGCACTAAGAAGACTCAACATCACCTGTGTAGTGTTCCTGCCCAAATGTTGAACTCGACTCTAATCAACAGGAAAACCAAAAAACGGCTGCTGTGGAGTCCAGCTCATGACCACCCCATGAGTGTCAGGGTAGAAATTCTTCATTTTCAGCGGCTGGTTTTTGACCATGCTTTTCTTCTGAGGAGGGGCCCTGGTGGCACAGTGGTTAAGAGCTATGGCTGCTAACCAAAAGGTTGGCAGTTCAAATCAACAAGCCACACTTTGGAAACTGTATGGGACAGTTCTACTCTGTCCTATAGGGTTGTTATGAGTTGGAATCGGCTCACCGGCAATGGGTTGGGATTTTTTTGTTTGTTTGTTTTTCTTCTGAGGCACCTCTGGGTGGACTCGAACATCCAACCTTTGCACCATCCAAGGACTGTAATCAACCAGAAACACCAGACAAATCCAAATTGAGGGACTCTGTGCAACTAAACTGGCTGAGAGCTGTTGTGGACTGAAGGAGGCTAAGGAGACATAACAACGAAATGCAATGAGTGGCCCTTGATGAATTCCTGGAGAGAAACAACCAACCCACCCATAACAAGCATTATTGTTACTACGACAATGGGAGAAAGTTGGATGTGTTAGTAAAGAATATTGAATATACTGTGGACTGCCAGAAGAGCGAACAAATCGGTCTCAGAAGAAATAAACCAGAATGTTCCTCAGAAGCCAGGATATGGAGTCTTTGTCTCGCTTACTTTGGACCTGTCATCAGGAAAGATCAGTCACCGGAAAAGGACATCATGTTGGGTAAATGAAAAGGTCAGCAAAAACAAAGGAGACCCTCCATGAGATGAACTGACCCCATAGCCACAACAATGGCCTCAAACATATCAAAGATCACGAAGATGGCGCAGGACCAGGCAACCTTCTGTTCTGTTACATGTAAGGTCACTGGCGTCGCTGGGAGGGGGGTGGACTGCACAATGTAACACTGTCAGAGGGAGTGACACTAAAGTGACTCTATAAAATTTTTGTGTGGTTTTTCAGCAGAAATTTATTACTATTTTTTCTTTTTTTTTATTGTACTTTAGATGAAGGTTTATAGAACAAACTAGTTTCTCATTAAACAGTTAGTACCCATATTGTTTAGTGACTTTGGTTAACAACCTCACAACCTGTCAACACTCTTGCTTCTCTACCTTGGGTTCCCTATTACCAGCTTTCCTGCCCCCTCCTGCCTCCTAGTCCTTGCCCCTGGGCCGGTGTGCCCCTTTAGTCTTGCTTTGTTTTATAGGCCTGTCCTCTCTTTGGCTGAAGGGTTAACCTCAGAAGTGACTTCATTCCTGAGCTGAAAGGGTGCCTGGGGGCCATACTCTCAGGGTTTCTCCAGTCTCTGTCAGGCCAGCAACTCTGCTCTTTCTTTTTGGGTTAGAATTATGTTCTACATTTTTCTCCAGCTCTGTCTATTGTGAACCCTGTCAGAGCAGTCAGTGGTGGTAGCTGGCACCATCTAGTTGTGCTAGAAATTTATTATTTCTCATTTTAAAAAATCCCTGTAGTTAACAACAAAAAAAAATTTTTTGTAAGCCAGTTTGCATATATTAATATACTTAAAAGGCTAAAACTCTATGCTAATTTACTTTTTGAACCTTCTAATGAGTTCTGGCCAGAGCTGTCATTATTGCCCAATTACAGTGATGCTTGGCATCACAAGGTCTTGCTGCGAGCATGCGCTGTTGTTTTCGTAGCTGCCTGTGTTTTTACAGTTGCTGATTTGTCAAGTTTTCTGGCGTTTTAGCTACAATAGCACGGTAATTAGCATGCGGGGGCGGGGGTGGCACAGTGAGTTATCACACTGCTTGGTGACACCAACCCTAGTGACGCCAGTGCATAAGGTGGCCATGAATCGGAGTCAGTCGGACAGCAACACACAACAAATTAGATAATAATATTGATTAGATGTTAAATTTCCTGAGTCTGATAATTGTATTTTATTATATGAAAGGAAATACGTGCTAAAGTATTTTGGGGGAAGTGTCACGTATCTAAGGAGCTCTGGTGGCACAGTGGTTAAGCTCTCGTCTGCGAACTGAAAGGTTGGTAGTTCGAACCCACCAGCCACTCCGAGGGAGAAAGATGCAGTAGTCTCCTTCTGTCCAGCTTTACATCCTTGGAAACCCTATGGGGCAGTTCTACGCTGTCTGACAGGGTCGCTATGAGCTGGAATCGACTGGAGGGCAATGGGTTTTTTTTTGCGGGGGGGGGGAGTACGCAACCAACTGTCTCATATGTATATTTGTTGTTGTTGTTAGCTGCCATCGAGTCGATTCCAACTTATGGCGACCCCATGTGTGCAGAGTAGAACTGCTCCACAGTGTTTTCAAGGCTGTGATCTTTCAGAAGCAGATTGCCAGGCCTGTCTTCTGAGGAGCCTTGGGGTGGGTTCGAACTGCTAACTTTTTGGCTAGTAGTTGAGTGCCTAACCATTTGGGCTACCCAAGGAGATATATACCTATCTCTCTCTCTCTCTCTCCACGTATATATGGAAACCCTGGTGGTGTAGTGGTTAAGAGCTACGGCTGCTAGCCAAAAGGTCAGCAGTTTGAATCTGCCAGGTGCTCCTTGGAAACTCTACGAGGCAGTTCTACTCTGCCAATAGGGTCACCGTGAGTTGAAATCGACTTGACGGCAACCTTTTTTTTTTTTTTATAACATATGTACATGGAGTGAAAGAGAGAGAGACAAAAATAAATGAAATATAGCGTGATGTTGACAAGTGGGGAATGTGGGCATTGATTGTACTGTTCTTGAAATATTTCTATAGATTTGAAATGTTTTGAAGTATAAAAGTTAAAGACAAGACAGAGTCCCTGTGAGCTATTCTGGCTCTGACGTGAATACACTGTTCCCCTCTCCGGGCCTCAGTGTCCCCTCTGTGAAATGGGGAGGGGGACTAACCACTTCTCGGCTGTGACGTGCGGAGAGTGGATCACCAGATCCTTATCTCCAGTGCACAAAAAATGCCCCAGAGATAAGGAACCTTTGAGCAAGGCGTGGTGGGGCTCTCGTCCGAGGATTTTTATGGACTGGCATTTCTTGTCCAGCAGTTGTTTGTGACCCTGGAGTTTATTTGACACTGCAGAGTTCAGCTAGAAGACTCAGCCCAGAATCACTCGAGAGCCAAAGGCCTAGGCTCACGGTGTCATCTCCCAGGCACTGCAGTTTCTCACAAAAACATGAACACGAAATCCTCTCGTCCCTTGACTTGCCCCAAAAGGAAGAGAATGTTTGGGGGAAAATGTTAAAATAATAATCTTCAAAGGCCCAAAAACATTCTACAAAACATTCCTGGATTTATACACCAGATGGTTGACTTTTGTTTGGCCTATTTCTGTGGAGGGGAGAAAACCAAAAAAAACAAACCCGTTGCTGTCGAGTCCATTCCAACTCATGGTGACCCCATGTGTTAAGCAGAGGAGAAACGAGTCACTGAGGGCAATTTCCCGTGGGAGAGACCGTGCCGGTGTCAGTGGAGGGAGAGGTAAGGGGAGAAAGGACGCCCTGACACCTACCAACGTCTCCAGCTGCAGGCCAATGGCCCATGTGGACATTCTCCAAATCAGGCAAAAATTCTCCAAATCCTGGGCATTGAACTTCAGTCCACCTTTAGGTTTGTTTGCATATCTTCACCCTTCAGTCCCCTTTCTGAACTCCCTGGGCTGCCGAGGAGGAAGTTCTGTGATGTTAAACAAAGTCCAGCCCTTCGAAGTCCTCCTTTGAATTCGAAACATGGGGAATTTATGGGCTGGGAACTCTTGACCCAGAAGTGTTTCTCCAAGGGCCGAGAAAACCGATCTAGTTTCCACGACTCTTCTCTTAGAAGTCAGAGAAGGTGTGGGAACAGCTCACCACAGCAAGAGCTCGATGGAAGCACTTGTCCCAGGGCTTCAAACTGATTCATTCTGGCTTGAAGCCCTGCCGAGGATTTGCATTTCCACCCCAGATATACTGAATCAGAATCTACGTTTTACTTCACAGACACATCCAAACTCCCCAAGGGATTGAGTTACCGGGCTGAGGGCTGGGGACCATGATCTTCGGGGACACCTAGCTCAATTGGCTTAACACACTGGTCCCATCGCAGCTGGAGTGAAGGGGAATGAAGAAAACCAAACACAAGGGAAAAATTAGTTCAAAGAACTAATGGACCACAAGTACCACAGCCTCCACCAGACTGAGCCCAGCACAACTGGACAGTGCCCGGCTACCACCACTGACTGCTCTGACAGGGATCACGTTGGAGGGTCCCAGACAGAGCTGAAGAAAAACGTAGAATAAAATTCTAACTCACAAAAAAAGACCAGACTTAGTGGTCTGACACAGGCTGAAGAAACCCCAAGAGTATGGCCCTGGGCTCTCTTCTAACTCAGTGCTGAAGTCACTCCCGAGGTTCACCCTTCAGTCAAAGATTAGTCAGGTCTATGTTGCAACTTGATGGCAACTAGCAACAACAACAATGTTGTTTTTGTTAGGTCCCACCGAGTTGGTTCTGGCTCATCGCAACCCTATGTACAACAGAACAAAACCCTGCCTGGTCCTGCACCACTGTCACAGTCATTGTTACGCTTGAGCCCGTTGTTGTAGCCACTGTGTCCATCTATCTTGTTGAGGGTCTATAGGGCGAACAATAACACGCGTGAGAAATGTGCTTCGTAGTTCAATCATGTATACAAGACTAATGGGCACATCAGTCCAAAAGCAAAGACAAGAAGGCAGGAAGGGACAGGAAAACTGGACCAATGGAAACAGGGAACCCAGGAAATCGGGGTGAAGAGAAGAATGTTGACACATCACAGGTTGGCAACCAATGTCACAAAACAATTTGTACATTAAATGATGAGTAATTTCCTCTGCAAATTTCTACCTAAAGCACAATTAAAAAAAAATCTACATTTTAACAAGATCCCAGATGATTCTTATGTACAATAAATTTTGAGAACCACTGCTCTACTAGTGGAGTCCTGGTGGTGCAGTGGGTAAGAGCTCAGCTGCTAACCAAAAGGTCAGCGGTTCGAATCCACCAGCTGCTCCTTGGAAACTCTATGGGGCAGTTCTACTCTGTCCTGTAGGGTCGCCATGAGTGGGCACCTGACAATGACCTGGTTCTCAGGATCGGTCCCTAACCAGCAGCATTAGCCTCACCTGGGAGCTTTGTGGGAGCTTGTTAGAAATGTAAATTCTCAACAGGGTTCCAACTGGAAGAAACCGGTTGGAAGCCCTTGTTAATCCTGTTTCCGAGATCCCCTGGAAGCCAAGCTTTTCAAGGCTCTGAGAGTCAGTCATCTCAAAACAAGACAAAACAAAGCAAAACACAAGCAAAGAATCCTAAGCCTCTGGCCCTGGGGGGGCTCCCCGTCTCCCCCAGCCTGGTAGCAATTATGCTTGTGGCACTCTAAGCAGACGTCATCCACCTTCCAAGTTCCAGATTCCCGCGTCCAGCCACCTGTCCCCCAGAACATCCCCACCTTGGTCATTCCGAGGGGCCATAAAAGGGCTCAGAAAATTCCATTCGAGCTCTGACCCTGGTTCTCACTGGGCAGTCCCTGACCTTCTCTAAAGCCTCGGTTTGTTTTTCAAGAAGATGGGGAAAACCAAGGCTCCCCCTTGCAGAGATGAGGGATGGAATGTGGTAGTCTGGGGCGTGGACATGCTCTGGGTCTGCGGAGTGCCGGGGAGGGTCAAGGACTAGAGATGTCCTCACAACCCACAGGCCACCATCCCCCTCTCCCCCCATCCCCACCAGGCTCCCCAGTCTGCTCCTGGGCGGGCCAGTTCATGGTCTCTCCATCTACCCACCTCAGGGCTGTTTCAAGCCCCGCCTCTCAGATGGAGAATCTTTTGAGTGCCTGCTCTGTGCTGGGCACCCTTTGCCATCGAATGGATCCCAACTCATGGCAACCCCATGTGTGTCACAGTAGAACTGTGCTCTGCAGGGTTTTCAATGGTTGATTTTTTGGAAGTAGATAGCCAGGCCTTTCTTCCAAGGTTCCTCTGGGTGGATTCAAAATGCCAACCTTTCATGCAGGCATTCTGTGCTGGTACACCCACCCCCAGATGACTCTGGAATCCTTCTGCTGCCTCCTGTCCTGCCACCTTTCATGCAGGAGGCCCCGGTTCCACCCCAACCAACGCACCCATGTGCAGCCACCACCCGGCTGTCTGTGGAGGCTTGTGTGATGCTGAACAGGTTTCAGTGGACCTTCCAGACTAAGACAGACTAGGAAGACAGGCCTGGTGATCTACTTCTGAAAATCGGCTGATAAAAACCTAAGAATCACAACAGCCCAAGCTGCAACAGATCACGGGGATGGCACAGGACTGGGTAACGTTTCGTCCTGTCATGCATGAGGTCACCAGGAGTTGGGGGGCTGCCTCGACAGCAGCCAACAATATCTTGCCATATTTTCTTCATTCGCCTTTTTCTTTAATATTTTAAAGTCAGTTTCAGACATGGTGATATTTCACTCATAAATACCTCAGTATATTTATTGAGTTCAGAAAAGGAGTGGCCGGAATGGGGGTACTGATTCACCAGCTGAATTTAACTGGCTGCCCCTCAGACCAGGAGCCCTGGTGGGGCAGTGGTTAAGTGCTTGGCTGCTAACTGAAAGGGAGACGGTTCAAACCCACCAACTACTCCGAGGGAGAAAGATGTGGCAGTCTGCTTCCAAAAAGATTTACAGCCTTGGAAACCCTATGGGGCAGTTCTCATAGGGTCGCTATGAGTCGGAGTCGGCTTGACAGCAATGGGCTTGGGCCCCTCAGGTCCTGAGAAGCCCCTGGAGCCTGTGCCAAGGCCACATGCCAGTGCTGTGAGGTCAAGTAGGGCCAGGCGGGCGCAGGGTCCAGCCCTGTAACCTTGCAGAAAGTCAGCCTTCTCCAGTTGAGCGATAGCAAACTGGTTTGTCAGCTGCTGGAATGAAGCCTGGGTTAGATAGACATTAGCTCTCCTGATCATGAGATATGGACACTGCCGGCACGAGGGGCTGGTCCTGCCAGCCCCGAGAGAGGCCTCTGCGGGCTCAGGATTCCTCTCCATCTGCCCCATGGGCCCCGGGCTGCCCAGTCCCTCCCCACTGGCCCCCTGACCCTGGGTCAACCCTGGGTGGGTCGAAGCCGGGAGAGTTAGCACAGGCCCAGGGTGTGAGAAAGGCAGCTTTTCCACCTCCATCAATCCCCTGCCCCACAGAACTGGGGAGGTGGCCGGCATCACCCCCACTTTACAGAGGAGGAAAGCTGAGGTTACAGTGCTGGAGGGACTTTCCCTGGGACTTGAACCAGCTACCAGCCTGCCAGTTCTGTGAGCGCTCCACTAAGTGTGCGTTTCAAGTGTTCTTCAAGGATGGGGGCACCCCAGAGCCAGGCTAACCTGTGGGCACTGGGGGGCTAGAGTCCAGGTCCTGCCTGCTTTGACTGCTGCCCCCCCAACAACGTCCGTCCCAGGCACTGCCGGGCCCAGCTGGAAGGGGCCTCCATGGACACTGGGATCAACCCCCACATGGCTCTGAAGGGGAGACCAAGGAAGAGCTGGGTCCACCACGCCACATGGCCCCAGCAGGGTAGGCTTAGAGCCCTGAGTCTGTACCCCATTTCGGCTCCAGTGTCCCATGCACATGCAGGCGGGAGCCCCCGGCCCTTTCTGGACCACTCTCTACTCTCATACAGAGCAGGCCCGAGTTGGTCTTTTCTGACACTGCCCTGTGGGTGCTTGTTCCTAAAAGTTTAACACCTGTCAGTTCCCCCAGCCCAAAAGTTAGTTCTCTATCTCTTGCCCACATCCAGACTGACCCCCTAACAGTCTCTGCCCTTGAAGGCCGACAAGGGAGCTCACATCAGGCGCCTGGGCTCCTAGACCTTCCCTCAGGCTTGTCAGCCAGGCAGGGGGTGAAGGGCGCCTCTGGGGCCTTGGGCAAGTCACACCCAGGCCTCCAGGGACAAGGAGAGTGTTTACTAGAATGCAGGGGTGGCCTTTGAAGAGCCAAATTCAGCCCAGCAGAGAAGCAGTCAGGGAGCAAACAGTCCAAACTCACTTTCCTCCCGCCCTCCAGTCTCAAGCCAGGGCCCCCATTGACCAAACCCAATGGATGCTGAGGGAACCCACGGAGGCCAGCAGGGCCCAAAGCAGGGAAGAAAGAGCAGAGAGGGGCTCCTGAGGGCCCATGGAGATAGCTCAGTGAGGTCTTCACCAACCATGATGTCCTTTTCTAGTGACTGGTCTTTCCTGATGACACGTTCAAAGTAATGAGTCAAGGTCTCACCATCCTTGATTCTAAGGAGCATTGTGGTTGCATTTCTTCTAAGACTGATCTGTTTGTTCTTCTATCAGTTTGCGGTATATTCAGTACTCTTCACCAACACAATTCAAATGCATCAATTCTCCCTGTCTTCCTCTTTCATTGTCCAGCTTTCACATGCATATGAGGTGATTGAAAAGACCCTGGTTTGGGTCAAGCACACCTTAGTCATCAAAGTGACATCTCTGCTTTTTAAAATTTGAAAGAGGTCTTTTGCTGCAGATTTGCCCAACCCAATATGTCATTTGATTTCTCAACTGCTGTTTTCATGAGTGTTTATTATTCATCCAAGTCGAATGAAATACTTGACAACCTTAATTGCTTTTTCATTTGTTATGATGTTATTTATTGGTCCAGTTGTGAGGGTTTTTATTTTCGTTCCGTTCAGATGTAATCCATACTGAAGGCCGTAGTCTTTGACTTTCATCAGTAAGTGCTTCAAGTCCTAAAACTGTTTATTCAGCATTTTGGGCAGGGAAGCTGACCTGCTCGTAACCCTGACCCAGATAGAATCCACTGAACGTTATTCCCATTTTGGTTTTGGATCTTAAACTTCAAGAGGGGAGGCACCATTCGATTCCAACCCCTGAACCCCAGTTACGTTCATATCACCCAACCCTCTGTCCCCCGACTGATGACAGCATCCTTACCCAGATGAATTAGAATTTGCATTTTAACTCTTAAAATATGTAAATGTGCTGTTGTTAGGTGTTGTCGAGCCTTTTCCGACTCATAGCGACTATATGTACAACAGAAAGAAACACTGCCCGGTCCTGTGCCATCCTCACAATTGTTGTTATGCTTGAGTCCGCTGTTGCAGCCACTGTGTCAATCCATCTTGTTGAGGGTCTCTCTCTCTTTCTTTGACCCTCTACCTTACCAAGCATGATGTCCTCCTCCAGGGACTGGTCCTTCCCTATAACAAGTTCAAAGTATGTGAGATGAAGTCTTGCCATCCTTGCTTTTAAGGACAATTCTGGCTGTACTTCTTCCAAGACAGATTTGTTGGTTATTCTGCAACAACAAAAAAAAAAAAAACCAAACCTGTTCCTGTCGAGTACTCATAATGACCTTCTAGGACAGAGAAGAACTGCCCCCACAGAGTTTCCAAAGAGCACCTGGTGGATTCAAACTGCTGACCTTTTGGTTAGCAGCCATAGCACTTAACCACTACACCACCAGGCTTTCAGTTTCTTCTGGCTGTCCGTGCTACATTCAATATGCTTCACCAACACGTAATTCAAAGGTATCCATTCTTCTGTCTTCCTTATTCCTCGTCCAGCTTTCACATGCATATGAGGCAATTGAAAACATCATGGCTTGGGTCAGGTGCACCTTAGTCCTTAAAGTGACATCTTTGCTTTTTAACACTTTAAAGAGGTTTTTTGCAGCAGATTTGCCCAATGCAATGCGTCTTTTGATTTCCTGACTGCTGCTTCCATGGGTGTTGATTGTGGATCCAGGTAAAATGAAATCCTTGACAACTTCAATCTTTTCTCCATTTATCATGATGTTGCTCATTGGTCCAGTTGTGAGGATTTCTGTTTTCTTTACGTTGAGGTGCAATCCATACTGAAGGCTGTGGTCTTTGATCTTCATCAGTAAGTGCTTCAATAGCTAATTAATCATAAAGACCTTTGGACCCAATGGATCTCCCATTATTTCATACTCTTAGGGTCATATGACTCTTATGGGTCATTTAAAGTGATGTCCTCTTGAATTTTGGATCTTCTGCAGGGCTTAGTCTGATTTATGGTTACAGTTTACTGGGTTATTCTATGGAGTTTTTTCCATGAGTCACAAAATGTCTTTAAGCTAACGTATCCTTTGTCGATATAATAACTGAACGAATAAAAAGACACACAAATACATTCTACTAAGGTCACCTTCTTTAGGATATTATGGTAACTTTTTATCTTATGTATCATTATGGATTCATGATTATTCATAGGCTTAACGTGTTTCAAGTACAGTCAATT
Organism: Elephas maximus indicus; assembly: GCF_024166365.1. NCBI lineage: Eukaryota > Metazoa > Chordata > Mammalia > Proboscidea > Elephantidae > Elephas > Elephas maximus. The sequence goes on along the minus strand of NC_064822.1, from coordinate 189,861,627 downwards.
TTCTTCTATGTTTAACTTTTTCAGGAAGTGCCAAACGGTTTTCCACACGGCGGAATGGTGAGCTTCTCCACCGGCAGTGGACACATGCCCCAGTTTCTCCACATTCTCGCCAATTCTTCACTGTCCTGTTTTCATAGGTCACAGTGGCCATTCAGCCCTTCACTCTTCACTCAGGAAAGCTGAGGGTCCACAGGGAGCGGGACTGGGCCTTTAAATCAGGAAGAGGGTGCTGAGCCTAGCATGGGCCCTTTTGCCAAATCCCAGACAGCAGGCAGGGGAAATGGGTGCTCCTGAAGAAACAGAGGAAATGGACCAGGAAAGGCCTGCTCTGGGGGTTGGGAGCCCTGAGCTCTGGCCCCAGCTCTGCTCTAAGCTGTGTGGCCCTGGGCAAGTGCCCCCTCCCTCCAAGAGGCTGGACGTGGGGTGGGGCTCCATGGGGGAAGAAGCTGTGGCTCAGGGTGTCAAGTCTGGGCTCACCTCGCTGGTGGGTGGGGGAGCCAGAATTGGGATCCAAGGTTGCTGGATGTCAGCGCCCCAGACACACTCTTTCATTAGCCTGTCCATTCATTTATTCCTTTACTCAGCAGACCTCAGAGCTCCTGCTTCCTCAAATCAGGACCTGGGATCCTATCCAAGCGTGAAGAGTCCTCAGCTATGAGAGGAGGAGAGGAACACCCCTCCCCAGGGATCATCACCCCTTCAGCCTTGCGCTCCATCCAGGAGCTTTCAGTTAAGGGGTCAGGGAAGAGGACCAAAAGTGCGCGTATTCCTAAGTGTGGTCAGCTTTACGGAAGGGGAGCATGAAGGGAGGTTCTCAGAGGCAAAGGACAGACTTGCAGGCCTGACAAGCCCAGGCTCTGACTGTCCTGGGGCCAGGCTCAACCTCGCCTGGACAGGTGATGCCATACCTGCAGGCCTAACAGTCATGCTTGTTACCAGCCCAGGGAGCAGCTTCTCTGAGTGATCTGCAGGCCTTGCCTCATTTAATCGCCATGAGAACCCGAGGGGTAGCTGTATATCATGACCCCATTTTACAGATGAAGACACTGAGACACAGAGAAGTTCAGCGGTATAGCCAAGGTCACACAGCTAGTGAGAACTGCAGCTGTGACTTGAACTCAGTCAGCTTGCTCCTGTCTGTGCCATGAGCCACCTACCTACACTGGCGTGAACCCGAGGCCAGAGAGGGACCCCGGGAGTGGGGCTGGGGTGGCGTGTTCTAGAGTCATCCAAAGACAGCTTTTCCAAAACCACTCCAAAGTCCAGACACTCCAGCAAGCCCCAGAATATAAATGAGTGAGAATAGATTTTACAGGGGTAACTGGGATCCTCTCTAATTTGTTAATTGTAAGAAAACAATTTTCAAACAGCTATTTTTATTGGTCACAGATTGGAGATGGGCCTCACCAAATCTCCCTTCCCACCTCAGGGGAACACTTAATGGGAGGCGGGAGGCTGAGAAGGAGCAGGAAAGGGTGTTTCCTGGCCGAGTGACCAGCTGGGATCCTGGAGGAGGTGCTGGGAAGCTCCAGGTCACCATCAGGAACAGCTAGCTGGGAGGGTACTGCCCTAAGTCCCTGGAAGCAAATAATTAGCCCTCAAATGTTACAGACGGAAGCCACGGGGATGATGGGCAGGAGCCAGGAAGCCCGGTTACTGGGTGTCCCAGCAAGGTAGCAGGGGAGACAGGGACCACGACTTCCACGACCAATGACCTGGAAAAGCTGCGTGGGGATCCCAGCTTCCAGATGTATTGACCTGAAAAAATCAGTTCCCTAGTGCCCACTCTGGGGTCATGTGTGACCCAGCCCCATCGTTTCCTGGGGACTCACTTCCACTGTCCTGTGAAAAAGAGAGTTTGGCAGTGTGGACAGGTCCCTGGGTGCTGTGAGAGCCCAACCAGGCATGTGACCCAGCCCGTGCCCCGGAAGGCTTCCTGGAGGCGGTGGCACTCAGCTAGGTCTGTAAGGGGAAGGGAGCTGCTTGTTCCTGGGCGAGTGAACTGCGCATGCAAAAGCCAGTAGCTAAGAAGCTCATCGAGGAGGGGTTGGTGGCTGGGATCGCAGCGGAAGGGCTAGAGCGCCCAGAGGTGGGCTCTGCGGAACGTGGCGCCCCTTATGGCGCTCCCCATCCCAGAAAGGGCGGCTCGCTAGTGCCGGGCGCCCCCTGGCGGGTCCAATGTTCCTTGCGCTCAGATGCGGGTGGGACGGACAGGGCGGGGCGATGGAAGGCGGGCTGGGGGGTGAGGGTGAGCTGAATTACCCCATATCTTTTAAAATCAAAAAGGAAAAGAATGAACTATTCCAAACCCACTGCCGTCCAGCTGATTCTGACTCATAGCGACCGTGTATGACAGAGTAGAACTGCCCCATAAAGTTTCCAAGGCTGTAATCTTTATGGAAATCCTTCTGCAAACAGATGGCAGAAGCAGCTCGTGGGTGCGGCTCTTTAGGTTAGCAGCCGAAGGCTTAACCACTGCGCCACCAAGGCTCGTTGAATGAACTATTAAGTAGAGAAACTTTTTAACATAAAATATTGGTATATATGTCCTTATATACCAACTCAACCATAAAGTATCATTTTAATTTATTACTATTTTTTTTATGGAGGGTCCCTAGGCGATTCAAACATTTTGAGCTCGACTGCTAACCTAAATTTTGGCGGTTTGAACCCACCCAGTGGTACCCGGGCAATAGGCCTGGCCATCTGCTTCCCTTACTGTTAGGAGTCAAACTGCCCCACAGGGTTTCCAAGGCTGTAAATCTTTAGGGAAGCCGTCTGCCGCAGACCACATCTGTCTCCCCGGGAGCAGCTGGGTGGGTTGGAACCCCTGACCTTTCTGTAAGCAGCTGAGCACTTAACCACTGAGCCACTGGGGCTTCTTCCTTAAGATTACAGCCAAGTAAACCCTATGAGACAGTTCTGCCCTGTAACACACGGGGCCACCGTGAATCGAATTGACTTAACGACATTTTTTTGTGGAATCCAGAAGGCACAGGAGAGTGAACAGGCAGTTTGGCAGCTGGTGACGTCCAGTTCTTTTTTGCACTGGTGGGGAAACTGAGGCTCAGAGAGTGTGTGGGGGCCTGGCTCAGGTCATGAAGCATGCCAGGCCCTTGCTCTTGCTTTTCGAAGCCCCCTTTGCCTTCTACCCCCTTCTCTTTGTCCCCACTCTCACCTGGCATGGCCCCCACCTTAGCCTTCCTCTCTCTATCCCAGACCTGGCCATTCCCAGGTCATCTTTGTGTCAGTGTCTGCAGGGGACAATGAACTCATTCTTGTTTCTTCTTAAAGAAACACCACTCTTTGTGGCTCCTGTCTGACCCTGCTCGGCCACAGCCCACAGCAGTCAGGGCGGCGCAGTGTCCGAGGGGGACACAGGGCTGTGGTCTCCAAGTCAGCGCTCCTCTGATGCCCACTAGTCAGTAACCTGTCCCTCCCACGCTGTTCCTGTCCATCTGGGGGGGCTCACACCCCAATGTCATCAACTCCCCTCTGGCCAGCAAGGGCTTGCGAGTTCCTCAGACGACAGCCCAGTCCTCATCTATGCCCCATTCGCTGACTCAACATGTGTTTATCGGGCACCCACTCTGTGCTCCCTCTGTGCCTGGTGGTAGGGCCATCGTGTTGGGCAGACGGACATGAGCCTTCCCACAGGGAGCCCCGCCTGCTGAGAAGCAGGGAGTTATTGAGTCATCGCACCATTAATATATTGTTGTGAATAGAGGCAGGTGCTCTGAAGGACAATAGTGGGCTCAGGGCTCCAAGACAGCAGAGAAGACAGGAGCTAGACCTGGTTTGGGGGCCTCCCCAGGAACATGATGACTGAACTGGGCTCGAAGAAGTTTCCAGGTGGAGGAAACAGCAGGCACAGAGGTCTGCAGCTGGAAGGACGATGACATGTTGAGAAACCTAAAGAAGGCCAGTGGGCAAGAGGGCAGGAAGTAAGGAGGAGAGGGTGCCGGGGGACAGCTTGTGTGGCCTTCTGGCCAGGACTTGGGCCTGTGTCCCCGGAGAGAAAGATGGTGGAATATAAGCAGGAAAGAGAAGCGTTCAGGTTTGGGTTTTGGAAAGGTCACCCTGATCCTGACACGCTGCTATAAAAGAACATTTTAGGAACACTGCGGGAAAAGTAAAGATTAAGCCTTGGAAACCCTATGGGGCAGTTCTACTCTGTCCTATAGGGTCATTATGAGTCAGAATTGACTCGACAGCAATGGGTTTGGTTTTTGGGTTTGGAATCTTTTCGGAAGCAGATTGCCAGGTCTTTCTCCACTGGAGCTGCTGGTGGATTTAACTGCTAACCTTTAGCTCACCTTACCTGCTCTCCCATGACACCCGGGCTGGAAGGGCCCAAGGGCACATCTGACTCAGCCTCCTCATTGACAGATGGGAGACCGAAGGCCATGTCCAAGTTCAAACTGCGATGGTCCCAGGTCCACTGATGACAGCATTTCTACTCATATTACGTCCCTGTCCACCTTCAGTGCCCCCCACCCCCGTGCCCTGTGTCCTCACTTATTGCAATGACCCACTGCCTTGCAGTTCCATAATGTGGGCCTCCCCCTTTAAAACTTATAATCTCAGGTCCCATTCCGCGATGGGCCTTCCCTCCTAAGGACAGAAAACAAAAACAACAACAACCAGTTACCATCGAGTCGACTCGGTCTCATGGCAACTCCATCTGTGTCAGAGTAGAACTGTGCTCCATGTTTCCAATGGCTGAATTTCTGGATGTAGATTGCCAGGCCTTTCTTCCGAGGTACCTCTGGATGGGCTTGAACCTCCAACCACTCGGATAGCAGCCAAGCCCGTAAGCTGCTTGCCCCACTCAGGGACTCCAAAAACCAGTCATCATCAAGTCAGTCCCAATTCGCAGCGACGCCCCACGTGCATCAAAGTAGAACTGTGCACATGGAGTTTTTCATGGCTGATTTTTTAGAAGTAGATCACCAGGCTTTTCTTGTGAGGAACCTCTGGGTGAACACGAACCACCAACTCTTTGGTTCACCGCTAAGTATGTTAACCGTTTGCACCACCCAGGAACTCCTAGCCAGAGAAGGGGTGAGTGGTGTGTGCACTGGGGTCTCTTTCCTCCCTGGCTACAGGAGGCTCGAGTCCTGGCTCCAGAGCTAACGTGCTATGTGATTTCAGCATGATTTTAGCATGCCTTCACCTCCCTGGGTCTCGTTCACCTCCTCTAACACATGAAGATGACACTAGATGCCTTCCAGGGTTCAGGATCATACCGTACTTGTTCATACTCATTGAGGCTCCAGCATAGAGAAAGTCAAGAAACCTTAGTGTCTCCGTAGCCCCCCAGCCTCACCAGACACCCCTCTTTCAAAACCTACATTCTCACCGAGGTGTCAGTGTCTAATAATAACCTGAAGGCTCTCCCCTCCAGGGGAATTTTAGCAGGGATCTATTTAAAACAAGAAGTGGAGTGCTGATGGTGGAATTTCTGACAACTGGGAGGGTGCAGAAAACACTTTGTGCCTGTAAAAGATGGTGGAAAGGGGGCTGGAGGACAGGTGAAGGGAGACAGCTGAGCCTTTCTGGGTAGTTCTCCTACCGTTATAGCAGGTGAGAGAAGCCCAGAGTTGGAGGGTGTTGTTGTTGTGTGCCGTCGAGTCAGTTCCAACACATGGTGGCCCCATGTGACAGAGTAGAACCGTCCCATAGGGTTTCCTAGTGTTATGGCTTGAATCGTGTCCCCCACAAAATGTGTGTCAATTAGGCTAGGCCATGATTTCCAGTATTGTGTGGTTGTCCTCCATTTTGTGATCTGATGTGATTATCCTATGTGTTATAAATCCTAACCTCTATGGTGTTAAGGAGGCAGCTATGTTAATGAGACAGGACTTAATCTACAGGATCAGGTTGTATCTTGAGTTAATCTCTTTTGAGATATAAAAAAAAAAGCAAGGAGAGAGGAGAGGGATCTCATTACCACCAAGCGAGGAAAGTCAGGAGTGGAACACATCATTTAGACGTGGGGTTCCTGAGCTGAGAAGCTCCTAGACCAGGAGAAGGTTGATGACAAGGACCTTCTCCCAGAGCTGACAGAGAAAGCCTTCCCCTGGATGTGGCACCCTGAAAATCCTCACAATTGGACCAATAATCAGCAATATGATAAACAGAGTAAAAGTCTGAAGCTGTCAAGGATTTCATTTTCCTTGGATCCACAATCAACACCATGAAAGCAGCAGTCAGGATATCAAATGGTGTATTGCACTGGGCAAATCTGCTGCACAAAATCTCTTTAAAATGTTCAAAAGCAAAGATGTCACTTTAAGGAATAAGGCACACCTCACCCATGCCATGGTATTTTCAATCACCTCATATGCATGCGAAACTGGACAATGAATAAGGAAGACCAAAGAAGAATTGATGCCTTTGAATTATGGCGTTTGCCAAGAATATTTACTATACCATGGACTGCCCAGAAGAACGAACAAGTCTGTCTTAGAAGAAGTACAGCCAGAATTGTCTTTTAGAAGCGAGGATGGGAGAATTTGTCTCATATACTTTGGACATGTTATCAGGAGAATCAGTCCCTGGAGAAGGATATCATGTTCGGTAGAGGGTCAGCAAAAAAGAGGAAGACCCTCGAGGAGAAGGATTGACACAGTGGCTGTAATGGGCTCAAACATAGCAATGTATGTGAAGACACCACAGGACAGGGCAGTGTTTCGTTCTGATGTACCTAGGGTCGCTATGAGTCAGAATCAACTTGACCGTACCTAACAACAACACAATCTTTATGCAAGCAGATTGCCAGGTCTTTCTCCCATGGAGCCCCTGATGGGTTTGAACTGCCAAACTTTCAAGTAGCCACCCAGTGCTTAACAATTTGTTCCACTGGAGGATGAGTGAAGGGAGCCGGTGGAGCCTTTCCAGGTAGTTCCCCTAAGGTGAGAAAAGCCAAAGGTTGAGGGCGTGGTTAGATTTAACCTTTCAGATGAGAAGGAGGATGTGGAATGGAAAATAGGCTGGGGAATTCCCAGCAAAGGAGAGCCACAACTCATAGGAAGAAGTCAGAAGAGGAAACTGTAAACAGGCACACTCATGTGACCGAAGCAAGTATTTTAACTGATTTTCAGGTATGAAGGGAAAAGCCCTTGGACCCACCCCTTGGAACATATGCTCAGTGGATCAGCTCAGGGACTCAGGAGAAAAGGCAAACAATCGGAGTCTAACTATAGAGTCAATTCTGACTCATGGCGACTCCATGTGGCACAGTAGAATTGCCCCGTAGGATTTTCTTGGCTGTCATGTTTATAGGACAGACCAACACGTCTTTCTCCTGTGGAGCCACTGGGTGGGTTCAAACCTCCAACCTTTTGATTCGAAGCTGAACTCTTAACTGTTGCACCACCAGGCCTCCTCAAGTATAGACTAGCAGAGCATTAAGGCCAGGAAGGAGCTGGCATTTAGGCGAGTCCCAGGGAGGAATGCTGAAAAATGAAGCAACTGACCTATGAATGCAACTGGACTGTGCTTGATTTCTCTTTCTGCCTAACTTTGCTTTATTGTTGTTCTCGTGTTGCTTGCAAAATAAAGCTCAGGAAAGAAGTGCTTGAGCTGAGAGATGACCCGATTCCCATCCATCTTATATTTTCTCTTCGTATGGGTTTTCTGGTGCTGCCAAATGAGCACAAACTTAATGCCTTAAAAAAAAAACTCAAATATAGTATCTTAGAGTTCTGTAGGTTAGCAGCCTGATATGGGCTTCAAGGTGCCAACAGGGCTGCATTCCTTTCTGGGGGCCCTGGAGAGGAATCTGCTTCCTTGCTTTTTCCAAGCTTTTAGGAGCTGCTTACATTCCTTGGATCGTGGCCCCTTCCCCTCCTTCTTCAAAACCAGCAACTTTGCATCTCCTGACCCTTTTTCAATAATCACATCTCCCTCCAACCGCAGCCAGGAAGGCTCTCTGATGTTAAAGAGCTCATATGATCAGATTTGGTCCACCTAGACAATCCAGGATCGTCTCTCCATCTCAGGGTCCGTATCCCTAATCACACCTGCAAAGTACTTTTTTACCCTGAAAGGTAACATAGAAGGAGCCCTGGTGGCATAATGGATATGAACCACCAACCTTTCAGTCAGTAGCTGACAGCAAACAATTTAACACTACTTGACATTAAAAAGGAGCCCTGGTGGCGCAGTGGTTAAGAGCTCGGCTGCTAACCAAAAGGTCGGCAGTTCAAATCCACCAGCCACTCCTGGGAAATGCTATGGGGCAGTTCTACTCTGTCCTGTAGACTCACTATAAGTCAGAATTGAATCGACAGCAACGGGTTTGGTTTTTGTTTCAACATTAAAAAATTCCTTGTGCAGGCAGGGAGGGGGAAACGGGGAGTCATGGTTTAGGAAGCAGTGAGTTTCTGTTTACAGGGATGGGAAATCTGGCAACAACTAAGGGTGATGGTTGTACAGCATGATTCAATGTCACTGATGTCACTAAATTGTACACCTGAAAAATGTTGAGTTGGCAAATGTGGTATATATATAGCAGCACCTGAGTTATACAGATGGGTGAGCCGAACAGTCGGCCGTTCAAACCCATCAGGAGGCACCTCGGAAGACAGGCCTGGTGATCTGCTTCTAAAAGGTCGCAGCCTTCGAAGCCCTGTGGAGCAGTCCCACTCTGCACACATGGGGTCGCCATGAGTTGGAATCGACAACAGCAACCAACAACCACATATTATATACATTTTTGGGACAGTAAAAAAAAAAAAGAAAGAAAGAAATTCCCTATATGGGCAATACCTGGAGTGATATTGAAATGAAAAGGAGAGAACTCAACCGATGGTGATTATTCATTTAACAAATATTTTCTGGCACCAGCCCTGAGCTGGACACCAGGGGAAATGGAATGGATCTGACTGGATGCTGGTTTCCTAGCTTAGAATCTATGGGGGCAACAGCACGGGGGACGGCGTGGAGTGGGAGAGGTAAAGGGGTCTGCGAAGGGATCAGGACACAAACGACAACAGCCAAGCCTAATGAGAAGGTCCCATCGATAGAAAAGGACATCACGCTTGGTAGAGCGGGGCTGGCAAAAGTGAGTGAAACCCTCCCCGAGATGGATTGACAGAAAAGCCGCAACAACGACTTCAAACATACGAAGATCACGAAGCTAGTGCAGGACCGGGTCGCGTTTCATTCCATCATATGTAAGAATATATAACGGAGCCAACTTAATGGCAACTAACAGGAGGCTTCCCGCAGAAAGTGGGCCCCGAAGGTGAGTGCGAGGTCGGAGGGAAGGGATTCTAGGCACAGGAACTGTGTGAGCAAAGGCATGTCCTGCGGAACTGGCACAGATCCTGTGGAGTTTTAGGAAACAAAAAGGGCAGGACCACCAGACTTGCCAGCTTCCAAGCCCTTGCCATGCAGTCTGCTCGGCCACTCGCGTGTCCCATTTCCACTGGCCCAAATCCCAGCTCTCCAGACTCAGAACCAGAGATCTTTACTGTCAGGCCGGTGCCATCATTTTACAGATGGGGACCCACGCCCAGGGGAGGAGAGAGAGGTACCCAGGGCTGCTCATTCCATCCACTGAGTCCATAACTGTACACTTCTCAGGGAACCCCCCCGTGTCTGGCTCTAGGGACATCAAGGAAGTCAGAGCACTAGTGGCACAGAGCGAGGGGTGGGGCCCAAAGCAGGGTCCAGATCCCCCAGCTCCTCCTCCAGGCTCTTCCCATAGGCAGCCATCCGAGGCCTCCTTCCTGCTGCCTCTTCTAAGGAGGCTTTCCAGGTTCCCTGCCAGGCCTCTCATTCAGTCATTTCTTCCCACATTTATTTATTGAGCATCTCCTATCTGCCACGCACATCCTAGGCTCCAGAAATACTGCTGTGCACGTCATAGAGCCTCGCTCATCGGGGCTGAGGTGGCAGGTGGGGGCGGAGAGGGTCAGAAGTAGATCTCCAGGCCTTTCTACTGAGGTCCCTCTGGGTGGACTCGAACCTCCAATCTTCCGGTTAGCAGCCAAGCACTCAACCATTTGTGCCAGTCACCCAGGGACGCCATAAACAGAATGCACAGCTATACAGTGGAATGTCAGAACAGTAAACGCCATGCTGGGAGGAGTGATAAAGTAGAGGGGAGGGTTAGGGAGGGCTCTTTGAGGAGGTGATACCTGGGCCTAAAGGCGAGGAAGCAAGTTATGCAAGGATCAGGAGAGTATTCCAGATGGAGGGAACCAGAGAACAAAGGCCTGGAGGTGGACAGTGCTTGTGTGTTTGAGGAATGGCAGACTCGTGTCCTGCAAAGGATGATGCTAAAGACTTAGCGAGTTGGACCCCCCCATCCCATCTAGCCCAGTTTTTGAAAATGAGCTGCGGGGTGAGGTTTCTGGAGGCCCCCAGCTGCTTCTTCCCGGGTCTTTCTCTCTCGGCAGAGGCCAGCACCTGGATGGATACCCAGTGGAATCACACTCCCCCAGCCCCCTCGTATCTAATCAACACTCAGGTCGCCAAGATTGGTAGAGATCACCGATGTACAACTGGGGAAACTGAAGCTCAGAGCCTTTTCAGCTCCCTGCACTGTGGGTTGGGGGATCTGTGTCCGCAGCGCTGTGCCAGGCGCAGAGGAGTCAGCGGGGGACGGTGAGGGTTCTGCTTTGTCACCGTGCCCCCCAGGAGACCTCCTTGTGGGGAGGGTGACCTCTTTCCGGGTTCTGCGGAGGAAGTTTCCAGAAAGGACCGGCAGTTCTCCATCACCGACTTGGTGGAGAAGGGGGTGGCAGCGCGGAGGGTGGGCGACAAGGTAAACCTGGCGCGGGACGGCGGCGGGGGTGTGGCCTCCAGAGGCGGGGTCTCGCGGCGGGGGCTCGGGGCGGAGGTCGGCCTCGAGGAGGGCCGTGGCTGCGGGGGCGGAGGGCCGGAACGCGGGCAGACAGCGGGCGAAGGCCGAGGCGAGATGCGCTCAGCCGTTGGAGGAAAGGCGTGGCGGACGGTGGGGGTCGCCGGGGGCGGGCCGCTGGAAGTGGGCGGGGCTGGGGCCCAGAGCGCCCTGAGACTGCGTTTCCGGGTCTCTCCCCTCGTGGAGGATTGGCCGGCGGGCGGGAAGGGGCGGGGCCGGCGTGGTCTAGGGGCGGGAAGAGGCGGGGCAGGCCGGCCGGGAGCGGAGCCCAGAGGCGGGGCCTGGAGGGCCGGGGGCGGGCCCTGACTGTACGGAGGCGGTTCAGGGGCGGGGCCTCCTGGCGGTCTGGGGCAGTCTGGCCGTTCGGGGGCGGGCCCTGACTGTACAGAAGAGGGCCGGGGAGGGGCCTGGCGGGCGGGGCGAGGCCTGGCCGTTCGGGGGTGGGGCGGCGGTCTGGGGCGGGGCCTGGAGATCTGGGGCCGCCTAGGGGCGGGGCCTGGCCTTCGGGGGCGGGCCCCGACTGTACAGAAAAGGTCCGGGGGCGGGGCCTCCTGGCGGTCCGGGACAGAGTTGGGGGTCCGGGGGCGGGGCCTGGAGATCTGGGGCCGCCTAGGGGCGGGACCGCGGACTGGGGCGGGGCCTGGCGGGCGGGCGGGGCGGGGCGGGGCCTGGCAGTCCGGAGGCGCGCGGGCGGCGGCGGCGCGGAGGTGCGCTCCCTCGGCCGGCTCGGCGGGCGGCGGCGACGCGCACAAAGGCCGATTGTGGCTTCACTGGTGCTCCAGGCAGGCTGCGCCGGGGCGGGGGCGGGGGCGGGGGCGGGGGCGGCGGGGTGCGCCGGGAGCCCCCGCGGGCGCGGCGCGGGCGATGAGCCGGGGCCCGGCATGGCCTCCGCGCGGCCGCCGGGCCGGGCCTGCGCCTCGGCGTCCGCGCCCGCGGGGCTCCGAACCGGGCCGCCCGCCCTCGCCGCCGCTTCCCCCGAGCCTGCGGGCGGCGCCGAGGCGGAGGGGCGCTCGCTGCAGCACATGCTGCGCGCCATAGCCGAGGAGCGCAGCCGTCTCAGCCTGCGCCGCGAGGTCTGCGGCCTCGGTGAGTGGGGCCGGCCGGGCCGGGGACGTGGGGTCTGCGGCTTTGGTGACTGGGGCCGGGTGGGGACGTGGGGTCTGCGGCCTCGGTGAGTGGGGCCGTGCCAGCCGGGGACCTGGGATCTGCGGCCTCGGTGAGTGGGGCCGGGTGGGGACCTGGGGTCTGCGGCCTCGGTGAGTGGGGCTGGGCCTTGTGGGGACCTGGGGTCTGCGGCTTCTGTGAGTGGGGCCGGCCGGGGACGTGGGGTCTGCGGCTTCCGTGACTGGGGCCGGGTGGGGACCTGGGGTCTGCGGCTTCTGTGAGTGGGGCCGGCCGGGGACGTGGGGTCTGCGGCTTCAGTGAGTGGGGCTGGGTGGGAACCTGGGGTCTGTGGCCTTGGTAAGTGGATCGGGCTGGGCAGGGATTTGGGGTTTGCAGTCTCTGTGAGTGGGTCGGGCCGGGGAGGATCTGGGGTTTGCAGCCTCGGTGAGTGGGGCCGGGCCGTGATCCCAGTTCGGTGGGTCTGCGAGCCTCTCCTGGAGGGTGCGTGCCGCCGTGGGCCATGCGTGTCTCTGTGTTGTCCCTCCATGTGTGTCTATCTCTGTGCATGTCTCTGTGTGTCCATCTGTTTGTGTATCTGAGTCTCACCATGTCTGCGTGTCCCCCTCAGATACCCTCGGGTGCCGGTGTGTCCAGGTCTCCCACTGTCTGGGTCCTGCACGCAGCGTCCGGGTGTCTCTGCTTCCCAGGTCCTTAGCTGTCCTCCTCTGGCTGTGCGTCTGGTGCCTCTCTGGGTTTCTGTTCCATCTCCCTCCCTTCCTCCCTGAGGGTCTCAGTTCCCCTTCTGCTCCAGGAAGCCATGCAGGCGAAGTTGGCACAGATTCCAGGAGACCCTTAGCTTGACAGGGCAGGGCCAGCTTCCAAGGCTCCGAGCCAGCCTTCATACCCCAGCCACTGTCCCTGGCTCACACGGAGCCTGTGTCTCCGGTGCGGAAGCCTTTGTCCTCTGGAACCTCTCTGCACCTACTGCCCTCCTGTCCATTAACTAAAGGGGACCTGTTGGGCCATGCCCCCTGAGCCCCCCTCCCCTTCTGGCGGGAGCAGGGCCTGCTGCTCTCCTGGGGGGATTCCCCTCTAAGGAGGCTCCAAGTCACAAATGGAGGGTGGGGTGGGATAGAGATGCCTGTATTGTTTAAAGGGCTTGGCTGCAGGTGTGGGTGGGTTTCCAGCTTGGCTGGGTGTGAGGTAATGGATACTGAAGGATCGTGCCCAGACTGATGTGTGGAGGAGCCCCCTCCCGCAGCCCCGGTTCTCGTCATTTTCTCCATGAAAAGAACCCTCCCTTCTCCGTGCTGGGAATGACTTCATACCACATTGTCAGCCACCACCACCCGAGCGTTGCTGACTTGTGAACGCCAACCTTTAAGATTCCACCAGTCTCCCTTCATTCCTCTGTTGGGGAAATGGAGTGTCAAAGAGTGGGCCTCTCTCTCCTGAGATCACCCAGCAGCTGGGGTATGAAGCCCCAGGCTTTCCGGGCCCTTCAGCAGGCCCCGCCCTGGACATGGGGTGAGGAGAGGACATACATTTGAATGCTCCTTTTTGTGGGAGGTGGGTTTAGCACAGGACACTTTCCCTTGGTGAGCAGGTCCCAGCCCAGCCTGCGCTGGGGCGGGAGCTTTCCTGAGGGGGAGGTCAGAGGTGTTTACGAAGTGGGCATAGATGAGGACATTGGTTTCTTTGGTCTCTTCTAAAAAGGCGTCAAGACTTAGTTTTGAGCAGAAATTAGAGAATCCTTATAAATTCTTTCAGCAGACATTCATTAAGCACCTATTGTGTGCCAGGCTGCCTGCCAGTATGGCAGGCCCACCTGTCACCTGGCACAGAATGGCTGAAATGGGAGGGGTCTGAGGGACCATCTGCTCCAGGCCCCTCAGCCCCGTGTGCTCGGCTTCTCCAGGCTGCCGGCTTCGCTTCCCAGGTAACCCGTGCCTCTGCCAGCCTTGACAGCCAGCAACTTCTCACTCCTGCCCCCGTGGAGCCCACAGGGCCTTCCCCTCAGAACAGCTGTAGCAGCTAGCACTCGTAGACAGCCAGGTACCTCTGGCCTGCTCTTGTCAATACGAATGTTATCTCCATTTCACCTGATGAGCAGCCTGAGGTTCAGAGCTGCAAGTGACTCGTGTAGGGACACCCAGTGGGGATGGCCCCTGGTCAGTCTGACGCCAAGCCAGCCTTCCCCTTCCACCCCTGAGTATGCATCTCTCCCCGGCCAGGCCTTGCTGTGCCCAGGCTCTGCCTTGGGGAAGAGAGCCTCCCCATAGTAGTGGGCCAAGAGCAGAGCCTGATGGTCTCATGGGACACCTGCAGGCTCATTCATGCCATCCCCTGGTATCTCCTGCCCTGACCCCGGTCCTTCCCCAACTAAGTACCTTTGGTGCTTGGAAGCGCTAAGCTCTTAAGCTTGCCGTTTTCTCTGCTTGGGAAGCCACCCCCTACTCCTCCTCCCCACAAGCAGCTAGCTACAAGCTTTCTTTCAAGTCTATGCTCAAATGTCACCGCCTCTGCCGCCTCCGTGAGAAGCCGTCCTTCCCTCCCCCAGGCCGACTTTCCTGTTCTGCTTCCTAGGGACATGTCCATTATGGCAGTTGTGGCATTGTCATCGTCTGTGGGGCTGTCTCCACATTAACATGTGAGCTTCCTGAGGACATGTCCAGGCTGAGGTTTCTCAGTGCCTAGCCCAGGCTGTGTACAGAGCAGATGCCTGGCAAACATTTAGCAAATGGATGAAAAGATTAATTTCTGGACTGGCCAATGGATGGTGTTGACAGCCAAGGATATTGGAAATTAAATTCTCAGAAGCGCTTGGTTGCCTTCGCCTTCATTTTTCAGATGAGAAATTTGATGCTTGGAGAAGCTTAGCAGGGACTTAATGCCCAGACTAGATTTGGGGACCACAGGTTGGCCCAAGCCCCCGAAGAGAACTCCAGCCCCAAAGCACTGCTAGAGCCAGTGGGCCACTGAACCCTCTCGGCCCTGCGAGATCAGGGTTACGCGCCATCATTTCCACTTCACAGGTGCGACACCTGAGGTTCATGTACCTGTTACATTTGTGAACTAATTCAAATTCCCAGATTTTTTTGTTTAATTAAAGCTTAGGTCACTCAGAGCGTGCCATCCTTTCTCAGGCTGTTCTGAAGGTATAAAAGGAGCCTCCAGGCGCTCTTTGGAAACTCTGTGGGGCAGTTCTACTCTGTCCTTTGGGGTTGCTATGAGTCGGAAATGACTTGACAGCACTAAAAAAAAAAAAAAGCTCTGGGTTTTTTTTTTTTTTTTTTGGTTCTGGTGGAGAAGCTTGACTTTGGACAAGCCGTTTGTCATCTCTGAGTCACAGGGTCTGTATGAGTTTGAGAAACTGTGGCCCTGCCCACACAGGGGGTGTTGCTGGACTCTCATGATGAAAGACCCAGTGTATGGGTGGGTGGGGGCAGATGGAAGAGAAGCCAGGTGCCCAGGTGAGCAAATCAGTCCAATCCAGTTCTGACACTACCTGTACAGGTAACACTTCCTGCCCTGACGCTGACCACCAGAGTGAGGACAGAGCCCCCAATCCTCCAGACTGCCAAAGCTGCCCAAGACCTCAGATGCCAGTCTCAAGCTTGGGGGTCCCCATGACACCTTCACTTCTGACCTGCTGGCTCCAAATCTGAGGGCTCACTTTACCCACTCAGGATACCAGCTATAAGCTGAGGCTCCCAGGCCCCCGCTCTCTTCTGACCTGGTGGCTCCCACCACTTGATCGGGTTCAGTAATTCCCTAGAATAACTCACAGAACTCAGGGAAGTGGTATACTTAGGAGTACAATCTTATTACAGCAAACAGGATACAAATGAAGAGACTCATAGACCGGGGGTGTTTCCAACGTGGAGCTTTCGTGTCCAAAGGACAGGCCACCCTTGCCATGCTTAGGTGTGTGTCACCAACCAGAAACCTCATGGAGCTTCGTTGTGCAGAGTTTTTATATCGAGTTCCCATTACATAGGCCTGACTGAATCACTGCCCACACGGTTGAGCCGTCTTCTCCCCTGAGATGGGGCTGATATCTCTTGGTCTTTCTGGGCTGGCCAGCCCCCATCGGGAGTCCCCTCATTAGCATCACCTATTGGTGAGGTGTGGTCTGGGACCCTCAGGGGTAACAAAGACTCCAACCCCTGGGGAAATTCCAAGGTTCTAGGGGTAATCTCTCAGGAGCAGAGGACAAAGACCAAATTCTTTGAGGAAGGTTAATTGAAAACCCAACAGCGGGTGACTGTTAACTGAAGTAAAATCCGACTGGGAGCTGCCATTGCGGTGGCCACCCCTGGCAGGACTTTGGTGTTTCATCCACAGGAAACTGTGATTCCAGGTAACCTGTGAAGTATGCCGGCTGTCTGCAGTAGCTTCTTTGGGGTTTCAGGGCCACTGAGGTAGAAAGAACTGGGCAGCCAGGGCCCACATGTTGTGAGGTGCAGACATCTGGAGTGAAGGTAGAAAAGCGTGACCCTTCCTCCCAGGCTTGGGCCTTCTCGTGGGCCCTGGATGTCAGCCCAGACATGCTGTAGGGTAGGGTCCTTTGACAGGGCGGCACATGGCGATTTGGACGTGGTCTACCCAGCCTGGGTGTGAGGCACGTTGATGGCAGGGCCTGCACCATGGTGGTGCTTGTTTGCTAGACCCTACCTTGGGGAGCATTTTGAAGAGCTTTCCACACGTAGCCAGCCTCTTTTAGGTGGCCTCGGGGATTCTCCCTCTGTCTGGGGTGCTGTGGGGAGGTGTGTGTTACATTCATTAATTCCTTCTATCCTTGAGATGATAATCCCACAAGGTAGGCATCAGTTATACTCGTTTCCTGGTCCTGAGGAGGAAACGGAGGCTTAGAGCGAAGTAACATGCCGACATCACACAGCTGGGAGGAGCAGAGTCTATGAGGCCAAGTTGTTAACTGGCTGTGCACGGGGACCAAGCTGACCTGTCCTTGAGGTGCCAGGAGCCTGGCGGGTCCCAGGTGTGCATGGCTGCCTGGCACAGGTGGCTGTAGAGGTGTGAACATGCAGCCAGAGGGGCATAGAGAAGGGAGCCAGGGAGGTGTGTGGGGGGCGTGAGGCTGGGCAGGATCTGCCCAGGTGAAGGAGGAGGGGGACAGCAAGGGGCTTACGTGGCTTGAGTGCAGTTGTGGAAGTCGAGGCTGGGGTGGCCAGAGGGCCCAAGTGTGACACTGCCTGGCTAGGCAGGGGTGCCTTGCAGGTGTGTGACTTGTCAAGTGACCGTCATTGGAGAGGGACTTGGCACAAAGGACTCTGCCTGGCCGCCGTGGCTCACAGCACTGCGCACGCACAGTTCACTTAGTCCTGCCTTCCACATCGCTAGGTTCTGTTAGTCCCCCACTTTGCAGCTGAGCTTCACAGGGGCAGGTGGCTCACCCAGGTGGTGGAGCTGGGAGGTGGCTGAGCTGGGATTCCAGGTGAGGCCTGTCAGATGCAAATGGCCATCCCGGAGGGAGTACTTGAATGAATGAGAAGGAGTGAGGGGAACGTGTCCTTTGTGCTGAGCAATGACTGTGTGCCAGGTGCTGGGTGCCACCCTGTCACATGGGAGGAGGCCTGTGGACCCTTGCCAGGGCTTGCACCGTTTTGCAAGGCCCAGCATTTCTTGGGTGTAAGTAGGTGGCGGGGTGGGGAGGGCTTTAGTGGGAGGTGGGAATGGGAGGGAAGGCTGGGCCCTTGGCTGAATGCATCACCCCTCGGGGCTCTGCATACTCTTCTGTAAAATGGGGACAGCAAACCCTCTCAGTTACTGGTTTTGTGTAAGAGAAGTTCTGGCACAGCTTCATGGGCTGTTGTGTGAAGGGAATGAATGATACATGCGTGAGGCCTGGGAGGGGCCGGCTTCCCGGGACAGAGCAGGGCTTAGCCCATGCTGCTGCTGTGTTGGTATTTACTGTGAAGGACCCGAAACACCAGGCCCAGTGCCCGACACGTGGAACTGTAATTATACTCGTGTCCCAGAGTTCAGACTGCTTTGCAGTCACCCGGGATGGTTTCCTGGGTTCCCCGGGTTCCCTGGGGACCTGCGCGGTCCCTCGACCTTCAGGCAGTCAGAGCTGTTCGGGGCCAGTGTGGGCAGGAGGAAGTGTGACTGTTTGGAGTGGTGACAGTGGTACTTTCGGTTCCTGGGCCTATTTTGAAGGACTGCGGGTTCCGGCCTCCTCCACTTCCGTGGCTGGAGCTGCCAGAGGCTAGCCTGGCTGTGCTGTGGTTTTCCCAAGGTGGGACTCGCATCTTTGTTGAGCAGTCGGAGGAGTTTGGATCTCAGGCTTTAAAGACAGCGAGGTCTCAGCTGTAGAATCGGCTCAGCAGAGTGAGGGGCAGTCAGCTGGGCTTGCCTCTAGCCCGAGCAAGAGTAACTTCGGGGGAGTCATTCCCCCCCCACCCCAGCTGTCACCCTTCGGCAACGGGTTAGATCGCTTGGACCGCCCTGAGTTGAGCTTCTGGCCTTATTTATAAAGAAGCCCCGGTGACACAGTAGTTAAGCACTCAGCTGCTAACTGAAAGGTTGGCAATTCAAACCAACGAGTGCCTTCCTGGGAGAAAGACCTAGTGATCTGCTCCCGTAAAGATTACAGCCTGGTGTAATGGTCAGTGGCTGTCGGGGCAGCTTGCTCTTGGACTGCACTTCATTGTCAAGAAAGGGGCTCCAGAAGGTTCTCCAACAAGACTTCTTAGCCGCCATAACCAAGGATGGATATAATGTCAGGTGAGTGGACATAACTCCTTTAGAGCAGACGAAATGAACTTTCAATACCCATGCATTGGTTCAAGACTTGAAAACTCAGCGATTTGATAAAGCACAAGCAGAAACAATTTTATCAGCCTTACAGTTTATTGAATGTCAGCCTGGATGTTTTCTATAAGGAAATGGTCTCTCTAGCTCAGCAGGTTTCCTATAAGGTAATTAAGGAGCCCTGGTGACACAGCGGTTAAGTGCTTGGCTGCTAACTGAAAGGATCGGATAAAGTGCGAAGAATGCATGAAGGACAGGGCTGCGGCTCAGGGCCATCCAACAAACAAGCCACGTCCTTGATTACTTCAGAAAAGGTCATCCTTGCAAAAGAGTAAGAAGGTAGCCAAAATCTCAGAGAACGAACAAGTTTACAAGGCTGATAGCCTACATGGAGCCACAACCTCAGCTACACAGAGACCAGAAGAACTAGATGGTGCCCAGCTACCACTACTGACCTTTCTGACCAGGGTCACAATAGATGGTCCTGGATAGAATGGGAGAAAAATGCAGAACAAAACTCAAATTCTTTTAAAAAAAGACAGAGTAACTGGACCAGCTGAGACCAGAGGACTCTCTGAGACTATTGCCCTGAGACACTTTTTAAAACTTGAACCAAAACTATTGCCTGAGATCACTTTTTAGCAGAAAGGCAGAGTGACACACAAAATAAAGGATGTTACCCATTAGATTGGTACCGTACTAAAAAACCATCTGTAGGAGACCAAAAGATCAGTTTTTAATCCATAGCAAAGACAAGGGGGCAGGGAAACTAGAGTTCGGGAAAGGAAACAACCAGAACACAATTAAAGAGGATGTTGACACAGTATGAAAAATGTAACTAATGTCGTTGATCAATTTATGTGGAGATTGTCGAATGGAAACCTAACTTGCTGTGTAAACTTTTATAAAAACACAATAAAAATATTAAAAACAAACAAAGATTACAGCCTAGACAATGCTATGGGGCAGTTCTACTCTGTAGCAC
This sequence comes from Elephas maximus indicus, assembly GCF_024166365.1. Taxonomy (NCBI): domain Eukaryota; kingdom Metazoa; phylum Chordata; class Mammalia; order Proboscidea; family Elephantidae; genus Elephas; species Elephas maximus. The sequence goes on along the minus strand of NC_064822.1, from coordinate 189,841,885 downwards.
ATGGGGTCGCTAGGGGTCGGAACCGACTCGAAGGCAACAACTCCAGCTCCATCACTGAGCCAGGCAGGGCCTCTCAGCGTGAGCTGAGCCATGAGGCTGCTGGAGCCCAGAGCAGGACACTTGTGAAAAAATCATCCAGAAAACCAAATAGATTTCTTTTTCCTATTAAAAAGTGTTACGTCCACATTGTAGAAAACTGGAAAATATAGGGAAAGAGGGAAAAAATGACTCATGGTCCCCACTATCAGAGACACACTGTTAATTTTGCCAAGTATTGTCTTCCAATCTTTGCCAGGCATTTTTTACGGATACTTGATATTCTATACAGAAAATTTCCTAATCTCGCTTTCTTCACTGAGAATTCCTAAGAGCGTTTCCACGTTGCTCAAACTCTAAATGTTATCTAAATGACTACGTGACGCTGAGCAGAGGTGCAGTAATTGACTGGATGGTGGCGTCTCGGTGAGAGCTTCGCTGGGATCCAGTCTTCCACCGTTACACATAACTGGCAACAAGCCTCCTTACACACGAAGAGGCTTCTGTCTGGATCCTGTCTTTAGGCTGCAGTCTGAGAGACCGTTTCCCCACTCTGCTGTCTGACCACAACGAGCAGGGCCAGGGCCACCATGAGTGGACACTGTGGGTGGTGGGCTGATGCTTAGAACAACAAAAGAAAAACAAACCCATTGGCATCGAGTTGATCCCAACTCAGCAGCCCTGTCGGACAGAGTAGAACTGCCCCGTAGAGTTTCCAAGGCTGTAGTCTTTACGGAAGCAGACGCTACATCTTTCTCCCTTGGAGCAGTTGGTGGGTTCAAACCACCGACCTTTCTGTTTACAGCCGCGTGCTTAACCACGGTACCACCAGAGCTCCGTTGGGCCAATACTTACTAACCTTAAAAAAATAAATAAACCAGTTGCCATCAAGTCAGTTTCAACTCATGACAACCCTTTGTGTGTCAGAGTAGAACTGTGCACGATAGGGGTTCCAGTGGCTGATGTTTTGGAGCTAGATTGTCAGGCCTTTCTTCCGAGGTGCCTCTGGGTGGACTTGAACTTCCAACCTTCTGGTTAGCAGCCGAGCACATAACTGTTTGCAGCCCCAGCAGTTGCTAACCTTAAGGAGAAATTCACACGGATGGTACAGAACAGAAGGAAAGCGTCTGACCACTGCTCTGTCCAGTTACCATGCTGTCCCCCGTTGTAAATGAGCCAGCCTCAGAGGGTACTCTGGGCCAGCTGCCCCATGGCTCTCTGATCGTGTTTTCCCACCCGTGAGTTCTCTTCCTGGAGCTGAGGCTTGCCTCCTAAGGGAGGGCAGCAGAGGACAGAGATCCTGTGAGGCCCGGCCAGCCCCCACCTGCACACTCCCACGGCCAGTGGCTGCGGCTCCTCCCTCCCACTTTGTAAGTAGTATCTCAGTTAGTTCTCATACCATCCCCCCCACTCCCCCAGTAAGGGAGGAACTGTTGTCGTTAGGTGCTGCCTAGTTAATTCTGACTCTTAAACCCAAACCAAACCCATTGCCGTTGAGTCGATTCCAACTCAAAGCAACACTATAGGACAGAGTTGAATTGCCCCATAGGGTTTCCGAGGCTGATTGACACACTGCTGCAACAATCCTTAAACACAATGATTGTGAGGATGGCACAGGACCGGGCAGTGTTTCGTTCTGTTGTAGTAGCGTTGCTATGAGATGGAAGTGACTCGATGGTACCTAACAACAACAGTCTTTATGGAAGCAGATTGCAGGTCTTTTCTCCCTCGGAGCCACTGGGTGGATTTGAACTGCAGACCTTTCATTAGCAGCTAGCACTTAACCATTAACGCCATGAGGGGCCTTTCAGGGAGGTGTTATGACCTTGCCAAGGAAAAGTGGAGCCCCCAAGAGCTAACTGGAGCATCCGGCTGGTCTCATCTATTGGTTTGGGTCTGTACACTTGCTCTCCGGGAAGGCAGTGTGCACCGCCTGTCACCCAAGCCCTGCCAGGGCTGGTGGCTGAGCCAGTCAGCTGATGGGCTGTGGTAGGCTTACCCCGCCCCTTTCTGATGATGTAGAGACCAGCGCAGGTGCCCCCAGGAGGTGGTTGCCAAAGGCTGTTCTGTGACAAAGTGTGGTTTCCCCAATGTGACTGGTAGCTTCCTGCCCCTGGGCCTTTGCACCTGCTGCCTTCCATGCTAGGAGGTAGCTTCCTGCCCCTGGGCCTTTGCACCTGATGCCCTCCATGCTTGGAGGTAGCTTCCTGCCCCTGGGCCTTTGCACCTGATGCCCTCCATGCTTGGAGGTAGCTTCCTGCCCCTGGGCCTTTGCACCTGCTGCCTTCCATGCTAGGAGGTAGCTTCCTGCCCCTGGGCCTTTGCACCTGCTGCCTTCCATGCCTGGAGGTAGCTTTCTGCTGCTGGACCTTTGCACCTGCTGCCCTCCATGCCTGGAGGTAGTTTCCTGCCCCTGGACCTTTGCACCTGCTGCCCTCCATGCCCAGAGCCCTTTTCCCCTGGCCCTCCTGGTTCTGTGGAGCACGTCCAGGGAGGCTGCTGAGCTGGAGTGCATGGCTGTGTCCACGACTGGGGCAGTGACCATCCTCAGCTAGGAGCATATCCATTTCACTTGGTGCCTCAGCCCCAGTGTCCCAGGCCCCCCTCACTCTACCTGCCCTGTGCCCCTCATACAGCACTACTTGGGGGCTCCTTCCCTGCAGAGCATCTGAGGTAAACTCCCAGGTTGTCCCAGGGGTCTCTGTTGTTAACACACTCCCTATGTGATTGGCTGCACTGTCCAGCGTTGGTGACCACTGCTCTGTCTGGTTACTGCCCCACCCCCATTTTATAGATGGAGTCACTGAGGCCCAGAATGGGGAGAGGACTTGCCCTGACAACCCCTCCCTGCCCCCAACCTTCCTGTGCTGAGTGGCCTGGCCTCACTCCCAGATGCCGGTTCCTGAGCCCTCGTGGGCTGACTTGTTATAGATCATATAAGTGGGATCGTGCAGTATTTGTCCTTGGGTGCCTTTCTTATCTCACTCAGTGTACTTTTCTCAGGGTGCATCCGTGTCGTAGCGTGTATCAGCACTTCACTTCTCTTATGGCTGAGTGATACTCCATTTTGCGGGCTTTTCTATAGGGAGGTGTATATGCATATTTTGCCTCGCTTGAATGTTTAGTGAAGACTTGAGAAACCTTACTGGCAAAGTGAAAAGGAGAGAGGCTGAGGTTTTTTGAGGCAGTTTTTAAATTTTTTATTTTTGTTTTGTAGGTGGAGGTGCTATTAATGTAAAAACTCCTTGCATTGGACGTCCTTTGAATCTTGAAAGGTGCTTTTTCACACATGGGACAATACTTAGGGTAGAGAGAGTGAGAAAAGCAGAATGTAGAATGACTTCTCGGGAGTGCATGTTACCTGTACAATGAGACAAGAGCCTGCTTAAAAACCGCACCTTCCTGCAGGCTCCCACTCACCCTGCCAGCGGTCTCAGCAGAATGCGGGGGGAGGGGGACCTCCCCTCCAGTTGACAGGGCTTGAGGCTCCGAGTGGCAGGCAGAGTTGGGTGACCCTGGGCCAGGGCTTCTGCCTTATCACTCTTCCTGTTGCATTGCTTCCAGGGTACCCTTATGGCAACGCCCCCCCCCACACGACCTTGGCACCCATTTAATTCTCACCTCTCTGCAGTTTCTGCCCCCCTAAGAATACGTTGGAGCCCTGGTGGCACAGTGGTTAAGAGCTCCCCTGCTAACCAAAAGGTCAGCAATTCAAATCCACTGGCGGCTCCTTGGAAGCCCTATGAGACAGCTCTACTCTGTCCTATAGGGTCGTCATGAGTCAGAATTGATTCAACAGCAATGGGTTAAGTGTATGTTCAGGAGCTCTGGTGGTGCGATGGTTAAACCCCTCGGCTGCTAACCAAGAAGTCAATGGCTCCAAACCACCAGCTGGTCTGCGGGAGGAAGACCTGGTGACCTGCTCTCATGAAGATTACAGCCTCGGAAACGCTGCGGGGCAGTTCCCCCTTCCTGTAGGGTTGCTACGAGTTGGAATCAACTCAAAGGCACCCAGCAACAACAGTAAGTGTATGTTAGAGGAGCCCTGGTGGTGCAATGGTTAAGCACTGGGCTGCTAACCAAAAGGCTGGCAATTTGAACCCCAGTGGATCCGCTGGAGAAAGACCTGGCGATCTGCTTCTGTAAAGATGACAGCCCAGGAAACCCTGTGGGTCAGTTCTGCTCCATTGCATGGGGTCACTCTGAGTCGGAATCGCCCTGATGGCACCTGACAACAATAGAGCATACGTCTGTGTGTTTGTAGCTACTGTTGGCCCATTTGTGTGGTTATGTCCATTGGGCACCTCAGAGGTACTGGGGTGCCGGGCTGAACGAAGCTTGGTCCTGCCTCCCGAAGCTTAGAGCTTGCTGGGGAGACAGTGGGGAAGGTCAGGAGAGGTGATCTTTTGTGCCTATGGCCCCACTGCCCCTGTGTCCTATCCACACCCGTCACTGGGACCAGCCCAACTCTCCATGCCAGCTGCCTTCCAGTCATTTGTCTACACCTGAATGTGTCCAGGACCTTCAGGCCCAGGCTGGTCAGGACTGGACCCACTGCTCCCCCTCCTGCCTGTCCTGCCCCCGGACACAGCTGTCCAGCACCCAGATACCTCAGCTGAAGCCAGGCGTTACCCTCCCCTGAAAACCACGTCTGTAGGCACTACATGCTTTCCAGTCGTGACCAGGCTCTGTCCTGTCCTGAGCCGTCTCTTGTTTCCCCGTCCCCACCTGTCCAGAGTTCAGGCCTCATATGAGTCACGCCTGCCTGGTCCTTTGCCCTCCCGTCCATCCACCGAGAGCAACTGCTCTTGAACCGTGTCCTGCCCTTGCTGCTTACACCATTAAGACATCCGACTGAATGTGGAAATTATAGAACAATATAGTTAATAACATACGCAGTTAAAATTTTGCTGAAGATCATTCAAAAACGGCTGCAGCAGTGTATCAACAGGGAACTGCCAGAAATTCAGGCCGGTTTCAGAAGAGGACGTGGAACCAGGGATATCACTGCTGATGTCAAATGGATCCTGGCTGAAAGTAGAGAATGCCAGAAGGATGTTTACCGGTGTTTGATTATGCAAAGGCATTCGACTGTGTGGGTCATAACAAACTATGGATAACATTGCGAAGAATGGGAATTCCAGAACACTTAATTGTGTTCATGAGGAACCTTTACATAGATCAAGAGGCAGTTGTTCGGACAGGACAAGGGGATACTGATTGGTTTAAAATGAGGAAACGTGTGCGTAAGGGTTGTATTCTTTCACCGTACCTATTCAATCTGTATGCTGAGCAAATAATCCGAGAAGCTGGACTATACGAAGAACAGGCATCAGGGTTGGAGGAAGACTCATTAACAATCTGCGTTATGCAGATGATACAACCTTGCTTGCTGAAAGTGAAGAGGACTTGAAGCACTTACTAATGAAGATCAAAGACCACAGCCTTCAGCATGGATTGCACCTCAACATAAAACAGAAATCCTCCCAACTGGACCATGGAGCAACATCATGATAAACAGAGAAAAGGTTGAAGTTGTCAAGGATTTCATTTTACTTGGATCCACAATCAACAGCCATGGAAGCAGCAGTCAAGAAATCAAAAGACACATTGCCTTGGGTAAATCTGCTGCAAAGGACCTCTTTAAAGTGTTGAAGAGCAAAGATGTCACTTTGAAGACTAAGGTGCGCCTGACCCAAGCCATAGTATTTTCAATCCCATCATATGCATGTGAAAGCTGGACAGCGAATAAGGAAGACCGAAGGAGAATTGATGCCTCTGAATGGTGGTGTTGGCGAAGAATATTGAATCCACCATGGACTGCCAGAAGAACGAATAAATCTGTCTTGGAAGAAGTACAACCAGAATGCTCCTTAGAAACAAGGATGGCGAGACTGCGTCTTACATACTTTGGACATGTTGTCAGGAGGGATCAGTCTCTGGAGAAGGACATCATGCTTGGCAAAGTATGGGGTCAGCAGAAAAGAGGAAGACCCTCAATGAGGTGGATTGACACAGTGGCTGCAACAATGGGCTCAAGCATAGCAACGATTGTGAGGATGGTGCAGGACTGGGCAATGTTTCGTTCCGTTGTGCACAGGGTCGCTATGAGTCGGAACCGACTTGACGGCACCTAACAACAACAACAATACCCACAAGGCAACAAGGCCAAGCTTCTTGGTCAAGATCCTTTCTGACCCGGCCCCGATGACCACCCGCGCCCCAGCAGGCTACTCTGTGGGGTCCCAAGGTACCAGGACACTCCCCCCTCCACCCCTTTGCTCCTCCTGCTCCGCTGCTACAGCTGCCCTCCCCACCCCTCTGCCTGGAGGGCCCCTTCTCAGCCCTCAGCTTAGGGCTGCCGTCTCCTTTTCCTGGTCCCCGTGTTCCTCATGGCACCGCTGGTCCTGTGGTGCTGCACCGCCTTCTCAGCGTGGGACTTCCTCCCTCACGCTCAGCTGAGCTGCCCACAGGGGCGGGACTGCCGGTGCCATGGGGACAGGCAGGAGGTGACAGTGTTTCCCAAGTGAAGAGGCGGTCATCGCTCAGGGTAAAGTGGTCCTTGGGCGGGGCACTCACCAATGAGGGACCCCCGGAGCACATACAGAGCCAGAGGAGGGCAGAGAAGGCTCAGAAGGCCGTTGCTGCCACTCTCTGGGCCTCAGTTTCTCTCGGCAACACAGGACAGACTACCCTCCGCCTCACTGGGGCATCTGAGATGGTCAGTGTGTAAGGGGTCAGAGCCCTCGGCCAGGATCTTGGCCAAGGAAGTGATCTTGGCAGGGCCCTCCCCCTTTGACCCCCTGTTTCCTCTTCTGGAAAATGGAGAGAAGGCTGACTGAGGACACATTCCTGCCTGTCTGCACTCTCAACTGCTGAGCCCCGAGCCACTTGTGAAAGGGCTTGACAGCCAGGGCCGGTCTCCCGCCCCCCGAGGAGGTCACTGCTCTATGTAGGCATCAGTCCAGGGACACATAAATGAGTGAAAAAGACAAAGATGAAGGCTCAGGTGCTCCCCTCCCCGTAAACCCCCAAAACGGGAAGGAGGAACCCTGCCCTTCTGCCCCCCGGAGCCATGACTTCACATTCAGGGCCGTAGCTCTCCGGCACGCTAAGCCACCCAGCTGTCTGCAGGAGGCAGCAGGCCCCTACTGGTCCCTGGGGCATCTGCGATGGCTGGCGCTGCCTCAGGATCCCCTGGCAGGTGGGGGCTGGGGAGCCCCTGAGTCCTGGCCCGAGATGGCAGCGGCCCCGCCTACAGTGGTGATCACAGCTGTAGCTCAGCCCCCTGGAGCTGTCTCCCGGCAGTGAAGCTCTGCGCCAGCTGAGGCGGGGCTGCGGGCCCCTGATGAGGTCATCGCTGCTCAGCTGCTTCGACAGACAGCTCTGCATCCATCCGGCAGCCTCCCCTGCAAGTCCGGAGACGCCCGCTCTCCCGGGGGAGGGCTGGAAGCCACACCACTGCCACCTTTGCCCTCTCGAGTTCTGCTGGCAGCCCTGGGAGGTCCCCACACCATCGCTGCTGGCAGGTGACCGCTGCAGAGGTGCAGGCACTGCTCAGGGGCCCCTAGCAGTCAGCCCTGGGCCGTCTCCTCAGGTGCACGCATCTCCACCTCTTCTAGGGCAGGCCTTTGACCCTTGGTTCTTGGTGGCTCCGCCCTGGTCTAGTGTATGAGGAGTGGCCCCTGGTTTTCACAGTGACAGTAAAGAGGGATATGAAAGGGAAGAGGGTCATGGGAGCAGAACATTCTGAGGGGGAAGTCACAAAACAGAGGACATGGAACTGAGTGAGAGAACGGAGGCCGCAGGTCTGAGGACACAAGAGCAGGGGCCGCCTGGGATGGGCTGGGTGTGCGGTGGGTTTGTCTAGTCTCCAGAGGGAATAGGCTAGATGGCTTGAAGGTAGAACGACTGAAGGGCTCAGTTGTCCACTGCATCTGCCCAGGGCCCATAAGTGCCCTTGAACCCTCGTTTTGTGTAGCGTGCAGGCAGCTCTGTGTCTTGGCGCTGAGAGCCTGTGGGGAGCCGGGTGCTGGGATGCAGCAGGGAAGGAGGCAGGCACGGTCCCCTGGCCACGGGCTCGCAGCTGTGTGCCTGCGTCCCCACCCAGAGCCTGGCTCACTGAGCGAAGCGTGAAGAAGTGGATGAGTGAACCCACATGGTCTGAGTACCTCTTACTGGGTGTTAGTCTCTACCTTGATAAAATCTGCCCCCCGTCTGTCAGTTTGTCCTACTGCGGTGGCTTCTGTGTTGCTGTGATGCCGGAAGCTGTGCTGCCGGTATTTCAGTTACCAGCAGGGTCACCCATGGTGGACAGGTTTCAGCTAACTTCCAGACTAAGATGGCCTAAGAAAAAAGGTCTGGCGACCTGCTTCCAAAAATCAGCCAGTGAAAACCCTATGGATCACAGCAGAACATTGCCCCATACAGTGCTGGAAGATGAGCCCCGAGGCTAGAAGGCACTCAGAATACACAGCGGCCGCAACAGGCAACTCAAACATGCCAACCAATGTGAAGATGGTGCGGGACCAGCGGCATTTAGTTCTGTTGTACACGGGGTCACCTTGAATCAGAGCCGCTTGATGACAACTAACAACAGTTGAGAAAACGAGGTGGTTGGGCTGGTTGGACTCTGCTCATTCCTTCTAGTGCTGGCCTGGGGCCCTGGGACTCAGTGACTTGCCTTGTGCCATGTCTCACAGTTGGGTGGAGGCAGGAGGTGGTGGGTGAGGGACCGGTCAGTGGCCAGCATGGTCACCCAAGCAGCGAGTGACCAAGGGATCTCAAGCCCAGGCAGTGGAGAGGGCGGGAGGCGTGGAAGCTGGGGTCACCGGGTCACAGCTCACCGCTGGGGCAGGACACCTCATGTGCGTGTCTGGGGAAGTCTGAGCAGTGACTCAGAACACTTACCTTGCAGGAGTATCAGAGAAAAGCAATGTGATCAGGACCCTATGTAGGAGAGGGGAGTTAGGAGCTGGAGCTGCTGGTTTTTCTGGATAATTTTGCTTGGGAAAGATTGAAACTACTTGGAAACTGTTTGTGGGAAGTGAAGTGGCAGGTGGCGTCTGATGGTGGTCCCCGCTGTGACGAGGTGGTTTTCCAGGAAGAGCTGCTTTGGAGGGAGTATCAAGGATCGCTTTTCTGGGCACTGTGATCCAACAGGCCTCTCTGGTAGAAACCCCCATCCCTGAAAGGGACCTTCAGGTCAGGGATTAGGGTTTGTACCCCCTGGGGCCCAACACAGTGCCTGGGACAGAGGGGGAACTTGGAGTGGGTGTTGACAGGTCCTGAACTGTTCCCATTATGAACCTATTGAGTAACCTGACCTTAAGGGCCTCAGTTCCCTCATCTGTAGAATGGGTTATCAGGAAGATCGCAGATGGGACCTGAGGGTTGTAAGATTTTACAGTACTGCACAAATACAAGAATGGGTCGTTCTCTTGCTATGCTGTGGTGTTCCCTGAGGAAGCTGAGAACTTTGGCTCGTTAGTCTCATGTTTATTTGTTCAGAAGTCACTGACCACTTGTTGTATACCCTGCCCTATGGTGGGCACCAGGACACCCTGCCAGCAAGGTGCCACCTGTCTTGGTGGGGAGGAAAACTCACAGGCAGTTATGAGCCGGTATGACAGGCAGGGGCCCAGAGCTAAGAGCATGGCCTTGGAGGCAGGTCTGGCTGCAGTTCTGGCCCTGCCATGTGCCAGCAGCATGACATTGGATGAGTTATGCGATGGCCGAGCCTTCGTTTCCTCATCAGTTAAATGGGGACACAGGATCTTTGTGAGGACCTGATGGGGTGAAGCAGCTCCGGTGGGTGCTCAGTGGTGGCGGGGACCATGTGCTGGGGGGTAGGTGATCAGTGAGTCAGGGAAGGCTTGGTGCAGGGGGTAGGGGGAGGCCCCTGGGTGGTGACAACTGAGCTGAGCCTCACGGGGCGAGTGGGACCGGGGCCAGGATCCCATGCTGGTGTCCGGCAGAGACCTAGGTGAGGGAGTAGAGTGCGCCAGGAGCTGCTACAGGGAGTTTAGTTCCAGGAAGAAGGGCGAGGTGGGAGCACTAGGCGACCACTACAGACCTGGAGGGGTGGTCTGGGCGCTGGGTTGTCTGACCGAGGAGCCAGACTTGGTCCTGAACAGTGCAGGGAACCAGACAAGGATTCAAGGCTGCCTGGTCCTGCCACCCAAGGACTACGGCTCAAGGGCTTCCTGGAGGTGAACACCCAGGCACCTGCCATACCTTAGGTAGCCTTTGGTTAGTCCTCAAGGTGACGCCTTTGCTTTTCAACACTTTAAAGAGGTCTTTGCGGTGGATTTGCCCAGTGCAATGTATCGTTTGATTTTTGACTGCTGCTTCCATGGCTTTTGATTGTGGATCCAAGTAAAATGAAATCCTTGACAACTTCAATCTTTTCTCTGTTTATCATGATGTTGTTTATTGGCCCAGTTGTGAGGATTTTTGTTTTCTTTATCTTGAGGTGCAATCCATACTGAAGGCTGTGGTCTTTGATCTTCATCGGTAAGTAATTCAAGTCCTCGTCACTTTTGCAGGCAAGGTTGTGTCATCTGCATAAGGCAGGTTGTTAATGGGTTTGCAGTTGACTACACAAAGGCATTGGACTGTATGGATCAAAACAAATTATAGATAACATTGTGAATAGTGGGAATTCTAGAACAGTTAATTGTGTTCAGGAGAAACCTGGACATAGACCAAGAGGCAGTTATTCGAACAGAACAAGGGGATACTGCATGGTTTAAAGCTAGGAAAGGTGTGCATCAGGGTTGTATCCTTTCACCATACTTTCTCAATCTGTATGCTGAATGAATAGTCCAAGAAGCTGGACTATATGAAGAAGAAAGGGGCATCAGCTTTGGAGGAAGACTCATTAACAACCTTCTAGGTAGGAAATGGCAAAGTTCCATGGGACCCCAGGCTTCCCTCATGGCCCCAGGAGAGGAGAGGATTGTGGGCCCTGCCCCCACCCCCTCTGTGTTGGGATTGCTCACATGGGCACCCGTCTGATCAGTTCCACTTCCAAGGACCTCCTCAGGGCACCCCGGGCCTCGTGGGCCGCTGCTTTGTCTTCGTGACCCCAGGGATGGTTGTCCAAAGGCGAGAGGCACGGAGAGGCACAAGTGATGAAAGGGCCCATTGAGGGGCCACAGAGGCCTATTCATCCCTCGTGGCTGCCTGGGCGGGGTCAGTCCAGGGGACCTCCTTGGACTCTTCCCAAGAGGCCTGGTTGACCTGCCACCTTTGGGAAGTGGCCAGACTACACAGAGTCTGCTCCTGAGTGACGCGTGCTCAGGAGAACCCCCCGGGCTGGGCATGGTGGCTACTGTCCCTTCTCCCACAGCAGAGATCCCCGTCGGCCTGCTGCCTGCCAGGCCCTTCAGGGTCCTCAGAGAATAGACACAGCCCTCGGCCCAGTGAGGCTAGAGCCTGGGCCCTCTCCAGCTCTGGCTCCCACACAACGTCCTCCCTCCAGGGCCTTAGCCTTTCTCCCACAGCAGGGCCTTGGCACAGGCTGTCCTCTCTGCCTTCAGTGCTGGTCCCTCTGCCTGGCCTCCTTAACTCCTGGTTGGCACGGAGACCTCAGGGGGCCCCATGACGCCCCTGACTCGGTCCAGCATCTGTCCTGGAGATAGCGTTGTGTGCACTCAGAGTGCAGCCAGCCCTCCCGGTGGATGCCCCGGCAGTTACTGTACTTCTGCCATGTTCTTGTTGACAACTTCTGCCTCCCCCTGCAGCCCAGGGGGCAGGAGCTGTGCTGGGTTTGCTCCTTATTGCACACCCAAGACAGACCCTGGCCTGCTAAGGAGCTGGCACTTGGTACACAGTCACCCAAGACAAGTGAAGCCTGGATGAGTGGACTCCAGTGCTGGCTCTTTTTAGCCTCTTCAGGCTTGCTGGACTTGTGAGCTCCTCAGCGAAGTGCTTAGCCCAGGGCCGGGCACACAGTAAGCCCCTGTTACTGGATTATATAGTGTACCTAGAAATACAAGACCAACTGTGTGAAAACTATGAGAAGATTTATAATGAAGAAACCAAGTTTCCTTTCTCTTCCATAGTTTCTCCAGAGGACACTACTGATGGTGTAAATAATAATTGCTAACCTGCCCAGTGCCATCGAGTCGATTCCGACTCACAGCGACCCTACAGGACAGAGTAGAACTGCCTCATAGAGTTTCCGAGGGATGCCTGGTGGATTCGAACTGCCAACCTTTTGGTTAGTGGCCATAGCACTTAACCACTGCACCACCAGGGTTTCTTAATGGCCAACACTGGGCGCTTGATTGGTGCCTAGTTCAAAGGGGTTCAGATGTAACGACTAATTTAAACTCTCACCTACCCCGCGAGGTAAAAACTATCATTACCACCATTTCACAAGTCAGGAAGCAGGCGCCAAGAGGTTTGGGCTTTGCCCTCCCCCAGCCAGCCCCAAGGGAGCGGGATTGGACCCCAGGCAATCAGCCGGGACCCCTCTTCTCTTAGCTTCTGCCCCTGGTCTGTCCTTCCAGGGATGTGTTGAGTGTAACGGGCACATATATAATTTTTGAGCTGTTGATTTTGGTGTGTGTGTGGTAAAAACAACACAACAGTCACCGATTCACTATTTTTAACAAGTACAATGAATGCAGGGACACCAATGACATTAACTATGTCGTGTGACCATCACCAGTATCCATTCACACATTTTCCCATCATTTTATATTGAAAAGCTCTAATACCGTTCCGCTCCTCACTGTTTTCACTTAATTTGTCCAAGGGACCTTTTCTCGGTAAAGATAGAACCCCTTCAATTCTTTTTTTTTTTCTAATTGTGCTTTAGATGAAGGTTTACAGAGCAAATTAGTTTCTCATTAAACAATTGATACACATATTGTTTTGTGACATTGGTTGCCAAGCCCACGATGTGTCAGCGCTCTGCCCTTCTCGACCTTTGGGCTCTCCTTTACCAGCTTTTCTGTCCCTTCTGCCTTCTCGTCCTTGTCCTGGGCTGGTGTGCCCATTTAGTCTCGTTTTGTTTTATGGGCCTGTCTGATCTTTGTCTAAAGCATGAATCTCAGGAGCGACTTCAGCCCTGAGTTAAAAGATTGGCTTGGGGCCATGCTCTCAAGGTTTCTCTAGTCTCTGTCAGACCAATAAGTCTGGTCTTTTTTTGTGAGTTAGAATTTTGTTCTACATTTTTCTACAGCTCTGTCTGGGACCCTCTATTGTGATCCCTGTCAGAGCAGTCGGTGGTGGTGGCCGGGCACCATCTAGTTGTACTGGACTCAGTCTGGTGGAGGCTGTGGTAGTTGTGGCCCATTAGTCCTTTGGACTAATCTTTCCCTTGTGTCTTTGGTTTTCTTCATTCTCCCTTGCTCCAGACAGAGTGAAACCAGTGGAGTATCTCAGATGGCCACTCACAGGCTTTTAAGACTCCAGATGCTACTCACCAAAGTAGAACGTAGCACATTTTCTTTATAAACTATGTTATACCAATCAAGCTAGATGTTCCCTGAGACCATGGTCCTCACAACCCTGAGCCCAGCAATCCAGTCTCTCAGGGAGTTTGGATGTGTGTGTGGTGCTTCCATGACTTTGCCTTGTACAAGTTGTGCTGACTTCCCCAGTATTGTGTACTGTCTTACCACTTATCAAAGTGGTAACCAAAGTTACCACTTATCTATTGTCTATTTAGTGTTTTTCTATCCCTACCCCTCTGCTCCCTCGTAGCCATCAAAGATTGTTTCTTTTTGGTTTAAACCTTTTCATGAGTTTTTACAATAGTGGTCTCATGCAATATTTGTCCTTTTGTGATTGACTTACTTCACTCAGCATAGTGCCCTCCAGATTCATCCATGTTGTGAGATGTTTGGAAGATTCATCATTGTTCTTCATTGTTGTGTAATATTCCATTAGAACCCCTTCAGTTCTTAATAGCTACACAGTATTCCATTCAATGAATGTTTTCTAATCTATTTAGTTACTTCCCTGCTGATAGGATATTTCCAATATTTTGCAAACAGCACTGTGATAATTCCATGGTTTTACATGTGTGGGAGCATGAGTATAGGAGAAAAAATTCAGAAGTGGGATTGTTGGGTCAGAGGTTTGAGCATTTTGGCTTTTATTGCCCATGTCTCTCCATAGCTGTGCTGCCATTCCACAGTGTGTGAAAGCGGCCATTTCTCCACGCCCTCTTCAACCTGGAGTGCTGGCAGGGTTTTTGGTCTTTGCAAATCAGATAGGTGAAAAATAGAATTTAGTAGTTTAATTTTCATTTTTCTTATTGTGTGAGGCTGAACATTGTTCTGTGTTTTAAAAGTTGAGCATCTTTTAGTGTTGAAAGTATCAACAACGTTTCGATTCTGTTTTTGTGCTTTATTCTGCTCCATGGAGGATTATCCCACTCTAGCTGATGATCGTGTACCGTACCGCCTTGCCTGCTTTCATCACTTCATTTCTTTCATGTATTCACTCATTTGGCAAGTATTTACTGAGTGTTTCCTAGGTACCAAACAGGGGTCTAGGAGTAAGTGAATAAATGATCAAAGAGACAAAAATCTGAGACTTCCATGGAGCTGAGGGTCTGGCCCGGCATCTCCGGTAAGACATAGGTAGGTTTTCTAGTAGGACGGGGTTGGCAGACTGTGGCCACAGACCAAATCCGACCAGCCACCTGTTCTTGTAAATAATCTTCATGGGACTACAGCCATGCCCATCTCTTAACATATGGCTGATTTCACAGTTGCAACGGGACCTTATGGCCCACAAGTCCTAAAATACTTAGTGTCTGGATCTTTACAGGAAAAGTTTGCCAACCCATGCAAGTATATTATGTTAAATGGTGGCAAGTGCTGTGGAGAAGAGTAAGGCAGGAACTGAGACGGGGAATGTCAGGGGAGGGTTTGCAGTTTTAAATAGGGTGCTTTGGGAAAGCTTCCTGGAGAAGGTGATATTTGAGTACAGAACCCGGAAGGAGGTAAGGAAGCGAGCCTCATGGCTACTGGTCCAGCAGAGGCAACAAGTGCCAAGGCCCTGGGCCAAAGGGTACATGGTGGGTTCAAGGAATAGCAAGGGTGCTGGTGAGGCTGGAGGGGAGTGGATGCGTGGGAGAGTGCTAGGAGGTGAGGTGGGAGAGCAGAGGGCAGGTGGTCCAGCGTCATGGAGGCTGTGTGGTAACTAGAGCTTTTCCTCTGAGGTGGGAAGCCATTGGAGGCTTTTGAGCAGAGACGGCAAGAACTGGTTCATGTTTTAACAGAGATGTGTTGAGACCAGGTGCTGCTGGACAAATGGGGAAGTGTGGAGAGCAGTTAGGAAGCAGCTCAATAGTTCAGTCAGGAGATGATGGCAGCTTAGTGCACCATAGTTTGTGAGAACCGACTGGATTCTGGTATGTTCGAAGATCAAGCCAGTGAAATGATAGAGACGACAAGTGAGAGAGTTCTGCAGAAAAAAAGCCATAGAAGAAGTGAACAAATCTGTCCAAGAAAATGAGGACTGAGAAGTTTCCGTTTGAGAACAGAATTCCAAATTCTCATGGAATTCAGATTTTCTGGAGCCATGAAGGTTGGATGAAACCCCAAAACTAGTGCTCTTTAAGCCTTAAAACAAAAAATTCCCCTGAGGTCTTCTTTTAACCAAACGGTAATTTAATTAGTAAAGAACATCTTCCTTGAGCATTGCGCTTTTTAAAAGAACTATCTGTATGTGACTTGTCTTAGTCGTCTAGTGCTGCTATCACAGAAATACCACAAGTGGATGGCTTTAACAAAGAGAAATTTATTCTCTCACAGTCAAGTAGGTTACAAGTCTAAATTCAGGGCATCAGTTCCAGGGGAAGGCTTTCTCTCTCTGTCGGCTCTGGAGGGAGGTCCTTGTCCTCAATCTTCCCCTCGTCAAGGAGCTTCTCAGGCGTGGGGACCCCGGGTCCAAAGCGTAACTGTCTTATTAGCCAGTTAGAATAGGACGGACACTCTCTGCGCATGTGAAGGAATGGCGTGGGGTCTAGTAACCACAAGGCCACGTGCACGCTGACTAAGGGGGCTGGGGAGCTTTTTGTTTCCAATGGTGTCGGGGTTGGACTTGGTACCTGGAGCTTTCTGCCCTCAGCCCTCCCATGCCCGTGTTTGAGGGTCCGGGGGGCGGTCAGTTGAAAGATGTGATTTCTTCAATCTGTGCGTGCTTCAGGGTGTAACTTGGGCTAGTTCAGTGGATGGAGCCACTACCTGCTGGGACTTCCTGAAGAATGTTGCTCAAAACAAGCTTGTGGTTAGCAAGACAAAGAGAGGGGGGAAAGAGTGTTGACTGGGGTTTTCAATATGGCTGAGCAGCCTATTTCAAAAGGACGCACTCTGCTCCTGGTGCTGCTTTCTTGGTGGTATGAGGTCCCCAACTCTCTGCTTGGTTCCCTTTCCTTTGATCTCTGGAGAGATAAAAGGTGGTGCAGGCCACACTCCAGGGAAACTCCCTTTACATTGGATCAGGAATGTGACCTGGTAAGGGTGTTACATCCCACCCTAATCCTAACGTAAAATTACAATCACAGAATGGTGGACAACCACAGAACACTGGGAATCATGGCCTAACCAACTTGATACACGTATTTTTGGGGGGACACATGACAGGATCAAATTGACAACAGCAACTTGAAAGGTTAGATGGGAAGCTTAGGGGACAGTGAGCTTATGTTAACGAGGGAGGAGCAACTCAGAAAAGGGGAGTAAGAATGGTTTCGTAACTCAAAGAATGGAATCAGTGTCGCTGAATCATACAGGTAGAAATTGTTGGATTGGTGCAGGTTTTGTTGTATATATTTTCAAAGACAGCAACGACAAAATAAAATAATTAAAAAAAAAAAAAAAGTTTCTGTTTGAGACCTGTATCAGTTTCTTTTTTTTTTTTTTTTTTCAATCAAGTTACTTTTTAATGGCATAACATACAGAATTTTGTAAACAATAATATTTATAAATTTAACTTTAAAATATGTTTGACATACATGCGGATGCAATGTAGCGTATATTTTTTTTTTTTTTTTATAATAATTTTTATTAAGCTTCAAGTGAACGTTTACAAATCCAATCAGTCTGTCACATATAAGTTTACATACATCTCACTCCCTACTCCCACTTACTCTCCCCGTCTTGAGTCAGCCCTTTCAGTCTCTCCTTTCTTGACAATTTTGCCGGCTTCCCTCTCTCTCTATCCTCCCATCCCCCCTCCAGACAAGAGTTGCCAACACAATCTCAAGTGTACACCTGATATAATTAGCTCACTCTTCATCAGCGTCTCTCTCCCACCCGCTGACCAGTCCCTTTCATGTCTGATGAGATGTCTTCAGGGATGGTTCCTGTCCTGTGTCAACAGAAGGTCTGGAGAGCATGACCGCCGGGATTCCTCCAGTCTCAGTCAGACCATTAAGTTTGGTCTTCTTATGAGAATTTGGGGTCTGCATCCCACTGCTCTCCTGCTCCCTCAGGGGTCCTCTGCTGAGCTCCCTGTCAGGGCAGTCATCGATTGTGGCCGGGCACCAACTAGTTCTTCTGGTCTCAGGATGATGTAGGTCTCTGGTTCATGTGGCCCTTTCTGTCTCTTGGGCTCTTAGTTGTCATGTGGGCTTGGTGTTCTTCATTTTCCTTTGCTCCAGGTGGGTTGAGACCAATTGCTGCATCTTAGATGGCTGCTTGTTAACATTTAAGACCCCAGACGCCACATTTCAAAGTGGGATGCAGAATGATTTCATAATAGAATTATTTTGCCAATTGACTTAGAAGTCCCCGCAAACCATGTTCCCCAGACCCCCGCGCTTGCTCCGCTGAGCTTTGAAGCATTCATTTTATCCCGGAAACTTCTTTGCTTTTGGTCCAGTCCAATTGAGCTGACCTTCCATGTATTGAGTGTTGTCTTTCCCTTCACCTAAAGCAGTTCTTATCTACTGATTAATCAATAAAAAAACCCTCTCCCACCCTCCCTCCCTCCCCCCCTCGTAACCACAGAAGTATGTGTTCTTCTCAGGTTTACTATTTCTCAAGATCTTATAATAGTGGTCTTATACAATATTTGTCCTTTTGCCTCTGACTCATTTCGCTCAGCATAATGCCTTCCAGGTTCCTCCATGTTATGAAATGTTTCAGAGATTCGTCACTGTTCTTTATCGATGCGTAGTATTCCATTGTGTGAATATACCACAATTTATTTACCCATTCATCCGTTGATGGACACCTTGGTTGCTTCCAACTTTTTGCTATTGTAAACAGAGCTGCAATAAACATGGGTGTGCATATATCTGTTTGTATGAAGGCTCTTGTATCTCTAGGGTATATTCCGAGGAGTGGGATTTCTGGGTTGTATGGTAGTTCTATTTCTAACTGTTTAAGATAACGCCAGATAGATTTCCAAAGTGGTTGTACCATTTTACATTCCCACCAGCAGTGTATGAGAGTTCCAATCTCTCCGCAGCCTCTCCAACATTTATTATTTTGTGTTTTTTGGATTAATGCCAGCCTTGCTGGTGTGAGATGGAATCTCATCGTAGTTTTAATTTGCATTTCTCTAATGGCTAATGATCGAGAGCATTTTCTCATGTATCTGTTGGCTGCCTGAATATCTTCTTTAGAGAAATGTGTGTTCATATCCTTTGCCCACTTCTTGATTGGGTTGTTTGTCTTTTTGTGGTTGAGTTTTGACAGAATCATGTTGATTTTAGAGATCAGGCGCTGGTCGGAGATGTCATAGCTGAAAATTCTTTCCCAATCTGTAGGTGGTCTTTTTACTCTTTTGGTGAAGTCTTTAGATGAGCATAGGTGTTTGATTTTTAGGAGCTCCCAGTTATCGGGTTTCTCTTCATCATTTTTGGTAATGATTTGTATTCTGTTTATACCTTGTATTAGGGCTCCTAGGGTTGTCCCAATTTTTTCTTCCATGATCTTTATCGTTTTAGTCTTTATGTTTAGGTCTTTGATCCACTTGGAGTTAGTTTTTGTGCATGGTGTGAGGTATGGGTCCTGTTTCATTTTTTTGCAAATGGATATCCAGTTATGCCAGCACCATTTGTTAAAAAGGCTGTCTTTTCCCCAGTTAATTGACACTGGTCCTTTGTCAAATATCAGCTGCTCATACGTGGATGGATCTATGTCTGGGTTCTCAATTCTGTTCCATTGGTCTATGTGTCTGTTGTTGTACCAATACCAGGCTGTTTTGACTACTGTGGCTGTATAATAGGTTCTGAAGTCAGGTAAGGTGAGGCCTCCCACTTTCTTCTTCTTTTTCAGTAGTGCTTTGCTTATCCGGGGCTTCTTTCCCTTCCATATGAAATTGGTGATTTGTTTCTCTATTCCCTTAAAATATGACATTGGAATTTGGATCGGAAGTGCGTTAAATGTATAGATGGCTTTTGGTAGAATAGACATTTTTACTATGTTAAGTCTTCCTATCCATGAGCAAGGTATGTTTTTCCACTTAAGTATGTCCTTTTGAATTTCTTGTAGTAGAGCTTTGTAGTTTTCTTTGTATAGGTCTTTTACATCCTTGGTAAGATTTATTCCTAAGTATCTTATCTTCTTGGGGGCTACTGTGAATGGTATTGATTTGGTTATTTCCTCTTCGGTGTTCTTTTTGTTGATGTAGAGGAATCCAAGTGATTTTTGTATGTTTATTTTATAACCTGAGACTCTGCCAAACTCTTCTATTAGTTTCAGTAGTTTTCTGGAGGATTCCTTAGGGTTTTCTGTGTATATAATCATGTCATCTGCAAATAGTGATAACTTTACTTCTTCCTTGCCAATCCGGATACCTTTTATTTCTTTGTCTAGCCTGATTGCCCTGGCTAAGACTTCCAACACGATGTTGAATAAGAGCGGTGATAAAGGGCATCCTTGTCTGGTTCCCGTTCTCAAGGGAAATGCTTTCAGGTTCTCTCCATTTAGAGTGATATTGGCTGTTGGCTTTGCATAGATGCCCTTTATTATGTTGAGGAATTTTCCTTCAATTCCTATTTTGGTAAGAGTTTTTATCATAAATGGGTGTTGGACTTTGTCAAATGCCTTTTCTGCATCAATTGATAAGATCATGTGGTTTTTGTCTTTTGTTTTATTTATGTGATGGATTACATTAATGGTTTTTCTGATATTAAACCAGCCTTGCATACCTGGTATAAATCCCACTTGATCAGGGTGAATTATTTTTTTGATGTGTTGTTGGATTCTATTGGCTAGAATTTTGTTGAGGATTTTTGCATCAATGTTCATGAGGGATATAGGTCTATAATTTTCTTTTTTTGTAATGTCTTTACCTGGTTTTGGTATCAGGGAGATGGTGGCTTCATAGAATGAGTTGGGTAGTATTCCATCATTTTCTATGCTTTGGAATACCTTTAGTAGTAGTGGTGTTAATTCTTCTCTGAAAATTTGGTAGAACTCTGCAGTGAAGCCGTCCGGGCCAGGACTTTTTTTTGTTGGGAGTTTTTTGATTACCGTTTTAATCTCTTTTTTTGTTATGGGTCTATTTAGTTGTTCTGCTTCTGAATGTGTTAGTTTAGGTAGGTAGTGTTTTTCAAGGAATTCATCCATTTCTTCTAGGTTTTCAAATTTGTTAGAGTACAATTTTTCATAATAATCTGAAATGATTCTTTTAATTTCATTTGGTTCTGTTGTGATGTGGTCCTTCTCATTTCTTATTCGGGTTATTTGTTTCCTTTCCTGTATTTCTTTAGTCAGTCTAGCCAATGGTTTATCAATTTTGTTAATTTTTTCACAGAACCAGCTTTTGGCTTTGTTAATTCTTTCAATTGTTTTTCTGTTCTCTAATTCATTTAGTTCAGCTCTAATTTTTATTATTTGTTTTCTTCTGGTGCCTGATGGGTTCTTTTGTTGCTCACTTTCTATTTGTTCAAGTTGTAGGGACAGTTCTCTGATTTTGGCTCTTTCTTCTTTTTGTATGTGTGCATTTATTGATATAAATTGACCTCTGAGCACTGCTTTTGCTGTGTCCCAGAGGTTTTGATAGGAAGTATTTTCATTCTCGTTGCTTTCTATGAATTTCCTTATTCCCTCCTTGATGTCTTCTATAACCCAGTCTTTTTTCAGGAGGGTATTGTTCATTTTCCAAGTATTTGATTTCTTTTCCCTAGTTTTTCTGTTATTGATCTCTAGTTTTATTGCCTTGTGGTCTGAGAAGATGCTTTGTAATATTTCGATGTTTTGGATTCTGCAAAGGTTTGTTTTATGACCTAATATGTGGTCTATTCTAGAGAATGTTCCATGTGCGCTAGAAAAAAAAGTATATTTTGCAGCAGTTGGGTGGAGAGTTCTGTATAAGTCAATGAGGTCAAGTTGGTTGATTGTTGTAATTAGATCTTCCGTGTCTCTGTTGAGCTTCTTACTGGATGTCCTGTCCTTCTCCGAAAGGGGTGTGTTGAAGTCTCCTACTATAATTGTGGAGGTATCTATCTCGCTTTTCAGTTCTGTTAAAATTTGATTTATATATCTTGCAGCCCTGTCATTGGGTGCGTAAATATTTAATATGGTTATGTCTTCCTGATCAATTGTCCCTTTTATCATTATATAGTGTCCTTCTTTATCCTTTGTGGTGGATTTAAGTCTAAAGTCTATTTTGTCAGAAATTAATATTGCTACTCCTCTTCTTTTTTGCTTATTGTTTGCTTGATATACTTTTTTCCATCCTTTGAGTTTTAGTTTGTTTGTGTCTCTAAGTCTAAGGTGTGTCTCTTGTAGGCAGCATATAGATGGATCGTGTTTCTTTATCCAGTCTGTGACTCTCTGTCTCTTTATTGGTGCATTTAGTCCATTTACATTCAGGGTAATTATAGATAAATAAGTTTTTAGTGCTGTCATTTTGATGCCTTTTTATGTGTGATGTTGACAATTTCATTTTTCCACATACTTTTTTGTGCTGAGGCGTTTTTCTTAGTAAATTGTGAGATCCTCACTTTCATAGTGTTTGACTTTATGTTAGTTGAGTCGTTATGTTTTTCTTGGTTTTTGTCTTGAGTTATAGAGTTGTTATACCTTTTTGTGGTTACCTCATTATATACCCCTATTTTTCTAAGTAAAAACCTAACTTGTATTGTTCTATATCGCCTTGTATCACTCTCCATATGGCAGTTCAATGCCTCCTGTATTTAGTCCCTCTTTTTGATTATTGTGATCTTTTACCTATTGACTTCCATGATTCCCTGTTATGTGTATTTTTTTTTTAATTAATCTTAATTTGTTTGTTTTTGTGATTTCCCTATTTGAGTTGATATCAGGACGTTCTGTTTTGTGACCTTGTGTTGTGCTGATATCTGATATTATTGGTTCTCTGACCAAACAATATCCTTTAGTATTTCTTGTAGCTTTGGTTTGGTTTTTGCAAATTCTCTAAACTTGTGTTTGTCTGTAAATATCTTAATTTCGCCTTCATATTTCAGAGAGAGTTTTGCTGGATATATGATCCTTGGTTGGCAGTTTTTCTCCTTCAGTGTTCTGTATATGTCGTCCCATTCCCTTCTTGCCTGCATGGTTTCTGCTGAGTAGTCAGAACATATTCTTATTGATTCTCCCTTGAAGGAAACCTTTCTTTTCTCCCTGGCTGCTTTTAAAATTTTCTGTTTATCTTTGGTTTTGGCGAGTTTGATGATAATATGTCTTGGTGTTTTTCTTTTTGGATCAATCTTAAATGGGGTTCGATGAGCATCTTGGATAGATATCCTTTCGTCTTTCATGATGTCAGGGAAGTTTTCTGTCAGAAGTTCTTCAACTATTTTCTCTGTGTTTTCTGTCCCCCCTCCCTGTTCTGGGACTCCAATCACCCGCAGGTTATCCTTCTTGATAGAGTCCCACATAATTCTTAGGGTTTCTTCATTTTTTTTAATTCTTTTATCTGATTTTTTTTCAGCTATGTTGATGTTGATTCCCTGGTCCTCCAGATGTCCCAGTCTGCATTCTAATTGCTCGAGTCTGCTCCTCTGACTTCCTAGTGTGTTGTCTAATTCTGTTATTTTATTGTTAATCTTTTGGATTTCTACATGTTGTCTCTCTATGGATTCTTGCAACTTATTAATTTTTCCAGTATGTTCTTGAATAATCTTTTTGAGTTCTTCAACAGTTTTATCAGTGTGTTCCTTGGCTTTTTCTGCAGATATCCTAATTTCATTTGTGATATCATTAAGCATTCTGTAAATTAGTTTTTTATATTCTGTATCTGATAATTCCAAAATTGTATCTTCATTTGGGAAAGATTTTGATTCTTTTGTTTGGGGGGTTGGAGAAGCTGTCACGGTCTGCTTCTTTAAGTGGTTTGATATGGATTGTTGTCTCCGAGCCATCACTGGGAAACTAGTTTTTCCGGAAAATCCGCTAAAAAAAAACTGCAGTCAGATCCCTATCAGAGTTCTCCCTCTGGCTCAGGCTATTCAGATGTTAATGAAGCCGCCTGGGGAGGGTGGGGGAGGGAACAGAGAGATAGGAGAGTAGCACCTCAGAATATAGCCAGAGTTGCTTGTCTTGCTTGGAATGACTATTATATCTGAGATTCCCGCGGGCGCGTCGCCTATGTGTGCTGTCTGTGCGGAGATTGCCCCCGGGGGGTCTGGCCCGCTGGAGTCACGGTCAGATCCTCCGCTTCCAGCCCCACGCCCAGCGTCAAGGCTCCCCTACTGGGACGGTGCACTCTCGACTCCAAAATCAGTCGCTGCCTCCCGGGGACTTCTCGTCCCTCCAGCCGCGTGGCCGTGCCGCCCCCGTGAACCAGGTGGGCCCCCTCCCGGGGTTAGTTCAGATGGGTGGAGTAGCTCCCCGTGCTTGTGCCGCGACCGAGTGTCCCGGCTGGAACGCTGTTCTCCCCGCTCCAATACCAGTCGCTGCCCCCGGGGACTTCTCCTACCGGCTGCGTCCCACGCCGCCCGCGCGACCCGGATGGTCACCTTCCCGGGGTTAGTTCAGGGGGTGGAGCAACTCTCCGTGTTTATGGCGTACCTGCGTGCAGTCCAAATCCCTGTGGGACGGTTCCCCGGCTCGGATGCTGCTCTTTCTGCTCCAAGATCAGTCACTGCCTCCCGGGGACTTCTCCTAACGGCTGCGTCCCACGCCGCCCGTGGAAGCGGCTAGTCCCCCTCCCGGGGTTAGTTCAGGGGGGTGGAGCAGGTCTCTGTGCTTGTGCCGTACCTGACTGGTACGCTGGCTCCAGGCTCTGGAAACAATCGCTGCTTCCCCGTATTAGTTCGTTCTCCGTCTCTAAATCTGTGTTTGTTGTTCAGGGTTCGTAGATTGTTATGTATGTGATCGATTCACTTGTTTTTCCGTGTCTTTGTTGTAAGAGGGATCCGAGGTAGCGTCTGCCTAGTCCGCCATCTTGGCTCCGCCTCTCGAGACCTGTATCAGTTTCTGATGAGACAGTAGCTGGGGGAGATGTGGGGTCAAGGGAGTATTTTGTCGGTTGGTGTATTTTTGGAAGGGTAGGGGAGTCTTGAGTATTGTGCTTGTTAGGATTTTTTTGGCTGCAAGTGACAGAAACCCAACCCGTAGGAGCTTAGAGAAAAGAGGGAACTGTATGGGGGGATGATCTGTGGAAGGGTTGAAAAATCGGACCCCGGGAAGAATATTGTTGTTATTGGCTGCCGTCGAGTCAGGCCCCAACTCATGGCAACTCCACGCACAGTGGAACAAAACGCTGCCTGGTCCTGCAGCATCCTTGTAGTCGGTTGTAGATCAGACCGCGGGGAGAATAGGAACCCCCAATACTAAGGGCTTAAGTGGCCCCAGCTCTCTCTTTCTAGCTCCATTCTGTTCCCAACAGCCCTGGGTTTTTTGTCTCTATCACCCAAGGGTAATGGATCGTTTGGGTGGGGGCTTGAAGACTTAGCTTTGTCGTATGTGCTTATAGCTGGTAGGAATGCTGTCTCCACATCGCTCCTCTTTGTCTGAAGTTTCCTGGCAGTTCTCACTTATTTTAAAAGATTCTTTTGGCATTTCTATTGGGTCCTGGGAAATTAATAGATCAAATTAGATAGAATGGATCTCTTTATGATTTGAGTCTTCCTAGATAAGGACTTCGGAGTCCCTGAGTGGCGCAAACAGTTGACACATTCGGCTATTAACCAAAAGGTTGGCAGTTTGAGTCCACCCAGGGGCACCTCAGAGGACAGGCCTGGCGACCTACTTCTGAAAAATCAGGCATTGAAAACCCTGCGGAGCACAGTTCTGATATGACATACGTGGTGTCTCCATGAGTCGGAATCGACTTGACGGCAGCTGGTTACTGGTTAGCTAAGAACTTGGTCAACCTTCCCATTTGTTCAGGTCTTTTTTTAAATTCTAAACAGAGCATTTCCCTCATTTTATCTTCTAATTAGGAGTGTTGGTTTGTATCAAAGCTGTTGGTTTATGGATGGACTGGTAATTTTGTACCCTTATGACTTCTGTTGTTTGAGTAGTTTTTCAGTTGATTTTCTTGCATTTTCCAAGTCAGGTGTGTACCATTTTGTCTGCAAGTTAAGCTAATTTTTACCTTATCTTTACAATTCCTATTATTCTAAATATCTTTTGTTGTCTAATTGCCCTGGTGGTGTAGTGGTTAAGAGTCAGAAGTTCAAATCCAGCAGGTGCTCCTTGGAAACCCTCTGGGGCAGTTCTGCGCTGTCCTATCGGGTCGCTATGAGTTGGAATTGACTCGATGGCAACGGGTTTGGTTTTGGTGTTGGTTAGTACCTTTAGAACAATGTTAATAGCGGATTGCGATAGGACTTATTTTGTTTCTAACTTTTTCTAGTTGAGATTATCATGTTTAAGGAAGAGTCATACAGCCTTGTTTTTTTAATCAAGAATGCTCATTGACTTGTATTGGATACCCTTTCAGCGTTTATAGAGGTCATCACGTGCCATTTCTTTTCTGAGCTGTAAATACAGTGAATATGTTAATATGTTTCCTAATATCAGACCATTCTTCTATTCCTAAATTCAGTTCTACTTGGCCATGCCACGTTCTTTTAATGGCTTGCTGGGTTCTTCTCTTTGTTAAAATTCTGTTTAAGATTTTTCTGTTAATCTCCGTGAATGAGATTAACCTGTAGCTTTCTTGATGTGTGTGTCTTCTTTGGAATCAATGATATTCCTGCTTGCTAAAAACTTGTAAGTTTCTCAGGCTCTACAAATGCGTAAATTGCATTCGCGATATGTTTTCTTGAAGATCTGGGAGAATTGCCCTCTCGAAAACATCCTTTGGCCTTGTACTTTTTTGGGAGCAGCTCTGGACAGTTTTCTTTACTGGAATTCATGACCACCATTTTTGGTGGCTGTAAACTATCTAATTAGGGCTTTACTGTAGTGACCTTCACCTGTGTGGTTTAATGATCTAGAAAAGGATCGGAGTGGGTTTGAAGGAATTCCTTCTAAACTGTAACCCGTGATTATTCTGAAGGTCTGGTGAATGGAGAATTATTCCAAATTACTAGTAGTAGTAACAAGAATAGCACTTAATAGTGAGTTATCATTTATTGAGTGTTTACTCTGTGCCAGGTGCTCTCCATAGCAACCACAGGAGGTAGCTGTCACTGTCCTGATTTTATGGATGAAGAAACTGAGGGTCCAATAGGTTCAGTAACCTGCCCAAGTAAGTAGTGGGTTACGGATGTGAATGAAGTCTACTCTTAAATGCTAGTCTGACAAAGGCTTCCCCCAGCTCCATCTTGTGATGGCATTAATATGAAAATCTTTTAAGATGTAAACTTTCTCTCCCTATTCATCATACATTTAATGAATTACCAGCAATGAAAATAATTAAATTATATTCAATTAAATTATTGCCACTCGGCTGGGAAACGGAGGACAGGCCTCTTCAAATGGAGTGACTCGCAACTGTCTGTCCTTGATGTCACAGAAAGCCTTGAGATAGTTTAGGGCCCAGAATGGCCCTAGTACACTCCTGTGGGGGCAGGGCCAGGGGCATTAGGGCATGGGCAGAGTGGTTCCTGGGGCTCAGGAGTGTAGCAGGAAGGTGTGGAGAGGTCCGGAAGCCCGAGTTGACTGGCCAGTCTGTGTACTCACCTGGAGACTGCAGGAGCCCTCAGCTCCCCAGGTATAAAATGGGCTGAAGAACTGGTCCTGCCTGTGCCTGTATGGTGCCTCAAGAAGAATATGGACTCGGTTTTGAGGAGCTGGGTTTGAATCCCTGCTCCTACATATCAGCTCCTACATACACCATGTGGTCATTTGATTTCTGAGCCTTGATTGCCTTATCTTGAAACCAGAGACATTTTTCCCACCTCACATGGTTGCTGTGAGGATCTGCCGAGGTAACACATAAAAAAGGCGTTGTAAACTGTAGAGTGTGGGGCACACATCAGCTGTCTTTGCTGATCCTTGTGTCTCAAGCCAGTACTGTTGGGCCTTGGTTTGACCATGTTACCTGCTAAAAGAATCAAAACCATCCAGTTGATTCCAACTCATAGTGACCTGGTGTTGCAGAAAGAGGCAGAGAACCTGGGCACTGCAGAGCCAGAGGGACTGAACTGGGAGGTAGGCGGCGTGGGCTCTAGCCTCCTTCTCACCGTGTGTCCACTTCTCCCACTCATCCGTGAAGCCATTAGTCTGTACTGGGCTCCTCCAGTTCTGAAGTGAGAAGCTTGTGGAAGCAGGTCAGTGACGGGGCCAGCAGAGGAAGCTGTGTCCCCACAGCCACATTTTGGAGCTGGGAGTGTCTGCTTTCCTGGGAAGTGCTGCTTCTTAGGACCCTGGAGGGAGGGTGGCCCTGGGCATGGAGCTGTCCGTGGTCCTGCCCGGCGCCTGCTCAGCTTCAGCGGACCGCAACTGCGCCCTTTAGTCTGTCCACTGGGTTCAAGGGCGGGAAAACCTGCAGCCTGGCAGATAGATAGCAGGGAGACTGGGAAGGAGAGTGTTCTAGAGAGGAGGAGGTGCCCTGCTGGGCATTTCCTGCTGGGCAGGCCTGGGAAAGGATGAAGGGAGAAGGGGTTTCCGTGTCAGGGCAGAGACACACTGATTTCACATCCATGCAGGGTCCCTTGGCTCCTGTTCACGCACGGTCACTGCACCCCTCGGCCAAAGGACCCTGGGGCATTCGAGACCGGGGGAACTAATCTAAGCAGGTCACACCGCCGACAGAAGGCACGATAAAGTAGCAGAGTGGTTGGAAGCTCACAGTTTACAAAGTACTTCCACGTCTACCTCTCACCCAGTCCTCACCGTGGATTCTAGAAGGGTGGCAGCTCAGACCCGTCTGACTGATGGGGGTTCACTGGGGTTCAGAGGTCAAATGAGTTGGCCCCCTGGCTCAGGAGGAGTAGAGTCAGGTCGTGAACTCAGGTCTGTTTGATTATAAATCCTATTGTTGAACCTGGCTTCCAGGACTCAGAACTGTTCCTGGAACCTTGACCAGACCCACGTTTCTGCCTTGTAATGTCCTCCCGTGTTTGCCTCCCTCCCTCCCTCCCTCCCTCTCTCCCTGCCTCTCTCCCTCCCTTCCTCTTCCCCCCCTCCTCCCTTCTGTGACGTGGGAGTCCTTTCCTCCTCATCCTTCTTTCTCACACTCTGTCTTTGATGAACCTTATAACAGTAACAGTTGTTCATGAGAAAAACTATAATTTCATTATTGGAAATATTAAAAAAAAAAAAATTCCCCGCAAAATCTCCCCTGTTAAACCCAGCTACTCCTCTCATTTCCGTATGTTTCATGTGTGCCTGTACCTTGGTGTTCCACCAAATTTGCATCTCCAGGCATCTACATGGCTGTCTTCACTTTAAAAGATTGACTAAGATTGGGCTGAAGCCCTAGTGGCGCAGTGGTTAAGAGCTCAGGTTGCTAACCAAAACGTCGGCAGTTCGAATCCACCAGCTGCTCCTTGGAAGCCCTATGGGGCAGTTCTACTCTGTCCTATAGGGCCGCTGTGACTCGGAATCAACACGATGGCACCTAAAAACAGCAACAAGAACAAGATACCTTAATTAAATGTTAATAATTACAGAATATTTTCTTTCTCCTTCCTTACTGTTACCATCATCATCATATTATTATTTTCTGTCAGTAACAATGCAGAGAACATTTGTGCACAAGGATTTTATTTTTGTATTTTGTGTTTCTCTTCCATAGGGCAGATTCATAGAAGTAGAAAAATGCTCATTTGCTTTTCAAAAGAGACATGATGCTTTTTATTCTCTAGCAGTATGTTGAGAGCGTCCAGACCAATGTCCCCCTGGCAGCTTTGGCTACTGTGATTTTTATCAACTTTATTGGAGTATAACCTACATACAAGAAAGTACATCCGGTTAAAGTAGATGGTTTGCCGGGTTTGGTGGCTGCGCACACCCCTGAAACCGCCACCCGCTGGAGACGCAGCCCATCCAGGCCGCCGCCGCCCGGCTCTTTGTCACTGTAGCTTTGCCGTTTCTGACGGTTCACGTGAGTGGATGAGTGGGATCACGCAGAATGTAGCCTCGTATACCTGACTTCTTCTACTCACCCATCAGGATTTTGAGATTCATCTGTTCTGTTGTGTGATCCGTAGTTTGTTTTTGTTGCCGAGTCACAGGCCATTGAATGGCTAAACCACATTTCTTTTGTCCATTCTTCTGTTGATGGACATTGAGGTTGTTTCCAGTTTGGGGCTGTCAAGAATAAAGCTTCTCTGAACCTTCCTGTCTGAGTCTTTGGGTGGACGGATGCTTTCATTGCTCTTAAACCTATGCCTGGGAGTGGCGGAATAGTGTGGGAGTGTATGTATCTATAAGAATGTCCTCATTTTCCTAAGTGCTATTTTTTAAATAACACATGGGGTCGCCATGAGTCGGAATTGACTCTATGGCAACAGATTTTTGTTTATCTTGTTGTTGTTGAGAATGTACACAACAAAACATACACCAATTCAACAGTTTCTACAGGGAAAATTCAGTGACATCGATTACATTCTTTGAGTTGTGCAACCCTCCTCGCCTTCCTTTTCCGAGTTGCTCCTCTCTCATTAGCATAAACTCACTGCCCCCGAAGCTTCCTATCTAATCTTTCCAGTTGCTATTGTCAATTTGACCCCGTATAGATAGCTCTTAAATGAGCATGATGCTTGAGGCAGACATTCTTTACTAGTTAAGGTAAACTGTTGCTTGGTTTTAAGACTTCAGGGGATATTTTTGGTTTAAGGTTTAAAGATTATCTCAGGGATTCATAGTCTCAGGGGTTCATCCACCCTTCATGGCTCCAGGAAGGCTACAGTCCATGATAATTTGAATCTTTTATCAAATTGTTGAGTAATGGTAGCTGGGCACCACCCAGTTCTTCTGGTCTCAAGCCAAAGAAGGCAGTTGTGCACGAAGGTAATTAGCCACACAGTCCACTTCCTCCTCCAGTTTCTGACTCTCCTTCCTCTGTTGCTTCAGGCAAATAGAGACCAATTGTTGTGCCTTGGATGGCCACTTGCAAACTTTTAAGGCCCCAAGGGTTTTGGGTTTGTTTTTTAAATACCAAATTTGCCAATTTGTTCTTCTAATTTGAATTTTTTATTACTAGTGAGGTTAATAAGGAGGCTTGGTGGCATAATGGTTAAGGACTTGGCTGCTAACTGAAAGGTTGGTGGTTCAAACCCACCAGAGGCTCTGCAGGATGAAAGGCCTGGTGATCTGCTCAGGTAAAGAGTGCAGTTCCGCTCTGTCCTATAAGGTCCCTATGAGTCGGAATCCACTCGACACCACACAACAGTGAGATGAATATTTTCCCACAGGTTTGTTGACCGGTTGTGTTTCCTTTTTGAGGTGTTGCCTGCTTTGATATTTCACCCCTTTATCTCTTGGGCCTTAAGCATTTGTTATAACCTGCTATGATGTGAGCTCTTTGTATTTCATGGGCGTCGTCATCATTGTGGATTTTCCTCACCCCGTTTTTCACCTTCCTTTGGATTCGGGTTATGCTTCTCTTGGGCATAAGGGAGCCACGAATGCTTAAGAGGCCAGTTCTTAACCGTGTCCCTTTTGATTTCTTTCCTTGCTTTTAAATTTTGCGTGTCCTGAGGGTGCAGAGGTGTCCTGCCTTGCGCATCCTGTCAGTATCATTCAGCAAACATGATTGTTGCAGTTCTTTCTGACTAGAGTGCCTCTCCCCCTCTTCGTGGCCTCAGGTTAGTGAGGGGTGTGTGTTTGTGTTTCCGGCAGACTGAGTCCCTCCCCGCTGGGCCTGTCATCTGGTACTCTAATAACAACATGAAAGATAAAACGGCCATTGACAGCTTACAGTGAATTTCTGAGTGCCTTGTTTCCTTTAGAGCCTGTGATAACCCTGGGGGATAAGAGGGTGTTGCTGGCGTCTTTGGTTGGATCTCCTAACTCATGTGTGCCTGGCGCAGAGAAACAGAAGGTGCTCGGGGAGGCTGGGTGATTGATTCAACCCAGGGATCAGGGCTGTTTAGACAGCTTCTTCTCCCAGTTGTACCTTCTCTGAGCACGTGGTGGAGCCGCCTGACCCCTTTCACCATGGCGGCGGTTTTCCACTGTGGAGTCACTGCTCTGAGCCCCAGAAGAACCAAGCAGGTGGGGTTTCAGATCCCCGGCCCCTTCATGCCCGAACTGGAGCCAGCTCGTGCTTATGGTGTGGCACTTGGAGCTCCTTGGAAGATGTTCTTAGGTCGGGGCTCTGGTTGCGGGGAGGTAGCAGACCCAAGCCCTTATACTCAGGGTGGGCGGGCGCAGGCTTCAGGAGGACGTCCCAGCTGGGCTGCCTCCTTGCCCGTCACCCACCTCGCTGAGCTCGTGTGCTGTTGCATTGGGGGAATCATTTATTCACCCAGCACTTACTGAGTGCCGATCGCGGGCCAGGCGCTGTTCTGGATAGAGTGGCGATTGAGACAACGTCCCTATTCCTGTGACCCTTTCATCCCGGCGAGGGCAGTCGGTAAACGAATGGGAAGTCTCCAAGTTATGAGAAGGGTTACGATGATATGCTAGGGAGGACCCTGGGCCTCTCTGAAGAGGTGACATTTGAGCTGAGAGTTAAATGACCACAAGGAGCCACCCTAGAGAAGAGGGTTGGTGGCAGATGAAGGACAGGTGTCGAGAGGCCCTGAGGTGGCAGCCACCTGCCTCACGGAGACACAGGAAGGAGCCTGTGTCCTGGAGGGGAGCGGGTGGGGGGAGTGCGTGGAGGGGAGTGCGTGGTGAGAAATTTGGATTTTGTTATAATCGGTGGCCGTTCCAAGTGGGGGCAGGAAAAGGTCATCTTCCTGTTTTAATAAAGGGCCATCTGGCTGCAGTGTGGAGGGTGGATGGTGAGGGTGAGAGTGGGAGCCAGCAATGGTCGCACCCCCAGGAGATGATGCTGGGGTGGATGGGGTGGGGGAGATTTGGGCTTCCCAACAACCATGTGGCTCTGAACTTTGGCAGGGCCAGCGCTGGGCCTGGGACACTGAACATGCGCTCTCTCCCTGTCCCCTTCTGCAAGGTTGTTTGGCCACTGAGCCCCAGGGTGTGCTGTTCAGGCCCACAGGGAACTCCAAAAGGGGGCTCCCAGAAAAGAGACCCGGGTTTTGGCCCAGGAGCCTATTTGTGCTTTGCCTTCTTGACAAGAGTCAGTATTGGCCGGCGGTCTGGGTTCCATTACTGACTTCCAGGGCCTGGAGACTCCTAAATAGCCAGGATGGATGAACTGAGAATAGAATGCTTTTTCCCCATTGTAAAGTGGGGAGATGGGACCCTGCTGGCCAGGGCCCAGGGTATCATAGAATGATGGAAAGCCAGCTGGCCACATGTGGCCTGCCACCTCCAGCACGCCGAGATTGGACCCTTCACCTTCCCTCCCCACCCAGCTGCCCCTGAGCCGACCCCTACGTTTACTGTGGTCCTAGGGTAGCCAGCCGCCTGCGAAGCAGTTGGGGTTTGTTAGCTGGTTCCTTCCTTTCACCAGGCTGCTGAGGAACAGGCTGTAGCATTGAGGTTTTTCAAAGAGCCTGAGTCTGGGAGGCGGACAGGTCTAAGTACGTTATATCAGTCTCTAGCTCTGTGAACCTGGGCACGTTATTTAATGCTCGAGAGTCAATTTCTTCTTCTGTGAAATGGGGCAGCAATAACAGAGTGACTGGGAATTCAGTGAGATGAGCCACACGGAGCTCTTTGCCCAGTGCTGAACATGTGGTAAACCAAAATAACCCAACCCCCATGCCACTGAGTTGATTCCAACTCATAGCAACCCTGTAGGACAGAGGAGGACTGCCTCGTAGGGTTTCCAGGGCTGTAATCTTTGCAGGAACAGATCACCAGATCTTTCTCACTCAACGCAGCTGGTGGGTTTGAACTGCTGGCCTTTCGGTTAGCAGCTGAGTACTTAATCACTGTGCCACCAGGGCTCCTTGAACATATGACAAGTGCTTGATGAATTGTAGCTGATGTCACTAGTATCATTGCTGTGGTTGTGGATGTTGTGATCACCCGGGAATGAGCTCTAGTACCGCTTCCGGGTTGCTTTTGTGAACAGAATAAGATCATCTGAGGAATGGCAGTGCTTAACCCTGGGGAGTGACATTAGTGGTGAGATTTGCCTCATGGTGGCTGGTGGTGGGGTTTAGAGCTGGGATGGCCAGAGTTGCCCGTCTCCACTACAGGCCAAGGAGCAATCAGCACGCATTTTAGTCTTAAAGGCCTTCTGCTGGATTCTAGGTGAAGAGGGAACTACAGCAGGACAACGCTTTTTGTCGTTAGGTGCCGTCGAGTCAATTCCGACTCACAGCAACCTTGTGTACCAGAGAACGAAACACTGCCAGGTCCTGTGCCATCCTTACAATCCCTGTTATGCTTCAGCCCATTGTTGCAGCCACTGTGTCAATCCATCTCATTGAGGGTCTTCCTCTTTCTCACTGACCATCTACTTTACCAAGCACGATGTCCTTCTCCAGGCACTCGTCCCTCCTGATAACTTGTCCAAAATGTGTGAAATGTCTGGCCATCCTCGCTTCTAAGGAGCATTCTGGCCGTACTTCTTCTAAGACAGACTTGTTCGTTCTGCTGGCAGTCTGTGGTATATTCAATATTCTTTGCCAGCACCGTAATTCAGAGGCGTCAGTTCTTCTTCAGTCTTCCTTATTCATTGTCTAGCTTTTGCATGCATGTGACGCGATTGAAAACACCATGGCTTGGGTCAGGCGCACCTTAGTCCTCAAAGTGACACCTTTGCTTTCCAACACTTTAAAGAGGCCTTTTGCAGCTGATTTGCCCGATGCAACACGAAGCTCTACTGAAACCTGTCCGCCATGGGTGACCCTGCTGGCATGAGAAATACGGGTGGCATAGCTTCCAGCATCACAGCAGCATGCCAGCCACCATGCTATGACAGACTGACAGACGCGTGGTGGAGAGCAAAGTCAAGGGGATGGAAAGAAGAGCACAGACCTTATCCAGGAACACCATAGCACCTTTGCTCACTTTCGTGGGGAACCTGTGGTAGTGTGAATTGAGCGTGCCTGTTCCTGAGAGTGCAGGAGGAGTTTTCAAAGCCATGATGGAGACAGGGCAGTTCTCGGCTCCCCATCAGCCAGGGAGATGGGTCAGCCCTACACGTTCTCCTGGCTTCACCGGAAGTTGACCAAGCCCTGCTGCTCCTTGCCTGCCCACACCCAACTTCCAGGGTCAAGGCAGGGTGTGGGGCAGGTGACAGGCAGGGTGTGAGGCGGGTGACAGTCTAAGGGTTGGTTTCCAGCCCTTGTTCTTTGGCCCTCAGTCAGTGGTATGACCGAGGTTAAAGAAAGACTGGTGTTTTCTGCAGGCGACCTGGCTGCCGACTCCCAGGAGGTGAGGGCCTGGGTACGCTCTGGTCCCCTCTGAAGGGTCTGTGAGATGCCGGCAGCCCTCCCCATCTCGAGTGCGGAGAGCAGGTTCTCTGGCACCCCCGTGCTAGGCCCAGGCCACAAGGGCAGTGTTTTCTGGGAAGGGGCGGGGAGGAGGAAGAGAAAAAGGAACCAGTCGAACAGCGGCAGTTTGAGTTTATGAGAAAGATCTCTGTAGCATCTCTTGGAATTCTGTTGGATCCCTCTAGAAAGGGATGATAGGCTCCTCTGTTGGCCTTGCTCTCAGCCCCAGGCCTCAGCCACCCTTGGCTGACGGGTGTGGGGGAGGGGGGCGCCTGCGGACCAGAGGAAAGAGCTGGCATGGAAACCCCAATCTTTCTACCAAAGCCTGCAGGCTGCTTCTCTGGGGGAGAAAAGAGTACAAATGTTGGTCATAAGGAAATGCCATTGGTGATAAAAGCATCACACGGGGATACACCTGGGGGCTGGAAGCCGGGGAGTGTGGGGTCTCCCACACAGGGCTGCCGAGACTGTCCCTTTAAATTGGCGTCTCCTTGGGAATTGCTGCAGCCTGGGGGGCAGGGAGGGCTGCTGGCTGAGGATGGAGCTGCCTGAGGATCTTCCCTTCCGGAGCCTGCCCGCCCAGCCAGCCAGCCTGCCCGTGAAGCACTCCCCGGTTTGCTCTTCTCCCCCTGAAGCTGCTGATTCTTCTGCAGGCTGGCCGTGACTCCAGGGCCCGAGCAGGGTTCTTGGGATGGAGCAGGCCTCCTGGGAGGTATCCTCCTCCCCGGAGGTGTCCTCCAGCCTCTCTGGATGCCCCATGGGTGGCGGGGGGTAGGGAGAAAGATATCACCCAGCCCCAGCAGGTGTCTGACTGGAGGGCCAGGTCCAGAGGACAGGACGTGGCCAAGGGTGCCCGTGAGCGCAGGCTTGGCTGGGCTCTTCTCACTCCCTGTGGCCTCCCCCGCAGGGTGTTTCAAGGATGACCGTATTGTCTTCTGGACCTGGATGTTCTCCACCTACTTCATGGAGAAGTGGGCCCCGCAGCAGGACGACATGCTTTTCTACGTGCGCCGGAAGCGGGCGTTTGCGGGCAGCGAGAGCGGCACCGAGGAGGGCAAGGTGAGTGGCCCCTCCAGCCTGCCCCCACCGTGCGGGGAATGAGGGCTCCATGTAGCCCTTGTGTATGGCAAAAGAGGTGAATGTTTATTGGGTTTTTACTGCATGCTGGGGGCCCTGTGGGGACAGTCACGCCTGCTTTCTGGTGAGGGTGTGCCTGCGTGCTGTACACGTGTTCTTAACCTCCACCAGGCCCTGGAAGGTGCCGATTGTGACCATGCTTGTAGCTCTGGGGGAGCCCTGGTGGCGCAGTGGTTAAGGGCTCGGCTGCTAACCAAAAGGTCAGCAGTTCAATCCACCAGCTTCTCCTTGGAAACCCTATGGGGCAGTTCTCCTCTGTCCTATAGGGTCACTGTGAGTCAGAATCCACTCGATGGCAACAGGTTGTAGCTTTGCGGAGACTGAGCTGCAGACGTGGTTTGGCCAGCTTCTCCTAATTAGTCAGCGCTAGGGGAGAGCTTGACCCAGAGCCCGGTGTCCGCCCCCGGCCATGGGCAGGGAGAGCTAGCTTGACGACGATGGTGATGATGATGCCGTAAACGCCTACCATCTATTGTACCCTCATCACACGCCACACACAGTGCCCAGCCCTAGACTTCTTCATCTCCTGTGCCCTCCAGCTCCCCCACAGGGTGTCGTGCCCCCTTTTTACAGATGAAGAAGCCAGGGGCTCAGGGAGGTGAGGTAGCTTGTCTGAGGGCGTTCCTGCACCAGACTGAGGTGTGGGGCGTTCACAAAACAAGCTGCACGTTCCCTCCGCTAACCTTCAGAGGCTCTCACAGCGTGTGCCAGGCGTAGAAATGCGTTCTTTTCCTTTAGAAGCAAGGGGGGGCCGGGGGGGGGGGGCATGGAGCGGGGCCTGGGGCTTGCCATCTCTCCAGCTCCAAGTCCAGTGCCCTGGAGCTCCATGACCATGGACGCGTGGAGCCTTCCCCTGCGTGTGCCTGTTCTTTGAGCCCAGATGTGCAGAATACCCAGAACCAAACCCATCACTGTCAAGTTGGTTCCAACTCATAGCAACCCTGCAGGACAGTGTCGAACTGCCCCATAGGGTTTCTAAGGCTGTAACCTTTACAGAAGCAGACTGCCAGGTCTTTTCTTCTGCGAAGCCACTGATGGGCTTGGATCGCCAGTCTTTTGGCTAGCAGCCAAGTGCTTAACGGCTGAGCCACCAGGGCTCCTTGTGTGCAGAATAGGACAGGTCCAGTGCCTGCTGCAAAGGGGGCACCGGGACCCCCTGCCTGGCTGCCCTCTGTGCTGGCAGCTGTATGTCTGGTGTGGCAGGGCCATGTGATACTCGAGATGACCCAGGGGTTGGCTGTGTGGTGAAACTCAAGAGATCCAGGGAGTGGCCTGCTGCTCTCTTGGGGTTCCCCTGGTGCCTGCAGTGACCTTTGTGTGACTGAGACACTGGGAACCTGCAACCTTCTTGGGATAGTGAGCACTATACACAGAAATGGGCCACCTAGAGCCAAGCCAGTGTGGGAAATAGTGACTGGGAAGGGGTGGACCGTGGGCAGTAAAGGCTCCTGGGGGGGGGGGGGCAAGTGTTAAGAAAGGGCAAGAGCTACCCCCAGCAGAAGGGCCCTGAGAGCCTGTAAAGTCATCCTCATCAGATGCAACCTCTAGTCCTGTTTGAGTATAGAAAGGTGGGGGGCACAGGAAGACGAGTGGGGGGTGGGTGAGGGCCTGACCATGGCAGACCCTGAAGGTCCTGCCCAGGAGGCTGGGTTTCAGCTGCGGAGCCCTGGGAAGCCTGAGCCTCATAAAGGGAGGAAGAAACAGGGTCAGAGTGACATTTCGACGTTTCATTTTGTGAGCAGGGGGTGGGGGAAGGATTGGAGGATTGAAGCAGGGGGCTGGTTGGGGGCTGCTGGTGGAGGAGGGAGAGAGAGGGCCTGGGATGGGAGAAGAGGAAGGTCAGGTGGATGTGAGGTCAGGTGGATGCGAGGTTAAGGAAGTGCTGTGAACCAGCAGGACCTCTGTGATCCAGTGTGGGACTAGAGCCTAGAGCCTGGTGTCTGACTTGCCTGGGGGAGTAGGGTTCGTTTTGGCGGCGGGGTTGGTGTACAGAGGAGGGAGCTCAGTCTTGGACGGTCTGTGTTGGAGGTGCCAGAGGACATGCAGACAGTGATGTCTGGTGGCCAGTAGATGTCTGTCACAAACTGCTCAGAGATGGCAGGGGTGGAAGGAGAGATTGGGCCTGTCCATACTGAGGTGTTGAGGATTTGGGACAGAACCTTGAGCCCAGAAACCAGAGACCGCAAGGGTCTGGCCAGAGAGGTGGGGGTGAGCCAGAAGTGGGGCGGAGGGTGGTAGAGCGGATGTGGCGGGAGGCCCTGAGGGCCTGAGGAGGAAGTCTGGCAGGATGAGAGGGAGTGGCCCACTGGGCTGGTGATGGAGGTGTGGAGGCCCAGGCAGAGGAATTGCAGGGTAGGCGGAGATCCAGCCAGACTCAGCGTGGGCAGGGTGCTCTCTGCAGGGAAGAAGAGGAAGCCTCTTCAGTGGGTCTGGCTGGCAGGTGTTGGTGGAGAGACCCCTGAGCCAAGTGCCCTCCAGAAGCCCTGCCCACGCTGCTTAGCCCCTGGTCACCCACCCTTCTGGGGTGTAGTTGGGAGACAAGCTTTCTAGTTGGAATGCTGACCCCAGAGTTGGCGTGTGACTCTGTCAGTCAGTCTCCCTCTGGGTCTCAGCCCCTCCTTCTGTAAAAGGGGTTCAGGCCACAGCACCCTAAGGCTAGGGACCTCCCATTGTGGACCACGGGGAGGCTGGGACTCTTGGGGTGGACGTGACCACAGGAGTCCGATGGCAGTCTGATGGTGGTGTCCCAGGACCCTCACTGCCAGTGACCACTAGGGGCGTGTTCTCAAACCCTCAGCACAGCTCTGGGGTATAGGCATTCCCACTACCCACGCTCACAGACAGGAAGCCGAAACTCAGAGGGTCATGCACTGGGAGGGGCCCGGCTGCCTGATTCCTGGCTGGCCCACCCACCCTGGCCTGACTCAGCAGATTCAGAGACGCTTTTTAACAAAATCTTGAACTTCACCCCAAGGAAAAGTCTGTTGAGCCCAGCGTCCCTGAGGACACACCAAGGATGCTCTGGGCAAGGCAGACCGCATAGGCAGTGCTAGTCACCAGGCTGGGATGGTGGGAAGGCCGGGGGACAGCAGTGTCTGAGCCCCCCATGTGGAGGCGCAGGCGCTGCAGAGGCTGGAAGGCCAGGGGCGGTGTGGGCACACAGGACTGCAGCCACACAGAGCTGGGCACTGCGAGGCCCACCTGGCTGTGTGGGGAGGCAGGTGGGGTGGAGCTTTCTCCAGGACACAGACACATGGGTAGCTTACCCAGGCGGATAGGGACCTGCGGGGACGCACCAGGCCCTGGGGTGGGGGGCGGGTGCTGGAGGCATCCCTTTAAAGACCAAGTGTGGGGAAAGCCCTGCCCAAGCTCAGTGTGGCTGTGCTACTGCGCCTGCGTTCTGCTCTGCGGGGCCTCTGCCGCAAGCCACTGGTTCCCCTCCGGGTGGAGCTGCTACCCCGTCGCCATAGCAGCCAGCCTGGGCTTCCTGCCTGTGGTAGGAGGTGGGTGGGTGGACCTGAGCCTGTCAGCAGCTCCAGGAAGGGTCAGGAGCAGCAGTGCGGGTGGTGCAGGATGCTGGCGTCCCCCGGCAAGACCAGGGGCGACCAGGGAGATCCCAGCCTGTCCCAGGGAGGGACGTCCTGTATTCCTGCCCTCCGTTCACACCACTCCGGGACCAGAAAGCTCCTTTTTCGTGGCTGCCCAGCTTGTCTCTGAAAGTGAGGGGACCCGGCATCTGTGTGAGGGCTTGTCCTGTGCTGGTGGCCCACGCTGGTGCCAGCTTCTTGCTCAGTGATGCCCTCAGCAGTCCTGGGTACAGAGTATTCTAGCCTCACCTTGCAGAAAACTAAAGCTCAGAGACAGGAGGAATTTGCTTTGGGGTCTGCCACGTGGGGTTACTCCCAGTCTAGTTTTGTTGTTGGAGGGGTTGAATTTTTCCTCATAACAAACATACAGAAAAATGCACAAATACACATGTAGCTTGATGATTTTCCTCAAAGTGAACACTGGTTAACCAGCCCGTGGATCACCAGACAGAACATGACCAGAACCCCAGAGGCCACCTCCATGACTGCCCTTCCCCAAGGGTAACCCCCGCCTGGATGGCTCACACGCAGTGGGTGCTTTGCCTGTTCTTGGGGCCCATCTCGTGAAGTCACAGACTGTGCTGTGTCGGCTGCTTCCTCCCGGTCTCATGTTTGTGATATTCCTGCCTGTGTGCAGAGGGTGGTGATCTGTCCATTCTCGCTGCTTCAGAACCTTCTGTTGTGTGGATGGACCACGCTGTGTATCCATTCTCTGTGGGTGGGTGTTATTTCAGAACCTTCCATTGTGTGGGTGGACCTCACTGTGTATCCATTCTCTGTGGGTGGGTGTTGGGGTGCCCTGGGGTTGGGGCCTTCGGCGTGGTAGTGCATCAAGAACCTGCCTCCTGGTGCACACCTGGACACTTTCTGACTCTCCTGTGTACCCTGTGCTGGCCCACCCACTGGTTTGTTCTCTTCCTCTCGTGCACTGAGGCAGCGAGTACCTCCCATCAACTTTGTGCAAAGCAAAGAGCTAACGTTCTCTTGGAGAAGACCAGGCAAGATGATTCCAGAGAGTGATAAGTGCAGGGAGGAAAGAAAACAAACAGGGCGACAAGATGAGACAAGAGTAACCACGGTCGTGTGAGGAGCCACACAGCCCTGGGAGGTGGAAGCCACCCTGCCTCTCCATGGGACAGACTTTCTCACCTGGGCAAGGGTGGCCTGCCCCTCTTTCCATGGGCTCTGCCTCCCGCGTGCACAGGCCTTAGCCCCTGCCCGCGGCCCAGCATCACCCAGCAAAGGGTGGCTCACCTTCCGCAGGGGTCTGGGTCAGAGCCAGGATGGCAGCCAGGGCCAGGACAGGCTGCATCAAAGCTACCCCGGATTTTTTTCAACACCTCTTAACCCGTGGGCAGATGCTCTGCTTTCCCTGTATCTTGTGCTTGTTATTTGATAGTCAACAAATTTGATCTTCATCTGTGAAAATGAGACTCAGTATGGCGCAATGGTTAAGTGCTCACTGAACGATTATCGGTTTGAACCTACCCAGCAGCTCATGGGGAGAAAGACCTGGCAGCCTGCTCCTGTGAAGGTTACGGCCTGGGAAGCCCTGTGGGGCGGCTCCCTGTCGGACGGGGTCATTACGAGCTGGAATCCACTCAACAGCACCCAGAAAAACAACCTTCCTGCTTGCGGGGTTGTAAGGGTTAAAGAAGAAAAAAAAAAAACCCAGTGCCGTCGAGTCGATTCCGACTCATAGTGACCCAATCAGTAATTATTAATTAATAATATAATTTGTCATTAAATTAGAATTAATAAGTTATAAAATGATCAGCCCAGACTGTGGTGCCCACCGTGAGCGTGATGGATGTCACTGTCACTGTTATCATTGATGGAAACCCTGTAGCTCTTAACCAAAAGGTTGACAGTTCGAATCCACCAGGCGCTCATTGGAAACTCTATGGGGCAGTTCTACTCTGCCTTATGGGGTTGCTATGAGTTGAAATCGACTCGACGGCAATGGGTTATGGGTTTATTATCACTGATGCTTTACAAATAATCTCTTAATTGTCACAACAGCTCTGAGAAGTAGAATTTTTAGCCCATTGTACTGACAGGGAAACTGAGATGCTTAACCCTGGGTCACACAGCTAGAAAATTGAGGAGCAGGACTGGGGTCAGGTCTGCCTAACATTGGCGGGCCCTGGCCCAGGCCTAGGCCTCTGCAGGGAGCCACGGCGGGCCTGGGTGCTCACCTCTGCGCTGTGCCCTGCAGGTGGCTGAGATGGAACCCGAGGTGGAGGTGGAGGTGTACCGGCGGGACTCCAAGAAGCTGCCGGGCCTTGGAGACCCTGACATTGACTGGGAGGAGAGCGTCTGCCTGAACCTCATCCTGCAGAAGGTACCAGGGTCCGGGTGGGGTGTGGGCGGGGACAGGTCTCCAGGGACCTCGAGGGACAGCCCGCCATCCATCTCACTGCCCTGCCCTTCTCTTCCAGCTGGACTACATGGTCACCTGTGCTGTGTGCACACGCTCTGACGGGGGGGATATTCACATCCATAAGAAGAAATCCCAGGTGAGCGCTGAGCCAGAGCCCAGCCCTCCAACTGCCCTGGCCACCCAGGTGCTTTTGGGGGAAGTCCCCTCCCCCTCCTTCCCTGCCACTGAGGGAGGGGTCTGGCTCCCAGAATCCACTCAGTGTCCCCGGCGAGGAGCACAGCACCCGCCAGCTCCCCAGCATGGTTCTCCCTGGGTTTAGAGGCCTTGCGCAATGTGACACGGTGACCACCCGGCTGAGTGACGGGCACCTGTACGCACGGTGGGCCTCCCTCAGTGCTTAAACTCTCCTTTTCTCAGCAAGTGTTTGCATCACCCAGCAAGCACCCCATGGACAGCAAGGGGGAGGAGTCCAAGATCAGCTACCCCAACATCTTCTTCATGATCGACAGCTTCGAGGAGGTGAGCCGTGTCTCCCCGTAGTTCCCCTTTGTCAGGAGATGTGGGGAGAAGCCTCTCTCCCTGAGGCCTCACACCCTTCAGAAAGGCATGGGGGTGGCTAGGATGGAGGAAGGTCTCTATTCACACAAACGTGGCTCTCACTCTCCCCAGTGCTTGAACTTGGGCAAGTGCCTTCACTTGGCCCTGAGCCTCGGTTTTCTCATCTGTAAAAGGGGGGCAATGACCGTCTGCCCTACTTACCTCAAGGCGTTGAAGATCAAACAAACTAATGAATGGGGGAGTGCATTGTAAACCCTTTAGAAAGTGCTGTGCAAGCAGGCAGAGTCGTTATTACTGTTAAACTATGAATGCCTGCACCCACTTGGAATCCCGGCATGCCAGAGGGGGTGGGACTTCAGGAGTTACCTGGGACAAGGTTGGGAAAACTGGGACCCAGGGCAGAAAGTGGCTCACCCGGGGACACGGGGCTGGGAAGAGTGGGGGATGGACTGCACAGTGCCCTGTCCAGCAATCTTCCTTGCCCAGTGCCCTGATAGATGGTCCTCTCACTCTCCAGCAGCTGTTAGAGCCTCAGGGAGGGCTCGGCAGAGAAGGGAAGTGTGTTTTCAGGGTCTCTCCTCATTTGATGGTGTCTTGATCGGCAGGAGTTGTCTTAAAGCATCTCAGGGTCGGGGTGTTAAGACACCTTCTCCAGGCTCCAGGGCTCCTTAGTGGTGGAGCTGAGATTTGAGTCTCAGCCTGTTCCCCAGGCCCTGGGAGTGGTGACCCAGGATAGCACAGGGCAGGCTTATACCGGCTGTATGCACAGGTCCAGGTATCTCCTGGGCAGCTCCCTCTGTCAGCGCTGCAAGCCAGCGGGCAGAACCCAGGACTGGGGCTGAGGCCTGGGGCTGCTCACAGCCAGCATCAGGGAGGGCCCAGAAAATGGGCCAGATGTCCCTGTGAACAGTTCATGTCCCCCGCACAAGGTAGTGTGGAGCAGAAGGGTGGAGCGGGATGTTGCCTTAGAAGGGCCATGGGGGACGTGCAGTACCCAGAGTTCCTGTTCTGAGCACCGGCCCTGCCCCCATCAGCTCCACCCCCACAGGGAGACTGCTCGCTCCTCTGGTCTCCATGGAGTGGCTGGAGAGCTGGGTGACCAGGGACAGTGTCTCCATGTCTCTGGCTCACTGTTCTCACCCATGAAATGGGGTTTTTCCAAGCAGTCCTCCCACCAACCCCGGGGAAGAGAGGGCTGTGGTGGGAGGGGTGGGCTGACTCCTCTCTGTGCCCCCACCCTAGGTGTTCAGCGACATGACGGTGGGAGAAGGAGAGATGGTCTGTGTGGAGCTGGTGGCCAGTGACAAAACCAACATGTTCCAAGGGGTCATCTTCCAGGGCTCCATCCGCTATGAGGCGCTCAAGAAGGTGTATGACAACCGGGTGAGTGCAGGGACGGCCCGTGGCTGCCCAGGAGCCGGGTGGGGTGCCCCCACGACCCCACTTTGTTCTTGCCACTTTGAAACTCCAAGCTTGGTTCATGCTCTGACTGCCCAGGCTCAGCGCCCGCAGCCCCCCGTCCCTTGGTACTCTAACTGCCCCTGCTCAGTGTCTGCAGCCCGCCACCTTGGTTCTGTAACTGCCCAGCTCGGTGTCCTCAGCCCTCCTTGGTGCTGTAGCTCCTCTGGCTCAGCACCTGCAGCCCCTCCGGGCCTCTCTGAAGCGGTCCATGGCCCGCTTTATGTTGCATCCTTCACAGGGTGCCTCAGCTCACTCTGGCCACCTCCCCCCATAAGAAATGTGAGTGGGGGGACCTGGTCCTTAATTTGTAACTCTGTGGAGAGTGACAGCTGGTGGTGCTGTGACTCTCTCA
The DNA here is from genome assembly GCF_024166365.1 of Elephas maximus indicus. Taxonomy (NCBI): domain Eukaryota; kingdom Metazoa; phylum Chordata; class Mammalia; order Proboscidea; family Elephantidae; genus Elephas; species Elephas maximus. The sequence goes on along the minus strand of NC_064822.1, from coordinate 189,797,558 downwards.
CTCCTGAGTCACCCACTTTCTGGTGACCAGCTCCGGGTTTGGACAACACTTACGAAATTGGCCCTTGACAGCTAAGCTGCGGGGAGGGAGGTGGTCATGGAGGCAGGCGGGCTGTGGCCCCCTCCCTCTCCTGGTGCTGGGGTTGGCTGGGGCTCAGCCCTCGGCTGGTAGGGAGAGCATCACTCACTCAGAATCTGAAGACGTTCCGAGCTGTCCCTCCTGCTGACCAGCCTCCCTCCTGGGGCTCAGTCTCCTGAGGCATGGAGGGCAGCCCTCAGGGGTCCATCTTTGAGGGACGATGGTCCTGGTGCCCACGTCTGCTGCTCTGACCCCATCATCTCCACCTGCCCGCAGGTGAGCGTAGCGGCTCGCATGGCACAGAAGATGTCCTTTGGCTTCTACAAGTACAACAATATGGAGTTTGTACGCATGAAGGGGCCCCAGGGCAAGGGCCACGCTGAGATGGCGGTCAGCCGCGTGTCCACTGGAGACACGTCCCCCTGCGGCACCGAGGACTCCAGCCCAGCGTCACCCATGCACGAACGGGTAAGAGTTGGACGGCTGGGAGGGCAGGTCCCTCGGAGTCTCTGCCTACCGCCTCCCTGGGCCCCACAGCCTCCAGCCAGCTAGGTGCCAAGGGTTGGAGAGGGTGTGGCTTGCCCAAGGTCACACAGCAGCTTCGTGCTTGGGCCGGAGCTCTTTCTGCTTCCCTGAGCCACCCCTGCAGCCACGCCAGGTCTCCGGAATGGAATGGACAGAGACCGGCTGGGAATCCAGGGTTCAGTGTCTGCCCTCCCTAGAGTCACGTGGGGGTGATGGTGAGCCTCTGTACCATGGCCTGGGAGGACCGGTGAGAGGACAGGGGGCCCTGGCCCTTCCGTTTGTTGCCTGTTAGCTGCTGCGAGGCTACAGACGCTGGGCAGGTAGGCGTGAGAACCCCTGCCTTACGGACCAGGAGCTGAGCCAGCACTGCCTGGTCACTCAGCTCTCGCGATCCAAGGCCCGCTCCTCCTGGCCACCGTCCTCTGTCAGGGCAGGAAGCCAGGGCCAGGGCAGCCTTCTCTGGACCCAAGGCGCAGGCACAAGGACATCTTTAGCCCCTTGGTCTCCAGCGGGGCTGCTGAGAGCTGGAGGTCTGGGAAGGGGATGGGAGCCCATGCAGATGGGCAGGGTCCTGGAGGCTGCCTTGCCCAGCCCCTCCCCAGAGTGGGTACTGGGGGGACCCCAGTGGCTGGGACCGGGCTCTGCTGCCCACAGCACCTCAGACAAGCCCTTGTTCCTCTCTCGGCCTCAGTGCTCTTACCTGGGAGTGGATGAAGCCCCTGCTTCTGCTGTGCCCCCCAGGCAGCAGCTGCTGTAGGCGTGTGTGCTGTTGACCTGCTGGGAAAACGAGTCCCAGGAATGCCAGCGATGCCAAGGCCGGGGAGGGGTCTTTGCTCTGCTTCTCATTCTGTAGAAAGGGCAACCACAGGCGTCTCCAGGGCACACCTTGTTTTCTTCTCACTCCCTCATTTCTTCTTTTTGTATTTTCTTCAGTGAATGTGTCTTATAAGCAGACCAAAACCAGTCAGTGCCCTTCTTTTAGGAAGATGGGGGAGAATTCCAGGCGGGGGCCTCTCTTGTCTTTGGGATTCAGGTTGTTTCCATGTTGGAGTTCATTTCTGAGAGGGGGCCCTAAGTAGCTGCCACTGGGCCCGTGAGACAGACAGGGCTTGAGTCATCCTGACAGAACATGTGTGTGGAAGCCCTGGTGAAGAGGTAGCCTAGACTCTAGGGCGGGACAATCGTGGGTGGCAATTCCAGCACCGCCCTATGTTTGCCGAGACTTTGATTGCCCCTTCTGTGGAATGGGAGTGATGAGCCCCCCTCCCAGGGTGCCTGTGGGGAATGGAGATATGTGTGGAAGCTCCCGGCACCTGGGAGCAGGGAGCCCCAGGGCAGGGGCGGGCAGGCGGGCGGCTGCTGGAGCCAGGCAGTGGGCAGTGGGCAGTGGGCAGTGGGCAGCAGCAGGCCGGACCTCCGAGTCAGCCCAGGCTCCTGCCCTTCTGCTCGCCGTTGCGCGTCCTCCTTTTACAGAGCGACTTTTTGTAGCCAGTGCGTGACAAGTGCAGACGCTGTGTATATTGTGGTTTCTCGTGTGTGTTCTTTTTTAAAACCTTTCCCCTGCTGGTGTGAGGACCACATGGAGCCCAGCAGCTGCCAGGACTCTGGTGGAAGCCGGAGCCATGAGGAGGAGGCTGATGGGTCTCCCTGAAGTCTCAGCCCAGCGCATCTTGTTCCGCAGATTCTTGTTTGCGTGGGGAGGAGGGAGGAGATGGGCCAAGTTCCCTCTGCCTGGAACGCCCTTCCCCCCCTTCTTCACCTGGCGAACTCCTACTCGTCCTTCAAGACCCAGCTCAAGCAGCATCTCCTCCAGGAAGCCTTCCTTGATTTCCCAGCTGTCAGACTCTTTTGCCTCTGGGCTCCCCCTGTATCCTGTGCCCCCCTTTCTCTGTCTCAGTGACCACCTCACTGTATGTATGTGGTTGTCACTCTCCAAGTCTGTGAGCTCCTAGAGGGCAGGGACCAGTGTCATGTGGTGTCTGTCCTAACGCAGCATCTGCCTGGCCCCGAGTGGGTGTGCGGGGTGTCTGGTGAACCATGCAGGGTGACCAGAAAGTAGAGCCGCCTGCCTGTAGTACTTCTCGTGAGAGGACGCTGGAATAGAGGGACGGGGACGTATCAGCTGAGAGGCAGGAGGGGAAGAGGCAGAGGACCTGGGCTGCAGGCCCAGCTCTGCCTCGTCTTGCTGGTCGACCTTCGGCAGCACCCCTGCCCTCACTTCCACGTTTGTCAAGTGGGCCAGCGCTAGCTCTGACCTCAGGAGTGGCTGGGGGGCTCAGTGAGTGCCTGTGACATGGTTCAGTGTCAGCAGCTGGTGGTATTATATTTATTGAACAACCTCTGACCATTGTCTGAGGCCTGGAAGAAGAGCCTCTGCCACTCATGGCCCAGTTCCTTCTTGAGCAGCCCTGGTGGCAGGCCGTCCTGCTGGCCCCTGAGCTGAAGCCCAACTCCCAGTGCCCTCTGCCCACTTAGCCCTGGAGGCTGGCTTGGAAGGGCAAGGCCAGAGACTGCAGCCCAAGGCTCCTGTCCCCATCACAAGCTCCCAGCTAGATGGAGGGCAGGAAGTGAGTGGCCCTGGCCCCATGGCCCACGGACAGCCCTTGCTGCTGTGGTGACAGCAGCTATTTTTCCCCAGGTGACCTCCTTCAGCACACCCCCTACCCCCGAGCGGAACAGCCGGCCCACCTTCTTCTCCCCATCCCTCAAGAGGAAGGTGCCACGGACCCTGATGGCCGAGATGAAGAAGTCGCACTCGGCCAATGACAGCGAGGAGTTCTTTCGGGACGAGGACAGCCGAGGTGACTGCCCCTCTGCTCACAGCGCCCCCCATTTCCTCTGGGCCTAGGCTAGCGGCTCAACAGGTGGGGCACGAGTGCCATGGGCCAGGGACTGACGCAGCGCCTCGAAGAGAGCGACAGTCACGGCTCACGCTCGGGGAGCTTCCCTCCCAGTGGGCCTCCCCCTTCCCCTAGAAAAGTGCTCAGGAGCACATCCATGCAGGCTTTTCAGTTTCAGGGGTCTGTGGACTTTCTGAAGCCCTCTGGTTTTCCTGAGAAGAGCTGACCATCGCTGGTCTGTTACGCACAATGGGTGCGAGAAACCCTGAGTGAGGGGTGAACTCTGGCTCATTCTTGCATTTTGTGACTTGACACTCTCCTGGTTTCACTCCTTCTCAGTGTCTTTTTTGGCCAGCTCTCCCTCCACTCTAGAACCTTCCTTCATTGGGGGTCCTTGGGGTTCCCGTGTCTCCCTTACTCTGCGCAATCTCCTTAGGTGCTCTCTGCTCTGTGGCAGCAGTAGTCACCACTGGCAGCTGCCAGCTGCGCACCTTTACCTCTGGCCTCCCCTGCCCAGCCTGTGTCCCCAGGGCCTCCTCAGCATCTCCTCTGGGAGGTCCCAGCCGTGCTCCCACGTAACCAACTCCCAGCCTGCACCTGCGCACACACACTCTGTCCCAGGCAGTGCGCGCCCACACACACGCAGGACACACATGCACACACACACACAGGACACACACACACAGGACACACACAGTCCCTCTCCCAGCTTGTGCATGCCCACACACACACACACAGAGGACACACATGCACACACGGGACACACGCACAGACACAGGACGCACACACACCCTCTCCGAGCCTGTGCACGCCCACACACACATAGGACACATGCACATGCACACACACACACTCTCATGCTCCGTCTCCCAGCAAACCTGTGCTTCCCACTGTGCTGTTGATGAGCGGCACCCCATCACCTAGGCATGGCATCTGGAAAACCGTGGATGGCCTTAGGCAAGGGAGTGGCAGAATCAGAATGTTCTAAATAGCACTAGGAGGTCCTTGTGAAGATGGCCTGTCATTGGGAGACAAGTTGGGAGGGCCCTGCAAGCTCTGTGGGGCGCCACGCCCATGTATCCACAGGGCCGCATTCCTGCAGCCATCTGTATTTGCTAGCTGATGCAGGAATGTGTGGCCTCACTAACCTACCGAGCACTTGGGGAAGACAGCAGTTCTTGTCCCGCCCACCAGGGCTGAGAGCAGAGGGCCCCACATGTGGGACAAGACCCCGCCCCAGGGCCAGGAGACCCTTGCTTGGGCACGGGCCTTGCAGGTGCTGGCTGAGATCTTGGGACAGCCCTTCTCCTCTGAGCCTGTTCCCACGTTAGTAGGAAAGTGCTGATTCCCACCTGTCTGCCCCTGTGGTGTGAGGTCCCCTGACTGGACCATGAGATGGTGACAGGTGTCCAGGCCTCACTCCTCACACACTGCAGACTGGCTGTGCTGGCTGCAATGACAGGCGAGGCTCTGTGCCAGCCTGCCTGGAGGACTGAGCTCCCTGAGGCAGAGACTTTTCCCGGGGGTGGGGGATGGCTGAGCCCTGGCGGCAGGGCTAAGGTTTGGAGTCAGGAGCAGGGAGTGAGGAGGCCCCCATCTGGTGTGGGTGTGGAATCTGGACTTGTGGGGGAGCCCTTGGCAAAGAGCGCCCTGCCGCACAGAGGGTGGGGCTGGGCCTGGAGGGAGTCATCCCAGAGTGTGGGTGGCTCTTCTGCTGCTGTCCCTAGGGCCCCTCTGCCTGCTTCTGACCTGGCCTTCTACCTTCCAGCTGACCTGCACAACGCCACGAATCTGAGGTCACGGTCCCTGTCTGGCACGGGGCGGTCGCTGGTGGGGTCCTGGCTGAAGCTGAACAGAGCGGATGGAAACTTCCTCCTCTATGCACACTTAACCTACGTCACGTTGCCGCTGCATCGGATTTTAACAGGTAGCGCCAGCTGGCGGGGGGGGGCTCTGCCACTGCCTCGGAGCAGCTGTGGCCCTGGGCCCCAAGGGCTACTCGTGTGGTTTTCTCACCAGCGCTGTTCCAGGCCAGGGCCTGCCCGTTTGCACTTCCATGCTGGGTTCTCAAGTTCCTTGCTGCAGACTCCAGGTTGGGGATCCGGGGAAGCGTGGCCCCTAAAGGTCTCCCTTGGCCCACCCCTGTGGCCCCTGCTGGCCCCTCCTGAGCAGCAGGAAATGCCCCAGGTGTGAGCTCCTGTGGGCAGGTGAGACCCTGGCCTGCGTGCCAGGCACTGGCCCTGGGCTCAGACCGGCCTGGGTTCGAGCCTCCTTCCGCCTGGCCCTGGCCAGCTCTGCTGCTCCAAGCCCATTTTCCAGTCTATAAAGTAGGAGTGGTAACAGGAGGCACCGACGAGATGCGTGGGAATTATTGGGTGTGGGCTTCGCGTGGGGTCAGGGCTTTCTTCATAAATAGCGGCTGCTGTGGCTGCAGCACTCAGTGGGCTGAATTTTCTTCTCTGTCTCTCCCTTCCTGCCGCCTAGACATCCTGGAAGTACGGCAGAAGCCCATCCTGATGACCTAGCAGTGTGCGGAGCCCGAGCAGGCCCACCAGCCCTGCCCGGCCCTGGGAGTGCTGCCAAGTGCCTATCTGTGCCACCGTCCCCGGGGTCTTCTGTGACAACCCAGCGCTGGAGCCGGGCCAGGGCGGGGCCGACATGGCCCCTGGGGCCAGGGCCGACTCCACGAACACCAGCCCAAACTGAAGTGCCTCTTTTCCCTCCCTGCTGGCTTTGCCCTGCCCCATGCTCACCACCCACCACCCCCAGCCCATCTCTGGAGAGTCCTGTGCGTCCGGCGGGGACCAGAGTCCCAGGAGGCCATAGGGAGCACGAGAGGGAGCAGCATCCAGAATCTGTCCAAATGCACGAGTCCTATGGCCGCGTCCCAACAGACCACAGCGGAACCCCCAGCTGGAGCACTCCGTCGGAGCTTTGTCAAGGAAACCCACGTGAGGTTTTGTAATGCCGCGCTGATGAGCGTCAGCTGCCCAGTCAGGCTGCCTGCTCTCCCTGGCTCACCACTTGGTTGTTGGATTACCACGGGGAGATGGGGAACACAGAGGTGCACAGTTTTGCCCTGGGCTGGGATACCTCACCCCACGCCTGGTTCCAGAAAGGCCCAATCCCTGCCAGAATGGCCTTTTGCTTCCAGCCAAAGAACTCCGCCAACACACACACCTCCAGTTTGGAGTCCTCCCGCGGGGGCCTCGCTGGAGGGCCCACAGAATCTGGACCTGAGGGCAGGAGGAAGGGTCTGGCGGCCAGGCAGGAGGAGAGCGGGAGCCCCACCTGAGGAAGGTTTAGGCCAGAGCCCCTCCGCTGGGGGCTGTGGGAGGGCGTGGCGCGTTGTTCCACCTGCCCTGGTCTCCGGGAGCTCACCTGCTCTGACTGAGCGTGCTGGTCCCCATCTCAGGCCAGCTCTCGGAGGCTCCCGGCTGGGCCTGCTCCACCACGGAGGCGCTTCCATCTGAGAAGACGCACATGAGCCTTCTTGCATCAGAGCTCCCCCGGGAATAAACTAAGATGGGTCTCTTTGTGGCTGTCATTTGTTTGGTGCCCCAGGAGTACCGGTGTGCTTGGAGGTCCTCTTTGGGGGAAGAGGAAAGAGGGTGGGCTGTTTCGCCGCCCGGTCTCGTCCTGCGGCCTCTGACGGTCTGCGCTCGGGGACAGGGCTGCCCTGGGGCTGTTATTAAAAGCGAGCTGTTGGCATTTTCTTCCACCTCAGTTTACCCACCTGTAACACAGGGCTGATGCCACCTACCTCACTGAGCGTGTGCAGGTTCACGGGGCACGACCGCCACTATTCTGCGTAGCTCTGGTCAAGTGTTACACTGGGGGTGCCCGCCCCACCCCCTCCATTAACCTTGTCAAGAAGGGGTGGTGGGCTTGGCCTCCGTGCCCAGCTCAGCTCTCCACGCTTCCACTTTCCAAAGCAGTGTCTTAGGGCAGCCAGAGGCAGGCCACGTCCCCCGGAGTGGGAGCAGAGCACCCAAGGAGCGTTCTTGGACACCCCATCCCCAGGCTTGCGTCCGGGGTGGCTGAAGTCTAGCTGTTTCTCCAGGGACTTTTTCTCCCGGTCATTCTGGGGTCTGAAGACTGAAGCTCAGATCTGGGGAGGACACAGGCAGGATGGGGACGCTCGAGTCGTGCAGAAACGCCGCTCCCTCCTGTCCTCAGAGGCGAGGAACACGTGAGGGTGCCTGGGGCTAGTGCAGACCGGCATGCCCTGGCTGGCCCAGCGGGCAGAGCCCTCATCTGTAGGATGGCAGACGTTCCGGCCACTTGTGGTAATTGTGAGGTCGGTTAACGTGGGGAAGTGCTTCGCAGGGCAGGGAAGTGTGGGCGTGCAGCGGGATTTCAGAGCTCACACCTGCATTTTCAGAGTGCAAACAGACGCACGATGGTCTGGCTGTCCAACATCTGATGTTTCACAGCTCCAGCCGCGTGCAGGCCCTGCGGTGAACACTATTAGCCCATTTTACACATGAGCGACAGCAGCAGAGAGGATACGGGAACTCCCTGAGGCTGAACAAGAAGTAATGACGGCTAGGCATCAAGCGCCCTTCTGACCACAGCCCCCACTCCAGCCTGCCCAGACAAATGGACAGACATTTGGTGGAGCCGCCCCTTCTGCCTTTAAGGCCTTCCCCAAAGGGCACGATTAGAGGCACCCTAGCCAGGCAGCAAGCTGTTAGTCTGAAGCTTGGTTTTTTAAAGCAGCACGTAACATCAGTAACAAGCTGCAAATGCCAGGGCCACAGCCAGGGCCCCAAACGCCCTGGTGTCAGTCAACTTTCCCTTCTCGTGACGCCACCGTTAATTTTTCTGGGGACGTGCCCCTCTTAATAATGTAGGGAAGACCAAATGCTACGTACATTTCCTAATGTGGAACTGGAGTTAAAGTACACCTGTCTTTTGAGGAAACCTCAGAGTCACTTTTCAGGACATTAAGAAGAGTTATCTTTTTATTGTTTCTTTTAAAGAAATATCATGGCCCTGGACTCTGATAGGTAACACACTGTTTCTATTTAAATCCTTCAACACCTGAACGTTCAGGTGGCTCTTATCTTAACATCCTGATGTCCTACTGGAATTTCTAGGGCGAGTTTGCATCTTTGCCCATAAGGACAATGAAGGTTCATTATTTCAAAAGAATGTTATTTAAAACACAAGTAACAGAGAAGTAGGCAAATGAGAACAAAAAGAAGCCAAGTATTCTATAGCCCAGTCGACTTGGAGACAGCCTGGGTTTTCCCGTGAGTCAAATAATTGTTCACATTTCCTGCAGACAGACCAGAAGCCAGTCAGGTGGGTGTCTTGGTAGCAAGGACAAAGGCACGTTCTCCGTGTAATTTTTTAAAAAGAATCTTAGCCAGAATCAAACCAGGATCTATTTACGCTGTTTTAATCACAGATAGACTAGTTAACAGAAGACTTAAGGACCAGGAAAAACTTTTTTTTCCCTTAAACAACATTCCAGAAGGAAGCTTCTCATGCACTTGGTACATTCCAGTGACTGACTGGTGGTTTTAAATCATTGGCCAAAATTCTTTACAAACTTACATATTAAAAATCTATCTGCTAACTTTTTGGATCAAAGAAACTTCGTTCGTTTGATTTGGATGTATGTTCTCTTCGGTTTTTCAGTTTAGCCGGAATTTAGTCGCATATCCATTTTCAGAAACCAAGTAACTTTTGGCATTACCCTGATTCTTCCTGTCTGGGCTTTCTACCATCCTTTGTATCGGAAAGCAGGATTAGGTCTCTTAAAAAAAAATAACCGCCCTAGTGGAAAAGGAAGGCCGACATCTGGGCCCGGAGTCGGAGCTGAGGCAGCCCGTTGGCGGTGGGCCCAGCCCTTTCCTTCAGGGAAGCGCCCATGCGGAGGCCAGGAGGCCCGGTGGTCGGGGTCCAGCCCTGCCCTGTGTGGAGAGGACCTCTGGGCGTGAAGAGCTGGGGACGCGCTGCATCTCTCGTTTTTCCCTTCCATTCACCTGCACTGACACGATCCTCAGTGGAAAAAGGAATCCTCCAGCACCTCTGAGCTCCCGGGGACACCACAGACAAGCAAATTCAGCTGAATCCTGAGGGATCTGGGGCGGGGCCTGAGCAGTGGAGGAAGCCACGACCTGCGTCCACAGTGCGGAGAGTTTGTGTTTACAGTTTTCTATTCTTCCCGAGGCTAGCAGGATTTTCAGGGTTCCCCTTCAAGTCCTCGAGTTTCATAGATTAAACATAACTGCCGTCCTCCAACTCTACCGGGTGGCCGGAGGCATTCGGACTTGCCTTTGTCCTTCAGTTTCTCGCTTTGTCCTAGGTCAGGGCGGTTTAAGTGTAAATAGTTATTGTTTATGGTTTTCAAACTAATTCTATGTATGAGAATCATTAAGCCTGCAGAGAGGACCTCTTGAGATTTTTCACTACTTGGAGGCTTCCTAGTGATTTTTACAAAACAAATTTTAGCCACAACACCGTGATGGTGTAGGTAGCGATACATTAGTATGCTAACCATCAGTTAGGTATTTCCCTAAACGTGACCCACTACTGGCTGAGCCAGCCTCAACTGTTCCCCAGCAGTATTTGTGGTTGGCTGTTGGCTTGGCTTTATGATTTCCACGTTTCCTTTGAACATTGATTTGCATGTTAGATATTAAACTTTTCTTCCTTGTTTTCCTCTAAATTAGTCTGTACCTAGTCATTCTTTCCTGGTAGGCTTTATCAGATTAAATTCTCTGCAGACGTTACAGCAACGTGATAACTCTGTGGTCGAATCATTTGCCGCCAAGACTTTTTTTTTTTGAGCTTTGACACCAGTGACTTTTTTGAAATGGAACGTGTTTGAGGCCATCAGAGATCACCTCGTGCACTGCTGAAGGTGTTGGCGGGCCCGTGATGCTTAGTTGCACATTTGCAAAACCACGAGAGACGAGTTTTGGGTTTAGCTCTCAGAGCCCTAAAGTAGCATATGCTACTTCATACAGTTGTCCTGTAAAATCCGGAGCTTGTTCTAGAGAACTTCTTTAAAAGCCCTCCCAGACGTGAACAAATACTTGGAACAGAAATCAGGAGTCCAAGTTCTGACCTGACTCCTGGCCAGCTGCCTCGTCTTCTGGAAGATGAGGTTTTGGGATGGGTGCTCTCTCTGTTGCCTTGCAACTAACTGTACAAATAATCAAGTACGATGTTGAGCATGTTCACTTTTTTTTTTTTTTCTGGTTAATTCTACCAGAGCCTGCTATGCAAAACCATCAGAGATGGAAGCAGCCTCAGAAGCTACCTTTCAAGCGACGGACTCTCTTTCCATGATCAGTGAGTAAGGTCTGAGACACTGCAGAAAGCTGTAGAAGAGAAAACAAGGGAAAAGGGGGACCCGAGAGGAACGCATATCCAGGTGTGGAAGTACAGTTAGGGGCTTCACATCAAGTGACTCCCCTCGGAGACAGTCATCGGATTAGACGCATCTGAACCAAAATTTCCTGAACCAGCATCACGAAGGGCAGACCACAACGCAAGATGGCAGTGCTATAAGGAGGCGGTTGAACAGGTTAAAAAAAGTCTTCCTTGCCATTCACATGAAACGCTGTTTTCTTATTAAATTATTAGGAAGTCCTTTTTAGTCCCCTGAAACGATGTACTTGTTGCTATTTGGGGAGAAAGTCTATCCGGGGAGCTACATGCAGTGACAACCCTAGTGACTGCCCGCTCTTGGTACTGATATTGCTGTGTTCAGTGCTTTTATCCGGAATTACCGTCATGCCTGAGCTTAGAAAAAGTGTTGACTGGAAGGGAAGACCTCTGGGGATTTTATAGTGGGAGAGCGGGAAACATAAGGTAACTTAGTGGTAGGATAACCCGGTCCATTGTAAATTCACGTGTTGAATGTATAAACGTGGCTGCCCTTCGTGCTTGATGTGGAAATGACAGGAAAGCAGCTGGGATGTCTAACGAGGAAGGGAGCTACTCGTTTCCGGGGATGATGAAACAACGGTGTCTTTCTTTTCCTTGTGGCTTCATTGACTTGCCCCTGACTTACCCCCACATAAACCACAGAGTTGAAGAAGCTACTTCTTCCCTACATGTGGAGTCAGGTTTCTTCTCTTGGAATTTGACTTTTAATAAAACAACGCTGCTCAGTTTGAAATAACCATGGTTTTCAGTGAACTTTAATGATTATATTTTGAATAAAAAATTTTGTTCAAAAGATTGTAGCCGATTCCAGAGGTCAGTGAAGTTCCTTCATTTAAGGGGACACATACACGCCTCTGAGTGGCGGGCCGCAAACAGCACACACAGGCCTGGGTTTTCTCAGGGGAAGGAGAATCGCCACCTACCTTCCCCCAAGGTACAGTGAGGTTCAAGCGAGGCAAGGTTATCAGAGGCTGGCATGGTCCTGTTACTGATCACTGCTGCTGCCCTCCCCGCCTCCAGAGGGCCAGAAGATTCTTCACAGGTTGTCTGGTCCTTAAGCCAGAGTCACAAGGGAGCACAGAGCTTGCCCAGTGGTTCTCAAAACTGAGCATTAGATCCACCTGCTGAAACCCAGCTGGCTGGTCACAAAAACGTTCTGGAATCAGATAGGGGTGATGGTTGCCCGACTGTGCTAATATACTAAAAACAGAACTGTACACTTCAAAAGGGTGGATTTTACTGTATGCAAACTACAGCTCAGTTTTAAAACAACAACAGGTGACTGGGTGTTCATCAGAGGTCCTGATTCAGTAGGTCTGGGAGGGGGCCCGAGAGTTGCCATTTCTAGCCAATTCCTAGGCTTTACTGATGCTGCTGGTGCCGGGACCACGCTGAAGAGAGCCACTGTTCTAGCCCAGCTACTCAGCTGAGTACCTGAAATGGGCTTGGTACTCAGGCACCATCCTACTCTTCGGTTAAAACCATCAGTTGCTGTCAAATTGAGTCCAGCTCGTGGTGACCCCATGCGTGTCCGAGCAGAACTGCACAGAGTAGGGTTGTCAATGGTTAGTTTTTCAGAAGTCAATCGCCAGGACCTTCTTCCAAGGTGCCTCTGGGTGGACTTGAACCTCCAACCTTTTGGTTAGCAGCTGCACATTAACTGCACCACCCAGGGACTCCCACTCTTTAGACAGCACCTGGTTAGTGCCACTTTATCAAGAGTTTCCATTAGATGTGAACACTTCAGGAACACTTTGATGGGTAACTTCAGACTTTGCAGTATTTTCTTCAGCAGGAGACCCTTATGAGCCAGATAAGTGCTAAATAACTCAGGAAACAAAATGTGATCATGACTCCAAAATACTGTCATAGTGCTTTTCTCAGTCACCAAAAACTTAAGTCCATAAACTCAATCATTAATTTTTCTTGATCATTTTGATTTTCTTAGTCTCAAATGTCATTCTAGAGCTCAGGTTTTGGGCCAAGATGGGCCTGGATGCTTACCCTCCCCGAGCGACTCTTTCCACTCTGTCAGACATTAATCCAACAGAACTCTCGGCTTGTACACGGGAGTCTGGTACTAAATCTCAGCGGGCCTCTCCCTGGCCTTCAAGTGGACTGTTCCTGCTGCCGCTTCTCTTCCCTCCTGTCTGCCTGACTTAGCACCAAGCGCACCACAGAGAACAGAAGAGTGTCAAACACTGGAACTGTTGACTTTCCATTTATTCACATTTCATGGGCTGTTACACTTCTCAGCGGGAGCATTCACGAACTCTACAGACTGAGATTACATTGTTTGACAGTTCAAGCAGCTTTGTTTTAGAAAACAATTTCCTATTTAAAATAAAAAGCAAACAGTTTATCCGTCTGATTGCTGGTAAGTCTGACTTTACGGTTAGTTGCGTCTGTGTCAGAGGGGGGTCCTTAGTCCTCACCATGATTGGGGACTGGCCACGGAGACCAGCTTGTACTCAGACGCAACACTGCAGAGTGGACCGGCGTGGGGGTGACGGTCCTCACTGTCATCTGCTGGTTCCACGCAGACAAATCTGCTTCTACCTGATTCCCACTGGGGGCCGGGGAGTGAGCCATTCAGTTTGCAAAGCTTTCAAATGCATCCTACTTGCATTTGACTCTGCTAAGACATTAGAGTAGCTGGCAAATGCTCAAAATGTTAAAAAAAAAACAAACCTAAGCACAACTGTTGACCTCTAAAATGATGCAGAAAAGGCCTTCTCTGGGAGGGCGTGTTTTGCACTAACAGTCGGGGTGGGTTAAGAGTGTTTCTCGCCCCTACCAAGGGGTTGGGTTTTTGTTTTTTTGGCATGCAGCATATAAAAAAATAGGATTTACAGTTGAAATTGTAAAACCACCCTCTTAAAGAAAAGTCAGTACACCAACAGACTTCCCTTCCATGGAAAACAATCTAAAACATCTTTGAGACCCGGACATGTTTTCAGTCTATGATTCCATTAACAAAGACAACTCAATTTTTTGCTCACTGGGAATGCCTGAAAGGATGAAATGGACACACATCAGCTTTTTTTTTTTTTTAAAAAAAGGCCACTCAGATACTCAGTTATTTGTCAAGATGCAAAATGATTCAGAATTAAAAAATACACACTTCACTTTAGGTCATATATATGATACAATTTATAGATTCACAAACTAAACATGTATGAAAATTTCAGTCCATATTACATGAAACATTTTAAAGCTTACTTTCTAATATATGTTAAAAAAAAATCAAACTTAAATAACCATGGGTCGGAATTTAGCCGTGAATACCATGGGGAAAAAAGGTAAGCCCCGCCCTCCAGGGGCTGGGGTTGAAGCCCAGGCAGACTCGGGCTGCCAGACTGGCACACAAGTGGAGACCAGCAGGTTCCTGAAGCAGAAATGATTGACTTTAATATCACATTTTGAGTTAACGGCATACATATCACATTTTTCCCTGTAATTTTCACTTTAACAGTGACAGTCTCTTAGCAGCAATAATTTGCTGGGAATGTTAGGAAAAAAAAAAAAAAAAAAGCCACACATATCCACTAGTTCTTAAAAGATACAAACTTTGGCAGGGGAGGGGGGAGGAGGGTGGTTAAAAGATAACCTAGTCACGATCTTTTCATGCCCCATCTACAGACATTCCACAACCAGGCAAAGGTTATTCAGAACGTGCCATGTTGTTAGCACGCCGTGTGGCTGAGGTGTCACATGGAAATCCCCCTTGTCACCTCTTCATCCTGGTTAACAGCTGAGTCCATCCAGGTGAACAGGATGGGTCTGTGTTACTGTAACTCCATCAACCACCTGCTTCCCGTAAACTTTTCGCAACAAAAACCCACGAACATTCTCAATTCTAAAAAGGAAATGCAGAAAGAGTCACCACGTCCTCCCAAGGCCGCACAATGGAGTTGTTTGTGAACACATCCACAATAGCACAAACACACCTCTCTGCAGATACTTCTCCAAAGTCACACACTGGGCCACATTCTCCGCTGGGATCAAAAATGAAGAGTACCTCAGAGGACACACCGGCCCAGTCACCTCACCTCAAGCATTTAAGGGCTGACATATTTGATCATGAAACTGTTTTCACCATTTGGCACCCAGACTGTACCTTTTTTTTTTTTTTTTTAAAGCAACTGTACCATCCACAATTATTTTGACTACTTTCTTCTAAGTCAAACTACCTTATGTACTGAAGACCAGAATACACAACTGGGAGCGTCTTGACACTGACCTGAGCCTTGATTAGGTAACATCACGCTGGTGTCAGGATGAAATGGTTCACGAGGGATGGCAGTGGGGGCTTCAACGTGAAACTGCGCGCCAAAGTCGTGTGCCCGAGTCTCAACTGCTGGTTCCCTACCAGCCATGAGGCAGAAAGCGGGCACACATGGCGGGTTTTCTCACGCACGACATGGATCCCCTCCAAAGGGGCACGTTAAATATCTGATCCTTCAAAAAACAAAAGACTTGAGGTACCAAAGATAGAAGGTACTGCTGTCTAAAGTTGAAGGACAATCTCTACACGCAGCACCCTCTGCCACCAACTTCTGACGTGCTTCCCGCCAGCCCCCGCGGCTCCCGCTCAGGAAAGCTGGCCCGCCACCTGAGGAGCCCGCCTTCCCGCCCAGAGGCTCCCACACAGCCTCCTGGCCTGTTCTTCTACCTGGTCAGGGTTAACTTCGACTTAACTTTCTTTTCACACAGGTTTACTTTCCATGGTCTAGAAACCACACACTGGCAAACTCTGTGCTTTTGAAACGACTCCTGGCCATCCCCGTCCCCAGCTGTTCTGGGGACACAGAAGTAACAGCACTCCATGAATAAAACCACACATCGAAACCACAGAACCGCTGAAGTCCACTGGGCCCTCTATAAGCTGCTCACGACGTTCAATTGGAAAGGCAGGTCCGGAATTCTGGAAAGCTGCCCACAGCGTTAAAGGCCGACGTCTGCAAACAACAGGCGAATTCACTTCTAAGTAAACCTTAACAAAACAAAGGAAGCACACTTCTGTCACCTGGTACAAGTGCTGTCATCGCAGCGGAGTGACGAGGAGAGGAGAGGGTGCTGCTCCAGGCAGGCCTCTCTCTGGACGCAGCGGCGAGTCTCCCACCAACACTGCCGCCTGGAGCCCGTCAGGGGGGCAGTGGAGGCGGTAGGCCTGAAACCCAGGACCACGAAAGCCTTTGGGAAATCTATCGATACCCTGATTGCAGTCTGTTAAGAAATCACTTCTGGTTAGTTTAATAAACAACTGAACTTTAAAAATCTTCCAAAAATTGTCATCCAAACATACTGTACACGTTAGACAGTTCTTAAGAAGGGAGAATACAGCTTCTCGACACTTAACATTCAAAGGTTTATTGGCCATATTCATGTCCTCACAGGAGTTTTTCAGTTATCTCTAAGTTCTTAGAATGTCAGAGGAGGAGAGGAGAAAACCAGCACGGTGAGGGGTGCTGGGAAGCAGCACTCGCCCCACTGGGCCCATGGCCTCAGGCACTCTTCCTCTCCACTAAAATCTTGTGCAACTCCTCGGCGTCCTCGCTAGTCTTGACCCGGATTAACATGGTCACCGGGCTGGTGGCATTCTTCTCATCGATGGGAGGGTTGGGAACACAGACAATGAGCACGTTGTTCTTCCCCATCCGGGTGCACGGCATGTTGGGTGGAATCAAGACATTCAGCAATATGTTGCCTGCATTTAAACCCAGGAAAACACACAAATGTTACACACACTACAGCTCCGTAACAGGGTCTTTAACACACTAAGCGTCAAAGACTTGAGCAATTTACACTTAATGGATTTAAAACTGAAAGCCCAGGAAGGTCGGAGGGAACCTGGCTCCAGGCTGTGGCTGCCGGTGTGTGTGCCTGCGAGGACGTGAGGCCTTCGGCCTTTGCTGGACTCGGCCTCTGGCCTGGGAGCTGCCCTCCTCTCCCGAGATGCCTAGAGCCATAGCAGGGGCCCTGCGACAGGCCACCGTCCCACAGAATGTTCCGGCCTCTCTGAACACAACACACCCTTGTCTCTGAGGAACAAGCTGCCATGACCTGGAGTCTTCAACAGACCACACGAAACAAAGACAAAACATCTGTCACAGTGCTGGCAGTCCCGGGTAAGAGGGACACGACTGAGGTATTACCGATTCACAAGGCTCCTCGCATTTCCTTGCTGTGGCACAGCCGGGCACCCACCCTCTGACCCCTGGTCATCCCCATCCTGGAGCTGGACTCTCCTCCAGGGGACTGCCTTAAAGGGGCAGCGGTCGGCCAGGAGCAGTCCAGCAAAAGGTTACCATCCTCTGTGTTTATCATAACCATCCAGTTTATCCACTGCTTCTCAGTCACAATTCTCACACGAAGGAAAATGAAAACCATTTTGGTTTCAGCTTTCAACATATGGACATTTTCTTACACGCTATTCCCGTACTCACAACTAAATCTATAAATAATTAGTAAATACAGAATAATTTGGCCTGAACGACCTAGATTCCATTCCAAAATACACATCAATATACTTGAAAACATGCAATGACTGAACCCAGCAAGGTGCCTATAAAGATTTTGGTCATTTTGTGCCTGGGGAAGAGCCACCCACCTAAATTGGTGTCTGCCCGCACCAGGAGCTGTGTCTTCTGATTTGCTGTAGGTTTTAAGTGCAGAGTACCTACACCCTTCTCTTTAAATTCGTTGTCTTTCTTGTAAAATAGTTTGCACCTATGGAGAAAAAGTAAACGGCTTGATTAGGCACTCGGTGACAAATCAAGCCACGGTATTCTAACAACTGTGCACACTGGGTGGAAAGGCTCTGCATTAAATGGGAGCAGAGGAAGCTTCAGGGCAAATCGTTTACAGATCCAGACTGACTGGCCACCATCTGGCCACCGTCCAGAGGAAGAAAATCTGTCTGGGTATTCCAGAACTCTTCCTCATTTCCTTAAATTAACTAGTGGGTCCTACCAAACTTTTCTGTAGAACACTTTCCAAATAATCTTTTCTCAAGTAAGTCAAAATCACGCTAGCCCCCTGGCTCCCTGATCTGCTCCTCGGCCCTGTCTCGAGACCCTCTCTGGTCCCCCAGGATATGAGCAAATGTCGGACCGGCCCGCTCCCTGTTTTTCTTATTTCTGAAGCTCTCCTCAGGATTCCTTCCATTTTTGGTCTCCCACGATATTGAAATAAACCTGGAACACGGTCTCAGGCAGGGCCTGCCTCATGATAAAATCATCAATGCCTCCTTAAGGCACTGATCAGACCAAACCACCGCCTGCTCCTCTGAGTCATCCTGATTAGAGAAACATCTCAAAGTCAGAGCCATTCCTTTATATCGTCTGGCTAAGTCAATTTAAACAGAAGCAACAGGAGTTGTTAGCCTCTTTTAAAAGTTCTCAGAAATAAAACACTTGGGAATTCCACAGGACACAGATATATTCAGATATTTTTGCATTAGAAAAACACACCTAGGGAAGCTTCTGAAATGGTGTGAATGTTTCTTTGTGAAAGCTACCAGTTAATCTCATTTGACTGAAAGAGAGATGACACATTTCAAACTTTCCCCTTGGCTTTCTTTTGAGAGAAGTACTTTAAAAGCAGCAGAGAGCTAAATCTAACAGAAAAGAATAAGACCTGCCCAGCAGGGACTTTCTAGAATTGGTTTGTTTTTAAATAGGCAGGCCAAAGATTCTTCCACGTTCTAGCTCCTTAAAGAGCAGGCACGTGGGCAAGTTCGGCAGGGACGTGGCCTCCCAAGAAGACACACGATGGGAGCCACTGTCTAGGCCAGACGAACCCTTTCCCATCTGTGACAGCTCGCTCTCAGAGCGGGTCCTCGTGACAGCTACTTACTTCTTAGAGTAAAAAGCATCTTCTTCTTTGACTTCAGTAACGATTACTTTGGGTGGCTCATCACTCTCTTCTTGGTCTCCACCTTGCAGAAAAGAGCACTGACTCAGTGAGATTCAAATCCAGAGTTTGACAAGGTCATAGAAGGAGTCTACCTACTACCCCAACCCTTCAACCTAAAATTCAACATAAGCTTTCAAAAAATAGCACTCATTTGGTGAGGTTCAAGTCCAGTTTGAAAAACTGGTAGAAAAAGCTCATCTACCACCCTATACTTCAACCTAAAATGCAACGTAAGCCGAAACAGAGGCTCTGACAGCACAAACCTAATTTTTTTCTTGCGGGGGGGGGGGGGGGGGGGAGGGTAGGAAGGGAAGAAAAGAGCCCCTGCTGGATTTTAACTACTCTGTGAAAATGAGAATCATTTTTAACAGCTACATCCTGCTCAATTCTGAAATAAATCCTTATGTATAAAAAGCCCTCAAATAAAAAATGTCTATATTTATGACTCTGCATACAGGCAACAAAACCAAAAAACCAAACCCAGTGCTGTCAGGTCGATTCCAACTCATAGTGATCCTATAGGACAGAGTAGAACTGTCCAGTAGAGTTTCCAAGGAGCGCCTGGTGGATTCAAACTGCCGACCCTTGGGTTAGCAGCTATAGCCCTTAACCACTTCGCCACCAGGGTTTCCACAGGCAACAAACGCTGACAGAAAAACAAGCAGCCAACACTGTGTTCAGATAACCCACCAAGAAAATCAAAATCTCAGAGGGGCTTCTCACACTTTTGTCCCCAAATATTCCTGGGACCACAGCTGCACCATGCCAAGGAATGGTACGACGGCCAGAGAAACGGGGAAAACGGAAGTCTGACAGGGCGAGCTGTCAGAGCAATCATTCTCAAGGCACACCTAAGTTAAGGCTGGTGTGAACGGCCCTGTAACCCAGGCATTCCTGGCCAGGGACAGGTCCAAAGCACACCTTCACCGGCGACAGTACCTGACCGCAGGTGAGAAGCCTTCAGACACAGAAAGGTGCTCTTAAAGAGCAACACACAGCATAAAACTCTCTATACTAAGCAATTCTTGTCTAAGAAAAGACAATTCTGGGGCTCAAATGAATCCGGTCACAAGACTGAAATGTAATAAAGGTACTGTCATTGAGCCTGGGTATTGGGTTCATTTTTCTATTCTTTCTACTTTTTCGTATGTTAGAAATTACACATAATAAAAATTAAAGTAACAGCTACAAACAAAAGGTACTGCCAGGCCATGGCTCTCAAACTGACATGCCTTGGCACCTCCCTGGGAATTTTAAAAAGCAAGCTCCCAGGCCTCCCGAGGTAGGCTCTCCGGGGAGGGTCCCCAGCACCTGCTAGGTTAACAAGCGCCCCAGGCGTTCCAGGTGCCTTCAGTGCAGTCATCACCTACAAAAGCAGGTGACCCAGGAGCACCTGCACCAGGAGTCGCAATTCAAACTCAACCTCCCTTCCACAAGCTCCAGCTTCCCCGGCCCCACAGCGCCCAGGAGCCTGGAAAGCCTGCATGTCTCATTGAGGGCAGCGGAGAAATGAGGGGAGGCCCTCCTTCGCCCCTGAAAGCTCTTGCCCGAGGATGCACTCGAAGGCAGGGCAGACTTCAAGAGCAATGGAGAACCAGCTCAGGCAGGAACACAGGCTCCTCAGAGGCAGGGCGACAGGGGCCATTGTCTCTCTCAGTGATCAGCGTGACACCTCGTGGGCGTGCGCTCTGCACTGGCTACAAGCTCCCGCACAGACATCGCTGTGTGACACTGGCCCCGATGAGGAGGTGTGCCACGCAGACCTGCTTCTAGAGCTGAGCGCAGCGGAGGGAGACTGCCCGAGGGAGAGGCTGGGACCAAGGCCCAGCTGTTCTCCCTGGCCTGTCCGCTCTGACAAGGTGCTGCAGACGCATCACGGTCACCACGATGGCTCTCCAGAAATGTGGCTGCGATTCAGCTCTCTCTTGGGAAAACACTGTCAACTTGCTCCCTATCGCTATAAAAAGTCAACCTTCTTTATTTTAAAGGGGTTGATTAGAACCAAGTACGTTTTCCAAGCAATTTAATATAAAGCCCCACGGGTATTCGTGAACTTTCTCAATAGGACACAACTGTCAGGAGATGCTTTTAACTGACTAAATTCTTTCATATGCAAAGCCAGAGTCAATGGGACAGATGTTTTTATATTCTTAATCCTTGTAACAACCCTACAAAATAGATCTTATTCCCATTTTACAAATCAGAAACCTGAGGCTCAGAGGGGTTTATAAACTTTGCCCAGAATCAATGATGGAGCCAGGATTTGTATCCAGACCACCTCAATCAAGTCTGTTTTTTGTTCCCCGCTAAACACAAATCTAAACTTAAACTCCGAACTAAACACTCTCTATTTACCTTTGCAGTCACTGCTCCCACCTTCTGCTTGGCTCTCCAGCGTTTTGGTGGCAAACAGTGAACACACTGCTTTGCTCTGGGTAGTATCTTTGCCAAATAAGCTGCTGGCATTTCCTGGGGAGGATGAAAACCCAGCCAGGGGCCCAGAGCTCAGCGAGCCCAAAACTGCGCTGTCGATTTTTTTGCCAAAGTTAAATGAGGCACTTGCTGTTCCTGGGGACGGGTCCGTCGTCTTCTCGGACGAAGCCTCAGTTTTGCTGCCATGAAACAAAAACGCTGATTCTTGCTGTGATTTTGTTGAACCAAAGAGTGAAGGAGACTGTGTTTCAACCAACGTCTTGTTAGTTTCACTTTCAGAATTACTGCTGCCACTGTTCCCATGTTGCTGTTCGATGTTCGCTAAGTATTTCTCGTAGTCTTTGAAGATAGGTGTCAGATCACAGAGTGGGTTTGTGTTCACATGCTTCACGATCCAGTCGCGGACGGAGCAATTTAAGGCTGCTAACTGCTTGTGATAGGCATTGCCACGGCACGTTGCACTGGCTGAAAAGCCGGAGGGCTGCTGACTGCTGCCATTAGTTTTGGGATCTGAAATATTTTTCTCAACCAAGGAGGTAGGACCATTTGTAGTAACAGAACCTATAAGAAATTCAAGTTTCAGGTACTTAGAAACTGATTTGATTAAAATCCAGTTTTTCTGTAAAACTCTATTTTCTGCGTTTATTGTATCTTATTTTAGCAAAAGTTCAAAAACTATGTACACAGCTACTGCTTCGGAACGAGGCATCGTGAAGACCAAATGAAGCCGTATACGAGAATCTCCTACATGCTTGCACTGGGCCTCAACAATCTTAAAATACTCTGCCTTCAAAAGGACGGCATTTACCAACAGAACTGTCAGAAAACTACCAGTGCCAGCTGCCACTAAGTCGGCTTCGACTCGTGGTGACCCCACGTGTATCAGAGGAGATCTGTACACCGTAAGGTTTTCAACAGCTCATTTCTGGAAAGTTGACTGCCAGGCCTTTCTTTGGAGGCACCGCTGGATGGACTCAAACCTCCACCCTTTCAGTCAGCAGCCAAGAGCGTTTAACTGTTCGCACCACCCAGGGACTCCTGCTCGGTATTAGGTTAGCATAAAACTTCATCCCTAGGGGTGTTAAGGATGTAGATGTATCAGTTAAAATCCTAACAGAAAAACACTTATTTTTGTCACGTTAAATTCAAATTAAACGGTATATTGTTTCAAAACAATCAGCTAAGTGCAAACTCATCACTCAGGATCAGTTCAAGGAACTGAAGGTTTTAACCCACGATCCCGTTCTCTGTTGCTAATCCCAAAAGTTCTCAACTTCACTTCCTCAAAGCAGGTCAGGCAATCAACACGTGTGGTACAAGATAAACCAGACTGGGAGGACCCAGTGACCAAGGACAATGTCATCTGAGTCCTCACAGCCATGCTGGTGTGTGGCCCAGGGGAAGTCCTCGAATGGATGGATGGATGGATGGGAAGCCCTTACGGCATTGAGGACCCTGAGGCTCAGGGGTCAAGGGGCTTTACCGAGGCCACTGGCTGGTGACTGGCAGGCTGAGAACAGAAGCTGGGTCTGTTTTGGTTCGAATGCCTATGTTCTCCCCGTATACTCTGTAAAGAGCCAGTGTCTCCCAGATTTCGATCCCTTTCGTTATCACCCCGTTTTTGCTCAGAGTCCCAGTATCAGGATAAAGATAAGAAAATATCTTTGCAAAGTTCTTTTTCACAAATTACACTCAGATGTGGTGAGGGAGAGAAAGCTACTCACCAAAAGTCGTCTTGGTCTCTGTGGCTGCCTTGGGACTGGCAGACACAGGGGTGCTGGTCATGCTATTTCCATTTGACAGTCCTGAAGGCTTCGCTGCAGAGACATTCCCGAATCCAGAAAACCCTCCTCCTCCTCCAGAAGGTACAACCAAGCCTTTAAAACCTTTAAAAGCCCCTCCACTATCGGACTGAAATATAAAGAAAGAGCGCATGTTAGAGTATACTGTCCACTGGCAGATAAGCAAGTAAGCAACAGGAACACCCTAGTTGAACAGCACCCAGGATGCTCCTGCAGCCTGCCCTCTACGGGAACTGCCGGCACAGCAGACACCGCGAGGAGAAAGGCAGGCCTGGCACGCACGGCCAGCTCTGCAGGCCAAGGCTGCCCGCCTGAAATGCCAGGAGTGCCAGACGGTCATCGCCGACAGTGAGATACCTTCTTAAACGTAGCACGTGTACGTGAGACATGAAAGGAAAAAGGAACAACGCAGTGAATCCACGTACCTGCCACCCGGCCTCAGAAAAACACTGCAAAACTCATTCTCAATACAACTAAACCCCAAATGAAAGATTTTTCATTTATTACTTAAAGCCCATCTGCTTAAAGTTGCAGAAACACCAAATTAGATGAACTAGAAGTGTTTACTTTATCCACTTACATATGATTTCTTGAGAATTTCTGTAGCTTTCAGCCTAAAGACACTTGATTTGAAAAGCTGATTGTCTCATGCCAGATTCTGTTAGCTGAGAAATCCAGGGGTAACACTGGATCCTCATTTTCCTCAGTTATTTCCTTAAACTAGATCTCTTTAGCAATATCTTTCTAGAGGATCATTTCCCATTGTTCACGGCCATTTCACATCCCTAACCTAAGCAGCTGTGGAGATGTCTGGCATTCCTTATGAAATCCCAAACCTGGTCTCCGTCAACTTTTGGAGAAAGGTCTTTCAGCTGTAAGTGCTTTACTAAAATCACTAGAATGAGTTTTAGAAGATCTTTGTCAGAGGAACGGTTACACCACAGGGGGAGGAAGCCGCGTCCCGGATGACCCAAGGACCGTGCGTGAGAAGTTTTTCCACATCTGAGGAATACAGGTTTCAGAGCATCTCCGAGGGAGCATGCAAACCTGAAGTTCCCACGTAAGTGAATTATAACACGACTTCACCCACAAACTACTTAAACGAGAACCCCTCAACTCTCTCAAAAGGCCAGTCTAACGTCACTGCTCACTGATCACGCACACAGACGTCTCAATCCCATCTCCGGCATTTCAGGTGTTTGCTGACCACTGACACTTCACGGCAGCGTCTGATAAAATACGGCAGAGTGCCAGACCTTAACACGTATGGATTTTAATGCAGGTGATAAACACAGTTTAGGTTCTAATGTTCTAAATCTCTTTGATTTTTAATTACTTAAAATCCAAAATACACCAAACTGAGATAGCTGTCACTGGAAGTGATGACTCACGGACAAGCTGTAAAGCTACAAGAATCTTTCGGGTCTTTCAGTTCGCCCTAGATTCTAAAGCCACATGATATTTATAGCTATTTTGGAAACTGCTGAAGCAAACTGGCTCTAGGATCGTTACAAAAATGCAAGAGGTACTGGTTTTAACAAAACGAATGGCATGGCGACATTCTGCTGATTCAGCTGGGCTCCCCAGCAGAAAGTATCCCTACGACCCCCAGGCCCCTCACTTCTCTGTGTGTGTGGTCTCTCTTCCACCTTGAGGACATAAGCTCCACAAGGCAGGGACATTCTGGTCTGTCTTGTCTGCCAGCATGTCCCCAGTGCCCAGCTGGTCTGCCAAATGAACCAACCAACAAATTCTTTATTTGGTAAATGCCACATTTCAGCATCTAGGTGGATGATACGGCACTTAAGTACTTTACCATACGAGGTCCGATGGAAACTTAAAGCTAAAAGGTACAGTAAAAACAACGTAGATTTCAATTATCCACGTATGCTTCTGTCCCTTTCCTTTGGCTGTTTTGCTTGAAGGTTGTGCCGTTTCTAATTCTCATCTTCATTCATTCAGCAGCCGGCCCCTCCCTCCTGCAGACTATCTTCCCTCGGCTTCTCCTGCTCCTCCGCCTACTCCCAGAGCTGCAGCCACCGCCTGCCCCAATTCCTAGTTTTCCAGAGAACTCCACTGGAATGTGCCACAGGCACTTCACAACAGTTCCAGAAGACTCGCTTCCTAATTAAGTTGTGTCTCCCCTGTGTTTTCTCAGTGAACGAGTCATTGCTTCTCCCTCAACACCTGCATCCAACTAGTTGCCAGTCTCACGGCAAGAATGAAACGAGACCAGAAAAACACCTGGAATTAAAACACAGTGAAGGAGCCCCCACAGAATGTGCAGTTGAGGTTTACTCCAAAGCAGCCACTCAAGAGGCTCACGTCAGCTTCTCCCACCAGACAACAGACGTCCAGGGACACCAAGACGCCGCTCCGTGCCTGCCATGTATGAGGGGTGGGGAAACGTTGCTAAATGGGGGGTGGTTGCTGAACACAGACTAAATGATTTCAAGAGTAAAAACTTACCTTTATACTTCAAGCACCAGGATGGAACATTGTAACACGCTATACGGTCACTAGAAACCCCATGGGGCAGTTCTACTATCTCCTATAGGGTTGCTATGAGTTGGAATCGAATCGACGGCAATGGGTTTGGTTTGGTTTTTTTAATACTATCCTACAGGGAAAATAAACAGCCTGTGAAGCGCTTCTGTTATAGTTCAAGGACTCCTCTACCCACACTCAACCCCAGGGAGCAGAGAGGACTGAGAATCTACTCACGCGTGCTTCCCTTTCTTACTCCCACCTGACACTTCTCTGGCCTTCTGTATTGCTACACTCGTTTTTTGTCTTCACACTGTCACTCAATTTGAACCTATTATCTTTTCCTCAACCGGATAAGGTCCCTTTGAAAGGTACAGATCTTCTGCTTTTTTAACCAATCTCCCTCTCAGGCCCACACCAAGGATTCACACGAGGAGTAAGCATTTTTAAAAAGTGTGTCGGTCTGACTGCTCCCAGAGGTGGGAATGCACCGCAGCTCAGAAGTCACGTTCGGCTTTAATTATCAAAAGCTCTGTAAGAAAACACTCACTTCAAATCCAGCATTCCTACGTTTTGCTTTTTTTATGGCTCTGTTCTTCAAGACTTCCTCACTGGCCACTGAGAATGTTCCCACCTGCAGGAGAGTACAAATTTAAAAGGAGTAAGACGATGGCAAAAAGGAGATAACACAAGCAGAAAAGCTAGGATACACTTACCTAGTAGCTGCTAGCCTGCCAATTATTATTAATACAAAACACAAATTACAGACAAGGTAAGCTACACCTATCTTGTGAATGCCGACTCTAATCAGGCACGTCAGAAATCTTTCAAATCTTCAAATCAGTCTGCAGAAAGGAGCACAGGGCATGTACGTACAGAAAATTCTGAGAAGACGAAGACGATCGAAACTTTGACACAAACTGTGTGAATTACCAATTCTTCAAATTAATCTCAGGGATGTTCTAAGATATTAATAAAACTTATTACACAAATTCAGTTTTAAGGAGCAAAATCTATTATCCAAAAGCTGGAAGGCACCTAAAAGATCGTAATTAGTTGGTAGCAGAGCCAGTTCTGAAACCCAGATGCCCAAATCCAGTATCTTACTACTCAGTTTTCAAACGCCCGGCTGCTATCCAAAAGGTTGGCGGTTTGAACCCACCAGCCGCTCTGCGGGAGAAAGATGTGGTAGTCTGCTTCTGTGAAGATGTACAGCCTTGGAAGCCTTACGGGGCAGTTCTACTCCA
The DNA here is from genome assembly GCF_024166365.1 of Elephas maximus indicus. Classification (NCBI taxonomy): domain Eukaryota; kingdom Metazoa; phylum Chordata; class Mammalia; order Proboscidea; family Elephantidae; genus Elephas; species Elephas maximus. The sequence continues at coordinate 189,770,816 of NC_064822.1, read as the reverse complement.
TCCCATAGGATCACTATGAGTCAGAATTGACGGCAGTGGGTTGGATCCACGTATTATTCACGTACACATATCGTTTTTAAGAGCCCGCCTGTCCACTGCTCAAAAGGCCACTGAGGGACCAGGGATTCTAAGTGACCCTCTGGGAACACTACCGCCCTTTCCACATATGCTAAAGTACTACGAAGTATTATGTCAGCACCATAAATTTGCTGAAGATCTCTGGCTCTACTTCAACCCTCCTTTCAGCCTGTAGAGTGGGTATAAAACACTTTCTGTAAAAAAAAAAAAAAAAAGTCTCATCTATACTTATTTCAGAGCCCTGGTGGTGTGGCTGTTAAGAGCTTGGCTGCTAACCAAAAGGGCAGCAGTTCAAATCTACCCACTGTTCCTCGGAAACCCCATGGGGCAGTTCTACTCTGACCTACAGGGTCAACTGGAATCAACTCGATGGCAATGGGTTTGGTTTTCTGGTTTCGGTATGCTTATTTCAGAACATGTTAAATTTAAAAGGATCCCTAATGCCCACAGAAGGGGTCATTTGGCTGCACTTGCCCAAAATTAAAGTCCTTCCACATTCATTTCACTAGAAATCATCCAAATGTGAACTCTTCCATTCCTGAAATATTTTAATGCCAAAGCAAATCATATACGATAGTCTAGATCTTAATGTAACTGTGCTGAAACCTAGAAAAATATCCTCAGTCAAAGGCTTAGTCAAAAAGCACCAAACCAGTTTGGAATATTAAAAGCCCTCTCAACACATTAATATATTTGTGATTTTTGTTTACTCAGGCATTATTAGCTCACATATTTGTAAAGAAAAATACATTATACTACAAAGAAAGGAGATTCAGAAAGCAGAAAGATGGCTGTCTAAAAACATGCTTGGAAACACTCTTGCAGGCTCTTTTTTTTAACTTAGCACTATTCTAACAACTTCAAAGGCTAACTTGGTTACAGATTTCCTTAGCGAACTGGCCCAGGAGTCTCAAACTGCTGATGAGACACGAGAAATGGAGCCATGCCCTATTTTCTATAGGATAAAAACTACAGGATCTCCTCAAGGAGGACCACTGCTGTTTTGTTGGAAGTAAACTAGGCCAACCCGAGGAGGCACAGTATCTCATTCTACTTCTATCAACCAATTGTTGGGCGTCTCAGACCCACTGAGCAGGCCTCCAAGAAGCATCAGAAGAAGGGTGGCGACCTCAAGCTTCTGAAATCTAAAATTACAGGCTCAGCAGACCAAGATGGTGGTGGTGAACCAGTTTCCAAGTCTGGGTGCCAGCACTGTGTCATACTTCAACGACTAGATCACCTAACCTGCAGTCATGACTAAAATGACTCACTCCAAACCACGGGTTAAGAATGCTGCAAGTCTGTGAAATTCAGGAAAAAGCCACTTCTACAAAGAGCAGAATTAAAGCATAGATGTTAGTGGAAAAGCCCACCGAGGGTAAATAACAGCTCTCCACACTAAGTACAGACCATGAGCAACCACAATTCTTCCCCCTCAGGAAGGTCTTTTAATTTTTACCACCAAGACTTCATGAGGAACCTCAAAATGAATTTAAACTTAGAAATGGCATGACATCATTCTTGCAGAAACTACTTTTTACCTCTTCTGCTTCATCTTCTTGATCCCAATTCCTATCTGTCAATTCCTTCTCAGCAATTCTTTTGGCCATTTTTTCAAACCTAAATTACAGAAAATAAAAGTAAACAGCTTATTTTTCAAGATCAAGATATAACTCTTAAAAGTAATTTTTAAAATTCATTCTAGCATGAAACGAGATAAAAACACTCCTGATACCCATGGAAACTACTCCGGTGAGAGCTTTATGCCGGTGCTGTTCGGCTGGTGGCATTATAAATCCAATAAAGGATTACGCTAGGAGGCGGTGGGAAGCTCCGAGGGAAGGCTGGCATTCTTTCTGACCAACACTAAATCAACTTGATTGCAAAAAATTAAAATGAAATACTTATTTTTAAAAATCTGGAACAAGTGCTTAACTGTCTATGTAAATTATTCTTAGAGTCTTAACCTAAGCAAAACGTCTTTAATATTAAAATTCTCATTAGAATGACCCGTTAAAGAAGTCCACCCTGAAGTAGAAATTTTAATAAGGTATTAGAAATGCTTTCACAACATGAACACTCTTCTTCAGGCTACAGGTTAAAAAAAAAAAAAAAAAGCCACCGAGTTGATTCTGACTCAGAGTGACCCTATAGGTCGGAGGAGAAGTGCCCCATAGTTTCCAAGGTGCAGCTGGCAGATTCCAACTGCCGACCTTTCAGTTAGCAGCCAAATGCTTAACCACTGTGTCACCGGAAAACATGTTCTCCAAGAGTGAACATTTAATTTGCCCAAACGGCACATCGTTAAGCTAAAGCATCATTTTAAAGTTCAAAATATGATTAATATGGATGTGTTAACATCCTGGGAATGTAAAACCTTTCAAAAATAAACCATCAGCTCAACTCCTCTAATACAGCGTTGGGTGGTTGGTGAGGCTGACAGCATTCTCACTGAAGTGGACATAAGAAGCACTCATCCAAAGAGGGTGCTGTGTCCATTCCTTAAAACTTTAGACTTGTGTTTTGATCCTAACATCATATCCCTTGCTATTAAAAAAACAAAAACAACAAACAAAAACAGCAAACTGAGAGCCCTCCAGTTGTGACATCCTCCCTAAGACACCAGCTCAATGGAGAGAAACCTTCCCCTTTCCTGTGCTGCCATCTTGCCCAGGAATTTATCACTTAGGTCCAGGTACCTCCAGGGCTCCTGAAACCCACCCTGTACTCTTCCTGATAAGTCTTTCCTCCCTCTCATCTGCCGTCAACCCATCAGACTAAGCTTCTTGGAACCTCATGGCCAGGAAGACACTCATCAACTTACACACCACCTACTGCTCTCTAGTATCAGTAAAATAAAACTCAAATGCTGCCATTCCAAAGGCCTCTAAAATCTCATCCCCTGTAGAGCGGTTACATACGGACTTTCAACATCCCAATAATATCTGAATTTTTCTTTTACAAGTATATGCTTCTGTTCAGATTATAAACAACCTTAATGTCTAAAGCTCTCAAGCAAAGCCCTGGTGGCACAGTGGTTAAGAGCTCAGGCTGCTAACCAAAAAGGCTGGCAGTTCAAATCCACCAGCTGCTCCCTGGATACCCTATGGGGCAGTTCCACTCTGTCCTATAGTGTCGCTGTAAGCTGGAATCAACTCCATGACAATGGGCTTTGGTTAAGGTCCTAAAATATAAAGTATTAGATTTAAAACATGTATTTTTCAACCATTTTCTGAGAATCATTCTCTTTCTAAGGCCTCCCCCAAAACAGCTGGTCAACTTTTGCTATTAACCTTTGCCATCCAAACAAAGTACTCTTGGACATAATTCCTTATAACTAATACTGCTCTGCTTAGGCGGCATGTCTCTGTGTGGATTTTTCCAGCCATTTTCCTATTCATCAACGACTTCCACCAGAGGGCAGAAAAGAAGAAAAATTGAAATGGTCATTTTTGTTATTCGAGATTAACTGTGAGTAAAAAAGCATGGAGCTGAAAGTGCAAAAACTGTAATAGGAATAAAATTTTAGCATCTAACAACTATCCGGATAACAACTGAAGAGGTGTCTGGCATTGTAAAACCGCCTCAATTACGTAGCTGCTTCCACGTGCACCGTATGAGCTGAACCAGTATACAGCCAGAGGGCAGGGATCTTTGCCCTGTTTACTAATATATTCCAAATGCCCTGACCTCTGTCCAGCTCAAGGTAGGTGTTCGATGTTGCTGAATGCATGATTTTGGGCATTCTGCATTTGAAAAAGCAATGCATTATACTAGCATCTCAATTTTGCCATTTTCTAGTTGTGAGACCTTCGGCAGGTAAGTTTTTGTTCCTCAGTTTCTTCATCTGTAAAATGGGGAAGAGATAAACGAATTACATGAGATAAATGAAGAGCTTAGTTTAGAACAGTTAACTGGAGCACAGGAAGGGTTTACGAAATATTATGAAAGAAATGAGTTCTGTCAGACACAATAGCTATAAAATATTATTTTTCCTCCAAAATTTAAAAACGGAGGATGGAAAATGAGAGAAACTTGAGTTACGAGCCTGACTTTGAAACAGTATTTTGCCGCATCTTAAGTTTATTCCAAAGCCTGAGACTCTGAACGATACGTTTCTTTTTGTGCAATTAACAGACGAGAAACCTCTGCCAAGTGCCCAGAACGCGGCCCGGTCCCCAGCAGGTCTTCCAGGCTTGCCGCCATGACCATGAGTTCAAAACACATCTGCGCTTACGAGTAAAACAGGCACCGAGCTTTGAAACGATTCCGAAGCAGGTAGAAACCCGACGGAAACCGAACCTCTAAGTCAGTCAACGTTCTTCGTGCCCAGGAGGCTATCCGGCCTCTGCCACCTGGTGCGCTGCTGCCCCCGGGGTTGCACTGGACTCAAACACAGACTCGAGTACGCTTTTCTGGGATGTTAAAGCGACCTCTCCCTGCTAACGTCAAGGTCGGCGGTTCGAGTCCACCAGTCGCCCGGTGGCAGAAAGACGTGGCGCTCCGCTTTCTTAGAGCTCACAGCCTAGAAACCCCTACGGGGCAGTTCTGCTCTGTCCTCCAGCGTCGCTAAGAGTCGGCACCAGCAACACTCAGCGAGGGGCCCGAAGGCGGGCGCACGACGGCCCGTGAAGCCCCCGGGGAAGGCGCAGATCTCAGGACCGCTCCGCAGCGGAACAGGACGAGGGCGACCGACGGGCCGGGGGTGCGGGAAGCAAGCGGAGCCGGGCCCAAAAGGCACTGGACGGGGCTGGACGAGAGAGGAGACGGCGGAGGAGCGGGCCGCCGAGGGGTACGGCCGACAGCCACCCGAGGGGCCCGCGGGGACCTCCGCCGGGCCGCGGGGCCCCGTGCCGGGGCGAGGCCGACCCACCGGCCACCGCAGCCCGGCTTCACAAACCGCCCGGGCTGCGTCGCTGCGGCCCGCGCCCCACCCTCCCGGCCTCCCGTCCTACCTCCTGCCCTCTCACCTCGCTAGGCCGTGGGCGCGGCCAAGAGCAGGTCCGCGGCCTCGGCGCCCACGTCTGAAGCGGCCGCGGGTCTCCCGGCCGCGCGCGCTCGGTGGCTTCCGGTGTGCTGAGAGCCTCGAAGAGCTTCGTGGTCAGCAAGGCCGGGCTCTCAAACACCATGTCCCCCGGCGCCCCGTCTCTCTGCGTTCGGGAGTGACGGCACAGCTATCCCCTCAGCCAGAGACCGCCGGCGCAACAGCGCTCCGGACGCTCAGAGCCGCCATTTTGTAACTCGAATCTACCCCTGAACCAATTCGGTAAAAAAAAAAAAAAAAGCCCGGGTCCAGCTACTGCGCAGGCGCGCCGGAGCCTTGGCCGGCAGCACCTCGTTCCGGGGGTAGTGGCGTCACGCGGCGCATGCGCTCCGCTGCTTGGAAGCCGTCTCTGGGCGGAGCGCGACCGTCGGCTGGTGGAGCGCGTCTGCCGCACGCATGCGCATCCGCCGCACGTATGCGTGCCACGCGCCGGCGTTGGCCGGGCGAGCGGAAGTCCGTGGTTGGCGTTTGCGGTTAGGCGCCGTAGTCACGTGGCGGCCGCCGTCGGCGTTTGTGGCGTTTCGGCGCGAGTCGCTGTGGCAGGACGGAAAGGGCTGGTGGCTTGTGAGAAGGTCGGGAGAGAAGGGTCAGTCGGTGGGCGTGATGGTGATGTTCCCCTGTGGGGTGCTGGAGGGCTGAGAGACCGTGGCCCCCGGAACTCGCTCCAACTCTGCCTCCCCGTGAAAGGCGTGAGGTGACATCGGGATAATTGAACGTCAGACCGCCTCCGCCCCGCCACCGAATTCCCCGTGGGACACGCTAGAGGTGGCCTTGCAGGGACGACCTAGGACTTCGGAACGGTTATGGCTCAGTAATGCGCGGCTGCTGAGTGAACGGTGATGGCTTGGAATCTCGGAGCCCGGAAGGGACCGGGTAGCCACCCTCTCCAGCCGCCTCAGTCCTAGGTGAAATCGCGCGTCTTCGTCGCTCAGCAAGCAAATTTTATTTATTTTCTGCTCTCCGTGCTGTAGAAGTGAACTAAACCAAAAAACACCAAACCCGCTGCCGTCCAGTCGATTCCGACTCACGGCGACCCAATGGGACGGGGTAGAACTGCCCCATAGAGTTTCCAGGGAGCCGCTGGTGGATTTGAACTGGCAGCCTTTTGGTTAGCAGCCGTAGCTCGTGAGCAGTGTGCCACCAGGGTTTCCAGAAGTGAACTAACTGGCCCCAAATCGTACGACTAGTTGGGATCAACAGAGACGAAGTCTGCAAACACGCCTTTAAACTGGAATGTCAGGCCTTCCGTGCTTTTGTGTGACTACTGCAGCTTCAGGCTGTAGAGACAGGCAGAGGTGTACAGGGCAGGTCTGTCCAGCTGTCCCTAGGCTAAAGGTGGTAACCGTAGATGCCGTGGAAATCGGACCCCTCGTGAACTGTTAAGGAACCTTGCATAAGAAAAAAAACTTCTGTACTTACAGCAGTGATTTTTAACCTTTTCTTTTTTTTTTTGCTGAGGTGTTATGATACACTTTAAAAATCTGAAGGAAGTTTGTGCGTACGTGCATGTAGGAATGCAGTTTCGGGGTGTGTATGAACCCTTCTTAAAAGCCCATCCGGGATCCAGTGTTAAGGACACCTGATCTAGAGACTAGGTTGCACGTGTGAGGATAACTAAAAAATGGCCTTTACATTTGACATTTAACAAGAAGGTCAGATTTTTTCCCGGCCAGTATGTGTGTTTACTGCTGTTACTGCAAATTGCAGAGCCAATACTGAGACTGGAGGAGGTAAGCAGCTAGAGGGCTTTATTGAACACGGGTATTCAAGGCACAGAGGCGGTTAAATCTCTCCCAAATTCCGTCTCATTTTAAAGAGCTAGCAGAGGGGTTTTATAGGGGAAAGGTTAGGGCTACCTAATGTTTTTAAGGACGTAGCCCACAGATGGTCTTACACGTCACAAAACAACTACCAGAAACTCTATTAAACTAAAGCGATGCATGTCAGACATTTGGACTCTAATCTGTATGTTTGTAACAGGTTGAAAAAACTCACATAAGAATCTCGGCCAGTCGAACTGCTCTGCGAAGTCCACTCTGGCTGAGATCCCGGTACCCAGTGCCGTCGAGTCGACTCCGACTCCGACTCATGGCTGAGAGGGAGCAGGAAAGAAAGTTGCAGATTAAAAATGTCAGGCAGCTTTTCTAGCTGCAGTCTTGCAGCCTGAAAGCCATTTCTCAAGAGGAGAGAGACCAAGGCCACAGGAGCTGAGAGAGCTCGGCACCCCTTTGGAAGAGACCGGTGCAGCTGGTGCAGTAAAAAACGTTTAGAGGTTACTTAGAGCATCGTTATGGCGTTGCTTATGTCAAGCTCTCAATCACCCCTTGTGAATAGGAGAAAATATGTTGTAAGGTATTAGGGTGTTTGTTAAGAGTGGAACAGGCTGCTCAGCCATATGTTGAACGGAACCTGTGCCATTTTCCAAAGACTAGAGATGAATCACAGCTGTACTAAAACAAATGAGGAAATGTATTCTCTCTAATATTAAAACACTGGAGAAAATGTTTTCTCTACTTCACTGTCCTGTGGGCAAGAAATCCAAAATACGTGTTTTGGCAGATGTTCTTTTTCTGAGGGTAGATGTGAAAAATATCCAACCAGGGAACTGTATTTTTAATTCAACAAATCTTTCACACCATCCCGGTGAATTGGATGGAATAACGTGAATTGGGTTAATTAATAACCAGTTGAAACAACTAGCCAGAGAATGCCAATGAACAGTGTATTGCAAAGAGGAAGGTCATTAGTGACATGCTCTGTTCTTAACTCTGTCTACTTCAGTGTTTGTTTTTATCAACAAAAAGAACAGTAGAGATATTTCACAATGATAAGCGACTTGCGAGAGCCATCAGATTGTTTGGTGGCAGAGCTAGGGCCAGAGTCCAAGTCTCACTTCCAGCCTAGTGTCCCTTTCCACAAGCTCTTTAAACAAATATTGAATGCCTGCTGTTGGCACCTCCACAGATTTGTGGGTGCCTGGGCACAACTGAGCCCTCATCTCTCCCAACTGCCCCAGTCAATTTCCCGTACTTCACAGTGACTATTCTTAGCTCTCATCACCTAAACCTCCCTAGCCACTGTAGGAACTCTGGTTGCACAGTGGTTAAAGCGCTTGGTAGTAACCCAGAAAGGTTGGCAAACCCGCTCTGTGGGAGAAAGAAGTGGCAATTTGCTTCCATAAAGATTGCAGCCTTGGAAACTGTATGGGGAAGTTCTGCTCTGTCCTAGAGGGTCTCTATGAGTTGGAATCAACTCGATGGCAGGGGATAGCCACCCACTTCCCTTTACCTGCTCCCATAGGGCCACACAGCACGCAGCCTCACCTTGTGCTTCACAGAAAAGAGGCGGGCATGAACTTGAGTGCCCGTTCCCTCAAACCTGTTACCTTATCTTTGTCCTCACCCGATATTATTTCCTTCTCTCAAATCTCAAAAAGTTGTTTTTCTGATATCGTCCTTTACCAGTTAGTCAATATTTCTCACCTGTGTTTTCAACCGCTAAGGTTCCAAGTGAGCCCCTGGGTGGGACAAACAGTTAACGTGCTTAGCTGCTAACTGAACGTTTGGAGGCTTGAGTCCACCCAGAAGCACCTCAGAAGGGCCTGGCGACCTACTTCCAAACAGTCAGCCATTGAAAATCCTGTGGGGCACAGTTCTACTCTGGCACATGCGGGGTCGCCGTGGGTTGGAATCAACTTGGTGGCAGTTGGTACCGGTGAGATCCCAAGAAGCTAGTACAATCCTGAGTACATATGGCAATAGAAAGTCAACTACCAAACGAAGGAACCCTTTTCCTTCACTGAGAGAAACATATGAGGCAATATCTGAGTTCCTGTCTGACTAATAGCTTTCACTTCTTTGTATTTGGGTCTGTCTGTGTGAAGCGCGTTCATCTCAAATCGTATATAGTGCCTTCTTGTAAGTTGAATGATGACTTTTGTTTTTAAACTTAAATGTGCAACTACTAATCAACATAATCTTTAGATTGTTACTGTATAAGGTCGTAGACATCTTAGGTTGTGGTAGACTTTCTTGTCTTGAAATGTGCTTTAGTTAAAAATCACAACTTTTATTCTTGCAGTAATAAATACTGTCTTGTGGCTCAAAAGATTAAGTACTTGGATGCTAACTGAAAGGTTGGTGGTTTGAATGCACCCAGCTGCTCTGCGGGAGAAAGACCTGGCGATCTGCTCCGGTAAAGGTTACAGCCTAGTAACCCGGCAAGGGGGCAGTTCTACTCTGTAACATGGGGTTGCCTTGAGCCCAAGGCAACTCGACAGCACCCAACAACAATAAGGCTAATTGACACAGCACATTTGTTTTAATTATGCATTGTAGCATGTGGTCCCCCGCGTGAGGAACCTTTACAGAGATCAAGAGGCAGTTGTTCCAACAGAACAAGGGGATACTGATTGTTTAAAATCAGGAAAGGTGTACGCCAGGATTGTATTCTCTCACTATACCTATTCAATCTGTATGCTGAGCAAATAATCCGAGAAGCTGGACTATATGAACAAGAACACGTGGCATCAGGATTGGGGGAAGACTCATTTACAACTTGTGATATGTAGATGACACAACCTTGCTTGCTGAAAGTGAAGAGGACTTGAAGCACTTACTAATGAAGATCAAAGACCACAGTCTTCGGTATGGATCGCACCTCAACATAAAGAAAACAAAAATCCTTACAACTGGACCAGTGAGCAACATCATGATAAACGGAGAAAAGATTGAAATTGTCAAGGATTTCATTTTACTTGGATCCACAATCAACAGCCATGGAAGCAGCAGTCAAGAAATCAAAAGACGTATTGCATTGGGCAAATCTGCTGCAAAGGACCTCTAAAGTGTCGAAAAGCAAAGATGTCACCTTGAAGATTAAGGGGCACCTGGCCCAAGCCATGGTGTTTTCAATCGCATCATATGCATGTGAAAACTGGACAGCGAATAAGGAAGACTGAAGAAGAATTGATGCCTTTGAATTGTGTTGGTGAAGAATATTGAATATACCACGGACTGCCAGAAGAACAAATAAATCTGTCTTGGAAGAAGTACAACCAGAATGCTCCTTAGCAGCAAGGATGGCGAGACTGCGTCTTACATACTTTGGACATGTTGTCAGGAGGAATCAGTCCCTGGAGAAGGACATCATGCTTGGCAGAGTACGTGGTCAGCAGAAAAGAGGAAGACCTTCAAGGAGGTGGATTGGCATAGTGGCTGCAACAATGGGTTCAAGCATAACAATGATTATAAGGATGGCGCAGGACCAGGCAGTGTTTCTTTCTGTTGTGCACAGGGTTGATATGAGTTGGAACCGACTCTTGAGGGCACCTAACAACAACAACAAGCATGTAGTAATTGATGCTTTACTGATGCAAATAAAAACCAGATTTATTCAAAGAATAGCACCTTGGCTGATTTGCAAGTTACTGGATGGATTTCAGCGCTGACTGATAACTGGCTGTAACTCAGGAGAGTAGAGGCAGGTGATGTACAGGCATCTACCTGAATTGACTTGAGCTACTTCCACTTAGTGACGCTTGTTCAAAATAATCGGAACTCACTGAAATTTGAACATAAGGTTTATTCTGAGCAGTAATTCTATATGCATATATTATTCTTGGTGTTAGGTGCCACTGAGTTTATTCTGACTCTTAGTGACCCTTTTTACATCAGAATCAAAACACTGCCTGGTCCTACGCCAGGCTCATAGTCATTGCTATGTTTAAGTCTGATGTTGCAGCAACTGTGTCAATCCATCTTGTTGAGGGTCTTCCTTCCTCTTTTTTGATGACCTTCTGCTTTACCAAGTGTGGTGTCATTCTCCAGGGACTGGTACCTGCTGATAACACGTCTAAAGTATGTGAAACATAGTCTCCCCATCCTCGCTTCTAAGGTGCATTTTGGCTGTACTTCTTCCAAGACAGATTTGTTCATTCTTCTGGCAGTCCATGGTATGTTCGGTATTTTTCACCAGTGCTATAATTTAAAGGCGTCAGTTCTTCTTCAGTCTTCCTTATTCGTTGTCCAGCTTCCACATACACATGAGGCGATTGAAAATACCATGGCTTGGGTCAGGAGCAGCTGTCTCTAAAGTGACATCTTTGATTTTGAACACTCCGAAGAGGTCTTTTGCAGCAGATTTGCCCAATTCAATGCATGGTTTGATTTCTTGACTGCTGCCTCCATGGGCGTTGACTGTGGATCCAAGTAAAATGAAATCCTTGACTTCAGTATTTTCTCTCTTTATCATGAGGTTGCTTATTGGTCCAGTTGTGAGGATTTTTGTTTTCTTTATGTTGAGGTGTAATCCGTATTGAAGGCTGTGGTCTTTGATCTTCATTAGGAAGTGCTTCAAGTCCTCTTTGCTTTCAGCAAGCAATATCATGTCAACTGCATATTGCAGGTTGTTAATGAGCCTTTCTCCAGTCTTGATGTCCCGTTGTTCATATAGTCCAGCTTCCCAGGTTATTTACTCAGCATACAGATTGAATAGGTATGGTGAAAAAATATAACTCTGATGCACACCTTTCCTGACTTAAAATCGCTCTGTATCCCCTTGTTCTGTTCGAACGGCTGCCTCTTGGTCTGTGTACAGGTTCTGCATGAGCACTGTTAAGTATCCTGGAATTTTCATTCTTTGCATTGTTACCCATTATTTGTTATTACCCACACAGTCAAATGCATTTGTGTAGGCAATAAAACACAGCTAAAAAAAAGCTTTGTTATTCCTTGCTTTCAGCCAAGATCCATCTGACAGCAGTGATTTCCCTCATTCCACAGCCTCTTCTGAATGGAACTTGAATTTCTGGCAGTTCCCTGTTGATGTACTGCTGTACCTGTTTTTGAATGATCTTCGGCAAAATTTTACTTGCATGTGATTTTTTAAAATTGTGTCTTAGATGAAGGTTTATAGAGCAAATTAGTTTTTCATCAAACAATACATATATTGTTTTGTGACATTGGTTGTCAACCCTGCGAGTGTCAACACTCTCCCCTTCTCGACCTTGGGTTCCCCATTTCTATTCATCCAGCTCTCCTGTCTCCTCCTGCCTTCTTGTCCATGCTCTGGGCTGGTATGCTCATTTACTCTCATATCCGTGGTTGGCTACATATATTATTGTTTGCTTTATGGGCCTGTTGCATGTGATATTAATGGTACTGTTTGGTAATTTCCACATTCCGTTGGATCACGTTTTTTCTGAATGGACACGAATACAAATCCCTTCCAGTTGGTTGGCCCAGTAGCTGTCTTCGAAATCTCTTGGCGTAAACAAGTGAGCACTTACAGTGTTGCATCCGTTTGTTGAGATACCTGAATTGGTATTCCATCAACTTCTGGAACCTTGTTTTTGGCCAGTGCTTTCAGTGTATTTTGTGTGGGTGGGTGGAGTAGTGGTACAGTGGTTGAGAGCTACAGCTGCTAACCAAAAGCTCGGCAGTTCGAATCCACCATCCATTCCTTGGAAACCCTAAGAGGCAGTTCTACTCCATTCCGTAGGTCAGCTGTAAGTCAGAGTCTACCGGAGGGCTATGGGGCTTTATGCAGACAGGGAGGCCATTTTGATTCCTGAAAAATCAAATGCCCTAAGAAGCTAGGTACAGTGGGGCTTATAAAGAGAAGCGGAGGCAGAAATCAACCTTTGGCTAATCTTCACGTAATCGATTGAACCCTGCTCTCCTGTCCCCTTTCACGAGATCAAGGGATATCAGTTGGCAGAGTAGCCTCTGCCTCTCCACCCAGCAGTATCTTTTAAGATTCAAATTCAGTAAGCCTGGCTTCCAACGGGAGCCCTGCTGGCACAGTGTTTCTCAAGTGTTTGGCTGCTAACCAAAAGGTGGGCAGTTCGAATCCACCAGCTACTGCTTGGAAACCCTACGGGGCAATTGTACTCTGTCCTATAGGGTAGCTATGCGTGGGAATCAACTCCATGGCAGTGAGTTTGGTTTGGTTTTGGGTTTCAACGGGAAAGAAAGGATTTGCAACTTTAGGTGAAAGAAAAGCAGCCGGCAGAGTGATTTTGGTCAGGGGTTTCTTTAAACTGAATATCTGGTTTTATGGGTAAGAAAACCCACAAATCAAAGTGCGATATCTGCTGTCAGTTTCTCCCTTTGACAGGCTCTTTGTCCCTCATGTTAAGAAATAGTCCTCCAAAGGTGTTAGCCGGCTTTCTCTGAAATCGACCTTCCTGTTTTATTTTGCTTCACCCCGGAGGAGTTTTATGGTTACCAAGATACTCATTGTTCATATTCAGAGAATAAATAACCAGACATGTCGATTTACCCATTTTACCCAATTCAAAATGAATTCACCATGATGTAATCCTGCCTTCTGTTTTGTTACTTTGTATTCCGTGTCAGGAACCACCAGTGTGTCAGCTTTGCCACCGTGATTGAGTCACAAATTTGTAAGATAATTCAAGCCCAGTTTCACCAAGTAGGGAGCCCTGATGGCGCAGTGGTTAAGTGTTTGGCTGCTAACCAAAAGCTTGGCAATTCAAATCCACCAGCTGCTCCTTGGAAACCCTATGGGGCAGTTCTGCTCTGTCCTGTAGGGCCGCTATGAGTTGGAATCAATTTGATGGCACACAACAGCAAGGACAAGTAAGAGTAGGCACCAAAAGCAACCAGAATGAAGTTTGGGGCATTGTCACCAGACGACAGCACAAAGGATTCTTAAATAGTTGTGCCACAGGAACTCGAGAGGCCTCGGCACATTGACAGTTACCCAGACCTGGTTCTAGAGCTTCAGGGTCAGAAGCCCAGTGGCTGATGCAGGTACAGCACAGAGCAGGTGTTCTGTTCAGAGTCTTGTTCCTTCCACAATTCTTCTTGTGTAAGGTTGACTCTAGAGTAGAAAGTCTTCCTTAGTTGCTGGGAGGGCAGAGGTGGCGAAGGAAGATGAGTAAAATAGCATACTGTGCCAGACAAGGACACAGCATGGAACCTGTGTTTGAAATTATCTTACTGAACTTGATTATTGGCCACGTCGCTTATCACCGGGCAGCCTTGGACAAGTTATTTCACTCTCTGTGTTCGGTTTCCTCTCTATATACGGGATAATAATAGTGTCTTCAATGAGTTGTGAGGATTAAATGAGAACAGTTCTGTGAAGTCCACGTAAGGGCTCAATAAATTTACTATTTACACAGTGGGCCCTGTTTTTAAGTTCCTTGGAGCTTTTTGTCCTTCCTAAACACCATGAAAAAATCTCATTGTCTTTTTCTGATGAGATTCTTGTTTTAAAAGAGGTTGTTTGTGAAACGATAATTCACTTTCCCATTTTTACTAATGAAAAAATGTAACTGACAATCAGAGGTTTTAGCCTTTTTAATGACTTTTATAATCACACTGAGTTCCTGTAATCCTGGCTAAAAGCGAAGAACTGTGACGTTTTAGCGGGAACAGTTTTATTTTGAGTTAGCTTTACGATTTCCAGTAGGCTTTCTGAAGTATTGCCCACGGCTCCGCGGCTCCCTGGCCCTTGTAGATCCCAGACTGGGTCTTTCTCACTCTGAGCACATTTGGCTCTATAACAAAGAACTGGTGATTAAACGGGCATTCTGCTGGATCCTCTTGAGGCTTTGGGCACAGCATGACTTATTTTGTGTAGAAATTCTGATCCGTGCCAGGCATTCAGAACCCTTTGCAACTTGTATTTTTTTCTATTTCAGACTTCATTGCAAAGGGATGGAAAAGGATAACTGAATTTTCTAGTTGGTGTTCGGTGCCGTCAAGTTGGTTCCTACTCATAGTGACCCCATGTAAACAACGAAGCACTGCCCGGTCCTGCGCCATCCTCACAATTGTTATGCTTGAGCCCATTTTTGTAGCCACTGTGTCAGTCCATCTCCTTGAGGGTCTTCCTCTTTTTTGCTGACCCTCTACTTTACCAAGGATAGTGTCCTCCACGGACTGATCCCTTCTGATAACACGTCCAAAGTATGTGAGACGTAGTCTTGCCATCCCCCATCAGTCTGTCAGTTTGTCATACTGTGGGGGCTAACATGTTGCTGTGATGCTGGAAGCTGGGCTACCAGTATTTGTATACCAGCAGGGCCACCCGTGGTGGACAGGTTTCAGCTGAGCTTCCAGACTAAGACAGACTAGGAAGAAGGTCCTGGCAGTCTACTTTTGAGAAGAACTAGCCAGTGAAACCTTATGAAAATTTTCTAGTGCTATTATTTATTTTCTCTTGAAGTTTTATAAAAAACAAAAAAACCCAAACTCATTGTCATTGAGTTGATTCCAACTCATAGCGACCCTACAGGAAGTTTTTATAGTCACACAAAAAAAGTAGTAACAGTACATAGTATGTGAAAAAAAAAAACAAAAAAAAACTTCCAAGACATTGAATTACACAAAGTGGCATATTGTATCACTTTTCTGGGAACAAAATTGGTTGATAAGAATTAAATGATAAAACCATCAGGAGATGTCCCAGGCAGCGAATGCTGATTAAGGGCCAGTGTTGTTGTTGTTGTTAGGTGCCATCGAGTTGGTTCTAACTCATAGTGACCCTGTGTACCACAGAACGAAACACTGCCCGGTCCTGCGCCATCCTCACAATCATTGTTATGCTTGAGCCCATTGTTGCAGCCACTGTGTCAGTCCGTCTGGTTCAGGGTCTTCCTCTTTTTCCCTGACCCTCTACTTTATCAAGCAAGATGTCTTTCTCTAGGGACTGGTCCCTCCTGACAACGTGTCCAAAGTATGTAAGGCACAGTCTCGCCATCCATGCTTCTAAGGAGCATTCTGGTTGTACTTCTTCTAAAACAGATTTGTTCATACTTTTGGCAGTCCACGGTATATTCAATATTCTTCGCCAGCACCCCAAGTCAAAGGCGTTAACTCTTCTTTGGTCTTCCTTATTCATTGTCCAGCTTTCACGCGCATATGATGCGATTGAAAATACCATGGCTTGGGTCAGGCGCACCTTAGTTTTCAAGGTGACATCTTTGCTTTTGAATACTTTAAAGAAGTCTTTTGCAGCAGATTCGCTCAATGCAATGCGTCTTTTGATTTCTTGACTGCTGCTTCTGTGGCTGTTGATTGTGGATCCAAGTAAAATGAAATCCTTGACAACTTCAGTCTTTTCTCTGTTTATCATGATGTGGCTTCTTGGTCCAGTTGTGAGGATTTTTGTTTTCTTTATGTTGAGGTGCAATCCGTACTGAAGGCTGTGGTCTTTGATCTTCATTAGTAAGTGCTTCAAGTCCTCTTCACTTTCAGCAAGCAAGGTTGTGTCATCTGCATAACACAGGTTGTTAATGAGTCTTCCTCCGATTCTGATGCCCCATTCTTCTTCACATAGTCCAGCTTCTCAGATTATTTGCTCAGCATACAGATTGAATAGGTATGGTGAAAGGATACAACCTTGGTGCACACCTTCCCTGACTTTAAACCACTCAGTATCCCCTTGTTCTGTCAGAACAACTGCCTCTTGATCTGTGTACAGGTTCTTCATGAGCACAATTAAGTGTTCTGGAATTCCCATTCTTCCCAATGTTATCCATAATTTGTTATGATCCACACAGTTGAATGCCTTTGCGTAATCAATAAAACACAGGTAAACATCCTTCTGGTATCCTCTGCGTTTAGCCATGATATCCCTCGTTCCATGTTTTCTTCTGAATCTGGTCTGAATTTCTGGCAGTTCCCTGTCAATATACTCCTGCAGCTGCTTTTGAATGATCTTCAGCAAAATTTTGCTTGCGTGTGATAATGATATTGTTCTATAATTTCTGCATTCGGTTGGATCACCTTTCTTGGGAATAGGCATAAATATGGATCTCTTCCAGTCAGTTGGTCAGGGAGTTGTCTTCCAAATTTCTTGTATAGATGAGTGAGCACTTCCAGCGCTGCATCCGTTTGTTGAAACATCTCAATTGATACTCTGTCATTTCCTGGAGCCTTGTTTTTAGCCCATGCCTTCAGTGCAGCTTGGACTTCTTCCTTCAATACCATTGGTTCCTGATCATATGCCACCTCTTGAAATGGTTGAACGGTGACCAGTTCTTTTTGTATAATGACTCTGTGTATTCCTTCCATCTTCTTTTGATGCTTCCTGTGTTGTTTAATATTTTCCCCATAGAATCCTTCACTATTGCAACTCAAGGTTTGAATTTTTTCTTCAGATCTTTCAGCTTAAGAAACGCTGAGCGTGTTCTTCCCTTTTGGTTTTCTATCGCAAGGTCTTTGTAGATGTCATTATAATACTTTACTTTGTCTTCTCGAGCTGCCCTTTGAAATCTTCTGTTCGGTTCTTTTACATCATCATTCTCCCTTTTGCTTTAGCTGCCTGACTTTCGAGAGCAAGTTTCAGAGACTCCTCTGATATCCATCTTGGTCTTTTCTTTCATTCCTGTCTTTTCAGTGACCTCTTACTTACTTCATGTATGATGTCCTTGGTGTCATTCCACAACTCGGTCTGGTCTTTGGTCATTAGTGTTCAATGCGTCAAATCTATTCTTCAGATGGTCTCTAAATTCAGGTGGGATATATTCAAGTTCGTACTTTGGCTCTCGTGGACTTGGTCTAGTTTTCTTCAGCTTTATCTTGAACTTGCATATGAGCAGTTGACGGTCTGTCCACAGCCGGCCCCTGGCCTCGTTCTGACTGGTAATATTGAGCTTTTACTTCGTCTCGTTCCACAGATGTAGCCCATTTGATTCTGTGTGTTCCACCTGGCAAGGTCTATGTGTATAGTCACTGTTTATGTTGGTGAAAGAAGGTATTTGCAATGAAGAAGTCATTGGTCTTGCAAAAGTCAGTCATGCGATCTCCGGCATTGTTTCTATCACCAAGGCCATATTTTCCAACTACTGATCCTTCTTTGTTTCCAACTTTGATGGCTGATGGTGACAAAGACAAAAATTGTTCTGAGGAGGGAGAAATCACTGTCTACAAAAGGAAGTAGTCACTGTACTGGAGCTAAATCTCTAAGGAGAGCCCATTCCTTGCCTCTTCCAGCTTCTGGTGGTTACCCCGTTCAGGGGCTGGGACCGCATCCCTCTGGTCCCTGTCTCCATCTTCCACGGCCTTCTCTGTGTTTGCACATCTTCCTTTTCCTTTCTGTTATAAAGACGTGTATGCTGGCATTTAGGACCCAGGAGGATAATACAGGGTAATCTCATCTTAGATTCCTTGATGAAATCATATCTGCAAAGGCCCCTCTTCCAAATATATTGGCATTTGAAAACTCCAGGGATTGAGACTCAGGTAGCCATTATTCAACTGACTGTAGTGAGCGTAGCAGACAGAATACTGTTTTTGTTTGTTGGTCTTTCATTTGTTTATATTTTCTAATATGTAAGCATGCATGGATCAATATTTAAAAATATAAAAGGAAGTAGAGAGAATAATTGTTCTATTTCTTGATCCGGAAGGTGGTTATGTGAGTGTGTTTGCTTTTTGATAGTTCACCAAGCTGTGCCATTATGGTTTGGACATCTTTCTCTATGCGTATTAAACTTTGATAAAAATAAAATAGTTTACTGAAAACCATAAAAAGCCTTCTTGCCATCTCTGGATTTTCTCATGTTATTTCCTCCCCTGAATCCTCCCTCCCTTTTTCTCAGCTTCTCTAAATTCCCCGTTATCTCACCTTCTCTAGTGGGTCTTCCCTGAGTGCTCCAGCTTTTTGTTGCTCCCTGCCCTAAATCCCATAGCACTACAGTCTTCATCTGCACTGTGTGAAGGGGGAATTTCTGAGTGTGTATTTGTGTACGTATGTGTGGTCATTCCATTTACATTCAAGAGTAGTGGTTTGCAACTTTGTAGACCTCTGGGGGACTTAAAGATTAGTAATGGGTTTAGTAGAGTTCAACAGTTAGGAACGTTGCTTGGGATGCAAAATGAGTAAACTGTGGTCCCTGTTGACAGGGAATTCAGAGTCTAGAGACAGAGACAGTCATGTAAACTCAGAATTTCGACGTAGCATCATGGGACGGATTGCCTAGGAAGCAAGGTATGCACAGGTTTGCTTGTGCTTACTAATCTGTAGTGCACAATTTCACCTATTTTTCACCACATCAAAGATGTGCTAAAACCCATGTAAACCTGTGCACTACAGATTAGTAAGTAAACACCGTTAAGCCCGTGTGTGCCTTGTTTACAGGTTAATCTGCGCTGGCAATGGGCCAAGTGCTGTGATGGAGACATGTGGGGACGCTGCTGTCAGAGTACACCACTCAGCCCATTTTCGTTCTTCAAACCACCGCACAGTAGTCACACATACCCCCACGATAAGTCCTCACAGTTAAATTAAAATGTCAGGTTTTTCTCTTGGTTGGAGTATTACCCACTCAGTCTGGTGATGCTGAATGTTGCCTGTTGATCAGATTTGATGACATTTTGTCTTCGATTTAAAAAAAATGGAAAGACGAGGAAGTTGTTGTTAATAAATGCTGTTTGGCAGTCAAAACCTTTCGAAACCATTGGGAGGAAAGGGGCATAAAAGAAATGACTTCCCGGAGGGCAGTGTCTTAAACTTATCGGTATCACGCATGTGCTAGTTGTTGAGGAAGTATTTTTTATAGTGACGTTTGGACTCTGTAGTCTCAGCACACAGAGACCTCCGCTGCTTGGGCCTAGACATCTTTTTAGCTTCCCCCTCTGATGCTCCCTGTGAGGCACTCTGTATCTTTTTGCCTTACCGAGGACATCCTACCCTTTATGTCACCGAGTCCTTGCCCGGGGGTCCCCCCTGCCTGGATACCTGTTTCTTCTCCTGACTTGGCCTTTTTGAAAACCTCGTTCATATGTATGCTCTGTGGAGACTTCCATGGAGCAGGCTGAATTAAAAGCACTTACCGTGTTGTATTTTCATGGAATGTCTGTCTTCTCCACTAGACTGTGAGCCCCTAAAGGTGAGGGCTTATGTCCAGTTCGTCGTCATAGCTCTAGAGCCAAACGAGGTCAATCAAGGCTTAAAATGATTTGGAAAAAATTAAGACTTAAAGGGTCTTTAATGAACACCAGTCTCTGTCTAGACATGAGCTAGAGGCAAATAATTCTATGTGAATAAAAAGAATATTTTGAATAAAAAGTAGAAACAGAATATTGAATACCATGAACACAGATGGAATAAGACAATCTGGAATTATATATCTACATAATTACTATATACACAGAATACTTGCAATGAGCTATCTTAGCCAAGGATACCACAATTACTGTAACTGGAATCTTTTCCAGAAAAACATGTTGCATTTTAGATATCTATAATAGCAATAAGCCACCCAGTCTATGATTCAGCTTAATTATTTCCATAATTGTTTTGAGCTTTAGGCTCAGATTTTTTGCCAGCAAAGCTCACATTTGGCGTAGGCTGCCAAATGCAAAATAAATTTTTGATATTTATAATTGGATAAACTTGATATCAAAAGAACATTTCAAAGCATGTTATGAAGACAGAGGCTAAAGGGGATAAGCTACTGGGCAAGGTTTTACGTTATATAGAGTCTAATGATTAAATTCCAATTTAGTATTTCACTTTAAGTTTTTTGTAATAAAAAGCCAGTATGCTGAGGGAGAAGTATTGGAGAGGTGAGCAGTTAAACTGAAATAATCTAAGTATGATACGTAAAGTCATTTTACTGAGAGTTTAGACGTGAGAATAATGAGGTAAATGTGGTGGCGGTCTGCGTAGATTCTGCGTGGATGCCAGATAAATATATAGTTTTGATAGCTGTAAAGTTTGGGGATTGTGATTCTCATAATATGTAGCCTGTGACATAATGTCAAGGTTGAGGATGTTAGGGACATAGTACATACATTATCACAGAAGAGAAAAATGATGAGGGCGTTGTGAGTTGGTACCCGGTCAAGGTTGAGGATGTTAGGGACATAGTACATACATTATCACAGAAGAGAAAAATGATGAGGGCGTTGTGAGTTGGTACCCGGTCAAGGTTGAGGATGTTAGGGACATAGTACATACATTATCACAGAAGAGAAAAATGATGAGGGCGTTGTGAGTTGGTACCCGGTCAAGGTTGAGGATGTCAGGGACATAGTACATACATTATCACAGAAGAGAAAAATGATGAGGGCATTGTGAGTTGGTACCCGGTCAAGGTTGAGGATGTCAGGGACATAGTACATACATTATCACAGAAGAGAAAAATGATGAGGGCGTTGTGAGTTGGTACCCGGTCAAGGTTGAGGATGTCAGGGACATAGTACATACATTATCACAGAAGAGAAAAATGATGAGGGCGTTGGGAGTTGGTACCCGGTCAAGGTTGAGGATGTCAGGGACATAGTACATACATTATCACAGAAGAGAAAAATGATGAGGGCGTTGTGAGTTGGTACCCGGTCAAGGTTGAGGATGTCAGGGACATAGTACATACATTATCACAGAAGAGAAAAATGATGAGGGCGTTGTGAGTTGGTACCCGGTCAAGGTTGAGGATGTCAGGGACATAGTACATACATTATCACAGAAGAGAAAAATGATGAGGGCGTTGGGAGTTGGTACCCGGTCAAGGTTGAGGATGTCAGGGACATAGTACATACATTATCACAGAAGAGAAAAATGATGAGGACGTTGGGAGTTGGTACCCGATTTTTTATCTTCAGCCTTATTATAAGCCTCATATGTCACCAGATGGCAAAATCTGTTAAATGATAATGAGGAAACGAATTGTACATTATAAAATATGAGCCCTGATATTGCACCCTAGAAGCTACTTATAGAACAAGAGTGGTTTCTAATGGAAAAGTCCACAGATTTCTAAGTCCCCAATAAGATGTCGAAGGTAGACACACTTCTGGAATGGTGGGGTAAAGACCTTCAAAAATCAACTCTTCCATAAAAACAGTGAGACCACTTGCAAAATTATCAGTCAACTTTTTCAGAACTCTGGAAATTAATCAAAGACCTACAACAATCCAAGGAGCATTTATTCAAGAAAAATGGCTGAATCTTGGTAAGAACAGTGAACTTCATGGTGTTTTAACTCACTCTGTCCCCATACCCTTCTTCTCAGCTCCGTGTGCCTCTAAACTAACAGCGTCACAGCCCTGGTAGCTATGAAAACCAACAGCCTAGCAGCCACCAACAGGGGCAGAATGGGGTCGGAGCTCCCCAAAAAGCCTCAACCCAAAACAATTGTCACTATTTGGCCCAAATAGCAGTTCCTTGGAAAAGCCCCATTCATAGGGCTTATCATTATTTGTCCTGACTCAGAGCTCACTCAGTGTGACCAGCCCTATTCCTGGGGTATTATTGAAAATAACTAGCAGCATTGTTCAACGTTGCAGCTGCCTGAGGCAGTGATACCAGTTGGGGCAAACAAAAGGCTGACTAAAATCTTAAAAATCTGGGGAATGAGCTGTCCGTGTTGTCAGCTGTCATCAAGTCAGCCCCTGACTCATGGCAACACCATGCATAATGCCTGGTCTTACGCCACTCCCACGATCAGTTGTGGATCAGACCACTGTGATCTGTAAGGTTTCCACTGGCAGATTTTTGGAAGTAGATTGCTACGCCTCTTTTCCTAGTCCATCTTAGTGTGAAAGCGCCACTGAAACCCGTTCAGCATCGTAGTAACACGCAAGCCTCCACTGACAGATGGGTGGTGGCTGTGCGTGAGGTGCTCATAGGGGACTTTGAAAAACTTACATATTCCTGACAATCTGGAATGCCATGCACATGTGTAGTGCTGGGTGCCTACCTAGAAAAGACTTGAGAAGACCCTGATTTCTCACTTCTGCACAAGCAGGAAGTGATGGCTAAAAAGCAGGATTGTAAACTGCTGAAACATCAAAGGCCCAACACACAGGGCCCTTCGCAAAGGCTGGGAGACATACAGCTTCAAGGCATTTAAGGAAGTCTCTGTTGAATCATTAGTTGACCACTAAACTAACCGAGTAGAGACTTCAGCAGCTGCACATGATGAAAAGTATAGTATAGACTTTACAGAATTAATTCAAGAAAGTCATTAAATAAACAGCAAAAACAAAACACATAATAAACAGCAACAACAACAAACCCTGGGGAGGTGAGGCGATGTGATTTCCAGAGTTATATTATTTAAAATGTCCAGTTTTCAACAAAAAACTATGAGAAACAAGAAAGTTATGACTAATTCACAGGAAAAAAAGTAGTCAATAGAAACTGCCCCTGAAGAAGCCAAGACAGTGGACTTTTACTAGACAAAGACTTTAAATCAGCTATTATATTCACTGAACTAAAGGAAAACATGCCTAAAAAATTAAAAGAAAGTGGAGAACAGTATCTCAACAAATAGTATCAATAAAGAGAAATTATATGTAAGAACAACCAAATAGAAATTGTGGAGTTGAGAAGTACAATATCTGAAATAAAAATTTCGCTAGAGGGACTAAACATCAGAATTGAGCTGGCAGAAGGAAGAATCAGCAAACTTGAAAATCGGTCAATTGAGATAATCCAATCTGAGGAATATAAAGAAAAAAGAATGAAGAAAAATGAACAGAGCCTTATAAACCTAGGGGGTACCTTCAAACATATTGACATATACATGATAGAGACCTAGAAGAAGTGGAGACAAACCAAAGGAACCAAACCCGCTGCCTTCGCGCCGATTCCGACTCTTAGTGACCCTATAGGACACAGTAGAACTGCCCCATAGAGTTTCCAAGGAGCACCTGGCAGATTCGAACTGCCAACCTTTTGGTTACCAGCCATAGCGCTTAACCACTGTGCCAGCAGGGTTTCCAGAAGAAGAGGAAAGGAGCATAAAGAATATTTGAACAAATAATGTCCCGAAACCCCTATAATTCAATGAAATCTACACATCCAGGAAGTTCAAAGAGATCCACACGTAGCCACATCATAGCCAGCCTGTCAAAAGACAAAGAATTTTGAAAGCCACAAACCACAAGACAAAAACAAGTTTTGCATTCAAGGGATTCTTAATAACACTCAACAGCTGACCCTTCATCAGAAATCATCAAGGTGGGAAGACAATGGGATAACTTATTCAAAATGCTGAAAGAAAGAGTGTCAACCAAGAATTCTGTGTCCAGAAATACTGCTTCAAAAATGAAGGAGTAATTAAGTCAATCCCAGATTAAAAAGAAAAACTTTCACTAGTAGATCTCCCCAGGCTGAAATGAAGTCACAAGACAGTAATCAAATCCACACGGGCATAAAAGTACCAGTAAAGGTAACTACATGAAAAACGTAAGTAAATATAAAAGGCAGTATAAATGTACTTTTGTTTTTAACTCTTTTCCTATCTGATTTAAAAGACAACTGCAAAAAACAAATTATAAAGCTGTGTTGATGAGTTTATAACACATAAAGATTTAATTTCTCTGACAATAATAGAACAAAGGAGGGAGGAGGAGATGGGATTATATAGGAGGAAAGTTTTGGTACACTGTTGAAATTGATATTAATCTTAGGTTGTTTTAAGATGGTAATTATAATCCCCAGGTCAATCACTAAAAAATATATAGTAAATTAAAAGGAAATTAAAGTGGCACACTAGAAAATACTTCACACAGAAGGCAGCAGTAATGGAGATATAGAAGAACAAAAAATACATAAGGCATATAGAAAAGAAATAGAAAAATGCCAGCTATAAATCATGTCAGCAGCAATTACACTAAACATAAATGAACTAAAAAAATTTCTCAGAAAAGCTGAGATTGGCAGAATGCATAAAAAAAATCTGATCCAACTCTATGCTGTCTACAAGAGACAGACATTAGATTCAGAGACACAAATAAGTTGAAAGTAAAAGGATGGAAAAGATATTCCATACAGACAGTAACCAATATTATTGTCAGACGAAATAGACTTTAAGGAAAAAAAGTTTACAGGAGACAAAGGACATTATATACTGAGAAAAAGTTCACTCCAGGAAGAACATAGCAATTATAAACATATACACACCTAACAGTAACCCACTGCCATCGAGTCAATTCCGACTCATAGCGACCCTATAGGACAGAGTAGATCTGCCCCATAGAGTTTCCAAGGAGCACCTGGTGGATTTGAACTCCCAACCTCTTGGTTAGCTGTAGCACTTAACCACTATGCCACCAGGGTTTCCCACCTAACAATAAAAAATAAGCTAACAATAGAGCCCCAAAATATATGAAGCAAAATTTGACAAAATTGAAGGGAGAAATAGTTACGCAATAATAGCTGGAGACTTCAGTACCCCACTTTTTTGGGGTAGAACAAACATGCTGAAAATCACTAAGGAAATGAGGACGTGAGCAACATCAGACCTAACAGACACACACACAAACTCCACCCAACAACAGCACAATACACTTTCTTCTTGAGTGTACATGGAACATTCTCCAGGGTAGACCACGTTAGTCCATGAAACAAGTCACAATACATCTTAAAAGATTGAAATGATACTAAGTATCTTCCTAATCACAATGGAATGAAGCTGGAAATCAATAAAAGAAGGAAGACTAGCAATTTCAAAAATATGTGGAAATTAACACACTGAGATAACAAGTGGGTCAAAGAAGAAATCTCAAGGGAAATTAGAAAATACCTTGAGATGAATGAAAATGGAAACAACGTAGCAAAGCCTATGGGATGCAGCAAAAGCAGTGCTAGGAGGGCCCTGGGCTAGTTCTTAAAGTGATTTCTTGTTCCGTTGCCATTTGTGCAGGGAGCGTGGCTTGACAATTTCTTTTTCCTTTCAATCAGTTATGAAAGATTTCAAACATGTAGAAAACTACAAAAGAATTAAATGCACCCGTGTACTCACTGTGGTGGAGCCCTGGTGGTGTAATGGTTAAACTACCAACCAAAAGGTCAGCAGTTCGAATCTACCAGCTGCTCCTTGGAAACCCTATGGGGCAGCTCTACTCTGTCCTGTAGGGTCTCTAATGGGTTTTCTTTTATTCACCATCTAGATTGAACAAATGCAAACATTTTGCTATATTTGCTTCAGATCTTTTTCTTTAAGAAACATAACAATGCAGTGTAAAGCCCCGCTTCCCCATCCCATTCCCCTGCCTGCTGCCTCAGAGGTAATTACTATCAAGTCAGCTTCCATCCAGGGTACTTGCCAGCCTCATTGGGCTAATGGCTCTCACGGCTTTTATGTTTTTATGCTGCAATGCAAATGTTCGTAGCCACACCAGTATCTCAGATCATTTTATGAATTTAAAGTGTTTCTTAGTGGTTTCATACTGCGTGTACCCACTGGCACTTCACTTTTTTTTACATATTATTTTTGAGGTTTATCATGTTGATATATTTTGGTCCTGTTTATTGTTTTAATAGTAGCTTACTATTGTTTCAAGAATTATCACAATTTATTTATTCTTTGCCCTGCTCAATAACTAGTGTGTGATAAGCACTCAGTAAATTATTATTTACTATTACAATAGTTGTTAAGTGCTGTCGAGTAGGTTCCGACTCATAGCGACCCTATGCACAACAGAACAAAACACTGCCCGATCCTGCACCATCCCTACAATTGTTATTCTTGAACCCATTGTTGCACCCAGTGTGTCAGTCCACCTTGTGAGGGTCTTTCTCTTTTCTGCTGACCCTGTACTTTACCAAGCATGATATCCTTCTCCAGGGAGCTTCTAACTATTAGTATAAATAGTGGCTCATTGGCAGAGGAGAATGAAGATCACCAAAGACACAATGAAAATACGAGCCCAAGAGACAGAAAGGGCCACATAAACCAGAGACTCCTGAGACCGGAAGAACTAGATGGTGCCCAGCTACAACCAATGACTGCCTGGACAGGGAATACAACAGAGAATCCCTGATGGAGCAGGAGAACAGTGGGATGCAGACCTCAAATTCTAGCAAAAAGAGCAGACTTAATGGTCTGACTGAGACTGGAGGGACCCCAGAGGTCATGGCCCCCGGACTCTCTGTTAGCCCAAAACTAAAACCATTCCCAAAGCCAACCCTTCAGACAAAGATTAGACTGGACTATAAGACAGAATGATACTGGTGAGGAGTGTACTTCTTGGCTCAAGTAGACACATGAGACTAATTGGGCAGCTCCTGTCTGGAGGCGAGAGAAGAAGGCAGAGGGGGACAGGAGCGGGTTGAATGGACACGGGAGATACAGGGTGGAGAAGATGAGTGTGCTGTCACGTTACAGGGAGAGCAACAAGGTTCACATAGGAATGTGTCTAAGTTTTCGTTTGAGAAACTCTTGAATTATAAGCTTTCACTTAAAGCAGAATAAAAGATAAATAGTGGCTCATTGGACACCCTCCTCAACATCTATCTCTGTGCACATGTGCGGGAGAGGTTTTCCAGGATAGACAGTGGAATTGCCAGGCCCCAGTGTGCACACTTAAACTGTATTAACCCACCACCCCAAAACCACCAAACTCTATTAGTTATTGCCAAATTACTCCCTAAAGTGGCTCTTCCGATTTATATTCCTGCCAGCAATGTAAGTTTCTTTTTTTGAAAATCCTTACCAACGCGCTGGATTATCAGATTTAATTCTGAAACATGAAATATTTCGGGATTATAAAGGTGTGTGAAGTATGAGATACAGAGTTTCCACGTATCCTCTATCCAGTTTAAGGTGTGTTGCTGAACCTTGGAAAGTGGGTCCTCGTCCAGCGGTGCACTCAGACTTGCCAATTTTCTGACACTATGAGAAAGAGACAGTAACTGTATCGCAATGCACAGAGCAAGGCACCCAGAGGAAGTTCCTCAGATCCGACTCCTGGAGCTGTGGGGAAGCAGGGTGTATGCGTGATTTGGGCAGTGTGATGGCGGCTGCAGGCGTACTGTGGACGAAAATTCCAGGACGGGGCCAGGAAACAGGAGATGAGGTGGCTCTTGTAGGACCTCTCGCTTCGGAATGAGGTCTGAGTGGTGAGTTTCCTTCTGATTCATTCCCCCTGTTGCTGCATCCGCTGTTGAGGTCACTTAATGGGCACAGCTGGCGCTTCTGCGCATGCGGGGGCAGGGCAACTCTGGCTGCGGCAAGTTTAAGGCAGGCGGTTCTGACTAATGGGAATTTACCGGCAGCATTTGTAGGGTCAGGTTAGGGAAGTAAAACTCTTCACATGCAAATGAAGCTCTCTCTGTGCTCCCCCGATTGCATTCTCCTCTTTCCTCCTCACAGTAAGCGTTATCCTGAATCTCATGTTCATGGTTCCCATGCGTGTTTTCATACTTCTGTAATATGAATACATGTGGATTCATAAATAGGTTTTACAACATTGACAACATGCTTCAAAATTTTGTGTAAACTTTTAAAGAAACCATAAAATACCCCACACACCCTTCTGTTGCATGCTGTTTTCACTTACCATCATTCTGAGGTTTATCCATGCTGATGACGACTATCAGGATGACAGTGATGACAGCAACAAACACTTTTCATGACAACCCCATGTGGGCAGAGTAGAACTGCTCCAAAGGGTTTTCAAAGATGGGACCTTTCAGAAGCAAGTCACCAGGACTTGACTTCAGGATGCCACGGGGTGGGTTTGTACCACCAACCTCTCGGTTAGTATTCGAGCACTGTAACCAATTGCGTCACCTGGGGACTCCCAACACTTGCATAGTGCTTGTGATATGCCAGGCACTGTTCTATAATTCAGTCATCTTAACTGTTAAATAGCAGTCAAATAAATGCGCTGTGGTTGATGCATTTTTTCCAGCGTCACTGACAGTGCTGCGGTGAGTTTTCTCGTACCTGTGTCCTTGCGGGCCAGCTGGGGTATGTGCCTGAGAGTGGAACTGCTGAGTTGCCTGACTCCAGCAAGGGGTCCTGGTGGCGGGGTGCTTAAGCACTTGGCTGCTAACAGAAGGGCTGGCAGTTTGAGCCCACCAGCTGCTCCAGGGGAGAGAGATGTGGCAGCCTGCTGCCGTAAAGATGACAGCCTTGGAAACCCTGTGGGCAGTTCCACTCTGTCCTTTGGGGTTGCTATGAGTCAAAATCAACTCGATGGCAATGATTGGGTTGCTTGTGGGATGGCCCCAGCATCTTCAGTTGTACTGATGAGGTCAAATTGTTTCCCCAAGTGTTTGTCCCATCTCTGCAGCAGTGTTCGAGAGGTTCTGTTGCTGCTCATTTTCACCAAAACCTGATTCTCTTAGATTTTAAAAGTTTTCCGATCTGATGGTTGTGGAAGGGAACATCGTGATTTTCATTTGCATTTCCTGAGTTATTAGTGAAGTTATGCATCCTTTCTTGACCTTTCGTTTCCTTTTCTGTCAATTGTCTATTTGTACTCTTTATTTCCCATTTTTTATTTGCGTTTTATTTTATGCTGAATATACTCCCAAACCCTAAGATTTTGATTTTTCGTTTCTTCTGGAGTATCTTTTTTCTTCTGTGCAGTCTCCCCTTGTAGTTTGGGAACAGTGTGTCCCTTTGCAGTAAGGATCATCTCAGCGTGGGGTGGGAAGCTCATATATGGGTTAATCTGCCCGTTAACTGTGTCAGTGCCGCAGCTCATCTCGAGGGCTTTGTTCACCTGGGCGTGCAGCTCAGTGACCGGAGAGTCTACATCTGAACCCGTAAGTTTGACATTACTCTCTGCACTTTTAAGCATGTGCACCAAAAATGCAGCACCCTTTCTGGGCCACCGACCCTGTATCCAACCCCACAGTTTGGCCTGGGCACACCTACCAACTCCACCATTGTCGCATCAGAATGGTTCTCGTCGCTTCTGCAAAGTGACATCTTTCAGAGACTTGGTGGCTTTTCAGATATGCATACCCTTGATGGCCTTGGCAGTTTCATTTCGTGGGTGTTCTTAAAATAGCCCTGAAGATATGAACCTCCTGATTTGCATGATTTTGTGGGGTTTTGGGGGTCGGGTGGGTAGTGAGCCATTCTGACAGATCACCTCAGGCCACTTCTCTTTCCCCTTTTTTAACAGAGTCTTTGGCGTTCCTCTTTTTATAGTAATTCTTTATATGTTTTGGAAATTACATTGTTTCGTTGGACTGCCATGACAAATTACCACAAACAAGGTGGCTTGAAACAACAGGAATGTATCGTCTCATGGTTCTGGAGGCCACAAGTCCAAGATGAAGGTGTTGGCAGGTCATGCTCCCTCCAAAGGCTCTAGGGGAGAGTCCTTGCTTGCCTCTTACTAGCTGCTGGTGTCTCCAGGTTTTCTTGGCTGGAGGCAGTATCAGTCATCTCTCTGCGTCCATTGTCATGTGGCCTTCTTTTTCTCTGTGCCTTGGATCTCCCTCTGCCTTTCTTTCTCTCTGTTTTTAAACTTAAATGCATTTTTAATCGCTTTAAGTAGAAATTACGACATCCAGACGAGCAGAATCTACAAACCAGAGAGATGGGCTCTTGTATGAAGAAGCTTCTGCCAGGTCCTTTCAGGAAGTTTTAAATCCACGGAGAACTAGAAATAACGATGACAGCGAGCAGCAGAACTTACATGGAGAAAAACCAGGTATGGCTATTTTAATAAAATGGATGTCATCAAATAAAGTTGAATTTATTTTGTTATCTCCATTCTTGGTGAACCTAAATGCGATATTCAAAAACTACTCACCTTGGGATAGCAGTTTCATACAACTCCTGCCAAAGAGCATGGGTTTTATAACTATCAGTTAGTGGTGTAATATTTATAGAATGCTGAGTTGGGTGTTGGGGTATCTGAATTTGTGTCCCATGTCAACTCAGGCGGACAAACGAATGTAGCATTAATTCCTTCAGTTCCTCCTTAACTCTCAGGACATTTTTGTCAGGACAGTTACTCCCTTTTCAATCTGAAAGAAGTTTTTTATATGTGTTCTAGAAAAGGTTTCCAGAACCACTGTGACTTCATGGGGAGAATTTTTTTTTTTTTTTAAGAGAGATTTCTTGTTTTCGTTTTCTTTTCTAAAAAAAAAAAAAAAAATTTTTTTTTTTAAATTATTGTACTTTAGATGAAGGCTTACAGAACAAACTAGTTTCTCATTAAAGAGTTAGTACATATATTGTTCTGTGACATTGGTTAACAACCCCAGGACATACCAACACTCTCCCTTCTTGACCTTGGGTGCCCTGTTACCAGCTTTCGTGTTCCCTCCCGCCTTCTAGTCCTTGCCCTGGGCTGGTGTGCCCCTTTAGTCTTACTTTGTTTTATGGGCTGTCTAATCTTGGGCTGGAAACCCTGGTGGATTAGTGGTTAAGAGCTACCGCTGCTAACCAAAAACGTTGGGAGTTTGAATCCACCAGGTGCTCCTTCGAAACTCTATGGGGCAGTTCTACTCTGTCCTGTAGGGTCGCTGTAAGTCGGAATTGACTCGATGGCAGTGGGTTTAATCTTTGGCTGAAGGGTGAGCCTTGGGAGTGACTTCATTACTGAGCTAAAAGGGTGTCTGGGGGCCATACTCTCGGAGTTTCTCCAGTCTCTGTCAGGCCGGTAAGTCTGATCTTTTTTTTTTTTTTGAGTTAGAATTTTGTTCTACATTTTTCTCCGGCTCTATCAGGGACCTTCTATTGTGATCCTTGTCGTTTCCATTTTTTCTTGATGATTTTCACACTCATATTCTAGACACTGAAGATCTAGATGACTAAAGGGCACAATATATTTCCTTTAAGTCTCCCAATATCTACTGAGGAAAATTATACATTTCTTTCTTTCTTTTATTGTGCTTTGAAGGAAAGTTAACAGGTCAAGTTAATCGCTCCTTCAAAGATTTGTACACATATTGTTTTGTGACATTGGTTGCAATCCCTAGCCTTTCTCTTAAAAGAACACTTGTTGTTTGTTTTAGGGATCAACCCAAATCTGGGATGGTCTTATCTCAGGATCCTTGGTTATATCTGCCAAGACTCTATTTCCAAAGAAGATCATATTCACAGATTCTGGGTGGACGTATCTTTTGGGGGCCACCATCTGACAACTACAGAAATCAATCTTTCCGTGTTACATGCATTGCTGAGTCTTCTCCTACCCCGTGACCTGACGTTTCTTTCTGTTTATGGTGACTTAGGTTGTAACGAAGTTTTCGTTTTTTATATAGTCGCACTTAGCAACCTTTTCCTTAACGGTTTGTGTTTTTCGCATGCTAAGACCCTCTTACCCTGAAAACAAACAAGACCAAACCCAGTGCCGTCGAGTCGATTCTGACTCATAGCGACCCTATAGGACAGAGTAGAACTGCCCCATACAGTTTCCAAGGAGCGCCTGGCGGATTCGAACTGCCGACCCTTTGGTTAGCAGCTGTAGCACTTAACCTCTACGCCACCAGGGTTTCCTGAGATCACAAAAATATTCTCTTAGTTTTCTTCTGAAAGTTTGCAAGTCTTGCCCTTCCCTTTAGATCTTTAATCCACCTGGAATTTATTTTGGAGAACAGTGTTAGGAAGGAATTCACTTTTAATTTTTTTCGTATAGAAAACCAATTGCCCTGTAGTGAGTTCAAGGGGAGGCTGATCAAGGAAAAAGATACAACCATGAGATAACAGATTGGGGCTGGAGCATTGACAGCCACAGGCTGGCGGGGGCGGGAGGGGGAGCAGTCCTTTACACAGGATGTCTGCCAGAGGCAAGTGGGCAGGAGCCCCTAGAAGGGGAAGGGAGTTCATGTGTGCCTTCGTGATGTTCTCCGGCAGCAAGGTGGGGAACCTTTGGGTCAGAGAGTTCCAAAGGACAGCAGCAGCTAGGGATCCTTCTAACTATAGGGCTTCATCTTACCTTGGGCTGGCAGAGATTGGGCACCGTTTTGTAGGTAGGCTCTAAGTGGCTAAAACCCAGCTTATTAGGGCTATTTTTAAGATAATTGGATGTGTAAAAATTTAAGTTTGGCATGGCGGGGGGGAGGCTTTTTTAGGCCAATAAGCCTCAGCTTGCTGTAAGGAGGTAAACAGCCTGGGGTCAATACACAGGGGCCATCTTTGGTTCATTTACATAACACGCCCCAAACCCATTTATTAAATTCTTTTCCCTTTGTTATGCCATCTTCTTGCATGCTGTGTTCCCATATATGCATGGGTGTCTTCGTGCTCTCTACTCTGACTCATGGTATGTTCATCTCCGGGCCAGTATATATATATTTTTTTTTGAACAAAATCATTAATATCACATGCAAGCAAAATTTTGCTGAAGAACATTCAAAAACGGCTGCAGCAGTATATCGACAGGGAACTGCCAGAAATTCAGGCCACTTTCAGAAGAGGATGTGGAACTCAGGGATATCATTGCTGATGTCAGATGGATCCTGGCTGAAAGCAGAGAATACCAGAAGGATGTTTACCTGTGTTCTATTGACTATGCTAAGGCATTCGGCTGTGTGGATCATAACAAACTATGGATAACACTGCAAAGAGTGGGAATTCCAGAACACTTCATTGTGCTCATAAGGAACCTTTACATAGATCAAGAGGCAGTTGTTTGGACAGAACAAGGGGATACTGATTGGTTTAAAGTCAGGAAAGGTGTGTGCGTCAGGGTTGTGTTCTTTCACCATACCTATTCAATCTGTATGCTGAGCAAATAATCCGAGAAGCTGGACTATATGAAGAAGAACGGGTTAGAAGCTGGACTATATGAAGAAGAACGGGGCATCAGGTTTGGAGGAAGACTCGTTAACAACCTGTGTTATGCAGATGACACAACCTTCCTTTCTGAAAGTGAGAAGGACTTGAAGCAGTTACAAATGGAGATCAAAGACCACAGCCTTCAGTATGGTTTGCACCTCAACATAAAGAAAACAAACATCCTCACAACTGGACCAATGAGCAACATCGTGATAAACCGAGAAAAGATTGAGGTTGTCAAGGATTTCATTTTACTTGGATCCAAAGTCAATACCCATGGAAGCAGCAGTCAAGAAATCAAAAGATGCATTGCATTGGGCAAATCTGCTGCAAAGGACCTCTTTAAAGTGTTGAAGAGCAAAGATGTCACCTTGAAGACTGAGGTGCTCCTGATCCAAGCAATGGCATTTTCAATTGCATCATATGCATGTGAAAGCTGGACAGTAAGGAAGACCGAAGAAGAATTGACGCCTTTGAATGGTGGTGTTAGCGAAGAATATTGAATATACCCTGGACTGCCAAAAGAATGAACAAATCTGTTTTAGAAGAAGTACAACCAGAATGCTCCTTAGAAGCAAGAACAGCGAGACTGTGCCTTACATACTTTGGACATGTTGTCAGGAGGGATCAGTCCCTGGAGAAGGACATCGTGCTTGGCAAAGTACAGGGTCAGCGGAAAAGAGGAAGACCCGCAACAAGGTGGATTGACCCAGTGGCTGCAACAATGAGCTCAGGCACAGCAACGATTGTAAGGATGGTGCAGGACAGGGCAGTGTTCCGTTTTGTTGTGCACAGAGTCACTATGAGTCGGAACCGACTCGACGGCACCTAACAACAACAATGTGTTTGGCGTGTGTGTGTGTGTGTGTGCGTGCATTGTCTAACAGGATTGGTCATGATGGGGTGGTGTTGCACACTGGAGGGCAAAGGTATGTTCAAATATCTAACAATGGAAACAATGTGTATGCTTAGTTAATTAATAATCCCTCTTTTTTCTAATACGTGTATTTAGGGCTGTACTTTATATGATTCCCACAAGTTTAGATTCATAGCATTTTCATTATTGTTCAGTCTTGAATTATTATAGTTTGTTTTATGAAATCTTCTTTGACTCATGAATTAATTTTATTTTTCAAAGTTTCAATCGTAAGGACATTTTTTGATTTATAGTTTTGTTATCAATTCTTATCTTTAATTAAGGACCCCTGGTGGGGCGAAGGGTAGGTACTTCACTGCTAACTAAAAGGTTGGTGGTTCAAAGCCACTCAGCAGCTCTGCAGGAGAAAGACCTGGCAAACGGCTCCTGTAAAGATTATAGCCTAGGAGGCCCTATGGGAGGGGGGACAGTTCTACTCTGTCACATAGGGTCGCTATGAGTTGCGATTGACTCGATGGCACACATCTTTAATTAATTGAGTTCAGGGAACTAGTCTTTATTGTATCCATTTTTGGTATTTGTTGAGTCTTGCATTCTAGCTTAGTGTGCGATCAACTTCTGTGAACATTCACCATGTCCTTGGAAAGACAGTGTATTCTTCCACTGTGACCGTGGTTTTGTCACTGTCTCCTTGCAGCTCTGTCAGTTTTGAGTTGCTGTGTTTTGAGAGTATGTTTTTAGGTTAGAACGCGTTTGTAATTCTTACATCTTGGTGGGAAAATGCCTCTGTTATCATGTCCTCTTATCCCTAATGACGCTTTAGTTCCTTTTTTTTTTTTTTTGGTAATAAGATAACTGCATCAGCTTGTTACAAGACAGGGCTTCCCAGCTCGGGACTAAGCCCTGCTTAGGTTCTTACCTTCTTCTGACCAAGAATGACCAGGAGAGGCTCAGAGATTCCACATGAATAAAGGTTTATTAGAGACGGAGTAAAAGGCTCGCCAGGGAGAGAAAGAGAGGGGTTTTCGCCTATGCTAGCCTCCAGTCTCTCAACTGGGCAAAGGATTTCATAGGGCTTATAAGAGTTTATAAGAGTTCTTAGGTGCGGGTGGAGGGGGGAGGCATTATCTTTATTCATTAGACGGGTGGAGGTTTCTAGGAGAAGGGGAGGGATTACGGAAATTACATGCACACGCAGTTAGAATTCCTAGCAGAGGACTTCCCTCGCAGAGGTCGCGGGAACTAAAGTGGAGCCTGTCACAAAGGCTGCCGGGATGTCGAACAGGACTTATTCTGGGATGTTGTACATGAGCGATGCCTCTGGATCTTGGTTCGGGCCCCGGCGCGGGGTCCCTGTTCATGTTTGTCTGATGTGGAAGGTCATCCATAGGCCGCGTTGATCTTTACTGTGTATGCTCTGCACCTGGTGAGGCCGTGAAAAAACAACTCAGGAAGCTTCTCAGTAATTTATAGCTGGTCAGGCACACAGGGCCTTGAAATGTAGCCCTTTGTCTTGTCTAAGCACCTAGTTTGTTAATTATAAGTAGTTTTCGAATGCCAGTAGCAAAAGTTATATGGTGGCTTATACTTAGGTTTAGATTCAGAGGGTATTTAATTATAGCTGGTCAAGCACACAGGGCCTTGAAATGTAGCCTTTGTTTAATTCAGCCAGCCCGATCTCTTCCCTGTTTCAAGTTTTTTTGTTGTTGTTAATATTTGTCTGGTAAGCCTTTTTTCCCCTCCTTTCAGTCTCATTCTTTCTAGGTATTGAAGTTTTAAGTGCATTTCTTGCAAATATCACACAGATCAGTTTTTCTTACCTATATTCAGTCTGTGAGTCTCAGCCTTGCTGTGGTAACTACAGTGTTTATAGTCATTGTGACTGCAGATACATACGTATTGATTTCTGCCGTCTAATTTTGTGTTTTCTACATTTTGTATTTTTTTGTTTGTTTGATTAAAAAAAAAAAAAACTCTTCCTGCCTTAAACTGTATTGCTTGAGTTTCCATGACACGCCTTCCTCCACTTTCACCCCACCCCACAGGTTCCAAGGTATATTCTCTTTCCATATCTGTCATTCATACTTGCCCCATCCAAAATGAATCAGTTTCTCTCCCCTACTCTTGTCTCGAGTAACACCAAGGCCTTAAAATGCTTTAATCCAAACACTCCCTTCCATCTTCTATGTCATTCTTGTCCATTGTTCTAGCTCTTCCCTCTTTTTGAATTCTCCCAGTTAGTTAGTATAGTTGTTGTTTGTATGCGGCCAGTGCTAACTTAGGTTTGCCCACATAGTTCCCATTTTCCTTGTCCGCCATTGTTTCTTACAGCTCTCTCTTTCCTTTTAGGCTCAAATATTTTCTTTCTGAAATAAATCCTGTAGTCTTTCTTTCAGCAAGAATCTTTATAGTGGCATTCTTTCAGTCTTCTAAGAAATAAAACCTCTTCTCTCCCCCATTCTTAGGTTCACATTGAGCTTGGAAAGGAATTCTACTTGGGCATTTATGTTCTCTCAGCACTTCCGTTGACATTGTTTCCTGGCTTCTATTGATAAATCTAATTATGCTCCTTCTTAGATTACATTGGGCCACAAGCAGTGAATGGAGCAGCTGTGTTTCGAACCCCGGCTCATCTGATAATACTTGTTGCCATCGAGTTGTTTCTGACTCATAGTGACCCTATAGGAGGGAATAGAACTGCCTCATAGGGTTTCCAAGGAGCAGCTGGTAGATTTGAACTTCCGACCTTTTTTGTGTGCAGCCTGAGCTCTTAACCATTATGCCACCAGGGCTCCATCTGACACTAGTTGTCGTCAAGTTGATTCTGACTCCTGACCACCCTGTGCGTGTTATAGCAGAGCTGTGTTCCATAGGGTTTTCAGTGGCTGACTTTTCAGAAGTAGATTGGCAGGCCTTTCTTCTGAGGCATCTCTGGGTGGGCTCGAACCTCCAACCTTTTGTTAGCAGCTGACCTCATTCACCATTTGCACCACTCAGAGACTCCAGGTCCATCTGATACCAGGGCTATTTAGAGCCACCAAATAATACAACATTTGAACAATAACAAAGTCCTTGATGCATCCATATCATGAAAACATTTAGGCAAATTTTAAAAATGGGATATTCAGTTTAGCTCAGCAAGCATTTTTGCAAACTACCCATCTGCTGAACGACACGGGGTACACAAGGACATTGCCGGTTGACTGAGAGCTGCATCCCCTACGGAAATGGAAGGTATCCCACAAGGATTTATCCCATTTCAGTGGTTAGTGTTCTACTTGCTGGAGATTCACATTGTTTGCAAATAGAAAACAGATAAAGGCTCCTTTCAAGCCATGAATAGACCTTTGTAGGGATTGCCCTCAGAAGTACACACACCGGCATTCTATCCTGGCCAGGTTCCCCTGGAAAACACGCCTGAGACTAGGGTTTGCATGCAGATAGTTTATTTTGAAGGGGACACTGGTGGTTTAGTGATAGAATTCTCACCTTCCACGTGGGAGACCCTGGTTGGATTTCAGCCAATGCACCTTGTGTATAGCCACCACCTATGTGTCCATGGAAGTGTTGCAGGGCAAGGCTTCCCAGCTTGGGACCAAGTTCTGCCTAGGTTCTTGCCTTCTACTGACCAAGAATGACCGGGAGAGGCTCAGAGGTTCCACACGACCAAAGGTTTATTAGTGACAGAAAGAAAGCAGAGGCTCGCGAGGGAGAGACGGAGAGGGGGTTCCACCTACCCTAGCTTCCAGTCTCTCCCGGAATGGAGATTTTCCTGGAGTTTATAAGGGGTTTTAGGTGGGAAGGATCTTCTGTTTTATTCATTGCTTTTGGGGGGAAAAGGTGGGGCTTTCTGGGAAATGGCAGTGTTAAAGAAATTAGGTGCGTGCGCACCTGGAATCCAAGATGGAGTCAGTTTGGACAATGTCACGTCACTACTGCGCAGTCTGGGTGGCCACTTGACATGACTGTAAGGTCGTACCCATTTTCACTGCACACGCCCCAGGGATCCACTGATTCTGTTCATCTTTAGGAAACAGTTTATAGGGAAGATACATAGAACTCCATGTCAGGGCCCAGGATGTGGGTTTTTTTGTGACACCACTCCCTATGGTGGAGTCCTGAAAGACAACTTACAAGAGAGATATGCAAAACTTTGTGCCTCCCAGGCTGTATGTGTGTGTTACCTTGTAACACCACCCCGGGGACAGAGGCCCAGATCAACGGGCAGGTTATTCTGGCCTTGAGGCTGTCCAGCCTTCTGTCTGTGATGCTGCACAGGTTTCAGCAGAACTTCCGGACTAAGATAGACTAGGAAGAAAGGCTTGGTGATCTACTTCTGAAAACCAGCCAGTGAAGACCCTATGGATCACAGCTGGTCTGATTGTGACCGAGCCTGGGGACGGTGCGGGACTGGTGTATGGGTCACCATGAGCTGGGGGCTGACTTGACAGCAGCTGACGCCAGCAGTTCCCACAACCCTATGAGGTAGGAAGCAGTGTTGGTCTGTCTTAACAGACGAAGAAGCTAAGGCAGGGGAGTGAATGCGCTTGTCCAGGGCTAGGAGAAACCACGGAGCTGGAATTAAAACCAGAAGGTGACTCTGGGGGCTGAGCTCTGCATTACACCGTCACGCGGTTGCCGTTTCCATACGCCCTGTCTCCAGATTTCCGGGGCAGTCCTGATTAGCATCATTTCCATCTTCTCAACCAAGGCAATTCATCAGCTTTCCTTCCAGCACATCCTTCAGGACCCAGCCTGCGTGCCAGCTCCCTGCCTCCTCTGCAGAGCTTCTCATGGCTTTCATTGCTCCCAGTTTTTTAATTATAGCTATTTTCTGCATCCCAAACTGGGCACCAAGGATCTGTTCTAAGTTTGAAATCTGTGTGGAAAATCTTACAAATGCTTTCTAGAGAAGTTGCCATGAAATGTGTATCATCAGCCTGAACCTCTCCTCTGAACTCCAGGTTCACTTCTCTGCTTGCCTCCTCAGCGTGTCTATTTGGATGTTTAACAGGCATTGCAAAATTCAAAGCCTGAATCCCTCATCTCCACGAACCCCCCAAGCTACCTCCCTGGTCTGCTTCCCTTGCAGGCTCCCCGTCTCAGGTAATGGTATTTCCAGTCCTCCAGGTGCGTGGGACAAAGCCTCTCCTTCTCTCAGAACTCCACATATAGTCTGTTAACGAATCCGTTGTTGTGGTGTTGGGTGCCGTCAAGTTGATACGACTCATAGTGATCCCGTGTGACAGAGTAGGACTGTCCCATGGGGTTTTCTAGGCTGGAATCTTTATGGGAGTAAATCAGGAGGTCTTTCTCTTGTGGAACGCTGGATGGGTTTGAACTGCCAACCTTTTGGTTACCAACCAGCCTAGCGATTCACCATTGCGCCACCAGGGCTCCTGATGTATCCATTGGTTCTCCAGTTATCCATGCCCAGAATCCAGCCATTTCCTACCACCTCTGCTATCACCTTTGTCCAAGCCGCCCCCGTCTCTGCCTGGATGACTGCGAAAACCTGAATCATGAGATAAATCAACGAATGAGTGTAGGCTGGACTAGAAGGATGCATACGAGTTTGCTAGGTGGAAGATTAACTACATTTACAAGCAAGAAGCAAGCTCTTTGTTATATTAAATAATGATATGTTTGGTGTTTATATATATCCACAGTACGCATATAGGTGCTTATTATAGGGAGTCACTGTTCCACTCATTAATTTTGTTTAGTGACAAGCATGTAAGGACAAAGTTTATAAATCTAATAGGAATATTTTCTATACTAATCACCTATACACACAACTTCAATGAACAATGCATACCGTTTGTATAAATCTTTTCATTTTTTCCCAGGTTAAATTTGTTCTGGTTATATTTATTGGAAGTATAATTTTATATCTGTTGAATCGAATAATAAAAAAAATAGGACTGGTTGAAAAAAAGGGGTTGCTAGATGGAGAAGTGGCGGCAGAATGACATTTAATAGAGGAACCCGCAGAAACAGAGGCATGGTGAGTTGTGAGAGGTTATATCCATCGCTTCAGGTCGAGACCGGATGGGGAGGCAAGGCAGAGCCCATTGGGGCATATCACGAAGTCTCCTGTAAAGTTTTTTTTTTCACTTATATGTCAAATTTCTGCTTTACTAATTCAGAAAGTTTTATCTGGATTTTTATTTTATTTAAATAAGAGCATTTGGTGAAACTCAGTGCTGTCTCTTCGCATTCCCCACCAACTTCTTTTTATTTATTTATTTTTCTTGTGCTTTACGTGAAAGTTCACAGTTCGAGTTAGTTTCTTATACAAACATTTATACACACATCGTTATGTAACCCTGGCTGCTCCCCTACAAGGTGACAGCACGCTCCTCCTTTCCACCCAGGATTTCCTGTGTCTGTTTGACCAGCTCCGGTCCCTTTTCACCTTCTCATCTCTGCTCTGGACAGAAGCTGCCCATTTAGTCTCACGTATCTACATGAGCTAAGAAGCACTCTCTTCACGAGTGTCGTTTTATGTCTTACACTCCAGTCTAATCTTTGTCTGAAGAGTTGGCTTCTGGAATGGTTTCAGTTCTGGGCTAACAGAGAGTCCGGGGGCTGTGTCTCCTGGGGTCCCTGCAGCCTCAGTCAGATCATTAAGTCTAGTCTTTTTACTAGAATTTGAGTTCTGCACCCCACTTTTCCCCTGCTCCGTCAGGGACCCTCTGGTGTGTTCCCTGTCAGGGCGGTCACTGGTGGTAGCCGGGCGCCATCTAGTTCTGGTCTCAGGCTGACGGAGTCTCTGGTTTATGTGGCCCTTTCTGTCTCTTGGGCTCATATTTTCCTTGTGTCTTTGGTGGTCTTCATTCTCCTTTGCTCCAGGTGGGTTGGGACAATTGATGCATCTTAGACAGCTGCTTGCTAGCTTTTAAGAGCCCACACGCCACTCACCAAAGCCCCACCAACTTCTTTTAAAAAAACACTGGTTGATTCCAACTCGAGATGACCTCATGGTGTCACAGCAGGACTGTGTTCTGTAGGGCTTTCAGTGGCTAATTTTTTGGAAGTTCATCACCAGGCCTTTCTTCCAGTGTGCCTCTGGGTGAATTCAAACCTCCAACCTTTTGATTAGCAGCCGAGCACGTTAACCATTTGCACCACCCAGGGACTCCCACCAACTTCTTGTTGTTGTTAGGTGCCGTTGAGTCGGTTCTGACTCCTAGTGACCCCATGTACAACAGAGCAAAACACTGCCCGGTCCTGCGCCATCCTCACATTGTTAGGCTTGAGCCCATTGTTGCAGCCACTGTGTCAGTCCATCTCATTGAGGGTTGTCCTCTTTTTCACTGACCCTCTACTTTACCAAGCATGATGTCCTTCTCCAGGGACTGATCCCTCCTGACAACATGTCCAAAGTATGTGAGATGTAGTCTCACCATCCTTGCTTCTAAGAAGCATTCTGGTTGTACTTCTTCCAAGACAGATTTCTTCATTCGTCTGGCAGTCCATGGTATATTCAATATTCTTTGCCAACACCACAATTCAAAGGCGTCAGCTCTTCTTCGGTCTTCCTTATTCATTGTCCATCTTTCACATGCATATGATGTGATTGAAAATACCATTGCTTGGGTCAGGCGCACCTTAGTCTTCAGGGTGACATCTTTGCTCTTCAACACTTTAAAGAGGTCCTTTGCACCAGATTTACCCAATGCAATGCGTGTTTTGATTTCTTGACTGCTGCCTCCATGGCTGTTAATTGTGGATCCAAGTAAAATGAAACCCTTG
Organism: Elephas maximus indicus; assembly: GCF_024166365.1. Lineage (NCBI taxonomy): Eukaryota > Metazoa > Chordata > Mammalia > Proboscidea > Elephantidae > Elephas > Elephas maximus. The sequence continues at coordinate 189,728,594 of NC_064822.1, read as the reverse complement.
ACAACTTCAATCTTTTCTCCTTTTATCATGATGTTGCTCATTGGTCCAGTTGTGAAGATTTTTGTTTTCTTTATGTTGAGGTGCAATCCATACTGAAGGCTGTCGTCTTTGATCTTCATTAGTAAGTGCTTCAAGTCCTCTTCACTTTCAGCAAGCAAGGTTGTATCATCTGCATAGCACAGGTTGTTAACGAGTCTTTTCCCAATCCTGATGCCACGTGTTCTTCTTCATGTAGTCCAGCTTCTTGGATTATTTGCTCAGCATATGTAGGTTGAAAAGGTATGGTGAAAGGATACAAGCCTGATGCACGCCTTTCCTGACTTTAAACCACACAGCATCCCCTTGTTTTGTTCGAGTGACTGCCTCTTGATATGTGTACAGGTTTCTCATGAGCACAATTAAGTGTTCTGGAATTCCCATTCTTCACAGTGTTATCCATAATTTGTTATGATCCACACAGTCGAATGCCTTTGCATAGTCAGTAAAACACAGGTAAACATCTTTGTGGTATTTTCTGCTTTCAGCTAAAATCCACCTGACATCAGCGATGTTATCCCTCATTCCACATCCTCTTCTGAATTTCTGAAAGTCCTGAATTTCTGGAAGTTCCCTGTCGATGTACTGCTGCAATCGTTTTTGAATGATCTTCAGCAAAATCTGACTTATGTGTGATATTAATGATAACTATTCGATAATTTCCGTGTTCTGTTGGCTCACGTTTCTTTGGAATGGGCACAGATATGGATGGATCTCTTCCAGTCAGTTGGCCAGGTAGCTGTTTTCCACATCTGTTGGCATAGATGAGTGAGTGCTTGCAGTGCTGCATCTGTTTGTGGAAACATCTCCATTTGTATTCTGTCAATTTCTGGAGCCTTGCTTTTCACCACTCTTGGGTAAGTAGGCCTAATTCAGAGGTTCAGTATTAAGAAATGTAGTTGCCTGCAGAGATAAGCTAGATTTTAAAATATTAGTTTTATCAGTAATAAAGTCAGTGTTTTGTCATTCTTCACAATCCATTCACAAGTCGTACATGGAAAAGGGATGCTTTTTATTGGATTCTCCAAAATGGTAACAAATTTCTGTTACTGTTTTGTACAGTAATTAGTTTGCCAATATTTTCCCAATATTTACTGATTTATTTGTTCATCCTTTCTTCTTGCATCTCAGACTTTCCTCATGGGATCATTCTTCTTCCTGATATTATCCTTTATTTGTTCCTTTTGTCAGGATCTGTTGCTGGTAAACTTTCCCGATTTTGTCTGACTTTTATTTTATCCTTGCTCTTGAAAAATAGTTTCATGTGTATACAATTCTTGGCTTTCAGTTATTTTATCAGAAGATCGCATTCCACTGGCTTCTGACCTTTATTGTTGCTGTTCATAAGTCAGCTGTCAATCTAATTATTGCTCCTCTGTAAGTATCTCTGTCTTCTTACTGGTTACTTTTAAGACCTTTTTGTCTTTTATATTCTACAGTTTCACAATGATAATTCAAAATATAGATTTTAAAAAATCCTATTTGGAATTAACTGCAAATCCTGAATCTGAGAATTTGTTTTTTAATTAAATTTGAGAAATTCTCAACTATATCTCTCCCCTGTTCCTCTGTCATCTCTTTCTGGAACACCTTACTTATTTCTCAACTTCTGATATTTTCTACCTTTATTTCTCACTTTACTGCATTCTATTTTCTTCAGTTCTATCTTCCAGTTCACTAATTCTTTCTTCAGCTATGTCTAACGAGCTGTTTAACATATTCATAGAGGTTTTAATGTTAAGTTTTATGCTTTTTATTTGTATAAATTTTAATTAAAAAAAAAAACTCCTTGGTCTTTTGCTTTATAGTTTCTTGTTTTCTACTCATATTTTTAATCTTCCCTTTTTATTTAAATATGTTAGAGACACTTGTTTTATGTTTCATATCTGATAATGTACAAAATCTGGAGCTTTTGCTGCTCTGCAGTATGTTGTGTCTGCTCACTCATACTCATGGAGGCTTGTTTATTCATGTAGGTGTGCTTTTTGATGGGAAGGGTATGCTCCTTAAAGCTTTGTCAATGTGAATTATTCGAGGGCCTGCTTGAGGGTGAAGATTTAGTTGGCTTCTATCAGGCTCCTGGGGACACTACCAACCTGGGACCACTTTAAATCCCATTCTCAGCCTGAGGTTTTTTCTGGCCACGTAGGTAGTGTTAATTTAAGCTGCAAACCTGTGTGAGGACTGACTTGTGTTTAAGAATTTTTTGTGCAGCCTTTTCCCGTTCACCAAGAGTTAAACCTGAGACAGACTGGTTTCCTTACTGACCACTTTGCAGGGTGCATTTTTTTTCTGGTTTACCCTTTCAGGGGTTTCTGGTAGAAACTCCTATCTTGTGTGCACCAAAGCTTTGTCTGCTTAATGCCAAAGCTGTTGTTCCCATGGCTGGCAGCTGCTGGCCTCCTGCCTCAGTGCTTGCTCTCCTTCCATCATTCCTGCTCCTGCTTTGTTTTTGGCACCTGAGAGTTTCCTTTTTTTTCTTTCAAGTCCAGCCATGCACTTAAAAGAATGTCTTTTATATTTGATCTAGAATTTTAGGCATTTTTATTTATTTAAAGAACAGAAATTTATTTTCTCACAGTTCAGGAGACTAGAATTCACAGCATCAGCTCTAGGGGGAGGCTTGCTCTCTCTGTAGGCTTTAGAGGAAGATCTTTGTCTTTTCCAGCATTCCTTGAATCCTTGGCAAGACTCACTGGTGTGGCATCTGCCGTACCCCATTTGTGCTCACTTGTTTCTGTGTCTGTGCCAGTCCTTATAACTCAGGAGTGATTAGGTTTAGGATACACCTTAGCCCCATATGGACTCATTTATTATGATAAAGAACACCCTATTCCCAAATAGGATTATATCCACAGGTTTAGAGGTTAGGATTCCAACACATATTTTGGTGGGGAACCCAATTCAGTCCATACCAGCTCCCAAACCATTATTTTCCAGCTTTTGCTAAAAGCTAACTTACCGCTTAGAAAGGTAGAACTTTAGGCATTTTTAATACGACAGTGTCAGGATAACTTGACCACGTTTTTGCTGGAAACAAACTTCCTGTGAGGTCCTTTCATTCTTTTTACTTCAAGGAAGCTCACCCTCCTCTTATAATAGAGCCTTCTGTTATGACCATTGCTTTCACCTCAGCGAACTGTTCCTTCCGTGAAATTTATGTATCGAAAAAGATGCTTCCTCTCTGCTCCCACCTTTGCTAAGATAGAAGTATGCCTGTTACCAAACCTGGGGAGGTGGGTCCTTGTCTGGCATGCTCAGACTTGCCAGTTACCTGGACACCCGTCTTTGAGAAAGAGAAAGTAACTTTATTGCAATGCACAGAGTAAGGAGGCAGGAAGGAGTTCCTCAGATCCGGGCTCACTAAGATACAGAGGAGCAGGGCTTCTATGTGATTCAGGCAGCAAGATGGCAGCTGCACACGGGTCTGGGGAGGGAAAACTCTAGCAGGTGGCCAGGAAACAGGAGGTGAGTGATTCTTGTTGGACCTCTCACTTCGAAATAGTGTCAGGGTGATGATTTTCCTTCTGATTTGTTCCTCCAGTTGCTGCGTCCTCTGTTGAGGTCAATTAGCGGTCACAGCTGGCCCTTCTGTTCATTTGGGGTGGGTCAGATCTGATTTGGGTTAGTTTAAGGACTAATGGAAATTTACTGGCATTAGTAGGGTCAGGTTACCAATGGCGGGAACTTCCTCACAGATGCTATGTATGGGGAGTAACTGCCCTCCTTCCTGGACTCTCATTTGTTCCCGTCGATGCCTGTGGTGAATTTTTGGATATTTACTACTTGATTGTGCTCTAGGTGGACTAGGGAACTGAATCGACTAATTCGAAGGAATTTTTTTATTGACTCTTTTTGTGTATCAGAGGAGATCCTTTGGTTGAATATAGGTTTCACATGTCATAAATTGCACAACTGGAATTGTACAATCGTATGTGGATTAAACCAGCGAAAATATTTTGGAAGCTTCTGTAATTATCTTATTGATGAAAACGATACCTCTTTCATCACTGGTATACTTAACAGTCACCCAACACCTATCGCCTGAACGAAGGGACTCGATAAAGCCCTGTTCCGTGTCCTCTGGGAAGCTGCCTTTTGCCTGCTGCCTTTCAGCCAGAGCAGACTGGCAGCCACGTCAGGCTCACTGGCCAGGCAGGAAGACGCCGTTGCCTGTGTACTGTGAGGACGACAGAGCAGTTGGCATGCTTCGTTATCCTTCAGAGAACAGCTACTCATCACTCCTACTTATTTCCAGGAATAATGATCTTCCCTTGTTTCTTTAAGTAACCAAGGGAATGAGCCCAGAGTGGAAGGCGTCCCGGCAGCTTTTGGTATCTCGTTTTGTCATCCTTCTGGAAAGCATGACCAGTATCTTGTTCACTCCTCCCACCTACAGCCTGGATGTTCATTTAAAGACAGTAAGGGAGAATTTTGTGACATGCCTCCCTGACAGGTGCAGTGTGTGGAACATCCAGAAGACGACGAGGAGCCCCAGGGACCCCCGGACAACAGGCCGCAGCATTATTTAGGGAATAAGGAGTTGGAGATGAGGTGGACCTTTCTGAGACTTTGCACATCTCTCTCACAAGCCTACAAAGGAGAGTTGAAGAGCTTCACAATGAGAAAGTGTAAAGTAGTGAAGAACGGGATCAGAACAAAGAGGAATGATAGCCACAGCCTCTTTATTTTAGGGATCTTTTAGAGCTGCTCATTGCCTTTGTCAAGACCAAGGATTCCAAGGAAAAGGTGTCTATTTGTCAACTGTGCTAAGATTTAAAAAAAAAAAAGGTTCTTATGCTGGGAGTTAAAAATGCCAAAGCAGCATTATGACTTTGTCCCATCTTTATGTTATTTCTGAAAATCTAAGAAAGTTCAGACTTCCTTGCAAGCACAGAAGTTCTCACAGTTGCATGTCCATCAGGGGAACCATGGTCAAGACAGCCGTTAGGCTGCCACCTTCCACTGAACCAAAAGACAGCCTTTAATGAAACCCACCTGAGCTGTGCTTCTGATCCTAGTTGTTTCCTCTGCTCCCTCAGGGTGTCCACGTGTTGGAAGCACCCTGGAGAGGCCTTTTCAATGTACAGCACTTTTGGTCTTAATTATCGTGCTCTAGGTACATCAGGAAGCACAGTGTCCTACAGCTGGTGACAACTCTGATAAGTGTTGCGGTCTGATTCCAAGTGTCAGGAGAGCAGAGGGCATCACATTTTTGACCTTGACTTTGAAGGTAGGATCTCATTGCTAGGCTTCATCCTCCCCTCTTGCTACTCCTCACGGATTCCAAAAGAAGTCACCCATGGCTAGAAGAAGCCTTAGCACATTGTCTTAGTTGGGTTCTCTAGAAGAGCAAAATTCAGACATATATATATATATATATATGGAAACCTTGGTGGTATAGTGGTTAACCACTGAGCAACCAGTGCCCCATGTATATGTATGTGTGTGTATATATATATATATATGTATATCTTGGTCATCTAGTGCTGCTGTAACAGAAATACCACAAGTGGATGGCTTTAACAAAGAGAAGTTTATTCTCTCACAGTCTAGTAGGCTACAAGGATGGTGCAGGACTGGGGAGTGTTTCGTTCTGTTGTACATAGGGCCGCTATGAACTGGAACTGACTCAACGACACCTAACAACATTTATACACAGGCATGGCATATGACTATTCTCATGAACGTATGACTATTCTCATGAACATACATTAACAGTCATACATATGTCTTGAAAGCGGAGTGGTGTTTCAGTGGTAGAATTCTCACCTTCCATGCGGGAGACCTGGGTTCGATTCCTTCCCGGTGTGCCTAATGCGCGCCTACCACCCGTCTGTCAGTGGAGGCTTGCGTGTTGCTGTGATGCTGAACAGGTTTCAGCAGAGCGTTCATATTAAGACTGGCTAGGAGGAAAGGCCTGGCAATCGACTTCTGAAAATCTGCCAATAAAGCCCTATGGATCAATAGTCTGAGCTGCAGCCAATCCCGGGGATGGCCCAGGATCAGGCAGCATCTCGTTCTATTGTGCGTGGAGTCCCCATGAGTCGTGGTCTGACTTGATGGTCTCTAACAACAAGAACAACAACAACAAAAAGTCTGTTATGTGTGGCCTGAGATTTTGACCTCTTAAGCCCTGTAATGCCTGTGTCCTGAACAAGGAAGTTTTTGGCTTCAGAATGTCACCCAAAGAACAGTTCTGATTGCCTTGTAAGTAGTATGCGCCTCAGGTTATTATCTCAATAACCACCAGTGGGCTGTGGTTTATCCTTTGGAGACAGAGCCCGTCCATGCTTCCCATTAAATCATGAAGATCAAACCCAAGAATGAGGTTGAATGCTTATTCAATGTTTACGAAGGGGATTTGCTGGGAGGAACGAGAGCTGAGAAAAATAAACAGTGGTGGGCACAGAAGAGCCTTGTTAAATCACCTGAGCCGAGCTTGTCACTTGGCATATTTACAGTAACGTGACAGGGTACATCAGCATCCTCCAGGAAGGCCAGGCCCTCCAAAGAAAGGGGCTTAAAAAAAGAAAGACGCTTTCTGTTACAACGCTGCCTACCTTTGCTACGCTCTAAGCTTTCCCAAAGGTCCTTCGCATGTGCTGTTTAATTGGAATTCTTAGGACAACACTGTGAGCTTGCCCAGATCACAAAGCTGGTACGTCTCAGGTTGGGGCTTGAGCCACAGTCTGCGTCCAGAGCCCACGCTCTGAGCCACAGTAAGCATTTTGGGGGGCTTATCCGTGGCGTAGTGCTAAATCTTTGTTTAAAGGCTGCCTGAGCCAGCACCCTTAAACCCCTCGCCCTCTGTCTCTCTCCCTTTGTTTCTCGTGGGGAAGAAAAGAGACACTTAAGCCATTTAAGCATCAGCACGTTTGCAATTACTTCAAGTACTTTTCTTTGTTATGGCGGAGCCCTGGTGGTGCAGTGGTTACTAGCTACACCTGCTAACCAGAAAGGTTGACCGTTCAAATCCACCAGCTGCTCCTTGGAAACCCTGTGGGGCAGTTCTCCTCTGTCCTGTAGGGTTGCTATGAGTTGGAATTGACTCGATGGCGATGGGTTTGGCTTGGCTCTGGATTTCTTCAGCAAACATTTATTTTGTCTAAAAAGGCTAGAAGAAGAAGGCAGGAGCAGTCACTTTCAGGAGGGTCCAAGGGAGCCTAGTGAAGTTGCACAGACATTTGAAAGAAGAAACGTAATTCAGATAAGGTCCAGCTTCTGTGTCCAGCACAGCGATCGCTGTCTTTGAATCCCTGGGGGGTTCTGAACAGGAGCCTGTTTCTGGGGTCTCCCCTCTCCCTCTGCATCTCCATCGGCTGGCAGCTGGTTCTACCATAGCCTCCGTTCTGAATGACCCGAAGCTTATGATACACAAGTCCCCACTCAGGCTGGTTAATGTATTTTCTGCAGGAAGCAACACATTTCTCAAGCAAAGTAGTAACGATTTCTCAAGGAACTTTATGGAAATGAGTCTCAGTTCTGGGCATATGTGGAGTGGCTATCCTCTCCACTCTCAAGTTTATATTCTCACTGAGAAGGTTAAAGTAGAGTGAAAAAAAAGCAGTGTGAGTTTAGCAGTGACACAAAGGAACCACACAGCAATGTCCTGAGACAGACACGATGAACAGAACTCAGGGAGTAGAGAAGTGGCCCTGGGCTGGGCCAGTTTGAGACGGCTTCACCCAGAAGAGGGGGAGTTCGCACTGCCCGTGACCAGCGTGTAGTGATGAGCCTTCTTCTCATAGTGGCAATCAAGCCCCAGGTCGAAGAAGGCAGCAGCTTGACCTCCTGTAAGCACAAAACAGCCAGATTTACCCAACCGTGGTGGGAATCAGTGTATGGAATGGTTTATCCTTTCCATTCCCCGAACTGATTTCTTTCCATCTGTTGTCATTACTTGATGAATCTTTGCACTAATTAATAGCCGTACTTCATTTTCAGCAGCTTAACCTGCTGCTGAAAATTATGACAGAGCTAAAAACGAATGATTGCCAAGATATACTAATTACCCCTCAAGGGAAGCGCCCAAGATATTTAGCCGATCTTGTCTCCTCCTTGGTGGCCTTCCCCCAGTGAGCAAATTTGCTCTAATCACTTCTGAAGACAGCAAGTTACATTGTAACACTCTAGTGCCTGGGGGTTTGTAAGTGCGAGAGCTAAGGGTAGGATTGGGTTATGTTAGCAGAGTGTTGGCAGCCTTTGAAATGAGATGTGCCAAGGCCTGACCCATTTTCTTCCTTATTCATCAGAAAGGGAGATGACGGTGGAATGTTGGCAAAGGGGTAAAATAGAGCAGGTGGCAGGACCGGCCCGCACAGTCTGACTCCTGATTCAGGTAGTGGGTTCTTGCGATTCGAAAGGAAGAGGGCGAGGTGGTAGATAAAATTCTGATAAAAATTCTGAGGGTACCATCTTTGGTACGTGGCCAGACAGCTTCTTTACCGGGACCTCACCATATTGGTATCTTTGGACTTCATATTTTAGAAGTGGCCACATTTTAACATTGTAAGTTGAAACTTAAGAATTAAAGACTTTGAGTGGAATTTACGTAGATCCAGATTTCTTACATTTTTGTTCTGATTTTCATTAAGTAGGATTAGACTGATGTAATGGATTGAACTGTGTCCCTCCCAAAAATGTGTTAAGGGGCCTTGGTGGCACCATGGTTAAGCCCTTAGCTACTAAGTTTACTGAGAGAAAAACTTGACTGCTATTTCAAATTAAAACAGAGAGGTTTATTAAGGGTTTAAAAAAATTGCAATCGGGGAACTACGTAGCCCATTGAAAATGGAACCGGGTAGTCCAGGGGCAGTTTCGTCCTACAAGTATTCTTATGGGGTAAAAAGAGGAACCAAACCACAGGGAGAGCAATTACAGGCAAACGAATGAGTATTGTAACAGTCATCCTTTGCTTGGTTACTGGTTATTAATAGCATAATTAGTGACTACAGGGTTTCACAGGATGCTTGTGGTCACAAGATACATGTATTTTCTTTGTCTATTTTGTAAAAATATGTTGTTGGCAACAGCACCCAGACAGCACTCTTCCTGAGTCTGTGTATTTTGAGGGGTACAGATGGTCACTTGGTTAAGAACCCTGGAGGGCATACGGTTTCACATCCCAGTTTTGATCACTGAGGAAAAACATGTTTTTCTCAAAAAACATGGCTAGTAGTCTAGAAATCCAGGTTAAAATTAGATAGCGTGGTCAGCATAGTATGCCTCTGTCTCACTGGCTGCAACGTAAGTTGTCTTTTCCTGAGACACAACTGAACGGTTGGTGGTTCAAACTCACAAATGGCTCTGAGGGAGAAAAGACCTGGCGATCTGCTTCCGTAAGGATTGCAACCTAGGAAACCCTATGGGGAGTTCTAGTCGGCCATATCGAGTTTGTCAGAATCGACTCCATGGCACACGATAACAACAAAAATTGTGTTGGGATCCTAACTCTCCTACCTGCAGATGTCATCCCCTTTGGGAATAGGGTTTTCGTTATTATGTTAATGGGGGCCACAGCAGCGTAGAATGGGTCTTAAACCTCATCATTTTTGAGATAAGAAAAGAGCAGTCTAGACAGACAAGTAAGCATGAATGGGGGAAACATGGATGCCACGTGGAGATAGCAAGGAGCCGAGGAACGCCAGGCTAGAGAAGCTGAGACAAAGATTTCCCTCCAGAGTGGACAGAGAGAGAGAGAGCCTCCCCTTAGAGTTGGTGCCCTGAAGCTGGACTTCTAGCTCCTAAACTGTGAGAAAATAAATTTCTTGTTTGTTAAAGCCACCCACTTGAGGTATTTCTCTTACAGCAGCACCAGATAACTAAGACAACTGAGTTTGTTGACTGGTGTGTGGTGCTGGCCACACACTGAGAGTTAGTTACTGCAAGGACCTGCAGTTCTTTTCCCGAGGGCTCTTCTGGCTCTGAGCCCACAGAGTAGGGTTTGGGCATTACATGTTCCGGTGTGAGTTGCCCTGAGTGAAGACCCTGACATCCTGTAAGGTCTAGGTAACTGGCTGCTGGCTGGGTGGCCTCCCTCACAGCACCATGGCCCCCCTACCCAAACATATTTGTACCTTCCTCCTCTCCTGGACTATCCTGTCCCCTTATCTCAAATTGCCACCTGTGGCAGGCGCGGATAGACCTACATATAGACAAGGAGCTGCAGGGAGGTGTTCAACAGTCTCCAGGTCAGCACCTTCAGAGAGCCTCTTGTCAAGGTCACACCATTTCCAGGGCAGCCCATGTCTGGTGACTGAGAGAGGCGAGGGTATGATGCCTAGCCAGTGGGAGACGCTTGTTCGAGAGCGCCTCACTGGTTGGGCCTAAGCCTTGTTGAGCGTGCATTGTGGTTTGACTTCTTCCTCTGTCCAAACCTCTCTGTCCCCTTCCTTTCACAAGTGTTGATCCCTTATAAACATCTTGCAGCCCGAACTCCATCTCAGCTCTTCTTCCCAAGAACCCAATCTGTGACATCGTCCGTCAGGGCCCAGCTTGACCTCAGCCTCTTCCAGCTGACAGTCCTGGTTTGTGGATGCATCATTCCAGTCTTTGCCTCCGCCCTCACATGGCTGCCTCTTCTCTGTGCCTCTTCTCTTTTCTAAGGACGCCCCTCATTGGATTAGGACTCACCCTACTCCAGTACGACCTCTTGTTAACGGACACCATCTTCAGAGACTCTATTTCCAAACAAGGTCATGTTCACAGGTACCAGAGTTAGGCCTTCAACATATTTTTTTGGAGGACACAATTCAACTCACAGCAGGTAGGTTTGTTGTATGGTTGATCTGTTGACTTTTACGGTCATTGGCTGCAGAATGGAACCGGCCTTCCCAGCCCAGTACCTACCGTTCATGATCTACAGAACTAGTTATTACTGCAGGAATTTACTCAGCAAAGAATTCCCACAGCCTTGTGAAGTCTGTCCGTTGTTGTCCTGAGCAATATACCTCTTACATTTTAATGCAGCCTCTCCAGTGTGTGTTGCCTCCCTGCCTGGAATGTGCATCCATGAACGCATAGGCCATGTCTTCAATATCGATCGTGTTGTAGATGCTCAATCAATATTTAGGGATTGGTTTGTACCTTTCAGATTTCAGGTGGGGACAAAAAGACTGAAGGCTACTAACCAGTCTGGTATTTTCAACCATTCTTACCGTTGGTTGGCATATTAGTTTCCTAGAGCTGCTGTAACAAAGTACCATCAACTGGGTGGCTTAAAACAACAGACATTTATTGCCTTACGGTTCGGGAGGCTAGAAGTCCAAATTAAGGTGTCAGTGGGGCCATGCTGTATCTGAAGGCCCTAAGGGAAGACCCGCCCTGCCTCTTCCACCTTCTGGCGGTTGCTGGCCATCCTGGGCTCGCAGATGCATTGCTCTAATCCCTGCGTCTGTCTTCCCATGTATGTGTCTGTGTCTTGTCTCTTTTATAAGGATACTAGTCAGGTTGGCTTAGGATTCATCTTACTATGACCTCCCGCCAATTTCATTGTGGTAAAACATATGACACAAAATTTGCCATCTTAGCCATTTTAAGGGTACAATTCAGCGACATTGATAACGTTCACATTATGCAACCACCCCTCTGCCAACTTCCAAACCTTTTCATCACCCCAAACAGAAACTGTACCCATTACGCAATCCCTCGCCATTCTCTCTTCCTCCCAAGCCCTGATAACTTTCTGTGCATTTGTCTATTCTAGGTATTTCATGTAGGTGGGATCCTACGTGTGGCGTTTTGCATCTGACTTATTTCACTCTCTGTCACGTCTCAAGGTTCGGCGTCACAGCGTGTGTCAGAGCTTCATTTCTCCTTATGGCTGAATAACATTCTTCAGCGTCACAGTTTTTACAGTGCTCAGCCGCTTACGGAAAGGTTGGCGGTTCAAACCCACCAGCTGCTCCATTGGAGAAAGACACGGCAGTTGGCACTGGTAAAGATTTATAGCTGTGGACACCCTGTGAGCAGGTCTACTCTGTCATCTAGGGCAGCTATGAATCAGAATTGACTCCGTGGCAATTTCTTTTTTTAATGGGTGTCTTTTTGACTTGTGTCTATCATTCTTTGAATGCCTCCTTGCCAGTGGCCCCTTTCTCCCTGTGGTCTCTCATCTCTGCCTCCTGTGGTCTCTCATCTCTGTCTCCTGTGGTCTCTCATCTCTGTCTCCCTGTGGTCTCTCATCTCTGTCTCCTGTGGTCTCTCATCTGTCTCCCTGTAGTCTCTCATCTCTGTCTCCTGTGGTCTCTCATCTGTCTCCCTGTGGTCTCTCATCTCTGTCTCCTTGTGGTCTCTCATCTCTGTCTCCCTGTGGTCTCATCTCTGTGTCCCTGTGGTCTCTCATCTTTGTCTCCTTGTGGTCTTATCTCTGTCTCCTGTGGTCTCTCATTCTCTGTCTCCCTGTGGTCTCTCATCTCTGTCTCCTGTGGTCTCTCATTCTCTGTCTCCTGTGGTCTCTCATCTCTGTCTTCTGTGGTCTCATTCTCTGTCTCCCTATGGTCTCTCATCTCTGTCTCCCTGTGATCTCTCATCTCTGTCTCCCTGTGGTCTCTCATCTCTGTCTCCCTTTGGTCTGTCATCTCTGTCTCCCTGTGGTCTCATCTCTGTCTTCTGTGGTCTCTCATCTCTGTCTCCCTGTGGTCTCTCTGTCTCCTGTGGTCTCTCATCTCTGTCTCCCTGTGGTCTCTCTGTCTCCTGTGGTCTCTCAGCTCTGTCTCTCTGTGGTCTCTCATCCCTTTCTCCCTGTGGTCTCTCATCTCTGTCTCCCTGTGGTCTCTCATCTCTTTCTCCCTGTGGTCTCTCATCTCTGTCTCCCTGTGGTCTCATCTCTGTCTCCCTGTAGTCTCTCATCTCTTTTTCCCTGTGGTCTCTCATCTGACTCCCTGTGGTCTCTCATCTCTGTCTCCCTGTGGTCTCTCATCTCTGTCTCCCTGTGGTCTCTTATCTGTCTCCTGTGGTCTCTCATTCTCTGTCTCCTGTGGTCTCTCATCTCTGTCTCCCCGTGGTCTCTCATCTCTGTCTCCACGATTCTCAGCATTGTGTGATTGTCCTCCATTTTGTGATTGATGTAACTTTCCTGTGCGTTGTAAATCCTAACCCCTGCCTGTGGTTAATGAGGCAAGAATGCCAGCCACTGCTGTCAAGTCGATTCCGACTCATAGCGACCCTATAGGACAGAGTAAAACTGCCCTATGCTAAAAAGGATTAGGGTAGAATGTAACACCCTTACCCAGGTCACATCCCTGATGCAGTGTAAAGGGACTTTCCCTGGGGTGTGGCCTGCACCACCTTTTATTTCTTAGAAGTTGAAAGGAAAGTGAGCAGAGAGGCATGGGGACCTCATACCACCAAGAAAGCAGTGCCAGGAGCAAAGCATGTCCTTTGGACCTGGGGTTCCTGTGCAAAGAAGCTCCTAGTCCAGGAAGACTGATGACAAGGACCTTACTCCAGAGCTGACAGAGAGAGAGCCTTCCCTGGGAGCTGACTTTCTGAATTTGGACTTCTAGCCTAATAGACGGCGAGAGAATAAATTTCTCTTTGTTAAAGCCATCCCCTTGTGGTATTTCTGTTAGAGCAGCACTAGATGACTAAGAGAGGTGGCTTCGGCTAGCAGGCCGCCATGTATTGCTGCGGCTGGAGCTGCCTGCATTTCAAAGAGCGTTTCACATTTCCACAAGGCAGTTTCATCCGGAGCCTTGCAGTTGCAGGGGGTTGAAATCCCATCGGATCTTGCTTAAGCAGGGAAGGAAGTTACTGGTTGAATGAGCAGAACTTGCAAGGGCCAGCACAGGCTGCGGGCAGGGCTGCGCTCGGGGAGGTCGGCAGGACTCAGCCTCTCTCATCTCCCAATGCTCTTTTCCCATTGTTGCCTTCGCTCTCAGACATGCTTTCTCTGCAGCAGCCAAAAAACAAAAAAAATAAAATAAAAACGACGGCTCCAGGCTTACACGCTCCTCAGTACTCGAGTCCTTAAAAGGAGAGAAAAATCTCTTTGTCCAAGCACATACCTCTGCCTAGCTGCTGTGCCCCTCCCCTGCCCCGACCATGTCTACACTCTGCCAGGCTGGTCTCTAAGCCCAGCTTGACTCAGAGGAGCAAGGACAGCGAAGCAAAATTGCACAGAGTGGGTGTCCTGGATTAAATTGTGTTCCCCCAAAGAGATGTGCTGAAGGCCCAATCCCTGTACCTGTGAGCGTGACCTTGTTTGGAAATGGGGCCTTTGAAGGTGGTATCAGTTAATATGCGGTTATACTGGAGCAGGGTGGGTCCTAATCCTAGAGGACTGATGTCCTTATGAAAGAGAAGAGACACAGAGACACCCAGAGGGAAGGCAGCCATGTGACATGCAGCTGAAAGCCAAGGAAGGCCTGTAGGTACCAGAAACTAGAAGAGAGGCTTAGAACAGAGTCTGCCTCAAAGCCTTAGAAGGAATCAACAGGGCCGACACCCTGATCTTGAACTCTCAGCCTCCAGAACTGTGAATGAATAAACTCCTGTTGTTCAAAGCCACTGCTCTGTGATACTTTGTTAGGGCAGCCCTTTGTTCACACAGTGGGTGAGGAACACTGAGCTGGAAGGATAAGTGTCGGTTGTAGGAGGCAGGCTGGCCGGTTTTCTTGTGTAATTAAGGGGTGTGAATAGTGAGATTCCAGGCCAGTAAGGACTTGCCTTGGCTCCCACGGGTAGGACTAGAACCCAGCCCTGTGAGTGTCAACGCTGTACTCTTCTCTGCGCTTTATAGAAGCTGTTGATGCCGTGAGGCCCCAGTCCTCACGTGACCGGTCTTGGTGTTCCCTGGACATGAGTTTTGTTACTAGAATTCGGGCCAAGGTCAGAGGGGGATCTTGAGATTTGTTTTTTGGAATTTTATGTTTATTATTTCTTCTTGCAAAAGTGTTGCCCGTTCGCTGTCAAAATATTAGAACGTGTAGAAAATCAGGAAAAAACTCATAATCCAGTATCTGAACGATAGCCATGGCTGATGGAGCGATTTCTTTCTTGATACCCAGCTGAGCTTACACTGTATGTACAATTTGGCACCTGCTTTTGTGCTAAAAATCCTCAGTGTTCCTCCGTGGGTGTCTTGAAGGGTCCTGCCTCAGACAAGCATGGGCCAGTCCCTGGCTGAGATTCCAGGACTGCTTTGTAGGGAACAGCGGGCTTGGGGCAGGAAGCCTGGCAAGTCGTGGAACACGCTGTCTTGGTCACCCAGAGCTGCTGTAACGAAACACCGCACGCGGTGGCCTTAAAAAGCAGAATTTTATTTTCTTACAGTTCTGGAGGCCAGAAGTCCAAATTTAGGGTGTGGCTCTTTTTTTTTTTGTTTATTTCAGCTTAATAGCAGCTAACAAACCTTGGCATTTCTGGGCTTGTAGATGGATTTGCTGTGTGAGTCTGTCTTCATATGGTATCTTTGTCCTGTGCGTGTCTCTTCTGGTCTTTTTATAACTCAGAAGTGATTAGGTTCAGGACCCACTCTACTCTGGTATGACCTCACTAACATAACAAAGAAAGCTTCTTTCTAAACATTGTCGTATTTGCAGGCACCAAAACCAAAATTCTGATTCCAACTCATAGTGACCCTAAAGGACAGAGTAGAATTGCCCATAGGGTTTCCCAGGCTGTAATCTTTATGGAAAAGGAGCCCTGGTGGGAGCAGTGGTTAAAGGGCTCGGCCACTAACCGAAAGGAACCCACCAGCTGTTCTGTAGGAGAGAGATGTGGCAGCCTGCTTCCGTGAGGATTTACAGCCTTGGAAACCCTCTGGGGCAGTTCTTCCCTGTCTATAGGGCTGCTGAGTCGGAATCAACTTGACGGCAGTGGGCTTAATATTTGTGGAAGCAGACTACCACATCCTTCTCCCATAGAGGAGCTGGTGGATTTGAACCTCCGACCTTTCGCTTAGCCCTGAGCACTCTAATCACTGTGCCACAGGGATCAGAGGTTAGAATTTGAACACATATTTTGTGGGGACACAATTCAATCCATAACCTGGTCCAAACTATGCCATTGTGAACAAACACTTTTCTAGGAGACCACAGTCAAGTGTACACGTCGACAGTTCATACAGATGACTTCCCACCTGCTGCCTGACTTTATAGCTTTTGATGTGTGTGATGGTGAGGAAGGTACGAAAGGGGGCATAGCCACCCTTGGGCTGCTTTCCTGTCTTCCTTTGGCTGGTTGGTGGCAGACGAGCAGAGCGTCAAGAGTCGTATCAACAGTCTCTTCACTGGTTGGGCGCACACTCCCGGGGCCTGCCTTGCTGCTGAAGGATTGGTGAAGACGGCTCCTGAGCGTGGGATGATCAGATGGGCGGTGGAGGTTCCTGAGCGTGGCTCCGCACATCTCAGCCCCTTTACAAACCGGGCTATTGACTCAACAGCAGGAGTGGTCCCAGGGGGCCATTTTCCTCCATGTGTACCTCCGTGCTTAGGGAAGTTTAGCACAGATTATACACTCAGCCAGCTGAGATGAGTCGCTGTCACCATCACAGTCAGTGGTGAAAATCCACACACACCACTCTGTAAAGCAAATTATTTCCCCACCTGATAGGCCATAATAGTTCTCCAGAGTTGTTAAGACCTAAATAGTCCGTGGAGAGCTTGTGGGGGTTGGGGGGAGGTGGGGAAGGGTGATGGGTGTCAGAGGAGTCGTCTCACCCTGTTCCTCCTTCCAGAAAGCCTGCATGATGAAAGCGAGCGTGCACTTTTCCTCGAATTCCAATCCTTAACTGTTCCTGCACATAAGGGGCTCGTAAACATCACTGCACTCGTCTACTAACCGAAAGGTTGGTGGTTCACATCCACCCAGAGGCGACTTGGAAGAAAGGCCTGGAAATCTATTTCTGAAAACTCAGCCATTGAAAACCCTGTGGAGCACGGTTCTACTCTGCACACATGGGGTCGCAGTCAGTTGACTCCATACCAGCTGGTTTGGTTTTTTTTTTTTTTTTTCAACACCACTGAGTCCTTTTCTGTATCCCCATGCACAACTGCCTGTTTGGCCAACATCCAACTCCCTTTGTAATGTGTGTAAAGCCCGGAGGAAGGGCCATGTACGTGTGTGGTGGTTAATGTTATGTGTCAACTTGGCTAGGCTGTGATTCTCTGTGGTTTGGCAGACACTGGACTGTTTGCTCTTCTAGAATGTAATATAATATAATCACTTTCTGCCTTAGGCCAGGCTCAACAGAGGTGCAAAACCAGTGAAACTTATAAATATATACTTTTGTTGTTAGGTGCTGTCGAGTTGGTTTCAAATCACAGCAACCTTATGTATACACATATACATATATATATATTGAGAGAGGGATTTAATTCAAGGAAATGGCTCACGCAGTTGTGGAGGCTGGCAAGTCCCAAAATCTGTGGATCGGGTGTTAGGCTGGAGGCTTCTCCTGACTCACGTGGTTGCAGGGGCGGACAAATCCCAAATCAGCAGATCAGACAGCAGGCAGCTGGCTCATGTCCCAAGAACCAGAGGTCAGAGGACGATGAATCAGATGCAGGATCCAGAGTGAGAAGGAGCCTTGCTGGTACATCCATTTATATACTGGAGGAAGGTCACACCCCCAAGGAAACTTCCTTTTCAACCTATTGGCTGCTCACAGCAGGTCTCCTAATGAAGGTGATTACATTATATCAGATGCCATCATGGGGGTGATCACATTATATTATGGAAGAGCAATCGGTTCAATGCCTGCCAAACCACTGAGAATCATAGCCTAGCCAAGGTGACACATAACATTAACCATCACGCCTTCCATGATGTGATCTGATGTGAGCAGCCAATCAGTTGAAAGAGGAGTTTCCTTGGAAGTATGGCCTGCCTCTAGCATATAAATGGATGTTCTGGCAAAGCTCAGTCTCTCTCGACCCTACACTCTTCTCATCACCTTACCTCTGCTTCTTGGGACATAGGCCAGCAGAAGTCTCCAGCCTGTCACCTGACCTATGGATTTCAGACTTGTCAGCCCCCACAGTGTGTGAGCCCTTTCTCTGAAGTAAATCTCTCTCTCTCTATATATGTGTATATGTCTTAGGCTGGGTTCTCTAGAGAAGCAAAACCAGAGAGAGATTTATCTCAAGGAAATGGCTCACGTGGTTGTAGAAGCTGGCAAGTCCCAAGTCTGTGGGTCAGACAACAGGCTGCAGGCTCCTGCTGACTCATGTACCTGCAGGGACTAACGAACACAAGATCTACAGGTCAGACAGCAGACCACTGGCTCACAGGCTGTGGAGGCTGACAAATCAAGATCAGCAGTGAGCTGGCTAGCTCAAGTCCCAAGAGCTGGAGATAAGATGATGATGAGCCAGATGCAGGACCCAGAGTGAGAACCTTGCTGGAAAACCTGTTTATATACTTGAGGCAGGCCACGCCCCCAAGGAAACTCACTTTCAACCGATTGGCTGCTTACAGCAGGTCTCATCCTGGAGGTGATTACATCATTACCTAACTGCCAAGCCGCTGAGGATCATGGCCCAGCCAAACTGACACACAACCTTCACCATCATGATATACATATGGCAATGTGTCTGCCACTAATGATACCATTAGCATTCAACCAGGTCCCACTCTCCTTTAAGGCCTAAGACCCACCTCTTGGTGAAATCCAGCTGCTCCCCGGTGCTCCCCTGCCCTCTGAATCCTGATGATGATGATGATGATGAGTAAGATGAAGATGGTTGGCAGCCAGCACCCATCAAACATGGTTGGTGGGCCAAGCACTACCCTGTTTATCTCTCTTATCTGCACTAATCAGTTAATACAACAGTGCTCCCGGGGGCGCCTGTCACTGTCACCCCTGTTATAACGATTAGGAAACTAAGTCAGGAGCGCCTGAGTGACTTGCCCCAGGCCACAGGCTAGTTAGAGGCAGAGCCAGATCGGACCCAGGAAGACCCACTGCCTTGGCTGTGTCGTCAGAGGCAGCAGCCCCGTCTGGGCACTTTCACTCAGCTGGGATCGCTGGCTAACTGCCTCTGCTGCTGTGCCTTTGGCTCTTGAAGCTAAGAGTCATCCCTTAGTCTCTGTGCTCCCCAGAGTGTACACAGGAAGTGCTCCATGAGAGAAAGACCTGGCCATCTGCTTCCATAAAGACTGTCGTTAAATGCCATCAAGTCGGTTCCAGCTCATAGTGACCCCATGTACAAAAGAAACGCTGCCCGGTCCTGCGCCATCCTCACAGTCGCTGTTATGTTTGAGCCCGTTGTTGCAGCCACTGTGTCAATCCATCTCATGGAGGGTCTTCCTCTTTTTCGCTGACCCTCCATTTTACCAAGCATTATGTCCTTCTCCAGGGATGAATCCCTCCTGGTAACACGTCCAAAGTACGTGAGACAAAGTCTCACCACCCTTGCTTCCAAGGAGCATTCTGATTGTACTTTCTCCAAGACAGATTTGTTTCTTCTTTTGGTAGTCCACGGTGTATTCAGTATTCTTTGCCAACGCCATATTTCAAAGGCATCAATTCTTCTTCAGTCTTCCTTATTCCTCATCTAGCTTTTGCTTGCATATGAGCTTTCTCAGCCTGGAGGGAAAGAGAAACTCTGGGGACAGACCACTCAGGTAGACGGGCTAAAGGAAGCCACCAGGCCACCTACAAGGTTTTTCGCAGGAGTATGTGGCAGCTAATAGGAGACAGAAGTACTTTGAAACCTCTGTCTTTGGGCAAGACACCGATAACTAATTCTGAATCCCACCAGAGGCGGGGACCTTGCCCTCTGCTTTCTTGATTGGCTGCTGCTGTTGTTGTTAGTTGCTGTTAAGTCAGTTCTGACTCATGGCGACCGGACGTGTTACAGAGTAGAACTGCACCGTAGGATTTGCTTGGAAGCAGATTGCCGGGCCTTTCTTCCATGGCACCACTGGGTTTGAATCACCAATCCTCCTGTTAGTAGTGCAAACCATTTGCACCACCCAAGGACAATCAGTAGGTGCTCAACACTTGGTGAGTGAATGCATGACTGTTGAATGAATGACCCACACATCCGGAGCCATTGTGGTGGACAGAGCCAGGAGTCATGCATTAATGCACTAAGCAGTTTCATGCTATCGTTTTTAAAAATAATCGTTGTTGTTGTTGCTGAAAATATGCTCAGCGGAACATACACCAATTCAACAATTTCTGTGTGTCCAATTCAGTGACATTGATTACATCCTTTAAGTTATACACCCATTTTTTTCCCAAATTGTTCATCCCCCATTACTATAAACTCACTGCTCCCTAAGCTTCCTATTTAACCTTTCAAGTTGCTGTTGTCAGTTTGATCCCATACAGATAATTCTTGAAGAGAGTACAATGCTCAAGGCAGACATTCTTTACTAATTAAGCTAAACTATTATTTGGCTTAAAGAAGACTTTAGGGGATATTTTTGATTTAAAGTTTAAATATTATCTCAGGGCAATAGTTTTGGGGGTTCATCTAGCCTCAATGACTCCAGCAACTCTGGATTTCATGGAGACTTTGAAATTCTGTTCTACATTATCCCCCCTTTTGATCAGGATTCTTGTATTCTATAGATGAAAATATTCAGTAATGGTTTCATGCTATCACTCTGACAGAGGAGACAGGTAGGAGTTTTTTAGGTAGGGAAGAACGAGAGCTTTGACTCTCCCGTGACCTCTCTTGATTTCACTGGATCAGTCAATTGCCTGCAACGGACAGGGAGTCCGGAATAGTCTGTCTCAAAGTATGACCCATGAACCCACCGCATCTAAACAGCAGGAGGGGCCCCAGGAGTCTACATTTTTACCAAACACTGTGGGTGATTCTTATTCAGAAGGTAAAGCCTGTTTCTATTAAGAAGAGAAAATGCAAGAGGAAGACGTGTCAGAACGAGACAATAGCTTTAGCCCAAGCGGATTTTGAGTAATCATCTGGGTAACACTGTGCTCACTTTTAAATATAGACAATAATATATAGATTGGTGTTCTCAACCAATCAGCCTAATGCCCCCTTCTCATACCAGGTACTTTGTAATGCCCCCTTTTTTGCACTAAAATGAAATTCATAGATAACATAACCTTCCTACACACATAATTTTGAAAAAAAAAAAACTCGATATAATGCCCTAACTGTAATAAGAGGGAGAAGTAAAAAGAAAGTAATTGATAAAACCAAATCCGCTGCTGCCTAGTTGATTCCGACTCATAGAAACCCCACAGGGTTTCCCAGGCTGTAAACCCGCACGGAAGCAGACTGCCACATCTTTCTCCCGTGGAGCTGCTGGTGATTTCGAACCACCGGCGTTTTGGTTAGCAGTCGATTGCTTTAACCACTGCACCACAGGGCTCCTTAATTGATGATAAGGTAAGGTGTATTTCAACATGTAAATACTCAGGTTTGACCTCACCAGGAGACGTAAAAGAGTGGTCAGATGCTTACACCCATAGGAGTTAGATAATCACTGGGCGTATGTACTGTTACAGGTGGGTGGGATCGACTTGAATGCCACAGCATATTGTGGCCGGTGGTGTGGTTTTTCAAAATGGTGAGCAATCTTTGGTAAGCTTCCAGTGAGAACACATAGATAGTCTTCCCTAGATTTGCTTGTCACTGTTCATTGGGAGTTACTGTTTTGGGCTGAGTTCTCTAAAGAAGCAAAACCTGTAAAGCGTATAAATATATTAAAAAAAAAAAAAATTTTTTATACATATATATATATATATATCAAGAAAATGGCTCATGCAGTTGTAGGGACTGGAAAGTCCCAAGTCTGTGGGTCAGGCTAGAGGCTTCTCCTGATTCTCATAGCCACAGGGGCCGGCGAACCCAAGATCTGCAGGTCAGAGAGCAGGGCCCTTGCTCACAGGCTGTGAAGACCAACGAATCCCAAGATTGGCAGGCAAGACCCCAGGTAAGCTACGAGCTCAAGTCCGAAGATCCAGAGGTCGGACAAACAGAAGCCAGCTGCAGGATCCAGCTTGAGCAAAAAGCCCACGAGCCTTGCCAGAATGTCCACTTATATTTGATGCAGGCCACACACCCAAGGAAATGCCCTTTCAACTGATTGTCTACTCACAGCAGATCCCATCATTGAGTTGATCACATTATATCAAATCTCATCATGAAAATGATCACAACATCATAATAAATAAATAAATACATGCTAAATCACTGAGAATCGTGGCCTAGCCGAGTTAACACACAACCTTAACCATCACGGTTACCAGTGAGTTGATTCCAACTCAGGGCAGCCCCCTATGTGCAGAGCAGAACTGTTTTGTAGGGTTTTCAAAGCTACAACCCCTCAGAAGGAGGTCGCCAGGCCTGTCTTCCAAGGTGCCTCTGGGTGGGTTTGAACTACCAACCTTTCAGCTAGTATTTGAGCACGCAACTATTTGCACCACCCATGGACTCTTATCATGTAAATTAAAACCCTGAAAAAAAAAAAAAAAAAACATTGCTAGGCCTAGATAGTTAGAAACACATTTTTTTTTTTTTTCGCCTATACCAATGTCCACCGAAGGAGCCCTGGTGGCACAATGGTTAAGTGCTAAGCTGTTAACTGAAAGGTTGGTGGTTTGAACCCATCCAGCAACTCCATGGTAGAAAAGTCCTAGTGATCTGCTCCCTCGGAAGCCCTTTGGGGCAGTTCTACTGTGTCACGTTGGGCCGCTATGAGTCTGAATCAATTCAACAGCACCTAACAACGTCCATCAGAACATTTGAAAAAAATGTATGAGACATGTGGCCATTCTTTGTGCGGGACTGTCCCCGTTCATTGCAGGACATCTAGCAAACCTGGTCTGTTGGTGGCCCCCATCATGGTGATAACAACAACAACAAAAAAAACACCCTACATATTCCAGACTGTCCCCTAGGGAGTGATATACAGGAAGAAACACCAAAAGTGTACCTTAATAAATGAGTGTAAGCCAATGTCACAAAACAATATGTGTACTAATTGCTTAATGAGAAGCTAGTTTGCTCTGTAAACCTTCGTCTAAAGAACAAAAAAAAAACTTAAAAAAGCTGATACAACTTCTACTTGGTTCTCTTGGAGCTCTGAGCTGCCATGTAGGAAGTCCAGGGTGGTCAGGTGGCCACGCTGAGAGGAAGCCCAGGCCGTGTGTAGTTAGTCTGGCTGACAGCTGATTGCCAACATCAACTCTGAAACATATCAGTGATCTTATCTCCAGGTGATTCCTGACCCCGGCCGTGGAGCCCGCAGCTTTCTGGTCCCCCCAGTCAAACCTCCAGATATCACTAACAAAGCCTTCTTAACTGTGTTCTTTCTGAAGTGCCCACAGAATCAGTGAGCATAATAAAAGTATTTTAAGCTACTAAAAACAGGAAAACCCTCCAAGACTCCTCTTGCAGCTTTCAGCACCTAGTTCTCTCGGTCACACAAGCTGGACAACCCCAGCGTTCTCATTTCCACACACACTTAACTGCTAAGTCCAAGGAATTCCACCTCCAATGTCTCTGAAATTTCTGGCCCCTCTTCTGCCAACCCACTGCCACAGCCCTGGTTCAGGCCCTCGCCATTGCTTACCTGGATTGTGACAACAGCCTCCTCCCTGGTCTCCCTGAATCCAGTCTCTCACCTTTACAAAGCTATCACCAGAACGTCCTCCTGAACCACGGGCCTTACCTTGTCATTCCAATGCTCAAATCTAAAATTCAGATTCCCGAAAGGTCAATCCACAGGACACTTGTTCCATGGGCTGTTCATAGCTAAATTAAAATAAGGGGGGGGGGGCAGAATTTAATAAGGCGGTGGGGGGCAATGCCCAGATAAGGGGGGGCAATGCCCAAATAAGTTTGGTCCATTGAGAAACATTGGGCTAAACAAGTTTCAACAGGCTCCTTTACTGCAGAACTCGTTCGGGTCCTTCTTGTGCTAGTGGACACTTTAAGTCTCCAAGAAAGAGGTCATAAGTCATCTTTTCTCAAACTTATCTGACACCAGAGTTCTTTTCTTTCTTTCTTTTTTTACAGAATATTCTTGTTTCAAGAAATACCTTAAAGGCCTACACTGACTCTCCAAAGCCTTCGCCCAGTTCTTAGCCCTTGGCTACCTCTCTGCCTCCCTTGCTTCTCCCTACATGACAATGCTCCTCTTACTTCAGGACTTACCGGGTGCTAGCCACCTCCTGCATGAAGCCTTCCAGTCCGTCCTCTCTTCTTCCTTCCCACAGCCTTCTGCTTGAATTTACTTTTTACCTCTCCCTCCAACTTGTATCATGACCCTGGTTATTTGCTTCCTCCACGTGTCTCTGTCTGCCCACCCCCTCAGTGTCTCACATATTGTATATTTGCTGAGTTCGCTAATTCACACGTTTACCCTCCCCTTCCAGGTGTTAGAGGCTCTGTAGTTGTACACAGGAATCTGATTCCACCAAATAAATGGAGTATGTGTGTATGTATAAAAACAGGCTAATTGTTCAAAATAAATAAATAAATGCATGTAAGCAAATAGTACCCTTTCAGCCACCACCCAGGCTGAGAAGTAGAACTTTGCCACCTATTCCAGAAGTTCCTCTCGATCACAGGCCCTCCTTTCCCCCCAAAGATGCCTGACTCTTGTAGTTAACACTTCCTTGCCTTTCTTGAAGGTTTCATCACTCAACAGTATATCCCTGGACACTACAGCTCAGCCTTGCCTACTTAAAACTTTTGATATTTTTTAAAAATTCTTTTCATCTATAACTTGAACCTCCATTTTTTCTTTTTTTTTGTTCTTCTTTACAAGTTCTCTGCTGAGGAATGGGGGCCCTTCGTCCTGTAGAGTTTCCCACTGATGGTCTGCGTTCTGCTGGTTGCGTCTTCATGGTGCAGTTCAGTGTGTTCCTGTCTGCTGGGTTCCTTCCCTTTGACAAGACTCTAGGTGCTGCTGCATTTTTTTGGTAATCAGAGGGCTCATGATGTCTTGTTGACTCTCCTTTTGTGACGTTAGCAGGTGTTGGTTAATTCTAGAACCCATTAATTCATTGAGTGGCATCAGTCTGTCCTAGCAGATGAGCAAGTGAACGAGCGAGCCGTGAATGACCATCTCATTCTAGGGAGCGCTACTCAGTTCGGCCTGATTCAGCACTTCGGGGCTTACATAAATACCTAGCTGTCCTCAGGCCTCACCTCCTTGGTGACAATTTTGTGTCGCCGCTCCCTGTCCCCTGTCTCCTGGCCCAGTCCTTTCTCCCCAACACTCCAAAAAAAACACTCCAGTCCCCTACAATCGCCTCATTTTGTCCTCTGGGCTGCACAAAAGCTCCGAACAGCCCATCTCCGTGTCACTAGATGGCGCTGGAGAGTAATTTTGTTTAGTCTCTTGAAGAAAGACGTCTTTTGTTTTCTTCTAGGCTAGGGTTGCTAAGAGTCAGAATCCACTCGATGACAACGGGTTTTTTTTTTTTTTTTTATGGGAGCAGTTAGGCAGGCCGGGCCAGGTGGGATTGCTTTCAGTGTCACCTACCTGGGGTCACGTGGCCTTAAAGCTTTGCAGTGGTTTTGGGTTTCTAATGTCTTTAGTTGGGGAAGCCCCTGCTGTCTCCTTGAAAAGGGGTAGAAGTATTGGGAAGACATAGGCATATTGGAAAGAGCTTTGAAGGATGTGTCAAAAATCTACATTTCAGGCCTAGCTCTGGCAAGAACTCTCCAGGTGTGACCTGGACAAGTCATTTGGGCTCTCTGGGCCTCAGTTTCCCTGCCTGTAAAATCAGGGGGTTGGGTTAGCTAGTGGCTCTCGGTTGTGGGAGGGTGCATGAGCATTGCCCCATGGAGAGAATGTCACACCTGCCCCCCTGCAGACCAGACCTGCTGCACTGGAAATCTAGAAGTGCTTGTAAACACTGTCCAGGTGATTCTAATAGAGTGGGGTTAGGTGGCCCGCAGGGCAGTGATGGTTCACTGGTAGAATCCCCGCCTTCCATGAGGGATACCTGGTTCAATTCCCGACCAGTGAGCCTCATGCACGGACACCACCTGTCCGTGGAGGCTTGGGTGCTGCTGTGATGCTGAACAGATTTCAGCAGAGCTTCCAGACTGAGACACTAGGAAGAGAGGCCTGGTGATCTACTTCTGAAAATCCGCCAGCGACAACTCTGTGGATCACAGCAGTCCGACCTGCAGCTGGTCACAGGGATGGCGCAGGACCAGGCGGCATGAGGATGGCGCAGGACTGGGCAGGGCTTTTTTCCATTGTGCACGGGGCTCTATCCCTTATCAGCTGGGTAATCGGGAGGAACGAACTCTTTTAAAGCCCCAGATTTTTCGTCTTATAAAATGGTCCCTATTATTGCGTAAGGAGCCCTGGTGACGCAGCGGTTAAGCGCTTGGCTGCTAACTGAAAGGTCGGCAGTTCGACCACCAGCCGCTCCACAGTAAGAAGATATGACAACCTGCTTCCGTAAAGATTACAGCCTTAGAAACCCTATGAGGCAGTTCTATTCTGTCCTGTAGGGTCCTTATGGATCAGAATCGACTGGACGGCAATAGGGTGTGGGGATTAGAGGAAGCAGTATGAGGAAAGCACCTATCACAGTGCCCGGGTGTCAGCCTGTGCCCTGCTGTTGCAACCAAACACTCATTACCATTGAGCCGATTCCCACTCATAGAAACCCAACAGGACAGAGTAGAACTGCCCCACAGGGTTTCCAACACTATTAATCTTTACATACTGCATTGGGCAAATCTGCTGCAAAAGACTTCTTTAAAGCATTCAAAAGCAAAGATGTCATTTTGAGGACTAAAATGTGCCTGAACCAAGCCATGGTATTTTCTTTTTCTAATTGTTCTTTAGAACAAACTAGCTTCTCATTAAACAGTTAGTACACATATTGTTTTGGGACATTGGTTGCAAACCCCATGACATGTCAACACTTTCCCTTCTCGACCATGGGCTCCCTATTACCAGCTTTCCTGTCCCCTCCTGCCTTCTAGTCCTTGCCCCTGGGCTGGTGCGCCCCTTTAGTCTCGCTTTGTTTTATGGGCCTGTCTATTCTTTGGCTGAAGGGTGAACCTCAGGAGTGACTTCATTACCGAGCTAAAAGAGTGTCCAGGGGTCATACTTTCAGGGTTTCTCCAGTCTCTGTCAGGCCAGTAAGTCTGGACTTTTTTTTGTGAGTCAGAATTTTGTCCTGCATTTTTCTCCAGCTCTGTCAGAGCAGTGGTAGCTGGATACCATCTAGTTGTGCTGGACTCAGCCTGGTGGAGGCCGTGGTAATTGTGGTCCATTACTAAGTCATGCTATTTTCAATTGCTTCATATGCATTTGAAAGCTCAATGATGAGTAAGGACGACAGAAGATTTGACGCCTTTGAATTATGGTGTTGGTGAAGAATATTGAATATACCATGGACTTCCAGAAGAATGAACAAATCCGTCTTAGAAGAAATACAGCCAGAATGCTATACTCGAGTTGCTGTTGTCAATTTGATTCCATATAGATAGTTCCTTAAAGAGCGTAATGCTTAAGGCAGACCTTTTTTAGTAGTTAAGCTAAACTATCGTTCGGTTTTAAGATGATTTCCGGGGATATTTTTGGTTCGAGGTTTAAAGATTATCTCAGGGCAATAGTTTCAGGGCTCCAGAAAGTCTAGTGTTCATCAGAATTTGAAATTCTGTTCCGCATTTTCCCCTTTTTGCTCAGGATCCTTCTATGGAATCTGATCAAAATGTTCAGTGACGGCAGCTGGGCACCATGCAGTTCTTCTGATCTCCTGACAAAGGAGGCAGTTGTTCGTGGAGGCAATTAGCTACACATTCCATTTCCTCCTCCTATGCCTGACTCTCCTTCCTCTGTTGCTTCAGGTGAATAGAAACCAATTGTCGTGATGTGGATGACTGCTTGCAAGCTTTTAAGACCCCAGGCCCTACAGAATGAACTAGGAGGCAGAACAAAAGAACTAAGCACATTATTAGGCCAATTCACTGAGATGTCCCATGAAACCATGACCCTAATCCTCCAAACCAAGGACCCAAATTCCATGAGATGTTTGGTTGTACGTAAGCAGCCTCAGCAGCCACTCTTTTTGTTGTTGTAAATACATCTATCATATATGACTTTTGCCAAATCATTGTTTTACAGGTGTACAACGTGTCGTCAGGTGCCATTGAATTGGTTCTGACTCATAGTAGTCCTGTGTACAACAGAATGAAACACTGCCGGGCTCTGTGCCATCCTCACAGTCTTTGTTATGCTCGAGCCCATTGTTGCAGCCACTGTGTCTGTCCATCTTGTTGAGGGCCTTCCTCTTTTTTGATGACCTTCTACTTTACCAAGCATGATGTCCTTCTCCAGGGTCTGTCCCCTCAGGATAACATGTGCAAAGTATGTGAGACGAAGTCTCGCCACCCTGCCTTCTAAGAAGCATTCTGGTTGTACTTCTTCCAAGACAGATTTGTTCATTCTTTTGGCAGTCCATGGTATATTCAATATTCTTCGCCAACACCACAATTCAAAGGTGTCAGTTCTTCTTTGGTCTTCCTTATTCATTGTCCAGCTTTCACATGCATATGATGCCATTGAAAATGCCATGGCTTGGGTCAGGTGCACCTTAGTCTTCAGGGTGACAGCTTTGCTCTTCAACACTTTCTAGAGGTCCTTTGCAGCAGATTTACCCGATGCAATGCGTCTTTTGATTTCTTGACTGCTGCTTCCATGGCTGTTGATTGTGGATCCAAGTAAAATGAAATCCTTGACAACTTCAGTCTTTTCCCCGTGTATCATGACGTTGCTTATTGATCCAGTTGTGAAGATTTTTATTTTCTTTATGTTGAGGTATAATCCATGCTGAAAGCTGTGGTCTTTGAGCTTCATCAGTAAGCGCTTCAAATCCTCTTCACTTTCAGCAAGAAAGATTGTGTCATCTGCGTAACACAGGTTGTTAGCAAAAGTGCACAATGCTAATTTTTTTTTTTTTTTTTTAGCACCAACATGTGGAAGAGGATTGGCATGGCAATGCTTGTAAGGGTGCCTCGAGGAGGGAAGACATGGCCGACAAACCAATGCAGAAGGCGAGCGTTGTTTGTGTAAAAATATGGTACTGTAGCTGTGTTTTAAAACCAGGAAGTGTGAGTCCTCCTACCTTGGTCTTCTCTTTCAACATTTTTTAGCCATTTGCAGCCTCTTGCCATTCCATACAGAGTTGAGGATTGGTTTTTTCTATCTCTGTAAAGAAAGCTGCTGGAATTTTGATCAGGAGTGCCTTGAATCTGTGGATTGCTTTGGGTAATACTGACATCTTAACAATATTAAGTCTTCCAATCATGAGCACAGAACATCTTTGCATTTATTTAAGCCTTCCTTAATCTCTTTCAGCAGTTTTTATAGTTTTCATTGTGTAAGTCCTTCAAGTCCCTGGTTAGATTTGTTCCTGGGTATTTTAATCTCTTAGATGCTATTGTAAATGGAATGGTTTCCCTAATTTCCCTCTCGTATTTCTTATTGCTGATGTGTAGAAACCCAACTGATTTTTGTTTGTTGACCTCATACCCTGCAACTTTGCTAAATTCCTCTATTAGCTCTAGAAATTTTCTTGTGAACTCTTTGGGATGTTCTAAATATAGGATCATATCATCTATGAATAGAGATAATTTTGCTTCTTCTTTTCCAATCTGGGTACCTTTTATTTCTTTTTCTTGTCTTATTGCTCTGGGTAGGACTTCTAACACAATACTGAATAGAAGTGGTGAGAGTGGCACCCTTGTCTTGTTCCTGATTTCAAGGGGAAATCTCTCAGTCTCTCTCCATTAAGTACAGTGTTGGCTGTTGGCTTTTCATATGTGCCCTAAATCACATTGAGGAATTTCTCTTCTATTCCGATCTTCTTAAGGGCGTTCATCAAGAAAGGGTATTGGATTTTATCAAATGCTTTTTCGGCATTCATAGAAATGATTGTGTGTTTCTTTTGTTCTATTGATGTCATGTATTACATTGATTGATTTTCCAATGTTGAACTATCCCTACATTCCTGGAATAAATCCCACTTGGCCATGGTGTATGACTTTTTTAATAAACTGTTGGATTCTGTTCACTGGTATTTTGTTGAGGATTTTTACATCTATATTCATAAGAGATACTGGCCTGTAGCTTTCATTTCTTATGGTGTCTTGTGGGTCTCAGGGTTATGTTTGCTTTGTAGAATGAATTAGGGTGTATCCCTTCCTTATCTATCTTTTGGAAGAATTTAAACAGTGTTGGTGTCAATTCTTCTCTAAATGTTTGGTAGAATTCCCCAGTGAAGCCATCTGGTCCAGGACTTTTTTTTTTGTTGGGAGGTTTTTGATCACTGATTCAGTCTCTTCACTTGTTATGGGTCTGTTGAGACTTTCTATTTCCTCTTCAGCCAGTTTGGGTAGGTCGTGTGCTTCTAAGAGTTTGTCACTTTCATCTAGTTGTCCAGTTTGTTGCCATACAGTTGTTCATAATCTATCATAATTCTCTTTATTTCTATCAGATCAGTTGTAATGTCCCCTGTTTCATTTTGGTTATTTACATCTTTTCTTTGTCAGTCTAGCTAAGGGTTTGTCAATTTTATCAATCATTTCAAAGAACCAACTTCTGGATTTATTGATTCCTTCTATTGTTTTTCTGTTTTCAATTTCATTTATTTCTGCTCTGATCTTTGTTATTTTTATCTTCTTCCAGTAGGTTTAGGCTTAGTTTGCTCTTCTTTTTCTAGTTCCTGGAGTTGTCAGGTTAGGCTGTGAATTTGAGATCTTTTTTTATGTAGACATTTATTGCTGTAAGTTTCCCTCTGAGCACTACCTTCCCTGCAAACCATAAGTTTTGGTACCTTGTGCTTTCATTTTCATTTGACTCTAAGAAATTTATGATTCCTCTTTTGATTTCTTCCTTGACCCATTGGTAGTTTAATAGTGTGTTGTTTAATTTCCATATGTTTGTGTATTTTTCAGGTTTTTTTTTTTTTTTTTTTCCTGTTACTGATTTCTAGCTTCACCTCGTTGTGGTCAGAGAACATACTTTGCATGGTTTAAATCTTTTTAAATTTATCAAGACTTGCTTTGTGGCCTAAAATGTGGTCTGTCCTGGAGAATAATTCGTGTGTACTGGAGTAGAAAGTATATTGTGTAGTTTTTGTGTGGAATGTTATATATATGTCTGTTAAGTCTAGCTGGTTTATAGTGTCATTCAGGTCCTCTGTTTTCTTTTTTATCTTTTTAGATGTTCTGTCCAATATTGAAAGTGGTGTATTGAAGTCTCCAGTAATTACTGTCGTATTATCTATTTCTCCCTTCAATTCTTTCAGTGTTTGCTTTATGTATTTAGGTGCCCCAATGTTGGGTGCATATATATTTATGATTGTTAGATCTTCTTGATTGACACTTTCGTCACTAGATAATGTCCATCTTTATCTCTTTGGACATATTTTGTCTTAAAGTTTACTTTTTCTGATACTAAGATTGCCACCCCAGCTGTCCTTTGGTTATTACGTGCATGGAATTTTTTCTCCGTCTTTTCACTTTCAACTTATTTGTGGCCTTGGTTTTAAGGTGTGCCTCTTGTAAACACCATATAGCTGGATTGTATTTTTTTAATCCATTCTTCCACTCTCTGGCTTTTGATTGGAGCACTTAGTCCATTTACATTCACTGTAATTACTGATAAGAAGGGACTTACTTCCGCCATTTTGTTGTTTTTTTGTGTGTCTTAAGCTTTCTTTATCTTTGTCCTTGAGTACTGCTTGTTTTTGTGTTTTGTTGGCTTCTTGCAGTGAGCCTTTTTGGTTTTCCTTTTCCTTTCCTTTTGTGTTTTTTTTTTTAATGTATTTTCTTAGTGGTTATCATGAACATTACATTTAAGAGCTTGTATTTATAACATTCTAGGGTAAGTTGGTACCAACTTAACTTCAGTAACATACAAGAAATTCTGTATCTATACCATTCTTCTCCCTCCCTTTTGTTGTTATTACTAATTACGACTTTATATTTCATGTGCCCTATAACATAGTTTGGAAACCCTGGTTGAGTAGTGGT
This sequence comes from Elephas maximus indicus, assembly GCF_024166365.1. NCBI lineage: Eukaryota > Metazoa > Chordata > Mammalia > Proboscidea > Elephantidae > Elephas > Elephas maximus. The sequence continues at coordinate 189,696,609 of NC_064822.1, read as the reverse complement.
TAAGAGCTATGGCTGCTAACTATAAGGTCGGCAGTTCGAATTCACCAGGTGCTCCTTGGAAACTCTGTGAGGCGGTTCTACTCTGTCCTATAGGGTTGCTATGAGTCAGAATTAATTCGATGGCAACGGGTTTTTTTTTTTTTTAATAACAGAGTTTTATCCTTGCTTTTTATATATTTGTTATTAAAAACATGAAGGACAAAACATTTAGAATTACCAAGCATGAATACCTTGTCACCAGCCCTTATACTTGTCCATGCATTTTTCCTTATCATGGATCTTTCTTTTTTATGTATAGCTTTGAATTACTTTCTAGTGTCTTTTCCCTTCCATCTGCAGAAATCCCATTAGTATTTTTTGTAGGACCAGTCTGGTGAATATAAACTCTCTAAGCTTCTGTTTGTCTGGGAATGTTTGAATTTCATCCTCATTCTTGAAGGATAGTTTTGCTGTGTATAGTATTCTTGGTTGACAGTTTTTTTTTTCTTTCAGCACTTTAAATGTATCATTCCATTGCCTTCTGGCCTCCAATGCTTCTGAGGAAAAATCAGCATTTATTCTTACTGGGGATCCTTTGTATGTGACTGTTTGCTTCTCTCTCACTGCTTTCAGGATTCTCTCTTTATCTTTAAATTTTGAGAGCCTAACTATGGTGTAGAGCCCTGGTGGCACAGTGGTTAAGAGCTCAGCTGCTAACTAAAAAACTGGCACTTTGAGTCCACCAGCTACTCCTTGGAAACCCTACAGGGCAGTTCTACTCTGTTCTGTAGGGTTGTTATGAGTCAGAACCCACTCGATGGCAATGGGTTTGGTTTTTTTTAAACTATGGTGTGTCTTGGTGTAGATCTCTTTGGGTTTATCCTACTTGGGGTTCTTTGAGCTTCTTGGGTTTGTAGATTCGGGTCCTTTGTTAGATTGGGGAAATTTTCTGTGATTATTTCTTCATTCTTTCTGTCCCTTTCCCTTCCTCATCTCCTGGGATTCCCATGATGCGTATATTAGGTCCCTGGTTGTCTGTGATTCCATTGAACTGTGCACAGCCTTCTGGAGCCTCAGTTCTTGTTGCTCTTCACCATCTGTAATTTTAACCATCAAACCCTGGTGGCATAGTGGTTAAGTGCTACAGCTGCTAACCAAGAGGCTGACGGTTCGAATCCATGAGGCGCTCCTTGGAAACTCTATGGGGCAGTTCTACTCTGTCCTATAGGTTCGCTATGAGTTGGAATCGCCTCGATGGCACTGGGTTTGGTTTTTTTGGTTATCCTCTAATTTGTGGATTCTTCCTTCTCCCTGATTAAATTTGTTGGTAGTCCTTCTATTGTGTTGCTTATTTCAATTATTGTCCCTTTCAGTTGCAATATCTCTTCTTTTGATCCTCACTTTGTTTTTGCATTGTTTTCCTTATTTCTTTTAGCTTTTTGTCTGTATTTTTCCTTAGTTCTTTAATTGTGTTTAGTGTTGCGTTATATTCTGTTTCTTTCTTCCCCTCATTGGTCGGTCATCCCTAGATGGGCTTTCACTCCTGTTGTCATGTTCCTTTGGATGGGCCATTGTTTCTCTGTTCTTTGTGTGTTGTTAATTGCCATTGTGTGGGCTCCTACTCATGGCAACTCCGTGTACAGCAGAATGAAACGTCGCCGGTCCCATAACATCTTCATGACTGTAGGTATGCTTGAGTCCGTTGTTGTGGCCACTGTATTCTGAGTGCCTCCAACGTAGGTGGTTCATCCTCCAGCACTGTATCAGAAAATGTTCTGTCGCGACCTGTAGGGTTTTCATTGGCTGATATTTGGAAGTAGATCACTAGGCCTTTCTTCTTAGTCTGTCTTAGTCTGGAAGTTCTTCTGAAACCTGTCCACCATGGGTGACCCCACTGGTATTTGAAATCTTGGCGGCATAGCTTCCAGCATCACAGCATCACATAAGCCACCACAGTACAACAAACAGACAGATGCGTGGTGGAATTGTTATTTAAAAATTTTAAAGGTAGGGACGGTTCTCACATCAGTGCACCCTGCTGCCCCCAGCACAGACCAAGGAGGTTCTTAATGCTGTGGAATGGTTTTAGCCCTGTGGGAAAACTCCTCCCATGACAGAAGGGTGACATCACACCACACCAAGGGACAGACCGGAGCCCCCTGTCAGCGCTCCCTGCCTTTGGGAAGAAGGACTCAACTCTTCTCTTAGACAAAGAAGAAGAATCTCGCTTTCTGAGGTGAGCAAGTAAATTAATGAAAGTCATCCTAACCTCTCCAATCTTCAGGAAAGTTCTGGGAAGAGAAGAAGAAGGCATTTGGAAGAAAAATGATGTGTAAAGATGTGAAAGGAAATATGGGATATTTGACTTCTTAGAGTCATGGAACCTAGTAAGTATTGATTATTTTAACACACAATGTATGACGATGTGTGCTGGGCTGGACACAAACTGATTTTTATGATTAATTTTTACAAGCACTTTTCATGGAGCCAATGTAGTTACAGTCAAACTTCTCCCGTCCAGCGTCCTGAGAAATTGACGCATCTTCCACCAGTGAATTTTCTGGATAACTGAAGGATCCTCCTTTGAGGACTGACACCCTGTTGCATTTTAACTCTTTAGATGGAAGCCTTTCTAAAGCGCATAGCACACTTTCCTTCATTCGCAAATAGAGGGTCTTGGGTAGTATTCCTGTTCTTCTTGATGATTCTAGGTCATTGCCATCAAGTCCTGGTCAGGACCTTCCCTGGGAAGGGGCTGTGGTGGTCCCAGTCAGCCATAAAGTCAGATTCCCAAGGATTTAAAAAAGTAAATAAATAGGTCACAGGTTTCCTTTGTTGCCATTAAAAAATCATAGAACATCAAAATGAGAAAGAACCTTAGAAATAAACCTAGCCTAACATCTTCCCCCTTCTATTGACATGGAAACTGAGCTAAGAGAGGTTAAGTGGCTGCCAGGACCCACAGCACGTTTGCTATGGGATGGGGTGTCTTCATTCTTTTGGCCTCCTCTGACCGCTGTGATGAGCTGACCTTGGGCAGCCGGTCCTTACAACACTCTGTGATGGGTATTCCTTGTCCTCCTTACGACACCCTGTGATGGGTATTCCTTGTCCTCCTTACAACACCCTGTGATGGGTATTCCTTGTTAACTCCTTACAACACCCTGTGATGGGTGTTTCTTGTTACTCCTTGCAACACCCTGTGATGGGTGTTCCTTGTTACTCCTTACAACACCCTGTGATGGGTATTCCTTGTCCTTACAACACCCTGTGATGGGTATTCCTTGTCCTTACAACACCCTGTGATGGGTATTCCTTGTCCTCCTTACAACACCCTGTGATGGGTATTCCTTGTCCTCCTTACAACACTCTGTGATGGGTACTCCTTGTTACTCCTTCAGCCCACTTCCCATCCTTCTCCTTCCCTGTGCCCTGGAGGCTGATCCCTGTAATTGGCGTCAAACTCTTTCCCTCTGGCTCTCACTTCAGTTTGGCCAATAGAGGGCACTGGCAGGAGATAGGAGAACAGAAGGAGAGAGAAGTCTGACCGGTTGACTCTCTGCTCCATCCCTGCCAGAATTGCTGGATAAAATATAGGACACAGTGTTAAATTTGAGTTTTTGATAAACAACAAATAATTTTTAGTATAACCATGTCTTATGCAATGTTTGGGACTTACAGTCGATTCTGGTTATTTCTGGTAGTTACATAAAGACCAATGACCTATTAATTGGAATACCTTTTTTCAACAACATAAACAGTGACTATACAAGTGGATCTAACCAGATGGAATACACAGGAACCAAATAGACTACATCTGCATAAACAGACGATGGAGAAGCTCAATATCATCAGGCAGAACAAGGCCAGGGGCCAACTGTGGAACAGACCACCAATTGCTTATATGTAAGTTCAAGTTGAAGCTGAAGAAAATTAAAGCAAGTACATGAGAGCCAAAGTACAAACTTAAACGTATCCCAACTGAATCTGGAGATCATTACAAGAATAGATTTGACACACTGAACACTAATGACTGAAGATCAGACAAGTTGTGGAATGACATCAAGGACATCATACATGAAGAAAGGAAGAGATCATTAAAAAGACAAGAAAGAAAGAAAAGACCAAAATGGATGTCAGAAGAGACTAAAAAGAAAGAAAAGACCAAAATGGATGTCAGAAGAGACTCTAAAACTTGCTGTTGAACACAGAGTAAAGTGAATGGAAGAAATGATGAAGTAAAAGAGCTGAACAGAAGATTTCAAAGGGCTGCTTGAGAAGACAGAGGAAAGTCTTATGATGAAATGTGCAAAGACCTGGAGTTAGAAAATAAAAAGAAAAGAATATGCTTGGCATTTCTAAAGTTGAAAGAACTGAAGAAGGTGTTCAGGCCTCAAGTTGCACTATTGAAGGATTCTATGTGCAAAATGTTGAGCAGTGCAGAATGCATCAAAAGAAGGTGGAAGGAATACACAGAGTCATGGTACCAAAAAGAATTGGTCAACATTCAGCCAATTCAAGGAGTAGCATATGATCAAGAACCTATGGTACTGAAGGAAGAAGTCCAAGCTGCACAGAAGGCATTGGCAAAAAACAAGGCTCCAGGAATTGATGGAATACCATTCGAGATGTTTCAACAAACGGATGCAGTGCTGGAGGTGCTCACTCGTCTATGCCAAGAAATTTGGAGGACAGCTTCCTGGCCAACTGACTGGAAGAGATCCATATCTATGCCCATTCCAAAGAAAGGTGATCCAATTGAATGTGGAAATGATTGAACAATATCATCAATATCACATGCAAGTGAAATTTTGCTGAAGGTAATTCAGAAATGGTTGCAGCGGTATATTGACATGGAACTGCCAGAAAGTCAAGCCACATTCAGAAGAGGTTGTGGAACCAGGGGTATCATTGCTGATGTCAGATGGATCCTGGCTGAAAGCAAAGAATACCAGAAGGATGTTTACCTGTGTTTTATTGACTATGCAAAGGCATTTGATTGTGTGGATCATAACAAATTACGGATAACATGGCAAGAATGGGAATTCCAGAACACTTAATTGTGCTCATGAGGAACCTGTACATAGATCAAGAGGCAGTCATTCAAACAGAACAAGGGGATACTGACTGGTTTAAAGTCAGGAAAGGTGTGCGTCAGGGTTGTATTTTTTCATCATACTTATTCAATCTGTATGCTGAACAAATAATCCAAGAAGCTGGGGTATATGAAGAACGGGGCATCAGGATTGGAGGAAGACTCATTAACAACCTGCTTTATGCAGATAACACAACCTTGCTTGCTGAAAGTGAAGAGGACTTGAAGCACTTACTGATGAAGATCAAAGACCACAGCCTTCGGTATGGATTACACCTCAACATAAAGAAAACAAAAATCCTCACAACTGGACCAATAAGACACATCATGATAAACGGAGAAAAGATTGACGTTGTCAAGGATTTCATTTTACTTGGATAGATGCAACAATGGGCTCAAGCATAACAAGGATTGTAAGGATGGTACAGGACCAGGCAGTGTTTCGTTCTGTTGTACACAGGATTGCTCTGAGTTGGAACTGACTAGATGGCACCTAACAACAGTAACTATTCTATAAAGGCACCAAGAATACTGAATTAGTGAACACAGACATTTGCTCCTAGGCAGAATACAAAGTTGGGTTCCTGCGAGCCTCTAATCACAATACTTTTGTCAATCTATCAATACGTGACCTTGTTTTATGTGTGTTTCTGTTTAAAGACACCTTTTTTGGTTTGTTTTTCGGTTATTTAATATATATGGTTGATTCATTAGCATCAACCTCACGGCCAGTGAAGCTCACCTAATGCAGGTGTTTTCTCTATAAGCACATTTCAGCCTTAATGACCTCCACATCCCAAGGAGGGTGTCTCTCAGGAGGAAGTGCCAAGTGATGTTGGTAGGAGGGAGATCAGACGTCCCCTGTGGAGCTCCGAGTCGCCCTCAGTGTGTGAGGTGTTCTGTGCATGGGTGTGTCTGTGTCTGAGGAAACCAGGTAGCTCAAGGGCTCCACAGAGCCATCACAGCCAGAGAGGTGCAGTTTTAAAACAAACTAAAAGAAAATAACCCATCAGCAATGAGTAGTAGGATCAAAAGATTAATCCTTTATATGTTGGTTTGATAAAGATGATTTTAATTAGCAGTCATAGATTTCTCAGGAATTGGACTTTGGTTTTATTGATTGAGACCCAAGATTTTCACCTAAAAAAAAAAGCAAACTCAGTGTATAGATTGTTACTGAAAGCACGCATTTCACGTATTTCTTCTATGGAGGTGTGTGTTTGCGTGTGTATTTGTATTTGTGTGTATGTACGTATATGTGTATGCATGTGTGTGTATGTTTGTGTATGCACACACGTGTGTGTGTATATGTGTGTATGTGTATATGTGTATGTTTGTGTGTACACACATGTTTTTGTGTGCATATGTTTGTGTGCCAGAATGTTCCTTTGAAGCAAAGATGGCGAGACTGTGTCTCACATACTTTGGACATGTTATCAGGAGGGACTAGTCCCTGAGAAGGACATCATGCTTGGTAAAATAGAGGATCAGAGAAAAAGAGGAAGACCGTCAATGAGATGGATTGATACAGTGGCTGCAACAATGGGCTCAAACAGCAACGATTGTGAGGATGATACAGGACTGGGAAGTGTTTCGTCGTGTTGTACATGGGGTACAACTGAGTCGGAATTGACTTGATGGCACCTAACAACAACAAAAAAAACATGTTTGTGTGTGCACGTGTGTGTTTGTGTGTATCTGTGTGTACACACCCGTGTGTGTGTGTGTGTGTGGCTGTCCACCAGAGATCATGGAAGCTACTGTGTCAATAGTGAGAAAATCACTTCCTGGAGGGCCGTTGCCATTTGATTGCGAGTGAGGAGCTTTTGCTAACATCCTTAGACCCTGCACCTCATTTGCAAGGGCAGCGGATAAGAATATTAGAGAGCCGAGCCCCTCACTGAGCAGGAAGCCAAACTCTGCAGGCTTCAGAAATGCAAACACCGCACAAACTGGCGGCCCCTGTTCCTCAGGGACCCTCGGGAACCCGGGAGGGGAGAGTTCAAACAAACAGTTTGTGTTGACACAAGAAATATAAATACAATTCTGACTGCCAGACTTCAAACAAAGTCCTCTCTGCTTCCTAGGATTGGTCTTCAGCCTTAGTTGTGGGGAAAAGGTTTTGTCTCATTTATATGAATTTCAGGCAAAAGCAGGTGAGAAAGATTTATTGTGCCAAGTGTGGCACTGTCCACCGGAAATGTAATGGCAGCCACGTGGGTCACTTAAAATAGCCTGGTAGTCACATTCAGTCCCTGGGTGGCGCAGACGGCCAAGCGCTCGGCTGCTAGCAGAAAGGTCGGTGGTTTGAGTCTACCCAGAGGTACTTTAGAAGAAAGGCCTGGCAATCTACTTCTGAAAGTCCAGCCGCTGAAAACCCTACAGAGCACAGTTCTCCTCGGGCGCACCTGCGGTTGCCAGGAGTGGGAATCGACTTCATAGCAACTGGTTTAGATTTTTTTTAGTAGTCACATTAAAGAAAGGGGGAAAAATCAGGTGAAATCAATTTGAATCTTAAGCTTTTATAACTCAACACATACAAAATATTATCCATTCCACACGTAATCCATGTAGACATTATTAACGAGCTAGTTGACATTTTTATTTCATGCCTGCTGCATTCTGCAATATGGAGATGACGGAAGATGACCGAGGCGTCCGGGAAGTAAGCTGTTACTAGGGAGAAGGAGGGAGTGCAGAAGTGACGGTCCTTTAAAGTCGAACCTTCCACCCCGTGTGACTGGAACACTCTCCCAATGGCCAAGTTCTGTCCAGCTCAGACCCTGGGCCCACCTGTCCCCAGGAAGGCCTATCAGCTTTCTGCGGCTGCTGCAACCAAGCGCCACAAACTGGGGGATGAAAACAGTTGATCGTCTTGAAGTTCTGGAGGTTGAAAGGATGAAATCAGGGTGTCAGCAGGGCCATGCTCCCTCTGAAGGCTCTAGGGGAGAATGCTGCCTTGTCTCTTCCAGCTTCTGGTGGCCCCAGGCGTTCTTGGCTTGTGGCTGCATCGCTCCAGTCTCTGCCCACATCCTCACATGGACTCTCCCTGTGTGTGTCCATGTCTGTCTCTTCTTCTCTTCATGTAAGGACACCAGTCCTATTGAATTAGGACCTGTCCTACTCCAGTGTCACCTTATCTTAACTAATTACATCTGCAAAGACCCTATTTCTAAATAAGGTCTCATTCTGAGGTTCCGGGGTTAGGACTTTTTCTTAGTTATCTTGTGCTACTATAACAGAAATACCCCAAGTGGGTGGCTTTAACAAACAGCAGTTTATTCTCTCACAGTTTAGGAGGCTAGAAGTCCGAATTCAGGGCGTCAGCTCCAGAGGAAGGCCTTCTTTCTCTGTCAGCTCTGTGGGGAAGGTCCTTGTCATCAATCTTCCCCTGGTCTAGGAGTTCTCAGTACAGGGACCCTGCGTCCAAAGGACACACTCTGCTCCTGGCTCTTCTTGCTTGGTGGTAACGATGTCCTTCTCCTTTCTGCTCGCTTCTCTTTTTTATATCTCAAAAGAGATTGACTCAAGACACAACCTAATCCTATAGACTGAGTCCTGCCTTATTAACATAATTGCCTTTAATCCTGCCTCATTAACATCATAAAGGTTAGGATTTACAACACACAGGGTAATCTCAAAATGGTGGACAACCACACAATACTGGGAATCATGGCATAACCAAGTTGATGTGCATTTTTGACGGATACAATTCAATCCACAACAGGCTTCAACACACATTTTTTGGGGGACACAGTACACCCTATAACAGGAACGTGTCTCAGGAACCCCCTCAGGCCTGGAAAATCATCACCCTGGTGACTTAACTCTTCTGCACCCTGATTTCCTCACCTGGGAAGAGGGTCAGCACAGTGCCCACCTCCAGGGGGTGTGGCTGAGCCCAGCGAGGTCCTGTGCTGCAGCCCCACCCTGTGCTGGTGCGCTGAGCACCCGGTGGGCAGCGGCTCTGATCAGGACAGCAGTGAGCTTAGCAGGAGCGCTGTCAGGGTGGTCTTGGGGGTGAGAGGAGGGAGAGAACGAGCTGACACTGAGTAGATCACAGCCCTCCTCATCCAGGGAGTGGAGAGGGCTGCTCAGCTGCCATGGTAGGCAGGCAGGACATTCAGGGGCAAAGCGGGCAAAGTTGGGTCAGGCTCAGTGCCTGGAGGGCCATCTAGGGCGTGGGCGCAGCAGGCAGACGTTGGGCCTGGATAACTGCAGCAGGCTCTCGGGTGATCTGCCTGAGCAGGGCCTCTGCCGGCTTCCGGCGCAGGTGGTAGACACTCTGGCGGGGCTGGGCAGCCCCCTCAGTGCCCTCTGAGCTCCTCCAGCAGACATCATCCATGGCAGCGGTCAGCTGCCAGTGAGTCCACAGGCCAGGGAGCACCAGTGGTCCCCTCTCCAGCATCACTCAACGCGGATGGAGTGCTCAGTCACCAGGCTGGGCTCAGGAAGGAGGCTGCAGCTCAAAGCAGAGTCTCTGGGAATATGGGGCAGAAGTCTGGGAATATTATGGGCTGTGGATGAAAGTTGGAAACCCTGGTGGCGTAATGGTTAAGTGCTACAGCTGCTATCCAAGAGGTCGGCAGTTCAAATCCACCGGGCGCTCCTTGGAAACTCTTTGGGGCAGTTCTACTCTGTCCCATAGGGTCACTATGAATTGGAATCTACTCAATGGCAGTGGGTTTTGGTTTTGGATGAAAGTTGGTGCTACAGACCTTGGGTCAGCCCGAGTGGCTTCCTGGGTTTCCTGCTGGACTAGCTAGCAAAGCCAACTGTTGGAAGCTTGGGGCTAGCACAGGTAAGGGAGGGGAGCCAGAGGCAGATCCAGCTGTTGGGGGCTTGGGGCAGGCACAGGTAAGGGAGGGGAGCCAGGGACTGGGCCTCTGAGCCCCCACACCTGACTGCACTTAGTGGGGAGGACCAAGGCTGTACTCAGGGAACAAGTGTATCAGTCAGCTGTAGCTAACAAACAGCCCCAACACTCAGTGGCTCAGAAAACCACACCGTGTGTTTTTGCTATGAAGCGACAGCTCAGCGGGACGGTTCTTCCACTCTTGGCTGGGCTACCTCATGCATCTGTGGTCTGCCTGCAGCTTGGCCAATCTGGCCTGCTCCCTCATATCTGTGGGGCTTAGACGGGGACAGCTGGGCTGACTCGGTGCCCCATGGTCTCTCCTCCCTTAGCAGCCAGCCCAGGTTCTTCCCATGGAGGTGTTGGGGCCCAAAGAGAATGTGGGAGCAGGTGAGGCTCCTTGGACCTGGGCTTGGAGCAGGCACGCTGGTACTTCTTCCACAGTCAGTCAGCCAAAACGAGTCACATGGCCTGGCCAGATCCCAGGGTCGTTAGTGGCGGTCCAGTCAGTCCTGACTCATGGTGACCCTGTGCACAACAGCACAAAACACTGCCCCGTCCTGTGCCATCGTCATGGTCGTTGGTATGCTCGAGTCCGTTGTTTTGGCCATGGCGTATTTTGAGAGCCTCCAACCTATGGGGCTCATCTTCCAGCACGATATCGGACAATATTCCAGAGGGCTTTCATTGGCTGATTTTCAGAAGTAGATTGCCAGGCCTTTCTTCCTAGTCTGTGTTAGTCTGGAAGCTCTGCTGAAACCTGTCCACCACAGGTGACCCTGCTGGTATTTGAAATATGGGCGGCACAGCTTCCAGCATCACGGCAACATGCAAGCCACCACAGTGCAACAAACCAACAGACGATGGTGGATGTCCCAGGGAGAGGGTGGCTAGAGGCTGTATCTCTCAAAGGGAGGAGTAGCAAATTCCATTGCAAAGGGTGGAGGAATGGGGGAGGGTGGAGAAATGGAGCCATTACTGCTAAATACCCCCTGAGGGAGCAGAGAAAGGCCCACCACTCCCTCTCCTATCCGATTCCTTGCGGAGCTTCCTTAAGAATTATAGAGGCGAGTAGCGTGGGGCACATGAGTCAACTCTTATAACAAAGGACAGTGATCCTTTCTGGGAAGGCATCTGTAGCCATCACTCATGCCTGAGTCACTGCTTTTCTCGGGAGATGGAGAGAACAGCCCGCCCGTGAGCTGGTGAGCTGCGTGCGGCTCGTTTTAAACCTCACGCCATTCACAGCTCTCAGTGTGCCACGGCACCCTTCTGATGCGCCAGTGGGCTGGGAAGGGGGATTGCTGCCAACGTGACTAATAATTTCTAAATTCTCTGTGTGACAATTATAGGGAATAAAGAGCAAGGCAGAATTTTAACGAAATTTTTAAAAGCATTGCTCTGGCTGTCTCCATTTATTTAGTTCTGCTTTGTGAGCGCTAACTATGCGCCAGGCTGGGCTGGGTCCTGGATAAGCTTTCTGTTATGGACTCCTACAGAGCCTCCCGAGATGGACGTTATCATTCGCTCTGAGGCTCAGAGAAGTTGTGGCACTTGTCCAAGGTCACCCAGCAAGAATGTGGCAAGCCTGTCTGGAACTCACGTACAACCCTAAACTCAAGTGTCTTGGCCTTGGTACCACGGCCTAGCTGAATGTAACTTTGCCTCATGAATTCCAAAGAATTCAATTCATTGGCTCAGAGTATATTGCTGAGTCAGGTCACTGGTTAACAGTATTGGGCACCTACTATGTGACAGGGCCTATTTTAGGCATGAGAGGGACCGAGCTCTGAGAACAGGACCTGCCCTCGAAACGCTGAGATCCCATGTGTGTGACACAGAACCGTGTGTGAGTAGATCTATGCTCCACACGGTTTTCAGTGGCTGGTTTTTCGGAAGTAGATTGCCAGGCCTTTCTTCTGAGGCACCTCTGGGTAGACTCGAACATCCAACCTTTCGCTCCGCAGTGCAGCAGGTTACCCTCATGCACCACCGGGGTACTCCAGAGGTAACCACTATTGTGACAGTTGTCCGGTTTTACCCGTTTTGTGCATCATGTACACGGAATCACACTGACTGCAGTCTTTTGGGTCTGGCGTCTTTCACTCACCACGTCTGTGAGATTCTCCCAGTTGTTGCCTGTAGCAGGAGATCGTTCCATTGTGTAGGTATTTATACCACAGTTTATCCATTGTCCTGTTGACTGTCATTTAGGCTGTTTCCCTTTTTTTTTCGGCAACTGAGTAAAGCTGCAAGGAACATACTTGCGTATGTCTTCCTGTGGGCACACGCTCTCACTCCTCTAGGGTATAATCCTAAAAGCAGAATTGCTAGGCCCTAGGGTAGGCATAAAGAGCCCTGGTGGCACAGTGGTGATGTGCTCGGTTGCTAACTGAAAGGTTGGTGGTTTGAACCCACCCAGCGGCTCTGTGGAAAAGGATCTGTTCCTGTAAAGATTACGGCCCAGGATGGGGCAGTTTTCTCTGTCACATGGGGTCCTTATGAGTCAGAATCAACTTGGCAGCACCCAACAACATCCTCCGCCCCATTCGCATGACCTCGCCTGTGGCTGATTCGAGGAAGCTAAGGCTGGGTGGGCTGCAAAACTTGCCCCAAGTTACCAGCAGGTACAGGGTGGACCTGGGCCTGAGCCGCTAACCAGTGCCCTCCCCCTGTCTATACCACTGCCCTTTGGACACGCGGGCCTGCTTTGTGTTCTCCCTCTGTGCTCTGTCGGTACAGGGCAGCCCCTGGAGGTCGGGTGGGGGTTCCCAGGTCTGGCTCACCTGGGGCTCAGCTGAGGCCCTGAGAAATGGCTGATCGATGTTTGTGGCCTCAGATTGACGGAGGAAGGCCAGGGGGTGGGGAGGAGCCCCCAGGTGCTAAGGAGGGTGCGGGGGAGGGGCCTGCGGGGCGGGGGGCTTCCCCGGAGCCAGGGCTCCCCTCACCTCTTTCCCCCGACCCCGTCTCTGCCATGGTGGCACACCAGCAGCGCTCCTTCTTCAGGCGGCTTCACGACACCCTCTCCACAGCGGGAAACTGCATTTCAGCGGTTGTTAATACCCACTCATGTGAGGGAAGACAAATTAAACCAGGGCTTCGGGCTCCTCAGGCAGGCAGGCGCCAAGCGAAGGGCAGCGGCGCTGCTGGGAACTGGTGGGCTTTCAAAGATGGCGGCGAGGGAGCGAGCAGGCCCGAGGGAGCTCACTGGGGGCCTCTCTGAGCGGCCGGACCGGGGAGGCTCTGACAGAGACCCGGACGGGGGTCAAGAGAAAGGACTTGTCCTCTAAAAGCCTCATGGCCGGGAGAAAATTTCCTCAGAATCGTTGCCCGAGGAGGCAGTGGTGGTTCAGTGGAAGAATTCTTGCCTTCTCTGAAGAAGACCTGGGTTCGATTCCCGGCAAGAGCACCTCATTCGCACCCAACACCCGTCTGTCAGTGGAGGCTTGTGTGTTGCTGTGATGCCGGACAGCTTTCAGTGCAGCTTCCAGACTCAGACTGGGAAGAAAGCCCTAGTGACCGACTTCGAAAATCAGCCAATGACAATGGAGCACAGTGGTTTGACCTCCGATCGGCGTTGGGGGTAGTGCTGGAGCGGCCTTCCCCAGGGCTGCCCATCCCGTCCCCTGCCCTCAGCAGAGCTTCCGGCTTCGATGTCATCCTCACATCCCCGTCCGACCTGCGGTATCATTGAGCTGCCTTATTTTTGCCAAGGAGCCCTGGTGGCGCAGCGGTTAAGTGCTCGGCTGCTAACCAAAAGGTCGGTGGTTTGAACTCACCAGCAGCTCTGTGGAAGACAGACGTGGCAGTCTGCTCCTGTAAAGATTACAGCCTGGGGAACCCTGTGGGACAGTTCGGCTCTGTAGGTCTACCCTGTAGGATCACTACTTGTCGGAATCAACTCCACGGCAATGGGTTTTTTTTTTTTGGGTTTTAAAATTTTTGCCCGTCTCATAGATGTAAAAAGGTAGCACAAATTGTTAGTGCTTGTCTACTAACTGAAAGGTTGGTGGTTCAAACCCACCTATAGACACTGTGGAAGAAAGGCCTGGTGATCTGCTTTGGTGAAGATTACGGCCAAAGACACCGCATGGAGCAATTCTACTCCGGAACACAAATAGGTGTTAAGTGAACCCTTATTGTTATGTCATCACTATTTCATTTTAATTTTTCGGATTACGGTCACTTTTGAACACCTTATCCTCTTGCTTGTTAACTTTTTGGATTCTCTCTTCTGCAGATTCACACTTTTTTCTGTAGAGGTTTGATCTTTTTCTTTTTGAGCTATACAGCTTTCTGAATGGATTAATTATTATTTTGATTTTGTCCTTTTCTTTTTGTATTTTGTCATCTGCACGTTTTTTCAGTGTCAAAAACATTTCATAGGCCATTAAAACTCACAGGCCCTTTTGGCACTCTGCCAATAATATCACTACCAAAATATATATATAATAAAAAAAAAATAGTTGACATTTACTGAGCATTTACTAGCCAGATGTATGTAGAAATTCAGTCTTCACACTTCCATCACAACCCGTTGCCGTCGAGCCGATTCCGACTCATAGTGACCCTATAGGACAGAGTAGAACAGCCCCATAGGGTTTCCAAGGAGCACCTGGTGGATTCGAACTGCCAACCTTCTGGTTAGCAGTCAAGCTAACCAGAGCTAACCAGGGTTTCCAAGTGTTGAAGAGAGAGGCGCTAATTAAGACTTTCTTTTGGCATCACCAGAGGAAATGAGAGTGGTTAGCTGTACAGCGAACACTTGGGAGAGAATCAGGGATAGCTGCGTGCTTGGGGAAGGAGCCCTGATGGTGCAGTGGTTAAGTGCTCAACTGCTAACCCAAAGGTCAGTGGTTCGAATCCATCAACTACTCTGTGGGAGAAAGATGTGGCAGTCTGCTTCTGTAAAGATTATGGCCTTGGAAACCTTAAGGGGCCGCTCTACTCGGTCCTGCAGGGTCTCTGTGAGTCAGAACTGATTGGATGACAACAGAACGGGTATAGCGAGTGTGTTTGGAGCAGAGCATCATGGTTTATTGAGAGTGCCAATTCCCTGGGATTGGGGAAGGGCCTAGCAGAACTGTCTGACTGGAAATTGGACTTAACCCCTGTAACAGAAGCCTTGAAAACTCTGTGGAGCAGCTCTACTCTGCACTCACGGGGTAGTCATGAGTCGGAACTGACTAGGCAGAAACAACCACCAGCTGCAATAGACGCTTCCCTCCCAGAAGTGCTAGAGAGGTGTGAATCAGGGCTTTCCTGAAATCTATGACGCCTGCAAGGTAGGGCCCGCCTTCCACCCCAAGATCCCACCAACCCCCGACAGAGGTACGGGTTATCTGCTCTTGCCCCCTCCTGCCACTTCAAGGACGCTGGCTGATGAGCCCAAGCTGAGATGTACAGCCAAGAAGAACCTTGTGCAGCTGCTGCCAGTACTTGTCTCTGCAAATCTCGCCAAACGGCGGAGGGGTGGCAGCAGGCTGGGGGCGCTGGAGCTGGAGGGACACCACTGGCCACCAGGTGTGGGGCTGGCCCTAGGGCTGTCCGAGCCAGCCAGGGGGAGCCTGGGCGTGGGTGCACAGAACCTTCCAGAAGATTGGCTCTCTTCCCTCTTGGTCCTCTTTCTAGCTATTGCTCCCTCTCCGTTTGCTGTTAGTTTTTTGTACTTCTCTTTTCTCCTTCTCACTTTCTTTCCTATCTTCTGCCTTTCCCTTCTTCTGTCCCTTTTCTGATTTTCCTCCCTCCCTCTCTTCCCACCTCCCTCTCTCCCTCCCTTCCTCTCTTCCTTCCTTCCTCCCTTCCTTCCCGTCTTCTGCCCTCCCTTTCTGTTCCTTCTGTCTCTACACCACGGGGCTCACTCACTTATTCAGCTGTTTATTCAGTAAATATCTAGTAACTGCTAATGTGTCAGGTGCTGTGCTGGGTTCCACGGACCTGATGGCAACAACACCAGATGCAGTACCTGCTCCCAGGAAACTTACATTTTAGCAGGGAAGACAGACCTGTAAAAACACCTGTTGCCTGTTAGGAGCCCTAATACATGGCATAAACAGTATACAAAACATTATAAAGAATGTAGAAGAAAAACTGGATAACTGGGAGCTCCTAAAAATCAAACACCTATGCTCATCCAAAGACTTCACCAAAAGAGTAAAAAGACTACCTACAGATTGGGAAAAAGTTTTTAGCTATGACATTTCTGATCAGTGCCTGATCTCTAAAATCTACATGATACTGCAAAAACTCAACTGCAAAAAGACAACCCAATTAAAAAATGGGCAAAAGATATGAATAGACACTTCACTAAAGAAGACATTCAGGTAGCTAACAGATATGTGAGGAAATGTTCACGATCATTAGCCATTAGAGAAATGCAGATCAAAACTACTATGAGATTTCATCTCACTCCAACAAGGCTGGCACTAATCCAAAAAACACAAAATAATAAATGTTGGAGAGGCTGTGGAAAGATTGGAACACTTCTACACGGCTGGTGGGAATGTCAAATAGTACAACCACTTTGGAAACCGATTTGGCACTTCATTAAAAAGCTAGAAATAGAACTACCATACGATCCAGCAATCCCACTCCTTGGAATATATCCTAGAGAAATAAGAGCCATTACACGAACAGATAAATGCACACCCATGTTTATTGCAGCACTGTTTACAATAGCAAAAAGATAGAAACAACCAAGGTGCCCATCAACAGATGAATGGATAAATAAATTATGGTATATTCACACAATGGAATACTACACAGCGATAAGGAACAGTGAGGAATCTGTGAAACATTTCATAACATGGAGGAACCTGGAAGGCATTATGCTGAGTGAAATTAGTCAGTTGCAAAAGGACAAATATTGTATAAGACCACTATTATAAGAACTTGAGAAATAGTTTAAACCGAGAAGAAAACATTCTTTTGTGGTTACGAGAGGGGGGAGGGAGGGAGGGTGGAAGAGGGGCATTCACTAATTAGATAGTAGATAAGAACTACTTTAGGTTAAGGAAAAGACAGCATACAATACAGGGGAGGTCAGCAGAATTGGACTAAACCAAAAGCAAATAAATTTCCTGAATAAACTGAATGCTTCAAAGGCCAGCGTAGCAGGGGCAGGGGTCTGGGGACCATGGTTTCAGGGGATGTCTAAGTCAATTGGCATAATAAAATCTATTAAGAAAACATTCTGCATCCCACTTTGAAGAGTGGCGTCTGGGGTCTTAAACACCAGCAGGCAGCCATCTAAGATGCATCAATTGGTCTCAATCCACATGGAGCAAAGGAGAATGAAGAACACCAAAGACACAAGGTAATTATGAGCCCAAGAGACAGAAAGGGCCACATAAACCAGAGACTACACCATCCTGAGACCAGAAGAACTAGATGGTGCCCGGCTACAGCTGAGGACTGCCCTGACAGGAAACACAACAGAGAACCCCTGAGGGAGCAGCAGAGCAGTGGGATGCAGATCCCAAATTCTCATAAGACCAGACTCAATAGTCTGACTGAGACTAGAAGGACCCCAGTGGTCATGGCCCCCAGACCTTCTGTTGGCCCAGGACAGGAACCATTCCCGAAACCAACTCTTCGACAGGGATTGGACTGGACAATGCGTTGGAGAGGGATGCTGGTGAGGAGTGAGCTTCTTGGATCAGGAGGACACTTGAGACTATGTTAGCATCTCCTGCCTAGAGGGGAGATGAGAGGGTGGAGGGGGTTAGAAGCTGGCGAAATGGACAGGAAAAGAGAGAGTGGAGGGAGAGAGCGGGCTGTCTCATTAGGGGAGAGAGTAACTGGGAGTGTGTAGCAAGGTGTATATGGGTTTTTGTGTGAGAGACTGCCTTGATTTGTAAACTTTCACTTAAAGCACAATAAAAATTATATTAAAAAAAAACACCTGTTGCCATCGAGTTGATTCCAACTCAGAGCGACCCTATAGGACAGAGTAGAACTTCCCCATAGGATTTTTAAGGAGCAGCTGGTAGATCCAAACTGCCAACATTTTGGTTAGCAGCCGTACCTCATAACCGCTAACCACCAGGGCTCCAGGGAAGACAGACGGTCATGAAATAACAGTGCAAAATGACGTAAAGCTACGGGGGAGAAAGTGCTCTGGAGGAAGGTACAGACTAAAAAAAATCACACACACACACAAAAACCTATTGCCATCCGGTTGACTCCGACTCACAGTGACCCTACGGGACAGATCAGAACTGCCCCATAGGGTTTCCAAGGAGCGGCGAGAGGATTCAAACTGCTGACCTTTTGGCTAGCAGCCAAGCTCTTAACCACTGTGCTACTAGGGCTCCTGGGGGTAGACTAGGAGAGCACTAAACAGCAGACCTGACCTAGACTGGGGGTCAGGACTGGCTTTTCTGAGAGGGAAAAAAAAAAAAAACTGAACTGGGATCAGGTGGGTGAAGAGGAGTTTGACCAGGTGAAGGGGTCAGGGGTGGGGGTGGGCGAGGAGAGGTGGGGGGAGGGAGAGCCTGGTACATCTAGGAAGTGGGAGAGTACAGTGTGGCCGGAGCCCAGAGGTGAGGCTGGAGAGGCAGGTATGGCTGGAGCCCAGAGGTGAGGCTGGGGAGGCCAATGTGGCCGGAGCCCAGAGGTGAGGCTGGAGAGGCAGGTGTGGCCAGAGCCCAGTGGTGAAGCTGGCTGGAGAGGCAGGTGTAGCTGGAGTCCGGAGGTGAGGCTGGAGAGGCCAGTGTGGCTGGAGCCCAGAGGTGAGGCTAGAGAGGCAGGCAAGGGCAGAATGTGCAGGTAAGCAGACGGGCCTCTTCCTGAACTGAGGAGACCCACGGGCAGGTCTTAAGGGAGGCAAGCATCTTGGGAAGATGGCTCGGGCTGCGGGGTAGAGAGTGGGCTGGGGGGCTCGAAATGGCCGTGGGACAGCCCTCAGGGGTCTCAGGTGGGACTCTAGGGAGGCCTGAACAAGTGTACGGCAGTGGCACAGCTGGGACTAGGGTGAGGCAAGTGAGGCATCCAGGGTGCAAAATTGAAGAAGGTGCTCTCTCTTGGGGTCGCACATGCTGGGTGGGCCCCTGAGAGTGTGCGCCCCTTAAATTTTGGGGAGAACTACAGGAGCACGGTGGACAGGCCTTGTGGCAGACTCCATTGGGGAGGGGGAGCAGAGGGACAGGAGTGTGCAGGGGGGTCCAGGCCTCCAGCCTGAGGAACTGGAAAGAGGAGGCAGAGCTAGAGGAGCAGCCAGGGAGAGGTGCCCCGGGACCTAGGAGTCGAGAAGCTTTCAGGAATGGGACATGGGGGTGTGGGGTGGTCACAGGGACCCTGGGCCCTTGGAGTCTCTGTTTCTGTTGCCTGTTTGCTCCTCAGGCTCATCAAGGTTGCTCCTGGAAGTCTAGGGGACAGAGGGGCCCAGGCCTGGTGCCATGATGAGGCCTAGGGTTAGGATAGGGCTCCATGTCCTGGGCCCTGTGCTGGTTTTCCCTCTACCTGGACAAGACCCCACACAGTGCCCACTGCAGCCTGATGTCCTTGCAACCTTCCGCAGCACCCTAGCCCCAAGTCAACCTGCCCTGGTTCATCAGACACTCTGGCCTCCTGCGGGTACTGCTGAGCCAGGCAGAGCCTCAGCCCTGTCTGCTTTCTGCCTCTGCCTTGTTCTCGGCAGGACACGCTCCATCCAAACGTGTCTCCTTACAGGGCCACTTATGACAGACGGTGGAGGTGAGGTACGAGGGGCCTGTCCGAATGTCAGATGGTGATGTATACCCCTGTGTGCTGGCTGAAGACAACCCAGTTAATAGGCTCTCTACAGAGAGAAGAATGCTGGATCCACCTGCCTCTCCCTTTGTCCAGGCTGACCACTGGCCTTCCAGACCCACTTCCCATGCCACTTCTCCCATTCAGCAGCCCCTCTGCCCTCGGGGAGCTGAAGGATTAGCTGTGGGAAAGGCAGACACAGTGCCTGGTCTCTCCACAACTGTACACGGTGTGAACAGGGCTCCAGTGCAGGACACATTGCTGTCTGCCATGGAGCCCAGAGAGGCCCCGACTCTGCGTGGATGAGGAAGATAGAACAACTGTCAATTCCTTGATCGTAACAGAATTTCAAAGTGTGTGTAGCAAGGACCAGGACGACCACAGGGAAAAGCAGACGGCTCCTTGGTCTTAGTGGGTGACTTTAATCAGCCTGTCTTAGTAGCTTGTAAAATTTGAAAAGCAAACAATAAATGAGTAGAGATAAAGATTTGAACAACTCAGTTAACAAACTTGACCCGATTGACAAGGAGCCCTGGGGGTGCAGTGGTTTAGCGCTCAGCTGCTAACCAAAAGGCCAGAGGTTCCGACCCACTATCTGCTCTGTTGGAGAAAAATGTGGCAGTCTGCTTCCATAAAGATTTACAATGTTGGGAACCCTATGGGGCAGTCCTACCCTGCTCTACAGGGTTGCTATGAGCTGGAAGTGACTTGATGGCAGTGGGTTTGGTTTTGGTTTGGACCCAGTTGATGAGGGAAGCTCCATCCCCAATTAAATGTAGGTTTCACATTCTTTTCAAGTAAACATGGAACAAGGAGCAAAATTGACCATACACTGGACCATAAAGCAAGTGTCAACAAATTTCCAAAGATTGAACACATATACAGCATGTTCTCTGGCCAGAGGAGAAGTAAGCCAGAAACCAATAACAAAAAGAGATAAGTACAAAATTCCCACCCCCACCCCACCTCAGTGTTTGAAAGAAAGCAATACACTTCTAAAAAACCAAAAAAGGAAACCAAAAGACTCCATGGGTCAAAAGAGAAATCCCAGTGAGTGTTATCAAACATTTTAAAACTGGGCAATAATGAAAATACCACATATCATCACTTGTGGGATGGAACTATTGTGGTGGCTGGAGGGAAATTTAGAGCCTAAAATGCGTATTTTAGAAGTGATGAAAGGATGAAAATCAATGAGCTAAGTATCCATCTCAGGGAGTTAGAAAAAGAAAAGCAAAATAAACCAAAAGACAGTAGAAGGAATAACACAGATAATAGCAGAAATGACTGAAATAGAAAGCAAATGTATAATAGAGAAAAATCCACCAGACCCTCGCACGGCTTCTCATTGCAGCTAGAATCAAACGTGGAGGCCATGCCTGAGCCTCAGAGCTTTTCACCGTCCAGCCCTTGTCTACCCTACAGCCCCACTGAAGTGGACATGAGGGCTGACCAGGCATCTGCTTCACCCCAGAAGACCTAATCAGTTCTGGGAATCCCATCTGCCTTGCCCGTGATTGGTTCCCAAAAGGCCAAACGAGCCCGTTTTGGCCCATGAGGCAGGAGTGGAAGCTGCTGGGGTTCTTTGCCCCTGCAGAAAAGGCAAGCGATGAGTTCTGTCTTTGCCACCTAGTACTGCTGTGGCACAAATGCTAAAAGTGGGTGGCTTTAAAGAGCAGAAGTATTTTCTCACAGTTCAGGAGGCTAGAAGTCTAAATCAGGGCCTGGGCCGTGTAGCCTCCTTCCTCATCAGCAGCCCTAAGCGTTCCTTGGTTCCTCAGTGATCCTTGGCTTGTAGACGGTCCTCATATGGCGTCTGTCGTCCCCTGTGTCTCTGCATCTATTTTGGTCTTTTATAATTCAGAAGGGATTAGACTTAGGACCCATCCTGCTCTGGCATGACCTCATTAACATAACAAAAGAAAACCCCTATTTCCCAACAGGATCACATCCACAGGTACACAGGTACAGGGGCCAAGAATTCCACTCATATTTTGGGGAACGCAATTCAACTCCTAACAGTCGCTTTCTCCCTCAGGAATTTCTTGTCTCGATGAGATGCTAGGACTGTTGCATCTGGACCCTACGGGGACACCACCCTGAAATCTAAGCCAGGTGCAGTCATCAGAGCCACCGGTGGTCCTTTACAGGGCTGGCCCCGCCTCCTGGCCGGCCTTGTGTCCCACCTCCTTCCCGTGGCTTCCACTGCTCCAGCCACACTGGCCTCCTAGATTCTCCAACGTCCTGTGAGCCCTCTACCTGCAGGCCTTGCTGCCCTGTTCCCTCTGTTTCCACGGCTACCCCCGTGGCTCCCTCCTTCCTCCACATCTCTGCTCAGATGTCCCCAAGACCCTGAGACCTCCTTGATCACTCTAAATGGAATGCACCTTTCTCGTCAAGTTCGGTGTCCTCACTCTGTTATATGTCTTCATAGCACAGTTCCCACCTGACACATACATTGAGCCCTGGTGGCCCAATGATAAAGCGCTCGGCTGCTAGGTTTGAACCCACCAACTGCTCGCAGGAGAAAGATGCTTCTGTAAAGATTTACAGCCTTGGAAACCCTACGGGGCAGCTCTGCTCTGTCTTATAGGGTTGCTGTGAATTGGAATCGACTCGACGACAACGGGTTTGGTTTTTTAAAATTTTTTGCTGTTGTTTGCTTATTGTTGTTACGTGTCATTGAGTCGATTTTGAGTCATAGAGACTCCATGTGACAGAGTAGAACTGCCCCGTAGGATTTTCTTGGCTGTCAGCTTTGCGGGAGCAGACTGCCAGGTCTTTCTCCCACGGAGCTGCTGGGTAGGTTTGAACTACCAACTTTTCAGTTAGCAGCCGAGCTCTTAACTGTTACATGGCCAGGGCTCCTTAGGTCTTTGGACAGGACTGAAATTTCTATGACTGTGGGAATTGGTCTGCTGTGTTCTTGGCTAAATTCCCAGCAGGTGCTTGATATATATTTATCTAATGACTGACAGAATGGGTGAACGAATGGCTCGCTGTGGATGGCAGAGCAAAGACAGGAAAGAACCTGGGTTCTCCAGGCTGCCGTTGGGCTGCCAGACCATCCATGTGGAAGCTTGCTCCCTTCAGACTTTGGCTTTGTGGACCCATTTCCTTACTTTGGAAGCCTCGCTCCAAGTGGCCTTTCCTCCCTGACCAAGCCAAGCCCACTGTTATCGAGTTGATTCCAACTCGTAGCAACCCTGTAGGACAGGGTAGAACTGCCCCACAGGGTTTCCTAGGCTGTAATCTTTGCGGAAGCAGACTGCCACATCTTTCTCCCGCAGAATGCCTGGTGGGTTTGGACTGCTGACCTTTCTATTAGCAGCCAAGTGCTTAACCACTGCGCCACCAGGGCTCTTTCCCTCCCTGACCACACAGCCTGAGTTGCCCTGCCTCCCCACTGAGTGGTCTCTATCCCACTTACCTGCTTTTTTCCCTTCACAACACTCACTCAGGTGCTTTGTTGTAGGCCATCCATCTCCTCCTGTCTCCCCCGCCCCACATCTCTGGAACATAAGTGGGGAAGAGGCCTACAACTATACCGATCAGCGGGCAGGCGGGGCAACTTCAGACTGAAAGGTCGGCTCATGTTGGTGGGTTGAGTGAGTTAGAGCCAATTCCATGGCAACTGTATTTTTTTTTTTAATGTGCCAGGAACCATTCTAGACTCAGGAGATTTGGTTTTGAACAGGATAGACTCCAACCCATGGCAACCCTATGTGTATCAGAGGAAAATAGTGCTCCATAGGGTTTTCAATGATTGATTTTTCAGAAGTAGATGTTGTTGTTGTTGTTGTTGGGTGCTGTCAAGTCGGTTCCGACTCATAGCGACCTTACAGATAACAGAATGAAGCACTGCCCAGGTCTGCACCATCCTCAAAATCTTTGTTATGTTTGAGCCCACGGTTGCAGCCACTGTGCCAACCTATCTCTTTGAGGGTTTTCCTCTTTTTCGCTGACTCTCTACTTTACCAAGCATGATGTTCTCCTGATAACATGTCCAAAGAACATATGAGACACAGTCTCCCCATCCTTGCTTCCAAGGAG
This sequence comes from Elephas maximus indicus, assembly GCF_024166365.1. NCBI lineage: Eukaryota > Metazoa > Chordata > Mammalia > Proboscidea > Elephantidae > Elephas > Elephas maximus. The sequence continues at coordinate 189,672,895 of NC_064822.1, read as the reverse complement.
CATTCTGGCTGTACTTCTTCCAAGACAGATTTGTTCTTTCTTCTGGCAGTCAATATCCTTTGCCGACACCATGACTCAAAGGTGTCAATTCTTCAGACTTCCTTATTCATTGTCCAGCTTTTGTACGCATATGAGGTGATTGAAAACACCACGGCTTGGGTCAGGCGCACCTTAGTCCTTAGAGCAGCACCTTTGCTTTTTAACACTTTAAAGAGGTCTTTTGCAGCAGATCTGTCCAATGCAATATGTTTGATTTCTTGACTGCTGCTTTCACAGGTGTTTATTGTTCATTTTACATTACACACCCCCAAAAAGTTACCACATGCAGGTACTTATCTGTGAGGATCAGTGTGAATCAGGATTTTCTTGCTACTGTAAAACCAAAATAAAATTCAGAAATAAATTGGATGCTTGGGTGCTGTGTTAGCTTCCTAGGGCTGTGATAACAAAGCAGCACAAACTGGGTGACTTATAAGAACAGAAATTTATTCTCTCACAGCCCTGTAGGCTGGGAGTCCAAGACCAAGGCACTGGCCTTGTTGATTCCTTCTGAGGGCTCTGAGGTAGAAACTGTCCCGTGCCTCTCTCCTAGCTTCCAGCGATGCCAGCAATTCTTGGCGCTCCTTGACTTGTAGATGCATCAGTCCATCTTACCTCCTTCGTCACATGGCCATCCTTCTTCTGTCTCTGTGTCTCTTCTCCCCTTTTATAAGGACACCTTTCACATTGAGTTAGGACCCACCCTACTCCAGTATGGCCTCGTGTTAACTAATTATATCTGCAAAGACCCTATTTCCAAACAAGGTCAAGTGCACAGGTACAGGGGTTAGGACTTCAGCGTAACTTTTTGGAGGACACCATTGAATCCACAGCAGATGCTAAGGGAACAACCATCTTCCATAACCTCAGAGTTAAAATTTGTGTTTGTTTAAACAGCCTTCTTTATATTTGGTGGCGTAGTGGTTAAGTGCTACTGCTGCTAACCGAAAGGTCGGCAGTTGGAATCCGCCAGGCGCTCCTTGGAAACTCTATGGGGCAGTTCTACTCTGTCCTATAGGGTCACTATGAGTTAGAAACGACTCGGCAGCACTGGGTTTGGTTTGGCTTGGTTTTCTTTGTATTTTGGTTGATTTTATTATAAGCATATAAGTTTAAATCTATAAAATAAATTAAACGACTAATAGAAAGCAGGATGGCAATATCAGCCGTATCTTTCACCAGCCTTTCCCGATTATAAGCTCTAAAGGACTCAGTTTTGTTCATTTGCACCAGACACAGACCCAGCTCAGAGCAGGGGTTTGGTTATATTTGTCAAAATGAAGTCACTGTCTGTCCACCTTCTCAGGGACTGAAGAGGGGGTTCCTGTATGAGGGGTCTCTGGGTGGGGGTGGGGTAAGCTCTGGGGCCTCCAACCTTCCGTCTGGGAAATTCCAGGACTCCAACTTGCTGGCTTCTGGTCTGGGTTGTAAACTCCAGGCTTCTCAGCCCACCTTCTCTCCCCATTCGTAGAATTTTCCTAATGCCATGCTTTGTGTTCTAAAGATACTGACGTATTTAAGCAGAGAGGATGAATCACAACACCGAAGACATCAGTGTCCTATAAATAGCGCCTAGCTGTTGACACAGCTAGAGTCCTATATCCATGTGTCACCCTTTGGCCCCCACCCCCACCATCTGCCCCTCCATAAGGCTAGTCCCTCGTCTTCCTGGCAGCCTCTGGCCCCTGAAAGACTTGGGTGGGGGACCTGGGATGTATGATGAGGTGGCTGCCAAGGGGGAGCCAGTCATGCCCCCCTAGGCCTGTATCAGAGGTGACCCCACTGCAGCCACCAGACTGGGTCATGTGAAGTAGACAGTGTGTTCCCCATCATGGGATGTGCTTGTGACGGGGGGAGGAGGTTCGTGGGTCTTTTCTTGTATGTCTTTTTAATACAGGTATAAACACACAGTGAACTGCACAGGCCTTAAGAGTACAGTTCAATGAGTCTTGACAGATGTCCGCACCCATATAACCCACACCTGGATCAAGATCTAGAATATTCCATCACCCCAGGAAGGACAAATGCTGTATGATCCCATTTATATGAAGTATCTAGGACAGGCAAGTGTATAGAGACCAAAATTTATTAGTGGTAAACCAGGGGTGACCCATGGTTATGAACATTTACACTAAGAGTGGTGAGAGAGGGGAGAGAGGGAGGAAGGGCGAGTTATTGCTTGTTCTTATTGTTGTTAGCTGCTGTTGAGCTGGCCCCAACTCACGGGCACCAAGTTTCAGTTCAGGGTGACGGAAAAATCTGGAAACACTGGTGATGGCTATACAAAAGACGAATGTGATTAGTGTGACTGAATTATACACGTGAAAACGGTCGAAGTGACAAATGTTTTGTTAAATACATTTTACCACGATAAAAAAAGAAGACATAAGTATTATTCACTCACTTATCCATTGATGCAATAAATGGGTGCTCAGCATTTGTGGGTGCTGGGCCCTGTGCTGGATGTCTTAGGGTGCCCTGAGGAAGACAGAGCCTGACCCAGAGCTGAGAGATAAGGGACCACAGCAGCCCAGGGGAAGGACCGAGGACCTTGCTGGGGGAATGGTGGGGCAGCCCGAGGATGTGGCACAAAGGTGGGGCCCTGCAGATGAGTGTGGAAGACCCCGATTGGGAATTCTATGGGCATTGGTGAGCAGTGACCGTCTCAAGAGAGCAACAGAACAGTTGGTTTAACAGGGTGGTGGATGCTGGTGGGAGGGCCGGAGAGCAGAGAGAGAGGGGGGAGGATGACGCTGGGGTCTGCCCATGGCATCTGGCTGATGGTGCAGCCACGGGAGGACCGCAGTGTTAGGCGCTCCCGGGGCATCTGTAGGGAGGGTCTGTCAGCTGTGGCCTGGGCGCCTGTCCCAGAGGAGGAGCCCCAGGCGTCTGTGGCGTGAACGGGTGAAGGGGTTTGAGTGCGCGGTAGACCACCAGCTTTCCGCCGGGTGGCAGGTGCAGCAGAGGAGACCTCGTGGAGGAGAGGGGCAGTGAGGCGAGGGGGGCTGGGACAGGCCCCCAGGCCGGGCGGCAGAGACAGGAGGCCACTGAGGGGCTGCCTGGGGGTGTCGGTTCTGGTTGGGGCTCAGCTGAAGGCTGGCATGGGCACCTCCCTTCCCTCTTCTCAGCCTCAGTTTCCCCAAGCTGTAACAAGGGGAGGCTCTGGCAAGAAGATCTCCAAGCGTACCACCAGGTTTGACACTGCATGCCTTGAGAACTTTTGGATCTTGATGACTTGATTTTTCACTTTTTTTTTTTTTTTTTTAATGAATTCAGTTGACTGTGAAGCAAAGTACAGCAACACGGAAGTTAGAACAACCTCGGAAGGTCCTGAGTCCTTCACTGACGAAAATAGATAAACCCCCGTGGCTTCAGATTACACCTTGTGGGGCCACACTCTGAGAGGGTTCCGGAAGCCAAGAAATGATTATAGCGTCTCTCTCTCGTGTGTGTGTGTGTGTGTTCCAGTTATGTTCTAACATGACTTTGGCACTAACTAGCTGAATGATCTTGGGGGATTTATCTAATATCACTGAACTTCAGTTTTCTCATCTGCAGAATGGGGCCAAGAGCAGGTAATAAGCTCATGTGGCTGTCGGACTGAATGAGTTAAGCCAGGAAACCACTTAGAGCACAGATTGGCACAGAGTGGTGGTGTTGTGGGGTACCCTTGAGTCAATTCCAACTCACAGCGACGCCATATGACAGAGTAGAAATGCCCTATAGGGCTTTCTTGACTGTGATCTTTACAGAAGCAGATCGCCAGGTCTTTCTTCCTCGGAGCTGCTGGGTGGGTTTGAACCGCCAACATTTCAGTTAGCAGCTGATCGCTTAATCATTTGTGCCACCAGGGTTCCATTGGGACAGAATAAGAGCTAAATAAATATCAGCTATCATTAGTATTATGATCCGCATTTTGACCACCTTCAAATACCTTTGCCCACATTGTATGTGCATTCATTTCCACCCCGACTCCTGTGCCACTCTTCTCTGCCCAGTTGAGAAATTTATCCATACAGTGTCTGCCTCCTGCTGGTATTTTCTAGTCAACAGCAGGACTGGCTGCAAAGGCATAATCCTAGTAATTAAAAGCTTAAAATGACCCTGTTTACTGAAAGTCAAAGATAGGTCTTACAGCATAGTGTTTTGGGGCTCAGGCCAAGGCCTCCAAGTTTTCTCCAGGACAGAGATTAGGTTGCAAAGTACGGCTGGGGTGACCCCAGTGGACCTCCATTTTCTCAGCTCTTGATTGGGAGGAATGATCTCTGTCTGGTTTACCCAGGACAGGTAAACCAACTCAGGTTACCAGGCCCTAGGTGTTGTGTATTAAAAAAAAAAAAAAAAAAAAAAAATTTTTTTTTTTTTTGTCACCTTACTTGACTTCTCTGACTGAGGTCCTTGCTGGTCAGGAAGCTGTGTGCCTCCACACGTTCCACCTGTGGTGGACTGAATTGTAGTCCCCAAGAATATGTGTTTCCTGGCCCCTGTACCCTGGGATGTGATTCTGTTTGGAAATAGGGTTTTCTTTTGTTATATGAATGAGGTCATGCTAGAGTGGGTTGGGTCCTAAACCTAATCACTTCTGAGTTCTAAAAAGAGCAGAACAGATACAGACACACACACAGGAGGAAGATGCCACAGGAACACAGACTACACAGCAGGTACGTCTACAAGCCCAGGAACGCCAAGGATTGCCGCCTATTCAAAGCTGAAACAGACAAAAACGGATGCTCCCCTAGAGACACACCCTAAATCTGGACTTCCGGTCTCCTGAACTGTGAGCAAATAAATGTCTTCTTTAAAGCCACCCACTTGTGGCACTAGGTAATTAGTTACTAGGTGACTAAGGCACTACCCTATGGGCCCCCAGATGTCCCTGACAGGAGCCCCTTTGATTTCCCATAAGGATAGTGACTGTGCTGGACTTGAGGGTACGTTCAGGGATTCCAGTAAGTTCCTGTTGGGGGTAAGGACCAAGGGCTAAGCTCCCCTCAGGTGATATGGTGTTCCCCTACTTTCCCACTCACCAGGTAAGGCCTCAAGATGGACAGGGAGTCACAGTGATGGGGGGACTGTCCCAGTTACCCGATGAAACCGATGGACCACGTTTTACTCTTCACAGAAGGACTTCACACCCACCTGGCAGGCCGCCTGGGTGGGAATCATCTCCTCTTTCAGATGAGGAATCGTGGCTGACGGGCTTCAAATGACATCTAATTATACAGTTGACATTGCCAGTCACATCACCTCATCCCTCCACTAACTTGTGCTACCTCTGGGCAGGAGGGAGGGGCCTTGCCAAATGGAATCAACTGGGTCCTCTGTCCATGGACAATGCTCAGAGACAGTCATGAACAACATCCATTTCAAGGGAAGAAGCCTTGGTCTCAGCCACAAATAAACTGTTGCTTCTTGGTTTTGCTCATGGGCTGCATTCCCTGGGCCAACGTTTTGCTTTTTCTTGGAAAGTTTGGGAGGTGGGTGGTGACATTTTCAGCTGCTATTTTCATGCATCTTTCTTAGTCACTGTGGGCAGCTTAGAAGCCAGCAAAGAGCCTTCCCACTGCCGGGGCTGGTTATTCCCAACTCGACAGTGCTAGCTCTCCTACTTTCAGGAGAAAGTGACAGGGACTTGTCTCTGCTCTGCGACCCAGGAGGACAGGAGGCATAACGACTCTTCCCAATGTAAAGAAAAGCCAAGTCTCAGTGAGAGCCAACCTCACAGCAACCCCTGACTTCTAGGAGGTCTGTTATCTGCTCCGTTAACCACCTAGAATATTCCCTGGAAATGGAAGAAACAAAGATGGGCCTCTGAACATGTGGGATAGAAGTTAAGGACCAGCACACTCAAGTTTATGCATATAACTCATGAGAGAACCCCCCAGGCTCCCACTGTAAAGCATTTACTTTTATTTTGGGTGGAATTTAATAGCTCTGAGCTTCTTAAGTATGGTGGGTTAAAAGTAACAAACTCTAATGTGTTGTCTCTGTGTGGCTGCTCTCAAAGGGATTAAAGTATCAAGTGGGCGGTCATATTAGATGGATCTTAAGGTACTGTCTTAGTCATCTAGTGCTGCTGTAACAGAAATACCACAAGGGGATGGCTTTAGCAAAGACAAATTCATTTCTTCACAGTAAAGTAGGCTAAAAGTCCCAATTCAGGGCATTGGCTCCAAGGAAAGGCTTTCTTTCTATTGGCCTTCTCATCAATCTTCCCCAGGACTAGGAGCTTCTCTGTGCAGGGACCCCTGGTCCAAAGAATGTGCTCTGCTCTCAGCACTGCTTTCTTGGTGGTATGAGGTCCTCAACTCTGCTTGCGTCCCTTTCCTTTTATCTCTTGTAAGATAAAAGGTGATGCAGGCCACACCCCAGGGAAACTCCCTTTACATTGGTTCAGGGATGTGACCTTATAAGAGTGTTACAATCCCACCCTAATTCTCTTTAACGTAAAATTACAATCATAAAATGGAGGACAACCACACAATACTGGGAATCATGGCCCAGCCAAATGGACACACACAGTTTTGGGGGACATAATTCAATCTATGACAGGTAATTTCCAGCCCCAATATTTCAAATTTTCATAATCCTCAGGATATTATAAAAGAACTTTACATAATGGACATGGCTTTATAATTCATTTATCAACACTAAACTCTTCCACAAACATTACTGTGATTTTAGGAGCTTATAAACTTCTTCAATTATTTCTCTCCCTTTTGTTTTTTGACATTTTAGAGAGGCAGCTTTGTTGCATGAAGGGAACCCTGGACTCAGGAGTGACTTTGTATGTTACTTAACTGCTCTGAGTTTGTCTTCTCTTCTCTTCTATGAAATAGAGACTCATTCATTCACCAACATTTATTGAGCAATAATTACGTGCCAGGTGTCCCTGGGTGGTAGCCAAAAGGCAGGAGAGTAGAGTCCACCCAGAGGTGCCTTGGAAGAAAGGCCTAGCTCTCTATTTCTGCCCCCAAGGTGCTGTCAGTTTGTCGTACTGTGCCCATTCAAAGGAAGATGATCCAACCGAGCGCGGAAATTGTTGAACAATATCGTTAATATTGTACACAAGGCAAATTTTGCTGAAGATCATTCAAAAGCGGCTGCAGCAGTACATCCACAGGGAACTGCCAGAAATTCAAGCCTAATTCAGAAGAGAATATGGAACCAGGGATATCATTGCTGATATCAGATGGATCCTGGCTGAAAGCAGAGAGTACCAGAAAGATGTTTACCTGTGTTTTATTGACTATGCAAAGGCGTTCTACAGTGTGGATCATAACAAATTATGGATAACATTGTGGAGAATGGGAACTCCAGAACACTTAATTGCACTCATGAGGAACTTGTACATAGATCAAGAGGCAGTCGTTCGAACAGAACAAGGGGATACCGCAAAGTTTAAAGTCAGGAAAGGTGTGCGTCAGGGCTGTATTCTTTCACCATACCTTTTCAATCTGTATGCTGAGCAAATAATCCGAGAAGCTGGACTATATGAAGAAGAACGGGGCATCAGGATTGGAGGAAAACTTATTAACAACCTGCGTTTTGCAGGTGACACAACCTTGCTTGCTGCAAGTGAAGAGGACTCGAAGCACTTACTGATGAAGATCAAAGACCACAGCCTTCAGTATGGATCACACCTCAAGATAAAGAAAACAAAAATCCTCACAACTGGACCAGTGAGCAACATCAGGATCGACAGAGAAAAGACTGAAGTTGTCAAGGATTTCATTTTACTTGGATCCACAATCAACAGCCATGGAAGCAGCAGTCAAGAAATCAAAAGATGCATTGCATTGGGCAAATCTGCTGCAAAGGACCTCTTTAAAAAAGTGTTGAAAAGCAAAGACTAAGGTTCACCTGACCGAAGCCATGGTATTTTCAATTGCCTCATATGCACATGAAAGCTGGACAATGAATAAGGCAGACCAAAGAATTGATGTCTTTGAGTTGTGGTGTTGGTGAAGAATATTGAATATACCACTGACTACCAGAAGAACCAACAAATCTGTATTAGAAGAAGTACAACCAGAAGGCTCCTTAGAAGCAATGATGGCAAAGCTTCGTCTTACATACTTTGGACATGTTATCAGAAGGGACAGTCATAGGAGAAGGACATCATGCTTGGTAAAGTAAGGGGTCAGCGAAAAAGAAGAAGACACTCAACTAGATGGATTGACACAGTCGCTGCAACAATGGGCTCAAGAAAATCACGATTGTGAGGATAGTGCAGGACCACCCTCAGTGTTTCATTCTATTGTACACGGGGTCGCTATGAGTCGGAACCGATTTGACGGCACCTAATAGCAACAACATCAATTGCTCCATCAGTGGGAGAAGACATGATGAGAAATACTGTTCTATACACAGGGATCGAATGTTCTGGCCCTGCCAGCATCTTCCTCCCAAGTCTCCAGTGTTCAGCGTCCCTCTGCGTAGGACATCAGTGTGCTTCAGCACAATAAGAGGCTCTGTCAAGTGTACAGTTTGCAAGCCCCTTTGTCACCAGTCGGCTGGCACTCAGTGGGCATCATGCCCCTGACTGCACTGCAAAAGCCTGTCCAAGTGTGGACTGCGGAGTGAGCTGCTGGGACAGGGAGTGCTTGCCTTGCAAGGTCCTGCTCAGAGCAGGAGATCATGGAAGTCACCTCTTAATTAACAACTGTGTGTTGTCAAAACACTCTTATATATGTTTCACTGATTCCTAGTTGAGAAGTCACTCCAATCTCTGATTTCATACAGGAAGTCAGTCCAGGAGTATCCTGGGGAAGCAGATCTGGACTCAGGAGAGCCCTTACCTTGGGTTCCAGTCATGCCTCTACTACTACCTGCAGTGCAACTTTGGGAAAGTCCCTCAACTTCTCCATGACCCACTTTCCTCCTCTGTTAAATGGGGATGACAAGCATATTTGCACCATCTACCTCCAGGGAGTTGTGAGATAGGAGAAGAGATATATAAAAGTGCTGCGTAGGAATAATATGTTGTTGTTGTCGGGTGCCATCCAGTTGGCTCTAAATCAGAACCAAATATTGCCCAGTCATATGCCATGTCATATGCCATCTTCATGATCAAACTCAGAGGTTTCCTCTCCCCACTCAGGATGCCAGCTGTAAGCCAGGGTTCTCAAGGGTCCCCTCACCTGTGACCTGGCTGACTACAAATTTGGAGGTTGCCACTACTCTGCAGAAAGCCAGGTGTAAGCTTGAAGTTCCCCAGGTTCTCCCCACGACTTCGGACCTGCTGGCTACAAATTTGGGAATTCCCATTATCCTCCCCCACCCTTCACCCAGGTTTGAGAATTCACTAGAACAACTCGCAGAACTCAGGAAAGTGCTATACTTAAAATTACAGTTTCATTGTAGTAAAAAAGATACAACTGAAGAGACACAGGTGAGGTCTGGGAGGGTTCTCAGCGCAGAGTTCCCATGTCCCGAAGGATGCGCGACATTTCCCCATGTGTCAATGTCTTTAACAAACCAGGAAGCCCCAAAGCTTTTAGTAGGGCCCCAGTATGTAGGTATGGTTGATTGAATCACTGCCCATCTGGTTGAACTCAGCCTCCAGCCTCCCTCCCCTGAAGCTGGTTGGTCTTTCCACCCAAAACTCACTTCATTAGTATAAACCCTCAGGTGTGGTCTGAAGTCTTTGTGGAAAACCCAGACTCCAATTACTGGGAAATTCCAAGGTTTTAGAGGTTATCTTTCAGGAACCAAGGACAAAGACCCAAATCTCAGGGTGAAATTATCTATAAAGCCCACATTTGCCTCCCCAGCTTTTTCCAACTCCCCTCCTCCCTAATTTGCCAGGCCTCCTCACCATCTCACAAATGTCCTGTGAGTACCCATTCCTCTTCCCTTCTCCCTCTTCTCCTGCCTGACCAGCCCACACCTGTCCTATCCACACCTGTTCCTTAAGGTATGAATCACACATCACCTGCTTGGTGACTTGTTCCGACCTTTCTGTATCCACCCAGGACTTGGGGAGGGAAGGGACACCAGTGACCAGCCACTTGCATACTGTGAATCACAGACCCTGAGAGAAAGGGAGTAACTCAGAGTAAATATTCACCACATTCAGCCATGTCCAGTAAGGCAGGTCACAGAACACACTCATGGGTGCCAGGGGCCACCCTTGAGTGCCAGGACCACCATCAGAAGAGAATCACTATAAAAACAGATGCGCCGCCCAATTAGCACCCTAACGCAGCCAGACAACTGAATGAAGCCATCACCTGGCCCAGAGCCTGGTCTTAATACATTTATTGACTTGGTTGCAGGACCTTTTTATCACACACGACACACACGCACACACACACACAAATCTACACAAAGGAACATGTAGAAGGATTTATGTGTGCACTTGTATGTCATATTGGTCAATTCCTGAAATTTCTACTGAGTCTTAAACAAATAACCAAGATGTGCAAGGACCAGCAATCTCTTCTTTGCAACCCTTTGATGTTTAAATTTGCAGTGACCTGAAGCATCTAATGATTTTAATATCTGAAGTTTTCTTCAATAGACCGTGGCCACTGGTGATGCACAAATATGCCAATAGAAAAAGAATGATTCCAGGCTCCCAGGGTCCAGTAGCATTTGACCTCAAGGCCAGTGTGCACCCGGTCACGACTACCTGCTACCTGTTGTCTCAGTTTCTGGGGTTGCCGTGACAAAGTACCACAAACGGGGTGCTTAAGACAAGAGAAATATATTCTCTCACAGATCTGGAGGCCAGAAGCCTAAAATCAAAGTGTTGGCAAGGCCATGCTCCCTCCAAAGGCTCTAGGGGAGAAACTTCCATGCCTCTTCCAGCTTCTGGTGGTCTCAGGCATTCCTGGGCTTGTGGCAGCATCGCTCCAATTCCTGCCTCCATCTTCACACAGCCTTCTCCTCTGTGTGCATCAAATCTCCCTCTGCCTCTCTCTTATAAGATTACCTGTCATTGGATTTCATGTCCACCCTAAATTCAGGGTGACCTCATCTAAAGATCCTTAACGTAACTGCACCTGCAAAGACCGTTGTTTCCAAACAAGGTCACACTTACAGGTACCACGGTTGAGGGCTTGCCCATATATTTTGGAGGGACACAGTTCAACCTACTACAGTCATCATGTAGGATGATGACCCACCCAACGTCTAGCCTCTATGTGTCAAGCGCCCGTTAGGGATTATTCACAATAATCATGATAGCAAGCACCTTTTGTAAAGCTTTTCCCTCTGTCCCAGTAACTCTGTGCCAGTGCAGAGATGACCCCATTGTAAGATGAGCAACCCAAGCGACTACCCAAGGATGCACAGCTAATGAGGAAGTGGCAACCCCGGAGGCAAACTTCCATTTCTCTGACTGTCTACCCCTCTGCTCTACTGCCCTTTTCATTGTTCTCCAAAAAGCTCACCTGGACAGGGAGGGAGGGAGGAGAAGACAGAGAAAAGAGGAATATAATTAAAGCCACGTGGTAGTCAGCCTACATAAGAGTGACATTCAAAATTAGTAGGCAGATGAAGCAGTAGAAATATTCTGCAGATGCATATCGGCACAAAAATAAAACTAGCAAAAATACAGGGCTCTTCAACATAGCAGGGGTGGGGGTTTGGGGACCATGGTTTCAGGGGACATCTAAGTCAATTGGCATAATAAAATCTATTAAGAAAACATTCTGCATCTCACCTTGGAGAGAGGGGTCTGGGGTCTTAAATGACAGCAAGAGGCCACCTAAGACGCATCAGTTGGTCTCAACCCACCTGGATCAAAGGAGAATGAAGAACACCAAAGACACAAGGTAATTATGAGCCCAAGAGACAAAAAGGGCCACATAAACCAGAGACTACATCAGCCTGAGACCAGAAGAGCTAGATGGTACCCGGCTACAACTGATGACTGCTCTGACAGGGAACACAACAGAGAACCCCTGATGGAGCAGGAGAGCAGTGGGCTGCAGACCCCAAATTCTCGTAAAAAGACCAGACTTAATGGTCTGACTGAGACTAGAAGGACCCCGGTAGTCATGGCCCCCAGACCTTCTGTTGGCCCAGGACAGGAACCATTTCCAAAGACAACTCTTCAGACATGGATTGGACTGGACAATGGGTTGGAGAGGGATGCTGGTGAGGAGTGAGCTTCTGGACACTTGAGACTATGTTGGCATCTCCTGCCTGGAGGGGAGACGAGAGGGTAGATGTGGTTAGAAGCTGGCGAAATGGATACGAAAAGAGAGAGTGGAGGGAGGGAGCGGGCTGTCTCATTAGGGGGAGAGTAATTGGGAGTATGTAACAAGGTGTATATAAGTTTTCGTGTGAGAGACTGACTTGATTTGTAAACTTTCATTTAAAGCACAATAAAAAAAAAAGAGTGGAAAAACCAAAAAAAAAAAAAAAAAAAAAACCTGAGTCAACAGTATAAAAGTCTAAAAATCCAATATATATATATATATGTATAGGGCTCTTTATCTCCTAAAGAAATTATTTGGAGGGCTGTCCCCAGGGAAATTCAGACAAAAAATAAAATAGAAACATTAAGGAAGATATAGGCTGCCGAATATATCATTACATCACCCTGGAAGCTGAGGAAATGCTATTTTTATGCACTTCATTTATAGACTTGAGTTTTTATTAACCAAAGAAAAACACACCAAACTCAGAAATGATGCCCATGACACAATTCTTGCAAATGTTGTCATTGTTGTTAGGTTTCTTCGAGTTGGTTCCAACTCCTAGCAACCCTATGTATGACAGAACGAAAAACTGTCCTGTCCTGCGCCATCCTCACAATCGTTCCTATGCTTGAGCCCATTGTTGCAGCCACTGTGTCAATCCATCTTGTTGAGGGTCTTCCTCTTTTTCACTGACACTCTACTTTACCAAGTATGATGTCCTTCTCCAGGGACTGGTCCCCCCTGATAACATATGAGGTGATTGAAAACATCATGGCTTGGGTCAGCGGCGCCTTAGTCTTCAAGATGACACCTTTGCTGTTCAACACTTCTAAGAGGTCTTTTGCAGCAAATTTGCCCAACGCAATGAGTCTTTTGATTTCTTGACTGCTGCTTCCATGGCTGTTGATTGTGGATCCAAGTAAAATGAAATCCTTGACGACTTCAATCATTTCTCTATTTATCATGATATTGCTTACTGGTCCAGTTGTGAGGATTTCTGTTTTCTTTATGTTGAGGTGTAATCCATACTAAAGGCTGTGGTCTCTGATCTTCATCAGTAAGTGCTTCAAGTCCTCTTCACGTTCAACAAGCAAGGCTATGTCATCTGCATAATGCAGGTTGTTAATAAGTCGTCCTCCAATTCTGATACCCCATTCTTCTTCATATAGTCCAGCTTCTCAAATTATTTGCTCAGCATATAGATTGGATAAGTGTGGTGAAAGGACACAACCCTGATGCACACTTTTCATGACTTTAAACCATGAAGTATCTCCTTGTTCTGTTCAAACAACTACCTCTTCATGTATGTATGGGTTCTCACGAGCACAGTTAAGTGTTCTGGAATTCCCATTCTTCGCAATGTTATCCATAATTTGTTATGATCCACACTGTAGAATGTCTTTGCATAGTCAAGAAAACACAGGTAATTAATTATCTTTCCGGTATTCTCTGCTTTCAGCCAGGATCAATCTGACATCAGCCATCATATATCTGGTTCCATGTCCTCTTCTGAATTCAGCTTGAATTTCTGGTAGTTCCCTGTCAACGTACTATTGCAGCCGCTTTTGAATGATCTTCAGCAAAATTCTACTTGCGTGTGATATTAATGATGTTGTTCGATAATTTCCACATTTGGTTGGATCACCTTTCTAGGGAATAGAAAAAATATGGGTCTTTTCCAGTCAGTTGGCCAGGTAGCTGTCTTCCAAATTTCTTGGCATAGATGAATGAGCACTTCCAGCCCTGCATCGGTTTGTTGAAACAGCTCAATTGGTATTCCACCAATTCTTGGAGCCTTGTTTTTTGCCAGTGCCTTCAGTGCAGCTTGGACCTCTTCCTTCAGTACCTGATCATATGCTACCCTCCTGAAATAGTTGAACGTTGACCAGATATGTATATATATATATATATATAAATTTGGTATAGTGTATTTCCTCTATCTTCTTTTGATGCTTTGTTTGTCGTTTAGTATTTTCCCCATAGGATCCTTCAGTATTGCAATTTGAGGCTTGATTTTTTTCTTCAGTTCTTTCAGCTTGAGAAATGCTGAGTGTGTTCTTCTGTTTTGGTTTTCTGACTTCAGGTCTTTGCACATATCATTATAATATTTTACTTTGTCTTCTCAAGCCCGCTTTGAAATCTGTTTGGCTCTTTTACTTCATCATTTCTTCCACTTGCTTTAGCTACTCCATGTTCAAGAGCAAGTTTCAGAGTCTCTCCTGACATCCATTTTGGCCTTTTGTTTCTTTTCTGTCTTGTTAATGACCTCTTTCTTTCCTCGCGTATGATGTCCTTGATGTCATTCCACAACTCTTCTGTCTTCTATCATTAGTGTTCAATGCATCAAATCTATTTTTGAGATGGTCTCTGAATTTAGGTGGGATATACTCAAGGTCGTACTTCGGCTCCCGTGGAGTTGTTCTAATATTCTTCAGCTTCATCTTGACCTTGCGTATGAGCAATTGATGGTCTGTTCCACAGTCAGCCCCTGGCCTTGTTCTGATTAATGATATTGAGCTTTTCCATCATCTCTTTCCACAGATGTAGTTGATTTGATTCCTGTGTATTCTATCTGGCAAGTTCCACGTGTATATTTTCCCTTTATGTTAGTGAAAAAAGGTATTTGCAGTGAAGAAGTCGATGTTCTTGCAAATCCTATCATGTGATCTCTGGCATTGTTTCTATTAGCAAGTCCGTATTTTCCAACTACTGATCCTTCTTCTTTGTTTCCAAATTCTGCATTCCAATCACCCATAATTATCAATGTATCTATTACATGTTGGATCAATTTCAGACTGCAGAAGCTGGTAAAAGTCTTCAATTTCTTCATCTTTGGCCTTAGTGGTTGGTGGGTAAATGTGAATAATAGTTGTATTAACTGATCTTCCTTGTAGGCGTATGAATATCCCCTATCACTGACAGCCTTGTACTTCAGAATAGATCTTGAAATGTTCTTTTTGACGATGAATGCAACGCCATTCCTTTTCAAGTTGTCATTTCTGGCATAGTAGACCATATGATTGTCCAATTGAAAATGTCCACTACCAGGCCATTTCAGCTCACCAATGTCTAGGATATCTATGTGTATGTGTTCCATTTCATTTTTGACGATTTCCAATTTTCCTATATTCATACTTTGTACATTGCATGTTCTGATTATTAATGGATGTTCACAGCTGTTTCTTCTCATTTTGAGTCATGCCACATCAGCAAATGAAGGTCCTGAAAGCTTGTCTCCATCCACGTCATTAAGATCCACTCTCCTTTGAGGAGGCAGCTCTTCACCAGTCATCTTTCGAGTGCCTTCCAACCTGAGGGGCTCATCTTCCAGCACTGTATCAGACAATGTTCCACTGCTATAAGGTTTTCACCGGCTAATTCTTTTCAGAAGTAGACTGCCAGGTCCTTCTTCCTAGTCTGTCTTAGACTGGAAGCTCAGCTGAAACCTGTCCACCATGAGTGATCCTGTTGGAGTTTGGATACCAGTGGCATAGCTTCCAGCATCACAGCAACACAAAAGCCCCCACAGTAAAACAAACTGACAAACCTGTGGGGGGATTGACTGACAGATGATAGATAAATAGATAGGTCATAGGTAGATAGATAGCTGATAGATATATAGATGATAGTTAGATCATAGGTAAATAGATGATAGATATATAGATGATAGGTAGATCACAGACAGACGGACCGACAGATAGATGGCTGCCATAGAGTCAACTCTGGGCAAACATTGCCCAGTCCTGCATTATTCTCACAACTGCAAGCCTGTTCAGATCCATCGTTCCAGCTATTGTGCCAATCCATCTCACCAAAGGTCTGTTCTCATTGGGCCTCTACCAAACATGATGTCCTCCTTCAGCAATTGATCCCCCCTGTAAATGTGTCCAAAGCAAGCAAGTCAGACAATGTTCTACTGCGATCCATAACGTTTTCAACAGCTAATTTTTGGAAGTAGATCTCCAGGCCTTTCTTCTTAGTCTGCCTCAGTCTGGAGGCTCCACTAAAACCTATCCACTGTGGGTGACCCTGCTGGTATTTGAAATTCCAGTGAGGTAGCTTCCAGCATCCCAGCAACAGGCAGGCCTCCACCGTACGCAAACAGACAGGTAGGTTTTCAGCTACGGTCTCTCCTTTATCCTGGCCTGCAGGAATCTGCTAAGTTGCTTTCCCCCTTGCAATTGACCCCTGCTCCTGCCAACCCAGGAACTATTCCTTCCTAGCTGAGCAGAGAAAACCGGCGTCTAATTAAGATTTTTGCCATTCTTGGAAGATTATTTCCCTCTGCAAGTTAATAATCTCCATCGATCACCATTCTCAGGGCAAATAATTCACCCTGGGAGACAGCGGCAGTGTGAATTGTACCTGATTTACCTGAAATGGCTTTGAACTTTAAAAATATACCCCCCTTTAACTATGGAGCTGAAATAGCTCAGAATTCTTATAATGATTGTAATTATGACGCAGTGTAGTGAGCACAATGAGGTATTAGACACTTTGCAGCCATTCTCTCCACTCTGCAGGTTACGAATTGTTATCTCTGTGAGAGAGAGAGACAGAGGGAGTTCATTAGGGATCTGCATCTCAGAGAGGTTAAATCACTTATCTTAGGTCACACAGCTGGCCAGGTCTGACCTAAGACTTGAACCAGGTGTGTCTGCCCACACTTCCCCCATTCCCCGACGATGCTCTGATTCCAGGACACGGAGCTGTGAAGGACCTTAATCTTGTTGCCCCCCGGCTTTGCAGGTGCAACGGTGGGGCTAAAGGAGAGACCAGGACAGCTGGAGTTCCAAGAAGGAAGGAGCACTGGCTCGTTTTCCTCCTGGGTGGGGCACCAGACACAGAGCAGGTACTGAGGATGAGGGAAGGATGAGGGCTCGGTGGGTTGAGGTAAGGAGGAAAGGGGGCAGGCTGGTTGGGGACACACTATACCCCAGCAGGCCAGAGATCCACCTGCAGGGCGGCAAGGCGAAGGAATGTGCCAGAGTGGGGACAAATTGTTGTCAGAGTCAGACTGGTAGGAAGTGCGGGCTGGCCAGGGGCCTCCAGGTGTCCCTCCATCACACGTCCCTCGGGTCACCTGCTGGTCTCGTATCTTCATGGTACAGGTGTCTGCGGCTCCTCCAGCAGGTGGGCCCACGTTATAGAGTCAGCTCCTACCTTGCTCCTCAGAACTCTGTGTCCTGCAACCTAACCATCCTTCCTCTAAACAACTCCCTGCTTGGTTTTTGTATTTTTGTCTTAATAAACTTTTTTTGGTGTGTGTGAGTGTGTGTGTGTGTGTCTCTAATGTGGTGGCTCTGATCTAGAAGGAAGGTCACCATACCTGCATCTCTACCAGCTCTCACCTGCACCCTCAGGATTCTCCAAGTCGTGGCTCCTGCTCAGACCTTCTCTCCTGCCTCCCTGGTATGCCATGACCATTGCAGACAGAGGAGCCCTGACTGACCCCCTTGTTGTTGTTAGTTGTGGCTCCTGCTCAGGCCTTCTCTCCTGCCTCCCTGGTATGCCATGACCATTGCAGACAGAGGAGCCCTGACCGACCCCCTTGTTGTTGTTAGTTGTGGCTCCTGCTCAGGCCTTCTCTCCTGCCTCCCTGGTATGCCATGACCATTGCAGACAGAGGAGCCCTGACTGACCCCCTTGTTGTTGTTAGTTGCTGACTAGTTGGCTGCAACTCACAATGACTTTATGTACGACAGAACGAAACGTTGCCTCCACCTGCACCGTCTTCATGATTGTCGGTATGTTTGAGTCCCTTGTTGTGTCGCTCTGTCTCACTGAGGGTTTCCCTCATTTTCACTTACCCTCAATTTTATCAAACATGATGTCCATTTCTAGTGAGTGGTCTTTCTTGATGGTGTCCAAGGTATACGAACCTGTCGACACGCTTCCCCTTCTCATTCTGACTATCTTTGTCAAGGACACCCGATGCTCTCCATCACCCAAATGACAAACCTGGAGTCCTTCTTAACTCCCCTCGCTCAACTCCACATCCAACCAGACAGAGCTTGGTCTACATCTCTCTCCTCTCTGTCACCTCCTCTCCATTCCCACTGTCCCTGCACTGTGGCCTCTTAGCTGACCTCCCCAGCCTGAGTCTCTGCTCTTGGAGCCAGAGTGCGCTCTCTAAAATGCAAATCTCAGAGCTAAGGGCAAAGGCACAAAGTGCCACACCATCTTCCTCTGAACAGCAAGCCCTCTAGGCCATCACAGCGTTCAATGTCCTCCCACTCTGACCCAGAGCCGCAGGTCTAGGACTCTGTCCTGCAGAAAGGTCCCAGGTGGCACACATGGCTTGTGCTTGTCCACTAACCTAAAGGTTGGTGGTTTGAACCCATCCGGTGGGGCTTCGGGAGAAAATCCTGGTGATCTGCTTCCGTAAAGATTGTTGTTAGCTGCCATTGAGTTGGCTCCAAATCATAAGCAACCTTATATTTAAAAGAACAGAATGTTGCCGGTCCTGCACCGTCCTCACGATCGTTGGTGTATTTGAGCCCACTTTTGCAGACACTGTGTGAATCCATCTTGTTGAGGGTCTTCCTCTTTTTTGTTGACCCTTTACTTTACAAAGTATCATGGATTTAATTGTGTTCCCCCAAAATATGTGTCAACTTGGTTAGGCCATGGTTCCCAGTATTGTGTGGTTGTCCTCTATTTTGTGATTGTAATTTTATGCTAAAGAGGATTAGGGTGGAATTGTAACACCCTTACTAGGGTCACATCCCTGATTCAATGTAAAGGCAGTTTCCCTGGGGTGTGGCCTGTACCACCTTTTATTTTACAAGAGATAAAAAGGAAAGGGAAGTGAACAGAGAGGGGAGACCTCATACCACCAAGAAAACATACTGGGAGCAGAGCCGATCCTTTGGACCCAGGGTTCCGGAGCTGAGAAGCTCCTAGTCCAGGGGAAGCTTGATGACAAAGATCTTCCTCCAGAGCCGACAGAGAGAGAAAGCCTTCCCCTGGAACCGACACCCCGAATTTGGACTTCTAGCCTACTAGACTGTGAGAAAATAAATTCCTCTTTGTTAAAGCCATCCACTTGTGGTATTTCTGTTATAGAAGCAGTAGATGGCTAAGACACAAAGCATGATGTCCTTCTCCAGGGGCTGGTCCCTCCTGACAATATGCCCAAAGCAAGTGAAATGAAGTCTTACCATCCTGGCTTCTAAAGAGCATTCTGGCTGTACTTCTTCCAGGACAGATTTGTTTGTTCTTCTGGCCGTCCATGGTAAATTCAATCCACCATCTGACTGACAGTTTGTTGTACTGTGGTGGCTTGTGTGTTGCTGTGAGGCTGGAAGCTATACCACTGTCATCTCAAATACCAATAGGGTCACCCATGGTGGACAGGTTTCAGTGGAACTTCCAGGCTAAAACAGACTAGGAAAGGGTCTGTTGGTCTGCTTCCAAAAATTAGCCAATGAAAACCTTATGGCTAAACCATAAAGATTACAGCCAAAAAACTCTATGGAGCAATTCTACTCTGTTATACATGGGGTCACCATGAGCTGGAATTGACAGCAATGGGTTTGGTTTTTTTCTTTTGGTTCTACAGAAGAATGAGTGCAAATGAACACAGAGGATGTTGACAGCAAAGTTATGGGCAAAAGGGAGAAACATGCCAAATATCCACCACGTGGGAGCTGGGTACATCCCATTCCTGAATTGGATCCTGGGACAGAAAAAGGACATCGTTGGGAAAACCAGCAAGATTGAAAGAAAGGCTGCAGTTCAGTTAACAATACGCACAAATGTTAATTTCTCAGTTTTGACAAATGTCTGTGGTGATGTTAACATTGTCGAGGAAGCTGTGTGAAGGGGATATGGGAACTCTCTTTGTGACTTTCCTATAAATCTAAAATTATCCCAAAATAAAAAATCTGTTTTAAAATAAAATAAGAAATGGTACAACCCTTGAACCTACTGCCTGAGATAATCTTTAAACCTTAAACCAAAAATACCCCTGAAGTCTTCTTAAAACCAAACAATTGTTTAGCTTAACTAATAAAGAATGTCTGCCTTGAGTGTTGTGCTCTTTTCAGATCTATCCACATGGGGTCAAATTGACAACAGCAACTCAAAAGGTTAGATGAGAAACTTAGGGGGCAGTGAGTTTATGTTAATGGGGAAGAAACAACTCAGAATAGGAGGGTGAGAATGATCATGCAACTCAAAGAATACAATCAATGTCACTGAACTGTACATGTAAAACCTGTTGAATTGGTGTATGTTTTGCTGTGTATATTCTCCACAACAACAAAATAAAATAAAGTATGTTGTGGTTAGGTGCTGTTGAGTTGCTTCTGACTCAAGGAGACCCCATGTACAGCAGAACAAAACACTATTCCATCCTGCACCATCCTCACAATCGTTGTGATGCTTGAGTCCATTTTTGCACCCACTGTGTCAGTCCATCCCACTGAGGGTCTTCCTCTTTTTTTGCTGACCTTCTACTAAGCATGATGCCCTTCTCCAGGGACTGGTCCCTCCTGATAACGTGTCCAAAGCATGTGAGACAAAATCTCACCATCCTTGCTTCTGAGGAATATTCTGGCTATACTTCTTCCAAAACAGATTTGTTTGTTCTTTTGGCAGTTCATGGTATAGTCAGCATTCTTCGCCAACACCATAATGCAAAGACATCAATTCGTCTGTCTTCCTTAGGCATCAATTCTTCTTTGGTCTTCCTTGTTCATTGTTTAGCTTCTGCATGCATATGAGGCAATAGAAAACAGGTGCACCTTAGTCTTCAAGGTGACATCTGTGCTTTTTAATACTTTAAAATAAAAACTAAAACCAAACCCGCTGCCATTGAGTCGACTCCGACTGGTAGCAACCCTATGGGACAGGGTAGAACTGCCCCAAATTCCAAGGAGCGCCTTGTGGATTTGAGCTGCTGAACTTTTTGTTAGCAGCTGAAGCACTTAACCACTACATCGCCAGGGTTTCCACTTTAAAATAAAGTGTGTGTATGTATATATAAAATATGGAGCCCTGGTGGCACAGTGGTTAAGAGCTTGGCTGCTAATCAAAAGGTCAGCAGTTCAAATCCACCAGCCACTCCTTGGAAACCCTATGGGGCAGTTCTGCCCTGCACTGTAGGGTCACTGTGAGTTGAAATTGACTCATCAGCAATGGGTGTGGTTTTTTTGGTTTTATATATATATTTATAAAGCAATAGTACAATCCTGCTGATGGAATGCTGCGGAGGATTTAAAAAGAAGGTGTCTACTTACAGATAGGAAAGAGTCCCTGATATGCTTACGGACAAAACCAAATTGCACACTAGTAACATGACCCCATCTATCCGTTTAAGAAGCACGCTGTGAGGGGGCGTGCAGTGCACACGTACGTGCGCATTCTTCTTCTTTGTCGCTGTTGTGGTTCGCGTGCGTGCACACGTACCTGCGCGTTCTTCTTCTTTGTCGCTGTTGTGGTTCGCGTGCGTGCACACGTACCTGCGCGTTCTTCTTCTTTGTCGCTGTTGTGGTTCGCGTGCGTGCACACGTACCTGCGCGTTCTTCTTCTTTGTCGCTGTTGTGGTTCGCGTGCGTGCACACGTACCTGCGCGTTCTTCTTCTTTGTCGCTGTTGTGGTTCGCGTGCGTGCACACGTACCTGCGCGTTCTTCTTCTTTGTCGCTGTTGTGGTTCGCGTGCGTGCACACGTACCTGCGCGTTCTTCTTCTTTGTCGCTGTTGTGGTTCGCGTGCATGCACACGTACCTGCGCGTTCTTCTTCTTTGTCGCTGTTGTGGTTCGCGTGCGTGCACACGTACCTGCGCGTTCTTCTTTGTCGCTGTTGTGGTTCGTGTGCGTGCACACGTACCTGCGCGTTCTTCTTTGTCGCTGTTGTGGTTCCCAGTTCTGAACAGACCCGCAGACCAGTTGCTGTGGAGCTGGCTCTGATTCATGGCGACCCCACAGGTGTCGGAGTAAAACTGTCCTCCGTGGCGCTCTCAATGGCTGATTTTCAGAAGTGGATCACCAGGCCTTTCTTCCGAGGTGCCTCTGGGTAGACTTGAACCACCAACCTTTGGGTTGCCAGCTGAGCATGCTAACTGTTTGCACCACCCAGGGACCCTGAAAGGAAAACCGGCAGTGACTTCTGGAGAACGAGATCTGGGAAAGCGACTCTCACGTTACACTCTTTGCCATCACTTTAATTGGCTGTAATTTAAAAACATGTATTTACTAAAATAAACTTGATTATATCGATTCTAAAGCACTTTAATAGATGATTTGCTCACTGCTGAAGTCGAGCAGGTAAGCAAGACTCGGCGGGGGTTACAGCCTGGGGTGGGGTAAATAACAAGTCATTCCTATTGAGTCTCGGAGTCTATGTGCAAGTGGCTAAAGTGCTCGGCTGCTAACTGAAAGGCTGGAGGTTCAAATCCACCCAGAGCTGCCTTGGAAAAAAGCCGGGCAATCTGTATCTGAAAAATCAGCCATTGGAGTCAGAATCAACTTGATGGCAACTGGTTTGGTTTTTGGTTTCCTGGGAAGTGCTGCAACAGAGACAGCTCAGGCTGCTGTGGAAGCCCCCGGAAGGACACTGAGCCAGCTGAGGGATGTCAGGGCCTGACTTGGGGTGAGGGGGCCATCTATGCCGGAAATGGAAAAACAGAAGTAGCAGCAGTTCTCCAGGTGGGGGAGAGTGGGGAGGCTGGGGAAAGGCCCAGAGGTGAGTTTGGGGAGTTGGAGGGATTGCTGGGGTTCCGTATGGCTGGAGTGATCAGTGAGGCCCAGGAGGGGAGTGCCAGCCCATGGAAGCACTGGATCCTGGGGTTGCTGAGCTTGCGTTGAGAGGGGTATGTTCAAATTTGCAGCCCTGCCATGAACAGGTTGAAAACAGGCAGGGCTGGGGCCGGTTATCCAGGGGAGGGGAGGAATCCAGTTGGCGATGGACACTTGGAACTGTCATTTCGCCATGGGGCCTGGGGCTGGATGGTCCATAGTGGTAAGACCAAGCTCAGGGTCAGCCCCAGGCTGTCATGGGGCCCGGGTGGGCTGGCGGTTCACCCAGGTCCAGAGTGCAGGCAGGGGGGTGGTGGATTCTCTTTCAGGCACATTGCATTTACTTTGTCCCAGGTAGTTCCTGCAGGCTGATACCCAGGCATCTCAGGAGAGAGATTGTGGCTGAAAATAGAGATTTGGAAGTCTAAATACCCACTCGATGGTCATTTTTCTTCCCTAAATTCCGGCAAACCCTAACAACCAAACATGGCAGCACCGAAGGCAAGGGAAATATTTAGAATGGCATCTGAAGGAACTCCCAGGCACAGTTTGGTTTCTTTCTCCCGAGCCCTGATCTGGTCTTCATCCAACATGGCTGGTTGGTTGGTTTAATCCTAGACTTAAGGCAAACTCTATTTTAAATTCCTTACCTTTTCCTAGCGCTTCCTAAGGC
The DNA here is from genome assembly GCF_024166365.1 of Elephas maximus indicus. Lineage (NCBI taxonomy): Eukaryota > Metazoa > Chordata > Mammalia > Proboscidea > Elephantidae > Elephas > Elephas maximus. The sequence goes on along the minus strand of NC_064822.1, from coordinate 189,649,285 downwards.
CTCCTCCCCTTTGACCTTGTAGGTCAGATGCAGGTCTGATGTTTGGGCTGCTCCCCCAGAGGGTGGAGGTTCTCCCTGTCTTGGCCTCTAAATCAGAACCAATCCAAACCAGCTGCTGCTGAGTCAGCTCCGACTCGTGGCAACCCCGTGTGTGTCAGAGTGGAACTGCTCCGTGGGGTTGTCAGAAACAGATCGCCATGCCTGTCTTCCAAGGAGCCTCTGGGTGGATTCAAACTGCTAACCTTGTAGTTAGTAGTTGTCGTAGTTATCTAGCGCTGCCATGACAGAAATATCACAAGTGGATGGCTTTAACAAGCAGAAGTCTATTCTCTCATGCTCTAGGAGGTTAGAAGTCCAAATTCACGGTGCCAGCTCCAGGTGAAGGCTTTTTTCTCTGTCAGCTGTGGGGGGAGGTCCTTGTCATCAATCCTCCCCATCTTAGGAGCTGCTCAGCGCAGAGACCTTGGGTCCAAAGGACGCGTTCCTCTCTTGGTTCTGCGTTCTTAGTGGTAGGAGGTCCCCCCGTCTCTCTGCTTGCTTCTCTCGTTTATATCTCAAAAGAGATTGACTTAAAACCCAACCTGATCTTGTAGATTGAGTCCTACCTCATAACATCAAGTTGCTGTTGTTAGGTGCTGTGGAGTTGGGTCTGACTCATAGTGATCCTGTGTACGAAAGAACGAAACACTGCCCGGTCCTGTGTCATCTTCACAGTCTTTGTTATGCTGGAGCCCATTGTTACAGCCACTGTGTCAATCCATCGCATTGAGGGTCTTCCTCTTTTCCATTGACCCTGTACTTTACCAAGCATGATGTCCTTCTCCAGAGACAGATCCGTCCTGACAACATGTCCAAAGTATGTGAGATGTAGTCTTACCATACTTGCTTCTAAGGAACATTCTGGTTGTACTCCTTTCAAGACAAATTTGTGTGTTCTCTTGGCAGTCCAAGGTATATTCAATATTCTTCACCAACACCACAATTCAGAGCTGTCAATTCTTCAGCCTTCCTTATTCGTCATCCAGTTTTTGCACACATATGAGGCTATTGAAAATACCATGGCTTGGGTCAGGCGCACCTTAGTCTTCAAGGTGCCATCTTTGGTTTTCAACACTTTAAAGAGGTCTTTTGCAGAAGATTTGCCCAATGCAGTGTGTATTTGGATTTCTTGATTGCCACTTCCATGGCTGTTGATTGTGGATCCAAGTAAAATGAAATCCTTGACAACTTCAGTCTTTCCTCTGTTGATCCCGATGTTGCTTATTGGTCCAATTGTGAGGATTTTTGTTTTCTTTATGTTGAGGTGTAATCCTTACTGAAGGCTGTGGTCTTTGATCTTCATCAGTAAGTGCTTCAAATCGTCTTCACTTTCAGCAAGCATGGTTGTGTCATCTACATAATGCAGGTTGTTAATGCGTCTTCCTCCAATCCTGATGCCACATTGTTCATATAGTCCAGCTTCTCAGATTATTTGCTCAACATACAGATTGAAAAAGTATGGTGAAAGGAAACAACCCTGACACACACCTTTCCCGACTTTTTTTTTTTTAATAATTTTTATTGTGCTTTAAGTGAAAGTTACAAATCAAGTCAGTCTGTCACATATAAACTTATATACACCTTATTCCATACTCCCATTTACTCTCCCCCTAATGATATAGCCCGCTCCCTCCTTCCAGTTTCTCCTTTCATGACCGTTTTGCCAGTTTCTAACCCTGTCTACCCTCCTATCTCCCCTCCAGACAGGAGATGCCAGTACAGTCTCAAGTGTCCCCCTGATACAAGTAGCTCACTCCTCATCAGCATCTCTCTCCAACCCATTGTCCAGTCCCTTCCATGTCTGATGAGTTGTCTTCGGGAATGTTTCCTGTCCTGGGCCAACAGAAGGTTTGGGGACCATGACCGCCAGGATTCCTCTAGTCTCAGTCAGACCATTAAGTATGGTCTTTTTATGAGAATTTGGGGTCTGCATCCCACTGTTCTCCTGCTGCCTCAGGAATTCTCTGTTGTGCTCCCCGTCAGGGCAGTCATCGGTTGTGGCCAGGCACCATCTAGCTCTTCTGGTCTCAGGATGATGTAAGTCTCTAGTTCATGTGGCCCTTTCTGTCTCTTGGGCTCATAGTTATCGTGTGACCTTGGTGTTCTTCATTCTCCTTTGATCCAGGTGGGTTGAGACCAATTGATGCGTCTTAGATGGCCACTTGTTAGCATTTAAGACCCCAGATGCCACACTTCAAAGTGGGATGCAGAATGTTTTCTTAATAGAATTTATTTTGCCTATTGACTTAGAAGTCCCCTTAAGCCATTTTTTTTTTTTAAGCCATAGTCCCCAAACCCCAGCCCTTGCTCTGCTGACCTTCGAAGTATTCAGTTTATTCAGGAAACTTCTTTGCTTTCGGTCCAGTCCAGTTCAGCTGACCTTCCCTGTATTGAGTATTGTCCTTCCCTTCACCTAAAGTAGTTCTTATCTACTATCTAATCAGTAAATAACACTCTCCCACCCTCTTTCCCTCCCTCCTTCCCCCCTCTCGTAACCACAAAAGAATGTGTTCTCAGTTTATACTATTTCTCAAGATCTTATAGTAGTGGTCTTGTACAATATTTGACCTTTTGCATCTGACTAATTTCACTCAGCATAATGCCTTCCAGGTTCCTCCATGTTATGAAATGTTTTATAGATTCCTCACTGTTCTTTATCGATGCGAGAATATTCCATTGAGTGAATATACCATAATTTTTTTTTTAATGGCCAACACTTTATTAGCAGAATCAAAGAATTTGCTCACACAGTAAATATGCTTTTGTTGCTTTTATATTTATGTATATCCTGGTGGTGCAATGGTTAAAGCACTCGTTTGCTAACTGAAAGGTTGGCGGTTCTAACCCACCAGCTGCTCCGTGGGAGAAAGATGTGACAGTCTGCTCCTGCAATGATTTATAGCCTTGGAAACCTTATGGGGGCAGTTCTACTCTTTCAATGTCACTATGAGTCAGGTTTGACCTGAGGGCAACGAGTTTGGGTTTTTTTTGTTGTTGTTTTTCATTTGAATTTCCATTCCTACAGATGTGTCTAGAATATACCATAATTTATTTAACCATTCATCTGTGGATGGATGCCTTGGTTGCTTCCAGCTTTTTGCTGTTGTAAACAGTGCTGCAATAAACATGGGCGTGCATATATCTGTTCGTGTAAAGGCTCTTATTTCTCTAGGGTATAGTCCAAGGAGTGGGATTTCTGGGTTGTATGGTAGTTCTATTTCTAACTTTTTAAGAAAACGCCAGATAGATTTACAAAGTGGTTGTACCATTTTACATTCCCACCAGCAGTGTATAAGAGTTCCAATCTCTCCACAGCCTCTCCAACATTTATTATTTTGTGTTTTTTGGATTAATGCCAGCCTTGTTGGAGTGAGATGGAATCTCATCGTAGTTTTAATTTGCATTTCTCTAATGGCTAATGATCGAGAGCATTTTCTCATGTATCTGTTAGCTGCCTGAACATCTTCTTTAGTGAAGTGCGTGTTCATATCCTTTGCCCAATTTTTGATTGCGTTGTTTGTCTTTTTGTGCTTGAGTTTTAACAGAATCATATAGATTTTAGAGATCAGGCACTGGTCAGAGATGTCATAGCTGAATTTTTTCCCCAATCTGTAAGTTTTCCCAACTTTTAAATCACGAAGTATTCCCTTGTTCTGTTTGAACAACTGCCTCTTGATCTATGTACAGGTTCCTCATGAGCACAATTAAGTGTTCTGGAATTCCCATTCTTCACAATGTTATCCATAATTTTTTATAATCCACACAGTTGAATGCCTTTGCATAGTCAATAAAACACAGGTAAACATCTTTCTGGTGTTCTCGTGTGGGGGCATTAATGTCATAGAGCTAGGATTTACAACACATAGAAAAATCACATCGGATGACAAAATGGTGGACAATCACACAATACTGGGAATCGTGGTGTCGTGGATTGAATTATGTCCCTACCGAAAATTTTTGTATCAACTTGGTTAGGCCATGATCGTCAGTATTGTGTGGTTGTCCTCCATTTTGTAATTGTAATTTTATGTTAAAGAAGATTAAGGTGGAATTGTAACACCACCCTTACTGAGGTCACCTCCCTGATCCAAGGTAAAGGGGGTTTCCCTAGGGTGTAGCCTGGATCGCCTTTTATCTTTCAAGAGATAAAAGGAAAAGGAAGCAAGCAGAGAGTTGGGGACCTCATACCACCAAGAAAGCAGCACCAGGAGCAGAGCGTGTCCTTCGGTCCCAGGGCTCCTGTGCCTGAGAAGCTCCTCGACCAGGGGAAGATTAACGACAAGGACCTTCCTCCGGAGCTGACAGAGAGAGAAAGCCTTCCCCTGGAGCTGATGGCCTGATTTTGGACTTCTAACCTACTAGACTGTGAGAAAACAAATTTCTCTTTGTTCAAGCCATCCACTCGTGGTATTTCTGTTATGGCAGCACTAGATGACTAAGACACATGGCCTAGCCAAGTTCACACATATTTTGGGGGGACACAATTCAATCCACAACAGTAGTCAAGTGCATACCTGTTTGTGCCACCCTCGCACTGTTTCCTGACCTGTAACTCTCCACTTACTCTACTTGACTATTGATGCTAATTAGATGACATACTTCGGAAAGCAGGTGAGCTCCTGGCATCCCCTGGAGGGCACTTTTCATGTCACCTTTAGGCACTTATTCCAAGTCGTCCTCATGTCGTGACCTAATCCCCCAGTGTCAGTGGCACTGCAACTGACACAAAACAAGGGCTGTGCTTTCACTGTGTTCACCGTGTCCATTTCCTCTACAGCCTTGCTACCTGAAGCAGGTTGAATGGTGGCCCCATTAAGACATGTCTACGTCCTAACCCCCAGAACACGTGAACATGACCTTATTTGGAAAAGGGGTCTTTGCAGATGTGATGAAGTGAAGGATCTCGAGATGGGGTCATCCTGGATTATCTGGGGGGCCTTAAGTCCAATGACAGGTGTCATTGCAAGAGACACAGAGAGAGATGTAGGAGGAGGCCATGCAATGACCGAAGCAGAAATTGGAGCCATGCAGCCACAAGCCAAGAAACACCTGGAGCTACCAGAAACTGGAAGAGACAAGGAAAGATCTTCCTTCAAACATTCAGAGGGAATGTGGCCCTGCTAACACCTTGATTTTGGACTCCCAGCCTCTAGAATTGAGAGAGAATAGCTTTCTGTTGCTGAAAGCCTTATAGTTGGTAGCTCTTTGTTATGGCAGCAAGAGGAAACTCATACACTGCCAAAGTGTGGTCTGTTGACCAGCAGTGTCAGCATCATCAAGGAGCTGGCTAAAAGTGCAGAATCTCAGCCCCTCTTCCCAGATCTGCTGGAAAGAACTTGTATCTTTAGGAGATCCCCCAGGTGATTCCTATGCACGTCCAAGTTTGAGAAGCCGTTCAGTAGCCCAGACAGTGCTTTGAGTATATAAATAACTTCTCAAAAACCATTTGTTGAACTGAAGCACGACAATTAAATAGTAGCCAGAAGCTACTTTGAGAACACATTAGTTATTCGTAGCAATATTGCCTGCAATACAGTTAACCTTCAGCACGTGCTTACTGAATGAATGATTGAGTATGTGAATTCTTTTTCTTGCTGCTTGTCTGCAGCTAAGCAGACTTCAGACATTTTTCATTAGAATTAGAACTAGAGAGAAGAGGTTGGTGACAGTGGTAAGCATCTTCTTGGGAGCTATTTCTTCATCAGGACGGATTTCTGGATTGCTTCCGGGTTGGACTGGAGTTAAGGGTCTGCAGAAACCTGCATATCAATAAATAAAAGTTTATGCAAAGTAGTGGTGAGAACAGACCTACAGCAAGAGCACAAAGTGGTTTCTACCCGTCATTGAAAAAAGAATTTGAGAGAGTGGGTCATTTCCTTCCTTCTGTTTAACGTTGTGGGCTGGATCAGAGGAGCCTGGAAAGGGACCTTCAAAACAAACTGGTGCTCGGGACAGGTGCCATGGATTGCCAACACTTAGTTTGACGCTATGCCAGTTTGGTGTGCCCACTTCTACCAGCTGCGTGGGTTGCTCTGGGTGACACTAATGTGTCTTTGGGGATTTTTCTGACCCAGGACCCTTCTTCTTCCTGCCCAGTTTGCATCATAGTCATTGTAGTTGCTGTACTTTTTCTCTAAAACCGTGTTCTTCGATAGCAGTTTGTGTTGGCAATGGTATTGTGCTTGGGGGAGGCCAACGCTGAGATACTTTGCTTATCTCTTTCCCCACAGTACTTGGAATTATGTGCAATGCAAAAATATTGAAGATTCCCTACCTATGTGGTCTTGGGAAGCCACTTCACCTCTATGATCCCTGGAGTTGAGTTTCCTGGTATGTAAAGTAAGAGTGGGAGTTGGAGCCAGTAATTTCTAAAGCTCCAGCTCTAAAGTCTAAGTTATTGCCCAGATTTCCTGAGGGAATTCACTTCCTCTACTTCTCCAGTAGGTTCCTGGAAGCCAGATCGACAGCAGCATAATTCCTCAAGAAACTGAAAAAAAGTAATTTCCTGGCTTGAATCTTAGAGCTACTTTTATTCCCATTTACTTGCATCTGAGAGGCATGGCTATGACCTAAAATGGAATTCATCCATCCAATCATCCGTCCATCCATCCATCTACCCACTCATCCGTCATCATCCTTTATCCACTCATCCATTCATCCATCCATCATCATCCTTTATCCATCCATCCATCCATCCGTCTGTCCGTCCGTCCAGCCATCCATCCAGACCCACAGACCCACATAGCCAATGTCAATCACTTGTCTATCCTGGATGATCTTGGGAACTCAAATTCACTATGTCCCAGCTCAACCAACTCGCTTCCTCCACCACAAGCCCACTCTCCTCTGTCTTGCTATTTTGGTTAATGACTTGGAAGTCATCAGAGACATTTTCTCTCCCTGTTCCTTCACATCCAACGAGCCACCAATTCTGTCCTCTCCACCTCTATTTCTTTAGTCTCGCCCTTCCTCTTGATCTCCACTGTAACTGCCCTCATCACATCCTTGTCATTTTTGCTTTCATCCAGTCAATCATTCATTCAACAAATACTAGCGCCTGTCAGGTGATAGGCACTGTGCCAGGTACTAGAAATTCAGTGATAGATGATGATTGCAGTCCCCTGGGTTATTATAGTAGCTTCCCAATCCTTCTCCCTGCCTCCAGGCTCACATCCTCCAAACCATGAAAGGAGAGTGCTCTTTCCAAAATTATAATGAGTTACTCATTCTCCTTTTAAAATTCATCGTTGACTCATCATGGGACCTTGAAAAAGCTCTTTCTCTTTTATGGCTCATCTAATACTAGGAATAAAAATTTTTCTTGGCCAGTATCAGTGGACATTTGTAGCATCATTCCCTTCCAATCACATTATTCCCATTGGCCATCTAGAAATGTGCCCTAGAGCTGTCTTGCCAGGGATTCCTGATTGAAAGGGCCTTCTTTGAACATTTCTCCAACATCTGTTAGAGATGAAGGGTTTGTTATTTAGTTTATAAAACATCTCTTTTGGTGCTACATGAAGGTTCCTGAGTAGTTCAAAGAGTCTGCACTCAACTACTAACCTAAAGGTCACACTGGTTTGAACCACTGTGGAAGGAAGGCCTAGCAGTCTGCTTCCATTAAGATTACAGCTAAGGCATAACACAGTTTATAAAGAAAATGTTCTACATTCTACTTTGGTAAGTAATGCCTGGGACCTTAAAAGCCTATGAGTGGCCATCTAAGATACTCTAGTGGTCTCACCCCTTCTGGAACAAGAGAGAATGAAGAAAACTAAAGACACAAGGGAAAGATTAGTCCAAAGGACTAATGGACCACAATTACCACAGCCTACACCAGACTGAGTCCAGTACAACTAGGTGGTACCTGGCTACCACCACTGACCGTTCTGACAGTGATCACAATAGAGGGTCCTGGGCAGAGCTGGAGAAAAACATAGAACAAAATTCTGACTCACAAAAAAAGACCAAACTTACTGGACTGACAAGAAACTGGAAAAACCCTGAGAATATTGCCCCTGGACACCATTTTAGCTCAGTAATGAAGTCACTCCTGAGGTTTACCCCTGAGCCAAAGATTAGACAGGCCTGTAAAGCAAAACAAGACTAAAGGGGCACACCAGCCCAGGGGCAAGGACGAGAAGGCGGGAGGGGACAGGAAAGCTGGTAATAGGGAACCCAAGGTCGAGAAGGGAGAGTGTTGACATGTCGTGGGGTTGTTAACCAATGTCATAAAACAATATGTGTACTAACTGCTTAACGAGAAGCTAGTTTGCTCTGTAAACCTTCATCTAAAATACAGTAAAAAAGATTATGGCCAAGAAAACCCCATGAAGCAATTCTACTCTGTAATACATGGTGTCACCATGAGTTGGACTCAGTGGCAACAGGTTTGATTTTTTTTTTTTGTTTTGGTGCTATAGGGACATCCCCCAAAAAGCTGTTCCCCTTTTTCTGGAAAGTGGTCTCTGTCCATTCACTACACCTAATACATTTAGTGAAGCCAGCTCTGTGCTGGGACTGAGCCAGGCCTCAGGGCAATGGGGGATGACAGAGGTTCCCTGCCCAGTGTAGTCGGGGAGGCAGGTGCACACATGTGTAATGACAAGACACAGAAACAAGTGTGATGGCTAGCGGGTGCACAGGGAATAATGGGAGCCTTCAAGTTCTTCCCATCCGTCCTAGTTGTGATGGTTAATGTTATGTGTTCACTTGGCTAGACTATGATTCTCACTGGTTTGGCAGACACTATGTAATCACCTTCCATTTTAAGATCTGCTGCGAGCTGCCAATTAGTCAAAAGGGGAATTTCATTGGTCCAGGGGCCTGCCTCAGTATATAAATGAATGTTTGACAAAGCTTGTTCTCTCTTGATCCTGCACGCTTCTCCTCACCTGACCTCCAGTTCTTGAGACATAAGTCAGCAGAAGCCTTCAGCCGCTGCAACCATGTGAGCCTTCAGCTTGCCACCTGACCCATGCATTTGGGACCTACCAGCGCCCACAATTGTTTGAGCCATTTCCTTAAAGTAAATCTCTCTCCATACATTTATATATACGCGTCACTGGTTTTGCTCCTCTAGAGAACCCAGACTAAGACACTAGTCCTCCCTACTCTCTGATTCTGCCTCTTCCTCCAGGAAGCCCTTTGTGACCACACCAGGTCACACAGGCGTCTACCCGTAATCAGTGCCCCACAGTGTACACACACTGATTACTAAGTATTCTGGGCCCACTGGGTGGAATCTCCTCTCTTCAACTACGTTTGGAAGATCCCCACTGAAGCCTGACTTGCCAGCTAACTTCTCTGGGTCACAGTGGGGCAAATACAGGTAGTTCTGTAAGGAAAAAAATGCCTAGCTAACACAATGGAGTTGTTTTTTAGTAGATGAAGAGTGAAGGGGGGATAACTAAAATATATATTGATTAATTTTTTTGGTCAAAAAATTTTTAAGGAAAAAAGTTTTTTTTTTAAACAAATAAAGGAAGGTAAGATCCGGAAACAGAGAAGAGGATAATCAAGCCATTTTCTGGATCAAGAAGTATAAATATAGAGGGACTCTCCCTCAGTTATTAACATTTTCATAAATTACCTGGAAAAGGAGACAGCCAGTGAAATACCTGAGTCTTTAACAGTCACTAACCCCCCTGAGTAATGACAAGCGGCTGAAAGAACGAAACTCCAGGCGGGTCTCCTGAGGCCGGGTGGGCGGGAAGAACATGGCAGACGAGCTTCGTGTCGGCAAGCATTAGCTTAGTGACAGTTCAGTCGTGTTGCTGATACAACGGCTCTGAGATATCAATTATGACTCAGTAAAGACAGGAACAGTGGCATACAGGATTATGGAATTCTAGAACTGGAAGAACCATACTGAAGGTTGGATCCGATCAATATTTAACATATGGGGAGACCAAGTCCTAGAGAGGTTAAGCGACTGGCCTGAGGTTATTGTATAGTAAAGAGTTTAGTCTTGACCAAAGAGAGCTCTGGGAGATAACCTCTAAGCCCTTAGAATTTCCTGAGTAATAGGAGTGTTTTTGTTATCAATGGTGGGCTCCTTGAATCACACCCAATGGTTTATGCTAATGAGGTGATTTATGGTGGGCCCTTGGGATCATGTGGTATCAGTCCGACTTCTGGCGGGAGGTGATACTGAGCTCAACCATGTGTGCAATCAATCAATTAATCAGTCATGTCTATGTAATGAAGCCTAAAAACGCTGAACATTGAAACTCAGGTGAGCTTAAAGAGTTGGCAATACTCCAGGCATATTGTCACATGTCAATTTCGGGAGGGAAGTGTTACGCATCCTGAAAAAACAAGCAAACAAACCAACCCAAAAAACAAACAAAAAACCAAAAAAAAAAAAGGGAAGAACACACTCAGCATTTCTCAAGCTGAAAGAAATGAAGAAAAAATTTAAGCCTCGAGTTGCAATTTTAAAGGATTCTATGGGGAAGATATTAAATGATGCAGGAAGTATCAAAAGAATTATACCGAAAAGAATTGGTCTACGTTGAACCATTTCAAAAGGTAGCATATGATCAGGAACCGATGGTACTGAAGGAAGAAGTCCAAGCTGCGCTGAAGGCACTGGCAAAAAACAAGGCTCCGGGAATTGACGGAATATCAGTTGCAATGTTTCGACAAATAGATGCAGCGCTGGAAGTGCTCACTCGTTTATGCCAAGAAATTTGGAAGACGGCTACCTGGCCAACCGACTGGAAGAGATCCATATTTATGCGTATTCCCAAGAAGGTGATACAATCTAATGTGGAAATTATCTAGCCAATATCATTAATATCACACGCAAGCAAAATTTTGCTGAAGATCATTCAAAATCGGCTGCAGCAGTATATTGACAGGGAACTGCCAGAAATTCAGGCCAGATTCAGAAGAGGGAATGGAACCAGGGATATCATTGCTGATGTCAGATGGATCCTGGCTGAAAGCAGAGCATACCAGAAGGATGTTTACCTGTGTTTTATTGACTATGCAAAGGCATTCGACTGTGTGGATCATAACAAATTATAGATAACATTATGAAGAATGGGAATTCCAGAACACTTAATTATGCTCTTCAGGAACCTGTACATAGATCAAGAGACAATTGTTTGGACAGAACAAGGGGATACTGATTGGTTTAAAGTCAGGAAAGGCGTGTGTCAGGGCCATATCCTTTAACCATACCTATTCAATCTGTATGCTGAGCAAATAATCCAAGAAGCTGGACTATATGAAGAAGAACGGGGCATCAGCATTGGAGGAAGACTCACTAACAATCTGTGATATGCAGATGACACAACTTTGCTTGCTGAAAGTGAAGAGGACTTGAAGCACTTACTGACCACATAAAGAAAATAAAAATCCTCACAACTGAACCAATAAGCACCATCATGATCAACGGAGAAAAGATTGAAGTTGTCAAGGATTTCCTTTTACTTGGATCCACAATCAACAACCATGGAAGTAGCAGTCAAGAAATCAAAAAACGCATTGTATTGGGTGAATCTGCTACAAAGGACATTTTTAAGTGTTGAAAAGCAAAGATGTCACATTGAAGACTAAGGTGTGTCTGACCTGAGCCATGGTATTGTCAATCACATCACATGCATGGGAAAGCTGGACAATGAGTAAGGAAGACCGAAGAAGAATTGATGCTTTTGAATTGTGGTGTTAGTGAAGAATATTGAATATACCATGGACTGCCAAAAGAACGAACAAATCTGTTTTGGAAGAAGTACAACTAGAATGCTCCTTAGAAGCAAGGGTGGCGAGACTGCATCTTACATACTTTGGACATGTTGTCAGGAGGGCTCAGTCCCTGGAGAAGGACATCATGCTTGGTAAAGTAGAGGGTCAATGAAAAAGAGGAAGACCCTCAAAAAGATGGACTGACACAGTGGCTGCAACAATGGGCTCAAACGTAACAATGATTGTGAGCATGGAGCAGGACTGGGCAGTGTTTCGTTCTGTAGTAGTAGGGTCGTTAGGAGTCGGAACCAACTTGACGGCTCCTAACAACAACAATAACACGCATCCTGAAGACAATGGAAGCTTTGCGTTTGGAACCCTCCCAGACTCTACCCTAAGCATCTCTCCTTTGGTTAATAATTTGTATCCTTTCTGTGTAATAAGTAATATTCATGAGTATAATAGCTTTCAGGGTCCCTGAGTGGCACAAACGGTTAACACACTCAGCTGCTAACCAAATGTTCGGAGGTTTGCGTCTACCCAGAGGTGCCTTAGAAGAAAGGTGTGGTGATCTACTAAAAATCAACCACTGAAAACCCTGTAGAGCCCAGCTCTACTCTGACACACATGGGGTTGCCATAAGTCGGAGATGGCTTGACAGCAACTGTTTTTTTATCTTTTAATAATAACTTTCAGGAGAATGAAGAACACTAAAGACACAAGGTAATTATGAGCCCAGGAGGCAGAAAGGGCCACATAAACCAGAGCCTACATCAGCCTGAGACCAGAAGAACTAGAAGGTGCCCAGCTACAACCGAGGACTACCCTGACAGAAAACACAAGAGAGAACCCCTGAGGGAGCAGGAGAGCAGCGTAATGCAGACCCCAAATTCTGGTAAAAAGACCAGACTTAATGGTCTGACTGAGACTAGAAGGACCCCGGAGGTCATGGTCCCCAGACCTTCTGTTAGCCCAAGACAGGAACCATTCCCAAAGCCAAGTCTTCACACAGGGATTGGACTGGACTATGGGATAGAAAATGATACTGGGGAAGAATGAGGTTCTTGAATCAAGTAGACACATGAGACTATGTTGGCATCTCCTGTCTGAAGGGGAGATGAGAGGGTAGACGAGGCCAGAAGCTGGCCGAATGGACATGAAAAGAGAGAGTGGAGGGAAGGAGTGTGCTGTCTCATTAGGGGGAGAGCAATTAGGAGTATTGAGCAAGGTGTTTAGAAATTTTTGTGTGAGACTCTGACTTGATTTATAAACTTTCACTTAAAGCACAATAAAAAAAAATAATAATACTAGCTTTCAGCGAGTTCTGTGAGTCCTCCCAGTGGATTTTCAAAAGTCTGAGTGGTTTTGGGGACCCCAAAACTAGCAGCTGGTGTCAGAAGTGAAGGTGAACTCTTCTAACTTTGTTGTTGGGTCCTAGCCCCTTGCATTTGGTGTCAGATGTCTTGGGCTGACTTGGCAGTCTGTAGGACTGTGTTCTCAACCATGCAGTTTGCTCCAGTAGTACACAATACACTGAGTTTTTGACTGAGCAGGTACAACCCATGAGGCAGGAGAGCCTTTTGAATGACAAGGGCAGTGGGCGGATGAGGAGGAGACAGCACCACAGTGGATGGGGACAGACTTGTCTTGGTGATTGAGTGGAGTCAGGGGATGTGAAGGAGTCCTTGGGTGGTGCAAATGGTTAACGCACTCAGCTGCTAACCAGAAGGTTAGAGGTTTGAGTCCACCCAGAGGCACCGTGGAAGAAAGGCCTGGCAATCTACTTCTGAAAAACCAGCCACTGGAAACCTTAGGGAGCACGGTTCTACTCTGACACACTTGGGGTTGCCATGAGTTGGAATTGACCCAAAGGCAACTGGTTATTGGTTAGATGACGAGAACACAGGATCTGGAGGCAGGAAGCATTTTCCACATTTGCCATACAGGGGGCCTCCGTGGTTAGCTCCTCTCAGGAAAGGCACTAGGGGGTGGCCAGATGTCCAGGGAGGGGCAACCTTGGGATTGATAGTTTGCAAGGGCTGGTGACTGAGGTGCAAGTGGCTGCCTGAGTGAACCCTGAAAACCAGGGGGAGTCCATGCAGCCTTGGCCCAGTCTCAGACCCAGCACTGGGGGTCCACTTGTGTATTAGTTTCTTGTGTCTGCTGTGACAAATCACCACAAACTTAGTGGCTTACAGCGACCCAGACTCGTGCTCTTACACTTGTGGAGGCAGAAGTCCAGAGTCAGCTTCACCAGGCTGAAAGCAAGGTGTTGGCAGAGCTGGTTCCTTCCCGAGGCTCTGAGGGTTTGAAAGTTCACTTCCTGTCTTCTCCAGCTTCTAGTGGCTGCCTGTGTTCCTTGGCTTGTGGTCTGTTCCTCCATCTTCAAAGTGCATCTCTCCAACCTTTGTTTCCATCATCACATTGCCTCCTCCTCAGTCATCAAATCTCCCTCTGCCTCCCCTTAGAAGGACCAGTGATTACATGCCCCTCCATAATCCAGAATAATCTCCCCTTCTCGAGGTCTTTGACTTAATCACTTAATTACAGTTGTTGTTGTTAGGTGCCGTTGAGATGATTCCAACTCACAGCAACCCTGTGTGTACAACAGAAAAAAACACTGCTCGGTCCTGTACCATCCTCACAATGCTTGTTATGCTTCAGCCCATTGCTGCAGCTATGGTGTCAATCCATCTTGTTGAGGGTCTTCCTCTTTTCCACTGACCCTCTACTTTATGGAGGGTGAAGTCCTTCTCCAGGGACTGATCCCTCCTGACAACATGTCCAATGTATGTAAGATGAAGTCTTGCCATCCTTGCTTCTAAGGAGCATTCTGGTTGTACTTCTTCCAAGACAGATTTGTTCATTCTTTTGACAGTCCACAGTATATTCGATATTCTTCACTAACACCATAATTCAAAAACATAAATTCTTCTTTGGTCTTCTTTATTCATTGTACAGCTTTCACATGTGTATGGGGCGATTGGATAGTTAGGGTCAGGCGCACCTTAGTCTTCAGTGTGACATCTTTGCCTTTCAATACTTTAAAGAGGTCTTTTACAGAAGATTTGCCCAATGCAATGTGTCATTTGATTTCTTGACTGCCCCTTCCATGGGTGTTGATTGTGGATCCAAGTGAAATGAAATCCTTGACAACTTCAATCTTTTCTCCGTTGATCATGATGTTGCTCATTGGTCCAGTTGTGAGGATTTTTGTTTTCTTTATGTTGAGGTGTAATCCATACTGACAGCTGTGGTCTTTGATCTTCATCAGTAAGTGCTTCGAGTTCTCTTCACTTTCAGCAAGCAAGGTTGTGTCATCTGCATAACACAGGTTGTTAATGAGTTTTCCTCGAATCCTTATGCTGCATTCTTCTTCATATAATCCAGCTTGCTGGATTATTTGCTCAACGTACAGATTGACTAGGTATGGTGAAAGGATACAACCCTGATGCATACCTTTTCTGACTTCAAACCATGCAGCATCCTCTTGTTCTGTTTGAATGACTGCCTCTTGATTTATGTACAGGTTCTTCATGAGCACAGCTAAGTGTTCTGGAATTCCCGTTCTTCGCAATGTTATCCATGATTTGTTATGGTCCACACAGTTAAATGCCTTTGCATAGTCAATAAAACACAGGTAAACATGTTTCTGATGTCTTTGGCCATATACAGTTTTGGTTATTAGGATAGAGACATCTTTGGAGGCCACTTTTCAGCCAACCACATCTTGGTGCTTGTCCACACCTCCTACTCTGCATTTGACTCACCCGCTCGTCCTACGTTCTGCTGGGGCCACCTCCTTCAGGAAGCTTTACCTCTTCTCCTGGGCTGGGCTAGACATTGCTGAGCCCTCCCATCCCACCACTTGCAGCCTCTGCTGCAATCACCGAGTTACCTTCTGGTTTCCTGCTCAGACTGCTTACTTCTCTGGGTGGTGACCCTGCACCTCACGTGGTGATTTGCCCATAAAACCCAGTCTACTCCACCCGTGGGAGAAAACCCCGAGTGCGTCAGGGTAGAACTCTGCTCCGTACCATTTTCAATGAATGGTTTGTCAGACCTAGATCACCAGGCATTTCTTCCAAGGTACCGCTGGCAGACTCCAACCACCAAGCTTTTGGTTAGTAGCTGAGTGCGCTAACTGTCTGCACCACCCAGGGCCTCTGAGTAGCCCCTAAAAATCTGTTGCTGTGGAGTCAATTCAACGTTGGAAAACGTGTTAACGTCAAAGGAAGGGAAGTCGTATTTCTCTCTGTCGGGGAGGATACTTTTAGGAAATCCAGTGCCCTGAGAAGTGCAGATATATGCGAATATGTTGTTGTTGTGTGCCACTGAGTCAGTTCTGACTCATACCGACCCTGTAGGACAGAGTAGAATCTCCCCATAGGGTTCCCTAGGAGCCCTAGTGGCACAGCAGTTAAGAACTGGGCTGCTAACAAAAAGGTCGGCAAGTGGAATCCAGCAGCTGCTCCTTGGAAACCCTGTGGGACAATTCTACTCTGTGCTATAGGGTCGCTATGAGTTGGAATCGACTCGACAGCAATGCGTTTTTGGTTTTGGGTAATCTTTGTGGGAGCAGATCTCCAGGTCTTTTCTTCTGTGGAGTGACTGGTGGGTTCGAACCACCGACCTTTCAGTTAGCAGCAGATCATGTAACCATTGCGCCAGCAGGGCTACTTCATGTGAATATAATTGGACCCCATATTCATGTGAATATAACTGGACTTTCAGCCTTGCAGGACCACAGGGGCAGCCCGCCTGATGGGAGTTTGCATCTGAGAGCTGTCCAGCTCCATTGCCTCTCTGTGGGTGTGAGCAGTCTCAGGCAAATATCTTTGCAGGCCCCTCTCTAAAGAAACAATTCACTAAATGATGTATTACAAAATTCGCAGCCCGTGTACAGTACAGTGGGTTACCGATGAAGACACAGAATAACGGGCAGGAGGGGTTGCTTATGACATGTTTGTGTTTTGTCCACTCAGTGCACAAGAAGATCCTTCACGGTGTCAGGGCGCCCCCTTTTCCCATCCAGGTCTTCTTGTTCCTTATTGTCAAAGGCATATCTCCCGCAGCGAGAAAAAGTAGCAGCACTGTGATTACGCACAAGGCCACAGCTCTTTGGAACCTGTTAGCTTTGAAACAGTATAGACCTTCCTGCCCTTGCAGGTCTCTAATGGCATTTATTTAATGCTGGTTCCATCATGACTCATGATGTTACATTACCCATTGTGCCTTCCGTGAATCCTGGCTCCAGCAACCACCTCCATGACCCTCCCAAAGGTGGTTACTGCGCTTCAACAGTGATGACCACATCTGAAGTCTTACCCAGAGTGTGCGAAATCAGGTGAATGCTTTGTCTTCCGATCCTGTGAAGCTTGCCGTTCTGAATTTCATGCTCTGAACTTAGAGCAACGTATCATTTGTCTGCGTCTTCTCCTGAATGGTTTAGGCTGAGACCTGTCAGTGTTGTGTGCAGCCCTGCCGTTCACACTCTGCCACCAGCCAGGGGGACAGGTGAGGGGATGAGGTGGAGCAAGAAGAGGGTCCTGTACAGACAAGGAAGGCCTGTCTCTCATCCAGCATGGCGTACAGCTTAGCTGGAGGATCATGATGTCAATGAACTGATCAGAGGTGAGAGAGGATGGTGAGTGGAAGAGCGTGGAAGGGCAGTTCCACATTGAGCAATGGTCTGAAAGCCCTCGGAGAGGTAGATGGCATATGATCTGTGGCATGGAGCCTGCAGGACAGGTGAGTGATTGCCTGGGAGGGGATGCACAGGCTAAAGGATGCCTGCCACCACCTCGCCACCTTCGGTGCTGTAGACCAGAGACAGCCTCAGCTGGAGTAAGCTCAGGCTACAGCCAAGGCCCCCACACATGGGTCAAGCTCACAGGTTGGCAGTGGACCATCTATAGTCGCGAGTCCTGAACTCACCTTTCGTCTAATTGAGTGACAGTCACCCAAAACCAACACCTTCTGTCAACCTCTACCCCACAGGCCCCAGGATGGTCCCATGGGCACAAGGTCTGGGGTTCCCGGGCCATTTGATCAACCCCACAGGCCAGGTAGAAGGTTGGAGTGCAGCCAATATGGGAGCCGGGGTCCACCCTGGCTCCTATCTAGGATAAGGATATCTTAGCCAGATGGCACTGCCATCCTGATCGGTTCCAGGCACAGGAAGGGTATTATGAACTGAATTGTGTCCCCTTAAAATATGCATTGAATTCCTGGCTTCTGTACTTGTGGAAGTGATTCTGTTTTGAAATAGGGTTTTTATGTTGTTGTGTTAATGAGATCATAACAAGAATAGGGTGGGTCCTAAACCTAATCACTTCTGAGTTATAAAAAGACCAGATTAGACACAGAGATAAGCACACGTGGAGGAAGACAAATACCACGTGAGGATCATCTACAAGTCAAGGAATGCCGAGGAACCAAGCAAGACCTGGGGCTACCAACAAGGAAGGAATCAACGCACCTGAGACCCTGACTTTTAGCCTCCTGAACTGTGAGACGATAAATGTCTCTTCTTCTAAGACGCAACTATTGGTCTCTACTCATCAGGAACAAAAGAGAGAGAAGGAACCCAGAGTTTCAGAGAAGAAACTACTCTAAATAGGGCTAATAGCCTACACGAGCCATGGCCTCACCTGCTTTGAGACCAGAAGAGCTAGATGGTGCCCAGCTACCACTACCAGCAGTTCTGATCAGGGTCACAATAGATGGACGTGATAGAATGGGAGAAAAACACAGAACAGAACTCAAATTCTTAAAAAATCCTAGCTTACTGAACCAGTTGAGACTAGAGGACTCCCTGAGACTATCACCCTGAGATACTGTTTAAATCTTGAACTGATGATCTCTTTTGAGGTCACATTTTAGTGAAAATCCAGATTGGCAACCAAAATAAAGGATATTGCCCATGTGTATCATGCTCTATTAAAAAACTATCTCTGTGACGCTAAAAGATCAACAATTACTCTAAAGCAAAGATGAGGAGGTAAGGGGGCAGGGAAACTAGAGGACTGGAAATGGAACAACTAGAACACAAAGAGAATGTTGACACATTGTGAAAAATGTAACTAGCATCATTGAAAAATTTGTGTAGGAATTGTCAAATGGGAAGCTAATTTGCTGTGTAAACTTTCACCAAAACCCATTAAATATTACTATTATTATTATTTGGAAACCCTGGTGGCATAGTGGTTAAGAGCTATGCCTTCTAACCAAAAGGCTGGCAGTTCAAATCCACCAGGCACTCCTTGGAAGCTCTATGGAGCAGTTCTACTCTGTCTTGTAAGGTCACTGTAAGTGAGAATCAACTTGACGGCAACACTTGTTTTTGGTTTTGGTATTATTATTATGTAAATATCTGTTCTTTAAAGACACCCAGTTGTGGGTTTTGTGCTACAGTGGCACCAGCAGACTAAGACAAGCGTTCTGAGAAAATGCGAAGGGAGGCACTAGGAAGGGTAGGACCCAGAGGCTGGAGCCCCATTTGTTAAGGGCTTAGGGGTTTGTTTTTTTTTTTTTAGGGGAGTATGGAGCCCTGGTGGTGCAGTGGTTAGGAGCTTGGCTGCTAATCAAAAGGTTGGCAGTTCAAATCCACCAGACTCTCCTTGGAAACCCTATGAAGCAGTTCTACTCTGTCTTATAGGGTCTCTATGAGTTGAAATCGACTTGACAGCAATGAGTTTTGTTGTTGTTGTGTTTAAGGGTAGTACCAACTCCAGGCCTCAGTTTCCTCATCTGTCACTCAGGAATAATAGTGCAGGTACAGGTGAGAGCAGTGAGTGGGGTAAGACAGGTGTATGGTTCTGAGGTTGGGCTGTGGAGGGTGGCCAACACCACCCCAGAGAAGGCGACATTAAAGCTGCGTTCTGAAGGATCAATTGGAACTTATCATAAAATCTTCCCCGAGAACTCAGGTCCACCAGGGCTCCACTGTCATCTCAATGCCGGTGAAGCTAATGATCTGTTCCCCTATCAGATATCGAGAGTCATGGACTCGTGAGCTGGGAGGACCTAGAGGCAGCCTCCCAGTTCAGGCAGGACTGGCCTCACCGGCCTGTGACCTATCAGTCGCCAGCACCACCTGCTCAGAAGGGATCAATGCTCTGTTGCTGCCATCTTGAAATTCTTAATCAATCTTGAACAAGGGGCCCTGCATTTTCACTTTGTACCAAACAAAAACTAAGCCTGTTGCTGTCGTGTTGATTCTGACTCATGGCAAACCCATGTGTTACAGAGTAGAATTGCTCCATAGGGTTTTCTAGACTGTCATCTTTACGGAAGCAGATTGCCAGGTCTTTCTTTTGTGGTGTCGCTGGGTGGCTTCGAACCACCAACCTTTTGGTTAGCAGTCGATTGCAAACTGATTGCACCACCCAGGGGCCTTCGCTTTGCATCAAACCCAAGTCTATTACTGTGGAGTTGATTCCGACTCATGGAGACCCCATGTGCTGCAGAGTAGGACTGTGCTCCATAGGGTTTTCAAGGCTGTGACCTTTCAGGAGCAATTGCCAGGCCTTCCTTCTGAGGTGCCTCTGGGTAGGTACGAACTGCCAACTTTTCAGTTAGTAGTCAAGCACTTACCCATTGGCACCATCCGGGCACTTCTTCACTTTGCAAGGGCCCAACAAACCAAGTAGCTGCTCCTAGTCTAGCCTTAACCTCTTGCCTTCAGCAAAGATGTCTGCAAATGAAATTCATTGTTTCTTGGACATTTGACATAATTTTAGTTAATATTTTGTTGTGTTTTCTGACCTAACCATTTATCCAGCATTATTTCTGCCCCTGGGAATGAAGTTTCTGGCGACAAAGAGTGTCCTTGTAACATGTTCTCTTTACTAAGAGAGGCAGTATTGTCAATGGAGATTCAAACAGAAGCATCCTATGAATTAGGGAGTGATTACTCCCATTAAAAAGAGGTTCTTGTTTTTAGAAAATGGTCCCCCATGGAATTCCTTTAAATAACCAGCTTTCTAATGCATTTTTAATGTACTTCAGCATACTAAAAATTATTTATATGCAGTTTTCTCAGGTCTGCTCATTCGACCAGCGTTTGCTGAGCCACTGCTCGGCGCCAGCCCTGTGAGGGCCTGGAATTTTCCACATCTGGCAGCGACATGATCCATCCTGGGAGAAACACCCACCTAGGAGAGCAGTCACCTCACCACGCAGGGAGTGAGTGGGTCAGCAGGAACGTGAGCACAGGCGGAGCTGCAGTTCCCAGGGAGCCAAGGCCTCTCCCCAAGCCCAGGAGAGGCAGACGGGATCTGAAAGGCAGCCCAGAAGCTTGCCAGGCAGGACAGGGGGTGGAATTCCAGGGAGAAGGATAATTGTCAAAGACCCCAAGGTGTGAAAGTAGAGAGGCCTTTAGGAAGAGGCTGTGTTTGTGTTGCGGAGAGGGTTGTGTTGGGAGAGGAAAGGAAGGGCTTTGTTGGTGGCAGAGAGTAAGGGCCTTCATGCTAGTCTGAGGGGTGAGGTTATCCCAGGACTGTGGGGAGCAGGACTGTCACCCTTGGAGCTATGCTCTCGGAATATGACCTTGACGGCAGTAGGAAGACAGACCAGATGCTTATGGGCCTGGAATTGGCAGCCGTCTGTGAGGTGGCTGTGATAATCCTGGAAAGCAGTGCTGGGTGGGGCCTGGACTTAGTAGAGACACCAGAGTGAGGGGAGGAGAGGGTGCAGGACGGGACACAGGGGATGGATTGGAGCGGGGAATTGAGAATAACCGTCCTGTTTCTAACTTGGGCAGTGGGAAGAAGGAGGAAGGGCAAGCCTGGAAGAAGTAATGAGCCTGGCAAAGCTCTGAGGCTGGGATGCAGCCCCAGAGAGAAGGTGCAGCTCCCCAAAGGTTAGCTTCTCAATGTTCTGGAAGTTTCTAAAGCTGCGGGGGAAGAATTGACTCAGAGGAAAACAGTGAGGGAGATGTTAAAGGTGGAACCATGTAAGCCTGGCCAGGAGGGAGACAGATTGAGGATCAGGTGGGCTGGAGGTGCAGGGGAGGCTCCAGGGTGGGGGAACGCCTGGTTGGAACCTTTGGAGCCTCAAGGATGATTAGGTGTTAGATGTGAGCATGGGGTGGGCAAGAAGGCCCTTCAGACCCAGGGAAGACCATGAGCAGAAATCCCAAGGGAGGAATGTCTATGGCCTGGGAAGGACAACCCAACTCTTAGAGAGGGGGCACATGCAGGAAGAGCAGGCCATGAAGCCGAGGGAAGTGATTAAGGTTTGAGTGAAATGGTGTGGAATGCCAAGCAGCAAGAATGACAAAGACAATGACAACAAGGATGATGCTGATGACAATGATGATCACAACAACAGTGATAACGATGATGGTGTGATGATGACAATGATGATGACAATGACAATAATGATGGTAACAGCAATGATGGTGATGACAACAAGAGTGATGATGATGATGATAATGATGGTGATGATGATGATGATGACAATTGTTGATGGCAATGATGATGATAATGGATGATGATGATGACTGACAATGTCAACATAATGATGACAATAACAACAATGACAAGACAATGACAACAGCAAAGGTGATGATGCTGATGACAAGGATGATGATGACAGCAATGATGACGATGATAATAATGACAATGATGATGACAAAGAGGCAATGACAATGACAAAGATGATGACAATAATGATGATTCTAATGACAATGACAATGACTGACAATAGTGACAATGACAAAGATAACAATGGCGATGACAATGACGACAAGGACAGCTAACATTTCTTGAACACTTATGGTGTTCTAAGTGCTACATAGAGCACTTCACACGTGTGTGTGCCATTTACTCCCCACGGCATTGCTCCTAATGTTTATTATCCTCATTTTACAAGGAAACTGAGAACAAGAGTGGTTTGTCCAAGGGTACGCACAGCTAGGAAGGGGCACCACAGGAATTTGCACCCAGTCCAGCTGACCTGGAGCCTATGTGTCTAAACACTGTGCTCTTCTGCCAACAGATGTAGCCTTGGCTTTCTTGAGCAGGGAGTGATGGGATAAAATAGTAGAAGATGAGCCCTCCTCGAAGGAGGCTTTTGTAGGGTGTTCCTGCTCCAGCATTTCCTTCTTCAGATGTATACACCTGACAAGATCTCATTTTGACTCTTCTATAATTGGGACTTGAAGTTGCATCCCAGGTGTTGTCTTGGCATTAAATGGAGCTTCCGGTGCCACGTGAATGGGTGTGTTGAAGCCCACATGCCCCACTGGGCTGGGCCCAGATCACATCATATGAAGGTGTCTGTGTTCTGTGGATCAGCCTGGGAGTTGGCTGCAGACTTCATTCTCTATCAGCCCCACTGACAGTCTCCTTCTGGGGCCTGCATCACCTCCCTCCCATCACGCAGGTGACCTGGCATCACCATCCTCATTTTGCAGACCAGTGAGCCAGGCCACTTGCCTGTGCTCATGCAGAGTAAATGGGAGTGGAAACCCTGCCTTTCTGACTCAAGGCCAGGACTCCTCCCACCCCTTGGGGCTCCCACCTGCACCAATGGAACGCAGTCCCCTCCTCTCATTGTTCTGCCTATCCCACCCCAAGCCCCACAAAAGCACAGATCTGAGCCAGTCTTCCTTATGCTCAAAGGCTTCCTATGGCTTCCTGTGGGAATGGACAGCTTCCTTGCCATTCCCCCCCCCCCGCCTCCCCCACCACCCTGAGAGGCAGTACAGGCAGCTCTGCTGTGGGCTAGGGGGACATTCCTAACCCCTTCCTTATCTTGGGCTCCCCTTCATTTGCCATCAGGGCTATGAGACCTAGGGGGCCAAGGAAGGTGGGGGTGTGTAGGGGAAAGGGCCAGGAGACTGCCACAAGCTCAGGCAATGATGCTTGTGGGTGCCACCTGAGTGGCCCAACTCACAATGAAGCTGTGCTGAGCTGTAGGCTGGGTGTGGTCTGGGAGTCCTCTCTGGGGCTCTGCCCTGGAAACTCGCTGTGGTAACAGGGGCTGGCTGAAGTTTGGAGATGCTGGATCTTAGACAAATGCCACTTCATAACAACTGATACTTTTAGAATAATGTCCTAATTTTTGGGCCATCCATGGTAGAACTCCAGCACTCTCCTCCCTCCCTCCCTCCTTTCCTTTCTTCCTTCCTTCAGAAGGGTCGCTCCAGCTGCCCTATGCGGAATGGATTGAAGGGGGATGAAAAAAGAAGTGGGTGGGGGGGGGCACTTATCATCCAGTGCAGGACAAGGTTGTGGAGAGAGATTCAACAGCTCCCTCGGTACCTAACAGTGCAACGCCGGTCGCAAAGGTGGGAAGATGGAGGAGAATCAGAAACTGGGGAGGGAAAATCGGCCTTGGGCTCCCGCAGGTCTTCTAGATAGAGCCAATGCTGGCAATGGGCATGTGGTGATTTGAGAGCTGTTGGCATGTAACTGGTAAGGAAAGTCTGGGATAGAGGTATGATTACCTAGTGAGAGCGTGAAGGGTGAGGAGAGGGTAAGCTCCTGTAGAGCCTGAGAAAGAACAAGAGTGTGCCAAGGAAGAGGGTAGTCTGCCAGGTCCCAGGTGAGGCAAGGTCTACAGAGGGCCATCACTAGACGGAGATCATCTGTGATGCCCTGAGAGCTATTTCGAGAAGAGGACGCCAGGAGGAAGTGGAGGAAAAGGGTGAGTGGGGGCAAGACAATCAGACCAGGAGTGCCTGCCCCATAGAACTCCCCGCCACGAGCTCAGCTTTCTGCCCCACATCCTGACCCTAGGGTGGAAATCTTCTTCTTCCCTCTGGATTTGGCAGACACATGCTTCCTCTGTGATACCTTCCCTGACATCCCCAAAAGATGCCCCAGCCCTTCATAAATACCCTGGTCTTGGGCTCTCCTCATTTTCTGCCTGCATGGTCAATAAAACATAAGTAAGCATCTTTCTGGCCTTCTCTGCTTTCAGCCAGGATCCATCTGACATCAGCAGTGATATCCCTGGCTCCATGTCTTCTGAATCCTGCTTGAATCTCCGGCAGTTGCCTGTCGATACACTGCTGCAGCCGCTTTTGAATGATCTTCAGCTAAATTTTGCTTCTGTGTGATACTAGTACGTTGTTCGATCATTTTCACATCCTGTTGGATCTCCTTTCTTGGGAATGGGTACAAATATGGATCTCTTTAAGTTGGTTGGCCAGGTAGCTGTCTTCCAACTTTCTTGGCATAGACGAGTGAGAGCTTCCAGCGCTGCATCTATTTGTTGAAACATCTCAATTGGTATTCCATCAATTCCTAGAGCCTTGTTTTTTGCCAATGCTTTCAGGGCACCTTGGACTTCTTCCTTCAGTACCATCGGTTCCTGATCATATGCCACCTCCTGAAATGGTTGGACATTGAGCGATTCTTTTTAGTGTAATGACTCTGTGTATTCCTTCCATGTTCTGTTGATGGTTCCTGTGTCATTTAATGTTTTGCCCACAGAATCCTTCAAAATTGCAACTTGAGGCCTGAATTTTTTCTTCATTTCTTTCAGCTTGAGAAATGCCGAGCATGTTCTTCCCTTTTGGTTTTCTAACTCCAGGTCTTTGCACATGTCATTATAATACTATACTTTGTCTACTCTAGCTGTCCTTTGAAACCTTCTGTTCAGTTCTTTTATTTCATCATTTCTTCCTTTCACTTTAGCTACTCAGAGATGAAGAGCAAGTTTCACAGTCTCTTCTGACACCCACTTTGGTCTTTTCTTTCTTTCCTGTCTCTTTAATGACCTCTTGCTTTCTTCATGTATGATGTCCTTGATGTCATTCCACAACTTGTCTGGTCTTCAGTCATTAGTGTTCACCGCATCAAATTTATTCTTGAGGTAGTCTCTAAATTCAGGTGGGATATACTCAAGGTCATACTTTGGCTCTTGTGGACTTGTTCTAATTTTCTTCAACTTCACCTTCAACAAGCAATTGATGGTCTGTTCCACATTTGGCCCCGGCCTTGTTCTGACTGATGATATTGAGCTTTCCCATTGTCTCTTCCTGCAGCTGTAGTTGGTTTGATTCCTGTGCAGGAATAAGCTGCCGTAACTAATCATCGCAAACTGGGTGGCTTGACATAACTGACATTTATTCTCTCACAGTTCTCGAGGCCAGAGATCCAAATTCAAGATGTCAGCAGAGCCGTGCTCCTCCTGGCAGCTCTAGGGAGAACCCTTCCTTGCCTCTTCCAGCCGGTATCACTGGCAATCCTTGGCATTCCTTGGCTTGTAGACACATTGCTCTGCCTCCATTGTCACATGACACCTCCCTGTGTGTCTATGTCTCTGTGTCCAAATTTCCTTCTTATAAAAACAGCAGTCATATTGGGTTAGGGCCCACCCTGATCCAGTACGATCTCATCTTAACTAACTACATCTGCAAAGACTACTTCCAAATAAGATCCAATTCACAAGTTCCAGGTGGACATGGAATTTGGGGGTGTTATAGATTGAATCGTGTCCCCCTAAGTGTGTATCAACTTGGCTAGGCCATGATTCCCAGTATTGCATGGTTGTCTATCACTTTGTGATCTGATGTGATTTTCCTACGTGTTGAAAGTCCGAAACTCTATGGTGTTAATGAGGTAGGATTAGAAGTAGTGATGTTAATGAGGTAGGACTCAATCTACAGGATTAGGTTGTATTTTGAGTCAATCTCTTTTTAGATATAAAAGAATCAAGCAGAGAGGAGAGGGACCTCATGCTACCAAGAAAGAAGCATCAGGAATGGAGCATGGCCTTTGGGCTGGAAGTCCCTGCACTGAGTAGCTCCTAGACTGGGGTAAGACTGATGACAAGGACCTTCCCTCGGAGCTGAAAGAGAGAGAGAAAACCTTCCCCTGGAGCTGGTGCCCTGAATTCAAACTTCTAGCCTCCTAGACTGAGAGAATAAATTCTCTGTGTTAAAGCCACCCACTTGTGGTATTTCTGTTATAGCAGCACTAGATAACTAAGATAGGGGGACACTTATCTAAATACGGGGAGTAAGCTCTCCAAGTCGGGAACTAGACCTCCCCTTCTACAGGACTGGCATCCAGAAGGCATTCAATAAAGACCTGCTGGTGGGTTGAGTCCTCAGAGGGATTCCAAGGGCAGAACCTGTTGAACTGAAGGACAACCTTGTTCACTGCATATTCTGTTTGCATTTCCAATCAGGGCCGGAGTAAAAAGTGTCAAGGAGGAAAAGATCCAAGTGGGCCTTGGCCAAAGGCCGGTCTCAGGGGAGAAAGCTGATCCCCAGTATCACAAAGTGACCTCGTTTTAGGACCCAAGCCATGAAGAGTTCTTTACCAGGTCAGGACTTGAGGGTTTTATTTCTTGTGGGTGTGGCTATGTCCTCAAGCCCAGAGTTCTATGTAACCAGAGCCTCTTACAGGCTGTATGTGAGGGGAATGTTGACAAAATGGGGAAGCAGCCTATAGTGAGGCCTTTCAACCTATTCCTGGGCGCCTAATCAGTAGCCTTGGGCCCTGATAATGGAGCCTGGGAACTCAGCCTCTGTCTCCCTCTCAGTTTTTTCTCATTACCGGGAAGCCTCCCTTCCTCTTCTCCTAGTAACTTTCTCTGTTCTGCTCGTGCATGCATGCTATATGGCATCTGGTCAACCCCACTTCTGTATCTGTTCCTGGCAGGGATAGAATAGGATGTCTCAGCTGCAGCACAGAGGGGCGAGTGCAGACCATCAGCCCTGCATCAGCTGTGGGGAGCGACTGCTGGTCATGGAGGACCTGCACCTGCCAGTGAAGCTGCCCTTGTTCCGTCTCTCCTCTGTGGGAGTTAAGTGTTGTTCCACCCACTGCCTGTGGGGGAGTCTGCCTTTGTTGGTGATCCCAGGCCTTCGTTGACAGGGAGCCTGCTGGATGCCGTGAGACAGACACCTGGTGTTCACCTGGATTGACGGATCCACATCTCGACACCACTAGAACGTGGTCAGAGACTCAAAGGGTTGGAGGCACGGAGACTCCTACTTGGTTCTGAGGACAGTGTGGGTGGCTGATGTCCCTCCCTCTTCTCTTTTTCCTTGACAACGACTTGCTGTATGCCTACGCCAGGCCAGGCATAGTCCCAGTTCCTCGATGGCTCTCACTTTTTTGTTTCCCCCTTGTTAGCAGTGGGTGAATTAGGGCATGTGGAATGGAGAGGGGTAGTCAGGGGGTGGGGAGAGCAGTGGGCTTGGGGAATCCAAGAAGCTTGGTCTGAGCGAGGCAGGGCTGGCCAAAGGGAGGGCGATTCTGCTTTCCTCCTCATGTTACAGACTAGGAACCGGAGTCTGGAGGTCACCCAGCAAGCCAGGGCAGGGCAGACAGAGGAGAGCACTCACGCTGGGGGTCAGCTCCATTTGCCCTCAGGTATATCCTGCGGTGGGAGGTATGTGTCCTTAAATCGGCAGAAGTGGGCGTGGCTCCAAGCTGCACCTCTTACCTGTCTGGGACCTTTGTCAAAAATCCTTCCACCTCCTTGAGTCTCAGCATTCTCACCTGTGGAGTGGAGGGAGGGTAATAGGACCTCCCTGGCTTGGCCTCCCTCATAGGGTCCCTGTGAGCCTCAAACCAAATGAGGTAGCTGGCTGGGAAGTCCTCAGTGAGTGTTCTAAAACCCAAACAAGAAAGAGGGCAGTGGTGGTTCAGGGGTAGAATTCTCGCTTTCCACGTGGGAGGCCTTGGTTCGATTCCCAGCCGATGCCTCTCACGCACACCCACCAGTCATTTGTCAGCAGAGGCCCCCACGTTGCTGTGATGCTGAGCAGGTTCCAGGGGAGCTTCCAGACTAAGATGGACCAGGAAGGAAGGCCTGGTGATCTACTTCTGAAAACCAGCCAGTGAAAACCCTGTGGGTCACAACAGTCTGGTCCACAGCTGATCACGGGGATGGTGCAGGACCAGGCAGTGTTTTGTTTCGCTGTGCGTGGGGTCACCATGAGTCGGGGTCGACTCCACATTGGCTAACAACGACCACAACAAAACCCACGGAGGCCCCTCCCCAGGGGCCGGGTGTGTGCCTGGGCCCACTTGGGACGGAGTGCAGGCACTTGCCCGCCAGTTCCCCGGCTGTGGTGACTGAACAAAGGAGAAGAGGAGGGCCAGATGCAAACGCTTGTTCCCCAGGGAAACAGGTTTCCCTGGCAAATTGGAGCGTTCTTTTCCGCTTTCAAATGCACTAGGTCAAGGAGACCCAGGATGAGCACTGAGGGAGCCGCAGGAGTGACAAGCTTCTGTGACCTACGAGGAAAAAACCATCTAAATATTGTCCAAGATCAAGGCTCTTTCTTGGCGTGCGGGGATCGGGGAGCAGTGTGTACCACTTGACAAATGCTCTCCCAAACAGCCTCAGGGTCAACAAAGGCTGCGTCCAGCTCCTCCTCAGTACTGAAATGTCCGGGAAACTTGCAGAATGTGGATGGAGAACTGACATTCTAAAACAAATGCTTTTTCTTCTAGGGGCCAAGCAGAGGTAGCCCTGTGCTTGAAGCCTGGCAATGGGGTTCCTGTCCCAGTTACTGTGTAAGCCCGGGCAGGTTCTAGACTCGATTTCCCCAGACACTGAGTGGGAACCATAAAGTCAGCTCAGAAGAGATTCTGCAGGGGTTCTGATAAAGATTTAAAAAATAATAAAACAAGCGAGTTCCTGCTGAGTCGACTCCAACTTGTGACAACACTATGAGTTGTGTCAGAGTCGAACCGTGCTCCAGTGGCTGACTTTTCCAGAGGTCACTAGGCCTTTCTCCAAGGCACCTCTGGGTGGACTTGAACCTCCAGCCTTTCAGTTAGCAGCCGAGCATGAGAACCATTTTTACCATTTAGGGACTCCTGGGGAGCCCTGGTGGCACAGAGGCTAACAGCTCAGGCTGCTAACCAAAAGGTTGGCAGTTCGAACCCACCAGCCTCTCCTTGGAAACCCTATGAAAGAGTTCAACTCTGTCCTATAAGGTAGTTATGAGTCGGAATAGACTCGATGGCAAAACTTTGGTTTGGTTTTGGTTTTAGGGACTCATAATAAAGACTCGATGGCACTCGACGGCACTGTTTTTTTTTTTTTTTTTTTTTTTTTAATAAAGACAAAATCCTTATAAATGCCTATCTTGAGGGCAGGGGCTCAGGAATGCCTGGGTCACCAATGCCTTGAGACTGCGTGATTCCAACTCACACCTCACAGAACACATGAGCCCTTTGACTACCCTGGACTCAATAGCCCCTTCTTCCCAAAGACAGATGGAGATAATAGTTAACAAGCAGTCCTAGCGGCGCAGCAGTTAAGAGCTCAGCTGCTAATCAAAAGGTCAACGGTTTGAATCCACCAGCTACTCCTTGGAAACCCTATGGGGCAGTTCTACACTGTCCTATAGGGTTGCTATGAGCTGGAATCAACTTGACAGCAACAGGTTTGTTGTTTTTTACATACCAGGCATGTTTAATTTGGTTTTACAGAAGTGGACTTGCAAGATCTACCGCCTGATACACTGTTGTTGTTGTTGTGCCATTGAGTCAATTTCGACTCATGGTGACTCCACAGGACAGAATAGAAGTGCCCTGTAGGGTTTCCTAGGCTGTAATCTTTACGGTAGCAGAGTGCCATGCCTTTTCTCCTGAGGAGTCACTGGGTGGGTTCGAACCTTTTGGTTAGCTGCTGAGTGCTTCTCCACTGACTCTGGAGGCTAAAAGTCCAAAATCAAGATGTCAGCAGGGTCAGCTCCTTCTGGAAGCCCTGAGGGAGATATCATCCCATGCTCCTCTCCTGGTTTCTGGTGGTCGCTGGCAATCCTTGGCATTCTCTGGCTTACAGATGCATCACTCCAGTCTCTGTGACGTCTTCACATCTCCTCCTTCCCTGTATCCCTCCTATGTCCTCTTAATAGGACACCAGCCATTGGATTTAGGGTCCATCCTAAATCCAGGCTCATTTCATCTTCAGATCCTTAACCAGTTACATCTGCAAAGACCTTATATCCAAATAAGGTCACATCCTGCGGTTCTAGGTGGTCTTGAGTTTTTTGGGGGGACACTATTTAACCCACTACAGTCCACCCACTGGCCCCTACTAACCTCATATTCTTCCATGTGCAAAACACATTTACCCCATCCCCACATACTGGAAAGTCTACTCTTTCCAGCATCAACTCTAAATCCACAGTCTCATCTATCATCAACTCAAAATGTCCCAGATCTCATCATCTAAATCAAGTGTGAGTGAGACTCTGAGTAAAATTCCTCTCCACGCATGGACCTGTGAAACTAGAAACCCGGCTAAGTATAAAATGGACCAGTTCCCACATGATGCTTCTTCTCTTCCTTGGGTGCGTGACGTCATGTAGCCTAATACCATCTAGAGAATATTAAGCAGGAGAATGGTCCTTAAATAACTGAAGAATGACCCAGCATCTCTGCTCTTATTTCCTTTAATAAACAAATTTCCTCCCTCTCTACTAAATACAGTGAGAGAATTTGTCCACTCCTGCTCACCTGGAATAATAATAGTTGTCATGGATTGAATTATGTCCCCCCAAAATATCTGTGTCAACTTGGCTAGCTCATAATTCCCAGCATCGTGTGATTGTCCACTACTTTGTGATCTGATATGATTGCCCTCTGTGTTGTAAAACCTCTCTCTATGGTATCAGTGAGGTGGAATTAGCGACAGTCATGTTAAAGATGCAGGACTCAATCTACAAGATTAGGTTGTGCCTTAAACCAATCTCTTTTGAAATATAAAAGAGAAAAGCGAGCAGAGAGACATGGGGACCTCATACCGCCAAGAAAGTAATGCCGGGAGCAGAACAAATCCTTTGGACCTGACGTTCCTATGCTAAGAAGCTCCTAGACCAGCGGAAGATTGATGACAAGAACCTTCCTCCAGAGCCGGCAGAGAGAGAAAGGCTTCCCCCGAAGCTGGTGCCCTGAGTTTGCGCTTCTAGCTTCCTTGACTGTGATACAATAAATTTGCCTTTGTTAAAGCCATCTACTTGTGGTATTTCTGTTATAGCAGCACTAGATGACCAAGACCAAAAATAAATAAATAAATAAATAACCCTGGAATATGATTCTCCCTTTAAAATGTTCCACCTTCTACTTTGGGGCTACTCCTCAAATTTTGAGCACAATCTCAGGGTCTGGCTCTAACATCAGGCTGAGCAGTAGTTGCCCAAGGAACCAAAGATTGTAAGACACCCCTCCGCCTATAGAAGACCTGCCCCACCCTCACACTCAGCCTGTTTCGGAGACTCGGAAGGGCGGAAGTGTGGTGGTCAGCGTGGCTAGGTCAAGTCCTGGTCCCACCCTCACTAGTTTTGGCATTGGGGGAGATATTTAACCTTTGCATACCATGGAGGTAAGAGTTGTACCTGCCTCATCTCATCGGTTCCTCTACTCATCCTTCTCCTTGTCTGTCTGTATGTATTGCTGGCTGGCAGCTGGTAGTGGTGAACTATGAAATGAAAGAATGGACGAGATGAGCTTCTAATTTGGGGAGTTTAGTTGGATTAAATCAGCAGGGTCTGGCTCCATCCGATTTTGCTTAGCACCGGGGTGTGTGTGTGTGTGTGTGTATGTATGTGTGTACTGGGGTAGGGAGTAGGGAGAGGACTCCTTGCCACTCCTGACACAATGAACAGTTCTCTTTGGCTTGAAAGTGGGAAGCCTCAAGCTGGGTGGGGACTCGGAGAACCAGGCACAGGTGAGTGAGGCAGGTGATACACCACTGAGTTCCAGGATCCCCTTCTCTGCTTCTCCTAGTAGGACTCTGCAGGCAGCCACCCATCAACCAGCACTTACTGAATGCCTACTGTATACCAGGACACACGCTCAGTGCATACCTGCAAACTAACTTACAAACCAACCCCAGAGATCCATTTAGCAGAGAAGGTCGAGTGGGCTGTGGGGCGTTGCTGGGGTCTGGGGCATGGGTTCCATCGTGTCAGTGAAATTTGACCCCTGTTTCTCAATGGCTGAGTGACAGAGTACAGTTCAGTCTCCCTCGGTCACCACAACAAGGGAAAATAAACTGTTTATTCTATGACCCTAGTGTTCTCAGATGTGTTTTTACCACTCAGGCTCCATTTATAAAAGCCAGGCACCAGTTCTGCGCTCAGTACTGCAAATATGCGCACAGCCAGGACTCCTCCTCCCTTCCCCCCCACCCCCAGGCTCAGTCCTGGCTAACGAGGCTAGATGGAGGGCAGTCCTCCATGGGGACACAGACATGGACAGGATTCTGTCCCTGGCCCCAGGGAATTTTCAGTAGTGGGATAGACAGACAGAGAGATAGACGAGGGTGGCACAACTGACTGCCTAGGGCCCACAGGAGGGATGAGCTAGCTACACGGGATGTTATTCACCCGCCAAGCACCGGCT
This sequence comes from Elephas maximus indicus, assembly GCF_024166365.1. Lineage (NCBI taxonomy): Eukaryota > Metazoa > Chordata > Mammalia > Proboscidea > Elephantidae > Elephas > Elephas maximus. Next base: position 189,616,214 of record NC_064822.1, on the reverse strand, counting down.
GAGTGTTGGGTGCTGTTATGGATCCAATTGTGTCCCCCAAAATATGAGTTGGAATCCTAACCCCTATACCATGGATGTGATCCTGTTTGGGAAAAGGATTTTCTTTGTTATGTTAATTAGGCCATATCAGTGTCAGGTGGGTCCTAAACCTTATCACTCCTGAGTGATAAGGAGCAGCACGGACAGAAACAAGCAAGCACTGGCAGAGGAAGGCAGATGCCATGTGAAGATTGCCAAGGAACTAAGGAGCAGAAGCTGGAAGAGACAAGGATCTCTCCCCAGAGTGGGCACAGAGAGAGAGCCTTCCCCTGTAGCCAATGCCCTAATTCAGGCTCCTACTTCCTGAGCAGAAGAAAGACCTGGAAATCTCCTTCTGAAGAATCAGCCATTGAGCACCCTATGCAGCACAGTTCTCCTGTGACACACTTGGGATCACCAGGAGCTGGAACTGACTCATCAGCAACCGGTTTGGTTCTTTGGGTTTACCAGGGGGGTGACAAGGGGGCTCGCGCTGTGCAGCGTCAGCCATGCGCAGTGGCTGGTAAACCAGGCAGAGGGTTGAGGGGTATCCTGAGGGCAGCAGGAGGCAGCTGCTGAAGGCTCTGAGCAGGACAAGGGTCCAGAGATCTCTGCCTGCCATTCTGTGCAAGCAGAGGTTACAGGTATTACAGAGAAAAACCCACCCTTTATTTTTCTTCACAACTCTATCAACCCCCCTGGGAACCTTGCAAAAGAAAAACATAACCCATTGGCTTTTTGTTGTTGTTAGGTGCCACTGAGTTGGTTCCGACTCATAGCAACCCTACTTAGAACAGAAACACTGCCCGGTCCTGCGCCATCCTTACAATCGTTGTTATGCTCAAGCTTATTGTTGTAGCCACTGTGTCAATCCACCCCATTGAGGGTCTTCCTCTTTTCCACTGACTCTGCACTCTGCCAAGCATGATGTCCTTCTCCAGGGACTGATCCCTCCTGATAACATGTCAAAAGTATGTAAGACGCAGTCTCGCCATCCTTGCTTCTAAGGAGCGTTCTGGTTGTATTTCTTCTAAGACAGATTTGTTGGTTCTTTTGGCGGTCCATGGTGTATTCAGTATTCCTTGCTGACACCACAATTCAAAGGCATCAATTCTTCGGTCTTCCTTATTCATTGTCCAGCTGTTGTTGTTGTAGAAATAAATTTAACACAACATTTGCCAGTTCGGCCTTTTTCAGGTGTACAAGTTAGTGACATCAGTCACTTTAATCATGTCATGCATCCATCACCCATAGTCATTGCCAAGGTTCCTGTCACCGTCAGCAAACACTCACAACTGGCTTTTCACCCTGACTTCTGGTCCAATTGGTTTTAAGGAACTGGCATGAGTTGTTCTGTCAAGTGGCAAAAATTCTGGCCTTGAAGTGATTCCCTCCATAGCCGCAGATGCCAGTGCAGTCTAGGCAGTGAGAATCCCTTGTTCTCTGCTCCCTTTTTACACTGTTTTTGGAGGAAGGTGGAGGGGGGCATGCCTGAGGGCCCTCCCCCTGCCAGTGTAGGACAGGGTGCACAGGAACAGCAGGGGCAGCAGGGAAAGGCGGAGAATGTGCATTAGGAGGTCCGGGTTCAAGACCCCATGTCACCGGCTAGGCCATCTTGGGTTGCCAAAGCTATGAGCTTGTCCCACAGTAAGCGTTTGGCTTTGGGAGAGCTGGGCCAAGCCCCAGGTCACCTGAGACCCACACAGGTCACTACAGACTATGCTGGGTCTCCCCGCTCTTGACCATTTTGGATGGAAAACGGACAAGGGAGCAGGTGAACAAGCCGAGGAGAGACTCAGCCAGAGAGCAGGCTGTGGGGGTTTCCACAGTCAGGTGGGTGGGACTCAGGGGTCCAGCAAGCACACTTCAGGGTCCATTGGACCTTTCCACAGTCCTGGGAACAATGATGGAACAATCGCTAAGACGTCTATAAGTCCTTACTTTGGGCCAGGCATGGTGCTAGAGATAAACCTGCAAAGGGGGTGGCCATTGGCCCTCCTGCCTGCTCCTGGGTTTAGCTGTTTTGGAGGTTTGGTGTCTAACTTGCCCATCATCTTAGCCTAAATAAAACAATCCTAGGATCCAGGGTGACTTGGCTTTTTTTGCATTGTTGTTATTGTTGTTGTTAAGTGCCACACAGTTGATTCCGACTCATAGCAACACTTTGTACAAAAGAATGCAATACTGCCTGGTCCTGCCTCGTCCTGTACCGTCCTTACAATTACTGCTATGCTTGAGCCCATTGTTGCAGCCACTGTGTCAATCCATCTCATTGAGGGTCTTCCTCTTTTTTGCTGACTCTCTACTTTACCAAGCATGATGTCCTCCACGGACTGGTCCCTCCTGATAACATGTCCAAAGTATGTGAGATGAAGTCTCACCATCCTCACTTCTAAGGAGCATTCTGGCTGTACTTCTTTGAAGACAGGTTCATTCATTCTTCTGGCAGTCCATGGTATATTCAGTATTCTTTGCCAGCGCCATAATTCAAAGGCATCAATTCTTCTCCTGTCTTCCTTATTCACTGCCCGACTTTCACATGCATATAAGGTCACTGAAAATACCATGGCTTGGGTCAGACACACCTTAATCCTCAAAGCGACATCTTTGCTTTTGAACACTTTAAAGAGGTCTTTTGCAGCAGATTTGCCCAACGCAATGCATCATTTGATTTCTTGACTGCTGCTTCCATGGGTGTTGATTGAGAATCCATAAAACTTGGATCTTTGCGTTTTTAGTAGATCTGATATTTCATCCTCTACCCCATGGAAGCTATCTTTGGGTAAGAAATTGCTTTGAAATTCTTCCCTGAGCACTGCCAGGTAGATATTTGTAACCTCCAAATTCACACATTTTCTTAAGCACTCACCTTTCTCATTTCTTCCTAATTTGTAAAGCTTTAACCCTTTTCCAGTTCACCAGTAAATTAGAAATTATTGCCATTAACATTTTTTCATGGCACGTCATTGTTATAATAACAATCTTCATTTTATTATTACAATTACTATTAATCACTCATAACCCCTTAACCACTGTTCTCGCTAGAGACGGCCATGTGGCAGTTGAAAGATTTTTGCCTATGTCCTCCCCAAAGGGTGATAAAACTGGGGCTTGTTATGCAAATGGTTAATGAGTTTGACTGCTAACAGAAAGGTTGGAGGTTTGAATTCACCCAGAGGCACTTCTACTGGCGATCTACTTCCAAAAAATCAGCCATTGAAAACCCAACGGACCACAGTTCTACTCTGACACACATGGGGTCACCAGATGTCAGAGTTGACTCAATGGCAATGGCAATAGAACCTGTGCGCCAGCCTCCCAGTCTATAATGCTGTCCCCAGGCAACAGTGGTCAGGCCCATGGTCAGTGTTTGCTGAGTACCTTTTACAAGTCCAGTCCAGCTGCCATGTGGTAGGTAGGGTACCAGGCTTGGATTTGGGGTTAGGCAGGGTCACAAATGGTTACTTACCAGCTGTACTTCTTTAGATGTGTCACCCAATGTGTGCTGGCTTCGGTTTCCTCATCTGTGTTGTTGCTAGGTGCCATCAAGTCAGCTCTGACTCAGAGTGACCTTATGTATAACAGAATGAAACGTTGCCCAGTCCTGCGCCATCCTCACTATCATTGCTATGTTTGAGCCCATTGCTGCTGTCACTGTGTCATTTCATCTCACTGAGGGTCTTGCTTTTTTGATGACCCTCTACTTTACCAAGGATGATGTCCTTCTCCAGGGACTGGTCCCTTCTGACAACATGCCCAAATATGTGAGATGAAGTCTCGCCATTCTTGCTTCTAAGGAGGATTCTGGCTGTACTTCTTCCAAGATAGTTTTGTTTGTTCTTTTGGCAGTCCACGGTGTATTCAATATTATTCTCTAACACCATAATTCAAAGGTGTCAGTTCTTCTTCGGTCTTCGTTATGCATCATTAAGCTTTCACGTGCATATGAGGCAACTGAAAACACCATGGCTTGGGTCAGGAGCACCTTAGTCTTCAAGGTGACATCTTTGCTTTTCAACACTTTAAAGGTGTCTTGCAGTGGATTTGCCCAATGCAATGCGTTTTCTGATTTCTTGACTGCTGCTTCTACGGGTGTTGATCGTGGATCCAAGTAAAACGAAATCCTTGAGAACTTCAATCTTTTCTCCATTGATCATGATGTGGCTTATTGGTCCAGTTGTGAAGATTTTTGCTTTCTTTATGTTGAGGTGCAATCCAACCTGAAGGCTGCAGTCTTTGATCTTCATCACTAAGTGCTTCAAGTCCTTTTCACTTTCAGTAAGCAAGGTTGTGTCATCTGCAATCCCCAGCTCTGGTAACCTCTAATCTGCTTTCTTTAAGATGCGTTCTTTGAGCATTTATATGTGTCCACTATTGTGTCATTGTTTGGTGCTGTCGAGTCAGTTCCAACTCATAGCGACCCCATGCACAGCAGAATGAAACACTGCGCAGTCCTGCGCCATCCTTACAATCGTTGTTCTGCTTGAGCTCATTGTTGCAGCCACTGTGTCAATCCACCTCGTTGAGAGTCTTCTTCTTTTCCACTGAGCCTGTACGTTGCCAAGCATGATGTCCTTCTCTAGAGACTGACTCGCCCTGACAACATGTCCAACGTATGCAAGACGCCATCCTTGCTTCTAAGGAGCATTCTGGCTGTACTTCTTCCAAGACAGATCTATTCGTTCTTTTGGCAGTCCATGGTGTATTCAATATTCTTCACCAATACCACAATTCAAAGGCGTCAATTCTTCTTTGGTCTTCCTTATTCCTTGTCCAGCTTTCACGTGCATACGATGCAACTGAAAATACCATGGCTTGGGTCAGGCGCACCGTAGTCTTCAAGGTGATTTCTTTGCTCTTCAACACTTTAAAGAGGTCCTTTGCAGCAGATGTACCCAATGCAATGCGTCTTTTGATTTCTTGACTGCTGCTTCCATGGCTGTTGATTGTGGATCCAGGTAAAATGAAATCATTGACAACTTCAATCTTTTCTCGGTTTATCATGATGTTGCTCATTGGTCCCGTTGTGAGGATTTTTGTTTTCTTTATGTTGAGGTGCAATCCATACTGAAGGCTATGGTCTTTGATCTTTATCAGTAAGTGCTTCAAGTCCTCTTCACTTTCAGCAAGCAAGGCTGTGTCATCTGCATAACGCAGGTTGTTAATGAGTCTTCCTCCAATCCTGATGCCACATTCTTCTTCATATAGTCCAGCTTGTGGGGTTTTTTGCTCAGCATAGATTGAATAGATATGGTGAAAGAATACAACCCTGATGCACACACCTTTCCTGACTTTAAACCAACCAGTATCCCCTTGCTCTGTCCGAACAACTGCCTCTTGATCTATGTAAAGGTTCTTCACGAGCGCAATGAAGTGTTCTGGAATTCCCATTCTTCACAGTGTTATCCATAGTTTGTTATGATCCACACAGTTGAATGCCTTTGCATAGTCAATAAAACACAGGTAAACATCCTCCTGGTATTCTCTGCTTTCAGCCAGGATCCATCTGACATCAGCAATGATATCCCTGGTTCCACGTCCTCTTTTGAAACTGGCCTGAATTTCTGGCAGTTCCCTGTCTATACACTGCTGCAGCCATTTTTGAATGATCTTCAGCAAAATTTTGCTTGCGTGTGATATTAATGATATTGTTCTATAATTTCCACATTTGGTTGGATCACCTTTCTTGGGAATAGGCATAAATATGGATCTCTTCCAGGCAGTTGGCCAGGAAGCTGTCTCCCATGTTTCTTGGTACTATTGTACCTAGCACCTAACACAAGGATGGCTAAGGCAGGACCCCTCCCCTCAAGTTGTTGAAACAGATGATATCATAGAGTGAATTCAGTGGTGGGGTCAGTGGGTGGAACGGGGCAGTGACTGGGACAGGTGCAGAGAGTGCTTCTTAGCACCGTACCTGGCACTGAGTAAAAAAAAGAAAGAAAAAAATCCCAGTTGCCATTCAGTTGATTCCAACACATGGTGACCCCATGTGTGTCAAAGTTGAGCCGTGCTCCACAGGGTTTTCAATGGCTGATTTTTTGTAAGTAGATTTCTTCCAAGGTGCCTCTGGGGTGGACCTGAACCTGCAACCTTTTTGTTAGCAGTCTAGTGTGTTACCTATTTGCACCACCCAGGGACTCCAGCATACTGTGAGTCCTCAATAAATGGTGATGACAATTTACTCTTCTGTGGGCAAGAGTCAGGAAAAGCTTCATCAAGGAGATGAAATTTTAATTGGGCTTAAAAGAAGGGTAGATGTTTTTTATCTGGCCTGAAAGATGAGCCAAAGCAAGAAAAAAAGGATGACAGTGGCGTGGGATTGGAGGGACTGTGAAAGCCTAAGGGGCAGAATGGCCATGGGGTGAATGAGCTCAAAGGCCAGGCCATGCTATCGACCCTGGTGCAATAAAGTATTAAGCGAGGCAGAGACTGGTTAATTTAGGTTTTAGACAGATGACTCCCACTGCAGTGGAGGAATGGACTGGAGGGGAGGGAGGTGGGGAGGAAGGAAAGTGATGAGGCTGTGGATCAGATGAGAGATGACAGGGACAGTGGGGGTAGGACTGCTGAGCTCAGATGTGGCTCCAGAGAACAGGGCACTAGGATGATGAATTAAGGTACTGTTATAGGGTGATTCGTGGCCCCCAATAAGACACATTCAAGTCCTAATGTTCAGTTCCTGGGCATGTGGCTTGTTTGGAGACAGGGCCTTTGCAGACGTACTTAGTTAACCTCACATAATGTCATGCTAGAGTTGGGTGGCTCCTAACCCAATATGACTCGTCCCTTATGAGAAAAGGAGAAGACACACAGAGAGACACCATATGAAGACAGAGGCAGAGATGGGAGTGATGCACCTACAAGCCAAGGATGGCTGGCCATCACCTGAAGACAGCAGAGGCTATGGAAGAGACCCTCCCTCTGAGCCCTCAGCAGTAATCAACGCTGCCTTCGGACTTCTAGCCTCCAGGACTTTCAGAGAACATAGCTTCCTGTTGTTTTAAGCCACCAGTAGGTGGTTTCTTAGGTGGTACTTTGTTATGGCAGCCCCAGGAGGTTGAGATGGGTAAGTAGGATTCGGTGTGTATGTGCTGTGGAGCCTGAGAGAGGAAAGGATGACTCCAGCAACCAACTGATGGTATTGTTAAAAAATTTATTGTAGTAAAATATATGCCCACAGGGTGGGGGCACTGCATGGGCAATGGTGGCTCAGATTGGGGCTCCATGTCAGATCCCCTGTCCACTTGGCCACAAAGCAGGTGGGGAGAAACATGGACACTGGAATTAATTGTAGACACTGCTCACTGATATGGCCATTACCACTAGCCCCAAAAAACACCCCCCAAAACCCATGGCTGTTGAGTCAATCCTGACTCGAGTGGAATCAGAGTAGAACTGCTCCATAGGGTTTTCTCGGCTGTAATCTTTGGGGAAGCAGATTGTCGGCCTCTCTTCGGCAGACCCGCTGGGTGGCTTTGAACTGCCAACCTTTAGATTGGTTGATGAGTGAAAATCATTTGTGCCACCCAGGGACCTTCTTTTCCAGAAATGGAGCGTGTCTCTCTTTTAGCATCCATCTATCCATTCATTCACACCCGCAATCACTCATTCATTCACCCAGGAAGTACCTGCTTGGCTCCAGGCACACGGGACCTTCCTTCGCCACATGCCTCCTGTGCTCTACCCACAGGCCAGCCTCAGAGCTGGTTCACGCTCCCCCCGGAAGAGAACAGTCATCGCCATTACGAGGAAGGGTGCCCCATGCTAAGGACTTGAAAGGGAAGGGCTGCCTGGTGGGTCTTCCGAAGGTCAGGCAAAGAAATGATGTGCAGAAATGGAATGTTTCTCAGGAAAGGTGGCACTGGAAGTCGGCCTTGGAGGATGAACAGGGTTTTTAGAAGGAGGGCTGTGAGGAAAGGGCATTCCAGGGGGGACGGTTCAGTGTGAGCTGGGTGAGGGAGGCTGGGCGTGGCCGCACCAGGGAGCTGGGGTCTGCCGCAGGGGATTGGGCTTCACTTGCACTTTGGTTTTTTTCTGTATAATCCAATTCTCCCGTCATCATCATCGTCAGAAGCCCGCCAGCCCTAGGCCTTTGTTCCTCACTCAGGGAGTAAGTAACTATGAGAAAAACGGAGGGGTGTAGAGATGATGAACACTGTACCCCAAGTTTAATTAACACAAACCAGCAAACAGCAAAGCCCCTGGGTGGTGCAAACGATGGACACACTTGGCTGCTAACGGAAAGGGTGGTTGCATCCCACCTGGTGGCACCGGGGAAGAGAGACGTGGTGATCTACTTCCGGAAGGTAACAGCCATTGAACACCCTATGGAGCTCAGTGCTACTCCGACATGCTGTGACTGGGATTTGACTTAAAGGCAATTAGTTCGGTTTTTTGAGTTTTGGTCACTTATGTACTAGTTGCTGTTGAACCCATTCCAACTCATGACGACCCCATGTGTGTCAGAGCAGAACTGCAGTCCATAGGGTTCTCGATAGTTGATTTTTTGAAAGTAGTTTGCTCACCAAGCCTTTTTACCAAGGTCCCTCTTGGTGGATTCAAACTGCCAACGTTTCACTTAGCCCAGTGCTTAACTGTTTGTACCATGCAAGGCACACAGCACCCAAATTCTCTGCAGTAGCCATCTGAGAGGGTCACAGACAACCAGAATACCTCTCTGCTGATTCAACTACTACACATGCTGATGAAATTGCTTTTTTTTTTTTTTAACCAAAAAGCCAGTGACATTTACAGAGATTACAGTAGGAATCCTCTCTCCAGCTCTCTGAATGCTGGTCCCCAGGGCCGCCCACTTTACCAGGCTAGGGTCCAGTCAGCAAAAGAACGTTAAGTAGATGGGGCACTAGCCTGGGTTGGGCTGAGTCTAGAAGTGGGAGGACCGTGAATTTCAGAGTTGGCCTTTTGCTTTGCATCCGATGAACCCCTTCTCTCTGCCTGGCCTCAGGCCAAATGTATCAGGACCGCTTAGAACACGTGCTAGTTTCACGAGGACGACCAAACCCGCGATGGTAGGTGCTGGAGTGCAGGGATGAGGGGTCCTCGGTGTTTGGACGGTCCGATAGACACTTGTGCAAATGCTCTAACAGAGACCAGAGCAACACTGGGGCCCCCATCTGGAAAAAAAAATAAAAGAACCCCAATAACTTTAGCGGACAGTAGGAGAACTGTGTGTGTGCGCATTCTTCCTGCGGTGGAGAAATTCGCAGTTATAACATTGACCAGCTTGAAACTTCACTTTGAAATAGGACTGCACACTTTCCCCCATTATCTTTCAAGCATACCTTTGTCGCCAAATGGGCCCAGAGCCCTCTGACGTGAATTGATGTGGATGGTAACCGCGCGGTGGTAATATCGACTGGCGACATTAACCTCCTGGCGGTGGGGCTAGACTTCTGAAATGCGACCTCGGCAGCTGCAGTTATAACTGCTTTATGTCAAATTGACCGCGCGCGTTTACGAGTTTTAACAACGGTCTTAAAAACTCCAGTGACATCTGTTGAGAGTCTAATTGTGAACGTAAGAGAAAAAAAAATCATTAAGGGCACAGCCAGGCGATCAATTTTCATACTGTTTAAACAACACGGAGGCCATCAGGCGGTGGGGGAATCTGGCGACAGGACTGGTTTAATCTCCCAAATCGCAGCGCTGGTGCAGAAAGGAGAGAGGGACGCAGGCAATTTAAATAAAGTAGGGAGACTGAGGCAGGGAAAGAGAGGGAGAAGGGGAAAGGCAGAAGGAGGGAGCAGCGGGAAGAGAGAAGAAATGGAAAAAATGGACATTTTCCCTAATTAGAAAAGTATCATTAACCCCTGCGTGAGGCTGGGCACCCCAGGGGAGGGGGACGGGGGCGCCCCGCTTTCCTTGGGTTCAACTGGGCGGGCGCAGAGGAGGACCTCTCGGGTGCCCCACTCTCCAGGGCTCGGGCCGGTCCGAGGGGGCCTGCCCCGGTCCGCGGGCCGGCCACTTTGCGCTCCTCTGCCGCCGCCCCCACTTTTGTTCTGCTCGGGCCGCGGGGCCGCGCGAGGCGCAGTGCGCAGGCGCGGCGCGGCGGGGGCGGGGCGGGCGGACCCCGGCCCCGCCCCCCGCGCCCCCACCGCCCCGGCCCGCTCCATCCGGGCACTGCCGAATTAGCCTCGTTCGGAGGCACAACTTTGCCCAGGCCCTGCGAGATCCAGGCGCGCGCCCGAGGAAATATAGTCCCTGCCGCGGGCGGGCCGGCGGGCGGCGGGGGCGCGGGCTCCGGGCGCCGGGGACCATGCGGGGGGCCGCGCCGGCAGCCCCGGGACCCGGCGCGCCGTGCGGGGCAGCCTGAGGAGCTGCGGGGCCGCGGGCCGGCCCGGTGCCTTTCTTCTTCGCCGGCTGGCCCCTCTGTCGGCCGCGGGGAGGGGGCTCGCGCCCCCCTTCCGGAGGACGGCCGGCCCCGCGCGTCCCCGCCGAGCGCGGAACTTCCCGGGAGCCGGGGGCAAAGTGAGCGCAAAGTGCGCCCAAGTTGCCGGTATGGCGCTGCAGAGCCGGCCCAAGGCGCTGGCGGTGGAAGTCGCGCGCCACCAGGTAGGTGGCCGGGGCCCTGGGACGGGAGGACCTGGGGAGGCGGGGGCCCGAGGGACCCGAGCCCGTGGCTTCTCTTTCTGGACGCGGGGCCTGAGTGGCTGGGTTGTCGGGAGGAACCCCCCCCCCCGTGATCCTGCCCGGCGGGAGGAGTGTGCACGGACCCAGTCCGGGCACCCCTCTCGCCCCGGGTGCAGTCATGCACAGTTTACGGTACTTGGAGAGCGCGGGAGACTCGAGCCCGTCGACTTCTCTTTCTGGTCGCAGGGTGTGCACCACTGGGGGTGCCGGGAGGGGTTCCCCGTGAGCTTGTCGGGCCCGGAGAGTATGCACAGACCCCCCTGGGCGCCCCCTCCTGTCCCCGCCACAGTCCTGTACAGTCTAGGGGGGTCCGGGAGTGGAGGCACTAGGGACCCGAGCCCGTCGACTTCTCTGTCTCGTCTCAAGGTCTTCGTGGTTGGGGTACCGGGAAGGCGCTCCCTGTGTGCCTGCCGGTGGGGGAGTGTGCGTGGACCTCCCCCGACTCCCCTGCCGGTCCCCGTACCCAGTGTGGGGGCTCTTGGCAGAGGGCACGTTAAGATCCGAGCCCGACGACTTGTCTTTCTCGTCGCAGGGTCTTTATGAGTGGGGGTACCGGGAGGTGCCCCCCCCCCCGAGCCTGCCCGGGGGGCGAGGGTGCAGGCCCCCATTCCTGTACGACCCTGCACAGTTTGCAGAAGTACTTTTGCAGGCTGGTGCTGGGCAGCCGCGGCGTGGCGGCCGGGCCGGGCAGGCTCGCTGCGCGCGGGTGTGTGCTGGAGAGATTAGGACGCGACTTGAATATTTATGAGCTTTGCTCGACACGGACTCGCGGTGTTTACTTGGCTCTTTGTTCCTCCCCCCCCCCCGGCACGCACTCACACTCACACTCCCCCACACACTCAGCCGGCCTCCAAACTTACCGCGCTCAGGGCGCCGCCGCCGGTGGGCCCGGCCCGCCGCCCACCGCTGCCCCGATGAGGCGGCAGCCACAGGTAAACGGCCCCGCCGCCGGCCGCCACTCGCGCCGGAACGCGCGGGGAACTTGCGAGGGCGCGCGGCGGGCGGCCGGGGGCGGCGGCGGGGGCCGGGCCGGGGGGGAGGGGGCGCCAGGGCTACTTAACCCCTTGGGGGCGGCCGCCTGAGCCCGCTCCTCCGTGTTTCCGCAGAACGGCGACCTCAAGAAGCAGCTCCACGACAGGCCGCCGCGGATCGCAGCGCTGAGCGACAAACAAGTAAGCGAGAAGGCGGCTGCGCCCTCACCGCCGGCCGGGGTGGCAGGGCTGGGAGAGGCGGTGGCACTTTGGCAGCACCCTAAAAAGTGACGGCCCGGGCGCCATCCGCCAGACTCCTCAGAGGGGCCTGTCCCCATCCTCGAAGTTGCCCGCCCTCCTTTTCTCTCTGAGGAGGGCTGGGTGCTGGAGGCGAGGGGAGCGAGGCCCGGAGTAGCCGAGAGCTCCTGGCGTCCATCTTGAGGTAGTGGACATGTTTTTGGAATGTGGACATCCCCCCCTACCCGCGATCGGCGCCCCACTTCGTGCTCGAGGACGTGGGGGTTAATTCGTGCCTGGACACCCAACTCCTGGGAAGCGGTTTCGGGGCTTTGCTGCAAGCTGTGCGTTAAAGCCCCTCCCCCCCACGTCCACTTCGCCAGCTCCACTTTTGATTCTTGGAACCTGACGCCAGCTCCCGGGGAACAAAAGAAAGGCTCCCCCAGGACCCCCAAAATCTGCCCCAACTTTGGTGTCCCAGCGTTAGGTGGAAATGGGGCCTACGAGCAGCTCCCCGCCGGGCGCGCGGTCGCCGGGCCCCTCCGGGAGGAAAGTTGGCCATTGTGACTTAGTTGCGCTGAGCTCAGCGCTCGGGGTTTCAGCACCACGAACAGATGCCGCCGCCGCCGACCGCCCGCCCCGCCCCCTCCCTATCCGCCCCTCCCCCGCGCTCCTCCCCCCGCGCGCCCCGCCCCCTCCCCTCGCCCCCGAGCAGAGAACTTTGAGCCACGCAGCCAATGGCGCTCGCGCGGCTGCGAGGCTCGCGGCAGCGACGGGGGCGGTGGCACTCTCCCCTCTGCCCCCTCCCCCTCCCTCCTCTCTGCCTCCCCCCTCCCTCCGGGCCCCTCCGCCCCCGCCGCCGCGCCTCCTGCCATCGATCGCGCTTCCTTCGGAATGCCGGCCGCCGCCGTCAGCACCAAACTTGGACAGCTCCCGGGCCGCGCCGCCCCCGCCCGCCGGCTCGGCCGGAGACCAGCGCCCCCCGCCAGGGCGCCCCCTCCCCGGAGGGATTTTCGGGTGGGGGACTGAGGCGTGGATGCGGTGGCGAAGGGCAGGGGGCGGCGACCCGGGCGCCAGGGCACTCGGAGGCGGGGTGGGGGTTTCGAGTCCTTAAAGTTGGGAAGTGGTGGGAGGGGGCGTGCGGGCGAGGAGGGGGCGGGGGGCGGGACGCAGGGGCAAACGTAGTTGTCCTCGCTGGTCCCCGCCGGTCCCCGCCGGCCCGGGCGCAGGCCGGGCGGGAGGGCTGGGAGGAGCGCGTTCACCCTCTTCAGCCGGTGCGCTGGGGGCCCCCTCCCGGCTGCGCGCCCCCGGCCGCGAGTGGAAGCTTCCATTCCCGCGGGAGGGGGGCCCGGCGCGCAGCGAAGTCGGGGAGTTCGCTGGGGGAGGGGACCGCGGGCCCCGCATTTCCATTTTGATTGCTTTGATGCCGTTTTTGGAGGGGGAGGGGTGGGAAGCCCCTTCGCCGCGGAGCACAAAGATGTTTAATCAGTGTGTGGAATCAAATCAGATACTTTCTCTCTTAAAAATAAAAAAAAAAACCAAATCTGGTACGGCGAGATCGCCGAGGCTTCCTAAGCCCTTTTTTCACCGCAAGTTCTTGGCTTTCTGAAGCCGAGAGTAGGAGATTTTTAAAAGAGAAACCCAATAAGCCGGCAGCTTGTATTGCAACAATGCCTCTTTTTGTGTGCGTCCTCATGGCAATAGTTTTACTGTTCGGAGTGGCTTTCCGGAGCTTGGATTTGCTCCGTTCTTCCGTATTGTAGCAACTGTTTCAAGGCTGTTCAAATTTTTATGAAAATAGTAAACGAGTAGCTATTTATTATCTGTCGTGCCGGAATTTAGATACCGCAGAGAGAAACGTTTGAAAAATCTGCTTCTAGCGGCTTAGGGAAGGGGAGGGCGCTTTTCCACTCTAGCTGCGTTTGCCTTTAAATTCCTACCAACTCCGGGGAAGGAGGCTTGCGAACGGACCTCCATCTTTTTGTGTGTCTGTGTGCGCGCTCGTTTAAAAAGAAAGAAAACAAGGAAAACTTTTGTTTTCTGCCCTTTTTAAAAGGTTTCTCTTTTAAGGGACTAAAATTAACATCAGTAAGCAGCCAGGGGTTAGTCTGGCCGCTGGGAACTCGTATTTGTCACTGCAAGTGTGGTGTTTTCCAGGCTCCCTTTGTGGCATTTTATGTAACAAGGGCTCGTAAAGGAGGAAGGGAGGGGGCTGAGGCGCTAGACCAGCATGCTAATAAAGCTGCCTCCCTCTCCCGAGCCGGCGCCTGGAAACCTTCCGGAGGTCACCCATGAAATGAGTTGAGTAGACTTCACGTTTACTCGCTGCTGTCTCCTCGAGAGAGTTTGCTGGTGATTGGCAGCTTGGCTGGGGAAAGGTCGCCTCCGAGGTGACTCTGGGCTGGTCCAGGGTCTTGGAAAGGGGCATAAGTGCTCTGCTTTGGGCCGGCTCAGTCGCCCAGAACCTGGTCGGGAGGGACTGGAAGGAGGAGGGGGAGTGGAAAAGCGAGTATTTCTGAGGTTGTTGGTTTTAAACTCACCACAAAATTAAAGAATTCCTTTATAGATCCGCTTGGGTAGAAGTGTTCACCCCCTGGCATTTCTGGGCAGATCCTGCTTGGAATATCCGCGGTAAAGGTTAGGTTTCAGTTAGAGGCACACAGGTGCGTGGTGAACTAGGTAGTGAAACGAACAGGTGATCCGCTTATCCACCTGTGTGAGAAATACCCTAGCCAGAGGGTCAGTTCTTTCTCTGCCCAGCCATCCATTTCTCAGGTAGGTTTTTGGTTGGCGCTGGCATTTTTAAAGTTACTTTTAGAAACAGGAACAGGTATTTAAAGGTGTTTGCAGAGGCTCGTAGAAGCAGTAAGTTGTTTTTCAGGTAAATAGTATATAAGAAAAAAACCAAACCAGTGGCCATCCAGTCACTTCTGACCGAGGCGACCCCACGTGTGTCAGAGTAGAACTGTGCTCCGTGGGGTTTTCAGTGGGTCATTTTTTGGAACTAGATCACCAGGCCTTTCTTCCAAGGCACCTCTGGGTGGACTTGAACCTCCAGCCTTTTAGTTAGCAGGTGAGCGTATTAACCACTCACACCACCCAGGGACTCCAAATTGTAAATAACCATCCACCTTTTCTTCCGCCGTTGGGGGGCCGGGGATAAAGAGAAAACTAGCTTTCATGGGATCTTGCTCTTTGAAAACAGTTTATATTTTTTCCTTAAACAAACAGCCGTGAGGAGTTGGTCAGTGCTGAGTGTGGCCTAGCTGAGGAGGGCCAGGTCGTACCCCCAGGTGCGGCCTCACCCCCGATGTGGCCCGTGCGCAGCCTGCTGCCCCTGGCTGCTGTGCAGACTCGTGGAGGATGGGTCCCTCTTCTTTAAGGAGAGGTGATGTGTGAAGACTCCATTAGTTGCTCCAGTGGTTTTACACCACGAATTCACAGCACATGCAGAGAGGCAGTAACGTTTTTATCTCAATTGTCAAGCAACAAGCAGTTCCGTGTAAATAACAGGCCTGTCGTAAATAGCAGAGAGTTTTTTTTCCCCACTCGGAGCTCTCAATGAGACGTCGAGGTGCCACGTGTAGCGGGCATCTGCAGGCGTAGACTCCCTGCAAGGTGGGCTTTCCAGGAGAGCTAGAAGAGCCCCCTCCCGCGTGAACGGCAGGCCTGGCTGCTGTGACCTCGCTAGTGACACCCGGAGCCCGGGCCTTGGAGGACTAGGTTATCTGTCGATTTGATGGACTCTGGGTTCCCAGGGGCTGTCTTCAAGCACAGCAATAAAAATGTGTCTTCTTGAAAGGTCTTATGTCTGGCGCTCACCCAGCGGCTGAGTCTTGTCTTCACCGTGATTCACATTGGACACTGGAGGGGTCCGCCTTGGAAGCATCCACCAAATGGAGCTGTGGGTGGATGTGTTCCGGAAGCCCCCGATTGTCATTGTCTGAAGTCCTTTAGGAAAAGGGCATTCCACTTCCCAAGTTCTCCTCCCCAGCTTGTTCTCATCCATGAAGGTGAACTTTGATCTTCCTGACCCAGAGTGCCAGTTCTCCTTCTTGAGACAGATGACTGTGCGTTAAAGAGAAAATTAATGCCTTTTCCACGAGCTGCATGTTCCCTGCGGCTAGGACTGAGCAGGAGTCCTTCTTTTTATGGCTTTGCCCACTGCTACTGTGTGGCCTTCGGGGTCTCTGGGTAACACAGAAGGTTAACGTGCTTGACTGTGAACCGAAAAGTTGGCGGTTTGTGTTCACCCAGAGGTGCCTTGGAAGAAAGGCCTGGTAGTCTACTTCCAAAAAATCAGCCATTGAAAATCCTATGGAGCACAGTTCTACTCTGACACGGTGGGTCGGTAAGAGTCAGAGTCTGCTTGATGGGGAGTGTCTTTTAACCGTATGGCCTCCGGTCACACAGTGCAGCCCGCTGGGCCCAGCTCTTGTCTGTGCGGCACTGCTGGGGTCTTTAATCCTGTCACCGCCACGCTGGTGCCCGCCACCAGTGCCTCTCCCTGGAAGATGGCAGTAGCCACCTGCCTGCATCCACCCTCGCCACCTCTAGTACACCTTCCACCAGGGTGTCTTAAAACCAGGGCTTCCAGCTGGCTCTTTCCACTTCGGAGGATTTCCAACAAGTTCTGGGCGTCGCCAGTGCTGCTGGTAGGGACCGATCATGAGAACCACTAGTAGAGCACCGGTTTTCTCAAAATTTCTTATACATGAGACTCATCTGGGGATTTTGTTGAAATGAAGATTCTGATTCAGTATATCTGGGGGTGGAAATGCAAAATTTTAGCAGGGATTTGTACCAGAACGAACCAGTTCAAAGCCTTGCTTAAAATCCTTGCTATAAACCTTTGGTGGTTTTACCTTGCTCTTAGGAGGAATCCGAAGGCCCCATCTGCTCAGGGCAGCCTTCACCTCACCTGCGCGCCCTGCAGGGCGGCCTCATGGGTTGTTTCAGGCAGTTCCTCAGACCCCTGGTGGGTTGGTGCTTCAGGAGCGCACTTGACTCCCCTGCCTGGTCTGTTTGTGATGATTTAAGGCCTGTCTCTGTGCTAGACTGTAAGCCGCAAGTGGGGGATGGGGTTGCCCTGCCTTCTCAGAGCGGTGCTTAGTAGTGCTGATTATTCATACGTGTATGTGTGTATATGTAGAAATATATATGGCTATGCAAAGACATGCCACTGTGTGGATCGTAGCAAACTACGGATAACATTGCGAAGAATGGAAATTCCAGACACTTAATTGTGTTCATGCAGAACCCGTACATAGATCAAAAAGCCGTCGTTTGAACAGAACAAGAGGTACTACGTGGTTTAAAGTTAGGAAGGCTGTGCGTCAGGGTTGTATCCCTTTGCCGTGTGTATTCAATCTGTATGTTGAGCAAATAATCCGAAAAGCTGGACTACATGGAGAAGAACGGGGCATCAGGACTGCAGGAGGACTCATAACCAAACCTCCGTTATGCAGATGACACAACCTTGCTTGCTGAAGGCAAAGAGGACTTGAAGCACTTGCTGATAAAGGTCAAAGACCACAGCCTTCCGTATGGACTACACTTCGACATAAAGAAGACAAAAATCCTCACAACTGGACCAGTAAGCCACATCATGATAAACAGAGAAAAGATTGAAGTCAAGGGTTTCATTTCATTGGATCCACAATCAACACCCATGGAAGCAGCAGTCAAGAAATCCAGCAATACATTGCATTGGGCAGATCTGCTGCAGAGACCTCTTTAAGGTCTTAGTAAGCAAAGATGTCACTTTGAGAACTAAGGTGCACCTGACCCAAACCATGGTATTTTCAGTTGCCTCATATGCATGTGGAAGCTGGATAATGAATAAAGAACACTGAAGAAGAGTTGATGCCTTTGAATTATGGTGCTGGCGAAGAACGTTGACTACACCATGGACTGCCAGAAGAACAAACAAATCTGTCCTGGAAGAAGTACAGCCAGAATGTTCCTTGGAAAGCGAGGATGGTGAGAATTCATTTCATGTACTTTGGACGTGTTTTCAGGAGGGACCAGGCCCTGGAGAAGGACATCATACTTGGCAAAGTAGAGGGTCAGCAAACAAGAGGAATACTCTCAATGAGATAGATTGACACAGTGGCTGCAACAATGGTCTGAAGCTATAGCAACGATTGTGAGGATGGTGCAGGACCGGGTAGTGTTTCACTCTTTTGTACGTAGGGTCACTGAGTCAAATCTGACTTGATGGCATCAAACAGCATGTGTGTGTGTGTTTGTGTGTGTGTGTGTGTGTATGTATGTACATAGTACGTCTGTATGTATATATACGCACACAGACACGTACATATAGTTGTTGTTGGGTGCCATTGAGTCAATTCCAACTCATAGCGACCCTATGGGACAAAGTAGAATTGTCCCCTAGGGTTTCCTAGGCTGAAATCTTTACAGGAGCAGATCACCAGGTCTTTTCTCCTACAGAGCTGCTGGGTAGGTTCAAACCATTGACCTTTCAGTTAGCAGCTGAGTGCTAACCATTTTACTGCCATATATAACATATATATATTTTTTTATTTGGAGAAAAATACAGAAAACAAATTTACTGTTTTAACCATTTTTAAGTGTGCATTTCAGTGGCATTAATTACACGCGCCATGTTAGGCAACTATCACCACTGTCTGGTTCCAAAAGTTTCCCGTCGCCCCAAACAGGAGCTCTGCACCCATTAAACAATAATTCCCCATCCCCCAGCCCCTGGTCACCTCTCACCCACTTTCTGTCTCAAGTATTTGCCTAATCTAGATATTTCACAGAAGTGAAATCACACAATATTTGTCATTTGGTGTTTGGCTTATTTCACTCACCATCACGTTTCCAAGATTTATCCACGTTGTAACGTGTGTCAGGCCTTCTCTTCGTGGCTGGGTGAGAGTGCGTTGCGTGGACAGCCCACACTGGATTTATCCGTTCGCCTGTTCATGGACACTCGGGTGACTTTCACCTTTTGGCTCTTGTGAATACTGCCGAAATGAGCACTGGTGTGCCTGTATCTGTTTGAGATTACCCTGCTTTCCGTTCTTCTGTGTGTATACCCAAGAGTGGAATTGCAGGTCGTGTGGTAATTCTGTATTTTAACTCTGAGAAACTGCCACCTTGGTCTGCCCAGTGACTGTACCATTTGTGGCGCAGTGATTAAGAGCTCAGCTGCTAACCAAAAGGTTGGTAGTTGAAATCCACCGGCCGCTCTGTGGAGACCCCACGGGGCAGTTCTGCTCTGTCCTCTCGGGTTGCTGTGAGTTGGAATCAACCTGATGTCAATGGGTTTGGTTTGGTTATTTCAGTAATGCAAGGGGATTCCGATTTTCCCACATTCTCGTCAACACTTACTATTTTCCACTTTCTTGATTAAAGCACCTTGGTGGGTGTGAGGGAGTCTCTGCATGGTTCAAATTGTTAACGTGCTCGCCTTCGAGAGGTTGGCGATTGAGTCCACCCGGGTGCACCTTGGAAGAAAGGCCTGATGACCTACTTCTAAAAAATTGAAAACCCTCTGGAGCGCGGTTCTGCCCTGACACCCGTGGGGTCGCCGTGAGTTGGAGCTGGCTGAAGGGTGGCTGGTTTTTACTGGTAGTGGTTTTGAAGTGGCATCTCATTGTGGTTTTGATTTACGTTTCCTTACCAGCTAATGAGGTTGAGCATCTTTCCCTGTGCTTATGGGCCATTTATGCATCTCCTTTGGAAAAATGTCTGTGCAGATCCTTTGCCTGTTTTTAGTTGAGTTGTTTATCTGGTTATTGTTGAGTTATAGGAATTCTTTATATGTTTTGTATATTAAACCCTTATCAGATTCGTGATTTGCAAATGTTTTCTCCCATTCTGTGGGTTGTGTTTTCACTGTCTTGATGGTGTCCTTTGATGCATGAAAGTTTTTAATTTTAATGAAATCCAATTTATCTGTGTTTTTTCTTTTGTTGCCTGTAAATGCACGCCTGTTGAACACATTGTAAGAAGATGGCACCAGTCTCGGGCAGGTGTGGGATTACCGGTGATTTACTTGACGTCCCTAGTAGAGTCCCTAGCCTGGAGTGGGCGTGCAGTCAGTTCTAGATTTTTGAAGTCACGTGTTTGAAATGAGTTGAAGCAGGGATAAATAAGGCCAGCTCCCTGCCTTGATGAGCCTCACAGAAGAGTGTAGACTCTGAGGCGTAGACACCTATGTTTCAAGGAGCTTCCAGAAAAGTGCTACAAAAATCAGTGAAAAGAAAATGCCATGGGAATACCAGCATCCTTTCTGGCCAGGAGACCCAGGAGGGCTTCTTGGAGTTGGTTGCCTCGGAGGTGGGTCTTCAGGAACGCCTGGGGTTGTGGATGGTGGGGAGGGTAGCCAAGCTTGCTAAGAGGAAAAACAGCTGAGTACAGCCTGGAGGTGGGAGGCAGAAGTGCTACAGGTCACAGCATGAGAGACAGAGAGAGAGAGAGAGCAGAAAGGCGAGCTGGGCCAGAGCAAGGAGGGCGGGAAGGCTGAGATGAGGGGTCCCGAGTTTACGATGTAGGTTCAGAAACCACCAAATGCTTTTAGAGTGGGAGTCAGGAAGGTGCAGGCAGCTGTGCTGAGGGCAGATTAGAAGGGAGGTGAGTGGAGGAGGCCTAGACTCCCTGCTCGGGCTAGGGCATGAATTCCTTCGAAGTTTGTCCCCTGTGCGGGGAGGTGCTGAGGGGGCGATGGGAGCCACATGGTCAGGCATGGGGGTGGGGAGCAGAAGGTGCTGGACCCATAGCTGGGGGTGACCAGTGGTCAGGCCCTGCTGGTAGGGCCACAGGTGACCATTCTCCTCTGCTTCACCTGAACTTCTTAGAACTCTGGAACCTCCAAGGATAACTCAGTGGGTATCTCTGTTCAGCTGGTTTAAGAAAAGTTTGTGTGTGTGTGTGTGTGTGTACACAGACACACGTTCACATTTATGTGTATTTGTCGATAAAGTAAAATCTTTCCTCAGGAAGGTGGTTGTCAACGTTCTCTCTCTTCTTTCCGGCACGTTGAGATTAAAAGAAATTATACTGTTTGAAAAAATACTTCTTATAAAAGCAATACACGGTTGTTAAAACAAGTTAACAGCCTGGATTTGAAAATCCGAAAGCTCCAGCCCTCCACCCCACCTGTGGATGAGAGCCATGTTACTTTCGAGACGTGTTCAGCAGACATGTCCGTGTTCATACACACGTCTGTAATACTATCCTCTTACGCGAGCGGGTATACTTTTGTTGTTGTTGGGTACTGTCAAGTCGATTCCAACTCATAGCGACCCCACGTGACAGAGTAGAACTGCCGTGTAGGGTTTTCTAGGCTGTCGTCTTTATGGAAGCAGATCGCCAGGTCTTTTCTTCCATGGAGTTGCGGGTGGGTTTGAATCAGCAGTCTTTCAGTTAGCAGCCGAGCACTTAACCGATGTGCCACCAGGGTTCCTTGCACTAAACATACTACCTCTTATCTTGCTTTTTACATTTAATGGCATATCATGGGCATCTTTTGGGGACACCTTAGTTCCATTCCACCAACATTTAATGTGTTCCCACCAGCTAGGGGAATGCAGAGGTGGGGGGCGTAATTCGATATCAGCAGTGAGGCCATCTCACACTTTATGAGACCTCACACTTGAAGAATGCTTCCATTTAGTGTCTGCTGGCACAGATTTTAGGACATACCTGGGGAAGCAGGTGTCCAGTTACCTGTCCTGGGAGGCCCAGTGAGGTGTCTGTACAGGAAATCTAGCCACCAGGCTCACCCCAGGCAGCACATGGAACAGTATGCTTTGACGGGACGTGGGGGTGGCTCTGGGGTGTCTGCAGCGCTGCTGCTCCTCGGGTCCTTGCTGTCACCTTTCAGTCTGAGTGTCTGCACAGTCCTGTGACTTGGGTTGGGCTCGGCCGACAAATCTTCCTGGCTGGACGGATCAGAGAAGGCAGACCTCTAGGAATGAATGTTCGATTCTGCCCGCTAGCCTGGGGCACACTCGTCTTACCACCCCCACCCCACCCCCACGCCACCCCCACCCCACCCCCACCCCAACTCAAACTGGCTCCTTGTGTGTCGTTGTTGTTAGCTGCTGTCAAGTTGGCTCTGACTCATGGTGACCTTACACGTAACAGAAGAAATGTTGCCTGGTCCTGCGCCATCTTCGTGATTGTTGGTGTGTTCGAGTCCGTCGTTGTGGCTTTTGTGTCAATCCATCTCGTGGAGGGTCTCCCTCGTTTTTGCTGACCCTCCACTTAACCAAACACGATGTCCTTCTCTAGCGGTTGGTCTTTCCTGAGGATGTGCCCAAAGTGAGCGAGCCAAAGTCTTGCCATCTTGGCTTCTAAGGAACATTCTGGTTGTGTTTCTTCTAAGGCTGATTGGTTCGTTCTTCTGGAAGTACGGTGTACTGTAATGTGGCTGGAAGAGCCCAGGCCCTGGAGTCAGGACACCGAGGGTCAATCCTGGCTCCCTGCCTCTCAGCTGAGTAACCTCAGACAAGCCGTTGGCCTCCTTGAGCTCTCTTTCCTGTGTACAAAGTAGGGGTGATAATAGTAAGGCCCACCGTGCCGGGTTGCTGAGGTCAGATCAGGTAAGAGTGGTGAACGTGGGCGTCAGCCACAAAGGGAAGGATGTGTATGAACACTTCTCCTGCGAGATCAGTGTTGATTTGGAGAAATCTGCTTGTTGCTACATCAATGACAACAAAAAAATGCCCGCTGTCCCTGCCCTGGGTGCCTGCGGGACGTGGCGCCTTGTGTTGTCACCTCCTGTCGTCACCTCATGCCCCCGTTCTGGGGCATCCTTTTCTGCCTGAGGGGCATCATGATGCTAGTTGCCCTTGGTAAAGGTTGACTGTGTTGTTGACTAATCATTCCAGAGAGTTCACTGGGTATTTTATATTTTAGCCCTTTAAAACACCTGCCGTCAGAACTGTCCAATTCACTTCAATAACTGAGGTGTTTTTTTTTTGTAAGACAGTTCACATACCAATTTCGGTAATCCCACGATGCCTCGGAGTGCTGGCCATGACGATTGTCCTATGACTGTAAGTTTTAACTCCGATGCTTTTGTCTGTTAAGAAGCTGGTGCCTTTTCTGTGTCACTGGTGACTGTCCAGGAGGCGGCTCTCTGCCCTGTCCACGGAAGCAACTGTCAGTCCTTCAGAGATGACATTCCATCTTCAGC
Organism: Elephas maximus indicus; assembly: GCF_024166365.1. Taxonomy (NCBI): domain Eukaryota; kingdom Metazoa; phylum Chordata; class Mammalia; order Proboscidea; family Elephantidae; genus Elephas; species Elephas maximus. The sequence goes on along the minus strand of NC_064822.1, from coordinate 189,593,162 downwards.
GGCGGAGCAGCGTCTCAGAGACACCCCGGTCAGGCGCGAGGGCTCTAGGGCGGCCTCTTTGGGGGTGTCTATGGGCCCAGCCTCCGAGACCCTCGCCCTAGACATGAGGCGGGCTTTGGGGAAGAGGCCAGCTTCGGGGAGGGGCCCATCTTCCTAACAGCGTTTACGGCTTTGAAGGAAATGAGTCTGGATTGATTTCCACTCTAAAAGAGTGCTGTGGAATGCTGTTGACATTGTCCCTGGGAGGCACGTGATGGGGGTTTACGGCTCAGGCTTTAAACGAGCCCTAGCAGAGTTCTGGAGCCGGCTCCACTCTGTCCTGGCTGTGCAGTCTTGGGTGGGTTATGCCACTGCGGAGACTCAGGTGTCTCAACGGGACGTAGGACGTCAGGTCGCAGAGCACCTGGCATGTGGCGCGTGGCCTGGGCAGGGGACGGGGGATAACACACATGCTTTTGACCTCTAGTGGCTCCGTGACAGGTGGGGCTCTGAGGTCATCATCCAACCCCATCAAGAGACTCAGCTTTTTTCTCTGTGGTACGTTCTCTGAGCCAGGCCCTCTTCCAGTGCCCTGTGAGGCTGGCGTGCCAGTGATTTCCGTCTTTCTCACGAGGAGGCTGAAACTCAGAAACACTGAGAAGCAGCCATTGACACCCAGCTGGTGAACGGAGACGATGTGACCCAGTGCTGGGCAGCTGGGCCCCAGGTCGTGATCTGAACTCTCAACATGCTGGAGTGTGTGGGGAGAAGGGATGACACGTCATGCTGTTGAGATAAAAGGTTGGGTTTGTCACCATGTGACTCCAGGGCATATGTTAGGATAAAAATAAAACCATTCTGGTGACAGTAGGGATTTCACTATGATAGAAGGTCACAGGACTTTAGAGGGTCTGGGTGTGTGTTTGGAGTCCCTGGATGGTACAAACAGTTAATGTGCTCGGCTGCTAACTGAAAGGTTGGCAGTTTGAGTCCACCCAGAGGCACCTTGGAAAACAGGCCTGGCGATCTCCCGAAAAATCAGCCATGAAAACCCTGGGGAGCACAGTTCTACTCTGACATGCATGGGTTGCTGTGAGTCGGGGTTTGGCTGGGGTTTGCGTCCGGCCTCTGCACCTGCCTAGCCTGTAGAAGGTTGGGGAGTGTACGTGGCAGGCTGGGCGTGGGGGACAGGGGAGTTCTGTGGTTTACAAGTTGAAGCAACTGGAATTGGGGGTTTGGAGTGACCCCAGTGCACAATGTCCCCACGCTTGTGTAAGGAGCCCTCTCTCTGCTGCCTGGAGCTGCGCGTTGCCACCCCACGCCTGCCCTGAGCCTTCCCTGGCTTGGCTGCTGCTGTTTTTATTCTTGTTATTACTACTGTTATTATTTCTGTTTTAAGGTAGCAGCATCTTCTCATTTTGAAGTGGTCTCTGCTCTTGGAAGGAACAGACATGCTTCCTTAAGTTAAATACACACACCCTCACACATATGCGTATGTTTTACGTATATATATATTTTATTGGCAGTTACTTATTGTTCTGTCGTAGCAATTTGCCGAGTTCCAGGAAAAATTGCTGATGCGGCTCCTGCTGGTTACAACCTCCGTCGGTGGCAGGGAGCGTGCCCGTCTCCCCACACGCTGTCCTGTGGGCTGCGCTGTACGTGGGTTTAGGTTTTGCCTGCCAGCTGTGCTTGCCTTGTTGAAATGCAACAGAAAGAAGCGGGTCTGGAGGGGTTACTTTGTTGCCCAGAGTCCAGTCGGACCCCCAGCCCTGAAGTGGGCTGGGAGCCAGTCTGAGCTGGCACGCACTGCCCAGGGTGTGGCTTTGGTGCCTTTCTCTGCTTGGAGGGAAATGCTGCTTCTCAGGTGTGGTTCTAGGTGTCGTCCCCAACATGCCGCAGGCACGCGTGTTCCTGTTTCTAGTTGTCTTCGAGTCAGCGCCGACTCATGGTGACACCGTATATGACAGAGCGAAACATTGCCCGCTCCTGCATGACCTTCACGGTCCTTGGTGTGCTTGAGTCCGCCGTTGGGGCCACCGTGTGTTTTGAGTGCCTTCCAACCTAGGGGGTCATCTTCCAGCACCGTATCGGACAGTCTTCTGTTGTGCTGCATAGGGTTTTCATTGGCTAACCAAAAGGTTGGCAGTTTGAATCCACCAGCAGCTCTTTAGAAGCCCTATGGGGCAGTTCTACGCTGTCGTATAGGGTTGCTGTGAGTCAGAATCGACTCGATGGCACCTATAAACAATAAATATTTAGAAGTAGATTGCCAGGCCTTTCTTTTTAGTCTGTCTTAGTCCGGAACCTCCTCTGAAATTTGTCCACCGTTGGTGACCCTGCTGGTATTAGAGATACCGGTGGAGTAGCTTCCAGCATCACAGCAACGTGGAGACCGCCACAGTACGGCAGACACACGTGTGGAGTGGACCAAGTCCCCAACATGGCTTTATTGACAGCAGTATGAGAACCGGGAAGCTGGCGGGCCCTGAAGATGTTACTGCCCCAGTGAAGCAGAGAAACTGCCATGGATTTTTGTTAGGAAGACGCTTCCAAATTGTGTTTTGTCCCTGGAGACTGGTGTGTCCAGAGCTGGGGTTGGGCTCAGACTTGGCATCTAGGGGAAACTGAGGTGACGTGGCTCCCACACAGAACCTGATGGCTTGGGCTAAAGGCATAGGACACGAGAGCCCGGGGGCTCCACAGGGCACCGAGGCCAAGCCCTAGTCTTACCCGTGGGAAATGGAGGCTCTGGGTGGACACCCAGGAAACAGAACCAGCCCGGGGACCATAGTCGTCCAACCACCTGGGCAGCGCTCATGTTCAGAACAGCTATTGGGGGTGCGGAGCAGGTGATTCCAGGTTTGCACCCGTCAGAGACTTGGGTGCCTTCAGCCGGCAGAGAGCACGCTGTCGTTTTCCTCACGGACAGAAAGGCTGGTGGCAGACATTGTATCTGCAGGGAGCGCTTGTCCCCTGCATGCTGGGAGGCACTCCTACTTCCAGAGCCCACACTTGGGGCGAGGTCACTGTGGGCTGGAGGGGCGGGGCGGGGGTGTCCCAAAAGGAAAAAGTGCTGAAAATAGGTAATGTGGGAGGCAGGTGCTCGTCATCTTTGGGGAGATAGTGACCGTCTTTTTGATCACTTGAGCAGAACCAGCAAGAGTTACACGTGGCGGCAGCAGGGGAGTCATTTGGGGTCTCCCTGGGGGTGCTAGCATGTTGTCCCCCATTGGAGCTATAATCATTTTGTTGTCGTTAGCTGATGTCAAGTCCGCCCCAACTCGTGGCAACCTCAAGCACAGCAGTTGAAATCCTGCCACATCCTGCGCCATCCCCATGACTGGTTGTGGATTGGACCATTGTGACACCTGTAAGGCTCTCAATGACTGCTTTTCAGAAGTGGATCTCCAGGCCTTTCTTCCTAGTCTATCTTGGTCTGGAAGCTCTGCTCAAAAACTGTTCTTCCACTGACGGGTGGTGGCTGTGTTTGAGCTGCATCGGCCGGGAATCAAACCCAGGTCTCCCACTCAGAAGGCGAGAATTCCGCTTCCGACCCACTGCTGCCTCTCATAATCACTTTGGAGAGCGGCTTTTTTGCCCCCCCCCCCAAAAAAACCAAAAAACCCAGGAAAGAGGAAAGAGCAGGAATGGGCAGGGGGACGGGGAGCAGGAGAGAGAGGGGGGAAGAGATGTTTCTCTTTGATGTCCTTCAGGCGGAAAAGCAATCTGCACGTGTAAATGAACTTGAAAGTATAATTAAAAATATATACGTAGTGGAGGCTGCAGTCCCGGCTTTCACGTTCCTTACAATCAGTGACACCAAACCTGCTCCGTGATTAATGCGTCTCAGTGGTAATAAACGTGCCAGAGACAAATGCCGCCATTATTTCCTAAACTGCAGTTGTGACAGCCCACTGGCTGCAGGGGTCTCTCTGCCGTCCCCAGCTTCCTTCTCCCTGCTGCCACCGCAAGGGCCACTTGCTAAAGATGCCCCTCCGAGAGTGTGTCCTGGCTTGTGGACCAAGATCAGAGGGGCTCTGAAAGTTGTTTCGGCCGGAGGCGCTGGGCAGTGGGGAGCAGGGGGCTTAGGGCAGGAAGGCTGCGAGAAGCCAGCTGCAGCTGTACCACAGAGCGGGAGGTGGACACGGTCAGCCCTGGTGTTCAGTGTAGGGTGCTGAAGGAACCAGGGTGGCAGAGTTCCCTTTACAAATTCTGTGGCTGTGCCCAGCGCTGGGCTGTGTTTAAGACTACCTGTGACAGCTAGCGTGTGTCTAGAGTGGATGCTTGGAAGGGCCAGGGCACCAGTAACATCAGCAGGAAGCGTCCACTGATGGACGTTAGCCTGTCAGCTGAATGAAGACGCACAGGGCGGTGCAAACACAGAGATTCAGCAGGTGCCTGCTGTGTGCCGGCTCTGTGCCAGCTCCGTGCTCAACGTGGGGGACACAGCAGTGGGCAGAGCAAGCCGTCAGCACGCAGAGTCACAGTGGAGGAGACAGGTAATAAACAGGAAGCATAAACGAATAATGGAGACAGTTAGAAGGTCTGGGGGACTTGGGGAAAGCAGGTGGCAGTCTTAAACAGGGTGGTCAGGAGAGGCCTCATTGAGAAGGCCATTTCTGAGCAAAGGCCTGCAGCAGTTGAGGGAGTGGGCCCTGGGGGAATAGCCGTGCAAAGGCCCTGCGGTGGGACGTGGCTGGAATCAAGTGAGTGGCAGGTTGACTAAGACAGGAAATCCGAGAACTGACAGGACAGAATGAGGGCTGTACCCTTGGACATGATGACCCTGGCCCCCACTGACAGGCCGCGGTGTGTAAGAGGGTGCAGCCCTTTCCTGGGGCAGATTTTTATTTATTTTTTAATTGTTCCAAATATATTCATAACCAAGCACTGGCCAGTTCATCCATTGTTTGTGTGTACTGTTCGGTGTCATTAATTCCATTTGTCATTTTATGCAGCCATCTCCAGATGTTTCCACCTCCCTCAGTAGATGCTCATTGTGGGGCAGAATTTTGACTAGAGCTGGAACTTACTGGAAGGCAGATTTCAGCTCACGATCTAGAGGGCTCCCCGGGAGTGAGGGCTGTCCAGGATGGCACTGGTTGCTTTGAGACATCCCTCCCCCATTACTGTACCAAAACGCCACTGTATTGGTGAAGAGGAGGCAGCGCCCCCAGTGGTTGGACAGGGTGAGACGCAGGTTCTTCCTCCTCGTAAGATTCCGAGTTCAGAAACTGCAAGACTCACTGAGGATGCTGTGCCTGAAATTACAATGTGAGGTCCCCTGATGGAGCCCAGTACACCAGTCTCCGCTGAATTGACTCCAACACATGGCGACCCCGTGTGTGTCAGAGTAGAGCTGTGCTCATGGAGTTGTCGGTGGCTGACTTTTTGGAAACAGATCCCCAGGCTTTTCTTTTGAGGGACCTCTGGGTGGACTCGAACCTCTAATCTTTCAGTTACCAGTTGAGTGTGTCCACTCTTTACACTACCCAGGGACCCCTGTAACCCTCAAGGCTCTGTAATAGCCCGAGGACCTGAGGTTCGGTGATTCTGTGGTCCGGGAGTGAGACCACAAACTCCCAGCAGCAGAGAAAGTCAGTGGCACGACCTGAGAGCTGCTGAGGTTCTCCAAGGGTGTTCATCTCTCATTTCAACAGTTAAGTGGAACTCACATATATCTCTGTAAATAGAATAGTCCCACAGCCTGGCCCGAGTCGGTGTCTGGATAAAGTTATCTTATTAACGGGTTCTGCTGAGTGGGCTTGGATGGGGGACGCAGCCTCTCTGACGGCGGATCTAATTATAAGCACGAGGGACTGCACCAAACAAGGAGCCTCGCAGGGAGGCGAGGCTGGCAGCTCGGGCCGAAGCGCCCTTTAATGAACTTCCTCGGCACGTGTATCTTAGCAACACGCCTTATTACATCCGGCCGCAGGTGGAGTTGCACCACAGTCATTTATTCCCCTCCTCGGTCCCCCGCTCTGCTTTTCTTTGGTGACGGGAGGGAGGAATGCAGACCCGCTTACCCAAGGCCGTGGTTGGCTGTCCTCTGCTTTGTGTAGTTGATGGACGTGGGGGACTGTGCCACAGTGGAGGCTGGCGCGATGGGGACAGCTTGATGGCCTGGCCTGAGGGATGGGCGCTACGCTCCGGGTGCTGCAGCCGCCACAGATCTGCTGAGTTGCTCCTCAGCATACCCTGAGTTTGGGTATTTTTATCTGGACTTCTTTCCTAATGACACTAACTTGGATCCGAAGGAAGTGGGGAATGTGCAAATCGTTGATAGTAATTAGCAGCCTGAAAGTTGAGATGGGCAAGTGTTGGAGAGAGGCAGCTTCTCGACCAAGTGGACATGCAGAGAGGCACAAGGAAGGAAAGAGAGAGCCCAGAGCATGGAATGGAGGTGACCTTCCAGCCCCAGGCCCTGGGCCAAGGTGACCCTCCGGCATGGAGCACAGAATGGAGGTGGTCTTCCAGCCCAGGGCACTGGATGGAGGTGGCCTTCCAGCTTGGGGCCCTGGATGGAGGTGACCTTCTAGCCTGGGGCCCTAGACAGAGGTGGTCTTCCAGCCTGGGGCACTAGATGGAGGTGACCTTACAGCCCAGAGCCCTGGATGGTGGTGGCATTCCAGCCTGGGGCACTGGACTGAGGTGACCTTCCAGCCTGGGGCCCTGGACTGAGGTGACCTTCCAGCCTGGGGCCCTAGACAGAGGTGGCCTTCCAGCCTGGGGTCCTGGATGGAGGTGGCCTTCCAGCCCACAACCCTGAAAGGAGGTGACCTTTCAGTTTCGACACTGGACAGAAGTAGCCTTCCAGCCTCGGTCTCTGGATGGAGGTAATCTTCCAGCCTGGGGCCCTGGATGGAGGTGATCTTTCAGCTTGGGGCCCTGGACAGAGGTAGCCTTTCAGCCTGGTTTAGCTGCTTATAAGCCCAGGGATTTTGGCCAGTTACTTCCTGTCTCTGAACCTTACATTTTTTTTATCTCTTGTATTGGTTTTTTGGGGCCACTGTAACAAATGACAGTTGTCCCTCAGTATCCGCGGAGAATTGTTTCCAGGACCCCCTGCGGATACCACACTCTGCAGATGCTGAGCCGAAGTCCCTTTTATGAAATGGTATTTGCATGTAAGCTATACACATCCTCCCCCATATGTGAAAACATCTCTAGGTTACATACGATGCCTGATGCAATGTAAACACCGTGCAAGTAGCTGTTGTCCTGTATTGTTTAGGGAATAAGGACAAGACACAAAGTGAAGACAAAAAGTGAACAACGCTCCCATGACAAGTGCTGGGGAGAGACTGAGGATCCGTGAGATGGGGAGGCTACAGCAGGCATGCTGCACGTCCCTATCTTCACGTGCATCCAGTGTAGTGCTCGGCGCAGGCAAATTCTGGTTTGGCTTTTTGAACTTATTTTTCTTGATCCGTGGTTGGTTGGATCTGCAGAGGCAGAACCTGTGGATATGGAGGGCCTACTGTACAAAAAACAAGGTAGCTCCAAAAAAACAGGAATGTATTGTTTCACAGCCTGAAGGCCACAAGTCCGAAATCAAGGTGTCGGCAGGGCTGCACTTTTGAAGGCTCCGGGAGAGAACCTTTCTGTCCCTTTGCTGGTGGCTGCTCACAGCCCTTGGCGTTCCTTGGCTTTGAGTTGCATCACTCAGATCTCTGCCTCTCTCGTCACCTGGCCATCTTCCTCCTGTGTGTGCCTGTCTCTGTTTTCTCCTCTTAAGAACACAGTGCCATTAGATTTGGAACACACCCTAATCTCATATGACCTCACCTCAACTCGTTAGACCTGCAGAGACCCTGTTTCCAAATAAGGCCCTATCCCGAGGATCTGGATGGTCTTGAATTTGGGGGGATACTCTTCAACCCGCTGCATCTGCCCATTGGAGCTAGTCACGCTGACCTCAGATTACGGTCAGGTCAGAGCAGACGGAGAAGCCAGCACTCATAGGCTCCGGTGTGTCTTAGGGGTCACATTCACAGTCCCTGCCTTTCCTTCCGGAAGTAGAGGGGCTGGAAATCTTGGGAACGGTTCCCACAGGAGCTGCAGTGTGACGTCCTTTTCAACAGATCACCTGGTGGCTTGTTTGCATATTTGAAGTCAGGACCATCGCAGAAAATCTGGGGTCTGTCATTTATCGGATTTCGTGGCTCACCAGAAGCAGGACTTGCTCTTAGTTTGTGTAGTTTTGAAAACAAGCCAGCCAGTGGTGTCCCCTGAATCATCTCGTTGGGTAATGAAAACAGGAGGAGGCTTTAGAAACAAAATTGATTGTAAATACAAATATGTATATGCAACCGCTGGATTGCCGAAGATGTCCAGGTTTCTAGTTGCAGGAAGGTAAAGAATCCCTGGGGGCACGTTTGAATTATGGTGTTGGTGAAGAATATTGAATATACCATGGACTGCCAGAAGAACAAACAGAACAAATCCGTCTTGGAAGAAGTGTAGCCAGGATGCTCCTTAGATGCGAGGATGGCGAGACTTTGTCTCGCGTACTTTGGACATGTTAGCAGGAGGGACCAGTCCCAGGAGACGGACATCATGCTTGGTAAAGTAGAGGGTCAGTGAAAAGGAGGAAGACCCTCAATGAGACAGATTGACACAGTGGCTGCAACAAGGGATTCAAACATAGCGACAATTGTGAGGATGGCACAGGCCCGGGCAATATTTTGTTCTGTTATACGTGGGGTAATGAGTTGGAACCAACTTGACGGCACTTAACAACAACAAAGAATCCCTAAGCTGGGGGCAGAGTCCCCCTCTTAGCATAGTCCCACCTTTGAGGAGGCTTATGACTACACAGGTTGCTCATCTCCTTAAACCTCGGTTTATTCATCTGTAAAATGGCCGCAGCGCAGGGCGCCGTCCCAGGGCCGTGGTGAAAGCCTATTTGTAAGCTTCACTGTAATCTACATGTGTAGGCTATTTTTCAATTGCCGTCCCTGGGCTGTGGCCTGTCCCCTGGCTGACCAGGAAGTCTGTGTCCATGTTTAAGTCTCAGAAGCTGCCTGCCCTTTCTGCCACTGCAGGACCCTCACTGATGCGGGAGGCAGCTAGCATCTGCTAAGCGACTGCTGAGAGTGTGTCAGGCACCTGCCGCCTCTACTTCTTCAACAACTTTGAGTCCTACTCCTCTCCTCATTGTACGGGGGAGGAAACTGAGGCACAGTTTCAATACCTTTCACCAGGGCTTAGCTCTGGAGTGTGAACGTGGAGACCCCAGGCTGCCTGGCAATCCCTGCCAGTAATCCCAGTGTCCCCAGCATGTTGTCAGCCCCGGCCCAGGGCTGCCACCACGTACATATGCAGTGTTGGGGGTCACATAGTTCCCATGTACCCGATGGTCCTTGGCACTCAGGGTGGTGGGGCAGCGGGATCCTTGCCTGACTGAGCGTGAGGATGCTGAGTCCCCGAGGGGTTTAGGGCCACCCTGCCATGTTCCCACAGCCCTGTTGGACACTGTGGTCTTGGGCAGACCTCATAATCTTTCTGACCACATCCCCAAGGAGACTTTTACTACTACTTATAATCCTTTTTTTTTTTATAATCCTAGCAAGTCCAGGGTACCTGCTCTTCCACACCCCTGGGCCTGTCACAGCCCCAGCCAGAGGGTCACGTGGCGTGATCCCAGCCTGTTGGGGTCTGCGTGTTCCCAGTGTGCCTGAAGCACCCAGCACACAATGGCCATCCAGTCAACTCACTGGCTGAATGACCCACTTTGCTTTCAACAACTGTTGACTCTAGGTCCAAACCGAAGCACCGGAATTAAAGAGCAGCCTACAGTCCTGGCAGCCCCCAAGGAATAAAGAATGCCTTTATAAACTGCAGGCAACTGCTGCATTCCCGCTGGCTAAGACCAGCTGTGATCGTTAAGGTTGTGTGTCAACTTGGCTGGGCTATGATTCTCTGTGGTTTGGCAGTTGCGATGTAGTTCAGCAGTCGTGTCATGGTGTGTGATCACTTCCATGGTGAGATTTGATAAAATGCGATCGCTTCCATGATAGAATCTACTGTGAGTAGCCAGTCAGTTGAAGGGGAATTTCCTTGGGCATGTGGCCTGCATCAAATATAAGTGGACATTCTTGCAAGGTTCAGGGCCTTTTTGCTCATGCTGAATCCTATAGCTGGCTTCTGTTTGTCTGATTCCAGTTTTTGGAACTTGAACTAGCACTGGTCTTGCCTGGTGATTTTGGGATTCGTTGGTCTTCGCAACCTGTGAGCAAGAGCCCTGCTTTCTGACCTGCTGATCTTGGTTTCACCAGCCCCTGTGGCTACGTGAATCAGGAGAAACCTCCAGCCTACCTACAGATTTGGGACGTCCCAGCCCCTTCAACCACATGAAGCATTTCCTTGATATAAAGGTTTTTATATAGATATTTATGTGCTTTACTGGTTTTGCGTCTCTAGAGAACCCAGCCTAAGACATTTGGTACCAAGAGTGGTTCTAGAGAAACAAGATTGTAAGGATGAGTTTTCTAAATTGGTTCTCAAGTCTGGTGAGTCTTAAAGACGTTAATGACTCTGCTTCCAGTAATAAAGAGGGCACTGCTAACCCATGGCATGAGGCAACATACAAACACAGAAAATATCACCGCGAATAGATCAGGTATTGGTAAAAGGCGAGGCTCTAGGTGACTGCATGGGTGATACCGTTCTATAGTTTTGTCATAATGAGAAGTATAAGGAAGCTGGTGGGTTGTTCCTACTTTTGCTAGAGAAGCTGGTGAAAGAAAGAGATGAGCTCAGGGCTTCAGAGTCAAAGCTCAAGTGCCACATGAATGACCTCCAGGTTTCCACTTGTGCCTTGAAGGAAGGATTTACTTCTTGGAGTAACAGAGCTGATATTGCTGAAAACCAAACTCAAAGAGTCTTATTGTTAGAGTGGCTGAATTCTATAATGCCAGCTAAATTGCCAACCTCTAGAGGTGTCTGAAGTTAAAGTGAGGGCATTGATTGGGAAGAAAGGGGATCCTGAAATTTGGAATGGAAACATATGGGCAAATAGTCAGGAAACTGGAGACACTGAGCCCCTAAATTCCATGAATCACTCCTGCCGACTGAGCCAGCCCTCTCACTCCCATCTGAAGAGATTAGTCCATCTTTGTCTGCTAATCCACCCTTCCCAGTAAAACCATTAGCCCATCCACCCCCATCTAATGAGATTAACCCACCTGTGTCTAAAGACCCTTTGCCTGAGTCATTGCCTGGGGCATTGCCTGAGGCAGATGCCTTACAGGAAAATGATGAATGTTCTCAAAACACATCCCAACCACCAATTTTGGCTTCCAGACCTATAACTAGACTTTAGTCCCAGAAAGCCCCAAAAGTAAAGTAGAAAGTGTGACCCAGGAAGAGGTACGCTATGCTCCAAAAGAACTGCTTGACTTGTCTAATACGTACAAACAGAAACCTGGGGAATATGTGTGGGAACGGCTATTAAGAGTGTGGGATAATGGTGCAAGGAGCGTAAAGATGGATCAGCCAGAGTTTATTGATATGGGCCCACTAAGCACATATTCTTCAGTCAGTGTTTCAGCCTGAGAGGTTAGGAAAGGATCTAGTAATTAATTTGGTTGCATCACTGAAGCATGGATTACGCTGTGGCCTACATGAAATCAAGTTGAAGTACCAGGCCTGCCTTGATATACTGTAGAAGAAGGTATCTGAAGGCTTAGGGAGATTGGCAAGCTAGAATGGATTTATCAAGTTAGACTCACAGACCCATACATGGAGTTCCCAGAGGACACACCTTTTACTACAACAGTAAGGAGCGAGTTTGTGAGTGGAGCCCCAGCATGCTTGAAAACTTCTGTGATTGCTATTTTATGTAAGTCAGATCGGATGGTGGAAACTGCCCTAACTGAATTGAGACACCTAACGCCATTGGGGTTGATTGGTTCCTGTAGTGGTAAGGGCCAAGTGGCAGTACTCAATTGACAAAGACAAGGTGGGTGTGGTTACCGTAATGGACAGCAGAGTCAAAGCAATAATCAGAATAGTCTGACTTACAGATTTATGGTGTTGCCTACTTAGACACGGTGTCTCTAGGAGTGAAATTGATATGTAATCTACTAAATATATACTAGATCTGTACAGCGGATGAATTCTAGGTCAAGTAACAACAGTCTAACTTGAATCCCTAGAGCAGAGAGTCATGGCCCCTCGATCAATTCCCAGACTTGAATGATTTTAAAGACCCACAACCTCTTGAATGAAGGAGAGGCCGGTCCCCTTGAGGAGGGACACCAATATACTGCCAAAAACTTAAACTGTTCATCTTTCTCCCAGCCTTCCCCAAATGGATCTATGGCCTTTCACAAGAGTGATTGTTCACTGGGGAAAAGAAAATAAGACTTTTCGGAGATGAGTGGATACTGGTTCTGAACTGACACTAATCCACGGGACCCAAATGTCATTGCGGCCCACCAGTCAGAGTGGGGGCATATGGAGGTCAGATTATTAATGGCATTATTAATGGAGTCTTAGCTCGTGTCTGTCTCACTGTAGGTCCAGTGGGTCCCTAAACCCATCCTATAGTGATTTCCTCAGTTCCAGAATGCAGAAGGGATAGTATTGCTGATGTCGGATGGATCCTGGCTAAAAGCAGAGAATACCAGAAAGATCTTTACCTGTGTTTTACTGACTATGCAAAGGCATTCAACTGTGTGGATCTTAACAAATTTTAGATAACATTGGAAAGAATGGGAATTCCAGACACTTAACTGTGCTCATGAGGAACCTGTACATAGGTCAAGAGGCGGTCATTCAAACAGAACAAGGGGATACTGGATGGTTTAAAAGCAGGAAAGGTGTGCATCAGGCTTGTATCCTTTCACCATTCATATTCAGCCTGTATACTGAGCAAATAATCCAAGAAGCTGGACTGTATGAAGAAGAACAGGGCACCAGGATTGGAGGAAGACTCATTAACCTGCGTTATGCAGATGACACAACCTTGCTTGCTGAAAGTGAAGAGGACTTGAATCACTTACTGATGATTATCAGAGACCACAGCTTCCAGTGTGGATTACATCTCACCATAAAGAAAACAAAAATCCTCACAGCTGGACCAAAAAGCCACATCATGATAAATGGAGAAAAGACTGAAGTTGTCAAGAATTTTATCTTACTTGGATCCACAATCAACACCCATGGAAGCAGCAGTCAAGAAGTCAAAAGATGCATTGTGTTGGGCAAATCTGCTGAAAAGACCTCTTTAAAGTGTTGAAGAGCAAAGATGTCACCTTGAAGACTAAGGTGTACCTGACCCAAGCCACAGCATTTTCAATCCTATCATATGCATGCGAAAGCTGGATGATGAATAAGGAAGACCAAAGAAGAATTGGCGCTTTTGAATTGTGGTGTTGGTGAAGAGTATTGAATACACCATGGACTGCCAAAAGAACGAACAAATCTGTCTTGGAAGAAGCACAACCAGAATGCTCCTTAGAAGCAAGGATGATGACTTAGTCATCTAGTGCAGTGAAGATATTTGTGTCTCCTGTGAATGCTCACCAGAAAGTGACCTCAGCAGAGGACGATTTTAACAATCAAGTCAATAGGATGACGCATTCTGTGGAAACCACTAATCCTCTTTCCCCGGCTATTCTTGTCATTGCCCGGTGGGCTCATGAACAAAGTGGCCATGGTGGCAGGGATGAAGGTGTCGTGCATGGGCCCAGCAGTATGGACTTCCACTCACCAAGGCTGACCTGGCTACAGCCACTGCTGAGTGCCCAATCTGCCAGCAGCAGAGACCAACACTGAGTCCCTGATATGGCACTTTCCCTTGAGGTGACCAGCCAGCAACGTGGTGGCAAGTTGATTACACTGGACCACTTCCATCATGGAGAGGGCAGCGTTTCATCCTTACTGGAGCAGACACTTACTCTGGATATGGATTTGCCTTCCCCGCGTTGCCTTACTTCTGCCCAAACTACCATCTATGGACTTAAAGATACCATCATGGTACCACACACAGCATTGCCTCTAATCAAGGGACTCATTTCACAGCAAACGAAGTACAGCAGTGGGCCCATGCTCATGGAATTCACTGGTCTTACCATGTTTCCCATCATCCTGAAGCAGCTGGCTTGATAGAACGATGGAATGGCCTTCTAAAGACAAAATTATGGCACCAGCTAGGTGCCAGTACTTTGCAGGGTTGGGGCAGTGTTCCCCAGGAGGCTGTATATGCTGTAAACCAGCATCCAATATATGGTGCTATTTCTCCCATAGCCAGGATTTATGGGTCCAGGAATCAAGGATTGGAAATGGGAGTGGCATCACTCACTATTACCCGTTGTGTCCCACTTGCAAAATTTTTGCTTCATATTCCCATAATCCTGTGCTCTACAGGTCTAGAGGTCTTAGTTCAAGAGGGAGGATTGCTCCCATCTGGCAACACGTCCGTGATTCCATTGAATTGGAAGTTAAGAATGCCACCTGGCTACTTTGGGCTCTTTATGCCTTTGGATCAACAGGCAAAGAAGGGAGTTACTGTATTGGGTGGTGTGAATGTTCCTGATTTATCAAGAGGAAATCGAATTGGAGGTAAAGAAGAGTACATCTGGAATGGGAGAGGTCCCTTAGGGCGTCTCTTGGTATTACCACCCTCTGATTAAAGTCAGTGGAAAACTACAGAAACTCAATTCCAACATGACTACTAATGGCCCAGACCCTTCAGGAATGAAGGCTCCTGTCACACCACGAAGTAAAAAACCACAACCAGCTGAGGTGCTTGCTGAGGGCAAAGGGAATACAGAATGGATGGTGGAAGAAGGTAGTTCTAAATACCAGTTACAACCATCTGACCAGTTGTGGAAAAGAGGACTGTAATTGTTATGAGTATTTCTGCCTTGTGTTTGTACATCAAATATTTTTGTTTTCACTTTTAAAACATAAGATGTAGACAGGGCTATTGCATTTTTGGTTGTATGTGTGTTAGTTGTATCATGTTAGGTCCAAGTATGACTTTATAATTGTCTTTGTTCAGAGATCATGTATAGTTTAAGGAGATATGTACAGGTGCCAAGTTGACAAAGGGCAGACTGTGATAATGTTGTGTGTCAACTTGGCTAGGCCTTGATTCTCAGTGGTTTGGCAGTTATGATATAGTTTGGCAGTCATATTATGATGTGATCACTTCCATGATGAGATTTCATATAATGTGATCACCTCCATGATGAGATCTGCTGTAAGTAGCCAATCAGCTGAAAGAAAGTTTCCTTGGGGTGTGGCCGGCTTTGAATACAGGTAGACTGGCAAGGCTTGTGGGCTTTTGCTCGCTCTGGATCCTGCAGCTGGCTTCTGTTCGTCTGACCTCCAGTTCTTGGGACTTGAGCTAACAACTTAACTGCAGTCTTGCCTGTCAGTCTTGGGATTCATTGGTCTTTGCAGCCTGTGAACAAGAGCCCTGCTGTCTGACCTACCAATCTTGGTTTCGCCAGCCCCTGTGGCTACATGAATCAGGAGAAGCCTCCAGCCTGACCTGCAGATATAGGACATTCCAGTCTCTGCAACCGTGTGAGCCTTTTCCTTGATATATATCTCTTTATATAGATATCTATATGCTTTTTTTTTTTTTAGTGATTTTGCTTCTCTGGAGAAACCAGCCTATGACACCAGCCAACCAATAGACCCTGCACTCCCACTGTGCTCCCAGAGCCATGTCAGGGCAGGGGGTGTGTCACTGGGAGGGGCCCATCCTGCCTCCTGCATTCCTCCAGTGATTACAGGAGGTACATGTGCCAGGGGGCACAAGGCAGGGAGACTCAGGACAGAGGCAGGGAGGCCCTGCCTGAAGGAGGGGCGTATGCACCCAAACCTAACAGATGTGCAGGTCTGAGATCAGGAGAGCGTCCCAGGCAGAGCGCAGCACGTGCAAAGTCGCAGAGGTGGGAAGGACATGGCACTTGGAGGAGCTGGGAAAACGCACTGTGACTGGGGCAGAGTGAACAGGGTGAGAAATGTCTCCAGAGGTCGAAGAGCCTGTAAGAGGCAGGATTTGAACCCAGGCTCTCTGACTGCAAAGAACACATCCTCCTAGCTCCTCACGTTGCCTCCTTGCCTTGGGTCCAGGACCTTGTGGAGAAAACAGGAAGTGAGTGTATCAAAGGGGCCACCTGCGCAGGTGTCTCGCCCAGTGATCGATGACATATTCGCTGATTATGCAGTTCTGCCTTTGACCGTGGGACTCTTTGGGCCTCTCTGTAGGCAGGGTCTCCTTCCCATCTGTGACGGTTAATGTTGTGTGTCAACTTGGCCGTGATTCTCAGTGGTTTGGCAGACACTGGACTCGCTGCTGTTCTGTAATGTCATATAATGCAGTGTAATGTTTGAACATCATATTTCATGCATGAAAAACGGAGGCTTTGTGGCTGGTGTACCTTGTCCAAAGACACCTCCAAATAAGCATCAGAAGTAGACAGAGGCCAGGCTGGAACTGGGAGGCAGGTTCCTTCTTAAACTCTGTTATCCACCCTCAGTCCACTACCACTTCTGAACCAATCCTTCATCCAGGGGTTTGAGGAATCTCGTTACTGAAAGGTTCCCCGGACGTCTCCCAGTTAAGTGGTTCTTCAGCTGTGGTTCTTCGGTGTTCCTGAGATAGGTTGACATGCCCTAGGTCAGGCTGAGTTACCCCACAGCTAAACTTCAACCATGGAACCTTTTCCCAATTTGCAGAAAAAGTGTAGCAATCAACAGACATTTCTCAAGTAAACGTTTTTTTCTTTTTCGGGCATTAATATCACTTAAAGCTTTGGTGCCTGGGCTCTGACAGAGGACAAAATACATAATACGTAGCAGATAAAAATTTACAGTTGGTTATCATTATTTTAAAGACACTGGAGGATTTCTGTAGTGACTTTTTTGAGGAGGCATGCAGTTATATTTTCTACAGTAAAGTTTTTCTTGGTTGTATCATTGAATTAAATATGTCAGTAGCTCACGATGTTCTGCAAAGATGTTATCCCTGGGTTCTGCTTCATAAATAAGTTTGGCAAATGTTGACCGAATTCTGTGGGAATTCTCTCTTCACCATTCTTACTGCTTGAGTCCTTTCTGTGACAGGGAACTCACTGCCTCCAAAGCAAGACCGTTTCAGGTCTAGACAATTGTAATCTTCAGAGCGGTCTCCTTTATTTTGGGGTCCATCAGATTTCCATCCTCCCATCTGTTTATCAACCTACTCACCACCCACCCATCCATCCACCCACCATCTGGCCACCCACCATCCATCTACCCATCCACTCACTCATCCATCCGTTCACCCACCCAGCCACCCATCTATCTACCCATCCACTCACTCATCCATCCGTTCACCCAGCCAGCCACCCATCTATCTACCCATCCACTCACTCATCCATCCGTTCACCCAGCCAGCCACCCATCTATCTACCCGTCCACTCACTCATCCATCCGTTCACCCACACAGCCACCCATCTAGCTACCCGTCCACTCACTCATCCATCCGTTCACCCATGCAGCCACCCATCTATCTACCCGTCCACTCACTCATCCATCCGTTCACCCACACAGCCACCCATCTAGCTACCCATCCACTCATCCATCCGTTCACCCACGCAGCCACCCGTCTATCTACCCATCCACTCACTCATCCATCCGTTCACCCATGCAGCACCCGTCTATCTACCCATCCACTCACTCATCCATCCACCCACCCATCCTGCACCACCATCACAACCATCATCCCCACT
The DNA here is from genome assembly GCF_024166365.1 of Elephas maximus indicus. Lineage (NCBI taxonomy): Eukaryota > Metazoa > Chordata > Mammalia > Proboscidea > Elephantidae > Elephas > Elephas maximus. Next base: position 189,575,439 of record NC_064822.1, on the reverse strand, counting down.
ACCTTTATCATCGTTGTCGTCATTATTGCCACCATGATCACCATCAACAGTATCATCATACTCACCACCGCCATCACCATCCATGATCAGTACCATCGTCACAGTCATCACCGCTACTACGATTCAATCCAGGTGAACCCAGAGGTGCCTTCCATTTGGATTGTATCATGGTGGTGGTGATAACGATTGTGGTGCTGGTGATGATTATGATGGTGATAATTAATGGTGGTGATGATGGTGAATATTTTGATAACGGTGATTGTTGTAATAATGGCGATTATTGTGATGATTGGTGATAGTGGTTGATGATGGTGATGATGATGGTGTGATAGTGATGGTAGTCGTGGTGATGATAGCGAGAGTACTGGTGATGATAACGTCAGTGATGACAGTTGGCCGCTTATTGACCACTTCCTGTGTTAAGTGTGTTTTACAAGTTTTCTTACTTATCACAACACATCCCTATGAGGACATATTACCCCCATTATACTGTGGAAAAAACAAGAACTGCAGAGTTTTTTCATAATTAAAGGTGACTTCTTAATATATCAGGTAAGGAGCCCTGTGTCATGGATTGAACTGTGTCCCCCAGAAATATGTGTCAACTTGGTTGGGCCATGATTCTCAGTGTTGTGTGGTTAGTCCTCCATTTTGTGATTGTAATTTTATGTTAAAGAGGATTAGGGTGGGATTGTAACACCACTCTTAGCCAGGTCATATCCCTGATCCAACGTAAAGGGAGTTTCCCTGGGGTGTGGCCTGCACCACCTTTTATCTCTCAAGAGATAAAAAGGAAAGGGAAGCATGAGGGGAGGGGGACCTCATACCACCAAGAAAGAAGCACCGGGAGCAGAGCACATCATTTGAACCCAGGGTTCCTGCACAGAGAAGCTCCTAGTCCAGGGGAAGATTGAGGACAAGGACCTTCCTCCAGAGCCAACAGAGAGAGAAAGCCTTGCCCTGGAGCTGACGCCCTGAATTTGGACTTCTGGCCTACTAGACTGTGAGAAAATAAACTTCTCTTTGTTAAAAGCCATCCACTTGTGGCATTTCTGTTACAGTAGCACTAGATTACTAAGACACCTGGTAGCACAATGGTGAAGCGCTCAGCTGCTAACTGAAAGGTTGGCAGTTGGAACCCACCAGTGGCTCCACAGGAGAAAGGACCTGGTGATCGGCAGCCTTGGAAGCCCCGTGCTGTATTTCTCCTCTGTCCTGTCGGGTCGCTGTGAGTCGGAATTCACTTGACGACACAACAACAACAACAGCAGTATATCGGGTGCCAGATCTTGATGGTTTTGGCTTTGCCACTTTGTGAGCTGGAGTTTCCTCATCAAATGGGGAGAGTAAGAGTTGTTTCTGTGTCTGAGGCTTGATAGGTGTGCAGCACTCACTGTTTGATTAAGAAATAACGGACATGGCTGGTAATGGGGAACCCAGGGTTGAGAAGGGAGAGTGTTACCATGTCATGGGCCTGTTAACCGCTGTTGTAAAACAATATACCTACTGTTTAATGGGATGCTAGTTTGTTCTGTAAACCTTCCTCTAAAGTACAATTAAAAGAAAGAAAGAAATACTGGACACCGAAGTGCCTTAATATGATGCAGATGTCATTGTTGTTCTGTTACATCTCTGACGACGAGGTTGTGTGTGTGTGTGGCAAGAAAAACAGAGTGTAAGAAGGTCTGAAGTCACTGAAGTTGACAGCCAGGCAGTGAAGTTCGTTGTCATCCTAGGATGTCCTCCTGAGAACTCACTAACAGTTAGTAACAAGATAACATGAAACACAAGACGTTGCAGACATTACTGTTAAAGACTGAGACTCATAGAGCATGTTCTCTGGCAAGTGTATCTTGTTGCTTTTGTGATCATTTTTATGACGTTTGCTGTTACTTAATAGGGCTGAGAACATCAGGTCAGTCTTTGGTGCTGTCTGTCCCTCCCCTGCCTTGGCCGGCAGTTCTGTCGGCTGCCACCTACCACAGCTGGGGTTCTGGAAGGAAATAAGGAATAGAAAATGATTTTGTTAATTGTATATTTCTTTTTAAATAATACTTTAAATGGAAAAAAAGAAAAAACAGGATAAATAATTACTCCTACTACCATTTAAATTTAATTGATAAATTACGGCACAAGATTTTAAACTATACACATAATTGTACGTGTCAAGTACTTGCATGAACATAACTGCTACTTTTGCTTGACACATTTTTTTTACTTTTCTGGTGGACCTTTGCTCTCAATGACAGTGCTTTCAGGCTTTGGAAAGACCCAGGCCCTGCTTGGGCCTTCGCTCAGGGTCTCTCAGAGGCTGCCCCTGGACCACCCGTAGCTGAACCCCCAGAGAGTTCTGTTCACCTGCAGATGCCTAGCGCCACCCCACACTCACGGACTCACACCTTCTGCCGCAGGAGCCTAGACTCTGTGTGTGTAACACGTGCCCCGTGAGATTCTGAAGCCCTTGAAGTTTGGGAACCTGCTGTGGGTGGGAAAGCCACTCTCCTAGGCCATCTAATAACGGAGAGGCATGGACGCTATGCCTCTTAGCTCTTGTCGGATCCTTTTCTTTTAGTGATGATGGTGATGGTGGTGATGGTGATGGCGGTGGTGGTGATTAATGGTTACGATGATGACGGTGAGGATTAGGTGGTGGTGATTATCGTGGTGATGGTGATGGTGGTGTTGGTGATGACAGTGGTGGTCATGGTAAACCAAAAACCAAGCCCGTTGCCGTGTTGTTCATTCTGACTCCTGGTGACCCTATGTGGTACAGAGTAGAACTGAGCCCCGCAGGATTTTCTTGGCCGTAATCTTTATGGAAGTAGGCCTTGGCCAGACCTTTCTTCTGTGACCCAGTTGGTGGGTTTGAACTGCTAACCTTTCGATTGATAGTCAAGTGCAAACTGTTTGCACATAATGGTAATAATGGTGATGGTGATGGTGGTCGTGATGATGATGGTGATGGTGATGGTGGTTGTGATGATGATGGTGATGGTGATGGTGGTTGTGATGATGATGGTGATGGCGATGATGGTTGTGATGGTGGTGATGATGATGGTGATGGTTGTGATAGTGACGATGATAGTGGTGATGATGATGATGGTTGTGAGGATGGTGATGATGGTTGTGATGATGGTGATGATGGTTGTGAGGATGGTGATGATGGTTGTGAGGATGGTGATGATGGTTGTGAGGATGGTGATGATGGTTGTGATGATGGTGATGATGGTTGTGAGGATGGTGATGATGGTTGTGGTGATGGTGATGATGGTTGTGAGGATGGTGATGATGGTTGTGAGGATGGTGATGATGGTTGTGGTGATGGTGATGGTGGTGATGATGGTGATGATGATGGTGATGGTTGTGATAGTGGCGATGATAGTTGTGATCATGGTGATGATGGTTGTCACGATGGTGATGATTGTTGTCACGATGGTGATGATGGTTGTGAGGATGGTGATGATGGTTGTGGTGATGGTGATGATGGTTGTGAGGATGGTGATGATGGTTGTGAGGATGGTGATGATGGTTGTGATGATGGTGATGATGGTTGTGAGGATGGTGATGATGGTTGTGGTGATGGTGATGATGGTTGTGAGGATGGTGATGATGGTTGTGAGGATGGTGATGATGGTTGTGGTGATGGTGATGGTGGTGATGATGGTGATGATGATGGTGATGGTTGTGATAGTGGCGATGATAGTTGTGATCATGGTGATGATGGTTGTCACGATGGTGATGATGGTTGTGAGGATGGTGATGATGGTTGTGAGGATGGTGATGATGGTTGTGGTGATGGTGATGATGGTTGTGAGGATGGTGATGATGGTGATGATGGTTGTCACGATGGTGATGATTGTTGTCACGATGGTGATGATTGTTGTCACGATGGTGATGATGGTTGTGAGGATGGTGATGATGGTTGTGGTGATGGTGATGATGGTGGTGATGATGGTGATGATGGTTGTGAGGATGGTGATGATGGTGGTGATGATGGTGATGATGGTTGTGGTGATGGTGATGGTATGATAATGGTGATGACAGTGTTGATGGTTGTGATGCCTTGTTAATCTTAGGGGAAGATTGAAGATACTGGGGCATGAAAGGAGGGCCCAGCCCAGCTCCTTAGATTACCCACCTTGCACACTTGGGTAGGACGTAGAAACTTCCTGAACCTCAGTTTCCCCACCTGCAAAATGGAAATATCTTTTCATGCTGTAAACGTCTATGTAAATATTAGTGGTTTTATTATTATAGCTCAGAAGACTACACTGGATCTTAATCATGTGGCTTTATACAAATAGCAGGAGGAAGAAGGGGTAACAGTTTAGAAGTAGCCTGTGATGCTGTGGTGCTAGGCCCTTCTCATTTATGCGATTGGTGTTTAGACATTTCTGTTCAGCCGCATTGGTATTTTTTGGGTTGGATTTTAAAACATTTTAAAAAGCAAACACAAAAACGTACAAAAGAGAGCATAACCAGCCTCTGTGTACCACCCTTCTGCATGGCGTGTGGGTGTGGGCCTGGGTCCCGCATCATGCCCTGGCTCTGCTGAGCCTCAGCCGTGGGCTGAAAAGTCGGCTGAGGAGTCCAGGCTGGTCTGCTGGAGTCTGTGGTGGCTCCCACAACTTCCACCAGAGTCAGTAAGTGCCTTGAGCCAAGCAGCTGGGGCCAGTTTGACCTCCTGAGTGCCACCAGAGGCACGATGCTTGCTTCCAGTTAACTCCTGGGAAGCACCATGAGCCTAGCTCGTGTTTCCCGTTTTATTATTCAGTATTTAGTGGGTTTTTTCCCCCTAATTTGTCCTTGCATGCATGTCGTTTCAAATCTGCTGGAGCCTTGTGGTGTTATTCTTCTGGCTTTGATGTTGCCATCCCGACTTAGACCCCCTTCCGCTTCTCCTTAAGCCCCAGGTGCGTCCTTCCTGACGCAGAACCTGCTGCCCCCATAACATGCACTCACCTCTAATGAGCTACTTAAAAAATAAGCGTTGATTTCTAGATAAAAATCACAATTAATTATGAATGCCCTCTGTAAACCTTGTTACCCATAATTGCCAAAAACACACAAAGTCTGAAATTAATTAAAACAGACAGCCTCATTTGATGCGGGAGGTATTGCTCATTTCTTAGTCTTGTATATGAACCTCGTGGAGGTTGCTCGGGCAGCAGCCATGGCTGCGAGATGCGGGGGTGCGTGGGGTGGGGCTTGTGGAGGAATGCCTGTGTTGCCTGGTCCTGGCAGAGGAGCGGGGGGAAGAACACAGGCTGGGAGTGGTACAGACGTGGCATGCAGCCCCTTGTAGTATGTGGATGACCAGGGCTAAGTTGACTTCCAAGCCTCAGGGCTTGCTTCTGTGAAATGGGTTTAATGATACCAACCTCACAGGATCCTTGGGGTGTCCAGGGGTGACAGTGAGGCTGTTGCTGCTCAAGGTGGGTGCTGAGTTTTTATTCCCGTCCCTCTCCTCCCTGCTCTCGTTGCCTGTTTTACTCCCATCCCTCTCCTCCCCGCTCTCCTTGGCCCTTTTATTCCTGTCCCTCTCCTCCCCGCTCTCCTTGCCCCAGACCTGCCTTGGAGAGGCTTAACCAGCACACGGGTAGTTGAGGCCTGTTATTTCACTCACTCCCTCATCTCTCAACCACTCACACTCTGTCTCAGTCTGTCAGCCTCTCACTCTCTCAGCCACCAATTTGCTCTCACCCGCTCACTCTCACACACACTAACACACTGTCGTTCATCCTCACCAACTCGCTCACTCACTCCCTCTCACTCATTCACACACAGTCTCACTCACCCATTCACTGTCTCACTCTCTGTCTTAGTTACCTCGCGCTGCTGTAACAGAAATACCACAAGGGGATGGCTTTAACAAACGGAAGTTTATTCTCTCACAGTCTTGTAGGCTTAAACCAAAAACCCATTGCCATCGAGTCAATTCTGACTCATAGCGACCCTAAAGGACAGAGTAGAACTGCCCCACAGAGTTTCCAAGGAGCGCCTGGTGGATTTGAACTGCTGACCTTTTGGTTAGCAGCTGTAGCACTTAACCAGTACGCCACCAGGATTTCCGTCTTGTAGGCCATAAGTCCAAATTTAACACGTCAGCTCCAGAAGAAGGCTTTCTCTCTGTCGGCTCTGGAGGACTATCCTTGTCATCAATCTTCCCCTCGTCTAGGAGCTTCTCAGCACAGGAACTCCGGGTCCAAAGGACATGCTATGTTCCCTGCGCTGGCTTCTTGGTGGTATGAGCCTTCTTGGCTCAAGGCACAATCCAGTCTTATCGATTGAGTCCTGCCTCATTAACATAACGCCCATATCCCACCTCATCAACATCAGAGAGTTAGGACTCATAACACATAGGAAAATCACATCAGATGACAAAACAGTAGACAATCACACAGTACTGGGAATCATGGTCTAGCCAAATTGATACACATATTTTTGGGATATACAGTTCAATCCATGACACTGTATCACACACACTCATTCTCTCAACTTCTTACACATACGCACATACTCTCTTCACTCTCGTACTAACACTCATTTTCTCACACACACTCTCACTGTCTCACTCTCTCTCTCCCACTCACTTTCTCACACTGTCACTCATTCACTCACTCATTCTCTCAACCACTCTGTCTCTCATGCTCTCACTCACACTCTCACTGTCTCTCATTCGCTCTCACCAACACACTCACTCACACTCACTCTCATTCACTCGTCTCACTCTCACTGTCTCACTCTGTCACTCACTGTCTCGCTCTCTTACTCTCACTGCCTCGCTCATGCTCTCGCTGTCACTGTCTCACTCACATTCACTCTCATTCTCTCACTAACTCACTCTCACTCTCACTGTCTCACTCTCACTGTCTCTCACTCTGTCGCTCGCTCTGTCTCACACTCTCACACTCACACACACTGTCACTCTCACTCTTGTTCACTCTTACTGTCACACTAACACTCACACACACCCTCACTCATACTCACTGTCACACTCTCTCTCACTGTCACTCTCACTCACACTCACTTGCTCTCACTTTCTCACTCTTGTTCACTCTTACCCACTCTCACTCACTCTCTCACAACTCTCACTCACTCTTTTACTCTCTCATTCAATCACTCACTCACTCTTGCTAGATAAACAGCACAGTGTCGGAGCTGGCAGGCATTGGTGTTCTTCTTGGTGAAAACCCTGAGGGTCAGAGTGGGGAGATGAGGTGGTCCACACCCGTCCTGGCCAAGCCAGTTGAGGAGCTGGATTTCCCAGCCACTAGCCAAACACCATCCCAGCCCACCCCACTCTTGTTCTCTCCCGGCTGAGAGGGTGTTCTGGAATCAGCGGCATTTGCTGAGCAGAGAGCCAGCTGGGGGTCGTGCTTGGCAGCTGTGATGCTGTCCTGGCTCAGCAGAGGGTGGAGGTGGAGGGTGAATAGAGTCTGCAGCAGGATTGCTATAGTAACTGGATCTGCTTACATTAGGTTGTATTCAGTCAACCTTTGTCAGTTTCTATTCCAGAATCCTCAGACTCTCTCCAGCGTGGCGTTGAGCAGAGCCCTCACATTTCTCCGGGGTCCCCATGGAGCCAGTCCCTCTGGTCCCCTTCCTACCCCCCCAACTCCCTTCCCGAAAGACCCCAGATAGGGAGCCATACCTACCAGGGCTCCACTCCTTGGTCCACTCTTTACTGATCATAAATGCTGGGCAGTTACTTGCTGTCTGAACCTCAGTTTTAGTCTCTGCAAATGAGAGTCTCATTGATGGGGAGGCAGTGGATTCATTCACTGGGCTGGGTTCCTGAGCACCCACCGTGTGTGGGGCCTGGGCCAGGTGCTGGGAAAGCTCAGAGCCACAGCTTAGGGCCGCTGCCCCCCACAAGCCCTGGTAAGTGAAAGGGGGAGCCCAGAGGAGGAGCCACCAGCCCAGTGGCTACTGGGGACAGTGTCCCGAAGAGGGGGAGATACCGCTGAGGGAAAAGCATTGGACAGGTAGACCATGCCAGCTCAGTTAATGTCCATGCCTTGGCCTCCTGCCGTCTTCCTTCTTTCTCTCCCTGTTCCTGGGCACCTCTCTCCCTCTTGCTCCAGCTTGATTGGAAACTTTGGATAATCAAAGCCAGTCCTCATCCAGTTTATTCTGTGCCTTTGGTCCCAGAAGTGACAATCCCCCACCCCCATGTCTCTGCAGATGGAGGCAACAGAGAGGAGAGAACAAAGCTCAGAAGTTCTTTATTTATTCCCTGCTTTGCAGAAATGTTTATTTGAAAGCACATGGCAAGGTGGAATGGTTTGATTTGATTAGCAAGTCTGAATGTATTAGCAGCAAGACAGAAACGGTATTACAATTAGTGGTAATTAGCTGTGCTGATGACGCCAGGGGGCGGGTGGTGGCGGTGTGGGGTGACAGATGTTTCCTGGTCTCAGGTTAGAGGAGAGGGTGCCTTTCCCTTGTGAAGGTGCTTGCCTCCTGGAGGGCACGCAGGACCCTGGCCCATGTCGCAGAGTCTGAGTAACAGCTAATTAGTCACCTTGTGGAGACACATGTGCCAGCACCCTTGTGTTGTGCCAAGTGCGTCTGTTTGGGGGGGCGATGGGCCTGACTTCTGGGGAGCGGGCATGTCTCAGCCACCCCTGGTGTGGCACCGTTGATGGCGGCAGCAGCAGCGATGGCCAACACTCAGTGGCCTCCTGTGTGCCCACGCATCTCTCTACGGACCTGGATCATAGCCCAGCACCTCAAAAGCACATTTGTCTGTGTGGACTTATGGGTCTCTCTCTGGGATGAGGAAACCCTGGTGGCGTAGCGGTTAAGTGCTACAGCTGCTAACCAAAGAGTCGGCAGTTCGAATCCGCCAGGCGCTCCTTGGAAACTCTATGGGGCAGTTCTACTCTGTCCTTTAGGGTTGCTATGAGTTGGAATCGACTCGATGGCACTGGGTTTGGTTTGGTTTTTTCTCCAGGATGAGGGCCCCGTGTCCCTGGGCCCAGCTCGGGGCTGCAGTGAGGCTGCCCTCAGTGGCGTTTGTGGGATACGTGGTAGCTGTGCAAAGTGCTGGGATATCCTCAGGAGCAGCTGGGCCTGTGTGACTGCATCTTTGCAAGTTAACTTATTTCTGCATGTGGTCACTGACTGTCCACGAGGCCCGGGTGGGCTAGAGATGCCCAAGGTGCTGTCCCTGCCCTCCTGGAGCTCCCGACCTGCCACGGGGCTGCCAAATGTGCACATCCGGCAGTGTGAGAGTGTGCTGGAATTAGACAGAGGTGGTGGTGCACCCAGTGAGAATGCCCTGAAGGCCACGGACTGTCCGTGTTAAAACGGCTAAATTTGTTCTGTGCATTTCACCTAACAGTGTGGAGGGGTCTTCTGGACGCACCAGCACTGGATGCTCGGCCGTCTCACGGATGGATTCAGACTTTTGGAAGCACGTAGGCCAATCCCTCATTGACTGGGAAGTAGCCACGGAGGAGCTGGCTGGGGAGAGGGGCAGCGTACCCGCCTAGTGAAGTGTCCGGCTGGGCAGAGCGCGCAGACTTTGGGTGGAGTGAGCAAGAGGCTGGGTAGAAGGTGGGTGGGGACAAGACCACGTCTTCTTTCTGCCTCTGACTGCCCTCCGGGGACTGGGGGCAGGGGTGTGTGTGGCATCTCAGTGGCTGGGAGGAAGCCGGCTGCGTCCCACGGCCCCGCCTATCCTAAGGCCCCTCCTAACCTCCCCGTGCATGGGAACCTCGGTGTCAGGCCAGGGACTGCAGCAGCAGCTGAAGCGCTGGCCGCCCTTTCCTGGGCATCTAAGGAGATCTGGAAGGTCTGGCCTCGTGGTTGGACTTGGTCACAGCAGCTGTCTCCATCAGGCACTCAGCACCAGTGGATCCAGGGCTGCTGGGAGGCGACCCCAGATGGCAGCTCCTTCCTGCCCCCGCAGCTTGCCTGACTGTTGGGAGGATCCTCTGGGCCCCAGATCTGGGCCCGGCCCTGCAGGCACAGGAGAGAGTCCCAGATGTGGTCTGCGCACATGGGCTGCCAGCCCGGAGCTGCTGAGCCATGGGGCAGAGGTGTCTACCGGAGCTGGAGTGGCATCAAGCTTGAGGAAGCACCTGGCTGATGAGCTCAAAGTACCATTTCAGTGTGTTGTTATCGGGTGCTGCTGAGTGAATTCCGACTCACAGGGATCTGCATGTTACGGGGTGGAACTGCTCCGTAGGGTTTTCTAGGTTTTTTTTTTTTTTAATCTTTACAGAAGCAGATCATCACGTCTTTCTACCGTGAAACCACTGGGCAGGTTTGAGCTGCCAACTTTTCAGTTAGTAGCCAAGTGCTTCACCATTACAACACCGGGGCTCCTTCAATTTCAGCATAAGGGATTATTATTGTTGGGGTGAGGAGGCCCACCTTGCTTGGGGTCTCCAGATACAAGGGTGGGGTCCACTCAGAGCACTGGCTGGTCCAGTCCCCCAAAATACGCGTCCTTGGTTCCTTGGGAGGAAAGCAAGTGGTCCAGGCCTTCACATGAGAAGCCGGGGATTGGACAGGCTGTCTAGGAGGGGAAAGAAGAATGGTCAGTCTGCTTGAAAATTGCTGCTCAGCCTTGTCCACGGTCAAGGCCATGCTGTGAGAACCACAGTGAACCCCTGTGTCATCCCTCCGGAGAACCACCGATTGGGAATGCTGACCCTGCCCGAGGGCTGTGAATTTGTGCAGTCCCTGGAACCTTCAGCATTGCTGGTGGGTCGGGGGGAGATGGAAGAATTTGGAAAACAATTTGGAGTTACTAGTGTTAGGATTGAATTGTGTCCTCCCAAAATATGGTTATAACCCCTATACCTGTGGTTGTAATTGCATTGGGGAATGAGTTTTCTTTGTGTGTTAATGAGACAGGATTAGTGTAGGGTCAGTGTAGTGTGGGGTAGTTTTGAGTCAATCTCTTTTGAGATGTGAAAGGAGCAGATTAAGGAAGCAGAGAAGCAAGCGGGCGGGGGGGGGGAGGGAGACAGATGCCAGGCCACATGAAGATTACCAAGGAGCCAAGGCACAGAAGCTGAAGAGACAGGGACCGTCCCCCAGAGCTACACAGAGAGAAAACCTTTCTCTAGAGCCAGCTCCCTGAATTTGGCCTTCCAGTCTCCTGAACCGTGAGAAAATTAATTTCTTTTCGTTAAAGCCCTCCGCTTGTGGTATTTCCGTTGTAGCAGCACTAGATGACTGAGACATCTAGGAAAACTGAAGATACACATATCCTGTGACCCAGAAATTCTACGTCAGGATTTATAAACCAACCACCGTTGAGACAACCTTAAGTGTGTCAGAGGAGAACTGTGCTCCATAGGGTTTTCACGGGCTGTTTTTCCAAAGTAGATCACCAGGCCTTTCTCCCGAGACACCGCTGGGTGGACTCAAACCTTCAGCCTTTCCATTAGCAGCCAAGCGTATTAACTGTTTGCACCACCCAGGGACTCCCCAGAGTGTTTACCTTAGAGGAATCCTTCAGTAGTGTACCAGGAGACCAGGTATTACTAGCGGCCAAAGCAAAACAACCATTAAAAGGTGGTGACCACCTAGATGCCCGCTGATGATAAAAAACCAAACCTGTTGCCGTCAAGTTGATTCCGACTCATAGTGGCCCTATACGACAGAGTAGCACTGCCCCACAGGGTTTCCAAGGAGCGCCTGAGGGATTCGAACTGCCGACCTTTTGGTTAGCAGCTGCAGCTCTCAACCACTGTGCCATCAGAGTTTATCCCAGGTAAATGCGTCGAGGCTTGTCTGTGCACTAACGGCAGTGACAAGGAACCAACCAGGCCCCTGGCAGTAGCAAGAGTGCATCTAAGGAGCATAACTGAGTCCAGAAAGGAAGCTGCCGAAGAATGCTTCAGTATGATGCCATTTACGGAGAGTTAAAAACTGATAGAGACCATCAGGGCCACAATGGATGGGTCCTGATAGAACGAGAGAAGAGTGTGGAACAGAACGCAGATTCTTACAAAGTCCAGACTTAGTGGACCAGTCGAGACTGGAGGACTCCCTGAGACTATCACCCTGAGATACTCCCTAAACCTTGAACCAAAACTACCCCCCGAGGGTACCTTTTAGCTAAATAGCAGACTGGCTCATAAAATAAGAAATATTACCCGTGAGTACTGTGCACCTTTCAAAAAATCATCTATATGAGACCAAAGGGTCGACAGTTACTCTGAAGCAAAATTTGAAGGGTAAGGAGACAGGGAAACCAGATGCCTGGAAGCAGAACATCCAGAAGGGAAAGAATGAGAATGCTGACACGATGTGAAAGTGTAACCAATGTCTCTGAACACTTTGTGTAGTCATTGCCAGATGGGAACTTAATTTTCTGTGTAAACTTTCCCTGAAAACACAATAAAATAGTACTTTTTCAAAGTCATACAGGACAAAACGGTTTTTGAGTGATGGACACACGGTAAACTAAAGAAAACTCAGGGAGTGAAAAATATAGGATAGTTGTAGCTACCTCTGTGTGAAAGGGGGCGGGAGGGGCGCACAGGGAGATTTGACAGCTGCTGTTCATTTTCTTTTCTTAAACTTGGTGCTGTGCACACAAATGTTGATGGTATCGTTATTCTTTATATGTTACATACGTTTCATAATATTTCTTATCTATTCAGTGCTTTCGCCATGAGTCGGAATCGACTCGATGACAACTAACAATAACATTCAGTACTTGACCAAACATAAAAGTTTTGAAGTGAGTATGGGGCTTCCTGAGAGCCCTAGTGGTGCAGTGGTTAAAGCACTCAGCTTCTAACTGAAAGGTTGGCCATTCAAACCCACCAGCCACTCCACAGGAGAAAGATGTGGCAGTCTGCTTCCCTAAGGGTTTACAGCCTTGGGAACTTGGGGGCGGGGGGCAGTTCTTCCCTGTGCTGTGGTGTCTCTGAGTCAGAATTGGTTTGATGGCACCTGGTTTGGTTTGGGTTTTGGATGGGACTTTTGCCTTGAACGTGAGATTCTGTGCTTTGGGGCAGGCAGACTGGGTCAGGACTGTCCTTGGCCAAATGGCAGCTGGGATCAGAGAAGCTCCAGGTTCCCAGAGGAGAAAAGGTGTGTAACTTTCAGAAACAAGATAGAACCATCAGAAGTGCATGAAACCAGCTGTGTAAATTGTGAAACGTAAGTTGTAATTTTTTTTCTAAAATAGCATAAAAGCTGCATTTTACAAGTAATGTCTTTAACCAAGGTCAATTCTGAAAATGAAGCAAAAATGATTAGTGCCCTCTGGTGAGGCGGAGTGGAGCCCGGGCATCCCTGGCTAGGAGGACGGACTGGCCGCTGAGCTGGTCCAGCACCATAGACAGCACCCCATAGCTGCCGCTGGTGTTGGTGCGAGCGCCCCCTGGTGGAGTTATTGGCTGGGGCTGCTTTGGGGAAAGAGGATGGACCTGGCTTGGAATCCTGGCTCCTGTGCTTACTAGTTGTGTGGCCTTGAGCAAGTCGCTTAGACCCCAAACCTTGGTTCTCTTGTGTCTTCTTGGTAGGACTTGCTGCTGGGATGGAACAAGATAGGTGGGGACCTTCCCGCCAAGGTGCTCAGCCACGTGCAGTGCTCTGAAGATGGTAGATGGTTAGAACATCCTTTCTGCTCTCAGAGGGGAAGGGATTGAAAGATGGCCAACGGGGCTGGGGTGAGTCGGTCAGGGCTGGGAGGTGCTGGATCAGTCCTGCTTGTTGGAGCCGTATGAGTGGTGACTGTGTCACCAGACCCAGAGGAGCGTCTGCTCTTCACAGACTTTCCAGGCTGGTTGGTGGCAGGGGAGGGCCAGGAGCCCCAGTGTGGCTCTGCAAGGCCCCCATCTATCCACCTACCTGTACTTCCTGCTCAGGGCCAGGCTCAAAGTGGCCACAGAGGAAGAGGCCAAGGCCATGCAGGTGCCAGGCATGTCCCAGTGGTGAGTCAGGTGGAGGGAGCATTGGTGTCTCAGGCCACACCACCAGAAGCCCGGGGGAAGCCATTCCTGGTCTAGGAGCAGAAACTCACAGACCTTCACAGCAGGGTTGGCCTGGGGGCGGGGGAAACGGGGCTGAGGGTGCTGTGATTGCAGCTGCTGTTGCTGGGTGCAGGGAAGGCCCGGGCATGTGGCCTTCTTGGAAGAAATGGTTCTGGCTGTTCACGTGACTGTCGTTTTCGTTGTCATCATCGTATTCGGGCGTCTGCTCTATGGCAGGAACTGTGGTGAGGGCTTTCTAAGCATGTTTTTTGTTTTGTTTTGTTCTAATGTTCACAATGCCCTTACAGAGTCTGCCTTACTATGCCCGTTTTTTATTAGTGGGGAAACTGAAGTTCAGAGGGGTTAAGGTACTTTCCCCAGGTCACACAGTAAATGGCGAGCTGTTATTCAGGCCTGTTAGATTCCAAACTGGTTCTCTCCCACCCCACCTCCTGTTGTGCTCCTTTGAACTTGGTCTTTCCAGCATCCCACAGATTTGAGCATCAAAACGCGTCCCAAAAGGACCCCTAAGTGATTCTTACATGTGCGTGGGAACCACCCGGGGGCCTTGTAGAAGTGTGGATTCTGGTTCAGTGTATCTGCAGTGCTTGCGAACCATCCGGGGGTCCTGTTGAAGTGTGGATTCTGGTTCAGTGTATCTGCGGTGCTTAGGAACCACCTGGAGGTCCTGTTGAAATGTGGATTCTGGTTCAGTGTATCTGCAGTGCATGGGAACCACCTGGAGGTCCTGTTGAAGTGTGGATTCTGGTTCAGTGTATCTGCAGTGCTTGGGAACCACCTGGGGGTCCTGTGGAAGTGTGGATCCTGGTTCAGTGTATCTGCGGTGCTTGGGAACCTCCTGGGGGTCCTGTTGAAGTGTGGATTCTGGTTCAATGTATCTGCGGTGCATGGGAACCACCTGGGGGTCCTGTTGAAGTGTGGATTCTGGTTTAATGTATCTGCGGTGCATGGGAACCACCTGGGGGTCCTGTTGAGGTGTGGATCCTGGTTCAGTGTATCTGTGGTGCTTGGGAACCACCTGGGGGTCCTGTTGAGGTGTGGATCCTGGTTCAGTGTATCTGCGGTGCATGGGAACCACCTGGGGGTCTTGTTGAAGTGTGGATCCTGGTTCACTGTATCTGCGGTGCTTGGGAACCACCTGGGGGTCCTGTTGAAGTGTGGATTCTGGTTCAGTGTATCTGCGGTGCTTGGGAACCACCTGGGGGTCCTTTTGAGGTGTGGATCCTGGTTCAGTGTATCTGCGGTGCATGGCAACCACCTGGGGGTCCTGTTGAAATGTGGATTCTGGTTCAGTGTATCTGCGGTGCATGGGAACCACCTGGGGGTCTTGTTGAAGTGTGGATCCTGGTTCAGTGTATCTGCAGTGCTTGGGAACCACCTGGGGGTCCTGTTGAAGTGTGGATTCTGGTTCAGTGTATCTGCAGTGGAAGTGTGAGTTCTCAGCCAGGGTCAGGCCAGAGTGAACCAGTTCGAAGCCCTGGTAGAAACAAACACATCCTGAGATTTAGTTCTTTGGTTTGGAGGTTTAGGGTCATGGTTTCGTGGGACATCCCAGTGAATTGGCCTAATCACGTGTTCAGTGCTTCTGTTCTGCCTTTTAGTTCATTGCATAGTGCCTGGGGTCTCAAAAGCTTGCAAATGGCCATTCAAGGTACAACAGTTGGTCTCTTTTCACCTGGAACAACAGAGGAAGCAGGAGAGTCAGGAACGGAAGGAGGATATGGAACATGTGGCTCATTGCCTGCAGGAACAACTGCCTCCTTTGCCACGAGACCAGAAGGACTGGATGGTGCCTGGCTACCATTACTGAACATTTTGATCAAAGATTCCATAGCGGAATCCTGACCAAAAGGGGGAAATAGCAGAACAGACTTTCAAAATCTCATGAACTCTAGACTTTCTGGAGGGTAGATGAACCCCTGAAACTGTTGGCCCTGAGATAATCTTTAAACCTTAAGTCGAAAACATCCCCTGAAGTCAACTTAAAACTGAACAGTAGTCTACTTAGTAAAAAAAAAAATCTGCCTTGAGCATTATGCTTTATTTAAAGGACTGTCTATATGGATCAGATTGACAACAGAAACTCAAAAGATTGGATAGGAACCTTAGGGACAGTGAGTTTATGTTAACGAGGGAGGAACAACTTAGAAAAGAAGGGTGAGAATGGTTGCACAATCTGAAGAATGTAATCAGTGCCACTAAATTGTACATGTAGAAGCTGTTGAATTGGTGTTTGTTTTGCTGTGTATATGCTCAAGAACAACAATAAAAACAAGATAAAATTTAGAGAAAGTAACGCACCCTGACAGGACATGATAACGGTGACTAGGATGGTGGTGGTGGTGGTGGTAGAGCTGGTGGACGTGGTGGTGGATGTGGTGGTGGACATGGCAGTGGAGGTCTTGGTGGTGGTAGACATGGTCGTATTGATGGTGGTGGTGGTAGAGCTGGTGGACGTGTTGGTGGATGTGGTGATGGATGTGGTGGTGGAGGTCTTGGTGGCGGTGGACATGGTCGTATTGATGGTGGTGGTGGTACTGACGTGGTGATGGTAGTAACAGTGGAGTTGGTGATGGTGGAGGGAGTGTGGTGGTGGTAGAGATTATTCTAGGATTGGTGGAAGGAGATGATGGTGGAAGTAGTGGTGGCACTGGATGGGGCAGAGCTGGTGGTAGGATGTGTGGTGGAGGTGGTGATGGTAGCAATTGTTCTATAGTTACGGGGGGAGGGGAGGAGGTGGTGGTAATAGTGGTGATTGTGCTTGGTGGTGGCAGAAGTGATGGTGATGGCGGTGGTGCTGGATGGGTTAGAGTTGCTGGTACTGGTGGTAAAGGTGTGGCGATGATGCTAGTGAAGTTGGTGATGGTGTTGGAGGTGGGGTGGTGGTGGACTTGGTGGTGTTGATTGTGATGGTGTGATGGTAATGGTGGTGATTGTGCTTGGTGTTGGGAGTGGTGATGATACTGGTGCTGATGGGGTAGAGGTGGTGGTGATGATGGTGGAGGTTATCATGGTGGAGAAAATGGTAGATTTGGTAGTGTCGATGGTAGGGGTGTGATGGAGATGGAGATGGTGATGGTAGAGGTGATCGTGGTGGAGGTGGTGGTAGACTTGCTGGTAGTGATGGTGGAGATGGTGGTAGTTGTTCTGTAGCTGTTGGGGGTGGTGGTGGTAGTGGAGGTGGTGGTGTGGTGGAGTTGGCGATGGAAGTTAATTGTGATGGAGGTGGTGGTAGACTTGGTGGTGTCGATCGCAGTTTTGGTGGTGTGGTAGAGCTGGTGATCGTGGAGGTTATCGTGGTGGAGGTAGTGGTGGACTTGGTAGTATTGTGTGGTAGCTGTTGTGGAGGTGGTGGACTTGGTGGTATTGATTGTGGTTGTGGTGGTGGTGTGGAGCTGGTGATGGTGGGAGTGGTTATGTTGGTGCTGCATTTGATGGGTCCAGGACCTGACCCACAGTGGAGAAGATGGCAGATAATTCCCAAGAAAAAGAGACAGTGAGCCTGGAGTAGTATTATCAGCGTCTCAGGTTTTACCTGTCTGTCTGTCTACTCGTGAACATGGCGTGCTTGAACTTTTCTCTCAAGGAAGGAAGGGAGAGCTCCTTGCCATGAAGCTTGACAGCATGAGTCACGGTGATGGAACAGTGTTCCTTGTCCTAAAGAGCCATCTAGCAGAGGGAATGAGGGAAGGAGTCCAAGTCCACTTAGGCTACTCCAGAAAATTCCGTGAGCAACTGTGGAACACCTACTCTATGACCATTTGACCCTCAGGGCCCATGAGTTTGGTATTAGCCATCCTGTTTCATTGATGAGGATCCTGTGGCTCAGAGAATTTGTTCACTGCCAAGGGCTCCACAGCTGGATATGACAAGGGGGCACTGGGCTGGTCATTGGTGCAGTGTGTCCTGACTCAGTGCCCAGCTCAAGGAGTATCCTTCTCCACCATGGCTGTGGCAGGAGCCACCTTCCAGGCTCCATGGCCCTGGCCCTGCTCCTCCAGTCTGCTTCTGCACAGCAGCGGGAGGGAGAGCTCAGACCAGTACCACTTCTGCTCACAGTGAGGACAGAGGAGAGAAGAGGCCCGGGGACCATGCCCCACAGCACTTCAGTGCTTACGGGGCAGGAAGAGGTTAGGAGCCCAGAAGACAGACAGCCCAGCTGGCTCAGGGTCCTGGCAGCCGGGTGAAGGAAGTTTCCAGAAGGAGCAGGTGATCTGCTTTGTCACCTGCTGCTGCCAGTTGTAGTAAGCTGAGGACCAAGACATGGTAGTTGGATGCAGCCACACATCGCCCTTGGTGGCCTGGCTGAGGTGGTTTGGGGGCTGCGGAGGGAACAAGAGCAACATTGCAGTAGATACTTGAGAGGAGGGGAGGGGAAAGTGTGGAGACAGGGATTCTGGAGGAGTCTTTGGAGAAGTTATTTTTGAAATAAATGGAACAGTAGTAGAGAAAAAGGGAGGTCAAGAGAGGTTTTTTTTGTTTTGCTTTGCTGTTGAAGGTGTGAGAAACTCCTGCGTTTTGCCTCTAAGGATGATTCCACAGAGAGGGAAAAAGAGGTGGTTAACAGAGGGGAGACTTGGAGGCCAGACTGGGTGAGGGCTGGACAAACAGCACACTCAGCTGCTAAACAGAAGGTTGGAGGTTCAAGTCCACTCAGAGGTGCCCAGGGAAAAAGGCCTAGCGATCTACTTCCCAAAAAACCAAACCTTGACAACCCTGTGGAGCACAGTTCTGTCCCAGCACATGTTGGGCACCCTGAGTCGGAGCCAGCGGCAACTGGACTAGGGGAGAGGCGGTGGGGCCCAGGTCCCAGGAGCGGGAGGCCGCGGCCAGGAGTGTGGACTCTTGACCCCCCGTGCTGGAGACAAGGGGCTGGGTGCTCGGGTGCAGGGGTGGGAAGGCGCTCTGCTCCATTCCTCCCTGAACTCAGAAGCAAGGCCCTCAGCTGGGGGTGTGGGTGGGGAGAGGAGGGGGAGCTGCAGGAGGAGGAGAGTCGGGGGCCGGTATGGCTCTGTGCTGGAGGGACGGCAAGGGCCGGTATGGCTCTGTGCTGGAGGGACGGCAAGGATCCACGGGTCCCAGCGCTCCTCCTGGGGCTGAGAACAGGGCAATCCGAGGATCCTTCAGCATGACAGCCCGACACGCTTGCTTCTAGCACGCTGATTTCTTCAGGGGTTGGATGCGGAGCAGCATTACATGATTCAGACTTTCAGTAGGAGAGAGAACATTCTACCATTAATTGGAACAGATTGGCTCCGGCTCGTAGTGACCCTATGGGACAGAGTAGAACTGCCCCATAGAGTTTTCAAGGCTGTAGGTCTTTATGGAAGCAGGTGGCCACGTCTTTCTCCGGTGGAGCAGCTGGTGGGCGCAAACTGCTGACCTTTCGGTTAGAAGCTGAGCGTTTTAACTACTGTGCCAGCAGGGCTCCTTAATTGGCTCCCACCCTTGTCTGTTACCTTTAAATCATAGTCCTGCCCCGTGGCTCTGGATACAACCAGAAGCCCAGGGTGAGTGGAGTGGTGCTTTCCGGGTGAGGAGTCATCATTCAGTCTCCCCTGATTGCTGGTTTGATTTGACACACACTCTGGCACAGCCGGTTAAGCACTCAGCTACTAGCCAAAAGGTTGGAGGTTCAAATCCACCCATAGGTGCCCTGGAAGACAGGCCTGGTGATTTGCTTCTGAAAGATCACAGCCTTGAAAATCCTATGGAGCAGTTGTACTCCGCACACATGGGGTCGCCATGAGTCGGAATCAACTACAACAACAACTACTACTACGTCAGACCATGCCTGGGAGAGCTACTCAGGTGGAGACAAGAGCCCGGAGGTGACCAGCTGTGGTGCACTGCTTTCGTCTAGCTTTAAGCCCAGGGTAAGTTGTTCGGAGGTAGGACTGGGCGCTGCGCAGCACCAGCTCTGTGTGTGTGTGTGTGTGTGTGTGTGTGTGTGTGTAGGCGTGTCATGTTGGGGCATGTTTATTCGAGCAGATCACTATGTCCTCAGCACATTCTCATTTACATTACACACAAACACCCCAGACAAAGGATGGAGCGGATACATCATTCCTGTCGGTTGTCATAGCTGCAGTGGCCCCAGCTGGTGACTTGACCGAGGAGGGAGGTTCAGCGGGGCTAGGGTTTCAGGGACACTCTCAGTACCCTGGGCTTCAGTCTGGGATGTCTTTGTCATTGCCAAAACACATGCTCCCCCAGTGTGGCTTCGTGTCCCTAGACCTCGGCGATTTTTGCCGAGTTGTCCTTTCCTGCCTCTCCTCCTCTGGCTTATTCCTGCCAACCCTTTAAGGACTGACTTGGCAGGAATCAGAGGAGGAAGTGGAATGTGTGGCTGATTTGCTCCGTGAACAACTGCCTACTTTGCCATGAGACCAGAAGAACTGGATGGTGCCTGGCTACTATTACTGAATATTTTGATCAGAGATTCCATAGAAGAATTCTGATCAAAAGGGGGAAAATGTAGAACAGAATTTCAAATTGTCACAGAATCTGGACTTTCTGGAGCCATGGAGGGTGGATAAACCCCTGAAACTATTGCACTGAGGTAACCTTTAAACCTTAAACCAAAAATATCCCCTGAAGTCATCTTAAAACCAAACAATACAAACCCAAACCCATAACCATCAAGTAGATTCCAACTCATAGCGACCCTATAGGACAGAGTAGAACTGCCTCATACGGTTTCCAAGGAGCGCCTGGTGGATTTGAACTGCGGACCTTTTGGTTAGCAGCCATAGCACTTAACCACTACGCCACCAGGGTTTCCAAGCCGAACAATAGTTTAGCTTAACTAGTAAAAAAAAAAGATTGAGCATTACAATCTTTTAAGAACTATCTATATGGGGTGAAATTGATAACAGCAACTTGAAAGATTAGATAGGAAACTTAGGGGGCAGTGAGTTTATGTTAATGGGGGAGGAACAACTCAGAAAAGGAGGGTGGGAGTGGCTGCAGGACTCCAAGAATGTCATTAGTGTCACTAAATGGTACATGTAGAAACTGCTGAATTGGTGTGTGTACTGATGTATATATTCTCAACAACAACAAAAATAAATTATTTCAAAAAAAAAAAAAGAATGACTCGGCACCACCTCCTCCAGGAAGTGTTCCCTGACTCCCCAGTTCGGGGCTAGATCTTCCTCAGCTGTTTGCACAGCTTCGGGGGCAAGGGCCACACAGTGCCCTAAGTCCCCGCCCCATGGTGCCCCCACCGTCTCTTGCAGTGCTGTGGCAGAGCTGGAAGCACAGCAGGGGCTCGACGTGTGTGGTTGTATTTCAGAACGGTTTCTTTCTCTTCCCTCTGGCCTTACAGATTGAGTTTTGTTGCCTGCAAAATACGTATTGAAGTTCTGACCTCTGTACTGTGGTTGTGATCCTGTTTGGAAATAGTGTATTCCTTTTGTTATGTTAATGAGATCATACCAGTGTAGAAAAAATGAAACCCGTTGTCGTCAACGCCAATTCCAACTCACAGTGACCCTATAGGACAGAGTAGAATTGCCCCACAGGGTTTCCAAGGAGCAGCTGGTGGATTCGAACTGCTGACCTTTGGGTTAGCAGCTGAGCTCTTAACCACTGCGCCACCAATGTAGGGTGGGTCTTAAATCCAACCATGTCTGAGTTATCAAAAGAACAGAACAGACACAGAGACAGACGGGGAAGACACACACCAAGGAATGCCTGGGGCTGCCAGCAAGGAAGAGCCGTCCTAGAGCCGGTGCCCTGATTGTGACTTCTAGCCTCCAACACTGTGAGACAATAAGTTCCTGTTATTTAAAGCCACCCACTTGTGTGGTAATTGCCGAGGGAGCTCTAGGTGGGTAGACACCTGGCCTAGCACCAGGGGAATTTTCTCTGACCTTTATCCTAAGACCTGGTGAGTGTTCTGGAGGTAAAACTGAAAAGGGTGTGGGCCCCCCTTAGCCTGGGCCCCCAGGAGTTCCTCACTCTTGGGTTAGTCCATGCTTAGCCTACAGCAATCCCTGACGTCCCCATAAGCATTCCTGCCAGCTCCTGGCTTCAGCGGCTTCTGCTTCAGGTGAGCTGGATTCTCTCTATTCACCTGTCTCTCTGGTTTTTGGGATGGCCATTTGCCCTGTGATCTCAATTCCCTGGTGGATCTAAAAAAGGCGGCTGACTTTCAGCCCAGCTTTTTTTTTTTTTTTTTTTTTTTCGCAAAGTCACAGTGTGCGGGGTGGATGGACTTGAATTGTCCCCTTGGCCATGGGGGAGCCTGAGGCACGGGAGGGAGACCAGCGGCTCGTCCCTCTGCTGGGACCTGGGGGACGCAGCCCCTTAGCGAGTGTTGTGTGAAGCACGACAGACTCCTCCGGGCTGTGATGTCTGTTGGGAGAGGGAGCCAGTCATAATATTTGCCCTCACACTGACGAGGGGTGAGGCCATCTGAGCCTGGAGTGGGAGCTTGTTAGTGTGACAGCCACCTGGCGCCTTCCAGCCACCGGCAGCAAGCATGGCGCCTCCAGGCCTGTGAGCGCCAGTGACTCCTAAGGTAGAGGCAGGGGCGGAACCTGCCATCGAGGCACAGTCAGGTGGCCTGGGCTGTGCCCTCCCTGTCTCTGACTGTCCTGCCACCAGCATCCTCCTCCTCCTTTCCCTCCCCAGGTCACCCCTCCCCTGCCCTACCAGGTCCTAGGCCTTGGTCTCCCGGCCTGACAGGACAGAGCTCCACAAGTGTATAGCTTTAGAGAACAGAGGCTGACTCTCTCTGCATCTGGGAGGCTGGGAGTCCAGATTCAGGGCATTGGCAGGACCATCCTCTCTGTCAGCTCAAGGGGAGGGTCATTCTTGCCACTTCAGTATTCTGGCAGCCACAGGCGCTACTTGGGGTTTCGGGGTTTGTAGACAGATTCCTCACGAGGCATCTTCCCCACTTGTCTCTCCTATCTCCGTGTTGCGTGTCTGTTTCCCCCTTTTGTAAGACACCATCCAGAAGGGAAAGGAGCCCTGGTGGCACAGTGTTTAAGCGCTCGGCCGCTGACCAAAAGGTCAGCGATTTGAACCCACCAGCTGCTCCACAGGAGATGTGACAGTCACCTCCTGTAAAGATTACCACCTTGGAAACCCTATGGGGCAGTTCTACGTTGTCCTGTAGGGTTGCTGTGAGTTGGAATCTATTTGGCGGCAGTGGGTTTTGGTTTATTCAGAAGAGAGTAGGACGGGACCCTGCACTCCAGTATGACTTACCTGATAATATTGTCAAAGAAAGACCCTACTTCCTCAGAATGTGTTTCCCCAGACATGGTCCCGTTCTCAGGCTGGAGTTAGGACTTCACCATATCTTTTGGGGGACACAGTTCACCTCACAACAACGCCTGTGCAAGGGCCCGGTGGCCCTGGCAGCGAAGACACTGTCCCTGCGTGGAAGGAGCTCCCTGCCTGCGCGGACACGGAACGGACTCTCCTTCGTCCCGGAGAAGCAAGCTCCACGAGGTGCAGGGCCGAGGCGTGGGTAGTGCCTGGCCGGTGTTTGCTGAGTGACAGAGTGAGCTCCAGGCCTGGCTCTGCCAGGTGCTCCCCTGAGCAGCCCCCCTGAGGGGCTTGTCCTCAACAGTGTGGCTTGAGGGCGTCACCGGCCACCTCCGTCCACTTGGGAAGTCATCACGCAAAGACTCGTTTTCGGATTTCTTTGGCTTTTCAAGGTTTTTTTTCCCCCTTAACAAAATGCTGAAAATGTACAACAGGCCACAGTGCCCAAATCCCTAGGTCAGTATACATTGTCCGAGAGTTTAAAAAAAAAGAGAGAGAGAGAGCTGTTAATCACCTTTCACATTCCCAGTAGCAGCGTCGGAGCACTTAGGCCTGGGAAAATCGCAGTCATCTTGTGAAAAGCTGGTGAAGAAAGCAAGGAATTTGACTTTGAAAGCCGAGGCTCTCTCTCGGGAATGTGTGCATCGTGAGAGCTCCCCCGAGACCCGAGACCCGGCAAGGCACTGAGCAGAGGAGGGGAGGCTGGGCAGACGTGGTGTTGGTGCGCTTCAGCGTGCTGTGTGGGTCGCCCTGTGTAAGCTGAAAGCCGAGGCTCTCTCTCTCGGGACTATGTGCATTGTGAGAGCTCCCCCAAGACCCAGAAAGGCACTGAGCAGAGGAGGGGAGGCTGGGCAGACGTGGTGTTGGTGCGCTTCAGCGTGCCTGCTATGCGCTGTGTGGGTCGCTCCGTGTAAGCTGGCACCGCCGCCCCCCCCCGCCCCCCGAACCTCAGATCTGGCTGCCTCTTTGGCCATCCAAACCAAAACCAAAACCCCGCTGCTGTCAAACTAGATTCCAACTCATTGTGACCCTATAGGTTAAAGCAGAACTGTCCCGTAGGGTTTCCAAGGAGTGCCTGGTGGATTCAAACCAGTGACCTTTTGGTTAGCAGCTGTAGCACTTAACCACTGTGCCACCAGGGTTTCCTGCTGGCCACTCGAAGCGGTTCCTTATTCTTTCTTCTGCAGCGGGGGCTTCTGCTTCCTGCCTGACTCTGGGTGGATGAGGAGAGGGCAAGGTGTATAAGAAACATGTCCACGGGACTTGCGCAGAGCTGGGGCAGGCACACCAGCGTGGGGCGGGTCAGTGGTGAGAGTGCTTATTTCCCAGGACATTTGTGAGGCACCCAGCTGCCCAGGTCCACCCTGGCCCCACAAACTCTGCCTCTCCAGGGTGGCCCAAGGCTCAGGTCTGGGAATCCCTGGTGTTGAAGGTGGCGGAGGTGCCGAGATGGCCGTGCAGAGAGAGGTGGCTGCCTGCCCGTGCACAGGCCTGAGGCTGCAGGTGTGGGCAAGTCAGACAGGCTAGGCCTTGGTGCACCTATGAAGCTGACTTGGGGGGACACCTGTGCTTGTGGGGCAGAAGATCTGGAGGGGTGGGGTGGGAGCTGCTGCCCTGCATACCTGGCCCCACCCCCACCTGGCACAGGTGTACAGCACTGGTCGGCCAGGATCTGCCCAGTGGCTTTTCAAAATGGACTGAGAATTGCTGGAATCTTCATCCCGAAAGAAATAGTGCACGTAAAAGGATCCCCCACCTTGTCAGTAGGGCAGATCACAGGGCGGGGATGTTATCACCACTCGGAGGTGGGCGCTGCAAAGCCTCACGGCACAGGGGCTTGGGCACACAGAGAGTTGGGTCTATGGACTTCCACTTTCCATGCTGCTGTCCTATCCAGGCTGGACAGAGGCCGTGGGCTCAGAGATGAGGAAGCCCTCCTGGCAGCAGCTAGAGCCGGGTACCCGTGTGGGCACGTCCACCAAGCCTGTCCCGAGGCTGCCAGGTAGAGCCAGGCGAGGTCCAAAGCCAAGAGTGGGAGTAGCTGTGGCATCTGCCCCGCCCGTAGGCAGGCCTTCCCCGAGACCAGCTGACCACAGGGACAGGACAGTGATGAGCCCTGTGCGCATGGCATTCGGCGTGCATCGTTCTCCCAGCAACCTCGTTGCAGTGGATGGACAAGAAAGCTGAGGATCGCAGAGGTTGAGGTGCTGGCCCAGGCTCACACAGTGGGAAGCAGCAGGAGTGGGCTGGGTGCTGAGGGAGACTTCCCAAGGGGCAGCTTTAAGCCTGTGTCCAACACGAGCCTGTGGTGGCCCAGGTGTTGGGTCTCCCCCGTTAAGGCTTCAGGTGACTCAGGCCAGAACCCCTGTTGTTGTTGGGTGCCGTTGACTCTATTCTGTCCCATGTGGCAGAGTAGAACTGTCCCCATAGGGTTTTCTTGGCTGTAATCTTTACAGGAGCAGATGAACAGTTTTTTCTCCCACAGAGCCACTGGGTGGGTTTGAACTACTGACCTTTCGGTTAGCAGCTGAGCACTTAACCGTTGTGCCACCAGGTGTCCTTAGAACACTTTTACCCCCCCAACCATGAGTACTTGGAATAGACCCATTCCTTGTCTAAAGCCACTTTTAGAACATTGCTGCAGGTAGAAGCTACCCCCAAAGATCTCACCCTGGGAGGTATTTCCCTTTAAAATGTAGTTATTAACCACTGTGGCTGAAATTAGCATAACTGAGTGGAATCTTCTCCCTCCCGGAGTGGAGGGGCGGGGAGTGGTTTTGTGTTATTCCTGGAGATGGAGGTGCAAAGTGAGTCTTCTGCTTCCTGGGATTGCAGAATGTTCAGCTGGAGCCTACAGGAGGAGACAGGATCCAGGGGTTGGGGCACAGGGGCGGGGACAGTGAGCTAGGCTGAGTCCAAGGGAGGGGCCTGGGCACCTGAAGGTGGGCCAGACAAGGTCCTCAGGGGGCTGATGCTCCCATTCAGAAGAGGGACTTGACTGTTGAGCATGTCTGTGTGTGGTGGGTCTGTGGTTTAGTGAAGACAATGGTTGTTTATGGTGTGGGTAGGGACAGAGCGTTGGGATCTTGACTGATATTAGTGTATCATGCTGTGGTGTGATGGATCGCTTTTGTGTGGTCTTTCTCACTATGGTCTTGTAACTCCCACGAAATAATTATGTGAGGCTGTGTGGTGGCCAGCCAAGTGGATTAGACTGCTTGCTAATAAAGCAAATAAGTTGCATGGGACCCTTGTGGTGGCGGGACCAAGCAAATAAGGTGTATGAAACCCGGATCAAGGGGATTGGTCAGTTTTGCCATCCTGCTAGGCTTAAAATGAACCATCCTAGTGGCAGAAAGGAGGGGACCTCAATACCACCAAGAAAGAAGAGCCAGGAGTGGAGCATGTCCTCTGGACCCAGGGTCCCTGTACTGAGAACTTGCTAGACCCAGGAGACAGAGAGAGAGCTTTAACACTGAAGACAGCGCAGGATGGCGAGAAGTGGCGGCAGAGAAACGGCAGCAGCAGAACCAAGAGACTAGCTCGAGATGGTGCGGTGGGCTTCCCAGCCCACTGAGCGAGTTGGTTACATGGGGTGTGCTGACCCACAGAACAAGAGAGCTGCGTGCCTTCAGGCAGGAGGCTTCCTGGCAGAGTGGGGTGCCTCTGGGCACTTGTTGGCAGAGCTAGACTTGCTGACCCATAAAGGTAGAGAGCTGAGCATCTTTGGGCCGAGTCCTACTGGTTGAGTGGGGTACCTCTGGGGACTAATTGGTGGAGCTAAAGAGCTTTGTAACACTTGCCTGAGCAGGGCAGGGGCCAAGGGCCAGAGAGAGGCCTGCCTGTGGGTGTGGCCGAGAAGAAGCTGCCTTGATCTAAGAACTGTATCCTGAGTTGTTCCTGATCCTGAATTGTAACCTGTTACTTCCCTGATAAACCCTATAATCGTGAGCATTGTCTGTGAGTTCTGTGTGGCCATGGCAATGAAGTATCAAACCCAGCAGAGAAGTAGAGAGTACGCAGGAGGGATGGCTGGCATCAGATTGGTAAAAAGGCTGGAAGGTGGAGGTATGGTTGACCTCCACCTCATAGGAAGCAGCCTTGGGCTGATGATCTTGATTCTCCCCCCAAGTAAAGTTAGATGAAGAGGTCAGATGATGAAGCTGCCGCCGTGCAATTTGTACACGTGCTCTTACTGTGTGTTTGCCAGAGTCCCTGGGTAGCATATATGGTTAAGTGCTTGGTTACTAACCAGAAGGTTGGCAGTTCAAGTCCTCATAGGAAAGGCCTGGCGATCTACTTTTTGAAAGGTTGTTGTTGTTGTTAGGTGCCGTCGAGTCGGTTCCGACTCATAGTGACACTACTTAGAACAGAAACACTGCCTGGTCCTGGCCATCGTTGTTATGCTTGAGCTCATTGTTGCAGCCACTGTGTCAATCCACCTCATTGAGGGTCTTCCTCTTTTCCACTGACTCTGCACTCTGCCAAGCATGACGTCCTTCTCCGGCGACTGATCCCTCCTGACAATGTGTCCAAAGTATGTAAGACACAGTCTCGCCATCCTTGCTTCTAAGGAGCATTCTGGTTGTACTTCTTCTAAGACAGATTTGTTCCTTCATTGGCAGTCCATGGTATATTCAATATTCTTCACCAACATCACAATTCAAAGGCATCCATTCTTCTTCAGTCTTCCTTATTCATTGTCCATCTTTCACATACATATGATGTGATTGAAAATAACCATGGCTTGGGTCAGGTGCACCTTAGTCTTCATGGTGACATCTTTGCTCTTCAGCACTTTGAAGAGGTCCTTTGCAGCAGATTTACCCAATGCAACGCGCCTTTTCATTTCTTGACTGCTGCGTCCATGGGTGTTGATTGTGGATCCAAGTAAAATGAAATCCTTGACAACTTCAATCTTTTCTCCGTTTATCATGATGTTGCTCATTGGTCCAGTTGTGAGGATTTTTGTTTTCTTTATGTTGAGGTGTAATCCGTACTGAAGGCTGTGGTCTTTGATCTTCATTAGTAAGTGCTTCAAGTCCTCTTCACTTTCAGCAAGCAAGGTTGTGTCATCTGCAAAAAGCAGATTGTTAATGAATCTCCTGCCAGTCTTGATGCCACGTTCTTCTTCATATAGTCTAGCTTCTCGTATTATTTGTTCAGCATACAGATTAAATAGGGATGGTGAGAGAATGCAACCCTGACGCACACCTTTCCTGACTTTAAACCAACCAGTATCCCCATGTACTGTCCAAACTGCCTCTTGATCTATGTAAAGGTTCCCCATGAGCACAATTAAGTCTTCTGGAATTCCCATTCTTCGCAGTGTTATACATAGTTTGGAATGATCCACACAGTTGAATGCCTTTGCATAGTCAATAAAACACAGGTAAACATCCTTCTGGTATTCTCTGCTTTCAGCCAGGATCCATCTGACATCAGCAATGATATCCCTGGTTCCACATCCTCTTCTGAAACCGGCCTGAATTTCTGGCAGTTCCTTGTCGATATACGGCTGCAGCTGTTTTTGAATGGTCTTCAGCAAAATTTTGCTTGCATTTGGTATGAATGATATTGTTCTATAATTTCCACATTTGGTTAGATCACCTTTCTTGGGACTAGGCATATATATGGATCTCTTCCAAGCAGTTGGCCCAGGAAGCTGTCTTCGATATTTCTTGGCATAGACGAGTGAGCACCTCCAGCACTGCATCTGTTTGTTGAAACATCTCCATTGATATTCCATCAATTCCGGGAGCCTTGTTTTTTGCCAATGCCTTCAGAGCAGCTGGGACTTCTTCCTTCAGTACCATCGGGTCCTGATCATATGCCACCTCTTGAAATGGTTGAATATCGACTAATTCTTTTTGGTATAATGACTCTGTGTATTCCTTCTATCTTCTTTTGATGCTCCCTGCGTCATTTAGTATTTTCCCCATAGAATCCTTCACTATTCCAACTCGAGGACTGAATTTTTTCTTCAGTTCTTTCAGCTTGAGAAGCGCCAGGCGTGTTCTTCCCTTTTGGTTTTCCATCTCCAGCTCTTTGCACGTGTCATTATAATACTTTATTTTGTCTTCTGGAGAGGATCTTTGAAATCTTCTGTTCAGTTCTTTTACTTCATCAATTCTTCCATTTGCTTTAGTTGCTCGACGTTCGAGAGCAAGTTTCAGGGTCTCCTCTGACATCTATCTTGGTTTTTTCTTTCTTTCCTGTCTTTTCAGTGACCTCTTGCTTTCTTCATGGATGATGTCTTTGATGTCATTCCACAATTCGTCTGGTCTTCGGTCATTAGCATTCAATGCGTCAAATCTATTTTTGAGATGGTCTCTAAATTCAGATGGGATATACTCAAGGTCATAATTTGGCTCTCGTGGATTTGATCTGATTTTCTTCAGTTTCAGCTTGAACTTGCATATGAGGAATTGATGGTCTGTTCCACAGTTGGCCCCTGGGCTTGTTCTGACTGATGATATTGAGCTTTTCCCTCATCTCTTTCCACAGATGTAGTCAGTTTGATTTCTGTGTGTTCCATCTGGTGAGATCCATGTGTATAATTGCCGTTTATGTTGGTGAAAGAAGGTATTTGCAATGAAGAAGCCATTGGTCTTGCAATATGCTATCATTCCATCTCTGGCATTGTTTCTATCACCAAGGCCACATTTTCCAACTACTGATCCTTCTTCTTTGTTTCCAACTTTCCCAGATGTTTGAGAGGTTACAACGTGAAAACCCTATGGCGCACGGTTGTCCTATGCACGCGTGGGGTTGCTAGGAGTTGGGTTGACTCCGCAGCCGCTGGTTTGGGTTTTTTGTGTGTGTGTTTGTCACTGTTCTGACTACTATACGTACGTACTTGTATGCATACATGCACACATACATATATCCATTAAATCTTCCCAGCAGTCCTATGAAATACTGCCGAGGAAGCTGAAGTGTTAAGCTGGACAGGGGCAAGGCCAGGGTTTGAACACAGGCTGCCAGGCTCTGGGGCTGGCGCCCTTTCCAAGAATACTGTTGAGTGTCCTCTGTGTACTGGGCTTTGCCCTTTACAAGGGAGTTCAATGATATGAACTAAGGCAATTTGCATACGTGTTCACAAAATTAGTATTTAAAGGTACCTGTGTGGCTAGTCAAGTGGGTGTTCCACATTGGGAGAGAAGCCTCGAACAGAGGTCTTGGGTCATCCCTCTTCTCTGAACTCTGGGACCAAGTGCTGGGCATGGCTGGTTTGCAACCAGACGGGACTTCCACAGTGCCCACAGCCAGGGAGAGGCCTCCAGGCCTCAGAGTTAACCCAGGGTCTGCTGGTCAGCAAGCAGTTCAGATCCATTCTCTCCAGTCCTTAAACAATATATCTCAAAGGGTGTAATTGTTATTATCAGGATTACGATGAGGGTGGCGATGATGATGAGAGTGGTGGTAATGGTGATGATGGTGGAATGATTACAGTGATGATGATGATGGTGATGATGGTGGTGGTGTTGATGACAACACTGATGATGATGATGGTAATGATGATGATGACAACGGCGATGATGATGACCGTGGCCAAGAAAGGCTTAGAGAAGCCCTGTGCCACAGCGACTGTGGCTCTCAGACTCAGCTCTCTGGTGCTGCCTTTATGACAGATGTTTTCTAGGTAAATACAGACCAGAAAGCCGTTGGCTCTGGAACGGTACGAGATGATAACGTCTACATACCTGGGTGTCCCGGAACAGTCCAGGTGACCTCCACCTTTCATCCATCAGTGTATTGTCTTCCTGTCTGGACCGCTGCCAGATGGTGTGGAGAGAGTTGAAATGCTCAGGTCTTCCATTTGAGAATTCCCTGCTCGCTCCCAGAGGGAGAGAGCGCCTAGGATGCATTTCACAGCTGTCAGGAACTCATGGAGGGAGCGCACTCAGACCTTGAGTCTGCCGCCAGGTGGCAGAGAGACCCAGCGAGAATGGAGGAGCCACTAGTTTTGTAAAACGCTGCTCAGCTATGTCATAGTGAAGAAACTCCAAGTTCGTTTAAAATTAAAACAGAATTTTATTATTCACAAAGGGTGTTTCACCAAATGGGGAAACACAGAATCAAGAAGTCCTTGACACAGAGCTCCAAGAGGCTGCAGTATTACAGAAACTTCTGAAGGAAAAAAACCACAAGTAAGGGGTGTCATGGATTGATTTGTGTCCCCCCAAAATATGTGTATCAATTTGGCTAGGCCGTGATTCCCAGTATTGTGTGATTGTCCACCATTTTGTCATCTGATGCGATTTTCCTGTGTGTTATAAATCCTACCTCTATGATGTTAATGAGGTGGGATAGAGGGAAGTTATGCTAATGAGGCAGGACTCGGTCTACAAGATTGGATTGTGTCTGAAGCCAATCTCTTTTGAGATATAAAAGAGAAGTAAGCAGAGAGACAGGAGGACCTCATACCCCCAAGAAAACAGCACTGGGAGCAGAGCACGTCTTTTGGACCCAGGGTACCTGCACGGGAAGCTCCTAGACCAGGGGAAGATTGATGACAAGTACCTTCCACCAGAGTTGACAGAGATAGCCTTCCCCTGGAGCTGGTGCCCTGAATTTGGACTTGTAGCCTACTAGATTATGAGAGAATAAACTTCTGTTTGTTACAGCCATCCACTTGTGGTATTTCTGTTACAGCAGCACTAGATGACTAAGACGGGGTGTACAGCTGGGGCATTTCTGATTGGTTAACGTTTACAAAGTTGCAGGTGACAGGATCTCGATCACCCACCTTTTCAGAAGTTGGCTTCCTTTTCGAGGGTGGATCCAGGTGTTTGGCTGACCGTGGTTTCCTGGAACATTTAAAATGTGGTCACACAGAACACTGTAAAGGGCTCAAAAGAAAACAGTTTCTCTAGGGCGGGGGGTCAAAGGAGCCTAGGTGGCTCAGTGGTTAAGAGCTCAGCTGCTAACCAAAAAGGTTGGCAGTTCAAATCCACCAGCTGCTCCTTGGAAACCCTATGGGACAGTTCTGTTCTGCCCTATAGGATTGCTATGAGTTGGAATCGAGTCGGTTCTAACTTATAGCGACCCTGTGTACAACAGAATGAAACACTGCCTGGTCCTGCACCATTCTCATGATCATTATTATGCTTGAGCCCATTGTTGCAGCCACTGAGTCAGTCCATCTCATTGAGGGTCTTCCTCTTTTTCGCTGACCTTCTACTAAGCATGATGCCTTTCTCCAAGGACTGGTCCCTCCTGATAACATGTCCAAAGTATGTGAGACAAAGTCCCACCGTACTTACTTCTAAAGAGCATTCTGGCTGTACTTCTTCCAGGACAGATTTGTTCATTCTTTTGGCAGTCCATGGTATTTTCAGTATTCTTCACCAACACCGTAATTCAAAGGCATCAGTGCTTCTCTGTCTTCCTAATTCTTTGTACAGCTTTTCACATAGATATGAAGCGATCAAAAATACCATGACTTGGGTCAGGTGCCCTTTAGTCCTTGAAGTGCATGTTTGCTTTTTAACACTTTAAAAGAGATCTTTTGCAGGAGATTTTGCCCAATGCAATGTGTTATTTGATTTCTTGACTACTGCTTCCATGGGCGTTGATTGTGGATCCAAGTAAAATGAAATCCTTGACAACTTCAGACTTTTCTCCATTTATCATGATGTTGCTTATTGGTCCAATTGTGAAGATTTTTGTTTTCTTTATGTTGAGGTGTAATCTATACTGAAGGCTATGGTCTTTGATCTTCATCAGTAAGTGCTTCAAATCCTCTTCACTTCCAATAAGCAAGGTTTAGCAGAGTAGGGTAGGTAAAACTGCATTTTTCTGCAGAACTGCTTGTCTTTAGGTTAAAGATACACAGTGGAATTTTTACAGAGGTGACAGGCTGCATTTTATGACTGAAGCTGGAGTGAATTTCGTGCACAATTCAGTTAGAGACCTTAGTTCTGTGAAATGCCCTAAATTTTGATACTCTTTATCACTCCCTCCTTTTGATCAAGAATTCCTTTAGGACTTCAAGTCTTGCACTTAAGAGTACTTTCTTCTACATGGGGTTTGTTAAATGTCTATCTTCAGCTTGCATAATCTAGGAGCCTTATCTTCAAGGTGAGTTGTTTTTCAGATTTGTTTTATTAGGTTTCTGATCACTCACAAAGGAGTAACTCTTCTTTCACAAGAGCTTGGTCAAGATTATAGATGGCTGCTTGTTTGTATGTTTTTAAGATTTTGGCCGCTATATATTGGAAATGGTAGTAGGGCATCACTTAATCTTTACCATGCTGTGGTTTAAGTGCTTTGCTTTAGTGATCTTGTTATTATGGGGACATAAACAGAGCAGGGCCGAATGAGAAAGAACAATACGACAGAAAATCTCTAACTATGGTGTGAAGTCAAATTCTTTTGAGTAAATACTTTATAATAACAATAAGCAATAAAGCTAACTGCTTTTTAGTTTGACATATAGAGCATAGTCAAGAGTTAATACTTTTTGTATATTATTTATAAATATTAGGAAGAGTTAGCTTATTGTGGAATGTCGAACTAGGTTGCTGCTTGGTAAATTTGACTTAATTTAGGAAGTGGGTGAGTGTATAGTAGTTTTAACAGTTTCTTTAAAGTACATGATACATTGCGTATGAGTGGGAGTGAATGTTCGAGTACAGAGCTGAGTGATGTGGTAGAAGAAACATTTGATTAGGCAATAGAAAATGACTACAAAAAGGTGTATTATTGGTTCAGTTTTTACAAGAGACCTGACCTAAAATTTGATGCTATTGGGTAACTAACTGGAAATGTTAAACCAATTATTAGCGTACTTAGTATTACTATTAAAATTATCATTCTTTGGATGGGAAAGCAGGAAATTATATGACACTAATGTATTAGAGTAATTAATATTTAAACAGCTATAATAATGAATGACATTATTAGGTGCCATTGCGTCGGTTCCGACTCATAACAACCTTACATACCACAGAACGGAACACTGCCCAGTCCTGTGCCATCTTTACAATTGATCTATTCATAAGCTTTTCACTGCTGAGTCCTTCTTCCTAGTCTGCCTTAGTCTGGAAGCTCAGCTGAAACCTGCCCTCCATGGGTGACCCTGCTGGTGTCCGAATACCAGTGGCATAGCTTTCAGCGTCACAGCAACACACAAGCCCCCACGTTACGACAAACTGACAGACACATGAATAGGAAAGTAATAATGTTAAAGTAAATTACTTAAAAAAAAAAAATCTAAAAGATTAAAGAAATGAATAAAACATATATAAAATATTTGAATTAAAGCAATTCTAAAAGCTATCAGAATGAATCAAAGTCTAATGATTTTAGAAGTTCATGTTAGCAAAGATTAGGTACAGGTCTGGTTCTGAGATTTTGGGAAACATAGTTTGTGCCAGATGCCGTTTGCTTCTAATCTTGGTAAGGTTTAAATTTTAGTTTGATTCCTTCTGTGGGTTGATTGTCTTGGCAGGAGCTGCAGTTTTTTTTTTTTTTTTTAAAGTTGAAGTGGATCCAGGTCTTGACTTGTGTAATTTTGCGGCACAAGGATTTGTAAGAAGGACAAAATGCAATTCCTTTTATTGAGTTTTAAGAGAGTCTTTTAATTGATGCTTTTAAAATAAACACAGTCTCCAGACTGAATAGAAGGTAATTTATATACGTCTGACTTTTGAGTATTAAATTTTTTTTGACCTGTGAAGAATACATTTTTAAAGCAAAATTAAATATGGCAGACACAGCATTTTATAATAATAGAAGCGATAAGAAAGATTTTAAAGTAAAGTAGGGCAATAAATTTTAAGAGGAAAATTATTTATATAATTGGTTAAGGGAGGAACAGGCTTGTTAAGGTTCAGCCTTAACAATTAGGTTTCGTAATGGCATAGGTGCCTCTGTGTGCGGTAGTAAGGGCGTTGAGAGCCATTCCGTTTTGAAGGTTATTTCTCTTATTATAGTTGTTTCAGCATTTATTTCTTGGAGTCCACAGGCAGAATCATTTAACATACTTTGAATGTATTTAGTCAGAGCTTTGGTATGTGCCATAACATCTTCCAGTCTATAGAATATTCTATAGCCAACATAATGTTATTAGTTATTGAAATAACTGATTTTTACATTAAAAGAGGGAAAGGAAAATATTTTTTTTTATATTTGGAAATTAGAACACTGAATATCAGCAATATTCTTATAAAAATTTTATGGTAATTTTTTTAGTTTACCCAGTTCTATATGGTTAATTTCAGTTTTATGCAATTTCTGATCAAGAGTAGCCTGAAGACTCTATTAGTTTCTACATACGAGTTCTGGAAATGTTAATTTAGTCCAATTGTACTCATATTTAAATTACTATAGTCCTTTTTATGAGTTTGATACAATTCATTTTTGTCGTAATATCTGGATTAAACGTTTTAATGAAATAAAATTTACCTGTAAAGGACAACTTAAAATATTTATGATTAATTTATAACAAAAAAATTTTTTTAAACAAAAGAGGCGATAGGAATTATCGAAGTAATACGAGGCCAGATAAAATTAAAAAAAAAAAAAAAACTTTAAGCAAAAATAAAACATAATTAACTCAGATCAATCTATTAAATTAGATTTATTAAATTCAGTTCAAATAAAATATAATGTAGAAAAAACTGAGACATACCTTATAACAATCTTAAAGCATAATATTATGTATTTGACATATTAAAAACAAATGAAGATTTTTAGGTGTCTGTACAGTTGATTGGAGCCCTGGTGGCACAGTGGTTAAGAGCTAACCAAAAGATGGGCAGTTCGAATCCACCCGCCATTCCTCGGAAACCGTATGGGGCAGTTCTACCCTGCCCTGTAGGGTCGCTGTGAGTCAGGACTGACTCGATGCACATAGGTTTGGGTTTTTTGGTTTATATATTTAACTAGTAATAAAAGTTTCAGTGGCAAATTATGTTAATTCCTTATTTAAATTGTTGGACCAAGTTAGTAATTAAAAATTATGTAACACATTTTATACAACATAGTAATTTAAAAGTTTTTAATACTTAATCTCCTGATAAAACAGAAACAGTTTTCTTTTACTTTTTATAAAATTTTAAAGTTGTTAGGAGTTTATTACAGGTTATTGAGAAACATTATTTGCTTAACAGAAACCTAACTTTTTCTTAGTTGACAAAGATCTCTTAGAAATTTTTATAAATTAATTTTTTAGAATATTTTAGCTGCAATAAGTAAGAGGCTTGACCATTTTAAATAAATTTCTTAAAAATTTTTTTATCTTTGCCACAACCTTTAGCTGCTTATTGTTAAAAAAAAAAAAAAGTTGAATCTTTTAGAAAATTAATAAGATGAAGTTTTAATTTAGTCTTAAGTTATTTATTTATTTATTTTTTAAAAGTTTGGTTTTTAAAATTTTGCTTCCAAGTTTGACATAAAAGCTTTTGTCAGGCTAGGATTTGAATTAAGACTCATATTAATTTAATTTATTTAATTTGTATAAATGCTTATTTATTATTAAACCAATTACAATAATACCATCCAGAGGTAAGAAATCACTACATTTTCCTTTGCATATTTTATAGGATTCTGTGAAGAAGCAGTAACTTAAAGGCCTTGGTGTACCAAATAAACAATTTATCTTTTTTAGTGTAATTTTGAAGTCTTTCACTTGTCATTGAAAGCTTATTTCATGGTTATCTAAGTCAAAACAGAAACTCAAAAACAAAATGAGACAACAATTATATAACTTTGTTGGTCTGCAACAAACAAAAATCCAGAAATTCATTTGTCTATGGGACTAATTTAAGAATTTCAGGCTTACATTTAATATTATATAAGACAAACACGAGCAACTACCTGGGGCTGAGTTTTGACAAAGCAGAACAAAGGCCTGCGTGCAGCAAGAAACTTTTTCTGTTACTTAATTCAGGGTTCCCCCACGTGTCTGTCAGTTTGTCGTACTGTGGGGGCTTGCGTGTTGCTGTCATGCTGGTGGTAGAAACAATGCTGGAGATCGAATGATAGAATTTTGCAAGACCAAAGACTTCTTCATTGCAAATACCTTCTTTCACAAACGTAAACGGCAATTATACACATGGACCTCGCCAGATGGAACACACAGAAATCAAGTTGACTACATCTGTAGAAAGAGACAATGGAAAAGCTCAGTATCATCAGTCAGAACAAGGCCAAGGGCCGACTGTGGAACAGACCATCCATTGGCCACATGCAACTTAAAGCTGAAACTGAAGAAAATCAGATCAAGTCCACGAGAACCAAAATATGACCTTGAGTACATCCCACCTGAATTTAGAGACATCTGAAGAGTAGATTTGACGCATTGAACATTGGTGACTGAAGACCAGACGAGTTGTGGAATGACATCAAGGACGTCATACATGAAGAAAGCAAGAGGTCACTGAAAAGACAGGAAAGAAAGAAAAGACCAAGATGGATGTCGGAGGAGACTCTGAAACTTACTCTCGAACGTCGAGCAGCTAAAGCAAAAGGAAGAATTGATGAAGTAAAAGAACTGAACAGAAGATTTCAAAGGGCGGCTTGAGAAGACAAAGTAATTATAATGACATGTGCAAAGAGCTGGAAATGGAAAACCAAAAGGGAAGAACATACTCAGTGTTTCTCAAGCTCAAAGAACTAAAGCAAAAATTCAAGCCTCAAGTTGCAATAGTGAAGGATTCCATGGGGAAAATATTAAATGATGCAGGAAGCATCAAAAGAAGATGGAAGGAATACACAGAGTCATTATACCAAAAAGAATTAGTCGATGTTCAACCATTTCAAGAGGTAGCATATGATCAGGAACCGATGGTACTGAAGGAAGAAGTCCAAGCTGCCCTGAAGGCATTAGTGAAAAACAAGGCTCCAGGAATTGATGGAATATCAATTGAGATGTTTCAACAAACAGATGCAGCGCTGGAGATGCTCACTTGTCTATGCCAAGAAATATGGAAGACAGCTTCCTGGCCAACTGACTGGAAGAGATCCATATTTATGCCTATTCCCAAGAAAGGTGATCTAACCAAATGTGGAAATTATAGAACAATATCATTCATACCAAATGCAAGCAAAATTTTGCTGAAGACCATTCAAAAACAGCTGCAGCCGTATATCGACAAGGAACTGCCAGAAATTCAGGCCGGTTTCAGAAGAGGACATGGAACCAGGGATATCATTGCTGATGTCAGATGGATCCTGGCTGAAAGCAGAGAATACCAGAAAGATGTTTACCTGTGTTTTATTGACTTTGCAAAGGCGTTCGACTGTGTGGATCATGACAAATTATGGATAACATTGCAAAGAACGAGAATTCCAGAACACTTAATTGCGCTCACGAGGAGCCTTTACATAGATCAAGAGGCAGGTATCCGGACAGTACAAGGGAATACTGATTGGTTTAAAGTCAGGAAAGGTGTGCGTCAGGGTTGTATTCTTTCACCATACCTAGTCAATCTGTATGCTGAGCAAATAATCCGAGAAGCTGGACTATATGAAGAACAGGGCATCAGGATTGGAGGAAGACTCATTAACAACCTGCAATATGCAGATGACACAACCTTGCTTGCTGAAAGTGAAGAGGACTTGAAGCACTTACTGATAAAGATCAAAGACTACAGCCTTCAGTATGGATTACACCTCAACATAAAGAAAACAAAAATCCTCACAACTGGACCAATGAGCAACATCGTGATAAACGGAGAAAAGACTGAAGTTGTCAAGGATTTCATTTTACTTGGATCCACAATCAACAGCCATGGAAGCAGCAGTCAAGAAATCAAAAGAGGCATTGCATTGGGTAAATCTGCTGCAAAGGACCTCTTTAAAGTGTTGAAGAGCAAAAATGTCACCTTGAAGACTGAGGTGCGCCTGACCCAAGCCATGGTATTTTCAATTGCATCATATGCATGTGAAAGCTGGACAATGAATAAGGAAGACCGAAGAAGAATGGATGCCTTTGAATTGTGGTGATGGCAAAGAATTATTGAATATACCATGGACTTCCAAAAGAACGAACAAATCTGTCTTGGAAGAAGTACAACCAGAATGCTCCTTAGAAACAAGGATGGCAAGACTTCGTCTTACATACTTTGGACATGTTGTCAGGAGGGATCAGTCTCTGGAGAAGGACATCATGCTTGGCAAAGTACAGGGTCAGTGGAAAAGAGGAAGACCCTCAACGAGGTGGATTGACACAGTGGCTGCAACAATGAGCTCAAGCATAACAACGATTGTAAGGATGGCGCAGGACTGAGCAGTTTTGTTCTGTTGTGCGTAGGGTTGCTGTGAGTCGGAACCGACTCGGCACCTAACAACAACGATTCAGGGTTAATTTAAGATCTGTCTATGAGTGTCCAGTAAATTTAATAAAATTTCTTCTGAATTGTGGACTAATTTTATTTACTTATTCTCTCCTTTTCTTGGTGGGCCAAACAATTTGGGCCACCCATGAAACTGTTCTTTGAGGGACTATAGGAGCTTGCAGGTGGAAGGAGTTGTTTTTGATTGTTGACTCTCTTTTTTAGTTTGAGACATAGTCTTTTAAGGTGACCTGGTTTCTTAAAGTAGTAGATCTGTGGTCCAGAAGGTTCTTGGCAAAATTTACAGGCTTGTTTTGTTGTGCCTGTCATTTTTGTTCTAAGGTCTGGGCTAATTTGAGAATAACAAACATACAAAAAAAAAAAAAAAAAACCCGTTGCCCTCAATTCGATCCCTCCTCAGAGTAGAACTGTCCTAAAAAGTTTCCAAGGAGTGGCTGGTGGATTTGAACTGCCAGCCATTTGGTTAGCAGCCAGGCTCTTAACCACTGTGTCACCAGGGCTCCAATTTGAGGATAAGATTGGTAAGTTCAGTGATGGGTGTAGTTTCCCAGTCTGATTGTTAGTGGTTGACTTATTCAGCAAATTTAGGGTTTAAACCATTTGTAAATATGGAATTAAAGCTTATTTTAATATCTTTATTTGTAACAAATCTGTCTTGGAAGAAGTACAGCCAGAATGCGCCTTAGAAGCAAGTATGGCGAATTACATCTCACGTACTTTGGACATGTTAGCCGGAGGGATCAGTCCCTGGAAAAGGTCATCGTGCTTGGTAAAATAGAGGGTCAGTGGAGAAGAGGAAGACCCTCAACGAGATGGATCGACGCAGTGGCTACAACAATGGGCTCAAGCCTAACAGCAGTTGTGAGGATGGCGCAGGACCGGGCAGTGTTTTGTTCTGTTGCACGT
Organism: Elephas maximus indicus; assembly: GCF_024166365.1. Lineage (NCBI taxonomy): Eukaryota > Metazoa > Chordata > Mammalia > Proboscidea > Elephantidae > Elephas > Elephas maximus. The sequence continues at coordinate 189,534,968 of NC_064822.1, read as the reverse complement.
GGGGTCGCTAAGAGTAGGAACCAACCGTGGCACTTAACGACAATAACAGTATTTTTAAGGTGGAGGCCAGAACGTTCACTAAGGTTCTGGTTAAGTAGTGTTTAAGATGGTTAATGTTTTCATCTGTCTTGTTTAAATTGTTTCTTCTGTAGTATTCTTTGACTCATAACAAATTTTTTGTCCCACGCCCAGATTCCTTGCAATATTTGCTAGTATCAGGAAGGGAAAAAAGTAGGTCAAGGTGGAAACCCGTTTTTTTAAGGTGATTAGGAAAAGGTTTTAAGGTTTCTTAGAAAAAAAGGAAAGTCATGAGTCAGAACCGACTCAACAGCAACGGGTTTGGTTCGGTTTTATATGTAAAAAGGAAAGTTAGACAGGGTGGGCTGCCCCCGAAGGGGTAAAGCAAGCAGCTGTAGAGTTCCGACAAATTTAGATAGAGTAGCTTCTTACATTGTTCAGTTAACTTAGGGATAGTATATTATTCTGATATTTTCTTAAAATTTAAAATTCTAAGGTACCAATTAAAATAACCCAGAGTAGAACTCCCCCGCAGAGTTTCCAGGGAGCACCTGGTGTATTTGAGCTCCCAGCCTTTTTGTTAGCAGTCGTTGCACTTAACCACTGTGCCGTGAGGGTTTCCCCAATTAAAATAGACATTAGATAAACAAGTTTAAAGAATTCAAAAGAACCCTGATGCAGTTTTACTGAAGGTTTAAGATCGTTTGAAGTTTAGGACTTTTAGATTTAGTAAAATCTTAATGGGGTGTCCTGCGGGGGTTGAACAGGGTGAATGAAACAGTGAAAGAGATTAAAAAAAAAAAAAGTAGCCAGCAAAAGAACAGAAGGGGTAAGGGTAGAACTTTGAATTTGCAGCTTCATGTTTTGTTTAACCTTGAAACTGCCCTCTGCAGGGAAGCTTTTAAAATATAAAACAGTGGATTTGCACGTGCCGTTGATTAAGATTTTAATACATACTCAACGAGCAACACTGGGGACGTTTCCCTTGGCAAAATCCTTAAGGTGTTAAAATGAAGACTGACAAAACAGAACAAACGGAATTCTTGAAGAACTTAAACGCAGAAATTCTGAGTTTGATCCGAGATGTTACTCACCCATCAGCGGTCCCTTGAGATCCATGGAGGTGGTTTTTTGTGTTTTTCCAGAATAAAAAGGGGGCCCAGAAAGAAGACTTTAGAGGATATTAAAACTTGTTTTAGAGACTGAAAGGCACACGAAGAGACTTTTGTGTACTTAAGAAAGTGAGGAAACCCTGGTGGCGCAGTGGTTAAGATTTATGGCTGCTAACCAAAAGGTCAGGAGTTTGAATCTGCCAGCGGCTCCGTGGAAACCCTATGGGGCAGTTCTACTCTGTCCTATAGGGTCGCTATGGGTCGGAATCGATGCAACAACAACGGGTTTGGTTTTTTAAGAAAGTGAAAGTGATTAGCAGCTGCTGGGGACTTCAGATTTTAACTCCAAAGCCCAGGTTTTTGTTTTTGGAAACCAGACCCAGCCTCTGAGAACCTAGTGTTAAGAATTCAACGAGATGTGTAGACAGTGAATTGAAAGTAAACAGAGGAATTTGACAAGGGAACAGGAAGAGAAGTGACAGGTGCCTGAGACTTTAGTTTTTTGGGTTTTTTTTTACTAGTTTATTAAATCTCAAGATTGTATTTTTTAGGGAGGCAATTTTCTTGTTCTGTTTTGGACACCTCCTGGTACTCATCAAAAAGGTGATCTCATTGTGGCTTTATGCAGGAGCTTCTGTTCTCTAATTTACTGTGCAAAGAAAATTAGCCTAGACATGTTATAAATTCTTTGTTTTTGGATTTGCTGTTACCCATTTCCCTGTTAGACCAAACGTGTGCACAAACCAGATCGGAGAACTACTCTTGCTTATTGTCTTGGAACTAAAATTCAAAAGGACTTGAGATTCTGACAGGAGGACAGATGTCCAACCTTGGGCTGCCCTTTGAGTAGTTTACCAAAATTTCACATTTTAAGGACAGTTTTCTCTAACAGCATCCCAGTAGAAGAAGCTAAAGGCTCACGGATAACCAGGCCGAGCACGACTTTTGGATTTCTCCGGGTTATGATAAATCCAGATCACCCTGAGCCATTTGAAAGCGGAATTATCCTCCATGACTAATCTGAGACTCAAGAAGTAGAATTACCTCCAACACCAAAACAGTGAGATATAGAAAAACAAATCCAGTCCAAATTAAGAATGAAATTAAGCTAATAAGAATAAAAATAAGCCAGTAATAGAACCCGGCCAAACCTCAGACAGCAAAGCAGAGTTTCAGGGATCCCAGAGGTACCCACCCAGGCAGCTCCCAAAGATCTGTGGAAAAGGGGGAGTCAGTTGACTCAGCTGCGTCCACAGCCCCATTTCCTGGCTCTCTGGGGGCTGCTGGAGGAAGTCACCTTTGAATCCCACGTATTCTGACACCGAAATTGTCGTAGTGAAAAAACGACGTTTGTTTAAAGTTAAAAACAAAGAGTTTTGTTATTGGAAAAGGATGTTTTGCAAAATAGGGAAACAGAGTCAAGAAGTCTTTGACATAGTGCTCCAAGAGGCTGCAGTATTACAGAGGCTTAGGAAGGGAAAGTAGGAGGCCTGGTGGTGCAGTGTTGAAGAGCTGGGCTGCTGACCAAAAGGTTGGCAGTTCGAATCCACTGGCCACTCCTTGGAAACCCTGTGGGGCAGTTCTGCCCTGTTCTATAGGGTCGCCATGAGTTGGAATCGACTCAACAGCAATGGGTTTAGTTTTTTGGATTTATGAAGGGAAAAACCTGCAGGCTAGGGCGGGTGCAGCTGGGGATTTCCGATCGGTTAACATTTACAAAGTTGCAGGCGACAGGGTCTGAGTCGACCATCTTTGTGGGAGTTGACCCGCTTTCCAGGGGTGGCTCCAGCTAATAAGATTTGGCTGACCATGGGTTTCCTGGAACATTTAAAATCTAGGTATACAGAACATTGTAAAGGGGTTAGAAAAAAGAATTTCTTTAGGGGGGTCTAAGGGTATGACTGGGCCACTGAAGTAACGTGTTTAACACCTGTGGAGATATGAATAATCTCTCCTTAGCATCGGCAGTTTTTAACTTCAGGCTCTCCCTTAGCAGAGTAGGGTAGGTAAAACCACCTTTTTCTGCAGACCCACTGGTCTGTAGGTCAGAGGTCCAGTGGAATTTTTGCAGAGTGCCAGGCTGCATTGTGTGACAGAAGCTGGAGTGAGCTTGGTTCACAGTTCAGTCAGAGGCTTTAGTTCTGTCAAATGCCTTAAATTTTACTACCTTTCTCAGCTATAAACCAAAAAAAAAAAAAAGACCGATTGCTGTCTAGTCGATTCCAACTCATAGTGACCCTATAGGACAGAGTAGAATTGCCCCATAGTTTCCAAGGAGCACCTGGTGGATTTGAACTGCCGACCCTTTGGTTAGTAGCCATAGCACTTAACCGCTATGCCACCAGACTTTCCTTATCAGCTTCAGGTGGCTCAGTGGTTAAGGACACAGCTGCTAACCAAAAGGTCAGCAGTTCAAACCCACCAGCCGCTTCTCGGAAGAACGATGTGGCAGTCTGCTTCCATAAAGATTTACAGCCTTGGAAACCCTATGGGGCAGTTCTACTCTGTCCTGTACGGACGCTATGAGTCGGCATTGACTGGACGGCAGTGGCCACCACAGGAGAGACAGTCCCAGTAGCCTCGAGAGAAACCCATCTGGGTTAGAGCAGGAAGTGGAGGCTTCCAGAAAAAAACAAAAAGGAGCTCCTGGAAGGAAGAAAAGTCGTGTAAGAAGGAGAGGGTTGAGTATTAATCACGCGCATGCGTTACTTAAATACAAATAAAAGTTCGTTTTAAGATCCTGCAGGAGGCAAGGTGGAGGACGGGTGCCGTGGAGAGGCTGAGCTGCCCTGGAAGACAGCCACTGTGGATGACAATGGTGACCGACCGGCCGCTCCCTGGCTGAACAGTGCGCTGTGCTAACTCACATTTGTTCTTTACAAGGCTTTTTTCATGCAAAGAATCAGAAAAAAAGATGAAAAGCCCTTTCCAAAGAGAGTTAATCCATGCAGAGTGCCTGGGACAGCGTTTGACCCGTGAAATGGCTTAGCACTTACCAGTGGGTTGTGCCTGAGTGGTGCAAACGATTAAACACTCATCTGCTAACTGGAAGATTGGAGGTTAAAGTCTACCCAGAGGCACCTCGAAAGACAGGCCTGGTGATCTACTTCCCAAAACCCAGCCATTGGAAACCCTATGGAGCATACAGTTCTACTGTGACACACCCGGGGATATATCATGGCTCAGTGCATTAGCAACCGGTCAGTTGGATAGATGAGCGGTGTGATGCTATGGTTGTCCACCCATGTGTCTCAGCCTGGTGTTTGGGAACTGTGCTTCTCCATCAGTGGTGAAGAGGTCATGGGCTGGCAGAAGCCTCCTCAGAAGGTGGGGTGAATAGGACTTGGATGTGAGGGGCTGGGGCCCCTTTCTCTCAGGAGTCAGCCCAGGGAGGGAGCCGGGAGTGAGGAGTACAGATTCAGGGGGCTGCTGACTTGGCCCTGGCCACAACACCTGCACAGGTCGGGTAAAGCTCCCACCACCAGAAGGCAAGTGTGGGGCGAGGACTGTGAGGGCACCCATCTCTCCCCCAACCCCGTCACAGTCGGCAGGGGGCAGACAAGACCACCGTCCCTCTTCACTCATTAACTCTTTATTTTAAAATTTTTTTTTCACTTTTTTATTGTGATAAAATATATGTAACAGAAAAATGGCCATTTTAACCATTTTTAAGTAGTGTACAATCCATCAGCATTAATTAACAATATTATACAAACATTACCATTATTTATTTCTAAAACATTTTCATCACCGGAATCGGAAACTCTGCCCATTAAGTAGTATCTCTCCATTTTTCCCTCCCTTTTTTTTTCCCAGCCCCTGACAACCGCTAATCTTCCTTCTGTCTGTGTAGATTTGCCTGTTCTAGACTAGGTCCCAGGGTGCCTAAAGTTTGTGCTTGGCTGGTGACCAAAAGGTTGGTGGTTTGAACCCACCCAGTGGCACTGCAGAAGAAAAGACCTGTCAGTCTGCTTCCATAAAGATGGTTGTTCGGCGCCATCCAGCCAGTTCCAACCCACAGCCACCCTTCGTACCACAGAACGAAACACTGCTCGGTCCCGCACCATCCTCACGATCGTTGTTATGCTTGAGCCCATCGTTTCTGCCACCGTGTCATTCCATTTCATTGGGGGTCTTCCCCTCTTTTCACTGACCCTCTACTTTACCAAGCACGATGTCCTTCTGCAGGGACTGGTCCCTCCTGATAACATGTCCAAATAAAATGAGATGAAATCTCACTGTTCTTCTAAGGAGCGTTCTGGCCGTACTTCTTCCAAGACAGATTTGTTCTTTCTTCTGGAGATCCATGGTATATTCGGTATTCATCGCCAACACTGTAATTCAAAGGCTTCAATATGTGGCGACTGAAAATATCATGGCTTGGGTCAGGCGCAGCTTAGTCCCCAAAGTGACATCTTTGTTTTCGAACACTTCAAAGAGGTCTTCTGAAGCAGATTTGCCCGATGCAATGTCCTTTGATTTCTTGACTGCCACCCCCATGGGCACTGGTTGTGGATCCAAGTAAAATGAAATTCTTGACAACTTCAGTCTTTTCTCCATTTATCATAATATTACTTGTTGGTCCAGTTTTCTTTATGTTGAGGTGTAATCCATAGTGAACACTGTGGTCTTTGATCTTCATCAGTAAGTGCTTCAAGTCCTCTTCACTTTCAGCAAGCAAGGTTGTGTCATCTGCATATTGCAGGTTGTTAATGAGTCTTCCTCCAATCCTGATGCCTTGTTCTTCTTCATATAGTCCAGCTTCTCGGATTATTGCTCAGCATACAGACTGAATAAGTATGGTGAAAGGGTACGACCCTGATGCACACCTTTCCTGATTTTAAACCGTGCAATATCCTCTTGTTCTGTTTGAAAACCTGCCTCTTGGTCTATGTACAGGTTCCGTGTGAACACAATTCAGTGTTCTAGAATTCCCATTCTTCACAATGTTATCCGTAATTTATTATGACGCACGCAGTTGAATGCCTTTGCATAGTCAATAAAACACAGGTAGACATCATTCTGGTATTCTCTGCTTTCAGCCAGCATCCATCTGACATCAGCAGCGATAGCCCTTGTTCCATGTCCTCTTCTGAATCCACCTTGAATTTCTGGCAGTTTTCTGTCAATGTACTGCTGCAACCGGTTTTTTAATTATCTTCAGCAAAATTTCACTTGCGTGTGATATTAAAGATATTGTTAGATAATTTCTGCATTTGGTTGGATCCCCTTTCTTTGGAATGGCACAAATATGGATCTCTTCTAGTCGGTTGGCCAGGTAGCTGTCTTCCAAATTCCTTGTCATAGACGAGCGAGCACCTCCAGCATCGTATTTGTTTGTTGCAATATCTCAGTTGGTATTCCGTCAGTTCCTGGAGCCTTGTTGTTTGCCATTGCCTTCAGTGAAGCTGGGACTTCTTTCTTCAGTACCGTCAGTTCTTGATCATATGCTACCTCCCGAAATGGTTGAACGTTGACCAATTCTTTTTGGTACAGTGACTCTGTGTATTCCTTCCATCTTCTTTCGATGCTCCCTGCGTTTTTTAATATTTTCGCATAGAATCCTTTAGTATTGCAACCTGAGACTTGAATTTTTTCTTCAGTTCTTTTAGCTTGAGAAGTACCAAGCGTTTCGGTTTTCTTACTCCAGGTGTTTGCACATGTCATTATGATACTTTTCTTTGTGTTCTTGAGCCGCCCTTTGAAATCTTCTGTTTAGCTCTTTTACTTCATCATTCCTTCCATTCGCTTTAGCTGCATTCTGACATCCGTTCTGGCCTTTTCTTTCTTTCCTGTCTTTAATGACCTTTTGCTTTCTTCATGTATCATGTCCTTGATGTCATCCCACAACTTGTCTGGTCTTCGATTATTAATGCTCAATGTGTCAAATCTATTCTTGAGATGGGCTCTAAATTCAGGTGGGATCTACTGAAAGTCATACTTTGGCTCTGGTTGACTTGTTTTAATTTTCTTCAGCTTCACCTCGGACTTGCGTATGAACAGTTGATATCTGTTCTGCTGTCAGCCCCTGGCCCTGTTCTGACTGATATTGGGCTTCTTTGTCATCTCTTTCCACAGATGTAGCCGATTTGATTCCCGTGCTTTCCATCCTGTGAGGTCCACGTGTATAATTTCCGTTATGTTGTTGACAAAAGATATTTGCAATGAAGAAGTTGTTGGTCTTGCAAAACTCTATCATGCAATCTCCAGGAGTTCTTTCTATCACCACGGCCATATTTTCCAGCTACCTCCCGATCCTTCTTTGTTTCCAGCTTTCCAATTCCAATCACGAGTAATTATCAGTGCATCTTGATTGCATGTTTGATCACCACAGTACAACAAAACTGACAGACGAGTGGTGGCCATAAGGATTACAGCCAAGAAAACCCTCTGGAGCAATTTTACTCTGTAATTTTTTTTTTTTTTTTAACACACAGGGTAACTATGAGTGGGAATCGACTTGATGGCACAAGACAATGGACAACAATTCTAAATATTTCAAATAAGTGGGATCACACAATATTTGTCCTTTAGTAATTGGCTTCTTTCTCTCAGCATAATATTTTCAAGGCTCATCCATGTTGTAGCATGTATCAGGGCTTCGTTCCTCCTTATGGCTGAGTAGTATTCCATTGTATGGATAGACCACATTTTGTTTTCCGTTCGTCCATTGATGGACACTTGGTTGTTTCTACCTTTTGGCTCTTGAGAATAATGCTGCAATAACTTGATTAAGCCTTTTTTTTTTATTTAAATATTTTATTGTGTGTAAGGTGAAAGCTTACACAGCAAATTAGGTTTCTATTTAATAATTTCTACACCAATTATTCAGTGTTACTGGTTACGTTTTTCACAGTGTGTCATCATTCTCATTCACACTGTTCTGGATGTACCACTCTCAGTACTCTACTTTCCCTGCCCTCCTTACCTTCTTATTTTTTCTTTAGAGTAATTGTTGATGATTTTTTTTAAAGGAGCTCATTATTCACAGGTGGTGATATTCTTTATTTTATGAATCAATCTGTTATTTAGCTAAAAGGTGATCTCAAGGGATAATTTTGGTTTAAGGTTTAAAGTGTATCGCAGGCCAATAGTTTTGATGACTCCTTGGGTCTCAACCAGTCCAGTAAGTCTAGACTTTTCTAAGAATTTGAGTTCTGTTCCACACTTTCCTCCCCTTGTTTCAGGGTCCATCTATTGTCCTGATCAGAATGGTCGGTAGTAGTAGCCGGGCACCATCTAATTCTTCTGGTCTCAGTGTAAATGTGGCCATGATTCATGTAGACTGCTAGTCCCGTGGACTGCTTTCTTCTCTGAAACTTTGGTTTCCTTCTTTTTGTTCTGCTCCAGATGGGTAGAGACCAATAGCTGTGTATTAGGTGGCACTCAGATGACTCTTGAATGAGTTCATCTAAGATGCTGCTCCCTTGAGAACTCCCTCAAGTACCAGCTCCCCATGAGACCAGGTGGGGGAGGCCAGAGGACAAGGGAGAACCCCCACCTGGTCTGGCCATCTAGCATTAGTTCTTTCTAAGTTTCTTGTTTCCAAAGAGGCCGAAATCATTTCCAAAATGCCTTGGGTGGTTCCAGCAAGAGGCCCCCAGGGACTTTGTAAATAGCCCCAGGATCAAGCTCCCGGGGTTGGGTCCCCCCAGCTAGGTCTGAACTCTGAGCAGCATGTGGAGAGGCCATAACGTCCCTTCCCTCCCACCAGCCAGGGGATCCGCCACCTCAGGAGAGAAGCCCAGCACGTGTTTAGCTCCATAATGAGTGATAAATACCAGTATTTCTGCCATTAAACAACATTGTCACAAGGGCTAAATTGCCACCTGCAATGAGTAAATTAAATATTGACGATTTCATTGACTGTTAGATTTAATTTGGAGCCATCTTGCTGGGGCCGTAATGGTGCTGGAGCTGACTTCCTATTTAATCTTGGCTGTCATCCCTGTTAAGTTTTGAGTAATGAGGAAAAGATGGACTCATCAGGGTGAGAAAGCGCTGCATGCTCCTGCAGCCTCCGCCTGGCCCATAGATTGGGTGCCCGAGTCATTGTGGACTCTCTGGACCAAAACCATTGCTGTCGAGTCAGTTCCAACTCATGGGGACCCCATGTGTTACAGAATAGAACTGCTCCACAGAATTCCCTGTAATCTTGTCAGAAGCAGATTGCCAGGCCTTTCTTCCATGGCAGTGTTTGCACCCCCTAGCCCTCCCCTTTGTCGTCCTTCCTCAGCCTTTCCTCAGGTAAAATTCACAAACCTCATCTTCCTCCTGGGCAATTCCTGCTGAATTCACTTTGTTTCCCTCAGAGGAGCCTGGGTCTCCGACCCATCGAGGCCAGCCTGCTGGGGCTCTGTTGTTGGGACATTTCTCAAGTGTCTGTGTCATGCATGTACTATGGGCTGTCAAGGCTGGGGTGCTCGGTGTGCCCCGCCCTGCCCGCTGACGGGGGACAGTGTGGCAGTGGGAGGGGTGGAGAGGCTCAGCCGCGTTGTTCGTCACTTTGTCCCAGACACAAGCACAGCTACTGCCGGGCATGAGTGGGACTTGTCACGTATTTATCAAATGAGCGCAGGGACTTAGCGTCATGATAACAAATGGACACTGAGCGCTGATCATGGGCCAGGTGTGAATCTAAGCACCTTTCACATGTCATCTCACCTGGTGGTCGCAACAGCCCTGTGGGGACATGTCACAATTATCCACATGGGGGAACCTGAGCCCAGAGAGGTCCCACGGCTGAAGAGCAGAGACCGGATTCTGACTGAGGCCAGCCAAGCCCAGAGCCGGTGCTCCACAGGCAGGTGATGCTTCCCTGGCAGCATCCTGGAGGCCGGCGACGCTGTGTGGTGCGCCCCCTGTGGACACTCACTGCATGGCAACTGAGCTGTCGGTAGTTGGCCGTTCCCACCTGCTGCCATTGTCCTACCCCGAGGCGCTGGTTGTTCAGTGGTAGAGTTCTCACCTCCCACACAGGCGACCCGGGTTCGATTCCCAGCCAATGTACCTCATGCGCAGCCACCACCTGTCTGTCCGTGGAGGCTTGTGTGTTGCAAGAAGAAAGGGGCAGACAGTAAATATTTCCAGTTTTACAGGCCGTATGTTCCAGGCCACAGCTACTCAACTCAGCCGTTGTAGCGCCAGAGCAGCCACAGGAATGTGTTAACAAGTAGGTGTGGTTGTGTGCCAGGAAAACGTTATTTGTGGATACTGGAATTTGAACAGGTTTCCGCAGAACTTCCCGACTAAGATGGACTAGGAAGAAAGCCCTAGAGATCTACTTCTGAAAAGCAGCCAGTGAAAATGGATCGAAGCAGAAGCAACCAATCATGGGAATGGTGCAGGAGTCGGGGCAGCGCTTCGTTCGGTTGTGCATGGGGCCCCTGTGAGTTGGGGCCAACTCCATGGCAGCTGACATCGGCCCACTGCCCGCTCAGGTCCGTCCCGGCTAGGCCAGCCTGTGGTGGGCCTGAGCTTCACCAGTCATGGCTGCCGACCTAGAAGCCCACCCCGCTGCTGCGGGGCCTCCAGCCTGGCTGCTGACCTAAGGAGCCCACCCTGCTGCTGCGGGGCCTCCAGCCTGGCTGCCGACCTAGAAGCCCACCCCGCTGCTGCGGGGCCTCCAGCCTGGCTGCTGACCTAAGGAGCCCACCCCCCTGCTGTGGGGCCTCCAGCCTGGCGGGACACAGATATTCATCCAGTTGTCCCCAGACCAGCGGGTGACTCCAGACAGATGTGTTGTGAGAGCACAGAACCGAGGGCCTGGCCTTGTCTGGGGCCAGCAGAGCTTCCTCAGGAAGCCCCCCTGAGCTGAGAGCTGAGTGGGCATAACCAGGCAGAGACCAGTGGGAAAGGCATTCCTGGCAGGGGAACAGCGTGTGCAAAGGCTCTGAACAAAGGAGGCAGGGTAGATGTAAGAAGGGGAGATGGTAGGGGTGGTCTCCATGCTGAGAGGATTGGTGGATTTGAGGGTTCTCTTGGTGCAGGAGGATGGGGGTGCTCTTGCCCTGGGTGGTGATCTCTGCCTGGGGTGGGTGAGGATCAGGGTGGTCAGGGCAGCCAGTGTCCTGGTCCAGGCAGGGGATGCTGGACTAGGGCGGGGCAGCTGGTGGCCCTTAGTAAGAGCCAGAAGATTGTCCCTTCCTGTTCAGAACTTGGACCTCTCCCCAGTGGACCACCCGCCATATCCTTTTGTTCTACCGGGGGGGGCCTTGAGTTTAGGGTCATCAGTGTTTCAAGCCAGAGGGATTTCAACCTTTCCTTTCTTTTTTTTTTTTTTAATTGTGCTTTAGATGAAACTTTACAGAGCAAATGAGTTTCTCATTCAAGAATTTATACACAAATTGTTTTGTGACATTGGTTGCAATCCCACGATGTGTCAACACCCTCCCTTCTACATTCCAGGTCCCCATTTCCATCCATCCGTTTTTCCGTCCCTTCCTGCCTTCTTGTCATTGCTTTTGGGCAGGCGTTACCCTTTTGGTCTCGTGTACATGGTTGAACTAAGAAGCAATTCCTCGCATGTTATTGTTTGTTATATAGACCTGTCTAATCTTTGGCTGAAGGATAAACTTTGGGAGTGGCTTTAGTTCTGAGTTAGCAGGACGTCTGGAGGCCATAGTCTTTGAGGGCTAGTCCAGTTTCTGTCAGACCAGTAAGTCTGGTCTTTGTGTGTGTGTGTGAATTTGAATTTTGTTCTGTAGTTTTTCTCCTGCTGTGTCTGGGACCCTCTATTCTGACCCCTGTCAGAATGATTGGTGGTGGTAGCCGGGCACCATCTAGTTCTTCTGGGCTCAGGCTAGTGGAGCCTGTGGTACTTGTGGTCCATTAGTCCTTTGGGTTAATATTTCCCTTGTGTTTTCTTCTATTCTCTCTGTTCTGGATGAGATCGGACCAGTAACCTTGACCTTTTCTCTTTGAGATATGTTCTGGCCCAGAGTGGGCAGCTGCTTTGCCAGGGCTACTGTGAAGCCCAGCTCTCAGCTGGGCAGTGTGGACACGTGAGTGCAGGGGCTGGTACTGGAAGGCCAGCAGTGAGCAGATCCCCGCGCTGGCCTGGGGTGACCTGCAGGGACACCATTGTGACCATGGGCCCTGGAATGAAGTTGGACCCCACGTGGGACCCAGAGCCTTGCTTAGTCTCAGGAACCAGCAGTGACCACAGCAGTGACCTTGATCAGATCAAACCCCCAGTGGGCTTGGCCAGGCCCGTGACCTACTGCCCTCAGGCACTACCCCAGAGGAGCGACAGAGCAGCAGCTGTGAGGAGAGGCCAGGGTAGGGAACCCTCAGGTATCAGCCTCAGCAGCCTGAGGGAGGAGAAGGGCTGGTGGCCCTTCAGGTAGCTGGTTTCAAATCAAAGAAGACCCCAGCCGAGCTAGAAAGCAGCATAGCCTTGGGCAACATCCACACATCCAGAAGCTGCAGGCCTCAGGGAGGGAGGAGTGGGGTCCTCCCTGAAGAGTTGCCATCTTGGCAGGAAGCACCCACTCACTCCCGACCACAGACACTCTGTAGAAGAAAATATTCAGAGCTGCTAGTTGTATTTGAAGATCACTCCGGGGCTGGGTTATGTTGCGAGTAGAGAGACCAATTAATAACTTACAGCCGGAATCATAAAATGAATATGGAAAATGAGAAGTGACCCCACCATGAGTGTTCGGTGGAGCCTGTGACTGGCTGGGTTTGCAGAACACTGGTGGGATAGGGTTGGGGGTGACGACCCCAGTTGGTTGAGCTTCTTAAAAAAGACAAGCCCAGACGAGCAGGTGCCCCCTACCCTAGGGTATAGGAATCAGATCCACGGGAGCCATCTCAGCCCCCTTCTGGGGTGGTCCTGGTGTGCCTGCGGAGGGCTCCGGATCTAGCGTCGGTGGCCACTCTGGGCCTCAGAGATGGGTAGGGGCTGCTTAGGCAGGAGCCAGGCCTGCGACTAGCTCCCTGATTCCCAGCCCACCCCCCTTCCTGTTCTCCTTTGGGGTGTTGTAGAGAAAACTCGGGGTCCCTGGGATGGGGAGGGGCTAGGCCATTGGGGTTGGGAATGGGAACCCGCTGCCCAGCTTTCCTGAGGGCAGACTGGGGCTGAGCGTGGCGAGAGCTGGGATCGAGCTTCACCTCTCACAGCTCTCACCTGGAAAGCTCCCAGCATCCTGAGAAGCCGAGTCCGCCACCCCTAGACAGTATCAAGGGCCACCAAGGCCTCTGACCCTGGGGTTACTTGGGGGAGGTTTTTAATCATCACTCTTCGTAAAACCATGTTGTCGTTGGGTGCCATCGAGTCGGTTCTGACCCACAGCAAACCCACGTGGCAGAGTAGAACTGCCCCACGAGGTTTTCTTGGATGTGGTCTTTATGGAAGCGTGTTGCCAGGTCTTTCTCCTGCGGAGCTGCTGGGTGGGTTCAAACTGCCAACCTTTAGTAGCCAAGCAGATAACTGCTGCACCACCAGGGCTCCGTGGTAAACTCAGAGACCCTTAAAGTCCTAGACTGTTAGAAACCCAGTTACGGTTGAGTTGGCTCCAGCTCGTGGCGACCCCACGTGTGTCAGAGGAGACCCATGCTCCGTAGAGCCTTCAGGGGCTGGTTTTTCGGAAGCGAATTGCCAGGCCTTTCTTCTGAGGCACCCCTGGGTGAACTTGAATCACCACCCTTTTGGTTAACAGTTTGCACCACCCAGGGACACGTAGACTCTATACTCCTCTTTGTTTACCAGACATATATTTTTCTCTTTATAAAAAGACATATTCATCACAGAAGGTACGGAAAGTATAGAAAAGGATAAAGAGATAGAGATGCAGAAGTCGTATTTTACCCACCAGAAGCGATCGCCGTGAGTAAAAAAAAAAAAAGTACTTTGGCTTAATTTCCACCAGCCCAAAAGCCTGAAAATTCGAAGCGTTGTCCAGCCTAGCTGGAACCGTGCCTTGTACGATTGTGTATTCGCCTTTTTATTTTTCCCTAAAATGGTCAAAAGCATTTCCCCAGGTCAGAACTTTGTTCTCAGTGACCTTATGCCGTTCCATTGTGGGAACATGCCACAGGACACGGAACTACTTCTACAGCATTGGACACACGCTTTGGTTCCATGTTTTCATTGTATAAAGAACGTTCAATGCATACCTTCACAGCCCATGGCCTGGACCCTAGCTCTGCCACCCTTGTGCTGTGTGACCTCGGGGTACTTGCTTAACCTCTCTGTGCCTCAGCTTCCTTAAATGTAAAAAGGGGATGAAAATGACCTACCTCGTGACATTGTCATTAGATTCAAATGACTTCCTAGGGGTCAAGAGCTGAGAGCAGGCTGTGTGAGGAGGCGTGTGCCACCACTGGTGGAGTTGAGTGGTCACAGCCCTTTAGACAGGTGTCTGCTCCTCCTCTCCTCCGTGGGTGCCCCTGCTCTCATGGCCCACCTTGCACATTTTTAGACCCCTGTGTGGGTGGCAGAGATGGTCAGGGTCCCCAGAGTGTCACCAGAGGTCCCCTCAGTGAGAGGCTCCTTTTGTAGAGCTCATGGCCTCAGCTACCCAGGACCAGGGCCGAGGGCACCTGGCACAGCACCAACTTCTGGGACATCCTCTCATCACTGCAGTCCTAGGCTGCCTGGGGACAGAGTGCCAGGCAGAGGAGACTCTGCAGAATGCCTCAAGGGGAAGAAATGTCTTCTTCTATCTACCAATCCATCCCTCCCTTTATCCACCCACCCACTATCTGTGCATCCACCCATCTATCCACTGTCCATCCATCTGTCCATCTGTCCATTTATCCACCCACTGTCCATCCGTCCGTCCATCCATCCATCCATCCATCCATCCATCCATCCATCCATCCATCCGTCCGTCCGTCCATTCATCCATCCATCCATCCACCCACCCACTGTCCATCTGTCCAGCCACTCACTGTGCATCTACCTATCCAGTCACCAGCTGTCCGTCCATTTATCCACTGTCCATCCATCTGTCCGTCTGTCCATTTATCCACCCACTGTCCATCCATCCATCCACTCACTGTCCGTCTGTCTATCCAGTCACCCACTGTCCATCCATCTATCCATTCACCCACTGTATATCTAGCTATCTACCCGCCCACTGTCCATCCATCCATCCATCCACCCACTGTCCATCCATCTATCCATTCACCCACTGTCCATCCATCTATCCACACACTATCCGTCTATCCACCCACCCGCTGTGTGTGTCCATTCATCCACCCACCCATTCACCCCCCCACCCACTGCCCATCCATCTTTCCACACACTGTCCGTCTGTCCACCCACCCACTGTGCGTCCATCCATCCATCCATCCACCCACCCACTGTCCATCCATCCATCATCCACCCACTGTCCATCCATCCACTTACTGTCCATCCATCCATTCACCCACTGTCCATCCATCCACTTACTGTCCATCCATCCACCCACCCACTGTCCATCCATCCACTTACTGTCCATCCATCCACCCACCCACTGTCCATCCATCCACTTACTGTCCATCCATCCACCCACCCACTGTCCATCCATCCACTTCCTGTCCATCCATCCACCCACCCACTGTCCATCCATCCACTTACTGTCCATCCATCCACCCACCCACTGTCCATCCATCCACTTACTGTCCATCCATCCACCCACCCACTGTCCATCCATCCACTTTCTGTCCATCCATCCACCCACCCACTGTCCATCCATCCACTTACTGTCCATCCATCCACCCACCCACTGTCCATCCATCCACTTACTGTCCATCCATCCACCCACCCACTGTCCATCCATCCACTTACTGTCCATCCATCCACCCACTGTCCATCCATCCACTTACTGTCCATCCATCCACCCACCCACTGTCCATCCATCCACTTACTGTCCATCCATCCACCCACCCACTGTCCATCCATCCACTTTCTGTCCATCCATCCACCCACCCACTGTCCATCCATCCACCCACCCACTGTCCATCCATCCACTTTCTGTCCATCTATCCGTCCACCCACCCACTGTCCATCTATCCGTCCACCCACCCATTGTCCATCCATCCACTTACTGTCCATCCATCCATTCACCCACTGTCCATCCATCCACTTACTGTCCATCCATCCACCCACCCACTGTCCATCCATCCACTTTCTGTCCATCTATCCATCCACCCACCCACTGTCCATCTATCCGTCCACCCACCCACTGTCCATCCATCCACTTACTGTCCATCCATCCACCCACCCGCTGTCCATCCATCCACTTACTGTCCATCCATCCATTCACCCACTGTCCATCCATCCACTTACTGTCCATCCATCCACCCACCCACTGTCCATCCATCCACTTTCTGTCCATCTATCCATCCACCCACCCACTGTCCATCTATCCGTCCACCCACCCACTGTTCATCCATCCACTTACTGTCCATCCATCCACCCACCCACTGTCCATCCATCCACTTTCTGTCCATCTATCCGTCCACCCCCCCACTGTCCATCCATCCACTTACTGTCCATCCATCCACCCACCCACTGTCCATCCATCCACTTACTGTCCATCCATCCATTCACCCACTGTCCATCCATCCACTTACTGTCCATCCATCCACCCACCCACTGTCCATCCATCCACTTTCTGTCCATCTATCCGTCCACCCACCCACTGTCCATCTATCCGTCCACCCACCCACTGTCCATCTATCCGTCCACCCACCCACTTTCCATCCATCCACTTACTGTCCATCCATCCACCCACCCACTGTCCATCCATCCACTTTCTGTCCATCTATCTGTCCACCCACCCACTGTCCATCTATCCGTCCACCCACCCATTGTCCATCCACTTACTGTCCATCCATCCACCCACCCACTGTCCATCCATCCACTTACTGTCCATCCATCCACCCACCCACTGTCCATCCATCCACTTACTGTCCATCCATCCACCCACCCACTGTCCATCCATCCACTTCCTGTCCATCCATCCACCCACCCACTGTCCATCCATCCACTTACTGTCCATCCATCCACCCACCCACTGTCCATCCATCCACTTACTGTCCATCCATCCACCCACCCACTGTCCATCCATCCACTTTCTGTCCATCCATCCACCCACCCACTGTCCATCCATCCACTTACTGTCCATCCATCCACCCACCCACTGTCCATCCATCCACTTACTGTCCATCCATCCACCCACCCACTGTCCATCCATCCACTTACTGTCCATCCATCCACCCACTGTCCATCCATCCACTTACTGTCCATCCATCCACCCACCCACTGTCCATCCATCCACTTACTGTCCATCCATCCACCCACCCACTGTCCATCCATCCACTTTCTGTCCATCCATCCACCCACCCACTGTCCATCCATCCACCCACCCACTGTCCATCCATCCACTTTCTGTCCATCTATCCGTCCACCCACCCACTGTCCATCTATCCGTCCACCCACCCATTGTCCATCCATCCACTTACTGTCCATCCATCCATTCACCCACTGTCCATCCATCCACTTACTGTCCATCCATCCACCCACCCACTGTCCATCCATCCACTTTCTGTCCATCTATCCATCCACCCACCCACTGTCCATCTATCCGTCCACCCACCCACTGTCCATCCATCCACTTACTGTCCATCCATCCACCCACCCGCTGTCCATCCATCCACTTACTGTCCATCCATCCATTCACCCACTGTCCATCCATCCACTTACTGTCCATCCATCCACCCACCCACTGTCCATCCATCCACTTTCTGTCCATCTATCCATCCACCCACCCACTGTCCATCTATCCGTCCACCCACCCACTGTTCATCCATCCACTTACTGTCCATCCATCCACCCACCCACTGTCCATCCATCCACTTTCTGTCCATCTATCCGTCCACCCCCCCACTGTCCATCCATCCACTTACTGTCCATCCATCCACCCACCCACTGTCCATCCATCCACTTACTGTCCATCCATCCATTCACCCACTGTCCATCCATCCACTTACTGTCCATCCATCCACCCACCCACTGTCCATCCATCCACTTTCTGTCCATCTATCCGTCCACCCACCCACTGTCCATCTATCCGTCCACCCACCCACTGTCCATCTATCCGTCCACCCACCCACTTTCCATCCATCCACTTACTGTCCATCCATCCACCCACCCACTGTCCATCCATCCACTTTCTGTCCATCTATCTGTCCACCCACCCACTGTCCATCTATCCGTCCACCCACCCATTGTCCATCCACTTACTGTCCATCCATCCACCCACCCACTGTCCATCCATCCACTTACTGTCCATCCATCCACCCACCCCCTGTCCATCCATCCACTTTCTGTCCATCTATCCGTCCACCCACCCACTGTCCATCCATCCATCCACCCACCCACTGTCCATCCATCCACTTACTGTCCATCCATCCACCCACCCACTGTCCATCCACCCACCCACTGTCCATCCATCCACTTACTGTCCATCCATCCACCCACCCACTGTCCATCCATCCACTTTCTGTCCATCTATCTGTCCACCCACCCACTGTCCATCCATCCACTTACTGTCCATCCATCCACCCACCCACTGTCCATCCATCCATCATCCACCCACTGTCCATCCATCCACTTACTGTCCATCCATCCACCCACCCACTGTCCATCCATCCACTTTCTGTCCATCTATCCGTCCACCCACCCACTGTCCATCCATCCATCCACCCACCCACTGTCCATCCATCTATCCATCTACCCACCCACTGTCCATCCATCTGTCCATCTACCCACCCACTGTCCATCCATCTATCCATCCACCCACCCACCGTCCACCTATCCATCCACCCACCCACTGTCCATCCATTTGTCCAGTTATCCATCACTGTCCGTCCATCCATCTTTCTGTCCTGGTAGCCCCCACCCCTGCCTGTCCCTCTGTCCGTGCACTCCCAGGGATGCTCACTGCCCAGTGGCCCAGTTGCAGGAGACCCGAGCAGCACAGGGACCTGGGGCTGGGCCTGCGGGCAGAGAACTGTCCAGCTCAGCCCCAGGCTGCACCTGATGCAGGTGATTATGTAGAAAGCATGAGAACCCTTGGTTCCCACTGCGGACGTACGTGTCTCTGTGCCACCATCACCGGCAGGCACCTCCCCTGGAGTGAGTACAGTATCTCACAGGGAAGGAGCGGAGCCCTTAGAGAGCACTCCCGAGTAGGGTGGTGGAAGCTTGGGTCAGAACCGCCTCCCTGCCTGCCTGCTCTTCCTGCTGGGTCCTTCAGAAGCCAAGAGCCTGCAGGCTTCCTGGAATGAAGGAGAAACGGGATAAAGTAATTTATGCGTGGACTCCATCCTAATATAACCCAGTAATCTGCAGCACTTGGCATACACTGTGGGCTTTTCTGTCCATTTTATTATTAAATGAGCATGATAAGCAGGGAAGTCAACCTCATTTTCTCCAGCAGTTTACAGGGCAGGAAATTAAGGGCAGGAGAAGGGAAGTGAGTGGGCCACGATTAAGCACCTTCTAGATGTGTGATCAGGTGTCCCTGGGTGGTGCAAATGGTTAACATTCTTGGCCGATAACCAAAAGGTTGGAGGTTCGAGTCCACCCGGAGGCACCTCAGAAGAGAGGCCTGGCAATCTGCTTCTGAAAACTCAAGTCAGTGGAACCCTCGTGGAGCAGAGTTCTACCCTGACGTGCACGAGGCCGCGTGAGTTGGAATTGACTGGACTGCAGTTGGTTTTCGGTGCACACTCAGCCCTTGATGCAGAAATTTCACGATTCTAAGACATAAGGGTCGCGCCCTGTGGGTCAGAGAGCGGTGGGCACAGAATGCGTGTGTGGGGGACAAGGGTGGGATCTGCCCTGCCTTGCTCCGGACGTGGACCTTTTCCTTCCTACGCCCTTCATTCCGTCTCCAGGACTTTGCCCGAGCGGACGCCCAGGCAAGGGACTTGTTTGCTGCTGGAGGGAATCGTCATTCATTCATTCGTTTACCAGGAGCTCGGTCTTCTTTCTCTCAGGGTCAAAGAGCTAGGAGTCCACAGGGCTGGGGAAGCTTTTATTGAGCACCTACTGTGTGCAGGTACTGGGGATTTGCATACAGATGAGAGCAGGCCCTGGCCACACGGAGCTCCAGCGCAAACACTGGACTGAAGTGACTGTGACGGAACCTTTCCCACAGGGCCATTGAGAGGGTGAGACCAGCCACGCACGTGGACAGCACTCCGTTGGTCAGCCAGGGCTGGTGCCCTGTGCTGTTCACTTGCCACTGGGTAGTGTGTTCCGGGGTGCTGGGGCCAGGGTGCCTCTTAGGGCCTCAGGAAGCCTACAGGGTGGTGCCGCTGCCCACGCTGTCCAGGGGACTGGCTCTGTGACCAGACCTCACACCCAGGTGTGCATGACCTAGGCCCTGGACTTCCTTCCTCCTTCCTGAGTCCTGCTGGGCAAGGGAGAAGGTGCCAGCATGCGTCTAAATCCTGAGCCTGGCATCGGAGGCCTTCCGGCCCCAAACTTGCTCTATAACACCCACCAGTGCCATGATTGTCCATGGCCATGCCTCTGTCTTTGCTGTTTCTTCCACTGTGCTTGACCACGGCCGTGCCTCTGTCCTTGCTATGCCTTCTGCCATGGTTGTCCACGGCCATGCCTCTGTCCTTGCTGTTCCCTCCGCCACAGTTGTCCATGGCTGTACGTTTGGCCTTGCTGTTCCCTCCACCATGGTTGTCCATGCCCTGCCTCTGTCCTTGCTGTTCCCTTTGCCGCGCTTGTCCACGGCCATGCCTCTGTCCTTGCTGTTCCCTCCACCACGGTTGTCCATGGCCGTGCCTCTGTCCTTGCTGTTCCCTCCGCCGAATGCCGATCCTCCTGTTCCCTGGGCCCTAACATTTTACCCTCCTCTCAAGGCCCTGGCATTGCTGCCTCCTCTGGGCATGGGACATATTCCCTCTGCCCTCCCACAGATGGGGGCGGGCAGCTCTGTGCCCCGTGGAACTCTGAGCACCGGGAGGATAGGGTCCGTTCCTGATTCATCTCCGTATCCCTGTGCCTGGAACAAAACATTGAATTAGTAAGTGAGTGAATGAATGACTTGATGGAGGATGCGTGCCGCGACGCAGGCTGAGTGGGGCCTCTCTGGGCTGCTCTGGCGCTCTGTCCCTGGTTTCCCCTTAGTAGGTCGTGGTCATCAGGTTGGCCCTACCCTGAAGGCCCTACTGTGCTAGACACGCAATAGGTGCGCAGTACGGCTATGTGCATGAAGCAAGAGGCCAGGCTGAGGCTGGGGTGGCTGTGGCTTCCATCCCTTCCTGCCCCTGTGACCGTGGAGAGTTCAGTTGGACGCATTTCACAATTACAGATTCCGTGTCCACTGCCAAGGTCAGAGGAGTTAGATGTTCTCTGCCTCGGCTGGGGGTCGGCAGTGTTCTGGTCTTTCTGGCCCACCTCCTCTGCCTACTCTCAGCTGAGCAGTTTAGAGATGAAAACCAGAGCTGGAGAGGTGGGGTGAGCGGGAGGATGGAGCTTTCTTCCACACATGCTGAGGAGCAGCAGTGCTGAGTCACAAGGCCAGACTGGCCTGACCCCGGCCTTCTGGGCTCCATGGCTGGCCACAGTGACCGCTGGGAGCTCAGCCTACCCTGTGCCCTGTGCTTGGCAACTTGTAGGGAGTGCCAGAAGCCAGGGACATGGGGAGGGGCCCAGGGAGATGAGGAGGGGTCCAGGGAGGGAAGGAGGGGCTCAGGGACATGGGGAGGGGGCCTAGGCACATGGGGAGAGGGCCCAGGGAGGGCTGGAGGCCAAGGACATGGGGAAGGGCCCAGGCACATGGGGAGGGGGCCCAGGGAGGGAAGGAGGGGCCCAGGGACATGGGGAGGGGCCCAGGGAGATGAGGAGGGGCCCAGGGAGGGAAAGAGGGGCCCAGGGACATGAGAAGGGGCCCAGGGAGGGAAGGAGGGGCCCAGGGAAATGGGGAGGGGGTCCCAGGAGGCAGGCCTGCAACCCTCTACCATCCCCTTCCAGAACCTTCTCATTCCCCAGGACCTGACCTGGCTGTCTGGGCGATAAGTCCCAGCGCCCGGTTTGGCGGTTTCTAGAATTTCCCTCATGTGCATTGAATGGCTTGTAGCTGATGGCCTTGGGCAAGTCACTGAACCCCTCTGACCCTCCGTTTCCTCGTCTGTGAAAGGGTTCCCGAGAGGGCTCGGTAAAATCATGGCTGTGTGACTCACGGCAAGGGAGCAGTTAGTGCCGGAATTTATCACTCAGTAATCCCTCTACTGAATAGAAACCCTGGTGGCGTAGTGGTTTAGAGCCATGGCTGTTAACCAAAAGGCTGGCTGTTCGAATCCACCAGGTGGTCCTTGGAAACCCACTGGGATAGTTCTGCTCTGTTCTATTAGGGTCACTATGAGTTAGAATCGACTCGATGGCATCGGGTTTGTTTGTTTGTTTTAATTCCTCTACTCATTCAACAAATACTTGTTGAGCCTCTTACACCTTTTATAAAACTGTAACAAATTGGAATGTTTAGAAATTGAAATATTAAGTTAAAATTCTCTGAAACACTGAATTTCCCCATTCGATACCACAGCCACCAGGGAGCCTACCGGGCCTTCACCAGCCGGGCTGATGGCCCTCGCCTGTGTTTATCTCATGCACCTGCAGGCCCTGAGCCTGGGGGCAGGCGTGAGGCCATGGTTTGTCCTGCCCCATCCCCAGGGCTTGGCCGGAGTGCTCTGCTCTTTTGCTGCGTGAAGGGATAAGTGCCAGAGGAGGCATGTCTGCGGTGAGGGCACCAGAGTAGGCAGGGCCAGTGGTGGGGGATATGAGCCCTGGCAGTGGGCCAGAGACCCCTGAGGGTGGGGAGCCCCAGTGTGTCATTGCTGGTACTTGTACCACTCTCTTGGTCCAGAGAGGGATTCTGTGGAGCACCAGGCCACCCCAGACCACACTGCACCCCCTTAGCCCAATGGTCACGAAAGGGGTGAGTGTGGTTTCTGTCCCAGCCTCGTGCTGAGGACCCCTTTCTTTCCTGGAACACCTGTGCTGCTAATCCTCCTCATGGCCCCACCTCCAGGACTTGGAGACCCAGGGCACAGACATCTGTGCTTAGGGACAGGATGGAGGGCGCCTGGAGGGGTCCTGCGTGAGGGCTGGGGCCAGGGCCGAGGGAGCCCCTCTCTCCCCCGGGGCAGCAAGGGGCCACCCTCATGCAGACATCGTGAAGTCCCTGTGTCTGTGCTGTTTAGAGCACCTGGGTGTCACAGTTTAATGCGCGACTACTTGAACCCACGCGGAGGTGGCTCCGGAGAAAGGCCTGGGAGCCTGCATCTGAAAGGTCACAGCTTTGAAAATCCTACGGGTTTTGTTTGTTTGCTTTTGGTGCGACTGAAACAGGTCCAAATTCCAGGTGTTTGGATCTCAAGTTAGGACGCAAGTGCATCCCGGGGCCTCTTCCCTCGCCCCCCAACCCCCCGCCCGTACGCCTGCCTCCTGAGATCCAAACACCTGGAACTGAAATGTCGCTCCGTCCTGTGGCACTGCTGCTCAGCGCGGCCTCGTTATCCCGGCTTATCCCCGCAGGGAGCAGCCCAGCTGGCGCTGTGGCCGCGTGGCAGGGTGGGCGGGGATGGGAAGTGCCAAAGCGGTGGTTAGACGGAGGGTAATGGTCGGGACCTGTGAGTAACAATGAGGTCGAGCGGTGGGTTCCAGCCAGGTCTGCCGAAGCAGCTGCAGAATCGGGCCGTCTTGCCTGGGGAGACGGTACCTCCTGGTGATCTAAACAAACGTTGCTGCAGTGGGAGTTTGCTGCTTGCCGTGGGTATCCCCAGTGGGAGCGCTGTGCGTTGACTGCTCCCTTTTGCAGATGGGGAAGTTGAGGCTCAAATGGGCAGCGGCTTTCCCAAGACTCTCCCCTCCCCGCCCCTCGTGAGCTCAGAGGACAGGAACTGTCTTCTTCCTCTCCGTGTCTCGCAATCTATCTCTGACTCGTGATGATTTTTTCCTGCATCGTGTCACTTCCTGCCCACAGAGCCCACCAGGTCTCCTGTGGCCCCTCTTCATGCCTGCTCCCTCAGGGTCACCTTCTCATGGGCTCTGTCTCCCCAGACACCCAGCAGCCTGCCCCTCCCCACCAGCCCCCCGCCTCCAGGTGAGGAGCCTCCAGGCCATGCACACCCCGAGCCCTTCCTTCCCTCCTGCCCATGTCTCTTCCCCAGGCCAAGTTCCCTCCTTGGGGGCCCTGGTGGCCTCTGAGACCCGTTCCCCACAGCCCTTCCAGCCCGCCTCAGCCTTCCCCCTGTGACTGTGCCTCCTACTGGTCTCCCGGCTGACCCCAGGACCAGCTGAGTGTCCCTCCATCTGTGGAAACCCTATTCATCCTTCCAGACTCGGCTCCAGCGTCCCCATCATCACCTCCTTCTCGGGGCTCCCATGGTCTCTGTTTGTCCCTCTGCTACATTGTTCCTGGGGTCATCACGAGTCACAGATGTGTGAAGCCCCTGCTGCCCCTCCCCTAGGGGAGGTTCCTGGCGGGGCGGAAAGTGGGGCCTTTGTGGGTGCACCAGGGTGCACAGTGCTCCCTTGATCTTATTTGATCTCCCCAACCTTGCAGTGCCCTATTGGTGCAGCAATTAAGAGCTATGGCTGCTAACCAAAAGATCCGCAGTTTGAATCCACCAGCCACTCCTTGGAAACCCTGTGGGGCAGTTCTGATAACAGGCTTCCCGGGGCACCAGTGCACATGGGCGGCCCCTAGATTCAGTTCCCAGGGCCTCAGAGGCAGAGGCAGCATGGCGATGTGCCGAGGCCGTTGGTGTGGGCATCGGCTGACCACTTGCAGAAATTAGATTTTCCAAATGCTTGTCTATTTTGCAGAGATGTGGAGAGAGGCGGTTAGAGGCTCGACTATCGGCTGGGTTTCGCTGTTAATGCGATGTGCTTTGAAGACTGAGGGCCCAGGTGGTGGCCCCAGTAACTCCCGGAGCCGGGGTGTGAACTTGCAAAGTAGGGTGCGAGGGGAGCAGGGCAGTCTGGGGGACAAGGACGGTGGAGGCAGAGCAGGCACTGGCCCCGAGTGTCCCCACCATGCTCTTACCCGACACCCCAGGGAGGCAACCCCTCCTCTCTAGGGCGGGATCCCCCAGTGTTGGATTAGGCTGCCTCATCCCAGGGAACAGATGGAAGGGAGGAAGCCTAACCCCAGTCTCCGCAGCAGAGGTGCAGACCTCACCCCACTCCTGTGAGCAGAGACCAGCACCCTGTCCTCTTCCCTTAGGGTACACAGTGGGTCAGGAGAGGCAGCCCCTTCACTGGTAGAACGAGCACAGCTGGCTCTTCCTGAGGCAAGGTAGCAAGGCAGGTGCCTCCCTCGTTGGGGACAGGGGTGTCCTCCTACGGCCCAGCAGGAGAGTCCAACAAGAACATTTGGCTACGCCTGCTCCGACACCCCCTCCCAGGCCAGTTCTTCAGAGATGGGACTCACTTTCCAGCTGAACTGATGCAGATGTGGCTTGCCCGTTGCGGAACCCACGTGGCTTCAGAGGGTGCTACTTCTGTCTGAAAGTTTCCAGAATGCCCCCCCCCAGTCGATCACCAGGAACCCGTGGGCATTTTTGGGGCCACCTTCCAGATCACAGCCCCCAATCTTAGTCCATTGTGCCACTTAGAGTGTGTTGTTTTTGTTGTGTGCTCTCAAGTCGATTCTGACTCATAGCGACCCCATGTGACAGAGTAGAACTGCCCCACAGCGTTTTCTTGGCTATAATCTTTAGGGGGGCAGATCACCAGGTCTCTCTTCTGTGGAGAGGATAGGTGGGTTCAAACCTTTGACCTTTTGATTAGTAGCCGAGCACTTAACCAGTGCACCACCAAGGCTCCTTAAAACAAAAAACCAAGCCCATTGCTATCGAGTCGATTCCAACTTACAGTGACCCTATAGGACAGAGTAGGACTGCCCCATGGGGTTTCCAAGACCATAATCTTTACTGAAGTCGACTGTCACATCTTCCTCTGTGGAACAGCTGGTGGGTTCGAACCACCAGCCTTTCGGTTAGCAGCCAGGTGCTTAACCGATGTGCCTCCAGGACTCCTTACTTTGAGCATCCTCCTAAATAGCATGAAGTGAGCTTTTCACGTTAATTAAACCACCCTGCAGTGCTGTCTGCTGCTGGAAGGGGGTTTAAATGTCAGTGGTGAGGAGACTTGGGTTTCTGGTGCTTTCTAATCAGGCCCAGCCTCCCTGCGAAGGCCTCTGCAGTGGGGTAAGTGGCCTTGGGTGCCAGCCTTGGCGTGGCTCCTGGCTGGGTCGCGGTCAGCAGGAGCCGGCCAGGCAGGGCCGCCTGTGCCAGGCAGCCTGAACACATGGGGCCAGCTCAGCAGCATTCCCCCACACACTGTAGGTGGGTTTGGGGCGCAGTGTCTCCAGGATCAGAGGCTCCGGGGGGCTGATGACACCCGCTGGGAACAGGATTTCTGCTTTTACAACCCAGCGCTATAGTCTCATAAGAGTGCTGGCACACCTTTCCAGGATCACCTGTCTCAGGAGTTGCCACGTATTGGGATCACCCCCAACATGCTGGGAGAAGAGAAAGCTCAGGGGGAGCAGGGTGGACAAGAGCCTCAACGTGACACCCAGTACTGGGAGAAGAGGGCCTCAATGGCCAGGGCCTAAACAGGCCTGTGGAGACCCTGGTGGTGCACTGGTTGTCATGTTCAGCTGCTAATTGAAGGGTTGGCAGCTCGAGTCCGTGCAGAGGTGCCTAGGAGGAAGGGCCTGGCGATCTTCTTCTGAAAAATCAGGCATTAAGACCTCTGTGGAGCACACATCTCCTCTGACATGCATGGGGTCGCCCTGAGTCAGAATGGACTTAATGGCAATTGGCTCACTGGTTAAACAGACCCCTGCACCCCACTGGGGTTCCCCTTCCCTTGGAGAGGCAGCCACAATCAAGAAGCGTGAGTTTTTCCATGGCGTGAGAATGTTCCAGTTGGTCCGTTCCCCTGCCGTTGGGCAGTTAGCCTGTTCCCAGCTTCTCCAGTCAAAGGCAGTTCTCCAGGGGCACAGGGTGTGCAGCCAGCAAGGGGCCACAGGTCCTGGGGTCCCGTCCTCAGTGGCACCAGTGGGCCAGCCGACAATGATGGGCCCTCACATTTGCGAACGGCCCGTCCTCCGTTTTTCTGTGACCCCTCTCTGGGCCTGGTCCTTGATGCCGGTTTGAGGAGGAAGATGGGGTGGGGGAACCAGCAGTGGGGCCATCGGAACGTGTCACACACCTACTGTGTGCCAGGAGTCCCTGGGTGGTGAAAACTACTCAACTACTAACCGAAAGGTTGGCAGCTGAAATCTACCCAGAGGCACTCGGAAGACAGGCCTGGGGATCTGCGCCCAAAAAGTCACAGCCCTGAAAACCCTATGGACCAGACTGCTTGGCACACATGGGGTCACCATGAGCCGGAATGGACTCCTTGGTAATGAACACCACCACCACAACTGCGTGCCCGGTGCTTTACTGACCTTGTCTCTGTTCCTTGCAAACTGTCTAGGTGCTTATAGCTCCCCCTCTCTGGAGAGTGAGGCTCAGTGTGACCACGGTCAGCAGGAGGGTGAGTGTCCCGCTGTCCCCGGCCCGTTGACCTTGGCTGCAGGCATGCAGTGCTGTGTCACAGCGGTAAACACAGACGTGGGCTGGGAGGAGGGACCTCCAAGAGACGGGGCAGCCCCTGCAGAGACAGAAGGGTAGCTGCCCATCCTCTGGGCTTTCTAGTGGGCTCCAGTCAGCCCAGGTGGTCCTGGGGAGAGCTGTGGCAGTGGGGCTGCCAAGCTGTGTGTGAGGCTGGACCTGGCACTGGACGCCCCAGCAGCGAGGGAGTCATCTCAGAAATCGCTCCGACAGTAATAAAGGTGGCAGTTTGGTTTCATCTGTGAACAATGCACTGGGTCTCACAGAAGCAAAAGCAGTGCCGATGTTATACTGATATTTATTGGCATTTGGCGATGTTGCAGTTCCGTTGTTATCTTCGCCCGACATCACAGCGGTTCTGTCGATATGCAGGGAAAGTTGCAACCTGAGAGAAAATTCAATGACTCTGCTTCAGGCCGTGTGCCGCTGGGCCAGGCGGCCACCACCACTCAGCCCGAGGGGAGGGACGGGCCAGGCTTCTCCTAGGGGATCCTGGCGTGTTTCTGGGAGGCCTGGGCTGCTCCCCAACTTCCCTCACCCAGCCAGGCAAAGGGGAGCCTTGCAGAGTGTGGGAAGCAGGACCCCCTGCTCTGGTCAGTTCGGCAAACTCTTCCAAGGCCCAGGGAGGGCTGGAGAGGCAGGACGCTCACCTTGGCCCGCTGACCCCTCAGCCCTGCGGTGAGTGTTTCCTGACAGGAGCTGCTCAGGTCAGACCCAGACGCCCCAGCCCAGCTTGGGCGTATGACACCAGGCTCCCCAAGGAGGGTTAAGCGAGGGCAGATGGAAAGGCATATGGGGTGCTTAGGAGTGGGGTCCCCTTCCTCCTCCTACAGGGAAGTTGGGTTCAAGGGGAGCCTCTGCTTCCATGTTCACAGCACCCACTCCTGTCCTCGAGGGGCAGGGGGCAGCAGAGAGGGCCGGGGTGCAAGTCCCAGCTCTGCTGTAACTGACCATAACGCCAGCCAGCATGTCCACCGCTGTGTTCCCTCGTCTGTAGCACAGGGCAGTACCCTCCTTCCACAGCACAAAGAGGGACACATGGGGCAGTGGCAGACGCCCACGCTGGACACTGTCATCCCTGTGTCTGCTGTAGCATCACCCCACGGCCCTGCTGCCCCCCAGAGGAGGTCTGAGCTGCTTGTCAGGCGTCACCCGTAACTGGCCCTCAGCCCCCTCCAGCTGCACCTCCTGCATGGCCCAGCACCTTCTACTTCAGCCACCAGGATGCTTTATGGCTGACCCTGCAGTGCCCACCACCCCCAGCCTCTGCCCACGCTCCCCTTCCTCCTGCCTGCTCACCGGCAGGATGGAGCCTGGGCCTGAGTCCTCCTCTCTGATTCAGCCTCAGGCCCCGTACTCACCTGTGCATGGCATCGGGGCCGTGTAGGGCCAGGGATCTGCTGTAATGGAACCGGTCAGCAGAACTGAGGAGCCTTGGGGTGCTAGGGGAGCAAGAGCCCTCAGGAACCCCCACAAGAGGTCTGGAGGACCCCTGGCGTGACCAAGCATTTCGCCCCAGCGGGAGCCTGGCTCTGCTGTTGACTGATGTGTGGCCCAGGTGAGCCACTGAGTCCAAGCCTTCTGCTGTCTGGGCCGCAGTTTCCCCGTCTGTAACAGGAGGAGGCAGGAGTGCACAGTCCCTGAGCTCAGGCAGCCTGGAACAGATGCTTCTGCCCTCCGTTCGATTTCTCTAAAGTGAGAACAGAGCTCCTTTGCCACAGCTGACCGAGCCTGTTTTCACATCCTGGCCTCTGGGTTCTGAGATGTTAGATAAAAAGCTTCTCACGGGGCTCTGATCTGCCAGCCTCTGGCCTGTCGGCTGTGGCGAGACCCTTCTGTCCCAGGGGAGTCCTGAGCTGTGGATGGGGCGCATGGAGCAAGGTGTGCCTCTCTGGTGGCGATCCCAGCAGGGCAGCCCTTGCTTCAGGAGGCTCATGGGGTCAGGAAACCCAGCCCACTCTGGGAGTGGGCAGGAAGCCAGAGCCATGGGTGCAGGAGGGCCAGGTGTTCCCTGGGAAGGCAGCGTAGGGTCATACATGGCCCTCATGTGGCCAGATGACATGGTTGGGTGAGGGGAGACCAGAGAAACCCCAGAAAGCCGGCCACCCCTGCACTCCCACCCCAAGTTCCCAGGGCAGTCCAGATGCTGTTGTGGCCATTGCCATGTGGCCCAAGTGGACATGAGACACAATCAGGTTTGCAGTAGCGTCCGACGCACCATATGCAATTGGAAGTAAGGCTGGTTCTCTGGGGGGGAGCATGTCCAAGGGCCGGCGGTGACCCCACGAGGTCTTGGTTTTGGTGGAGGGGTGAGTGTGTGGAAGCCGTCCAGCCTGTAAGTGCCCCACCAAGCCGCATCCCGAACACCCTCAGCCTCACACTCCCCTCACACCACCTCCACCTCAGAGGGAACTCCCGGCCCCTGCCCACACTCGCGGAAGATGGCGCATGTTACAGACGGGCACTCCCTCCCTGCCTGTGTTCTTGGGCCTCAGGTGGGCTGTGCTCTTGGGCCTCAGGTGGGCTGTGCTCGTGCCTCTGGGGCTAAGGCGTGCTCACCTGTGTGTTACACAGAACAAAGCACTCACTTGTGACAGTCCACGCTGACAGAGTCCTGGTAGACAGGAGTTAGGTCACCTTCAACTGACAGCTGTGGAAACAGGCACAGAGAGGTTAGGGAACGCGCCAAGGACACACAGCTGGTCAGGGTCGGAGCTGGAATCAGGGTCAGGAGAAGCCATGGGACGTTTACAGGGACTTGCCTGGGCCTGGGCAGCAGTGAGTCCTGAAGTGTGAATCCAAGTGGAGAAAAGTTCTGGAAAAGGGTGGTCCAGGTGTGGCTGCACCTTTCCTGCCTCCATCTCTGCATCCTCAGCTGTCGGGGGGCTCTCTCTCCTTCTTTCAACCCCCCCCCATGAATACCCCAGCCCCCAAAGTGGCGTGGGGGAGGGGCCAGTGAAGCTCAAGGGAGACGGACTAACTGTGACCCCACCAAGGCTCACTGTCCTTCACTCATGACCAGGAAAGAGAGGAAGAGTCTCGAGAACTGAGTTCTGGCTGGATTAGGACTCAGAGCTGTGGTGTGAGGGGGAGGCAGAGGCCCTCAGCTAGCTCCACTGTGGTGGCATGACTCTTGTGTCTGGCCCAGTTCTGTGGCGTTCCTGTTGCCGGCTGTGACTGTCTCCCCCCATCAGTGTGCAGGACTCTAGCCAGCAGGCTTGGGATCAGACGCCACACTCACTGCCAGTTTGTAGACCCTGGTGCACACCTGCACATGAATGGGTCCACCACGTGGGAGACTTATGACCGCGGGTGCCATCAGTGGTGTCAGGTGGTCTCAAACCAGGCAGGCATGGCCAGGAGCCAGGGTTGGGAACCATGTGGAAGGTCACCCCATCCATCCTGGATACGGGATGGTCCCTGAGGCTGAGCTTCTCTCTGCTTCTGGTACATGCGTACGTGGACACCCACCCAGCGGCCCAACTGGGGGTGAATCTGTGGTCAGGGGCACTCTGGGTGCTGGAGCTTATCATGGCCAGAAGGTCGGGGAACCAGGTGTGTACACATGTAGATGGGGTTCTCAGCGAGTTGGCCCAGGGTCCATGGCGGTGGGTGCAGTGGGCCTCCATGTGGTGCGAGGCTCTGATCCCACCTTCTCTGCTCACAGCTCCCTGAGGGCCTGCTGAGCAGGACCTTGGAGTTGGGCCCTGGGACCCTAGTTGTCCTCACACCACCACATCCATCAGGGAGCATTATCAAGCTCCTGCTTGGCAGGGATCCAGGAGCCCGGCCCCCAGGAGCCCATGATCCCGCAGGGGAGCAGTGAGGTGAAGAGGCAGTTAGGATCTGTCCTGGGTTGCTGGGAGGGGAGGAGCCCTGCCCCACCTGTTCACCTCCCCTTCCCAGGGCCAAGCCCAGGACCAGCCACGCAGTGCACACCCCAAAATGTTTTCTGAATGAGTGATGGAGTGCAGGGGGCACCTGGATCAGCTCAGGTGGTGGGCATCAGTGAAGTCTGGGTGTCATCGAGTTAAAGGAGGCAGCTGCAGGGGGTGGGGGATCTGGAGGGACGGGGTCAGCACTATGAGCCCAGGGCGGGCCGTCCGAGGGCAGGAGGAAACCAGGAGCACAGGGCTCCTTGCTTTGGGGAAGGGATGGGCCGTGGGTCTGGTGCTTCACAGGGGTCCAGGGAGGCCAGAACCAAGCAGGCCAGTAGCACCCGTGGCAGGGGGGACCTTAGCGCCCTGTGGCTGCTGCGACAAAGTACCACATGCTGGGTGGCCTGTGAGAACAGACACATATTCCTCACAGTCTGAGTCCGAATTCAGGATGTCAGCAGGGCCCTGCTCCCTCTGAGGGCTCTAGGGAAAGACCCTTCCTTGCCTTTTCCGGCTTCTGGTTGCCCCAGGCCTTCCTGGGGTGCAGATGGACCTTCACACGGCCCTCTTTTCTGTCTCTCCGTCTCTATGTACCGTCTCCTCTTTACAAGGACAGCACTCAGACAGGATCAGGAGTACCCTACTGCAGGATGACCTCGCGTTAACTGATAGCATCTGTAAAGGCCGCGTTTCCAAACACGGTCACCTTCGCAGGTACTGGGGTTAGAATTTCGGCTCATCTTTTTTGGGGACACAGTTCACCCATAACTCACCCCTGTAGCAGGACCAGGGTTGACGCACCTTCACCCCATGGGGGAACGGTCCTGGAGTTTACACTGACCTCATGTTTCGAGAAAGCACAGGACACAGTGCAGGGCAGTGTCTGTCCTCTGCACAGAAGGAAACGCCATAGAAGGAGACAGGAAGCCTGCCAGTGCAGGGCCGGCCCAAAGCCGTGTGGATGGCTGGTTTCCTTTCTCCCTCTGCTCACTTCTCCGCGCTACTGTATTTACCCTGGTGATGGGGGGAGAGGGGTACATGCAGCCCATTTGGAGGTGAAGAAGTGGGTGCTAGAAGGTGCGGGGGACTTTCCTGGGCTTCCCAAGAACACGGCGCCCACACCAGGGTTTGCACCTGAACAGGCTAATGTGGAGGCCTGCGTCGCTGCCTTGGCACCAAGGTGGACCTTCCTCCCAGGGCACCTCTCACTGCACTCTTGCCCCACCTAGCACGGCCACGTCCCTCCCCAGCTCCAGGCAAGGCCAGTCTTCTGCTCACCCTCTGCCCAGTGCGTCCCAGGCCTCTTCTGGCACCAGGCGCCGTGCTGGTCCTCTGCGCCTGGCTCTGTTTAATCCTCGCAGCCCTGGGCAGCAGGGACGGTTTTCTTGTGGCTCAGAGAGCCGAGGGCCCAATGCAGCTGGTGTTGGAGCCAGAACTCGAGCCCACCCAGAGCCCGGTCGCCCCCCTGGGGTCAGGACCAGCGTGTGCTCATCAAACACTTGCTAGCTGGGCACATTTTGCTAAAGCCAGGCGAGGCTTTCCGCCCTGGGAGAAGCAATACCTGTTCCATCGCACCTCCCCACCATCTGTGCTGTGTCTGAGTTTCTCTGAGGTTTTCCGGACTGCCAAGGGACTCAGCCGGTGCAGGAAAAATGTGAAGTTGTCTTTGACTTTTACGGCCGTTCTCCCCCATTACAATGCTTAGAGCTGTAAGTGTAGTCATAAGGAGTTCATTCATCTTGACGAAAGTGTGCCATAAACTGTCCGCGCTCATGAAACAGCCTCTGAGATGATTGTTCCTGCCGCTATCGATAAATTCCAGCTCGGAGCAGAAAGGTCAGCCCTTGCCAGATAAAATGTCTTTTCAGCTTGTTAATTAAAGGTTTATAAAGACGTGGGAGAACGCACGTGGGGACGCCTGAGAGCCCAGGGAAAGGCAAGTCACTGGAGATCTTAGGACATCGGAAGCCTGCATCACAATGACAGAGGATGGAGGGTCAGCCAGAGGTGATTTGGGGTTCCAGAAGCAGGGAAGCGGGGGGACCCTGCCTGGCAGCCTGTAACAAGCTCCTCCCAAAACCACAGGGCCATTGGGCTTTGGCTCAGAGGATCATCACCTTGTCGGTGCCCGGGGTGTAGGCCCTTGGTGAGCACAGCATCTGTCCCTCCCGCTTACCTGGCACAGAGGGGACCCAAGTGCCCGAGGTCTCTCCACATTCGGACTTAGAAAGGTGCCAGTCCCTGGACTTCCTGGCAGTGGGTAGAAATGCCAGTGGTTGGTGGGGTCAGGGTCAGGCACCGGGATGGCACCAGGAGCCAGGTCAGAGTACTGTAGTTCATGGAGTTGACAGGTAAGTTGGGGTGCACCCAGAGGCTCTGTTTTTCCCACAGTCCTCTATGGTGATTGGCATGGTGGGTTGTTTCTTGTTTTGTGGTTCCCAAGAACAAGGTCAAAGCCAAGCTCTCCCTGTCTCTCTCCCCAGCCCTCTCAGGGCCCAACTCTCCACAGCCTCTGTCCATCTGTCCCTCTGAGCCCCCCTCCTTCCTCTTTTCCCTCCCTGATTGTGAATTCCTGAGGATGGATGTTCAGGAGTCGCCAGCGCCCCAGGTCAGGAGGGAAGGCCAAGCCCCGACCAGAGAGGAAGGCCGAGAACCACATACACTGGCCCTGTAAGACACATGGGCACAGAGAAAAGTTCCCAGCCAAGAATTTGTAGAAAGACGTGTGATCACACCAACGTGGGTGCCCAGGGAGACTGGTGACCGGTAACACCCAGAAGCAGACACACGTTGTGAGCCTCACACCCACCAGCATTGCCCACAGGAGCAGATTTACAGCAGAGAGGGACACGCAGGGGACTCACACAGGTGCACATGGGCTCGAGGAAGTATGTGCATGCGTACACACGAGCGCACACAGAACATGCCAGCGGCACACACGGCGCCCCCTCCTCCGCACTGGCTGTCATCTGGACATGTTTGGGGCATCTTAGCCAGACATACTACGCTAGGCAAGTGTGCTGCAAAAGACCTTTTAAAAGTGTTAAAGAGCCAAGATCTC
Source organism: Elephas maximus indicus (assembly GCF_024166365.1). Taxonomy (NCBI): domain Eukaryota; kingdom Metazoa; phylum Chordata; class Mammalia; order Proboscidea; family Elephantidae; genus Elephas; species Elephas maximus. The sequence goes on along the minus strand of NC_064822.1, from coordinate 189,500,244 downwards.
GCTTTGAGGACTGAGGTGTGCCTGACCGAAGTCATTAGGTTTTCAATCGCCTCATGCATGCAAAAGCTGGACAGTGAATAAGGACGACTGAAGAATTCATGCCTTTAAGTCATGATGTTGGCAAAGAATGTTGAATATACCATGGACTGCCAGAACAGCAAACAAATCTGTCTTGGAAGAAGTACAACTAGAATGCTCCTTAGAAGCAAGGAAAGTGAGACTGCGTCTCACGTACTTTGAACACGTTGTCAGGAGGAATCAGTCCCTGAAGAAGGACATCATGCTTGGTAAAGTAGAGGGTCAGCAAAAAAGAGGAAGACCCTAAACGAAATGGACTGACACAGTGGCTGCAACAACGGGCTTAAACGTAGTAATGATTGTGAGGATGGCAAAGGACCAGGCAGTGTCCCGTTCTGTTGTACATAGGGCCACCATGAGTCGGAACCGACTAGATGGCACCTAACAACAAGCCAGAAGAGAGTCCCCAGGAAAGCAGGTCTGTTCCTGCTCCCTGGCTCCCAGGTCTTGGGTGCATTCTGGGTTCTGGGTTCTAGGGTTTTCTGGTCAACCCTCTACCCATGCCAGAATGCCTGCTCCCTGGAGGCCACTCAGCTTGGCCCACCCACTGCTGGTGGGGTGCTCACCCCAGGAAACCACTGGTGGGAAGTGCCCACGTGGACTGTCATTTATTTTTACTGAATTTATTGTGCTTTAAGTGAAAGTTTACGAATCAAGTCAGTCTCTCATACAGAAAATTATACACACCTTGCTGTGTACTCCTAGATGCTCCCCTCCAAAGAGAAGGCACACTCCTTCGCTCCACCCTGTATTCCCCGTGTCCATTCAGCCAGCTCCTGTCCCCCTCTTCCTTCTCATCTTGCCACCAGACGGGAGTTGCCCACATAGTCTCACGTGTCTACTTGAGCCAAGAAGCTCACTCCTCACCAGTATCATCTGTCTTATAGTCCAGTCCAATTCCTGTCTGAAGAGTTGTCTTTGGGAATGGTTCCTGTCTTGGGCTAACAAAGGGTCTGGGGACCATGACCTCCAGGGCCCCTCCAGTCTCAGTCAGACCATAAGCCTGCTCTTCTTACAGGAATTTGAGACCTGCATCCCACTGTTCTGCTGCTGCATTGGGAATTCTCTGTTGTGTTCCCTGTTATAGCCGGGCGCCATGTAGTTCTTCTGGTCTCAGGCTGATGGAGTCTCTGGTTTATGTGGCCCTTTCTGTCCCGTAGGCTCATATTTGCCTTGTATCTTTGGTGTTCTTCATTCTCCTTTGTTCCAGGTGGGTTGAGACCAATTGATACATCTTAGATGGCTGTGTGCTAGCGTTTAGGACCCCAGACGACACTCACCAAAGTGGGATGCAGAATGTTTTCTTGATACATTTTGTTCTGCCAGTTGACCTAGATGTCCCCTGAAACCATGGTCCCCAGACCCCCATCCCTGCTACTCTGTCCCTTAAGTGTTTGGTTGTATTCAGGAAACTTCTTAGCTTTCGGTTTAGCCCAGTTGTGCTGACTTCCCCTGTATTGTGTGTTGTCTTTCCCTTCACCTGAAATAATTCTTGTGTACTATCTAGTTAGCGAATACCCCTCTCCCTCCTTCCCCACCCTCGTAACCATCAAGTAATATTTTCTTCTGTGTTTAATCTTTTTCCATTCTTCTTATAATAGTGGTCATACAATATTTGCCTTTCGCAACTAATTTCACTCAGCATAATGTCACGCGGACCTTTAGATTGTGGAACCTGCTAGAGGGACAGGCCAGTTGGTTCTCAACCTGAGGTCCCAGGTTGGCAGAACCATCTGGAAGCTTATGAATCAGGTGGCTGTTCTGTGCCAACCCCCCCCCCCCACCAATGGTCTGGGCTGGACCCGGAGTCTGGTGGCTGACAAGTTCATGGTGACACTGGTGTGTTGGTAGATCCAGTCAGGAGAAACCAGGCCTTCTCTGCTCACCCTGTTGCTGGCGGGATGGGGCCAGAGTGGGGGCAGAGCCCCTGTAACAGGAAGCGACCATTCCCAACCCCAGCATCTGTGTTTGGGAAAAGCGCAGTGCCTGGGACGCGATTGCAGCCTCACTCACAAAGCCAGGGTCGCGGGGTTGGCTGAGGGACATAAAACCACATTAATAATCGAGATGCTTCCCCATAAAATGGTTGTGTCTGTTTTTAACACACTCTGCACTGCATTTGGAGCTCTGTTCCGACAAACGTCCACAGTGAGTTTCCAGTCAGATGTGGATAACCCGGCTCCACTCAGAGAGGCTGGCAGCTGGCTTGAAGGAGCTGGGCCTCAGGAAGTCTGGCCCACTGGGGCAGACGGCAGATTCGGGGAGGGGGAGCCATGCCATCACCCTCGGGAGAAGGAGCTCTGGTGTGCGGGGTTTGAGACCCTCTGCTGTGTCATTTTGGTTTTATGCATTTTGGGGGTGGAGAGAGATGAAGTAAGGGGGGAGATAAGGAGGGGAGTTGGTTGAACAGCTTTATTGAGGTGTAATAGGCAAACAGTATACTTCACAAATCTGAAGTATACGATAGGATAAAACGGACACGTGCGTACAGCTGTGACACCGTCGCCAGATCAAGGTCGTGAACGTATTCTTCACCCCCGAAAACTTCCTCACACCCCTTTGTAATCCCTGTCTCCCACCCCACACCCCCAACTCCAGGCAAGGTCTGATCTATTTTCTGTTACTGTCAATTAGTTCACATTTTCTAGAAATTTATATAAATAGTATCATACGTATTCTCTTTTTGGGGGGCTGTCTGGCGTCTTTCATTCAGCAGAATTACTTTGAGAGTCGTCCATAGCGTAGCGCGTGTCAACAACTCATTCCTTTTTATTGCTGAGTGACATTGCACCGTGTGGCTAGACCACGGTTTATCCGGGTACCTGTTGATGGACACCTGGGCTGTTCCCAGTCTTGGGCTGTTACCAGTAAAGACCCTTGAGCTTTTGGGTACAGGTCTTCGTATGGGCGTGTGCTTTCCTTTTTCTTGGGTAACGCTTAGGAGTGGGTGGGTCGGATGGTAAATGTATATTCTGCTTTTGAAGAAATTGCCGAGCGGTTTTCCAGAGTGGTTGCACCATTTTACGTTCCCACCAGCATGTGTGAGAGTTGCGGTTGCTGCGTGTCCTCGCCAGCACTTGATCAGTCGTTGTTTGGTGTTTCAGTGGTAGAATTCTTGCCGTCCAGGTAGGAGACCCGGGTTCGATTCTGGCCAGTACACCTCACGTGCAGCCATCACCTGCATCACTGGAGGCTTGTGTGTTGCTAGGACGCTGAACAGGCTTCAGCGGAGCTTCCAGACTAAGGTGGACGGGGAAGAAAGGCCTGGCGATCTGCTTCCAAAAATCAACTAATGAAAACCCGATGGATCACAGCAGTCCAAGCTGCAACCAGTCCTGGGATGGCGTGGAACCTGGCCTGTTTGGTTCCATTGTGCTTGGGGTCCCCACGAGTGGGGGCCAACTTGACAGCGGCTAACAGCAAGTGCTTTATTACGGTTTTAATTTGCCTTTCCTAATAACTGGTGGTGTCTGGTGTCTTTTCACGTGCTTATTTGCTGTCATGTATCTTCTCTAATGATGTATTTATTCAAATCTTTTGCTCCTTTAATCTTATTATCGAGTGTCAAGAGTTCTTTTACATATTCTGGATACAAGTCTCTCATCAGATGGGTGATTTGCGAGTTTGTTTTTTCCCCCCCAAACTGTGGCTTGTTTTCTGATTCTCTTAACACCATCTTTCCGATTGCAGAAGTTCATAATTTTGTTGCAGTTCAGTTTATCAGTTTGTTCTTAGATGGATTCAGCTTTTGGTGTTCTATCTAAGAAGCCTTTGCTTGTTCAAGCATCGTTTGTGAAAAGACCATCGTTTTCCCACTGGATTCATTGTCCTTGGATCTTTGCTGCAAGTCAGTTGACCGTGTATGTGTGAGTCTGTTTGGCCTCACTTCTCTTCCCCTGAACTGTGTGTGTATCCTGACGCCAGTACCACCCTGTCTTGATTACTGTAGCTTTATAGTAGATCTTCAAATCAGGCAGGGTAAGCCCTTTGCCTTTGTTGGTTGGTGGTTACTTGTTTGTTTCAGGGTTGTTTTGCCTACTCTAGGTCCTTTGCATTTCAGTATACATTTTAGAATCATCTTGTCGATTTCTACCAAAAAACAAAGCCTGCTGAGATTCTGATTGGGGCTGTATGGAATCTATAGTTCCGCTGGAGGAGAATTGATATCAGTACTGAGCTTTGCGATCTATGAATATGATGTCTCTGTTTACTTTATAATTGTTTTTATCTCAGCGGCGTTTAGACGTTTTCAGTGTACAAGTTTTACACTTCTACTCAGATTTATCCGTGACTATTTCTTGATACCGTTGCAAATGGCGTTTTAATAGAATTTTCAGTTTCTGAATGTTGGTGACTAGTATATGGGAATACAGTTGCCTTTTGTATATCGATGTATCCTGCAGCCTAGCTAAGCGTCTTAGTTCTAACAGCATTTTTGGTAGATTCTGTAAGATTTCCTAGGTAGATGATAATGTCATCTGCAAACAAACGCAGCTTTACTACTTCCTTTCTACCCTAGGTGCCTTTTTAAATTTTTCTTACCTATGGCACTGGCGGGGAGGGCCACGCGCTGTGTCCACCGTGAGCCATCCCCCAGGTTGCCTCTGGCTGGGAGAAGAGGCTGCTGAAGATGTACACGGGGCGTTACATTTCTTCTGCAGCAGGATCCTGGTCAAAAGGCGGGGAGATGCAGAACAGAACTTTGAATTCTCACAGATTCCAGACTTCCTGGAGATATAGAGGCTGGATGAACCCCCAAAACTAGTGCCCTGAGATGATCTTTAAATCTTAATCCTAAACCAAAAATATTTCTTGAAGTCTTCTCTAAACCAAACAATAAAAAAAGCAAACCCAGTGCCATCGAGTTGATTCCGACTCATAGTGACCCTATAGGACAGAGTAGAGCTGTCCCATAGAGTTTCCAAGGAGCGCCTGGTAGATTCGAACTGCTGACCCTTTGGTTAGCAGCCGTAGCACTTAACCACTATGCCACCAGGGTTTCTGAAGCCAAACAATAGTTGAGCTTAATTAGTAAAGAATGCCGGCCTTGAGCATTGTGCTTTTTTAAAGAACCGTCTATATGGGATCAAACTGACAATAGCAACTCTAAAGGTTAGATAGGAGGCTTAGGGGCAGTGAGTTTATGTTGACGGAGAAGGAACAACTCAGAAAAGGCGGGTGAGAATGGCTGCACAACTTGAGGAATGTAATCAGTGTTGCTGACTTGTCCCTGTAGAAACTGTTGAATTGGGCTATGTTCTGCTGTGTATACTTTCAACAATAATAAAAAATAGAATAAATTGTTTTTTAAAAAATGTACGGGGTGAATAGAGATACTGTCTGGGGAAGAACATGGGGAGGGAGGCTTGAATGGCTGCAAGTCCCCCAGAACCCAGGGACAGGGAGTACAGCCGGCTCCACAGTGCTGGGCGTCCAGGATCTGGCCCATATGCTGTGTCTTAGGTGGTTCCGGCTTCTCCTGCTTGCTCGCTCGCTTGCTCACTCGCTCTCTCGGCTGCTGAGAGCTCTATTGCGGTGGCATTGACTCAGCTTCTTCCTGCTCATCCCGTCCCTCACCCTACCTCCCAGCTGGCCTTCTCTTGCTGGTGGCCCGCAGACGGGGCACGGCCTGCCCGTTCCCCACACAGAGTCGAGGTCTCCTGTATCACTAGAGAAGTGACCATGGCATGGCTGGCTTTGAGTCCAGTGGGCCTCATCCTCGGGGGCAGGCTCATGGGGTACAGACATGGCTGTCTGGAGCTGCCCCTTCAGCAGGGACTGTGAGCAGCGATGGTTCCCACAGAAGGAGACTTGGGGCAAGCAGGTGCCCAAAACACATCCCTGTGTTGTGTGGGCCTGGAGTCACTGAGAGGTTGTTCCCCTCTCCTCTCTCCAAATGCCCAGTCATTGCTGGCATGCCATCCCATGATGCATTGGACCAGTAAAAACCAGCTGCCGTCGAGTCAGCTCCAACTCATGGCGACCTCCCGTGTGTCAGTAAAACTGTGCTCCATAGGGTTTTCAGTGGCTTGACTTTTCAGAAGTGGATAGCCAAGCCTGTCCTCCAAGGCGCCTCTGGGTAGACTTGAACCTGCAGCCTTTCAGTTAGCAGCCATGATACATTGGCGAAAGCCCCGAATGGGAGGGGGTGCTGGATTCAAGAGCTGTGTCAGGGCGTGCCCAAGTCCCTCCTCCTCCCCAAACCCCACTTTCTGAGGAATGTAGTGGGGGTGTGGATCAAGGACCTGAAAAATACCTCTACCTGAATTAATGATCTCCAGCCATTGTGCAGGGGTGATTGGAAAGGTTGTAGCAATGTTGGGAAATCTTACCCGTATCATTAAGAAAAAGTAGAAATGTTGTTGGGTGTCGGCTTGTCGATTCCAACTCACAGAGATCCTATAGGACAGAGTAGAATTGCCCTGTAGGGTTTCCAAGGCTGTAATCTGATGGGAGCAGATCGCCAGGTCTTTTCTCCCACCAAGCCACTGCTGGGTTCAAACCACTGACAGGTTGCAACGTCCACTGACAGGTTGCAACGTTCTATGTATAGCTATGTAAAAAAAAAAAAAAAAAAAATTAAAAACAGAAACTACTATATAACAAGGAATGGATGTAAAAAAAAAAAAAGAGAATGATTATTTTCTGGGGGTGCTATTCTTTTTATTTCTCTAGTTTCCAAAATTTCTTCCATGAACACATACTACTTTTGTGATGAGAGAAATCCTAATCAAAGAGAGACAAATGGAGATGGCTCTCCCAGGCCCCACCTGGCCTCAGCCCACCACCCTCTCTGTCTCGCAGGCTTTGGGAACCACCACTGCAGTGCCTGTCACCGGTCCTCAGGTCAGCTCCTTGCAGAGGTTGGCCGGGCAAGGAGCAGCAGTGCTACCTCAGGTAAGCTGCCCCGCAGCGGGCCACGGGCTGCCTGTTGTCTGCCTGTCTCCTCTCTGGATTCTGGTCCGTATTAGTCTCCTTGCTGCTGCTGTAACACAAACAGCAGGAGCCGGTGGCTTGAAGGAACAGACATCGACTGATGGTTCTGGACATTAACGTCCACATCGGGGTCTCGCCCGGGTCGACTCCTTCCTTGTCGGTTGGCTGCCCCTGTGTTCCTCAGCTGCCTGGCGATCCTCACGTGACACCTGCGTTCCCCCATTTGTGCTCGCTGCTGTACCTAATTTGTTTTTATACCTCAGAAGTGATGAGGTTTAGGACCCACCCTACATCGTATGGCCTCATTAACATACAGAGAAAGCCCTGTTTTCAAACAGGATCACATCCACGGGTACAGGGGTTGGGATTCCAGCTCATATTTGGGGGCACACAATTCAATCCATAACGTAATCCCATCAGCGCTGCACTGTCAGGCGGGCGCTGAGGTGGGGGGGACCCTGCTCTTGGGGTCTCTCCCTTGGCTGTGCCTTCCCTCCTCAGCTTCCCCTGCCCACTCTTCAATGGAGACAATTGGACCAGATCGTGTTTTCCACATGGGAGGAATTTTGAAATCAATTTAGTGGGTCATAACCAGATTTTTTTTTTTTTTTTTAATGAAATAAACTAGGCTAGGCTAGACTAGAAAACATCAAGCTGCATCAGAAGCGTTGTCTCTCGAACTGTTTGCGCCTCTTCTGGGTCACAATGTAACGCGTGTTTTTAACTGTGGGTCACAGTGGAGGAAGTGACGAGACGATGCCTTTCGGGAGGCCGCGTAGATGCTGGGGCCCGGTGCCCTGGGCTCCACCCCAGAAGGCCATCGTCCTGGGCTTGCCACTTTGGACGGGTCACTGGGCCTCATAACCGTTCTGGCCTGAGCACCTCATTTCAGGGGCCTCACACAGGAACCCACTTCCTGGTGGCTGCAAGCTTGAATCCGCCGACATGAAGCGTTTATCACAGCGCCTGGTGCAGGGCAAATGCCTGCTGATTATTAACCCGTGCCCTTATTGTCACTAACTCAGCTTCACTGAGCACCTGCTGTGTACCTGAGCACAGGTGTTGGCCCAAGGCTGCACGGGTCCTGGAGTAGCCAGGACTGGCCATGACCTGACCCCCTCATGGGCTGCCCGCGTCAGCCCACAAAGCCCTTAGACTCCCTTGTTTTATGTGGGCTTCTTATTACCAGTCACATGTGTATAGTCCTGTGATTTTCACAGGGGACATGCCGGCAACCCCCACCCAGATCAGGAGGCAGGACTGTGCAGGGTCCGCAGCCTACAGCCCCTCTGGACCCTGCCCCACTGCCGGGCAGCACCCTCCAACCTCCGGTGCCAAGGCTGGCCCTGCCTGTGTTGGGACTTGGCATGTGCAGATTGGAACTGAACGGACCCCCTAACTCACCCAGGGGCTGTGCCTGCCACGTGCCTCCTCTCTGCTCCCCCTTTTAGTTGATGCAGAGGGTCTTAGCCTGAGAGGCTTCCCCTGAACCCCTGGGTCCATCTGCTGCAAGCCCAGGACACGGAGCATCGGGGGCTTGGCTGAGTGCCCCAGGCTCTCTGTGCTGCTGTCCCTTCACCTCTGCCGTGGGACATCATAGTCGCTGTCCGTTCCTGAGTCCTGGCTCTGCTCAGGGCTGTCCCTCCATGCACCTCTCGAGCTATCGCTCTGCCTGTCTGTCTGACCATGCATCTGTCCCTTACCCCCAGGTTAGGCCAAAGACTCTGATTCCAGACAGCCTCCCAGTCACCCCGGGCCGGGACCGGCCCCCCAAGCAGCCCCCAACTTTCCAGAAGGCCACTGTGGTCAGTATCAAGAACCCCAGCCCGGCCCTCCCCACTGCCAACAACACCGTCAGCCATGTGCCAGCGCCCGGCAACCAGCCCCAGGCCCGCGCCGAGCCCGCCACTGTCACCTCTCCTCTGAGCAGCGCCGGCGTGGCCTACGCCATCATCTCCACCTCCCCCAGCAATGCCACCGCCATCACCCCCAGCACCACCGTGTCTGTGGTCAGCGACGGCATCAAAGTCCAGCCCCTCCTCATCAGTGCCGACAACAAGGTGAGTGCCCCGGGGCCAGCTCCAGGGAGGGTGTGCCACACACACTGTGCAGGGGTCCCAGAGGGGCCGGAGGAACGAGACCTGGGCTGAACCAGGCTGGCCAGGTGATGGAGTGAATGAGCAGAGGTGTGAGTGGATGATGGGATGGGATGGGATGGGATGGGATGGGATGGGATGGGATGGGATGGGATGGGATGGGATGGGATGGGATGGGATGGGATGGGGTGGGTGGACGGACGGACGGACGGACGGACGGATGGATGGAATTAATGAACTGGCACATGAGTGAATGGGGTATGAATGAATGATTCTGTGCTTACAAGAATATGCGGCTGAATGAATTAATACGAACGGACAAAGAATGACTGATTGATGGTTGCCTTACTCCGTTCACTGGATTATTGACGAACGTGTGGGTGGATGAGTGAGTGGGGAAGAGCTCCATGCTGGTGGGGTCAGAGCCGAGCACTTTTTTAGACCCCAGGTGCTGGAATGGAAAATCTCCTATGATTTGTTTTGCCAGGATTTAAGGCTAAGACCCTCTTCCTGTTCCCCTCCGACCTGCCTTGTGATCGCGGCTAGGTGAGGGCTCCAGGACCATGTAAAACCCCAACCAAACAGTTGCCATCGAGTTGACTCTAATTCATGGCGACCCTGTATGTGTCAGAGTAGAAGTGTGTTCCACAGGGTTTTCAAGGGCCGATTTTTTGGAAGTAGATCCTCAGGCCTTTCTTCCGAGGCACCTCTGGGCGGACCTGAGCCTCCAAGCTGCTGGTTAGTGGCTGAGTGCATCAACTGTGTGCACTAGTATCATTTCCTAGGTTGGGCCTCTTCACCTCTGTCTTGGTCACCTAGTGCTGCTATCACAGGAATACCACGGGTGGATGGCTTTAACAAAGAGAAGTTTATTTTCTTACAGTCCAGCAGGCTAGAAGTCCAAATTCAGGTTGCTGGCTCCAGGGGAAGGCTTTGGAGGAAGGTCCTTGTCATCAATCTTCCCTCGATCTGGGAGCATCTCAGTGCACAAACCTGAGATCTAAAGGATGTGCTCTGCTCCCGGCACTGCTTTCAGGGTGGTGGGAGGTCCCCATATCTCTCTGTGGGCTTCTCTCTTTATATCTCAAAAGAGATTGGCTTAAGACACTATCTAATCTCATAGGTCTCATCAACATAACTGCCACCGATCTACCTCATTACATTATAGTGATAGGATTTACAAGACATAGGGAAATCACATCAGATGACAAAACGGTAGACGATCATACAATAGTGGGAATCACAACCTAGCCAAGTTGACAGATATTTTGGGGGGACACAGTTCAATCCATGACACCCTCTGTCCCCATTCAAGGTCTGCTGTCCACCAGGCCATCCCCTCTGACCAGTGTCCCTTCTGTATTCCATCCCAAATGTTTACTCGACTTTCATGCAACCATATGTTATTGCATAACGTGTATTTCTACGAGTTTCATGCTTTCAAGTCCTCCCGCCCTCTAACGGTGTCCTCGAACATGGTGCCTGCTTCAGAGGGGGAGCTTAGCAGAAGCTTGTTGAACGAATGTGCTTGTCTCTCAACAGCCACACCAGCACTCAGTGTTGACGTTTTAAACACTTTTTGCTCGTTCACTAGATGTGAACAGGCCCCTCGTTGTCGTAAGTTGGATTCCTTTGGTTATTGTTAAGCATGGCTATTTTCCCTGTGTATTTAAAGAAGTCCACCTCCTGATGTATGACTGGTTTGTCTTTTTTCTATTGGGAATCTCAGTGTATTTCTTACCTTGAATATAAAAAAGGGGCACTTTTTCCCCAGCCTGAGAATTCTAGGGTTTTAAAAAGCTGATACAAAGGAGAGCAAAGTGGTCTCCTATAAGCCGGCCAAGTAAGCCAGCCAAGAAACGGCTTGCAGTTTTTCCTGGTGCTTAAGAGCCTTAAAGTCACAAGACAGTCACCACATGTTCTTAGAAGTTCACGTTCGCGTGGTGCCTGGCTGGGCCAGACCTGGCTGCCAGCTTTTCCCGGGATCCATGAAGGAGACAGTTCTTCCCAAGTCCCTGTGCAGAAACATAAAGTGAAACCGTTGAGTGACAGGGACGGCCACTGAAGGACTTCCCACCCCGGGAGAGGCTGAGCTGGGTACCTTGATTTCAGACTTGGTTCTTAGCCTCAGGTCCTTCCTTTGATCAAACCAAATTTTATCCTGGACCCCAGGAAGGCTGGGCAAAGTGGGGCCACCCTGGGTGAGGCTCAGTGGGGTCTGGAGCCCACCCTGGCCCCACTTTCCCCACCCCTCCCCACCCCCAGGATGGGCAGGGCCCCTCAGGTCAGAGTGGGAGAACTGAGGAGTCATTCCACCCCTTCCCAGACCAGGTTTGGGAGCCTGAGACACTGGCCTGGGGGCTCATGGGACTGGCTGGGGAAGTGGGCGGGCCCTGGAAGCTGCAGCCAAATAGACCTCATGACGTGCCAGCCCCCCGCCCCCCTACTCCACTTTCTGACTTGAAGACCTCAGGCAGGGGGTAGACTGATCCCTCTCTGCCTCAGTTTACCTGCATTTGAGCTGGGGATAAACAGACCAGCCTCCCTGGGGCCCATGCACCTGAATCTTCTCAGTTTCCAAGGAGGTGGGTGTTGGGAAGATTTCGCTGATGAGGAAGCTGAGGCTCAGAGAGACCAAGTGACCTCTCCAAGGCCACACAGCTGGGAAACAAGGGTGGGGCAGGATCTGAACCCAGACCTTCCTGCTCCTCTCTCAGCCCTTGCACAAGGTGGAAAGTGTCGTTGGGGGCAGGAACAGCCAGGTGGAGGTGTCCTGCAGAGCGGGGACCTCGGCACAAGCTCCTCGTTCCCCTTGATCTGCCCTGGCCTGCTCACCCCTCTGGCAGACAAGTCCGGCCCTTCCCGGCCCCCGCCCCCCGCCCAGGCGCCCCTCACTCCACCACCTCTTCCAGGTTATCATCATTCAGCCTCAAGTGCAGACGCAGCCCGAGAGCTCGGGGGAGCCACGGCCGCCCACGGAGGAGCCATCTCAGGGAGCTCAGGCCACCAAAAAGAAAAAGGAAGACAGGCCCCCGGGCCAGGAGAACCCCGAGGTAGGGCAGCAACCCCGGCCTGATGCAGGGGTTGGGGCGGGGCCTTGTGCAGGGAGTGGGACCTGTGTGCCAGGGGTGGGGCCTTGCAATGGGCGTGGCCTTGCAATGGGTGGGGCCTTGTACAGGGGTAGGGCAGGACCTTGTGCAAGAGGTGGAGCCTGTATGTGGGGCGGGCAAGCGGGGAGGGCCTGTGTGCCAGGGGTGGGGCCTGTGTCCAGAGGCTGGGCCTGTGTGCTAGGTGGCTAGGCGGGGACCAGGAACCCTGAAGCAGAGTGTCCAGACTCTGCTCAGGCTGTGGTCCCCTGGTCTGGGGGCTGCTCTAGCAGACGCTACTGTGCAGGGGGTGGGGATGGGCACCTCACTTTGGGCATCGTCCCGACAAGCCCACAGGCTCCCAGGCCTGGGACTGGTCTCAGCAAGCCATCTCGGACTCTCCAGGGTTTGTCCACCCAGAGGCAGCGTGGCATTCTGGTTAGAGCAGATTCTAGAACAGACTGGATTTGCAGCCCACGCTGCCGAATCAGATCCTGGGCACATCACTATTTACTCTTCTGTAAAATGGGCATAATGATTGTTCTTTCCTGGGGTTTTGGGAGGACTCCATGGGTTAGTATTTGCAAAGCCCCATAAACAGTCCTTGGGAGGTACTGTGGGCTGTTATGCAGCATTGTGGGGGCCCCAGCATTGGGCCCTGCCCTCTCTCAAGGCCCCTCAGTCCGAGAGGGGGGCTGTCACGCCCCTTGGACCTAGAACAGCTTCTTGCCTTTCCCTCTGTCCTCCGCCAAGCATGAGCATCTGAAAGGCAGAGCCCTGATGCCTTAGAAGTCAGCTGCCCACAGCTGGCGTGGTCCCCTGAAGGTCCCTGTAGAACTTTCTGGAAACTGTACATAGCACCATTTCACCAGCCCCCACCTAAAGGAGGAGGAGTGAATAGGCTTTTATTGCCCCATCCTGATAGCCTGGCCCTGGTGGTGCAGTGGTTAAGCTCTGTACTGCTAAAGGGAAAGTTTGGTGATTTGAACCTACCCTGCGGCTCCATGGGAGGAAGACCTGGCGATCTGCTCCTGTAAAGATGACACCCGAGGAAGCCGTGTGGGGCAGTTCTGCTCTGTCGCATGGGGTCACTATGAGCTGAAAACTGAAAACAACAATACGTGGCTAACACACAGTCACCAGCGCTGATGGAGGTAGAAGAGATGGAAACTCATTCAAGGCCATTCTTTGTTGAACTTTTGACTACAGCCAGCGACAGTCCTGTACTTGGCGTTGCTGCTTGCATCCCCAGCCGTAATCAACCCTGTGGACCCTGTGTTCTCTGCTCTGTGCCCTTTTCCGTGTGATCCCCCTACCTGGCTCATTCTTCTCTCCCTGCCAGACCCCCACTTAGCCTCCAAGATTCTGTCCAGACGTTATCACTTCCAGGGGTCTTCCCTGACCTCCCTGTGCCACAATAGGCTTAAGAGGCTCCTGCAGCTTTTTTTCATCAATATGTTGTCATTATCACAGGGAGGGGCTCACTCACCCATTCATTCGTTCATCACACCCATCTTAGCTCTGCCCTGTGCCGAGGGCTGAGGATACCGTGATGGGCAGAGGTCGTCTTCACCCTGGAGAGACTCACTTTACGGGCAGAGACGGGCATGGCCACAGAGGACCCTGATGGGTCAAAAAAGTGTTGTGTCATCAGAGAATTACAAATTAAGAGCTGTGGGCGATCAGGGCAGGGAGACAGCCAGGTTTCCCTCTGGGAGGACTGGGAAAGCTTTATAGAGGGACATGGTTTGTCAGGACTGGAGGAATCAGGAGGAGCCCTGGTGGCGCGGTGGTTAAGAGCTACGGTTGCTAACCACAAGGTCGGCAGTTTGAATCTGCCAGCTGCTTCTTGGAAATGCTACGGGGCAGTTCTGCACTGCCCTATAGGGTCGCTGAGTCAGAATTGAGTGGATGGGTTTGGGTTGTTTTTTTTTTTTTGAGTAGTAGGTAGGATTTTGGCAGGGGAGCCAGAGGTAGGAGGGCTGTGAGGTGGAGGCAGGGCTGGATTACCCAGTAAGCAAGGTACACGCAGGTCCGATTGTGCCTTCCCACCAATCTGCAGTGTACAATTTCACCTGTCCGCCACCACATTAACAATGTGGCAAATCACATGTGAAATCGCTAGCCACAGATTAGCAAGTAAATACAATGAAGCCTTGCATACCTTGCACAATACAAAACTGTGCGTACCATTCTTACAGGTTAACCCAACCCTGAGTGGAGGGTACTGTGTGGGCAGTGGCACGGAAGGTCAGCCACTCTGTTTGGACTGCGGGTGGGGAGTGCCTGGGTGGTACAAACAGTTAACATGCTCGGCTGCTAACCAAGAAGTTGGAGGTTCGAGCCCACCCAGATGTGGCTCAGAAGAAAATTGTCTACTTGCGAAAAATCAGCTTTGCAAACCCTGTGGAGTGCAATCCTACTCTGACACACACGGGGTCGCCATGAGTCAGAATGGACCCGACGGTGACTGGTTTAAGCATAGATGCTTGGGGACGTCTAGACACGGGGTAAAAGATAGACATCAGAGACCCATCTTGGAAGGCCTGAATATAAACTGCCGAGACTGAACTTTATTTAGGCAGCAGGGAGCCATGGAGTGTTTCTGAACAGGAGAGTGACTTGATTGTTTTCCTTTCACCTGTCCAAAATGCTTGGGGACCTAAAGTCAACTGCTGGCCAAGGCTGAGGTGTGAACCAAGTCTCCTGTGGCCCCAGGCCAGCTGTCTCAAGAGAGATAGCCAGTTCCATTCCCTGGCAATGTCTGAGCACCTACTGTGTGCAGGCTGAGGTGCCAGGCCAGACCATGCCCCAAGGCTCCCGCTGGCCCCCTTCTGTCCTCCGGGGAAGGTTTTCTGGGCAGATTCCCTTTGTTCTCTCAAGCCTTAGTTGATTGTTGTGCCTTTATACAATTAGTGTAATTACATCTAACTACATAATTAGTGTAAATACGTGTAATGACTTAAATAGAACTTGCAGTTACAGCAAGCACTGGTATAAAGATCCTTATCGAAGTTTCTTTAGGGAGAGGGCAGGGCAGAGTTGTGCTATAGGACAGCGGGCCTTGGTGGCCGACCTTGGAGCCCACTGATGGAGAAGTTCAAGTTAAAAGAGCTCTTGAAACCAAGGCGGCAGCTGCACCTGGAAACGTGATCAGAGGAGCCATCGGGAGTGTGGGGGTCGGGGGTCATTGGGTTGGGAGGATGGATATTTTTAAAGAAATGTTAATTGGTATATAAGGTCCCTAGGTGGTTCAGGAAGGAGCCCCCCCCCCCACCCCGGTGGCAAAATGGCTAAGGGCTTGGCTGCTAACTGAAAGGCTGGCAGTTCAAACCTAACAACAGCTCTGCAGGAAAAAGCAGGGGGCTTAGCCAGGGTAACAGGTGCCCCGGGGCAATCTCTGAGTTGTAAGCCCCCACATTCAAGCACCCAGGGGCAATTTCTAAGTTGCCCCCTCCCCACCCAATTTAAAGATGAATAGAAGTTGATAGCAGCAAAGCCTCAGCATAAACACTCCCCCCACCCTCCGCCTCCGTCAGGCACCTTTCATGCTTGGAATGTCATTCGTGCCTCATTTGGCGCCCCCTTGGACTTTCATCCAGGGACAGGTGCCCCCCTCTGCCCCTCCCTTGCTGTGCCCCTGGGAGAAAGACCTGGACCTGGCGATCTACCCCTATAAAGGTTGCAACCCAGAAAACTCTGTGGGGCAGTTCTCTGCCGTATAGGATCGATATGAGTTGGAACGGACTGCACAGCAGACGACAACGGCAGGTGGTACAAATTGTTTGCACTTGGCTGCTGTCCTAAAGGTCGGTGGTTTGAACCCACCCAGCAAGACCTCGAAATAAAGGCCTGGCAATCTGGTTCCATTAAGATTATAGCCAAGAAAACCCTTTGAAAAAGTTGCACGTTGTAACACATTCGGTCTCCATGAGTCAAGGTGACTTGATGGCAACTAACAACGACAAAATTCGGGTTTCTAAGGCTCAGGCTTGATAGTGGCTGCCAAGCAGTAACTGTTACACCACAAGTCCCGCTTCTGCAGCCAGGGGCAGACGTGGGGGCACCAGCCTGGCAGTTGCCCAGAGTGGTGCTAAGACAACACGGGAAATGTATCCAGAAAGGGGGCATCAGATTACCAGCTGACCTCAGAGCGGCTCCTGGACACTTCAGAAGCTTGTGGACCCCAGGAGGCAAGCAAGGAACAGCAGATTGTGAAATGCCTGGAGAGCCCTAACCTCTGGCCCCGCAGTGCCCAGTGGGCAAGGTTCAGCCCTTACCAGGAGTGACCTGTGCACTGGGGAACGTTGTTTCCCTGTTGTACGGATGGGGAAACCGAGGCCCCATAGTAATGGCCATCAGAGCTGGGATCCACACTCAGGCAGTCTGATCCCAGACCCTGCAGTCTAACCCCTCTTCTCCCTTCTCCAAAGGGCAGACCTGGGTCCTCATGGTTTTGGCCCTGCTGAGTGGGTCAGGTTTGGGCCAGAGCTGAGCTGCTCAGCACAGCCATGGGAGGGCGTGGCCTCTGGCTTTCTTTAGGACAGAGCTGTGGCCTTTTTGATGGCCACCCATTATCCAGGCTGTGTGTTCTGTGGAGGGGCAGCCAAAGTGCTGGGGTCTAACCCACAGGGGCCCTGACTCAGTCCCAGCCCAGCTCCCTCTCTGGTCAAGACCTGGTCACAGGATACTTGTCTTCCACGCCACCCTGCTGTGTTGCCCTTCCTCCTGCCTCGTCTCTGCCCTGGGCTCCCATGGTAGCCCTG
Source organism: Elephas maximus indicus (assembly GCF_024166365.1). NCBI lineage: Eukaryota > Metazoa > Chordata > Mammalia > Proboscidea > Elephantidae > Elephas > Elephas maximus. The sequence continues at coordinate 189,483,282 of NC_064822.1, read as the reverse complement.
TCTGGACCCCCTGCCCCTAGACCTGTTCCTCCCTAATTTGTCTGTTCACCATGCAGCTGAGATGATCTTCCCCAAATTCAGAAGTAACCAAGTCCCTCCCCTTTCTGAAATCCACCAAAGCACACACCCCATCGCCATGGCTCTGAGTTCTCACGTGGATGTGGCCGTCTGCCCCAAACACACAGCAGTCATAGAAAAAAGGCAGAAAGAGACAGTGAAGGTGGAGCTGGGCTCACAAACGAGCACCCTGTGTTCTGGGAACATGAGCAGTGAGTGGCCTTCACACTCAGGCTATTGGGCTCCAGGTTCAGGATCAGGCAGGGGTGGCCAGGAGGGAGGGCAGCCCCCACTGGGTGAGCCAGTAGAAAATCCAGTAGCTTTGGAGTTGATTCTGACTCATGGTTCCGCCACGTGTGTCACGGTAGAACTGTGCTCCATAGGGCTTTCAGTGACTGGTATTTAATAAGTAGATCACCAGGCCTTTCTTCCAAGGTGCCTCTGGGTGGACTTGAACAGCCAGTCTTTCAGTTAGCAGCTGAGCATGTTAACAGTTTGAACCACTCAGAGAGCTCCTCGTGCAGGGTGTTATTGTTAAGTGCCATAGCGTCGGTTCCAACTCATAGCAACCCCATGCACAATAGACCAAAATGCTGCCTAGTCCTGTGCCATCTCACAATTGTTATGTTTAGCCCATTATTGCAGCCATTATGTCAGTCCATCTCGTTGAGGGTATTCCTCTTTTTTGCTGACCCTCTACTTTACCAAGCATGATGTCCTTGTCCAGGGATTGGTCCGTCATGATAACATGTTCAAAGTACGTGAGACAAAGCCTGGCCATCCTTGCTTCTGAGGAGTATTCTGGTTATACTTCTTCCAAAACAGGTTTGTTTGTTCTTCTGGCAGTCCGTGGTATATTCAGTATTCTTCGCCAGCACCATAATTCAAATATATCAATTCGTTTTTAGTCTTCCTTTTTCACTGTCCAGCTTTCATATGCATATGAAGTCATTGAAAACACCATAACTTGGGTCAGACACACCTTAGTCCTCCAGGTGAAATCTTTGCTTTTTAACGCTTTAAAAAGGTCTTCTGCTGCACATTTGCCCAGTGCAATACATCATTTGATTTCTTGACTGCTGCTTCCATGAGTATTGATTGTGGGTCCAAGGAAAATGAAATCCTTGACAACTTCAATATTTTCTCTGTTTATCATGATGTTGCTTATTGGTCCAGTTGTGAGGATTTTTGTTTTCTTTGTGTTGAGGTATAATCGATATAGAAGGCTGTGGTCTTTGATCCTCATCAGTAAGTGCTTCAAGTCTTCTTCGCTTTCAGCAGGCAAGGTTGTGTCATCTGCATAACGCAGGTTGTTAATGAGTCTTCCTCCAATCCTGATGCCCCGTTCTTCTTCATATAGTCCAACTTCTTGGATTATTTGCTCAGCATACAGATTGAATAGGTATGGTGAAAGGATACAACCCTGACACACACCTTTTCTGATTTTAAACCACTCAGTATTAAAGTGTATAAAAGGAAAAAGAAAGATGAGGTTTTAAACATTAGAGGGAAAGTGTCTATAGAAGACAAACAAATGCGATACAACAGATATATAACTGGAGACTCCAAAGAAGGAAACCAGAACAATGGAACAAAATAAATACAGTAAAACTTTGTCCTATTTCCTTGTAAACGTGAATTTGGATACAATGTGATAGGCAGTTGGCTCCTGTTGCCTGTTCTCAGATGGGGGTAGGCTAAAGCCATCTTTTGTGAGTGAGGGGGAAGTGGAAGGAAGGGAAAGATTGAGTGGGGAAACAGGAGGCAAGAACGTAGTCTTCATATCCCTAGTATTCTCACAGCCAGTCTTCCCAGAGTAGGCCAGTGAAACAGGTTCCAGCTACTGGGGATTCCTAGAGTCACTGCTACTGACCTAGTCAGCCACAGGACCCAGTAATGTTGAAGCAGGTGGCACCAAACTGTAGCCTGGACTAGTATTGATTAGATCAAGCAGTGGAACTTCAGAATTCCCATTCAGGCAACAGTGCAGCTGTCCTAGTCATTTCATTAATCTCGCATTAAGGTAACCACACATTTTACAGGATTGGATTTTATGGACCCCATTTTTTTCATGGGGTGGTGCTGCTTCATTGTTTTTTAAATGTAGTTCAAGAAAAGTTTACTGAAATAAAAGATGACTTTAATCTAAATATTGAAAAGACACACTGTGTACCAGGGAAAATTGATGCACAGAGTGAACACTGAGACACAACCCAATGAAATGGTTGGTTTGTCAATGGAAATGAAAGAATCACGTTGACATCCTGGCAAAAGAATCAAATCGCTGGAGAGGGAAAACGGTCAGGCTGACTTCTGACCTTAACACAGCACCGTTTAATTCCAGAAGACGGTAGAGCAAATTGACAAGATACTAAAGGGAAGAAAGTGAGAGCCAAGGAATTTATATCCAGCTAAGCTATCCTTCAAGTTTAAAAGCTGCAGGTAAAAAGTTTTAACCTGCAAAGATCTCAGAAAAGATTGTTCCCGTAAGCTATTCATGAGAAACTATTGGAGGCTCAGCCCCAGCCAGTCAGGAGACAACTGGGGAAACTTGGATACCAGCGCTGGGCGAGCATCAAATACGTTTAACCGCAGAGTAAGACTAAGCAGGGTGAGGATGTTGGAACAGAATGGAAATATCACATGCTCCGAAAATGTAGACAACATTATCTAACAAAAATATTAAGGTTGTTGTTAGCTGCCTTCGAGACTTTCCAACTCATGGCAACCCCATGTGACAGAGTAGAACTGGCCCGTAGGGTTTCCTAGGCAGTGGTTGAGAGCTACGGCTGCCAACCAAACAGTCATCAGTTCGAATCCACCAGCCACTCCATGCAAACCCTGTGGAACAGTTCTGCTCTGTCCTGTAGGGTCACCATGAGTCAGAACTGACTCGACAGCAACGGGTTTCGGGTTTAATCTTTGTGGAAGCAGGTTGCCAGGTCTTTCTCCCACAGAGCCACTGGGTGGGTTTGAACCACCAACCTTTCGATTAGCAACCAAGCGCTTAACCGTTTAAAATTTTGAGGACAAGTTGGGAAAGAAGGTGGGAAATAGAATAAGCTCTCAGATTGTCTCGTTTGTAGCAGTTAAGACTTAAAAAAAAATAAAAACTACCATTTAAAACTGATAAATTGAGTGAAAGAACTATATTTAACAAGAAGGAGACAAAATTGAAAAGAATAAACAGCCACTCTTTGCTGATGATGTGATTGTATGTCTAGAAAATCCAAGAGAACTGGTGGAAGCTTGCTACAGGCAATAAGAGAATTGTCTTGGCAACAGGGTGTAAAATTAATATGCAGACACCAGTAATCTTCATATACACATCGGCGACCTATTAGAAGCTTTCTAGACAACACCATTTATAACAATAACAACGAGGTAAAATGCCTAGGAATAAACACAGCAAAAATATTCAATTCCTATATGAGGAAAGTTTTCATATACTCCTGAAGGCAAAAAAAAAAAAAAAAAAAAGAACAAAAAACAGAGAAGCCCACCATGGTTTTGGAAAGAAAGATTCAATATTATAAAGTCAGTGCTTCCTAAGTTAATTTATCATTTTAACATCAGCCCAGTAAATAGACCAACTAGTCCCTCCACCCTCAGAGCTCCCTAAGATGATTTTTGCATTTCATATAGACAAATAGACAAGCAAGAAGAGCCAAGGAAATTTTGAACAGGAAGAACAATGAAGAGATTCTGACTCAACTGGAGAGTCAAACACTCTGTAAAGCCTCAGTAACTCAAAGCACGGTAGTGGTTCATGATCGTGCAGACAGATTTAAGGAACAGAATAGAGGCCCCAGAAATAGGCCCAAATATTGATAATTTAGTATGTGATTTAACTGTGAACTTAAATCAGTGAGAAGATAGAATTTTCAGTAAATAATATTAGAACAAATGGGTAACCATATGGAAAAAATGAATCCATACTCCACAACGTCCATACCAGAATCAATTCCGTTCTCGTGAAGTCTCTGGACCAACACTCTAATTTGATATTAAAACAAATAAAATTTATTGAAAGAATAAACCACGGGAGAGCACGCATTCAGCTGGCTGTACCGCATTCAGCTGGCTGTAACGGTATGCTCTGCTTTACGGGCAAAACAAAGAGATGTTTAACAAGCAGAGTGAGTGCAGATAACGGTTTCACGGCAAAGCAACGGCGGGAGAGGAGGTGAGATTTACGAGGATGGTAATTAACCGTGAAACTTCCTTTATATTAGCTTCTAGTCTAAGGCAAATCTCTCACACTTGATACAGTTTTACTAAGGCATTATTTCAAAATGAAAAGTATGAACAATTTTGACCTGAAAGTTGAGCCATATGGAAGTTCAGTGATAACTCTGCAGCTGGGCCAACTTAGTTGGAATCTTTGGATATAAAACTGACCATTAGTTAGGAACAAAAAACAAAACAAACCCATTGTCATGGAGTCAATTCCAACTCATAGCAACCCTGTAGGACAGAGGAGAACTGCCCCCTAGGGTTTCCAAGGGGCGGCTAGTGGATTTGATCTGCCAACCTTTTAGTTAGCAGCCGAGCTCTTAACTGCAGTGCCACCAGGACTCCCTTATTTAGGAAAGTGTAAATAAACTCCAGATATTTAGCTGAGAGAAAAGAATGCCTAGGCCCTTGCCGGGGACCTTCTTTAAGGTGGTTAAAACAACATGTTTATCTATACGCTTTAGCTGACTTTAACAACCAACCAGTGAAGCTTTTTCTAAGACCAGTTGTGGGAACACTCTTAACATAACAGGTGTGACTGAGCTTTGTTTTTCAGACAGCAAGCTTTAACAGAAGCCGAATGGTCATCGGGAGCCTAGAAGTAAGGCCCTCGGTTTAATTTCTGAGTGGAGTGCTTAGTTTTAGTTCTGAAGTCTCCCCAATTAGACCTGCTGGCACCTCAAACTTTAAAAGTTCATTGCACAACTCCAAATGGATCAAAAATTTAAATGTAAAAAATGAATCTGTAAGAGCAAAAATTAAATATAAGCGTATTCCTTTATAACCTCAGAGTCTCTATCCAAGACTCAAAAATCCATACACTATAATGAAAATATTGGTAAGAAATGGGGAAGGTATCACCCACTTCAAATCATATCAAGTGGGCATGCCTCTTTGTTATGACTTTCTAGGATAAAACCAAAAAAATCTGTTGCCATCGAGTCAATTCTGACTCATAGTGACCCTATAGGACAGAGTAGAACTGCCCCATAGGGCTTCCAAGGAGCAGCTGGTGAGTTTGAACTGCTGACCTTTTGGTTAGCAGCTAAACGCATAGCCACTGCGCCACCAGGGCCCCCCAATGGAATATAAATGGATAAAATATGTGGCACATACAGCCCAGGAATGACATACATGAAGAAAGCAAGAGGTCATTAAAAAGACAGGAAAGAAAGAAAAGACCAAAATGGACGACGAAGAGACACTGAAAGTGGCTCCTGAACGTAGCTAAAGTGAAAGGAAGAAATGATGAAGTAAAAGAGCTGAACCGAAGATTCAGAGGACGGCTCAAGAGGACAGAGTATTATTATGAAATGTGCAAAGACCTGGAGATAGAAAACCAAAAGGGAAGAACATGTTCAGCATTTCTCAAACGGGAAGAACTGAGGAATAAATTGAAGTCTCCAATTACAACACTGAAGGATCCTACAGGGAAGCTATTAAACGACACAGGAAGGACCCAAAGAAGATGGAAGGAATACACAGAGTCATGTACCCATAAAAACTGGTCGGCGTTCAGGCATTTCAGGAGGTAGCACATGATCAAGAACTGATTGTCCTGAAGGAAGAAGTCCAAGCTGCACTGAAGGTATCGGTGAAAAATAAGTCTCCAGGAGTTGATGGAATACCAAATGAGATGTTTCAACGAACAGATGCAATGCTGGAAGTGCTCACTCGTCTATGCCAAGAAATTAGGAAGACACCTACGTGGTCAACTGACTGGAAGAGATCCATATTTATGCCTGTTCCAAAGAAAGGTGATCCAACCAGTCCCTGGAGAAGGACATCATGCTTGGCAAAGTACAGGGTCAGCAGAAAAGAGCAAGACCCTCAATGGGATGGACTGACACGGTGGCTGCAACAGTGGGCTCAAGCATAACAATGATTGTGAGGATGGCACAGGACTGGGCAGCATTTCATTCTGTTGTACACGGGGTCACTATGAGTTGGAACAGACTGGATGGCACCTAACAACAACAGTGGGTTCATGCATATTCAATTTATTATTACATTAACAAATAACAGGAACCATGAGAGGAGCAATAAAGAAAATGGTATGAACCAATGATTGTGATGATCCAATTTTATGTAACTTGTTTTTGAGTGCCACCAAGTCGATTCCGACTCCTGATGACCCTATGTGACAGAGTAGAAGTGCCCTGTAAGGTTTCCAAGGCTGTAATCTCTACGGAGGCAGATCACCACATCTTTCTCCCTTGGAGCCGAGGGTGGGTTCAAACCACCAACCTTTTGCGTAGCAGCTGAGCGCTTAACCATTGGGCCACCATTGCTCCTTTATGCACTTTAACCAAAAAACCCAAATCCGTTGCTGATGAGTACAATCCGATTCACAGTGACCCTATATAGGCTGGAGTAGCACTTCCCCGTATGGTTTCCAAGGCTGTTTATAAGTCATTATAGAAGCAGACTGCCACATCTTTCTCACATGAAGCAGCTGGCGGGTTCAAACCACCAACTTTTCAGTCAGCAGCCAAGTGCTTAACCACTGTACCACCAAAGCTCCTTTTATGCATCTTAGGCCTTTAAAATACACTTGAACAAGCGTATTTATCCAGCACATTCATGGGTCCTTATTTGCTCCAAGCAGCTTCTCTCAAGTTTCCTGTGAGTTGTCTTTGTTGACTGGGATCCTTAGATGCTGACTTGGCCCAGAACTACGGCCCCCAGGGACTGGGGCACCCAGAGATCTAGCCTGCACCCACAGCAGAGTAAGCGTTCAGTAGCATTTGTTGAAGGACTGAATGTTGGAGGCCATGTTATCTCTCCTATCTGTTTCCCTCCCTCAGAAAATCGCCTTCATGGTAGCCCTGGGGCTGGTTACAACGGAGCACTTGGAAGGTAAGGACAAGTGGCAGGCTGGGCTGGGACTGACTGCCAGGTGGGGTGGAGGCTGGGCCTGGCTGAAGAAGATCCCGCTACGGGGGTCTACCTGGAGGTGGGTGTGGCCTCAGAGAGAAGCGGCAGGCCTCAGGATGCCCCTGGTCAGATGGTAGCACCCGAGCGTGAGCCCCTTTCTGGGACAGCTACACCAACGCTGGAGGTCAGTTGTTTCCATCACAGAGACAAGACAAAGTTTCACACACACGCACACGCGCATAGGCACCGCATACACGCCCCAAATCCATTGTTGGGATCTCTTGTCTCTTTTCCCCACTCTGACCCTCGGTTTCTTCATCTGCAACACAAGAAAAATTTCATCTTTGTTTGCAGAGTTGTGGGATTGAGAGGAAAGTGCTGTGATTTCTATTACTTTTTCTTACAAACAGACCTCATTTTGGATACTGTTCCCTTGTGATGTTCTAAATACGTACCTCCTTGGGCCCTGTCTTCTTCCTCAGAGGGTCTGAGATGCCCTCTTGGAAACATACTCAATCATATGGAAAAGGCTTAAAAAAGAAAACCCAGGTCCAAGGAGAAGGAGGTTTGAGAAGAACATCAGAACCACTGCACATGGAGAGGCACGTCACAGCTCCCAACCCAGCCCCAAAGGCTGCACCAAATATTTGACTTAGACCCTCCTGGCAGTCAAAGCAAAAAGAGAAAAAAAGAACACAATCACTGTACAGGGATCATTCTCACTACAGGGTACAGAACATAGCAGGCCCTTGCAAAGAGCTTTCGTTTCAGGCATGACTCAGGCCAAGTCCCCTGAGCAGCAAATGTGGGCCTGGTCTCCCTATAAGCCCTGAGCCTCACCTGCGGCTCAGCCGGCCCCAGTCTGTTGTCCCCAAGAGAGACGACTGCAGGCCAGGTGACTACACAGAGGGTCTCTGCTAAGAGTGGGGTCCCTGGATTCTGGGTACCTGTCACCCTCCACCTACCTGTCACAGCCTGAGGCCACCAGAACAGAATGGGTGATCCCTGGAGACCCCAACCCGCCCGGGGCCACTCTGGGGCATGGGTGCTGGGCTTCAGACAAGGCTTCCAGCAGCAGAGAGGCATTGGGGCATGAAGGAGGGCACGGTGGAGTCCAGGCTGTGCCGCGGAAGCAGGTAAGAGTAGGAAGGACCCAGTAACCCCGGTGTCTGCTTTCCAGAAATCCAGAGCAAGCGCCAAGAGCGGAAGAGAAGAAGCACTGCCAACCCCGCCTACAGTGGCCTCCTGGAGACTGAGGTGGGGTGCCGCTGCAGGGGAGGGGCAGGGAAAGTTCCCTGGGCCTCCCACACTCTGGTCGTCTCACTCACTTGCCCCTCTTGGGTCTGGGGTTCAGAAGGTGTCGAGTTCAGAATCAGTGAGAGAAAGGTCAGGAAGATGCACGATCCCCCAGGTGTAAGCTGCACTGGGGAGTCTGGTTTATATGCTGGCTCCTGGGGCTTCGGGCTTCCTCACCCTGAGTCGGGTGGCGGGTGTGGCCCAGTCAGCAGTGCCGCTGCCCCGGGCCTCCCAGGACCACCGCGCGCCTCGTCTGTGGAGCCTGCCCGGTCAGCCTGGAGGTGGCCAGTGTGTACATCGTGGACAAGCTGACCCCAAGAGAATAGGCCCAGAAGGGGGGCGGGGAGGGGCCAGATTGCCCTCCAGCTGCAGTCCCTCTGGGAGGAAGCAGGAGGGAGGCGGGAAGCAGGACCACTGAGGTTCACGCTGAGCTGGGCTCCAGGGAGTGGCTTCACAGCCACCTGTGGGGGCATTCAGCCCATCTCCACACAGTAGCCCTCAAACTCCAAACATGGCCTCTCTGTGCGTCCACCTGGGCCCTGGGGGACGAAATGCAGTGTCCCAGACGGCTCTGAGAGGACTAGGAGAGGATATTGCAAGGCCCCAGCCGACTCCAGTGCCACTGAGAAATAAAATACAGGAGACAGACAGATAACAAAACATTGGCTTCGTTACCGGCCTGCCTCGATTTGGGGTCTCTGACATGCCGTTCCTGAGTCAGACAGGGGTGCCCACCAGGACAGAGGTGGGCGTTGTGGCCCCCACAAGGCAGAGCCCCATGCTGCCTACTATTACACCCTTGCATCCCTGCTCTCCTGCTGCCCCCGTGTCCCTCCACATCTGTCCCTCTTCTGCCTCAGCTGGGATGCCCAGGGGAGCCTGTCCCCCCAAGTAGGGGGAGCCTGTCCTGGGTGGGTCCTCGGCAGGGCAGATGGCCGAGGCAGCAGGCTGAGTAGAGGCTGCCCACTGATCCGGGGTTTTGTTGTTCTGTTTTGTCTCCTGCAGAGGAAACGGTTGGCGTCCAACTATCTCAACAACCCCCTGTTCCTCACAGCAAGAGGTGTGTGCTGCCGGGGGCCTGTGGCCTCTGTTGCTGGGCCAGGGCGGGGGCTGTTCCACCTGCAGCCTTCCTACCTCCAGGTGACAGGGGGCTGTTTAGGGGTGCCCAGGCCTGGCCCCATCTAGGGAGACGCATCTGCACTCCAGCAATGACTGGTTCCCGCCTTGTGGGCAGTATGTTGACAGTCACCTTCGAGCCATTGTCTGCTTCGCTCTCACGGCTCCTTTAGGAAGAACAGGGGAGTCCCCTGCCATCTGGCAGGGGCAGAAACTGGGGCTCTGAGCAGCGGTGCTGGCTCAGGGCACACAGAAGGCCTGGGACCCAGGGCTCGGGGCTGCTCCCCTCTCCTGAGCAAAGACCCAGCCACATGGTGCCTGAGGTATGGTTGCAAGACTGCTCACCACAGGGCTGGCCTGGGTAGGGATGAGGCCCCTACCTGCCCTCCGTCTGCAGCCCACACAGGTGTGGTGCCACATTCCAAGGCAGGTGCCGCAGGCCGCCCTGCTACAGGTCCTGGGTGTGGCCTCATTTGCCTCTGTCCCTGTGCCCAGCCAGTGTGGCCTAGGCAAGGCACCACCTGCTACCAGGTGGCCCTGGAGAGAAGCTTTCTTTGCTCTCTGCCCCTTCTCCCCCACCCCTAGGCAACATCAGACACCTCCCGGGCTGGGCAACTCTGAAGGCCCACACCTTGCCCACCCTCTTGTGCCTGACCTGGCAGCCAGAGAACTGAGACTGGACACAGGAACCCTGGGTCTCTTGCCATCTCTGCCTCATGCTCCCTTTTCACAAGGCCTTGGACCAGATCTTCTAGGGCCCTCGGCTCAGACAGGCTGGGACTGGCCTGAGGCCCATGCTCCATCCGAGGGCCCACAGGCCCTTCCCTCTCTGCTATCCTTGCCCTAGTACAGGGCCTCAGGGGAGCCAAGAAACCCACATAGCCACAGCCAGCAAGGAGGATGTGCTTTATTTTCCATTAGAAAAATGCAGGAGTCTTAAGGGCAGAAAATGAGTGCCTGTTTCTTGATACTGTGTGTGGCTTTCAGCACGTCCTGTCTCCTCCACTTGTTTGGGCTTATTCATCTGTAAAGTGGGCCTGTCACAGTACCTGCCTCTCAGAGTAGGAACAACGACACCAGGGGTAAAAGGAGAGCATCCGTAAGCTGTCTAGAGCTGTGCAGACATAAGGAGTGTTCTTTCCACAGGGTGGTTACTACAGGCAGGTCTCATCCAGAAACTAAAAGGACAACTGCTCTCATGTATAGTCATGAAAATTGTCTGCTTTGGTATGAGAATAGGAGTGGATTGTGGCCAACAAAGCATTGAAAATAAGCCACGTTTGCGGAGTTCCTGGAGGATGGCTCCCTGTGCCTGGGCAGCTCCCTGCTGTGTGATCCTCAGAGATCAGAGGCCATGGCCAGCCTGTTCCCGGGGTGGGTCCTGGCCACCAGCCAGGGTAAAGACCCTTCTTCCCACCATTTCTCACTAGGGTGCTTATGGCAGGCCTCCTATCATGCCCTGGGTGAGGACCCAGGTGTCACTGGGGCCTTATGGTCCTCCCATCATGCCCTGGGTGTGGACCCAGGTGTCACTGGGGCCTTATGGTCCTCCCATCATGCCCTGGGTGTGGACCCAGGTGTCACTGGGGCCTTGTGGGCCCCTCATCATGCTCTGGGTGAGGACCCAGGTGTCACTGGGGCCTCCTGGTCCTCCCATCATGCCCTGGGTGAGAACCCTGGTCTTGGTCTGGTGGGCCTTCCATCATGCCCTGGGTGAGGACCAGGTATCACTAGGGCCTCGTGGGCCTCCATCATGCCCTGGGCGAGGACCCTCGTCTTGGCCTGGTGGGCCTCCCATTATGCCCTGGGTGAGGGCCTTGGTCTTGTCCTAGTGGGCCTCCCGTCATGCCCTGGCTGAGGACCCAGGTGTCACTGGGGTCTCCCATCGTGTCCTGCGTGAGGGCCAAGCCACACTAGGCCTGATGGACCCTATCCTGATTTGTGCTCCTTCGAAGCCCGCTAACACATTCTCCACCCTTCTTCCCCATGCTAGCCAATGAGGACCCCTGCTGGAAGGTACGTGTCTGCCTCCATCTTCACACCTGGGTGGGATGGCGCATGCTTTCAGTAAAGGGGGTGACCTATGGTCTAGGTACCATCACGCCCAGCAAGGCCAGGGAGGAGGTGCCCCACGTTCTCTCCTGGAGTTGAGCCAGGAGTTGGGCCGCTGGGCTCAGTGCCAGAATGTTCCAGAACACCCAAGTCCACTTTCCAGCCTTTTGGGCAGCAGGACATCGCTGCAGGGCTTAGCTCCTGGATTCTAACAGGAGCCATCCCTGCCCAGCCCCGGGGATGCAGTGAGCCCCGTAGCTGGGAAGGCTCAATGGAAGTAGCGGCGGGGGGAGCGAGCTGCCTGGGCCCCGCGTGACCCTAGGCAGAGCTGCCCCTCTCTGTCGCCTGCTGAACTCAGTCATCCCCAGAGCCTCACCCCACCTGCCCACATGCCTGTGCTTCCGTGCGACCCTCATCCACACAGTTTGTCCTTGCTTCTAGGACATTGACTGGTGCTGACCTCAGTCCCGGACACAATCTCAGAATTTATTCAGTGTTTCTCCTTACTAAATCTCTGATCTCAGAAAAACATTTTCCAGCCGTAAAGACTTGGACTGGTCAAGCTCTAAAAAGCGACAGCATTGGGTCCATCCAGCCCTGGTCAGACTATGTTCCCACAGCGACTGCTGCAGTGGCACAGAAAGGTGCCGGCATGCCTGGCAACGTGTGTCCACAGCTGGCAGGTCCTGGGCTCCTGGATGCTGGTCCCCGCCCCCCCTCTAGCTCGCTGTGTGACCTCAGCAAGTGCCTCGCCTTCCCTGGGCCCTGAAACGAGGGGCATGGACGTGGATCACCGAGTCCTCGCCTGTCTGCCGCTCCCTCCTGTGGGTAGCCCTGGGCTGCCTTTTTGATCCCGTGGCCTCGTGGCATGGGTCATCCCAGACGAGATCCCTCTGGTCTCTTTCACCTCTGCCATCGTATGAGCCTTGGAGCTGCTGGTACAGGACAGGGGACCGAGTCAGAGTGCAGGGGTGGTGAGAAACGGTTCCCATTTGGCAGGTTACAGGGATGTGGGCTTACAAAAATGCTCCCTCCTCGCTCAGCCAGAGCTGTCGGCCCTGCAGCAGGCTGGCTGGTACAGTAGTGAGCTCCTTGTTACTGGGAGTGTGTAAATAGAGGCTGAACAACCAATGAACGCTGTAGAGGGGACATTTAAAGTTCCCTCACCCCAAGGAAAGGAGGACGCTCCCCTACCTCATAGAAGCTCCCTGCCTAGGCTCTGGCACACACAGGTTCATCCCGTTGGGACTTCCCAATAACCACCAGGGCTGGCATCCTTGTCCCACGTGACAGATGTGGAAATTAAGGTGTGAGGTAACTCACCTGGTTGTTGGAGGTGCCAGGTTCGACTGAGGTGGTGTGAAGACAATTTAGGGGTGCCAGGCAGAGAGGGTACCTATAGCTTGTCACAGGTCGCACCCTCACTCGCCAAGGCCGGGCATGCATGGAGTCTGTGGCAGGAAGCTGTGGGAGCCTTGGCCTGGGCCCCACCCACAGGACCTGGGCCTCGGGTACAGTGGACCAACATCAAGGAGGACTTTCTCCTGGGCCAGCAGGTGTCTGGCCACAGCAGGCACCTTGCCTAGGAGTCCAGAATCAGAATACCGTAGCCCAGCCATGCCTGACTCGGGGACACTGCCCACTAATAGATGTGGCCCAGGGGTCATTCCTAGATTCTGGGGCATCTGGCAGCTGCTCCCCCTCCTGGGACCCAGCCTGCCCCAACACCATCACCATCAGGGGCTAACCCCACTCTCCCTGCATGCTGAGTACTGCTGGCACAAGAGCTGGGGCCCCAGGGGTGACAGTGGCAGCTGCCCAGACCCCGCTGACCAGTGCTGGCCATTTTTCTCTTTCAGAGCGAGATCACCCATGATGAGCACTGTGTGGCCTGCAAGCGGGGTGCCAACCTGCAGCCCTGCGGCACCTGCCCCGGGGCCTACCACCTCAGCTGCCTGGATCCGCCCCTTAAGACGGCGCCCAAGGGCGTGTGGGTGTGCCCCCAGTGCCAGCAGAAGGTACCAGAGGCGTACGGGTGCGGCTTCCCCCACCCAGTACCTGGGAGGCAGTTCACACATCTGTGCTTCCTGGGTGGCCCCGCCCTGGGTCAGAGATGGGAGGGGCCGGAAAGAGGAGCCTGGGTGTCAGCAGCTTTCTCAGCCCCAGCCCAGTTGGCATTTTGGGTCTGATCATTCACTTTGGTGGTAGTGTCCTGGGCACTGCAGGATGTTAAGCAACATCCCTGCCTGTCCCCACCGCCAGTAGTACCCACCGCAAGTCGCGGCCATCACAGACATTGCAGGCTGAGAAGCACTGTTTTAGAGGAGCGACCAGAGCTGTCCCCTGCCACCGTGTGACTTGGGACAAGTCTGCAGCCCCTGCACTCCAATTCCCCCCTCGAAGAACCAGACTAACAACATGAACCAAAAATAACAGTGCCAATTAATATGTTCAGTCTTAGTGATAGCCAGCGACATACAAATGAAAAGCGTATTGTAGCAAAAAACAGTAACACTCACTTCTGGTGATGTTGCTGTGAGACAGGCAGTCTTACACGTTGCAGTATTTTACAATGAGTACACCTCAAACGCGAAACCCTACCGTGAGGAATGTAGTCTAAGGAAGTGACCTGAACACAGGCAGTTTTATGCGTGAAGAAGTCCTTCACCTTTTATTTATAAAAGGGAAAAGATGGAAACAACCTAACTCCCAGCAACAGGAGATGGTTCACTAAATCCCAGTGCTTGTGTTCAGCACAATAGTATGTAGTCATTGCAAGAAGGTTTTTTTGTTTTTTTTTTTTAACAAAGTTCACAATTCTTTGGAACTTCTTTATTACGTGGAATGACCAAACCCATTGCCTTCGAGTCAGTCCTGTCTGTAGCGACCCTATAGGACAGAGTAGAACTGTCCCATAGGGTTTCCAAGGAGTGGCTGGTGGATTTGAACTTCCAGCCTTTTGGTTAGCAGCCGAGCTCTTAACCACCGTGCCACCAGGGTTCCAACATATGGAATGAAGTTTAAAAAAAATTTTTTTTTTTAAGGCTCTACACCTGTCATATAGTTTGGTGGCCAGTTACCTGAGGAAAAAAAACTGCAGGAAGAAGTCTGGAAGAAGATACTTCAGAATGGTGGTTATGTGTGTGGCTTGCAGTTGGGAGCGGTGCTTTTGTTAGAAGTCTCTTTTCTGAGACCCTGTTACTTGGATAAGGAAAGGCAGTTACCTTTATTTCAGGAAACATTAACAGTTGTGAGTTCCCATCGTTCAGGGTCTTGTGGGCACCAAGGCAGAGGGTGGACGTGGTGAGCTGCGTGCTGCTGTGGGGCTGTCCCCTGTGTGGTCCACTAGCCCCTGCACCGTGACTGCTCTGGGGCCACAACTGTTGGGCGGGTGTGGAGAGAAAACGATATTCTTTGCCCACCTCAGCACACTGGAGGGGCCTCACGGGGTCCCCCATTGTCCCTGGCTTGCTGTCTTAGTTCCCTTGTGTTGCTGTAACAGAAATGCCATGGGAGGGGGGAAGGTGTTTTAACAAACAGAAATACATTTTCTCAGTTTGTTGTTAGGTGCTGTCGAGTCGGCTCCGACTCATAGCGACCCTATGTACCACAGAATGAAGCACTGCCTGGTCCTGTGCCAGGCTCACAATCGTTGTTACATTTAAGCCCATTTTGCAGCCACTGTGGCAGTCCACCTCACTGAGGGTCTTCCTCTTTCCCGCTGTCCCTGTACTTTATTAACCAAGCATGATGTTCTTCTCCAGGGACTGATCCCTCCTGTAATGTGTCGAAAGTATGTAAGATGCAGTCTCGCCATCCTTGCTTTTAAGGAGCATTCTGGTTGTACTTCTTCCAAGACAGATTTGTTTGTTCTTTTGGCATCCCACGGTATATTCAGTGTTCTTCACCAACACCACAATTCAAAGGCATCAATTCTTCAGTCTTCCTTATTCCTTGTCCAGCTTTCACATGCATATGATGCGATTGCAAATACCATGGCTTGGGTCACGCGCACCTTAGTCTTTAAGGTGACATCTTTGCTTTTCAACATTTTAAAGAGGTCCTTTGCAGCAGATTTGCCCAGAGCAGTGCATCTTCTGATTTCTTGACTGCTGCTTCCGTGAGTGTTGATTGTGGATCCAAGTAAAATGAAATCCTTGATATCTTCAGGCTGTTCTCCACTGATCGTGATGTTGCTCATTGGTCCAGTTGTGAGGATTTTTGTTTTCTTTATGTTGAGATGTAATCCATACTGAAGGCTGTGATCTTTGATCTTCATCAGCAAGTGCTTCAAGTCCTCTTCACTTTCAGCAAGCAAGGTTGTGTCATCTGCATAACGCAGGTTGTTAATGAGTCTTCCTCCAATCCTGATGCCCCGTTCTTCTTCATATAGTCCAGCTTCTTGAATTATTTGCTCAGCATACAGATTAAATAAGCATGGTGAAAGGATACAACCCTGACGCACACCTTTCCTGACTTTAAACTACACAGTACCCCCTTCT
Source organism: Elephas maximus indicus (assembly GCF_024166365.1). Classification (NCBI taxonomy): domain Eukaryota; kingdom Metazoa; phylum Chordata; class Mammalia; order Proboscidea; family Elephantidae; genus Elephas; species Elephas maximus. The sequence continues at coordinate 189,467,146 of NC_064822.1, read as the reverse complement.
TCTGTCCAAACAACTGCCTCTTGATCTGTGCACAGGTCCTCATGAGCACAATTAAGTGTTCTGAAATTCCCATTCTTTGCAATGTTATCCATAATTTACTACGATCCACACAGTCAAATGCCTTTTCATAGTCAATAAAACACAGGTAAACATCCTTCTGGTATCCTCTGCTTTCAGCCAGGGTCCATCTGACGTCAGCAATGATATCCCTGGTTCCATGTCCTCTTCTGAAACCGGCCTGAATTTCTGGCAGTTCCCTGTCGATGTACTGCTGCAGCCACTTTCGAATGATCTTCAGCAAAATTTTGCTTGCATTTGGTATGAATGATATGCTATAATTCCCACATTTGGTTGGATCACCTTTCTTGGGACTAGGCATAAATACGGAGCTCTTCCAGCCAGTTGGCCAGGAAGCTGTCTTCCATATCTCTTGGCGTAGACGAGTGAGCACCTCCAGAGCTGCACCTGTTTGTTGAAACATCTCAATTGATATTCCATCAATTCCTGGAGCCTTGTTTTTTGCCAATGCCTTCAGGGCAGCTTGGACTTCTCCCTTCAGTGCCATCGGTTACTGATCGTATGCTACTTCCTAGAGTGGTTGAAGTCGACCAATTCTTGGTATAATGACTCTGTGTAGTCCTTCCTTTTGATGCTTCCTGCATCATTTGATATTCTCCCCATAGAATCCTTCACTATTGCAACTCACGGCCTGAAATTTTTTTTTCTTCAGTTCTTTCAGCTTGAGAAATGTTGAACGTGTTCTTCCCTTTTGGTTTTCTAACTCCAGGTCTTTGCACATGCCATTATAATACTTTGTCTTCTCGAACTCCCCTTTGAAATCTTCTGTCCAGTTCTTTTACTGCATCATTTCTTCCTTTTGCTTTAGCTGCTCGACGTTCAAGAGCAAGTTTCAGATTCTCTTCTGACATCTATTTTGGTCTTTTCTTTCTTTCCTGTCTTTTTAGTGACCTCTTGCTTTCTTCTTGTGTGATGTCCTTGAGGTCATTCCACAACTCATCTGATCTTTGATCATTAGTGTTCAACGCATCAAATATATTCTTGAGATGATCTCAAAATTCAGGTGGTATATACTCAGGGTTGTACTTTGGCTCTGGTGGACTTGTTCTAATTTTCTTCAGTTTCAACTTGAACTTGCATATGAGCAGTTGATGGTCTGTTCCACAGTCAGCCCCTGGCCTTGTTCTGACTGATGATATTGAGCTTTTCTATCGTCTCTTTCCACAGATGTAGTCAGTTTGATTCCTGTGTGTTCCATCTGGCGAGGTCCATGTGTATAGTCGCCGTTCATGTTGGTGAAAGAAGGTATTTGCAATGAAGAAGTCGTTGGTCTTGCAAAATTCTATCATGCAATGTCCGGCATCGTTCCTGTCATGAAGGCCATATTTTCGAACTACTGATCCTTCTTCTTTGTTTCCAACTTTCGCATTCCAATCACCAGTAATTATCAATGCATCTTGATTGCATGTTCGATCAATTTCAGACTGCAGCAGCTGATAAAAATCTTCTGTTTCTTCATCTTTGGCCCTAGTGGTTGGTGCGTAAATTTGAATAATAGTTGCATTAACCGGTCTTCATTGTACGTGTATGGATACTGTCCAATCACTGAGAGCGTTGCATTTCAGGAGAGATCTTAAAGTGTTCTTTTTTGACAATGAATGCAACCCCATTCCTCTTCAAGTTGTCATTCCCAGCATAGTAGGCTATATGATTGTCCCATTCAAAATGGCCAATACCAGCCCATCTCAGCTCACTAATGCCTAGGATATCGATGTTTATGCGTTCCATTTCATTTTTGATGATTTCTAGTTTTCCTAGATTCATACTTCGTACATTCCAGGTTCCAGTTATTAATGGATGTTTGCAGCTGTTTCTTCTCATTTTGAGTCACGCCACCTCAGCAAATGAAGGTCCTGGAAGCTCGATTCCATCCACATCATTGAGGAGGCAGCTCTTCCCCAGCCATCTTCTGAGTGCCTTCCAACCTGGGGGGCTCGTCTTCCAGCACTGTATCAGACAATGTTCCATTGCTATTCATAAGGTTTTCACTGGCTAATTCTTTTCAGAAGTAGACTGTTGGGTCCTTCTTCCTAGTCTGTCTTAGTCTGAAAGTTCAGCTGAAATCTGTCCACCATGGGTGACCCTGCTGGCATCTGAATACCAGTGGCATAGCTTCCAGCATCACAGCAACACACAAGCCCCCACAGTACGACAAACTGACAGACACTTGGGGGTCTCACAGTTTAGGAGACTAGAAATCTGAATTCAGGGCACCAGCTCTAGAGGAAGCCTCTGCCACTTGAGGGTTGGGGGGATCCTCTTCTCAGTTTCTCTAGTGTTCTCCTTGGGGTTTCTTCTCTGTGCACCTCGGCAATGGCCATGTGGCATCTGTCTTGTCCCATTTGTGCTGGCTTTCTTCTGTGCCTAATCTGCTGTTTTATATTTCAAAATTGATTGTCTTAAGACGAGCCCTCCACTGATACGGCCTCGTTAACATAACAAAGAAAACTTTGTACCCAAATGAGATTACATCACAGGTACAGGGGTTAGGATTTCCAGCACATATTTGGGGAGGACACAATTCAGTTCCTAACACTTGCCAAGGACTGCCCTCGGGTCCCCTGGACTTGGGAAGAATACAAGTCACCATTCACTCATCCATTCATTCAAGAAGTCTGCACCGGCTCCGCGCCAGGCCGTTTGGGATGCAAGACCCAGAATCCTGCCCTCGTGGCGCTGATGTCCCTATTGAGCAGCCTCTGCAAGCCAGATCATGAGAGATGTATGGCTGCCACCCCCGGTGACATTTGCGGTTCAGAGAGGTCAGGATCACACAGCCAGAGCATGGCAGGTCCCGGTGGGTCCGAGGTGCCACACTCTTTCCCATGTGTCCCCAGGCCTTAAAGAAGGACGAGGGTGTGCCCTGGACCGGGATGTTGGCCATCGTGCACTCCTATGTCACCCACAAGACAGGTGAGGCATCCTTGGGGTGGAAAGGGCTGGCGGGTCCAGGCTGCTCTAGGCCAGAGCTCTGAGAAGAGGGTGCAGGGACTGGTCCAGCGTGCGGGGCCGTCACTGCATGGGGTGGGGGGCGCTTCCAGGCCCCATGCATCTGGCCACACCACTGCTCCTGCTCCCGCCCCCTGCCGGCCTGGTTACTACCACTTACGGCCCTTCCTGGTGGTGGCTTCTCTTTGGCAGTCAAAGAAGAGGAGAAGCAGAAGCTGCTGCAGAGGGGCAGCAAGCTGCAGAGCGAGCACCAACAGCTGGAGGAGAGGGACCGACGCCTGGCCTCAGCTGTGAAGGTGCGTGGGCCGGGGCACTGCCGGGTGTAGACCCAAAGCTTCCCTGTCTGGTGACGGAGGGAAGAAGACAGACTCACTGAGGATCACTGGCCAAGTCAGTAAGTGGGGAATGCGGCCCTGTGACCCATTCAGAAAATATCTGTCAAGCAAGGGACAGCATCCTGGCTCTGCTCCTTCTCAGCTCTGTGACTTGGCAAGGACCTAACCTCAGAGCTTGTTTCAAAATGGACATAATTCCTCCTGCTTAGGGTGGTGATGGACAAGATGATGATAATGGTGATGGTGGTGGTGACGATCAGTGGTGATGGTGGTGGGGTGATGGTGGTGGTGATGGTGGTGATGGTGGTGGTGGTGTGATGGTGGTGGTGTGATGGTGGTGGTGTGATGGTGGTATGATGGTGATGGTGTGATGGTGATGATGGTGGTGGTGTGATGGTGGTGTGATGGTGGTGATGGTGATGGTGTGATGGTGGTGGTGTGATGGTGATGGTGGTGTGATGGTGGTGGTGATGGTGGTGGTGGTGTGATGGTGATGGTGGTGGTGTGATGGTGATGGTGGTGTGATGGTGGTGGTGATGGTGGTGGTGGTGTGATGGTGATGGTGGTGGTGTGATGGTGATGGTGATGGTGGTGGTGGTGTGATGGTGATGGTGGTGGTGTGATGGTGATGGTGGTGGTGGTGTGATGGTGATGGTGATGGTGGTGTGATGGTGGTGTGATGGTGATGGTGGTGGTGTGATGGTGATGGTGTGATGGTGATGGTGGTGTGATGGTGGTGGTGGTGTGATGGTGATGGTGATGGTGGTGTGATGGTGGTGTGATGGTGATGGTGGTGGTGGTGTGATGGTGATGGTGATGGTGGTGTGATGGTGGTGTGATGGTGATGGTGTGATGGTGATGGTGGTGGTGTGATGGTGATGGTGTGATGGTGATGGTGATGGTGGTGTGATGGTGATGGTGGTGGTGGTGTGATGGTGATGGTGATGGTGGTGTGATGGTGGTGTGATGGTGATGGTGATGGTGGTGGTGTGATGGTGATGGTGTGATGGTGATGGTGATGGTGGTGTGATGGTGATGGTGATGGTGGTGTGATGGTGGTGTGATGGTGGTGGTGATGGTGGTGGTGTGATGGTGATGGTGTGATGGTGATGGTGATGGTGGTGTGATGGTGGTGGTGGTGTGATGGTGATGGTGGTGGTGTGATGGTGGTGGTGATGGTGGTGGTGGTGTGATGGTGATGGTGGTGGTGTGATGGTGATGGTGGTGGTGGTGTGATGGTGATGGTGATGGTGGTGTGATGGTGGTGTGATGGTGATGGTGTGATGGTGATGATGGTGGTGGTGTGATGGTGGTGATGGTGATGGTGGTGGTGTGATGGTGGTGGTGTGATGGTGGTGGTGTGATGGTGGTGGTGTGATGGTGATGGTGGTGGTGTGATGGTGATGGTGGTGTGATGGTGGTGGTGGTGTGATGGTGATGGTGGTGGTGGTGTGATGGTGATGGTGATGGTGGTGGTGGTGTGATGGTGATGGTGGTGTGATGGTGGTGGTGATGGTGGTGGTGGTGTGATGGTGATGGTGATGATGGTGATGGTGTGATGGTGATGGTGATGGTGGTGTGATGGTGGTGGTGGTGTGATGGTGATGGTGGTGGTGTGATGGTGATGGTGGTGTGATGGTGGTGGTGGTGTGATGGTGATGGTGGTGGTGGTGTGATGGTGATGGTGATGGTGGTGGTGGTGTGATGGTGATGGTGGTGTGATGGTGGTGGTGATGGTGGTGGTGGTGTGATGGTGATGGTGATGATGGTGATGGTGTGATGGTGATGGTGATGGTGGTGTGATGGTGGTGGTGGTGTGATGGTGATGGTGGTGTGATGGTGGTGGTGATGGTGGTGGTGGTGTGATGGTGATGGTGTGATGGTGATGGTGATGGTGGTGTGATGGTGGTGGTGGTGTGATGGTGATGGTGGTGGTGGTGTGATGGTGATGGTGATGGTGGTGTGATGGTGGTGTGATGGTGATGGTGTGATGGTGATGGTGGTGGTGTGATGGTGGTGATGGTGATGGTGGTAGTGTGATGGTGGTGGTGTGATGGTGATGATGGTGGTGGTGTGATGGTGATGATGGTGGTGGTGTGATGGTGATGATGGTGGTGGTGTGATGGTGGTGATGATGATGGTGATGATGGTGGTGATGATGCCGGTGGTGGTGGTGGTGATAGTAACAGCAGTGCCAGGCCCTAGCAAAGCTCTTTAAATGCAGCATCTCATTTCATCCTCTCACTAAGCCTTTGAAAGAGGCTCTGTGATTATTTGTGACAGTCCAATGAAGCTGGCACATGCATCCAGCTTTCTAACTGGGGCCTTCAGTCCTTACCGCTTCCCCATGTGGCCATAGTCATAGAAAGGATAAAAACATAGAAGCGACACAGCAGGCAAGAGGCAGAGTGCAGGCCTGCCCAGCCATGTGAAGGTCTTCTGTAGCTGCTGGCTCAGCCAGCGCTGGCTCTGAGCTTCTTGCCCCCAGGAGGAGAAAGAAGCTGTCTGCTAGGAGGCATGGTGATCCATGTTGCTTCTACAGAAGTGCACCTTTTCTAGACCTAAGTTCCAAAAGAAACCTTCCATGGAACTGGCTGCCATTGGTTCCATTTTTAGCAGCTGCCTGATTTTTGTGAGGCCCCCTGCCTGGTTTCTTTAGGCCTTGGCAATGCGACAAAGGGGCCTCGTGTCCCGGGCTGGGCAGAGGGGACCGCTGCCCACAGTTGAATTCTGAGACCATTCTCTCTACCCCTCCCCCTGACAGAAATGCCTGGAGCTCAAAACGAGCCTGCTGGCCCAGCAGAGGGGCACCCAGTCATCCTTGGAGCGCCTCCGGGCCCTGCTGAGACTGATACAGGGCGAGCAGATGCTCCAGGTCACCATGACGACCACCAGCCCCACCCCACTGCTGGCCGGGCCCTGGACCAAGCCCTCCACAGCAGCCATGCACTCTGCCCTCCAGCACCCGCAGGGGCACAACTGACCCCCAGGGACCTGGCTTCGCACCCGCAGGAAGTTCCTGGGACCCTGCTCACACACCTGGGGTCCTGTTGGCCTTAATCTGTATCACTATGAAGTTCAGACAAAGTAAACCAGACAGAGACAGCGGAACAAAGGGGCACAAGCTGGGCAGGGGTCCCAAAGCGGGGACTGGGTGGGGGTGGCAGCGGAGACCACCGCCTTTGCACTCCCACAGGGTTCCCCAAAGCCAAGTGAGGAGAGGTGGGCCCAGGGCACACCATCGTCCACCACCTGCAGCTGGGCTGCCCCAGGCCTGCGGCTCCCAGACCACGGCTCTCTCCCCAGCCCCAGCTGCCTCAGAGAGAGGCGGAGGTTGTGGGAGGGCCTAGAAGACCACAGGGCCAGTGCTTCCGGGGTGTCCAGCCAGAGGGAGACCGGAAGACACAGACATAGCGAAGTAATAGATCTAGTTGGGTTTCATGCTGTTGGAATGAGAAATGGGTAGCAAACTCTAGGTAGGACTCCGACCCCCCCCTCAGGGCCACGCTCATAGGTGCCCACCTGCACCTGGGTCCAGACCGGGCCACCCCCTGCACCTCGAAGGATGACCAGGCCCTCTGTCAGTATTAATAGGGTGCATAATTGCCGCTGTTTCACTTGAAAGACTGGAGCTGTGCATCCCTGAGGGGTGCTTGGTGCTCCCCAGGCTCCGTCCCTGCACCCCAACCCTGGAGCAGCCCTCCAGCCGACCTTTTGGACTCGTTTTGCCCTCGGCATATTTTTCTCATGGAGTTTTTGGGCCAGATGGAGCCGAAACCACGTGGGGGAGGCAGCTGGTGGGTTTTCTCTTTGGGGTTATCATATCATGCAACGTATGATGGGAGCCTTCAGCGTTCTTTCGAAGAGCCGAGAAGTATTTCACTCTTTTCTTGCCAGTACAGACACTATGCCAAAAAATAACTTTACATTTTTGTATGGCGTTTTTATTGTAAGATATGTAATGTGAAGGGGAGCACTTGCTGACCTGTTTTTTTTTTTTTTTTTTTTTTTCCCTGCTTCTAGAAATCTCTGCTTCAAGGTACGAATGGGGAGGCCTCCCCTTGGGGAGCCTGTCAACCTGGAGAGATCTGGGTTTTTTTATTTTTAAGAACTAGGGTGGCGGGTGGAGGAGGAAGAAGGGGCAGTGGCCCCAGGAAGGTTTGGCCTTTGGGGACTCTTGAGCCCCCCGCTTCTTGCTGGCTCCCGAGTCAGCCGGGAGCCCAAGGGCTGCATGCCCAGGGCTCCCGTGTCCCAGGACAGGCTGTGCCAGGTGCCTCCACCCAGCAGCTTCTCGGGTTCCAAGGAACTTAGCACAACAGGACAAGCACCCAGGAGCCCCAGAGCTCCCGCCCATCAGTATATCACATGGTGCCGAATTGCATTGAATACACGTGAGTGTTGTGCATCTGTGGCCACGGTCACATGCACTCAGACACAGGTGCAGAGCAAGGGGGCCGGCCTGGCGGCCGCGGCCCCACCTATCATTTCACGATTCCGGGAGAAACTGTGCTGTACGATACAGATCTATTTTAATACACTCAACACTGGGTTGAACAAGATTTTTATATTCTTTTATTGATGAACAAAGAGCCGTGGGAGACGCACGTCTTCTATGTTGGCTGCTCTGTGCCGATTATGTCTCTGCTCGGCTTGCCGCGCCAGCGTCTTCAGGTCCCTTGTTTGTCTGTCTGTTTTCTTCCCGGATGAATTGAATTAAAAAACAAATTTTTTTTTTTTTTTTTTAATGTCATGGGAGGATACGAAAGGTTGGATCCAGGAGGGGTAGCTGCCGACGTGTCTTGAGACTTGTTAGTTTTTTTGACCGAGAGGACCGTCCAGTGGATAGTGAGAATAGAGGAAAAGTGTTTGTCTTAAATATGTCAATGTAGTTTTCCTTCTGTATGACACATTAAACGCGATCGATGGTTTCAAAGCCCTGGGGTTCTCGTTTCCTTGGCTACGGCGGAGTGCTCCCTGGGAGCACGTGGGGCGGGGGGCGGGCAATGGAGAAACCCAAACAAACCCATTGCTGTCGGGTGGATTCCGACTCACAGCGACCCCATGTGTCACGGAGTAGAACTGCTCCACAGGATTTTCTCAGCTGTCATCTTTACAGAAAGATTGCCAGGCCTTACTTCTGTGGCACCTCTGGGTTCGAATCACCAACCTTTAGGTTAGTAGCTGAGAGTAAACCATTTGTGCCACCCACAGACCTGGGCACAGGACAAGAGGCCAAAAACCAGGGTCCTGCCTGTGTAAAGGAGGGAGGGGAGGAGAAGAGCCCATGTGAGGATCCCACGCAGCATCCCCAGGCCCCAGGAGGTGGTAACTGCTTCTGTAGGGCCAGGATCCATGGTTGCAAGAAACAGAAACCCACCAAGACAGCCCCTGGGCAGAGCCGGAGGACAGTGTGCCGCCCACCCACTCACCCGTTTCTGCTTCAGCACGTTATGTCACCGCCGTTCCAGGCAGCGTGCAGATGAAGTCCCACGACCCCTGGGGGTTCGTACCTCAGCCTTGCCAGGGAGCAGCCAAACTGGGAGGCCAGACATTGCGTCCTGATTCCAAATGGTGGGCCCGGTCGGCTCAGGTGCCCGTCCCCAGGCCAATCAGCCGTGGCCAGAGTATGGGACCAGGTACCACAGTGGCTGTGCCCACTGCCCGGAGAGGTGGGAAGGGGTGGGCCAGCAGTGTCACTGTCTGTGTCACGCTGAGAAAGCTTGAGGCCCAAGTCAGGTGCCCCAGTGAGAAACAGAGCCAGTAGAGTACACACACACACACACACACACACACACACACACACACAGATTTCTTCTAATAAGAAATTGGATCATGTGACTGGGGACTGGCAAGTCTAAAAACTCGGTGGTGAGCTGGAGCTGCTGGTACCCTCTTGAGTCTGAAAGGTGGAAACTCTTGCAGGGTGTCGAGGTTATGGTCTTGAGGCAGACTTCCTTCTCTGGGAAACCTCAGTTTTTGTTCTCGAGGCTTTCAACTGATTGGATAAGGCCCACCCACATTCTTGAGGGTAATCCCTTAGAGTTAACTGGTAGTAAATGTTAATCACATCTACAAAATACCTTCTCAGCAACATCCAGACTGGTGTTTGACCAAACACCGGGGCACCGTAGCCTACACCAGTGGACACGTACAATGAACCCAGGGTCACATAGTTGTGGGGTGGGGGCAGATTTCAAGTCTGCCTGGCCTCAGACTGTGCATTCCTCCCCTCCCTGTAAAACCTCTTCACAGTCCCCAAGAGCAGCCCCAGCCTCCTTCCCAGTGGCCACGAGCAGACTCCGGAGCCCGTTGGGGTGACCGTGACAGCCCCCAGCCTTCTTGGCTGGTGGGCTCAAAGCTCTCATCTGTACTCAGCGCTTCCAGTTTCACTCCCCCCCTTGCGCTTCCAGTTTCACTCCCCCCTCTTGGATCACCCTGACCCTTTTACACCATTGGAGAAGCCCACCTCTGGGTCACCAATGGCCTCCATGTGGGTGTTTCCAGGCATTGCCTGGATTCTCAGGGCCCTGTGACGCGTCGATCTGTCCTCCATTTGAGGAGCCCCAGGAACCCCATGGCTGGGTGTCCTGCCTGTCCTCCCCCTCCCCCTGTCTCCAGGTTTTGTCTCCTCTGCCGAAGCTCTGTGTGCGGAGGTCCCAGTGGGTGCTCCAGCCTCTCCTGCCCCCCAACACCCCTTGGCCAACCTCACCCGGCTCCTGGCTTTCTGCCTCCACACTGATGCCTCCCCAATTTTAATTCCCAACCTGGGTGCCCAGGCAGCGTCTCCAACTCGACACAGCGCCCACCAGGCCAGCTCCACTGCTGCCTCCCCATCTCAGGTGACATTTCAGCCTTCCCGTCCTGTGGCACCCCCTGGGAGCTGCCCTGCCTCCTGTCCCCCCACTCCACACCTGTTCCGTTGTCAGAAGCAGGACGTGACCTTTCTCACACCCACACTGGCACTGCCTCAGTCTTCGCACCTGGATCTTTGCAGCCGCCTCACCTGGTCTCCGCCCCACACCGCCAGCTTCTCAACCCAGCAGCTGCTGTTTTTGTTGAGTCGATTCCGACTCATGGCGACCCCGTGTGCGCAGAGAAGAATGCTCCGTAGGGTTTTCAAGGCTGTGACCTTTTGGAAGATTGCCAGGCCTTTCTTCTGAGGCACCTCTGGGTAGGTTCAAACTGACCAGCCTTTCCAACAGTAGTCGAGTGCTTAACCATGTGCACCACCCAGGACTCCCAGCAGCTACTGTGATGGTGTGAAAATGAGATCATGTCATGTCTGCTGTCACTCCCCATCCCGCTCAGGCCACAAGCCACGGCCTTTGGCTGCCTCTCTTCTCCACATCCATCTCTGGTCCAGCCACCCTGGCCTCCTTCCACTATCCTGAACCCACCGCAGGGCCTTTGCACGTGCTTGCTGCCTGGACTGCCCTTCCCCAGTGTTTCCCTGACTGGCTCCCCCACTTGCATGGGGACTAGACCACAGCCCCGCTCTGTGCAGCCTTCCCAGCCACCTGGCTAAGGCTTTTAATTCCCCATCTCTTCCCTGCTCTTTGATTTCTTAGACTTTGTACCACCTACCACGACTCCGCTTTGTGTGTTCCTATCTGTCCTCAACTGGACCAAAACCTCCATGAGGGCAGGGATCGAACCTGAGGGCTGTCCTGGCATGGAGTCCTCATGGTGCTACTGGTGGGGTGCGTGGGAGCTGCAGGAGCTGATTTTGGCACAATTTGGGACCCACTTTCCAATGAGCGGGGCATTGGTGGCACAGTGGTTAAGCACTCAGCTGCTAACCTAAAGGTCGGCAGTTTGAACCCTCCAGTGCTTCTGCGGCAGTAAGATGGGTCAGCCTACTTCCGTAAAGATTACAGCCTTGGAAACCCTGTGGGGCAGTTCTACTCTGTCCTACGTTGTTGTTGTTGTTGTTGTTGTTGTTGTTGTTAGGCACCGTCAAGTCCGTTCTGACTCATAGCAACCCTGTGTACAACAGAACGAAACACCATCTGGTCCTGTGCCATCCTCACAATCGTTACGCCTAAGCCCATTGTTACAGCCACTGTGTCAATCCATCTCACTGAGGGGCTTCCTCTTTGCTGACACTCTACCAAGCATGATGTCCTTCTCCAGGGACTGATCCCACCTGACAATATGTCCAAAGTATGTGAGATGCAATCCCGCCATCTTTGCTTCCAAGGAGCATTCTGGCTGTACTTCCGAGAAAGATTTGTTCATTATTCTGGCAGTCCATGGTGTATTGAATATTCTTCACCAACACTATAACTCAAAGACATCAATTCTTCTTCGGTCTTCCTTATTCACTGTCCAGTTTTCACATGAATAGGAGGCAATTGCAAATACCATGGCTTGGGTCAGGTGCAGCTTATTCTTCAAGTTGACATATTTGCTTTTCAACACTTTAAAGAGGTCTTTTGCAGCAGATTTGCCCAATGCAATGCATCGTTTGATTTCTTCACTGCTGTTTCCATAAGTGTTGACTATAGATCCAAGTAAAATGAAATCCTTGACAACTTCAAACTTTTCTCCATTTATCATGATGTTGCTCATTGGTCCAGTTGTGAGGATTTTTGTTTTCTTTATGTTGAGGTGTAATCCGTACTGAAGGCTGTGGTCTTTGATCTTCGTCAGTAAGTGCTTCAAGTCCTCTTCACTTTCTGCAAGCAAGGTTGTGTCATCTGCAGAACGCAGGTTGTTAATGAGTCTTCCTCCAATCCTGATGCCCCGTTCTTCTTCATATAGTCCAGCTTCTCAGATTATTTGCTCAGCGTACAGATTGAGTAGGTATGGTGAAAGAATACAACCCTGACGCACACCTTTCCTGACTTTAAACCAATCAGTATCCCCTTGTTCTGTCTGAACAACTGCCTCTTGCTCTATGTAAAGATTCCTCATGAGCACAATTAAGTGTTCTGGAATTCCCATTCTTCGCAATATTATCCATAATTTGTTATGATCCACACAGTCCAATTCCTTGGCATAGTCAATAAAACACCGGTAAACATCCTTCTGGTATTCTCTGCTTTCAGCCAGGATCCATCTGACATCAGCAATGATGGCCCTGGTTCCACATCCTCTTCTGAAAAAAAAAAAAAAAAAAGGCCTGAATTTCTGGCAGTTCCCTGTCGATATACTGCTGCAGCCACTTTTAAATGATCTTCAGCAAAATTTGACTTGCGTGTGATATTAATGATATTGTTCGATAATTTCCTCATTTGGTTGGGTCACCTTTCTTGGGAATAGGCATAAATATGGATCTCTTCCAGTCGGTTGGCCAGGAAGCTGTCTTCCAAATTTCTTGGCATAGATGAATGAGCACTTCCAGCACTGCACCCACTTGTTGAAACATCTCAATTGATATTCCATCAATTCCCAGAGCCTTGTTCTTCATCCTTTCAGTACCGTTGGTTTCTGATCGTATGCTACCTCCTGAAATGGTTGAATGTCGACCAATTATTTTAGATATAGTGATTGTGTATCCCATCTTCCTATGTCATTTAATGTTTTCCCCATAGAATCCTTCAATATTGCAACTCAAGGCTCAAATTTTTTCTTTAGTTCTTTCAGCTTAAGAATGCCAAGTGTGTTCTTCCCTTTTGGTTTTCTAACTCCAGGTCTTTGTATATGTCATTATAATACTTCATTTTGTCTTCTCAAGCCACCCTTTGAAATCTCCCATTGGGCTCTTTTACTTCATCATTTCTTCCTTTCACTTTAGCTACTCGATGTTCAAGAACAAGTTTCAGAGTCTCCTCTGACATCCATTTAGGTCTTTTCTTTCTCCCCTGTCTTTTTAATGACCTCTTACTCTCTTCATGTATGGTGTCCTTGATGTTATTCCACAACTCATCTGGTCTTCAGTCATTAGTGTTCAACCTGTCAAATGAGATGGTCTCTAAATTCAGGTGGGACCTACTCAAGGACGTACCTTGGCTCTTGTGAAATTGTTCTAATTTTCTTCAGTTTCAACTTGAACTTGCATATGAGCAATTGATGGTCTGTTCCACAGTCAGCCCCTGGCCTTGTTCTGACTGATGATATTGATTTTTTCCATCATCTCTTTCCACAGATGTAGTCGATTTGATTCCTGTGTATTCTGCCTGGCAAGGTCCATGTGTATAGTCACGATTTTTGTTGTTGAAGAAAGGTGTTTGCAATAAAGAAGTCATTGGTCTTGCAAAATTCTATCATGCGATCTCCGGCACCATTTCTATCACCAAGGCCATATTTTCCAACTACTGATCCTTCTTCTTTGTTTCCAAGCTTTGCATTCCAATCACCAATAATTATCAATGCATCCTGATTGCATGTTGGATCAATTTCAGACCACAGAAGCTGGTAGAAATCTTCAATTTCTTCATCTTTGGCCTTAGTGGTTGGTGTGTGAATTTGAATAACTGGTCTTCCTTGTAGGTGTATGGATATTATCCTATCACACTGGCAGTGTTGTTCTTCAGGATAGATCTTGAAATGTTCTTTTTGACGATGAATGCAGCCCCATTCCTCTTCAAGTTATCATTCCCTGCATAGTAGACCATGTGATTGTGTGATTCAAAATGGCCAATACCAGTCCACTTCAGCTCACTAATGCCTAGGATATCAATGTTTATGCATTCCATTTCATTTTTGATGATTTCCAGTTTTCCTAGTTTCATACTTCGTACGTTCCAGGTTCCAATTATTAATGGATGTTTGCAGCTGTTTCTTCTCATTTTGAGTCATGCCACCTCAGCAAATGAAGGTCCTGAAAGCTTGACCCCATCCACATCATTAAGGTTGACTGTACTTTAAGGAGCTAGCTCTTCCCCAGTCATCTTTTGAGTGCCTTCCATCCTGGGGAGGGGGGGCCATCTTCCAGCACTGTATCAGACAATGTTCTGCTGCTATTCATAAGGTTTCCCTGGCTAATGCTTTTCAGAAGTAGAGTGCCGGTTTCTTCTTCCTAGTCTGTCTTAGTCTGGAAGCTCAGCTGAAACCTGTCCTCCATGCGTGACCCTGCTAGTATCTGAATACCGGTGTCATAGCTTCCAGCATCACAGCAAAACTCAAGCCTCCACAGCAGGACAAACTGACAGACATGTGGGGCACTCTGTCCTATAGGGTCTCTATGAGTCAGAATCGACTTGCCAGCATCGGGTTTTTCCCATGGGCAGAGCCAGCCCATGGCTGCCTTCTCTGGGAGGGTAGAGTTCCCTCACCGAGTAGAGAAGTACAGGCAGAGAGGGGTGTTCTGGAGGAGGGATTCCGGCCACTGTCAATGATTGGAGGGTAGACCAGCTGCCCCTAGATTCCTACCTCTCCCCATGTGAGAGAGGCAGGCTTGGTGAGACTGTGAGGCATTTGAGAGAAGGACCAGGTGGAGTCTGAGCCCCCCTCTTAGCAGCTGTGTGGTCTCAGCAGCTCTGTCCCTTTTCAGACCTTTGCTCTCTCATCTCCTTTCACTCAGAATCCCCTGCAGCTCCCTGGGACAGGTTGCCTGCCATTTCTGGGGGTTTTATATCCACCACCCATACCCTTCTTTCCCTTACCAGCCTAAGTGCATCCTGGGGTCCTGCATAAGCTCCCCAGGTCCATCAAGAAGGTGGCTGTGACTTGGGGGTATGAGACCTCTGCTGGGCCAAAGTGTCGACAGCTACCTCTCCCGACCACGCCCACCTGCTTGCCCGGTGGGATGGGCCCATCCTTTGGAGGGCGATCCTGGAAGGATGCTGCCTCAACCACTGGGCACGGAGCTGGCCACAGCTGCTCTTACTTCCATGGTCACCCTCCACGGAGTAAGGCTGCAGCACCCAAATGGACAGGATTTGGTCCCCAGCCACCACGGGGCAGGTCAGCTTCTCCCAGGTCCCACTTCGGAGGCAGGTAACTGGGATCTAGGTCCCTGAGTGGCATAGACAGTTTTTGCTCAACTACTAGCTGGAAAGTTAGCAAAGATTGTTGCTGTATGCCAACAAGTCAATTCCAACTCACAGTGACCCCATGTGACAGAATAAAACTTCCCCATAAGGATTTCTTGGCTGTAATCTTTGGAAACCCTGGTGGTGTAGTGGTTAAGTGCTATGGCTGCTAACCAAGATGTTGAGAGTTTGAATCCACCAGGCACTCCTTGGAAACTCTATGGGGCAGTTCTACGCTGTTCTATAGGGTCGCTATGAGTCAGAATCAACTCAATGGCAGTGGGTTTGGTTTTTGGAATCTTTAAGGGAGCAGATTGCTAGGTCTTTTTCCTTTGCAGCCTATGGTGGGTTCGAACTGCCAACCTTTCTGTTAGCAGCTGAGTGCTTAACTGTTGCACCACCAGGGCTCCTTTTTGTAAGATTACAGCCAATAAACCCTGTGGAGCAGTTCTACTCTGTACCACATACGGTCGCCTGGAGCCGGGATCGACTCCATGGCAGTAAGTTGGTTGTTTCAGTTTTCCCTGAGATCTAATCATTCCAGGAGCCCTGGTGGCCCAATAAGCCTTGGCTGCTCACCTAAGAGGGGTTGGTGGTTGGAGGTGGCTATGAGCTGAAACTTGACAGCACCTAACGACAACTACGATGATTGGTCCTGCAGCTCCAGAGGACTGAGAACACTCCGCTGAGAAACACGGCTCCAGAAGGGAGTGAGCTGCTTGCTGTGCCCGTATCTCCAGCTTCCTCCTTCACCTGGAGTTAAATCAGCTTCCAGTGGCGTGCACAAGGAGCCCTGGTGGTGAAATGGTTAAGCACAGCGGTTCCACAGGAGAAAGATGTGGCAGTCCGTTCCCGTAAAGATTAAAAAAAAAAACCCAATTCCCACTCCTAGCGATCCTACAGGACAGAGCAGAAATGTCCCACAGGGTTTTCAAGGCTGTCATCTTTACAGAAGCAGCTCTCCGCATCATTCTCCCATGGAGGGGCTGGGGGATTTGAACCACCAATCTTGCCGTTAGCAGCTGAGCACTTAAACCACTGTGCCACCAGGGCTCCTTCCAGTAGAGATTACAGCCTAGGAAGCTCTGGGGCAGCTCCGCTGTGTCCCGTAGGGTGGCTATGATTTGGAATTGACCTGACAGCAGTGGGTTTCTATGGCCTCCACAGGTGGGGTGCTGGCTAGGCAGGGGCACTGTCCGGGAATGCGAGGAAGGCCCAGCCAGGGAAGGGCCCTCTGGAGATGGGGTGGGGGGGGGCTGGAGCTGGCGCAAACCAGCCTGAGGAGCCAACGGTGGGCATCTCTTCGTTCAGTAACAGCACATCAGTGGCCTGAAATTGGCCAGCATTTACACCACGGGAATTGGCGAGCGCTGCAAATCAGGACTTTATTTTCTCAGAGAACAAGTGGTTATATATTTACCAGCACACTAGACAAGCATGCATGCAAATGACAGACAGACAGAGAGATATGGTTTTCCATTTCCAAAGTCAGTTTGTGCCCGGCATTCTCCAGAGTTGCTGGGTTTGAAAACGCCATCCTAAATTCCTTCCAAAATCTCAGACAGATGCTAATTCCCTGGGCTTGCTCGGCAGCTGCTCTCAATCGCAAACATCCCGCAAGGAGGCTGGTATGTGATAATCAGCGCTCTTTCTGCGCGAAAGTAAATGAATCTGGCCAAGCGATACAAAAGCACAGTTAGACCAGCCTTTTTTGTGATGAAGAAAAATTGTCTGAAGTTTAGAAATAAAACATGTCCCTGGTAGGGTAATGGTTAAGCATTTTGGCTGCTAACCAAAAGGTCGGCAGTTCAAATCCACCAGCCACTCCTCGGAAACCCTATGGGACAGTTCTACCCTGTCCTATAGGGTCGTTATGAGTCGAAATACAGCAAAGGGCTTGGTTTCTTTGTTTCGTTTTCTGATGTCATTCTACAGCAAAACCAAACCCATGGCCATCGAGTGGGTGCCGACTCACAGCGACCCTACAGGACAGAGTAGAACGGCCCCTAGGTCTTCCCAGGCTTAATCTTTAGGAAAGCAGACTGCCGCATCGTTCTCACACAGAGTGGCTGGTGGGTTCAAACCACCAACCTTCTGGTCAGCAGCTGCGCGCTTAACCACTGCAGCACCCCCAAACTTGAGCCTGCGTCAAAATCACCTGGCGGACCTGTTAGGCCCCCGATCCCTGTGTCCCACTGCAGACCTTCCGATTCCGTCGGTCTGGGGTGGGGACTGAGAAGTTGCATTGCCACCAAGTTTCCGGGTTATGCTGAAGCCACAGGCCTGCGAAGCTCGCCTGGAGAACCGCTGAGCCGGAGCGTTGTCTAACAAGCCGCCTAAGGTCATCGGGGCTGTGTCGTTAGCTACCATTGAGTCGATTCCAACTCATGGCGACCCCATGTGTGTCAGGATAGGACTGTGCTCCACAGGGCTGTCAAGGCTGTGATGTGTCAAGAAGTAGATTGCCAGGCCTTTCTTCCGAGGCATCTCTGGGCAGACTTGGCCCACCGCCCAACCAGCTAGTATGAAGTGCTTAACTGTTTGTATCACCAGGGACCCCATGTGTGCTCTCACGAAATATAACTTCTGTTTAAATTACTACTTACTATTCATTTTTTATTCATTAGGGCCCAGGTTCTGTAAAGTTAGATGTTAAATTATAGAAGATGGATAAGCTGGAAATGCATTGTGCCCGGTAGTGTTGCAAATGATTTCTCCCCAGAAGAGAGAACCCAGCTGATTTATGGTCCTGTAGGGTTTTAACCAGTTGCGTATCTAACGATTCACTATCAGTCCAGCCTTCCTCTTTTACACTAGTTATACTTTTATCTCATTAACCACCATCCTGGTGGCGTAGTGGTTAAGTGCTCGTTTGCTCACAGAAAGGTCAGTGGTTCAAACCCGCTGGAGAAAGACATGGCAGTCTGCTTTTGTAGAGATTACAGCCTTGGAAACCCTACGGGGCAGTTCTGCTCTGTCCTGTAGGGTCGCTATGAGTCAGAATCGATTCGGTGGCAACAGATTTGGTTTTTTTGGCTTATAAATTTATCAGGCCAGTGGTGGCTTAGTGGGAGAATTCTTGCCTTCCATGTGGGAGACTCGGGTTCGATTTCTGGCCAACGCAACTCATGTGCTGCCGCCACCCGTCCGTCACTGGAGACTTAGGTGTTGCTGTGATAATAGGCATCGGGGAGCTTCTAGGCTAAGATGGACTAGGAAGACAGGCCTGGGGATCTACTTGCGACGATCAGCCAACAGAAACCCCATGGATCACAAGGGTTCGGTCCACAACCCATCACAGGGATGGCGCAGGACCGGGCAGCATTTCGTCCCCTCGTGCCTGGGGTCGTCATGAGTCGGGGCCAAGGGAACACTGATCAATCACCTGGACATACCCCCAGTTTATTTGTCGCTTCTTCCATTCACGGGCATTTAGGTTGCATCTAGTTCTTTACTCTGACAACGACACTGCTGTGAACATTCTTGTAGCCACCCTCTTGGTTACTGACCTCGACATACAATCACTGAACCAGCGTTAACATTACCAGCTTGCTAAGCTGCTCTCCAGAGCAACTGTACCAGATTTCATTCCCACCAGCAGTAAACGCCAGTGCAAGATCTTCAAAATATTAATAATGGTTATCCAGGGCGGGGGAAACTTTCAAGTGACGTTTACTTTCTCTTTTATAGTTTCTGTAATTAGATTTCCCCGGTGAGTTCTTCTTCTTTAAAAAAAACAAAAAACAAAAAAATCAAGCTGTTTGTTACCAGACCAACAGAGAAGCGGCTCTTCCTTTTATGTCCATCTCAGTGAAAGCTGTCACCCCCAGCCATCCACACTCCCCAAGCTGGAAACCTGGGCGCTGCCTCTGGCCCTGTCTCCCTCCTTGCTCCTACCCAGAGCCCGACTGAGCCGAGCGCATGCTGCTTTAGCTTAAAAACGCGTACTTGTGCGTCTACTTGTTTTCTCCCCACCGCTCAGCAAGCCCCCTGAGGACAGGAAGTGCCCCGTACTCATCTCTGCAAGTGCGAGACTGCAGCACTGCCTGGCACAGAGCGGGTGCTCAGACGCGCACCAAAACCCGGGGCTGTCGAGTCGATTCTGACCTGTGGCCACCCCGTGTGGTACAGAGTAGAACCGCTCCACAGGGTTTTCTTGGCTGTGATCTGAATATAAGCAGATTATCAGGCTTTTTCCCTCCGCAGCACCACTGACTGGGACTGAGCGGCTGACCTTCAGGTTAGTACAGATAAGGTAAACCTTCTCCGCGGTTGCAGTTATCCGCGGTCAGCCGAGGTTCAAAGGTGCTACATGAGCACGTGTAACAAGATGGATCTCACACCGTCCCAAGCCATCATTCACATAACTTCTATTACAGCACGTTGTTATAGCTGTTCTATTTTATTACTGTTGTTGTTAATCTCTTACCGTGCCTAATTTATAAACTTTATCATAGGTATGTATGCATAATCCATTGCTGTCGAATTGATTCCGACTCACAGTGACCCCATAGGACGGAGTAGAACTGCCCCATAGGGTTTCCCAGGAGCTACTGGTGGACTTGAATGGCCAACCTTTTGCTTAGCAGTGGAGCTCTTAACCACTGCACTACCAGGCTCCTGTGCATGTATAGGGCAAAACCTAGTATATATATAGGGTTCGGTACTATCTGAGGTTTCAGGCTTCCACGGGGGGTCTTGGAATGTATGCCCCTCGGATAAGGGGGATTACCGTAGTCGAGCATAAACCATTTGCTCTACCAGGGACTGAGTTAGAAGCCCCCAGGGAACCACAAAGTGGGTCATTGTAAAACGGTACTAGTAGCACAAGAACCTGTCTAAATTCAGGAGGGGAAATGATGAGAATTACCAACAGCCCAAGGCTGATTCCTACGAGGTGGAGGTCAGACGTACCTCCACCCTCCAACCTTTTTTTACCATTCTGACACCAGCTGTCCCTCCCGCAGCACTCTCTACATCTCTGCTAGGTTCGATAATTCATTGCAACGGCCATACAGGACTCACAGAACTCATGATGGTGAGGCCTATTAGGAAAGGTACAGGTTATAGTTCAGGATCAGAATCAACTTGGAAACAACAGGAACAACTCTGGAGACAGGATACAGCTCATCAATTAGGGCAATGTCCAGCCTCTCAGCTCCTTCTCTTCTGTGCCCAAAGGCAGGCCTCACTCTCAGCTGTGCCAGCTGCCAGCCCTCCCTCTTGGCCTCTGCCCTGCTTGGGCAAGTGTTACATCTCTTTAGCTCCAGCAATAAGTGCCTAGAGGCACCCACTCTGCCAGGAAGGCTTCTGCCCAAAGGCACTCAGCTCTCTCACTCCGTGGGTCAGCACGCCAACAGCAGCCACCTCACTCTGTGGGCTGCGAAGCCCACCACAGCCATCTCACGTGGTCTCCTGGTTCTCTCCACTCATGTTGTCTTGTGCCATTTCCAGTGTTACAGCTCTCTCTGCCTCCTGGGTCTAGGAAGGTCTCAGCACAGGGACCCCAGGTCTAAAGGACCTGCTCTGCTCCTGGCTCTTTGTGATGGTAGTGAGGTCCCCCTCAACCTTGGTGGGATCACCCCTCATAAGCCCAGCGGGATGGCATACCTGACCAGTCCTCTTGTGCACCACAGACACCTTATTTCTGTAGTCCCTGTCCAATCTTGGCAAGTTTTACATACCTTATTTACATAGTCCCACCCAATCATTTGGTGGAGTTACAAGACCATGGCCAGGAGGCCATATAAAAAGAGAAAACCCATTTCCCTACAATAATGTTGCTGTTAGCTGCTATAGAGTTGGCTCTGACTCCTGATGACTCCATCTACAACAGGATGAAACGCTGGCCAGTCCTGTCGTGACCCATAGAGTTGGCTCTGAATCCTGATGACTCCATCTACGACAGGATGAAACGCTGGCGCGTCCTACTGTGACCCATAGAGTTGGCTCTGACTCCTGCTGACTCCGTCTACGACAGGATGAAACGCTGGCCAGTCCTGTCGTGACCCACAGGTTTTCATTGCTAATTTTTGGAAGTAGATCGCCAGGCCTTTCTTCCTAGTCTGTCTTAGTCTGGAAGCTCTGCTGAAGCCTGTCCATGGGTGACTCTGCTGGTATTTGAAATACTGGTGGCAAAGCTTCCAACATCACAGGAACACACCAGCCACTGAAGTACGACAAACTGACGGGTGGTGGAAAGTTGATAATACCATCCCCATTATACAAATGAGAAAAAGCTAGAGCTTATCCAGGTGATACATCCTGTGTGGGGGACAGGAACCCAAGCCAGGCCTTCCAACTTTGAGTTCCGTGTCCTCCACCCATGCTGGGTTTGATGACCTCAGAATTCACAGCTGTGAACCTGAGCAGTACCAGAAGTGGGGTGTCAGTATTGGCACCTCCAACAACAGCAGACTGGCTCTCTTAAGGGTAGACCGGCCACTTGGTTTGCTGCACGTTTTTTGGACGGGCTTTAATAATTCACTGAGGATGTCAGCTCCAAGTTCTGGGCAGCCTGCCTAATCTCTGGAGTCACTTAAAATCTCTGTCGTTTCTGCAAAAGTAGATGTTTAGGCAATTTATTCTGCACGTTCTGTCAATAGAGACCCCCCCCCGCCCCGGAGCCTTCATTTCAGCATCGCCTGGCATTGTTTTACGCTGAAACGCGCGGTGTGTGGTTCCAACACATTATGGCTGTAATTGCCATCTTCTGTGTGGAAACGATCGGGAAGTAGGGCTTGGATACAAGGAGGGTGACAAGGCCACACCGTGCCAAAGCTTGGATTCCACAGCGAGCCTTTGTGAGGGGGAGCTGTTATCAAAGAAGCCACAGGGGGACATCTGGGGGCCACCTCCCCGAGTCAGAAAATTTGAAACATATATTTCTCAAACGTGCGCCTGGCTGTAAACCTCGCTGCATAATGCATGAGATTTGATTTAATGTCGTCGTTAATTCGGCTCTTCACAGTGGTGCACTCTTAAGGGAGCCATCTTTTTTATTTGGGATTTTCTTTCTTTTTCTTTTTTATTTCCTGGCAACGGAACGCAGAGGCCGTGTTAGGGTTGTTCTGAACTGTGTGAGGGCAGGATGCCTTCCTGGGGGAGGGGGCGCAGATGTGGGCGCCGTTCTCCAGGCTGTGGGTGGAAAACAGGCGCCTCACAGGCCCCAACTGGGGAGTCCCCATGGGCCTGGTCTGGGGCTCCCTCTGCCTGGCTGTGGCTGGTCAGAACCAGAGGGTTATTAAAAAAGAAGAATGAATGAAAGAAAGAAAAGGAAAAGCCTTTGAACAGAACAGAAAATAAATGAAACATACGTTTCAAGACGCATAAGAGAAATCAAGCTGGCCTGGATTAACCGTGAGTGACAGAGAGCCAGGAAGAACAGAAAAGACAGAGAAAGGAGACAGGTGAAAAGGTGCCAAAAGGTTGGCAGTTCAAATGCCAAGGAAGAAACAGGCTTGGCCGTCTGCTTCCTTAAAGACTGTTGTTACTGGGTGCTGTCAATTTGATTCTGACTCATAGTGACCCCATGTGACAGCAGAACTGCCCCATAGGGTTTCCTGGACTGTAATCTTTACAGGAGCACACGAACAAGTCTTTCTCTCGAGGAGCTGCTGAGTGGGTTCGAACCACCAACCTTTGGGTCAGCAGCCAAGTGCTTAACCATTGTGCCACCAAGGAGGTCTCCTAAGTCACAAATCAACAACAACAACAAAAACACTGAGTAGGGTGAGGAGTGGGGAGAAAAACAAGAACTGGAGGGAGAGAAGCTGTAGAGAGAAGGTGGGGCAAGTGCCCAGTGAGGAAGGAGTGAGAGGAGAAAGGGGGTGAGGAGGGAGCAGGGAGGCGCCTGCCCAGGCCAACAGGCTCTGCAGCTCCTCCGGGAGACCAGGCGGGTCAACCACGGCCCTGCCCTGCCCTGCCCTGCCCAGCCGGTGCCCCAGGGAGCACACAGGCTGTACCACGCAGCTAGGTAAGGACTGGGACAGGGTGAGCGGGGTAGGGGGACAGAGAAGCCTCTCACCCACATCCATCCAGGAGGCTGCCAGGCTACTACAGTCTGTGAGCCCCGGGGGAACCTGAAAATCTAGCGCCTCTGCCTGCGTCACTGCCGTCATGGAAGAGGTGCAATTCTTGCCCTCAAAGAGCTTACAATCACTGGGTCTTCTGGACCAAACCCTGGAGATCTTTCAAAGGTAGGTTCACCATTTCCACTTTATTTTCCCCAAACTTCAGAAACTTCTCGGAAAACCTAAGGGAATATTTTCCCAGCATTTACTGTTGTCATTAGGCGCTGTCTAGTCAGTTCCGACTCATAGTGACCCCACGTACAACAGAACGAAACACTGCCCTGTCCTGCGCCACCCTCACAATTGTTGCTATGTCTCAGCCCCTTGTTGCAGCCACAGTGTCAATTCATCTTGTTGAGGGTCTTCCTCTTTTTCACTGACCCTGTACTTTACCAAGCATGATGTCCTTCTCCAGGGACTGGTCCCCCCGATAACACGTCCAACGTATGTGAGACATAGTCTCACCATCCTTGCTTCTAAGGAGCATTCTGGCTGTACTTCTTTCAAGACAGATTTGTTTATTCTGCCAGTCCATGATATATTCGGTATTCTTCACCAACACCATAATTCAGAAGCATCAATTCTTCTTCAGCCTTCCTTAGTCATTGTCCAGCTTTTGCATACATATGAGGTGACTGAAAATATCATGGCTTGGTTCAGGCTCACCTTAGTCCTCAAAGAGACATCTTTGCTTCTGAACACTTTAAAGGGTCTTTTAAAGCAGATTTGCTCATGTAATACCTTGTTTCATTTCCTGACTGCTGCTTCCATGGGTGTTGATTGTGGATCTAAGTAAAACGAAATCCTTGACAACTTCAATATTTTCTCCATTTATCATGATGTTGCTTATTGGTTCAGTTGTGAGGGTTTTTGTTTTCTTTATGTTGAGGTGTAATCCATACTGAAGGCTGTGGTCTTTGATCTTCATTAGCAAGTGCTTCAAGTCCTCTTGACTTTTAGCAAGCAACGTTGTGTCATCTGCACAGTACAGGTTGTTAACGAGTCTTCCTCCAACCCTGATGCCTCATTCTTCTTCATATAGTCCAGTTTCTCAGATTATTTGCTCAGCTTACAGATTGAATAAATATGGTGAAAGGATACAACCCTGATGAACATCTTTCATGACCTTAAACCACTCAGTAACCCCTTGTTCTGTTCGAACAACTGATCAACTCTTGGTCTAAGTACAGGTTCCTCATGAGCATAATTAAGTGCTCTGGAATTCCCATTCTTTGCAATGTTATCTATAATTTGTTATGATCCACACAGTCGAATAACTTTGCCTAGTCAAGAAAACACAGGAAACATTTTTCTAGTATTCTCTGCTTTCAGCGAGGATCCATCTGACATCAGCAATGATATCCCTGGTTCCTTGTCCTCTTCTAAAACCAGCCTGAATTTCTGACAGTTCCTTGCCAATGTACTGCTGCAACCATTTTTTAATTATCTCCATAATTTTATTTGCATGTGATATCAATGATATAGTTAGATAATTCCCACATTCAGTTGGATCACCTTTCTTGGAAACAGGCATAAATATGGATCTCTACCAGTTGGTTGGCCATCTTCCAAATTTCTTGTTATAGACAAGTGAGCACCTCCAGCACTGCATCCATTTGTTGAAACATCTCAGTTGATATTCCATCAATTCCTGGAGCCTTGTTTTTCACCAATGCCTTCAGTGCAGCTTGGGCTTCTTCCTTTAGTACCATCGGTTCCTGGTCTTATGGTACCTCCTGAAATGATTGAATGTCAACCAATTCTTTTTGGTACAGTGACTGTGTGTATTCCTTCCATCTTCTTTTCATGCTTCCTGAGTTGTTTAATATTTTCCAGTAGAATCCTTCACTATTGCAATTCGAGGCTTTAATTTTTTTTTCAGTTTCTTTCAGCTTGAGAAATGCCAAGCGTGTTCTTCCTTTCCAGTTTTGTAACTCCAGGTCTTTGCATATTTCATTATAATACTTTGCTTTGTCTTCTCGAGCCGCCCTTTGAATCTTCTGTTCAGCTCTTTTAATTCATCATTTCTTTCTTTCGCTTTAGCTATTCTATGTTCAAGAACAAGTTTCAGAGTCTCTTCTGACGTCCATTTTGGTCTTCTTTTTCTTTTCTGTCTTTTTAATGACCTTTTTCTATATGCCAAGAAAACCAAACCTGTTGCCATTGAGTCAATTCTGACTCATAAGTGATCCTGTAGGACAGAGTAGAACTACCCAATAGGGCTTCCAAGGCTGTAATCTTTACAGAAGCAGACTGCCACATCTGTCTGCTGCAGAGCGGCTGGTGGATCCCAACCACCGACCTTTCGTTAGCGGCCGCTGTACCACCAGGACTCCTTGTGTGAGTATGTCAATTCCAACTCATCACCAGGACTCCTTGTGTGAGTATGTCAATTCCAACTCATAGCGACCGTATAGGATAGAGTAAAACTGCCCCATAGAGTTTCCAAGGAGCACCTGGTTGATTTGAACTGCTGACCTTTTGGTTAGCAGCCATAGCTCTTAACCACTATGTCACCAGGGTTTCCATATACATGAGCCCAGGTGGTGCAGTAAAGAGCTTGGATGGTAACCAAAAGGTCGGCTGTTTAAATCCACCAGCTGCTTCTTGGAAGCCCTATACATACATAGTTTCTGTTTCTGCAGAAAACCGTAATACAGGCCCCCATTCTACACCCTCCCTGTATCCACACACATCCTTTGCCCAATGATTCTGCGGTGTCCTCCCACCCCAACTTGGGCTCAGGCATGTGACTAGCTTTGGCCTCAAGACATGGCACACCTCACACCAGCACCAGCATGGGGTCATCTGGTATACCTCCCAGACACCTCTGCCTGCATGGTGAGCACGGTCCCGGGCAACCTGCTGAAAGGATCCGAGCGCCTATACAACAGCCAAGTTTCATTAGCTGCAGCCAGCCGCCGGGCGTGTGGCTGAGCTCTGGCAAGAGGAAACAGCTGCCTGGTCAACTCACGGTATCCTGGACAACATGACAAGGCTGTTGTTTCCAGACCCAGGGGTTGAGTGGTTTGTTACATCACATAACAGCAACAGCTAACTGCTACAAACCCCAGCTGATAAATGTCCATTTTCAGTTATCCGCATGGAGTTCTGACCTCAGGCCACCACTCAAAGACGGGGGAGAAGGGCCCAAGAATGAGAGCCACAGAAATTTCCTGGCAGGTTCTGAGTCCGTTTAATGCCTGGTTACCGTCACAGGTAGCAAGTTTACAAAGCCTACAAAGAACACACAGACAGATGGACTTTGACATGGCCTTCCCAGTGCTACAGATGTCTCCTGGCCATGGTCAGGGGACGTGGAGGCACAACAGCCGAGACAAGGCTGGTCCATCTCTGGCACAACCTTGGGCGAAGGGGTCGCCTGGCTACTTGGCTTCGGCAGAGGCAGGCACATGGCCCCCAGGCGTGTGGCCCCCAGGCGCGTGGCCCCCAGATGCCTCCTGGGTGCTGAAGACGGTCTCGTAGTACTCAATAAGCAGCTCTGTGAACAGGTTCAGGGGCACGAGGGCGCTCACCGAGGATGCCCCCTGGGAAGGCCAGGTCAAGTTCAGCCCGAAGACACAGGCCAGGCTGGAGCTGCTCATTTTGTTAAAGATGCTTTCCTGGGACACCTGGAAGGGAGCACAGGTGAGGCAAGGTGTGCACCCCAACAGACCACAACTGGGGTCTTTGTGCAGTGAGAACGGGCCAGGACTGGGCTGCCAGCCAGTGCTGCAGCCTCGTGCAGCCCCCTATCAACCTGCCCCACCCACCCTGCCTCAGTTTCCCCATCTGTAAAAGGAAGGGGCTGGACTCGGCGCTCTCAGAGGAATTCCTCTGGGTGTGACCTTCCCTGGTCTGCCTTCTGGGGCCTCCTCAACCTACACCGTCCCCCTTCCACGCGGAAGGGTTCAGAGGCCCACTTGGGGAGCGTGGCCTTTGGCGTCACCAGATGCCCCTCACCTCTCTGACTGCCCTGGACCTTTGCTCTCGTTGGGGACCACCAGCCAGATGGCATCATCACGAGAGGGGGTAAAAAGCAGGGCTGCCAACCGGTTCATTCTGGTTCGCACCCCTGCTGAGAATTTGCATTTCTAACAAGTTCCCAGGTGATGCTAATCCTGCAGGTTAGGGACCAGTGCTGAGAACCACTAGTAGGGCAGTGACAAGTTCCCAGGCAGTGCTAATCCTGCAGATAAGGGACCAATGCTGAGAACCACTAGTAGGGCAGTGACAAGTTCCCAGGTGGTGCTAATCCTGCGGGTTAGGGACCAATGCTGAGAACCACTAGTAGGGCAGTGACAAGTTCCCAGGTGGTGCTAATCCTGCGGGTCAGGGGCCAATGCTGAGAACCACTGGTAGGGCAGTGACAAGTTCCCAGGTGGTGCTAATCCTGCGGGTTAGGGACCAATGCTGAGAACCACTGGTAGAGCAGTGACAAGTTCCCAGGTGGTGCTAATCCTGGGGGTTAGGGACCAACGGTGAGAGCCACTAGTAGAGCAGTGGGTCTCAAAATGTACCATACTTGAGAATCACCTGGGGATCTCGTTAAACTGTAGATTCTGATTCAGTGTATCTGGGGTGGAAAGGCAGATGCTCAGCAGGGGTTAGAACCAGAACAAAATGGTTCAAACCCTGGTAAAAAGCTTGGCACAGAGCCAGACACATGGCTAATCCTCCTGGGTGTTGGCGAGGACTGTTATTAGGGTGAGAGGGTGGGGGAGAGGGAAGGGGGCTGATATCTACTCCCCGTTCCCCAGGAACCCACAACCCTGACAGTCAGCTACAGCTGTGTGTGTGTGTGCGCATGCCTGTGTGAGTAAGCATATAGGAGTGAGCATGTGAGTACATAGTGTGTCAGTGGGCATGTGAGTGTGTGCATGTGTGAGTGAGCATGGGAGTGCATGAGTCAGCTGTGAGTACATGAGAGTGTGTGTGAGTGCATGTGTGTGTCCGTGAGCAAGAATGTGTGAGACAGTGTGTGTGTGACAGGGGTGGGTAGTGGGAAGGAAACCCGCAGCCTCTGTCTCATGTTGAAGAGCAGGCTCCCTGCCCAGCTAGGCTGCTGTGATATGCTGTCAATGGGGTGCAGGAAACCCCTGTAAGCTGTAAAGTGCTGTGCATGCAGAAGGGATGAGTGTTGTCTTCAGCAGGCCAAGAATACAGGCCCTGACATGCAGGGCAGAGGCCCCGTGTGAAGGGCACAGGCTCCGTGGGGAGGGCACAGGCCCCAACGTGGAGGGCAGAGGCACCAGCACAGGGTGTGGCCCCGCCCACGCCACCCCGAGGCACCTGTTGCCCACTCACCTCATGCAGGAAGCCCATGAGGTAGTTGAGAACAGCGTAATTTTGCTCAGGGAGGCTGCTCAGGATCTGGCGGCAATGGGTCACTCGCAGGCTGCTTTCCACACCTGCAATGGCGTGGGGGTGAGGGCAGAGAGCAAAGGGGATAGCCAGCTCTAAAGGTGGGTGTCAGGGTCAGGCCTGGAGCCCCCACCTACTTCACGGCCCGGCTGTGCGGCTGTCCCTCCCAGATCCCTCTGCTTCTCTGAGCTGGTTCCTCTTCTTTAAAACAGAACAGTAACCATTACTTCCCAGAAACCCATTAAAGCCAAAAGGCTAGAATGGTCTAGACCAGGGGTCGGCCAACTATGGCCTATGAGCCAAATATGGCCCACTGGCTGTTTTTGTCAATAAAGTTTTTTTGGGACATAGCTACGGCCACTCATTCCTTATGGCCTATGGCTGCCTTTATGTTACAATGGGAAGTCGACTGACTTCTGCTCTACACAAACGCAGCCTGTTTGGTGATTCTCAGCCCTAGGGGTCCCCACACTGCGTTGTTCTTGGGGAAGGCAGCGCCCCACCCACCGGGGCCTGGAGTAAACACCCCAGACTCTGAGATTCAAAAATTTCCGTCAATACCCACATTCCCCATCTGAGCTCCATCCAAACACTTTAAATAAAAGTCCACCAGTCAACAAGTGTGCACCCAGCTCCCACTGCAGACAGAGACACAGATGCACAAAGACACACAGCACACACACACACATATACAGACACACAAATACACACATAAACACCATATATACACATATACATACCACACGCAGAACACAAATACACACATAATCATACACACACATACATACATACACACCACACCCAGACACACATATACACACATAAACACCATAACACACATATACATACATACACACACACACACCACACAGACACACAAATACACACATAAACACCGTACACACACATATATACAGACACACAGACACACCACACACAGATACACATACATACACACCACAAAGAGACAAACACACGTACACACGCCCACAGCCAGCCCTGGGCACAGCAGGGCATCTCCATCAGCCCGTGGTGGGGTCCCGGCCCCTCCCGCCCTCAGGGAGAGGCTCAGCCCCTCGCCCATCTCCAGGTGCCTCCTTCACCAAACTACACAGAGTTCACGCTGGACGGGTGTTAAAGGGGGAGCGGCCATGTCGTAAACTTTGGGAACCCCGCAGTCACTAACGCCGTTCTTCACGTCACCCTGTCTGTGCTGGGCATTTACTGCCACCCCAGAGGCAAGTTTTCCCTCTGAAAGTGTTAAAGTTGTGTTTACGTATGTGCACAATTACGTATATGCCAAGTACTTATTCATCAATATATAGAACGGATAAAACCAAAGCAAACCAAACCCGTTGCTTTAGAGTTGGTTCCGACTCACAGCAACCCTATAAAACAGAGCAGAACTGCCCCATAGGGCTTCCGAGGAACGGCTGGCGGATTTGAACTGCTGACCTCTTGGTTAGCACCTGAGCTCTTAACCACTGCACCCCCAGGGCTCCAGAGAATAGATGCTTGCCTGAAAATACACAGTTTCTACAGAAAATACATGTTTGATGTTTGCTGTCAAGTCGATTCCAACTCATAGCGACCCCGTGAGTCAGAGCAGAACTGCCCCGTAGGGTTTCCTAGGCTATAACCTACTGGAGCAGATCGCCAGGCCTTTTCTTGAGCCCCCTGTGTGGGTTCGAACCACCAACCTTTCACTTAACAGCCGAGCACGTAACCGTTATGCTACCAGGGCTCCTTATGCATGTTTATGTAGCAACAATCTTTCAAAAATACATATTCCTGCATAAACATAACAAACATTACATGACTCTTTGTACTTTTCAAAGCATTTCCACATAAACACATCTCTAAGTGTTTCAGCTCAGCTGACTCGAAGAGGCTCCCATGAGATGGGACGTCCTGTCGGCCTGGCATCGGGGCCCCTCCCTGCACTGGGGGAGTTCCCCGCCAGCGCGTCTCAGTGGAGGGCAGAGCCAGCTACTCTGAGTGGTCAGAACACAACCCACAGAAGCCAGGCTCCTTAGCCCCTTGGTAGCATCTCAGTTCTCAGCAATGGGATCTTCAGAACTTGAGTCTTTTTTTTTTTTTAAATAATATTTTATTGTGTTTTCGACAAATGTTTACACAGCAGTTTAGGTTCCCATTCAATGATTTCTATGCAAGTTGCTCAGTGGCATTGGTTACATTCTTCACAATCCGTGAACCTTCTCATCATTTCCATTCTGGTTGTCCCCCTTCCATTAATCTAGTTTCCCTGCCCCCCTTGGAGCCCTGGTAGTGCCGTGGTTAACAGCTTGGCTGCTAACCAAAAGGCCAGCAGTTCAAATCCACCAGGCACTCCTTGGAAACCGAAAGGGGCAGTTCTACTCTGTCCTATAGGGTCGCTATGAGTCGGAATTGACTCGACGGCAACGGGTTTGGTTTCCGTTCTTATCTTTGTTTTAAAGTAATTAGTGATCAGTTGCTCTTGTGTACATGAGTTTTTGAAGGAGCACAGTCCTTATGGGTAATAGTCATTATTTTTTGCATGTTGAGTCTTTTAAAATTATCACTGGGCAAA
This sequence comes from Elephas maximus indicus, assembly GCF_024166365.1. Classification (NCBI taxonomy): domain Eukaryota; kingdom Metazoa; phylum Chordata; class Mammalia; order Proboscidea; family Elephantidae; genus Elephas; species Elephas maximus. The sequence goes on along the minus strand of NC_064822.1, from coordinate 189,435,858 downwards.
ACAAAATTAGAAATAACTGCAAACGGTTACCAGTAGGGGCCAGTTAAATAAAGTACGATACAGTATTACAAAATATTATCAATTGAATGGGATGCTATGGAGCTGCTGAGAAGCAAGAGTAGGTATGCATACCAGGAGAAAGACCTAAAAGAGAGTGTAACGCTTAGAAAAAAAACAAAAAACAACAAGGCTCAAAGCAGTGTGCGTATGAAAAGCATTCTGGAAAGAGAAGCAAACACGCACAGAACCATTGCGGAGGTCAGTGGGGCCAAAGGCGCTCGCAGAGAGACTCCACTTCACTGCAAACCTTTTTGTACTGTTAACATTTTTTTCCCCCACTATGTATTTGTGGTATTTTCATCATCATAGAATTTTGTAAGATTCTCTGTCTGCCCCACTCCCTGCTGCAAAAGGTCACACAGTGGCGTTTTACCCTCGAGACGTGTGTTTTATCCTGGGGTCTTTGCACACCGATTGAGCCTGCTGTGAAAGCTGCAAGCTGTAAGCTAGGCTGGTGTCTTTCCTCCATTTCTATAGTTTATTTACCAGCAGGAAGCAATTATTGCTAAATAACTTAGGGCCAGGTTTTGATAGTCACAGAGAAAAGTGAGTGAGCTGGAAACACTCCGAACCCTTAGCTCGGCATTCCACCCACAGAACCCTGACGCTGTCATGGCAGCATCAGTGTCCCCTGGAACAGCATCAGAGATGCAGATTCCTGGGCTCTCCCTGAGGAGTTCTGGTGGTGCAGTTTGCAACTAACCAAAAGGTGGCAGTTTGAATCCACCAGCCGCTCCTCGGAAACCCCATGACCCAGCTTCTACTCTGCCCCATCGGGCTGCTGTGAATCAGAACGGACTCGACAGCAACAAGTTTTGTTTTGGACCCTCCCCAGACCCAACGAGTCAGGAACTCCCGGCTGGGGACCCACTGATGTGTGTTTTAACAAGCCCTGCAGCGAGTCTAGAAGTCCCTGGGTGGTGTGCTCAGCTGCTAAGCCAGAGGTTGGAGGTTCGAGTCCACCCAGAGGCACCTCAGAAGAAAGGCCTGGCCATCTACTTCTGAAAACTCAGCCACTGAAAACCCCGTGGAGCCCAGTTCCGCTCTGACGCACACGAGGTCACCGGGAGCCGCAGCCAACTCGTTGGCAAACGGTTTGTTCTTTTGTGTTTTATTTGCATAGGTCATATATAAGGGGCCCTGGTGGTGCCAACAGTTAAGCACCCGACTGCTACTGAAAGGTTGGCAGTTCAAACTCACCCAGCGGCTCTGTAGAAGAAAAGACCTGGCAATGTGGTCCCGTAAAGATTATAGCCTAGGAAACCTTATAGGGCAGTTCTACTCTGTCACATGGGGTCGCCAGGAGTCAGGACTGACTCAGTGGCACCTAACAGCAGTAACAACAGGTCACGTGTGTCTCCATGGCTTTCTGCAACAATTCGGGTAGAAACACAGGGAGGGGTTGCTATTCCCTTTCGAGAAGAGGAAGTTGAGGTGCTGGGAGGAGGACCCCCCCAGGGCAGCACAGAGAAGGATGAAGGGGTAGGACCCTCCCCAGAGCAATCTGCCCCACCCACTAGGCTGCCCCTCAGCCCAGCTGCACCTGAGAGACAGCCAGGACACCTCCAACTCCATCTCCCCCACCTGTGGACAGAGGCCTGGGCTGAGGCAGGAGGGGATCCAGGACCCCAATTACCAGCCACAAAGACCCCCTCCCACCCCGCAGGGTCAGAGGGAGCAGGATGAGCCTGGACAGACTCACCTGAGCCACCCCAGCCCTCAACAGGTGGGGGATGACACCTGCACCCCCAGAGCCCCCAGCCCTCGGGGAGGGGCTGTGCTGGTCCTTACTGGTGATCCCAAGGACTTGCTCATAGGCCTCGAAGGTCAGCAGCGGCTGGGGCAGCTCTCGAAGGAAGGTCTTCAGGATCACGGCAGGAAGGTGGATATCCCCATAGTCGTCAAAATTCACGGGCTTCCCTACACACAGAAATGAGTGGATGAATGAGTGAATGAATGATGTGGGGGCATGAAAGAGGGGGAAGAGAATTGGAGCAGCTTCCAATAGGGGGTGGGCCTTAGGGGCAAGCAGTATTTAAACAGGCCGAGAAAGCCAGGACGGGCAGCTGGGAACACAGGGCACCTGAGCTCTGGGCCTGGAGCTGCTATTTCCACACAGGCTCTGACACAAACTGGCTTTGAGACTCCAGCAGGGAGAGCTGTGCTGGGGTCACGTGTGCTGGGGACTTCTCTGCCACCAGCAGTTCAGGGCTGACCTGAATGGGGGTGCTATCCCCCCACCAGCATGCCCAGGTCTGACCTGGAATGGGGGTGCTGCCCTCCACCCACCAGCCCAGGCTGACCTGGAATGGGGGTGCTGTGTCCCCACCAGCATGCCCAGGGCTGACCTGGAATGGGGTGCTGCCCCCCCACCAGCAGCCCAGGCTGACCTGAAATGGGGGTGCTGTCCCCTGATCAGCACACCCACCCTCACCTGCCTCCTCCAGCACCCAGTGGAGGTGGTGGGTGTATGACTGACTTCTTGACTGTGGTTTGGGTCCTGGGGAGGACTTGCTGCTGTAACAGTGTCCAGCATGATGCCAGGACGTGAGGGCTGAGAAGGCTGCCCAGGGGATGGCCCGAGCTTGGCACCTATCATGAGGCCGACATGCGGCAGAGTCTGCTCCTTGGCATCCATTAATCCCTCCTAGCTGCCCCTCAACATAAAGAAAACAAAACTCCTCACAACTGGACCAATGAGCAACATCATGATAAACGGAGATAAGATTGAAGTTGTAAAGGATTTCATTTTTCTTGGATCCACAATCAACAGCCATGGAAGCAGCAGCCAAGAAATCAAAAGACGCATTGCATTGGGTAAATCTGCTGCAAAGGACCTCTTTAAAGTGTTGAAGAGCAAAGATGTCACCTTGAAGACTAAGGTGCGCCTGACCCAAGCCATGGTATTTTCAATCGCATCATATGCATGTGAAAGCTGGACAATGAATAAGGAAGACCGAGAAGAACTGACGCCTTTGAATGGTGGTGTTGGCGAAGAATATTGAATACACCATGGACTGCCAAAAGAACGAACAAATCTGTCTTGGAAGAAGTATGACCAGAATGCTCCCTAGAGGCAAGGATGGCGAGACTGCATCTTACATACTTTTGACATGTTGTCAGGAGGGATCAGTCCCTGGAGAAGGACATCATGCTTGGCAGAGTACAGGGTCAGCGGAAAAGAGGAAGACCCTCCATGAGATGGATTGACACAGTGACTGCAACAATGAGCTCAAGCATAACAACGATTGTAAGGATGGCGCAGGACCGGGCAGTGTTTCGTTCTGTTGTGCATAGGGTCGCTGTGAGTCGGAACCGACTTGACGGCATCTAACAACAACAACAACAAGAAGCTGCCCTTCAGGAGCCCCTGGTGGCACAGACGGTAAGCACTCAACTACTAACCGAAAGGCTGGTGATTCAAACCCACACAGAGGTACCTCAGAAGACAGGCCTGGTGATCTGCTTCCAAAACGATCACGGTCTTGAAAACCCTGTGGAGCAGTTCTAGTCTGCAAGGGGTTGCCGTGAGTCAGAATCGACTCCACAGTAACTAATGGCAAAAAATTGCCCTTTCACCCAGTCTGACAGGGCGAATCTGATCTTGCCACCCAGTCTCTCAATAGCTGTGGGCTCTCACTGGTCCTCCCAGCCACGCCCCATTCGGATTCCTGTGATAGACACCACTTTGCTGCTGTGTAACCCAAACTCTTAACAGTCGTGGTCACTCTTTGCCCCTCCGGCCCTGCTCCATGTGGGTGCCCATGATTAAAACTTCTCCTTTTTCCCAAGCTAAGGCACCAAAAACTCAAGCTGACCACTTGGCCTTCAGCGTGCTAACACCGTAGCCCCCACCCTGCCTGCCATCCGTAAGGCCACTCGCTGCTGTTCTAGGTGGTTGCCGCCTTGTCCCAGCTGCAGACCCATGTGGTCCTGCATCCAGGCACGCTGTGGCCTCCTCTCTGGGACCTTTGAGGACTAAATTCTATTTGTTTTCTGGCCTTCCTGAGCGCCACTTTCTCATGCTGTATCTGACAGACTGACCACCCAAGACCCTCATAGACCCCTTTGTGTCAAACTTAATACAGCCCCACGCCAGCCTGTGGGCACTTGTTGAATGAAGGCACGGGGGTGGGAAAATGGGGGTGGAGGGGAAAGCGCTCTGTAAGGAGTTAGCCACATTACAGCGCTAGTCCACCACGTGTCCGTAAGTTTGTCGTACTGTGGGGGCTTGTGCAGTGCTGTGATACTGGAAGCTTTACCACCCTTGGTAGACAGGTCTCAGTGGAACTTCCAAACTAAGACAGACTAGGAAGAATGACTTGGTGGTCTACTTCCGAAAAAATGGCCAGTGAAAGCCTTATGAACAGCAGCGGAACATTGTCTGACACAGCGCCAGAAGATAAGCCCCCCAGGTTGGAAGGCACTCAAAACACGACTGGGAAAGAGCTGTCTCTCAAAGTAGAGTGGACCTTAATGATGTGGAGGGAGTCAAGCTTTCAGGACCTTTATTTGCTGATGTGGCACGACTCAAAACGAGATGTATTGCATTGGGAAAATCTGCTGCAAAAGACCTTTTTAAAGTGTTAAAAAGCAAAGATGTCACTCTGAGCACTAAGGTGTACCTGACCCAAGCTGTGATATTTTCAATCACCTCATATGCATGCGGGAGCTGGACAATGAATAAGGAAGACGGAAGAAGAATTGACGCCTTTGAATTATGGTACTGGCAAAGAATGTTGAATATACCACAGACTGCCAGAAGAAAGAACAAACCTGTCTTGGAAGAAATACAGCCAGAGTGCTCCTTAGAAGTGAGGATGGCGAGACTTCATCTCACATATTTTGGACAGGGGTCTGGACAAAAGGCCTCCTGTCTAGGCTTGGCAGCTGCTCCTGGTCAGCTGTCCCCCACCCTGCACTGTCTCTGGGGGCTGCAACGCCCTGATAGGGGGCTCTGAGACCCTGGAGCGTTGAATTCACTGGCCTGGTGGAATGTTCAGGGTGCGGGGTCTCTGAGGAATGGACTCACCTTGGTTGTAGAGTCTCTGGATCTCTCGGACTGTCAGCATGCTGGCCGATCTCCGGAACAAACCCTCAGTGCGGAGTCCTGCAGGGAGCAGAGCCTCCAGGCATCTCACAGGTCCCCACATTGGGCTTCTAGAACATTCTATGACACCCCACTGGCTGAAGCATCACACTCACCCTCTGTGGCCAGCAGGGAACACTGTCTTGCCCAAATCTAGATTGCCCCCCACTACCCCCCACTGCCAGAGCCTGGGTAGTACAAACAGTGAATATGCTCGGCTGCTAACCAAAAGGTTGGATGTTCGAGTCCACCCAGAGGCACCTATGAAGAAAGGGCTAGCAATCTACTTCTGAAAATTCAGCCATCAAAAACCCTATGGAGAGCCCTAATACATGGCATAAACAGAATACAAAACATTACTAAAAATGCTAAAGAGAAACCAGATAACCGGGAGCTCCTAAAAATCAAACACCTATGCTCATCCAAAGACTTCACCAAAAGAGTAAAAAGACCACCTACAGACTGGGAAAAAGTTTCAGCTATGGCATTTCCAACCAGCACCTGATCTCTAAAATCTACATGATTCTGCTAAAACTCAACCACAAAAAGACAAATAACCCAATTAAAAATGGGCAAAGGATGTGAACACGCGCTTCACTAAAGAAGACATTCAGGTAGATAACACTAGCAGATACGTGAGGAAATGCTCTCGATCATTAGCCGTTAGAGAAATGCAGATCAAAACTACAATGAGATTCCATCTCACTCCAACAAGGCTGGCATTAATCCAAAAAACACAAAATAATAAATGTTGGAGAGGTTGTGGAGAGACTGGAACGCTTATACACTGCTGGTGGGAATGTAAAATGGTACAACCACTCTGGAAATCGATTTGGCACTTCCTTAAAAAGCTAGAAATAGAACTACCATATGATCCAGCAATCCCACTCCTTGGAATATATCCTAGAGAAATAAGAGCCTTCACACAAACAGATAAATGCACACCCATGTTTATTGCAGCACTGTTTACAACAGCGAAAAGATGGAAGCAACCAAGGTGCCCATCAAAGGATGAATGGATAAATAAACTATGGTATATTCACACAATGGAATACTATACATGGATAAAGAACAGTGATAAATCCGTGAAACATTTCATAACATGGAGAAGTCTGGGAGGCATTATGCTAAGTGAAATTAGTCAATTGCAAAAGAACAAATATTGTATAAGACCATTATTATAGGAACTGGAGAAACAGTTTAAGCACAGAAGAAAATACTCTTTGATGGTTACGAGAGGGGGGAGGGCAGGAAGGAGGGAGGGGGGCATCCACTAATTAGATAGCAGATAAGTTAAATTTTAGGTAAAGGGAAAGACAATACGCAGTACAGGAGAGGTCAACACAAATGGACTAAACCAAAAACAAAGAAGTTTCCTTAATAAACTGAACACTTCAAAGACCAGTGTAGCAGGGGTGGGGGTTTGAGGATCATGGTTTCAAGGGACATCTAAGTCAATTGGCATAATAAAATCTATTAAGAAAACATTCTGCATCCCACTTTGGAGAGCAGTGTCTCGGGTCTTAAATGCTAACAAGCGGCCATCTAAGATGCATCAATTGGTCTCAACCCACCTGGATCAAAGGAGAATGAAGAACACCAAGGTCACACGATAACTATGAGCCCAAGAGACAGAAAGGGCCACATGAACCAGAGACTTACGCCATCCTGAGACCAGAAGAACTATATGGTGCCCGGCCACAACCGATGACTGCCCTGACAGGGAGCACAACAGAGAACCCCTGAGGGAGCAGGAGATCAGTGGGATACAGACCCCAAATTCTCCTAAAAAGACCAGACTTAATGGTCTGACTGGGACCGGAGGGACCCTGGAGGCCATGGACCCCAGACCTTCTGTTAGCCCAGGGCAGGAACCATTCCCAAAGCCAACTCTTCAGACATGGATTGGACTGGAATAGGGGATGGAAAATGATACTGGTGAAGAACGAGCTTCTTGGATCAAGTGGTCGCATGAGCCTATGTTGGCATCTCCTGTCTGGAGGGGAGATGAGAGGGCAGAGGGGGCCAGAAGCTACCCAAATGGACACAAGGAGAGAGAGTGGAGGGAAGTACTGTTGCTGTCTCACTGGGGGGAGAGCAATTAGGAGTGTATAGCAAAGTGTATGTAAATTTTTGTATGAGAGACTGACCTGATTTGTAAACTTTCACTTAAAGCACAATAAAAATTGATTAAAAAAAAATATATATATATATATAGAATGAAAAAAAAAAACCCTACAGACCCCAGTTCTACTCTGACACACGTGGGGTCACCATGAGTTGAAGTTGACTTGACAGCAACCGGGTCTTTTGGTTCCTGTGGACCAGCGCTGTCTCAAGTGCTTTCAGTGAATCTCCTCATTAGGCCTCAACAACTGCACAAGGTGGAACTGTTATAAACCTCAGTGGACAGGTGAGGAAATGAAGGCCCAGAGAAGGTAAGTTCCCGGCCCAAGGTTGCACAGCTAGCACCTGATGGAGCCAGGATTCAGCCCAGTCATGAACCACATGCCTGGGCCCCTCCCATCCTGGTTTCCGTGTCTGGACAGGTTCCAGCTCCTCCTGGTCTGTGGGCATCGGGATCTAAGATGGACTCCCAGGAGGGGTACATGCCCATCAGCCCTCGCCTCCCCTGGCCGACTAGCTCTCTCTCACCTTTCTCAGGTATGTCACTGTGAGGCCGGCTCTCTCTCACCTTTCTCTCTCAGGTACGTCACTGTGAGCCTCAGCACAGGAGGGATGAGTTCGCCTTTATTTTTGTCTTTGAGGCTGAGGGGAGAGAAAAGAAAGTAACGCTTGTTACGTGGGTGCATAAATGGCCATGACGGGCAGCAACACACTGGTCTTTTCCACACTCCTGGGAAAACACAGGACTGAGAGCCGTCTAGAGAGAGATGAGCCTGGCCCCCAGGACGTGGGTAGTTTGGTGACTGAGAGAGAGGCAGAAATAGGAGAATGATAGCGCAGGGTCTGAGAGCCCCAGCAGACGTACGAGACACAGCGAGGCCTGGGGGTCAGCAGTGCTTCACAGGAGGCATCTTCTGAGCTGGGTTTTGAGGGATGAATAGGAGCCTGCTGGAGGACAAAAGAGACGAGGGCATTCAGACAGAGAGGGACGCACAGAGGAAGGCCGAGGGGCGAGAAAGTTTGTCATGAGGGCAGAACCAGGAGCTCCGGACAGGGTGTTAACGCAACTGATAGGCAGGCCTGATCATAAGCCAGTGTGGTCCCTCAGACTGGCTTTCAACACAGTCTTTCTTTTTGCTAATCCGATACAGACTCACTTAAGGAAACTTTCAAATATATGTATAAGAACACCCCTCCCCCATACACACGTATAGCTCAGACACACACACACACACACACACACACACACACACCCCTAGGTGGCAATGCGAGGGTCTGAAGTCAGGGCCACTGCCCCCCACACTGGGTCCCCACTTAACATTTTTCTTTTTCTCTTTCCTCGTCTGCTGAACTTTCTCTCCCGAGATGGCACATTTGAGACTGTGCCGGACTGAGGGAGAATGGCTCGAGGGTCAGACACCAGATCCTAACCCTGCCTGCTCTGCCACTTGCCAGCTGAAAACAGTACAAATGTCGTTGTTAGGAGCCATCGTGTCAATTCCGACTCATAGCGACCTCATGGGATGGAGGAGAACTGCCCCATGGGGTTTTCTAGGCTGTAATCTTTACGGAAGCAGATTGCCAGCATTTCTCCTGAGGAGCTGCTGGGTGGGTTTGAACTGCCAACCTTTCAGTTGTTGTTAGGCCCTTCTGGAAGTAGGGTCTTTGCAGATGCTATCAGTTAGCATGAGGTCCTCCTGGAGGAGGGTGCACCCTGATCCCATCTGAGTGGGGTCCTTATAAAAGAAGAGACAGGACACAGAGGAAGGACACCTGCCCGCTGAGCTGTGCTGCAGTGCAAGCCAGAGCTGTGGGAGAATAAAGGTCTGTTCTCAAGAACCACTCGGTTTGTGGTGTTTTGTTACAGCAGCCTTGGGACACGAATAGATCACACAGAGTTACTAATGCTGTAAAAAAAGAAAAACAACCAAACCCACTGCCGACAAATTGAGTAGGACTGCCCCATAGGGTTTCCAAGGAGTGGCTGGTGGATTCAAACTGCCGACCATTTGGTTAGCAGCCGAGCTCTTAACCACTGCGCCACCAGGGCTCCATTAACAGTGCAAACCATCACCAAAATGAAAACGAAGGCATAGTCTGTGGCAAACATTTTCATTTTAATGGAACTCAAGGCTTAACGTAAGCAAACAAAAATCTTATCTAGGGTCCAGAGTGTTATATTTAATCTCCCTGGCCTTGCTGGAGCTAAACTTGACCCAAGAGATTTGACCAAAACAACCTTAAACCAAACCTGTTGCCGTTGAGTGGAGGATTCTGACTCATGGGGACCGCACGTATTACAGAACAGAATCACACTCAAGCACCACAGACCCAGCTCACATCCCAGTCTGCGAGGAGGCATCAGGGAAGCCTTCCTGGAGGAGAGGACTCTGAAGCAGGAATAAGGAACTGACTCAAAGTGCCCGTATACCTTATTTTTAAGCCCCTGTGGCCTCGGAGAGTGAGCTGGGCAGGGTTTCACCTCCAGGGTACAGGGAAAACAACTAGGGTGACAAGTCACTTGCCCAACTTCCCAAACCTGAGAAGTATCAGATCTCAGACATGGACCTCCCCCCTACTCGTGAACCCCCAGTAGACCCCATCCTCCTTCCACGACCCCCCAGCAGCCCAGACAAGGCACAGACTAAAGCCACACGTGTCTCCATTTTCCCTCTTCAGGGATTGCAAACAAGCAAAGACCTCTTGTATCTTTGTCTTCCTCTTAATATATTAACTTAATTAGCTCATTCTAAGGTGATAGCCTTCTGTCTGTGCTTTTGAACTTAACTCAACAAATTAACATTTGTCAATAGGACTCGGTCATGAATTTTAATGACTTTTCATTCATTCATGGTCCAAACAAATGACATATTTGGTGCTTTATTTAATATGTTTATTGCCACTTTATCATAGTCGCTTGTGAGGAAAACAGCATAAAATATTCATTTAAAGAGGCAATCTCATGGATTATCTCTCAAAGTGGCACACAGAAGTTTTTTTGTTTTTTTTTTTAAGTTGCCTGATGTGACTCATCGTTCCCTAAAGACGTAATGAATGGATTTTGACCATTACAACTGGCCCTGGAACAGGCACGAACCACGGTGAGATGACAGTTAAGGCAGAAAGTCCACGAGGGACTTTTCTAATACCTGTCCTCCATCTGCCAACTGACAGCCCCGGGCTTCGAACGCTGCATCTCCACACCCCAAGAGGCACCTGCTCAGAAGGCAAGAACAGAGGGGTTCCTGGCAACAGTCACGGAGCCGGAGAGCGTCAGAAATTACTCCACACCCCCATACTTTACTCAGGTCCCTAGGCGTTGCCAGCGGTTTGCACTCAGCTACTAACCTAAAGGTTGGCGGTTTGAACCCACTCAGTGGTCAGAGGAACAGAGGAAGAAAGGCCTGGCGGTCTGGTTCCGTGAAGATTTCAGGTCCCACCGGGTCGATTTCCCACTCATGGTGACCTCACGTGACATGGTAGGACTGTCTCATGGGGCTTTCCAGGCTGTGACCTTAATGGGAGCAGATCACCAGGGTTTTCTCCCGAGAAGCGGCTGGCTGGGTTCAAACCGCCAATCTTTCGGTGAGCAGCCAAGTGCTTAACCACTGCAGCACCAGAGCTCCTTTTGGTAAAGATTACAGCCAAGAAAATCCTACGGGGCAGTTCCACTCTGGACCACATGGCCTTGCCATGAGTTGGCATCGACTTCACGGCGATAGCTATTACTCAGGCTTTTGAAGTTCACAAGCTATGCTGGGTTTTTTTCTATTTTTGTTTTTCATTTTTAAAGTTTGTTCAAATACAAGAAGACAGAAGTAGTTCTGAACAGCAAGATACCTGTTGCCAAAACCAAACCCACTGCTGTCGAATCCATTCTGACTCATTGCAACCCTATAGGACAGTAGAACTGCCCCATAAGTCTCCAAGGAGCAGCTGATGGATTCGAACTGCCGACCTTTTGGTAAGCAGCCAAGCTCTTAACTGTTGTGCCACCAGGGCTCCCAACAACAAGACAGGCAACCCGAAAGGCACTGTTAGAGTCATCAGGCTCAGAAATTGATGACGGAAACGCCAGTCACCTGAGGCGGCCCGGCCAGCGTAGAAACCCGTATCATTACAACCCAGGTAGGGCACGGCAGCAGACTGAAGGCAGAGCCCACGAGCAGAGGCCTCAGAAACTGGGAGAGTGGTCCTCGCAGGATGGCTTGAAAACCCTGGGGAGGCTGGCTCGGCCGTTTTCTCCCCAGGGTCCCATGGTCACTTCAGGTACACCCCCTGGTGGGGGTGTGGGGGTGAGGACCAAGGAGTGGGTCAGTCAGCACATTGTCACAATTTTTACCAACTGAGAAGGAAGCACTGTTTTGTGACACTTGCTGCAGGTATATCTGGGGGAAACATCCTATCGGACACATACTGTGTTCTCTCGTTAATTTATTCCCTGCGTGCTTAGAAAACACTTCTAAGTCAACATCACAGGGTGTGCGTGTCACACACAAAAGCTGGGAGCTGGGTCAGGACCCCTGGTTCCTGGTTCTCTGCACACAAGCGCCCAGACACACACACACACACCAGCAAGAACCAGCTTCACCAACACACTCAAGCTTTGTTTCCCACAGAGTTAGCTCCGCCACGGGGCCAAAGGTCTGAGGACGTTTCCCTGGACAGGGGAGCACCCATGGTCCAAGGAACCAGCAGAGGTCACTTTTGGGGCTCACTTACTATTGCAGACTGACGCCAAACTGCTGGGTGGGCAGGGGCGGCCGCGGTGGGGGCGTCTTGGCTGGAGGGGGTGCCTTCCCCCTGTGCAGGTCCCGGAGCTTCTCGTCGTACCTGTGGACGCAGCAGAGGTAGGTGTGGCAGGCCGGACGCTCCAGGAACGTCTGCAGAAGGCCTGACAGCTCAGACTTCCAAGCCCACCGCCACATCCCTATCACACACACACACAGGTGTACACACACACAGGTGTACACACACACAGGTGTACACACACAGGTGTACACACACAGGTGTACACACACAGGTGTACACACATGTGCACATACACACATGTGTGTGTGCACAATCCCCATTGCACTGGAGTCTTCACACAATGGGCAGAAAGGGCAGTCCGGCGCCTCTCTAATTCCCGGTTTTTCCTGCCAGCCCCAGGCCAGGTGGCCCCCTGTGACCAGCCAAGAGTTCACCCTCTGGGTCTGGTGGCCGTGGGGTCGGTCCTGGAGGCAGCGTGGCCACTGGCCTTGTAAATTTCAGGCTTGAGCTGGTTCAAAATGCTGCAGGGGTCTCGGCCTTTCTGTCCACAGTCTTATCCCCAGCGCCAAGGACGGTGCCTGACACGTTGCCGTCGTTGTTAGCTGCTGACCAGGCTCTGGTTCATAGCAACCTTATGTAAATAGAATCAAACATTGCCTGGTCCACCTGACACAAACCTGTTCCCATCGAGTCAATTCCTACTCATAGCGACCCTATAGGACAGAGTAGAACTGCCCCACAGAGTTTTGGAGGAGCGCCTGGTGGATTCGAACTGCTGACCTTTTGGTTAACAGCCACAGCACTTAACCACTACACCACCAGGGTTTCCACTCGACACATAATAGGGTGCTTGATGTTTGTCGGATAGGTGAATAAAAATGTGAATGAACAAATAGGAGGGCGCAACTCCATGTTTAAAAAAAAAAAAAACCACTGTTCAGCAGTTTACTCGATACTTTGACATCCATTAGCCCACGGTGTCCTTCCTTCCTTCAGGGAGCACATATGTGTTGAGGTCCTACTACATGCTGGGCACTGAGGCTACAGCCACGGCTACACACGGGGCTCTTCCCCAAAGGGGGTGGCCCCTAAGAGCCAGGCCCTGGGTTCCCAGGCTCCACAGCCCCACAGCAGAGGGCTTCCCACCCCTGCTTTACAGATGGGGAGACCGAGGTGAGGCGATGCCCAGTGACTGGCACGGATCACCAGCTGGGACTGCAGCCTCAGATTCAGGAGCCCAAGCCCATCCCCTACGCCAGGGACTCAGCCTTCAGTGCTCATAGCAACCAGAGGGGGGCATTATAAGATGCAGAGTCCCAGCCCCTCTCCCACTCCCGGAGCTTAGGATTCAGGTGTCTGTGGCGACTCTGCTGCAGGGGTCCTGGCAGCCCCAGGCAGGGGCTCCCCAATGCCCAAGCCCACTCCTCTCTCCCGGGACCTTCTCTCCCTCTGACCACAGGCCCCTGCACATTCCACTCAAGGCCACAGAGAGGCCAGGCGGGGTCTCCCAAACACTACCCCATTTCATCCCAACCCAAACTTTCTCATCACATTCCTGTACAAGAGGACACAAAGTTACCTTTTGTCACCAGATTCCCACAGGAAAGCTGCTAAAAATACATTCCAGAACCCACCTCGGGCTCCCAGCCAGCCCCCAATCCCCACTGCAGCCTGGTGGGGAGGGGGTCTCCATAGAGCCCACAGCCAACCAGGGATTCCCTTGTGCACTCGTCCCCACGGCTCTACAGGTCAGTTCAGCCCCTCCGCCTGGCACGCAGGACCCTCCTGAGATGACAATCTCCAGCCTGCTATTCCCCACCCTCTGCTTGACCAGGCGGGACTCCTCGCGTCCTCTGGCGTGTCCTCCATGTCTGTTTGCACCAGAAATGCCTTCTACAGGAGGGGCCCTTCCCTGGCTTGTCCATCTAGCCAATGGTTCTTCTGAAACTCGCTACAAGAATCACCTTCTGAACCCTTGAATCTATTGCCTGAAAATAACTTTGAGGCCTTGAACCAAAACTGTCTCATGGAGTCACCTTTAAACTAAACGACAACTTAATTTTCAAGCCTGATCTCTATGAGATCAAATGGACAATAGTAACTGTAAAAGAGACGAGAGCTTCAGGCGGCAGAGCCTAAGCCAATGGTGGTGAAACAACGCGGGCAGAGAATGGTGATACACCGTGAAGCATGGAACCACTGTCAGTGGCCTGGACATGGAAAAATTGTTGAATGGGTGTGTGCTTTGTTGTGTATAATTTCACCCAAAAAATAAAAATAAAATAAAAGGCCACCTCCTCCAGGAAGCCTTCCCTGATTGCCATCTACCACAGCTGGGTTCAGTGCTTCCGGCAGTCCCTGTTGTCATTGCCTGTGGCCCCCACTTAGCCTGGAGCACCCCTCCTCTATACCCCTGCACCCCCAGCACCCAGCATGTGGCCTAGCACACAGCGGGAGCACCCCAAACACTGGACGGGCAGACACAACACCTACACTCCCCCTCCAGGGCTGCCAACTTCACTTCCTGCACTTTTTGGAGGGTCTGCTTCTGCAGAGGAGCCCCCAGAGAGGCGGAAGGAGCCTGGGCTGGAGTCCACCCCACCCTGTATTGGGCTCAAGGCTGACCACCACCTTCTCCAGGCCCCTCTCTGCTCATCTGAGTCTACACTGAGAGCTTGGGTGAGAGTCTGTCGGAGGGAGTGCGGTGCTGGATAAAATGAAGTAGTAGACACACTGACGATGGTCGCAGGGGGCAAGGGGCCGTGGGATAGGCTGTTGTTCACAGCACCTGTGCGGAGCGCATTTCATCCCAAACAGAGCTGAGAAGTTCCTACAATTCTCGGCTCAAAAGCCAGACCAGTCAGGGGACAGCCATGACCACTACAGCTGTCGTTTGGAAGGAGTGCTGCTGTGGTGGGGGAGGGATCACCCATGCACATATGAAACCTCGCACCGCTTTGTTTGTTGGACTCAGCAGTCAGCATCTTGACTGCACTTCTCTGTCGATGCCGCAGATCTGAGCAGAACCGGGACAGGCCCACGTTGCCAACCGGTCTCTGACATTCGCAGCTGGGAAGACTGGCGGAAACGCAGCGATCTCTCCCATGCACCTGGAATGCAAGACTCACCGGACCACCTCCGGGGGGATGATCAGCTGGTCATATTTCAGGTGTTCCCGGAGGTCACTCAAGTAGTTGAAATAGGTGATTTTTTTCCCAAACTTGTGGCTAAAAAAGCAGAAGCGAGAGAAGAGGAACCATTAGGCAGCAGCTGGTGGCTGGGGGAGGGGGAGCTGGCAGCAGCCAGAAAGAACAATGCAGGCAGAAAGAAAACGTAAATGCTGACACAAGTCAAAACCGCAACACAACCGAGGCTGCGCACGTCCGGAGATGCTGCGCTCCGGTGAGATCTCGAGGCCCCGAACACTCTTCAGACTCTCATCTACATAAAATAAATACCTGCCCTCCATCCCGTCAGATACAGGCGATACCAAGGAGAGCTGGGGAGCATGCCTTTCCCAGGGGGCTCGCAGGGGACCCTGAAGCCACCAGGCACAGACAGGGGCTCAGAGGATGTGCTGGCGAGAGGTCTTTCCCAGCACCTCCTGTGTGCCAGGCATGCCAGGCGGGGTCACTGCTACTGAGGAAGGGGGCCTGGCCGGGGGCGGGGAGGTGCATAGGAGCTGTGGCCAACGCCCACATGGGGTTGGGGTGTATGAGTGTCAAAAATATCACAAACAGGGTGGCTTACAGCACAGAAATTCATTGTCCCACAGTTCTGGAGGCCAGAAGTCCAAAGTCAAGGTGTCAGCGGGACCACGTTCCCCTCCCCTTGGGGGCTCTAGGGAAAGATCCTGTCCTGCCCCTTCCAGCTTCCGGTGGCCCCAGGCATTCCTTGGCTTGTGGTGTCATCACTTCAGTCTCTGCCTCAGTCCTCACGTGGTCTCCTCCTTTGTGTCTCCTCTTTTGTGAGGACACCAGTCAGATAGGACCAGGGCCCACCCTACTTCACTATGACCTCATGTTAACTGATTACAGCTACAAAGACCCTATTTCTAAACAAGGTCCCGTTTACAAGTACCGAGTATTAAGACTTGAACATCTCTTTCTGGGGGACACAAGTCAACCCGTAACGCATGGTATCTTGGCCTGGCAGGACTGGACATGGCCTGCCTGAGGGAAGAGTCACAGCTGGCCCATGGTGTCCGGGCTGGCTGTTCCTTCATATCTGGCCATCCCCTCTCTCTAGGAGGGGTCCTGTGAGGATAGGGACCAAGCAACGCACTCTTCAAGTTACGCTTCATGATAGATACCCCAAGGAATGCGTGCAGCTGTGAGGCCAGACACGCCTGGGCCAAATCCAACGTCTCTACCTTCTCCCCTTGGTCCCCCGGATAATCACTCCACCTTCCGGGACCTCAGCACCCCTCTGAAAACGGGGTTCTCCCTTCCAAGTGAGCTGGGAGGGCAGAGTGAGGCTATTTCATAAAACTAGTACACCACCTGACACCTGGGAGACACCCGGTACCTGTGACCATCAGTGTTATTAACAAGTTTTGGTTTCCTCAGCTGTAAAATGGGGGTAATACCAGTATCCCCTCCAGGAGCAGTTAGGAGGACCAACGGGTTAACAGAGGTGAAATGCCCGGCCTGGTGCCAGCACCCAGGAAGCAGCCACCTCCAGGAATTGATGTGTCAGGAACGCAGACCCCTGGGTGGCCAAGCTGTGCACAGGCTCCCCCTGGTGGATGAGAAAGGATCAGGCCCGGGACTGATGCTCTAGCTGCCTGGGGGCCTTGGACTGGAGGGAGGTCTGTGCAGGGTGCACAGTGCAGGGGACCGTGAAGGCTCAGGCTGCAGAAAAGCTGCCAGTGCACTGTGACAGGGACAGGGCAGGGACACAGGCAGGTCTTGCCAGGCCTTGTGCCACCTGGGGGTTCTGACAGTGCACGGCTTGGGGTCAGGAAGCCGTCCAGACTCCACAGGGCGTGGGGGGAGTCAGCCTACTCTCAAAGAACACCTGAGGTTCCGGGGCCTTGTAAAGCGTGTCAAACACAGTGTGACCAGAGGGGCCACTGAGGGACCGAGAGAGCCGCACAATCTCTAAGAGTCGTCTGCTGACAGAGGTCAGCTTCAGAGCAAGGGAGGCCATGGTGCCAAACCCCTGTCCGCGCAGGGCACACCCCGATCTTTTTCTCTACGCTTCTTCCCAACCCTCCTGGCACCAGCAGCATAAGGGGACAAGGGGCAGGCCTGTCCCGGCCACAGGGATCCCAACCCCAATTCCTGTGGTCCTCGCTGGCACCCGCCGCAGACACCCGTGCCTGAGCGGGGATGAGAGCAGAACCCACACAGGGGCTGGCTGTGTGATCTCCCATGACCTCTCTGAGCAGCAATCTCCTCACCTCTGAAATAGGAAAAACACGAGGGACCTCATGGGCTTATCGTGGGGCATCGGGCACACAGAAGGTGAGAAGAAATTATAATTAACTACAACACAAGAATAATTTTTTTAAAAAAACAACAATCCTAGCAGCTAACACTTACCGAGCATTTGCTAGTGCCAGGCAGGCGCTGTTCTAAACACTTCACATATACTGAGTTGCCGGAACAATGATAAGTATGGCTTAAGTAGCGTCATCAGCCACCTGGGGAAACTGAGGCAGGGTGCAGTTGCATCTCTGGCCCAGGGTAAGGGGCAGAGCCAGACCTGAGCCCCAGCTGTCTGGCTCCAGAACCACTATGCCATCTCAGCTGCTCCACAGCAAAGGGAGCAGGCGTGGGGGGTATTTTTTTTTTTTAAGAACTTTAGAGCTTTCTAGGGCTCTCTGGACAATGAATAAGGAAGACCTTTGAGCTTTCTAGGGCTCTCTGGACAATGAATAAGGAAGACCTTTGAGCTTTCTAGGGCTCTCTGGACAATGAATAAGGAAGACCAA
Source organism: Elephas maximus indicus (assembly GCF_024166365.1). Taxonomy (NCBI): domain Eukaryota; kingdom Metazoa; phylum Chordata; class Mammalia; order Proboscidea; family Elephantidae; genus Elephas; species Elephas maximus. The sequence continues at coordinate 189,417,892 of NC_064822.1, read as the reverse complement.
AGAATTGATGCCTTTGAACTGTGTTGGGGAAGAATATTGAATATATACCATGGACTGCCAGAAGAATGAACAGATCTGTCTTGGAAGAAGTACAGCCAGAATGCTCATTAGAAGCAAGGATGGTGAGACTTCATCTCACGTACTTTGGACGTGTTATCAGGAGGGACCAGTCCCTGGAGAAGGACGTCATGCTTCGTAAGGTAGAGGGTCAACAAAAAAGAGGAAGACCTTCAACGAGACGGACTGACAGAGTGGCTGCAACAATGGGCTTAAACATAGCAACGATTGTGAGGATGGCACAGGACCAGGCAGGGTGTCATTCTGTTGTATGCGGGGTCTCTACGGGTCAGAACCGACTTGATGGCACCTGACAACTGAGCTCTCAGAGCTTGAGATTCTGAACTTTTTGGACAAGGAAGTAGCCAGGACGGGCTTCCTTGCTACGTCAACCACGGTGCCAGCACGCAGGTGCTCGTGAAACGGGAGGAGACGAGCAGGACCCTGCCTCTCAGCGGTGCTCGTCCATGGCACAGGCAACCAGGTGGGAGCAGGACCCTGCCTCTCAGCAGTGCTCGTCCACGGCACAGGCAACCAGGTGGGAACAGGACCCCGCCTCTCAGCGGTGCTCGTCCACGGCACAGGCAACCAGGTGGGAGCAGGACCCCACCCCTCAGCGGTGCTCGTCCACGGCACAGGCAACCAGGTGGGAGCAGGACCCCGCCTCTCAGCGGTGCTCGTCCACGGCACAGGCAACCAGGTGGGAGCAGGACCCCACCCCTCAGCGGTGCTCGTCCACGGCACAGGCAACCAGGTGGGAGGCACTGCCGGGAATTCTAGCGCAATAAACGACCAATAGGAACAAACTCAAGTCCACTGTTCTGGAATGTTCCGAAGACTCACATCTGACCCACAAGCGAGTTTCTCTGGGATGACTGCTTTGACACCTGGTGGGGAGGGAGGCTCGAGCCCCTGCCGGTGAAGCTCCCGAACCGGACTCTTCATTAACTCACTTCCAGAAGGAGGTGAGACTTAAGCCTTCCTCGACATTGAGGGGAAGTTGAGGGTTGCAGCAGGACTTGTTAACAAGGAGGTCATCTCAGAGCACCAGAACAGCCCCTGCCCCCTCACTGAAGCAGCTGCTGCACCTGAGCCTTCTATCCTCTGTCAAGGGCATCTGCCCCCCTCCCCGGACGGAGAGCCCTCCAGGCAGGGACCGGGCCTGACCCACTGGCGCCCAGAGCAGTGAGCAATAAACACGTCTCTGAGTCTCTTTGCCCACTCACACCCCATGACTGCACAGAGTTTGTGCCTGATGCATACGGCAGATATGGAGGGGGAGGGAAGATGCCTGTGAGGCCCCGGCTTTGTGTCCCTGCTGCACCTTCCTCCTGAGCTCTCACCACCCCCTTAGTGAGGCAGGGGTGGGGCAGTGGGGGAGACTCTAAGCATGGGGGCAACGACAGAAACCACCACTTCTCTGCACCAGCGGCTTCACCCCTCAGCCCTTTGATCTGGCTGCTGGGCAGTAAAGGGCTGACTCAGGTCTGGGTTTTCTGAACCTCACAAGTTCTAAAGGTCTAGCCCTTGACAGGCTCCTGGGAGGTGACCTCTAAGCCCTGGGAATGTCCTGTCTGTGAAGAGTGTCTGTTTACGTGGGGCCTTGGGCCACGCCAGATAGTCTACGCTAACACTGTGGTCTATGGTGGGGCCTTGGGCCATGCCAGATAGTCTATGCTAACACTGTGGTCTGTGGTGAGGGCCTTGGGCCATGCCAGATAGCCTACACTAACACTGTGGTCTATGGTGAGGGCCTTGGGCCATGCCAGAGAGCCTATGCTAACATTGTGGTCTATGGTGAGGGCCTTGGGCCATGCCAGATAGCCTACACTAACACTGTGGTCTATGGTGGGGGTTTTGAGCCACATGGTATCAGTTTGACCCCTGGAACGACTAGTGACTGAGAAACTAAGGTCAGCTATGTGGACACTCCATGTCTATATGACTGACCTCTGACAAAAACCCTGGACACTGAGGCTCGGGTGACCTTCCCTGGTTGGCAATACTCTGTACATGTTGTGATACACCATTGCTGAGAGAATTAGGTGCGTCCACATGGCTCCACGGGGAGAGGACAGCTGAAGCAGCCCCTGGTCAGTCCTGGACACTGCCCCATGCACTTTTTACCTTGGCTGATTTCCACCAGTCTCCTCTCACTCTAACAAACCACAACAGTGAGTATAAAACGTGGTCTGGTTCTGTGAATCCTGCTAGCAAAACACTGATCCTGGAGGTAAAGTTGGGGACCCCCATATGAAGGTGGACCCTGACATGGCTGGATAATGTCATAGCTCTGGCCCAGGGAGCATTTAAAACAGCAGGTGTGAACCTTGCAAGTGTCCTGTATGTGACGGTCAGCACATCGCAGCGGACTACCTGGGCCAGACTCTGACCCACCACAGACCCACAGGGAGGCAAGGTGGCCCAGAAATACAGGCGCCCCAGAGACAGGACCTCCAAATGCCCGCACAGGACCAGCCCATCCCACTGACACCCAGGAATGGACTCTTTGCCCTAGGGAGATGGTGCCCAAGGCGACACCCACCTGATGAGGGGTTTGAAGATGCTCCACAGGACCTTGATGAAGTTGGTGGGGTGCACCACGTAGAGGGCCTTCAAGTTTTTCTTGTACCTGAGGAGGGAAACCGCGTGGCCTCAGGCCACTAATACACTGAGACACACCCTAACCTGAATTACCGCAAAGTGGTCATCTCCACAGGAGTGTTCTCCGGAGCATTCTATCTCAACATAGTCAACTTAAAGAAGTCAAACAAAAAAGCAAAGGGGCTCAAACTTGGGGAGAATCAGGAGCCAGGGCCCCACACCTACCACCACCTCCAGGCACTCACACACGGCACTTTACAGTTTGCAGGGCTCCTCACATCTGGGATTAGACCCTGCCCTGGTGGCTCAGTGGTTAAGAGCTACTCTGGCTGCTAACCAAAAGGTCAGCAGTTCGAATCCACCAGCCGCTCCTTGGAAACCCTATGGGGCAGTTCTACTCTGTCCCTATAGGGTCACTGTGAGTCGGAATCAACTTGACGGCAATGGGTTTGGTTTGTTTTTTTCCACAGGCACCCTCTCACACCACTGGGCAAGGGGGATGCAAACCGGAGGGAAACTTGGCAACCCCAACCAGCTCTTCCTTAAAAGGAGCAGCCTGGCAGAAAGCCTGGAAGGTGAGAGGCAGAGAGAACAGAAAATAATGCAGAAAACCAGCTGGCCAAAAACCATGGCTGCGTAAATCCTATCTCACTGGATTTCCAGCTCTCCTTGCATACCTCCAGTCACGGGGAACTCGCTACCCCCCAGGCAAACACTTTGCTGTTGGATGGCTCTGATGCCTAGGATGTTTTCTCCTTTTTGCTCCTATCAACCAAAGGTCTGTGACCCTATGGCTCCCCCCACAGGTCCTGGTCCACAGTCATGGGGAGTGGGGGAACCACATGGAACAAGTCTGACTCCTTCCATTTGACAACTGCCCAAGACCACGACCTTCCTCCCACCCCTGCCTAGTTCCCTCTGGCTCAGATTAAAAGACTGCTAACCGGGAAGTCTCTGCTCCAATTCTCCCTTGTCAACGGCCTTCAGCATGAATGCACCGATGGCCTCTGGTCAGGGCTGGCCTCCACGCCCTACCTGGCTAGGTCACTCCCTGTGACATGGAGCCCAAGTCCCCAACCAGACCATCTGCATTTGGCACACTTTACTACATTTTCAGGGATTCCGATGCTTTCTCCCAAATGGAAGTTACCCACTGTTGAAGTGGGACACCAGCAGCCCGCCCATTCCCCCTCATCCCTCCCGACAGGAAAGGGGAAACCACCACTGGCCGATTTTCCCCAGTTCATTTCTTGGGCTGACTTCTGCCAGATGACAGCGGGGTGAGGGCCTCTCACTTCAAGGAATCTGGGGCATATTTTTGTTGGTCACAGGGGAAGGGGGCAGAACGTGTACCTGTTTTAGCTCAAGAAAGGCCACCGAGGCATGCCCTTCTGCTGACCTCTGAGCTTCCTAAAACTTCCACTGCAGCACGTCACTCACTCCCCCCCAAGCACCTGCCATGGCTCCCACTGCTTCCTAAGCAAAGTCCAGCATCTTCAGCACAGGCCCTGGGGCCACAATCTGCCCTCCCTCCTCCCTCACCCCACAGTTCCCACAAGAACCCCCGAGTCTAGCTCGGAGCCGCTGCACCCTGTCCACCTTGCCATTTCTTGCGTCTGGCCACACCCTGTTCCAGAAACAATCTTCTCTGTTTCCCAAGTAGCAATGCCCTACAGGGGCAGCCCAAAGGTCGCCTCCCCCATGCAGAACTACAACAAAGCTCTCCTAGAATTACCCAGCAGGAAGCTCATTATTTATTGCTGGTCCCACGTCATTCCACCCTCCACCAAACATGTATCAAGAGCTTGCTGTGTGCAGACCCTCTCCTGTGTGTGAGGGAGGCAGGGGGGCCAGGAGTCACAGCCTGGGGCAGGGGGCAGACTTGTTCCCAAACACACCACTCCGAGGTGCTGGGGCTGGTGTCTGATCAGGGACAGTGGGGCTATGGAGGAGGAGCTGTTGGTTCTCCGGGGACAATCCAGGAAGGCTTCCTGAGGGCTGCAGCTGGGGCTTGGTTGTCTTAGCTGCCCCACAAGACCTGACATGACTGCAAAGTGCAGCGACAAAACTCCTCATAAGACGTGGCAGGGAAACAAGAAATGACTTCAAAGTTTCTACTCACAGTGATAACCTAGAAAACCCAAAACGGTTGCCGTCGAGTCGATTCCAACTCATGGCAATGCCTTAAAACTCAAGTAGAACTGCTCCGTAGGATTTTCAAGGCAATAATCTTAACAGAAACATATCACCAGGCCTTTCTTCCGCAGTACTGCTGGGTGGGTTTGACCAATTGACCTTCAGGTTAGTAGTCAAGTGCAAACCGTTTGCACCACGACAGCAGGATCCCAAAGGCAGTGGAGAAGGTGGGGGAGGGAGGGCTTCGGGGAGAATCCAGGCACTGCTTCCTGCTGCCTCATTTACTAGAAAATCTGCTAGGAACGAGGTTTCCATCATAGGCTTGAGAAGACTTTGAAGAAGACCCTTCAGCCACAGAGTAGACAAGGCCATAAAACAAACAATAATACATGTAGCTTGACCATGTGTACAAGGCTAAATGGGCACACCAGCCCAGGAGCAAGGACGAGATGGCAGGAGGGGACAGGAAAGCTGGACAAATGGAAATGGGGAACCCAAGGTCAAGAAGGGGAGAGTGTTGACATGTCCTCGGGTTGGCAACCAATGTCACAAAACAATATGTGTTTCAATCATTTAATAAGAAACTAATTTGCTCTGTAAATTTTTTTTTTGAATACTCATCTAAAGCACAATACAGAGTAAAAAAAAAAGACTTTGAAGAAGGAAAACCCAGAGGCCTTCAGGGTCTCGACATTAACACCCAGCAGTGCAGTCTCTTAGCAAATAAGTCGCAAAGTCAACTGTTAGGCAAGATGTCTCTTGGGGAAAAGTGTGCAGGCTCCAGGAGGCTGCAGACGGTAAGGAGTGGGGGTGGTGCCTAGCGCTGGCCGACCACAGGTAAGTGACTTGTTGTCTGGGGCCTCTTCGTCCTCATCTATAAATTGGGGACCACCCACCTCACCAAGACAAAACTTGAGAAAGCCCCTGCAAACTGTAAAGTGTTGTGCAGACGGGAAGGGGACTATCTTTGCCACTAGACCAGAGGTCAGCAAATTGGGGGCCTTGGACCAAATCCAGTTCACTACACTGCCTGATTTTGAACAGTGCAGAGGTTAAGCATGGTTTTACATTTTTAAATGGCTGGGGAAAATATCAAAAGAACATTTCACAGCACATGCGTGCGAATGACGTGAAATTCACATTTCAGTGTCCATGAATAAAGTTTTATTAGAATGTGGCCCACCTGTTCATTTACAAATTGCCTAAGGCTGATTTTACACTATAGCAGCAGAGTTGAGGAGTTGCAACAGAGAGTGTACTGACCTCAAAGCTGAAATATTCACTGTCTGGTCCTTTATGGGACAAGTTTGCTGACCCCTGCCCTAGAGGCCAAAGCTGGACAGGGCCCCTGGCCCTGAGGATGGTGACCCCCACCCAGACCACCCCATCTGGCCCTCAGTAAGTTTTCCTTCCCCCACTGCACTGCTTGTGGCCCCTCGTGTCACTTCCCCCTACCCCCACCATGCACAGCCCACCCGCCACGTCCCAGGAAGGCTCTCAGGCACCCACTTCCTGTCAAACTCCTTGTAGGCACTCTGGAGCCAGCCCAGGGATGGCTTGTTCCAGCTGTTCAGCCCGTAGTGGAAGTAGATGAGGGTGTAATCGTTCTCCACGTACTGGTCCAGCGTGTACTTCAGATACCTGGGCACAAACACGAAATGGGGCTATAGACCCACCCTCTTATCAAAACCAAATATCCCCCCTCCATGGAAGCTCACGGCCACTGCCTGGGGGCCAGCACTGGGCCCTGTGCTGTTACATCCAGGGCCAGGCACTAGGGGGTGCTATCTCCCTGTCGCAGATGACAGCTGAGGTTCAGAGCCCTTGAATAACTTACCCAAGATGATCTGGGATTCAAACCCAGAACCGTTGGACTCCACAGCACAACTTTTATCCACAAAGCTGTATAAGCTTCCACCTACCTCCCTTCTGTTCTGCCACACCTTTAGAAGCAAGCAATTCCTTCTATCCAGATCATCTTCCTGGCACTTGTTTTCACTGTAAAGGCACCCTGACTCTGTGCTCTGCCTCTGCCACCTGACCTCCCACAGTGTAAGCACAACACAGCCCCCACTGAGCACGTTTAGTGGCTGACAGCCCACGAGCCCTCCCTGCCACTCCTGGCGTCATGAAGGTGGAAGACCTCATCCAGCGATCTGCAGGGGGAAGATCTCAGGAACAAGTCAAACCTCAACCACCATGTTGGCAGGTGGCCCCTGACGTTGCCCTGGCCAAGACCTTGCCCATCAGGTCCCACACGCCATCACCTAGACTAGCATTGTGTAAATGACCCATGTGGAAGGTGGCAGTTGGAGTGCTGTCCCCGAGGACCTGGTGGTGGCCTGGCTTTTTGGATGGGATGAGTGTGCACTGCCTCCCTTCCTGGGGCACCTTGAGCCAGAACACATCCCATAGTAGCACCTCATTCCCCTGCTGTCCTAGGCACATATCAACATTCCCAGGAACAGCATTATACCGTCAACCCCACATCTATATCTGCTCCCAGCAGGGAGGAAACAGGGCCCTTCTCCTCCAGCACAAGGGGTGTGGGTGTAGACCATCTCCCTGCTTCAGCTGCAGGGAGTAACCACTGGCCATGGGGGACCAATGCCCACTCTGCAAGCTCACCTTGCTCTGTCTCTATGTGAGTATTGTTCCACCCAGTGCCTGTGCTTAAGTCGTGTCTTTCTTGGACAGCCCAACTCTTACAACTATGGAGTGCGTTACTATCTGCCATAGAATGGGACTCCTCCCCCGTGGGTGGTGACAGGTGTTGCTTGCTCGACAATCCATCCAGGTGCACTCCTGGGAACTCAGGTTCGTTGTCCCTGAGGCTGTGGACAGGGAACACCTGCTTTCACTGTGTGCCCTGCAAAGGCACCCTGCCAGGATCCTCAGGCACACCAACGTTCCCAGTGCTGCTTCCAGAAAAAGATCCAGCAGCCTCTTGGCGCGTCTGCACTGCTCGGCTGGCCCTTCATTGCTGGGACCCCTCAGGGGGCTCCTTACCATGCACAAAAAGATGTCTAAGTGACATCAGAGTACCCTCTAGCAAAAGCACCAACGAGCTGAACTGTAAGGATGCCTGGTGGCACAACAGTTAAAAAGTTCAGCTGCTACGACTAGACTAAATCAAAGCAAAGCAGTTTCCTGAATAAACTGAACCCTTCCGAGGCCAGCGTAGCAGGGGCAGGGGTTTGGGGACCATGATTTCAGGGAACATCTAAGTCAACTGGCATAATATAATCTATTAAGAAAACATTCTGCATCCCACTTTGGAGAGTGGCACCTGGGGTCTTAAACACTAGCAAGCGTCCATCTAAGATGCATCAATTGGTCTCAACCCACCTGGAGCAAAGGAGAATGAAGAACATCAAAGACGCAAGGTGATTATGAGCCCAAGAGACAGAAAGGACCACATAAACCAGAGACTACATCAGTCTGAGACCACAAGAACTAGATGGTGCCCAGCCACAACCCATGACTGCGTTGACAGGGAGCACAACGGAGAACCCCTGAGGGGCCAGGAGAGCAGTGGGATGCAGACCCAAATTCTCGTAAAAAGACCAGACTTAATGGTCAGACTGGGACTAGAAGTACCGCAGAGGTCATGGTCCCCAGACTGTCTGTTAGCCCAATACAGGAACCATTCCCAGGGCCAACTCTTTAGACAGGGATTGGACTGGAATATGGGATGGAAAATGTTACTGGTGAAGAATGGGCTTCTTGGATCAAGTAGACACATGAGACTGTGTTGGCATCTCCTGTCTGCAGGGGTGATGAGAGGACAGAGGGGGCCAGAAGCTGCCCGAATGGACACGAGAAGAGAGAGTAGAGGGAGGGAGTGTGCTGTCTCATTAGGGGGAGAGCAATTAGGAGTGTATAGCAAGGTGTGTATAAATTTTTGTGTGACAGACTGACTTGATTTGTAAACTTTCACTTAATGCACAATAAAAATTAATTAAAAAAAAAAAAGTCAGCTGCTAACCAAAAGGTTGGGATTCAAACCCATCCAGTAACTCTGCAGAAGACCTGGCGATCTGCTCATGTAAAGATTGTTGTTGTTGTTAGGAGGTGTCGAGTCGATTCCGACTCACAGTGACCCTATGCAGCACATAACAAAACGCTGCCTGGTCCTGTGCCATTCTTACAATTGTTGTTATGCTTGAGCTCATTGTTGGACCCACTGTGTCAATCTGCCTCATTGAAGGTCTTCCTGTTTTCCGCTGACCCTGACAACATGTCCAAGGTGTGTAAGACGCAGTCTCACCATCCTTGCTTCTAAAGAGCATTCTGGTTGTACTTCTTCCAAGACAGATCTGTTCATTCTTTTGGCAGTCCATGGAATATTCAATATTCTTCGCCAACACCACAATTCAAAGGCGTTAACTCTTCTTCTTTGGTCTTCCTTATTCATTGTCCAGCTTTCACATGCATATGAGGTGATTCAAAATACCATGGCTTGGGTCAGGCGCACCTTAGTCCTCAGGGTGACATCTTTGCTCTTCAACACTTTAAAGAGGTCCTTTGCAGCAGATTTGCCCAATGCAATGCGTCTTTTGATTTCTTGACTGCTGCTTCCATGGCTCTTGATTGTGGATCCAAGTAAAATGACATCCTTGACAACTTCAATCTTTTCTCCATTTATCGTGATGTTGCTTATTGATCCAGTTGTGAGGATTTTTGTTTTCTTTATGTTGAGGTGTAATCCATACTGAAGGCTGTGGTCTTTGACCCTCATTAGTAAGTGCTTCAAGACCTCTTCACTTTCAGCAGGCAAGGTTGTGTCATCTGCATAACGCAGGTTGTTAATGAGTCTTCCTCCAATCCTGATGCCTCGTTCTTCTTCATATAGTCCAGCTTCTCGGATTATTTGTCCAGCGTACAGATTAAATAGGTATGGTGAAAGAATACAACCCTGACGCACACCTTTCCTGACTTTAAATCAATCAGTATCCCCTTGTTCTGTCCAAACAACTGCCTCTTGATCTATGTAAAGGTTCCTCATGAGCACAATTAAGTGTTCCGGAATTCCCATTCTTGGCAATGTTATCAATAATTTGTTATGATCCACACAGTCGAATACCTTTGCATAGTCAATAAAACACAGGTAAACATCCTTCTGGTATTCTCTGCTTTCAGCCAGGATCCATCTGACATCAACAATGATATCCCTGGTTCCACGTCCTCTTCTGAAACCGGCCTGAATTTCTGGCAGTTCCCTGTCGATATACTGCTGCAGCTGTTTTTGTATGATCTTCAGCAAAATTTTGCTTGCGTGTGATATTAATGATTTTGTTCTATAATTTCCACATTCGGTTGGATCACCTTTCTTGGGAATAGGCATAAATATGGATCTTTTCCAGTCAGTTGGCCAGGAAGCTGTCTTCCATATTTCTTGGCATAGACGAGTGAGCACCTCCAGCGCTGCATTTGTTTGTTGAAACATCTCAATTGATATTCCATCATTTTCTGGAGCCTTGTTTTTTGCCAATGCCTTCAGAGCAGCTTGGACTTCTTCCTTCAGTGCCATCGGTTCCTGATCATATGCCACCTCTCGAAATGGTTGAACAACAACTAAGTCTTTTTTGGTATAATGACTCTGTGTATTCCTTCCATCTTCTTTTGATCATTCCTGTGCCATTTAATATTTTCTCCATAGAATCCTTCACTATTGCAACTCGAGGTTTGAATTTTTTCTTCAGTTCTTTCACCTTGAGAAACGCCGAGTGTGTTCTTTCTTCCCTTTTGGTTTTCCATCTCCGGCTCTTTGCACATGTCATTACAATACTTCACTTTGTCTTCTCGAGAGACCCTTTGAAATCTTCTGTTCAGTTCTTTTACTTCATCAATTCTTCCTTTTGCTTTAGCTGCTCGACATTTGAGAGCAAGTTTCAGAGTCTCCTCTGACTTCCATCTTGGTCTTTTCTTTCTTTCCTGTCTTTTCAATGACCTCTTGCTCTCTTCATGGATGATTTCCTTGATGTCATTCCACAAGTCGTCTGGTCTTCGGTCACTAGTGTTCAATGCGTCAAATCTATTTTTCAGATGGTCTCTAAATTCAGATGGGACATACTCATGGTCATATTTTGACTCTTGTGGACTTTTTCTGATTTTCTTCAGTTTCAGCTTGAACTTGCATATGAGCAATTGATGGTCTGTTCCACAGTCGGCCCCTGGCCTTGTTCTGACTGATGATATTGAGCTTTTCCATCGTCTCTTTCCACAGATGTAGTCAATTTGATTTCTGTTTGTTCCATCTGGCGAGGTCCATGTGTATAGTCGCCGTTTATGTTGGTGAAAGGAGGTATTTGCAATGAAGAAGTCGTTGGTCTTGCAAAATTCTATCATTCGATCTCCGGCAGTGTTTCTATCACCAGGGCCATGTTTTCCAACTACTGATCCTTCTTTGTTTCCAACTTTTGCATTCCAATCGCCAGTAATTATCAATGCATCTTGATTGCATCTTCAATCAATTTCAAACTGCAGCAGCTGATAAACATCTTCTATTTCTTCATCTTTGGCCCTAGTGGTTGGTGCATAAATTTGAATAATAGTCGTATTAACCGATCTTCCTTGTAGGCATATGGATATTATCCTATCACTGACAGCATTGTACTTCAGGATAGATCTTGAAATGTTCTTTTCGACGATGAATGCAACACCATTCCTCTTCATGTTGTCATTCCCACCCCCACGTGTCTGTCAGTTTGTCCTACTGTGGCGGCTTGCATGTTGCTGTGCTGCTGGAAGCTATGCCACTGGTATTAGATACTAGCAGGGTCACCCATGGAGGATAGGTTTCAGCTGAGCTTCCAGACTAAGATAGACTAGGAAGAAGGACCTGGAAGTCTACTTCTGAAAAGAATTGGCCGGTAAAAACCTATAAAGATTACAGCCTAGAAAACCCTATGGGGCAGCTCTACTCTATCCTATAGGATTGCTATGAGTTGGATCAACTTGACAGCGCATAATGACAACACCTGAACTGCAGGCCCTGATGTGTTTACCCATGTAATTCTCACGTCCACCCTATAAAGGCAGATACTGTTATCCCATTTTACAGGGCAGTCAAGTGAGGCTCACAGAGGTGAACCGGGAAGGAGCAGAGCAAGGGTCGGAATGCGGGCAGCCTGGGTCCACGGTCCACTCTCTAACCCACGCGCCTGCCTCCACAGACACAGGTACCACCCACAAAGGCTTCATCCCACCGTCTGCTTTAGCGTACAAAACAGATGCAAACCGGACCTCCCTCGGTACTCGGTGCCAGTCACCAGCGCAGGAGCAGCCGCACCCAGATACTCTCCAGGGATCGTCTCAAATGCCATTTGGATTCAGCCGCTGGCTCCTAATTCAACAAGGTCAGCTTTCACCAAGCAGCCCCCACCAGCACACTCAGATCACGGTCTCCAATTTAACACGCAAGAGTGGGAGAGGCCTCAAGCCCTGAAAACTCAAAGCACTTCAGCACAGACACTCATGCCTGCATTTCCCAAACAGCTCCAGATCAGGAAAGGGAAAGTTCTTTCACCCACCCCGGACACGTCCTAATGACAGCCAGGCCTTTCCTCTGGCCATACTACACACCCTTCGATTCTTTCCCAAAACGTGTTTGAACACACCTGCTGCACGTGCTTGGCACAGGAAGCCAGTAACTAAATTATTGCTCAGGCTGCAAAGACTTGGAAATAGGAGCACAAGTCTGGGCCCAGGAAAGCCACGCGTTTGGAAGGTTAAGGGGAGGATGAGACAATTTTTTCATAAAGGCCTTGGCAAAGGCTTACCCTTAGGGTCCTTCCCACCGCGGCCAAGAGGCCCACAGGTACCTTTGTGGGAAATAGAAAAAGGTGCCCCTTCTGAGCAGACACAGGCCAGCACTGGGTGAGCAGGACCCCAGCTGGATGGAGGTTTATCCTCTGGATGCCCTTGTGCAGTGAACAACCTACACAACTGTCCATGGGAGCTGTTCTTACCACATCCATTTGGCAGTCAAGGTGTTATGGGCAGGTGCGAGGAAAAGCACGATGGACCAGTCACCTGTCATCAGAGGTACCTCTGTCTTTACACCAACAAGCCTTGAACTAACTCATTCCTGGCCCAGCAGTGACACTTTGGTGAGAGCTGGTCCACAGGTCATGACTTATTGGATGGATGCCTCAAAATGAATAATCCGACCAGGGAATGTGTTCCATCATAGTGGGCCCCAGAATACAAGCTCTCCTGGGATCTGCCATCTCTCTCTGCCTTCTGAGCTCAGTCGAACACCCTCCCAGGAGGGCCAGCTCGCCTTGGAAATCTTACAGCAGATCACACGTGACAAGGGAACCGGTGGACAGGTCTCCCGAGCACCTGCTTCCACAGGTGTGTGCCATTTCCGTTGTGTTCTCAGCTGCTGTCCGAAGATTCTCTGGCTGTAGCCACATCAGATGCTTGTGCCGCGGGGCCTTCTCGAAAAACAACCAGCTCAGAGTCTTGTGGGTGCTACTACGACCTGATCACGCCTCTGTGCCTTTAGCGTTGGGGGTTCCAGGTCCCTGCCCTCCCCTAGTCTGTGTGTGGTGGACGTGTCGTCGGCTTTAACAGCTGGGCACTGGGATTTGCAGGGAGCACCCCAGCCCAGCACGTGGCAAGTCCACACGGCTACAGCCGCTGCTCCTACTTCCTCACAGAATGACTTGGTGTCCCGGGGCTGCCATGACAAAATACCACAAAGTGGGTGGCTTTACAGAACAGAAATTTATTCTCTCACAGTTCTGGAGGCTAGAAGTCCAAATCAGGGCTTCGGCTCTGGGGCGGGTCCTTCCTCTTCGTTAGCCCTGGGCATTCCTTGGTCACATACGATGCTCACGTGATGTTCACGTGCTGTCTTCCCGTGTGTGACTGTTTCCGTGTCTGTCCCTCCTTTTATAAGACATCCCATCACTCAGGAGGAATTAGGACTAGAACCCATCTATCTGAGCTCCCTACTGCTGCTCTAACAGAATTACTACAGGTGGGTGGCTTTAATGAACAGAAATTTATTTCCTCACAGTTTAGGAGGTTGGAAGTCTGAATTCAGGTGCCGGCTCTAGGGGGAGGCTTTCTCTCTCTGTTGGCTCTGGGCGAAAGTCCTTGTCTTTTTTGAGCTGCTGCTCCTGGGCTCCTGGGCGATCTTCATGTGGCTTAACACCTCTCTTCCCCCATCTCTGCTCCATTTTTTCCTTGCTTAATCTGGAGTCCTGGTGGCACAGTGGTTAGGCACTCGGCCGCTAACCAAAAGGTCAGCAGTTCGAATCTACCAGCTGCTCCTTGGAAATCCTATGGGGCAGTGCTACTCTGTCCTATAAGGTCGCTGAGAGTCAGAACCAACTCGATAGTAATGTGTTTGTTTGGTTTTAATCTGCCTCAACACACTCGCTACACTAATTCTATCTCATTAATATAACAAAGAAAACCCTTTTCCTAAACAAGATTATAACCACAGGTATAGTAGGACTTACAGCCCATATTTTGGGGGATACAATTCAATCCATGCCACCACCCTGCTCCAGCATGACCTGTCTGACTTGACTGATAACAAAAGAAGAGTCCTACTTCCTATTTAAAAAAAAAAAAAAAATTAGAACAGGCAAATTCAGAGCAAAAGTTTATTAGCGGTTTCCAGGGGCTGAGTGAGGAGAAAAATGGGGAGTTACTGTTGAAGGGATATTGCATCCCTGTTAAAAACAAAAACTTGCCATTCAGTCGATTCCGACTCATGGCGACCCCATGTGTTGTAGAGTAGAACTGCTCCATTGGGTTTTCCTGGCTGTGATCTTTAAAGACTCACGACAACCCCTGTGCACATAATAGGCACCATAGGGTTTTCCAGGCTTCGAACTTTCAGAAGCAGATCACCAGGCCTGTCTTCCCAGGTGCCTCTGGGCATGCCTAATTTTCACCTTGTGGTCAAGCCCTTAACCATGTGTGCCACCCAGGGAATCCCACACCAACTCAACGGCAACTAACAACAACAATCTTTATGAAAGCGGTTTGCCGGCCCTTTCTTCCATGGCACTGCTGAATAGGATCGAACTGCTAACTTCTCGGCTAGTAGTAGAGAGCAAACCGTTTGCGCCACCCAGGAACCACTGAGTTCCTGCTTGGGGTAAAGAAAAACGTTTGAAAATGGATAGCAGTGGTGGCGGCATGACCTGGGGAATGTAACCAATGCCATACACTTAAAAATGGTTAAAACGGTGAATTTTTATGTATATTTTACCACACTGTCCACCCAGTGTCTCGGGCACAGGTGGTCCTGAGAGAGGAGGCCCCATGGGAGGCCTTGTAGTCTCATGGGAGAGAGAAGCTTAGCTCAGGATCAGTGGATCGCTTGCAACTCTGGAGGGAGGGTGGCCACGATAGGCCGGCTGAGAGGAATCCAATACCCGTTCCCAGGCTGTGTGGACAGCACTGTCAAAAACCCATGTGTCACCTGTGACTGGGGAGGAGACAAGCTTGTCTTTTCTGGAAATTTCCACAGATGGCCCCCAGACAGGTGGACGGATGCATTAGAGCAAAGAGCTCCAACAATGGACACAGGATTGCAAGTTCACAAAGGAAGCCCAGGACTGGGGAGGGGGTCCGGCACACGCGAAGGCAACTCAGGTGGAAGGAAGGAAAAGAAAAGACCAACAACGCAGAGGAGAGAAAGGCGCGAGACACTTACTCCAGTAGCTGCTTGTGGTTGAGCTCGTGAGAAGGGGGCAGGCGGCAGCAGCTAAACGTGATGACTCTCCTTCCAAAGTGGTCTTCCCCTGGAGGGGCAGACACAGACGTGAGCCTCGGCGCCACGACACCAACACAGACAAGCACGGCCTCCCTGGGGAAACCCTCGGGCACTTTACAAAGAGAAGTAAGGTCCACCACCAGCCCAGCCAGAGTGAACAGGCAGAGGTAGTCAGCTTTCAGAGAAGGACATTAATTTTTCGGTAGTCTCCTGAGTGAGTGTACGCTATTTGCTGTTTTACGTGCAGTTTCCAAGTTAACCTTCACCACCCGACTATACGCTGTAACTAACTTCCCTCGTTCACTGAGGCCTAGTGGGGTTAAGTCACTAGTGCGAAGCCACACACAGATGGCTAATGGGACCTAGGATTTAAATCCTTAAAGCTAGTGTCCCAAACTCAATGGAACTCATCTGTAAAACTATCTGAGCATACACTGGATCATGCTTGGTAAAGCACCGGATCAGTGGAAAAGAGGAAGACCTTCAACGAGATGGACTGACACAGTGGCTGCAATGATGGGCTCAAGCATAACAACAATTGTGAGGATGGGGCAGGACCGGGCAGTGTTTCATTCTGTAGTACACTGGGTTGCTATGAGTCGGAACCATGCTGGAGAGGGGTAGGGAGGAAGGGGAGTCCCTGGGTGGCCAAGATGGTTAAGTGCTCAACAACTAGCCAGAAAGTTGACAGTTCAAACCCACCCAGAGGCACCTTGGAAGAAAGGCCTGATAACCTGCTCTCTGAAAGGTCATGGCTTTGAAAACCCTACACAGCAGTTCTACTCTGCACATATGGGGTCACCATGAGTCAGAAACCAACTTGAAAGGAACTAACAACAACAATAACAGAGGAGGAAGCAGAGAAGAAAAGTGATTATTAATTCTTAATGCAATTGTTTAATGCTTATAGGACTATCTGAATTTTCTAAGTCTTCCTGAGTCAGTTTTGGAAAAATTAGACTTTTCTCTATAGGGTTAGTACGAGTTGAAATCAACTCAACAGCAATGGGTTAATTTTTGTTCTTTAGATATCTACCTTATTAAAAAAAAAAAAAAAACGAAGCAGCAGCAAGTGTCCCAGCCTTTCTGCCTGATGCTTCCTCCCCACAAAATTAAAGCACTCCCTCCACCCATGCCCTACAGGAACCCCTAGGACTCTGGGCCCTGGAGGAGAAGGCTGCAGGAGGGGGCTGTGGAACAGTCATTTCTGGCCATGGCTTCACCACTGGGTAGAGGCACCCTCTTCAGGTTTGCCCTCCATGTGACCTGGGTCACCCCGAGTTGCTACTCTCTCAGGACATGTCTGTGTCTGTTCCCCATGAGGCAACTGGGGTGCGGGGGGCTGGTCCTTGAGGCCAGGCCCCGTCTGATTGATCTGTGTTGCCAGAACCAAGGCTCAGGCCCAGGCACACAGCAGGCGCTTAGTGAAATATAAAGCAGAATTGACTTTCTGGAAGCCGGGACCCCCGCTTAGGACCTTCTTCCTACACACCCACCTTCCGTCCTCCTCCAGCTCCCACCTTTCCTCACCCTTCACCTCCCTTGGGCCAGAAGGACCCTGACCCAGCTCTTCCTCTTCTCCACGCCTGGGCCCTGAGAGAAAGGATTCCCAACATACAGGACCCCCTCAGAAGGTACGGGGTCTTGACTGGAGCCCCTCCACCAGGCAGCTTAATTCTCAGTGCCTTACTCTGTGCCATGTGCCAGGCACAGTGCCAGGCTCAGGGGACAAAGAGAAACACAGAACCGGCCGCCCTGCCTCCAGGACTCACGGCTTCTCTACTTCAATGACACAGAGAAGGAGATGTGAGAATACAATCTGTGAACGTGCCAAAGACAAGAACAAGGGACAGTGAAGAAGAGGAAGGGGTGGCAGTGAGCAGGGCCGACTCCAGGCCAGAAGTCAGGGCAGCCTCTCTGCAGATGGGGCCATTCAGCCACCACGGAGTCTGCACCCTGCCCTCTCTCCTGGATTCCCGTGGTGGCCTCCTCCGGGTCCCCTGCTTCCTTTACCCCAACGCAGCAGCCAGGCTGAGCAAACCACAACCCTCCTGGGCTCAGAGCCTCCAGGGCCCTGCAGTCCAGATCCCGGGACCATGCAGACCCCAAGCCCCTCGCTCGCTGCACTCCCCCCTGCCCACCTTCCCTCGGCTTGCCCACCGCCCCTCAGCCTGCCCACCACCCCTCGGCCTGCCTGCCGACCGCACTGAGCACACACACACACGTATACACACACAGCCTACACTACACACACAGGGCGCACTACACACACACACACACACACAGCCTGCACTACACACACATATACACACAGCCTGCACTACACACACACATACATACAGCCTGCACTACACACACACATACATACAGCCTGCACCACACACACATATACACACAGCCTGCACCACACACACACACAGCCTGCACTACACACACACACAGAGTGCACTACACACACACATACATACAGCCTGCACTACACACACAGAATGCACTACACACACACACATACAGCCTGCACTACACACACATATACATACAGCCTGTACCACACACACACATACACACAGCCTGCACTACACACAGAGTGCACTACACACACATACATACAGCCTGCACTACACACACACATACATACAGCCTGCACCACACACACACATACACACAGCCTGCACTACACACACACATACATACAGCCTGCACTACACACACACAGAGTGCACTACACACACACATACATACAGCCTGCACTACACACACACATACATACAGCCTGCACCACACACACACATACACACAGCCTGCACTACACACACACAGAGTGTACTACACACACACAGAGTGCACTACACACACACATACACACAGCCTGCACTTCACACACACACAGAGTGCACTACACACACACATACATACAGCCTGCACCACACACACACATACACACAGCCTGCACTACACACACACAGAGTGCACTACACACACACATACATACAGCCTGCACTACACACACACATACATACAGCCTGCACCACACACACACATACACACAGCCTGCACTTCACACACACACAGAGTGCACTACACACACACATACATACAGCCTGCACCACACACACACACATACAGCCTGCACCACACACACACACACAGCCTGCACTTCACACACATACACACAGCCTGCACTTCACACACATACACACAGCCTGCACTACACACACACAGAGTGCACTACACACACACATACACACAGCCTGCACTACACACACACACAGCCTGCACTACACACACACATACACACAGCCTGCACTACACACACACACACACAGAGTGCACTACACACACACACATACATACAGCCTGCACTTCACACACATACACACAGCCTGCACTACACACACACAAGGTGCACTACACACACATATACATACACAGCCTGCACCACACACACATATACATAGACAGCCGGCACCACACACACACAGGGTGCACTACACACACAGCATGCCCTACACACACACTCACAGGGTGCACTATACACACAGTCTGCACTGCACTACACACATGCACTCCTGAGGGCCCCACCCCAGGCCGCCTGCCTGGGGAGCTGTTTGTGGCAGAGGACACACATCTGACTCTCCCCAGGAGCCTGGAAGCCACTCTGATGTTTAGAATTCTAGAGTTATTTCAGTTTTCAAATGCGGCCTCCTTTTCATTCCACAAGTTCTCTGCAGTGAGCACAGGCACTTTACATGCTGGTCACGCTCTCCATTTGTTTGGAAAGCTCCTGTTTGAAAGGGCTGCTCTCCAGCCCTCACTTTTGTTTGCTTCCCTTGCCAAATGGGAGGCCCCTGCAGGAAACCTTGGAGGCCTGTGCCAGAGCATAGAAAGTGTTTTCCAAATGACGCTTCCACCATCTTGGTGCCTTGGCCGGCCCTGCGTCTGAGATGTCCTATGGGGCAAGAGAAAAGGGCGGCTGTGCTTTAAAAAAAGGGCGGCTGTGCTTAGGAAGTAATTAATCATTTGTGCGGCTACTGAAGGAATAGGGAATTAAATGTCTCTAGGGTGACTGTCTTTTTTTTTTTTTTTTAGGGTGACTGTCTTAGTGTCCTAGTGCTGCTATAACAGAAATACCACAAGTGGGCGGCTTTAAGGAACAGAAATTTATTTTCCCACAGTTTAGGAGGCTGGAAGTCTGAATTCAGGGTGCCGGCTCACTCTGTTAGCTCTGGAGGAAGGCCCTTGTCTCTTCAGCTTCTGCTTCCTTGGAGATTCCACGTCTTGGCGTCTCTCTTCCCCCATTGCTGCTTCTCTCCTTCGCTTATTTAATCTCTTTTGCATCTCAAAAGATTGGAGCCCTAGTGGCTCAGTGGTTAAGAGCACCAACCAAAAGGTCAGCCCACTCATTTCTTCCTGTTCCCCAGGGACATACTGTATGAATAAAGTGTCAATTCCTTCACTCATTCATTTGGTAAATGCTTATTGAGCACCTACTGTTTGCAGGGGCCACCCCCTGGTACATGCAGAGCTGTGAAGGGGAGTATCTGGGGGCTTCTTACTCCTCTCAAAGCCAGAAGGGCAAACAACTTGACATTGTCATTCCACACCAACAGATTTCTAAACACCCTTCTTCCAAGCCACATCAGGTCAGAGTCAACAAACTTTCATGAAGCTTAGAGCAAGCATAAAAACAAACAAACAAAAACAAAACTCTTGCCATAGCGTTGATCCCAGCTTGTAGGGACCTCATAGAACAGACTAAAATTGCCCCATAGGGTTTCCAAGGAACGGCTGGATTGAAACTGCCAATCTTTTGGAGAGCAGCCATTGCTCTTAACCACTGAGCAACCGGGGCTCCTCAAGCACAGGGGCAGTGAATTGGATTCTTCAACCATTAGGTCTACTTTTGACATGTCAGGGATTCTGTGATAAAAAAGTCAAAAAGCAGGGGATAGAGAAGAGAGGAGGCTCTGTACCCAGCCCCCACGTGGGACCTCCTCGCCCCCCACTATCCAGGCTGCTTGGGACAGCCTGCTTGTTCCTCTACAACATCTGCTGTTGTTGTTGTTGAGTCAATTCCGACTCCTGGTGACCCCGTGCGCGGAGTAGGGGTGCTCCACAGGGCTTTCAAGGCTGTGACCGTTCAGAAGCAAATCACCAGGCCTGTCTTCCGAGGCTCCTCTGGGTGGGTTCAAACCACCAATCTTTCAACTAGTAGTCAAGCTATTACTCATCTTCACCACCCAGGGACTCCTGCAACATGGCAATAACAAAAACACTGACTTTGAGGGGACACCAAACCAAAACCAAACCTGTTGTCGTTGAGTTGATTCTGACCCCTAGTGACCCTATTGGATGGAGTAGAACTGCTCCATAGGGCTTCCAGGGATCGGCTGGTGGATTAGAACTGCCAGCCTTTGGTTAGCAGCTGAGCTCTTTTAACCACTGCGCCACCAGTGCTCCTTGAGTGGATACAGGAAGGGTTAAATCAATAATCTCAGCAAAGTCTTAGCACAGCGCGGGCACACAGTAAGTGCTCAATAAGTGTTAGCTGTTACCACCTGCCAGGCAGGATGATGGGTGCTTTCACGAGTTCTGACTCCCATCGTCTCATTCACAGGCAAATAAACTGAAGCCCAGAGAGCCCAAGTGAGTGGCGGAGCTGGGTTCACACTCGCACACCCCAGCCCGGCCCCCACTGCTTCCTCTGCCCCCCACCTCCTACCACGTGTGCACGGCTGCCTGGATGTGGCCTCACGATGAACCCTGGGATCTTTAGGCTCCCACTTATGAAGCTCTGCATCTGTGTTAATGACATCAGTCAACAGAGGTAAATGCCCCTTCGCCACTCTCCAGTAACACAGGCCGGCATGTCGAAAGCAGGCTTCGAAACGATGGAATATGGAAGGAGATGAAAACTATCAATAAAATGCAGATTCTGGAAGGCAACGGTGTAATTCATGGCCCCGGTTTCTCCTTTCACTGCTTACAACACAACATTATTCCCAGCTGCCCAGACAGGAGAAGCAGGTTTATGAATAAAGAAATGATCCTTATAACAAGCTCGAGACAATTCATCATCGTTGCTGAGAGGGAAGGACAATTAAGACACGTGAGAACGGCAGCATCAATCTCATGGTGAGTGATCTGGGATGTCGCTCATTTTTAGTTTTGAGCTCAGCTGCTAATCAAAAGTTCGGCAGTTCGAATCCACCAGCTACTCCTTGGAAACCCTATAAGGCAGTTCCACTCTGTTCTATAGGGTCACTATGAGTTGGAATAGGACCCGACAGCAATGAGTTTAGGGGTACAACCCCTTTTATGGAAGTGAAAGAGATTTGAAAAGACTCATTTGGGTCTGTGTCTTGCAGGAAAGACCTGTTGGCATCTGAATGGGCTCTGCAGAAAGTTCCAGAAGTGAGGGCAGTGGACATTCGTCGGCCAACAAGACCAAATCCAGTGTGACCTCCTATTTTTTCTCTCTTCCCCTCTCTTCTCTATCACTCACCCGGCTCCGTGTCTCTGAGATACACCTCCCATGTCTTCTGATCCTTGGTGCCACAACCTTCCACCATCTGATGCTAGAAACTTTGCCACCAGTATTTCAAATACCAGCAAGGTCACCCATGGTGGACAGGTTCCAGCAGTGCTTCTAGACTAAGACAGATTAGGAAGAAGGACCTAGCGGTCTACTTCTAAAAAAACTGGCTAGTGAAAACCTTACGAATAGCAGTGGAACACTGCCTGGTATAGTGCCGGAAGATGAGCCTGCCAGGTTGGAAGGCACTCAAAAGATGACTGGGGAAGACCTGTCGCCCCAAAGTAGAGTCGACCTTAATGACGTGCATGGACTCAAGCCTTCAAGTCCTTCATTTGCTGATTTGGCAAAACTCAAAATGAAAAGAAACAGCTGCCAACATCCATTAATAATCAGAACATGAATGTACGAAGTATGAATCTAGTGAAATTGGAATTGTCAAAAAAGAAATGAAATGCATAAACATTGATATCCTGGGCCTTAGTGAGCTGAAATGGACTAGTATTGGCCATTTTGAATCAGACAATCATATATATGGTCTACTATGCTGGGAATGACAACTTGAAAAGGAGTGGCACCATGTTCATCGTCAAAAGGAACATTTCAAGAACTATCCTGAAGGACAACGCTGTCAGTGATAGGATAATATCCATATGCCTACAAGGAAAACCAGTTAACATGATGATTATTCCAATTTACACACCAACCACTAAAGCCAAAGATGAAGAAATTGAAGATTTTTACCAATGTCTGCAGTCTGAAATTGATCAAACATGCAATCAGGATGCATTGATAATTACTGGTGATTAGAATGCAAAATCTGGAAACAAAGAAGAAAAATATGTAGTTAAAAATTATGGCCTTGGTTGACTGAGACTAGAAGGACCCCGGTGGTCATGGCCCCCAGACCTTCTGTTGGCCCAGGACAGGAACCATGCCCGAAGCCAACTCTTCAGACAGGGATTGGCCTGGACAATGGGTTGGAGAGGGATGCTGGTGAGGAGTGAGCTTCTTGGATCAGGTGGACACTTGAGACTATGTTGGCATCTCCTGCCTGGAGAAGAGATGAGAGGATGGAGGGGATTAGAAGCTAGCGAAATAGACACGAGAGAGTAGAGGGAAAGAGCGGGCTATCTCATTAGGGGGAGAGTAATTGGGAGTATGTAGCAAGGTGTACATAAGTATTCATGCGAGAGACTGACTTGATTTGTAAACTTTCACTTAAAGCACAATAAAAATTATTAAAAAAAAATTATGGCCTTGGTGATAGACACGTTGCTGGAGACCACATGATAGAATTTTGCAAGACCAATGACTTTTTCATTGCAAATTCCTTTTTTCAACATGAACAGCAACTGTACGTGTGGATCTCACCAGATGGAACACACAGGAATCAAACTGAGTACATCTGTGGAAAGAGACCATGGAAAAGCTCAATATCGCGTCAGAACAAGGCCAGCCGGGACTGTGAAACAGACCAACAATTGCTCAAATGCAAGCTGAAGCAAATTAGAACAAGTCCATGAGAACCAAAGTACAGCCTTGAATATATCCCACCTGAATTAAGAGACCATCTCAAGAATAGATTTGATGGGTTGAACACTAACGACCAAAGACCAGACGAGTTGTGGAATGACATCAAGGGCATCATACATGAAGAAAGCAAGAAGTCATTAAAAATGACAGGAGTAGGAAGAAAAGACAAAAATGTATGTCAGAAGAAACTCTGAAAGTTGCTCTTGAATGTAGAGTAGCTAAAGCAAATGGAAGAAATGATGAAGTAAAAGAGCTGAACAGAAAGATTTCAAAGGGCGGCTTGAGAAGACAAAGTAAAGTATTATAATGAAATACACAAAGAGCTAGAGATAGAAAACCAAAAGGGAAGAACATGCTCAGCATTTCTCAAGCTGAAAGAACTGAAGAAAAAATTCAAGCCTCAAGTTGAGAGACTGAAGGACTGTACACGGAAAATATTAAACAACCCAGGAAGCATCAAAAGAATATGGAAGAAATACAAAGTCACTGTACCAAAAAGAATTGTTTGACTTTCAACCATTTCAGGAGGTAGCATATGATTAAGAAACAATGGTACTGAAGGAAGAGGTCCAACCTGCACTGAAGGCATTAGTGAAAAACAAGGCTCCAGAAACTGACAGAATACCAATTGAGATTTTCAACAAACGGATGTAGCATTGGAGGTGCTTGCTTGTCTATGCCAAGAAATGTGGAAAACAGCTACGTGGCCAGCTGACTGGAAGAGATCCATATTTGTACCCATTCCAAAAAAAAGTGATCCAAGAGAATGTGGAAATTATTGAAAAACATCATTAATATTATACAGAAGTAAAATTTTGCTAAAGATAATTCAAAAGTGGCTGCAGCAGTGTATCAACAGGGAAATGCCAGAAAGTCAAGCCGGATTCAGATAACATAGAACAAGAAATATCATTACTGATGCCAGACGAGTCATGGCTGAAAGTAGAGAATACCAGAAATATGTTTACCTGTGTATTCTTGACTATGCAAAGGCATTCAACTCTGTGAACCATAGCAAACTATGGATAACATTGTGAAGAACAGGAATCCCAGAGCACTCAGTTGTGCTCATAAGGAACCTGTACATAGACCCAGGTGCAGTTGTTCGAACAGAACAAGCGGATACCACATGGTTTAAAGGCAGGAAAGGTGGCATCAGGGTTGCATCCTTTCACCACACTTACTCAATGCTGAGCAAATAATGCAAGCAGCTGGACTCTATGAAGAGGAACGTGCCATCAGGATCAGAGGAAAACTCATTAACAACCTGCGTTATGCAGATGACACAACCTTGCTTGCTGAAAGTGAAGAGGACTTGAAGCACTTACTGATGAAGATCAAAGACCACAGCCTTCAGTATGGATTACACCTCAACATAAAGAAAACAAAAATTCCCACAACTGGACCAATGAGCAACATCATGATAAACGGGGAAAAGACTGAAGTTGTCAAGGATTTCGGTTTACTTGGATCCATACTCAATGTCCATGGAAGCAGCAGTCAAGAAATCAAATGACACATTGCATTGGACAAATCTGCTGCAAAAGATCTCTTTAAAGTGTTAAAAAGCAAAGATGTCACTTTATGCACTAAGGTGCGCCTGACCCAAGCCGTGGTGTTCTGAATCGCCTCGTATGCGTATGAAAACTGGACAATGAATAAGGAGACAGAAGAAGAGTTGACACCTTTGAATTACGGTGTTGGTGAAGAATATTGACTACACTGTGGGCTGCCAGAAGAACGAACAAACCTGTCTTGGAACAAGTACAGCCAGAATGCTCTTTAGAAGCAAGGATGTTGAGACTTCGTCTCACATACTTTGGACATGTTATCAGGAGGGACCACTCCCTGGAGAAGGGCGTATTGCTTGGTAAAGTAGAGGGTCAGCAAAAAAGAGGAAGACGCTCAACGAGATGGATTGACACAGTGGCTGCAACGAGGGGCTTAAGCACAACAACAATTGTGAGGATGGCTCAGGGCCAGGCAGGGTGTCCTTGTGTTGTACACAGGGTCACTGTGAGTCTGAACCACCTCCACGGTACCTAACAATGAACAAACATACGTACATGTATTTTTTAGTTATTTTTGCTGTTGTTCCCGAAGTACACATGCCATAGCAGCTACCGACAGGCCCTTCATCCTGTGTGTACTTTTTAGGGACATCACTCACCTTCGTCAAGCTTATGTATCCAGGTGCCCTCTTCTCTTAATGTGAACTTTTCGTCTGTGGCCCTGGAAGCCCCATCCCATTCTACAAGGGCCCCCATCCCAGCTTTGTTTTAGCAAGGCCTCCAGCTCAACATTTTCTCTTTTTTAAATTCCTCTCAAATTCACCCCCTTCTCTTGGCCTCACCACCCCAGCATTAACCCACACCCCCAGTCGCTCTGGTTGACCTCTCTGCCTCCAGGAACCTCCCCCCAGCATCCTCCGCACCACAGCAGGGATAACCATTCTTAATCACAAATCGGATATAGTCGGCCCTGTGCTGGAGGTTCCCCCGAGCCGTCTGGACCAACTACAGACTCTGCAGAGTGGCCCGCAAGGCTTTGAACACGTGGTTCCTGCTATGTGCCCAGTCTCATCTCTCCGTAAAAGTATACAAAACATCCTATCACAAGTCGTTGATAAGAGATACACTTTATATAACGACTCCTGTTGCCGTCTTGTTGATTCTGACTCATGGTGACCTTATAGGACAGAGCAGAACTGCCCCACAGGGCTTCCGAGGCTGTAATCTTTACCGAAGCAGACTGCCACATCTTTCTCCCACAGAGCAGCTGGTGGGTTCGAACCGCCTACCTTTTGATTAGCAGCCAAGTGCTTAACCACTGTGCCACTAGGGCTCTTTATATAAAGATTCAGAAAAGTTGAATGTAGGGTAGAAATAGACATACCCTACCAACACCAATCATAACAAAGCTGGTGCCGCCGGTGTGCCTATGATAATATCAGACGAAATAAGGCTTTGAGACAGGAGGTCTGACGGGCATCTCCAAAAGGTATGTGTGGTACCTGATCAGTGTCCTCCACCCTCGAGCCGGCAGCCCTCCGCCTATATAGAGGGTGTGGCACCAGCCTGGCCAGCTGCTAACCTGCTCACACTCCCCAAGTGAGTCCCTAGTGGAAGGCTCTAATTCCAGGTTTGAATCCTGGTTTCTTTAGCATCGTGCTCCAGCCTAGGGCTCTGAAAATGGCCAGAATGCTCCCAAATATCCCCAACAAATTTACTACATTGCCTTCTACCTAAACCCTAACACCAAAAAAAAAAAAACCTACTGCCATCAAGTCGATTCCAACACATACAGACCCCACTGGGTTTCCAAGACTATAAACCTCCGCGGAAGCAGACTGCCACATCTTTCTCCTGCAGAGCTGCTGGTAATTTCAAACCACTGACCTTTCAGTTAGCAGTCAATCGCTTTAACCACTGCATCACCAGGGCTCCTTACCTCCACCCTAGAGGTCCTTGAAAAGATTTGAGGCTTCAAATAGCTGGGGGCCCCCATTCATGAGACATTTTTGTCCCCGCCTCACTCCACCTACACTCGTTGTTCACCAAAATATTTAATATTCCTGTCTCCGCGGTCTTTAACTTTTTGAGAACCGTTCCATCTTTTTGCGAGAGAGCACCCCAGCAAAATTCCCAGGTCCTCGGGGGTGGGAGCTAACAGCTACAGAGCTTGGTGCGCGGAGCACACAGGTGAGTGCCAGGCCCACGTGGTCCACATGAGAGACACACACTGGGTTGCCCTGACACCTCCAGACTATACAAAAAAAAAAAAAAGTCCGCTGTCCAGTCAACCCAGACTCATGTCAACTCCAAGTCTGTCAGAGTAGAGCTGTGCTCCCTAGGGTTTCAATGGTCGATTTTTGTGAACGTAGCTCACCAGGGCTTTCTTTCAAGGCAACTCTGGGTGGACTCAAACCTCTAACCTTTTGGTTAGCAGCTGAGCATGTTAACTATCTGCACCACCCATACCCAAAACCAAACCCACTGCCATCAAGTTGATTCAGACTCATAGCGACCCTACAGGAAAGAGTAGAACTGCCCTAGAGGATTTCCAAGGAGCAGCTGGTGGATTCAAACTGCCGACCTTTTGGTTAGCAGCCTGAGCATTTAACCACTGTGCCACCAGGGATCCTATATCTACAGGATGTAAGATATTCTCCTCTGATCAAGTGCTGAGCACACGGTGCCTGACTTCTACGTTTTTACAGGCATTTGTTTGTTTGACAGCTAAAAACTTGACAGCTGACAGCCTTTCTGGAGCCACTAAAGGTGGAAGAAGTCCTGAAACTTTGCCCTGAGGTATTCTTTAAACCTTAAATCTGAAGCCTTTTTAAAACAAAAACAACCATTCAGCTTAATTAGTAATGAACGTTTGCTTGATCATTGTGCTCTTTGAAAGAACATCTGTATGGGATCAAATTGACAACAGCAACTCGAAAGGTTCGATAGGAAACTTAGAGGGCAGTGAAAGGAAAAGAAAGGTCAGAATGGTGCACAACCTGAAGAATGTAATCAATGTCACTGAATTTACATGTAGAAACTGTCAAGTTGGTGCATTTTACTGTGTATATTTTCAGTGGGAATTAAAAAAAAATTTTTTGACAGCTAAATCACTGCTTTTTCCAAACGCCAGCAGGGTATTTGGTTTTGACCGCACTTTCATTCTTTGAACCCAGCTGAAGTGCAGCAGCTCCAGGCAAGCCCACCCCATCACTCAGGGGCCACCCCTCTGGGGACCCACCTGCCACCTGCAGGATGCCGTGTCTGGCCACATCATAGAACGGGTGCCTCATGCTGAGCGCCAGGTCCTCGCCACTTGTGGGTGCCGCCAAGGGCCGTCTTGGGATGTCCAGTGTGGCTGCCTCCTCCTCATCTCTTTGCAGCTCTATGACAAACAAAAATGGTTAGAGGGTGTCAGTCGTACCCTTCATTAAGGTGGGGGGCCCTCCTGAGGTCCTTGTGAGGGAAAGTATGATGGTTAAGCTTATGTATCAACTTGGCTAGGCTATGGTTCCCAGTGATTTGGACAAACACTAGACTGGTTGCTGTTTCATAATGCAATCTAAAGCAATGTGATTTAATCACATTCCAAAATGTAATGTAATCGACTTCCATAATGCAATCTAATGCAATGTAAAATAATCACCTTGGGTTGTTGTTGTTGTTGTTTGGTGCTGTTAAGTCAGTTCCGACTCATAGCAACCCTGTGTACAACAGAACAAACCACTGCTAGGTCCTGTGCCATCCTCACAATCATTGTCATTCTTAAGCCCATTGTTGCAGCCACTGTGTCAATCCAGCTCCATAAGGGTCTTCCTCTTTTTCGCTGACCCTCTACCAAGCATGATGTCCTTCTCCAGGGACCGATCCCTCCTGACAACATGTCCAAAGTATGTGAGACATACTGTCACCATTCTTGCTTCTAAGGAGCATTCTGGTCGTACTTCTTCCAAGACAGATTTGTTCGTTCTTTTGGCAGCCCATGTACAATGGTTAATATTGTGTGTCAACTTGGCTGGGCCATGATTCTCAGTGTTATATGTGATCACTCCCATGATGGGATCTACTGTGAGTAGCCAATCAGTTGGAAGGGATTTTCCCTGGGGGTGTGGCCTGCATCTGAATATACACAAATGTTCTGCCTTTGTGCTTGCTCTGGATCCTGTGGCTGCCTCCTGTTCATCTGACCTCTCTTTCTTGGGACTTCAGCTATCAGCTGCCGATCTTGGGATTCATCGATCTTCACATCCTGTGAGAGGAGCCCTGCACTCTGACCTGCCAATCCTGGGTTCGCCAGCCCTTGCAGCTACGTGAATCGGGAGAAGCCTCTATCCTAATCCACAGACTTGGGATGTTCCAGCCTCTACAATCATGTGAGCCATTTCTTTGATATAAATCTCTCTCTCTATATATTTGGAAACCCTGGTGTCATAGTGGTTAAGAGCTATAGCTGCTAACTAAAAGGTCGGCAGTTTGAATCTACCGGGCACTCCTTTGAAACTCTATGGGGCAGTTCTACTCTGTCCTATATGAACCTGAATCAACTCAACAGCAAAGGGTTTGGTTTTTTGGTTTATACATATATATATATATATATGTATATACACTGTTTACTGGTTTTGCTTCTCCAGAGAACTCACCCTAAGACATTTGGTACTGAGAGTGGGACACGGCTCTAACAGATACCTGAGGTGTGGAAGCCGTTTTCAGGCTGTGAATGCGTAGAGGACTCAGAAGGAAGTGAGAAGAACTGTTACACTACAGACTGTGCAGACCTCGAGAAGCAGTGGCAGAGAACTGCCAACAACAGAGAGTGGCAGTGGCAGAGAACCGGAAGCTGAAGTGGACTGGCAGCAGCAGAACCAGGAGACCGGTGCCAGACAGCGCTGGAGCTGACCCATGAAGTGAGAGACCTGAGTGCCTTTGTGCAGGAGGCTTCCTGGCAGAGTAGAGCTGGGCTTGCTGACTCGTGAAGCAAGAGCGCTGAGTGCCTTCCAGACAAGGTTTGCTGGTGGAGTGAGGTGCCTCCAGGCAGTTGGTGGTGGAGCTAAAGAGTTTTGGAACACTTGCTTCAGCAGGGCAGATGTGGGTGTGAGCCCTGAGAGCCAAGAGGTCAAGGAACCAGGAAGCAGAAGCTGAAGGGAAAAGGAACACAGGAAGCCGAGCTGCCTCATTCTCAAAAGGTATGTCCAGGACCTCTGGGGTTTCAAAGGGTGGAATCGCCACTCAGAGGGACTAGGAGAATGACGGTCCTAAAGCCAAGGGAGCAGTTGCCATCCCAGTGGGCCTGAAAGGTGGAGCTGAAGCCCAAAGCCTAGGGGCCTCCACTCAGAATCCAGAGAGTGTGGTCAATTCCTAGAGTCTGGAGGGAAGGGTTGTTGTGTAAATGGTCTCAGAGGACAGAGTATTATTTGCAAAGCCTTGAGGGCTAATGTAATGTGTTCTGCTGACTTGCTTAGTACCTGTTACGCCTTCTTTCCCTCCAATTTCTCCCATCTGTAGTGGAATTGTCTAGCTTGGGCCTGTTCCATCATTTTATTTGGAAGCTGATAACTTGTATTCTAGGTTTCACAGCTGAAGAGGAAATTTTGGATTTTGGACTTGGAGTTGATTTAAGACTTTTGCTATGATATGATGGGGTGAATGTGTTTTAATTGTGGCAAGGACATGAATTTTTGGAGCCAAAGGGTGGAATGGATTGAATCGTGCCCCCCAAAAATGTCTGTCAACTTGGTTAGGTCATGATTCCCAGTATTCTACCATTTTGTCATTTGATGTGATTTCCCTATGAGTTGTAAATCCTATCACTGTGATGTAAGGAGATGAATTTGTGGCAGTCATATTGGTAAGATCTATAAGATTAGATAGTGTCTTAAGTCAATCTCTTTTGAGATATAAAAGACAGAAACAAGAGGAGAGAGAGGGGGATCTTATATCACCAAGAAAGCAGTGCCAGGAGCAGAGTGCGTCCTTTGGGCCCAAGGTTCCTGCCCTGAGATGCTCCCAGACCAAGGGAAGACTGATGCATCACAAAGACTTTCCTCCAGAGCTGACAGAGACAGAAAGCCTTCCCCTGGAGCCAACGCATTGAATTTGGACTTTAACCTGCTGAACTGTGAGAGAATAAATTCCTCTTTGTTGAAGCCATCCACGTGTGGTATTTCTGTTACAGCAGCACTACATGATGAATACACCATGGTATATTCAATATTGTTTGCCAACACCACAGTACAAAGGTATCAATTCTTCTTTGGTTTTCCTTATTCATCGTTCACCTTTCACATGAATATGGGGTAACTGAAAACACCATGGCCTGGGTCAGGTACACCTAAATTGTTTTAAAGTGACCTCTTTGCTTTTTAACACTTTAAAGAGGTCTTTTGCACCGGATTTGCCCAATGCAATGCATCATTTGATTTCTTCACTGCTGCTTCCATTTTTTGGCTTCCATAGTTGATTGTGGATCCAAGTAAAACAAAATCCTTGACAACTTTGGTCTTTCCTGCCTTTATCATGATATTGCTTATTGGTCCAGTTGTGAGGATTTTTGTTTTCTTTATGTTGAGGTGTGATCCATACTGAAGGCTGTGGTCTTTGATCTTCATCAGTAAGTGCTTCAAGCCTTCTTCACTTACAGCAAGTGAGGCTGTGTCATCTGCACATCGCACGTTGTTGACAAACCTTCCTTTAATACTGATGCCACATTCTTCTTCATATAATCCAGATTCTCGGATTATTGCTCAGCATACAGGCTGAATAAGTCTGGTGAAAGGATACAACCCTGATGCACGCCTTTCCTGACTTTAAACCATGCGGTATCCCCTTGTTCTGTTTGAACAACTGCCTCTTGGTCTACGTACAGATTCCTCATGACCACAACTAACTGTTCTGGAATTCCCATTCTTGAATAAAGAAATTTATAGAATGCAACGAGAATGAAAATACTTCCTATCAAAACCTCTGGGACACAGCAAAAGCAGTGCTCAGAGGTCAATTTATATCGATAAACGCACACATACAAAAAGAAGAGCCAAAATCAGAGAACTGTCCCTACAACTTGAACAAATAGAAAGTGAGCAACAAAAGAATCCATCAGGCACCAGAAGAAAACAAATAATAAAAATTAGAGCTGAACTAAATGAATTAGAGAACAGAAGAACAAAGCCAAAAGCTGGTTCTTTGAAAAAATTAACAAAATTGATAAATCATTGGCCAGACTGACTAAAGAAATCCAGGAAAGGAAACAAATAACCCGAACAAGAAACAAGATGGGCCACATCACAACAGACCCAACTGAACTTAAAAGAATCATATCAGATTATTATGAAAAATTGTACTCTAACAAATTTGCAAACCTAGAAGAAATGGATGAATTCCTAGAAAAACACTACCTACCTAAACTAACACAATCAGAAGTAGAACAACTAAATAGACCCATAACAAAAAAAGAGATTGAAACAGTAATCAAAAAACTCCCAACAAAAAAAAGCCCTGGCCCAGATGGCTTTACTGCAGAGTTCTACCAACTTTCAGAGAAGAGTTAACACCACTACTACTAAAGGTATTTCAAAGCATAGAAAATGACGGAATTCTGCCTAACTCATTCTATGAAGCCACCATATCCCTGATACCAAAACCAGGTAAAGACATCACAAAAAAAGAAAATTACAGACCTATATCCCTCATGAACATAGATGGAATTCCCATTCTTCTCAATGTTATCCATAATTTGTTATGATTCACACAGTTGAATGTCTTTGCATATCAATAAAACACAGTAAACATCTTTCTGGAATTCTCTGCTTTCAGCCAGTATCCATCTGACATCAGCAACGATATCCTTTGTTCAACATCCTCTTTTGAATCCAGCTTGAACTTCTGGCAGTTCTCTGTTCATGTATTGCTGTAACCACTTTTGAATGATCTTCAGCAAAAATTTATTTGCTTTTTATATTAATGATATTGTCCGATAACTTCCGCATTCTGTTGGACCACCTTTCTTTGGAAAGGGCACAAATGTGGATCTCTTCCACTCAGTTGGCCAGGTAGCTGTCTTCCACATTTCTTGGCATAGACGAGTGAGCACCCCCAGTTTGCTGAAACATCTCAATCGGTATTCCGTTAATTTCTGCAGCCCTGTTTTTCCCCAATGCCTTCAGTGCATCTTGGATCTCCTCCTTCAGTATCATCAGTTCTTAATCATATGCTACCTCCTGAAATGGCTGAATACTGACCAGCTCTTTTTGGTACAGTGACTCTGTATATTCCCTCTATCTTCTTTTGATGCTTCCTGCACCATTTAATATTTTCGCCATAGAAACCTTCACTATTGCAACTTGAGGCTTGAAATTTTTCTTCAGTTCTTTCAGTTTGAGAAATGCAGAACATGTTCTTACCTTTCATTTTTCTAACTCCAGGTCTTTGCGAATTTCCTTATAATATACTTCACTTTGTCTTCTGGAGGCACCCTTTGAAATCTTCTGTTCAGCTCTTTTACTTCATTTCTTTTTCTTTTTTTTTTTGCTTCAGCTACTCTACGTTCAAGAGCAACTTTCAGAGTCTCTGCTGACATCCATTTTGGCCTTTTCTTTCTTTCCTGTCTTTTTAGTGACCACTTGGCTTTCTTCATGTTATGATGTCCTTGATGTCATTCCACAATTCTTCTGATCTTTGGCCTTTAGTGTTCAATACATCAAATCTATTCTTGAGATGGTCTCTAAATTCAGGTGAGATATACTCAAGGTTGTATTTTGCTCTCACGGACTTGTTTTAATTTTCTTCACCTTCAACTTGAACTTGCATATGAGCAATCAATGGTCTGTTCCACAGTCGGTCCCTGGCCTTGTTCTGACTGATTATATTGAGCTTTTCCATTGTCTCTTTCTAGATGTAGTTCATGTGATTCCTGTGTATTTCATCTGGCAAGATCCATGTGTATAGTCACCATTTATGTTATTGAAAAAAGATGTTTGCAATGAAGACGTCATTGGTCTTGAAAATTCTATCTTGCAGTCTCCAGCATTGTTTCTATCATGAAGGCCATAATTTCCAACTGTGGACGTGATCTCCTTTGGAATAAGGTTTTCTTTGTTATATTAATGAGGCCATAACTGTCCAGGGTGTGTCCTAAACCTAATTACTTCTGAGTTACCAGAATAGACATAGGGACAATCCAAAAACCAAAACCCACTACCATGGAGTCAATTCTGACTCATAACGACCCTGTGGGACAGAGGTTTGTTTCATCTTTGTTTTCAACTTCAACTTTCCAATGTATCCTGATTGCATGTTGGATCCATTTTAGACTGCAGAAGTTGGTAAAAATCTTCAATTTCTTCATCTTTGGCCTTAGTAGTTGGTGTGTAAATTAGAATAATATTCATATTAACTGGTTTTCCTTGTAGATATATGGATATTATCCTATCACTGACAGTGTTGTACTTAGGATAGATCTTGAAATGTTCCTTTTGATGATGAAAGCAACGCCATTCTTCTTCAATTTGTCATTCCCAGCATAGTAGACCATATGATTGATTGTCTGATTTGAAATGGCCAATACCAGTCCATTTCAGCTCACTAATGCCTGGGATATTGATGTTTATGCCTTCCATTTCTATTTTCCTAGATTCATACTTCTTACATTCCACATTCTGATTATTAATGGATGTTTGCAGCTGTTTCTTCTCATTTTGAGTCATGCCACATCGGCAAATGAAGGTCTCGAAAGCTTGATTCCATCCACATCATTAAGGTTGACTCTATTTTGAGAAGGCAGCTCTTCCCCAGTTGTCTTTTGAGTGCCTTCCAACCTGAGGGGCTCATCTTCCAGCACTATCTCAGACAGTGTTCCGCTGCTATTCGTAAGGTTTTCACTCGCTAATATTTTCAGTAGACTTTCGGGTCCTTCTTCCTAGGCTGTCTTAGTCTGGAAGCTCAGCTGAAACCTGTCCACCAAGGGTGACCCTGTTAATATTTGAAATTCTGGTGGCAAAGCTTCCAGTATTACAGCAACACGCAAGCCACAGCGGTATGACAAACTAACAGACATGCGGTGGTTCTAGTAGTCAGCAATCCCGTCTCCTTGGCAGTCTTCACATGGCATCTGCCCTCCCCCATTTGTATTTCTTGTCCCTGTGTAAGGAACCCTGGTTGTGCAGTGGTTAAGTGCTTGGCTGGTAACTGAAAGGTTGGTGGTTCAAACCCCCAGCTGTTCCGAGAGAGTGTAATGTGGCTGTCTCCTTCCGTAAAGATTTATAGCTTCGGAAACCCTGTGAGGCGGTTCTACTCTGTCCCACAGGGTCGTTATGAGTCAGAATTGACTCCATGGTAGTGGGTTTTGGTTTTTGGGTTGTCCCTATGTCTATTCTGGTAACTCAGAAGTAATTAGGTTTAGGACACACCCTGGACAGTTATGGCCTCATTAATATAACAAAGAAAACCCTATTCCAAAGGAGATCACGTCCACAGATATGTTGTTGCTGTTGCCACCAGGGCTCCTTTCCATGGGTACAGACAGGGTTAGGGTTCCAACACACACTTGGGGACACAATCTAATCTCTAACAGTGGAGAAGGATGGGCCAAGGCAGGTCCTGGGCAGGGGTGTGGGGTGGAAGGGAGGTGTTCCAGGGTAGCATTTTTGTAACCACGTGAATATATTATTTATTAAAAAATAAATGTACAAGGATCTCCGCCTCCCAAGAGGAGAGAGGGAGGGAGGACAGACGTGCTTACCAATCTCAGCCAGCTTCTCCAAGTCCAGGTCCGACATGCTCTCCTGGCAGCTGGGTGGCCCAAGCTGACCGTCCTGATGCCAGCTCCTCAGATCCGGTGTGTGTGTATGGGGTACTTCTAACACCCTGAAGAGGAAGCACATGGAACCCCAGGGCATTTAACACACAAGTTGCAGGGAGTGAGAAATAAGGAAACGCCCTCAGCTAACGACTCCGACCCGCTGCCGTTAAGTCAATTCCAACTCATAGCAACCCTACAGGACAGAGTAGAACTGGCCCCTTGGGTTTCCAAAGCTGTAGTCTTTACAGAAGCAGACTGCCACATCTCTCCCCCTCAGAGTGGCTGGTGGATTCCAACTGCCGACTTTTCAGTTAGCACCCGAGTGCTTAACCATTGCACCACCAGGGCTCTGATTTCTCTCTCTTTGAAAAGAAAAGCCCCACTTCTGACTCATGACTTCAAGTCACATTGGGGTTCCTGCCTTTCTCCCAGGAACAGCCCACCCACCCCTGCCCTGGGTCCCTGAGTTCCAACCCCATGTTTTCTTGGCTAGGTGGGCCTTGTCTGTCTACCTGCCCTCATCCTCCTCAGGCCTGCCCACTGCCTGAGGCCCAAGTCTTCCTCTCACTAACCAGCCCCCATATACCAGGAAAGAAGACAAGGGGTCTGTTATACCCACAGCTCCCAGGGTACCCCCGGATGCCAGTGTGGCTGGAGCCCAGATGGCCGTGAGAGTCCAATAGAGGAAGCCAGGTAGGGTCCACATGGCCTACCTCATTCATTCCACACCCTGACATGGGGGGGTGGTCAACAGAACTCATAGCCTCAAGGTGCTCAGGCTGAGAGAGGGGCCCAGCAACGATGACACTGACCTCCACTGAATACAGGTGGGGACTCACTGGGGGCAGGGAGCTGCCAAGGCCACTCAGAGGGTCTGGGGCAGGACGGCTTCTACCACCAAGGGGCACCCAGGCACAGACTCCCCAAGCCTCTCTGCTCATGCTCTGCCTGAGAAGACAAAGCCCACAGACACAGGCTGACCCAGAATCGACAAGGGCAGCCCCCACAAGCTGGGGCGGTGGACTGAGTAGGCAGTTAACCTTCTTGGCCACCAACATCCCTTCTCCTCTGTCAGTAACACACCCATTTTCTCTATCATGAGCATGCGTGCGCACACGCGTAAGTGAGTGAGGCTTCACTCCAGGAACAAGTGACCGAAGATTAGCCAATCAGAGCACCGAATTCCCTGAGCCACAGAGATTTCAAGAGTGATTGATCACATGACCCAGATTAGTCCAATCAGAGTGAATTCCTGAGTACAGGGCTGTTTTTGGTTTTTTCCCGCTGCTGGCATTGACTATCTAGGAGGACATGGGCCTAGAACTACCAAGGATCACCACATGAAGCCAATAGCAGAAGACAGAACTGAGAGATGGAGAAAAACCAAGTCCCTAAAACACTGTGCATAGATCCAATACGTTCCCTTGTCTCCTTAAGCCAGTTTGGGTTATGGATGATCTGCCCTTGTAACAAAGTGTTGATATTTTTTTCTTTGAAAAATCGTGGCATATTGAAAAACTTGATGAAATCGGCCCCGATATCCTCTAAGAGCATAAAACAATTTCATTTCTGAAAACTCCTTGGAGGAGAATCTGGCTCAGCAACAGAGACACGACATGCCTCAACCGACTTCCACCCCGCACCACACACAGCCCTGGATCCCAGACCCCCTTCCAGGGCCGCAATTAGCGAAGGCAGCACCACCAACGCATACAATGAGGCTCTTTAGGAAGCTGCTTTCACTTGATCCAAGCATCTCTGCTCTGGGCAGATAACACAATCTCTACAAGCCTGGTCAGCTCCATGTTGACTTCATTAAGCCCCCCGGACGTCCTTCTGCTCCACGGTTCACTTCTAAATGGCAAAATGTTATGACAACAACATTAAAGGCACTGTTTTCAAGAGGGGAAAAAAATCTCCCATAATCCCGTGCCACAACTGTTACTTCTGCACGTCTCCCTTCCCACTCCCCGTTCCGTCCACACGCATCCATATTTTATGAAGTTGTCACCACGCTGCTTGTACACTCTGTAATTGACTCTGTCCACTTATACCCACATCAGTCGAGATCTAGAATACTCCATTCAATGCCTAGAATATTCCATCCAATGTCGTCCAATATTTCAGCCACCAGGAACATGGCCCAGCACTCTCTGGGTGGAAGCAGACTCCCTTGCTGAGATGAGGCAGGCAGAATGGGGGACAGGAGAGGAATAGGGATACTCTGAGGATCAAGTCCTCAGGACAAGCCAGACGGCCATGGTTTTCTGTTCCTCTCCCTGCTGGCATCTTTAGGTCTCAGAACAAAACTTCCCCAACCACTGAGCCCTGATGTTTGTTAGCAAGATTAAAAAGGTACAATTCTGGGATAATCACCCCTCTTCAGGAAGTCAGTGTGGGTGGGGCATGATGCAGCAGGATGTTTGTTAGTGGGATTAGGAAGACATAATTAGTCCCACAGGCTGAGGTATAAAATAGCTGGGGGAGGTTTCCTTGGTCTCCTCAGCTATGGTGCAGGTGGGACACACACAGTGTAAGCTGATAGTCCACCTTACTGAACAACCTGGCCAGGGGGAGACTGGCAGTAGCTATGGTCCTATAAAATCCCCTCACCCACGGCACAAATTGGGTGTGCATGGAAAAGCCGTCATCTCCACCCAGACAGCTTTTGAGGGGGGACTGCTTGTGACAGAACTTTTCTGGTTGTTGGCTGTCTGATTCTTGTAGGTAATAAATGCTACTTGCCATGTGCTAACATGCGTTCAGGCCCTGGTCGGAAGGACGTGATTCTTACAGAGCGGCCTATGTTAGTTACTGATGCTCCTTTCCTAATGGCCTCCTTGCTGTCCAGGGATCGGCGACGACCTGGAGTACACTGCAGATTTGGGATGTTGTCTTACAGTTATGTCATGATCAAGGCCGTGTTGGCCTATAGACACCCCAACTGTGCTGAGATGAGGCACAGGGTGTGGCCCCTGAGACCAGGTGTCTCATCATAGCTGCC
Organism: Elephas maximus indicus; assembly: GCF_024166365.1. Classification (NCBI taxonomy): domain Eukaryota; kingdom Metazoa; phylum Chordata; class Mammalia; order Proboscidea; family Elephantidae; genus Elephas; species Elephas maximus. The sequence continues at coordinate 189,378,970 of NC_064822.1, read as the reverse complement.
CTGGTTCTCCCTCCAGCTTCTAGTAACCTTTGACCAGTGAGGACCACCAGCAGGGAAGGAGGAGAGGATGATGGGGAGAGGGTTCTCCCCACTCCCTCCCACCTGGGACAGAGCCTCAGCTCCTAGCATATGCTGCCTCTCCTCATATCACCACGTGGGCTCCAGCTCCAGGGTGACTCTCTCCCGTCCGTTCAGGTCCAGGCGTGGTACTAACGGGTCATGGGTTACTCCTCGTTATGGACTGAATTGTGCTCCTGCCGAATTTACAATGAGACCCTGTCTGGCACAAACGGTTAAACACTCGATTGTTGACCAGAAAGTTGGTGGCTCAAACTCACCCAGAGGCCCCTCAGAAGGAAGGCCTGGCGAACTGTTTCCACAAGTCCACAGATATGAAAGCCCTAGGGAGCACAGGTCTACTCTGCGCACATGGGGTCACCATGAGTCAGAATTGACTGGACAGCAGCTACATTTACATTGAAGTCCTAACCCCTGGTACCTATGAATGTGACCATGTTTGGAAAAAGGGTTTTTGAAGATGTTATCAGTTAATGTGGACAATGAATCAGTTAAGCTGAATAATGAATAAGGAAGACTGAAGAAGAATTGACGACTTTGAATTCTGGTGTTGGTGAGGAACACTGAATACACCATGGACGGTCAGAAGAACGAACAAACCTGTCTTGGAAGAAGTACAGCCAGAATGCTTCTTAGAGGCGTGGATGGTGAGACTTCATCTCATGTACTTTGGACATGTTATCAGGAGGGACCAGTCCTTGAAGAAGGACATCATGCTTGGTAAAGTGGAGGGTCAGTGAAAAAGAGGAAGACCCTCAATGAGATGGAGGGACACAGTGGCTGCAGCAATGGGCTCAAACATAGCAACGATTGTGAGGATGGTGCAGGACCGGGCAGTGTTTCATTCTGTTGTACATGGGGTCGCTATGAGCTGGAACTGACTTGACGGCACCAAACAGCAACTGGAGTAGAGTGTGTCCTGATGCGATGGAGGGGTGTCCTGATAAGAGAAGACAGAGAGACACACCGAGGAAGATGCCTATTATGCATTGAATTGTGTCCTCCAAAAACATGTGTTGTAAATCCTAACCCCCTATATCTGGGAATGGGTTTTCTTTGTTATGTTGTTATGCCAATAAATTCAACAACTTAGATCAAACGAACAAATTTCTTGAAAGACATAAATTACCAAAGCTTACTCGAGAAGAAACTGATAACCTGAATAGTCCTGTAAATCTAGTGAAGAAATCAAATCTACTGTTTAAAAACCCTTCCCACAAGAGGAAAAAAAAAAAAAAAAAAAAACCCTCTGGGCTTAAATGGGTTCACAGGTGAATTCCAGCAGACATTTAGGTTAGAAAGAACACCCATTCTACACGAACCCTCTGGGCTTAGATGGCTTCATAGGTGACCTCCAGCAGACATTTAGGTTAGGAACAACACCCATTCTACACAAACCCTCTGGGCTTAGATGGCTTCACAGGTGACTTCCAGCAGACTGAACTCCAGCAGACATTCAGGTTAGGAAGAACACCCATTCTACACAAACTCTCTGGGCTTAGATAGCTTCACAGGTGAATTGCAACAGACATTTAGGTTAGGAAGAACACCCATTCCACAGAAGCTCTTCCAGAAAACAGAAGACAAGGAAACACATCCCCCTTTATCAGGGAACAACTGAGGTCAGTAAGGTGCAGGCGGCTGTCCAAAGTCACAGAGCAAGTCTGCCCAGGACACCTATTACCTTGTCTCTTTTTCTCTTACCAAAAAAAAAAAAAATTTTTTTTTTTTTTTGCACTGGTAAACCTAGATATGTCCCTGGTGCCTACGAGCCAAGTCAACAGTGACCGTCTTTCTGGGCACCACGTCCAGCTTTAACCTGCCTCCTCCTCCACCTCCTGTTCTTGCCAGTCAGCGCCATCCCTCCAGGCATTCACTAACGCCCCTGTCACTTGCCCTCAGGTGGCACTTTCTGCTCTGCCGCAGGCTGCAATGTGGCCTTGGCCAAGAGTACTGTTCTCTCTGGGCTGTAAAATGGAGCCTCTCACTGAGTTGCTGCCAAGACCCCAAGGGTTGCCAGGACATTGCGGGCAGGAAATCCCTGGACAGAACACAAGGACAGAGCTGAGGAGGGGGTCAGGGAGGAGCAGGGAGGGAGCAAAGACTCCAGGAGAGAGTTCCAGGGGGGGGGGCCCAGAGGAAGCGGTTCCAGGAAGAGGGACAAGCCTTAGGAGCCACATGCACACCCCCCTACAGCACATACTCAAACACACACACACACACACACACACACACACACACACACACGGTGTCCTGGCTCGCCTACCACCAGGCCTGCGATTCTGAGCAATCAGCCTCCAGCAAGCTCCTCTCACTCCAACACACCTTCATTGTTGTTCTTAGGTGCCGTCCAGTAGGTTCCGACTCCTAGCGACATTATGTACCACAGAACGAAACACTGCCTGGTCCTGCGCCATCCCTATAATCATTGTTATGCTTGAGCCCATTCTTACAGCCACTGTGTCAATGCATCTCGTTGAGGGTCTTCCTCTTTTCCTCTGACCCTGTACTTTACCAAGTATGATGTCTTCCTCCAGGGACTGATCCATCCTGACAGCATGTCCAAAGTTTATAAGATTCAGTCTTGCCATCCTTGCTTCTAAGGAGCATTCTGGTTGTACTTCCTCTAAGACAGATTTGTTCATTCTTTTGGCAGTCCATGGTATATTCAATATTCTTCGCCAACACCACAATTCAAAGGTGTCAATTCTTCTTCGGTCTTCCTTATTCATTGTCCAGCTTTCACATGCATATGATGCGACTGAAAATACCACGGCTTGGGTCAGGCGCACCTTAGTCTTCAGGGTGACATCTTTGCTCTTCAACACTTTAAAGAGGTCCTTTGCAGCAGATTTACCCAATGCAATGTATCTTTTGATTTCTTGACTGCTGCTTCCATAAGTGTAGACTGTGGATCTGAGTAAAATGAAATCCTTGACAATTTCAATCCTTCCTCCGTTTATCATGATGTTGTTTATTGGTCCAGTTGTGAGAAGTTTTGTTTTCTTTATGTTGAGGTGTAATCCATACTGAAGGCTGTGGTCTTTGATCTTCATTAGTAAGTGCTTCAAGTCCTCTTCATTTTCAGCAAGCAAGGTTGTGTCATCTGCATAACACAAGTTGTTAATGAGTCTTGCTCCAATCCTGATGCGCAGTTCTTCTTCATATAGTCCATCTTCTCGGATTATTTGCTCAGCATACAGACTGAATAGGCATGGTGAAAGAATACAACCCTGACGCACACCTTTCCTGACTTTAAACCACTCAGTATCCCCTTGTTCTGTAAGTGACTGATTCCAGAACAACTCACAACATTTCGCAGCAGCAACAGGACCTGTTGGCTACCCCCTCCCACCCTGTCCCCTGGGTCTTCGTCCCCTGTGTTTTTTCACTGCCACCTGATCCTGGAGGCCACAGCTCCTGGGGGCAGGGGGATCCAGATGGGGTGGAGGCCAGAGCCAGGTGGCCAGGCCTCTCTGGGTGCAGAACACGATGGTCAGGTTTGTCTCCCTGGCAGGGCGTGGGCAGAGGCCCAGGAAGGGAGGCCCCACCTGCTCCAGCCCACCTGTCCCAGCTCCCGAGCCAGCACCTCAAACCCAGCTTTCCCCAAGCCAATGGAGCAGCTCCCTGGGGTCTTGGGGGTGGGCAGGGGGACACCAGGCCTGGGACCCTGCATCCTGCAGAAAGCCACCCTCTACCTGCTGTGAAAATGTGCAAAGACACTCGGTCCTCGACACCCGCTGGTGTCAGGTGAGCTGGGAACCTGTCCTGTCTGCACTCAGCAACCCCTGGCTGATGGGTACAGGTGACAAAGGCTGCTCCTGCCCTGGGGGGCACCCCCTTCTGTGGGGTCTTATCACCCCCCGTCATCTCACGTAAGCCTCACGAGAGGACCCAAGGGCCCCCAAAGTTGGATGACTTCTAGAAGGAGGACCTGTGACTCACCCCGCCCCCACCCAGGGGACCTCAATGCAGCCTCAGGCTCTGCTGCCCCACACCCATGCTGGAGCCTCCAGACCCCCTCCCCAAAGTGCACCCCTTTTCAAAGCTAGCCTGGAAAACCAGGCTTAGCCAAGGACACAGCTTCAGGGGTAAAGCTGTTCCAAGCTAAACAGATAGATCGAAAGCAAGCTTCTGCGGGCACCAGGCCCGGTCTGGATGCAGCCCCCTCACCAAAAATGCAGGGGCACCTCCTGAGGGACTCACTCATCTCAGGGGAGGAAACATGTCTGGAACACTCTTGCTTCAAAGCCTCACAGGTCACGCTGTTAGTTGCTGGGTGCAGTTGACTCGATTCCGACCCATAGGGACGGACAGAGTAGAACTGCCCCATAGGGTTTCCTAGACTGTAATCTATAGCTCCTGCAGAGCCACTGGGTGGGTTCAAACTGCCAACCTTTAGGTTAGCAGCTGAGTGCTTAACTATTGCACCACCAGGGCTCCTTGCCTGGCACACGTTGGCATTGTGTGCTGTCGAGCCGATTCCAACCCACAGCGACTCCATGTGACAGAGAACTGCCCTATAGTGTTTCCTAGGTTGTAATCTTTATGTGAGCAGATTGCCTGGTCTTTCTCCCTTGGAACTGCTGGATGGCTTCAAGCCTCTGACCTTTTGGTTAGCAGCCAAGCGCTTAACCATTGTGCAATCAGGGCTCCTCCAGGTCACACTGACCACCAGGTAAACAACCAGAATGGACCAGGGTCTCTCCTTACTCCTGTGCCTTCGGGGAAAGGGCCTCCCTGCTCAGTGCAGACCCCGACCTCACAGCATGGGCGGCCAGAGGACACTGGGTGAGCTCCAGCTGCCTGCCTTCCCACTCACGACTTAAGGGCTGAGGAGCCTGCTGGGCGCTAGAAGCCACCAGAGTCAAGAAGGCATTGTTTCCTTGCCAGCCAGACTCCGATTTCTCAAAACAGGAGGAGGCTGCTGCTTTTTCCCTTGACAAGCTCAAACCTTCCTCCTGAGCACCTATCTCAAAAAGCACAGAACGGGTCGTTGGTTTTGAAGTTTGCAAGCTTGGGAGGGAGGATGCTGCAGAAACAACCCGGGCCTTATTGAGGGGGGCCTGGCTGGGGAAGTCTGATGGGGTGTACATGTGAGACTCCTTACAGTCCTATAGATGGGAACACGTGAGCCACCTGCCCCGCCCTCCATGACGCTCAACCACGGGCCATGACAGCCCCGCAGCCTGCCTGCCCCCTCCCCTGCCCTGGGCTGAGCTGGTCGGCAGCACCTGGCCCCACGGAGGGCAGGCATGGCCAGAGCCTCTGCCACCCCGCCACCCCCAGCCTCTGGTCCCTCCCAGTCTGCACAGCTGGTTTGTCCTCTCCAGGCCTGGGTACCCCAGGTGGTGCGGTCTCTCTGGGAGGTGCCCATCAGAGGGGTGGGCTCCTGCATCGGAAGTGGGGGGCTGGTCCCTGCAGCTGCCTTCATAGTCAGCTCTGCTTCCCACACCTGTGACAATCACAAAACAGTGGCACCAGCAAAGAGCCCAGCGAACATCTTGTGCCGTCATATGTCACTGCACAGCAGGGAAACTGAGGCCCAGAGAGGTTAAGGGACTTGCCCAAAGCCACATGTCAAGTCAGCGGGGAGCTGGAACCCAGGTCTCCTGGCTCCAGCCTACAACCAGGACGACTCTGGACGCTGTGGAAACGTAAACCATGTGCAAGGATACAAGGAGGAAAGCAGCCTTCCCACTCTTCCCCGCCACCCAGCACCAACCACAGGGGAGGCATCTGCCCGTTTGCTTCTGGACTGTGCTTTGTTCTGTGTGGCCCCAGGGTACGGCTGTGACACTTGGACCCTCATCTTTGTGTGGGACCCCTCATGGACTGAACCATGCCCCCCCCAAAACGTGCTGGAATCTTAACCTGTGGATGTGATCCTGTGGGGAAATCAGGTGTCTTTGTTATGTTAATGAAGTCATGCCTGAGGAGGGTGGGCTCTAAATCTAATCAATTCTGAGCACTGTCTTAACTTCACTTTGCCCTTGGCACCCAGGCTTTGCCTGAGGGGGCACCAAATAAAGGAAAGACATCTCTGTCCCTGTCTTACCAGGAAAAAATAGGCTCAAGGAGGATGAAGCTGGCAGCCTGGGGTTTTAAGTCCAGCCTTTCACCATCCCCGCTGCCCCCACATACAGCCTCGACCCTGGACACTGTCTTCCCTGCACCCCTGTGGTGACAGCTCAGAGACCCTCCAGTGAGCCACACTGGAATGGAGAGGCTCACTAAGCCCTGATCAACCCATACCTGAAGCTCTCCCACATACCACACTGTTCCTGCCTACTCCAGGGCATTTGCATAGGCTCTTCCCTGGACCTTCTAAGTTCTTTCTGCCCCTGAAGCCTCCACCAAGACTTCTTCCTGCTCCGCCACAGTCCTCCCCGCCAAAAGCCCACCAAGCCACGGCTTCTAACTGCAGTTTGGCCCGACCACACTGTGGCCCTAACCGCAGTTTGAATTTGGTGCCAGAATCCCACGCATGCACGAACCAGGATTTTGGAGCACGTGCAGGACTGGAAGAGCTGTGTCTTCAGTCTGTCCTTGGACCTGAACATCACCGACATGATTCAACATCTGGACCTCCAAACACGGACATGGGAGGGCTAAGGGTGGAGAGTTCTGGGCACCAAACCCAGACTCCAATGGAAATAAAAGCTCCGAACTCCCTCGGACAGCGAGCACGTGGTCTTTCAGCTGCTGAGCTCCATGTTGCTCCTTGTTTGTGCAAACAATAAATTTCCACTTTCTGTTTCCCTTGCAACTGGTGGTGCGGCGCCCGTCTTATTTCGATCGGCTAGTAGGACGACAAGAGCCCTTGTTCAGTTACACCCCTACCTGCAGGACAGCTCGCATTAAGAGAGTTCTCTCTTTCTAATCAGGTGTGCATCACCCCCCTACACACGTACAGACAGACAGACACACAGACACACACACGGACACAGACACAGACACACACACACACACACTCTCTCTCTCTCTCAGCATCCTATATCCATTTTTCATAGCTAGCAAACCAGGTGTGATGGCATGCTTATTCCAGTCATTCTTTGGTTAAGGCTACCTTGTGTCCCCTCACCAGACTGAGGCTCCATGAGGTTCAAGCTCAAGGCTCCCCAGCACCTACTACTTGGCCCGGGGTGGGGAGATCCTCCAGAAAGCCAAAATAAAGTGACAATAAACCAGACTTTCGCAAATAGACCTGTTGAATAGGAAAATTAATAACAGACATCTTACTTATTTGAAGGTTTTTCTTATTCACCAAACAAAATATTCACCATTAAAAGCCTGACCCAAACTGCAAAGGCCTGCCAGAAACTGCTCTACAGCATGTCAGTGTGTCTTATCCTGCTAGAAAAGGATAGTCCTATTACCTCCTAATTTAAATCTCAAAAAGCCTCGTGGCTGCAGCTGGGTGGAGGGCCAAATCATTAGCAGCCAGACCAGAAGTAACCAGGTATCGGTGGGTCTCAGGCGAAGGGGGAAAACAACAAAAACCAAACCCGCTGCCGCGGAGTCCTATCGACTCCATAGCACAGAGTAGAACTGCTCCATAGGGTTTCCAAGGAGTGGCTGGTGGATTCGAACTCCTGAACTTTGGTTAGTAGCCAAGCTCTTCACCACGATGCCAATGGGGGAGCGCAGGCTTCCATCAGTCAGTCATGTTAAGATTAGCTAAAGGCTGATCTTCTATATTTCTCTCTCTCCTTCTCTTCATAAGCCACATTGTACCTAACTTCTTCAAGCCATTTGCTTTTTTTGGAATCACAATGGCCTCCCTATATGCATACAGAATTAACTGCTCAGAAAAAACTTGGTTTGAATTTCGGTGAGTTTTGATTATTTGTTTACAGTGCCTTTCATTCCTGGGCAATGGGCTTCTGGGCAAAGGCTACGTCGCCCCTGTTACGGATTGAACTGTGTCCCCCCTCTCTCCAAAATACATGTTGGAATCCTACCCCTGTACCTGTGAGCATTATCCCATTTGGGTATAGGGTTTTCTTTGCTCTGTTAGTGAGGTCTTATCAGTGTAGGGTGTATCTTAAACCTAGTTACTTTTGAGGTATTAAAAGAGCAGATTATGTAAAAAAGAGAAGGAACAGTGGTGGCGCAAAGGTTAAGCACTAGGCTGGCAGTTGGAACTTACCCAGTGGCTCTGTGCAAGAAAGACCTGGCGATCTGCTCCCATGAAGATTACAGCCAAGAAAACCCTATGGAGCAGGCAGTTCTACTCTGTTGCATGGATTCACTGTGAGTTGGAATCAACTCCACAGCCCCTAACAACAGCAGGCAAAGAGAAACAAGCCCAAACTGGGGAAGATACATGCAGAGATCTCCAAGGTACAGGAAGAACGATGGAGAAGCTGAGACAAGGACTAAGCCTTCCCCTACAGCCGGCGCCCTGAACCGTGAGTCAATAAATTCCTGTTTGTTAAAGCCACCCCCTTGTGGTATTTCTGTGATAGCAGCGCTAGGGAACCAAGCCAACCCCCAAGCCCTCACCCTCCACCTGAGCCCCAGATACCTGTCCTCCTCCTGAATCTCTGCTGAGCCCTCGGCCTCTGAAACCCCCCACCCTCCTCAGCTGGGCTCTCTGGAGGGTCCCACCCAGGGAATCCCTGCCTGGGAAGGGACCAGAACAGCCCTTCATTAGAGCTGGACCAGAACAGGCCTTATGGACGTGATGCAAAGGAGACTTCAACTCACCCAACAGCTCTATTTATAATTCACTGCCAAATGGTTTGTTGCTGTAAAAATGTATTTGCACATTACACAAATAGACCCTCACAGCAATTATATTAACACTTAAATTACATATTAACACCTGCTTATCTCGGGCAAATTAGCTCCAAATTTAATTTGCGTCGGGCATCTGTGCAAGGTATACAGAGAACTCTCTAGCACGTGCACAATCCAGAGGCTCTGATGAGGGGCTGGGCCCGAACCCTGTATTTCACAAGGAGGGCACTGAGGACCAGAGGAAGGGGTTTAGCATGGTCACACCTGATTCTGGATCCAGAGTCCAGGTGTGAGGGCAGGGCTCTGGTTCAGGGCTGAGAGAGGGTGTCGCCACTGCGATGGGATCCCAGGGTCCCCTAGTGCCGCCTCACAAGAGATCATTTTTACCTTTTGCTGAGCCATGCCATGAGCCCACTGGCACAGACCCCACTGCCCACTCCTCATCACAGACACTGCTGGGTCCACAACACCGGGGACAGAACCATGTCAGACCATTTTTCCAGGTGGTGCCAGAAGCCATTAGAACCTGGTTAAGAAACCTTGGTGAGACACCTAGGCAAGACACCTGGGCAAAACACTTGGGCGAGACCCTGGCAGGACACCTGGGTGAAACACCTAGGGAAGACACCTAGACGAGACACATAGGCAGGACAACACCTGGATGCAACACCTAGGCAGGATACTTGGGCATGGCACCTGGGTGAGACACCCAGAGGTGGCTGCAGAAAGGTTCAAGTCAGCTGACTGTGACTTCACGACCTTGCCAGAGGCCTGCCCAGAAGTCCCAGGAAACCCTTGGCACTCTGAAAAGCAAGGGGGTGGTCTCCAAAGAGGTGCTGGGCACCCACCCCCTCCTGCTCTCGTGGACACCAAGGACAACACTCAGGGCTCCTCCCTCAGACTTCTAAGTAGCCCAGGCCGGCTGCCTCCCCCCGCCCCCCATCCTTGTTGCCCTGCCCAAGGGTACCTCCGCACTCACTCAGGTGTGAACCTCTAATGCACAGCCCCTCAGGCTGCAGGAACTCCCCTCCCAGGGCCTGACTGGCCCGAGAGTCATCCTGTCTCTCTTTTCAAAGGTTTGTTCAAGAGCCCAGGTCTTAGCCACTCAGCACATGGCAATTTCCCTGCCCACCAGGATGGGCTCATTCAGGTCTGTGAGGCCCCAGAGAAAGTCTTCCAGGTGCTCCTGAAAAAGGGAGAGCCATTGGAGGAGCCTCCCACCACAAAGGATGTATGAAGACGGGTCCTGGAAGAGCTTCAGCCATCTTGCTGCCCTAGCCTCGCCACTAAGCACTCATCGAGCCCCACTGGAGTGGAGATGAGCTCCATGCCCTGATCAATCCATACCTGATCTCCATACCATCTGCAGACCATTTCCACTTACAAGGTCAATAGATTCCCCTTGGGTTTTTGTTGTTTTTTTAATTTTTATTCTTTTACTTTAGTTTATTCCATAAGAATAAAGTTTTTACTGCAGTTTGTACACATCGATATCACTGTAAGAATTATTGGTCGCTTGGTGAAAATTTTATAAACCACCACAGAGATATTCAAACTAAACAACAACAAAAAAACTGAAATTATAAGGTCAGACAGTAGGTTTTAATTTAATGACTGCCTCAGTCATCCAGTGCTGCCATAAGAGAAATACCACAAGTGGGTGGCTTTAACAAAGAGAAATTTATTCTCTCACAGTCTAGGAGGTTACAAGTCCAAACTCAGGGTGTCAGCTCCAGGGGAAGGCTTTCTCTCTCTCTCTCTCTGGAGGAAGGTCCTTGTCCTCAATCTTCACCTGGCCTAGGAGCTTCTCAGGCACAGGGACCCCAGGTCCAGAGGATGCACTCTGCTCCTGGTGCTGCTTTCTTGGTGGTAGGAGGTCCCCAACTCTCTGCTTGCTTCCCTTTCCTTTTATCTCTTGAGAGATAAAAGGTGCTGGAGACCACACCCCTCCACCCCTCGGAAACTCCCTGTACGTTGATCAGGGGTGTGGCCTGGTAAGGGTGTTACATCCCACCCTAATCCTCTTTAGCCACAGGCAGAGATTATGATTTATAACACATAGGAAAATCACAAAATGCAGGACAGTCACACATGGCCTAACCAAGTTGACACAGATTTTCGGGGGACACAATTCAATCTGTTACAATGACCTACTGTGTATTTAGGTTAGCCAATTAAAATTGACATTGCATTACAAGTTTGAAATTGTACAGAAACAAATAGCTCTTATCATAGAATTGAAACAAATATAATATCGATAAAAACATTTAAAATTTTCTACTCCAATTAGATGGAACTCAGAGAAATAATTAGCAAAAAATTCTTAGAGTGAACTTGATAGCTGAGTAAAAGCCTTAATTTCTGATTGACAGACTGAGCTGACAATTGTGTGGTTTGAATAAAGATCTTCTCCTTGTTTGACGTCCTTGAGTGCAACAAGAACGACACATTGAAGTGGGCTTAGGTTGTTGTAGCTGTCCCCCTTGATTTTTAAGCCATTTTAGAGCTGGGTTTTCCAGTTGTGACAATGAAAAACTTCTGATGGCCCCAGATCCCACCCCAGCCTGGGAGAGGGGCCTCCTCTGGCCTCCGGCAGCCCTCAGCCCCACTGCAGCCCTCATCAGCCTACACCGTGTGTCTGTGTGTCCTTCTTGACCTCATCGTGTGTCTCCTGAGAGGTGGAGCTATGTCTCACTACAGCTGAGTCCCAGCGCTCACTCAGCCCAGGCAGGGGACATGACCAGGGGCTTGAAGAGTCCTACAAGGGAACAGACAAAGGGCTTACATCAGAGCCTTTGTGGCCTGGTCCCACCACAGCCTAGGGTCACCCCGACACCTATCTCCCTCACCCATCTCTGCCACCCCAGGCTGGTCTGTCCCTGAACAGGCTGCAGCTAGAGCCTGGAGGAGGTGCTGGGTCCTCTCCTCCCTGTTAGGCGCCACTGAGTTGGTTTCGACTCATGTGACAAAGTAGAACTGCCCTACTGGGTTTCCTATTGTTGTCAGGTGCTGTGTGGTGGGTTCCAACTCATAGAGACCCATGTACAACAGAAAGAAACCCTGCCTGGTCCTGTGCCATCCCCACAATCATTGCTATGCTTGTGCCCATTGTTGCAGCCACTGGGTCAATCCATCTCGTTGAGGGTCTTCCTCTTTTTCGCTGACCCTCAACTTTACCAAGGATGACGTCCTTCCCTAGGGACTGGTCTCTCCTGATAACATGTCCAAAGTACATGAGATGAAGTCTCACTGTCCTTGCTTCCAAAGAGCACTCTGGCTATAATTCTTCCAAGACAGATTTGTTCATTTTACTGGTAATCCACGGTATATTCCATGTTCTTCACCAACGCCATAATTCAAAGGCATCAATTCTTCTTTGGTCTTCCTTATTCACTGTCTAGCTTTCACATGCATATGAGGCGATTGAAAATACCATGGCTTGGGTCAGGTGCACCTTAGTCTTCAAGGTGACATTTTTGCTCTTCAACACTTTAAAGATGTCCTTTGCAGCAGATTTGCCCAATGCAATGTGTCTCGACTGCTGCTTCCACGGCTGATGACTGGGGATCCAAGTAAAATGAAATCCTTGACAACTTCAATCTTTTCCCCGTTTATCATGATGTGGCTTATTGGTCCAGTTGTGAGGATTTCTGTTTTCTTTATGTTGACGTATAATCCATACTGAAGGCTGTGGTCTTTGATCTTCATCAGTAAGGGCTTCCAGCTCTCCTCACTTTCAACAAGCAAGGTTGTGTCATCTGCATATCACAGGTTATTAATGAGGCTTCTGCCAATCCTGATGCCTTGTTCTTCATATAGTCCAGCATCTCGGATTATTTGCTCAGCATACAGATTGAATAGGTATGGTGACAGGATGCAACCCTGATGCACACTGTCCTTGATTTTAAACCATGCGCCATGAAACGACCATAAATGGTTTCTATTGTTATCACTTGCTTAAGTCCAGTTCAATAATTCAATCTAAATTCAAAGCCTTGGCCTGCTGGTCGGCCACTGCCACCCCTTCTGGGAAGCCTTCTCCACCCTATGCTAGCTGTTTCCTCCCAGGCATCCCACAGATGGCCAATCAGCGGTCAGTCAGTCTGTTGTCACAAGCCCCTTGCGGTAGGGCTGGTCTTGTTCCCTGCAGAGTCCCTGTGTCCACTGCCGACCAACACAGAGAGGCAGTGGGAGGTAACTGTGGATTAAATTAATTAACCTCCTTCTGGAAACTGAAGTGATCCACTGGACCCGAAAAAGCCCACCTCCAACCCTCAGATTCCTCTTTACAGAAAGATCCAGTTTCACTGGGTCAGATAAAGACTTTCCCTCAGACTGCCAGACAGAAAGGTGCCCCAGGTCCCCATGGTTAGTTCAGGCTACCTATAGCTCCCAGAACTGTGGGACTGGCCAAGGAGACCCCCTGCGTACCTCTGAAGTAGATCCCCCGTCCCAGCACCGGCCGCTGCGAGCGAGCAGCAGGGAAGAGGCAGCAGGTGGGCTCCAGCCAGTGCACCCCTCTCTCATGGTGCCACCCCAGTGAGGCGGGTCTCGCTCCTCAGAACCCTACTTCCTCATCTGCGAAATGGGCACACGCCCTGCCCAGTGACACCACAGGGCCGAGGAAGATCAATAAAGTGACTGGTGTAACATCACGTGGAAGGTTTGACACTGCACCGTTACTGTCTTAATGCCTGTGGGAATGAAGTCAAACCACTGCCCTAAGGGGAAGCTACAGATTAGAGGAAACCTGAAGGAGAATGGGGCCAACATAGTGCAGAGGCTTCATGCTGAGCCTGCCTCAAAAATAAATATGTGACATTGTGACAACTGGAAATTTGAGTACTGCCTGGGTCGTCCATATTCGGTACTAATTACTGTTAATTGTTATTTTTTAATATAATTTATTTTATTTTTGTTGTTGCTGTTGTTGAGAATACACACAGCAGAACATGCACGAATTCAACAGTGTCTACAAATCAAATTTGGTGACACTGGTGACATTCTGCACGTCGTGCAGCCATTCTCACTCTCCTTTTCTGAGGTGTTCCTCCCCCAGTGACATAAACTCACTGCCCCCTGAGGTTCCTATCTATTCTTCTGAGTTGCTGTTATCAATTTGATCCCATACAGATAGTTCTTAAAAGAGCACAAGGCTCAAGGCAGATGGTTTTCTAGTTAAGCAAAATTAATGTTTGGTTTTAAGAAGACTTCAGGGGTCTTTCTGGTTTAAGGTTTAAGGATTACCTAAAAAATAGTTTCGGGGGTTCATCCAACCTCAATGGCTCCAGAAAGCCTAGAGTCCATGAGAATTTTAAATTCTGTTCTACATTTCCCCCCTTTTGATCAGGATTCTTCCATAGAAACTTTGATCAAAATGCCCATTGAAATGGCAGCTGGGCACCATCCAGTTCTTCTGGTCTCATAGCAAAGGAGGCAGTTGTCCATGGAGGCAATTAGCCACACATTCCATGTCCTCCTTCTATTCCTGACTCTCCTTTCTCTGTTGCTCTAGGTAAATAGAGACCAACTGTTGTGCCTTGGATGGCCACTTGCAGGTACATGAACTATGAGGTAGAACAGAAGCACTAAACATGTTATTAGGCCAATTAACTGAGGTGTCCCATGAAACCATCACCCTAAACCTCCAAAACCAAGGAACCAAATCCCATAAGGTGTTTGGTTGTACATAAGCGCCTTGGCAGCTACTCTTTTTTTTTTTTGTCTTTGTTGTAAGTCTATCACACAACAATTGCCAGTTCAACTTTTCACAGGTGTACAACTTGCTGACAGCAATTACATTAATCAACTGTGCAGCCCTACCCTTAATCAGTGGGATTTTTCCGTCACCGTAAACCGAAGCTCCGCACACTCCATGAGCAATAACCACCCCCCCTTTTCCCTTCTCCCCCCCACCTTACTGACCACTAATAAACTTAGGTCTCTACACATTTGCCTGTTCTTGTCTTTTTATACAAGTGAGGTCATCCAATATTTTTCCACTGTTTATTGTTTTAAGTATGATAATGGTATTATGGTTATGTTAAAACAAACAAACGATCTTTTCGGGAAGAAGCGCTGGTAGCACAGTGGTTAAGCACCCAGCCAGCTGAAAGTTCGGCGGTTCAAATCCACCAGCCGCTCTGTGGGAGACAGCTGTGGCAGTCTGCTTCCGTAAAGATTACAGCCTTGGAAACCCTATGGGGCAGTTCTACTCTGTCCTGTGGGGTCACTATGAGTCAGAACCGACAGGATGGCAAGCGGTTTGGGTTGTTTTTTGTTTTTTAGGAATTCATACTGCAATATTTATGGATAAACTACAGTGTGGTCTGGGAAGTGCTTTAAAATAATACAGGGGTGGGGGCGGCAGGTGGGGGGACAGCAGGGGTGGGGGACAGCAGGGGTGGGGAGCAGGGTGTAGGGGCAGCAGGGGTGGGGGGAAGCAGGCAGAGGGGGGACAGGCTTGGTGCAAGGTGTTGGTGGTTGACGCTGGGTAATAAGGGCTCATTATTAACCCTGCCTACCTTTGTGAACATCTGAAACTCTCCAGAAATTAAAAGTTAAGTGAATAAATAAGTAGACCTTCCTGTATAGAACACACCACCACCGGTGCGTCAGTTTGTTATACTGTTGTGGCTTGTATGTTGCTATGATGCTGGAAGCTATGCTACCCATATTTCAAACACCAGCAAGGTCACCCATGGTGGACAGGTTACAGCAGTTGCCAGCCTAGGAAAAAAGGCCCGGAGATCTGCTTCCAAAAATCAGCCAATGAAAGCCCTGTGGGTCACAATAGAACACCGTCTGATATAATGCCAGGAGATGAACCCCTAGGTTGGGAGACACTCAAAATACACAGTGGATGAACCCACGGACTCAAGCCTACCAGCGATCCTGATGATGGCGCAGGTAGGCCTGGGCAGTGTTTTGTTCTGTCGCACATGGGGTCACTATGAGTCAGTCAACTAACAACAACATATAACAATCAAGAAACAACTGTGTTGTCCAGGAGATTTAGAGATACGGACAGGAGCACGCACAGAGAACACTCCCACCCAGAGAAAGTTACAGCGGGAACTTTACAGCTGGTGGACCCCAGAGGCACCAAGAATGACAACACCAGGAGGCAGGCCCCTCCTTCAAATGCTCTCACTCAACTGGCCTGCACCATCCCTCCTCCCCCAAAGCTTTCCTGTAGATAGCAAACCCCACTTCCAACCAGGACCTGCCCTCAGGGTTTCCTCTGCTCCTGGGTGTTTTATGGCAGTTTCCCTGAAACACAGCAGTGGGGGAGGGGGCAGTGGTTTCTGGACTCCTGACCTGTCAAACCAGTTCCTTCAGCTGCCAGCTTGTAAGACAGACAGTCACTGGGTCCACTCTCCTCCAAATGAAAATTCACTTTTGGCTTCCCTGCTCAGCCTGGGGTCACTGGAGCAAAGAGCTGGCCGCCAGCCCCGGGCAGAGAGTAGGGTCCCAAAGCCCCAGAGCCCGTTTTTCTCCTAAGACTCTCCCCCAAGGTAAGTAGGCAGAACTAATACTGGCAAATGCGAACACTTTCAAAGTGCCACTGGGACTTCCAACCGGTTCCTTCAGGTTTGAACCCTGCTGAGAATTTACATTTCCACCCCAGATAAACTGAATCAGAGTCTATATTTTAACAGGATCCCCAGGTGGTTCTCATGTATAATAAATTTTGAGACCCACTGCTCTATTAGTGGCTCTCAGAATTGGTCCCTAACCAGCAGCATTAGCATTGCCTGGAAACTTGTTGTTAGGTGCCATTCAGTCGGTTCCATACACAGCGACACTATGCACAAAAGAACGAAACACTGCCCGGTCCTGCGCCATCCTTACAATCGTTGTTATGCTTCAGCCCATTGTTGCAGCCACTGTGTCAATCCACCGCGTTGAGGGTCTTCCTCTTTTCCGCTGACCCTGTGCTCTGCCAAGGATGATGTCCTTCTCCAAGGACTGATCCCGCCTGACAACATGTCCAAAGTATGTAAGGCGCAGTCTCGCCATCCTCGCGTCCAAGGAGCATTCTGGTTGTACTTCTTCCAAGACAGATATGTTCGTTCTTTTGGCAGTCCATGGTATATTCAATATTCTTCGCCAACACCACAATTCAATTGTGAACTTGTTAGAAATGCAAATTCTCATCAGGGGGTTTGAACCAGAATAAACCGGTTGGAAGCTCTGACTGCCACTTCCTGTTTTAGGCACTTTGAACATGTTAACTAGATCAATGAACAACATTATGATAACCAGAGAAAATATTGACATTGTCAAGGATTTCATTTTACTTGGATCCACAATCAACACCCATGGAAGCAGCAGTCAAGAAATCAAAGGACTTATTACATTGGGCAAATCTGCTGCAAAAGAACTCTTTAAAGTGTTACAAAGCAAAGATGTCAGTCTGAGAACTAAGGTGCTCCTAACTCAAGCCATGATGTTTTCAATCGCCTCATATGCATGTGAAAGCTGGACAATGACTAAGGAAGATGGAAGAATTGACGCCTTTGAATTGTGGTGTTGGCAAAGAATATTGAATATACCATGGACTGCCGGAAGAATAAACAAATCTGTCTTGGAAGAAGGACAGCCAGAATGCTCCTTAGAAGGAGGGATGGTGAGACTTTGTCTCAAATACTTTGGACACGTTATCAGGAGGGACCAGTCCCTGGAGAAGGACGTCATGCTTGGTAAAGTTGAGGGTCAGCAAAAGAGAGGAAGACCCACAATGAGATAGATTGACACAGTGGCTGCAACAAAGGGGCTCAAACACAGCTAGGATTGTGAGGATGGTGCAGGACCGGGCAGTGTTTCCTTCTGTTGCATATGGGGGTGCTATGAGTCAGAACTGACTGGAGGCACCTAACAACAACAACAATTATCCTATGAATTGGCATTGTCCTGTTTTACAGATGAGGACACTGAGGCAGAGTGGCTAGCATCTTGCCCAGGTCACACAGCTGGGGAGTCAGAGAGCCACGAAGCCTGGGATCCTGGGAGTCAGGGAGTTGGGGAGCCTTAGAGTCAGGGAGCCTGGGGGTGGGGAGTCTGGGAGCCAGGAAGTCCAGAAGTCAAGGAGTCTGGGACCTGGGAAGCCTAGGAGTTCAGGAGTCTGAGACCCGGGAAGCCAGGCTCCGGGGTCCCAAGTGTTAACCACTGGGCAGTCCTGCCCCTGCTGAGGGCTGGCATGATTCTCGCTGAGCCTCATCACCCCCGCTGGGTTCACAATGCCCATGTGAGAGGTGAGGAGACAGGCCCAAGAGAAGTGACTCAGCCAGCTCACCTGGTTCCAGGGACCCAGAAACCTGGAGCATGGCCAGGTCGGGCTGCCTCAGCTCCTGAGAGGCGCCACATAAAGACGGCTAGGGCAGGACTCGGGATTACTGAGTTCCACCTGCAGCAGAAACCCCAAACATGCAGCTTCGAATGGGGCCACTCCCACAGTCCCGGCCCCAGAGAGGCTACTCTCCAACCGTCCCCCCGGGGAGGCCTGGGAAGCCTCTGATACACGGGGCACTTCTTCCTAGCACCAACCACAGGGCTAGGGGGAAGGGTAGATAACCCACCTGAAGAGAAACTGTTCAAATGCCAATTTTACATTCCCACACTAATTTCACACACATTTGAGGATTATCACCTGCAGATATCAAATGTCTCTATCTCCTGCCAGACCACCAGCTAACTCCCGGGGGACACTGGTGCGACCCTGGAGACTTCTAACCCCTCTGTGCCTCAGTTTCCTCATCTGTAAAAGGGGCCCATAGCAGTCCCTGCCTCATGAGACTGGTGTCCATGAGGAATGAGGCAACAGGCAGCCAGTTAGGGCTTGATCCCTTAGCGATGGTTCCCAGGACCTCCTGGGGTGGGACTGTTGGTGAGGATGGCCAAGTCCCCAAGAGGGAAGGTGCCCCAATCAAAAACAAGGTCTCCTGACCCCTCCTCCGCATGCTGCCTCAGTTTCCCCGTCACAGAGACCAGGGTAACATCAAGGGATATGGCGAAAAAGGTACTAGCCAGGCACCTACAGGGTCACCTGAGCTCTTTGCTGTTCTTTTTAACGGAAGCCACCTCTTGACTCCTCCTCTATGGCACGTGGGCGCGCCTAGCCCCAACTGGGCCTAGATGACTTCCACAGGATGTCTCTGCAAATAAGTTTCCAGACCTTAAGCACCTTTCTGCATTTTGATGACTCAGTGACGTTATCCAGGTAAATCCCCAGCGGGTCTTAGGGCCGGGCTGGCCCACCCACCATATCAAGTAGTCCACAGGCATTTCCAGCCTCACAACACATTCCGACTATTGGCCACCTACAGCCCCTGGAACTGGTCAAGGTTTTCCAGCCTCTATGTGACCTCAACCTGCCATGCCCGTCCGTGCCTAACTCCTATCCGTCTTCCAGCTCATAGGCCCCCTCCTCCAGGAAGCCTTCCCTGACCTCTCGCAAGCCCCTGGGCTTCCCTTCATCAGAGGGACCAGACTCTCAGGCGCCGAGGGCAGGGACTGGGCTGGCGGCTGTCCACAGGGCTAGCTGGACTCAGGCCCTTGTGCCTCTTCACTCAGAGCCCTGGGGTGGCTTGAGGAATGGTTGGTCACCTCACTACACAAGGCACTCACCAGTAAGATCCAACGCAGAGGCTGACCTTACAAAACTGTTGAGCCTGAAGTTTTGTGATCTCACCTAATCATGTCAAAACTATATTAGGCAGACAAATGGAAGCACAGCACAGGGCTCTCCAGAATCAGCCTCTGCCACAAAACTTCAAGGTCTTGGCCACCTGACAGCCAAGTCCCCGTCCCCACCTGGCAAACAAGTACACACAGGAATTCCACCCTCCCGCCCCAGCTTCCTCTCTAACAGATCCTGCAGGGCCTTCCCCAGAGGCCAGTTCAGGGGACCACACCGACCAGAGGGAGGCCGGCGGGCTTCCTGCAATTAAACGCCCAGGAGAGAGGACCCACTGGGGTCCATCTGGGCTAGAGGGGCTGTGGCTGGGTTCCCTTGCCACTCACCTTCTGTGAGCCCTGCTGCTCAGCTCTACAGTGGTTGGAGCTGAGCAGTCCCACACACACCTCGAAAGGCAGTAAGGGAAGTTCCCAGGCCAGCAATGTTCAACCCCCAGGGAATTTCCAGGGAGGCACCAGGCCAGGGGTTTGAGAAAGGTGGGAAAAGCCAGGGTCTCCTCTCACACCCCCTGCCACCCCCCAGTTATGATTTACCACTCGATTGTTGCTTTTAGCCTATTAACTCTTGGGGGTTCTAGCCCCAGCCTGTTGAACTGGCCAGGAACCCCAGACCCAGCACCTGAGCCTGAGCCAGCACAGTGCTTCTCCTGGCCTCAGTTGTCTTCTCTGTGATGCAGAAATGAGGCTGCTGGCTTCCCACGTTGGTGTGAGGGAGCTGACTGGCCAGGTACCAGTGCCAACGCTCAAGTTCCAAATTACAGAGGGGGAGGGAAAGCGGGGCCAGGGACAGACTGGGCCAAGACAGCCTAGTCTGGACCAGGCCAAAACAGAGTGGGGGAAAAAAAGGGGGTGGGGTTGTAGAGAGGAAGGGGAAGGGGTGCCGCGAGGGGGGGGGAGGTGTAGGACCGTGGGCAGGGAGGAAGACTAGGGGAGCAGGAGGGAGCAGGGAAGGAAGGGTGGGGGAGCAGGGAGTGAAGGGGGGCTGTGTGGGCAGGGAGGGGAGAAAAGGTCGGGGAGCAAGGGAGGAGAGACAGAGGAAGGCGGCGGCCAGGAGGAGCAGGGAGGGGGAGAGGAGGGCGGGGAGAAGGGGCGAGTGGGAGAGGTGAGCGCCGGGGGTAAACCGGGGAGGGGGTCGGGGAAGAAGAGTCGCTCAGGGGCCCCAGTGGCTAAGCGCCGGCAGGGGAGAGCGCAGGGCATCCGGGTGCCCGGCCCGTCTGTCACCCCTCATGTGGCACCGCGCTCCCCCTCCGGTCCTCACCTGAGCCCTGTCCGGCCGGCCCCAGGTCACCACGACAACTCGCGTGGCACCTCCACCAGACACAGGTGTCCCCTCCGCGGACGCCAGGCCTTACCTTGCGACACCCCGCCAGAGCCTCACCTGGCCTGCACCTAACCAGGCTCACCTGGCCCCGCCCCGGACGTGGCTCCTAGGCAGGCCCCGCCCCCACCGCGGCCAGCGCTCCCCGAGGCCACAGTCCTTGGGGTGGGAGACGCCCCTGCCGCCCCCAGGATCTCGGGATCCCTGCGAGGCCAGAACAAGCGGCCCCGCGTTGACGGCGGGAGGGGTGGAGCTGGCGACCTGGGCCGCCCCTCACACTTTGCACCCAAGGAGCTCCTGCGCACCCGCCTTGGCAGCGTCGGCCCTTCGGCAAGACACCCATGCCTTGCCCAGCCATCTTCTCATTTTGTTGTTGTTGTTGTTAGGTGCCGTGGAGTCCACTCCGACTCATAGCGACCCTGTGTAGGAAAGAATGAAACACTGCCCGGTCCTGGCCATCCTTACAATCGTTGTTATACTTGAGCTCACTGTTGCAGCCACTGTGTCAATCCACCTCGTTGAGGATCTTCCTCTTTTCCGCTGACCCTGTACTCTGCCAAGCACGATGTCCTTCTCCAGGGACTGATCTCTCCCGACAACATGTCCAAAGTATGTAAGACGCAGTCTCGCCATCCTTGCTTCTAAGGAGCATTCTGGCTATATTTCTTCCAAGACAGATTTGTTCAGATTTTTGGCAGTCCATGATGAAGTCAGTTTTCTTCGTCAACACCCTAATTCAAAGAAATCAATTCTTCTCCCATCCTCCTTAGTCATTGTCCAGCTTTCCCATGCACATGAGGCAACTGAAAATACCATGGCTTGGGTCAAGCACACCTTAGTCTTCAAGGTGACCTCTTTGCTTTTTAACACTTTAAAGAAGCCTTTTGTAGCAGATTTGCCCAAGGCAATGCATCATTTGATTTTGACTGCTGCGTCCAGGGGAGTTGACTGTGGATCCAAGTAAAATGAAATCCCTGACAACTTCAGTCCTTTCTCTGTTTATCGTAATGGTGCTCATTTGTCCAGTTACGAGGACTTTTGTTTTCTTCATGCTGGGGTGTAATTCATACTGAAGACTGTGGTCTTTGATCTTCATCAGTAAGTGCTTCAGGTCCTCTCTCAGCAAGCAGAGTTGTGTCATCCGCATATTGCAGGTTGTTTTTCTTTTTCTTTTTTAATTGAACTTTAGAAGAAGCTTTACAGAACAAACTAGTTTCTCATCAAACAATTACTACACGCATTGTTGGATGACATTGGTTAACCGCTGCACAACATGTCAACACTCTCCCTTCTCAACCCTGGCTTCCCTATTACCAGCTTTCCTGTCCCCTCCTGCCTTCCAGTCCCTGCCCCAGGGCTGGTGCACCCCTCTAGTCTTGTTTTTTTCCATGGGCCTGTTCAATCTTTGGCTGAAGGGTGAACCTCAGGAGTGACCCGATCACTGAGCTGAAAGGGTGTCTTTCCTTTGGAGTTAGAATTTTGTTCTACATTTTTCTCCAGCTCTGTCTGGGACCCTCTATTGTGATCCCTGTCAAAGCAGTCAGTGATGGTAGCTGGGCACGTACGGGAACAACCTAGATGCCCTTCAACGATGAATGGGTAGACAAACTGTGGTACACACACTAAAAAACAACGATGAATCTGTGAAGCATCTCATAGCATGGATGCATCTGGAGGGCACTATGCTGAGTGAAATAAGTCAATCAAGAAAGGACAAATATTGTATGAGACCACTGTTGTAAAAGCTCATGAAAAGGTTTACACACAAAAAGAAACAGTCTGGTGGAGGCCACGGTAGATGTGGTCCATTAGTCCTTTGGACTAATCTTTCCTTTGTGTCTTTAATTTTCTTCATTCTTCCTTGCTCCCAAAGGGGTAAGACCGGTGGAGTATCCTAGACGGCCACTTACAGGCCTTTGAGATCCCAGGCGCTACTCACCAAAGTAGAACGTACAACATTTTCCTTATAAATTCTGTTATGCCAACTGACTTAGATGTTGCCTGAGACCATGGTGCCCACGATTTGGCCCCTCAGGGAGTTTGGATATCTCCATGGAGCTACCTTGGCCTTGCTTTGTACAAGTTGTGCTGGCTTCCCCAGGACTGTGTACTGTCTTACCCTTCACCAAAGTTACCACTTATCTGTTGTCTATTGTTTTTCCATCCTCACCCCTCCGTTCCCTTGTAACCATCAAAAATTGTTTCTTTTTGTGTGTAAACCTTTTCATGAGTTTTTACAACAGTGGTCTCATACAATATTTGTCCTGTTTTGATTGACTTATTTCACTCAGCATAGTGCCCTCCAGATGCATCCATGCTATGAGATGCTTCACAGATTCATCGTTGTTTTTTAGTGTGTGTACCACAGTTTGTCTATCCATTCATCGCTGAAGGGCATCTAGGTTGTTTCCATCTTCTTGCTATTGTGAACAATGCTGCAATGAACATGGGTGTACATATATCTATTCATATGATGACTGTTATTTCTCTAGGATATATCCCTTCCCTAGGAGTGGGATTGCTGGATCATACAGTATTTCTATTCCTAGCTTTCTAAGGAAGCGCCATATCATTTTCCATAATGTTGTATCATTTTGCATTCCCACCAGCAGTTCATAAGGGTTCTGATCTCCCCGCATCCTCCCCAACATTTTTTAGTCCCTGTTTTATAGATTTGTGCCAGTAATGCTGGGGTGAGATGGTATCTCATCGTGGTTTTGATTTGCATTTCTCTGATGGCTAGAGATTGTGAGCGTTCCCTCATGCGTCTCCTGGCTGCTCGAATGTCTTCTTTGGTGAAGTGTCCGTTCATTTCCTTTGCCCATTTTTTAATTGGATTATTTGTCTCTTTGTTGCAGAGGTGTTGGATTTCCTTGTAGATTTTAGAGATCAGACCTTTACCTGATTTGTAATAGCCAAAACTTTTTTCGTAGTCTGTAGTTTCTCTTTTTACTCCTTTGGTGAAGTCTTTTGATGAGCATAAGTGTTTAATTTTTAGAAGATCCCAGTTATCTAGCTTATCCTCTGGAGCTTGTGTGTTGTTGGTTGGGATTTGTATCCTGTTAATGCCATGTATTAGGGCCTCTAGATTGATCCTATTTTTTCTTCTATAAACTTCATAGTTTTTGGCTTTATATTTAGGTCTTTGACCCATTTTGAGTTAGTTTTTGTGTATGGTGTGAGCTATGGGTCCTGTTTCATTTTTTTGCAGATGGACATCCAGTTTTGCCAGCACCATTTGTTAAAAAGACTGTCTTTTCCCCTTTTGATGTACTTTGGGCCCTTGTCAAAGATCAGGTGACCATAGTTGGGTGGATTTATATCTGGGTTCCCAATTGTGTCCCATTGGTCAATGTATCTGTCGTTGTACCAGTACCAGGCTGTTCTGACTACCACAGCTGTATAGTAGGTTCTGAGGTCAGGTAGTGTGAGTCCTCCTACTTTCTTCTTCTTCTTCAATAGTGTTTTACTATCTGGGGCCTCTTCCCTTTCCATATAAAGTTAACGATAAATTTTTCCATCTCTTTAAAGAATGTTGTTGGTATTTGGGTTGGGATTGCATTGTATTTGTAAATCACTTTAGGTAGAATTGTCGTTTTTACAATGTCGACTCTACCTATCCATGAGCATGGTGTGTTTTTCCATTTATGTAAATCTCTATTGGCATCCTGCAGTAGTGTTTTGTAGTTTTCCTTGTATAGGTCTTTTACATCCCTGGCTAGATTTATTCCCAAGTATTTTAATTTTTTAGGGGCTATGATAAATGGTATTTTTTTTCTGATTTCCTTTTCATTGTTCTCTTTATTCGTGTCTCGGAATCCAGCTGATTTTTGTATGTTTATCTTGTATCTTGCAACTCTCCTGAATCTTTCTATTAGCTCCATTAGTTTCCTCGTGGTGTCTTTTATCATATCATCCTCAAATAGGGAGAGTTTAACTTCTTCGTTACCAATTTGGATGCCCTTTATTTCTGTTTCTTAACTTATTGCTCTAGCTAAGACTTTCAACACAATGTTAAATAGGAGTGGTGATAAAGGGCATCCTTGTGTTGTTCCTGTTCTCAAGAGGAATGTTTTCAGCCTCTCTCCATTGAGAACGATGTTGGCCATTGGTTTTCCATAGGTGCCCTTTATTATGTTGAGAAATCTTCCTTCTATACCTATTTTATTGAGAGTTTTTATCAGGAATGGGTGTTGGACTTTGTCGAATGCCTTTTCTGCATTGATTGAGATGATCATGTGATTCTTTTCTTTCCTTTTATTTATGTGGTGGATTACATTGATTGATTTTCTAATGTTGAAACATCCTTGCATAACTGGTATGAATCCTACTTGGGCCATGGTGCATTATTTTTTTGATATTATGCTGAATTCTATTGGCTAGAATTTTGTTGAGAATTTTTCCATCTATATTCATGAGAGATATTGGTCTGTAATTTTCTTTTTTTGTGGTATCTTTGCCTGGTTTTGGCATCAGGGTTATGCTGGCTTCATAGACTGACTTTGGAAGTACCACTTCCTTTTCTATGTTCTGAGATAGTTTGAGAAGTACTGGCATAAGCTCTTTTCTGAATGTTTGGTAGAAGTCTCCAGTGAAACTAACTGGGCCAGGGCTTTTTTTGGTTGGGTTTTTTTTTATTATTATTATTACTTTTTCAATCTCTTCTCTTGTTATGGGTCTCTTCAGATTTTCAACGTCATTTTGTGTTAGTTTGTGTAGGTAGTGTGTCTCTAGAAATTTGTCCATTTCCTCTAGGTTTCCAAATTTGTTGAAGTATAGTTTTTCATGATACTCTGTTATGATCCTTTTTATTTCAGTTGGGTCTGTTGTAATGTCCCCCATTTCATTTCTTATTTGGGTTATTTGTGTTCTCTCCTGTTTTTCTTTTGTCAGTTTGGCCAGTGGTTTGTCAATTTTGTTGATCCTTTCGAAGAACCAGCTTTTGGTTTATTGATTCTTTCTATTGTTTTTCTATTCTCTATTTCATTTATTTCTGCTCTGATCTTTATTATTTCCTTTCTTCTGGTGGTTGTGGTCTTCCTTTGCTGATCTCTATTTGTTCAAGTTTTGTAACTAATGTTTTGATTTTGTCCCTTCTTTCTTGATGTGTGCATTTAGTGCTATAAATTGACCTCTGAGGACTGTCTTTGCTGTGTCCCAAAGGTTTTGGTATGATGTATTTTCATTCTCATTTATTCTAGGAACTTTTTGATTCCATCTTTGATTTCTTCTACTACCCAGTGGTTTTTAAGCAGGGTGTTATTCAGTTTCCATGTAATTAATTTTTTTTCCCTTACTCTTCCTGTTGTTTATTTCTGCTTTGATGTTATTGTGGTCAGAGAAGATGCCTTGTATTATCTCAATGTTTTAGATTTTGTTGAGGGTTGCTCTGTGGCCTAAGATGTGGTTTATTCTGGAGAACATTCCATGTGTGTTGGAAAAGAATGTGTACTTTGCAGCTGTTGGGTGGAGTGTTCTATATATGTCTATGAGATCAAGTTGGCTGATTGTGCTCTTTAGCTGTTCTGTATCTTTGCTGAGTTTTTTTCTAGATGTTCTGTTCCTCACTGAGAGTGTTGTGTTGAAGTCTCCTACTATTACTGTGGAACTGTCAATTTCTGTTTTCACTGCTGTTAGAGTTTGTTTTATGTAATTTGAAGCCCTGTCATTGGGTGCATAGATGTTTATTATGGTTAAGTCTTCATGATGCCCTTCTTTGTCTTCCATGGTGGATTTTGTTTTAGTCAATCTTATCTGAGATTAGTATTGCCACTCCTGCTCTTTTTTGGAAGTTATTTGCTTGATATATTTTTCCATTCTTTGATTTTTAATAAATTTCTGTCTTTGTTTCTAAGGTGTGTCTCTTGTAGACAGCATATTGATGGATACTGTTTTTTTTTTTTTTAATCCATTCTGTGTCTCTTTATGCCTGCATTTAGGCCATTTACATTCAGTGTCATTATGATAGGTATGAGTTTATTGCTGTCATTTTGTAGCGCTTTTTTTGTGTGTGTGTGGTGCTAACATTTCCTTTGTTCCTCTTACTCTTCTGTGCTAAGTTCTTTTTGTTTGTGATTTTTTTTTTTTTGTAGATTTTGTTCTTATTGATACTTTATGTTTTTCTTCTTTGTTTTGATGAGTAAGTTTGTTAACTTTCTTTGTGGCTACCTTGAAATTTACCCTTATCTTCCTAGGTTTGAACCAGTCTATTATTACTTGTTATCTCCTTGCTTTCCTCTCCATTACAAAGTTCTATACCTATACCGTTTATTCCCTCTTTTATTGTTCTGATGTTGTTGTCATTTACAGATTAACCTCTCTGGTTCCCTGTTGCAACCTAAAAGTCATTTCCTAGGTTGGTATCTGGCTGGTACAATCTTGCATCCTAGATTCAGTCTGTGTTCTGATGTTGTTTGTTCTCAGACTGAAGGACTCCCTTTAATAATTCTTATAAGTTTTGTTTGTTTTTACGTATTTCCTTAATTTCTGTTTATCTGGAAATGTCCTAATTTCACCACCACATTTGTGCATATCGCAGGTTGTTAGTGAGTCTTCCTCCAATCCTGATGCCACGCTCTTCTTCATACAGCCCAGCTTCTTGAATTATTTGCTCAGCATAGATTGAATAGGTATGATGAGAATATACAACCCTGACGCTCACCCTTCCTAACTTTAAACCACCCAGTATCTCTTATTCTGTTCAAACGCCTGCCTTTTGATCTATCTACAGGTTCCTCATGAGCACAAATAAATGTTCTGGAATTCCCATTCTTCGAAATTTTATCCATAATTTGTTGATCCACACAGTTGAATGCCTTTTCATAGTCAATAAAACACAGGTAAACATTTTTCTGGTATTCTCTGCTTTCAGCCAGGATCCATCTGACATCAGCAGTGATATCCCTCATTCCACGTCCTCTTCTGGATCCAGCTTGAATTTCTGGCAGTTCCCTATTGATGTACTGCTGCAACCACTTTTGAATGATCTTCACCAAAATTTTACTTGCATGTGATATTAATGATTTTGCTGGATAATTTCTGCATTTGGTTGAATCACCTTCCAACTGGAAGAGATCCATATTTATGGCTATTCCAAAGAAAGGTGATCTTCCCGTTTTAGGGAAGTACAAAGAGAGGCTGGAAGGGAGGAGATTTGTCCAGAGTTGAGAGGAAACTTATGCACTCAACAACTGCTCCCAAAGCATCCTCCGGGTCCTCGAGGGCTTGGGGTCCCCACAGTGAGCCCACAGTGATGGGCTGGGCAGTCCCAGAAGAAGCCCTGACCTGGCTAAGGAGCAGGGAGTGCTTCCTGAAGGAAGGGACATGACCCAAGCCTTCGGCCACCAAAGGGTCGTTGAACATCAAGCCCTGCACTTTCTGCAAGGGAGGGGTGTCAATGCCTCTGCCCTGAGGGGACTCATGCTGGGCCTGTCCATGAGGTTAGGCCTGACTCTAATCAGGATGGCCCAGAGGTGCCTCTGTTCACTGGGAGGGGCAAGCATTCTGCCTATGAAAGGAAGAGACCAGTGAATGTCCTCCCAAACATCACACTTTACTCTAGGGCCATGGGGCAGCTGGTGAGGCGAGCTCCAAACACTGGATTAACACCTGGCCCAGTGCACCTTCTGGGTGTCCACCTGCACCCTCCTACCCCTTGAAGTCCAAAGACTCAGGCCTCGGTCTTTGCCCCAGTTCATCTGCACTGGCACCCCAGGGATCTCATCCTGTCTCCTCTTTTAGACACGCTCTAACGTAACTGTACCCTGTAACCTGATGACACAATATGAGATCCCTTTTTTGTTTTTGCTGTTGTTAGTTGCCATCCAGCGGGCTGTGACTCATGGAGACCCCGTGTACAACAGAACCAAACATTGCCTAGTCCTGTGCTATCTTCAGGATGGTTGGTATGTATCTCTGTTATCTAGTGCTGCTATAACAGAAACTCTACAAGTAGATGGCTTTAACAAAGGGAAATTTATTTTCTCACAATCTAGTAGCTAGATGTCCAAATTCAGGGTGTCAGCTCCTGGGGAATGCTTTCTCTCTCTGTCAGCTCTAGAGGAGGTTCCTTGTTCTCAATCTTCCCCCAGACTAGGAGCTTTTCCTTGCAGGAAACCCTTGTCCAAAGGACGCCTTCTACTCCCAGCACTGCTTTCTTGGTGGTCTCCCCGTTCAGCTTGCTTCCCTTTCCTTTCATCTTTTGTAAGATAAAAAGTGGGGCAGGCCACACCCCAGGGAAACTCCCTTTACACTGGATCAGAGATGTGACTTTAGTAAGGGTGTTACAGTCCCACCCTAATCCTCTTTAACACAAAATTGCAATCACAAAATGGAGAACAACCACACAATACTGGGAATCATGGCCTAACAAAGTTGACACATATTTTGGGGGCATACAATTCAATTCATGATATTCTACTCTTTGGCCCCCAAAAATTCATGTTCTTGCTACATGTAAGACACATTCACCCCATTATATCATAGCGAAAGTCTTAAAGCAGCTACAAGTCCAAAATTCAAATATTCCTCTTCATCTGTGAAATCTAGAATACAAGTTATCTGCTTCCAAAGGGCACAAGCTAGACATTTCCATTACAAATGTGAGAAACTGGAGGAAAGAAGGCATAGCAGCCACCAAACAAATCAACCAAACACATTACATTAGCCCTCTTTCTTTGAAAATAATCCTCTGTTCTGTGAGACCATTTACGCAACAGCCCTGCCCTCCAGACTCTAGGTGTTAACCACACTCTCTGGATTCTGAGTGGAGGCCCCTTGGCCCTGGGCTTCGGTCTGCCTTCCAGGCCCACTGGGACAGCAACTCTGCTCCCTCAGCTTTAGGCGCTCCATTCTCCTAGTCCGTCTGAGTGACAACTCCACCGGTAGAAACACCAGAGCTCATGGCTCCACCCTTTGAAACCCCTGAGGTCGTGGTCATGCCTTTTGAGACAGAGGCAGCTCAGCTTCCTGTGTTCTTTGTCTCTTCAGCTTCTGCTTCCTGGTTCCTTGGCCTTTTGGCCCTTGGGCCTCACACCCGCATCTACCTTGCTGGGGCAAGTGTTCCAAAGCTCAGTAGCTCCACTGTTAAGTGTCCAGAGACACCACACTCTACCAGGAAGCCTCCACACAGGCACTCAGCTCTCTGGCTCTGTGGGTCAGCTCCAGCGCTGGCTGGTACTGGTCTCCTGGTTCTGCTGCGGCCAGTTTGCTGCAGCTGCCGGTCCTCTGCTGCTGTTTCTCACCATCTGTGCCTTCTCCAGTGTTAACGGCTTTCCTCACTTCCTCCTGAGTCTTCTATCCATTCACAGTTTCAAAACCGCTTCCGCATTTTAGGTGTCTGTTAGAGCAACACCCCACTCTCTTGGTATAAAATTCTGTCTTAGTTATCTAGTGCTGCTATAACAAATTCAACAAGTGGATGGCTTTAACAAAGAAAAATTAATTTTCTCCCAGTCTGGTAGCTAGACTTCCAAATTCAGGTTGTCAGCACCTGAGGAAGGCTTTCTCTCTCTGCTCTGGAGGAAGGTCCTTGTCACCAATAATCCCCAGACTAAGAGTTTTTCCATGCAGGAATCCCAAGTCCAAGGGACATGCTGTGTTCCCGGCACTGCTTTCTTGGTGGTATGAGGTCTCTCCTCTTGGCTTGCTTCCCTTTTATCTCTTGTAAGATAACAGGTGGTGCAGAGTACACTCCAGGGAAACTCCCTGTACATTGGATCAGGGATGTGACCTGAGCAAGGGTGTTATAATCTCACCCTAATCTTCTTTAATGTAAAATTACAATCACAAAATGGAGGACAATCACTCAATACTGGGAATTATGGCCTAACCAAGTTGACACATATTTTGGGGGGACACAATTCAATCCATGACAGTATGTTCCAGTCCATTGTTGCAGCCACTGTGTATTTTGAGTGCCTTCTCCTCCTTGGGGGCTTGTCTTCTAGTGCTATATCGGGCAATGTTCTGTGTGATCCATAGGGTTTTCAATGGCTGATTTTCAGAAGTAGTTTGTCTTAGTCTGCAAGCACTGGTAGTTTGTCTTAGTTTGCAAGCACTGCTGAAACCTGCCCACCATGGGTGACCCTGCTGGTATTTGAAATACCTGTGGCATAGCTTTCAGGATCACAGAAGCACTCAAGCCATCACCAGACTACACACTTACAGACAGATGGAAGGATTGAACAGGAATGGGGCTAGTTCTAGGTCGAAACGCCTCTCAAAACAAGGAAACCAAAGTGACACCTTGTGTCTTCATTTCCTGGGGCTGCAGAAGCAAAATACCACAAAGTGGATGGCTTTAAACGATAAAAAGTAATTATCTTATAGCTCTGAAGGCTAGAAATCTGAGTTCAGGGTTTAAGCTGTGTCGATTCCTTCTGAGGCTCAGAGGGATAGTCTGGTCCATGCCCCATCCTGGCTTCTGATAGGTCTGGGCATTCCTTGGCTTGCAGCTGCAGTGCCACAGGGAATCTAACTCTGTCTCTCTGTCTCTTCTCCTCTTTTGTAAGGACACTACTCATGTTGGATTAAGACCCACCCTACTCCAGTGTTGCAGGGTTTTGTTCAGCACGACTCGTCTCAGCCAATAAACGAGAGGCTGAGGTGGGAGATGAGAAAAGTGCTTTCACTTCATTGCACAAGGAAAGGAACAGTCAAGCTGCTCCCACAAAGACTACTCATTAGGGTGAGGGAGAAGGTTACTTTTATGGGGTTTACAAGCAGGAAGTTCATGTAACTTATACCAGCAACACTCTTTTTATTTTTTTATTGTGCTTTAAGTGAAAGTTTACAAATCAAGTCAGTCTCATACAAAACCTTATACACACCTTGCTATATACTCCTAGTTTCTCTCCCCCTAATGAGACAGCACATTCCTTCTCTCTACCCTGTGTTTCTGTGTCTATTCAGCCAGCTCCGGTCCTCCTCCGCCTTCATATCTCCCCTCCAGACAAGAGCTGCCCACATAGTCTCATGTGTCTACTTGAGCCAAGAAGGCCACTCCTTACCAGTATCATTTTCTGTCTCGTAGTCTAGTCCAATCCCTGTCTGAAGAGTTGGCTTCGAGAATGGTTCCTGTCTTGGGCTAAGAGAAGGTCTGGGGACCATGACTTCTGGGGTCCCCCTGGTCTCAGTCAGACCGTTAAGTCTGGTCTTTTTACTAGAATTTGAGATCTGCATCCCACTGTTCTCCTGCTCCATCAGGGATTCTCTGTTGTGCTCCCTGTCATGGCAGTCATCGGTTGTAGCCGGGCACTATCTAGTTCTTCTGGTCTTAGGCTGATATAGTCTTTGATTTATGTGGCCCATTCTGACTCTTGGGCTAATACTTACCTTGTGTCTTTGGAGATCTTCATTCTCCTTTCTCCAGGTGGGTTGAGACCAGTTCTTGCATCTTAGATGGCTGCTTCATCAGCAACACTCTTAATCACGCTACACAGGCACAATGTGGTTTACATATAACTTCATGCATTGCATGTTCAGAAAATAGCAGTTAAACTTCACCCAGAGATGGGAAAGTTTCTATGTATGAGGTACTTAATGAGCTAAAAGGTTATCCAGAATATCAACATGGTGCCTAAACTGGTTTCCGCCGATTTCCTCTAGTTCTGGGCAGCAGTTAAGGAAATGGGAGCCAGGATTTTAATGTAAAGCTACAGGATGAGTCAAGCAAGCTGCTTGAAGCAGTGGAATTTTCTGCAGCCTGGGGACCTCTGTCTTGCCAGTATGACCTAACATTAACCCAACTTATAGCATCTTTAAAGACCCTATTTTCAAATAAGGGCACATTCACAGGTACTGGGGTTAGGACTTCACCATATCTTTTTTGGGGACACAATTCAATCTGTAAATCTTATTCCAGCAATACACACGCGCACACACACACACACATGCACGCACGTACACTTGATCATTTTAGTCTGATATTTTGTGCCTCTGTTCCTTTTATGAAACATAAACTTTTTTTTTTTTAAATCAACGTAAGGTCAGTCCCTCATGATTGAGGGACAATTTGCTGGTTTTCTGTTTTCAAAAGCTACTTTGGACATAAGTGAGAGAAAATACTCCCCACCCTCCCCCACCCTGGAGTCAGTCAAAGACTGGCAGCATAATTTCATGTTGTTAAGAGACGTTAGAGAGACTACAACCCTCTTTGCATTTGTGTTTTCTAAGAATCTCATGCAAATTCCATAACCAAAGCTTAGTGACATGAAAGTCCATATAATGAAGCAGTACTACAGAATGATCGTGAGGCAAAGAATGCAGGTGTGTTCTGCCATTCATAACAAAAGAAAAAAGAAATATAAAAGAATGGCACACCCGTGGCTGGCTCCCTTTTTAGGTTCTTTCTTCTGGTTTCCCCCCCAAGCAAGCCTAGTCAGTAATCAACCAGTTAGTTGTTCCCTTTTGTTGCTATAACAATAACTCCCTGCATTTCAAATGCTCTGCCATAGAAAAGAAAGAATCATAATGCAAAATGGAGGAATTACATCTGAATGGTATTATTCCAGGCTTTATTAAATTTCCTCTTACAAATGTTTATGAAGTCAGAGAGTTGGTGCCCGCCAAGCAGCAAATTCCACATTAATAAGCATCAGGGGGCAGCGAGTTTTCAGGAAGGAGGAAATACAGACCCATGTTCCAAGGTGCTGGGCTTCCCATTTGTTTTCTCCCAAATTAGCTGTTCCTGCCAGCAGCTGGATCTAAGACATGCCCTGCTTTTAACTGTATTAAAACTCTGAAGCCAAGATCTCCCCACTGACTTGGGGCTGTGACAGCCAGGTTGAGCCAGGAGGAGTCTAGGAGAAGATTTCCCCCCTCTCCCATATGACCGAGGACCCTGTGATCTGACAAGTGAAGAGGCTTTCTTAACTGCTGGTTAGCCAAGCCAGCTTTAATTCTGGAATCCAGATTTCTGGGGTCCATGGAGTTGGGGTACCCATCAAGGCAATAGTCTATTCAATGTCCTTTTGAAACTTGAGACTTGAAGACACAAGTTTCTAGACGTAACCTTTGAGTCAAACAATGGTCTAGATAAACTAGTAAGACCTTTTTGCTTTGGGCTGTATGAAACCCGTCCTGACCATAAATTGTTTATCATTTCTGTTCCAGCCCCATTTCCATGGCAATGCCAGTAAGATTGGGTATAAAAGTCTTTGGGGGTTATCTCGTCTTTGGAACATTTTTGACTCTCTAGTCTAAATGTTACCCCAGTTTGCAAATCCTGTATTATATAAACTTCAATCAATTTCTATAATTGGATTAATATGACTTTTGTTTTAATACCAAGGACCCCCACACTCCCATCATGTGTCTTGGTCCCCAGTTTCAGAGAAAATGTGTTTGTTTTTTTTGGTGTTTTGTTAGTTGGTGTTTAGTTGACTTTGACTCATGGAGACCTCAGGTGTGTTACTAATAAGGATTCTGTGGCCCAGTTTGACACAGGGATTAGGTCTTTGCAATTTCCTTTGTGATGAAAAAAAAAATCCAAACTCACTGAAATTTGGATTTAAAGTTTATTCTGAGCAACTATTCTATGTGCATATCCGAAAAAACCCAAACCCACTGCCCTCAAGTAGATTCTGACTCATAGAGACCCTATAGGTCAGAGTAGAACTGCCATATAGGGTTTCCAAAGCTGTAAATACTTGTGGAAGCAGACTGCCACATCCTTCTCCCACGGAGCAACTGGTGGGTTTGAACTGCCAATCTTTTGGTTAGCAGCTGAGCGTTTTAACCACTGCACCACCAGGGCTCCTCATATGCATATTCGGAGGCCATTTTGATTCCAGAATGCTGTGCAATGGATCACTTTTATGGGCCTTTCTCACCATGGTCATACAACTCCCACCAAGGCAGGTGGGGCTATGTGAATGAGTTGCTTTTGGCCTACAAGAGGATTGGATAGCTTGTCAATAATGTAAATAAAGTGAACAGTACCCTCGTGGGGATGGGACTATGTAAATGAGGTGTATGGAACACAAACAAGAGAATTGGTCAGTTTTGCCATCTGGCTAGGCTTAAAAGACAGGCAATTCCACAGCAGAGAGGGGACCTCACAACCATCAAGAAAGAAGAGCCGGGAGTGGAGGGCGTTCTTTGGACCGAAGATCCCTGTGCTGAGAGCCTCCTAGATTCAGTAGACAGAGAGAGCTCTAACGCCAAAAGATGTTGAAAAGCAGCAGCAGAGAAATGGCAGCAGTAGAAGCAGCAGAAACAGGAGACTGGCAAGAGATGGCACAGTGGGCTTCCGAGCCCACAGAGCGAGACAGCTGAGAGCCTTCAGGCAGGCGGCTTCTTAGAGGAAAAGGGTACCTCTGTACACTTGGTGGAGAAGCTGAGCTCACCAACCACTGAGTGAGAAAGCTAAGCCCCTCGGGGCCGTGGCTTACTGGCAGACTGGGTTGCCTCCAGGCATTTATCAGTGGAGCTAAAAGAGCTTCGTGACAATTGCCTAAGGAGGGCAGTGGCCAGGGGACCAGAGAGAGGCGTGCCTGTGGGCATGACTGAGAATAGGCCGTCCTGATCAAAGAGCTGTATCCTGAGCCTTCCTGAACCTGAATTGTAACCTGTTGCTTCCTTAATAAACCCCGTAATCATGAGTATTGTCTGTGAGTTCTGTGTGGCCATTGCAACAAATTATGGAACCCAGCAGATAAGTAGAGTGCTGCAGGAGGGACAGTTGGTGTCACAAGTGGTAAAAATGTTGGAAGGTAAAGACATGTCTGACGTCCACCTCATAGGAATCAGCCTTGGGCTGTTGATCTTGGTTCTCTTTCCCCCTTGTGAAGTTAGAGGAGGTCAGAGGCGCCATTTTTACACAGAAAAAGAAAATGGCTCTAAGAAGCTAGGTGCAATGGTCTTATACAGAGAAGAGGAGGAAGAAATACAGAAGATCAACCATTGGGTAATCGTAACATGATTGCAACCTGACACCCCCTCTTTGCTGAGGTCCACTGATAATCAGGTTACCTCTGGTCTGGCTGCTAATAGTTTGGCCCTCCACCTACCTGCAGCCATGAGAATCTACGAGATTTAAACCAGGAGGTAACGGTTTGAGGACTGTCATTTTCTAGCAGGATAAGACAAATTTCTATTGCTGTAGAGCAGTTTCTGGCAGGCTTCTGCAATATGTAAGGGCACCCTGAGCCCTGGTGGTGCAGTGGTTAAGTGCTCGACTGCTAACCAAAAGATCAGCGGTTTGTACTATCAGCCACTCTGAGGGAGAAAATTGTGCCAGTCTGCTTTTGTGAAGATTACAACCTGGAAAACCCTATGGGGGCAGTTTTACTATGTCCTATTAAAAAAAAAAAAAAAAACCTATTGCCATCGAGTCAATTCAGACTCATAGCGGCCCTATAGGACAGAGTAGAACTGCGCCATAGGGTTTCCAAGGAGAGGGTGGTGGGTTTGAACTGCCGACCTTTTTGTTAGCAGCCGTAGTGCTTGACCACCGTTACACCAGGGATCCTACGGGGTCGCTATAAGTCGGACTTGATGGTAATGGGTTTTGTTTTTTGATTTTAAGGGCACCTTAAAACTGAGGTGCCTGGCATAACTAAGCGACTGACACAAGTCTGAATAAAAATTCCCTTTTGCTCTAAATTCCTGCTTCTGCTTTCAGAATATGTGCACACCCCCCCCCCCCCCACCGCTTGAATGAGCAAGTATGTGATTGTACTTAAGACTGTTGCCTGATTAGGGTCCCTGCCCTGGAGCAGCTGAGCCAATGAAACATACTCCAAGTGAGAGAGAGTGAGAAAGTTTATTAAGGAGATGCATACATCACCCTGGACCTGGCAGCAACACAGGCTGTCTCTGTGGAGTCCCGAAGTGCAGTTTTACATTAGAGCTTATATAGAATCTTACAAGGGTTACAGGTGTCTTTGTGGTCCCCTGCCAGACATTTCTTTATTAGGCTAAAGATATACATATCTGATACCTGGGCTCCAACTGTCCTGTGAGGGTTGTATGCCACAGGTAGTCCAGACAGAACAAAAGGTTATTTGCATCAGTTTAAAACAAAGAACAAAGTCATTAACACTTGGTCAAAACAAAGTCATTAACGGAGGTGTGTGAAGGAGGCAGGCAGACAAGTAGAAGAACGTATGGGTTCATCGTGGCATTAGTTATGTCAAGCTCTCAGTTGCCCATTTTGAAACAGGAGAAAACACGCTGGGGCGCATTGGGGTCACAAGACTATGATAAAAATGTTCTGTTCTCAGAAACGATGCTGGTAGACAAAGCTATGGTCTATAGTTCAATGAGTGATAAGAATGTTCTGGAAGGAGAAGGACGAAAATGTCCTCCTAAAAGAGGTTCATGTAAAATTGTCCACAGGAAATTACTATGCAAAGTCTCTGTAACCAACATTGTGAAAGTAGTGATTCATGTGTAACCTCCAGCCCTCCCTATAAAAATCCCTCTCTCCTTGTGGAGAAGTTCCATGTGCTAAGACAGGGGCCCCCAGGCTTCGAAAATTCTACTGCCTCAAGCAGCTTGCTTGGCACGCCCTGTAGCTTTACATTAAAATCCTGGATTCCCTCCTGAACTGCTGCCCCAAACTACAGAAAACTGGCAGAAACTGGCTTAGGCACCATATTGACATTCAGGATAAACTTTTAGACCTCATACATGGTAAAAAGACAGGAAAGAAAGAAAAGTCCAAGATGGATGTCAGAAGATACTCTGAAACTTGCTCTTCAACATCGAGTAGCTAAAGCAAAAGGAAGAAATGGTGAAGTAAAAGAGCTGAACAGAAGATTTCAAAGGGCAGCTCGAGAAGACAAAGTAAAGTATTATAATGACATGTGCAAAGAGCTGAAGTTAGAAAGCCAAAAGGGAAGAACACGCTTGGCATTTCTCAAGTTGAAAGAATTGAAGAAAAAATTCAAGCCATCAGTTGCAATACTGAAGGATATCATGGGGAAAATAGTAAATGACGCAGGAAGCATCAAAAGAAGATAGAAGGAAAATACACAGTCATTATAACAAAAAGAATCAGTCAACATTCAGCTATTTCAAGAGGTGGCATGTGATCAGTAACCGATGGTACTGAAGGAAGAAGTCCAAGGTGCTCTGAAGGCATTGGCGAAAAACAAGGCTCCAGGAATTGGTGGAATATCAATTGAGATGTTTCAACAAACAGATGCAGCGCTTTAGGTGCTCACTCGTCTATGCCAAGAAACATGGAAGACAGCTTCCTGGCCAACTGGCTGGAAGAGATCCATATTTATGCCTATTCCCTTTAAGAAAGGTGATCCAACCGAATGTGGAAATTATAGAACAATATCATTCATACCAAATGCAGGCAAAATTTTGCTGAAGACCATTCAAAAACAGCTGCAGCAGTATATCGACAAGGAACTGCCAGAAATTCAGGCCGGTTTCAGAAGAGGACGTGGAACCAGGGATATCATTGCTGATGTCAGATGGATCCTGGCTGAGAGCAGAGAATACCAGAAGGATGTTTACCTGTGTTTTATTGACTATACAAAGGCATCCGGCTGTGTGGATCATAACAAACTGTGGATAACACTGCGAAGAGTGGGAATTCCAGAACACTTAATTGTGCTCATGAGGAACCTTTACATAGATTGAGAGGCAGTTGTTCGGACAGAACAAGGGGATACTGACTGGTTTAAAGTCAGGAAAAGTGTGTGTCCTTTCACCATAGGTATTCGATCTGTATGCTGAGCAAATAACCCAAGAAGCTGGACTATATGAAGAAGAACGGGGCAGCAGCATTGGAGGAAGACTCACTAACAACCTGTGTTATGCAGATGATACAACCTTCCTTGCTGAAAGTGAAGAGGACTTGAAGCACTTACTAATGAAGGTCAAAGACCACAGCCTTCAGTATGGATTACACCTCAACATAAAGAAAACAAAAATCCGCACAACGGGACCAATAAGCCACAGCATGAAAAACAGAGAAAAGATTGAAGTTGTCAAGGATTTCATTTTACTTGGACCCACAATCAGCAGCCATGGAAGCAGCAGTCAAGAAATCAAAAGACGCACTGCATTGGGTAAATCTGCTGCAAAGGACCTCTTTAAAGTGTTGAAGAGCAAAGACGTCACCTCGAAGACTAAGGTGCGCGTAAGACCCAAGCCACGGTGTTTTCAAGTGCCTCGTATGCATGTGAAAGCTGGACAATGAATAAGGAAGACTGAAAAAGAATTGACACCCTTGAATTGTGGTGTTGGCGAAGAATATTGAATACACCATGGGCTGCCAAAAGAATGAACAAATCTGTCTCAGAAGAAGTTCAGCCAGAATGCTCCTTAGAAGCAAGGATGGTGAGACTGCGTCTTACATACTTTGGACTCGTTGTCCGGAGGGATCAGTCCCCAGAGAAGGACATCATGCTTGCTGAAGTACAGGGTCAGCGGAAAAGGGGAAGACCCTCAACGAAGTGGATTGATACAGTGGCTGCAACAATGGGCTCAAGCATAGCAACCGTTGTGCGCATGGTGCAGGATCGGGCAGTGTTTCGTTCCGTTGTATATAGGGCCATTATGACTAGGAACTGACTAGAGGGCACCTAACAACAACAACAATATTCCCTGGTGGCATAATGGTTAAGAGCTCAGGTGCTAACAAAAAGGTTAGCAGTTCGAATCCACCAGGCACTCCTTGGCAACCCTATGGGGCAGTTCTACTCTTTCTTATAGGGTCGCTATGAGTCGAAATCTACTTGATGGCAATGGGTTTTGTTTTTGGTTTTTAATATTCTCAGGAATTAAAGAAAATGAATTCATTCTGATAAAGTTTTTATGTTCTATAATGTGTTGACTTAAAAGCAGTTTATCTTTTTAAGTAACTTAAGCTAAATTAAGTATATGGAATATGTTTTGCTAAAAGAAAAGATAATTATTTTGTCGTAAAATGAGAGAGGCTGGTTGTTCCAAGATAAGAAAGAGAAAAACACAGAACCAAGGTGAGAAAGAGAAAGCATAGAAAAAGAACTTAGACGGATATGAAAAGTTGTAGAAGGATAGAGGAAAGTTAAATAAAAAGTTAAGAAGAGAAGGTTAAATTTTTTTTTAAGAAGGAAAAAGAGTAGCTTTGTAAAACAGAATTATGGTTACCTTTCATATTTTTTTTTCATATTTATTACCTTCCATATTCTAGTTGTGCCAGAATATGAAAGGTAATAAAAGCTAAACCAGAGAGTATGTAGTAAGTTGTAGAAGGTGAGAAGAAAGTTGAATAAAAAGTTATAAGATGAAAGAAACAGTGACTATGTTCATTTTTTACCACCTGAAGGGTTGTGCTATGTGAAATAGATAACAAAGACAAGAAATTTGGAAAGTTTGTGAAAGATTTTTGTTTGATGCGACTGAGGTTCTTGTTTGCTGCAGCTGAAGGTTTAATGAATTAATTTATGAGAATTTTAAAAAAGCTTTAATTTCAAATAGCCTATAAAACAAAAAATTGAGTTTCTCGCTGTTAAAATAACAAAATGTTCCTTAATAACTAGGTTAAATAAGAGTTAATTTTATTTTCTGTGCAATCTGCCTTGAAGGCAAAGATTTGACAAAATAAATTCCTGAATCAAAAACCAAGCCACCTGACTTTAGAAAATCTAAGGTTTTTACCTTTAAAATCTTTGGTTGAATAACTCAAATGTTGTTCCTATGATAAAATCTTGACAATTTTGATACTTTGTAGGAAAGTCATGAAAGATTTTTTCTATTTCATAAAATGAAAAGTGCTTTTTTTAAAAAAGGTTTATTTAATGTGTTATGAATTACATGAAGCACGTTGTCAAATCAAGAAAAGTGCCAAATTTTCTAACTTCAGAAAGCCAAAATGCCTCTGTGGACTAGCCAGCCTTCTGGAGAACTAAAGATAATTTCAAGACGCTCAAATGACCACAAGCAGATGACATCTGAAGTAGACAGCTGAGGCTAAAATCACGGAACAGGGCTCCGCGCAGTCTGCTGAGATGTTTAGGCTTCGCTTTATAATCGTAGCTGTTCTTATGTTTTTAGTTTTGCTCATTATTGTGGTCTCCTTCCTTAGTAATTTTATTCCTAACGAAAGACTATTTAAACTTTATAATTTTTCATTCTATGATCACTTCTGATGTTTAAAGAGAAAATATTTTGTTAAACTTGCCCAATCAATAACTAATTATGATAATTTACTTAATATTTTCAGTTAATTACCTAATGATACTGATTCCTGGTTGCATTCTTCATTAAGCTAAATTATCTTAATCACTGTAATAATTATCTTTGG
The DNA here is from genome assembly GCF_024166365.1 of Elephas maximus indicus. Lineage (NCBI taxonomy): Eukaryota > Metazoa > Chordata > Mammalia > Proboscidea > Elephantidae > Elephas > Elephas maximus. The sequence continues at coordinate 189,337,880 of NC_064822.1, read as the reverse complement.
ACTAACCAAATGTTATATGAACGGTTTCTCTAACATTTGTAATCAAGTACTGTTTCCCCAGGAATGCACAAAAATTTTGTATCTTGAAGAAACCAAGCTGGTGAGGAAATCCAATTTCACAGCTTGTGTTAGTGTTTTGGAATGCTAAGCTGTCCCTCCAAATGTGTTTTTGTTCTACACGGGTCCCAACCGGAAGATCACAGAAGCAGAGTGTCTGAGCTATGGTACGGTGAAGCAAAGTGTTTGTCCATGATACAGTAAGTATAAAAGGTACTTATGGTAGAATAAATCCATGCAGAAGAAACCACTCGCATAATAGTGATGGAGGAATCTCTAAGGAGATTCACGATCAGAAGGGGGGAATGTGTAAGGGCACCTTAAAACTGAGGTGCCTGGCAGACTAAGTGACTGACACAGGTCTGAATAAAAACTCCCATTTGCCCTAAATCCCTTCATCTGCTCACAAAATATGTGCCCCCCACTTGAATGAACAAGCATGCGGTTGTGCTTAAGACTATGATAGAAATATTCTGTTCTCAGAAAGGATAAACAAGTTTAAACAAGTGATATAAATGTTCTGGAAAAAGAATGACAAAAACGTCCCCCAAAAAGATGTTTATATGAAATTGTTCTCAGGGAATTGCTTACGCCAAGTCCGTGTAACCAATATTGTGAAAGGCTTACTTGTGATTCAGGTGTAAACCCCAGCCTTCCCTGTAAAAATCCCTCTCTCCTTTCAGACTTTGGAGCACTTCCTTGTGCTACCCCAATTGCAGTTGCTTATCCCTCAGTAAAACTCTTTACTTTCACTTTTAGCAGAGCGTGAGTTTGGTGTGATACTTCTCCTACGACAGCAGTTTGGGTCAGGCTTTTCATGGTTAATATTTGGTTTCATGGATGAGAAAACCCTTAAAATCAAAGTAAAAATTTGTTATTAATTTTCCCCTTCCATAGTGACAACAACATTTTTTTGTACTTTTTTCTTTTTAATTTTTATTGTGCTTTAAATGAAAGTTTACAAATCAAGTCAGCCTCTCATACAAATATTTATACACAACCTTGCTATATACTCCTAATTGCTCTCCCCCTAATGAGACAGTACATTCATTCCCTCTAGTCTCTCCTTTCTAGTCCATTCGTCCAGCTTCTGACCCCCTCTGCCCTCCCATCTCCCCTCCAGACAGGAGATGCCAACATAGTCTCTTGTGTCTACTTGATCCAAGAAGCTCACGCTTCACCAGTATCTTTTTCTATCCCGTTGTCCAGCCCAATCCCTGTCTGAAGAGTTGGTTTTGGGAATGGTTCCTGTCTTGGGCTACATTTTTTTTTTTTTTTTTGTACTTTAGATGAAGGTTTACAGAACAAACTAGTTTCTCATCAAATAGTACACATATTGTTTTATGACATTGGTTAATAACCCCACAACATGTCAACACTCTCTCTTCTCAAACCTGGGTTACTTATTACCAGCGTTTCTGCCCCCACCTGCCTTCTAGTCCTTGCCCCAGGGCTGGTGTGCCACCTGAGTCTTGTTTTGTTTCATGGGCCTGTCCAATCTTTGGCTGAAGGGTGAACCTCAGGAGTGACATCGTTCCTAGGATGAAAGCATGTGCGGCGGCCATACTATCAGGGTTTCTCCAGTCTCTGTCATGCCAACAAGTCTGGTCTTTCTTTTTTGAGTTAGAATTTTGTTCTACATTCTTCTCCAACTCTGCCTGGGACCCTCTATTGTGATCCCTGTCAGAGCAGTCAGTGGTGGTAGCCGGGCACCATCTCGCTATACTGGACTCAGTCTGGTGGAGCTGTAGTAGATGTGGTCCATTAGTCTTCTGGATTAATCTTTCCCTTGTATCTTTAGTTTTCTTAATCCTTCCTTGCTCTCAAAGGGGCAGGACTGGTGGAGTATCCTAGATGGCCGCTGTTGAGGTTACATTTTGCATTTCCTTTTTTAAAAAATTTTTATTGTGCTTTAAGTGAAAGTTTACAAATCAAGTCAGTCTCTCACACAAAAACTTATATACACCTTGCTACATACTCCCAGTTGCTCTCCCCCTAATGAGACAGCCCGCTCCCTCCTTCCACTCTCTCTTTTCGTGTCCATTTCGCCAGCTTCTAACCCCCTCTACCCTCTCATCTCCCCTCCAGGCATGAGATGCCAACACAGTCTCAATTGTCCACCTGATCCAAGAAGCTCACTCCTCACCTGCATCCCTCTCCAACTCATTGTTCAGCCCAATCCCTCTCTGAAGAGTTGGCTTTGGGAATGGTTCCTGTCCTGGGCCAACAGAAGGTCTGGGGACCATGACCACCAGGGTCCTTCTAGTCTCAGTCAGACCATTAAATTCAGTCTTTTTATGAGAATTTGGAGTCTGCATCCCACTGCTCTCCTGCTCCCTCAGGGGTTCTCTGTTGTGTTCCCTGTCAGGGCAGTCATCGGTTGTAGCCGGGCACCATCTAATTCTTCTGGTCTCAGGCTGATGTAGTCTCTGGTTTATGTGGCTCTTTCTGCCTCTTGGGCTCATAATTACCTTGTGTCTTTGGTGTTCTTCATTCTCCTCTGATCCAGGTGGGTTGAGACCAACTGATGCATCTTAGATGGCCACTTGCTAGAGTTTAAGACCCCACAAGCCACTCCCCAAAGTGGGATGCAGAACGTTATCTTGATAGATTTTATTATACCACTTGACTTAGATGTTCCCTGAAACCATGGTCCCCAAACCCCTGCCCCTGCTACACTGGCCTTTGAAGCATTCAGTTTATTCTGGAGACTTCCTTGCTTTTGGTTTAGCCCAGTTGTGCTGACCTCTCCTGTATTGTGTGACAACATTTTTGAACCATAAACTAGCTCAAAGTTTACCTAATGCAAAGAATGTAACTTTAAGCCTCATTAGTCAAACGCTTTTGGTTTGTAACTAAGCAGGTCACGCTCCTGATGCCCTGTGTGCCATCAGGGGTGGGTGCTGCTTGTGCACTCTGGCACCCTGCACCTTTCCAATGCACTTGCTATGTTGGAACACCCAACTTTATGAATCTCACAGTGCCAACGTGGCCAGATAACTGGTCTACCCAGCTTCCTTTGCAGCCAGACCCATTCTGACATACACCCTAAGAAAGGAGGCAGTCCTGGAACTCTGCTGAAGAGGGTGGCCGTAGCTATGCCCAGCTGTGAGGGGTGGGGGAGGTCATAGTGATTACCAGGTTTATAAGGGCAAATGCAAATGACCAATATGGAAGAGACTTCCCTCTCTCTCCCTTTTCTTTCAGCATTTAATTTTGAAAACTTGGAATCCTTAGTTCTTCCTCTGTCTGTTTGAAAACTACGTAAACTAAGGCTGTTTGCTCAAAGACCTTGGAGCCATTTCTTTTGAGGAGACATAATTATCAAGGAAGATCACACCCTACCTCCCAGTTTCCTGGACAGAGATTAGCATAACTTCAGGTGACTCAGGACCATAAAGGTACTAAAAAACTAGCAGTTTGATCTTGAACACGTGAATGTAATGGGTGGTATCACTTAGCAATAAGAGCAAGGCTTCTTTCTGTTCTCGCGATCTCTCTACCAGATCGCCTAGGGTGCGTCACATCCTGCTTAATGCTTACTTAACCATGAACTTTTCTTTCTCTTCTATTTTTGTGCAGAGGTTTTTCTGGGATGTGAGTAGGTTTTGTCTTTAGTTTTACATATTTCCCCAATAGTTAAGTACCTGGGGCATAAATGGTATCCCTGTTGGTAGGATTGTGGGTTTGGTCTGGTGCAACTGGAGCACCCCTGTGCTGTGTGGGATTATCCCAGAGTAATGGGAGCATCGCAGTGTAATGGGAGCATCCTTGTGTGGTGGGATTATCCCTGTGCTGTGGGATTACCCCACGGTAATGGCAGCATCCCAGTGTAATGTAAGCATCCCTGTGTGGTAGGATTATCCCAGGGTAATGGGAGCATCTCTGTGCTGTGGGATTATCCAGGGTACTGAGAGCATCCCAGTGTAGCAGGAACACTCCTGTACAATGGGAGCATCTTTGTGTGGTTGAGGTCTCCCTACTTGGTGGGGGCCTCCCTGTGCTATTATATTATCCCTGTGTGATGGGATCATCCCAGAGTAATGGGAGCCTCCCTGTGTGGTGGGGGTCTCCCAGTGCTGTGATATTATCCCTGTGTGGTGGGATTATCCCAGGATAATGGCAGTTTCCCTGTGTGGTGGGGGCATCCCTATATGATGGGAGCCTCCCTGTGTGGTGGGACCATCCCAGTGTAATAGGAGCATCCCTGTGCAGTGTGGGTGCCCCTATACAATGGAGGAACCCCTGTGCAGTGGGGGGACCCCGTGCAGTGGCTGTTGGAGCGGCTATTTTCCCATCGGGCCTGTACTGTGGGGTGGTTTGGGGCACTGTGCTGGAAGCCTAAATGTGCAGAGACACACCAGAAATTAGTGTAGCAGAATATATGTACTGTGAGTATTCAAATCGGGCAGCGTCAATTCGGAAGTCTGGGAAAAGAGCTCCGAAGAGGGGACAGTGAGAGGGTTATACAGGTCATTGGGTGGTCTCTGGGTACAGCATTACAGCACCTGTTTGTCAAGAACTATGTGCTTCCATCCTCAAGGTGGTCAGTTCTTAAGAATGTAAAGTATCTGAGTCGGGCAGGGTGGTCTCCTGAGGCTCATTGTCATCAAAGCACCTGCAGAGTCTCAGGGTCTGTTTGTGGTAGAAAGAGTATCCCTAAGGACGTTCCCTAAGGAATTTTGCTTTAAGGGAGGCTTCTCATTTCTTACCTTGGTTAAGCCCAGTCATGGACTGAATGGTGTCCCCCCAAAATTTGTGTCAACTTGGCTAGGCCATGATTTCCAGTATCATGTGGTTGTCCTCCTTTTATGATCTGATGTGATTATGTGTTGTAAGTCCTACCCTCCAGGGCTGTGGTTGTAGTCCCATTTGAGTTGAGTTATGTTAATGAGGCAGGATTGTTGTTGTCTTGAGGTGCCAGTGAGCCAGTTCCAATTCATAGCAACCCATGTACAACATCGTTGCTATGGTCGAGCCCATTGCTACAGCCACTGTGTCAATTCATCTTGCTGAGGGTCTTCCTCTTTTTCGCTCATCCTCTACTTTACCAGGCATGATGTCCTTCCCCAGGGACTGATCCCTCCTGATAACATATCCAAAGCATGTGAGACGACGTCTTGCCATCCTTGCTTCTAAGGAGCACTCTGGCTATACTTCTTCCGAGACAGATTTGTTCATTATTCTGGCAGTCCATGGTGTAGTCATTATTCTTCGCCAACACCACAATTCAAATGCATCAGTTCTTCAGTCTTCCTAGTTCCTGATTAGGTTATGTTAATGAGGATCAGGGTGGGGTGCACTGCCTTTGCTTGAGTCATATCTTTTATCTTACAAGAGATAAAAGTAGAGAGAAGTGAGCAGAGAGGGGGTCTTCCTACCACCAAGAAAGAAGAGCCAGGATCAGAGCACATCCTTGAGACCTGGGATTCCTGCCCTGAGAAACTCCTAGACCAGGGGAAGATTGATGACAAGGACATTTCCCAAGAGCTGACAGAGAAAGAAAGCCTTCCCCTGGAGCTGGCGTCCTGAATTCAGACTTCTAGCCTCCTAGACTGTGAGAGAATAAAAAGCCATCCACTTGTGGCATTTCTGTTATAGCAGCACTAGATAACTAATACACCTAGCAAAGCCCAGTTTAGGATTTTTTGAGTGTGCACAAAGCTAGATCTCAAGCCTGGCTCTCCCACCCTCCTGCCAATACTCAGAGCTCCCAGCCTTCTTTAACAAACGACTTCTCTACTTCATCAGCCAGAATCTGCTTCGGTTGCTTACGACCAAGACCCCTGTCCAGTCCTCATGTTTTATGCCACCCCAGGCCCCCTCCCTGCCAAACACGGGCTGACACAAATCCCCACAGCAAAAGGACACAAATCCCCACAGCAAAAGGACACAAACCCCCACGGCAAAAGGACACAAATCCTCACAGCAAAAGGACACAAATCCTCACAGCAAAAGGAGAAATGTCAGCACAAGAGTCTCCTTGTGGATGATGTTGGTGATACATTTTTATAGTTTTTTACGGGATGTTAGAGCAGTTCTGAGTTCTCTGCCAACATCTGTCAATGAGAAGGGTTCTTGGGACTAAAACCATCCGTTTATTATTAAATCATTATCACCTTCAGGTCAAAACCCATTAAGTAAATGTCTGCCCGCTATGCTGTCAACTGCACAGAGCTCCTTCCTCAGGACCATGGGAATAGAGGCGTTTACAACCTTGCCACCTCCACTCTGTGAGTTTATGGTGCAATATTGCCTGTCACAGACTTTTATACCTGGAAGGGTTCTTGCTGGAGCATGAAAGTGTCACATAGCAAGGTGGTGACAGATTCAGGATGGGAACCCAGGGCTCCTGTCTCTGCTCTTGAGGGGTGTTAAGGATTGAATTGTGCCTCTCGCCATATGTGTTGGAATCCTAACCCCTATACCTGTGGGTATCATCCCACTTGGGAATAGGATTTTCTTGATTATGTTAAAACCTGTTGCCCTTCGAGTGGATTCTGACTCATAAGGACCCTATGGGACAGAGTAGAACTGCCCCATAGGGTTTCCTCTGGAGTGTTTGGGGAAGAGGAGTGTATTAGTTAGCATAGGCTGAGTGACGCTACAGTAACAAGCACCCCCACCTCAGGGACTGAGACACACGCTGGTCTACTTCTCATCTACCGAAGCAGGCTGCCACATCTTTCTCCTGTGGAGTGGTTGGTGGGTTTGAACCTCTGACCTTTTGATCAGCACTTTAACCACTGTACCCCCAGGTCTCCCTTGTTATGTTAGTAAGGCCATTATTGGTGGTGCTGTTGTTAGGTGCCGTCGAATCAGTTCTGACTCGTAGCGACTCCATGGGCCACAGAACAAAATGTTGCCTGATCCTGCGCCATCCTCACAATCGTTGCTATGTTTGAGCCCGTCGTTGCAGCCACTGTGTCAATGCATCTTATTGTGGGCCTTCCCCTTTTTCGATGACCCTTCCTTTTACCAAACACGATGTCCTTCTCCAGGGACTGGTCCCTCCTGATAACATGTAGGGTGTGTCTTCAACCTAATCGCTTTTGAGATATGAAAGAGCAGATCGGCACAGACAAACAAGCAGACACACTAGGAAGACAGACTCTATCTGAAGACCACAGAGGCAGATGAGCCTACAAACCCGGAACTTCAAGGACTGCTGGCTGCCAGAGGCTGAAAGAGACAAGGACAGACTTCTCCCCACAGCCATCACTCTGAATTCGGACTTCTAGCCTCCTCAACTGCCAGAAAATAAATTTTCATTCTTTAAAGCCACCCACTTGTGGTCTTTGTTACAACAGCACTAGGTAACTAACACAAAGCGGGGGTGATAAAATGCTAGACTCCATTATCAGCCTCTCCCCACGCAAGGACTTCCTCTGGAGTGTTTGGGAAAGAGGGGTTTATTAGTCAGCATAGGCTGGGTTATGCCGCAGTAACAAGCAGCCCCCACATCTCAGGGGCTGAGACTCACACCGGCCTGCTTCTCGTTCACGTCACCTGTCGGCATCCCTAGGGACTCCACCTTCTGGAGCAGTCACACCTGGGTGTGGCTAATCATCCCGGCAGAAGGGAAGTGAGCTGGGGAGGGTCTCCTCCTGGTGGTCAGATATTCTACCTCCAAAGGGACCTAAGTTCCTCTGCTCAGAGCTCATTGGCTGGAGTGATCACACTGCCCTCCCAGCCCCAACAGAACCGGGAAATGCAGCCTTTCCATGCACTCAGAAGGTGGACAGCAGAAGCACACAACCTAGCTCTCAGGTGAATGAATTTTTAAAATAAAGCTTTTCACTCCCGTCGGGATCTTCCCCGGGTACCGACTCTCCGCATCCTCTGCCAACCTGGTTTTCACCCAGCACTGGCGGCTGCTGGACGAAGCAGCGTCCCCCCTCTGCCCAGTACAGAACGTTCCCCACTCTGCTTTATGGGCTGTTTTTGTCTGATGCACTGTTGATTTGGGTTATTTAAAAGGACTTCTCATTTTAGACAGTCTCTGGGTGGCGCAAATGGTTTAAATGCTTGGCTTCTAACCAAAAGGTTGGCAGTTTGAATCCACCCATAGGTGCCTTGGAAGAAAGGCCTGGCAATCTGCTAGTGGAAGATCATAGCCATCGAGAATGCTATGGAGCGCAGTTCTACTCTGACACACATGGGGTCGCCGTGAGTCAGAGTTGACGTCATGGCAACTGCTTTGTTTTTCTGTTTGTTTTACTGGAGCCTCTGCCTCCAAAATGAGAGGAAGCCAGTGTTGGGTGTGGATTGGAGCTTGGCTTCTCAAATGTTACGACACTGCACCTGGTGAAAACGCAGATTCAGGGCCAGAGAGTCTGCATCTGTGATGAGCACCCAGGTGGTGCTGATGCTGCCGGACCAAGGGCCACAGCTGGAGAGGCAAGGAGTGAGTGTTCATGAGGACAACATGGAGAAGGAACGTAAAGCAAACAAATGAACAAAACAAAAAACAAATTCAACAGTTTCTTGAGCCCCAGCCCTGAAGAGGCACGTGAAGCATTCTCAGGGCAGGAAGTTCTCCTGGTTCTGCTGCTCATCAGCCATTAACTGATTATTCCATTCATTCAGCAAGTGTTCACTGAGGCCAACACAATTAGCCCAGCCCAAGGAGGTATTGTAGGGCTGGGAGCTCAGCGGGAACAACAGGAGGCTGAGCTTCCTGCCCTGAGGGGGCTGAACGTCCACTGTCCACTGTGGGTGGGGAGGCTTCTTGTTATTTGATGTCAAGTTGGCCCGACTCGTGGCGACCCCAGGCACAAGGAAATGGTGCCTGGTTGTGTGCCATCCCCATGATAGGCTGTGGATTGGACTGCTGTGATCCATAGGGTTTCCATGGGGTGATTTTCAGAAGATTGCCGGGCCTCTCTTCCCAGCTCGTCTTAGTCTGGAAGCTCCGCTGAAACCTGTTCAGCATCATGTTGTTGCTAGCTGCCACCAAGTCGATGCCGGCTCATGGTGACCCCATGTGTGTCAGAGTAGAACTGTGCTCCATAAGGTTTTCAAGGCCTTTCAGAAGCAGGTGCCTGTTTTCCAAGGTGTCTCCGGGTGGGTTTGAACTGTCAACCTTCGGTTAGGTTAAACACTTACCTGTTTGTGCCACCAGGGACTCCTTTTGTTCAGCATCATAAAGACACGCGAGCGTCCACTGGTGGACTGGTGATGGCCGTGTGTGAGGTTACGCGGGAGGTACACCAATAAATAACCCATTTCTGCAGGGGTGGCGGGGCTACCATGAGCTCATGAAGCTAAAACCTTAGGCCAGCTCTTGGGCTCAGGAGAGCCCTAGCCAGGTGCTCACAGGGAAGGCCCCAGCCACGTGTTCATATGTCCTAAAATTTGCAAATGTAAGATAGCTTCGCTTCAAAGGGTTAGGACCACTGTCTTTCTCGCTCTGCTTTTAAAGCAAGCCTCCCACATCACGTAGGCTTCTGGCCCCACAATTCCTATATTGTCCCTGAATTTCAGAGTGTGATAGTCCTCTGAAGAGCGGGTACGGTGCCACATCTGGGGTGGTAGACAGGAGAGACCCGGGCTCGGTCCTAGGCCAACTCAGCGCCCTCACCATGAGACTTTGGACGGTCTTTCCTCCTCCAGCCTCACTTTCCCCACCTGTAAAATGGGTGGCTGGAGGAGAAGCGCTCCTGACTCTGACCTTTTGGGATGCCACTGGCTCGAAGGAGGTTAGAAAAAAGTATCATTGTCCTGGGGGTGGGTCTCAGCCTCCTCGTGCTGCTGTAACAGAAATACCACAAGGCGGTGGCATTAAAGAACAGAAACCTATTTTCTCACAGTTCAGGAGGCTAGCAGTCCAAAACAGGGCATTGGTTCTAGAGGAAGTTTGTCTCTTTCAGCTTCTAGAAGCGGCTGGCAATCCTTGACGTTCCTGGGCTTGTTGGTATCTTCCCGTGTGTGTCTCTGTCTACAAACCACTGCCATCTCCAACTCATAGCAACCCTCTGGGACAGACTAGAACTGTCCCCTAGGGTTTCCAAGGTTGTAATCTTTACATCTGTCTCCCTAGGAGCAGCTGGTGGGTTCGAACTGCAGACCTTTCTGTCTGTGTCTAATCTGCTCTTTAGAACTCAGAAGTGACTAGGTTAAAGACCCACCCTGCTCTGATGTGGTCTCATTAGCACAACAACAGGCAGCCCCTCTTTCCACACAGTGTCATAATTACTGGTAAGGGGGAGCGGTTAGGACTTCAACATAAATTTGGGGGGACTCACAATCTATTGGCAGGGGTCCTTTTCCTCCTCAATTCTCAGGGAACTCCTAGTTCAGGGAGGAAGCAGTCAAGACACAGCACAAGCCAAAGCCAAGGTCAGACAATGGGGAGGCAGTTTGGGGGGGGGGGTCACAGTGCACTCTAGGGTCCTGCTGACCTGGGATTGAATTCTCTGCCTCCTTTGCTAACTGGGTGACCCTGAATGAGTCTCAGCTCAGTGGGTTGAACAGTGTCCCCCAAATTAATATCCACCCAGAATCTGAGGACGTGACCTTATTTGAAATCGGGTTTTGCAGATGTGAGTGGTTAGGACTGTGACCACATCATAGAGTATCAGCTGTTGCCACTGAGTTGGCAATCCTGACGAACGGAACAAAACATTGCCCAGCTGGTCCTGTGCCATCTCCACAGTCATCGCTGTGAGTTCACCATCCTGGCTATTGTGTCAATCCACCTCATGGAGGGTTTCCAGCCATGATGTTCTTTTCTAGAGATGGGTCTTTCCTGATGATGTGTCCAAAGTAAGAGAGCCAAAGTCTCACTAATCCTCGCTTCTAAGGAGCAATGTGGTTGTATTTCTTCTAAGGCTGACTTGTTCTTCTGGCAGTTCACAGTACAGTCAATATTCTTCGCCAACACCACAATTCAGACTGCTAGGGTGGGCTCTAAGGCCAATGACAGCGTCCTTATAAGAGACAGAAAAGGCACCCAGAGGGAAGATGGCCACGTGATGATGCAGGCAAAGATTGGAATGAGGCAGCTACGAGCCAAGGAATGCTGGCCACCCCCAAAAGCTAGGTGAGAGCCTCCAGAAGAAACCACCCCTGCCCATACCTTGATTTCAGACTCTGGCATACAGAATCATGACAGAATACATTTCTGTGGCTTGAGCCACCACGCTAGTGGTCATGTGATAGTGCCCCAGGAATCCAGTTGATAAGGTTTGCTCATCTTTAAAATGCGGAGATCAGGACTGGAGGAAACGTTGCAGCCCAGCCAAGAGGCCGAGTTCTCATCGGTCCTCAGGCCATATGGCTACTTCCTGGATCTCTGGCCGAGCCAGGTCCTGAGCGGGGGCTGCTCTCTCAGACGCCGGGCTGGGCCTGCCTGGAGCCGCAGGGTCCACTCCCACGGCCCTTCGAGCCACACGTCTTCCAGCCCCAGGTCAGTGTCCTCAGCCCTGGGGAGATGGTGTCCTGCACCCACGTCACAGACAGCAGGACCAAGGAGCACCAGGCAGCCTCCTGGGTCTGCTGACCGTACACCCTCATATGCATACAAGCTTCACTGTCCACAGGGTCTTCTGGCATGTTGGCAGGCCACTCCTCCTGTGACTCTGGGACCTCCTCCCCGACCACCTGCTCACGGCACCCCAACCCTGCCCATCACCCTGACCCCAGCTCATGCTTGGCATACCCTCCTTGATTCCCCCCAGGGAATACCCGCCCAGTGAGAGGCCAGCCCTGTGCCAGGAAAGAGCCCCCCCCACCTCCTCCCCAGGCCACACGGGCCAGGGCTTCATGAAAGGGGCATCCAGAGAAGCTTGCCCCAGGTCAGCTCCTGACCCTGTGGGTCTAGGGACCTTGCTGTGAGCTGGCCTGCAGGGTCCTCTGACTTTCAGGAACACTCTGGGCCTCACCCTCCTCCTTGGGTGGTTTCCCAGGCCCGGATGTCAGTGGTCTTCGGCCCACAGGAGACACCTGGTCAGCTGATGCAGGAAACACGCCCAGGGCTCGGGTAGACGGCGTGGGGCAGAGTGGGCCCCGGGGCCAGCGACCACATGTCTTCAGCAAGCCCTTTCTCGAAAGCTCCACCCTAGCACCTGGGGTCAGGCAGGTCCTGCCTCTGCCCTCTCAGCTGCAGCAGTTTTGGCACCCACAAAGCAGGGGACAAAATCAGAGGCCAGACACCTCTGCAGTAGGGCTGCCAGCTGGTCCCTGCCCCCTGCCCCCTATAGGGCCCCTACCACTTCTGAGATCTGCTTTTCTGGTGACCTCCGAGCTGTGCCATCAGGGCTAGAAAGAGAACCCGAGGTAGGAGGATGCCAAGGCCTAGATGCTGTGGACAGGCCTGTCCCTCCAGTCAAGAGACAGGAGAGGGGCAGACACACTTTATTCTGCCCTTCCCATCCCACGGCCACCAGCAGAGGGTCCTGGGACAGAGCCATGCACAGAGGCCTCCTGGGGCCTGGCCTAGCTGGGGCAGACAGAATCCCCTGGGATTCCCATTCTCCGTAAGCGTGGACATTCGGGGGCTTGGGGTGGCCAGGAAGGTGGGGAGCAAGTGGCCGACCCCACCTTGTGGGCACGAAGTTGACGGATGTGCACTTGAGAGATGCTACGTGAGGGTCGGTGGGGTCAGTGACTTGGACGCCCGGATGGAGGGGTGCTGTGGCTTGGGCCGAGCAGGGGCAGCGGGTCGTTTCCCCACAAAGATGATTCCGGAATACGGAAGTGAACGGGGCCCAGAGGGAAGGCCGACAGGAGACCGGTGAGGACTGGGCAGAGTAAAAAATTCTTGCACACACACACCAGACACGCATGCACACACACACACACACACACACATGCACGCTTGGGCTCGGTGAAAACGTCCCTCACACGACGCTCTGCTGGCCCCCGGCCCCCTCGAACTCTCCAGAGCCGCTGCCCCGGCCGAAGTCAATGAAGATCCCTTCGGAGTCCGAGTCGGCGGACTCCAGGATCTGGTCCACCAGGTTCTCGGGGCTCGAGGTGGGAGGGGAGCTGTGGGCAGGGTCCAGGCCTTGCTCGGCAGCCTGGGCCGGGGGGTACAGTCTGCTGGGGCAGGGCCCCGAGTGGGGGGCTGCGTCAGCGAAGCCCTGGGGCTCGAGGCACGATGTCATTTCGGAGACAGAGTGCCTGCGGATGCCGGTGCCACCGCCTGCGGCCCCCTCGGCCTCGTGCTCGGCCACCGGGTTCAGCAGCGGCGTGTTGTAGCTCTTAGAACGCACCACGGGGTTCTTGGCCAGGATGTCCCCAGAGCGCGAGCGGCGCAGAAGGCGTTTCTCTGCGGAGAGAAGGGGCAGAGGGGGCAAGGTGTCCCGAGTGGGTGGAGGTACAGGCCAGGCAGGCGCCCCTCCACAGCCACTGCCTGCTTGGTCCTGTGCCCCAGCACACCCAGGCCGCCCCTCAGGCCAGAGGCTACCCTAACGCAGAGCGCCTACTGCACTCCAGCTCTGCAGGAAGGGACAATGTAAACCCAAACCAAACCCGTTGGCGTCAAGTTGATTCCGACTCACAGTGACCCTACAGGACAGAATAGAACTGCCACGTGGGATTCCAAGGCTGTAATCTTTAAGGGAGCAGACTGCCACATCTTTCTCCCATGGAGCAGCTGGTGAGTTTGAATTGCTGACCTTTCAGTTAGCAGCTGAGTGTTTAACCACCGTGCCACCATGGCTCCTTAGTGACAAGGTACAAGGATGCAGACCCAGGCTCTGCCCCACCCCACTTCTGTGGGGTAGCTTGACCGGGTGGAATGTGGCAGTGGCCTGTGGCCTGTGGCCTGTGGCAGTGGCCGAGGAAAGGGGAGGGAGGGAGGGAACCGCCAGAGGGAGGGATAGGAGATGGGCTTCTCCCCAGTTGACACCAGACCCCTCCCTCTGTGGCCTTGACAAGCCCTCTCTTCTGGGGTCCCAGCCTCTCCACCTGCTCTGGTGGGGGTGGCACAGGGCAGGCCAAGGTGTGAGTCTCCCGTCTCCACCCTGCCAGTTACTGCCCTTGGGACCCCAGAAAGACACCCAACCTCTGTGCTGTTTCCCTGGTATCCTAGTGTGGAGGGGGACGGGGGGACAACCCACCCAGGTGACTGACAGTGAAGGAGGGGAGGTGAGGGCCCTTCAGGGTAAGGTGAGGCCTGGGGATTTTATGCTGAGTGTGATGGAGCCCTGGATGTCCCAGCAGGGGGCACATGGCCTGGCCACTGTAGATGGGTCTCCCTGGCTACTGGGGGCAAGGGCAGAAGCAGGGAGTCAGTGAGGAGGCCCTTCGGTGGTCCGGGTGGGCTAAGGCCAGGCAGGTGAGGGAGAAGGGTTTAGGCTCCCACCCAGGACCCTGCAGTTCCAGACCGTGGCCACTAGAGGGCAGGGCTGTGCATGGCGAGTGGTTCCCGGGCCTTTCCTGGCCTGAGAGCTCAGAGGCTCCAACACTCTCCTCTCTGGGGCTGGGGTCCTGCCCGAGCTAAGCCCAGTGGGCAGATGGGATACTTGCATCAAGAAGCCACTCTGGATGCGGGGGCATGTTTCCCCGCACAGCCCTCCTGGGGGTGGGCCGGACTCCGGGGCCCTGGCACCCCTGACCACCAGCCCTGCTCCACGCACACCTCTTTCCAAGCCTGGCTCCTCCCCGTCCTTCAGTTCAGCGGTCACCTCTGCAGTGAGGCCTCCCCTGGGCTCCTCACCTACCACCCTCAGGTCACCTGTGCACCCTTCCTGCACAGACCACCTGGGAAGGATCACTGATTGGTCCCATCCCCGGTCAGTTGTGAGCTCACAGGGTGGGGCTGGCCTGCCTTGGTCTCTGCTGAGCCCCCAGCCCCAAGGAAGAGAGCTGACCCAACACGTGATCAAGTGGTGCTAAATGAACGAACCGTCTGATGAGCAAGGCTGGCTGGTCTCTGCCAGACACGCCAGGCGGCCCAGGACGTCCGCCAGGTCCCCTCCCGGCCTGTCTCTCTGCGCCCAGCCCGGCAAACCACTGGACTTCCCTGAACGACAAGCCAGCATTTCCTGCTCCAGGTGACTCTGCCCAGCCAAGCCCTCACCTGTTCAGCTCTAGTGCAGGTAGAGGTAGTGGGAGGTAGCAGCCCACCCCCCCCCCACAGGATTTCAGGAAGCCCCCTCAACACCATTCATGGTGTCTGCCTACTGGGTACCCTCAGCCCTGGAAGGAGGGAGCTATCTCTATGTGCTCAGCCCCAGTGGGGCAGGGTGGCCATCAGGACAGGTGTGCTGAATGACTGAGAAAGCTAATCCTGAGTTTGATCCTGTTTGGCCAGGACTTTGCTGTGGGGCAGGCTGCTTCCCCTCCCTGGGCCTCAGTTTGCCAGTCTGTTCATTGGGAGGCTTTGCCCACCCCCCAACCCTAGACAGAGGTGAAGGAGGCTGATGGTCACGGCAGAAAGGGCACCCTAGTTCCAGGTAATGCCCCCACCCCATCCTGGCCCAGGGGAGACCTACCCAGGATGCAGGAGTGTGCGAAGGAACCCTCGCTGGAGTAGAGGCCGTAGGTGCCCAAGTAGGGTGATACCACCTTCTGGACCAGTGCCTCCAGCCTCAGGTAGTCCTCAGTCACGCCTCTGGACTCGTGTACCCCCTGCAAGAGGACGGAAGGGGTCAGGCGCCCTTGCCCAGGCTGTCCCTTCCACAGTCAGCCACCCTGTCCTCTGCCTCCATAGTCAGCCTGCCCAGCCTAGGGCCAGTGGGACAAGGTGGGAAGCTGCCAGCGGCATGATGACCACCAGGTGGCAGCAGCACCATGCCAAGGAGAAGCCTGGCCACCACCACATGCTGGGGACACAGCAAACTTTCATACAATTAAAGTGGGACCTTCTCAACATCTAAGGAGTCCCTGGGTGGTACAAACGAGTCACATGCTCAGCTAACCAAAAGGCTGGAGGTTCAAGGCTGCCCAGGGGTGCCTCGGAAGAAAGGGCTGGCAATCTACTTCCCAAAACTCAGCCACTGAAAGCCTTGTGGAGCTGACGGAGCTGAGGTGCTGATGGAGCTGAAAGCCCTGTGGAGCTGCTTGCCTGAAGGCAGACAGGTGGGAAGGCGCAGAGCTGGCTTCAAACCTGGGTCAGCCTGACTGCAAAGCCCATTCTGTGTGAAGGGTCCATGGCCGCAGCCCCTCACCATCCAGCTGCTCTGCTGGCTGCCCAGGAAAGACCTGAGTGGGCGAGGCACTGGGCAGGCAGCTCCTGGCTTCCGTCCCTTCCGGGCTCTAGGGCTGGAGAAGCTGTGATGGGCTCTCTCTGTCCCGGGCCCTGCAGCTCAACTCCCCTAGCTGGGGCTTTTCACAGAAGACCTGGCAGCCAGTGCACTTTGTGTCCCCAGAATACTTCTTGGAACCCTAACCCCTATACCTGTGGATGTGATCCTATTTGAAAATAGGGGTTTGTCATGTCAATGAGGCCCTATCATTGTAGAAGTTTCTGGATGGCAAGGTCTGTGCCCGACTACTGACCAAAAGGTTGGTGGTTCAAACCCAGCCAGTGGCAGCTCAGAAGAAAGGTCTGTCTGGTGATCTGCTTCCATAAAGATTACAGCCGAGAAAACTCTCCGGAGCTCAGTTCTACGCTGTAAGGCACAGGGTCACCACGAGCTGAATCCATTCAACAGCAGTGGTTTTTTTTTTTCTTAATCTTTGTGGGGTGGGACCTAAACCTAATCACTTCTGAGTTATAAAAAGCAGATTAGACACAAGAACAAGCACAAACATGGAGATCGCCAAGGAGTCAGGGAACGCTGGGGCTAGCGGAGGTAAGACAAAGACCTTCCCCCGGAGCGAACAGAGAGAGCCTTCCCCTAGAGCCGGCGCCCTGAATTCAGACTTCCAGCCTCCTAAACAGTGAGATGATAAATTCCTGTTCTTTAAAGCCACCCCCTTGTGGTATTTTTGTTACAGCAGTACTAGGAGGCTAAAACAGACAGATACCAGAACATCACCCAGGCCCTCTGCCCAGCCCCTGCCCACAGTGGCCAACCTGTGGGGCCCTGCACACTCCCACGCTCCCTGTGGACTAGGCTGAGGCTAGACGTCTCCGGAACCTCATCTTGGTCTGGGTCCTGCGCCCCGTGCTTTGCCCTCCTCCAGTTTCTTCTGTGTGTCGCCATCTGGGGCTCTGTCTCTGGGGAGCCTGACCTGATGCATCCCGACCGCCCAGGTGCCCCCTCACCTGTAGCACCAGCAGCATTTGTACGATGGCTGGCGGCACACGGGCATGGGTGCGCGCCAGCGCGTCTTCCAGCTTCACACTGAGCGTGATGGTGTTCCGGAAGTGTAGCAGGGCCAGCTGGCGCACCGACGGCTCCTTGCCCTGTGGACCCAGGATGTGCCACCCCACCCCAGTGCTGTCATCAGTGGGTGAGGGGTTTACATTAACTTCACCCCAAGTATTTGGTCTTTGCCTTTGGTTCCTGGGACATAATATCTTAGAAAGCCTTGGAATTTAAGTGTCTTTGGTGAGGACGCTAGACCACATCTAGGTGACAGGTTGGGCGAGGCGATGAGGCAGGCTGGGGGTGAGGGCTGGCCAGACCAGAAAGGCCACCTCATGGTATGGACTGACCTCAGGAAGAAGGTGCTGGGAGCTGAGAGACCTCCAGCTATAGCGCTGGACATGGAAGCTCCCTGGGCTTCCCGGTTGGTGACAGACATTGATGCAGAGGGCAGCATATCCCTTTTTGGGACCTGGAGGCTCGGCACATGAAACCCTCCTAGACCTCACCCTATGTATCTCTTCATTTGTGCCGTTTTTCCTACAGTAAAACTGTAATTGTACCCACAACACTTTCCATGGTTTCTGTGAGTCATTCTAGCGAATTATCAAACCCGAGGGAGTGGTGGGAGCCAGCAGGTCAGGAGTGAGGGAGCCCAGAGGAGCCCCCGAGCTTGCAGCTGGCATCCTGAAGGGTAGTGTGAGACCCCTGAACTTGCAGCCAGCAGTTCAGAAGTGAGAGTGTCGTGGAGACCACCAAGCTTGAGGCTGGTGTCTGAGGTCTTGGGCCGACTTGGCAGTCGAGAGGACTGGGTCCTTCAGCTCATCAGAGCTGACATTGCTCTGGGAGGTCGGGGCAGGGGAGGAAGTGCTGCGTGTGAGGGTGTGTGCTGTTCATCTTAACAGCGGCTTCACTCCTCCTCCCCCATGTCCTTAGCTCTGGGCGGGTCACGGGGGCGGGGGTGGTGGACTCGCTGACCCTTGGGCTCCCTCCACCTCTTTCCTCCTCCCCTGCCCATGAGCATCCTCACCCCCAGGTGACCCCTGTCCTAAGGAGAGAGGGCACTATGGCTTCCTGGGTTACTGCCACACACAGCGCCTACTGTGCCAGGCCCGGGCCTTATTGCTTGGGTTTTACAGGGCCTGTAAGAGGGAGCTGTCCTTGTTTCTGTTTTGTAGGTATGGGAACAGGTTCAGAGATGGCCGGTGACGTGCAAGGCTGAGACACCCAGGAACGGCCAAACGGGACAGCAGGCCTGCCTCCTTCCCGCCGCCACCCTGGGGTCCCACATGGTGTGGGCAGATGTGCTCCCCTCGCTGCGGGGCCTCTCACCTGCACGGGGTAGAAGATGGCCTGCAGCGTAGGCAACACGTCACTGAAAAAGAAGTCCCACGTCTCCGCCAGCGAGTCCAGCAGCTTCTGTCCTGTAGGCACAGAAAGTCGTCACCAAACGGCTCCAGCAGGCGCTGTCAGCTCACTGAGAACCCAGAATTATCTCGGTCACCAAGAGGAGGGCCCTAGAGCTGAGGGCCTGGGTTCTGAGCCCAGAGGCACCTGCCTGAGCTTGACTCCTGGCTCCGTCACCCTGGGCCAGCTACTTAATCTCCCTGTGCCTCAGTCTTCCCATTTGTGAAATGGGACAGTAACAGGATCAAACTCCCAGAGCTGATGGGATGACATGTGATTAAACCAGGGCCCAGGACCTGGTGCAGTGTAACCAAAAAAAAAAAAAAAACCAAACCCAGCGCCGTCGATTCCGACTCATAGCGACCCTATAGGACAGAGTAGAACTGCCCCGTAGTTTCCAAGGAGCGCCTAGTGGATTCAAACTGCCGACCCTTTGGTTAGCACCCGTAGCACTTAACCACTATGCCACCAGCATTTCTGGTGCAGTGTAAGGACTGGTAAATGCCAGGTGCGAGTTCCTGTTCCCTCATCAGGTACGTCCTTAACAAAAGCCTCAGCTTACATTCGATCTCACTCAATCCTCCTGATGACCCTGCCAAGCAGTCGGCAAATCTACCCATCCACCTAGGCACGCACTCATCCCTCCAACCACTCAGGATTCATCCATCCATCCACCCACCCGCCCATCCACCATTTATCTGTCCATCATCCACCCATCTACCCATGTATCCATCCATCCACCCCTGTACCCGTTCATCCATCCATTTATCCACCCATGTGCCCATTCATCCACCCATTTACCCATCATTTATCCATCCATCATCTACCTGCCTATCCACCCACCCAAGTACGCACCCACCCATCTACCAATCCATCTACCTTCTCTACCCCCCTCCTTCCATCCACCCGTCCAGCCATCTGTCGTCCCATCCAACAAACACTGACAGAGCACCTGCTCTATGCTGGGCCTGATACTGGGACCTGGAAACCCAGTGGAGCTTCAAACAGCCCCAGTCCCACCATGTGACAGGGAAGCAGGAGACTGAGTGAAAATACAATGACAATGCCCCATGGAGCAGATGAAGGAACGGAGAGGAGGGGAATGCCCATGGTTATGCATCTACCACCTGGGGCAGCCGAGGTACAGTTCGAGGTCATCTGCCTCAAAGAGCAAGTTCTGCTCCATCCCAGAGGGCTGGGGAGCCAGAGAGACCTCTTATAACAGCAACAAGGTATCCAGAGTAAGAAAGGTGGAGGGAGTCAAGCAAGGAAGGCTTCCTGGAGGAGGTGTCAGTCCAAGCCAGATTTAGGAGGAGTTTGTACTGTTGACTACGCAGGCATGGGACAAGCTCTGCACACATCTCTGCTGCTGGGGGAGGGAGGGGTGCTGTCCTCAGGGTGGAGGCCCTTGGGGAATGGGGAAAGCTGAGCGGCCCTTAAGCCAGCTCTAGGCTCCACCACGAGGCTCCTGACCCCTGGCCTTTCTGCCCGGACAGAGCAGGGAGCTGGGATGCAGGGCTGCTGGGTCTGGGTTGAGCAGGCCTGTGTCCCCACGAGCCCCCGAAGTCTCTGCTGCTGGGCAGACCCCTATCCGGAGGCCCTGTGTGCAATCAGCTGGAGAAAACCCAGATGCTGATGGAGCTGACGAGTGAAGAGGGGAAAACGGGCTGGGTGGAAACCGAACACTGGCTGGCGTCCAGACCACGCTGCTGAGGCCGGGGGCCACCTCAAGGTTTCCATGGGGATGGAGGCCAGACAAGGCCTTTGCCTCCTCTCTTCATGCTCCTTGGGTCCTGTGCTGGGGCCCTCGAGTGGGGCTGGCCACCAGCAGCACTGAGGCCCATCCAGCCTGAGTCCCACCCTCAGCCCAGCTTCCCAGGTGGCCCGTACCTGGCTCTGCAGGGACTGGCCGCAGGAATGCCCCGCGGGCAGATGCTCACTGCCCTGCAGGGCTCTGTGCACACAAAGGCCCCTTCAGTCCCTGCTGTCGCCGGGCAGGAAGAAAGGCGCCTCAGTCCCTGGGTGGCCATGGGGTGGCTCTGGGTGCCGGCCAGGCTGCGGCTCCTAAGCGGGCGGTTCTCCAGCCCCCGGGGTGGAAACACAGGGTGGAGGGCGGATGCCATAAAACCCCACCTTGGGCCCAGCCGGAGCCACGCACTGGCCAGGCCAGGAGGATGGCCTCGGACCCGGGCTGGCCACTCTGCTGGGGACTGTGCTGCAGAGGTACCTGGAGGGTGGTGGGTCGTCAGTGGTTATGGAGCTGGAGAGCTCGGGGTGGAAGCTCAGCTCTGCCCTACACTGCAGGACCTCAGGTGGGCTCGCCGACCTAAGCCTCAGTGTTGACCTCTGTGAAATGGGCCACATGAGAAAGTTCCCACCTGGGTAGGGGTGCACTGACGTACAGGGAGTGCTCAGTAAGTCCACACGGTGCTACTGGGTGGACACGTGTGTGCCCCTTCCTGGCTCACGTCCAGGTTGCTGCAGATGGCAACACCTGGCAGGCACCAGTCCGGGTGGGCCAACCATGCTATTGGGTCTCATCCAGGAGCGGGTCTGTCAGTCTGTCTCTCTTCCTTGTACTCAGTCCGTGCGTGTTGGGGGCTGATGTGACACCCTGGGTGCAGAGGGAGCCAGCCTGATCCCAGGCTCTAGCCTTACAGCCCATGGCAGGCAGACTGAAGACAGGGCCCATGATGGTGCCAGATGCCCCAGGGGGCCTTCTAGGGGACACAGCCCAGGGTAGGGGCAGCTGAGGTGAAGCACAGGGCGTGTGCGCGGAGGTGCTGTTGCACGGACTTAGGCCCCCTGACCTAAGCCTGGCTCAGTTCCCAGCTGGGAGAGCAGGCAGGGCCCAGGGCCAGCAGAAACCACCCTGTCCCCTCCTTCACAGCTCTGGAGAGTCTGGCTGCTGAGAAGGGACCCTGGCTGCAGTGGGCTGGTCCCTGGAAGCCATCACCCTCTGAGGTCCCCAGGCCACATTCTTGGTTGCAGTTCACCTTCCTGGCAAGACACCCGTCCACCATAAGGCTGCCTCTGTCTCCAATTTGCAGGGTTTGCGCTGCTTGGGGGCTGAGTCCAAGGCCTCGTAGTGGGTGGGAGAAGGGGCAGGCCCACCTACTCTGCGCTGGAGCCACTGCCCAACCCCTCTAGCTGAGCCACGGGACTGAAGACAAGCTGAGAGAGCCTGGAGCTTCCACTGGGACCCAAACTAGAGAGGGAGGAGGAAGGGGGTCTCTGAGGCCACCCACCCTTCGGGGTGCGAGGGTGGCTACTGTCCCCACTGCAAAGAGGCTGAAAAGGCCAGATGTTTATCTGAACAGACCCATCTGAACACACCTCCTCTAGGCAGCCCTCCCTGACTACCAGGCTGGAATAAACCCTTCCTTCCCCAGGGCTTCCCTCCACCGTGACATTATCACACTGTACTGTCACTGCCAACTCTATGGCGCAGTTCTACTCAGTCCTATAGGGTCGCTATGAGTCGGAATCGATTCAACGGCACTGGGTTTGGTTTTTGGTTTTACTGTTACCGTCTGTGTCCCCAGCTTGCCTGTGTGCCCCTGCAGGGTAGTACCTGGGTATCTTCTGTCTCTAGGTCCCCTGGGGCCACCCGGAGCCTGACAAATAGTGAACACCCAGAAAACCCATGCTGAGCACGTGGGTGGAGCTGGCCAGCCCTATGGTGTTAAGATGAGGATGCTGAACTGGACAGGGGAAAGGACCCCAGGCAGGGCCACTGACCCTGGCCTGGGCTCCATCCCTGCAGGTTTATGGGCTGGCAAGACGGAGGGCACTGTTGGTCCCTGGGTGGCCCGGCAGGCATGGATGCTGTGGGCAGGGCTCCACAGCCACACAAAGCTGCCCTTCTCTGACGGTGCCCAGCACCCCTGGGTGGGAGGGTGGAAGTGTGGACACTATCAGAATGTGCCGAGTCAGAAGTGGGCCGTAGGAGGGCGCCTTTGCTGGGAGCCAAATCCTCACCACCCCGTCCCGCCAGCCTGAGCGCTGCCCCCTCCAAGAAGAACTCCCGCACCCCATCTGGTTGGTATTCAGGCTCCTGCCTCGTGGGTCCCGCCCGATGTGCACTGTGCAAGACCAGCAGTCCCTAGTTCATTGGGAGCACGTTGGGATCTTCTCAGGCCTCAGTCTATTCCTCTGTGAAATGGGCTAACAGCCCTTCCCCACAGGCCAGAGTGAGCCCTCGGGAGGAAAAAGCAGCAGAGCAGGGAGGCACAGAGGGCAGCTCGGAGCCGGTTGCCCTCATTTGCAGCCGGCACTGTGTGTCCTGGGCAAGACACTTAGCCTCACTGTGCCTTGGTTTCCCCATATATATGTCCACTGACGATAATGGGGGCCTCCTTCACAGGGTTGTTGGGGGACAAGTAAGTTAACAAGTGTGAAGCACTGAGTTTGGTACGTAGTAGGCACACTCCCAGGGCCTAGCCCATAGTAGGCCCTCAGCAAAGAGTGGGTTTGAACTGAGTTCTCCCCATAACCTGCTCTCTCCCGATGCTGATCCACCCACAATGAAGCACACACAAGCCCTTCAGACACTGGGGGCCCCAGACTGCTGGGACCTGTTAGGCCCAAGCCGGGCAGGGAAGCCACTGGGACCCCTGGGCCTTTAAAAGGGCAAAGGACATGGACTCAGGAGTCAGGCAGACCCAGGTTGGAATCCTGCCTCCCTGCTTTGCAGCGTGACCACAGGCAGATCACCTGTATCACTGTGTCTGTCCTCAACTGTGAAACGGGGACACCAAGATGTCATGGGGTGGGTGAGAGAATGAAGAGAAAACGCCTACAGTGCCCAGCGCCGAGCCCTTGGGCACCAGACCTGGTCAGCTGCTCCCCTGTGGTACCCGCCCCCCACCTTCTCCTCCGCCACATGGACTTATTGACCGTCCTGACAAAGTCCCCTCTGGGCACACTTGAGGGCTTTTTGGATCTTGGTTTTAAGGTTCAACAGGCCAGCCACGGCGTCCAGCTTCAGGTCACCACTCAGGTGTCTGTGAAAACCTCCTCTGGAGGCTTTAACCCAGAGGTGCTCACAGGGTGGTCTGGGGGCCCCTGAGAGCCTTTCAGGGGTCCACGAGATCAAAACTTTCCAATTGCCTTTCTTAATGTCTCATGAGGGCAGGGTGGAGATTTCCGGAAAATACACGGTACGTGATGATGTGTGTCATTGCTCTGACAGGTAATAGAATGTGTATGCTCATGTGATCTTGCATTTTCTAGAATTTTCCATGGCAAGCTCTTGGTAGTAGTCATACTTTTTAAGGGTGTAAAGGGACCTTGAGACCCAGGCATCTCAGAACCGCCACTTTAAGGCATTAGCACCGTTGGCGGATGGTCCTCCAAGCAGCCGCAGATACACATCGGGGCTGTCTCTCAGACCAGGTCTCCACACTTTCTCTACAATCCTGTCAGAAGCCTCTCTTTGTGTGGGCCCCAGGGGCTGGCCTGGCTTCGGCCCCTGTCACGCCTGGCTCTCCAGCATCCCAGTGGGTCTGTAAGCTCGTCAAGGCTCTCCCAACACATGTCCTTCCTGCCGAGTTTGCCAGACACTGTTTCTGTTGCTTGCCACCAAAGAACCCTAAACCAGGGAACGAGGCTTCCTGGTGGACGTACCCTGGTGGACCAGCTGTCTCCTGGCCCCTGCTGCTTCCTCGTCTGAGGGCAGAGGCGCCGTTCACCAGCCAACCCTTCTAGAACTCAGCCTGGAAACGACTTCCAGCCACCACCCTGTGCCTCATGGACTCTTCCTTCTCCCTTGTGGAGTTTAGGGCAAACTACGCCCTAAGCCAGTTCTTGGCAGGCCCTCAAAGACCCTGTCAGGGCTTCTCCCAGGCAGCCAGGATGCGAATCACCCTACCAGGCAGTGAGGAGAAGCAGGGCCCCCTTGCCAGTGCTGCGGTCCTGCTGGGCCCTACAAATTGGTGGGCAGATGCACTCCCTGACACGGCCCAGCAGTCACTGTGACACCCACCAGGCACACCTGCTGTGCACGGCCCCCTGGCACCCACCCGACGCCCCTCCAGCGCAGGGGCCCAGCACGCGGACCTGGGCCCCCGCCAGACTCACCCTCGTAGAAGCGGATCTTGTCACGAAGGATCACCATGCCTTTCGTCAGCAGCTGGTTCTGCAAGATGAGCGTGGGTGCTATCACTGCCGGCCAGCGGGCCCCGGGCCCCCCAGGCGGGGACAAGATGAGCGTGGGTGCTATCACTGCTGGCCAGCGGGCCCCGGGCCCCCCAGGCGGGGACAAGATGAGCGTGGGTGCTGTCACTGCTGGCCAGCAGGCCCCGGGCCCCCCAGGCGGGGACAAGATGAGCATGGGTGCTGCCACTTCCGGCCAGCAGGCCCCGGGGCCACCAGGCGGGGACAAGATGAGCGTGGGTGCTGTCACTGCTGGCCAGCAGGCCCCGGGGCCACCAGGCGGGGACAAGATGAGCGTGGGTGCTGCCACTGCTGGCCAGCAGGCCCCAGGCCCCCCAGGCGGGGACAAGATGAGCATGGGTGCTGCCACTTCCGGCCAGCAGGCCCCGGGGCCACCAGGCGGGGACAAGATGAGCGTGGGTGCTGTCACTGCTGGCCAGCAGGCCCCGGGGCCACCAGGCGGGGACAAGATGAGCATGGGTGCTGCCACTGCTGGCCAGCAGGCCCCAGGCCCCCCAGGCGGGGACAAGATGAGCATGGGTGCTGCCACTTCCGGCCAGCAGGCCCCGGGGCCACCAGGCGGGGACAAGATGAGCGTGGGTGCTGTCATTGCCAGCCAGCAGGCCTGGGGCCTCCCAGGCGGGGACAAGATGAGCATGGGTGCTGTCACTGCTGGCCAGCAGGCCCCGGGCCCTCCAGGCAGGGACAAGATGAGCATGGGTGCTGTCACTGCTGGCCAGCAGGCCCCGGGCCCTCCAGGCAGGGACAAGATGAGCATGGGTGCTGTCACTGCTGGCCAGCAGGCCCCGGGCCCTCCAGGCAGGGACAAGATGAGCGTGGATGCTGTCACTGCTGGCCAGCGGGCCCCGGGCCCTCCAGGCAGGGACAAGATGAGCGTGGATGCTGTCACTGCTGGCCAGCGGGCCCCGGGCCCTCCAGGCAGGGACAAGATGAGCATGGGTGCTATCACTTCCGGCCAGCAGGCCCCGGGCCCTCCAGGCGGGGACAAGATGAGCGTAGGTGCTGTCATTGCCAGCCAGCAGGCCTGGGGCCCCCCAGGCAGGGACAAGATGAGCATGCGTGCTGTCACTGCCGGCCAGTAGGGCCCGGAGCCCACCAGGCAGGGACAAGATGAGCATAGGCGCTGTCACTGCTGGCCAGCAGGGCCCGGGGCCTACCAGGCAGGGACAAGATGAGCGTGCGTGCTGTCACTGCCAGCCAGCAGGGCCCGGGGCCCACCAGGCGGGGAAGGGACTTACGGAAGACCCTCAGCCTGCCAGCCAACAGGGCCCCAGGGCCCCACCAGGCGGGGAAGGGACTCACTGAAGACCCTCAGCCTGGACCACACTAACAACTGACCCCACCTGTGCTGTCCAGGGACAGGAGGCAGCTGCAGGGACGTCCCCTGAGAGACAGGCCGAGGCTGAGGTTCTTCACGTCGTGTGACCCAGTGACAGAGGACTTAAGAAGTTGGGGGTGGTCCACTTACTGCAGGCCCAGCTGGTGAATTACCACCATGAACAGTAGGCTCACAGCACAGACGCGCCCACGGCTGCCCTTGGCATCTCGGCTGAGAATATACCACGTGGTCTCAGCACTGGTCACGACGGCCACCAGGTGAAAACAACCCAGGTGGCCCTCAATGATGAGAGGATAAACAACATGTTGTGTGTGCGTACGTTGTTGCTGTGTGCCGTGGAGTCGATTCCCGCTCAGAGCGATTCCCCATGTGACAGGGTGGAGCTGCCCCGTAGGCTTTTTAGGTGGTAATCTTTACATGGGGAGATTGCCAGGTCTTTCTCCAACAGAGCCACTGGGTGGGTTCGAACAGCCAACCTTCTGGTTAGCAGTTGAGCACTTAACCATTGCACCACCAGGGCTCCTTGTATTTGCATATAATGGGTTAGTACTCAGTCATAAAAAGGAATGAAACCCTGATACATGGGACAACATGGATGAACCCTGAAAACATTACATCAAGTGAAAGAAGCCAGATACAAAAGCTCATGGGTTCTATGATTCCAAAAAACCAAATCAAATTCATTGCCATCAAGTCGATTCCAACTCACAGTGACCCTATTGGACAGAGTAGAACTGTCCCATAAGGTTTCCAAGGATCAGCTGGTGGATTTGAACTGCCGGCCTTTTGGTCAGCAGCTGTAGCTCTTAACCACCATGTCACCAGGGCTCCTCTATGATCCCACCTCTATGAAGTGCCCAGAACAGGCAAAGCCAGAGACAGAAAGGAGGCCAGTGGTTTCCAGGGGCTGGGGGGCTGGCCAGTAACTGCTAACAGGTACAGGGTTTCTTCTGGGGTGATGGAAATATTCTGGAAGTCCTGGAATTAGACAATGACGAGGATGGCACAACCTTGTGAATATACTAAAAAGCACTGAACTGCAGACTTTAGATGGATGGATTGTATGTCACGTGAATCAATATCTCACGAAAGCTGTTATATTAAAACAACACACAACCCCCACGCTGTGAGGAACCATGTGGCGTCCTCATTCAGCCCTGGGCCAGGCAAGCCCTCGGTCTGCACCTGCACACAGACACCCCTGTGTGGACAGAGTCCTGGGTGTCCACACTGCCCTGTGGAGCCGAGTGAGCACTGAGCCAGGAACTGCTCACTGCCCCTCGGGTCATGTGACCTTGGGCAGGTCGTGGCCCCTCTCTGTCCTGTTTCCTGTGGGTCAATCGGCTCTGCAGGCTGGTCGGCCCAATGGGGGCAGTGTCAGCACAGGGCATCTTGGCCGCTGCTGATACCACGAGGGTCAGGAGGGTTCAGACATGGACACCTGGGTCATGGTATTCCAGGAAGGAGTGGACAAATAGTAACAAAATGGACACCGAGTACCCACCACGGGCCAGGCACGGCACTACGACTTCCCCTGCACCTTATGATTTCACCTTCACAACGAGCCACACTGGCCAGGTGGGGAAACTGAGTCAGACACAGTGGAGCTGCCACTGGGGTTGGTCACCCTGTCCCACCTGACCCACTCAGGAAGCAAGCCCAGCCCAGCTGGACAGCAGGACCACCCACCTGCAGGTACTCGGTGAAGAAGGACCCCAGCTCCGTCTTCAGCAGCTGCCTGTGGGAGGAGGGGATGAGAGGGCAGGAGTCAGAGACCACAGGTGTCGGCGGGGTGGGACCCTGGGGGCTGGGGGCACAGAGCAGTTGGGCGCTCTCCCCCTTCAGCCTACAACATGAGGGGGCAGGGCATGTGTCATGGGGGGCTGGGCCAACAGCACTGTCCATAGTCTCGGCTCATCAAGTACACCCTCTATCCACTTCAGAGGAGGACACGTGGGTCCCCAGAGGCAAAGCCGGGGCCACTGCGTCTCATGCTCTCTCAGGGAGACACCTGAGGGGCGGGCCTTCAGCACCCACGTTGGCTCCCTGCTTCTACCTGCCCAAACCCCAGAGCCAGGCAGGACTCCACGCTCACTCTCCCTGCTGGGTTTGCATGTGTGTCCTCTGCTTGGGATTGAACTGTGTTCCCCAGAAGGTGTGCTGGAATCCCCAACCTGTGATATCCCGTTTGGAAACTGGGTTTTCTTTGTTATATTAATAAGGCCAGGTCAGCGTGGTGTGGGCCCTAAACCAAAAGCAGATTAGACATGGAGGCATGTGAGCAGACACACACGTACACGCACACGCCGGCAAGTCAGAAGCCAACTGAGGGTCACGTACAAGCCAAGGAGCCAAAGAACGCCTGAGCTACCTACAAGAAAGGAGTCTACCCGGCTGAGACCCTGATGTGGACTTTAGCCCCCAGAACTGAGACACAATAAATTTCTATCCTTTAAAGCCACCCATCTGGGCTATCTGTTACAGTAGCACTAGGAAGCCTTGCTCTATTCTTGAGATCTCATTCAATCTTCACCGAGCCAGTGGCAGGCAAGGCAGAAGAGGCTCAGAGAGGTCAAGCAACTTGTCCGAGGCCACACAGGACACATCCGAGTTAGGACCTGAACCTTATCTTTTGCATGCCACCTCCAGGGGTGGAGAGGACAGTGAGCATCTATTCCATGTCAACCACAGACTGAAGACATCGGCCACTGCCAACGTTGAGGCCCAGGGGTCATCTCACCAGCGGCCCTTACGTTCTAGACCAAATGCAGTGGTTAAGCGCTCGACTGCTAACTGAAAGTTCGGCTGTTCGAGCCCACCAGCTGCTCCTCGGGAGAAAGATGTGGCAGTCTGCTTTTGTAAAGATTACAGCCTTGGAAACGCTGTGGGGCAGTTCCCTGTCCTACAGGGTCACCATGAGCTGGAAATCAACTCGATGGCAATGGGTAATCCCATCAAAAGGAGTCCTGGCGGCTCAATTCTTAAAGCGCTCAGCTGCTAATCAAAAGTTCAGTGGCTCTAACCCGCCAGTGGCTCCTCAGGAGAAAAGACCAGACGACCTGCTTCCGTAAAGATTTCAGCCTAGGAAACCCCGTGGGGCAGTTCTACTCTGTCATACAGGGTTGCTATGACAACAGCAATTCCCACCACGAGTCCCTAGGTTAACTGCTCGACTACTAGCCTAAAGGTTGGAGGTTCAAACCCACTCAGAAGTGCCTCGGAAGAGAGGCCTGGTGATCTGCTTATGAAAGTTCCCAGCCTTGAAAACCCTGTGGAGCACAGTTCTGCTCGGCACACACGGGGCTGCCACGCGTTGGCCTCACCTCCAAGGCAGCTAACGACACTCCGAGCAGAGGGACCGCTTTAGGCGATTCGGAACCACTGGCAGCCCTCACTCTGCGGTTCTGAGATGGATGGACTTCAGTTACCACGGTTTAAATAACACTAGGAGTCCCCGGGGGTGCAAATGGTGCAAGTCCACCCAGAGGCAGCTCAGAAGAAAGGCCTGGCAATCTACATCCAAAAAATCAGCCACTGAAAACCCTATGGAGCACAGTTCTCCTCTGACACACGTGTGTTGCCGTGAGTCAGAATCGATTCGACAGCCACTAATTGGTGGTCCCAAACACACTTTTATTCCCGACCTGAAAGGAAAAGGGGGAGGTTTGCTGACCCCTTTTCCCAGTGTGCTGCAGGTCAGGGCTGGGAAGCAGAGCTGGGGAGCACCTCTCAGTCCTGTGCAGCTGTGTGACCCTGAGTAAGTCTCTTGACCTCTCTGAGTGCCAGCCTCCTGGACCACAAACCAGCATTAACAAGCAGCTAGTCTCTCTGGTTCTCGTGGAGCTGCCACCAGTGCCTGGCTCCCAGCGGCAGCTCCGTGGGGCTGGTGGCTGTCCCCGGCTCCCCCTCCACGTGCTCATTTCTCTGCCATCCACAGGAAATGAGGGGCCTCCGGCACGGCTGTGATTGCTTTTTCCGTCATTAGGCAGGTGGGCCCTTCCTCTTTAGCAGGATAAATGTCCTTGGCGATGCTCAGGGCAGCAGGGGATGTGGGTGTTATCTCCAGCCACTGTCACAGTCTGGCCCTGCTTCCCCTGAAAAACGGGGTGTGGGTGGCAGGCCTGCCCGGCCTGAAGCCGCGTAACCAGGGAGCAGTGCAGCTGCTGGCCGAGGTCCCAGGGCAGTGCAGGAAACCAAGGCCTGGCGGTCACTGCCCCATCAGACCTAGCTCTCCAGTGACCAATGCGGGAAGCTTGGGTGTGCCCGCTGGCAAACTGGGGGCATGGCTGTGTCCTCCACCCTGGGCATTGCCCTCCTGCACTCTGGGACCCAGGCCGGGGAGGGGTGGGTGGGGCACTCACCGGACACCCTCGTTGAGGCTGAAGAGCTCCTGGTCGGGCAGCCCTTTGCGCTGGAAGACGGCGATCACCCCGTTGTGGATGCTGCAGGCAGAGAAGGGGAGCTGCTGTCCCAGGCCTCCCTCCCTGCCCCTAGCCCCCCATGCCCTGGAGGATGGCAATCACCCCATGGTAGATGCTGTGGGCAGTGGGGAGCTGCCACCCCAGGCCTTCCTCCTTGCCCCCAGCCCCCTACATCCTGGAGGACAGCAATCACCCCACGGTAGATGCTGTGGGCAGAGGGGAGCTGCCGTCCACAGGCCCCCACCACCCCCAGACACCACGCCCTGCTGGAGGAACAGAAATGGGCCCAGCCAGTAGGAGTAGGGTGGGTCTGCCCTCCTTTTACCAGGAAGCCCTGGACAGCAGGGTCAGCCACCCTGAGTGACTCCATCCACACCCATCAGCACCCTGAGATCTTGTGCCCCAGCCCCGGTCTCCCCCAGCCCCAGGCCTGTGTCACCTCTGAATCCCCCTCTCAGATGTCCTGTTCACCCCACACCTGCTTGCAGCCAAACCTGGACCCGTCACTTTCCCCGCAAACTTGCCTCATCCCCGTGTGCTTAAACCCCGCCCCAGGCCAGAAATGAGGGGGCCACCCTCCCCCTAGGCCAGAAACTAGGGGCCACCCTCCCCTCAGGCCAGAAACTAGGGGAGCACCCTCCCTTGGCCTTCCCCCAACACAGTCAGGTCTGGTGACTTACGGCTTCTCAGCATCTCTGGACTCTGGCCACCCGACTTCTACCCTCTACCTGCCCCGACCCCCCCCCCCCCCCATTCAGGCCTCCACACCGCAGCGGTGGGCTCCAATCCACCCTCCGCTTCCAGGCTTCCCCTGGAGCCATTGCCCCCTTTCAGGTTCCACTGAGTTCAAAAGTGCCATTCTGATGGCATTGCCGGCCCCTGCTGAAACCCTCTAAAGCAGGGGTCTGCAAACTCGCACTGTCAAAAGCCAGAGAGTAACTATTTTAAGCTTTGCAGCCCATCTGGTCCTTGTCACAACTACTCAATTCTGCCTTTGTAGCAGCCATAGATAACAGGTAAATTAACAGGCATGGCTGTGTTCCAATAAAAGTTTATTTACAAAAAGACACAGCCAGCCAGATGTGGGTCAGATTTGACCTGTGGGCTGTAATCTGCTCTAAAGACTTCCTCACCATGCACTTCAGGGTGCCTCTGAGCCGCCCCTGGGACCCCCAGCCTCCCTGAGCACGCTGCCCCCTTGTCATCTGCACCCAGCCCCACAGTGGAAGCTGCCGCCAGCCCCAGGGCCTTTGCACATGCCTTCCTGCTGCTCCATTCTCCCCCGGCGCCTCCCTTCCTTCGATCTATCCGTTCTTTTCTTCAGATCACACGTGGTTATTGGCTTTCTCACTAGTCAGTGTGTAAACTCATTTATGTGATCATTTTTTTTCCTTTTTCTTAAAATTTTTTTAAAAAATTGTATTTTTTGTTGTGGAGAATATACACAGCAGAACATACACCAATCCAACGGTTTCTCCAGGTACAATTCAGTGATACTGATCGCCGTCTTTCAGTCATGCCACCACCCTCACCCTCCTTTTCTGAGTTGCTCCTCCCCCAGTAACATCAACTCACTGCCCCCTAAGGTTCCTATCAAGTCTTTCAAGTTGCTGTTGTCAGTTTCATCCCATATAGACAGTTCTTAAAAGAGCATAATGCTTAAGACCTACATTCTTTACTAGTTAAGCTAAACTATTGTTGGGTTTTAAGAAGACTTCAGGGGATATTTTTGGTTTCAGGTTTAAAGATTATCTCAGGGCAATAGTTTCGGTGGTGGGGGGGTGTTCATCCACCCTCCATGGCTCCAGAAAGTCTACAGTCCACAAAAATTTGAAATTCTGTTTTGTATTTTCCCCTTTTGATCAGGATTCTTCTATGGAGTCTTTGATCAAAATGTTTAGTAATGGTAGCCGGGCACCATGCAGCCCTGTCTCATGGCAGAGGGGGTGTGCAATTATTTGATTACCGTCTGTCTCCGCCATAAAGTATAAACGG
Organism: Elephas maximus indicus; assembly: GCF_024166365.1. Classification (NCBI taxonomy): domain Eukaryota; kingdom Metazoa; phylum Chordata; class Mammalia; order Proboscidea; family Elephantidae; genus Elephas; species Elephas maximus. Next base: position 189,305,280 of record NC_064822.1, on the reverse strand, counting down.
GAAGAGTGCAGGGCCCTGTGCTTTCAGCTCAGTACTGTGTGCCAGCACCTGGAGCAAAGAAGCTGGTAAGGGTTCGGGGAATAAATAGAATCCTCGACGCTCCCTCACCTCCAAACCAATCAGTCCTGAAGTCTTTCCCATTTCTACTGCCTGGATGTCTCCAACCACTCCTTCTTCTCTCTGTCCAGGCTGACTCGCTGGCCCTTGAAGGACATCAGCCTGCCTCCTGCCTCCCCCTGCAGCCCACCCTCCACTGTGGCAGAGCCACTTCTCTGCTCGGGACCCTCCAGATATAGCCACCCATCCTGGATGAAGCACTCAAGGCTCCTGGGCACCCTCCACCTGAATCCTAGGGTCCTTGGACCCACTGCCCCTCCTGACTGGAAGGACCTTCTCATCCATGGGCACAGGGCAAGCAGCTATTTGTCTTTGGGGCCTCTGCCCCCCCGTGAACTCCTCTCTTGCCTGGGCAGTCTGATTTCCCTGCACTTTTCAGATTCATTCTCCTGTTCATTTCCCCACCAGCCTTGATCTCCCAGGGGGTGAGTCCCAGGGCTGCTTGCCCTCCACCCAGGGCCTGGCAGCTGCCCTGAATCTTGGTGCAGAGGGGACAGCTGGCCACGTGCTGGTGCCCTTGTCTGCCTCATTAACTCTTCCCCACAAGGGGTGCCCTGGTGGCACAGTGGTTAACAGCTTGTCTGCTAACCAACAGGTCGGCAGTTCGAACCCACCAGCTGTTTCTTGGAAACCCTATGGGGCAGTTTCACTCTATTCTATAGGATTGCTATGAGTTGGAAATGACTTGATTGGCAATGGGTTTGGTCCCCATGAGTTGGACTGGCGGCCATTTCACAGATGAGAAAACTGAGGGTCAGAGAGGCCATACCCCCCGCCAAGAGCACAGAGCCTGCAGTGTGGTCCCAGGTGCTGGCCCAGCAGCAGCTCCCTCTCCTCACAGGGAGCTGGATGTCTCGGTTCCCTAGTGCTGCTGTAACAGAGGAAACCCTGGTGGCTCAGTGGTTAACAGCTATGGCTGCTAACAAAAAGGCTGGCGGTTTGAATCAGGCTCTCCTTGCAAACTCTATGGGGGCAGTTCTACTTTGTCCTATAGGGACACTGTGAGTTGGAATTGACTCAACGGCAGTGGGTTTTGGCTCAAACAGAAATACCACACGGGAGTGGCTTAACGAACAGAAATTTATCTTCTCACAGTTGAAGAGGTTAGAAGTCTGAATACGGGGCTCCAGCTCTAGGATAAGGTTCTCTGTTAGCTTTGGGGGAAGATCTTTGTCTCAGCTTCTAGGAGTTCCTTAGGGATCGTCAAAGGGCATCTGTCTTCCCCTAGCTTGGTGTGGGCGGGCCCCTTGCTGCATCACTGCTAACCTTCTAAACAGTCTAAGTTAAGGATTAAGGAAGCTCCTCCCTGCTTCCTCCTGCCCCAGGCTCCATCTGGGCTGGCCCCGTTTGGGTGTGGGGATGGGACCACTGCCACCCTGTTGGAGGCCTGCGCCCCCAGGGAGAACTTGGCAGCCCTGCCCTGCTTTGTCCCTGCTCTGGTGCCTCATCAGCTCTTTTTATGTCTCAAAAGTTATCGGGTCTAAGACACACCCTATGCTGACGTGGCCTCATCAACATAACAAAGAAAACCCTATTCCCAAAAGAGATTATACCCACAGATAGTAATCTTAGACCATGGCACCTAACAACAAGAATCTGTACAGAAAGGAGCCCTGGTGGCACAGTGGTTAAACACTCAGCCGCTAACAGAAAGGTTGGCAGCTCGAACCCACCAGAGGCTCCAAATCCGCTTCTGTAAAGATTCCCCAAAAACCAAACCCATTGCCGTCCAGTGGATTCCGACACATAGTGACCCTATAGGACAGCGCAGAACTGTCCCATAAGATTTCCAAGGAGCAAGCGGCTGGTGGATTCGAACTGCTGATCTTTTGGTTAGCAGCCAAGCTCTTAACCACTGCACCACCAGGGCTCCATAAAGAGGAAACTCTCTGGGGCATTTCTATTCTGTACTATAGGGTCACTATGAATCGGAATCTACTCTACGGCAAAGGATTTGGTTTTTGGGTTTTAACCTTTATGGCCTCACAGCCCAGATGGGTAAAGGAGGATCTGGTGAGGGGACGGCCTGAGCTCCCACTGCCGGTTCCTGCCCCGGCCAGGCCAGAGGCTGAGGACCAGCTTCGTCCAGCGGCCGCCATCGGCTTCTCAGCAGGAACGGCCAAGAACACGCTGGACACGTCACACGACCCGGGGCCAGGCCCTGGCACTAGAGTGCCCTTATTCATGTGTTCAACAACACCACGTCTCTAAACTCCCGCTCCCTGTCTCTAAGACGGGGATCGTGAGCACGTCCCCCACCCAGGTAGGTCGCTGTGAGGGTGACATGACATCACGCACGTGAAGCCCTTGCCTGGCTGGGGAGAGGCCTGCACGTGTTCAGGGCTGGGTGCTGTTCACCTCCACCAGAAATCCCGGGTGGACCAGCCCCACAAACTGCTTTCCACCTACAGATGAAAAGAATAAAAATCCCGGGGAGTCTGACAGCACCAGGAAGCCGCTTTCCGAAAGTGGCCCCAACCAGGAATTCCAACAGCTGGCAACGCACCCCGGCTGCGCCAGCCCCTGCTGGGCCCTCAGCTGTGTTAACTCAGCCCCAGTCTGCTGGCCCAAGTGGGCTGCAGAGCTTCTAGGGAAGGGCTGTGGGGGGACATTCTGGACACAGCCCCAGGGCCCAGCCACACCCTGAGGCTCAGAGAGGGCCAGAGGGGCCCTGCCAAGTTCTCCCTGGGGGCCCAGACCTCCCTCAGGGCTGGTGGTTGTCCCATCCCCACGCCCCAAACAGGCAGCCTGGGTGGAGGCCTCAGGGGCAGGAGGAAGCAGGGGGGAGGTTCCTTAACCCTTAAGCTAGGCAGAGTGCTTCGATGGTTAGCAGTGACTGCAGCAAGGGGCCACCCACACCACGCATTCAGCACGCCCAGCCCACCCCGGTCCACCTGCCACCACACCCAGCCTGCATGGCCCACCTGCTGGGTGGCCTCTCATCCTCCTCCTTGTAACCACTGCATCAGGTGTTGTTATTAGGTGCTGTCAAGTTTCTGTTATACCCCAGGTCACAAATGAGAACGCTGGGGCCCAGTGGGGCCAAGGGACTTCCCCAAAGTCACACAGCTCAATGCCTGGCAGAGGCAGGGTTTAGGCTTGGAGCCCTGGCCCACAGTCCCCCCTCCGCTCTCTGCCACATTGAGGGGAAGGGGAAGGCACCAGGAGGGCCTGCTTCTCCCCAAGGGCTGCGGCTCCCAGTTCTTTCCAAAGTCCAAGCTGGGGAACCCAAACCACCTTGCTGCGAGCTGATCGGGTGTGAGGAAGGCTGAGGAGCGCCTCATGTCACTTCCCATCTCCCCAAAATGGAAGTGAAACCCAGCTGTCCTGGCTGTGGCCTCCCAGAGCCCAGTGGGCTGGCCCGGGGGGGCATGTGCTAAGGATCCCTGGGAACCCATAGGCTGCCCGGGGAGGAGCCAGGGCCACAGACCCAGCGCCAGTCCGCCTGTCCTGTCCACCCCGTGCAGCCAGAGCACCCTGTATTTAGGGTACCAGGCCCATGAAGTGGGGGTCCAGCTGGCTCTGGGCCAGCCATCCCACAAACAGATGGTGTCCCCAGCCTCCTTGTCATGTCAAGGTGAAAAGCACAGGCAAGTAGATGACTCAACCAAATCCCACCCAAAGGCTGGGCCTCAGTTTGACCTTCTGCATAGTGGGCATGATAACAACATCACCAGGCCCGCGGGCAGGTTCGCCTCACCCTCAGCAAACAGGCATCACACCCTGGTTTCAGTCCACCTGGTGGAAAATGCCACAGCCCCCCAGTGGGGCTCTGGGCTGAGCAGGAGGGGGCCTATACGAACCCTCACGCCCCTGGGAGCCTGGCAAGGGCTTGGAGCATTGCTCCTGAGGCTCACCTTCCCAGGTGGGCAGGCACCTGAGTCCGCTCAGGAAACTTGGGCTCTAACCTGCCACCCCCAGGCTGCTCAGCCTCACTCTCCCTCCCCGACCCACCCCGCCCTTCCCTTCTGGAAGGCTGGGGGTAGGGGGGCTGCAGAGTCTCTGAGCCCAGGCTGGTGGGTGGGAGACAAGACACTTGAGGGGAGGGAGAGAAGCCGGAGTTTCAGTTTCCTGTGGCCACGGTAACAGATCACCTCACACTTAGTGGCTGAAAACAGCACACACTTACTCTCTTACAGCCTGGAGGTCAGAAGTCCAAAATGGCTCTTGTCATTGTTAGGTGCAGGTGAGTCAGTTAGGACTGATAGCCACTCTATGAACAATAGAAAGAAACACTGTCCAGTCCTGCGCCGTCCGCACAACCGTTGGTATGTTTGGGCCCGTTGTCGCAGCCACTGTGTCAATCCGCCTCCTCGAGGATCTTGCTCTTTTTTGCTGACCACCTGCTTTACCAAGCATGTCCTTCTCGTCAGCCTCGCTTCTAAGGAGCCCTCTGGCTGTGCTTCGTCCAAGACAGACTTGTTTGTTCTTCTGGTAGTCCATTCAGTACGCTTCGAAACGTAATTCAAAGGCACCAGCTCTTCTTCAGTCTCCCGTATTCACTGTCCAGCTTTCCCTTGCTCATGAGGTGAATGAAAAATACCATGGCTTCGGTCAGACACACCTTAGTCTTCAAAGTGACATCTTTCCCTTTTATAATATTTTAAAGAGGTCTTTTGCAGATTTTCCCAATGCAATATGTCATTTAATTTCTTGATTGTGGCTTCCATGGGTGTTGATTATGGATCCAAGTAAAATGAAATCCTTGACAACTTCAATCTTTTCTCCATTTATCATGATGTTGCTCATTGGTCCAGTTGTGAGGATTTTTGTTTTCTTTATGTTGAGGTGTAATCCATACTGAAGGCTGAGGTCTTTGATCTTCATCAGTAAGTGCTTCAAGTCCTCTTCACTTTCAGCAAGCAAGGTTGTGTCATCTGCATAACGCAGGTTGTTAATGAGTCTCCCTCAGTTCTGATGCCCCGTTCTTCTGCATATCGTCCAGCTTTTTGGATTATTTGTTCAGCGTACAGATTGACTAGGTATGGTGAAAGGATACAACCCCGATGCACACCTTTCCTGACTTTAAACCACAAAGTATCCCCTTGTTCTGTCCGAACAACTGCCTCTTGGCCTATGTCCAGGTTCCTCATGAGCACAATTAAGTCTTCTGGAATTCCGCTTCTTCACAACGTTATCTGTAATTTGTTATGATCCACACAGTCGAATGTCTTCGCCTAGTCAATAAAACACAGGTAAACAGCTGTCATGGATTGCATTGTGGCCCCCCAAATAGGTGTATGAACTTGGCTAGGTCATAGTTCCCAGTATTACGAAATTGTCACCATCTTGTCATATGATGTGACTTTCCTGTGTTGCAAATCCTGTATGACGTTAATGACATGGGATTAGTGGCAGTTGTGTCAACAAGGCAGGATTCAATCTACAAGATTAGACTGTGTCTCAAGCCAATCTCTTCTGAGATATAAAAGAAAGAAACTAGCAGAGAGACGTGGGGACCTCATACCACCAAGAAACAAGAGCTAGGAGAATATTGTGTCCTTTGGACCCGGGGTCCCTGTGCTGAGGAGCTCCTAGACCAAGGGAAGGTTGATGACAAAGACCTTCCTCCAGAGCCGACAGAGAAAGCCTTCCCCTGGAGCTGACACCCTGAATTTGGACTTCTAGCCACCTAGACTGTGAGAGAATAAATTTCTCTTGGTTAAAGCCACCCACTTGTGGTATTTCTGTTACAGCAGCAGTAGATGACTAACACAACATCTTTCTAGTATTCTCTGCTCTCAGCCAGGACCCAGCTGACATCAGCAATGATTTTCCTCCTTCCACTTCCTTTTCTGAATCCAGCTATCCCCTGTCGATACGCTGCCACAAACAGTTTTGAATTATCTTCAGTAAAATTTTACCTGCTTGTGAAATTAATGATACCGTTAGATAATTTCAGCATCCCATTGGATCACCTTTCTTTGGAATGGAAACGTATATGGATCCAGCTGGTTGGCCAGGTAGCTGTCTTCCATATTTCTTGGCATAGACAAGTGAGCGCTTCCAGCGCTGCATCCATTTGTGGAAACATCTCAACTGGTATTCCATCAATTCCTGGAGCCTTGTTTTTCGCCAGTGCCTTCAGTGCAGCTTGGACTTTTTCCTTCAGTACCATCGGTTCTTGATCATATGCCACCTCCTGAAATGGCTGAACATTGGCCAATTCTTTTTGGTACACTGACTCTGTGTATTCCTTCTATGTTATTTTGATGCTTCCTGCATCATTCAGTGTTTCCCCAGGTTGTTGATGTTGTTAGGTACTGTCGAATCCGTTCCGACTCATATCAGTCCCATGTACAACAGAACAAAACACTGCCTGGTCCTGCACCATCCTCATAATTGTCATTACATTTGAGCCCATTGTTGCAGCCACTGTGTCAATCCATGTTGTTAAGGGTCTTCCTCTTTTTTGCTGATCCCCTACCTTACCAAAGATGATGTCCTTCTCCAGGGACTGATCCCTCCTGATAACATGTCCAAAGTATGTGAGACAAAGTCTCGCCATCCTCACTTCCAAGGAGCATTCTGGCTGTCCTTCTTCCAAGACAGACTTGGTCGTACTTCTGGCAGTCCACTCAATATTTTTCACCAACACCATAATCCAAAGGCACGAATTCTTCTTCTGTCTTCCTTATTCACTGTCCAGCTTTCCCATACATAGGAGGCGAATGAAAATACCATGCCTTGAGTCAGGTGCATCTTAGCCCTCAAAGTGACATCTTTGCTTTTCAACACTTTATAGAGGTCTTTTGCAGCAGGTTTGACCGATGCACTGCATTGTTTGATCTCCTGACTGCTGCTTCCGAGCCAAGTAAAACGAAATCCTTGACAACTTCAGTATTTTGATGATCACAATGTTGATTACTGGTCTTGTTGTGAAGATTTTTGTTTTCTTTATGTTGAGCTAGAATCCATACTGAAGGCTGTGGTCTCTGATCCTCATTAGTAAGTGCTTCAAGTCCTCTTCACTTTCAGCAAGCAAGGTTGTGTCATCTGCATAACTCAAGTTCTTAATGAGTCTTCCTCCAATCCTCACATACCGTTCTTCTTTATATAGTCCAGCTTCCTGGATTATTTGCTCAGCATACAGTTTGAACTAATAATGGTAAAAGGATACCACCCATAGAATCCTTCAGTATTACAACTCAAGGATTGAATTTTTTATGCAGTTCTTTCAGCCTCAGAAATGCCACCTGTAGTCCTTGGCTTGTGGCCCCTCTCCATCTTCAAAGCCGTAAGCATAGCATCTCCCAACCTCTCTGCTTCCTTCTTCAAGCTCCTTCTGACTCTCCTGCCTCCCCCTTTTCCTTTGTAAGCCCCCTAAACCCTAACCCTGTCATTCCACTGGGCCTACAAGATTATCCAGGACCATCTCCCCTCTCAAGGTCTTTAACTTTAGTCACATTTAAAAGGTCCCTTTAGCTGTGCGTGTCACATATTTACAGGTCCCAGGGATTAGCACGTGGACATCTTTGGGGGCCGTGATTCTGTTTACCATACCTAGACTGCCTTAGAGCGAGAGGTGGTGTGGGACCCAGTGCCAGACCCAGGGCAGCCCTTCGTTGTTGTCAGGTGCCGCCGAGTTGATACCGACTCATAGCAACTCCACAAGACAGGGTAGAACTGCCCCATAGGGTTTCCTAGGCTGTAATCTTTACGGAAGGAGATCGCCAGGTCTTTCTCCTGGGTCACTGGGTGGGTTCGAGCTGCCAACCTTTTGGTTCGCAGCCGAGCTCTTAACCACTGCACCACCAGGGCTCCTTTGGGGCCCGTTAGAAACCCCATGAGGCAGTATTGAAAGGGGAGGCTCCAGAGTTACACCCGGGTTCCGATCCAAATCTGCCCCTCTCTGAGCCTCAGTCTCCTCATCTGCAAAACTGGGGTATTGTTCCCCACCTGTCATAGATTGAAGTGTCCCCCCAAAACATGTGTCAACTTGGTTAGGCCATGATTCTCAGTATTGTGTGGCCGTCCTCCATTTTGTGATTGCAATTTTATGTTAACAGGATTAGGGTGGGATTGTAACACCACCCGTACTCAGGTCACCTCCCTGATCCAGTGTAAAGGGAGTTTCCCTGGGGTGTGGCCTGCACCACCTTTTATCTCCCAAGAGATAAAAGGAAAGGGAAGCAAGCAGGTGGTTGGGGACCTCATACCACCAAGAAAGCAGCACCAGGAGCAGAGCTTGTCCTTTGGACCTGGGGTTCCTGAGCAAAGAAGCTCCTAGTCTGGGAGAAGATTGATGAGAAGGCTGACAGAAAGAGAAAGCTTTCCCCTGGAGGTGACACCCTGAATTTGGACTTTCAGCCTGCTTTACTGTGAGAAAATAAATTTAGCTTTCTTAAAGCCATCTACTTGTGGTATTTTTGTTATAGCAGCACTAGATGACTAAGATACCACCTCAAGGGTTCTTTCTGGATTAAAGGAGCTAACCCATGCTCTGGGCTTGGACAGGGCCTGGTGTAGGTCAGGGTGTGAGGCTGCACCGCCATCTGTGACATGGGGTGCTACCAGGCCCCTCACAACATTGTTGAGGGGACCACAAGCGTAGAGCACACGAAGAGAGGGCTGGGGGCCACGGCTGCATCTGTCGTGGCCCCAGCCAGCTCCTGTCCAGAACCAGCCGATGCAGACAAGGTGGGCCGGCTGCACCCTTCTGGCCTTTAGTCCCTGCTCTGTGTGCCGCCATGCTGGGGTGACCACAGCTATAGAATTTCCTCCTACCACAAACACCCACCTCACCCTGGGCCCAAGCAAGGACATGAACGTGTCCCTCATTAGTGGCCTCCAGTCAGACCTGGGATCCGATCCCACCCCCCTACATTAGCCATGGGGTCTTGGTCAAGTCCCTTTCCCCCTCTGGCCTCAGTTTCCCCAACTAAAAGCCAATCGTTCCGGCCTTGGAGGTGGATGCGCATGTGGAGTGAGTGAGGAGTAAGGTGTGCTTGTACCACGAGTCGCCTCCCTGCTCCTTCCCCTGCTGGGGCCTCCACTCCATGGATGGCTGGGTGCAGGGTGCACTACGGCCTCCAGCATTCGGGCAGACCCCAGCGCAGCAAGCAGTGGGCACTGTGATTGTTAACACACATCAGCCCAACTCAAGAATGGGGCCTTGTGTCGGGTGGGTCTGTAGGGGTGGGGTTTGGTGAGTTCCCTCTCATCCCCCAGCTGGGGTCTCTGCAGTGGTTAGCCCAGCTGGGGTTCTCCAGACAGAGGTGGGGCCCTGGCTCAGGGTCTGCCATCCCCCCTACTTCCCTGAGTCACCCCGGGACCACTCTGGGTCTTGGGTTTTCCCAGAGATCTGGGGCCCAGGTTGGGGTGAGTGACCAGAGGGGGCGGGAAAGAGCTCCCTTGACAGGAGGGGGAGGCCTCTGGGGCAAGGGCCAAAGGGTGTGTCCTGGGTGGGGCAGAGAGAGCAAGGCCTGCAGGCTGGGCCCCAGTGGGAGGGTGGCCTGGCCTCCTGCCCTACCCAGGCCTCCCTGCAGCTCAGGATGCTCTGTTCCTCCCCACGCCCCACAGCAGCAGCCCTGGCCTCCAGCTCCAGCTACGTGGGCCTCATGCCCCCCACTTCTCCATGGATGCTTTGGCTCAGCCTGCAGAGCACACCACAGCCTGGAAGGGTCTGAGGCCACAACCTGGCACCTCAACTCAAGAAGACAACCTTCACAGAACCGCAGGCAGGGAACCAGGTCCTGGCCCAGTGGGGGATAAAGTGGAGCTGCCCAAAGGGAAGGCGAGAACAGACACGGACCCAGAATGCCGGTTCCTGGCTGCAGAATGCGGGTGCAGCCAGGCACTGGGTGCGGCTAAAGGGCTTGGGTGGGAGGGGCAGTGAGCCTTCTCAGGGCCCACATGGGCGTCGTCCTCTGTCGCCCCGAGCCAGGAGTGCCCTACTGCTTGCCTCTCTGCAGCTCCAGCCCTCAGCAAGGCCTGGCACAAGTCCAGGGAGGGAACTTGCTCAATAAACAAGCAGCATGCAGTCAGGAAACAACTCCTAGCATCTCCAGCCTCTGGTTTGCAAACAGGCCCAGCGGCCAGATGGCTCGCACCCACCGTCATGTAACGCACTTCCTACACCCATGGACATGACCATGGCTGGATGGCAGGCCGGCAGCGTGTGGCCAGCACTGTAGCCGCCTGCCCCCTCCATCTGCAGTTACCTTGTTGGTGCGCTGGTGTCCGTGTCTGCCTCCTGGTTCCCTCCACAAACTCTAAGCTCCAGGAGGCTCTTCGGGGTGTATCTGTGCCCTGGGTCCAGCATGGCGCCCAGCACAAGGGGCATGCTGTTCACACATGTCATGAGTGAGTGAGTGACTGGCCATGTGAATGCATGCGTTCAACCCTCACGACACAGTGAGGTATGTAATTTTGTCTCACGTCCAGATAAGGAAACAGAAGCCCAGGGGATTTCGGGGGTGTGCCCAGGGTCATACAGATAAAAAGGGGTGCATCTTGGGCTCAAAATGAGGCACCCACAGCTCAGCAGGCCTGGACCTCAACCTGCAGGGTGATAACACCTGCTGCACCAAGCTGTTGTCCTGGGGGGCCCTGGCAGGGAGCAGAGGGGGACCCTGATCCCCACTGTTTCTGCCCAGGGACTTGGCAGGGGAAGGCACTTCATTTCCCCTTGGTTCCATCCCCACAGCTGCCCGTGGAGGACAGAGCGGGGGTCTGGCTCTGCCTCATCTACGCCGGGGGGCTGCCAGGCAGGCCTCCCAGGAGCTCTCTGTGCGCCCCCGTGGCACAATGAGGGGCGGCAGTAATACCTCCTGCCTGAGCTATGATGGGGCTAAGTGAGCCAAAGGATAGGAAGGGCCTGGCCCGGGGCCTAGCACACAGTAGGAGCACAGGACATGGCAGTGCCCCGCCATCTGAGGGGGCCAGGCTGATGTGGGAACAAGGAGACCCGAGCCTTGTGGGCACTGTGGGGGAGGCGGCCTCCCCTGCAGGCTGGCAACGCCGCCGGAGTGCTTAAGTTCCTTCTCAGGGAAAACAGTGGAGGGACTCAGTGACTTTCTCCCTGCAGGGTGCCTCCCTGAGCCCTGGAAAGACACAGACCAGAGCAGGTCCCAAGGTCATGGGGGGGGGCTTTCTGAGCCAGTGTCCAGCTAGAGCCCCCATCACTGCAGGAGACCTCAGCTGGGAGTGGGAGACAGCTCACCAAACCCACAGTCCCACCTGATGCAAGTCAACAATCAAGAAGCACCCACTGTCCCATGGGTGTTGTGCGGAGGGCGTTAGGATGCTCCCTTGCATTAATCCCTGTGACAACCCAGTGAGATGCCACCATTATTGGCCTGTTTTATGGGTAAGGAAGGGGGAGGTCCTGGGTGGTGCAAACAGTCAAGTGCTCAGCTACTAACTCAAACATTGGCAGAGCAAGTCTGCACAGAGCCACCTCAGAAGGCCTGGCAATCTGCTGAAAGATCACCGTCATTGAAAACCCTATGGAGCGCAGTTCTACTCTGGCACACATGAGGGCGCCATGAGTTGGAATTCACTACCAGAGAAGTTAGGTGACTTGCTCAAGGTCACACAGCAGGAAAGAGGTAGAGCTGGGATTTGAATTAAGTTTGCTGGCTCTTTCCACTACGCTGCGGCAAGGAGCGGAGGAGGGAGACTGCTTCTCTCACCTTGATACTGCAAGAAATATTCAACCACCAACCTTCCGGTCAGTAGCCAAGCACTTAACCGTCCACACCACCCAGGGACTCCTTCCTCATCCTAAAATGGGCTAATAACGGCGCCCACCTCGCAGGGCCCTTACAGGGCTGAAAAGGCCTTTTATGTTGAAAATGTGTGTTAGTGGTTGGATGAGATACCCAGCCCTCCTCCTTCCTTCAGGCTCACCACACCAGCTCTGTGGGGAAGAATGCCCCTGTCCACTGACAGATAAGGAAACCGAGTCAGACACATTTCTGACTAGTCTGCAGAGGAGGGTCTCAGGGTGGCCGCCCCTACCCATCATGGTGCTCAGGAAGCGGTAGATGAACGAGTGGCTGTGTATCCACGTGACAGCCCAGTTCTGGGTGGCCAAGACCACAGCTAGCCGGGTATCTGGAGAGATGCCGGGAGCAGGCGGAGTCCAGCCTCCCTACCCAACAGCCTGCCTCACTCGCCCCTTCCCACCCTTTTTTCCTGCTGATGGAAATGTCTAGTTTTGAAAAGGGCTCAGGAGCCGAACCCCGGGAGAATCCCACTCTTTTCCGGATCCCGCCCTTGCTCTGGATGGGGGGGGGGTGGTCTTCCGACGCCCCTGCTCCTGAGCTCTGGGAACCCGGCCTCGGGCCTGGGGGAGGGTCCCCTAAGGAATGCGGGCAGCTGGGGCGGCCTCTGACAGCTGCGCAGGACAGGGGGCCGCTCAAGGGAAAGCAGCCCGCCCACCCTCGACCAAAGGGACTAAAACCTAGAGACAGGAAGCGCCGCGGCCACTCACCGACCGAGCCCGAGCGGCTTACAGCTCAACCGCAAAATGGTAAAAACACTTCCTGCTGGATTTACCTGCCAGGTTGTCAGCAGCACTCAGGCGGAGGTGTGGGAGTGCCCTGGGTGGGGTCGGCCGAGGCTCTCTCCACCCCCACCCGCGGGGCGCTTTGGCCCGGCCCGGCCCTGGCACGGTTCGGTCTCGTCCCTGTTCTAGAAACACGTTGCACTAAACTTCCCTCCCGGCCGGCACAACTCGGTCACGGGTGGAGTAAGTTCTCTGCCAACTGCAAAGTGCCCCGCTGCCGCCGCCGCCCCTCGCTCGGGGCGCACGCTCGCCCGCGGACCGGCTCGGGGGCTCCGGGGTGCCAGGCGGCGGGCCGGGAGGGCGCGGCCTTACCTGTTCCAGGTGGCGTTGGCGCAGGCCCGGCGCTGCTGCGTGCCCCGCTCGTCCGCGGCGGCCGGCTCTCTCTTGCCCAGGTCACTGAGGCTGGGCGAACTCATGAACTTCAACCTGCGGAGAGTCCTCATGGTGACCCCGCGCCCGCGCCCGCCCTGCGCCACGCCGCTCTGCGGGCCCTGCGGCGCCGCGCCCTCTACCAGGAAGCTGCGGCCACAGCGGGAAGCCGAGGGGCCCTCCGGGGTCCCGCCCCCGGCCCGCGCCGCCGCCCCGGGCCCCGCGCCGGCCGCCACGCGGGGCCGATCATCGCTCCGAGCGGCTGCACCGTGGAGCGCCAGGAGCTGGGCGGGGAACGCGGCGGGCAGCGCGGACCCGCGCAAAGGCGGGCGGGGGCGGGGCGGGCCGGAGGGGCGGGGCCTCGGACAAGGGGGCGGTCCGGGGTGGGCGGAGGGGCGGGACCTGATGCAGGGGCGGGTCTCGGGTGGGCGGGGCCACTAGCTGGGGCGGGGGTCGCGGTGGGAGGGGCCACGCGCTGGGGGCGGGGCCGGGAGCCTCAACTGGGCAGCAGCCTCAACACCCCTCCGCCCACCCCTCATTCAGGGAGTAGTGTCTGGCCCCCTCCCACAGGAAACCAACACGCACGCGACGCACACCCCACCTCCAAGGGACTGCCAGGTTTCATGCACTGCGTCACACCCAGGTGTTGTCCAACGACCTCCTTAACCTCAGGACCCCCCTCCCAGGTCCTCAGAGCTCTGGTAAAGCCACTGCCTCCTGGCATCCCTCCCCAAAGGCTTTGCCCACACTTATCCCTTGAGGCTCCTTCCCGCAGACACAGGAGGCACAGGCTCCCCCAGGGTCCGTCGCCACCTTCCTGCCCCCATCCCTTGTAGTCCAGGCCTTCAGCCCTTCGCCCTTCGCGTGGCAGTCTCTGGCCAGGACCTCACCGATCCCTGTGCAGCTTGGGCCTGGCCTCCCTGTACACGCTGCTCAGGCAGGGACCTCGAGGTGACTGGCTGCCTGGAGAAGCTGCCAGCTTGATGGGGCTTGGGGGGCATCAAGAGCGGTCCCCCCAGGACAGAGACCAGCCACCCGGCTGTCCCCTCAGATCTCTTGGGTGATGGAAAGTGGGGTTTCCTAAGACCCCCTGGCTGGAATGGAGCGCCCAGTGAAGGGTGGGCATGGCCTTGTAAAGTCTCACTTTACAAAGCACTTTAAAAAGCTTGCTCTTATGAGAGTCTCCCTCTTTGAAGTACAAATTATTATTCTCCCCATTTCCTGGTTAAGGAAACAATCTCAGAAGGGTGGAATAACTTGCCCAACGCCATGCAGTCAACAAAGGGCAGCGTTGGGCCTAAACCCAGGCCTCCTGAGCCCACCAAGTGCCCACCCACCCTGGCACAGCCTCCCCCCAAGCTTCTAGGCCCCCAGGCTCATCGGCCTCTCCATCAGACGGTGTGCCACAGTGTTGCTGCCCTGTCTGTCTCTGGGCCTTTCCCACAGCAAGGCCTGTGCTGGGCAAGCTCTGGGGTCTCCATAGCACCCACCCCACGTCTCCCCATCAGGGGTCCCAGCGGGTGGATGGGGGCACATCTTAGAAGCCCTCCATGGGAGGGACTGCAAAAGCAGCTCTCCTGCGTTGTACAGATGAGGAAACTGAAGTTCAGGGGTCACAGGGTTGGTGGGTCCTGTCTCGCAGAGGTGTGTGCATCTTATGCTACACCCCCAAAGGAGGAACCCAAAGATCTGCCCTGGGAGAGGGGCTCCGCATGGAAGCATCATGGTGGCACTACCACCCCCTCTCAGACAGACATGTCTGCACGTCTGGGTGAAGGAGGTGTTGACCGCCAGGCTTAATCCCTCTCCAGGGCTCTTTCTGCTGAATGACCCATTGGGATGGTTTACCCAGGCAACTGTGAGGATCTGCTTCTGTGAGCCAGCAGACAGAGCCCACTCTCTTGTGGGTTACCACTACCCTGGATTGTGCAAACAATTAACAATCTTGGCTGCTGACTGACAGGTTGCATGTTTGAGTCCACCAGAGGTACCTAGGAAGAAAGGCCTGGCAATCTATTTCTATGGATTGCAGTTCTACTCTGACACACATGGGGTCACCAAGAGTCAGAACTGACTCCATGGCAACCGTTTTCTGTTTTTCAGCTAGGAGAGCACCAGTAAAGTGTAACAGCTTTGCAAGGAATAATATTTCAATTCAAATCAACTAGCATTTCCTATGCACCAACTATGGTATACTGGAAGTTTTCAAATATCAGCAGGGTCACCACTGGTGGACAGGTTAAAGCTGAGCTTACAGACTAAGAGAGAATAGGAAGAAGGGGTAGGCAGTCCATTTCTGAAAAAAAAATTAGGCAGTGAAAACCTTATGAATAGTCTGTTATAGTGCTGGAAAGTGAGCTCTCAGGCTGGAAGGCACTCAAAAGATGACTGGGGAAGAGCTGCCAAAGTAGTTGTTGTTGTTAGGTGCCATCAAGTCAGTTTTGACTCGTAGTGACCCTATGTACCACAGAACAAAACACTCCCCAGTCCTGTGCCGTCCTCACAATTGCCATTATGCTTGAGCCCATTGTTGCAGCCACTGTGTCCATCCATCTCGTTGAGGGTCTTCCTCTTTTCCGCTGACCCTGTACTTTACCAAGCATGATGTCCTTCTCCAGGGGCTGATCCCTCCTGACGACATGTCCAAAGTCTGTAAGACATAGTTTCATCAACCTTGCTTCTAAGGACATTCTGGTTGTACTTCTTCCAAGCATCAAATGAAGGTAGAAGGAATACACAGAGTCACTGCACCAAAAAGAATTAGTTGATGTTCAACCATTTGAAGCAGTAACATATGATCAAGAACCGATGGTACTGAAGGAAGAAGTCTAAGCTGCACTGAAGGCATTGGTGAAAAACAAGGCTCCAGGAATTGATGGAATACCAATGAGATGTTTCCATAAATGCGTGTGTGCTGAAGGTGCTCACTCGCCTATGCCAAGGAATCGGAAGACGGCTACTTGGGAAATCTACTGGAAGAGATCTATATTTGTACCTACTCTAAAGAAAGGTAATCCAACAGAATGCAGAAATTATAGAACAATATCATTAATATCACATGCAAATAAAATTTTGCTGAAGATCATTCAAAAGCAGTTGCAGAAATATATTGACAGTGAACTGCCAGAAATTCAAGCTGGATTCAGAAGAGGACATGGAGCCAGGGATATCATTGCTGATGTCAGATGGATCTTGGCTGAAAGCAAAGAATACCAGAAAGATGTTTACCTGTATTTTATTGGGTATGCAAAGACATTCAACTATTTGGATCATAACAAACTATGGATAACATTGAAAAGAATGGGAATTCCAGAACACTTATTTGTGTTCATGGGGAACCTGTGCATAGACCGAGAGGCAGTCATTTGAACAGAACAAGGGGATACTGTGTGGTTTAAAGTCAGGAAAGGCGTGCGTCAGGGTTGTATCCTTTCACCATTCTTCTTCAATCTGTATGTTGAGCAAACAATGCGAGAAGCTGGATTATATGAACAAGAAGGAAGCATCAGGATTGGAGGAAGACTCATTAACAACCAGGGTTATGCAGATAACACAACCTTGCCTGCTGAAAGCAAAGAGGACTTGAAGCACTTATGAATGAAGATCAAAGACCACAGCCTTGTCTGGGGTCTTAAACCCTAGCAGGCGGCCATCCGAGATGCATCAATTGGTCTCAACCCACCTGGAGCAAAGGAAAATAGAGAACACCAAAGACATAAGGTAAACATGAGCCCAAGAGACAGAAAGGGCCACATAAACCAGAGACTACATGAGCCTGAGACCAGAAGAACTAGATGGTGCCCGGCTACCACTGATCACTGCCCTGACAGGGAACACAACAGAGAATCCCTCATGGAGCAGGAGAACAGTGGGATGCAGATCTCAAATTCTCTTAAAAAGATCAGACTCAATGGTCTGAATGAGACTAGAGGGACCCTCGAGGTCATGGTCCCTGGACCCTTTGTTAGCCCAAGGCTGGAACCATTCCCGAAGCCAACTCTTCAGACTGGGATTGGACTGGACTCTAAGACAGAAAATGATACTGGTGAGGAGTGAGCTTCTTGGCTCAAGTAGACACATGAGACTATGTGGGCAGCTCCTGTCTGGAGGCGAGATGAGAAAGCAGAGGGGACAGGAGCTGGTTGAGTGGACACGGGGAATACAGGATGGAGAGGAAGGAGTGTGCTGTCTCATCGGGGGAAGGGTGCTAGGAGTACATAGAAAAGTGTACATAAGTTTTTGTATGAGAGACTGATTTGATTTGTAAACTTTCACTTAAAGCACAATTTAAAATAAATAAATAAATAAAAACAAACCACAGCCTTTAATACGGATTACACCTCAACATAAAGAAAACAAAAATCCTCACAACTGGACCAATAAGCAACATCATGATAAATGGAGAAAAGATTGATATTTTCAAGGATTTCATTCTACTTGGATCCACAAACAACAGCCACGGAAGCAGCAGTCAGAAATCAAAAGACGCATTGCACTGGGCAAATCTGCTGCAAAGGACCTCTTTGAAGTGTTGAAGAGCAAAGATGTCACTTTGAAGACTAAGGTGCCCCTGACCCAAGCCATGGTATTTTCAATTGCCTCATATGCACGTGAAAGCTGGACAATGAATAAGGAAGACCGAAGAAGAATTGATGCCTTTGAATTACGGCGTTGGCAAAGAATATTGAATATACCATGGACTGCCAGAAGATGGAACAAATCTGTCTTGGAAGAAGTATAGCCAGAAAGCTCACTCAGAGGCAAAGATGGCCAAGACTTCATCTTACATAGTTTGGACATGTTGTCAAGAGGGATCGGTCCCTGGAAGAAGGACATCATGCTTGATGAGGTAGAGGGTCAGTGAAGAAGAGGAAGACCCTTAACGATATGAATTGACAACGTGGCTGTAACAATGGGCTCAGGCATAACCACAATTGTGAGGATGGCACAGGACCAGGCAGTGTTTCGCTCTGTGGTACATAGGGTCACTATGAGTTGGAACGGACTCGACGGCACCTAACAACAACTATGGTTTGTGCCAGACATGGCCATGGTTCTTGGGAGGCCAAGCCATAAACAGGCACACTTCCCGCCTTTGAGAAGCTCAACATTGAAGGTACAGAGCCCTTCGACTTTTCCAGAGCTGGCTATCACCAAGGTTAAGACCCACGCCACCAGTGGGAGCTGGCAGGTGGGGAAGGGTCGCCTGTTCCCCTCTCCCTGAGGCAGTCAAGGCTCTAGGAGGTTGCCCAGCAAAGTCTGGAGGCCCAGAGCCCAGAGAGAACAGAGGAGAGCTGGGATGGGTCAGGAGAGCCGGCACACAGGCTTCATCCAAAAATAAATAATAAACCAAACCTACTATTGTCAGTTCAATTCCGACTCACAGTGACCCCATTGGACAGAGTAGAACCACCCACCCCACAGGGTTTCCAAGGCTGTAATCTTTACGAAAGCAGACTGCTGCATCTTTCTCCTATGGAGCGGTTAGTGGGTTCAAACCGCCTACCTTTCGGTTGGCAGCTGAGCTCTTTAACCACTGCACCACCAGGACTCCTACAGATGAATGGATAAACAAAATGTGGTATAGACATACAATGAAATGCTACCCAGACATAAAGAGAAATGAAGTCCTAACGCGTGCCACCACGTGGATGAAGCTTGACGTCGTGCTGAGCAAAATAAGTCAGTCGCAAAGGGACAAGTACTGTGTAATCTTACACGCCAGAAGCAAGTGGTTACCAGGGGTGGAAGGTAGGCGGAAAGGGGGCATTTTTGCTTAGGGGGCATGAGTTTATGCTAATGGTGGTGGAATAATTTGGAAAAGAATAGGGAGAATGGTGGCACAGCTTGAAGAAAGTAAACAATGTCACTGAGTGAGACATGCAGAAATTGCTGAATTGGTGTATTGCTTTTTTCAACACATCTTCGCAAGCCCTGGATCTTATGGCTTTTTTGTGTGTGTGTATGCTGTAGATGAAGGTTTACAGAGCAAATTAGTTTCCGATTAAATAATTAATACACATACTGTTTTGCGACATTGGTTGCCAGCCCCACACGTCAACACTCTCCCTTCTCGACCTTGGGTTCCCTATTACCAACTTTCCTGTCCCCTCTTGCCTTCTCGTCCTTGCCTCTGGCTGGTGCACCCATTTAGTCTCATTTTGTTTCATGGGCCTGTCTAATCTTTGGTGCTGTATGTCTTGATGTATATATATTTTCACCATAAAAAACAAAACAAAACATGTTGGAGCCAAGTTCTACTGTGACACACATGGAGTCACCATGAGTCAGGATTGATTCCACGGCAACAGGTTTTTTCTGTTTCCTTACCGGTAAGGTGGGGGTGAAAACACTCAGCACCCCCAACCCCCAGCGGGCTTGTGAGGCTCAGGGCAGAAACTGGTATGAAAAGTGCTTTATAAACTGTCAAGTGCTGTGTACCATCTGTTATGGGCCCCTCCCTGCTCAGGGGGTAAGAGAGCACTGTCTTAGACAGCTCCCAATCACACCCACACACAGAGGGCAAAATTTTTAGACCCCAAACCAGATTTCAGGGTCAGACAGGACGTTTTTCCTGTCCTTACTGTTGTTTTAAAAAAATCTTTTAGGCAATGATGGAATTGTCTTTGAAAAGAATATGACAGAGAAGACTTGAGTTGCCTGGGACACCAGCTGCCCACGCGGGTGCGGGGCGACGGTCACTCGGCTGGGAGGGCCTCACGAGCGTGGCCTCTTCCCCTGGTGCCTCCAGACAGGGACGTGTCCCACAGCAGTGGGCTTGGGAGACCTGGGCTTGTCCTCCGTCTGCCCTTGACCTACTGTATGGCCTTAAGCCTCAGTTTCCTCGTGTGGAGAGTGAGGGGCCTGGGTCGGTTGGCACCCAGTCAAGCCCCAAGCCTGGGAGCTTCAACCGTTTACATCTCTGAGCCTGTCTGCTCGCCCTGTCTCCTCAGACCAAGATGCTGGATGACCAGAGGTGGAGGGGCTACACAGGTCTCATAACAAATCCCTCCCTCACAAGATCTTTCTAAAAGAAGAGCTGCCCATGGTGCCCGCCCCTTAGAGCACCCCACTGGGGACGACATCCTTCAGGACTCTGTTCCCGCCTCGCTCTCCTCTCCAGCCACGCCCCCTGTTATGGACTGAATTGTGTCTCCAAAAACATGCGTTCATGCGTTGTAAATCCTAACCCTGATACCTGTGGGTGTGATCCCATTTAGGAATAGGGTTGTCTTTGTAATGTTAAAGAGGCCATGTCAGTGTAGGGTGTGTCTTAAAGCAATCACTTTTGAGATATAAAAGAGCGGATTTGGCACAAAGAAGCAAGCAGAGATGGGGGAAGAGAGGTGCACACATAGATCACCAAGGAATCGAGAAACAGGCTGAAAAGACAAGGACCTTCCCCCAGAGCCTAGAGTTGGCACCCTGGATTTGGACACGTAGCCTCCTAAACTGTGAGAAGCGAAATTTCTGTTGGCTGAAGCCACCCACTGTGGTATTTCTGTTACAGCTGCATCAGGTAACACCCTCACCCCTCACCGTCCAGCCCCCTGGAGCATCTTTCATGGAAGCCCATCTCTCCACTTCCCAGGCTGCTCTGAGCCTCAGTTAGGCTGGGGTCTTCCTCTTGGTCGTTTGTCTGAGGGCTTTCTTCCATGGGACACTATAAGTCAGGAGGGCGGGGGCTCTGATAACTTGTTACCGCGACATCCCCTCACCTAGCACGTAGGTAGGCGTTGTTGCTGGCTGCCTTTGAGTACGCTCTGACTCCTGGCGACCCCACGTACAACGGAACGAAACATTTGCCTGGTCCTGCGCCATCTTCATGACCACTGTGTATTCTGAGTGCCTTCCAACCTAGGGGGCTCATCTTCCCTGTAGTGACCCGCTGGGTTTTCATTGGCTGATTTTCAGAAGCTGATCACCAGGTCCTTCTTCCTAGTCTTTCTTAGCCTGGAAACTCCACTGAAAACTGTCCACTATGGGTGACACTGCTGGTATTGAAGATACTGGTGGCATAGTTTCCCACAACATGCAAGTTACCACAGTATGACAGACTGACAGACTGATAATCATAAATACTTGGTCGAATGGATTGATGGGTATCGATCTCCCAGGACAACGGATTAAATAGATCACATCTATGAAAACACTTTATAAAAGGTCCCACACTGGGCAGGCTCAAGACGGAATCACCCCCACTGTCGCTGGCGAAAACGCTGGCGACCTGAGCCGAGGGGGCGGCATTGATTCTGTGGGGCTGGAATGAAGAGTGACTTCATATGCTGGAGGTGGTGGCTCCCCGAGGAGAGGGCTGGCTGTGTCTGTTCAGCAGATTTGGGGGGAAAAACTTGGCTGTAGGCAGGGCAAGGTTGGCAGGATGGCCAGTTCAGGGAAGGGAGGGCAGAGCTGCTCTGGAGAAGGAAATTAGAGGGAAAATGCCAGATTCGAGGGTCAGGACAGCCTAAGGTTAGGGCCAGGGAGGGTCTCAGGGGGAGGGGGCTGGAGGTGTAGCGAGAGTCTGGGAGGAGAAGTGGCCACAAGAAACTCTGGGGTGGAAATGGTGCAGGGATTTAGAAGACATCTATAGTGAATGCTTGGCTAATAACTGAAAGGTTCTAGGTTTGAGTCCACCCACAGGCATCTTGGAAGAAAGACCTGGCAATCTAATTCTGAAAAATCAGCCTCTGAAAACCCTATGGAAGAGAATCCCTGATGGAGCAGGAGAACAGTGGTATGCAGACCTCAAATTCTTGTAAAAAGACCAGACTCAATGGTCTGAATGAGACTAGAAGGACTCCAGAGGTCATGGTCCCCAGACCCTCTGTTAGCCCAAGACTGGAACCATTCCCGAAGCCAACTCTTCAGACAGGGATTGGACTGGACTCTAAGACAGAAAATGACACTGGTGAGGAGTGAGCTTCTTGGCTCAAGTGGACACATGAGACTATGTGGGCAGCTCCTGTCTGGAGGGGAGATGAGAAGGCAGAGGGGGACAGGAACTGGCTGAATGGACACGGGGAATACAGGGTGGAGAGGAGTGTGCTGTCTCATTAGGGAGAGAGCAACTAGGAGTACATAGCAAGGTGTGTATAAATTTTTGTATGAGAGACTGATCTGATTTGTAAACTTTCACTTAAAGCACAATAAATAAAAATAAATAAATAAAAGAAAACCCTGTGGAGCACAGATCTACCCTGACGCACCTGGGGTCACCAGGAGCCAGAGTCGAGGCCACAGCAGCTGGCCACTGGTTTGAAAGTCAGTGTCAAGTAATTAGCTGTAACTCCCTCCTTCCCCCAGTGCAACCCTTTTTTTTTTCTTTTTCTTTTAAATTTTGGTAAATACGCATGTAACAAAACAGTTGCCTTTTTAACCTTTTTTTACAAGGACGATTCACTGACATCAATTACGTTCATCGTGTTGTTCAAGCGTCAGCGCTGTCCATTTTTGAAACTTCCCATTACCCTTAGCAGGAGCTGAGTGTCCCCTATGAGTGTCCCCTAAGACCCCAGCCCTCTTTCCCCTCCTTCCTGCCTGCTCCTGGTAACCACTCATCTACTTTGGTGTCTATTTGAGATATTTCATGTAACTGGGGTCATGCAGTATTTGTCGTCTTACGAGTGACTTCTGTTTTCAAGGCTCCACGTTGCAGCATGTCTGACAGCCCAGTCCAGGGGTGCTGCGCAGACTCAGAGAGAAGGCGCCACTTACCCGCATTTGGGCTGGTGACGGGGGGGGGGGGGGGAGTTGGTGGAAGGGGCTCAACGGCCAGGGAAGCAGCGAGCCCCCAGGCTTGGAGGAGACATGAGCCATTGCTGACCACCCCCCGCAGCAGGAGGCAACGGGGTGGCTGAGGACCAAGTCCAGCCCCATGTGCTGCGTGCGGCCTGCAGAGCTGGAAAAATCCTGTGCGCAGCCAGGGCTTGTTTCACAACGGAGAGACTGACACAGAAACCCTGATTTCTGGCTGCCCCGGCTGCATCAGATGACCGGCCTCCTGGGCCTGAGGCCCACGTGACAGCTCGCAGCTGAGCTGCTGCCCCTCCACTCACCATGGGGCCTCCAGCCCTACAAGGGGGTCGGGGTTCCAGCAATTGTAGTGGGTGGGGGGTGGTTCTGGACAGGGCCCATCTGCGTCTGGGGCTTGGGAGTGGGTGGGAAATACCCCTCAATGACAGGACACGGGGCGGGGGGGCTGCATCTCTGAGGTAGCCAGAGCGACCCCCACCCACCGAGAACCACGCTCAGCGCAGCCAAAGCACAGCCAGGACTCAGCATCAACCTCACCCTCACCTTACTCAGGATCCAAATGTCATCCCAGACCCCTGGCCAGGGGTATCAGAAGCACACAGGACCCTGATTCTACTCCCCGCCAAGAGGGACCCCGCTAACCCCAGGGTTTGTCCTGCTGATGGGAGAGTGAGCCCTGAGCCAGGTCACCAGAACTGGGGTCCACCCACGTCTGTTGCTAAGTCAGGTGGCCTCGAGGCCCTCAGTTTGCCCATTGTAAGATGGGTGAGTCAAGGGTTGGGTCCCGGCTCTACTCCCCACCCCAAGCTGCCATGGGCAAGTGTGAGGGCCAGAGGGCAGAGAAATGAGGAACTCTAAAGCCCTTTAGAAGGAGCCCTGGTAGCCCAATGGTTAAGTGCTCAGCTGCTCACTGAAACGTTGGCAATTTGCTCCCACTCAGCAGTTCTGAGGGAGGAGAAAGACCTGGCGATCTGCTTCCATAAAGATTAAACCAAACTAAAACCCATTGCTGTTGAGCCGATTCCGACTCAGAGCAACTCTGTGTGACAGAGTAGAACTGCCCCAAGGCTGTAATCCTTACAGAAGCAGACTGCCACGTTTTCTCCTGAGGAGCGGCTGGTGGGTTCCAGGGAGTGCTTTAACCAGTGAACCACCAGGGCTCTTTTTGGTAAAGACTGCAGCCTAGAGAGCCCTATGGGGAATTCTGCTCTGTCACATGGGGTGGCTAGGAGTAGGAATCTACTCGGCAGCACCCAACAACAGCAAAAGCTCTCCAGGGGTCAAACGCTGCACGTGGATGTAGCAGGGGACAGTAACCCAGCGTCTCTGAGCCCCTGAGGATGACTACAAAGAGGTGCTGGCCCACAGCTCAGCGCTGGGGCTGATATCGTCCTTCAGGAGGAGGCCTGGCACCTTTAGAGAAGCTCACAGCCCTGGGACCTTACCTCAGAATCCCCCTGGGGGGGGGGCAGCTGGTTCAAATCGCCCCTTTCCAGCCCTGCTGGGACCCTGGGAGTCAGGACCTTTGTGGGCAGAGCCTGTGGATTGCTGAGAAGCATCTCAGGGGGCTTTGTGGTACTAGAGTCTGCAAGCCCCTGAGCCGGGCTTAGCCCCTCACTTTACAGACGGGAAGCTTGATACCCAGAGACGGGAAGGGACTGTCCAGGGTCACGAAGCAGGTCGGTGACAGGACTTGAACCCAGGACTCCTGACTTCATGTCTACTTGAAGGAGTACAAGATTCCTGAGACACCAGCCATCCTCAGATGCCAGCTAAAGCAGGGAGAGAGCCCACCCTCAAAGGAGCCAGGTCGGGAGGGGGCCTAAGGAGGGCACAAGAGAAAAGTCAGAGCGTGGCCACTTTAGTCACACTGCTTGATCTAGTCCTCGATAGGCTGCCAAGTGGGGTGAACCCACTGCGGTTGAGTTGGTTCTGACTCACAGCGACCCTGTAGGACAGAGTAGAACTGCCCCGTAGGGTTTCCTAGGCTTTAATCCTTATGGAAACAGACTGCCATATCTTTCTCCTGCGGGGGGGCTGGTAGGTTTGAACTATTTAACCACTGCGCCACCAGGGCTCCTCCTAGTGGAGTCAGGAGCCCCATTTCACAGCCAGAGAAGCCGAGACTCAGGGAAGTCGCATGTGGCCAATGCCACAAAAGCCAGCAGGTGGCAGCACAGAAGCTGGAGCCCAGGCCAGCCGACCATAAGAGACAGCGCACCCAGCTTCTAAGCCAGGCAGCCTGGGCAGGGCAGGCCTTCACCCTCCACCGCCTCAGCCCGCCCCGCCTGGTTTCCCAGGTGCTGCCCGCTCCGGAGCTGCACTCTGACCCCTGGTGGCAGAGCCTGACACTCCCCAAAGTGGACTCAGAAAAGTACCCCCTGCACTGTGGGACCTCTACACAGTCCACTCTGCACCCTGGGGTCCCGGACACCCAGGAGGGGCACCTCCATATGCCAGCATGGGCAGCCATGCCCATGTGCCGTGGTTCTCTGGAGCAAACGGGGTGGAAACGCCTCCTCCATGGGGGGAGAGGGCAAGTCATTGGAAATCCCTGAACGGAGGGGGAGCACCTGGGAGCTGCTGGTTGTTATGTTCGCCCGCAGAAAGACATCTCCAAAGGTCAGGGTCAGGGCTGTCGGCGCTGGGCCATGTCACCTGTGGTGACTCCAGCATCACCTGGGATGAGGCTGGTCAACTCCGAGGGTCCTTTGCAATGCCCCAATCCTAAGTGACCATTCCCAGGCTCAACAGGCTCCTGGGCAGGATGGATGCTGGGCACATCAGAAGTGACTCGTGTTGTACCTCATGAAAGGGGAGACCTCACGGAGACCCCCCACAACATGGAGGGTCTGGGGTGGTGGGGTCTTCCCACTCCAGGCTGCTCCAAAAGAAATGTCCTCCTCTAGCCGCAACATCCTGGCCTCAGAGCCAGTTTCAACTATTATTACCCCCTTTGACAGGTGGGAAACTGAGGCTGAGCAGGGTTAAGGTGCTTGTTCAAGGGCTGTCAGCTAGAAAATGATGAAGCGGGGGTACTGTACTTCTGGTGAGACAAAACCCACCTCCCTGGCACTTTCATCAATACCACACATACATTTATTGAGCACCTACTATATGCAGACACTGTTGTAGGCGTTGGGGATCTAGTGGGGGACAATAAAGACAGGGTCTCTGCCATCACAGGGTGAGTTCATGGTCTCATCCATGTCCTCCTCAGCCCTGTGACAGCCTAGCACTTCAAAGATAGACCGCCTTCCCCCCGTGTCTTCTCTTTACCAAAGGAGCCCTCCACCCCACCCCACTGCCACCAGGTCCTCATCTGTGGCCCGTCCCCACCCTGGTGGTCTCCATCCTCTGCGTTCAGCACATTCTCCCACTGGAGCCCCATTCTTTTTTAAAAAATACTTTTCATTGTGCATTAAGTGAAAGTTTACAAATCAAGTCAGTCTCTCACACAAAAACCCATACACACCTTGTTACACACTCCCAATTACTCTCCCCCAATGAGACAAAAAAAAAAGAAAAAAAATTTTTTTTTTAAAGAGACAGCCTGCTCTCTCCCTCCACTCTCTCTTTTCGTGCCCTTTTTGCCAGCTTCTAACCCCCTCCACCCTCTCCTCTCCCCTCCAGGCAGGAGATGTCAACCTAGTCTCAAGTGTCCACCTGATCCAAGAAGCTCACTCCTCACTAGCATCCCTTGGAGGCCCATTCTTGGGGCAGGTAAGGGGGGTCTGGCCAGCAGAGGTCCCTTATCTTAGACATGATCACCCCATAAATGCACCACATGGTGTTACAGATTGAATTGTGTCCCCCCAAAACAGGTGTTGTAAATCCTAAACTGTATACCTGTGGAACGAATTATGGATAACATTGCGAAGAATGGGAAGTCATGCAGAACGTGTAGATAGACCACGAGGCAGTCATTCAAACAGAGCAAGGGGACTGCATGGTTTAAATCTAGAAAGGTGCATGTCAGGGTTAGACCCTTTCACTATACTTACTCAGTCTGTAGGTTGAGCAAATAATCTGAGAAGCTGGACTGTATGAATAAGAATGTGGCTTCAGGATTGGAGAAAGACTCATTAACAACCTGCGTTATGCAGATGACACATTCTTGCTTGCTGAAAGTGAAAAAGACTTGAAGCACTTACTGATGAAGATCAAAGACCAAAGCCTTCCGTATGGATTACACCTCAACATAAAGAAAACAAAAATCCTCACAACTGGCCCAATAAACAACATTGTGATAAATGGAGAAATGATTGACTTCAAGGGTTTCATTTTACTTGGATCCACAATCAATGGCCATGGAAGCAGCAGTCAAGGAATCAAAAGACGCATTGCACTGGGTCAATCTGCTGCAAAGGACCTCTTCAAAGTGTTGAAGAGCAAAGATGTCACTTTGAGGACTAAGGTGAGCCTGACCCAAGCCATGGTGTTTTCAATCTCTTCATATGCATGTGAAAGCTGGACAATGAGTAAGGAAGACCTAAGAATTGATGCCTTTGAGTTGCGGTGTTGGCGAAGAATATTGAACATCCATGGACTGCCAAAAGGGCAAATCTGACTTGGAAGAAATATAGCCAGAGTGCTTCTTCGTTTCACATGCTTTGGACATGGTATCAGGAGGGACCAGTCTCTAGAGAAGGACATCATGCTAGGGAAAGTAGAGGGGTCAGAAAAAAAGAGGATGACTCTGATGAGATAGATTGACGCGGTGGCTGCAACAATGGGCTCAAACAGAGCGAGGACTGTGAGGATGGCGCAGGACCAAGCAAGGTTTTGTTCTGTTGTACACAGAGTCACCGTGAGTCGGAACCGACTGGACGGCACCCAGTAACAACAACATACCTGTGGATAAGGAGCCCTCGTGGCACAATGGTTAAATGCTTGGCTGTTAACAAAAAGGTTGGCAGTTTGAACCTACTAAGTGGCTCTTCAGAGAAAGACCTGGAGATCTGCTCCCGTAAAGATTATAGCCCAGAAAAACCCATGGGGCACTTCTACTCTGTCACGTGGGGTCGCTACGAGTTGGGATCAGTTTGATGGCACCCAACGGCAACACACCTGTGGATGTAATCCCATTTGAGAATAGGGTTTTCTCTGTTATGTTCAGGAGGCCATATTGGTGTAGGCATGTCTTAAACCAATCCCGTTTGAGATATAAATAAGCAGATCAGGCACATGAGAAAGCAAGAATAAATCAAGGAAAGAAGGGTGCCACGTGGAGATTACCAAGGAACGCTGAGAAGGACCCTAGAGAAACTGAGACAAAGATTCTCCCCCAGGGCAGGTAGAGAGCCTTCCCCTACAGCTGGTGTCCTGAATTCAGGCTTCTAGCCTCCTAAGCTGTGAAAAGATAAATTTCTGTCTATTAAAGCCCCCCGTGGTATTCCTATTATAGCAGCACTAGGGAACTAAGACACATGGGATTCCCTTCCAGCCCTCAGTTTCCCCATCTGTAAATGAGGTCTTGAACACTCAGTTTTCAAAGGCCCTTTGGGGTGGGTATCTTATAACTCTGAGTCTAGTCTACAAACATCTGTCTGGTGAGGTTATGGCGAGAAGGGGAGCATGGCTCCTTTGGAATACCCAAATCAGCAGCTCCCTGCTCTGCCACTGCCCCTGTCATGCCTCCCAGCCATGCCCTCTAGCCCCTCTAATCCTCAGGCTCCTCATCTGCAGAATGGGATAAAACCAGCCCCTCCCAGCATCAGAAGAGTACTCACAGTCAGTGCTGGCCGAGCACTGTGGGCTGGGGTAGCCGCCGTGTCCCTCCTTTAATTTCTACAGCAATCCTACAAGGTAGGCAGCTACTCGCCATTCTACTGTACAGACTGCCCAGCTGGGGCCCAGAGAGGCTAAGTGACTTGCCCAAGGTCACATATCAAGGTGAGGATTTAAACCCAGGCTGTCTGGCTTCAGTGTGGGGGTGCTCAACAACACCCATCCCACACAACCGGGGTCCTCTAGGGGCATGGCACAGAGCAAGCCTCGAATAAGCAGCAGACAACATCATGGATAGAGGCAGCGTGGGCAGCGAGTTGGGGGGAGCTTAGCTCTGTGGCTGTCCTGCCACCATCAGGCAGGTGCCTGTCCCTGCAGCCTCCTGTCCACCCGGGATGGGACACGTCACACAGACTTAGATTCAAGAAGATCAGCTCCTGCCAGCTGAGCCCTGGGTGTCCAGATGGGGCCGCCTCCCCTGGCTCTGGCTTCGACCCTAGGAACCACTTGTCCAGATGGGGGACATCTGCCCTGACACTCAGCTGACACCCCTGCTTTCTCCAGCGAGACAGGGCAGACTTCAGAAGACCGGGAAGTGGGCAGGAACCCCTGCCAAAAGCAGCATGATTTTGTCTGTTTCACAGCACGCTGGAGTCCCTGGCTGGTGCGAACGGTTAACGCTTTCGACTGCTAACCGAAAGGCTGGAGGTTCGAGCCCAGCCAGAGAGCCTCAGAAGAAAGGCCTGATGGTCTACTTCTGAAATATCACCCACTGAAACCCTCTGGAGCACAGGTCTATTCTGACACACCTGGGGACACCTGGAGTCACAGCCCACTCGACAGTAACTGGCTTTTTAAACAGCTCACCACGCCTGACCCGGTGCTGGGCACTTGATAGCATTTCCTGGCCCTACTATTTGCAATAAGCCTGTGATGCTGGATCGACTGTTATCCCCATTGTACAGACACGTAGACTGAGGCTCACCCAGCTGGCAGGTGGCAGAGCGGGGCGGGACTGCGGGCCCAACTTTCAGCTCCACGGTCTCCCATTGCGCTCTCTGCCAGCAGCCTCTCCTTAGAAGAATCGTTGGAAGGAACGAATGCCAACTACTTGTCGTTGTTGTTTGCTGTAGAGCCGATTCTGCCTCCCATCCACACCGTGTGACAGGGGAGAGCTGCCCCATAGGGTTTTCTAGGCTGGAATCTTTATGGGAGCAGGTTGCCAGGTCTTTCTCCTGGGGAGCCGCCCGGTAGGTTGGAACCACCACCTCTTGGCTAGCAGCTGAGCACTTAACCTTTGTGTCGCTAGGTCTCCTTACACATGCAACCCAGTCCATAATGGACTCTAACCAGTGAATTTTCTCACTCAAAGAGTATGTGCGTTTACTGCTTTGATACTGCCAGGTAAACCTATTCACACCCCCACGTGCAATGTAGAGATTACCAATTCCCTGAGTCATGTGTACCTAACTACAAAAATATTTCCCTCCCTCAGGCCAAATCTTTACCAGTTAGAAATGCGAGGAGTCCCACTCCTAGGAATACATCCTAGAGAGATAAGAGCCACCACACGAATAGACATATGCACACCCATGTTCATTGCAGCACTGTTCACAATAGCAAAAGATGGAAACAACCTAGATGCCCATCAATGGATGAATGGGTAAACTATGGTACATACACACAACGGAGTACTACGCAACAAGAACAACGATGAATCTGAGAAATGTCTCACGATATGGATGAATCTGGAGGGCATTATCCTGAGTGAAATAAGTCAATTACAGAAAAACAAATACTGTATGAGACCGCTATTATAAAAACTCATGAAAAGGTTTACATACAGAAAGAAATAACCTTTGATGGTTACGAGGGAGGAGAGGGGTGGGAGGGAAAAACACTAAATAGACAATAGATAAGTGGTAACATTGGTGAAGGGTAAGACAGTACACAATACTGGGAAAGCCAGCACAACCTTGACCAAGGCAAGGTCATGGCAGCTTCACAGACACATCCAAACTCCCTGAGGGCCCGAGTTACTGGGCTGAGGGCTGGGGACCGTGGTTTCGGGGAACATCTAGCTCAACTGGTATAACATAGTTTATAAGATACTCCACTGGTTCCATCCTGACTAGAGCAAGGGAGAACAAAGAAAACCAAAGACACAAGGGAAAGATTAGTCCAAAGGACTATGGGACCACAACAGCCATAGCCTCCACCAGACTGAGTCCAGCACAACTAGATGGTGCCTGGCTACCACCACCACCAGGCTCTGACAGGGATCACAATAGAGGGTCCTGGACAGAGCTGGAAAAAAATGTAGAACAAAATTCAAGCTCACAAAAAAAGACCAGACTTACTGGTCTAACAGAGACTAGAGAAACCCCGAGAATATGGCCCCCGGACACCCCTTTAACTTGTTAGTGAAGTCACTCCTGAAGTTCACCCTTCAACCAAAGATTGGGCAGGCCTTTAAAACAGTAACACACGTAGTCCAATCATGTCAAAAACCAAACCAAACCCAGTGCCATCGAGTCGATTCCGACTCGTAGTGACCCTAGAAGACAGAGTAGAACTGCCCCATAGAGCTTCCAAGGAGAGCCTGGTGGATTTGAACTGCTGACCCTTTGGTTAGCAGCCGTAGCACTTAACCTCTACACCACCAGGGTTTCCTCCAATCATGTATACAAGGCTAACTGAGCACCAGCCCAAAAGGAAAGATGAGAAGGCAGGAGGGGACAGGAAAGCCGGACGAATGGGAACGGGCAACCCAAGGTCACGAAGGGGAGAATGCTGACACGTCACGGGGTTGGCAACAAATGTCACAAAACAATACGTGTATTAATTGTTTAATGAGAAACTAATTTGCTCTGAAAACTTTCACCTAAAGTGCGCGCGCACACGCGCGCACACACACACAGAGCGTGGCTGCTTCTTGACGTAGGGCCTCAGCTCTCTCAGAGGAGTTGATGGAAGCCATTTCCCTCTCCCGACAAATGCATCCTCACATCCAGGAATCGTGCAGACAATTTTGGGGGCTCCCAGATCCTGAGCAACTGCTCCAGGGACTCGGGGACCCCGGCTTAGAGGCTCTGGTCTGCGGTGATGGGGGCCTGCGTTTCATTCGCACAGTACTGTGTATTATTTCTCCTCGCTGGGCTGTTGTCAGACGGGGAGCAGCAGAAGGCTCAAATTTCTCCTCCCTTTCTGGGCTGAAAGTGGGTCTGTTCTGTGCAGAGCAGAGCCGAGGAAGCACTTTTTTACGCATCACTTCACGCCTTTTCCAAAAGGCCTGCGAAGAGTTAGGAATTGCTGTACCCAGTCAGGAATTCAGACCCAATACAGTAGATGGGAAACAGTGGTATCGAAACTTGGCCTGTGTTCTTGACTCCATAAATAAAACCCAAAGAGCCCAGCGTGGGGGTGGTCTCCGGTTGTTTGGACTCTGCCAAGTCCAAGGCTTAGCTCGTGGTGGAGGCGCGTTCACCAGGATGGAATTCCACGGATCTTCCGCCCACTTCTGCAACCAGGAAATCGGTATCTTCGAAGGAACTGATCTCACGGTCCCAAGAACAGGGTTCAAAGTCCCTGGGGCGGGGGGTGCGCCACGTGGGGAGAGGTGGGGCTGGGGCAGTCCTGCCAATAAACAGCTGGGCATGCTCTATCTCTTCCGAAGCTGTTGGGGGAGGAGGGGGCAGCTGCTGAGGTTCACAGGAGAGGCTGGAGGGGTGTCTCCCCACGGGGCCAGGAAGAGCCAGCTCCAAGTGAGCCTGGGTCCAAAGGCCAGGGCCAAGGCAGTACCGAGGGCCCGCTCTGTGCCTGCCTGGCATGGCCCCTCCACCATGAGCCTGCCAGTGGGTGGCTTCACCCCCATGCCACCAACACGGAAGCTGAGGTCCCACATTCCCTAGTCATCTTCAGGGTCATGGCCGGTGGGAGGCAGGGCTGGGGGTGTCACTGGTGTCCCCACTCCAGTCCTGGGCTCCCTGTAGATGGAGTATACATGTCCTTTTGGAGGCAGTCGGGACCTGCTCCCCACCCCAGTCCCTGCCATGGTGGTACACAGGTCGTAGCCTGGCCTCCAGCCTGCCCAGCCGTCTCGGCCAGCAGCCTCTTCGGACTCAGGACTCCTCCGCCTCCCCCCACCTCCTGGCCGCCAGGACATCCACTCGGACCCCCAGTGTGACCCTGGGGCTCCCTGCTCAGAGGCCCTCTGGCTGTGGAGGAACTCAAAAGTCAAGCCTGGCATCTGAGACCCTCCTCCACGACCCCACCCAGCCCACCACAAGGAAAATGTCTGCTCCCCAGACATCCTGCCTCCTTCCCACGTCCAGGCCTTCATCCTAGGATGCTCTTCGCTTTCCTCCAACTGTTTGTTTTTCTTCCAGTAATGATGATGATGATGATAAAAGGCAGTAGAGTGTCCTGATTCAGAGAATGGGCTGTGCCCCCAGACCGCCTGGGTTGGAATTGTGGCTCCATCTCTTAGTAGCTGCTGACCTTGGGCTGATCGAAGGTTGCTGGTGACACAGACGATTTGCACTCAACTGCTAACCTAAAGGTTGGCTCTTAGAACCCACCCAGTGGTGCTGCAGAAGAAAGGCCTGGCAATCTGCTTCTGAAAGGTCGCAGCGTTGAAAACCCTGTGAGGCAGTTCTACTCTGAACACGTGGGGTCACCGTGAGTTGGAACAGACTTGATGGCAATTTTTTTTTTTTTGGTTTAAGCTGTTACATCGGTTTAACTGTGCCTCAGTTTCCTCACCTGTGAGATGAGGATAACCATGATAACACCTTCCTTCCAGGGGTGATCTCAGGCTTTAAATGTGTTAGTAAGTGTGGGGTCACCGAGCTATCTGGCACATGGAAGGCACTCAGTCAGCATCGGCTCTGATCACAAGCTAGCCAGCTACTCCCCGAGGCCCCTCCAGCTCCACGTGGACCGTATTCACAGCTGAGGGGGCAATCCTCCCCGGGCATCAGGATTCCATGGGTCTCCAGCAGCCCACCTCCCCCAGCCCACCTCCCCAACCTCCTTATGTTAACGGGTCTTAGGACGGTGCCTCCTTGTCCAAAGCTGGCCCCTGCACGCAGAGGTTCATGGTGAGTGCCCAGGAGACCCGTCGTCCACTCGACGCAAGGTTGGCCTTTCTGGATGTCTGTGCCCTGCTCTCCAAGGCCAGGCCTCCCCTCTCATTGGGGCTCTGTCCACTCAGTCAGCCTCTCCTATGTCCTCCTGGTCAGCTGGTCACCTCTTCCTTCTTCTTGACACCTGCAGCTGCCCTGGCCCCCTCCTCCTCCTCTGGCCCCAGGGCTCACATCTCAGCTCCTTTCCTAAGTGCGCTTCTCCGTCCTGGCCTCCTCATCACACCATCCCCACATATCCACTCTGCTCTGTCCGCTGGACCACACCACTACCTTCAGCCAGCGCCCCCGCCCTGCTCCCCCTGAGAACAGAACTTCTGCAAAAAGCTCTTGTCTCCTGAGGCCATGTGACGGCTCTGCCCAGCCACAGCACCACCTACTGTGCCACACCCAGGGTGAAGTCCCAGCCGGCACTGTGCCCAGGCTGTGGCAGCCTCTGATGCTGCCAGTCCTGCTCCCTGAAGCCTGGCTCCCTCAGCCTCCGGGACCCCACTGTTCTGGGCTTCCTTCCCACCTCCTGGCCGACCCTTGCCAGACACCTTGCTGGCTCTTACACCCCATCCCAGATCTCTGCCTGTTAAGGGGTCCCAGGGCCCCATCTTCAGTTTTCTGTGGCCTTATTGACTGACCAGGCCAGGCTGGGGGCCATCCATGTCCCTGGGGTGTCTTTGTCTGTCTGCCAAAACCAGAGCTGCAAAGACGGGCCCTCAGGAGTCAGGAGAGTGGGAGCATACTTTTGGGGGAGCAACAGGGATGGGACCAGGGTGTGGCAAGTGATGCATCAAGGATGTAAATTGAGGGGCACCTGCTCTTGGGGTGCCTCACTTGTCTCATTCTGGGTCCTGGGAACAAGTGTGGGACATTGGAAAAGGTCTGGGCTTTGGTGTCGGGAAGAGCTGTTTAGAATTCTGCCTTCATCACCGTGTCACGGTGTGGGCCCAACAAAGCCTGAGGCCTGGGTCCCCTTGTATCTACAACAGCTGCTCCAGCCTCCCAGCAGCGCTCAAGCCCGGCTCTGCTGGGGTTGTAGGTACGGCTGCACGACCTCCTTCAAAGTCAGGAGAGGTCACCGTCCTACTTGGCAATTCTGAAATCTAAACGGTTTTTCCGGGGCTTGTCTGCCGCAAAAAATGACCTGAGCTGAAGAAAGACTATTTATGGCCTTTGTTTTTCCCACTTGGTGTAAATCTTCTGGTTTCATTGCCTGTGGCTATGCGGGTGCCATCCTGACCCCGCGGGGGGCAGTGTGTGTCATTGTAACAGACCCCATGTTATCATTCTAACATACAACACAAACCAAAACCAAAATCAAACCAGTTGCTGCCGGGTCGATTTCAACTCACGGCGACTCCATGTGTGTTAGGGCAGAACGTGGCTCTGTAAGGTCTTCCATGGCTGAGTTTTTGGAAAGAGATCACCAGGCTTTTCTTCTGAGGTGCCTCTGGGTGGACTCAAAGCTCCAACCTTTCAGTTAGCAGCCCAGCGTGTTAATCATTTGCACCACACAGGGAATCCAAAATCCAATTCAGAATCCCAAAAACACATCAGGCTGGTGAGAGCCCGAGGCTGCCAGGCACAGTAATCCTAAGATGCTCTCGAGGACCATGCCCACAAGCCAACCCTTCCTAGATTCCCACAGATGAAGTCCTGCTGCAGATAAAACCCATGATCTCAAATTACAAAACACACAAGGAAACGGGCCACCAAGGGGAAGGGAGAGCCAACACTACAAATATTTGGCTGAAACTCCCAGGAGCTTCCATGCCCACGTACCAGGACTCCCCGGATTCTCACAGATGAAGCCTTGCTGCAGATAAACTCATGATCTCAAATTAAAAAACACACAATGAAACAGACTACCATGAGAGAAAGAGAGGGCAAACTCTACAAATATCTGGATGAGATTCCCAAGAACTTTAGCCAAGAACAAATGGAAAGAAACTATAACATTAATTTGCCTCATGTAATTAAAGATATAAAAGAAGGAATCAAAAAACACAATATAACAAGATACTAGAAAAATAAGTTGTTTACAGGTTGTTGTTGTTGTTTGGTGCCTTTGAGTCGGTTCCGACTCCTAGCGACCCTATGCACAATAGAATGAAACACTGCCCGGTCCTGCGCCATCCTTACAATCGTTGCTATGCTTGAGCTCATTGTTGCAGCCACTGTGTCCATCCACCTCATTGAGGGCCTTCCTCTTTTCCGCTGACCCTGTACTCTGCCAAGGATGATGTCCTTCTCCAGGGACTGATCCCTCCTGACAACTTCTCCAAAGTATGTAAGATGCAGTCTCGCCATCCTTGCCACTAGGGAGCATTCTAGCCGCACTTCTTCTAAGACAGATTCATTCGTTCTTTTGGCAGTCCATGGTATATTCAATATTCTTCGCCAACACCACAATTCAAAGGCGTTAACTCTTCTTCTTTGGTCTTCCTTATTCATTGTCCAGCTTTCACATGCATATGAGGTGATTCGAAATACCATGGCTTGGGTCAGGCGCACCTTAGTCCTCAGGGTGACATCTTTGCTCTTCAACACTTTAAAGAGGTCCTTTGCAGCAGATTTGCCCAATGCAATGTGTCTTTTGATTTCTTGACTGCTGCTTCCATGGCTGTTGATTGTGGATCCAAGTAAAATGAAATCCTTGACAACTTCAATCTTTTCTCCATTTATTATGATGTTGCTCATTGGTCCAGTTGTGAGGATTTTTGTTTTCTTTATGTTGAGGTGTAATCCATACTGAAGGCTGTGGTCTTTGATCTTCATTAGTAAGTGCTTCAAGTCCTCTTCATTTTCAGCAAGCAAGGTTGTGTCATCTGCATAACGCAGGTTGTTAATGAATCTTCCTCCAGTCTTGATGCCCAGTTCTTCTTCATGTAGTCCAGCTTCTCGGATTATTTGCTCAGCATACAGGTTAAATAGGTGTGGTGAAAGAATACAACCCTGATGCACACCTTTCCTGACTTTAAACCAATCAGTATCCCCTTGTTCTGTCCGAACAACTGCCTCTTGATCTATGTAAAGGCTCCTCATGAGCACAATTAAGTGTTCTGGAATTCCCATTCTTCACAATGTTATCCATAATTTGCCATGATCCACACAGTCGAATGCCTTTGCATAGTCAAAAAAACACAGGTAAACATCCTTCTGGTATTCTCTGCTTTCAGCCAGGATCCATCTGACATCAGCAATGATATCCCTGGTTCCACGTCCTCTTTTGAAACTGGCCTGAATTTCTGGCAGTTCCCTGTCTATACACTGCTGCAGCCATTTTTGAATGATCTTCAGCAAAATTTTGCTTGCGTGTGATATTAATGATTTTGTTCTGTAATTTCCACATTTGGTTGGATCACCTTTCTTGGGAATAGGCATAAATATGGATCTCTTCCAGTCAGCTGGCCAGGAAGCTGTCTTCCATATTTCTTGGCATAGACGAGTGAGCACCTCCAGCGCTGCATTTGTTTGTTGAAACATCTCAATTGATATTCCATCATTTTCTGGAGCCTTGTTTTTTGCCAATGCCTTCAGAGCAGCTTGGACTTCTTCCTTCGGTACCATCAGTTCCTGATCACATGCCACCTCTTGAAATGGTTGAACATCGACTAATTCTTTTTGGTATAACGACTCTGTATATTCCTTCCATTGTCTTTTGATGCTTCCTGCATCTGATATTTTCCCCATAGAATCCTTCACAGTTGCAACTCGAGGCTTGAATTTTTGCTTCAGTTTTTTCAGCTTGAGAAATGCCGAGTGTGTCCTTCCCTTTTGGTTTTCCATCTCTAGCTCTTTGCACATGTCATTATAATACTTTACTTTTTCTTCTTGAGCCACCCTTTGAAATCTTCTGTTCAGTTCTTTTACTTCATTAATTCTTCCTTTTGCTTTAGTTGCTCGACGCTCAAGAGCAAGTTTCAGAGTCTCCTCTGACATCCATCTTGGTCTTTTCTTTCCTTCCTGTCTTTTCAATGACCTCTTGCTTTCTTCATGGATGATGTCCTTGACGTCATTCCACAACTCGTCTGGTCTTCGGTCACTAGTGTTCAGTGCGTCAAATCTATTCTTCAGATGGTCTCTAAATTCAGGTGGGATGTACTCAAGGTCATATTTTGGCTCTCGTGGACTTGCTCTGATTTTCTTCAGTTTCAGCTTGCACTGGCATATGAGCAATTGATGGTCTGTTCCACAGTCGGCCCCTGGCCTTGCTCTGACTGATGATATTGAGCTTTTCCATCATCTGTTTCCACAGATGTAGTCAATTTGATTTCTGTGTGTTCCATCTGGAGAGGTCCACGTGTACAGTCGCTGTTTATGTTGGTGAAAGAAGGTATTTGCAATGAAGAAGTTGTTGGAATTACAAAATTCTATCATTCGACCTCTGGCATTGTTTCTATCCCCAAGGCCATATTTTCCAACTTACTGATCCTTCTTCATTTCCAACTTCACATTCCAATAGCCAGTAATTATCAATGCATCTTGATTGCATGTTCGATCAATTTCAGACTGTAGCAGCTGAAAAAAATCTTCTATTTCTTCATCTTTCACTGAAAAGCATTAGCCAGTGAAAACCTTATGAACATCAGCGGAATAAGTGCTTACAGGGGAGCCAGTAATTGAGAAGCCAGTCTAGGTACCTATCTAGGTATGAAAGGGGACTGAACCTGGGAGAAAAAGACAATCATTCATTTTTTTTTTAAAAATTTGTTTTGTTTTTCTTGTTGTTTAGAATATAAACACCAGAAACATACATCAATTCAAGTTTCTACATGTACAATTCAGTGACTCTGAGTACAGTCTTCAAGTTGTGCAACCATTCTCACCCTCCTTTTCTGAATTGTTCCTCCCCCATTAACCTAAATTCACTGCCCCCCTAAGCTTCCTATCTAACCTTTTAAGTTGCTTTTGTCGATTTGATCCCATACAGATAGATCTCTAAAGAACATAATGTATAAGGCAGACATTCTTTACTAGTTAAGCTAAACTATTGTTGGGTTTAAAGAAGACTTCAGGGGATATTTTTGGTTTAAGGTTTAGAGGTTGTCTCAGGGCAATAGTCTTGGGGGTTCATCCAGCCTCCATGACTCCATAAAGTCTGCATTCCGTGAGCATTTGAAATTCTGTTCTGTATTTCCCCCCTTTTGATCAGAATTCTTCTACACAATCTTTGGTCAGAATGTTCAGTAATGGTAGCTGGGCACCAGTTCTTCTCGTCTCATGGCAAAAGGGCCATTGGAGACTCATGAGTTCTCAGTGCTTATCTTCCTGCTGTTCTCCACTAGTGCTCAGCAGAGTCTGTGTGAAAGTCTCTACCAACTGAGGTGTGTGCCGGGGTGTCCTGTTCAGGAGAGTGTCAGAGTCCCAAGCCCATTCCTGGCTTGGCGACTGTGAAAACATCCGGCTCTGCACAGAATAGATCCACTTTCAGCCCAGAAAGGGAGGAGAAATTTGAGCCTTCTGCTGCTTCCCATCTGACAACAGCCCAGCGGGGAGAAATAATACTCACAGAGCATTGTGCGAATGAAATGCAGGCCCCCATCACCCTAGACCAGAGTCTTCAAGCTGGGGTCCCGGAGTCCCCTGGCGGAGTTGTTTGGGATCTAGGGACCCTTAAAATTGTCTACTTGATTCCTGAATGTGAGGGTGCTTTTTGCTGGGAGAGAGGATGTGGCCTGACAGCTTCTCTGAGGACTGGGGCCCTGCCTCAAAAAGCCACGCTCTTTCCATTTCTAATTGGTACCCAAAGATTTAGCATGGGGGAGGGAGATATTATTTTTGTAGTTAGGTACACACGCTCTACTAGAGATGGAAGTAAAATCGTCCGGAACTTTCAGGGTACCACATGACACCTCAAAGTCATCTAAAGGTCATGGAGCCTTAATTGGCCAACCCCTTTGCAAGTCCCTGGAGATGTCCCCCGCCACGACAGCGAAGAGAGCCTGAGGACTCTGCTCCTTGTATCAAGCCAGACCAGAGGAACACTGAGTCTACGGCTCTGTGTCCCGGAGCCCAGGGTGCAGACAGGGGTCCCCAGCCCCTGATCACCCTCAAGCCCACTTCCAGGTGGCTCTTCTGGGTGTGGGTCCTGCTTGAATCCCCTCATTTAGACCTTCTCAGTAGTTCTGTTTCTGTCTAACCCAGGCCTGGGCTCTTTCTCTCGTGGTTACTGGAGTGTGGGCAGCTTGGGGTGGGGCCGAGGGGAGAAGTCTCTGCCAGGTGCCGGCGGTGGTGGCGGCTGTCTTGATGACAATCTGTGCGGCTCCCCTGGCACCGGCGCAGCCCTCAGGGATTTCCCCAGACTTGAGGGGCAGGTGACAGGAAGGGGTTCTCTGGGGCTCTGCCAAAGGTATGGGACAAGAGGGCAGCATGTGGCTGGAAGCTCCCAGCCCCTCGCGGGGAACGGGGAAGCAGCCTCCCTGAGTCCTCAGGAGCAAATGAAGGCAGAAGCCAACTTCCCTGGAGGAGGCGCTGTCCTTGGAGGTCTGCCCAGCTTCCTCTGCAGCCTTCACTTGGCCCAGACCCTCCCCCAGGTGGCTGAGTCCCAGCCACAAAGGACCAAGTGGCTGTCCCCAAACCCAGCTGGCCTGGTCACACCTGCTGGCCTTTGTCCTGCTGGAACGCCCCTCCTGGAGGCCCTTGCTCCCGTGCTTCTATCAAATTTTCTGCTTCTTCAGGGTCCAGCCCAGCCTCCTCCAGGAAGCCTTCCTGACCCTCCCCCTCAAGGCCACTGTCAGGTGACTCCGGGGGCTTCCTCAGCCCGAAGGTACCCTTCACCAGTGACCACTCTATGTCATCA
Source organism: Elephas maximus indicus (assembly GCF_024166365.1). Classification (NCBI taxonomy): domain Eukaryota; kingdom Metazoa; phylum Chordata; class Mammalia; order Proboscidea; family Elephantidae; genus Elephas; species Elephas maximus. The sequence continues at coordinate 189,264,860 of NC_064822.1, read as the reverse complement.
AGGTCTGCTCAGGTCTCTGCCCTCCAACCCAATCTGAACCCTCAAGTTCGGGGGCATGTCTGCCTTGCCTCTGTGTCTCCACCAACCCCCCAGCTGAGCTGAAGTCTGTGGTCAGCAGCCTGAAGCAGAGGCTTGCTGTGCCCATTTTTCAGATGGGGAAGCTAAGGCCTCAGTTGCAGATCGGATGGTGTTCTCCTTCAAAAACCTATGGTGAAGTCATAACCCTTGTACATGTGAACATGACCTTGTTTGGGAATAGGGTCTTTGCAGATGCTATTGGTTAACACAAGGTCATGCTGGGGGAGGGTGGGTTCTGATCCTATATAACTAACGTCCTTATAAAAGAAGAGAAGAGACTCAGGCAGGGAGACAGAGGACGGACGCCATGTGATGCTACAGGCACAAGCCGAGTAACGCCTGGAGCCGGGAGAGAAGCAGAGCCTCAGGAGTCAACAGGGCCCTGATTTGGACTCCAGAATGGTGAGACGACATAGAAGCCACCCGCTATTGTGGTCTCCCCAGGAGACTGCAGCCCTCGGGGCAGTGTGGCCTGAGCTACAATGAAGACTCACACCCGGCCTTCTCCTGTCACCCAGGACTGTCCCCACTCTGCAGTCAAGGCCCCGTGCCCACAGGAGCCAGGCTGTTGGGAGGTGAACGAGAGAGTCCTCCCTGGGGTAGCCGCAGGACACGGAGCAACGCCAGTTCTCATGCTCATCCCTGAGGGCCCCTGTCCCCACAGTCAGTGTGAGCCCCAGTCTGCCCAAATGCAAAGGAAGGAGGGGAAGAGAGGAATGGGTAGATGCTACATCTCATAGCATCTCAATCAGAAATACTCCTGTTAAGAGACAGGAACGAGCACTGGGTTTCTCTAGCCCTCTTGCCTTTCTCAAGCTCTCTCCTGGCTCCAGCCTTGTGCGCTGCCTGGAACTTAGAAAGCGTAACTCAAACATGGGTTGGAAAAGGGGAAGGCTAGACGTGCATGTGGTGGGGGCAGGGCTCATGGAGAAGACTGGTGGGTGAGGTCACCAGGAATAGGGTTTTGCAGGATAAATAAGGGTTGGCCAACCAGATCAGGATTAGGGGAAGGTCATCCCAGGCAGAGGGGAGGGCAAGCATGTGGACAGGAACTGGGATGGTTGGCAAGGTCATCAAGTTCTGGCTTCCAGCCCCTTTAAGCCATTGTCAGTGCTACAGTTGAAGGATAGGACTCAACTGCCCAGGCCACCCACTACAGTGGGCATACTCCACAGGAGGCCTAGGGGGCTCCAGAAAGTTCTGCAGAGTGAGAGCCGTCTCTTTCCTTACTGGCTCAGGTAGTCAGAATCTCGCCAGCACTCGGCACACACCCCCCAGTGGGCGCTGTGACCATCTGCATAGCATTCCTGACTGGGGTGGGCTTCCGAAGCCCCCTCACCAAGGAAACCAGGGCTGTGGGGGATACTGCAACCCGCCCAAGGCCATGGGCACTTTCCTTCCTTTTCATTCAACAGATACCACTTGAGAACCTAGTAGAGCCAGGCCCTGAGCTAAGTGCTGGATTGGAGCCTGATCAGACCTTGGCCAACTCTGTTACTCTGCGCGGCCTCTGCATCGTTGTCCGGCCTTCATAGCCGCTCAGTGAGGAAGGTGGAATGGGGGAGTCTCCATTTTACCCATGGACAGACAAACCCCCAGACTGGGCACAGCCCTCCTCTGCCCAGGGCCCTGCCCACCTTCTCTGGCCCTAGGGCACAAGCTGCCAGCCTTGCTTGTCCAGCTGAAAACCCATGGGGGGCACGGAGCCTTCCTTCCCCTCTCCTGGAAGGAGGATGGGGGCCCTGGCTGGGGTCTTGGAGGGTCCCCTCTTCTCCCTCCTGCCCTCCTGGGCACCCACTGCCTAGAAGGCCCTGTAGTGGCCCCTGTATTGTCACATGCAGGAGGAGGGCAGTCCTCTGAGCTGGGTGATAGGAACACCTCCCCCACCCCCACACACCCTGCCTGGGCCACGGCCTACAGCCCGGACAGGCCCTCTGGCCTTCGGGGCTGACAGACCACGGTGAAGGCCGTCAGCACGGAGTCCTTTTCCCTTTCTTGGGTTGATTCTTTTCATCTCTAGAAAAAGCAGAGGACACCTCACCACCACTGTCCACACCCGCTCTGTGACTCAGTGGACAGACAAGTTCCCCTGCCCACCTCCACCGCTCAGACCTTGGCCAGGCCCCTGGCGCCTTCCTATCTGCAGGGACACTCTTGCTCCAGCTGCTGGGGCGTGAGCTGAGACGGGTTCCTCTCATTTGTCTTAAACATCTGTGGACCTGATGCGCCATCCCAGAGAGCCACTGCTACACGCCTTCAGGTCTGAGCCACACTCCGGGGCTATGTCTGCGATGATCCCCTTTGGCTGATGCTGGGCGGTCTGTCGGGCTGCTCTTGTGCAATCAAGCTCACTTCCTATTTCTGTGGGTTCTCTTCCTTGGAAACCTGCCCCAAGATGGCTCCTGTCCTATCTCCACCCCCACTGTCCTCAGCAACACTCCACCCACAGAAAGCAGGAAAAACAGATCCTTATAATTGGGACTCCAGTCGATGGCGTGACAGCTGTGAACTTGGTCTCGTTTGGTCTGTGACGTCACATTCAAACCCCTACTTTACAAGTGACAAAATGGGCACCCTGGGGGGGTCGGCAACTAGCAAGGGCTGCAGTTTAGCCATTCAAAGTTGGGCCCTGAGGATAGACAGACTGGACTTGAAGCGCAGCTCCGTTGCTCACCCCGGCCTGGTCTCAGTTGCCCGTTCTGTAGAATGGGGACACAGCAGAGCCTGCCTCAGAGGGCGAGGGTAAGGCCTGCAGGGGCTCCTCAGAGCCCCCTGTGAGACCCACACAGCATGAGAGCCCTGGAGCTCAGCAGCTGTTTATCTCCAGACAGGCCAGGAAGGGGCTGGATCACAGCCCACCTCTGATCGCAGGGATCGGGCCCAGTCCCTCCAAGCAAAGCCGCCCTGAGGTCTCCAGCCAGACTGGAGGCACCAGCCCCAGCACCTCCCATCCTAGTAAAGCCATCCTTCAGCACATGCCACCTTCACAAGCCCTCAGACCTCCTCTGGGCTTCCTCAGCCTGGCTTCCCTCTGTGACAGCTCTGGTCACAGCACGGGTCACTGTGTCCAGTTAGCCTCCCCTGTCAGACTGAGCCCTGATCACACCATGAGTCACTGTGTCTGGTCAGCCTCCCCCATCAGACTGGGCCCCGATCACACTGTGGGTCACTGTGTGTGTCCAGTCTGCCTCCCCCACCAGACTGAGCCCTGATCACACCATGGGTCACTGTATGTGTCCAGTCTGCCTCTCCCATCAGACTGAGCCTTGATGACACTGTGGGTCACCATCTGCGTCTGGGTCTGCCTCCCCCATCAGACTGAGCATCCCAGAGGGCAGGGGCTGTGTCTTGATGACAATTATCTCCAGAGGCTTAGCATAGCGCTATCAATACACATTCAAGTCACTGAATGAACTCTAGAAAATTTGGAAAACACAAAAGTGCTAGAAGCAGAAACCAGCCACGCAGAGGATGTCCCTTTCCCCATCTCAGTGCATGTCCTTCCAGGGTTCATCTCTGCCTGGCTGGGAGGCGAGTTGGGCGCCGCTATCGGCATCCCAGCGGCACAGCCTGCCGCCTGCCCGCTTCCCTCGCAGGTGAATGCTGGGCCGTGGACAGGTCGCAGAATGGAAAGGGTCACACTGCTGCAGGGGCAGGGCTTAGAGCGGGAGCCCAGCCCTCCACCCCAGGTTCTGCCCCCCAGCAGTCTCTCCGGGCCCCAGAATCCTCTTCTCCCTTATCCAGCTGAGTGTGTGTGGCCTTTGAAGGCCAGGAAGACAGAGGCCACCTGCAGAGTCATTTCACAGAAGCACAGCGGGTGTACCACTCAGACCACAGGAAACAGCAGACTCCTGTCCATTTCACCAGCCAGTCGACTCCAACTCCTGGTGAGCCCCTGAGTGCTGGAGTAGAACTGTGCTCCATGGGGTTTTCAGCGGCTGATTTTTCAGAAGTGGACCACCAGGCCTGTCTTCTGAGGCACCTCTTGGGTGGACTCCAACCTCCAGCCTTTCAGTTAGCAGTTCATGTGTTAACCGTTTGTACCATCCAGGGACTTTGTCCCTTTAACACGTGCTCCTGGCCGTCTGCCACTCACTCACTCTGCCAGCCCCCAGCTGGGCCCAGGGACCCAGAGACATCAAACCGAGCCCGCCCTTGGGGGTCCCCAGGCTGCAGGAAGCAGCCCCTGGAATGCAGCATTTCTGGGGTGAGAGGGCATGTTGAGAGGGGCCGGCTGCCCTGCCTGGGATAGAGATGGGCAGCCAGGAGGGCTTCCTGGAGGAGGGTGCCTTCCAGCAGGGGCTTGAAGAACCAGAAGAAGCCCACCAGGTGAAGAAGGGGAGGAAAGGTATTCCAGGTGTGTGGGCAGGCAACGAGGGGCAGTAACAGGGCCCCTGGTCCAGACCTGGGGGTCAGAGATGACCCTAGTGACCCAGGGGGGCCTGGCTCCCTCTCACGGCTGCAGGCAGCTTGAGCAGTTCCAGGGACCAGAGCGTCCCATCAGGAAATCTAAGCACCTTAGAAAAAACTCCCACTTGAACTGCGTGCCCCTGGCTCTGCTTGTTCCCTGGAAGAGCCAGCCTCAAGGCCTGCAGGACTGTCTGGAAATCCGAGCACGTCCCAAAGGCCTCCCGGGTGTGAGCGTGTGCTAGAGACCAAGGACACAGATGAGACCCTCGCTCACGCTCCACGGGAATGCAGTTACCCCAACTCAGAATCACGACCGAGGCTCAGAGAGGCAGCACCACCCACCCAAGGTCACACAGCAGGTAAGTGGATGTAGGCCCCCAGCATGTCCTCAATGATCTGCACTCACTCCCCTACCACAGGGAAGCTCCCCAGAGCAGGGCCAGCCAGTGGGGCCCGGAAGGCGCCTGGCCCGTGGAGAGAATGCCCGGAACGTGTGTTATGAATGAATGAACAAAAGAATGAACAAAGAGTCTGCGATCCACGCAGCAGTCGGAAGAAGCCATCTGCTACTGTTTTTTGTTGTTGCTGTTACTCTGAAGACCAAAATCACAAACCCAGAGTCAGAGCACTGTGTCACCTCAGTGTGGGCATCCTGGCCTCATCAGGGCCAGGACCGAGTCGGCTCAGTGGGGCAGGGGCGTGGGGTCTGGGCCAGACAGACCAGGCCCAGTCTCTGCTCAGCACTGCAGAGCTGTGAAACCCACCCGTGGTGCTGCCCCTCTGGCCCCATTGCTACACAGAGGCTCGCGGAATCTACCTAGTTGGAGGCAGGCCCTGCAGGGTGGGGTCCCAGCCTACCGCCCATGCTCTGCCTTGTGGCTTTGGCCAAGGGCAAGGCCTGCGCTCTCCTGGGCCTCCCTCCTCGAGAGACCTGCTGTGAGCTCTGAACCTGCCCAGCTGGAGCTGCCTGGACACCCTGGTCTGTGGGCAGCTGGATGGTTTACCTATTCGGTGGATGGTTTACCTATTCTGAGACCTCCACGTGGTCAAAGGGCAGAGGGGCCAGGAGGCCCGGGCTCCCATGACTCAGCAGAACTCAGCAGGGCTGCAGGCCCCAGTGGCCTGCCCCCCGATTGCGCCCTGTGTGGGGAAGCCCAGCTGCTGGCATTTCTGGTAAATACTTTATCCCTGCTCAGGGAGCAGCCCCAGGAAGGTGCCTGCAGCCTGCAAACCATCAGAGCACCCCTTCCTGCCCAGACTGGAGGAGGGGGTCCAGTGGCAGGGCGGGTGGACGGGAGCCAGCTCAGGTCCATCCTGTGGTCTCCGCTCAGCTGAGCCAAGGCTGCCTGAGCCTGTCCACACCGCACTCAGCTGGTTCCATCTCCTCTCTACCCTGCCTGGAGCACCAGCCCCACCCCCCGCCCTTTGCCTACTCAAGTCCCTGCTGGTCCTGTGCCTCCTCCTGTAGGAAGGCTTCCTGGCTCTGCCTCTTCCCTCTGTGTGATCTTGGGCAGGCCCAGCACTCTCCAAGCCTAGCTCTAAAATAGGGCCAATAATTCCCACTCAGGGGTCGTGGGCGTAAGGGAGGGTCTCCCACACCTCACCCCCCGGAGGCTCGTTCTATCTGGGGGAACCGCACATCAGAAGCCAGATCAATAAAAATACTGTCATAGATAAAGGGGCACATACGGCCTGGTTCCTCCTTGCAGGGACCCACAGTTTAGCTGAGAGGAAGAAAAAAGAGAGACCATTTGCTGTCGGGTTGGTTCCAGCTCATGGCAGCCCCATGTGTGTAGAGTAGGACTGGCTCGTAGGGTTTTGAAGGCTGTGAGCTTTTGGAAGCAGATTGCCAGGCATTTCTCCTGAGGCACCTCTGGGTGGGTTCGAATCACCAACCTTTCGGTTAGCAGCTGAGTGCCTAACTGTTTGCACCACCCAGGCTCCTAGCTGGGAAGATAGGACCTAAATAATACCACCAGTAATTACTATCGCAGCACCGGTGACCATAATGACTGTCACGTTTCAAGCCCCTCCCTGCCTCGTACCTTGATTACTGCTCCCAGCACCCTGTGACATGGGGGTGAGCCCCCTGTCTTACAGCAGTGCAGGAGCAGGGCCCTGCCCGAGGACACACAGCTTGCCCAGAGCTGACCGGCTGTCCTGTTGAATCTTTGGGGCACACCCACCCTCGGGAACAGTCCCAGGGGGCAGTGAGGGACGCAAGAAGGCCAGAGGAGAGGTCGAGCTGCAATGTAGCTGCAACAGAGGCTTCAGCAGACCCCCAAGGGGTGCTCCAGATCAGGGTACGGCCCTGCCAGCTTGTCTGGAGTTGGGCCTTCATGCCCCCATGCAGATCCAGCTCTGCTGTCCCTGGGAAGGGGTGAGACATGAACAAGGTGGCTTCAGCTGAGGGCAAGTCCCGTGAGAGACTCAGCCAAGAGCTGTCTCCCACCCACCCTCCTTGCAGCTGGGAAAAGAGGGCCTCGGCCACCCACCCACTGTGGTCAGTGTGACCCCAGATTGGCTAGATGTCCTGGGAGGCAGCCTGGGGTGGCAGGAGGGAGCACTGGACTCTGAGTCATACAGATCTGAGTTCAAACGCTACCTGGGCCCGATACACAGGGCTTGAGGGATAAGCACTGCACCCCTTCTAGTTGCATCTGTCCCTCAAGGCTGAGGACCCCTCCCTCCTCCTAACCTGGCTGTGAGGGTCAGACCCAGGGTTTTCAGTATGCTGCCTGGGCCTATGGGACGATGCTATCTAGAGCCGCGCCTGTCACCAGGGTCGCTAGTGCCCTCTGCTGCCCCAAATGCCCCTGAGGGTGGGCCGTCTACTCCCCCAATCTGCTCTGCTCTGTTGGTTAGAAAGGTCTTCCTGACACTGGTCCCTAGCACCCCCCTTCCAGGGTCTGGTTTTGCCTCCTGGGGCCCAGGATGCGGCTGTTCCCCGTGGCTCAGGAGATCTGGAGCTGTATCAGCACCCCCCCTCCACCCCCAACAAATACCAGGCCAGACACCACCATCTGGGATCTTCCTGTCCTCACAGGCACCATGGTAAGCCTCACTGAAGAATCTAAAAAGCAGCCGTTTCTGCGGCCACAGCGGCCACCCCCAGGATGGTTCCACAGTGTAGCTTTTCAGCTGGGCCCTTGTGGGTGGCCAGGCCCTGCTCCCCGAGGTGTCAGCACTGCTGCACACGCCGGGTGCTCCTGACAGTCTCAACAGAATCTTCCCTCCACTTTGACAACCCTTCTCTCCCATGCGCTGTGGCTGTGGAGTCGACTCCAACTCATAATGGCCCCATACATGTCAGAGTAGGAGAACTGTGCTCCATAGGGTTTGCAATGGCTGATTTTTTGGGAAGTAGATTGCCAGGCTTTTCTTCCAAGGCACCTCTGGATGGACTCGAACCTCCAGCCTTCCGGTTAGCAGCCGCCGGCATTCTCCCAGGGACTCTCCCAGACCCACAGAAGGGGCAACATCTTACACATACACCCCGATCTCCAGAAGAGCTAAAGTGGTTACTCGCTGCACCCAACTTCAAAACAGCCGTCAGTTGCACTCCTCTACCACAGAACCCTGAAAATGAATTCTTAAACCTCACACCTGGGGCTGGGAGGGCTGATACCCAGTGCTGGTGCAGGGACAGCAGAATGGGCCCTCGGCAATGACTGCAGAGAGGGCGCGGGGAAGGGCCTGACGTGTGCCAACACAAGGATCGACTTGGTTACATGGAAAACGTTTTATGTATCAGGAAACCCTATGGGGCAGCTCCACTCCGTCCTGTAGGGTCCCTATGAGTCAGAATCGACTCAACAGCACACAACGACAATAACGATTATTACTTCACATCTTTACCTTACTCCCTGGCCTGGAAGCTAAGCAGGGCCGAGATAAAAATTCCCATTTTATAGGTGAGAAAACTGAGGCCCAGAGGGAAACCCTCCACACGCAAAGGGGTTGGTGTAAGTGGTGAAATCAGAATGAGGACCTGAAGGAGAGTTTTCTGGTGTTGGATGGGGGCTGCTCCTCGGGGTGTCACGCAGGTTCGTTCTGCTGGAAAAGCTGCTTTTGAACACAAAGAAGGCTTTTAACCGGTCCAGTGGGCGGTTAAATTTTTAGAATCTTCTAGAAAACAAGCAGGGCTTCCCCAGGGGATGGGGTCCCAGGAGCTCGCATCCTGGGGGTCAGAAGAGCCCATGGTAATGATGCTCGGTGGAGCGCCTCCTTGGGGATGTGTGTGAGGGCTGAAGTGTGCAGAGCTCGTGTCAGGGAGTCCTGGGTTCAACTCTCAGCCCTGCCCCTGGCTGCTTGTGTCTCTGGGCAGCCGCTGATTCTCTCTGAGCCTCAGTCTGCCCATCTGTAATGTGCGGGTGGCCATGACCACCTCCTAGGCTGGCTCGGGGGATGAAGTAAGAAGGCGACTAAAAACAAAATAAACCAGTTGTTGGCAAATTGATTGTGACTCATGGCGACCCCGTGTGTGCAGAGTAGGACTGCCCCACAGGGCTTTCCAGGAGGTGACCTTTCGGAAGCAGATCACCTGACATTTCATCTGAGGCCCCTCTGGCTGGGTTTGAACCATCAACCTTTTAGTTAGTATGTTGTTGTTAGGTGCCATCACGTTGCTTCCGACTCACAGCGACCCCACGTACAGCAGAATGAAACACTGCCTGGATTAGCGACACCTTCACAATTGTAATGTTCGGGCCCCCTGTTGCAGCTACTACGTCAGTGCATCTCATTGAGGGTCTTCCTTTCTTTGCTGACCCCCTACTTTACCAAGCATGAAGTCCTCCTCCAGGGACTGATCCCTCCTGATAACATGTCCAAAGTATGTGTGATGAAGTCTCGCCACCCTTGTTTCTAAGGAGCATTTTCGCTGTACTTCTTCCAAGATAGATTTGTTCTTTGTTCTGGCAGTCCATGGTATATTCGATATTCTTTGCCAACACTATAATTGAAAAGCGTCAATTCTTTGGTCTTCCTTATTCATCGTCCAGCTTTCACATGCATATGAAGGGACTGAAAAGACCATGGCTTGAGTCAGACCCACACTTAGCCCTCACAGTGACATCTTTAGCACCTATTCGTACCATTCATGGACAGCCCAAGACAGTCCCTAGCGAGGTCCTTGTACAGGCTCTGGCACACAACGTGTGCTCACAGCGTAGCAGTCCCCACCCTTCCAGAGGTAAGCCCGAGCCTTGGAGTCAGAACCAAGGAGAGCAACATTCCTTGCACTGAAGAGAACTACGACCTTTTCTCTATAATTTTTTAAAGTTGGCCCGGCCCTGCCCCCTCCCCACTGGCCCCAGCATGTAGTCAGTAATAATGAACTCCAGCTCTGTCCCACTCCTCTGGGGCGGGATATGCATGGGTACAGGGGAGGGCTTCCCCGTGCCAGACACTGAGCGGGCACTGGGCACGTCTCATGTCCTGTGGCCATCTCGGCCAACCCAGGAGGTGGATACAAACACCAGACACTGAGCAGGCACTGGACACGTCTCATGTCCTGTGGTCATCTCGGCCAACCCAGGAGGTGGGTACAAACACCAGACACTGAGCAGGCACTGGACACGTCTCATGTCCTGTGGTCATCTCGGCCAACCCAGGAGGTGGATACAAACACCAGACACTGAGTGGGCAATGGACACTCTCATGTCCTGTGGTCATCTCGGCCATCCCAGGAGGTGGGTACGAACACCAGCATTATAACAACACCAATAGTAAAACGAGTGCTAATGCCAAGACCGCCTTACCACAAGAACATGTCACTGCAACACCACACCACTGTATGATCACACTACTATGTGACCACAGCACTCTGTGACCACACCACTATGTGACCACAGCACTATGCGACCACACCACTATGTGACCACAGCACTCGGTGACCACAATACTATGTGACCACAGCACTATGTGACCACAGCACTCTGTGACCACAATACTATGTGACCACAGCACTATGCGACCACACCACTATGTGACCACAGCACTCTGTGACCACAATACTATGTGACCACAGCACTATGCGATGACAGCACTAGGTGACCACAGCACCAGGCGACCACAGCCATACGTGACTACAGCACTATGCAACCGCAGCGCTACGTGACCGCGGCACTAGGTGACCACGGCACTAGGCGACCACAGCACTAGGCGACCACCGCACTAGGCGACCACATTACTACGTGACCACAGCAGTACGCGACCACAGCACTACATGACCACAGCATTAGGTGACCACAGCACTAGGCAACCACGGCACTAGGCGACCACGGCACTATGTGACCATGGCACTAGGCGACCGTGGCACTCTGCGACCATGGCACTAGGTGACCACGGCACTACATGATCACAGCACTACGCAGGCACAGCACTAGGCGACCACAGCACTAGGCGACCACTGCACTAGGCGACCACAGCACTATGCAACCACGGCACTCGGCGACCACGGCACTCAGCGACCACGGCACTAGGTGACCACGGCACTAGGTGACCACCGCACTAGGCGACCACGGCACTAGGCTACTATGGCACTCTGCGACCATGGCACTAGGGGACCACGGCACTATGCAACCACGGCACTATGTGACCACCGCACTAGGTGACCACCGCACTAGGCGACCACAGCACTACGCGACCACAGCACTACATGACCACAGCCCAGGGCGACCACGGCCCAGGGCGACCACGGCACTGGGCGACCACGGCACTACGCGACCATGGCACTAGGTGACCACGGCACTATGCGACCATGGCACTAGGCGACCACGGCACTAGGCGACCACGGCACTATGTGGCCACAGCATTACGTGACCACATCATTATATGGCCTCAGGAGTACAGGACCATGTTGCCAGAAGGCTAGGTCACCAAAAGACCATGTCTTTAGCAGACCGTTTCACTGTAAGACCACATTACCCCGAGAGTATAAGACCACGTCACTGCTCGGCCACCTCACTACAAGATGAGAAGACCAAGCCGCCACAAGACCCCATCAGTATATCACCAGGTTACTGCAAGACTGTGTCACTACATGGCTGATCGGATAGCTACAACACTGCGTCACTACAAGACTGCGTCTCTACAATAGCACGCCACTGCAAGAGCTACAGCCAACACTCGGCCAGCACTGTGCTGAGGACCTTACATGAAGTCCCTTATCCTCACGACAGCCCTACGAGGCAGGTGTTGCAATTATTACCGCGTCATAGATGAAGGAGCCCTGGTGGCACAGTGGTTAAGCGTTTGGCTGCTAACTGAGAGGTCGGCAGTTCAAACTCGAAAGTTGTTCTGTGGGAGAAAGATGTGGCAGCCTGCTTCTGTAAAGACTAAAACCAAAAAAAGAAGCAAACCTGTTGCCATGGAGTCGATTCTGACTCATAATGACCCTATAGGACAGGGTGGAACTGCCCCACAGGGTTTACAATGAGCAGCTGGTGGATTTGAACCGCCAACATTTTGCTCCTGGAAAGATTATAGCCTTGCAATCCCTATGGGGCAGTTCTACTGTTCTGTAGGGTTGCTATCAGTTGGAATTGACTCCACGGCAACCAGTTTTTGGTTTTTATATGAAGAAACTGAGGCAGAAAGAAGTTATGTAACTTGCCCAAGGTCACAGAGATGATGAGTGGTGGGGCCAGGACTCGAATCCAGGCAGCCTGGCCCCAGCACCCATGCTTTTAATCACCTAAACTGTGTATTCCAACTGACACTGTGACAATGAGAGAGCTGAAACTCACAGAGGTTAGGCAGCTTTCCCACCGTCACACAGCAACGAATTGGTGCTGCTGGGATTTAAAGCCAGGCAGGCCTGACTCTCAGTCTTGATCTTTGCATCCCCTCCCCGGCTCTCACTAGGTCCGCCTCCGCGGTCACCAAGAGCTGAGGGTCTGAGGGCGGAGGCCAAGTCCCACAGGCAGCCCCAGCAGCCAGCAGCTCCTCGGAGACCTAGGGTTTCCTAAGTCACCAAGAAGTGTGCTCATGCAGACTTCAAAGACCCCGCCAGAGCAGGTGCTCCCCCGCCTCGATAAGATTCCGAGACATGAAAGTGGGATGTGGTTAAAAGATAGAAAGAGGGCCGTATTGTCACCAGGAAGTCACTTCCTTGTTCCACTTAACAGTATCTTTGTAACAGCCCAAGGTTCTGATTCACAGTTCCTGGTGCTAACCTGGAGGGAGGCTGGATCCTGTCGGGGCGGGTTCGGCGGCCACCTTGGGCCTGAAGGTGACACCCTCACCCTGCTATCTGACCCAGGGATATCTGATCTGACCCAGGGATCTCTGACAGCTTCACTGCCTACAGCACCGCCCCCTTCCTGTGTGGGTCTCTGTCTTGCTGGACTACAGCCCTGAGAAGGCCTGTGTGAATGAGTGAGGGAGCGAATGACTTTCTCACTCCGTCTATGGGAGTCTCAGAACACCTCAGAGGCCTCAGAAGACTATTCACTCACGTCCACGAGCCCCCACAACTCGGGCACCCAGAGTATGTCCCAAGACTTCTTCGTTCTTCTCCCTGCTCACCCCTCCCGGGTTCCTGCTCCCAACCTTCATGGGAGACACAGGGTGTCATCCCCAGAGCCTGCTTTGACCAAGAAAACTTAGCCCCTAAACTAGGAAGGAGCCCTGGTGGTACTGTGGTTAAGAGCTCAGCTGTTAACCAAAAGGCTGGCAGTTCGAATCCACCAGCCGCTCCTTGGACACCCCACGGGGCAGTTCTACTCTGTTCTCTAGGGTCACTATGAGTCAGACTTGCCTTGACAGCAACTGGTTTTCTTTTTTTTTAGCTAGGAAAGCTGTCTAACGTCTCTGAGCCCATGAGATGCGCTGACGCTCCCCAGACAATTGTGCTCTGTCAGGAGGGGCTCAGGTACATCCCAGCCCTTTGAAGCCATCAGAAACGAAAAATCCATCAGCCAAGCTGCATAGACTGTGTTCCCTGCAGATGAGGTGTTAACTCAGCCGAGGCACAATAAAAGCACTGGCCATTCTCAGGGTCGGGCGACTGCGTGGTCAGGTACTGCACTCGCCACTGGCTGGGTCCTCCCGGCTTCCGGTCTCCAGATGAGGCATTAAGTCAGCCGAGACACAACAAAAGCATTGGCCGTTCTCATGCTCGGGCAGCTGCGTGGTCAGGTACTGCACTCACTGGGTCCTCCCGGATTCCGGTCTCCAGATGACCAGAAAGAGGCCCAGAGAGGTGAAGTAACTGCTCAGGGTCACACAGCCAGGCAGCGGTAGACCTGGGGTGCTGCTCCAGGTCTGCCTGACTCCAAGTACCTCCTACCCTCTGAGACTCATAATTTAAACAAAGGGCTCAGAATCTGAGGCTCCTCGGCAGGAAGGCCCTTTGGGAGGGCCTACCCTCCTCAACAGGTGGGAAACTCACACTGAGATGACCGGTGGCTTGCCAAAGGACACCGTGGCCACTTGCTGTGGCCCCTAGGATGGGCCCCTCTTCGGTCCACCCACTACCTGATGGCCAATAGGAGCTATTCAACCTTGTCCCAGCCATCCAGTGCCATCACCCTGGGGGGCTCACACCCAGTGTGAGCCACCGTGGCAGGGCCTGCTAAAATGCAGATTCCTGGTGCTCCACACCAGCGACTGGGACTGGGGCCCAGTATTCAGCATTTTGTCAAGCACCCTATTAAAGGCAGATGCAGGTAGTCCGGAACCCCACTCCGGGAGTCCCTAGTGGACCCTTCCAGCACAGGATTCCCAGGCTGGGCCCAAGCAGGAGTCTGAGACACACCCCCGTCCTCCAGAGCCTGGAATAATCACAGGCCTTCCTGCGGGATCCCTGGGAACCGGGCCTGGCCCAGCACCGCACAGCCACCCTCTCAACCAAAAGCCCCACGCAGAACCATACAGATGTCACTGTTGCCCCTGACACAGCAGAGGAAATGGAGGCCGCCGAGGAAGTGGTCTGGTGAGCAGGGTTGAGGCCACACCCGTGACCCCAGCCAGGGCCCCTCCCCACCTAGGCTCTGCTGGGGCAGAATCTTAGAAAGTGTCTGCACCTTGCCTGCTCACCGTGGCTCGGGACGTGTCCTAAAGAAGGAGCTGATCTTGCCAGAGCCTCAGACCCTGATCAGGCAGATCTGCTCAGTGCCCCCACCTGCCAAGGGACGTGGGGGTCCCCGGGCTTTGATAGCGGGGCCCCCAAAGTGCTCTGGTCCTGGGGCCTCTGCCTTCCCTCCGCCTGCAGGAAGGTGGCTGGAGGCCCAGGCCAGAGGCCAGAGGGGGGCCCTGAGCCAGGACTGGACTCCAAAAGCGGGGGCGCCCCCTCCCTAGACCATCTTTGCCGGCCTATTAAAAGGGGGGCCAGGGAGAGGGAGGACAAGGAGGGGGCGGCGCCTGGGGAGGAGATCGGGAGATCAGGCGGCCGGACAGGGGACTGGACAAGAGAGACCCACCCACAGACATGGAGAGAAACTCAGAGACGCAGGAAAGGGGGCGGGGCGGGGGACGAGGGGAGACCGGGAGAGGATGAGCTCGGGGCCCGGGAGGTCGGGTGGGAGGAGCGGGACCCCACCGTCTGCCCGGGCGATCGCGCCCGGGCGGCGCCCCACCCCATCACCCCATGTCCCCGCACTCGGCGCGACACACACACACACGCGCACACACACACGCGCGCACACACACACGCACACGCGCACACACACGCGCGCCACGCCGCCGCCGCCCCGGGCCACCGCCTTCCGCAGGAGCGCGCGTGAGGCCCCCCTCTCCCCAGGGTCTCCGGACCCCGTCGCCGCCGCTCACCTTGGTCCCCGCGCCGCCACCGCTGCCACCACGCAGAGCCGGAGCCCGAGCCCGGGGCCGGGAGGGGGAGGGCCCGAGCAGACCCCGCCCCTGGCCCCGCCCCGGCCCGCCCGGCCCGCGGGGACAGGCGCGGTGCGGTGACCTCGGCCGGCACGCCCACCGGCCCGGCCGCACCCTGCGCTCCCGCGGCGCGGCGCCGGGCAAGGACCCCGCCGTCACCTCGGAGCCGGGCGGCGCGGGGTGCAGAGCGGAGACCCTACGGTCCCGTCTCCCGGGCCAGGACGCTGCGCAGCTGTGGGCGGTGCCGGCCACCGCGCGGGCCAGCGACGAGGCCGTCCCCCCTCGGCCGGCTTCCAAGGCCTCTTTGGGCGCCCCCTCCCGGGGGCCGGGCCTGTGCGGGGCGCCAGGATCCGGGAGGAGAGATCTGACGGGCCCCACTCAGTCCCTGCCCTGGGGCGTAGAGTCTGCGGGTGGGGCGGGGTGGGGTGGGTGGCACAGGGCGGAGTAGGGTGGGGGTGGGGAGGCGGAGGGATGGGGTACGTGGCCAGGGCTGTGGTTCTCCAGGTGTCTACCTCCCGCTCCATCAGTCTCACCAGGGAACTTGTGAGAAATGCAAATTCTTGGGTCCCACTCTAGACCTAATGGAAAAGAGGCTGGGGCCTAGGTATTTGGGTTTTAGCCAGCTCTCTGGGTGGTTCTGACACTATGCAAAGCTTGAAAATTACTGCCTTGGTGGAAACATCTGGAACCCAAGTCTGGCACCCTACATCCAACACTTCATGTCCAGCACCCAAGCCCAGCATCCCCATCCAACACCCCATATCCAACACCCACATCAACACCTGGTTCTAGCACCCCACACTCAGCACCCACCCAATCCATACATCCTACACCCACATCCAACACTCACACCCAGCACCCCCAGCCAGTGCCCCAGGTCAAACACCAACATCCAACACCCCATGTCCAACACCTACATCAACACCCAGCACCCCCACCCAATCCCTACATCCAACACCCACATCCAGCACTGACATGGGGCACCCACATCCAGCACCCCACATCCAGCACCCATGTCCTCTGTGTCTAAAGGGTTTCTTTCCAAGCTCACCTCATTTAAACACCTGGCCTTGCTAATGTTGTATGTGGTGGTGTTTGGGCCAATGGCTCCTGGACCAGATAGGCCCTGTGGGAATTGCAGCTGGTGGAAGCCAGGAGGCTGCCTGGCGGGCGGGCATTCCAGTGGTGATGGTCACTGGTTATTACGTGTTTTGGTATTTAACAATTGTTTTAAAGTTTTGAAATACAATTGTGCAAATATGTGTGCCCATACCTTGTACTACAGCATATTTTCCCCTCCAGTCGTCGTGCATGTCTGCACTTCAGCCCCTCAACCCCCAGAAACAGTGTTCCAACAGGCAGGTTGACGGCAGACTTTCCTGGTGCTGTCTCCAGGAGAGGGTAAGGCCTGCCAGGCCTGGAGTGCACCATGGACGTCCCCCGAGCTCTGCAAGTGAGCAGTTCGGCCTGGGCAGCTGTCCAGCTCTTCCCAGAATGGGCGAAGACAATGTGTGTGGACAGGAGACAGCTGGAGCAAACACCGAGGGCCATGGTGGTGGGAAGGCGTCTACACTGGTCACATGGTGCCTGGAGGGGGTGCCAGGGTGGGGCTGGCGACGCGGCAGCAGTGCCTGGAAGGAGGGGGAGCCCTTCTCAGCCCTATGCTGAGAACGCAATATCCTGGCCTTGGAGGGACTTTGGGATCATCAGATCCTGCTTCTTGTTGTGACTGCTGGGGCCCACCCCATTGCTTTTTTTAATTCAACTTTTTAATTTTGAGATAATCGTAGATTCATATGCAGTTGTAAGA
This sequence comes from Elephas maximus indicus, assembly GCF_024166365.1. Taxonomy (NCBI): domain Eukaryota; kingdom Metazoa; phylum Chordata; class Mammalia; order Proboscidea; family Elephantidae; genus Elephas; species Elephas maximus. Next base: position 189,247,726 of record NC_064822.1, on the reverse strand, counting down.
AATAATGCGAAGAGATCCCTTGTCCCCTTTACCCAGTTTCTCCCAGTGGTGGTGGTTGTTGCTGTCGGCCGCCGCCCTGTGCACGGCGGAACGAAGTGCTGCCTGGTCCTGCGCCATCCCCATGATCGTCTGAGGATTGGACAATGTCCCGTTGTGACCCACAGGGTTTTCATTGGCTGATTCACGGAAGTAGATAACCAGGCCTTTCTTCCCAGTGGCGTCACTATAGGGGTGTGGGGGGTGACACTCTCAGAGGGGGTGACACCACAATGACCGTCTATAAAATTTTTGTGCAGTCTTCCAGCAGCAATTTATTATTTTTTATAAAATGTCCCTGTAGTTAAACAACAAAAACATTTTTTGTAAGCCCAACTTGTTGTTGGGTGCCGTGGAGTCAGTTCCGACTCACAGGGACCCCGTGTATAACAGAACGAAGCACTGCCCGGTCCTGCGCCATCCTCACAATCGTCATCATGTTTGAGCCCATTGTTGCGGCCACTGTGTCAATCCACCTCGTTCAGGGTCTTCCCCTTTTTCCCTGACCCTGTACTTTACCAAGCATGATGTCCTTCTCCGGGGACTGGTCCCTCCTGATAACATGTTCAAAGTACGTGAGACTAGTCTCGCCATCTTTGCTTCTAAGGAGCATTCTGGTTGTACTTCTTCCAAGACAGATTTGTTCATTCTTCTGGGAATATACCTCGATGCTAATTTACTTTTTGAAACTTCTAATACCCTCCAGTCAGATCTGTCATTATTACCCAGTTAAGGTGACACTTCAAATCACATGGTTTTGTCTGCTTGTGGTATTTTTATAGTTGCTGATTTTGTCAAAATTTCTGGTCTTTTAGTTACAGTATTCTGGTAATTAGTATTTGTGAACTTTTTTGAGAAAGAAGCAGTAATTAAAGGAAAGGAAGGAGTGATACACGGTAATTACAATTTTGTTAAGGATTCTGTATGGCCTGGTATAGGAGGCGGTCCATGGGAGGGGTGACACCGACCCTAGTGCCACTGTTTCCTCCTAGCCTGTCTTAGACTGGAAGCTCCACTGGGATCTGTTCAGCTTCCCAACATGTGAGCCTCCACTGACAGTCGGGTGGTGGCTGCATACGAGCAGCCACCCATACGGGAATCGAACCCGGGTCTTCCACATCCCATTACCCTCAAGTCATGTAAGAACAGCACGAGGGCAGCGTCTAACCTCCTCTAACGTCACAAGAGGGATGGACAATCTAGATCAACAGCCCGAGGCTGATTCCTATGCCTCCTCTTTCCACCATCTTTACTAATTCTGACACCAGCCATCCCTCCTAGGGCACTCTCTGCTTCTCCGATGGGTTTGATAATTCATTGCGATGGCCACACAGAACTCATAGACAACAGGGAAGTAATGGTTACATTCAGGCTCAGGAACACTCAGGATACAGTTCTTTCATCGGGACAGCCTCTTCCCAGCTGTGCTAGAAGGCACGCCTCTCCCTGGCGCTCAGCCTCGGCCAAAAGGCCCCCAGCTTTCTCTCTCTGTGGACTGGGAAGCTGACCATGCTGTTTCCAGCTGCCAGGTCTCTGCTGCCAGGTCTCTCTGTCTATCTCCTGGTTTCAGGAGCTTTTCAGGGCAGAGATCCTGGGTCCAAAGGATGTGTTGGCTTCTGGCTGTTCTTCCTTGGTGGTGGTGGGATCTTCTCTTTCCCACCTCTGGGCTAGCTCATTTCAAGCCCAGCGGGATGACAAAACTGACCCATCCCTCCGTGGGCCACAATTACGCTGTCACACGGTCCTGCCCAACCACTTGGGTGGGACTTACAAGACCATGGCTCTAAAGGCCAGGCCACACAAAAGTGCTCCATCGCAACACAAGTCGATTCCGACTCAGAGCGACCCTGTAGGTCAGAGTAGAACTGCCCCATAGGGTTTCCAAGGACTGGCTGGTTGGTTCAAATTGCTGACCTTTTGGTTAGCAGCCAAGTTCTTAACCACTGCGCCCCCAGGGCTCCACTGAACAATCACCACTTCATCCCCCAAGGTAACAACTTGCAAAAATATGGTGCAATATCACAACCAGAATGTTGACATTGTCCTGGCCAAGATATGGAACAAGGGTCCTCAAGTTACCCTTTTATAGCCATACCACCTCCCCCCACCAAGGCCCAACTCATCTGCCCTCCGTTCCTATAATTTTGTGATTTTGAAAATGTTCTATATAGAAGGGAGCCTGGGTGCTGCAAGCAGTTTGGGATTGACTGTTAACCTGAAAGTTGGCGGTTCAAACCCACCCAGTGGCACCGCGGAAGAAAGGCCTGGCAAACTGGCTCCATAAAGATCACGGCCAAGCAAGCCTGTGGAGCTCAGTTTTACTCTGTAGCACACGGGGCCACCATGAGTGGGAATCGACTCGACAGCAGTGGGTATAGAAATGGGCTCATACGGTATTGTTCTCTCTTGGGATTAGTTTTTTTTTCACTCAGCAGTTCTCTGGAGACTCTTTCCGGTTGTCCTGTGTTTCAATAATTTATTCCTTTTTATTGCTGAGTAGTATTCCAGGGTAAGGCTGTATCAGAGTGTCTTTGGCCACTCACCTGTTGAAGGACATCTGGGCTGTTTCCAGTTTGGGGGCCATTATGAATAAAACTGGGGAAAACATTCCTGCACAGACTTTTGTGTGGATGTAAGTTTTCATTTGTCTGGGAAAAATGCCCAGGAGCACAATGGCTGGGTTGTACGGTACGTGAATTTTTAGATATTTAAGAGACACCCGGACACCCTTTTAACTCACTACTGAAGTCACTCCCAAGGTTCACCCTTCAGCCAAAGGTTTGACAGGTCTATAGGGCAAACAATGACACACCTGGGGAACGTGCTTCGTAGTTCCATCACGTATACGAGGCTAAATGGGCACACGGGTCCAAAAACAAAGACGAGAAGGCGGGAAGGGACAGGAAAACTGGACGAACGGAAACAGGGAACCCAGGGTGGAGAAGGGGAGAGTGCTCACACATCCGAGGTTGGCCACCAGTGTCACAAAACAATTTATGTATTAACTGTTCAAAGAGGAACTAATTTGCTCTGTAAACTTTCACCTAAATCACAATTAAAAAAAGAAAGAAAAGAAACTGCCACTCTGTTTTCGTGAGTGACTCTATCATTTTACATTCCCGCCAGCAATGTGTGAACGATTCAGTCTCTCCACTCCCTCTCCAGAACCAGGTGCTGCCACCATTGTTTATTTTATTTAGCCGCTGTGCTAGGAGTAGTTGGAGGTTCAGTGGTAGAATTCTCACCTCCCACGGGGGAGACCTGGGATTGATTCCTGGCCAGCGCACCTCATGTGCCCCACCACCTGTCTGTCGGCGGAGGCTTCTGTGTTGCCGTGATGCTGAACGGGTTTCAGCAGAGCTTCCAGACTAAGATGGACTAGGAAGAAAGGCCTGGCAATCCACCTCCAAAAATCTGCCGCTGAAAACTCTGTGGGCCTGATCCGCAACCAATCGTGGAGATGGCACAGGACTGAGAAGCATTTTATCCCATTGCGCATGGGGCCACCGTGAATCAGGGACCCATTCAATGGCAGCTAACGTTAACAACAGGGACGTATTCAGTGATCTCTTGTCATAGTTTAAAATTTGCATATCTCAGTGGTACAGTGGTTAAGCGCTCAGCTGCTAACGGAAAGGTTGATGCTTTGAACCCACCAGCCGCTCTGTGGGAGAAGGATGTGGCCGTCTGCTTCTATAAAGACTACACCCTTGGGAACCCTACGGAGCTGTTCTACTCTGTCCTATAGGGTCGCAATGAATTGGAATCGACCCAATGTCAACGGGTTTCTGTTTGTTTTGTGCCATCTCTTTACCTCGCTCTAACCTGGGGATGAAGCCATGTTTTGTTTTTGTAGCTCTCTGAAGGCTTTGGCAGTTGCTAAGATGCCAGGCTCAGCAGATAGGAATGTTTGAAGAGGGAGCATGTGTCCTGAGTGTGTCTGGGTACTTCAGGCGCTTTCTACACATTGTCTAAGACAGCCTCCCTTTTCATCCGCTCTTCCCGTGTCCTGCTCTGTTTTTCTTCCCGGTACTTGGGCCTGGCATGGCATTCTACAGTTGGTGATTTCTTTCGTGTTGAATTCCTCCGCAGGCACGTAAGCTCTCTGGGAGAGGGGACCATCTCTTTTCTTCCCCAGCATTTAGAACATTTCTTTTGGCACTTGGCCTGATAGATGTTTGAGAGCAATGGTGGTTCAGTGGTAGAGTTCTCACCTTCCCTGCGGGAGACCCAGGTTCAATTCCCCACCAATGTACCCCGTGGTGCTATGATGCTAAACAGTGAAGCTTCCAGACTAAGATGGACTAGGAAGAAAGGCCTGGCATCTACTCCTGAAAACAAAAACAAAAACCCAACCATTGAAAACCCTGCGGATCACAGTGCAATTGTGAAGATGGCACAGGACTGGCCAGCCTTTTGTTCTGTTGTGCTTGGGGTCGCCATGAGTCGGGGGTTCACTCGACAGCAGCTAACAACAACCAATAGATATTTATGGAACGAATGCCCCCGTAATGAGTGATGCTGGTTGCTTGTCGCTGCCCTGAGCCGCCATCCCTTCAGCGCTCAGGTGCATATTCCCTGAGGCTGACCTGGAGAGTTGCACCCCTCTCTGGGTGTCATTGGGTTGGCCCATGGAAGGCAGGGGCTGGAGGCCCGAGGGCGGAAGGAGAAGCAGATGGTGTTTGGGCCCCCTCACCCTGCTCCAGAACCGCACTGACTGTGCACCCCGTTACCACAGCCCCAGCGGGCGGCCCCTCCACCGCTTCAGCTCCCACTGGCTTCCGGGGGAAACACCGTTTCCTCCCCTCTTCCTTCAGCCCAGGGGTGGTAGCAGCTTCCCTTACTGCTAGTCCCTGGGGTTCTCCGGAACCCCGTCCATGCCTCTGGAAGCAGGTCCTTCTACTGAAGCCCCTTATTTAAACTGCCTGGGGGTAAATTCTGTCCTGCTGGGACCCCGGCTGGAACAGGTAGATATCATTTTGCCACTTTACAAAATTGGAAACTGAGGCTTAGAGGAGTTATGAAACATGCCCAGGGTGAGGCAGTAAGTAATGACAGAGTTAGGATTTGAACCCGGGACACACTGGCTTAAAGCCTGTGTGTCTGGCTTTTTTTGCTGTTGTGGATGGTAGGGGGTGATTAAGTTCCTCTCCTCTGAGGGCTTGGGACTGGGGAAACATGGAGGTGACCAGGTGATCGGAAGGCAGCTGGGCCCTGGGGCGCCTGGGAACACCCAGGGGGCTGTCACAGCTCTGTGTGCTCCCATAAGCCTGTCTACCGCTTCCTTCAGCCACCTAGTCACACTGAGAGTGAGTGTGAATTATCACCCCCTAGCTCCTTCTAGGTCCAGGGAGGCTCGGGTGAAGCCCTGCTCCGCCCCATGGCCACCTGACCTTCCATTTCCTTGTCTTGCTTTTCAAATGAGCGATCAGCATGGAGCCCCCATGCCTGCCAGGACCCTGCTGGTCCCCAGGGGCATGAAGGGGCAGAGTGGGAGCAGAGGGCACAGGCCTGGGGCCAGGAGGCCGAGTCTGCGCCCCTCGTCAAGTTCCCCTTTCCCTGTGCACCTCTGGTTCTTCGTCCCTAAAGCAGGGCCGTCATATCTGCCCAGCCCACAATTGCAGCTCTTTGATTTGTCTGTTTATTCGCTGTTCGACAGAGTCATGAAAAACTATTTACAGGGCCTTTGCTCACTGCCTGGTTCTTGTTGTTAGCTGCTGTGACTCTTGGAGACCCCATGCACAATGGGGTCAGACGGTCGTGGTCCACGGGGTTTTCACTGGCTATTTTCAGAAGCAGATCAACAGGACTTTCTCCCTAGTCCTCCTTAGCCCGGAAGCTCCTCTGAAAGCTGTTCAGCATCACACAAGCCTCCACTGACAGACAGGTGCTGGCCGCACATGAAGTGCATTGGCTGGGAATCGAACCCGGGTCTCCTGCATAAAAAAATGGAAGGCGAGAATTCTACCACTGGACCACCGCTGCTCTCTGTGCATTGCCTAGCACGTAATGCTTTGCAAATCTAAAGCCCTGTACAAAATGTACCTCTCCGATGGTGAGTCCTGCCATCTGCTCCTATGGAGCCTGGGCCCCTCCAGGGGACCTCTAACCCCCCCACTTGGCCAGAGGGTCTTTAGTGCCCTTGGGTGATGCTCTCAGATGGTCCGAGTGTTCTCTGAGCCTTGGTGATACCCACCTGCCACTGCAGACAGGGAGACAGACGTCCAGCGATAAGTAGTAACTGCCTAGGGCCACGTGGTTTGCGAGGCTGGACCAAAGGAACAAAAACTAAACCCATTACTGTTGAGTCATAGTGACCCTATAGGAACAGAGCAGAACTTCCCCATAGGGTTTCCAAGGAGTGGCTGGTGGATTTGAACTGCCGGCCTTATGGTTAGCAGCTGACCTTTTGGTTAGCACTGTGCCCTGTGCCTGTGCTACTTTGCATCAGAGGCTCCTGGAGCTGTGAGATGGACCAGGTGTTTCAGGCCTAATTTTTCTTCTGTGTGGTACTCAAAATGTGGAAAATATTACACACGTAAAAACCAGTTGCCAGATACCTGTGCCTGCTCTGATCACTCCTTCTCATCTAGGACTATAGGGGCTTGCACCACACACTTGGTGACCAATGACCTGGACACCTGAGCTGAATCCACACAAGAAAAGAAAATGGACTCCTGGGCTCACATACCTAGTAACAGCTCTAACCTCCCAGTGATAGGACGTGAGAGCTTCAAACACACCAATAATCAAAGTAGCTCACACGACCAGCCTATTTGGGTATATCAAAACAAAACAAGAAGCTAGGACAAGCAAGCAAACATACAATAAATAAATATTATAACTTACTAATGGCTCAGAGACAACAGTCAATATCAAATCACATAAAGAGGCAAATCACAATGGCTTCAGCAAGTGCCCAAAATAAAGAATCAAGAAATCTTCTGGAGGAAGATAATTTCTTGGAATTGCTGGAGGTAGAATTCAAAAGATTAATATACAGAGCCCTTCAAGAGATGAAGAAAGAGGTCAGGCAAAATGCAGATCAAGCCAAGGAACACCCAGACAAACCAACAGAGGAATTTAGGCAGGTCAAACAAGTGCAAAATGACAAATTTAACAGGTTGCAAGAATCCATAGAGAGATAGCCCATAGAAATCCAAAAGATTAACAGTAAAATTTCAGCATTAGACAACTCAATAGAAAGTCGTAGGAGCAGAATTGAGGCGATGGAAGTCAGAATTAGCGAGACTAAAGATAAAGTACTTGACACCAATTTATTTGAGGAAAAATCAGATAAAAGAATTAAAAAAAAAATGAAGAAACCAAAAGAATTATGTGGGGCTGTATCAAGAGGAATAACCTACCAGTGATAGGAGTACCAGAATGGGGGCGATAACAGAAAATACAGAGAGAGTTGTGGAAGATTTGTTGGCAGAAAACTTCCCTGCTATCATGAAAGATGAGGAGATACCTATCCAAGAAGCTCATCAAACCCCACACAGGGTAGATCCCCAAACCAGCTGCCGTCGAGTCAATTCTGACCCTTGGTGACCCCACGTGTGTCAGAATAGAAGTGTGCACCACAGGGTTTCCAGGGGCTGATTTTTTGGAAACAGATCACCAGCATTTTCTTCCTTTCTTTCCACCTCTGGGTGGACTTCAGCCTCCAAACTTTCCTTTAGCAGCTGAGTGCATTAACCATTGCTCTACTGAGGGACTCCATTACACACATAAACCAGTTTAAATAATGACCGCCCCCCACACCCTCTACCACTCAGCAGAAGACCTAGACCTTGGCCTGCAGTTTTGAAGTCCTGTGGGCTACCCTCGCTCCCAGCAAACCTTATTTGCCTCCTGCAGATGTGTCCACTAGCCTAAAGCGTGTGCTTCATGGTTTTACACATGTGTTTGAGCCCAGAGCTCGTAAGGAAGATGGAGGCCCACTCCAAGCCCCTGGGGCTGCAGTGTCTCTTCCAAGAGAGGTGAAAATTACATTAGATGAAGGTAACTTTTAGACAAAAGAGGAACTTTGGGCTGAGCTACAAGTGCCAATGCTGCCTCGCGGCACAGCCCAAATGAAGCCCACCCTGACAAGATCGTTTCAAGGCCATTTCCATGTGGCCCAGTCCCAAATCACTCATCTTGAGGAAGCCCAATCCTGCACCCTGCCGCATCCCCCCAGGATTTCTGGGACTTCCTGGTGGCCCTGCACTGCTGGGAAGCCCCTTTGCCTCGGGCCTGAGCCTTACACGAGATCCAGGGCCCTCCAGGAAAGCTCAGTACAAAGATGGTACCTCCACTGGTCCCACACCTGAGTTCTTCCACCGTACCATGATGCTGTGTGTTCGTTACTTTCCTGAGCATCTGAGGGGATCTGGAGAGGGCCCCTGTTGAGTCTCACACAGCCCTCCCCTCTTCTGGGACCCCTCCCTCTTCAGACTGAGCCCTTTCCTAGCCTGCCCAACCCAGGGTGCCTCTGCCCTTCTCTACCCTAGGCTCTCAGCTGCCACCCTGAAGGGCTCAGCCAGGACTCTGCCCACAGAGGGAGATCTCCCTGGAAGAGGGTCTCCTTGCAGCAGCTAAGAACACTGCATTTTCTTCATTTTGTTAATTGTGCAGAAAAATGTTTTTTATATATTTTTTATGTTTAAAATCTTCTGCATTCTTTTTTTAATGATAGCATCTTCTCTTCGATTTGTTGGTGTGCAATAGTTCCCATCACCAGAAGGACTGTTTTTTTTTTTGAGACTCCAAGTACTTGGCACCACCCGTCAATCAGTCTTTTGTACTGTGGTGGCTTGGATGCTATTGCATTGCGCAAATCTGCTGCAAAAAACCTCTTTACAGTTTTAAAAAGCAAAGATGTCACTCTGATGATGACTAAGGTGCAGCTAAGGAGCCCGAGTGGTGCAGTGGTTAAAGTGTCTCGCTGCTAACTGAAAGGTCGGAAGTTCAAACCCACCAGCCTATTCCCAGGAGAAAGATGGGAGCGTTGGCTTCTGTAAAGATTAGAGCCTAGAAAACCCCATGGGGCAGTTCTACTCTGACCTATAGGGTCGCTATGAGTTGGAATCAACTTGACAACAACGAGCTTAAAGCGTGCCTGGCCCAAGCCATGGTCTTTTCAATTTCCTCATATGCATGCAAAAACTGGAAAATGAAAAAAGAAGACCAAAGAATTGATGCATTCAAGCTGTGGTGCCAGAGAAGAATAGTGAACATTCCATGGACTGCCAGAAGAATGAACCAACTAGTTTCAGAAGAAATACAACCAGAATGCTCCTCAGAAGCAAGGATAGCAAGGCTTCAGCTCGCTTACTTTGGACATGTCATTGATCAGGAACCACCAATCGCCAGAAACGGACTTCATGGTTGGTAAAGTGGAGGGCCACCAAAAAGGAGGGCCACCTTCAATGAGATGGATTGACACAATAGCCGCACAACGGGTTCAAACATACCAAAGATTATGAGGACAGTACAGGACCGGGTACTGGTTTGTTCTGTGATATGTAAGGTCGCTATGAGCTGGAGCCGACTCCTTGGGACCTAACAACAACCACCACCAAGAGCTTGAGAGGGTCTTGCTTGAGAGGGTCTTAGCATCAGAATGCTTGGGCCCTTGTCTCCCCCAGCACCCACACACCTTTTACCTGCTGGGTGTCCTTGAGCAGGTTGCCTACTTCCTTTGCGATTTTCTCATCTGGACAATGGGCGACGTAGTCCCTATTGTGAGGATTGTGTGATGCCTGGATCATGGGTCCACGTGAAGCCCGTGGTACAGGACAGACATCCAACAAGGGTGCCGGCCCTAGTGATGTTGTTTGGTGTTCAAATCTCCTCTATCCTCACATGGCAGAATGAAACCACAGCTTTGTTGAGGCTCAAAAAAAGTTCAAAGTGTAGGGTCCATTGCTCTTGTTCAGTCTTCCCATTTACAGATAAGGAAACGGGAGCTCAGAGAGGAAGAGGATCTGCCAAGATTACACTGTTCATTAGAGGTTGGGTCAGACTGGGCCAGGTCGGCTCAAATTACTGAGAGAGAAGGGTCAGCACTCTAACCAGCAGAATGGTGGGACAGAGAAGGAGGCCCTGACAGTTGGAGTATCTGGGCCCTGGCATCCAGGCCTTAGGGTCCCCCTGGGGGACATCAACGGCTTCACAGAACACTAACATCAGACAAGGCAGCTCTGTGCCCGTGATGGTCAAGACAAAAATGAGACCACTTAGTAATCATGTCTGAACACAGATAAAACATAAATGTCCTCCAAGCCACAAAAATGACCAGACATCCTTCACCTGGCTAACAGGACTGACAGCCCTGCCTTACCCAGTACGGCCTCGGCCTCGCTCTACGCTTCCCACCTTCCAGAGATTAATCAATATACCCAATAACCCCGCTTCTTGACAGCACCCAGTCCAGAGCCAAGCCTACTTCCTTAAAGCCCCCAAATCACCCAACACAGCCCGAGTCTTGTAAGCCGTTTCCAACATCCTCCTACCACAAAGTGGAATCAAAATGGAGTTGAGTGGTTGACAAAATGGCGTCACCGGTCAAATGGACTTGTCTACCGAGGTTGAAGCCTGGCTTTCCTGTAAATGGAGCCCTGGTGGTGTAGTGGTTAAGTGCTTGGCTGCTAACCAAAAGATCGGTAGTTCAAATCCACCAGCCACTCCGTTGCTGGGAACTCCGGGTTCTGCTCGGTGCGACTCCATCCTGGCCAAAAAGACAGAGACCCAGCTGGGGAGAACGAAAGGCAATTTTATGGACTGGCCGAGCAAAGAGACAGATCGGGCTGCGTGCCATCCAAGACTGCCTTGCAGGCAGCTTGTTGAGGCTGGTTATATAGGCAGGATCAGTTTCGGAATACAAAATGGCGCAAGGGCAGGCGCTGAAAGTTTTTAGAATGAGTAAGCATTATCTGAGGCCTGGGTTCCATTCCCTGCGCAGGAGGCACCTAGTTTTTGTTAATTAGCATGTCAGCTCTCCACCCACGGGCAGAGGATTTACCATGCATGAAGAAGTTAATGAGCTAAAGGTCATCTGGAAAGCCAGGGCGGAGGGCAGGGCCTATTTCAGCAGATTCTGGTTAGCGGGTGGCTGTTTCTCTTTAAGGAGGTTCTGAGGAGGGAAAGAAAGAACTCTAGGAAGTGGGCTGGGTGGGGGCTGTCTTCAGGCTAAGAAAAATGGCTCTCTGGCTCCAGTCCTGTCTTAACTCCACAGGAGAAACAGGTGGCGATCTGCTTCCGTAAAGATTACAGCCTTGGAAACCCTATGGGGTGTTCCTACTCTGTCCTATAGGGTGGTATGCGTCAGAATCCACTGGACGGCAACAGATTTTTTGCCTGTAAATCGGGCCACCCTCATTGACCAATAAGATCTTGACAGCGTTTCAATAGTAAATTATATAAACCAACTAGGAATACGCGTCTTTGCTTCTGCATGTTTTTCAACAAAAAGCCACTCACTTTTAATACTTGGTGGAGCGCCTTTCCACGTTTGGTGTGGTGTTACCTGATCTGTGAATCTTCTGTAGAATAAACCTCATCTAAAAAAAAATTTTTTTTTCTTTTTTTTTTAATAGATAAATTTAATTATTGACTCAGTTCCCCTGGTCTCTGCCCTCCCTTATTGCAAGGAGCATTACCTGTCTAATCCCAAGTGTGCTCCTGGGGGCTGTAGCAATGGGAGCCTCTCCCAGGGGCACCAAGAGAGGCCTCCTCCTTCTGACTCTCAGAGGGAAGGAGACAATGAGGGAGAGGAAGTGAGATGTGGGAGCCGGAGGCTGGTGTGGTGCCTGTAGACCTGTTGACCATCTGCTGCTGGTATACCAGTGGGGACAGGGCCGCCAACAGGCTGGGGGAGGCGACTCAGCCTTGGGCGGCAGGCAGCCTTGTCAGGCTGGGCTGGAGGGGCTGGGACTCGGGCTGAGAGCTGGCCTCACCGCCTGCTGCTCCTGGCCCTGGTCCCAGCTGACACCAAATGTCCTTCTGTCTTTGCCGCTGCTAGCCTGGCTGTGGGGCCCCTGCCACAGGGGCTGAATTGTTCCATCCCCTGGTGTTTCTCATGGCCGTTGCCTATGCCAGTTCGGAGTTTGGTGCTGGGTTGCAGATGGGAGTCAGACCTGCTCCCCGGAACCCCCAGGCTGGGGGCAGAGGTAGGGGACACAGACCTGGGAACTGATTCGGCCACAGAGTGGGACGAGGGCTGTCCCGCTGGAAGTCCCATGTGTGCAAGAGACGATTCACTCAAAGGGCAGACCCCAGGCTTGGGGTCTCCTTGTGCTCTGCCCACAGCCTGCAGCCTCAAACCCAGAGCTGCTGGTCCTCCTTGGTCCAGTGCTCCAGGCCCGCTGCCTGCCAGGAGGGTCTCAGCTCACAGTCCAGGCCCAGAGCTAGAGCAGGGGGCTGAAAGGGTGAGTTGGGCAGGACTTGCCACTCCCTGAGACCCTCATCTGTGGCTAATGGCTCATCTTGCCCCCTCCCCATGGGAATTCCTCTGGCTGCACACTGCCCCTCCCCTGCCTCAGAGGTGAAACTTGGAGATCAAAGGGGTGCAAGCTGAGGCCTTTCACATGCAGCCACCATGCACTGAGAACCTGGCAATGCCCCCTGCACGCGGCCCACGCAGCCTGGCCTGGGAGCGGATTAGAGAGGAGGCTGGTAGCCCAAGGTCCTGCCAAGAATCTGTCTAAAATGACTTTCAGATTTCCCAGGCAGAACAAACCTGGCTTCGGCAGGAAATTGGCCCAATTTGCCTTAAAATAACTGGGCATCCTTGGTGGCCTTCTGGGCAGAAGAGGCCCGGCAGCCCTCTCCACTTTTAGCCTTCCTGGCGCCCCCATCTTCCCATTCCATGCAAGGACCCTCCCTCTCCATCTTCGTCTCCTCGTGCAGCTATAATAGAAATACCACAAGGGAGTGGCTTTAAAGAACAGGAATCTATTCTGTCACAATTCAGGAGGCTAGAGATCCCAGATCAGGGCACCAGCTCCAGGGGAAGGCTTTCTCTCTCTGTCAGCTCTGGGGGGAAGTCTTTGTTTCTTTCCACTCCAGTTCCTCGGATCCTTGGCCGTCTTACGTGGCACCTGTCTTTCCCCCATTTACGGTTGTTTGCTTCTGTACCTAATCTGCTCTTTTTATATCTCAAATGTGGTTAGGTTTAGGGCCCACCCTACACTGATATGGTCTCATTAGCCTAATAAAGAAACCCTATTCCCAAATGGGATTACATCTACACGTATAAAACCTGTTGCCTTCGAGTTGATTCCGACTTATAGTGACCCTATAGGACAGAGTGGAAACCCAGATAGATGTAATGGTTAAGTGCTTGGCTGCTAACCAAAACGTCGGCAGTTCAAATCCACCAGGTGCCTCTTGGAAACTCTATGGGGCAGTTCAACTCTGTTCTATAGGGTTGCTATGAATCGGTTTTTTTGGTTCTAGACCCCATAAGATTTCCAAGGAGTCGCTGGTGAATTTGAACCACTACCCTTTTGGTTAGCAGCCAAGTTCTTAACCATTTTGCCATCGGGGTCCCCCTCTACAGGTTAAGATTTACAACTCATGGTTTTGGGGGACCCAATTCAATCCACAATTCTCCCTCAGGGAAGCCAGCCCTGAGTGGTTCTTGTAGACCCCTTGGGGTCTTCTGCACAGATGATCCTGTTGTCTGCACGTAGAGACTGGCCAGGACCCTGGGACGAGGTCAAAGAGACGTGGGAGAGTGAACGAACTTACTAGGAAGCTCTCAGTCTTTCTCCGACACTATGCTGTCTGCTGTAGCTTCTCTTGGCTTATCCTCATCAGGTAAGTAAACTTCCCTTCTGTTCCTAACCTGCTGAAACTTAAAAAAAAAAAAATTATTGTAAATGAATTTTGTCAAATGCTTTTTCTGCATCTATCAAAATCATATACTTTTTTATCTTTTTTCTATTAATGAAATAAATCACATTGCTTTTTACCTTTTTTCTTTAAATTAAAAAATTTTTTTGATTGTGCTTCATGTTCACGTGGACAAGTCAGTGACGTTACCTACATGCATCGTGTTGTTCATCTGTTTCCACTATCCCTTTCCAGATTTCGTCATCATCCTTTACACAAACTCTGTTCTGCTGAGCGATGCCCCCCAGCCCCCACTTTCTCTTCCCACCTATCCCAGGTAACCACTAACGGACTTCGGTCTCTATTGGATGCTTCCTTAAATGCGATCACATGATATTTGTCCTTTCATGGCTGACTTACTTCACTCAGGAGCCCTTGTGGTGTAGTGGTTAAGAGCTTGCCTGCTAACAAAAGGTTGGCAGCGATTTGGAAACCCTGTGGGGGAGTTCTGTCCTGTCCTATAGGGTTGCCATGAGTCGAGATCGACTCGATGGCAACGGGTTTTTATTTCACTCAGCGACTTGTTCTCAAGGTTCATTCCTGTCATAGCAGGTGTCAGGACTTTATTCCCCTTCTGGCTGAATAACATGCCGTTGTATGGATGTATTACATTTTGTGTATCCGTTCATCTATTGAGAACACTGGTTTGTTTCCATCAGTTGGTTATTGTGCAATGAACATTGAAAAACAAAACCCGTTGTCGTCAAGTTGATTCTGACTCAGTGATCCTATAAGACAGAGTAGAAATGCGCCACAGGGCTTCAGGAGCAACTGGGGGATTTGAACTGCTGACCTTTTGGTTAGCAGCTGAGCTCTTAACCACTGCGCCACCAGGGCTCCCAATGGACGTTAGCGTGCAGTTATCTGTTTGCGTCCTTGCTTTCAGTTCTTTTGTGTATCAGCCTAGGAGTGGAACTGCTGGCCTATGAGGTAATCCTACATTTAACTTTTTGAGGTACTACCAAACCATTTTCCGTAGGGGCTGCACCATTTTACAATCGCAACCATAGTGGATGCAGGCTCCAATTTCTCCACATCTTCGTCAACACTTATTATTTTCTGCTTTTCTGATCGTAGTTGTCTCACTCATCTAGTGCTCCCATAACAGAAATACCACAAGTGGATGGCTCTAACAAAGAGAAATTTATTCTCTCACAGTCTAGTAGGTTACAAGTCCAATTTCAGGACATCAGCTCCAGGGGAAGGCTTTCTGTCTCTGTCGGCTCTGGAGGAAGGTCCTCGTCCTCAGTCTTCCCCTGGTCGAGGGTATTCTCAGGCACAGGGACCCTGGGTTCAAAGGACGCGCTCTGCTCCTGGTGCTGCTTTCTTGGTGGCGTGAGGTCTCCCCAACTCTCTGCTTGCTTCCCGTTCCTTTTATCTCTTGAGATAAAAGGTGGTGCAGGCTACACCCCAGGGAAACTCCCTTTACATTGCATCAGGGATGTGGCCTGAGTAAGGGTGTTACATCCCACCCTAATCCTCTTTAACCACAGGCAGAGTTTATGATTTATAGCACATAGGAAAATCACAGAATGGAGGACAACCACACACGGCCTAATGAAATTGACACATATTTTAGGGGGGCACAATTCAATCCATTCCTGTAGTCATCCCATTGTTTTTAGCTGCTGTTAAGTGAGCCCTGAACCCGTGGCAACCCCAAGCACAACAGAATGAAACGCTGCCAGGTTCTGCGCCATCCCCATGGTCAGCCATGGATCAGACGGTTGTGCTCCACAGGGTTTTCACTGATTTTTGGAAGTAGATCACCAAACCTTTCTTCCTAGTCTGTCTTAGTCTGGAAGTTCTGCTGAAACCCGTTCAGCATCACAGAACACACAAGCCTCCGCTGACAGATGGCAACGGATTTGGGCTTTTATTTTTTTAATCCCAGTATGACCTCATGTTAATTTAACAGATAATATCTGCAAAGACTCTGTTTCCAAACAAGTTCACTTCACAGGCGCAAGGGTTAAGAATTCAACATGGCTTTTTGGTGGACACCGTGGCGCAGTGGTTAAGAGCTCGGCTGCTAACCAAAAAGTCCGCAATTCATAGAAACCCTATGGGGTGGTTCTACTCTGTCCTATAGGGTCACTATGAGTCAGAAACCACTGGATAGCTGCAGGTTTTTTTTTTTTTGTCTTTGTTTTTATTCAATTCACAACAGTGGAAACAAGCCCCAGGGTGTGAAGTCAGGGCAGGGTACCCCCTGTGGAGAAACTCGAGGAGACACCAGCTGCCGGCCCAGTTGCCCACGTCAGGCTGGTGAGCAGGGGATTTTCTGGAATGCCACAGACCACCCTGTGAGCACTCCGCTTGTCTCCGATGCCCTGACAACGGATGGAGAGAGGCTTGTGGTTTCTCAATATGGACACTATGTGCAGCCAGCAACACGATTCATCCACTGCTTTTATTTTATGTTTTATACCTGAGCAGAGTTTACATGGGTCCCTGGGTGGTGCAAATGGTTTTACTTGGCTACTAACCGAAAGTTTGGCAGCTCAAACCCAGCCGGCAGCACCATGTAAGAAAGGCCTGGCAACCTGCACTTGTAAAGATTGTTGCTAGGTGCTGCTGAGTTTATTCCAACTCCCAGTGACCCGGTGTACAACAGAAACACTGCCCTGTCCTGCATCATCCTCACAATTGTTATGCTCGAGCCCATTGTTGCAGCCATTGTGTCAAATCCATCTCGTTGGGGGTAAAGATTATACAACACATAACCCCTGCCGTTGAGTCGATTCCCCACTGGGTCGGTTCCAACTCACAGTGACCCGACAGGACAGAGTGGAACTGCTCCCATAGGGTTTCCAAGGCTGCAATCTTTATGGAAGCAGGCTGCCGCATCTTTCTCCTGTGGAGCAGCTGGTGGGTTCCAACCACTGACCTTTCGGTTAGCAGCCGATTGCTTTAATCACCAGCTGCTCCTCGGGAGAAAGGTGTAGCAGTCTGCTTCTGTAAAGATTTACAGCCTTGGAAATCCTATGGGGCAGTTCTACTGGAAATCCTGTAGAGCAGCCATGAGCTGGAATGCACTCGAAGGCAATGGGTTTGGTTTGGTTTTAATGCGGCACACACTCTGGGGCCCCAGACACCACCTGTGTGGGCAAAGGTTGGGGACGGAAGTTGGGCCCTCCAGTCCACAGGTGGGAAAAGGAGTCAGGGCTGGGGGCTCAGGACGCTCAGGAGAGTCAACGCCGGGCATTTGCGGGAACAGATGGAGAGGTCCAGGCCTGCAGCTGTGTTCCAAGGACGCAGGCCCCTGAACCCTGACACAGCCCTGCCCTCCAGGCCCCCCTCACCCCTCAGGGCTCCCTCAGCAGGAATGGGCCTGGGGGGGATCCTGCCTTGGTCTCCTCCCCTTGGGACCAGAGCCCTGCCTGCCTCTTACTACCCACCAACCATGATTGAGTGAACCCTGACCGGAGGCCGGGCACTGGGTACGGACAGTGGCCTGGGGCTCTGTCTAGCTCTGGGGGACTCACTTCAGAGCACCCTCAGGAAAGGGGGAGGTGGGACAAGGAGAGGCCTTGGGATCCTCTCCTTTGAAGACCTGCCATGGTTCAAGGGGGTTAGTCCAGAGCAGAGCAGGGCAGGGCAGGGCAAAATGGGGGAAGGAGGGTCAGCTCCTGGGGAAGGCATTATAGGAGGTTTGTTTAGTATGGAGGCAATTGTCCTGTCCAGGAAAAGTTCCAAGAAAACCAAATCCATCGCTGTCGAGTTGATTCTGCCTTACAGCGACCCTACAGGACAGGACAGAGTAGAACTGTATAGGAGCAGGCGGTGGATTCAAACTGCTGACCCTCTGGTTAGCAGCCAAACTCTTAACCACTACGCCACCAGGGCTCTGGGGAAAAGTTACTAAAAACAAAATCTAATCCCAACCCAGAAAACCTCTCCACAAAAATAGAAAAGAAAGAGAAGTTTTATTATTGAATAAACATTACCAGACAGTCCCCTGAAGAGATGGCAAAGACAGCAAGAAAGCCCAACAACGGTTCTGCAGGTCAGGGGATACAGCCAGTAATTCATATTTCAAAGATAATTGCTAATTTTCTAATCCTTCTGGAGATAGGGAGGGCCACCTGAGTTTATGCTAATCTCCTTCCAGGAAGAAGAGGAAGTAAAGGAGAATTACCTGAAGTGATATTTACATATGTTTTAGAAAGACTAAGAATTTACGATGACAAGTTACCTACAGGAAATTCTGAAGGAAGCAGTGGAGGAGGTGGGCCCCTCCCCTATTTTCACCGGGGGAATTTGCCCCTTAATTTTCCATTTGTACCTGTCTGGATGGCGGGTGGGTTGGTACAGTCCCCACCTGCGGCTTCAGCATCATCTGGGACCTTGTTTAGACCAAAAAACCCATTGCTGTTGATTCCAACTCACAGTGACCCTATAGGACAGAGAACTGCCCCCAAATGTTTCCAAGGAGTGGCTAGTGGATTGAACTGCTGACCTTTTGGTTAGCAGCTGAGCTCTTAACCACTGCACCACCAGGCTTGTTAGAAACACAGATTCCTGGACTTCTCCTCAGTTTTCCCCAACAGAAAGTGGAAGTGGGTGGTGCCCCCTGCCCCAATCTGTGCTTTGACAAGCCATCTGTGTTGTACATAGGGTGGTTGTAAGTCAGAACCAACTTGTCGACACCTAACAACAACAACCAGGTGGCTCATCAGTCAAGTTGGTTATGACTTGTGACTAAGATTCACGGTGACCCCACGTTGTTGGAGTAGGTTAGAGGTTCTAGGCCACCCAGAGGCTCCTCGCAGGAAAGGTATGGTGATCCACCTTAGACAAACCAGCTCTCGAAAACCCTATGGAAAACCCTGTGGAAAACCCTTTGATGCACGTGGGGTGGCCACGAGTCAAAGTCAGTAGCGACCGGTCTGATTCTGATGTGTGCTTGGATTTGAGGAAAGTGCTTGGCCTCTGAAGCCAACCAGCTCGAGATAGGAGTCCCTGTCTTAAAGGATACATTTTTTTTTAAGGGTAAAACCATGACTCTCATACAAAGATAAAATGAACAAGTGTCAAAGATTTTATTGAACTCATTGGTTAATGAGGGAGACAGTAGGATGTTAAAACCTATTCAAAGGGAAATCCAAAGAGCAACAATCAGGCATTATCCTAAGAGGCGCTCAGGAATGTGGAAAAGGAATTGCTGGTAGGTGTAAAGCTGGCCTCTTCCTTGGGGTGGGGCATTAATGGCATCTCCACTGGACAAAATTCATTTGTTTCTCCGTGGATAAGGATCTGTGTATTGCTGTAGGTTTTCTTCCTTCCTTCCTTTCTATTCTCTCTCTGTCTTTCCTCCCCTCCCTCCCTTCCTTCCTCTTTCTCACACCCTCCCTCTCTCTTTTTCTCTTTCTCCCTTCCTCCTTCTCTTCATTTCTTCCTCCCCCCCGCCCCCCGCCCCACTCTGCCTGCTTGCCCATTTTCTTTCCACAGACCCTAGGCAAGCCACTTCACCTCTGCGCATGGGGCTGATGACGTGTAAAATAGGTTAATGTCACCCACTCAGGGTCTCTGAATGCATTGCCCGGGACCTGGTGGGTGCTCCCTGTTCAGATGTGGAATGCTGGACGCTTCTGCAGAGCAGGGGGGGCAGCCCCAGCCCCCAGCACAGCCATCCGCAGTAGTACTGAATCGCCCCAGCCAGTCTGGGGACTAAGACGGAAATCCCTGCCCTCGCAGGGGAGCCCCTGTGAAACAAGTTTTTTCTTTAGGCAACACGTTGGCCTGACAGCACCGATGGCAACTGAGGCAACGATGAAGCCGTGTTGGAGGAAGTGAGCTGGATGCTGGGCTGGGCTGCTAGAAACGTGGTTTTCTGTGGTCAGACAGGAGACGGGGAGGAGACGGTTGAAGGGTGCTGCTTTTTACAAGTAGGCCTTGGCCCCCACAGCACTGCCTGCCCCGTGGCCCCTGCTCGGCCGGGTGCTGAGCCAGGCCATCCAGGCCCTCCCTGTTTTCTGATCTGACCTCACTTCCATTGGTAGAAACTGGTGACTAACTCGAGAGGCGCGACAGTGTGTCTGACCACTCTTGGCCTTGGGGAAAGCCCTGTCCTTCTCTGAGCTGTAAATGGAGAGGGTGGGGCCTGGATTTTCCAGCCTTTTAACTTTGGAATCCATGGAAACTTTTCTTCAAACACTCTTGGATGGAAATCCAATATGTAGCAATGATCTGGAAACATCTTCCAGTTTTCTTATTTGCTGGTGTAAACACGGTCTTTGCGAGGATGGGGATGCCACAATGAGCCAATGGGGTGGGTGAGACCCCCAAACGGCAAGATAAAAGCACCAAAGATGGGTGTGTCCTGGTCTACCTGTAGGTCTTCCATACCTGCTAGGTCTTCCATACCTGCTAGGTCTCCCATACCTGTAGGTCTCCCATACTGCTAGGTCCCCCATACATGTAGGTCTTCCATACCTGCTAGGTCTCCCTTACCTGTAGGTCTTCCATACCTGCTAGGTCTCCCATACCTATAGGTCTCCCATACCTGCTAGGTCTTCCATACCTGTAGGTCTTCCATACCAATGAGCAAAAGCATTATGGGGAAGGCTGGTGGAGACCAGTCTCCACCGTTTCTCATGTTTCTGCCTAAGTTGTGAGCAGGACAGTGGTGGCCCCTTGTTCCAATCCACCTGTCTCAGTTACTTCTTGTTGTTTGGTGCTGTCAGGTCGGCTCCAACTCATGGTGACCTTGAACAAAATGTTGCTTGGTCCTAAGCCGCCTTCATGATCATCGGTATGTTTGAGTCCATTGTTACAGCTACCTTGTCAATTCATCTCATTGAGGGTTTCCTTTATTTTCGGACTTCACTTTACCAACCATCACGTCCTTTTCTAGTGCTTGGCCTTTCCTGATAACGTGTGCAAAGTAAGGGAGCCAGAGACTCACCATCCTCTCTTCTAAAGAGCATTCTGGTTGCATTTCTTCTAAGACTGATTTGTTCATTCTTCTGCCTGGTGCTGCTGTAACAAAACATACCACAAATAGGTGGCTTTAAAGAACAAAAATTTATTTTCTCACAGTTCAGGAGGCTAGAAGTTCGAATCCAGTGTGTGGCTCTAGGGGGATGTCCTGCCTTGTCTATTTTAACTTCTAGTAGCCGGCAATCCTTGGCATTCCTGGACTTGTAGATACATCTGCCGTGCGTGTCTGTCTTCATATAGTGTCTTCCCACTGTGTGTGTCTCTGTGTTCGGTCTTTTTATAACTCAGAAGTGATTAGGTTTAGGATCCACCCTTCACTGACCTCATTAACATAACAAAAGAAAAATCCTATTTCCAAAGAGGATCACATCCACAGGTATGAAGGACAGGAATTGAATATATATCCTGGGGAGACACAATTCTATCCAGAACACCACCTTTTCAAGGATTTTGTGCAACAAACAGCCCGGAAGATAGAACTACTTTCTATCCAGAGAAAAGGACAGGCATGCTTGCTGTCTAGATTTAGGTTCCCTGAGCTCAAGGTTCTTCTCCTATAACTCAACCTACTGTTTGTGCAGGCATAATCTGGGCCCCTTTGTGGTGTCCTGGGAATCAGACTCGGGGAACCAGCGTAAAAATGCTGATACTCTGGCTACTGCTATTGGTGGGAGTAATGAAGTCTTTTCTCTCTGACCCAGGAGACTCATGTCTTCTGACAGCATCCATGAAACTTGTTCACTTGCAAGTAGGATAAAATCTCAGAACATTTACAGTTTAAAAAATGGCATGGTGGGGGCATCTGATGTCCTGTAACTTCACAAGGGGGAAGGAGGAGAATCAAGATCTTTAGCCCAAAGCTGATTCCTATGAGGTGAAGGTCAGACATACCTCCACTCGCCAAAGTTTTTACCAATTCTGACCCCAGCTGTCCCTCCCACGGCATTCTCTACTTCTCTGCTGGGTTCAGTAACTCTTTGCAGTGGCCGCGCTAGAACTCACAGACCACACTCACAATGACGGGGGTTTATTGGGGAAGTAACGAGTTACAATTAAGGATCAGGAAGGACTCAGGATACAGCTCTTTCATCAGGACAGCCTTTTCTCAGCTGTACCCGCAGGCAGGCCTCTCTCTGGACCTCAGACCCTTGGCCCGGCCTCTGCCCTGCTTGGGCAAGTGTTACAAAGCTCTTTAGTTCCACCAATAATTGCCCAGAGGCACCCCACTCTGCCAGTAAGCCTCAGCCTGAAGGAGCTCAGCTTTCTTGCTCCGCTAGGCTGGGAAGCCCACCGTACCATCTCCTGCTGGTCTCCTGGTTCTGCTGCTGCCTGTTCTCTGCTTTGCTTGCTGCTGCCCCTGGCCATCTTGTGCCATCTCCAGGGTTACAGTTCCCTCTCTCTGTCCCCTGGGTCTAGGAGGTTCATAAACCCAGGGATCCCAGGTCCAAAGGATGTGCTCTGTGCTCCCAGCTCTTCTTCCTTGGTGGTGGTGAGATTCTCCCTTTCCACCTGTGGGGTGGCTCATTTTAAGTCCAGCAGGATGGTAATACTAACCAGTTCCCTCGTTTGGGTTGCATACTCCTTATTTGCATGGTCTCACTCCCAGAAGGGTGCTGTGTAACTTATTCGTGTTATAAGCAAGCTGTCCAATCCCCTCGGTGGGCCACAAGCACCTTATTTGCATAGTCCCACCCAATCTTTCGGTGGGAGTTATAAGAATATGGCTAGAAGGGCCATATAAAAGTGATCCATTGCCATGCAACCGCTCTTGACTACGTAGATCCTATGGCTGAATGAATGGCTCCACAGGATTTGAGGAGGGAGTGAGAATTGTGGGGGCGAATATCAAGGAAGAAATAGAATAGTCAGCAAGCCTGGAGGAAGGAGGGAGAAGAGGCGCCCAGGCCCTGCCCTCCAGTTGCCCACGGTCTAGGGGAGAACGACATTTCCTGGCACCTCATTTTGCCCACCGTGAGCACTAACTCCCACAACACTTGGGGACAGGAATCTGCAATTTCCAGGAGAGGACCCTGGGCCTCAGCAGGGACAGTGCCGACCAGCGGCGTCTGTCAGGCTCTGGCTTTAGTGGCTGTGGTTCCAAGTTGTAGCACAGCCAACTCCCCGCCAGCCCCCACTTCCAAGGGAGGGATGGCCACTGAGATTACCCTGCCCTCCACTTCCTCCCAGACCGACAGCTGCTTCCTGCACAGGCTGCCTGCAGGGACCCCCTCCCCCACTTCCCTGGGACAGGTGCTGACCACCCCTCCCCCCCCCCCGCTGCAGGGACTGGGGGCCATTGTCTCTGACCCTTAAGGAAGTCAGGAAGTGGGAGCTTCCTGGCCCCCCACTTGCCCTCACTGGAGCACTGGCTGAGCCAGAGGTCCTGGGTGGGACAAGATAGGGCTGAAAATCTGGACACCTGGTCCTGGCTCCGTCCCAGCCAGGGGCTGGGCTGTGACTCTGGGCAGGGCCTGAGGGGCAGGAATTCCGGGCCGTGCTGTGTCTCCGGATGCCCCACTCCCCACCTGGTGCTGCAGCCTCAGGCTTCTGGCTCCCTCCTGGCCTGGGACAAAGTCAGTGCCTGCTTGCAGAATTCTTGCCGTGTGAGTCTCCCAGTGCAGTTTTGAGCCCACAGTTCTCACTTGGCAAGTGTTTTTCAACAATTGCGTGAATGTAATTACACATTTTGTGTGCCCATCTCCCTTGCAGAGGCTGACAGCTCTTTGGAAGAGGACTGTGTCTGATTTATCTTTCTTTCCCTGTGCTCTGTCCAGGCCCCAGCATGGAGGACATGGCAAGTGTTGGCTGAGTGATGAATAACTAGATGAGTGAATGAATGAAAGTGTGAATAATAGTTGAATGAATGAATGAGTGGGTGAGTGAATGAATGAGGGGTGAATGAATGAATGAGCAGATGAATCAATGAGTGGGTGAGTGGATGAATGACTGGGTAAGTGAATGAATGAGGAGGTGAGGGAATGAATGAGGGGATAAGTGAATGAATGACTGAGTGAGTAAATGAATAAGGGGGTGAGGGAATGAACGAGTGGGTGAGTGGATGAATGGGTACATGAATGAGTGAGTGGTGAGTGAATGGATGAGTGGGTGTGTGAATGAGTGACTGGGTGAGTGAATAAGTGAGCGTGTGAGTGAATGGCTGAGTGACTGGAGCCTTCTCGACCTGGGGCCTTGGAGCTCCAGCCAGCGCCAGTGTGCTTTTGGCCTTCTGGAATTGGCCAAGTTCTCACTGGCCACTCACTCTGGCCCTTGCCCTCCTTCCCAGGGGCATCTCGCCTCTCTGGAAGCTGAGCTGGGCGTCCCCCAACCAGCCTTCCAGAATCAGAAGAGATTCTGAGCCATGTGGACCCTGACAAACCCCAGACCCCTTCTCTCCTTAGCTCTAAACCGCATGGCTGTTGGAGGAAACATTTAATTTAAAAAACATTCTCCTTGTTAAATGGGAACTTTTGCCAGGCAAAGAGAAATAAATATGTAGCTAATGAGGTCCAGGACCCCAGTGCCTTTGATCTGCTTCTGTTCTGGGAAGTGGCAGGAGTGGCTTGGGATCAGAGAACAGTGTGGCCTCCCTCTGGCCTGCCTGGCTGGCCAAGCAGGAAGGGACGGGCTTTGAGTGATGACAGCCCAGTAACCGGCCCCTGGCTGTGCCCACTGTCCATGCATTGTCTCTCATGACTCTCTGAGTGTCATCATTTACAGGTGAGGAAGCTGCTGGCCAAGGCCACAGGGGATGGGGCTGGTTCAGAGCTGGTCTGTGCACAGCTCAGACCAAGCAGCGTCCACACCACATGCCAGCCAGCCCCAGCAAGCCCTGGGAGACAGTTCCCAGTGGAGCAGGAACATTGGCTGTCTTAGTTACCTAGTGCTGCTATAACAGAAGTACCACAAGTGGAGGACTTTAACAAACAGAAATTTATTTTCTCACAGGTTAGGAGGCTAGAAGTTCGAATTCAGAGCACTGGATCGAGGGGAAGTCTTTCCCTCTCTGTCAGCCCTGGAAGAAGGTCCTTGTCTCTTTTGCTTCCTGGTTCGTTGTAGATCTCCACGTGGCTTAGCATCTATCTTAACCCATTTCTGCTCTGCTTGCTTGTTTAATCTCTTTTCTATCTCAAAAGAGATTGACTCAAGATACACCCTACACTAATCCTCTTAATTAACCTAGCAAAGTCAACCCCCCCACAAGTGGGATTCTAAGCACAGGCATAGAGGTTAGGATTTATAACACATATTTTGCGGGGACATAATTCAATGCGTAACACTGGCCTAGAAGCACATGGACAATCTCTCATCCTTATGGTGACCAGGGGTTGCCTCTAGAGCAGGGGGTGCGAATTCTGTTACGAACTGAGTGTGTTCCCCAAAAGGTAGGTTGAAGTCCTAACCGCTGCACCTGTGAATGGGACCCTGTTGGGCAATAGGGTTTTCTCTTGTTGTGTTAATGAGATCACATCAGAATAGAGTGGGTCCTAATCCCTTTTGAGTGGTGTCTTATAAAAAAGAGCAGGACAGACAAAGAGTCACTGTTTTAGGCTTCATTCTCTAGAGAAGCAAAACCAGTAAAGCATAGAAATATATTTATATAGAGAGATTTATATCAAGGAAACGGCTCACGTGGTTGTAGAGGCTGGAACATCCCAAGTCTGTTGGTCAGGTTGGAGGCTTCTTCTGATTCACGTAGCTGCAGGGGCTGGCGAACCCAAGATCGGCAGGTCGGAGAGCAAGGCTCTTGCTCACGGGCTATGAAGATTGACAAATCCTAAGATCGGCAGGTAAGCTGTTAGCTCAAGGCCCGAGAACCAGAGGTCAGATGAACAGGAGCCAGCTGCGTGATCCAGAGTGAGTAAAAGCTCACAAACCTTGCCAGAAAGTCCACTTACATTCAACGCAGGCCACAACCCCAAGGAAACTCCCTTTGAACTAATTGGCTACTCACAGCAGAATCCGTCATGGAGGTGAGCACTTTACGTCAGAGCTCATGGAGGTGATCACATCATCATGAGACTTCCAAACTACATCATAACTGCCAACCCACTGAGAATCATGGCCCAGCCAAGCTGACACACAACCTTAACCATCGCAATCACACGGGAAGATGGAATGTGCAGATCTGTCGACGAGCAAACAAACATTAAGAAACGCCAGGGGCGACCAGGAAGGATCCTCCCATAGAACAGACTGAGGGAGTTCAGCCTTAACAACGCCTGAATTCAGATTCCCAGCCTCCAGAACTGTGAGACAATACATTTCTGTTCTTTAAAATAACCTACCTTGTGGGATTTTGTTATGGCAGCCCTAGGAAACCATGACTAAGCTGCGCCTGACCCAAGCCTTGGAGTTTCCAATTGCCTCATGTGCATGCGAAAGCTGAACGATGAAAAAGGAAGACGGGAGAAGAATTGATGCATCCGCAATTATGCTGCTGGCAAAGAATATTGAATACACTGTGGATTGTCAGAAGGACGAACAAACCAGTCTTAGAAGAAATACACTAGAATGCTCATTGGAAGCAAGGATGGTGAGACTTCGTGTTGTTTACATCGGAAACATCATCAGGAAAGACCAATTGCTAGAAAAGGACGTCATGTTTGGTAAAGTAGAGGGTCAGCAAAAATGAGGATACCTTGTATCTTGGTCATCTAGTGCTGCTATAACAGAAATACCATAAGTGGATGGCTTTACCAAAGAGAAATTTATTCTCTCATAGTCTAGTAGGCTAGAAGTCCAAATTCAGGGTGTCATCTCCAGGGGAAGGCTTTCTTCACTGGCTCTGGAAGGTCCTTCTCATCAATCTTCCCCCAGACGAGGGGCTTCTCTGCACAGGAACCCTGGGTCCAAAGGACGTGCTCTGTTCTTGGCACTGCTTTCTTGATGGTATGAGGTCCCCACTCTCGGCTTGCTTCCCTTTCCTTTCATCCCTTGTAAGATAAAACGTGGTGCAGGCCACACTCAGGAAAACTCTCTTTACATTGGATCATGGATGTGATCTCAGTAAGGGTGTTACAATCCCACCCTAATCCTCTTTAATATAAAATTACAATCACAAAATGGAGGACAACTACACAATACTGGGAATCATGGCCTAACCAAGTTGACACATATTTTTGGAGGACACAATTCAATCCGTGACACACCCCCCTTTGGCCCCCCAAAATTCATGTCCTTGCCACATGTAAAACACACCCTATCTTAGTTAACTAGTGTTGGTATAAGAGAAATACCACAAATGGATGGTTTTAACGAAGAGAAATTTATTCTCTCACAGCCTAGGAGGTTTGAAGTCTGAATTCAGGGCACCAGCTCCAGGGGAAGTCTGCTTTGGGGGAAGGTCCTTGTCATCAATCTTCCCCTGGTCGAGGAACTTCTCAGCTCAGGGTCCAAAGGATGAGCTGTACGTCTGCTGCATCTTTCTTGGCGGTATGAGGTCCCTCTGTCTCTCTGCTGGTTTCTCTCTTTTGACACATTTTTGGGGGGACACAATTCAATCCATGACACCCTCCATGAGATGGATTGACACAATAGCCTCAACCATGGGCTCAAACACACCAATGTTCGTGAAGATGGTGCAGGACTGGGCAACGTTTTCATTCTGTTACACACGAGGCCGCCATTAATCAGAGCCCGTTCAACAGCAACTAACAACGACAACAAAGGAAACTGAGATCCCCTCATGTTCCAGTCAGCAAAAATCCCCCTAAACAACAGCAGCAAACCATATATGTGTGTGTGTGTGTGTGTGTATAATACTTTAATAATAAATATAATACTGGATACCAATAGGGATACAGCTGATTAGCTACCTCTCATGGGAGTGCACATTTCTAGAAGCTTCCTGGAGGCCAATTCTCCTGAGCTGACTCAAAAATTCCACTTCTGGAAAACCATACTAAGGATGTATTCTGAAATTTAGGAAAAACTTCATATGGTTGATCAGAACTTTATAGTAAAAGAAAACAGCCCCTTGTGAATGTCCAGCAAGTATGTGCTGTGAAGTTGCCATCCACCCTCTCTGGACGGTGACGCATCTGTTAGAATTAGGCTTACAAAGAGGTTTGAAAGACATGGGGAAATTCTTATGCAATCAGATGAAATTACAAAACACTAAGATTCAAAATATTATATGGGATATCATCAAAATGATATGAAATGCATAAAACCAAAAACCAGACCCGTTGCCGTCCAGTTGATTCTGACTCATAGTGACCCAATAGGACAGAGTAGAACTGCCCCATAGGGTTCCCAAGGAACGGCTGGTGGATTTGAACTGCTGACCTTTTGGTTAGCAGCCAAGCTCTGCTCCTTCCCACACCCCCTCAATTCTATCATGCAGATCACACCAGCCTCCCTGGTTTCTTTCTGTTTTTGTTATCCCAGGGCAAAGATTTTGTTCCTTCCCCACCAAGAAGCTGCCTTAGAGGTGAGTGGGGGGAGGTGAGCAGATGGTAAATAATCATATCGTAATAGGTTTTTTTTTCCTTTCATTTAAACCCCTGGTCATACAGAATCTTAAAAAAAAAAAAAAAAAAGGCACCATAATCCCTTCAAACAGGAGCCCTGGTGGCTCCATAGTTAAGCATTCAGCTGCTAAACGGTAGGTCATCGATTCAAACCCAGCAGCTGCCCCTCTCCTCGGGGAAAAGAGCCGGCCATCTGTTCCCCGAAAGACTACAGCCTAGGAAACCGTATGGGGCAGTTCTACTCTGTCACATGGGGTCCTCATGAGCTGGAATCGACTTGAGGGAAACTAACAAGAAGAACAATCCCTTCAGGGAGTTCCCGGGTGCTGTAAACCATTAACGTGCTCGGCTGCGAACTGAAATGCTGGAGGCTCCAGTCCACCCAGAGGTGCCTGGGAAGAAGGGCCTGATGATCTACTGAAAAACCAGCCATTGAAAACCCTACAGAGCATAGCTTTACTCAGACACACACGGGGTCACTGTGAGCCCAGTCAACTGGACACAACTGGTTTTAATCCCTTCAAAGTCATGCCCACAGCCTTCTGGGGGCCTCATTCCGTTAGATGCTAAAACCTACCCCAGCTCCACCAGCCTGAATTCGTCAGGAGCCTTGCTGTTCTCACCTTCTCCAAGCCTGTCCACATGCTGTTCCTTCTGAGTGGGGAGCTTTCTCCCAGTTCTCCCGCCACACCCTCCGCTCTCCCTTTACCTGGCTGCTTCCTTTTACCTTCCAATTGTCAAGTGCAGTATCACCTCCCCCCAAGCCCTGGTGGCTCAGTGGTTAAGAGCTCAGCTGCTAACCAAAAGGTCAGCAGTTCGAATCCACCAGCCACTCCTTGGAAATGCTATGGGGCAGTTCTACTGTGTCCTGTAGGGTTGCTGTGAGTTGGAATCAATAGCAGTGGATTTTATCACCTCCCCCAGGAAGCCCTCCACACCTGATTCAGGCCCTGCCCTGTTTTGCCACTGGCTGCGTCTCCCTCCTGGCCTTATGCTGGGGAAGGGGCAGACCTCCCTGTAATCAAGCTGTTCAGTGACAGCCATGGCTGCACGCTAACAGGGCTGGCTTTGCTTCCTGGGATACCTCGGCTTGGAGCTCGGGGTGCAGGGCTGGACACGCGGAGGTGCTCAGGATCCCCCACAGGCCCAGAACTGGAGCTGACCGAAGGGCGATTTGCCACCCTAATGTGATTCATAAGGACATCTGGGGGCTTCCTTTGGGAGGGGCCCTTGGTATTTGCAGATGAGTGAGTGGGAGTCCTGGTTAGGGTGGCAAGGAAAACAAGGTCCAGACCCAGCCCAGTCATTCAGTTTGTGGGACCTCAGTTTGCTTTTCTGTGAAATGGGTACAATGGACCCTGCCTTGTCTACCTCAGAAGATGGTGGTGGGGTCCACTCTGAGACCAGGGGCTGGGGCAGCCAGTGTGCCCGTTGGTTCCATGGTGTGTGTGTGTGTGCTATTGTGTGTGTGGGTGCTGTGTATTTGTGAGGCCCAGCTAGCTCAGCCCAGTGTGGGGTACATCTGTCTGCTCTCCTGCCTGTGCCTTTCTGAGTCCTCGCCTTCCCCTGGCTCAGCTCCGGCCTCCCTGGTCCTCCTGCCAGATCAGGGCCCCTGGCACCACTTGGCTGAGGGCAGGGTGGCCTGTCTGCTCCTAGGGTTCTCCCCATGGGCCCTGCCTCACTGCCTGTACCCCAGTGGAGGCCGCTTGGCTGGGCTGTGAAATCCAGGGCAGAGTGTGCTGACTCTTAGCCTCCTTAACTCATCATTTGGCTGGATCATTGCTCCCAACACCCTTGGCTATCGTGGAGTCATTGGAGCCAGAAGGGAGAAAGAACGTGGAAGGCAATAGTGGCCATTCCCTCATCCTGAAACAGGGTCACTGGATAGACTTTCTAGGTTCCTGAAAATCCATCCACCTATTCACCCATTCACTCATCTGTCCATCCATCTGTCCATTCATCATCCATCCATCCATCCATCCATCCACCCATCCACCCATCTGCTAATCCATCATGCGTCAATTCATCTACCCATCCATCCATCCACGCACCCATCCACCCACCCATCCATCCCATTCACCCATCTGTCCATCCATCTGTCCATTCATCATCCATCCATCCATCCACCCATCTGCTAATCCATCATGCGTCAATTCATCTACCCATCCATCCATCCACGCACCCATCCACCCACCCAT
Organism: Elephas maximus indicus; assembly: GCF_024166365.1. Classification (NCBI taxonomy): domain Eukaryota; kingdom Metazoa; phylum Chordata; class Mammalia; order Proboscidea; family Elephantidae; genus Elephas; species Elephas maximus. Next base: position 189,217,191 of record NC_064822.1, on the reverse strand, counting down.
CCATCCACTCATCCCCCTATTCATCCATCTGCCTTACCCATCCGCCCACGCATCCTCCTACATACCCGTCCAGCCACCCACCCATCCAGCCACCCACCCAGCCACCCACCCATCCACCCACCCACCCATCCATCCATCCGTCTGTCACTCCCTATTCCCTGTCTGATGCCCACTCTGTGCAGGCCCCGGCTGGGGACTGTGGATATGGGTAGCCAGTCCAGTCCCTGACCTCGAGGAGCTCATGGTCAGGTGGGGAAACAGAGGCAGACAGGGGCCACTCCAATGTCAGGCGATGATTGCTGTGATGAGGGGTGCCCAGGTGGTGAGCACTGGGGCCTGATGTCTGGAACTTTTTCAGGGTGGCAGAAGATGTGATGGGGACTTCAAGTGGGAGATGAGAGGACAGGGTGGCAGGACCTGCTGTGTAGGGTCCCAAACACTGGCTAAGTAGTTGGGGGCCTCTTTTTTCTTTTTGAGATCAGTTCACATACCATAAAATTCAGCCTTTTAAATAAAGTATGCAAGATTCACAATGCTGGGCAACCATCACCACTACTGGAGCCTTGGGGGAAAGGCCTGGCCATTTACTTCTGAAACCCCATGGAGCAGCTCTAGTCTGGCACACGTGGGGTCACGTCGATGCGCGTTGGCTTGATGGCATCGAGTCTCCCCCTGACTCACGGCAGCCCACGTGTGACAGAGCAGAACCGTGCTCCGTAGGGCTTTCTCGGGCCCTAATCTTCACGGAAGCAGTTTCTCAGGTCTTTCTTCTGCGGGGCCTTTGAGTGGGTTTATACCCACCGACCTTTAGGTTAGCAGCTGGCTGCACACTGCTTGCGCCCCCAGGCTCCTTGGTTTGGTTTTCTCAATCATGTAAGTCTTTCAAAAATCAAACCCATTGCCTTCGAGTTGATTGATTCTGACTCATAGCGACATGTTATCAGGAGGGACCAGTCCCTGGAGAAGGACATCATGCTTGGTAGAGGGTCAGCAAAAAGAGGAAGACCCTTGATGAGATGGATTGACACAGTGGCTGTATAACAATGGGTCAAGCGTAACAAGGATTCTGAGGATGGCACAGGACTGGACAACGTTCCGTCCTATTACATACAGGGTCGCTATGAGTCAGAACTTACTCAATGACACCTAACAATAACAACAAGAGTCTTTGCTCCCTCACCAAGCTCAGGAGCCTGGGAATGGGATGGCTTAGTCTCTGTGGCTCTGGCCCTCGGTCATTCAGCAGATGTGGTGGAGGACGGGGGCGGCGGGGGGTGGTGAACCTGGAGTTAGGCTTCCCGTGTGGATCCTAAAGCCCCCAGCAGAGTTGGGAGTCTAGAGCAGGGGCCACGGGGTGGGGTGGGGGCCGCAGTCAAGAGAAAGTGGTCAGGAGGGAACGTGGGCCCCAGGCCTCCCTCCTCCCAGCTGTCCTGTGGTTAGGGCACCTTGCCAGGGCAGCACCATTTGGCAAACACCAGCCAACCCCCTCTCCCAGGAAGCCGGTGGGTCTGCCCTGCCCTGGGAGCGCTGTTGGGGTGAGGCAGGGCCGGGGGTTCAGCGTGGCCAGATGCAGGCAGAGGTGGTGGGCAGGTGTCATGGTGGGAAGCGGGTCCAGGTAGAAGGAAGAGCCTGTGTAAAGGCTGGCAGTGACAGTGACTGAGTTAAGGGACATAGGGCGCTCTGGGTGCTAGGAGCACAGGATGGGGAGGGGCAAGGGGGAGAGGAGGCTGGGGAGGTGGGTGGGACCTCGTAGGGCCCTGGGGGCCTTGGCAGAAGCCAGAGGAGGTGGGTGGGACCTCGCAGGGCCCTGGGGACCTTGGGAGGAGCTGGGGAAGGTGACCAGAGGGTTTCAGGCAGTGGGCAGCAGGCTCTGATTTATGGTTTGAAATTCAGTCCAGAGACCGAGAAGGCCTGACCCAGGGTGGCACCTGGGGGGAGGAAGAGTCAAGTGGAGGCCCCTGGGTTTGCAGAATCTCCGAGCTGAAAGGTGGGAGGAAAGTCCAGGCTTGGCCTCCCTTCCTGATTCCAGTGCCATGGCCTGAGCTGGGGGAGGAGCAGGAAGATGACCACAGAGCCCGAAGAGGTCCCCCAAGTTAATGTCCACCATGGCAGGGGAGTCGGTGAGGCCCTGGGGAGCCCTGGGCACAGCAGGTGCTCAGGGGTCTGGGGCTCGGCTTTAACATAGCTTCAGCCAAGTGCCCTGTAAATATTACCACGTTTACTCCTCACAGCTGTCCCAGGTGAGGTCAGAGAGGTGCGGGGGGGTGACCTCGGTTGCCCAAGGTCAAACTTGGGGCAGGTGGGGGAAGCTGGGGTTTGAATCCAGCTGGAATCTGAGGCCTCGTTCCCTGCCCTCTTTCCCTCTGCCTCCCCTCGTCGCCTGTCTCTTCAGCTCCTTCACCTTCTGCACAGATAAAGATGGGGCTGGGTGTCCATTTTCACTTCCTGCGACGGCCTCCCACCCCAGACACGGGGGAGCGGGGTGTCCCTGACGGCAGAGTTGGGGTCCCTGCCCTGTGGTGGCTCCCGTGGAGGGAATCCTGGCGGGAAAGGGGGTCTGACACTGCGTTTACAGACCTGGGACAGAAGAGCACCACAATCCACTTGGAAGGAATGAGAGGAAGGAAATTGTGGAGGCCACCTCCTACCCCCCTGCAGCCCTGCGGGCCCTTCCTTCCCCACGGGTTTCGCCTGAGTCAAGTCTGGTCTGGACTTGGCTTGAGGGGCCCTGGGAAGACCTTTGGCTTTCAGACCGCCACCAGGGGTCCCAGCAACCCCTGAACTCACCAGCGACCTCACTGTCTTCTTTTCCCTTCGGTTTCCTTGACAACAAGGGTGACCAGGGAGAGTAGGTCCGTGGAGGCTGTGGGGGAGGGAAGAACGTTTGGAGTCCTAGTGTTCCCAGGAACTCGCGTTCCCCGCATTGTCCCTGTCCTCATCCCACTCGCGTTTCGCTGTCTCCATCTCCCTCCCTGAGCCCCAATCCCTCCTTCCCGTAGGGGTGTACTGCCTTCTCTTCACTGGCCACTAGGTGGCAGCAGGGCCCCGCAGATCCCACCTCGGCGGCCCGGGCCTGAGGCTGGAGATCTACCGCCCATCCCGGGGGCTCCTAGGACGTGGTCCAGGGAAGAAAGCCCAGGTGTGGCCTCTGCTGGTCGAGTTAGAGTCTGGGCCCCGGCCCCACCCACACCTGCATCCACTCACACGGTGCCCTCAGGAGCAAACCCTCCAGCTGCTCTTGTAGTGCCTGGCTCTGTGCTGGGGCCGGACTTGGCCAGGTGGACCCTGGCGCCGAGGAGTCCTTGAGGGTCCGACTGGAGCAGGGAGGCCCGGGGTGAGGGGGCCTAGGGGAGCCTCAGCGGCCAAGGAGGGCTCCCAGGTGTTGTGAGCTGGTCTCAGAGGACAGGCCCGTGGAGGGGAGGCCATGGACACCAGTTGCCCCTGCAGGGGATCACGGAGAAGCACCGGGCCAGCCCCACCCCCGATCCTGGGCCTGGCAGCCTGGGTGGAGGGCAGCGTGCACCAGCTCAGGGACTCCAAATGGTGGCCCTCCCACTCCACCCCAGGGCCCACCGCATAATTTTTGGGGACCAGTGCAAAGTGAAAAGGCTGGGTCCTTGCTCAGAAATTATTAAGAATTTTGAGATGGTGACCAAAACCAAAATTTGTTGCCGGTCGAGCCGATTCTGACCCATAGCGACTCCAGAGGACAGAGTAGAACTGCCCCGCAGGATTTCCAAGGAGCTGCTGGTGGGTTTGGATTTACACCAAGAACCTAGACCACCTACAATTCTGGCTCACGGAGTTTTCTGTTTAAGCGTTATCAGGGCTGTCTTCACCTGGGGGCCCTCTATTCCCACCTGAGGTGGCGCCTGCGGTGGACGCTGTGGCCACCAGGGGGCGCCATCACTCCATCCCGGTGCTGGAAGCCTCAGGAACCGCTCCAGGTGCGCAGCCCTGCCCAGGGCTCTGTGCCCGACAGTGGGTGTTCTGATCCTGGAGAGAGAGGTGTCCCCAGAGCCTCCACATCCCACCAGGGTCCCCTACTGTAACGGCCTCTGCCTTCCCCACAATTGCCCCTAGTGGGGCTGGGTCTGGAGTGGCCCTTGGTGGCCGTTGGGCTCTGCCTGCCCCTGTGTGAGTGCCTCAGGCCCTCCCCACAGCGCTTCTCTTTGTGACTCTCAGATCTCCCTCTGTCTCTTCTGAGATCACTTGTCATTGGATTTAGGGCCAACCCATTACCCCAAGAGGATCTTGTCTTCATCACATCTGTATCCTATTTCCAAATAAGGTTACGTTCACAGGTTCTGGGGGTTAGGATGTGGACATATCTTCTGGGGGCCACCACAGTCCCTGAAAAGAGCCCTGGTGATGCAGTGATTAAAGCACTTGGCTGCTAACTGAAATGTTGGTGGTTCGAACCCACCAGCTGATCCTGGGGGCAAGATGTGGCAGCCTGCTTCCATAAAGAGTACAGCCTTGGAAACCCTATGGGGCAGTTCTACTCTGTCCTAGAGGGTACTTCTGAGTCAGAATCGGCAGTGGGTTTACAGTTCCCCAGTCGGTGAGGGGCGGAGCTGGCCAGATCTCAGACCTCTCTTCCACCCAGGGCCCCTTACACTTCCTCCTTGGCCCAGACAGCCCGGAGCCATGTGGGGGGACTGGTATTCCCCTTGCATGTGGTAATCTGGGATGGGGGCCTGGAGAGTTGGGGCAGGAAGGGTGGGGCCTGGAGCCTCTGCCTCAGCCCTCCCAACTTGGGGATCAAGTCCCAGCTCCTCCACTGGCATGAGGAGTTGCCCATCCTCAGGGCCCAGCCCACCGCCCAGACACTCCGAGCTCCCTGTGCTGTTCCCTCTGTCCAGAATGCCCTTCCCTATACTTGTTGACTTGGTGAATGCCTAGACATCCTTCATGACCCAAGTCCCTCACCCCTGCCTTGGTGAAGCTGAAGCTCTCTGCTCAGGGTTCTCAGTCCTTCTGTGGAAGCCCTTGTCACACGGCCTTGGACCATTTAGGGTATTCCTGTGCTTCCCGCCCCCAGACCTGGCTGCCCTGGTTAGGGTTGTGTCCCGCGCAGCCCCCAGCCCAGGCCGGTGTGGAACAGGTGTCAGAGGCGTTGGTTGAATGAGGGTGCTAGAGGCCAAGCGGGGAGAGGGGACTCAGTGAGGGTGGATCTGTTTGGTCACCTGTGGAGACCCCGACAGCCTCAGAAACGCGAGCTGGAAGGACCTGGGGGCTGTCTGGGCGTTGGTCCCACAGGTGAGGAAAGGAAGCCTGGGGGGAGGCCCAGGCCCGTGGTGCTGCCTGGTGTCCTCTTGGTCCCATGGGTACCTCGAGACTGGGGGTGCCAGGTGGGGGCAGTGGCGGCTCCCCTGCCCCTCCCTCCCTCTGCATGGTCTTGTCTGTGATCGCTTATTTCTCCATCTGTGTTTGTCTCCGCATCATCAGCAGTGCCCCCCTTCCAAGCCCCCTTCTCACTCCGGAGGGGTTGTGCTGTGGTCTCTGGTGCCCGCTCCCCAAGCCTGGAGCCCAGTACCAGCTGGCAGCAGTGGTTCTGTCCAGGCAACCCCAAATGGACCCAGGTCCTGTCTCTCCCCTCCATGGCTGGGCTCAAGCCCCGCCTCCTCTGGGAAGTCCTCCCAGACTACCAGGTAGGGTTGGTGCCCAGGGGGCTCCCTGTCTCCATCGTGGCTCACTCTGACCATGTGCCTCAGAGTCTGGGTGCCAGGCGCGGGGCCTGCAGGAGTGCAGGGTGAACAGTGCTGGAGGAGCTGGACCGGCAGCCCCTCCCCTTCCTGGCGGCCTGAGCCCCCCAGGTGGAAGCTTTTTTCCTGAGGGCAGAACTGTGGGGCTTCCTGCCCACTGATCCTGTTTCTGAGGGGCCGGCAGCTGCCTGGAGGGGAAGGCCGGGCCTCTCCTTGCTTCAATAGCAATGTTCTCGATTGAGTGCTCAGGTGGCTCAAATAGGGGTCTGTGCGCGAGGGCTGGAAGCAGGGAGACAGCCAGGGGTGACCTGGGAGCCTGACGGTGGGCTTTCACACATGTCCCTTTGTGTGTGTATATGTGGGGGGACAGGGGACGCAAGGGGGCGCTGTGGGATTTTTCAAGGGCTCCCACAGGGTATGAAGACCCATCTTGAGGTGGATCTCTGAGTCCCTGGAGGGAGTTCACATGACCTGGGAGCTCCTGGCCAGATCCTCTGTGCAGGTGACCCTGGGGTGCACTGGGTGGGCCCCCAGGTGCCTCTCTGTTGACCCCTCAGCTCCCATTTCTGAGATGGGGCCTGGGGGGAATTCAAACCTGAGAAGTCAGGAGGCCAGGCCGGTGGGACCGGGGGACGGCCTCCCTACTCTCCCTACTCTGTCCCAGCCTGTACCTGATGCCACTCTGGGGTCTTGCCCTTGGGGAGCTCACAGCCCAGTGTGGGTTACCAGGGGAACAAAAGCTGCAGGAAAGAGTTGTGGGGGCAGAAGCGGAGGGTCCCAGGAACCAAAGTGGACATGGTACCTGTGCAGGTAAATGGGGTGCCTGGACGCTGTCTCTTTCCTCTCGGCCGGCTTCCACACCTGTGTAGGGTCAGTCTTCCAGGCTGTGGGAAGGCTCACACCTCCATTCACACTCAAGGGCCTCCCTGCCCATGTGCCTGGCTAGCTGTGTGTTCAACCGTCTCCTGGGCCATCTGGCCGCCTCCTGTCTGGGATTCCCTCAGCCTTTGCCTCCTTGGGGCAAGCCCACCCCTTGTGCGTCCTGGCCTCAGGTGACCAGACATGAACAAGAAAGGAGGAAGGCTGGTTCTAGGGGCGAGCAGCAGGCTGCAGGGCACACTGGCTCGGAGAGAGCCGTATGCCCACGGCTGGAAATGCCCAGGACACTCAGCCAGGCCCTCCCTGGCCACTGGACGTGCTTCTATTTCCATGGTACACCGGTGGGGTACAGCAGCTGAGCAGGGCTGCCGGGAACGGGCTGTGAAGCCTGGGGTCAGTGGGCTCCCCGGTGCCCCCACTCCTGCAGTAACATCTGGAACCTCAGTTTGCCCCACTGTAAAATGGGAATAGTAACGGAGCCCGTTGGAGGGTGGTGGTAAGTATGGGAGGTTGCTGGCCCAGGCAGGTGTGTGCAGGGCTGAGTGGGGGCAGGGCCAGTGCAGATGGTATGGGCCGCTCCCCTTCCCTCCCTCTCCCTTCTCCTCCTTCCTGCTGCTCCGCTTCCTTTTCCTCTTCTCTCTCCTTCCTGCTTCCTCTTCCTTTTTTTTTCTTTTTCTGTTCCCACTTCTCCCTCTCATCCTTCTTCTCTTCTCCCTCCCTGCCTCCCACCTCCCCCACGGTCCCCTCCTGCAGCCTCTCAGAGCCTGGAAGGTCAGGGCGCCCACCCCACGGCGTCCCTGACCCCTACAGTTCCCCCTGCACTGTCCCACCTGCATTTCTTTGCCTCTGTGGTGTTTTCTTCTTTGCATTCCCTCCTTCTCCCCCGACCCTCTTTCTTTTGCTTTTCTTCTTTTTATTTTTTTGCATTTTCCAATCCCTTTCAAGGTCCCTGGGTGGTAGCAATGGTTTGTGCTCAACTACTAACCTGAAAGTAGGCAGTTCGAACTCAGTGGCGCTGGAAGAAAGGCCCAGTGACCTGCTTCTATAAAGATTACAGCCAAGAAAACCCTATGGGGCAGTTCTAGTCTGACACGTGGGGTCACTGCAAGTCGGAACTGACACAGTGGCAATGGGTTTGGTTTACAAATCCCCTTTGTCTTTCTAATCTCAATCAAAAAGGACCTCCTCCATGCAGCCTGCCTGGATTTCTGGGCCAAGAGGGCTCTGTCTCCCCTTTCAACCTGCACCCTTGAACCTGCCCCTTTCCCACGGCATGGAGCACCCCTTCTTCACGCTGGTGTTACGGATGGTGCAGGTCACAGGCCCCTCCCAGCAGCCTTGGAGCCCTACCACCTCAAGTCTCAGGTCTGGGGCTGCACCGCCCAGCCCGGCTCTGAGCAGAAGTTTGGGCGCACTCGCAAAGCAGCCCGGCCACATTGCAGAAGTCGAAGTCATTGGCCCAGTGACGGGTAGACAAGCAGGGCTAAGTGGGAAAAACAGGACGAGTGTGTGGGGGCGATCCATTGTGACCATCACAGCTATGTTACAGCCGTGTCCCCCACACGGAGGTGAGGCTGTTACCAACATGCTGGATTACGCTTTTGTGTGTGTACTTTCCTGTGTTGTTTGAAATATATATATATATATTTTACATTTTTTAAATGTTATTTTTATCCTAGAAATCGAAACAAGGATTCCCAGTTTTGAAAAAAATGAGTGTCCGGTGAGACGGTTCCGCTTCCTGACTCTCAGACCTGGGTGGGGGGTGGTCTCTGCACGTCCCCTCCTGTCAGGCTTGCTGGCCTGTCTCTGCAACAGGGCTTCCTAAGACAAGGGGCCCCTGGACACACGCTGTCCCCAGAGCCAGCCATCGGCACCAGAGGAGAGACAGCAGGTGCCCAGGACAGATGCAGTTCGGTTGCCAGGTAACGTGGTCACCATAGCAACGCTGCCTCTTTGGAAGAAGCAGAAGCTGAAGCCCCCCACCCTACAGACAGTGGTGAGGGGGAGCTGATGGCATAGGGTTCCACCTGACTGCTTGGCCATTCATCTCCGGGGCTTCTGTTCTTGCTCCCTCATTCTCTTCCTCTCTCCTGCTTGCCTGTGACTTGGGGGTGGGGTGTGGGATAGAGGCACAGGGCCGCAGGGTGAGGAGGCCGTTGTGGCCTGGGCCTGGGATCTGCTCCAGGCTCCACGGGCTCCTTGTGCCCCTGCTCTTGCTTGGCCTCGGTTTCCCCATCTGCACAGTGTGATGGTGATCTCTGGTCCTCCTCCCCTGCTCTCCCTCTGCTGGGCCCCACACCTGGGCAGGTGTCCCCCTGGTTGCTTGGTACAGAGCTCGGCACAGAGAGAGCCCCGGGTAGGTGGGTAGGCGAGGCACCACAAGGGCAGGAGTGGAAACGCTCGGGGCCAGGGGACCCGGGTCGGGGGTCAGTTCTGTCACTTGGGAGTTGGGTGACCTTAGAAAATCCTTTAACTTACCTGGGCCTCAGTTTCCCTGTCTGTGACAGGGTGCAAGTCTCCTGGGCCTGCCCCTCAAGGGCTGCTGTAAGAAAGCAAAGAGAAGAGGCTGGGGCTGTCCTTGTCGGGCACTGGGGAGGGGGCAGCGGAGGCACTGCTTTTGCCCCCAGAGGCTGGGGTGTGGGGTGGGCTCAGCTCTCCCCACTATCTCCCACCTGCCCCCTCCTCCCCTGCATGGCATCTCCTCCCCCGGTGGTTTCCTACGTGTTCAATGACAGAATTCCCCACCCCATCAACCTCACGTGTTCTCCCCCAGTCTCAGGACCCTGTGCCAGCCTCTCCCACACACCCAGCCATCCCAACTGTACTGTGTGCCCTGGGCCCAGCCCCCTCTCTGTGCCTCGATCTCCCCTCCCATGTGGAGAAGTCAGCACACACACCCGGTGCAGGTGCTATCAGGATAAGAGGCACCTGCCTGGCCCAGCCCCTGGCACAGAGGAGGCCCAAACCAAGAAAAAACGGAGCTGTGGTTGGGGTCCCGTCCCTTTACCCCTCAGCATCCTCGCCCATGGCAGCCACCCCTGACACAAGGTTACAGGATGGCTGGATGAGCCCATATTCCTAAAGGGCCCGCCCAGGGCCAGGAACCCCCAACCCCTCTGCAGTGGGAGTGGGTGTCACCCTGGGGGTCCCTGCACCCCAGGCCCCCCTGCACCCCAGGCCCCTGCACAGCCACCAGTCTCATTTCCGCTTGCTCTCCATCCCCAGCCCCACAGCCTCTGTGTGGGCGGCTGGTTCTCAGGTGCTGTGGGGGGTGCCCAACTTCGGCCAGGCAGAGGGGACGTGTTAAGCTGCCAGGTTCCCCTCATCCCTTAGTGGTCTCTATGGAGACCTCCTAGCAACCACACAAACAGACGTGGGGGTACAGCTCAGCCAGCCCAGTGCCTGTCAGAAGTCACGACCACAGGGGCCGTTGGGGTCGCTGCGGGATGAGGAACAGGACTGGGGGGCCCTTACCCACCCCCGTTTCCTTTTTAATGACAACAGCATTCACACAGCAGTTGTGACCCGGCTCAGGAGCACCTGCTTTGTGGGACCCCTTGGCAGCGTGAGGGGTGTCTGGAGCTGTGATGGCTTTGCTGACCTCTGCCGAGTGAGGCCAGGCCTGCTTCCTGCTGCGTGGTGCCTACTGAACATCACTGGGCTGTGAGAGCAGACCCCTCATGGCACCCCCCTTCTCACACCCACACCCTACTTCATCTCGCTGGACGTTCTTCCATCCCGCGAAATGACAGCGGATGGCACCCCCTGCACCCCCCACACAGACACACCCACACACCACAGACACACATCACAGAAACACACATACCCCACACACATATCACAGACACACAGAGACACACACCCCCACACAGAGACACAAAGACGCACACCTACCACGCACAGACATCTACCACACACACCACAGACACCTTCACAGACACACACATAAACACACAGGTGAAGGAAACCCAGCCGGCTCTCACTGCCCCGGCCCAGTCGGGTGGGAACATAAGCCAGCAACAGGGACACCATCTGTTCAGGCCCTTCTCCCAGCGGAGCCCAAGGAAGCGGGAGGAGGAGGACCCAGGCTGCGGGTGCTGGACCACCAGGTGAGTGTAGCCCAGGGTGTCATTGAGGCCTGGATGGACCAGGGCTGAGGACGGGCCAGGGAATGTGGCCGGGTCACCTGACAAGCAGAGACACGTCCTGAGCTCACAGGGGGGCCAGGAGGAGGAGGGGCAGCCCAGCAACCTTGGGGCGGCTGGAGTGTGGCTGACCAAGGACAGGGGGCTCCTTCTTCCTTTCCAAAGGAGCAGGGTCCTGTCCTCTTAATTCTCAGCTGTCTGCTGTGCAGAGCTGTGCTGTCACCTCACTGGGCACCCAATTCGGGGGTGAGGGAGTGTGTGAGAGCATGAGTGTGAGAGTGTGGGTGTGTGAACAAGCGTGTGAGAGAGTGACAGCGTGAGCGTGTGAGAGTATGAGTGTGTGAACAAGTGTGTGAGAGTGAGAGCATGAGTGTGTGAGAGTGCGAGTGTGAGTGTGTGCATGAAAGTATGAGAGTATGAGTGTGTGTGAATAAGTGTGTAAGTGTGAGAGTGTGTGACTATGAGTGTGTGAGAGTTTGTGTGTGTGAACAAGTGTGAGTTTGAGAGCAAGCATGAGTGCATCAATGACTGAGAATATGTGACAATGTGAGCAAGTATGAAAATGTGTGTAAAAGTCTGAAAGCATGTGAGTGTGTGAGCATGTAAATGTGAGTGTGTGATTGTGAACTTGGAAATGTGTGAATATGTGAGTGTGATCAAGTGTGTGTGTGAGTATGTGTGTGGTGCAGAGAAGCTGGGTCAAAGTGGGCGGGGAGATGCAGGTAGGTAGAGGGCCCTGTGGGAAAGGAAGCGGGTAGGAGGTGGAGGGTCCAGTGAGAGAGGAAGCGGGTGGGAGGTGGAGGGTCCAGTGAGAGAGGAAGCGGGTGGGAGGTGGAGGGTTGAGTGGAACAGGAAGTGACTGTGTGAACAGGGGCCTACCAGAAGGATATGAAATGAGGATTTGAGGCCTGGCTACAGCCCTCCCACCCCAAGCCTTTCGTGGTTCCTGCCCTGTTTTAGTTCCTAGGTCGTGGCCTGAGCATGTGCACGTGTCGGGTGGCAGGTACCAGCAGCGGAGCTCAGAAGTCCTTCCTGGCCTTCACTCCCTGTTCCCTCTTCCCCCGATTTCCTTTGTCCAGGTGGGAGGGTGGGTGCAGCAAAGATTTCGAGGACAGCCCTGATGTGTCCTCGTGGCCCCTGGGGCTGGGAAGTAGGGGCTCCACATGCCCTGGGCCTCTGTACACATCTGCTTCTGCATGCAGGGGTTAATCAGATGCCTTCGGTGGCAGTTGGCGGCCATGGCGGGCCACCTCGCTCTATTACTCTGGGGTGAAGATGCTGCTTATCCTTCCTCCACGCGTTTCCCTCTTTGAGCCTTTGACGGTGTGGTTCTCTCCACCTGGGTCACCTTTTCCAGCGACAGCCTTCTAGGCCCCACCCTGCCAGGTGGTGCGGCCTGGGGGTGGCCCCTGAGCCTCAGCCTGTTGGGCTGAGAGAGAGCTGAAAGCTGCTGGAGGGCTCACAGTGACTCAGAAGGGACATGGCAGCAGCCCAGGGGGCTGGAGTGGGGGGAGCTTCAAGTGTAAGGAAGGACCTCTCAGTGCCTGGTGCACACTCCCAGCCCCCACTGTGCAGATGCAGGAAAGCCTGAGCGTCAGGGTGGGACAGGTACGGCACAGGCCACCCAGCCACCAGCCATGGCCTGGAGCCCAGGAGTGCTGGTTTGCAAAGTACCACAGGCTGGGTGCTTGTAAGAACAGACATGTATCATCTGACTGGGAGTCCACATCTGGGCATTAGCTGTGTTCATTCCTTCCGTGGCTCTGAGGGAGACCGGTCTCTTCCATGCCTCTCTCTCAGCTTCTAGTGGCCCCAGGCATCTTTGGCCTTGCAGCTGCAAGGTCACCTAGTGTCCTTTCTCTGTCTGCCTGTCTGTGACTCTTCTTCTCTTGTATAAGGACACCAGTCATGTAGGATTAGGAGCCAGAGAGAAGGGACGGGGCGCCAAGGTCAGAGAGTTGGAGGGCATCTTAGGGGCTGAGCCCCACAGACAGGCTGGTGTAGAGCTGAGGCCAGAACTGCGTTCTCTTGGTCCTGAGCCAGGGCTCATCCTGGAGATAGATGAGGACTCTGGGGAGAGTTCCCAAATCCTGTCTTGAAGCTTAGGGCCCAAGTCCCCTAGCTCCCATCTGCACAGGGCCCACCTGGGCAGGTAAGGGGAGGCCAGCAGCAGGTCCCAGGGACCATCTGTTGAGCTCCCCTGGGTGGTGGGCCCTAGGCCAGCCAAGTGCTCTATGTGCGTGACCTCAGCTGAGGGTCCTGTTCTGACAGAGGGGAAGTGGCTTTCCCAGGGCTAGGGGGCTGGGAAGACAGCAGGAGCCGAGCAGCGCAGGGCTGCCAGCACCTGCCCTCTCAGCAAATTCTCTGCACTATGGTTACGTTGTTCAATGACGATGATCCACGTAGATACGGTTTATTATCAGCACTGCTGCATGGTACAATTGGGTGTGCTGTTCTTTTTGCTGCTGATACTACTTTTGTCCTGCTTCTGATGACCCCGTTGTTGTCGTTTCTGCAGTCCCTGCTACTGTTGAATTGATTATCGTTGTCTTAATTATTATCCCTTTTCAGCCTTGGCTTCCCAGCTGGGGTCCAACTTCCCTTACTGCAGCGGTCCCCAGTGGGGGTGATCGTCCCCCAGGGGGCACTTGGTGATGCCTGGAGACACGTTTGGTTGTGGCAACAAGGGGTGCTACTGTCGTCTGGTGGGTAGAGGCCAGGGATGCTACTCAACATCCTCTGGTGCAAGGCACACCCCTCGCATCAAAGAATGACCCAGTGTGTGATGTCAGTAGTGCTCTGCCTTACAGCGCAGTCCTAGGGTCAGCTTGGAGCTTGCTGGGAGGGTGGGCGTCCCCCCCCACCTTAAAAAACAAATAAAAAACCCATTGCCATCTCGTTGATTCTGACTCATGGCAACCTGGTGTGTTATAGAATAGAACTGTCCCATAGGGTTTTCGTGGCTGTAATCTTTATGGAAGCAGATTGCCAGGCCTTTCTTCTGTGGTGCTGTTAGGTGGGTCTGATCTGCCAACCTTTCCGTTAGTAGTCAAGTGCAAACTGTTGGTGCCCCCCAGGGATCGTATTTGTGGGAAGTGATCATGGGCTGGTCATGCTTCAAGCTGTGGCTCTGCAAGCCAGCCATCTGTGTGATCTGGTAAAAAATTTATTTATTCATTTAATTAATTTAAAGTTTTATGATGACATACAGGGTACTGGCCCATTCATTGTTATACACACATCTGTGTAGCTGTCACCCAGGTCAGGATATCCCATGCTGCACAAAGTGTCCTCCTGCCCTTCCTCTCAGTAACTGTCCCACAAAGGTAACCATCGCTCTGGCCTTCATCACCGTGGATCGCGTCGCCTGCTCTTGAACTTGGGATAACTGGATCTCACAGTCCAGAGTCATCTGCAGCTGACTTCTTTTGCTCATTATGGTATTTGCAAGAGCCACCCATTTTCTTGTATGTAGCAGTGTTTTCGTTCCCTTTTTCTTTGTATTTTTCCATTATATGAATATACTATGGTTTACTTGGAGCCCTGGTGGTGCAGCGGTTAAGTGTTCGGCTGCTAACCAAAACGTTGGCAATTAGAATCCACCAGCCGCTCCTTGGAAATCCTGTCGGGGCAGCTCTACTCTGTCCTATAGGGTCACTGTGATTTGGAATCGACTTGAAAACAAAAGGTTTGGTTTGGTTCTGGGTTTATGGTTTGCTTTGCTCTCCCGTTTCTGGCTATTTTTGAAAAATGCTGTACAAATATTCTCATATGTCTTTTGGAAGACATATGATCTCATCATTACTTTTGGGTATAGAGTAAGGAGTGGAATTGCTGGGCCCTAGCGTAGGTGCGTTTTTTGCCGTAGCGTTGTTGTCAAGTGCCATCGAGTAATTCTGACTCATAGTGACCCTACGTACAGCAGAGCGAAACATTGCCTGGTCCTGTGCCATCCTCACAACCGTTGCTATGTTTGGGCCCATTCTTGCAGCCACTGTGCCAATCCATCTCATTGAGGGTTTTCCTCTTTTTTGCTGACTCTCTTGCTTTGGTAGACACAGCCAAACCTTTCTCTAATTATTTGAGATCTTGTTTTTTTTTTAATGTTGCATTTTAAAAACTTGGGATAATTGTAGATTCACATGCAGCTGTGAGAAGTCATATAGACGGGGGAGGTGAAATCACTCTCTAGATAGTAGACACTTGTCTTTTTTTTTGATGACGGGAAAGATAGCACCAAATGGGGGTGGAGAGCACACAGCTCGACCAAGAATAGAATTGAGAGTTTGTGACAAAGGATATGACATATATATTTTGCAATACCACCAACAACCAAAAAATATGTGTGCGTGGCCATGTGTGTATGAATACCTGCGTGTATGAGTATGGGTATGTATGTGTGTGTACACGTGTGTGCACATAAAGATGTGCCTATACGTTTGAGTCAGCATCTACTCGGCAGCAATGGAGGTTGTTGTCAGGTGCCATTGAGTTGGTTCCGACTCACAGCAACCCCCACGTACAACAGAACGAAACACAGCCCAGTCCTGTGCCATCCTCACAATTGTTGCTGTGCTTGAGCCCATTGTTGCAGTCACCATGTCAATTCAACTTGTTGAGGGTCTTCATCTTTTTCGATGACCCTCTACCAAACATGATATCCTTCTCCACGGACTGGTCCCTCCTGATGACAAGCTCAAAATACGTGAGACAAAGCCTTACCATCTTGCTATTAAGGAGCATTCTGGCTGTACTTCTTTCAAGACAGATTTGTTCATCCTTCTGGCAGTCCGTGGTATATACAACATTCTACACCAAGCCCATAATTCAAATGCTTCAATTCTTTGGTCTTCCTTGTTCATTGTCCAGCTTTCATACACACATGAGGCGATTGAAAACACCATGGCTTGGGTTAGGCCCACCTTAGTTCTCAAAGGGACATCTTTGCTTTTTAAAACTTTAAAGGGATCTTTTGCAGCAGATTTGCCCAATGCAATGCATCATTTGATTTCCTGACTGCTGTTTCCATGGGCATTGATTGTGGATCCAAGTAAAATGAAATTATTAAGCTTCACAGCATTCTGGCTGTACTTCTTCCAAGACAGATTTGTTGGTTATATACATATGTATAAATGAATCTACGTGTCCATGTGTGTATTCATATATATATAATAAACCTCATGGGACAAAGTTATGGATACCTCTTAAACATAGGGTTTTCTAAATTTGAAGGATTAGGACTATGGCCTTGTGGGACGTCTTGGTCAATCGGCATAACATAGTTCACAAAGCATACGTTCTAGGTCTTAGTGTGGGGAGTAGTGTCTGGGGTCTTAAAAGCTTGCAAGCAGCTATCTAAGATACAGCTATCAGTCTCCACTACTCTGGAGGAAAAGAGAGAGAAGGAAACCAAAGACTCAGAGAATAAGCTAGTGTACAGGATTAATAGCCTGCACAAACCATGGCCTCATCTACCCTGAGACCAGAAGAGCTAGATGGTGCCTGGCTACCACTACCATTCTGATCAGGGCCACAATAGATGAGCCCTGATAGAATGAGAGAAAAATGTGGAACAGAACTCAAATTCTTAAAAAGTCAGACTTACTGAACTGGTAGAGACTGGAGGACTCCCTGAGACTACTGGCCTGAGATACTCTTTTAAGCCTTAAACCAAAACTCTTCCCTGAGGTCACCTTTTTAGCTAAATAACAGATTGGCTCATAAAATAAAGAATATCACCCACGAGTACTGCACGCCTTTAAAAAATCATCTATATTGGACTAAATACCAAACCAAAAACCAAACCCAGACCCGTCGAGTCGATTCTGACTTGTAGGGACCCTATAGGACAGTAGAACTGCCCCATAGAGTTTCCAAGGAGCACCTGGTGGATTTGAACTGCTGACCTTTTGGTTAGCAGCCGTAGCTCTTAACCACTGTGCCACCAGGGTTTCCCATTGGACTAAATAGTCAACAATTACTCTAAAGCCAAAATAAAGGATAAGAGGACAGGGAAACCAGATTAAGGGAAGCAAAACATCCAGAAGGGAATGAATGAGAACGTTAACACATTGTGAAAAGTGTAGCCAATGTCTCTGAACCATATATGTACTGACTAGATGGGAAGCTAACCTGTTGTGTAAACTTTCACTGAAAACACATTACGGTATTATTAAAAAAAAAGACATAACAGAGAAATCTTTTGTCTACTTTGCCCATTTTCCCCCAGTGGTAACAAGGTCCCTGGGGGGTGCAGTTTGTGCTTGACTACTAACCTAAAGTTTGACAGTTTGAACTCACCAAGCGGCACTGTGGAAGAAAGGCCTGGCGACCTGCTTCCGTTAAGATTACAGCCAAGAAAACCCTCTGGAGCAGTTGTACTCTGTAACTTGTGGGGTCGCTCTGAGTTGGAACTGACTTGATGGCAATGGGCTGGGTTTTTTTTTCTTTTGATTATAGTATAGCATCATAACAAGAATATTTACATTTATACGATTCACCAATCTTATTCGGAATTCTCCAGTTTTACCTCCGTGTGTGTGTGTGTGTGTGCGTGTGTGTGAAGTTCTGTACACTTTACCACCTGTGTAGTTTGGTGTCTCCACCATCATGGTGAAGACGCTGAATACTTCCCACACCACAGGGATCCCTTGCTTTACCTTTTATAACCACATCTGCCTCCCTTCTGCCTACCTCCCAACCCCTTGGCAACCACTGATCTTTCCTCTATTCCCAAAGCTGTGTCATTTCAAATATGTTACATAAATGCTCTCATGCGGTCTGCACCCTTCTCCAATTGCTTCTTTTCACTCGGCGTAATTCCCTGGAGATTCATCTGAGTTACTCTGCTCATTCTCTGTGGTCGTTGAGCAGTGTTCCATGGCATGGGTGGGCCAGCGTGCTAACTGTTCACCTGTTGGTGGACGTCTGGGTTGGTTCCAGCTTTTGGCTATTAGAAATAAAGCCGTTACGAACCTTCATGTCCAGGTTTTTGTGTGAGCATAAATTTTCATTTCTCTGAAGTGAATGCCCAGGACTGCAATTACTGGGTCACCTGGTAGTTGCATGCTAAGATTTTTAAGAAACTGCCAAACTGATTTCCAGAGTGGCTGCACCATTTTACTTTCCCCCCAGTAATACGAGAATGATTCCAGCTTCTCGACACCCTCGTCGGCGTTTGGTGGGGGAACTGAGGCTCAGTGAGTGGAAGCAGAGTCCCTCCTGCTTGTGTCCCAGTCCACCTCTCCCTGGATGGTGGGACCCTCCCTCCATCTCTAACATTCCCAGTGAGGGTGGCTCCTGGTAGGGGAGGGTCTCCCATAGGCATCCCCCACCAAGGCCACCGGAACGCCCTGTCCAAGGGGAAGCTGCAAGGGTGAGGGTGAGACCATCTGTCTGGCACCTAGGGGTCCAGAGAGTACCCGCACCCCCATACTGCACACTGGCCACTGGGTGGGGGGCAGGAAACCTCTAAGAGGGCGGGAGACTGGAGCCACCTTCCTTGAATCCTCTCACCCAGGAAAGGAGAATTCATCCCTTCTGACCGTCATGCAGATCACTGGGTATTGGTGATTACCACACGCGCACATGGATCCTGCTGGGGTCCTGCTGGAAGGGGCAGGTGTCCAGGACTGAAGCCCTCCCCCTGCCAAACAGAAGCCGGCTTCCTACCACCTCTGTGTCTGGCTCTGCTGGAGCGATGGCAGAAGAAGGATTTTCTCTTTGCACCACCATGCTGGTTTGAGGTGCCAGTTGTCTGTGAGAGCCCTAGGCAGGAGAGGGCCCAGGTGGGCACAAAGGTATAGATGGTAGGGATATGCCCCGACAGAGCTCACAGTGTGGTGGTGGGGGGCTGAGGGGCCTCGAGGGGTCCTGAGCAGGTGGGAGAGCCTGGGGCAGAGGGGCGGGCTCGAGGGGCCTGTCACTAGGCTGCTTTTCAAGTTCCAGCTCCAGGAGCTACCCGTTGCTATTGGCCCCATGGGGAAGGTGGCCAGCTCCCCCTTTAAAGGTAAGGATACTGAGGCTTAAAGGGGAGAAGAGGAGAGGGCTGCCCCTCGCCTCAGGCTCTGTGCTGGAGGGGAGAGGCTGGCTGGGCCCCAGGGCAGCGGTGAGAGCGGGGGCTTTGGGGTGCAGTTCTGCCCCCCTAAACGGGAAAGTGGACTGTGCACGCCTCCACCAAGCTGCTCCTCCTGTGTGAAATGGGCTGATCAGGATCATGACAGCGATGGAAACTCACCTGCTCAGGTGAGCCAGGGCCGACAGTGAGGGAACCTGAGGCTTAGTTGGAGGGCCGTGCTGGGTGCCTTAGGGATTGGGGAGAGCCACTGCCTGCTGGGGTCCAGGTTTCAGACCTTGAAGGACCCCAAGAGGCTGCATCAGCTGGTCTCCTGGATGCAGACAGGTGAAGGCTTTAATGCCAGTTTTGCAGAGGGAGCACCTGAGGCCAGGGAGAGGGGTGGCATCTGGCCCCAGGTGGAACCCGGGGAGGCTCCCTGGACGCAAAGGCCAGGGTTGCCCAGGGCCCGTGGTGGCTGCTGCTACCCCAGCATCTTTCTTTTCTTTCAGGGGTTTCCTGACCCCCAGCTTCTCACTGGGGAGGCTTTTTGGGGGAGACTGCCACCTCTGCCTGCTGACTTAATTCCTGTTATCTCTCCCCCCCCCCGCCCCAAGCTGCTGCCCTTACCTGCAGGAGAGGGGCAGATGTGAAGTGTTGGGGGGTGGCAGCCCCTGGGTGGTGGCGGGAGCTGACTTTGGGCTGTGTAATACCCAAAATGAGGTCCCTGGGTGGTGTAAACGGTTGACGCGCTCGGCTGCTAACTGAACGGTTGGTGGTTCAAATCTACCCAGAGATGTTTTGGAAGAAAGTCCTGCTGATCTACTTCCAAAACACCAGCCGCTGAAAAGCCTGTAGAGGACGATTTTGCTCTCACACACGTGGGATCGCCATGAGTCGGGGTGGACAGCAAAGGGTTGGCTTGGTAATGCCCAACACATGTAGGTAATGAGTCACTCCTCCAACTGGAGACTCTCCATGGGACCAGCTCTGTCCCCTCTGCCTTGACCTCTTGCTGCCTCTGACCCCACCCTTCTGCTGTTTGAAGCTCCTGCCAGTCTATGCCAGGCCCCTTGCCAGGCATTTTGACCCCTCTGCCTGCTCCCCCGAGGCCGCCTGTGTGCTGTGTCTCAGGGATCTTCCTGGTGGCTTCTCCTCTCCCTGTACCCTCTCAGATTCTCCAGGGGGCTCTCCAGCCATCTCTCTAACCTGGACCTTACCTGGACCCCCCCCCCCCCGCACCGAGCCACATTGTAATAGTGTCCTGGGGCTACAGAGTACCACAAACTGAGTGGCTTAAAACAACAGAAATGTATTTTCTCATGGCTCTGGAGGCCAGAATCTGAATTCGGGGTGTGAGCAGAGCTGTGTTCTCCCTGAAGGCTCTACAAGAAGAGCCTTCCGTGCCTCTTCCGGCTCCTGGTAGCCCAGGTGTCCCTGGCTTGTGGCTGCCTCGTTCCAGTGTCTACCTCCATCTTCACGTGGCATCTCCCCATTGCATCTCTGTCTGTCTCTTCCCCCCTTATAAGGACTCCACTCAGATGGGATCAGGGCCCACCCTAGTCCAGTGCAAACTCCTGTGAACTAATTGCATCTGCAAAGACCCTATTTCCAAATATGGCCACGTTCTGAGTTTCCAGGGGTTAGGACTTCAGTACAGGGTTTTTGGGGACACAGTTCAACCCACAACACACATGCATTATGCAACACTTGTATCTCCATGTGGAGGTCCACAGGCCCTCAGCTCATTCCTAACCGAACCTGCCATCGTCCTGACTGCTCTCCTGTCCTCCTCTGGTGTCGCCATCTCAGCCCCCAACGCTGGACACCGGGCATCATGTTTGACCTCCTCCCTGCATCCATCAGCCCTCTTCCCAGCTCCATCCCTCAGCTCAGGCCTCGCCGTGCTCCCCTGCCCTCCTCTGCTTCCTAGCTGCTCAGCAGCCTCCACTCTCTCCACATATGAGCACAGTTGCCTGTGGATGGTCTGCTCAGACCGTGACGGGGGCAAGGACAGCCGGGGAAGACTACTGCCTTTGGGCAGGTGGCCTCAGTTTCCCAAATCTTGCTTCTTAAAAACAGATGCTTACTCTCTGATTTTCTCAGGTCACCACCAAAAAATCTGATATTTGAAACTGTTCTGTGAACCTAAAAGGGCAAGAGACATTTTAGAAGGGACGCAATAATAAATGTTTGTTGACTGGAAGGAGGAAAGGAGGAAGGACGGAAGGAGGAAAGAAGGAAGGGAGGAAGGAAAGAAGGAAGGATAGAAGGATGTGAGAAAGAAAGGAAGGAGGAAGGAAGGAAAAATGGGAAAATAGATGGAAGGAAGGAAGAAGAGAAGGAAGAATGGATGGGAGAAAGGAGGAGGGAAGGAAAGAAGAATGGATGGGAGGAAGGGAGGATAGAAGGGTGGAAGGAAAGGGGGAAAGGAAAGAGGGAGGGTGAGAAGAAAGAAGGTAGGGAAGGGGAAGGGAGGAAGAAAGAAAGGAAGAGAAGGAGGAAGAAAGGAAGAATAGATGGAAGGAAGGAAGAAGGAAGGAAGGATAGGTGAAAGGAAGAAAGGAGAAAGAATGGAAGGATAGATGGAAGGGAAGGAAGGAAGGATGGAAAAGAAGGAAGGAGGGATGGATGGAAGGAAAGAACAAAGAAGGGAGGGAGGAAAGATGGAAGGGAGGGAAGTAAGGAGGAAGGGAGGAAAGAAGGAAGGATGAAAGGAAAGGAAAGAAGGATGGAAGGAAAGAAGTAAGAAGGGAAAGAGGAAGGAAGGAAAGAAAAGTGGGAGGGAGAGAAGGAAGGAGGGAGGAAGGAAAGAAGAAAGAAGAAAGGCAGGGAGGAAGGAAGAACATGGGTGATAGTGGGGGTGCTGGAGGGCTGTTGGCTGGTGCCGCAGGAGAGTTGGCAGGGAGGCCAAGCTGGGTGGGTGCAGTGGGCAGCATGGGGGTGGGTGGCTGGGTCATGAGGACACTCTGCTGCGTGTCTCAAAGGCATCCTGCACCAACCAGAATCCCTTTGAATCTTTTGTTTCCAGCTTAGGTTCCCCCAAGAAGGTTTCCAGAGGTTTTTTTGTTTGTTTTAAAAGAAGGTCCAAAACACCAAGCAAGGACCTGGGTGGGGAAACCGAGGTGTGCGAACCCAGGCTCTGAGAACCTTCCAAAGGCACAGGGGCTGCTGATGGAGAGAGAGGTTCGTCTTTTTCTCACCTTCCATTTTAATAATATTCCAAGTGTTAATTAAAGCCTTTGTGCTCCTTTTGAAATACTGGCAATTATAAAGATGAATAATTGCATAATAAATATTAATTTCCATCATCATCATGAGGCCCAGAAGCACCCTGCTGTTAAGTGAGAATTTAGCTCTTTCCACTCCTGGGGTGGGGGTTGGGGGGGACTTCCACAGCCCATAGGGCTCCCAGAGGCCCAGTGCTGTGGTGGTCAGCAAGCTGGGTGGGTAGCCAGGGGCCCGAAGTCCACCCTGCTTCTGCAGCTGTCTCACCCTATGACAAACGGCACGCTACTTCCCTTCTCTGGGCCTCATTTTCCCCAAGTGAACAATGACAAAGTTGGAACGGATGATCACAGCCAGTCTAGGAGGTGACCAGAAGTTTCCGAGTTTTTAAGATTGCTTTGTTGTTGTTGTTGTAGTGAAAAAAAGAATATATATATATATATATATATATATATATATATATATATATATATATATATATATATATATATATCAAAACATTGCCAATTCAACGATTTTCACATGCACGGTTCAGTGACATTGCTTATGTTCATCATGTAATGCAACCATTACCACCAGCCTTTCCCAAACTATTCCACCACCATTAATAGAAGTTCAGTGTCCTCCAGGGTAAGATCCCCCCTTTCCCCCTGCCTTCCACCCCTGGTAACCAGTAATAAACTTTGGTCTCTGTACATTGGCCTCTTTCGGATAAGTGGGATCATACCATATTTGTCCTTTTATGACTGAAATTTCACTCAGCATCACCCATGTTGTAGCACATGTCAGGACTTCATTTCTCTTCATGGCTAAGTGATATCCACAATGGTTGGAGCACTCAGCTGCCTAACCAAAAGCTCGGTGGTTTGAACCCACCACCCATTCCTCGGGAGAAAGATGTGGCAGTCGGCTTCCATAAAGATTTACAGCCTTGGAAACCCTATGTACAGTTCTACTCTGTCCTGTAGGTTTGCTATGAGTTGGAAGTGACTAATAGCGATGGGTTTTTTGTTTTAATATTCCATCGTGTGTACGCACCCCATTTTGTTTATCCATTCATCTGCCGATGGACATTTAGGTTGTTTCTACCTTTTGGCTGTTGGGAAAAGTGCAGCAATGAGCACTGCTGCTGCTTACAGGTCTCTTGTCTATACACCTAGGAGTGGAACTGCTGAGTCAGATATTAACTCTGGAAACCCTGGTGGCGTAGTGGTTAAGTGCTATGGCTGCTAACCAAGAGGTCAGCAGTTTGAATCCGCCAGGCTCTCCTTGGAAACTCTATGGGCAGTTCTACTCTGCCTATAGGGTCGCTATAAGTCGGAATTGACTCGATGGCAATGGGTTTGGTTTTTTTTTTATATTAACTCTAACTTTTTGAAGAACCACCAAAATCTTTTCCACAGTGACTGCACCAATCCAAAGCAATGGATGAGGGTTCAAATTTCTCCACACCTTTGCCTACACCTGTAGTTTTCCCCAGTTTGTTGTAATCAGGTCCAACTCCATGTCTGGAACCCCCAACTCTCAGCAACAATCCCTGAGAAATCCATTCCCACACAACTGCCCCGTCTACATCATCCACTCCCAGCTTGCTTTCTCCCTATGCTGCCTTGTCTTTCTTCCTGGCCCTTGCCACTGTCCGATCCCGTATGCTACAGCTTTGCTTACTGTGGCTTCCCACACACTGGATCCAGAACCTTCCGAGGGCAAGATCATGTTGTTCACCGCAGAACCTTCAGCACCAAGGACAGTGCCTGTCATTCAGGAGACAATGACTGTTGAATAAATCATGATACTCCTCGGCCTGTGCACAGCAGAAAAACAGCTTCAAGAGCTGTGTTTCTTATTTCATCCTCATGAAAGCAAAACTGACAACTCGTCTGCCTCCAGTGAGAGCAAGTGTGGTCATCATAACCCACTGTCAGGAAAAAGCAAAAAGGCACTGAGGTAAAACATACCCAAACAACTGCAAAAAATGAAAGGCTCACTCTGTCTGGTTCTAATCCATCAAAGAAATGAGACCTTGAACCTGTACCATAAGTTGCTGTTTCTCCTAACGTTCTCCCTGGCTTTTGCAAAGCTTAGTGTCTGAAGATACGTGGCAACCTTTGACAATATGATGATCATGTAAGAAAATCATGATTTTTCCATCAGCAGTGAACTCAGTAAGCTTATGATCTCATGTCTTGCTTTTTCCTTTAAATCCTGTTGTCTTTTTTATTTGGTGAGCCATCCTTCCTAAATTTGCACTCCCTTGAAAATCTTTGGAAGTAAACAACTCCTCTAAATGTCTTCCTTTCATAGCTGAGGTTCCACTGGGATGCTAGGTTGGTTCTGCCAGAGCTGGCAAGTGCCTGGCCTGGAAGGGCTCTTTGTGTCTGACATACCGTCCTGGGTGGACCTCACACAGCAGAGCAGGGCGGCAATTCTCTGTGTGTTTGTGCATCCAACAGTTTCTTGTTCTGAAGAACAAGGCTGCTGTATTCCCATATTGGGAAACTGATTTTAATGGGCTGCCTTGTTCTCTGCTGGGGAGCAGAGGGGAGGGAGTTGGTTACCGTTATGGACTGAATTGTGTCCCCCCAAAATATGTATTGTAAATTTTAACCTTTATGCCTGTGGTTTTAATCCCATTTGGGAATGGGCTGTCTTTGTTATACTAATGAGGCAGGATTAGTGTAGGGTGTGTTTTTGAGTCAATCTCTTTTGAGATACAAAAGCAGAGATGGGGGAAGGCTGGTGCCAAGATCTCCATGGAACCAGGAAACAAGTGACAAGGACCTTCCCCCAGAGCCTACAGAGAAAAACCCTGCCTGAGAGCTGGTGCCCTGAATGCGGACTTCTAGCCTCCTAAGCTGTGAGAAAATAAATTTGTTTGTTAAAACCATCCACTTGTGGTATTTCTGTTACAGCAGCACTAGATGACTAAGACAGTTACATACTATGTTTGTTATTTTATTTTATTTTTTTTGCTTGTCTTGAGAATCCTGCTATTTCCTGGCATTAGTGACACCTGTCACTTTGTGGTGAGGTCCCAAGACACTGGTTTGGTTGGGTTGATGGCCAGTCTTGACCGTGGGCTTGGGAGGCCATTGTGTCTCATTCCACAGCACATATTAATATATTGTCTTACCTTTTTAATCATGCAAAGACTCCTCCGTGTTGTCTATCGCGTTTACATGTTCCTATGAGTTAAAGTCACTCCAGAAGTAAGTATTCTTGTCCACTGGGACAGAGAGGAGCCCTTTGAGGCCCTTTGGGTCTTGTTGACCTTCCTATTTCTGTAGCTGCAGCAGCCGACCAGTGAGATTTGTGTTGTGTGCTTACTTCTGACTCCCGGTTAAAGTCGTAAAACTGAAGGTATGAGTTCTCTTTGTGTGTAAAGGAAACAAGCATTTTTTTCCTCCTTGCTAAAAGCAAGTTCTTACCCTTCTCTGATAACCTTGGTAATGACAATCCTTTTCTTAGCTGCGGGCTGCTTGCTAACTCCTTGTATCACAACTATTGGCGATCAATTGGTAATAAAAAAATTGGCTTTTTTTTAATGCACTTTAGGGATTTCTAACACAGATTTCTATTAAAATGAGATGTTCTAATATTTTTTAAAATGTTAGAACTGTTTCTTCATACCTTGGAGGAGGTTTGCTTGGTTTGCGTAACAACTGTTTGAATGGGGCCAAATGTGTGTTGGGTGGGAAAGAACACTATTGGCTGGTCTGGAGCTTAGTGGCCTTGTAAGAAACCTCAGGTTCTGAGTGTTGTGATGTTCCCTCTCTCCCCTCTCGAGATAGGGACATTCCCTAGAGGTAAACAAACGATGTGAGGGAAGCTTCATGTGCCGACTACAAGGTGTTCGTATCTGCTTCTCCCTTCATATCTTCACAACCCTGGTTAGGAAGAAAGGGAGAAGTTAAGGTTAGCGTCCCCTCTGAGGGGGGCTGAGTAGGCAGAACTCTGAGAGGGTCTCCAACATTCTCACCGCTGGTGTGTAGCACCCCTTGTCACAGTTACTCAGTTAAACACCAATCTAAATGCTGCTGTAAACAGAGTTTGCAGGTGTAGTTAAGGCTTCATATTAGTTGGCGTTAAGAAAGCTATCCTTGGTGGGCCTGATATAATCAGGTGAGCCCTTCAAAGGGCTGGGCTCCCTCAAGGTGTGAGTGACTTGATGTGAGGAAAAATCTCTTTGCTGGCTTTGAAGACGATGCAGCCATGTGGTGGGGAATGTAGGCGGTCTTTAGGAACAGAGGCCACCAGCAGGGAAACTGGGACCACAGCTCTATAATCGTGGAATTGAATTCGACCACAACCAAGTGAGCTCTGAAGAGGCTCCCAAGTTCCAGTGAGAATGTAGCTGACCAACACATTATTTTTTCCACGCCATACCTGGACTTCTGATCTGCACAACCGTGAGCTAGTAGATGGCTGTTATTTAAAACTGCCAAATCTGTGGTCATTTGTTACACAGCCTAAGAAACTGATAAAGGAGCAGTGACTTGGCTAAGGTCACAAAACCCTGTTCCCATCACCCTCCCAGGCCATGGCTCTTTCTGCTCAGCTGAGATCAGTTTTGGACAGCACCCTCCTCCCCATCATCGAAAGTGGCACCCATGGTCAGCAGAGACTCCTCAGATACAATGGAGATTCAAGGCTTGGCCTCTGTAAGACCAGGCTGCAGGATCTGATTCCCCTGTGGCCAGCCTTGCCAAGTTAGGTTCTGTTTCATGTGGAAAATGGACACAGAGGCGGACAAGGACCTCCTCCCCGTGTAGGCGCAGTGAGAAGGTGGGATGCCCAGGTGTCTTTGGGGTTTTGTGATGTCAGGTCTGGAGGGAAGGGGTGGGGAGGACAAAGTGCACATCAGGATTTCCCAGGGAAGTCTGGGATGGAGGAGGCACAGGAGCAGCCGTGATGGGTGAGGGTGGGGTAGGAGGGAAAGGAGGATGGCAGAAGAAGTCTTGCTGAGGTCTAACGTATTTGAGAAATGGAAGCCAGGAACTGGGTTGTTTTGACATTTTTTTTGTTGCTGGCCTGAGCTCTGTAGGCACAGGGTCACTCAGAGACTGGACATCATGGGTCATGGCGTCTAAGTATCACAGATTATAAAGGTGGGGAAGCTGGCTGAGTCTTGGAGCCCACAGGGGTTTGTTAGGTGTGGATATTGTGTGGGGCGTTACAGGGAGAAGGGCACAAGCGTGGACTGGAGGGGTGAGAACGGCTGGAAATGGTGAGAGTTTAGGTTCAGATAAGACCTAGGGAGTTGGTTAGGGAGACATGGTGGGAGAGGTCAGCAGAGGTCAGGGCTCGAGGGCTCTTAGCCAGGTGTTACGGATTGAATGTGTCTCCCACACCCCAAAATATGTGTTGGAATCCAAACCCCTATACCTGTGGATATAACCCCATTTGGGAATTGGGTCTTCTTTGTTATGCTAATGAGGCCACATACCCACTCACTTTTCAGATATAAACAGATCAGGCACAGAGACAAGCACACTCAAGTGGTGGAAAGATAGACATCAGGTGAAGTGCCCCAAGGACCCAAGGAACGCCGGGGCTACGGAAGCTGAGACAAGGATTTCCCCTCAGAGCCGATAGAGAAAGAGCCTTCCCCTAGAGCCAGCACCCTGAATTTGGACTTTTAGCCTCCTAAACTGTGAGAAAATAAATTTCTGCTTTTAAAACCAACCTCTTGTGGTATTCCTGTTACAGCAGCAATAGGTAACTAAGACAGTTAGGTATTAGGTAACTAAGACAGTTAAGTATTAGGTAACTAAGACTATTAGGTACTAGGTAACTTAGACAGTTAGGTACTAGGTAACTAAGACTATTAGGTATTAGGTAACTAAGACAGTTAAATATTAGGTAACTAAGACAGTTAGGTACTAGGTAACTAAGACAGTTAGGTACTAGGTAACTAAGACAGGTACTAGGTAACTAAGACAGGTACTAGGTAACTAAGACAGTTAGGTGTTAGGTAACTGAGACAGTTAGGTATTAGGTAACTGAGACAGTTAGGTATTAGGTAACTGAGACAGTTAGGTATTAGGTAACTGAGACAGTTAGGTATTAGGTAACTGAGACAGTTAGGTATTAGGTAACTGAGACAGTTAGGTATTAGGTAACTGAGACAGTTAGGTATTAGGTAACTAAAACAGTTAGGTATTAGGTAACTAAGACAGGTATTAGGTAACTAAGACAGGTATTAGGTAACTGAGACAGTTAGGTATTAGGTAACTGAGACAGGTATTAGGTAACTAAGACTGTTAAGTACTAGGTAACTAAGACTGTTAAGTACTAGGGAACTAAGACAGTTAGGTACTAGGTAACTAAGACAGATACTAGGGAACTGAGGTGGTTAGGTACTAGGTAACTAAGAGAGCTAGGTAATAGGTAACTAAGATAGTTAAGCACCAGATAACTAAGACAGGTACTAAGTAACTAAGACAGGTACTAGGGTACTAAGACAGTTAGGTACTAAGTAACTAAGACAGTTAGGTACTAGGGAGCTAAGACACTAAGGCACCAGGCCCTCCTGGTGCAATGGGGAGCCATGGAAGGCATAGAGAAGGCCAGGTTTATGCAGGAGAGTGGCTCCTGTATTGGCCGTGAGGGTGATAATCCAAGAATAGACCAACAGGTAAGGCTCACAGAGGTGGGGAGACCAGTGAGGAGGGAGCTGCAATGGTCCAGGAGAGAAAAAATGGTTGCCGGGCCACTCTACCCTCCCCTGGCCCTGGCTCAACCCTTCACAGCATCTCCTGGGGGGCCCAGGGGAAGGAAGAGAAACTCTCTGGGTGGGCCCTGGCTGCTTGGATATAGAGTGACCATCCTGGGGGTGGGCCTCAGCTCTGAGATTTGTGAGCGGTCACTTCACCTCCCAGAGCCTCAGCTTTCCTTATCTGTAAAATGGGGATAAAACCCACTCCTCATTCACTGTGAGAAGATGGGTGGGAAAGTGCTTTGCAAACTGTAAAGTGGAGACCCTGCACCACCTGGTTCTGTGGCTGCTCTGGCCTCCCCTCCCCCTGCTGGCCCTGGGCCTCAGCACCCCAGTCCATGGCCCTTTCCTTTCCATAACTGCTCCTGCGGCCTCTGGCTGTCTCCCTCACGCAGGGCTGGCTCCTCCCACCCCTCAGCTCTCAGCAGCACACCCGTCATTTGAATGACATATCAAGTATGTTTCACTGTCTGTCTCCCCTGCTTGCACGTTCCACAAGGCCAGGGCCACTTGGCTTGACTTCCCATCATGACTTGGACAGTGCTTGGACACCTGTGGAAACAAATGCACCAGCTGGGTTGGTAAGATCCCACCTATTTCAGCTTGCATTGCATTTAGAAGGGCTCCCAGGTTCCCATCAGCTGAGAGCCAGGGGTTGTGGAGACCTTCCAGCCACGGGGAGGTGGGGCCCTGGATGAGGACCCCAGCCCTTGGAGCTGGCTAGAACTGGGATCCCCTTCCGTTTCTGCTGTCTGTATCCCAGCCACCTGATGTTTTCCCACCAACGGCAGGAATCAAGTCTTGGGGGCTTTTGAAGGCACAGAGCTTATTATTCCCAAGTAATTAAACCACAATTTGCATCCCTGTCTCTGCTGGGACTGACAGCATGGGCCCTGCTCACCCAGAACAACGAGGCCAGGGCAGGGGCTGCTGGCTGGCTGCTCTAGAGCCCACAGCCCCTCCCTGGGCTTCAGTGACCTCCTCCAAATCCCGTCAGCTCTGCCTTCTAAATACACCCCCCTGCTCAGCTTCT
Organism: Elephas maximus indicus; assembly: GCF_024166365.1. NCBI lineage: Eukaryota > Metazoa > Chordata > Mammalia > Proboscidea > Elephantidae > Elephas > Elephas maximus. Next base: position 189,187,424 of record NC_064822.1, on the reverse strand, counting down.
CCGTGGCCGCCCCCTGGTTTAGCCACACCTGGGTTATTGCAGTGGTCTCCTTACTCCCTCCACCCTTCACCCCTGAGACTTCCCTCCACGCACTGGTCAGAGCAAGCCTGTTGGAACATAAGACACGTCCTGTCCCATCAACCGGAACAGCCTCTGAGTGCTCCCAGCACAGAGCCAATGCCAAAGGTCTCACCTTGGTCAGCAGGAGCCTTCATCATGGTCTGACCCCTGGATGCTGGCCTCTTTTCTCTCCCCCTGCCTCTGCTGCCTCCCATTCAGCCCTGGCTATTCCCCAGGCAGGCCAGGCACAGAGCCACCCCAGGGGCTTTGCACTGGCTGTGCCCTGTGAACTGCCAGGGGGATGTCAAGCCCTCTCACCAGGCTGAGGTCAAGGGGAAGGAGCCCTTGCCTCCTTCGTGGCCAGGGTGGGGTACCCCTGAGTACCCCAACAACATGCTCAGAGAAATTCCCTGCTCGGCTTCTCATTTCCACCAACCACTTCACCTCCAGGAGAGATGCTTGGGGTTGAAAGTTCAAAAACAGACTTCCTTTGGAATTTGGAGGGTACCTGGAAGCTATGGGTTGTTTATTTTTAAACTAGATCTTTGGGAATTCTGCTGATCAGAGGCAGACAACTCTACAGTGCTATCCTTATCCATACAGCAATATACACCATGTGACATCACTGTCCCCTGGAGTTCCACTTGCTAAGCACCCTGGATCAAAGTGTCCGGGGCAGGGACTGGCTGGTTGACCACTGCTGAGTCCCCTGTTCTGGAACAGGCCTGGCACCTTGAAGGGCCCAGTCTTGTCTCTTGAGTAAATGGGTGATGGAACCCACAAAGCAGGCTCCTTGACGCCTCCATCTCCATCATCAGCGTCACAGAATCTAAAAACCTCGTTGGCTTGGCTACCATTCGTTGAGTGTGAACTGAGGGCTGGCAGGGGCAGCTCTTTGTGCCTGTGGCCTCCGGCTCATCCTCACCACAACCTGTGGGGTGTGAATTACCATCCAGTTTACAGTTGAGGAGGAGCCCTGGTGGCATAGTGGTTAAGCGCTTGGCTGTTAACTGAAAGGTTGGTGGTTAAAATCCACCTGCTGCTCCTCGTGAGAAAAATGTGACTGTCTGCTTCTGTAAAGATTTACTGCCTTGGAAACCCTATGGAGCAGTTGTACTCTGTCCTGTAATGTCACTATGGATCGGAATCTACTTGCTGGCAATGGGTTTACAGGGAAGGAGGGTGGGAGAGGAGCCGGTGGAAGTATGGGTGAGTGTGCTTGCTTTGTTGGTGTTAGTTGTTTTTAGGTGCTGTTGAGTCCATTCCGACTCACAGCGACCCTATGTGCATCAGAACAAAACACTGCCCGGTCCTGAGCCATCCTCACAATCATTGTTATGCTTGAGCCCATTGTTGCAGCCACTGTGTCAATCCATCTCGCTGAGGGTCTTCCTCTTTTCTGCTGACCCTGTACTTTACCTTCTCCATGATGTCCTTCTCCAGGGACTGATCCCTCCTGACAACATGTCCAAAGTGTGTAAGACGCAGTCTCCTCATCCTTGCTTCTAAGGAGCGTTCTGGTTGTACTTCTTCCAAGACAGATTTGTTCGTTCTTCTGGCAGTCCATGGTGTATTCAATATTCTTCACCAACACCATAATTTAAAGGCATCAATTCTTCTTTGGGCTTCCTTATGCACTGTCCAGCTTTCACATGCATATGATGCAATTGAAAATACCATGGATTGGGTCAGCCACACCTTAGTCCTTAAAGTGATATCTTTGCTTTTGAACACTTTAAAGAGGTCTACCAAGCATGGAGGATAGACATTTCTCACTCTTGGGGGCTGTATGAGTGTCGGAGGGCTGCTGTAACAAAATACTACAGAGTGGGTCGCTCACAAGAACAGAAATTTGTTTTCTCACTATCCTGGAGGCTCGGTATCCAAGATCAAGGTGTCGGCCATGTTGGTTCCTTCTGAGGCTCTGAGGGAGAACCTACCCCATGCGTCTCTCCTAGCCTCTGTTAGCTCCCAGCAATCCTTGTTCTGCAGCTGTATTGTCATATGGTGGCCTTCCTTTGTCTCGTCTCCCTTTTATAAAGGATTGTTATTGTTGTGTGCCGTTGAGTTGATTCTGACTCACAAAAAAAAAAAATTGCTGTCGAGACTCATAGCAACCCCACGTGACAGAGTGGAACTGCCCTATAGGGTTTCCTACACTGTAATCTTTACGGGAGCAGATGGCCAGGTCTTATCTCCTGCGGAGCTGCTGAGTGGGTTAGAACCTCCAACCTTTAGATTAGCAACCAAGCACTTAACCACTGTGCCACCAGGGCTCCTTCTTGTAAAGGATTAGGACCCACCCTGCTCCAGTATGCCCTCCTGTTAACCTAACCGAAAGCATCTTCAAAGACCCTATTTCCAAACAAGATCACGGTCATCGGTACCACGATTAGGGCTTCGACTCAATCCATAACTCAATCCATAACAGGGATTATTACCTGTAGACTGCGAACCTGGGTAGTTGTGCTGGAAGGGCCCCAGAGCCAGGTGCCTGCCCCCTGCACCCATCACCCCAGCCTGGCCCCATTCTGCTGTAGTAAAACCTGCAAAAGGCAGAACCTGTGTAAGGTGGAAACCTGTCAGAGAAGGAAAACTAAAATATTTCCCACTAATGGAGAGCAATAGAAAAGTGGTTAACTGCACTCTGTGAAAGGCGGAACACTTATGAGACCTGGAATAACACAGCAGTCCTGGTGAGGTCTGGCTCTCACAGGCTTTTATCCCTCATGGCTGAGGTACTGGGCCTGGGTGATCTTGAGGGCCCAGGAGACTTTCCGGAAGCCTTTGCTGAGGAGACAGAGGGTGGGGGTGGGCTGTGTTTGAGTCCAGACTGTACTCAGGAAGCTGCTCCAGTCCCCAAGGCAGGGCTGGGTGGGATCTAAGTGACAGGAGATCCCCAACGCAGGATGTACGGAGCTGCCCCCCGGCCCTGGGCAGGGTCTGAGCTCCTGTGTGCTGCATTGCCAGCGTCCCTATTCCCATCTCCCAAGGTGGCATGGCAGGGCCGGGCCTGTCTTCCCTATGTTGGGGGAGGCAGGAACAGCTGCTCCAGTGGGCTGTGAGTGTTTACCCGCTAAACCAAGCACCGGTCGCCATGGCAACCTGCCGTCTCCCAGCAGGCCCCACATCTGCTGGCACCTGGTGCCTCTCATGCCTGGGCTCATCCTGGCCCACAATGTGCCTTTGAGCTGGTTCTCCAAGATTCCAACCCACGTGTGGGGAAACTGAGGCTGGAGGAGGTGAGGGGATCAGCCCAAGGCCTCAGGGTGAGGCAGTGGCCTCCTGGCTTCCAGTATAGGCAGCCGGTCAGCACAGAGGGCCTTCCTGATGGTGGCCCCCCCACCCCACATCGGCCCCTTGGACTTGGCGTGTCCTGGAAGCCCACATGTCATTTGGGGAGAGGCCTCAGCTTGCTGCCCTGATGTCCCATAGAGGCCGGTGTGGGACCTGCTGGGGTGCACAGACGGCTTCCTGGGCCAGGGCCGTGTCCCCGAGGAGACAGGAAGTCACACAAGATTGGCGGTCCCTGCAGGTGCAGCGAAAACGAGGTCCAGCCACACCTGGGCCTGGGGCAGGCAGGGCAGGAGGTACAGTGGCCTCACTCTAACCAGGACCCTGGCTGGGTGACCTTGTGCAGTCACCTAACTTCCTGAGCCTCAGCTTCCTCATCTGTAAAAAGGGTATATTAATATCGACAGCGGCCTTTTTAGGGCTGATTTAAGGACTAAGTGAAAAACTAAATGCTTCCCTCACCTGATTGTTTCAGCCTCCTGGCTTCATGTCCTTGTTCCTCCCTCTCTCCCACCCCCCAACATTCCCCAGCCTCTCCTCTGGGCTGTTTTTTTTTTTTTTTCCCTCACCTGATTGTTTCAGCCTCCTGGCTTCATGCCCTTGTTCCTCCCTCTCTCCCACCCCCCAACATTCCCCAGCCTCTCCTCTGAGCTGGTCCTGCTCTGCAGCAGCCTGGGGGGCTCTGCTCAGCTGGCTGTGTGCCCCCAGCGGGCCCTCTCCCTCCCTCGGCTGGGCTGTTCCTGGGTCTCCGCAGAGGGACAGAGCGGCCCCAGCAGCTGGGCCTGGCCCCTCCTGGCTCAGGAATGCCCTGGTGGCCTCTGTTCACCCAGACCTACACTCACCAGTAGAACCGCCAGGGGAGGGTTGGCCAGTGCACTGGACTGTCCCATCTATGACCTCCTTCCAAGCCAGGGGCAGCCCAGGGTGGAGGAGGAGTGTGGGGGGAGGGAGCAGCCATTGCTGAGCCCCCAGCTCCTCCGGGTGGGGCCGAGGCAGGACCTGTCCCTGGTGCTGTCTAACGCACATACTTGCTGGCCAGAGTCCTGCTGAGCCAAAGAGGTTCGAGGTCACTGTTGGGGGCTGGGCCCTCTGAACCAGGCTGAATGTGAACACGCCTTCCTCTGGGGTGTGGGGGTGGGGTCTGTGTCCCCTCCCCTTGAGGTCTGACAGTGCAGGCGGCACACAAAGTCACAAGCCAAAGGGGCCAACGAATCTGCTTAGGAATCTGTACAGCTCTCAAAGTTGCCTAGCAAAGTGGTGATGGTGGTGGGGGGGACACCACCCTCCCCGGGGCAAGTCTTGGCTCTGCCCCTTGCTAACAGTGAAGCAATTCTGAGCGGGTCACCTGGGCTTCTCTGAGCAGGTTACCTGGCTGGCTTTGGGCTCAGTTTGCTCACCTGTTAAATGGGGGTCATGACATGGGCAGTAAAAGAGTCCATGAGAAGCCTCACACCGTTCTCAGCCTCAGTGTCTCAACTGACCCATGTGCTGGAAGGCCAGCCCTGGACCTGCCCCAGTGGGCAGGATGCAGAGGAACACTTGGTAGTGGTAACCTGGTTCCCACTTTAGGGGCAAGTAGACCTGCCCCAAAGAGGTCTAGCAGTGCAACATTTAAGTTCTCAGCTGTTAACTGAAATGTTGGTGGTTTGAACTCACACAGAGGCTTCTTAGAAGAAAGAATTGGTGACCTGCTTCCATAAAGATTACAGTCTGAAAGCCCACGGGACACTCTCCTCTGTCACACGGGGTCACTATGAGTAGAAATTGACTCAATGGCTGGCACCTAACAACCACACAACAACCCTGCCCCCTGGCTAACTGAGACCTGAGGAGTCAAACCAGATCAGCACTGCCTTCTCCCTGGATCCCTGGGGTAAATTCTATCCCGGGGGCTCCTGGGCGGGGGTCCATCATACAAACCAGGCACTGGCAGGTCATCTGTCAGCCCTCCCCTGGGCCCAGGCACACTGGGTCCCACCACGGCTGTCCTTGCTGTGATTAGGGAATAAATGTAGAAGTGTATTTTAAACCAGGGGAGAAACAGCAACCAGGATAACGCCTGGATGGTGCCGGGGGATTGCAGCCACTAGCTAGAAGCTTCTGGTGCTCTCCGGGGTCCCCCATCCCTGTAAGCACCCCCCACTTCCCCAGCTCCAGCAGTGGGAGACTACAGTGTGCTCAAGCGTGAAGTAAAGTCGGCCAGGGCGCAGGCCCAGCGCTGTCACAGACCTGGTTTCCTGACACTAACTGCCTGCCCTATAAATGTCAGACCGTCGATTAAACGACCCTGATGAAAGGGCTGTTCCATTAGGCAGAAGGGCAGAGCATGGCTCGGTGGATAAACACAAACAGGCCTGCTGATTGCTTCCGCCCACGGAGCAGGGTGACATTTGCGTCATAATTTGGTGGTCTCCTAGGAGAAGCCATGAGCAGGAGCGTGGGTAGCAATCAGGAAAAAATAAAAATCTGAAGAGCAGCACAGGTGGTCCACGCAGCTTGGCCCATCGAAGGGGGCCTCTGAGGACAGGTAACAGGGACCTGGGGGGACTCTGGGGACAGGTAACAGGGACCTGGGGGGCCTCTGGGGACAGGTAACAGGGACCTGGGGGGCCTCTGAGGACAGGTAACAGGGACCTGGGGGGCCTCTGGGGACAGGTAACAGGGACCTGGGGGGACTCTGGGGACAGGTAACAGGGACCTGGGGGGACTCTGGGGACAGGTAACAGGGCTGGGGGGACTCTGGGGACAGGTAACAGGGCTGGGGGGACTCTGGGGACAGGTAACAGGGACCTGGGGGGCCTCTGAGGACAGGTAACAGGGACCTGGGGGGCCTCTGGGGACAGGTAACAGGGACCTGGGGGGACTCTGGGGACAGGTAATAGGGCTGGGGGGACTCTGGGGACAGGTAACAGGGCTGGGGGGACTCTGGGGACAGGTAACAGGGCTGGGGGGACTCTGGGGACAGGTAACAGGGCTGCGGGGACTCTGGGGACAGGTAACAGGGACCTGGGGGGACTCTGGGGACAGGTAACAGGGCTGGGGGGACTCTGGGGACAGGTAACAGGGACCTGGGGGGACTCTGGGGACAGGTAACAGGGCTGGGGGGACTCTGGGGACAGGTAACAGGGCTGGGGGGACTCTGGGGACAGGTAACAGGGCTGGGGGGACTCTGGGGACAGGTAACAGGGACCTGGGGGGCCTCTGGGGACAGGTAACAGGGACCTGGGGGGACTCTGGGGACAGGTAACAGGGCTGGGGGGACTCTGGGGACAGGTAACAGGGACCTGGGGGGACTCTGGGGACAGGTAACAGGGCTGGGGGGACTCTGGGGACAGGTAACAGGGCTGGGGGGACTCTGGGGACAGGTAACAGGGACCTGGGGGGCCTCTGGGGACAGGTAACAGGGACCTGGGGGGCCTCTGGGGACAGGTAACAGGGACCTGGGGGGCCTCTGGGGACAGGTAACAGGGACCTGGGGGGCCTCTGGGGACAGGTAACAGGGACCTGGGGGGACTCTGGGGACAGGTAACAGGGCTGGGGGGCCTCTGGGGACAGGTAACAGGGACCTGGGGGGCCTCTGGGGACAGGTAACAGGGACCTGGGGGGCCTCTGGGGACAGGTAACAGGGACCTGGGGGGCCTCTGGGGACAGGTAACAGGGCTGGGGGGACTCTGGGGACAGGTAACAGGGACCTGGGGGGCCTCTGGGGACAGGTAACAGGGACCTGGGGGGACTCTGGGGACAGGTAACAGGGCTGGGGGGCCTCTGGGGACAGGTAACAGGGACCTGGGGGGCCTCTGGGGACAGGTAACAGGGACCTGGGGGGCCTCTGGGGACAGGTAACAGGGACCTGGGGGGCCTCTGGGGACAGGTAACAGGGCTGGGGGGACTCTGGGGACAGGTAACAGGGACCTGGGGGGCCTCTGGGGACAGGTAACAGGGACCTGGGGGGCCTCTGGGGACAGGTAACAGGGCTGGGGGGCCTCTGGGGACAGGTAACAGGGCTGGGGGGACTCTGGGGACAGGTAACAGGGACCTGGGGGGACTCTGGGGACAGGTAACAGGGCTGGGGGGACTCTGGGGACAGGTAACAGGGACCTGGGGGGACTCTGGGGACAGGTAACAGGGCTGGGGGGACTCTGGGGACAGGTAACAGGGACCTGGGGGGACTCTGGGGACAGGTAACAGGGACCTGGGGGGACTCTGGGGACAGGTAACAGGGACCTGGGGGGACTCTGGGGACAGGTAACAGGGCTGGGGGGACTCTGGGGACAGGTAACAGGGACCTGGGGGGACTCTGGGGACAGGTAACAGGGCTGGGGGGACTCTGGGGACAGGTAACAGGGACCTGGGGGGACTCTGGGGACAGGTAACAGGGACCTGGGGGGACTCTGGGGACAGGTAACAGGGACCTGGGGGGACTCTGGGGACAGGTAACAGGGCTGGGGGGACTCTGGGGACAGGTAACAGGGACCTGGGGGGACTCTGGGGACAGGTAACAGGGCTGGGGGGACTCTGGGGACAGGTAACAGGGACCTGGGGGGACTCTGGGGACAGGTAACAGGGCTGGGGGGACTCTGGGGACAGGTAACAGGGCTGGGGGGACTCTGGGGACAGGTAACAGGGCTGGGGGGACTCTGGGGACAGGTAACAGGGACCTGGGGGGACTCTGGGGACAGGTAACAGGGCTGGGGGGACTCTGGGGACAGGTAACAGGGACCTGGGGGGACTCTGGGGACAGGTAACAGGGCTGGGGGGACTCTGGGGACAGGTAACAGGGCTGGGGGGACTCTGGGGACAGGTAACAGGGCTGGGGGGACTCTGGGGACAGGTAACAGGGCTGGGGGGACTCTGGGGACAGGTAACAGGGCTGGGGGGACTCTGGGGACAGGTAACAGGGACCTGGGGGGACTCTGGGGACAGGTAACAGGGACCTGGGGGGACTCTGGGGACAGGTAACAGGGACCTGGGGGGACTCTGGGGACAGGTAACAGGGACCTGGGGGGACTCTGGGGACAGGTAACAGGGACCTGGGGGGACTCTGGGGACAGGTAACAGGGCTGGGGGGCCTCTGGGGACAGGTAACAGGGACCTGGGGGGACTCTGGGGACAGGTAACAGGGCTGGGGGGACTCTGGGGACAGGTAACAGGGACCTGGGGGGACTCTGGGGACAGGTAACAGGGCTGGGGGGACTCTGGGGACAGGTAACAGGGACCTGGGGGGACTCTGGGGACAGGTAACAGGGACCTGGGGGGACTCTGGGGACAGGTAACAGGGACCTGGGGGGACTCTGGGGACAGGTAACAGGGCTGGGGGGACTCTGGGGACAGGTAACAGGGACCTGGGGGGACTCTGGGGACAGGTAACAGGGCTGGGGGGACTCTGGGGACAGGTAACAGGGACCTGGGGGGACTCTGGGGACAGGTAACAGGGCTGGGGGGACTCTGGGGACAGGTAACAGGGACCTGGGGGGACTCTGGGGACAGGTAACAGGGCTGGGGGGACTCTGGGGACAGGTAACAGGGCTGGGGGGACTCTGGGGACAGGTAACAGGGCTGGGGGGACTCTGGGGACAGGTAACAGGGACCTGGGGGGACTCTGGGGACAGGTAACAGGGCTGGGGGGACTCTGGGGACAGGTAACAGGGACCTGGGGGGACTCTGGGGACAGGTAACAGGGCTGGGGGGACTCTGGGGACAGGTAACAGGGCTGGGGGGACTCTGGGGACAGGTAACAGGGCTGGGGGGACTCTGGGGACAGGTAACAGGGCTGGGGGGACTCTGGGGACAGGTAACAGGGCTGGGGGGACTCTGGGGACAGGTAACAGGGACCTGGGGGGACTCTGGGGACAGGTAACAGGGACCTGGGGGGACTCTGGGGACAGGTAACAGGGACCTGGGGGGACTCTGGGGACAGGTAACAGGGACCTGGGGGGACTCTGGGGACAGGTAACAGGGACCTGGGGGGACTCTGGGGACAGGTAACAGGGCTGGGGGGACTCTGGGGACAGGTAACAGGGACCTGGGGGGACTCTGGGGACAGGTAACAGGGCTGGGGGGACTCTGGGGACAGGTAACAGGGCTGGGGGGACTCTGGGGACAGGTAACAGGGCTGGGGGGACTCTGGGGACAGGTAACAGGGACCTGGGGGGACTCTGGGGACAGGTAACAGGGACCTGGGGGGACTCTGGGGACAGGTAACAGGGACCTGGGGGGACTCTGGGGACAGGTAACAGGGACCTGGGGGGACTCTGGGGACAGGTAACAGGGACCTGGGGGGACTCTGGGGACAGGTAACAGGGCTGGGGGGCCTCTGGGGACAGGTAACAGGGACCTGGGGGGACTCTGGGGACAGGTAACAGGGCTGGGGGGACTCTGGGGACAGGTAACAGGGCTGGGGGGACTCTGGGGACAGGTAACAGGGCTGGGGGGACTCTGGGGACAGGTAACAGGGCTGGGGGGACTCTGGGGACAGGTAACAGGGCTGGGGGGACTCTGGGGACAGGTAACAGGGACCTGGGGGGACTCTGGGGACAGGTAACAGGGACCTGGGGGGACTCTGGGGACAGGTAACAGGGACCTGGGGGGACTCTGGGGACAGGTAACAGGGACCTGGGGGGACTCTGGGGACAGGTAACAGGGACCTGGGGGGACTCTGGGGACAGGTAACAGGGCTGGGGGGCCTCTGGGGACAGGTAACAGGGACCTGGGGGGACTCTGGGGACAGGTAACAGGGCTGGGGGGACTCTGGGGACAGGTAACAGGGACCTGGGGGGACTCTGGGGACAGGTAACAGGGCTGGGGGGACTCTGGGGACAGGTAACAGGGACCTGGGGGGACTCTGGGGACAGGTAACAGGGACCTGGGGGGACTCTGGGGACAGGTAACAGGGACCTGGGGGGACTCTGGGGACAGGTAACAGGGCTGGGGGGACTCTGGGGACAGGTAACAGGGACCTGGGGGGACTCTGGGGACAGGTAACAGGGCTGGGGGGACTCTGGGGACAGGTAACAGGGACCTGGGGGGACTCTGGGGACAGGTAACAGGGCTGGGGGGACTCTGGGGACAGGTAACAGGGACCTGGGGGGACTCTGGGGACAGGTAACAGGGCTGGGGGGACTCTGGGGACAGGTAACAGGGCTGGGGGGACTCTGGGGACAGGTAACAGGGCTGGGGGGACTCTGGGGACAGGTAACAGGGACCTGGGGGGACTCTGGGGACAGGTAACAGGGCTGGGGGGACTCTGGGGACAGGTAACAGGGACCTGGGGGGACTCTGGGGACAGGTAACAGGGCTGGGGGGACTCTGGGGACAGGTAACAGGGCTGGGGGGACTCTGGGGACAGGTAACAGGGCTGGGGGGACTCTGGGGACAGGTAACAGGGCTGGGGGGACTCTGGGGACAGGTAACAGGGCTGGGGGGACTCTGGGGACAGGTAACAGGGACCTGGGGGGACTCTGGGGACAGGTAACAGGGACCTGGGGGGGACTCTGGGGACAGGTAACAGGGACCTGGGGGGACTCTGGGGACAGGTAACAGGGACCTGGGGGGACTCTGGGGACAGGTAACAGGGACCTGGGGGGACTCTGGGGACAGGTAACAGGGCTGGGGGGCCTCTGGGGACAGGTAACAGGGACCTGGGGGGACTCTGGGGACAGGTAACAGGGCTGGGGGGACTCTGGGGACAGGTAACAGGGCTGGGGGGCCTCTGGGGACAGGTAACAGGGACCTGGGGGGACTCTGGGGACAGGTAACAGGGACCTGGGGGGACTCTGGGGACAGGTAACAGGGACCTGGGGGGACTCTGGGGACAGGTAACAGGGCTGGGGGGACTCTGGGGACAGGTAACAGGGACCTGGGGGGACTCTGGGGACAGGTAACAGGGACCTGGGGGGACTCTGGGGACAGGTAACAGGGACCTGGGGGGACTCTGGGGACAGGTAACAGGGACCTGGGGGGACTCTGGGGACAGGTAACAGGGCTGGGGGGCCTCTGGGGACAGGTAACAGGGACCTGGGGGGACTCTGGGGACAGGTAACAGGGCTGGGGGGACTCTGGGGACAGGTAACAGGGCTGGGGGGACTCTGGGGACAGGTAACAGGGCTGGGGGGACTCTGGGGACAGGTAACAGGGCTGGGGGGACTCTGGGGACAGGTAACAGGGCTGGGGGGACTCTGGGGACAGGTAACAGGGACCTGGGGGGGACTCTGGGGACAGGTAACAGGGACCTGGGGGGACTCTGGGGACAGGTAACAGGGACCTGGGGGGACTCTGGGGACAGGTAACAGGGACCTGGGGGGACTCTGGGGACAGGTAACAGGGACCTGGGGGGACTCTGGGGACAGGTAACAGGGCTGGGGGGCCTCTGGGGACAGGTAACAGGGACCTGGGGGGACTCTGGGGACAGGTAACAGGGCTGGGGGGACTCTGGGGACAGGTAACAGGGACCTGGGGGGACTCTGGGGACAGGTAACAGGGCTGGGGGGACTCTGGGGACAGGTAACAGGGACCTGGGGGGACTCTGGGGACAGGTGGACAGGTAACAGGGACCTGGGGGGACTCTGGGGACAGGTAACAGGGACCTGGGGGGACTCTGGGGACAGGTAACAGGGCTGGGGGGACTCTGGGGACAGGTAACAGGGACCTGGGGGGACTCTGGGGACAGGTAACAGGGCTGGGGGGACTCTGGGGACAGGTAACAGGGACCTGGGGGGACTCTGGGGACAGGTAACAGGGCTGGGGGGACTCTGGGGACAGGTAACAGGGACCTGGGGGGACTCTGGGGACAGGTAACAGGGCTGGGGGGACTCTGGGGACAGGTAACAGGGCTGGGGGGACTCTGGGGACAGGTAACAGGGCTGGGGGGACTCTGGGGACAGGTAACAGGGACCTGGGGGGACTCTGGGGACAGGTAACAGGGCTGGGGGGACTCTGGGGACAGGTAACAGGGACCTGGGGGGACTCTGGGGACAGGTAACAGGGCTGGGGGGACTCTGGGGACAGGTAACAGGGCTGGGGGGACTCTGGGGACAGGTAACAGGGCTGGGGGGACTCTGGGGACAGGTAACAGGGCTGGGGGGACTCTGGGGACAGGTAACAGGGCTGGGGGGACTCTGGGGACAGGTAACAGGGACCTGGGGGGACTCTGGGGACAGGTAACAGGGACCTGGGGGGACTCTGGGGACAGGTAACAGGGACCTGGGGGGACTCTGGGGACAGGTAACAGGGACCTGGGGGGACTCTGGGGACAGGTAACAGGGACCTGGGGGGACTCTGGGGACAGGTAACAGGGCTGGGGGGACTCTGGGGACAGGTAACAGGGACCTGGGGGGACTCTGGGGACAGGTAACAGGGCTGGGGGGACTCTGGGGACAGGTAACAGGGCTGGGGGGACTCTGGGGACAGGTAACAGGGCTGGGGGGACTCTGGGGACAGGTAACAGGGACCTGGGGGGACTCTGGGGACAGGTAACAGGGACCTGGGGGGACTCTGGGGACAGGTAACAGGGACCTGGGGGGACTCTGGGGACAGGTAACAGGGACCTGGGGGGACTCTGGGGACAGGTAACAGGGACCTGGGGGGACTCTGGGGACAGGTAACAGGGCTGGGGGGCCTCTGGGGACAGGTAACAGGGACCTGGGGGGACTCTGGGGACAGGTAACAGGGCTGGGGGGACTCTGGGGACAGGTAACAGGGCTGGGGGGACTCTGGGGACAGGTAACAGGGCTGGGGGGACTCTGGGGACAGGTAACAGGGCTGGGGGGACTCTGGGGACAGGTAACAGGGACCTGGGGGGACTCTGGGGACAGGTAACAGGGACCTGGGGGGACTCTGGGGACAGGTAACAGGGACCTGGGGGGACTCTGGGGACAGGTAACAGGGACCTGGGGGGACTCTGGGGACAGGTAACAGGGACCTGGGGGGACTCTGGGGACAGGTAACAGGGACCTGGGGGGACTCTGGGGACAGGTAACAGGGCTGGGGGGCCTCTGGGGACAGGTAACAGGGACCTGGGGGGACTCTGGGGACAGGTAACAGGGCTGGGGGGACTCTGGGGACAGGTAACAGGGACCTGGGGGGACTCTGGGGACAGGTAACAGGGCTGGGGGGACTCTGGGGACAGGTAACAGGGACCTGGGGGGACTCTGGGGACAGGTAACAGGGACCTGGGGGGACTCTGGGGACAGGTAACAGGGACCTGGGGGGACTCTGGGGACAGGTAACAGGGCTGGGGGGACTCTGGGGACAGGTAACAGGGACCTGGGGGGACTCTGGGGACAGGTAACAGGGCTGGGGGGACTCTGGGGACAGGTAACAGGGACCTGGGGGGACTCTGGGGACAGGTAACAGGGCTGGGGGGACTCTGGGGACAGGTAACAGGGACCTGGGGGGACTCTGGGGACAGGTAACAGGGCTGGGGGGACTCTGGGGACAGGTAACAGGGCTGGGGGGACTCTGGGGACAGGTAACAGGGCTGGGGGGACTCTGGGGACAGGTAACAGGGACCTGGGGGGACTCTGGGGACAGGTAACAGGGCTGGGGGGACTCTGGGGACAGGTAACAGGGACCTGGGGGGACTCTGGGGACAGGTAACAGGGCTGGGGGGACTCTGGGGACAGGTAACAGGGCTGGGGGGACTCTGGGGACAGGTAACAGGGCTGGGGGGACTCTGGGGACAGGTAACAGGGCTGGGGGGACTCTGGGGACAGGTAACAGGGCTGGGGGGACTCTGGGGACAGGTAACAGGGACCTGGGGGGACTCTGGGGACAGGTAACAGGGACCTGGGGGGACTCTGGGGACAGGTAACAGGGACCTGGGGGGACTCTGGGGACAGGTAACAGGGACCTGGGGGGACTCTGGGGACAGGTAACAGGGCTGGGGGGCCTCTGGGGACAGGTAACAGGGACCTGGGGGGACTCTGGGGACAGGTAACAGGGCTGGGGGGACTCTGGGGACAGGTAACAGGGCTGGGGGGCCTCTGGGGACAGGTAACAGGGACCTGGGGGGACTCTGGGGACAGGTAACAGGGACCTGGGGGGACTCTGGGGACAGGTAACAGGGACCTGGGGGGACTCTGGGGACAGGTAACAGGGCTGGGGGGACTCTGGGGACAGGTAACAGGGACCTGGGGGGACTCTGGGGACAGGTAACAGGGACCTGGGGGGACTCTGGGGACAGGTAACAGGGACCTGGGGGGACTCTGGGGACAGGTAACAGGGACCTGGGGGGACTCTGGGGACAGGTAACAGGGCTGGGGGGCCTCTGGGGACAGGTAACAGGGACCTGGGGGGACTCTGGGGACAGGTAACAGGGCTGGGGGGACTCTGGGGACAGGTAACAGGGCTGGGGGGACTCTGGGGACAGGTAACAGGGCTGGGGGGACTCTGGGGACAGGTAACAGGGCTGGGGGGACTCTGGGGACAGGTAACAGGGCTGGGGGGACTCTGGGGACAGGTAACAGGGACCTGGGGGGACTCTGGGGACAGGTAACAGGGACCTGGGGGGACTCTGGGGACAGGTAACAGGGACCTGGGGGGACTCTGGGGACAGGTAACAGGGACCTGGGGGGACTCTGGGGACAGGTAACAGGGACCTGGGGGGACTCTGGGGACAGGTAACAGGGCTGGGGGGCCTCTGGGGACAGGTAACAGGGACCTGGGGGGACTCTGGGGACAGGTAACAGGGCTGGGGGGACTCTGGGGACAGGTAACAGGGACCTGGGGGGACTCTGGGGACAGGTAACAGGGCTGGGGGGACTCTGGGGACAGGTAACAGGGACCTGGGGGGACTCTGGGGACAGGTAACAGGGACCTGGGGGGACTCTGGGGACAGGTAACAGGGACCTGGGGGGACTCTGGGGACAGGTAACAGGGCTGGGGGGACTCTGGGGACAGGTAACAGGGACCTGGGGGGACTCTGGGGACAGGTAACAGGGCTGGGGGGACTCTGGGGACAGGTAACAGGGACCTGGGGGGACTCTGGGGACAGGTAACAGGGCTGGGGGGACTCTGGGGACAGGTAACAGGGACCTGGGGGGACTCTGGGGACAGGTAACAGGGCTGGGGGGACTCTGGGGACAGGTAACAGGGCTGGGGGGACTCTGGGGACAGGTAACAGGGCTGGGGGGACTCTGGGGACAGGTAACAGGGACCTGGGGGGACTCTGGGGACAGGTAACAGGGCTGGGGGGACTCTGGGGACAGGTAACAGGGACCTGGGGGGACTCTGGGGACAGGTAACAGGGCTGGGGGGACTCTGGGGACAGGTAACAGGGCTGGGGGGACTCTGGGGACAGGTAACAGGGCTGGGGGGACTCTGGGGACAGGTAACAGGGCTGGGGGGACTCTGGGGACAGGTAACAGGGCTGGGGGGACTCTGGGGACAGGTAACAGGGACCTGGGGGGACTCTGGGGACAGGTAACAGGGACCTGGGGGGACTCTGGGGACAGGTAACAGGGACCTGGGGGGACTCTGGGGACAGGTAACAGGGACCTGGGGGGACTCTGGGGACAGGTAACAGGGACCTGGGGGGACTCTGGGGACAGGTAACAGGGCTGGGGGGCCTCTGGGGACAGGTAACAGGGACCTGGGGGGACTCTGGGGACAGGTAACAGGGCTGGGGGGACCTTATGGTCGTTCTTCAAACTTCATAGTTTCTTTGTCATCCGTCCATCCGCTCACCCACCCACTTATTCACCCACTCGTTCATTTTTCACCCACCCATCCATCCATCCATTCACGCATCCATCCACTAATCCACCCATCCATCCACCCAGTCATTAATTCAGTCAGTCAGTAATCTATCCACACGTTAATTAACTCATTCAGCCATTTACTAATTCTTTTATCCATCCCTCCATCTGTGAATTCATTCGTCTATTCACTAATTCATTCATCATTTAATCCTTTGCTAATTCAGCCAACCTCTCATCAGCAAGCCCTCTGTCCTCACCCTATTCTCTTCACCCTGCTGGCACTGACGTCCAGAAGACTCTGTTTCTGCTATGGCCCTCTAAATGGGGCTTTATTCTATCCCTCACCCCCTGGGCCTGGACAGGAGCTACAACAGGCATCCTCCTTGCTTCATGCTGGTGCTTGCAGATCGCTGTCCTTCCTTCCTTCCTAAATCCCTGGCTTTGAATGTCAAAACACTAGAGGGTACAACTCACCGTCCCCTGGTTGTCACTCCCTGCCTGGCCTCTGCCAAAGGTTTTTCCCTCATCTCTGTGACCTCTGGTGTTGCTCCCCCATGCCCAGCCTTGGGCCTCTTCTCTCCTCACTCCTGGGAAGCCTCATTCAGCCTCCTGGCTTAACACCTCCCTAGGGCATCCTGAATCCCTCTCTCCAGCACTGACCTCTCCTTTGAATTCTAAGCACAGCCACCCAACTGCCAAATCAGTGTCCCCACTCCGAAGTCCAGAAATGAACTCCCAGTCACCCCTCCAGCCCCACTGTGCCCCTAAACCTGCTCCATCCTTCCAATGACTCAGGCCAAAAATTTGGGGGTCATCCTTGACTCCCCTCTTTCTCCAGCATCCACAGCCAGGCCATCGGCAAATCCTGTCGGCCCCCTCTTCCAAATACAGCTGGAATTGGACCCTTCTCCCTGCCCCCACTGTTACCGTTCTGGTCCAAGTCATCCTCATCTCCTTCTTGGATTGTTGCCACAGCCCCAGATGGGACTTCCTGCCCCTCCCTTGTCCCCTGTGGTGCTCTGCGCCAAGGCAGCCATCGACACCCTTTGTACCTGCGTCAGATCTGGTGTATCTCCATATTGTTCAGCTTCCACCAGGTTCTCCATGACCTGGACTCGTCATCTGCCCAGTTCAATTTGTGTTCCGTAATAAGGAGTAGCCTGCCTGTAAGGTGACATTTGAGCCAAGAGGCTGGAGAGAGGAGCAGTGAGCTGTGCTCTGTCTGGGGGCCCTGTGAGGACTCTGGCCTTTACTCTGAGCCAGGTGAGGAGAATCAGGGGGCTGTGACTTGCAGCTGTGCTGTGACAGCAACACGGGCTGCAGCTGTTGGAGAGAGGCAGCCACGGGGCCGGGGACAGTCGGGGACCAATGATGGGGGCTCCGTCCAGGCCGGGGGTGTGGACTGGCTGGAAATGGCTGGAGTCTAGATACATTCTGAAGTAGAGCCAAGAGAATTTTCCAAGAGATTGGAAGTGGGGTGAGTAAACGGAGGAGTGGAGAATGATCCCAGGTTTCCAAGCTGACCAACAGGAAGGGCGGAGCTCCACTTTGTGAGATGGGGAAGACGCGGAGGGAGCGGGTTTAGGGGGATGATGGGAGCTCCTTCTGGACATTCGGCGGGGCCTCCAGAGGCACCACTGCTGGAGTCTTTATCCCTGAGCAGGAGAGGTGGCCAGGGGCTGGGCGGGGTGGGAAGCTCACCATGCAGGCTCTGGCTCACCTGTCGCCTGACTTGTTCAGCCATACTGTATCTCCTTGAGCTGCTGCAACAAAGTACCACTTACAGCAACAGGCATTCTTGCACAGCTCTGGAGGCCGGAAGTCCGAAGCCAGGGTGAGTGCAGGGCTGGGCTCTTTCCGAAGACTCCAGGGGAGGGTCCTTCCTCGCCTCTTCCAGCTTCTGGTGGTTCCTGGCCACCCTCGGCGTTCCTTGGTTTGTAGTTGGGTCACTCTCTCTGCCTCCATCGTCACATGGTGTCTCCCTGTCTGTGTGTCTGTCTCCTACAAGGACACCAGTCATTGGATTAGGTAGACCCTAATCCAGTATGGGAGCCCTGGTGGTGCAGTGCTTAAGAGCTCGGCTGCTAACCAAAAGGTCGGCGGTTCAAATCCACCAGCCACTCCTTGAAAACCCTATGTAGAAACAAAGTTCTACTCTGTCCTGTAGGGTTGCAATCAACTCAATGGCAACTGTTTTTTTTTTTTTTAATCCCACGTGCCTTTAACTTGGTCACATCTGCAAAGACCCTCTTTCCAAACAAAGTCACATTCAGGGGGCCCAGAGGTTAGGAAAGGAGCCCTGGTGGCTCAGTGGTTAGTTCAGCTGCTAACCAGAAGATCAGTGGTTCAAACCCACCAGCGGCTCCGAGGGAGAAAGATGTGGCAGTCTGTTTCTGTAAAGATTACAGCCTTGGAAACACTATGGGCCAGTTCTCCTTTATCACGTGGTGTCACGGTGTCGGAATCGACTTGACTGCAACAGGAATGGGGTTATGAATTGGACATGCATTTCTGAGAGGAACAATGCAACCCACGACAGCGGGTTAAGGTGAAATGAAAGCTAAGAAGAGCGTAACTCCGATTCCCGTACCTGCAGCTTCTGAAGAAGCAGTGGGATCGCGACACCCCCACATTCTTCTTGCCTGTCCCAGGTGGTCACCTTCACGTGAACTCTGGAAAACGCAGGTGGGCAGAGAGGGTCCCTTTCTTGCACTTGCCCCCAGCGTCTGGAGGGTGTGTCTGCCTTTGCCAGGGCGTGGCTGGTATGGCTGACAGTTGTGGGATGGCCCGCACTTGGTAGGGGTGTCCACCAGCGCAACAGCCCATGTCCAGGGGTTGGGTTCCTTCTGGTCCACTGTGTCCCCCAGCAGCCCTTCTCTGTGGTGGCCCCAGCATTGGTGCAGCCTGAACCTCGGGGCGGGGGGCTGGGGAGGAAAGAGGGTCCTCTCTGACCTGCAGCCCCTGGTAAGGACAGCAGGTACCAGCTGGCCTCTCCTCAGCCTGGGGGCTCTGTTGGCCTCCCTGGTAGCCTGGTCACCAGAGAGGACCTCTGTGGGGGTCTTCACTGTGAAAATTCCTGGATGCAAGTACAGATATACTGCGGGCGGGGGGTGCTGAAGCCCCTCCACTCACCTACTGGGTATGAGCCCACCCCGGGTGAGCTGCCAAGATGCCATTTTCATGGCACACCCCCCCCACCACAAGGGCCTGGCACGTAGGGGCCCAGCAGTTGTTATCATTAGTGTTGTCGCTGCTGTTATTGAGGTGACAGGAGGCCTGGGCTGCCCATCCACTCTGGCCCCGTGAGGAGCCTGAGGGTTTAAGCTGAATGAATGGTGGCCTGGTGGCTGGGAGCACAGAGAGGAAGGGTGAGGAGGAGACGGCTGTTGCCAAGGCCACAAGGTGGGGATGAGGAGAGAGAACGGGGCGTTTCTGAGGATCTGAGAAGGCCGGAGGGGACTGCCGGTCAGCTGGGTGGGGCGGGGCGGGGGTGGCCCAGGTTTCTGTGCAAACAGGGGGCCGGGCTGTGAACTTGGCCCCACATTCACTCCCCCACCCGCTACAGGGCCAGAGCCAGGCCGTCCATCCCAAATTGGCCATGACCATCCTCTGCGTGAGGGAAGCACACCGTGGCCGTTTCCCAGTGTCCTCGGTTCAAGTGGCTGTTGTTGTTGTTGTTAGGTACCGTTGAGTTGATTCTGACTCACGGCGACCCCACGTGACAGATTACACCTGCCCCATAGGGTTTTCTAGGCTGTGATCTTTACGGAAGCAGATCGCCAGGTCTTTCTCCCCTGGGGCTGCTGGGGGGTTTGAACCGCCAACCTTTGGGTTAGCAGCGGAGCACTTTACCACTGCACCACCAGGTCTCCTTTGGTTTAAGACCGAGGCCTTAAACTGGCCTCCAAGTCCTTCTTGGCTGCCATCTGACCTGTCCAGCTTCTGTGCCCACCTCCCCTCCCCTCCCCTCCCCTCCCCTCCCCTCCCCTCCCCTCCCCTCCCCTCCCCTCCCCTCCCCTCCCCTCCCCTCCCTGTCCCTTCCACCCTGGCCCTCTGTCGGTTCTGGACCTTTTCATGCCCACCACTCAGGGTCTCCGAAGCATGGCGTGAG
Source organism: Elephas maximus indicus (assembly GCF_024166365.1). Classification (NCBI taxonomy): domain Eukaryota; kingdom Metazoa; phylum Chordata; class Mammalia; order Proboscidea; family Elephantidae; genus Elephas; species Elephas maximus. The sequence continues at coordinate 189,167,264 of NC_064822.1, read as the reverse complement.
AGGCTGGGTCTCTGGGTGCCATGCCTCATTGTGAAGGCACAAGGGGGCCCACACCAGGTGACCTGCACCTGTTGGGCTGGGAGTCAGCCCAGCACCTGTGAGATTTTTCGTTCTGGGATTGTTACTGTTTTGACTTCATGGGTGTCTAAGGATGAAGGAGGTGAGGTGTAGGATGGTAACTTGGTGGCTGTGGTGTCGCCGCCCCTCAGTCTGGTCTGAAGGACAGTGTTTGTGTCCCAGGAAACTGGCGGTGAGGCTGGACTGCTAGCATCTTCTGGGTAACCAGGACTGCTACGTAATGTGCTGGGCTGCATGCGAAATGAAAATGTGGGGCCCTCGTTCAGAAATTAAATTATAAGAACTTCAAGATGGCAATGGCAGAGCATTGAGCCAAGTGGGGCCCTTTTGAGCCTGGCCCTGGGTGACTGTGGGGTCACACACAGTGAAGCGGCCGGGCTGGGGGGATCAGGGCTTTCGGTGGGAGCAGGGGAAACGGGAGCAGAGAGGTGGCTCAGAGAATCAGAGAAGCCGACCTTGTGGCTCCACGTCACATCATCAAGCTTTGGTGCTGGACAAAAACCTCTCCTTCCTTTCGGCCTATTTTAGGCTTGATCTGCCATGAATATTTGATCAGGAAATCATTTTTCTCCATTAGACGCTGGAGGTTGAAAGCCTTGCTCAGGCAGGGGGCTGGGAGTCAGGCATCCCCTGGGCAGCCATGGAGGGGGCTCTCCAGCCTGGAGAAGAGCTGGGAGGGGTTTAGTCCTCAGGTGAGCTGATTCTGGGGGGCCACGGGGACAGAGTCCAGCCAGCATGAGGGGGGAGCCCTTCCCAGTAGGCTGAGAGTGGCATAGGCTGGCTCCTGGGAGTACAGGTAGGGCGGTGGAGGCGGGGGGCAAGCTCAGGGTAGAGGGGGTCATAGGCAGGGATGGGGTGGCCAGACCTCAGGGTGGAGGGGGTCATGGGCAGGGGTGGAGGGGTCAGAACCAGGGTGGAAGGGGTCATGGGCAGGGGTGGGGGGGGTCAGACCTCAGGGTGCAGGGTGTCATGGGCAGGGGTGGGAGGGGCAGGGCTCAGGGTGGAGGGGGTCATGGCCAGGGGTGGGTGCGCCAGGCGTCAGGGCAGCGGAAGCCAAGTGGCCATCATGATTCCTTCCAGGTGATTCCTAAATGTACCTTTATGACCAGCAGACCCGCATTGTAAAAGATATGCTCACAAATGCCTTCTGCATAAACAAGTCCTTCTAGAAGAAAGCGCTGAGTTAGACATCAGCTTATATCCACCTCAGAATCTCCCGGATGTCAGTATTTCCATGTCAGTGGAAGACAGGAATCGATTCTTCGGTAGTTCTCTGCACGCGACTCCCCTGGCGCAGCCCCAACGTCAGAGGGGCACTGACAGCCCCTCAGCCAGCCTGAGTTGGCCTTCAGGGCTCGTGGTTTGTTTCTTCTCGCGCCGCCTGGGAGGCAGGACTGGTTTGACCCCACTTTAGCAGCCTGAACACCTGCCCTGGGCTGCAGCCAGCAGGGTCCCTGTGCCTTGAGGCCAGCATCCCAGAGAACCCAGTCCACCCCAGGGTCAGAGGGCAGCGTTAGCTCTCAGGCAGGCATGTCTCCTGCCAGGATGGCTCCGGCTGTGTCTATTCCGGAATGTCTCTCGAGACTGGAGGCACATCAGGCTGCTCTGCTCAGCTCCCAGCCATCTGGCTCTAGAAGGAGGAGGGGACTCTGCTGTGGCTCCCAGCAGCAGTGGGCTTGCCCAGCTGGCCACTGGGTGGTGCATGGTATAGTGTACCCCTGGGTGGTGCGTGGTACAGTATACCACTGGGCGTTGCATGGTATAGTGTACCCCTGGGTGGTGCATGGTATAGTGTACCCCTGGGTGGTGCATGGTACAGTATACCACTGGGCGTTGCATGGTATAGTGTACCACCGGGTGGTGCATGATATAGTACACCACTGGGTGGTACCTGGTACACTGTACCACTGGGTGGTGCCTGGTATAGTGTACCCCTGGGTGGCTTGTGGTATAGTGTACAACTGGGTGGTGTGTGATATAGTGTACCCCTGGGTGGTGTGTGGTATAGTGTACCCCTGGGTGGTGTGTGGTATAGTGTACTCCTGGGTGGTGTGTGGTATAGTGTACCGTTGGGTGGTGTGTGGTATAGTGTACAACTGGGTGGTTTGTGGTATAGTGTACCCCTGGGTGGTATGCGGTATAGTGTACCCCTGGGTGGTGTGTGGTATAGTGTACGACTGGGTGGTATGCGGTATAGTGTACGACTGGGTGGTATGCGGTATAGTGTACCCCTGGGTGGTGTGCGGTATAGTGTACCCCTGTGTGGTGTGTGGTATAGTGTACGACTGGGTGGTATGCGGTATAGTGTACCCCTGGGTGGTGTGTGCTATAGTGTACGACTGGGTGGTATGCGGTATGGTGCACCCCTGGGTGGTGTGTGCTATAGTGTACGACTGGGTGGTATGCGGTATAGTGTACCCCTGGGTGGTGTGTGCTATAGTGTACGACTGGGTGGTATGCGGTATGGTGCACCCCCGGGCGGTGTGTGGTATGGTGCACCCTTGGTTGGTGTAGATCACCAGGACTTTCTTCCAAGACACCTCTGGGTGGACTTGAACTGCCAATGTTTCAGTTAGCAGCTGAGGACTTTAACCTCTGCATCACTTGGGCTCCTTGATCAGCCTCTATTGCTGTCTTAGGTGTGGTCCAGTTGGTTCCGACTCATAGCGACCCCATGCCCAACAGAAAGAAACACTTCCCAGTCCCGTGCCACCCTCCCAATTGTTGCTATGCTCGAGCCCATTGTTGTAGGCGCTGTGTCAATCCATCTCTCTGAGGGTCTTCCTCTTTTCCACTGACCCTGTACTTTACCAAGCATGATGTCCTTCTCCAGGGACTGATCCCTCCTGATGACATGTTCAAAGGATGTGAGACGCAATCCCGCCATCCTAGCTTCTAAGGGGCATTCTGGTTGTGCTTCTTCCAGGACAGATTTGTTCACTCTTTTGGCAGTCCATGGTGTATTCGGTATTCTTCTCCATTTCAAAGGCATCAATTCTTCTTCGGTCTTGCTTATTCATTGTCCAGCATTCGAATGCATATGAGGCAATTGAAAACACCATGGCGTGGCATCTTTGCTCTTCAACACTTTAAAAATGTCTTTTGCAGCAGATTTGCCCAATGCAATGCATCTTTTGATTTCTTGACTGCTGCTTCCGTGGCTGTTGATTGTGGATCCAAGTGAAATGAAATCCTTGACAACTTCAGTCTTTTCTCCATTTATCATGATGTGGCTCATTGGTCCAGTTGTGAGGATTTTTGTTTGCTTTATGTTGAGGTGCAATCCATACTGAAGGCTGTGGTCTTTGATCTTCATCAGTAAGTGCTTCAAGTCCTCTTCACTTTCAGCAAGCAAGGTTGTGTCATCTGCATAATGCAGGTTGTTAATGAGCCCTCCTCCAATCCTGATGCCTGTTTTTCTTCACACAGTCCAGCTTCTCGGATTATTTGTTCAGCATACATGTAGAATAGGTACGGTGAAAGGATACAACTCTGACACACACCTTTCCTAACTTTAAACCATGCTGTATCCCTTTGTTCTGTTCAAATGACTGCCTCTTCATCCATGAACAGATTCCTTCCGAGCACAATTAAGTATTCTGAAATTCACATTCTCCACAGTGTTATCCATAATTTGTTATGATCCACACAGTCGAATGCCTTTGCATAGTCAATGAAACACAGGAAAACATCCTTCTGGTATTCTCTGCTTTCAGCCAGGATCCATCTGACATCAGCAATGATATCCCTGGTTCCACGTCCTCTTCTGAATCCAGCTTGAATTTCTGGCAGTTCCCCGTTAATGTACAGCTACAGCCACTTTTGAATGATCTTCAGCAAAGTTTTGCTTGTGTGTGATATTAATGGTATTGCTTGATAATTTCTGCATTTGGTTGGATCACCTTTCTTGGGAATAGGCATAAATATGGATCTCTTCCAGTTGGTTGGCCAGGAAGCTGTCTTCCCAATTTCTTGGCATAGAGGAGTGAGCACTTCCAGCGCTGCATTCGTTTGTGGAAACATCTCAATTGGTATTCAGTCAATTCCTGGAGCCTTGTAGTTCATCAGTGCCTTCAGTGCAGCTTGGACTTCTTCCTTCAGTACCTGAAGGTTCCCGATCATATGTTACCTCCTGAAATGACTGAACATCGATGAGTTCTTTTTGGTATAGTGACTGTGTATTCTTTCCACCTTCTTTTGATGCTTACTGCATTGCTTAATATTTTCCCCATAGAATCCTTCAATGTTGCAACTCGAGGCTTGAGTTTTTTCTTCAATTTTTTCAGTTTGAGAAATGCTGAGCGTGTCCTTTCCTCTTGGTTTTCTATCTCCAGGTCTTTGCACATGTCGTCATAATCCTTTACTTTGTCTTCTCGAGCCGCCTTTTGAAATCTTCTGTTCAGCTCTTTTACTTCATCATTTTTTCCTTTTGCTTTAGATACTTGAAGTTCAAGAACAAGTTTTGGAGTCTCTTCTTACATCCATTTAGGTCTTTTCTTTCTCTCTTGTCTTTTTAACGACCTCTTGTGGCCTCTAAAAGCTGAAAAAATGCAAGGAAATGGATTCTCCCCTCAAGCCTCCAGAGCAAACCAGCCCCACCAACTCCTTGGCTTTAATCCAGTGACGCTGATTTCATACTTCTAGTCTCCGGAACTATAAGAGAACAAAATGGGCTGTTTTAAGTCACTAAAGGAGCCCTGGTGGTGCAGCAGTTAAGCACTCAGCTGCTAACTGAAAGGTTGGCAGTTCAAACTCAACAGCCACTCTGAAAGATGTGGCAGCCTGCTCTGGAAAGATTATAGCCTTGGAAATCCTATGAGGTAGTTAGTTCTACCTTGTCCTGTAGAGTTGCTATGAGTCGGAACCTACTCTATGGCAGTGGATTTTGAGTGAGGGAAGTCACTATCTTTGTGGTCATTAGTCACAGTAGCCATAGGAAATGCAGATAGCAGGGAACACTACAGGGGACGGGAACACCAGAAGATTTTCTCCCCAAGCCCAGACCCAACCCGCCTCGAATCCTGGCTTGTCACTTAGTAGCTGTGTGTTATGGGTCAGCCACTGCTTTCTCTGAGTTTCAGTTTTCCTTTGAACAAAGGAGACACAGGAATGACCTTCCAATGGCAAGGTGGCTGAAGCGGAGTACCAAGCTTCTGAGGTGTGTCGTTGTTGTTGTTAGGTGCCAGTGAGTCAGTTCTGACGCATAGCGACCCCATGTATAGTAGAATGAAGCACTGGCCCAGTCCTGTGCCATCCTCACAGTCATTGTTATGCTTGAGTCCATTGTTGCAGCCACTGTGTCAACCCTCCTCATTGGGGGGTCTTTCTCTTTTTCTCTGACCCTCTACTTTACCAAGCATGATGTCCTTCTCCAGGACTGATTCTTCCTGACAACATGTCCAGAGTATGTGGGATGTAGTCTTGCCGACCTTGCTTCTAAGGAGCATTCTGGTTGCACTTCTTCCAAGACAGATTTGTTCCTTCTTTTGGCAGTCCATGCTATATTCAATATTCTCCGCCAACACCCCAATTCAGAGGTGTCAATTCTTCCTCAGTCTCCTTTATTCATTGTCCAGCTTTCACATGCATAGGAGATGGCTGAAAACACCACGGCTTGGGTCAGGTGCGCCCTAGTCTTCAAGGTGACATCTTTGCTCTTCAACACTTTAAAGATTTGCCCAGTGCAATGCGTCTTTTGAGTTCCCGACTGCTGCTTCCATGGGTGTTGATTGTGGATCCAGGTAAAATGAAATCCTTGACAGCTTCAGTCTTTTCTCCATTTTCCTGAGGTGTGGTGCCCCCCATAGACATCAGCCTCCCCTACAACCCAGTTGAGAAACCAGGGGTTGAAATGTTGTTGTGAGTTTCCATGGAGTTGATTCTGACTCGCAGCCACCCCATGTGTGCAGAGCAGAACTGCTCTGTAGGGTTTTCCAGGCTGTGATCTTCTGGAAGCATATTGCTAGGCCTGTCTTCTGAGGCGTCTCTGGGTGGGTTAAACCTTTCAGCTAGCAGTAGCCCTGCCCTTAACCGTTTGCCCCACCTGGGGACTCTTATGGGCTAGATTAGCTTCCCCACAGCAGGTGGGTTCTCTGTAGCCCCCTGCCTGAGAGGGGCCAGGTGGGAAGGACCATCGTCACCGGCCATCCCATCCTGCCCCCACCGAGCCACTGCAGGGCTGCCTGCTGCTCTGCTTCTTCCCTTTCAGCCTTTCCGTCCCATCTGCACACCCAGTGGCCAAGTGGGATGCCTGCTGCCAGGTGGAACTTATAAAGGTGTAACAGGAAGGGAGCGCGCTGGCTCCCACACCTGGCTCTCGTACCTGGAGGCCAGTATTTTCAGCTCTGAGTTGTTGCAAATGTGGCTTCTGAGAGTTGTAGTAACAGTATGGAGGTGTAGTTGCCTGGGGAGACGAGTTGTTTGAGGGGCTGCGAGGGACATCCCCGGGTCTTGGTGCCTCCAGGAAGCGAGGGTGGGGGCTGGGCTTGTTCAGGTCACCTGCTGGCACCAGGCAGGATGCAAATGGACAATTTTTATCTCTCAGTTCACTGAGGCAGGGGGTTTGCTGGTAGGCAGATAAGGGTACTGTCCCCAGCTTTGGGGATAAAGCCCTCCAACACCCGGTGGGGCCAGGCCATTTGGTTTTCACAGCAGGCCGATGGGGGTTGGGGGGTTGTGATTGTCCTACTCATTCTGAAGCTGGATGTGGCAACTCAGAGGGTGAGATGGGCTGCTGGGGGCCCAGCAGCTGGTCAGCTGGTCAGCTGGTGTGTGACCCAAGTATGATGTTTCAAGGCCAGGTGGTGTAACAGAATGCTGAGCAATGAGGAAACTCTTCACTCACATAATGGGACCCTCCCACCTACCACGGGGACAAAAGCCTACTGCCTGGGCTTGGGTCCCGCATCTGCCCCTCACTGCTGCTCTCTCAGCCTCAGTTTCCTTGCTGTACTATGGAGACACAATGTTCTTTTCCTCCCTGTGTTGGAATGAGATGAGAGCCCATGGGGTCAGGCCATTTGGTAGCATTGGGTGCCTTCCCTTCCTGGTGGTTTTTGGGATCCTCCTTTTACCTGGTCTCCCCTCCCTCAGAGCTCGGTGTCCATGGCAGCTCCCCAGGTCCTCAGACCACGCTGGAGATTTCCTCCTGCCCTTCGGCTAGCATCGACCCAAGTCTGGTTCACAGATGCTCCCAGTCCCTGATTGGTGTCTGTGTGCTTCAGGCACTGAGGAAGGTGCTAGGTAACAGGAGGGTGGCAAGGAGTGTGCAATTGCTCCACCAGCCCAGGAGTGAGGAGCTCAGAGCTGTGCGTTAGAGGCCCCTGATCTTGCAAAGGTCTGGGGATTCCCACCTTGGGGTTTTTCACCTCCAAGGGTCTTAGTCCTGGGCCCTGTGGGATTTTCATCTCCCTCCCCTCAAATCCCCAAATCTATCACTGGACGGAGCTGAGCTGTTCTTCCTCTTTGGTTCTGTCGGAGCCCCCAGGCAAGGCCATGAGGAGACCCACCATCCTACCGTCAGTGGCCTTGAGGGGTGGGCTTTGCAAATCCCGAGCTGTCCCTTCCTGGAGGAGCTGCATGGCTGGCTTTCGGCATAACCTCCCTTTTCCTCCCTTCCTGTGGTCCCGATGATGCCCTCTCTTGGTGTCAAGATCTGCGTGGTGCTTTCTCCGCCTGGAGTGACCGCCAGCCTCACCTGGCAGCACCTCATTCCTGGTCTGGCCCTGCCCCTGCACAGATCAGCAGGAGGCCATGGCAGCCAAGCCCCGGGATCCTTACCACCTAGACTGCACTCCAGCTTCTGGTGGAGCCAAGGCCCTGCTCCGTGAAGCCCCCTGAGGTCCAGAGCCACAGCCTTTTTGATCCACTTTCCTGGGAGGCTGCCCCTTGCAGCTGGTGTGGTGGAAGAACCAGGAACCACACAGACCTGAGCAACCTCTTTCTCCCTCTTACCCTTCCACCCTCCCTCCTTCTTTTCTTCTTTCTTTCACTATCGTTTTTATAAAGCTAGAAAACAGTTGCCATCGATTTTAACTCATGGTGACCCCGTGTACGTCAGAGTAGAACTGTGGTCCATAGGATTTTCATGGCTAATCTTTCAGAAGTAGATCACAAGGCCTTTCTTCAGAGGTGCCTCCGGGTGGACTAGAATCTTCAACGTTTCAGTTAGCAGCCGAGCGTGTTAACTGTTTGCACCACACAGGGACCCCTTATAAAACTATTCATGCTCGTATCACTCAGGATAACCTAGGTTGCACAGCTGTAACAAACAAGCCCCAAGGGTCGGTGACTTTCAAGTCCTCTTCTCTGAAGCGAGAGCTTCATTTCTCACACTTCATTAGCTGAAGCAGGCCATGACTACCCCTAACATGAAGGGGGACGGGAGTACAATTCTGCCATGTGCTGAAGGAAAAATCTGGAATACAGTGAGCAGCCCACATGGCCACACTCATCAAAGAAGATACAAACAGAGCGGAAATAAAACAAAACAAAACTGAAGGTATAGAAAGCAGCCACATCACACCATCCAGAAGTAATCATCCTTAATACGTTGTTGTTAGTTGGTTGCAACTCGTAGTGACCTTAAGTACAACAGAACGAAACACTGCCTGGCTCTGCACCATCCTTACAATCGTTGTTATGTTTGAGCCCATTGTTGCAGCCACTGTCAATCCATCTCATCGAGGGTCTCCCTCTTTTTTACTGACCCTCCACTTTACCAACCTTGATGTTCTTCTCCAGGGACTGGTCCCTCCTGATAACATGTCCAAAGTATGTGGGATGATGTTTCCCCCTCCTTGCTTCTAAGGAGCATTCTGGCTGCACTTCTTCCAAGACAGACTTGGTCTTTCTTCTGGCAGTCCATGGTATATTCAATGTTCTTCACCAACACCACAATTCAAAGTCGTCAGTTCTTCTTCGATCTTCCTTATTCATTGTCCAGCTTTCACGTGCACACGATGCGATGGAAAACACCATGGCTTGGGTCAGGCGCACCTTAGTTGCCAAGATGATATCTTTGCTTTTCAACACTTTAAAGAGGTCCTTTTGCAGCGGATTTGCCCAATGCAATGTGTCTTTTGATTTCTTGACTGCTGTTTCCGTGGGTGTTGATTGTGGATCCAAGTAAGATGAAATCCTTGACAACTTCAATCTTTCTCCGTTTATCATGATGTTGCTCATTGGTCCAGTTGTGAGGATTTTTGTTTTCTTTATGCTGAGGTGTAATCCATACTGAAGGCTGTGGTCTCTGATCTTCATCAGTAAGTGCTTCAAGTCCTCTTCACTTTCAGCAAACAAGGTTGTGTCATCTGCATAATGCAGGTTGTTAACGAGTCTTCCTCCAATCCTGATGCCCTGTTCTTCTTCATATAGTACAGATTCTTGGATTATTTGCTCAGCATACAGATTGAATAGGTATGGTGAAAGAATACAACCCCAACACACACAACTTTTCTGATTTAAAAGATGCAGTGTTCCCTTGTTCTGTTCCAATGGCCATTTCTTGATCTATGTACACCCTTAATTATGATCACCCTTAATTTCTGGACAAATGAAGAAACAGATTGACTTTTATGAAAATAGTATCTCACTACAGAAGAGTTTTAATGAAGCATTATGTTTAATTTTTATATTTAAGCAAAATTAAGACCCTGAAGCGAAACTGAAGGAGTTGTTAAACTTCAAATAAATTCTTTCTTAAAAGGTCTCTTTGTGATTGAAAAAAGAGCTTCTAGAAAACATTAAGGGATTGAAATGATTATAGATATTGCCTTGCCAAAACCAAAAAACCCATTGCCGTTGAGTTGATTCTGACTCATAGCGACCCTGTAGAGCAGAACAGCCTCGTAGGGTTTCCAAGGCTGTAATCTTTACGGAAGCAGACTGCCACCTCTTTCTCTCGTGGAGTGAGTGGCTGGTGTATTCGTACTGCCAAACTTTTGGTTAAAAAGCCGAATGCTGAACCACTGTGCCACCAGGGCTCCTATATAGACTTATCTACTCGCCAAAGAGCCCTCGTGACACAGTGGTTAAAGCACTCTGCTGCTATCGAAAAGGTCAGCAGTTCAAACCCACCGGCCACTCCTCGGGAGAAAGATGTGGCAGTCTGCTTCCGTAAACCCACTGCCATCGAGTTGATCTCGACTCACAGAGACCCTATAGGGCAGAGTGGAACTGTCCCATAGGGTTTCCAAGGCTTCCATAAAGATTTATTATTGTTTTGACATTGTTTCAGTTTATGACATTCACATTCTTCTCTGTAATCACAGTTCCTGTAATTGTTAGTGTTAGTTGCACAGTGAAACCCATGAGAGCTGGATCGATGGGACTGCCTTGTTTTTCCGGGTCTCGCAAGCTTTCTGCCTTTGACAGAATATGGTCTTACCAATTTTCTAACACTAATTTTAGTGGAAAATATTTGAGTTTTTCTTCTGACAAGTTTCTGCCTTACACAGTGTAATAATGGCTTGAGGGTGGTATCTGACCTCCTTCAACCACACAAGGAGGAAGGAGAGCCAAGATCAACAGCACAAGACTGACTCCTATGAAGCGGAGGTCAGACATACCTCCTCTCTCCGCCGTCTTCAACAGTTCTGACGGCAACCATCCCCCCCCATGGCACTCTCTACTCCTCTGCTGGGTTCGATAATTCATTGCAGTGGCCACATAGAACTCACAGACCACACTCACTATTATGGGCTTTATTAGGGAAGTAACAGGGTTCAGGCTCAGAAACTCTCAGGACACAGTTCTTCCATCAGGACAGCCTCTTCCCAGCTGTGCTCACAGGCACGCCTCTCCCTGGCCCTCAGTCTCTAGCCAAAGGCACTCAGCTTTCTCTCTCTGTGGGCCAGGAAGCCCACCACGCCGTCCCCTGCTGCTGGTCTCTCCCTCCTTGTTGACAGTGGGCCCTTCCTCCTTCTGCTCTGGAGTTGGCTCTCTTCTAAGGCAAAACTGACCAATCCCCTTGGTAGGCCACAGTTACCCTATCACACAATCACCTGGGTGGGAATTACAAGACCATGGCTAGAAAAGCCACACACAAAAGTAACTAATTGTACCACACACAGATTACAGCTTTTGCAGGTTTTACTGTATATTTAAATCAATTAGATGTTCACCAGCCCTTTAACTGGGTGGATTTATTGTAATTTAAAATATTTTTTTTTCCCACAAAAGGCTCATATATGCATGTCCACTCAGTTCTTTCTGCCAGTTGCCTGTATTTACAAAGCACCCCAGATGTGAATAATCTCCTCAAGTCACACTTTTTTTCCCCAGAACCTGGTGCTTCATGATCTTATCCACTGGACTGTGGCTGTGGAGAAGCCGTAGACAGGCAATTCTTTTCCTCTTGTAAACACTTATCTTTTTCATCCCAAATGCTTGGAGGAGTCTCTATCCTTGGAATCCCTGCTTTGCTAAGAAATATGTGTGGAGCATTCTGCTTCAGATTTTCCTGGAACACGGAGTGCTGTTTTGAATTTTGGATTCAGTTCTTTCTTCATTTCGAGGAATTTCTCTTACGTTCTATGTTACTGCATCATCCATAGCATTCATTGGTACGCTGAATCAGGGACACCAATTGTCCTTATGTTGTACTGTCTCCTTGATCCCTTTAGCTTTGTCATATGCAACCACTGTGATTAAGTTTTTTTCGTGCATCAGTACTTTGATTTTTATCAGCGTCTATTCTGTTCACTTATTCATTCACCACACATTTATTGAGTGTCTACTATTTGCCAAGCACCTTCCTTAGTATGGGGAAATAGCAGTGAATAAGACAGATAAAATCTCACTCTTGTAAATTGTAGGGGGGATAGGTGATTAGTAAAAGAAATACGTCATAGAGTAGGTGAAAAGTTGATAAGGGATATGAGGAAAATAAAGCAGGGAAGGGGGAGGGGTGGCCAGGAGGACCTCACTGAGGAGGTGACATTTGAGCAAAACCATGAAAGAGGTGAGGGTGAGGTTCTTTGTGGTTTCTAATTTATTAGGTCCGTTTCCTTAGGTTTGAGATTTCCCTTTTCATCTCCTTCTGTTGTCTTATTTTCTCACATGTGAGGTCTTGTTTGGTAGAATTCACATTCTTAGTCAGTTGTTCTACAGCGTGAAGCAGCCAGGATGACTCTCTGTCTGTCTCTTCGCTGACTCTTATTTGGGTTGGGCGGTCTGTCTCTCTCGCACACAGCGCTGCTTCCTTTCTGGATGCCGTCTGTTTGCAGTGTTGCCATGGCACCTTTTCATCTTGCTCTTGCTTGAGCAGCTTGGTTGGATTGTCTATTTGTTCTGGGATATTGGCATCTTTGCTTCCAGTTTCTCTCTTTCTCTTTTGCTTTGCTTTGAAAATTGCATCACACTGTTTACAAAAAGACATATACTTCCCAGGAGAGATGTTGGGGGTGTCTCTGTGACTGTCTCCTGGGTTTTTCCAAGCTCATATATTTCTCTTTAGCTTTTGTACATGTTTTTTGGCTGTAGCCCCTGCCCCGAAGCACAGCAGAGGTGATGCTATCTGGACTGGAAAAGCTGGCCTTGTTTTCTCTCCTGAAATGGAGTTTAATGTCTACACTGGGATTCCCCACCTACATAGGACCCTCCTGTGTCAGTGGTGGCAGGGGGTTCACAGTATGATTTGCAGCTCTAGAACCTTGACTAATTTAAAGAGACTCAGCCCTGCTGTCCACTTCTCTCTTCCTAGGCCCCCTACCACAGCCACATCCACGCCTCTTCAGACAGAACAGGAGGAAGGTCAGAGAGCGCCCAGTTGGTATTTCCAAGATTTGCTTTGTTCTAGATTTTCTGAATGAAGAGGCAAGAATTGTGACATTTGGAGCCTTTGAAATTGCCCACATCCTTGCTTTGCCTCCTTTATGGGGAGCCCACTTAGAGCAGGACCCCACAGTCACTCGTGATTTTGACGTTTCACATCTCTCCTGGAGGCATGAGGTTCTGGAAGGTGCTCACCCCACTGCCCCTCCTGTCTACAAGTGAGCAAAGGGCCCTGGTCCTGGGCCCTGGGCTGTGCACCGATCTGCCATGTGACTTTTGGTGGCTGTCTTGCCTTCTCGGTGCCTCGACTTCCCCACTTGCTCGTGAGGTGGCTCATTTAGACGACGACTTGGGTTAGGGTTGCTATGAGTCAGAATCAACTTGATGGCCGTGGGTTTGGTTTTGGGATTTGGGGTTCTTCCAGCTCGTTTGGTTACTTATGAAGAGAACAGAAAAGTTGTCAGTACAAATTTCTTGTTATTACTGGGTGTCTGTTATTGCTGGATAAAACCCATGTTGTCCTTCCGTCTCAGCTGATAAATAAGAGCTCTGTCCTTGTTCACGTTCCAAGGCCATAACAAGCCAACCGCCCCCTGAGGCATCCTCTCCCTCTTGCTCTTTGGGGGAGGAGGGGGAGGAGGAGGAGGAGGAGGAGGAAATGAAACTGCTGGTTCTGGTTCTGACTCAGTTCTGTGAATGTTCACCCAGGCCTGTCCTCGAGGGAAGTGGACAGAGGCAACTCCACCATTGTGGCGGGTGTCAGGGAGGAGGCGGCCTTTTAGAGGGGTCTTGAATGATGCTTTAGATTTGCATAGTCAGGAATGGCAGGGGAGGAAGTCCAGGCAGAGGGAGCTGCAGGAGCTGAAGCCTGGAGGTGTCCAAGATCAGGAAGGTGGGCCACACCTAGGGTTGCCATGGGAAGTTTGACCCAAAGATTCTGGTATTTAATGACCCAGTCTAAGCCCCTTCTCCCTCACTTTCCTTTATTGTAGACACTGGAAATCGATACTCTCAAGTTTCCAGCCTCCCTTGCACCTAGGCCCAATCAATGAGAGGTAGGCAGAACTCCCTTGGGAGAACTTCCTTCTTTTCATAAAAAGGTAAATTGTTCTGAGGAGATAACTTGTCACTTTCAGCTTTTGCCCCTTCTCTTCTTTGTGGAACGTGGATGTGATGTCTGGATGCACAGCAGCCATTTTGTGACCACAGAGAAGAGTAGTGCATGCGCATGTTTGCTCGTGCTCGCCCATGCGCGTGCGTGCGCGTGCACACTCACACACACTGAGAATGGCAGTGCAGGAAGCCAGAAGGAACATGGCCTTGATGACCTTCACAAGTACCTCACCTACCCTGAACTGTCCACCCCTGAGCATCGGTGCTGGGGGATGAAGTATGCACAGGGGCTGCTGGGGTGCAGAGAAGCCCTGATCCATCCTGTGGGGCGGGGGGAGGGAGGAAGGGTTTTGGGAGCAGTGGTACCGAAGGCTGTTTAGGGCTCAGCCAGGCTCTAAGCCTCCCCCAGTCGCTACCATCTCCTTCTCCAGCCCTGGGTCTGCTCGCTGGGGCATCCTCACTGTCTGGCCAGAGGAAGACACTGGATTCATTTCTGCTGCTTGAGGGAAGATTGGTGGGGGCAATGGCAGGATAAAGAGCTTGGGAGTGTGGCCTGGGGAAGCCTGTGCTGGACCAGCAGGAAGACGTTGCAGCCTGCTGACCATGGGGTAGGACACCGGCATCTGAGCTGGACGTTGGGATTCGGGAGCAGAGAGAGGGCGACCGGAGATGGAGGGAGAAGAGGCCTGCCGAGGGCAGTCCCTGTGTACGGCTGAGGTGGTGGCCAGGGGAGGGGCTGAGAGGGGACCAAGAGGACCTTCACAGTGTGGGACCTGGGGGGTGCTGTTGCCCCCACTGCCCCTCCCGCCCCTAGGAAGGCCAGTGTAAGTGGACCCAGAGTCACTGGGGCCCAGCCCACACCAGGAGGCCGGGAGATCCGCTGATGTCTGCACAGACATGGATCTTCCATGTAGAATCTCGTAATTACCCTGTAAGCGCAGAACACCGTCGGCTCCCCTGAGATGTACAAACCGCGCCAATAATGAGCTCTGCCGCCCGAAATGATTTGTTTCCGGGGTTGGAAGTAATTTTCATTCTGGGAATAATTAACTCAAGGACCTGGAAAAAGCAATCTGAAAATGGGAAAGGTGGTTGAAGAGTCTGTTTGAAAAGGACCATTAACAAAGCCAAGTGGAGAGTGAGCAAGTAGGGAGGCCAGACGGAGCCCCCCACCCTCCCTGTCCCTCCCGCTGCCCGCCCTCTGTTGCGCCACAGCTTTCGCTAATGGCTCTGCTCCCCAAATGCGCTCCTGCGGTGGGCGCTCGCTCAGGGAGCAGAGAGAGCCTGGGGCGTGGGGCCAGAGAATGTGGATTTGAATCCTGACACAGCATCCACAGGGCAAGGGACGTGTCCACTGCAACCTCTGAGCTGTCTGGTGTACAACAGGGAGAGTGTCCTACCACAAGGTGTCAGGGACAAGGGTCACATGGGACTGTGCATGTGATGTAGAGCCTGGCCCATAGGCGCTGCTGTTCCTGGGAAAGCGGAACTGTGGTTGGGTGGAGAAAGGAGTTAAGACGCATGGGGACAAGGCAAGGTCTGCACTTCCATTCTAGCCACTTTCCCAGCCAACCACGGGGCCTCGGACAAGCCATTTAACATCCCTGGGAAAACGTGGAACAGGGTAGTAAGAGCAGGGCGGTTCAGAGGTGAGATGACACGTGAAAGTATCTGGCAATCTGTAAAGTGCTGTCCGCCTGTGTTTTTCAAATAATAATAAACCAACACCCTAATCACTACACCCTGCTTGCCAGGCCAGCTCCGCCTTGTCGTATTACCCCAGTGGTTCTCAAAGTGGGGCCCCTGGGCTGGTGGGTATGAGCTGGGAACTTGGTAGCAATGCACATTCTAGGGCCCCACCCCAGACCTACTGAATCAGGAGCCCCAGGGGTGGGGCTGGCAGTCTGTGTTGAACCAAGCCCTCCAGGGGTTCCAATGCCTGCTCATGTTTGGGAACCACTTGTTGTGTGTTGGCTTCCCCTTTTCCTGCTCAGAGTGGCCAAACACACTAGAGTCATGACCCTCTTCCAAGCCTCCCCAGAGCCCGCCACTCTGAGAACAGGGGACTCACTCATTGCCCCAGCTGGCAACCAGGCTGGCTCCTGCCCTCGAGGACACACTCTTGGCTGCAGAACCCTTAGAGATGGCTGATGCTTGTCATTGTCTTCAAGCCCGGCTCCTGCTCAGGGCAAGGCTCTCCTGGCTGAATGTCTCCTGGCATGGGGTCCAAGGGGACCTCATCTTCTCTAAGGACCCTTTTTAATAGGATCCTGATTTTCTTGTTGCAACTTCCCACCCCACCATGACTCTGGGCAGGTCCCATCCTTCTGGGCTTCAGTTTCTCAATCTGCATGGTGGGAACTCAGTCTTGGAGGCTCCCCAGCATCTCCTCTGTCTCTGTAGCATCCCTCTGGGGTCTTATCTCAGGCCTGCCTGACAGTCACAGCCTCGGCGAGGGGAAAAGCTGACGCCTACAGGCACCCACTATTGTTTGCTGGCTCGCTAAGGGCTCTGTGTAACAATTACAGTGGCCGCCATTTACTGAGGGCTCTGGGTCAGGCACAGGGCCAGGTACCTCCCGTCACAACACACCCAAGAAGCAGGGTTTTGGTCTGCATTTCACAGATGAAAGACAGAGGCTCAGAGAGGTGGATGACTTTCCTGAGGTCACACAGCTGGGATTTCAGCCCAGGTGGGACGACCCCACCACCTGTGCTGTTAGCTCTCTGTGATGATGCCCTGGGGCCTTGGGGGAGCTCCCATTTCCCCAGGAGGGTGGTCCATCTAGTGGGGGGCGAGACGGGATCCCCCAAACTTTGCACTCCTTTCTGACAGACCTCAGCTGGGCCACACAGGCATAAGTGACCTCACAGGTACCCTGGGCCCCATCCCAGCTGATTTACCCAGCACACTTCTGCTCAGGGCCTGCCAACAGCCCTGCCCCATCCTGGATGGGCAGGCCACCAAGGCTTTGGATGCTCGTAGAGTCAGCAAGAAGCTCTTTCTTCCAGCAGACCTGGCCACACAGACCCTCCCCAGACAGGCTAGCTCCACCCCAGCTTCCTCGTCCCAGGGCTGGGGGCTGCACACCTCACCCCCCTCTGCTTCAGCTGCCCTGGCTCCCCTGGGTCCTCCCACACACCAAGCTCGCCTGCCTCAGGGCCTTTGCACTTGCTGTTCCCTCTGTCTGGGATGCCCCTGACCAGGTCTCGTGCTGGTTCCTCCTCTTTCAGGCTCCTCCCAAATGTCACCTCTTGAAAGGTCTTTCCTGGTCGCCTCACCAAGCAGCCCTCACCCCTCCTGTCTCTCTCACCTGTTACTCAGTTCTATTATTTTCTTGGAGCTCTGGTGGTGCACCGGTTAAGCATTTGGCTGCTACCAAAAGGTTGATAGTTCGAATCCACCAGATGCTCCTTGGAAACCGTATGGGGCTTTTCTAATCTGTCCTGAAGTGTTGCTAAGAGTCGGAATCGACTTGCAGGAAATGGGTTTTTTTTTTTTTTTTTCATTCTCTTCTTGCACCTATCAATAGATGCGATCTTAGTCATCAATGTTACTGTCCTCTCCTCATCTCCCTCTTCCCCCCCTTCTTCGTCTTCTTCCTCCTCCCTCTCCTCCCCCTCCTCCTCCTCCCCCCATTCCTTCTCTCCTGTCCCTCTTCCTTCTCCTCTAACTCTTCCTCCTCGGCTTCCTCCTCTCCCTCCTCCTCCTCCTTCCTCTCCGCCTTCCCCGGCAGAGTGTCCACTCCATGAGAAGGTGGTCCTGTTCACACCAGGTCCTTGGTGCCTGGAATCAAGCCTGTGCGTAGCAAGTGCTGAGCCCATGTTTGCTGACGGGTGGGACACATACAGCTGGAGGTCACATGATGTGGGGACATGCTGGCATCAAGCTCCACTGCAGTGAGTGAACCTGGCAGGCCACAGCGCCTCCCTGAACGTCCACGGCTACCAATACCATCCCTACAGCAAGGATTCGGCCACGGCAAGGATGGGTCCTGTCTGCCCAGAGCAGGCACCGGTGGCCAGCATCCCCACCCCTGCCTGAGCCGACAAACGGAGCCCCTTCTGGCAGGGGTTCGGCCTCCTGTCACGGCTTGGGTGTCAGCACGTTTAATTTGATGTAGGGGACATCTTCTCGACTTTCTTGGTGGTGTTAGCACTGACGGTCTATTTCCTGCTTAGTGCTCTGCGCTGGCTGGCATTAATGTAGAAAAATTAGGACCATTAGGGCTATGTTCGGAACAATCTCTTGGCACCGCAGTCCCTGACACGTTAATTAAACTTGATAAATGCTCTTGTCTAAAGATAACTTTTGAACAATGGATCCCAGTTGCCCCCTTATTAGTTGGAGACATGCTTGGTAAATTGCCAGAAGCATTGGAGCTCCCTGGGGCTTGTGGCTGGGACTCTGAGGGGGGCTGGCAGGCCTGGTGCCCGGGAAAGCTGCTCACTCTGTGGTACCAGCTCACAGGGATGGACGTGACACTGCTGTGGGTGCACCCACTCCTGCCCCTGAGTTTCTTGTTGGGGAGGAGAGAAGGACAGATGTCCCGACCCCGCTCCAGGGAGGAACCCTGACTAGCTCATAGACCTAGGTACGCTTTTTCACAAAAGCTTTTAAGCTCAGCACCCTAGCCCGTCACCATAACAACCTACATCCCATAATGAGCAGGAGGAACACCATCAGGAGAGATAGGAAAGCTACAAAGAGAACTTTTGCTCCCTTGGAGTTGTCAGTGGGGGCGTCCTGTGGTGTTATCTTCAGCTCCTGCCCCCTCCCCGCCCCCAGCCTGAGAAAGCCTGCAGTGGAAGAAGCTGCTGCCAGGATCTCAGCAACGGGAACCTGGCCTTCCCCGTCCCGGCATCAGGAACACCTGAGGTCACATCTCTGTAGCATGCTGACCTGTCTAACTGTACCCCAGGGACCATCCGAGACTGCCAAGTACGAGGGTCACCGGGGACACCCAGCTACCCATCTGTCAGCTTGCTGTACTGTGGTGGGCTGCGTGTTGCTGTGATCCTGGGGCACCCATGGTGGACAGCTTTTGGGAGAGCTTCCAGACTAAGACAGGCTAGGAAGACAGACCTGGTGATCTGCTTCCAAAAACCGGCGATGGAAACCGTGTGGCTCACAATAGGACGTTGTCCCGTATAGTGCTGGAAGATGTGCCCCCCGGCTGGAAGGCACTGGCTAAAACAATGGACTTGAATGTACCAACGATTGTGAAGACGGTGCAGGACCAGGCAACATTTCCTTCTGTTATGCATAGGGTCACCATGAGTCGGAGCCAACTTGATGGCAACTAGCTACAGAGACCCCCAGAGGGAGACTGAGGGCTCTGATGGGAGCAACAAAAGGGGAAGGAAGTGGGTGGGTTTGCGGTCACTAAGACCTTTGTCTTCGCCCAGCTCCTTCGGAGCAGCCTCTTTTTAGCTGCCCCAACAGGGCATCTGTGGCTTTGGCCCCCCGTCCTAGAGCTGCTCCCCCAACCCAGGTGAGGCAGATGGACTGGGGTTCGAGTCCTGCCTCCTTTACGAGATGTGTCGAGGGGTGGGGGTAAACCTCTTCCCTCCCGAGCTTGGGTTTCTCACCTGGCCCTGCCTCCCTCAGGAATCAAAGAACCAGTGGAATATTCCGGTGTCTCTGCCCAGCATAGTGGCATGCTGTGGCCCTGGCAGGGCTGCTCAGGAGAGGTGGACCCAGCCCGGCCCAGTGCACGAAGGAGGAGATGATCTCGGCCAGGAGACTGTTGCTGCAGCCACACCACCCCCAGCCTGCTCAGTTTACACAAACACGGCGGATGGTTCCGGAAACAAAGTGGCCCTTCGCTTTTGGAAGAAGCCGCCAGCCCCAGTGGGCCAGGTTGCTGTGGTCACAGCCAAGTCTCCAGAGAGATGAAGAGACCTCATGGTGCAAGGAGACTGGGCCAGCTGGGGGTCTGGTGCTCCCCCACCCACCTTTAGGTCCCGACCTCCATACCCCCTCTGCCCCACTCTCTAGTCATTTCTCTTATCTCTCCACTTCGTTTACATGCTTCAGCCACACTGCCCTTTGCTCCCACATCTGGGTGGGGCTCTTGCTGTTCTCACGGACTTTGCAGATGCTGTTCCCTTTGTCTGAGTTGCCCTTCTCTCCTTCTCATGCCTACTAACTTGTAATTATTTATATCTCCAGTCCAAACTCACTTCCTCAGGGAGGCCTTCCTTGATCTCCTGGCCAGGTCAACCCTCCTGTAGGCTCACTGGTAGGAACTGAGTTGAGCTGCTGGGAAAAGAGGCCCAGTCACAGGGGCTCAAGCAAATTAGGGGTTTATTCTCTTCCATAAAAGAAATCTTGGGGTCAGCAGCCTAGGGCTGGGATGGTGGGCCCACAAAATCATCAGGGGTCCAGAATCCTTCTGTCTTTCTTCTGTGTATCCTTAATGTGTGGCTTCTAGCCTTAATATTGCCTCATGGCTACAAGGTGGCTGCTGGAGCTCCAGTCATCTTGTCTGTGTGCCAGGCAGGAAGAAAGAGAGGGGAAAAGGACAAAGGCGGTACCTTTCTTAGGTGAACCAGTCCCCTTGAACAACATGTCCTGGAAGTTACACCCAATGACTTCCATTGGCCACCCTGGTTGCAAGGGAGGCTGGGACATATGATCTTTTAGTTGGGCTCATTATGGCTCCAATGAAGACGAAGTGACTTACGGAGGCTGAGGGGAGAAGAGATATTGAGCAGGCCCTTAGCATTCTCTATCACATAGGCTCTCATAGTCTTGAATAAGTAATTCTCTCTTGCGGATATAAAATTGTAATTTTATATTTATTTGTGCGTTGATATTTTTTTAATGACCATTCCCCGCCCCCCCTCCCCCTGCAAAACTGTACGCTTTGTGAAGCAGGGTTTTATTGTGTCTTCTATACCCCCCAGTAAACAGTATACACATAATAAAGATTTGTTGAATGAATGAACCAACCACCTTGCTGTGTGTCCCTAGGCAGCCTCCTTTCCTTCTCTGGGCCTCAATTTCCCCATCTGTAGCTTGATAGGATAGGATCAGGTCATCTCTAAGCCTCCTCCTGCTTCTGGCCTCTTGGTCTTCCCTTTTCTGAGAGCTGCTCTGAAGATCAAACAAGGGAGAGGAAGAGGGAATGAAAAATTATTAGGCACCAACTGTGTGCCAGTCCTTGTGCAGGGCAACAGGATCTTGGAGATGAATCTGACAATGACCTGGCCTTCATGAAGCAGGTAAGCACAATGCCGCCAGCTCTGGACACAGGGAAGCTCGGCCTGTGGGAGCCCAGAGGAGGCACCTGGCCTGATGGAGGGTCAAGGAAGGCCGCCCAGGGACTTGAATGATGGCGGGGAAACACCAAAGAGAGAACTTTCCAGGCCATGGGAACTGCCTGTCAAAGGTCCTAGGACAGGAGAGAGCATAGGACATATTCTGCTGGTGTTGCCCTGAGTGGAGGGCAGAGGAGTGAGGTTGAGACCTGAGGGGGAACTGAGGGCCCTCAGGCAGCAGGGAGCCATGGGCAGGTTTAAAGCAGGGGAGTGTTATTCTCAGAATTGTATTTATAAGGAGCAAGCTGACTTTGCTGTGAAGGCCGGCCTGGAGGATCACAGGCTGAGGCTGGGACACTATGCCAGGCTTGACCCAGGGCTGTGAGGTTTTGAAAGTCCCCACCGAGGCAGCTTCCGCAGCACTTGGGAACCAGATGCAGGTGGAAGGGACTTCATGGCTTGTTTTCAAAATGTTTCTAAGCTCCTTACCTCACTCATCCTCCAGCCAGGTAGCCTGGGAGGCAAGTATCTATGTTAGACTGCAGTCAGGGCCCCACTTCTTCATCCTCTCTGTAGCCACACCTTTTTGCTGTGTACTTTGCAGTGCTTTCTCACTGTGCTGGGGTGGCCTGCCCTACTTCTGACCCTGGACTTGGCCTTGTGAGGTGCTTTGGCCAATAGAAGCAAGCAAAAGCGATCCTGTGTCTGTTTTGAGGTTAGGTTTCAAGAGGTTTTACCTTCTGCTTACCCTCTTGCCCTTTATCGGTGCCATGAGAACACCCCTCAGCTAAGCCTGCCAGAGGGTGAGCGACACATGACCCCATTGCTGACAGCCAGCCAACCTCCAGAAGCATGGGGAGCCCAGCCAGACCAGAAGAACTACACAACACAGCCCAGCCAGAATTGCTGACCTGTAATCCCCTGGGTTTTGGGGTGGTTTGTTGTGCAGCATCATTGTGGCACTAACACTATATCTCCATTTTAAAGTAGAGGGCAGGGGCTTCCAAGCGCTCATGGCCAGACTGTGGGTGAGCCAGGCTTCGGGCCCAGGGACCCTGACTCTAAGACCCGGGTGCTTCACCCTGCCCTGTGTGTCTTCCCAGCACTGGTCTTGGTGGCCTTGGCTCATGGGCAATGAGGAGGGGGTGCTGCCCATCTTCCAGGCTGCAATGGCACAGAAGGGTTCCGAGTGGCTGCCCTTTGGCCTGTCTGCCCTCCAACCCCCACCACCCCACTCCTGCACCAGCCCCTCCCCAACCCGCTCCTGCCCTGGGGTTCCCCCTGAGCCATGAGGAGTATCATTATCTTAAAGTCACAGCAGTCAGGTCTTAATTTGATTCTGGACCCTGTCTCAGAGCATAACTAGCTCATACTTGGGAGGTGGGTTGCATTAGAATTGTCTTGCAAAGCTGGCACGGTCAAGGAAAATAGTCCTGGGGTTTACGAGGACATGGTGGCATTTGTGACCAACGGCAATAGCACTAATGTTCCAATAATCAGGCACCGTGCAGTTTTGTATTTGTAACTTCACCTGTTCAGAGCAGATCCACTTGGGCCTTGTTATTTCTGTTCAGGCTGGCAGCAGGTATGCAGACAGCCGGGGTGGCCCTGGTGGCCTGCGGGGCTCGTCTGAGTGCCTGCTCGCTGGCCTGTACAGCCTCCCTTCGCTCGTCACCTCCGGGAACTCTGCACTGCAAGCAAAGAGCCAGAAGTAAGCCATGTGGCTTGAGCTCCGGTTCTGCCTTTTACTTGCTATGCAACCATGGGCAACTCGCTTCCTTTCTGTGGCCTTGGCTTTGTCATTTGCCATCTGAGGGGCTTGGCTTTGGTGGCATCTGAGACTGGGAGTCCAGGAAAGTGGACCCTGAGCTGGACACGAGGTACATGGACTCAGACCTGGCTGCAAGGACATCACAGGCTGATGGAGGGAACGGACGCAAACACAGGCAGAGGTGGAGGAGTTACTCCATCTGGGCAGGGGTCAGCAGGGAGGACTTCCCGGAGGAAGCAATAGCCAAGCAAAGGAGTGGGTGCCTTTGAATTGATTCCGACTCATAGCAACCCCATGTGACAGGGTAGAACTGCCCCACTGGGTTTTCTTGGCTGTAATCTTTATAGGTGCATATCTTCAGTTCTTTCTCTGGAGCTGCTGGGTGGGTTTGAACCGCTGGCCTGTCGGTTAGCAGCTGAGCACTTAACCACTGCACCACCAGGGCTCCAGGTGCCTCCTAAGGGGTAGGAATTAAGCATGCTAGTGTGCTTGAACGAGCCAGGGTGGTGCTGGGGGGCAGCCATCTCGTCACTGGTGCCCACTGTCCCACGTGGGCCCCCTGTGCATAGCGGGGCCCTGAGCTCTTTGCACCCAGGGCATTAGTGTGGGCTCTCCCATACCTGCCACGCCCTCGCCCCTCTTCACCACCTTGCAGAATGGCTCCCCATGTGTTCATCCTTCCCACTCCTGTCTCCTGCTCCATACCCTGCTCCCCAAGGACAGCCCGCCTACCTTCCTGCCCTGGGGGGCTGAACAGTGGGACACTGGGACCCAGGCTTGGGCCCTGACTGCCAGGGTTCAAGCCCTGCTCTGCCCCTCCCCAGCTGTGTGCAAAGTGTCCCTGAAATGAGGGGGATGATCATAGCTTGGGGTCATTGTGAGGATCCAGTGAGCAACGGGAGGAAACTTCTCAGTCAGACACAGCCGTGTCCGCTGTGTAAATCCTGTTCCTAATGTCTGTCAGTTTGTCATGCTGGGGTGGCTTACATGTTGCTCTGATGCTAGAAGCATGGGTGATGGCCCCACGGCACACCTGCTCTTCTGGGAAAAGGCGGCAGCCCCTGGCCACAGCCGCCCTGAGGCTCAGGGCCTCTCTGTCCAAGCCCCTGTCACTATCCTCCATCCCTCCCAAGCCCCCTGCAGAACCTGCATTCATTGACCTTTTCTCTCCGGCTGAGTCTTGGGAGGGAGGCTGCTATTTTTAGCATCTCCAATCAGGCCCGCCTTGTGCCTGGCTATTGTTAGCATCTCTATCAACACTCAGGAAATGATGGGTCCTTCAGGAAAAAAAAAAAAAAAAATTTTTTTTTTTTTTTTTTTCCAGAAAGGGATGAGATAACCATCCCAGAGGTCACGGTCACCTTTGCATAATGCTCACCGAGGGTGGGGTCTCCCACCCTCCTCCGGCCCTGGCCCTGGGCACAGACCACTCGGGGATGAGTCAGAGACAGACCCAAGGGTGGGAAGGTAAATGAAAACTAATGAGCACCTCCTACGTGCTGCTGTGGTTGTTACTTGCTATCAAGTCTCTCCGACTCATGGCCACCCCATGTGCAACAGAACAAAACGTCGCTCGGTCCTGCGCCGTCTTCATGATCATTGCTATGCTTGAGTCCACCTTTGTGGCCCCTGTGTGTTTTGAGTGTCTTCCAACCTGCAGGCTCATCTTCCAGCACCATATGGGGCAATATTTTGTTGTGAGCCATAGGGTTTTCAAGGGCCTTTTTCCTAGTCTGTCTTAGTCTGGAAGCTCCGTTGAAACCTGCCCACCATGGGTAATTCTGCTGGTATTTGAAATCCTGGTGGCAAAGTTTCCAGCATCACAGCAACACAGAAGCCACCACAGTGTGACAAGCTGACAGACACATGGTGACTGTGCTCGAGACAGGGATTTATTTGCCTGCCCGGCAGCTCTCTCCCCATTTTCTCCTATTTTTTCTTTAAGACGTGTTATAGCTTTAGCTCTTACATTTAGTTCTAGGATCCTTTCGGGTTACTTTTTGTACATGGTGTGAGGTAAGGGTCGAGATGACTTGGAAGCAGTTTAATGCTTGTGAGCCTTGGTTTTAAGCTTTGTTCCAGCATTTCTCTTCCCAGTCTAAGGCAGTTTCCTCATAGAGACATGCTAATCAGTACTCAGTTGAAGAATTGAAGGCAACTCCCCTGAAGATTTCCAGAGCTATTCCTCTGTGCAAACCTGTCTTCCTTGGTACTCTTCCATGCAAATTTTAGCTTCTTTGGCTTCCCTGGATTCTCAACTATACCCCCCCAACTTAGGAAGACTGCCAGACTCTGTCTGGGCTCCCCTGGCTGCATGGCAGCCTGGAAATTCTCTTCAAGCGGGGGAAACCATATAGCTCACCTTGTTGGGGGTCACTGTCTCATACTGCCTGTGGTCCAATGTCAGAAAACCATTGGTTCATATATTTTGTCCAGTTTTTCAGTTGTTTAAGGCAAGAGTAAATCCTAACCAGATGTCAAATTATGTTTTAAAGACATTAAACAAATATAAAAATTAATTTACCTATGAAAATCCACGGCTGTTGAGTTGATTCCCACTCATAGCAACCCCATAGGGTTTCCAAGGCTGTAAATCTCTACAGAAGCACACTGCAACGCCTTTCTCCTGTGGAGCTGATAGTAGTTTTGAACCACCAACCTTTTGGTTAGCAGTCAATTGCTTTAACCACTGCACCGCCAGGGCACCTTCATTTCCTGTGCTTTTCATTCTTTGGTATAAATCCAGAGTTTTTTCTGGTATTCTTTTCTTTCTTCCTGAAAGACGTTACTTAACATTTCTTGTAGTGCTGGTATGTTGGCGATGAATTATCTCAGCTTTTGTGTGCCTGACAAAATCTTTATTTTTGAAAGATTTTTTTTCCACTGGGTGTGGAATTCCCAGTTGACTGTTTTTTCTCTTCATTACTTTAAAGATGCTGCTTCACTGTCTCCTGGCTTGGATTGTTTCTAACAAGAAGTCAGCTGTCATTCTTACATTTGTTCTTCTAACTGTAACACTGGGCTCCCTGGGTGGGCCAAACTGCTAGTGCTGGACTACTAACCAAAAAGTTGGTGTTTGAATTTACCCAGTGGCACTGTGGAAGAATGGCCTGGCAATCTATTTCTGTAAGATTAAAACCAAAAAACCCAAACCTGTTGCCATTGAGTTGATTTCAACTCATAGCAAACCTATAGGACAGAGTAGAACTGGCCCATAGGGTTTCCAAGGCTGTAATCTTTATGGAAGCAGACTCACTGTCACATCTTTCTCCCACAGAGAGGCTGGTGGGTTCAAACTGCTGACCTTTGGGTTAACAGCTGAGTGTTTTAACCACTGTGCTACCAGGGCTCCTTCTCTGTAAGATGACAGCCATTGAAAACCCCATGGAGCACAATTCTCTGTCACACTTGGGGTCACCAGGAGTTGTAAACGACTTGGCGGCAATGGGTTTTGCTGTGTAACATGTCTTTTTCTCCCCTGGTTATTTTTAAGACTTTTCTCTTTTCTTTATCACCTTTTTAAGCAATTTAATTGTGATGCAACTTGGCAGGGTTTTCTTTATTTTCCTTGGAATTTGTTAAGTTTTTGCACCACTAATATAGCTTTCATCAAATTTGGGAAATTTCTGGCCATTATTTCTTCAAATATTTTTTATGCCCCCCATGCCTCACCACTGGAAACCCTGGTGGCACGGTGGTTAAGAGCTCTGCTGCTAACCAAAAGGTCGGCAGTTTGAATCCACCAGCTGCTTCTTGGAAACCCTATGGGGCAGTTCTCCATCCTATAGGGTCGCTATGAGTCAGAGTCGACTCGACAGCAACGGGTTTTCAGTGATGCCCCACCCACCACCCCACTTGTATCTTTGCTTCTGGGACTCAAGCTATACACATGGCCGGCTGCTTGAAATTGCCCACAGGCTCACTGATGCTACGTGTGTTTTACTTTATTCTGTTCTCTTCTTTCATTTTAGGTGGTTTCTATTGCTAAGTTCATGTTCACTAATACTTTTGTCTGTATTGTCCATTCTTCTGTGGACCCCACAGATTGCATTTTTTCCATCTCAGGGATTGTTTGGGGGTTCTTTTTATCTCTTTCATTTCTCTTCCCATCGTGATCATACTTTCCTTGACATTTTTAAACACATGGAGAATATTTATAGTAATGATTTTAAAACCCTGTCTAGTAATTCTATCACCTGTCATTTGTGTGTGTATTTTTAACATCTTGTTTTCTCCTGGTATGGGTCATATTTTCCTGGTTCTTTGCATGCCTGGTAATCTGTGATTGGGTGTTAGCATGCCAGATGTGATGTTTATGCTATTGGGTTCTTGGATTTTTTGTATTTGTAAAAATAAAACGAAAACCAAACCCATTGCCATCAAGCTGATTCCAACTCTTAGTGACCCATTAAGACAGAGTAGAACTGCCCCGTGGGATCGCCAAGGCTATCAATCTTTACGGAAGCACACTGCCACATCTCTCTCCCACAGAGTGGCCGGTGGGTCGAACCGCTGACCTTTTGGTTTGCACTTTAACTGCTGCCCCACCAGGACTCCTTTTTTTTTTTTTTTTTAAATATGTAGAGCTAATTTGTCCCCTGTTGCTCTGGGTGGCTCAAACAGTGAAGCACTTGTCTACTAACACAAAGGTTGGCAGTTCAAATCCACCCCGAGGTACCTTGGAAGAATGATTACAGCCACCGAAAACCCTATGGAGCATAGTTCTTCTCTGACAAGCACAGGGTTGCCATGAGTTGGAATTGAGTTGATGGCAACTGGTTTGGTTTTTTTAATTAGTCCCCACTATTGAGGCAGTAAAATGGAGGCCTGGTGATGCAGTGGTTAAGATCTTGGCTGCTAACCAAAAGGTCAGCAATCTGAACCCACCAACGGCTCCTTGGAAACCCTATGGGGCAGTTCTATTCTGTCCTGTAGGATCACTGTGACTTGGAATCGACTTGATGGCAGTGGGTTTGTTTCTTTCAGTTATTGAAGCAATACCCTTCGGAAGCATCTACCAGATGACCCATGTGTTTGGAGGTCTGTCTTAGTCATCTAGGGCTGCTGTAACAGAAATATCTCACGTGGATGGCTTTAACAAAGAGAAGTTTATTCTCTCACAGTCCAGTAGGCTAGAAGTCCGAATTCAGGGCGCCAGCTCCAGGGGAAGCCTTTCTCTTTCTTTCGGCTTTGAGGAAGGTCCTTGTGATGCATCAGTATTTCCTTGGCCTAGGAGCATATCAGACGCAGGGACCCCAGGTCCAACGGACATGCTCTGCTGCCAGAGCTGCTTTCTTGGTGGTATGAGGCCCCCAACTGTCTGCTTGCTTCCCTTTCCTTTTATCTCTTAAGAGATAAAAGGTGGTGCAGGCCACACCCCAGGGAGACTCCCTGACCTGAGTAAGGGTGGCGTTACAATCCCACTCTAATCCTCTTAACATAAAATTACAATCACAAAATGGAAGACGACCACACAATATGGGAATCATGGCCTAGCCAAGTTGATACACACATTTTTTGGGTGGCCATAATACATGACAAAATCTGTCTTTTGTGACTCATGGGAAATAAATTATTCCTGCCCCCAGGTGAGCTCTGCAGGTTATTCTGGTTGCTCCTTCATGAATGTGGTCTTTGGCCTTGGTGATTTCCTCACACGGGTGAGCTGCTTAGTTGAAGAAGAGCTCTCCAGACTCACTCTCTCAGCAGCTGTCTCCTTCCCAGCACTCTGTCCCCAAATTCTAGCTGCCTTGGCTTCTCTGTACTCTGGACCTCTGTCTCCTCAATGCAATGAGACCGCCCTTGACCTCCCTACACCGCGACCTGAGAATTTTCCAGGAAGTGAGCTGGGGCATTTGTAGGATTCATGTGAATTGAATTGTGACCACCAGAAATATATGTGGTAAATCCTACACCCCTATACCTGTGGTTGTAATCCCATTTGGCATAAGGCTTTTTTTTGTTACATAAAACTAAAACCTGTTGCTGTCGAGTCGATTCCAACTCATAGCGACCCTATAGGGCAGAGTAGAACTGCACTCTAGTATTTCCAAGGAGCCGCTGGTGGATTTGAACTGCCAGCCTTTTGGTTAGTAGGCAATTTCTTAACCACTGTGCCACCAAAGCTCCTCTTTTTTGGTCTTTGTTGTACAAATGAGGCCATATCAGTGTAGGGTGTGTCTTAAGACAATCACTTTGACATATAAAAGAGCAGATTAGGCACAAGCAAGCACAAACGGGGGAAGGTAGATGCCACGTGGAGGTCACCAAGCAAACTGAGAAGAATGCTAGATAAGCTGAGACAAGGGTTTTCCCCCAGAGTGGACAGAGAGAACCTTCCCCTCAAACCAGCACCCCGAATTCAGACTTCTAGACTCCTAACTGTGGGAAAATAAATTTCTGTTCATTAAAGCCACCCCCTTTGATATTCTGCTACAGTGGCGCTAACAAACTAAGATGTAGGCCTCACCTCATTGGTTTCCTTTCTCTTGGGGATCACTGTCCTGCGCTGCCTGTTGTCGAATGTCTGAAAATCATTGCTTCATGTAGAGTACCCAGTTTTTTAGCTGTTTAAGGCAGTGCTAATTCTCCATTGGAACTCTGGTGGCACAGTGGTTAGGCGTTACAGCTGCGAACCAAAAGGTCAGTAGTTTGAATCTACCAGCTGCTCCCTGGAAACCCTGTGGGGCGGTTCTGCTCCATCCTATAGGGTGGCTATGAGTCAGACCATGTTTTTTTATTTTAGGGGTACTCCATCATGTCTGAGAGTGGATTTAATGGTATCTTTTGATGAACAAAAGTCCTTTGTGCTTATGAAATCCATTTCATTGGTTATTTCTTTTATGTTCAGTGCTTGCTGAGTCTGCCTACGCCAAGGTCATGAACGTATTCTCTGCCTTCCTCTAGATGCTTCCAATTTTTAGCTTTTACATTTAGGTCAATCATACATCTTGAATTAACTTTTGTGTGTGGTGTAGTGCATGGATCGGGGGTCTTTTTTCTTTTTAAATAGAGATAGACCGTGTTTGGGCAGCATTTCTTGAAAAGATTTTCCTTTCCCCATTGACTTGCTTTAGTACTTTAGTAAAAAAATCGCTCTGCTGTATAACCGTGGGTTTATTTCTGGACTCTATTCTGTTTCTGTTAAGGAGCCCTGATGGCACAGTGATTAAGTGCTCAGCTGTTAACAGGAAGGTCAGTGGTTCAAACCCGCCAGCAGCTCTTGGGGAGAAAGGTGTGGCGGTCTGCTCCCATAAAGATTACAGCCTTGGGAACCCTAGGGGGCAGTTCTGCTGTGCCCTATGGGGTTGCTATGACTCAGAATCAACTCGGTGGCGCTGTGTTTTGCTTTGTTTTTTAATTCTGTTTCATTGTTCTATTCGTGTATCTTTACGCCGTTATCATTCTGTGTTCATTACCTCGGTTTTATAGTAAGCCTTCATATTGTAAAGTCCAACTTTATACTTCGTATTCAAGATTTTCTTTTAGCTATTTGAGGTTTTCCACATTTCTATATAAATTTTAGAATCACCTAGCTAATTAAAAAAAAATTCCTGCTGGGATTAATGATTTTTTTTTACAGTACAGCTTTGTTGAGGTATAATTGATACATAATGAATGACACACACCCAAAAGGTACAATTTGATAAGCTGGGAAATTCGTATACCTGCGTGAAGTCATCATTACAATCAAGGTAACGAACATCACTGTCCATCCTTGAAAGTTTTCTTCTGACCCTCCCTGTCCTCCCACACCCTCAAGGTATTATTTTTAATGTCATTTTACAATTGTTCGTTATGGTGAATAGAAATTTAATTGACTTTGTTTGTTCCCTTTGTATCCTGTGACCTTGCTAAATTTACTTATTACTAAAGCAGTTTTCCCTCCACCCTCTGTCATCTTGTCATACTGTGGTGGCTTGTGTGTTGCTGGAAGCTATGCCACTGGTATTTCAAATACCAGCAGGTAGCCCCTGGTGGACAGGTTTCACTGGAGCTTCCGGACTAAGACAGACTAGGAGGAAAGCCTACCGACCTACTTCTAAAAATTAGCCAATAAAAACCTAATGGATGACAACAGAGCATTGTCTGGCTTGCTTGCTTTGGATGTGTCATCAGGAAGGATCAATGGCTGGAGGAACAAGTTGTTTGGTGAAGTGAAGGGCCAGGGAAGGTGAGGGAGACCCCCAGTGAGATGGGCTGGCACAGTAGCGGCAACAATGGACTCAAACATGCTGGCCCTCGCAAGAATGATCCAGGTCTGGACAATATTTTGTTCTCTTGTATGTGAGGTTGTCATGACTCAGAGGCAAGTTAACAGCAGCTATCTATCCATCTGTTGTTGTTAGGTGCCACTGAGTTGGTTCTGACTCAAAGTGACCCCACGTACAACAGAACAAAACACTACCCGGTCCTGCACTATCCTCACAATCATTGCTATGTTCGAGCCCGTCTATCTAACTAAAGGGGCCCCGGTGGTGCAGCGGTTAAGCATTTGCCTGCTGACTAAAAGCTCAGCAGTTCAGATATACCAGCCGCTCCTTGGAAACTCTGTGGGGCAATTCTACTCTGTCCTGTAGGGTTGCTGTGAGTCGGAATTGACTCGACTGAAACGGGTTATCTATCTAAAGCAGTTAAAAAAAATTCCTTAGCATTTCCTATGTATATCGTTACATTATCTGTGAATAAAGACAGTTGTATGCTTTTCCCCCATGCTGTATGCATTTTATTTATTTTTTCTTGCTTACTTTCATCAGCCAAGGCGTCCACTATAATGTTGAACCACAGTAGTGAAGGCTGACATCCTTGCTGTGTTTCTGACCTTTGGAAGGAAGGCATTCAGCCTGCCCCAGAACGGATGATGTTAACTGTAGGTTATAGCTAAATCTCCTGGGTGGTCCCCTCCATGTAGTGACTCAGGGCTTCCTCCACTGTGGAAGAGGAAACGGAGCTGGAGCATTGCCCTGGCTGTGTGGTTCTGCCATGTTCCATTGGCAAAACTCAGGAACATGGCCTCGGTTTAATGCAGGAAGCCTAGGAGGAGGAAGGGACGTTTCCCAGTGGCAGGCTCCTTCCTACCCCAGGGCCTTTGCCCTTCTGTGCCCTGTGCTTGAATTGCTCTTTACCTTCTTTTTCTTCTATTGCATTCTATTACTCTCACTTCAAACGTCACTTCCTCAGGGAGGACAGTCAGAAGCTGGTGCAGTGGGGACTAGGACAGAGCTCCGGGGCACAGGCAGGAGAGCCAGGAGGGCTGGAGTCTGCACGTGTGCCTGTCCACGAGGAGGACCTCAGGCCTTATCGCATGACCGGTGCAAAGAGACTGAAGCATTTTCAGCTCAGTGTTGAGAGGATGGGATTTGCATTTGAAAAAGACCTCTTTAATGCCACTCGATGGAGAGCCACTAATGATACTTCTATTTTTAAGAAAGGCCAGCTCCCTTGGTGGTGCCCCTAAGGAAGGGGCAGCCCTGCGTGATGCCAGCTTTAATGAACAATCTTGACTCATCGCAATATTTTACCATGTAAAAGGCTTTGGAGTGCAAAGGCTCCATGTAAAAGGCTTATAAAATATTCAGCCTCACAGCTGTCTCAGCAGAGGGGGCTCTGGCTGTTTCTAATAGGCACCCTTTCATGGGCAGAGCACCCTGAGGATGGGTGGGGCAGAGGGCCCCGAGATGGGTGGGGAGGGCCGTGGATAGGGAGGTTGGGGTTTAATTTAGCAGAGATGGGCAGCCTCGGAATCTTCTTAGCATCTCAACCAAGTTTTCAAGCAAGGCCACCTCCCAAACCAAACCACCTCCTTCATGCCCATGGACCTTCATGAATGCTGACAGTGGCCCAGGCCCTGTGTTGGCTGCTGGGAACACGGAGGTGAGTCAGACAGGATGGTGAGTCAGACATGACCTTGGGCTGTTCCAGCATGATGGGAAGATGGAACCTGGACAGTTACAAGGTGGGGTGATTCTTAGTCCAGGGATAGAAAGAAATGAGGGGATGGTGGGAGCTCAGATGGGGAATAACAGCTTGCAGTGACATAGGAAAGCTGGGTTTTGAAGGATGAATAGGAGTTCACCAAATGTACAAGGTGGATGGAAGACATCCCTGTGGTTGAAAGGAGTTTGCTCATTGGAAAGCATCATTTCACCCTTCTGGGCTCCCGGAAGGACTATGTTTCCCAGTCTCCTGCATTAAGTTGTTCCAGTGAAACATAGTGAAACTGTACACATTCTGGAGGATGGCAGCAGCCCTTGGTATGGGTGTAGGGGGATAAGACATGAGATCTCGGAGAGCTTTGAATGTCAGGCCAGTGAGTTTGGATTCAGCCCTGGAGTCACTGGGAGCCACGGACGGGGTAGTGGGGGAATGACACAGATCTGCAGCTTACAAACAAACGGCTCAGCAGGCGTGAGAGTGGGCTTCAGAGTTGAGAAAGACCCAGCCCTGCCCTCGGGGAGCTCCCAGTCTACATGGAAAGGGGCTGAGTAGTCTGTGTACCCCGGAAGTCGGGTAGTCGTACCTATCTCAGTCCTCTAGTGCTGCTGTGACAGAAATACCACAAGTGGGGGTGGCTTTAACAAACAGAATTTTATTCTCTCATAGTCCAGGACCCCCGAATTCAGGGTGCCAGCTCCAGGGGAAGGCTTTCTGTCTCTGCTGGTTCTGGGGGAAGGTTCTTGTCATCATCTTCTCTGGCCTGGGAGCTTCTCAGCTCAGGAATCCCAGGACCAAAGGATGCACTCTGCTCCCAGTTCTGCTTTCTTGGTGGTATGGTGCTCCTCTCCTCTCTGCTCACTTCTCTCTTTTATATCTGAAAAGGGATTGACTCAAGATACAACCTGATCCTGTAAATTGGGTCCTGCCTCATTAACATAACAGCCTCTAATCCTGCCTCACTGACATTACAGAGGTAGGATTTACAACACACAGGAAAATCACATCAGATGCCAAAATGGTGGACAACCACACAATACTGGGAATCGCGGCCTAGCCAAGTTGACACACCTTTTTGGGGGACACTGTTCAATACATAATAGCACCCCATTTACAGACCAGGAGCTCAGGCTCAGAGAGGTGTGGGGAGTTGCTGGATTACGTGGTGACAAAGGCAGCCTTGAGCTGGCCCTGCTGATCCCTGGGGACTGGTGTTCACACCCTGCTCAGTCCCCTCCACACCTGGGTTGGCCAGTGTGACCTACAGGACAGAGTAGAGGTGATGGCACGTGACTCCAGGGTTAGGTTAGGAAGACCCTGTCGCTCCTGTCAGATTGTTCATGCTCAGGTCACTTGCCCTGGGGAAGCCAGCTGCCCTCATGTGAGCAGTACTGGGCTGAGCCCCCTGTTTCCATTGTTGAGGAACTGAGACCCCTGCCAACAGCCACGTGAGTGAGCTTAGCTTGGAGGCAGACCTTGCACCAGCCGGGCCTTCCTATGACACAGTTCCGGCCAACAACTTGACCACAGCCTTGTGAGTGACCCTGAGCCAGAGCCAACCAGCTCAGCTGCTCCCCATTCCTGACCCCAGAAACTGTGTGATGTAACACATGTGTGTGGTTTTAAGTTGCTGAGTTTTAGGGTCATTTGTTACGAATCTCAGATAGCATTGTTGTGTTGCCATCGAGTCAGCTCCTACTTACAACAGTGAGATGTTCCCTGGTCCTGCATTGTCCTCACAAGTTCATTCTTCTAGCCATTGTGCCAATCTCAGCAAGGGTCTCCCTCAGACCTGCTGGTCCTCTACTTCACCAAACATGATGTCCTTTTCCAGCCACTGATCCCTCCTGATGATGTGTCCAAAGAAAGTGAGTCAGACAAGGTTCTGTTGTACTCCATGGGTTTTTATTGGCTTATTTTTGGAAGTAGATTGCCAGGCCTTTCTTCCTAGTCTGGAAGCTCAGCTGAAACCAGTGCACCATGGGTAACCCTGTTGGTATTTGAAATACCGGTGGCAAAGCTTCCAGCAACACAGTGATGTGTAGGCTATCACAGTAGATGGACAGACAGATGGTGGTGCAGACCATTAACACGTATGGCCTCCTGGTGGCCTTGGGGGAGCTGCTCCCCATTCCATAGTGCATTCATTTCACTTCCTCACTCATTTCTTCACCTCAGCCATTTCTTTAGTTCATTCATTCACTCATTCAAAAACTCTTTACTTAGCGACTGTTCTTTTTCTGGGCCTTGTTCTGGCACCGGGGTCCTTGATGAAAAGCCGATTCTGGCCCAGCCTCCTGGACTGCTGGCAGGGAAGACAGGTATAGTCCTGGGTGTGGTGAGGCCGGGGAGGGAAGGGAGGATGTGGGGAGACAAAGACACGTGGCTCAGGAAAGGACTGGAACACGGAGGGTGGGAGGGAGTCGGCCAAGCCAGGGGCAGGCGGAGGGTGTGTGGGCAGAGAGCACAGCATGGCAAAGGCCCTGAGCTGGGGAGGACCCTTCACAACCGAAGGCCCCGAGGAGGGTGGGAGGGTGGAGGCCAGGGCAGGGGCCAGGATTGGGCCATGTAACCATGGCTGGATGTGGAGAATAAATGAAATACTCTATGCACAGCTCCGGCCCCGCACCTGGTGTACAGCGGTGCTCTCTCAGAGGGGCCTAACTGTCTTCATTAGCAACGTTGTCGGGGCAGTACTGGGGGCGCAGGCATGGAGTCTGACCCATGTCCTGTCTCCCTGCTCCTGGGCCTCAACTTAACTTCACTTCACTTCACTTCACTTCCCTTCCCTCCCCTCCCCTCCCCTCCCCTCCCCTCCCCTCCCCTCCCCTCCCCTCCCCTCCCCTCCCCTCCCCTTCCCTTCCTCCCTCCCTTTTCCTTCCCTCTCTCCCTCCCTCCTTTCTTTCCTTTTCTTTTTTATTTTGAAAAAATATATTTTAACAGGCTTATGTATGTGTGCTGTCGTTAGGTGCCGTTGAGTCGGTTCCAACTCTTAGCGACCCTATCTACCGCAGAAGAAAACACTGCCCAGTCCTGTGTCATCCTCACAATCGTTATACCCGAACCCATTGTTGCAGACACTGTGTCAATCCACCTTGTTGAGGGTCTTCCTCTTCTCTGCTGACCCTCTACTTTGACAAACTTGATGTCCTTCTCCAGGGACTGATCCCTCCTGACAACATTTCCAAAGTATGTAAGACGTAGTCTTGCCATCCTTGCTTCTAAGGAGCATTCTGGTTGTACTTCTTCCAAGACAGATTTGTTTGTTCTTCTGGCAGTCCGTGGTATATTCAATATTCCTTGCCAACACCACAATTCAAAGGTGTCAATTCTTCGTTTTCCTTATTCACTGTCCAGCTTTCGCATGCATATGAAGCGATTGAAAACACCATGGTGTGGGTCAGGTATGTATGTATGCACGTATTTTTAAGCTATCCTCCCCTTTCCCCGCTTTTCCCAGCCCCTGATAACCACTAGTCTACTCTGGTCTCTATCCATTTGCCTGTTCTAGGTACTTCTTACAAGTGAGATAATACAACCTTTGTGTGTGGGTGTGTGTCTGGCTTATTTCACTCAGCATAATATTTTCAAGGTTCATCCATGCTGTAGTGTGTATCAGAACTTCATTTGTCTTTGTGGCTGAGGAATACTCCTTGGCGTGTGTGTACCACGTTTTGTGTATCCATTCATCTGTCTGTGGACACTTGGGTTGCTTCTACCGTTTGGCTTTTGTGAACACCAGCGTCTGAGCACCTGTTTGAGTCCTTGCTTTCAAGTCTTTTGTGTATATACCCAGGAGCGGAATTGCTGACTCCTGGTGGTACTATGGTTAAGTGCTTGGCTGCTTGCTAACCAACAGGTCAGTGGTTCGAACCCACCCAGCTGCTCCATGGGAGAGAGACTTGGCAATCTGCTTACATGAAAACTACAGCCAAGAAAACCGTAGGGGGGAGTTCTACTCTGTACATGGGGTTGCCATGAGTCAGAATCGACTCATTGGCAGCTAACAACAAGGTAATTCTACATCTAACTTTTCGAGGACTCAGCTTGCTTATCCGTATGATGGGACGACAACACTTTCCCTGGTGCCCACAGGGAGAATACCATTGAAGAGGGGGAGAAGCTTTGGAAAGCCCAGACCCCTCTGCACATATGAGGCCTGTCACAGCCCTGCTGTACTAGCCCTGCAGCGGTGGTGTGACCTGGAGTCACCGTGTCGCTACAAATAACCTGCCAACACTTTGCTGACAAAGTCACCTGGAACGATGAAAAGAGATGCCTAATGACAGCAAACATACCAGAGGCCCCAAATAAGAACCTTGTCCTCAGCAACATGCATCTTAAAAAATTCTTCAAGCTAGTGGAAGACACAGTTTTCACCTAGAGCTGGCTGGTGGGAGGATGGCCAACCACGGTCCCTTCCCTTCCCATCCAAGCCGCCTCAACAGAAGGCCCACAGCATTCTCTGATAGCGGGGCCGGGCCTGGGCCGCTCTCTCCCAGCTCCTTCTCCTTATCACAGAGCCTCTTTCCCTGTTCTGGGCACATGGTGACTTTTCTGTTTGTGTGTGGGTGCCCTGTGGCACCCGGCCAGCCCTACTTCAGTACCTGTTCCTGGCAGAGAGGGACTGAGGCACAAGAGGGGTGCATGCAGGCCACTAGCCCTGCGTCAGCTGCAGGGACCGGCCCGCTGGCCACGGGGGACCTGTGCCCAGAAGTGAGGGTGGCCTTGCTCTCTCTCTGTTCTGTGTGAGCAAGGCGTTGTTCCATCCACTGCCTGTGTATGTCATTCTTTCGTTGGTGACCCCAAGCTTTGGTTTGACACTGGTCAGGAGAAAGGAGGGTCATTGGAGGCGGCTGGGACTGAGGCCCTCCTGAGCCATGGTGACCACCCAACACGGCAGACACGGGGTCCGGAGCACCTGGGACCTGTACCTTT
The DNA here is from genome assembly GCF_024166365.1 of Elephas maximus indicus. NCBI lineage: Eukaryota > Metazoa > Chordata > Mammalia > Proboscidea > Elephantidae > Elephas > Elephas maximus. Next base: position 189,129,392 of record NC_064822.1, on the reverse strand, counting down.
CCCTCCCACCAGCCACAGTTGAGCTGGGATGCCGGGGGCCCTGGGTAGCCTGTGCTGCAGTCCCTTCTAATCCTTCCCCAGATGCACCCTTGCCCTCAGCGCACCTCCTAACATAAACCAAAGGGTTTTAGGTTCTGAGTCTCCTTCCCCTCTTCCGGCCCTGCCAAGCACCGTCAACACACGTGGCCGGCTCTTGGAGCTGACCAGCAGCCCAAGGACCCCCAGCCCACCCTGAGATGACCACGGCTCCGACCCCCTGGCCTGGCCTGTGTGGTGGGGGTGGGGATGGTTTAGAGGCAGCTGGCAAAAAGGACAGGAACAGGGGCTTTGGAGCAGAGATCTGGGGCCCCTCCCAGCTCGATCACTTACCTGTGGGAGGTGGGGGTTACCAACTCTGATAGCCCCTATGAGACTCGGTCTTCTCAGTCATCAAATGGAGACATAAGACCCACCACTCTTGCTGTGAGGTGCTGGTAGGGTCTTGCACAGGATGGCCCCTGGTAGGGGCTTATGTATGTGGTTCCCCCCTTCTCCAGCCAGGGAACCTGGACACCTGCAGGGCTTGCCGGGAACATCTCTCAGGGACATCTTCCTGGCCAATTCTCCACTCTAATGCTGCCCTCGCTGGCCCGGGAGCGTGAGGGGGTCGGTGAGACCTCTCTCCAGGCTGAGGGTGAGGCTGGTTCAGCCCCAACAGTGACGTCAGTCATTCACGAAGCCTGTCCCATGAGCCAGGCCATGATGTCACACCCAATATTCAGGAAAATTCTATTACGAAAACCCCACCAGTCTTATTTGATGAGGGGAAACTGAAGGTCAGAATGGGAGGGGAAGGGTCTCACCACAGGGTCAGTAGGGCTGACTTAGAATTCAAACCGCAGCTGATGAGGCCCGATTCCATGCTCTTCCCCAGGACGCTCTCCACGTGCTGCCCAGAGGTGGGGACAGGTCAGAGAAAGGCCTAAACCTGGGCTTCCAGGGGCAGCCAAGGACGAGGTCGAGAGCAACACTGGGCCAGGACCCCCACCTCCAGCAGATCCAATGCTCTGGAGACAAGAAAACACACACACGCGCACACACACATGCACACACACCCTGGTAAGTGATTCTCATATATTGTTTCTAGTCCTCTCTGCCACGCCTTTAGTTGGGGGCTATCCCACCCATGTTGCAGAAGAGAAAGCTGAGGCCCAGGGGGCTGCTACTTGCCCCTCGGCCACCGTGGTCAGTGGTGGAGGTAGGTTTGAGCCTGGGGGTGTGGTTCTGGACTAGGGACCTCTCCTGCTGCAGGCTGCCTGTGCCTGCTGGGCTGTGATGCTGACCTTCACTCCCACCCTCCTTGTGGGCAGAGCTCTGCTAAGCAGTGAGCATGCTGAGAAAGGGTGAGGTGGAGGGCTCCACGCTCACCACAGGGCACCACGTGGACTGAGGCCTGAGAAAGGGTGGACTCAGGCTCTGCCCAGTGATGTCAACTCCTCTCTGGCCCACTAAGGGCCTCGTGTCCTGGCCCTGCCCTGGGCTTCCCACCACATGGTAGCTCACGGAGACCCCTACTGGCCGCTGGCTCATCTGGGCTAAGGCTTCCCTTATAGAGCAAGGAAGACATGTGAGATGCAGAGACGCCTCCATGAGGGTTGTTTGAATGGGGGTTGGGCAGGCACGTGGGGCAGGGTGGGTTCCAGGCTTCTTTGGCCAACTCCTGGGACAGTGGGGAAGTGCCCTGGTGGTAGAGCAGGTGTTCTGGGACTGAAATTCTGGCTCTGCCCCTTCCTGACTGTGTGGCCCTGAGCAGGTGGCTTAACCTTTCTGTGCCCCATGCCCCGTCTGTAATATGAGGACCATGGTCATGCCCACCCGATGGGGCACATCAGATGCACCTGGGACGGTGCCTGCACACAGTAAGGGGCCTGTCGAGGTCGTCTGTTGTCAGAGTTGTCAACAACTGGGACAGACATGCCTGGGTGGTGGCGGCTGGATGGCTGTGCTCAGGAGCTGGGCTGGGGTGGAACCAGCTTATGGCCAGTCAGCGCTGAGACCAACCTCTTCACCTGGGGATCCGATACCTCTTCCTTTCTTGCTCATGGCTTCCTTCCCTTCACCAGCATTGATGTGAGCGTTGGGCTGGATGGGGCTGGGCGGCAGAACAACCAATGCCGACCAGGGCTGAGGGCTGAGGTGATGATAGGAGGGGGTCACCGATGGCCTGGGACCTCCCAGAAGTTTCTCCAGCAGGTGTGAGGTTTGAGCTGAGTCATGAGGGCTGAGAAGGGTCTGCCTGGCGGGCAAGTTGGGGGAAAGCGTTTCAGGTGTATGAGAACCTGCTCAGGTACAAAGGGGTGGCAGTGTGAATTTGCACCCTGAGGCTGCCCAGTGTCCTGGCTGACCGAAGTTTCAAATTCTGGCTCTGCTGCTTACCAGATGTGCAGCCTGGAACAAGTGACTTCGCCTGCCCATGCCTCAGTTTCCCCGTATGTCAGTGGGGTAGTGGCAACACTCCTTACCTGGCAGGGCTGTGGGGAGGGTGGAGTGAGTGGGCGTCCAGTTCTCTGAGCGGGCGCCGCACCCAGGAGGGGTTCAGCAAGTGTTAGCCCAGGTGACGGTCGTGTGAACCATCCAGATAGCTCTTGCCTTTATTCAGGCTTTATCCCTTTGGTCTCCAGTGGAGAACAGCTTGAGGAAATAACAGCGTGAATGCCAATTCTTGACAGGCAAATACAGGTTTCTGAACCCATTGCTGACGACCTTCTAATTGGCACTGAAAGGGAACATTTCTGGCAGCCTGTGCAGCCAGCAGCTCCTGCAGCTTTGGGTGACAAGCTACGGTCACGTGCTTTTAACCAGCCTTGGTTCTCCTGGGCCAAGATGCTGCCTGGACCAGGTCTGGGGATAATTGGGTTCTCTGGAAAGGCCACTGACGAAACTGTTCCCAATTTTGAGTCCAGCAACTGTACCACCAGTATTGGCTGTTGTCTCCCTAGTGACAGTTTGCCTGGAAAACCTCCAACATCTCGGGCCCAGAGTGCCCCCCCTGGCAGCTGGCATCCCTGCCAGGCGAGCCTTCGGGGGCAGGGGCACGGGGCCACCCCCCCCCAGAAAGTCACCTCTCTTTGGTGTGTGTGTGGGCCTGGGAGCTGGAGGCTCTTGGAGGAACCCTCCTGCCGCTCGCCTCTGGCTGTTGAGCTGATAAACAGCTGTTGCCTCCTTGGGGCCCAGATGGATTCTGGTGCTGTGTGCGCCCAAAGATTTCTGCTAATTAAAATCAGGTTTGACACTTGAGGCATTTTGCTGAAGACGGGAGATCACATGTGGCTGTCATGGGAGAACTGAAGCGTTGGATTCTGTCTGAACGCGGGGCCCCAGACAGCCGAGCAGCCGGTGCAGACACTCTAAGGCTTTTATTTATTTGTCAGATACATTTGTACTCTCCCCCACGTTCCCGGGGGGCTCGAAGAGGCCATAAGAACAAGTTTGTCTTGATATGGGAAAAAAGCCACACACACACACCCATGCATGCATACACGCATGCACACATATGCGCACACACATGCACACGTACACATACACGCACACGTACACGCATGCAGTCTTTGGAGCCAGAAAGGACTGTGTGTGAATCCTGTCTGGGTCACATTCTAACTGTGTGTCTTTGGGCAGGTCCTTCATGTCTCTGAGCCTCAGTTTCTTCATCTGTATGATGGGCTTATGCAATGCCTTCTCGTCAAGGCTCTGTTGTTAGGTGCCATCAAGTCAGCTCCAAGTCATAGCGACACCATGTATAAAAGAGTAAAACGTTGCCTGGTCCTGCACCATCCTCACAATTTTTGCTATGCTCGAGCTCATTGTTGCAGCCACTGCGTCAATCCATTCGTTGAGGATCTTCCTCTTTTTCGCTGACCCTCCACTTTACTAAGCATGATGTCCTTCTCCAGGGACTGGTCCTTCTTGATAACATGTCCAAAGTATGTGAGACAAAATCTCGATACCCTTACTTTTAAGGAACACTCTGGCTGCACTTCCTCCACCGAAGACTAAATTAAGTCGTGAAATAAAATACCTTTTCTGCTCAATAGATGTTCTCATAATAAAAAGCCAGTCGATGTGGAGTCAGCTACAACTCACGGCGACCCCACGTGTGTCAGAGTAGAACTGTGCTCCACAGGGTTTTCAGTGGCTGGTTTTTTCAGAAGTCGGTCACCAGGCCTTTCTTCCGAGGTACCTCTGGGTGAACTTGACCTGTCAATCTTTCAGTTAGCAGCTGAGCATGCTAATCGTCTGCACCCCCCCCCCCAGGCTCCAGGGCTTCATCGAGGGAACCTGTAAGAGAACCTGGATATGTTCTTATTGTAGCAAAGGCCAGGAACTGCCACAGAGCAATGCCCTGCCCTGAGACTCCTTAAAAGCCAGGATGTGACAAACTCTTAGAGATGCAGCCCGGTCAGGGTTAGGGTCAAGCCTGGGGCTGAGCTGGTCACAGCCAAGCCAGCAGGAGGCTGACTCTTAGGAGTGGCAAATCAGCTGTCCAGGGAAGCCACACAGGTGACGCCAGCAACAGAGTTGGAGCAGGGGCTGTGGCTCCCCTCTTTGTCTCACACCCCACAGCAGGAGCAGCAGGGGATCCGGGGCCTGGCTCTGAATCACCTGGTCTCTTCTCTGGCGACCACAGGGGCCATGTGATGGCTAAGGTTGTGTGTCAGTTTGGCTGCGCCATGAGTCTTGGTGATTTGGCAGTTGTGACGTAGTTTGGCAGTTGTGTAATGATGTCATCACCTCCATAATGAGATCGGCTACGATGTAATCACCCCCATGGTGAGATCTGCTATGAGCAACCAATCTGTTGAAGGGGAGTTTCCCTGGGGCTGTGACCTGCATGCAAAATAGGTGAACTTTCTGGCCAAGCTCATGGGCTTTTGCTCGCTCTGGATCCTGTAGCTGGCTCCTGTCCATCTGACCTTCGGTTCTCGGGACTTGAGTGAGCAGCTTACCTGCCGTCTTACTTGCTGATCTTGGGACTCATTGACCTCTGCAGCCTGGGAGCCAGAGGCCTGCTGTCTGACCTGCTGATCTGGGGTTCACCAGCCCCTGCAGTTATGTGAGTCAGGAGAAGCCTCCAGCCTGACCCATGGACTTGGGACTTCCCAGGCTCGACAACCGTGTAAGCCATTTCCTTAAAATAAATCTCTCTATATATTTATATGCTTCACTGGTTTTCTCTAGAGAGCCCAGCCTAAGACAGGCCACCTGGCCGTCTCCTGCTTCGCAACGTAGAACCTGTCCAGGATCCTGCTAGAATGAGTCTGGCCAGGCCCCCCATCTACGCAGTACCTGGAGCCACCACATGAAGAAAAAAAAAGAGTAAAGCCAAAATCCTCATGGGGCTGTGAAGACGGACGTTTGGGTGCAGCAGCGTGATGGGGTGCCCTTGGGGAAAGCACGTGGGGGATGAAGGACAGCAGAGGTGGGGCTGCAATGCAGTCACAGCAGAGGCCTGAGCCGAGCCCAGGGGAGCTCGGTGCTGGGACAGCCCTGCAGAGGGTCCTGACTGAGGCCAGGGCTGGGCCCTTACACCCGCCTTGACCAGCTGTGGGCTGCAGGCCCCTGGGGAGGGGCGACCTTGGGCATGGCCGCTCTCTCCAGCCAAGGTCAGTTGCTGCCAGCACTCCCGGCAGCTGGAGGAGTGATTGCCTTGCTCCTGAAGGGACGATGGGGTGGGGAACCACATGAGGTCAGTTCCCAGGGCCACCATCAGGAAATGCCAAAAACTGCGTGACTTACAGGAACAGAAGTGTTTTGTCTCACAGTCCTGGAGGCTAGGAGTCCCCGTCTAGGGTGTCGGCAGGGCCAGCCTGTCTCTGAAGGCTCTAGGGGAGGGTCCTTCCTTGTCTTGCTCAGATTCTTATCGCCCCAGACGTCCTTGGCTTGTGGATGCCTCACTCCAATCTCTGTCTCTGTCTTCCCTCTGGGTCTCTTCTTCTCTTTACAGTAAAACCTGCCAAAGCCAGAACCTGTGTAAGGTGGAAACCTGTCGAGAAGGAAAACGAAAATATTTTCCACTAATTTCCGCCCTGTCAGAGGTGGAAAACTTGGGAAACCCAGAAAAACAAGGCAGTCCAGTTGAGTTCCAGCTCTCAGAGGTTTCGTTGTATAAGGACACCACTCAGATGGGATCAGGACCCACCCTGCTCCAGTATGACCTCATGTTAACTGATGACGTCTTCAAAGACCCTATTTCCAAACGTGGTCACTTTCACAGGTACTGGGGATTAGGACCTCAACATATCTTTTGGGGGGATACAATTCGACTCACAACATCACACCACACCATCCAATAGATTTGTGAAGTGTCTGTTTTTTTGAGCACTGACTGTGTGTCAGGCACTGGGCATACATTATCCACAATGATTGCAATTGCCCTGGGGGTTTGTGTTAGCACCCCAAGGTCGCAGCTAGAGGGTGCTGGGCTAGGCTCAGGATCCGGGCCAGCTGACCCAGGGCTGTCAGCTGCTGAAACTGAGCCGAAGAGGCCCCTCCAGCAGAGGCCATCTGATGGCTTTGCTGCCCGTTGGGGAAAGTGAGCAGAATACTCAGGGACGGCCCTGCACAGGGGCTGACCGGATGGCTACTGTGCTTTAGATTTTGTGTGTGTGTGTATGTGTTCCAGAAGCTTTTATTCTTCTGAGAGTGAAGCAATTTAGAAAATGATTCAGCAAATAGTTTCGCAAATGTTTCCGGGCTGCTGGGCTTGTGGAACCAGCCCATCTTTGGAAGCAATCAAATCTGGTTGGAGTCCCAGCTCCACATGCCCCAGTGGTGGTTGTCATGGATGGAATTGCGTCCCCCCAAAAGATATGCTGAAGTCCTAACACTTGTACCTGCAAATGTGACTTCGTTTGGAAATAAGGTCTTTGAAGACATTATCAGTTAACACGAAGTCGTATTGCCGCAGGGTGAGTCCTAATTCTACATGACCAAAAACAAAACAAAAAAAATCAAACCCGTTGCCGTCGAGTTGATTCCAACTCATAGCGACTCCATAGGACAGAGTAGAACTGCCCCATAGAGTTTCCAAGGAGCACCTGGTGGACTCGGACTGCCAACCTTTCGGTTTGCAGCCGTAGCACTTAACCACTACACCACCTGTGTGGCTGATGATGTCCTTATAAAAGAGAAGAGACACAGATACGCGGAGACAGAGGAAGGAAGGGCAAGATGTGACCCTGCAGCTGCAAGCCAGGAAGGTTTGGAGCCCCCAGAAGCTCGGAGGGAGGCATGGGCCAGATTCTTCCTCAGAGCCTCAGAAGGAATCAACACTGCGGACACCCTGATCTCGACCTCCCGGCCTCCATAAGCCTCCTGGATTGTGGTATTTTGTTACTGCAGCCCTGGGACACCAATAAAATGGGGAGAGCCCCAAGGCTGGGAGCCTACTTCCTCCAGCATCTGAGCTAAGATGAGGGCAATGGGGGTGAGAGGAGGGGCTGACCCCTGAGGGCCTCCCAGACCCCAACAGGGGCTCAGAGCCCTCCCCTCTCCCAGTGACACAAAGAGCAGCTCAGCTGTGAGGAGTGGGCTGCCCCAGGCTGGGCCACATAGCAGTGTTAGTCATTTATTCATTCAACAAACATTCTTGGGGGTCTTCAGACCCTGTCTAAACAAAACAGGTGTGGCCTCTGCCTAGCTGGAGCTCACAGTCTGGTGGGGAACACAGAGATAAGACATGACAACATATAAGTCAAACGCATGAGGCAGTGGCGGCACTAGGGTTGGTGTCACCCAGTGTGGTAACTCATGGTGTCGCTCCCGCACCCATGGACCACTGCCCATACCAGACCTTATAGGATCTTTTTTTTTTTTTGTGCTAATGTTACTTGTAAATTCTAACTCCTTCTTTTCCTTTAATTACTACTTCATTCTCAAAAAAGTTATTGGTAAAGGTTCACAAATACTAATTACTGCAATATCGTAGCTAAAACACCAGAAAATTAGATGAAATCAGTGACTAAAAATACCAGAAGCAATGAAAACAACAGGGTGTGCTTGTGGCGCGTGCTTGTAGCGCGTGCAGGTGGAACCGTGAGATTCGATGCATCGCTGTGATTGGGTAACAATGACAGCTCTGACCCGAGCTCACTAGAAGGTTCAAAAAGTAAATTAGCATAGAGTTTAGCCTTGTGGAGATATTGACACAGGTAAGCTGGGCTTAGGAAAAATGTTTCTGTTGTTATAACTAACTACAGGGGTATTTCTATAAAAAATAATAAATTGCTGCTGAAACACTGCACAAAAATTTTATAGACAGTCATTGTGGCGTCACCCTCTCTGACGGTGTCATCTGGAGCGGTCTGCACCCCCCTGCTCTCCTCTAGACATGCCACTGACATGAGGTGATGGGAGATTGTGAATCAAACCTTCAGAAAGGACTGGGGAGTCGAGAGAGAAAGAGAGAGAACAGTGGGGGATCCAGCTCAAACTGGGGCGGGGGCAGAGAAGACGTCTCTGAGGGAGGAATCTTTGGGCTGAGTGACTAGTAATGGCAAGTGTTAGTTGGAACTATTTATTCAGCTCACAGATTGTATAAGTTAGGTGAAAGGATACAACCCTGCGACACACCTTTTCTAATTTTAAACCACACAGCATCCCCTTGTTCTAGTTGAATGAGTTCCTCTCGATCCACGTACACGTTCCGCATGAGCACCTGGAATACCAGTTGCTTCAACAAATGGATGCAACCCTGGAAGCGCTTACTCATCTATGTCAAGCAATTTGTAAGACAGCCTGGCTAACCGACTGGAAGAGATCCATATTCGTGCCCCTTACAAAGAAAGGTGATCCAACGGAAGGGGAAATTATCTAACAATATCCTTATGATCACATGCTAGCAAAATTTTGCTGAAGAAAATTCACAAATGACTGCAGCCATACGTTGACAGGGAACTTCCAGAAATTCAAGCTGGATTCAGAAGAGGACGTGGAACCAGGGATATCATTGCTCATGTCAGCTGCGTCATGGCCGAAAGCAGAGAATACCAGAAAGATGTTTACCTGTGTTTTGTTGACTACACGAAGGCATTCGACTGTGTGGATCATAACAGATCATGGATAACATCGCAGAGAATGGGAATTCCAGAGCACTTAACTGTGCTCATGTGGAACCTGTATGTGGATCTAGAACCTACACTCCTGCTTTGTGACCCAGGAATTCCACACATAGGTATTGTCCTGAAAGGAATAAAATCATATTTCCCTGAAAAGATTAGTGCAGGAATTTTCATAGCAGCTTTATTCATCGTAAGTAAAAACTGGGGACAACCAGCCCAAATGTTCACCAACAGGTAAGTGGCAAAAAAAAAAAAAAAAAAAAATCGTGGTCTTTGTATAATGCAATATACCTGTACACCTAAGCAATTAAAAAAAATTACTGGTATGTACAATGTGAGTCTCAAAAACTATGCTAAGCGAGAGATGCCAGACACAAAAGACTACATACATAAAAGATTCACGGAGTCCCTGGGTGGCACAAACGATTAAGCGCTTGACTACTAGCCAAAAAATTGGCGGTTTAAACCCACCCAGAGGCACCTTGGAAGACAGGCCTGGCGATCTGCTTCTGAAAAGTTACAAGTATTGAAAACCCTGTGAGCACAGTTCTACTCTGACACACATGGGGTCACCATGAGTCATGTTACAACAAAAATCATATTAAGCCAGTAATAGAAATTGATTCAAGTGTATTGAGTATATAATTTGCAAATCGGGGTAACATTTCTGCTAGAGTGTCAAAAGATGTTCCGAAGAGGCGAAGAACTTCCAAAATTCTTATCACGGCTTTGAAGCCCAGATTCTTATACCTAATCTTATCAGCATTGCCATGGAAAAAAGGGTCAGGACAGAACTTATAAACAAATTTGTTGTCAGGAAGGATTTTCACACAGCATTGTCTTGAAGAACAATTAAAATAATTATTGATGTACTCTAAACCAAAGCTTTAAGCTGGTTCATTTGGGTTCAAAGCCCTGCTGAGAATTTGCCTTTCCACCCCAGATATACTGAATCAGAATCTACAGTTTAACAAGATCCCCAGTGATTCTTATGTATTCCCAGGTGATTCTTATGTATACATAAGATTCAGTATATCTGGGGTGGAAAGACAAATCTCAGCAGGGGCTGAAGCCCTGCCCTAAACATAGCTCCCAATCTGACCTTTGGAGCCTGTTTCCCAAAACTGACTGAGTTCTTCAAAAGAGCTCAAGGTCCAAAGCAAAACCGTCTCATTAGCTTATCTAGGCCGTTGTCTCCCACTGGGAGAAAGAGTGAGTCACTTTGATGGGTATGTGTGCCTGCTGAACTTTTATTATACACCAAACAGGTTCTGTCAGAACGTGAGCCACAAGTGACCTTTTCTTCCTTCACCAAAAGAGATTTCCCATGGAGGTCAATTACCGTTGTTGCTGTTGTCTAGTAGCTGTGATGTGGCCTGGAAAAAGTGCATTAGAATAGGTTCTGGACTAGCACCAACTATGTGAGGAGCAAGAAAGGATATCATGGCTAGGGGAATAAGAGGTTGCCAATCCATTGCCCTTTTATTCACAGCAAAGAGTTCTAATGGAGCCTATGCCTTGACCCAATACTGAAGGAAACAACAGGAATCGTGGCTGAGGGACAGCTGCTGAGCCCACATCTTCGGTGTGAATTAATTGGTGGCAGGCACCTGATCCCTGCAGAAGAGTTCTGAAATGAGATGGGAGACCAGACTTTTCTCCTTGACATGGATAAAGCACGAACATGTCATTTCTAGGGTTCCAAGGGCACATTCAAGTATCTTGAAGGTCAGTATAGCATCATGAAGAACCCAGACCTGTCACTTTTGGACAGAAAAGTCACAGATGCCTTAAAAAGGCCAAACCCTAGTGAGAACTGCCAGACAAAGAAATCGATGGCTGGGCACATTTCAAAGACCGTCCAAATGCTGCAATAGAATGTGAAATGCTTACAGAAGGGAGTGCAGGAAAAAGTGGATTAGGTACGTGAATTATCACCACAGCACTTTTCACAATGGCAAAAGGTGGAAACAGCCTAAATGCCCATCAACAGATATATGGATACACAAAATGTAGAATATACAGTGGACCCTGTGAGAGCCAGAATGCGACGAGACTGTCTTCCTTTTCCAGATCTTGCAAATTTTCCACCTTTGACAGGGTGCAGTCTTATCACTTCTATCACTCCCTATTAGGGGAAAATATTGGCATTTTCCGTCTCTGACAGGTTTCTACCTTATACATGTTCCGGCTTTCACAGCTTTTATTGAACATAGAAACAAAAGCTTATTAGTGGCTACCGAGGTGACGGGGGTGGGGTGGGGGAGGAGAACGGGAGAGTTGTTGCTTAGGGAGCATCGAGTTTACCTGTTTAGTAGTGGTAGGATAATTCAGAAAAGGATAGTGACAGTGGTTGCCCTACATAGACTGAACGTCTTCTGATATTCAATGTTACTGAATTATACATGTAAAAATTATTGAAGTGGCAAATATCTTGTTATGTACATTTATACACACACACACAAACCAGTGGGTTAAGAGTCCACTTGCTAAACGCTCCACTTTCCGGCGTTGACGTGCCTGGCAAAAAGGCGGTCTTGGTTTTCTGTGAGTCTCTCCATAGCCACTGGCCCATGTTCGACCCGAACACCTGTATTTGTCTGAAAGAGTCACCGCGTGCTCCCTTCTGTCACAGAAGCCCAGTCATTGTGAGTTAAGATATTCAAATTCAAAGTACAGGAAATGATAATAATTATAAATTAAAATCAAACTGATTTTTTTTTTTGTGGCAATTCCTTAATTTCTACATGTATAATTCAGCGACACTGATTACATTCATCGTGTTATACAGCCATTTTCACTGTCCTTTTCCCAATTCATGTAATTATTCATTTTTAAAGCACTGCCTTCAGTTTAATTACTTTTAAAAATTGGGATGGGTCTCCAGACAAAGCAGTTCCCTAAGGGTGGGGGCTGGGGGCCTTGCCACCCTTTCCTCCCTACACTGCATCCTCTTCTTGGGAGATGACAACCAGGCCCACACTGGCCTCACTGAGTCCATTCCAACTCACAGCGACCCCATGTGACAGAGGAGAACTGCCCCATAGGGCTCCAAGGCTGGAATCTTCATGGGGGCAGACTGCCACATCTTTCTCCTGTGGAGTGGCTGGTAGGTCCGAGACGCCCACCTTTCGGTTAGCAGCCGAGCATTTACCTGTGGCGCCACCAGGGCTCCCTATCATGAAGGCAGCGGTCCCCAAATAAGTTTCTCCCCATCATGGTGACCGGCACCACCCCCCACTCAGCTGCTCTTTGTCTGGGTCACATTTGGCATTTTCTTCTCCCGCATCTTCTTCTAGTTTGTCACCAAGTCTTGGAGACTTTATCTTGAATAATCCACAGAATCTGACCCTCTCTCTCTATCCCCACTACTGTCCCCTAATCCAAGCCCCAGAGACTCAGCTGGACCATCCCAACAGCATCCTCACAAGTACTCCGAACGACCCAAAGCCCGAGTGGCTCTTGCTAAGTGTGAATATTCTCTGTCCTCTCCCGACCTCTGCTCCGTAGACCCGTCGGTCACAGCTCTGGCTCAGAGCCCTTGCTTTGAGCCAGATCCTTCAAAGGGTTCTGCATGCATTAACTCACTGCACCCCACAGCAAGCCCATGAGGATGGCGGCTCCCTTGAAAGCAGGGTCTGAGTTGGAGACTTGGTGCAGGTTGAGACCCCAGGAAGCAGGAGAGAGGGTAGAGGGGTAACGAGGGGGTCAAGGAAGGAATGATAGCTGTAGGACCTCTGTGGTCAGCGGGGACTCAGTGCCACCAGGGCCTCCCAAGGAACCATGTCAAAGTCACCTGGGAACTGTTCACCTGAAAGTTAAGAGAGGGGCCATTGTCCATGGAGTCCTGCCTTTGTTGGTTGAGATTGTCCTGAGGGGCAGTAACACCCTACATTCCCAGACTCCACTGCGGGAAGGCAGATTGAGTTCCCCCAGCTTCAGAAAAAGCCCCGAGTCACAAAAGTGAGGAGGCTAAGGGTGATGTTGGAAGCCAGGTGTTGGTGGCTGTTGAGGTTGCCCGAAGAGGGCCGAAGAGTGTGGCCTAGGCAGAGGGCCTCTGCAACAGCACTGCTGTTATCCCCATTATACAGATGGGGAAACCGAGGCACAGGAAGGTCCATAGCATGCTCAAGACCATGCAACTGTTAGAATAAGGACCAAAACTGTTTGGTCCACAGCCTTCCTGCAAGACCTCTGCCCCTCCTCGCACCTGGTTCTGGATGGTAGGAGATAACCCATCCAAGGCACTGAGCAGGGGGCATGTGGTCCTTCTCCTTTCCTCTCCACCTGGACACCAAGAGGCAGAAGCCTGGGCCAGAGGCTGTGAGGGCCATGAACAGCCCCAGGTGGGTCCTGTCTGCATAGGACTCTGGGAGAGAGCCAGAGTACCTGGCCAGGAAATGGCACACCAAACATCTGACTTCATGGTAACGTCATTTGAAACCCATCAACTAGTACAAAAACAAATCCATCCATCGTATGTTAGACACGTGCTTTCCTGGGTCCCTTGCGTGTATCCTTATAGGTAAGCACTAAGTATTTAAACTCCCACCCCGCATTGCCGCGCACAGATTTCCATTCCAGTGACTCAGGGAGCTGCTATCCGTCACAGGCACCTTGGCCTTGACTCTCTATGTGAATTCCCTAATAAAAGAAAGATTTGATCAATCTGGCTTTTTCTGCCTCTTTTTTTCAGAATCTCACCTGTGCCTTTTGGAGACACTGCTGCTGCTGGTCCAGGGTGGGGGAGTGACAGAGGCCAGCTCGGCCAACTCAAATGTTCCCTTAGGGTCTGGTCCAGTGGTGGCATCGGGCCCATTTGGGTGGTCTGCAAAGCTGTGTCCTCATCAGTCACACAAAGAAGGACGTCTTGGTTCTCCACCTACGGACTCTGCCATCTTAATTCTTAACTGGTTCAAACTGGTTCGCAGGAAACAGGGGGCTGTCGATTTGGCATTCTTAAAACCCCAACAACCACAATTCTAACAAACTCTCTGCTAGCCAGTATCGTCCCAGGGCTTTGTCTTAGACACCTAGTGCTTCTGTAACAGAAATACCACAAGTGGGTGGCTTGAACAAACAGAAATGTATTTTCTCACGGTTAGGAAGCTAGAAGTCTGAATTCAGGGTGTTGGCTCTGGGGGAAGACTTTCTCTCTTGTTGGCTCTGGAAGGCTTTCTGTCCTTGTCTCTTTGAGCTTCTGCTCCTGGGCGATCTTCATGTGACTTGGCATCTCTCTTCCCCCATCTCTGTCTGCTTGCTCCCTTGCTTGTTCAATCTCTTTTCTATCTCAGAAGAGATTGACTCAACATACGGCCGACATTAATCCTGCTTCATTCACACTTGACAGCACCTAATAACAACAACTAAAACATTCACATAACAAAGACAACTCACTCCCAAATGGGATTATAACCACAGGCATAGAGGTTGGGATTTATTACACATATTTTGGTGGGACACAATTCAATGTGTAATAGGCTGTTTGAAAGATGCCAACACTGTTGAAAACCATGCTCACTGAACTCTTTCCATGTGCCAAGCCCTCTTCCTTGTCCTTACACGGAGTGATTAACTTCACACTCATAACAGACCTGGGGTGTAGTACTATTGTTGTTATTGTTAGCTGTCATTAAATCAGTTCCTACTCATAGCAACCCATGTACAACACAACGAAACACTGACCAGTCCTGCGCCATCTTCACTATCATTGCTATGTTTGAGCTCATTGTTGCAGCCACTGTGTCGATCCATCTCATTGAGGGTCTTTCTCTTTCTTTTCCGTTGACCCTCTACTTTACCAAGCATGATGTTCTTCTTCAGAGACTTGTCTCCCTGACATGTCCAAAGTATGTGAGACAAAGTCTCGCCATCCTTGCTTCTAAGGAACATTCTGGTTGTACTTCTTCCAAGACAGATCTGTTCATTCTTTTGGCAGTCCATATTCTTCGCCAACACCACAATTTAAAGGCGTCAATTCTTCTTAAATCTCCCTTATTCATTTTCCAGCTTTCACATGCATATGAGGTGACTGAAAACACCATGGCTTGGGTCAGGTGCACCTTAGTCCTTAAGGTGATGTCTTTGCTCTACTGTTATCATTCCCATCTTTCAGATGAAAGAATGAAGCGCTCAGTGGGTCAGTCACTCGTCCAGGGCCACACAGCTAATTAAGAAGCCAGAATTCGTGCCCAGTTGGTCAGCTTTGGCACTTGCTCTCGTAACCCATATACTCTACCCAAGGGGTTGGTAAACTACAGTCTGAGGGACAAATACAGCCCGCTGCCTATCTGTATAAAGAAAGTTTTATTGGAACACACCCACCCACGTTCATTTACATGGTGTCTATGGCTGCTTTGGGCTATAAGGACAGAGTCGAGTAGTTGCCACAGCGACCATATGGCTGCAAACCTGAAGTGTTTACCATCTGGCCCTTAGCTTTGCTGATTCCTGTTATACCCCATTCACACTTTGGACTGCTCCTTTCCAAAAAATTCTCCATGTGTCCCTGTTGGAATGCAAGAGATGATGCTAGGTGGTACAGACAGGGGCAGCTTTTGCTGTGACTATTCTAACAGGCATGATTGGTGCCCTGCCCATATTCCCTTAAGTGGATTTTGATTATAAGGTCAGGGATTGAGCAGGTGATATACGGAGGTGGACTACATCAAGGGTTGGTGGATTGAGGCCTGTGGGCTACAAAGCACTACTGTGGAGGATGTGCCCATCTCCCTGGTCCAGAGAGGGAGGCATCGTGTAAGCCAAAGCAGCTGGGAGACTCCCTGCACCCTGAACTGCGTTTACCGAGGAGACCTTTGGGGTGATTCCTATACTGAGAGGCCTGATCCGTGACCGTCACCGCAGCTGTAAGGAGGTGAATGGTGGCCTCCACAGGTGGCTTTATTTCCTGGCTGCAATGCTGAGGAGAGCTGGGGCTGTCTCCATCTCATGTATGGATTCTCTGTTTCTCTTAGCTGGGTTTCTCAGCATTTGAAGATTTGGATTGGATAAGTCTTTGTCGTGGGGGCTGTCCTGTTCATTGCACGATGGCGAACCAGTAGCACCCTCCGAGCCTAACTCAACCCTCTCTTGGGGTGGGTTCTGTGCCCTCGGCCTGAGCCACCGTGATAACCCCTCCCATGCAGGCAGTCACACTCCAGGTCATAACGATCCATGTCTCCTCCTTACAGAAAACACTTTCTTTGCTACATGAGTAAACACCTTGTTTCCTATGCATGCTCATGTATTTTTGTCCATGACCTCCTTTTTTGTAGCGTATTTAAGACATTTGATTAAAAGTCTTTGTAAAGACTTTGTATGGAGTCCCTGGGTGGTGCAAATGGCTAACATGGTCAGCTGCTAACCAAAGATTGGAGGTTCAAGTCCACCCAGAGGCACCTCAGAAGAAAAGCCTGGAGATCTACTTTCAAAAAGTCAGTCATTGAAAACCCTGTGGAGCACAGTTCTGCTCTGACACACACGGAGGAGCCAGGAGTCAGAATCAACTCAACAACAGCTTTTTTTTTCCTTTTTAAAAGACTTTGTAAAGTCTTTCAAGTGAGTCCAATGTCTGGGTTTCCTTAGAGACAGCTTGCATTGATTTTTTTCTTTCTGCAAATAAGCCATAGTTTCTTATTCCTTTGTGTGCCTCAAAGTATTTTTTTGCAAAGTGGACACTTTTGAAACTATAATGTGGTAACTCTGGAAATCAGATTTTCCTCCCTCCTCAGTTTTGTCGTTGCTGCTTGTTGTGGGTTGTAGTTCAGTGACTAAGCAATTTTTTAAAAAGACTATATTCTTAGTCATGTGTGGTCACTGGTTTCTTTTCTGTTTGCTTAGCGGTCAGCTAGTGACTCGACAGCAGTTTTTTTTCTTCATTTACCATTCCCTGGGTTGTTGTAATATATATTTTTTTTGGCTTTAACAAAGAGAAATTTATTCTCTCACAGTCTAGTTGGTTACAAGTCCAAATTCAGGGCATCAGCTCCAGGGGTGGCCTTTCTAGTAAGTTTTGATTATATGTTCTAGAGTTCTGACAGTTTTTTTCCAGCTTAATTGTTGCTTTAGAGGAGGGATGGCATTTTGGAGTTGCCTGCTCTGGCATTTTCGGTGACATCACTGTCCTCATATATTTTTAAACAAAACTAGTATCATGTAGTATCTATTGTTTTGTGTCTTATTTCTTCACTTAGCCTTATATCACATGCGTTTTCTGAAGCCGTTAAGTACGTATTCTTCCAAAAATGATGTCAGTGCACGTATAATGTTCACGGTATTGTTGTACTGTAACTCGTTTAAACATCCCTTCACAGCTGATGATTTTTATTCCAATTATGTCCTAGTATAAAATAGCTGAGAGGATGAGGATTTTCAGAACAAAGTTCTAGAAGGGGAATACATGATCCAAGGCAAACCAGTGAAAAAATGAATGAATGAATATGCATCTAGTTATATAAACACCTCCCACTTGTTTCTTCCCATCCATCCGTCCGTCCGTCCTTCTGTCCATCCATCCATCCAATCATCTTTCTATTTGAAAGCCTTGTATTAAATGCACTGATGGTGGACTCTGAGCAAGAAAGAATGCGAGATAAAAGCGGAAGTCTCAAATGACTGAGGAGGGGCTGGCCTGTGTGTGGAGGGGGGGCAGGTAGTGGGTGGTCCCAAGCGGTGCCACAGCTGCAGCCAGAGAAGTGACTGTTCACCGTTCCACCATCTTGGTCTGCCTGGAGCAGCAGGTCCTGGTGGGGGTGGGAGTCTAGGGACCAGGATGTGTTATGTGGGAGGCAAGGAGAGAAAGTTGGCTTGTTGTCATCCTCTCTGGCCTGGATAACCTCAGGAGCCTAACTGCCCCCCTGCTTCCACTCTTACTCCCTTCAGCACCCAGAGACCAGGTGATGTTACTCCTTAGTTAAAAACACAAAGGCTTCCCATTCTCCTTATAATGAAACCCAAAGGTCTTACTGGCTGACAAAAACCGGCCTAATCTTGCTCCCCCTACTGCTCAGGCTGCATCTCTCCCTCTCCCTGCCTCGCCCTCAGCACTTCAGCTGCATGCCACTCCTTCCTGTTCTAGAACATTCCAAAGTCATCCCATCTTAAGGCCTTTGCACCCAGTGCTCCCTCTGCCTGGAATGTTCTTCCCCCTTCTTCACAGTGCTGACTTTTTATCATTGCCCACTCAGCTTGAATGCCATCACCTCAAAGAGGCCTTTCCTGGCAATCCAACCAGATTAGCTTCCTAGGCATTCCCTATGACAGCACACAGCACCTGGAACTGTCTGGAATTATTTTGGGTGTGTATTTGTTTCCCTGTGCCTTGTCTTCCATACTCCCCACTAGAATTTAAATACCACTAGAACAGAACCTTTGTTGGCCTCGTTCATGGCTGTGTTCCCAGGTCTAGAACAGTGGCTGATGTACACTAGGCCCACTGCTCAGATGTTGAAGGAATGACCAGCAGGTTGGTAGTTTCCCACCTACCAATATCCCTCCCCAGGCAGCTTTATCAGTAGGGGTTCAAGAACATGGGGTTGTCCAGTCTCTCAGCTTGTATCTCCGGGGACAGGAAGTGGACGTGTACCTGGAATACAACCCACAGGGCTCTTGCTGCTTCCATGATCCACCTGCAGTCCTACATCTGCATTTTCTCGACAACCCCCTTCCCCCCTCCCCTGCTTCAGCTTTTCTGGTTAAGACCTCACCGATGTCACCTCAACACTGGGATTTGCAAACTCCCCACACCCTCATACAGTTACTCGTGTGCTTTATAACTTTGAAAACCAAAACCAAACCAGTTGCCGTCAAGTCGATTCCAACCCATAGCAACCCTGTAGGACAGAATAGATCTGCTCCATAGGGTTCCCAACCTTTGTGGAAGCACATCTTTCTCCCCTGGGTCAGCTGGTGGGTTTGAACTGCCAACCTTTCGGTTAGCAGCCAAGCACGTAACCACTGTGCCACCAAGGCTCCTTTCTGTAAAGAGCTCAGCCGAGAAAACCCTGTGGAGCAGTTCTACTCCACTACACATGGGGCCGCCGTGAGGTGGAATCGACCTGACCACAACTGGTAACAACGAACAAATACGACTGTAAATGCAAGATTTTTTTTTTTTTTTAACTCACGGACAAGAGCATACACCCATTCCCACAATTCCGTCCCAATTTCTCAATTTCTCTCCGGCCACCCATCAAGGTTGGAGGCTAAGATTTCCGAACCACACTTGGCTGTCCCGGTTGTCAGCATCACAGCCGGCTGCTTTCCCCACCCTGTGTTTATGATCTGAGCTCTCCCAGCCTTTTAGGATGGATCTGAACCTCATGGAGGCGTCCTGGGGTTTCGAGGGCGCAGGAGTTTCATTCGTTCCCCTTAATTGAAGTACTTATCGCTGAAAGTTAAACAGCTTCTTCTGAAAGGTAGCCAGAAGCTTTGGACACATGGTTGTTTGGCTCCTGAGTGATACTCCATCCTGACAAGTGGATTGGTCACCGAAACATCTCCACAATCTCTATAATCTAGTCTGAGAGGTTTGGCAGCTTTACCTGCCTTTAACGCATTGCCAGGTGTGTGACCGGAATGGGTCTTCCACAGAAATTAACTCTCGGCCCCTTTGTCTGTCGTCGTAGCTCAGGAAGAAACTCAGCAAACTGGGAAAGCGTGTTTGGGATGGTTTGACATCAAATATATTCTAAGAAGTCATCACAAAATTCATTCGAGGGGTGGGCTGAGGAGGTACGGCAAAGATAAAGGCACTCATTGTCGTGAGCAACTGAGACGGAAGTTCTTCAGGAAGCCCACGTGACTCCGGTGGAGAGGCAAACTGAGCATAAAATGCTGAGGTGGAGTCCGTCACTGTTCCCGAGCAGTCACTCCCTGCCCCCACCTCCAAGGGTAAGTCTTCTCGGAGTCACGTGGGCCTGACCTTGTGACCTGCTTTGGATCTGTGGTGGGCGGATTCTTGATCTCAGACTAAGCCATGTGACTTTCTTTTTAAGCGTAGATTTCTATTCCTATTTAATGCCTTAATTAGGTAACGTAACTACCTAGTGCAAAATATGTTAAAATGGTGGGGTCATTCTTTGGCCTACCCCTGCCCCGTAGGGCTTCCAGAGAGGGGCTCATGGATTTGAACTGCCAACCTTTTGGTTAGCAGCCAAGCTGTTAACCATTAAGCCACCAGGGTTCCTGTCTCCCATCTACCCGTTTCCTAACTCTTCACCTCTCACAGGCGGAACCACCTGCCGTTGAATTGGTTCCAACTCATGGGGACGCCATGTGTGCCAGAGTAGAACTGTGCTCCATAGGGTTTTCGGTGGTTGATTTTTTAGAAGCAGATCACCAGGGCTTTCTTCCTAGGTGCCTCTTGGTGGACTTGAACCTCCAACCTTACCATTAGTAGCTGAATGCTCAGACATTTCTACCATCCTGGGATTCCCTCTCATAGTAACCTCTCTTGCTGATTTTCTCAGGGATCCTTCCAGTATTTATCTCTGAATATATAAGCAAATATAATTCAAAGTCTTGTTGCTCACTTCTATCTTTGCACAAGTGTAGCAAATTATGAATGGAGTTGTACATCCTTCTTTTTTCCCTTTGCTATATCCAGTGGTGCTTGGCTGCTAACCAAAATGTTGGCAGTATGAACCCGCGAGCTGCTCCTCGGGAGAAAGACGTGGCAGTCTGCTTCCGTAAACATCATAGCCTAGGAAAACCTGGGGCGGTTCTCTGTCCTCTAGGGTCGCTGGGAGTCAGAATCGACTCACTGGCACATAACAACAACAGCATATCTGCAAGAATCCTTTTATTAAAAAAAAACTTTGGAGTCCTGGTGGCGCAGTGGGTAAGAGCTCAGCTGCTAACCAAAAGGTGGTCATTTCGAATCCACCAGCCGCTCCTTGGAAACCTCCTTGGAATCAACTCGACGGCAAAGGGTCTGCTTTGTTTTTTGGTTTTAAGCTGCTTTAATAGCAATAAGGAGAGGCAGGGATGGGTGGGAAAGGGATCTAGTTTAGACGACAGTGCAGGGGAGGGCGTTAGAGAGGCCTGGAAGTGGCCTCTGTGCCCGCCCTGTGGGCAGTTTTGTGCGTGTGTGTGTTGTTGACAGTTTCTCCATTCCACTTAATTTTCTGTGCTGAGTCATTTTTCTTTATGTATTTTCTTTTCATTTTTTTTATTGTTGTTGGTTTTGTGTTTGCTGAGCCTTAATGTTTTTCTGGTTTTTTATTTTGATGTGTAAGACAGTTAGTTTAATTTGTGCTTTCCTTAACATTTACCCATACTTTTCTAAGTTTAAACCAATATTTTATTTCTTTATATCGTGTCGACTTCCTCTCCATATGAAAGATCTATGACTGCATTTTTAAGTCCCTCTTTTTTGCTTTAATATTGTCATCTTTTACATATTGATGTCTCTGTTTCCCTATTTTAAGTATTTTAGCTTTGATTTATTTTTGTGACATCCCTATCTGGGTTGATATCTGGTTGTTCTGTCCTGTGTTCTAGTTTTGGGTTGTAATTTGATGTTATCGATTTTCTAACCGGAGGACTCCCTTTAGTATTTCTTGTAATTTTGGTTTGGTTTTTACAAATTCCCTAAATTTCTGTTTATCTGGAAATGCCCTAATTTCACCATCATATTTGAGAGACAGTTTTGCTGAATATATAATTCTTGGCTGGCAATTTTTCCTTGCTTGGTTTATATATGTCATCACGTTGTCTCCTTGCTTGGGTGGTTTCTGCTGAGTACTCAGAGCTTAGTCTTGTTGACTCTCCTTTGTGGGTGACTTTTCATTTATTCTCGTTGTTGTTGTTGTTAGGTGCCGTCGAGTTGGTTCCGACTTGTAGTGACCCTGTGTACCACAGAAGGAAACACTGCTCGTTCATGCACCGTGCTCACAATCATTGTTATGCTCGAGCCCATTGTTGCAGCCATAGTATCAGTCCATCTCATTGAGGGTCTTCCTCTTTTTTGCTGACCCTTTACTTTACCAAGCAGGATGTCCTTCTCCAGGGACTGATCCCTCGTGATAACATGTCCAAAGTTTTAAAACATAGTTTCACCATTCTTGCTTCTAAGGAACATTCTGGTTGTACTTCTTCCAAGACAGATTGGTTCATTCTTTTGGCAGTCCACGGTATATTCGATATTCTTTGCCAAAACCACTATTCAAAGGTGTCAGTTCTTCAGTCTTCCTTATTTGTTGTTCAGCTTTCACATGCATATGACGCAATTGAAAATACCATGGCTTGGGTCAAGCGCACCTTAGTCTTCAGGGTGGCATCTTTGCTTTTCAACACTTTAAAGAGGTCTTTTACAGCAGATCTGCCCAACGCAATGTGTTTTTTGATTTCTCGACTGCTGCTTCTATGGGTGTTGATTGTGGATCCAAGTAAAATGAAATCCTTTGACAACTTCAATCTTTTCTCCGTTTATCATGATTTTGCTTACTGGTCCAGTTGTGAGGATTTTTGTTTTATGTTGAGGTTTAATCCATACTGAAGGCTGTGGTCTTTGATTTTCATCAGTAAGTGCTTCAAGTCCTCTTCACTCTCAGGAAGCAAGATTGCATCATCTGTATAATGCAGGTTGTGAATGAGTCATCCCCCAATCCTGATGCCTCGTTTTTCCTCATATAGTCCAGCTTCTCAAATTATCTGCTCAGCATACAGACTGAATAGATACAGTGAAAGGATACAACCCTGACACACACCTTTCCTGACTTTAATCCACGCAGTTATCCCCTTGTTCTGTTCAAACAACTGCCTCTTGATCTACATATAGGTTCTTCATGAGCACAATTAAATGTTCTGGAGTTCCCATTCTTCACAATGTTATCCGTAGTTTGTTATGATCCACACAGTCGAATGCCTTTGCATAGTCAATAAAACACAGGTAAACATCCTTCCGGTGTTCTCTGCTTTCAGCCAGGATCCGTCTGACATCAGCAATGACATCCCTGGTTCCACGGCCTCTTCTGAATCCAGTGTGAATTTCCGGAAGTTCCCTGTCGATGTACTGCTGCAGCCGCTTTTGAATGATCTTCAGCAAAATTTTACTTGTGTGTGAAATTAATGACATTGTTCAATAATTTCTGCGTTTGATTGGATCACTTTTTTGGGGAATAGGCATAACTATGGATCTTTTCTAGTTGGCTGGTCCTCTTGGCATAGACAAGTGAGGACTTTCAGTGATGCGTTTGTTTGTTGCAACATCTCAAAAAAGCCTTGGTTTTTCCAGTGCCTTCAGTGCAGCTTGGACTTCTTCCTTTGTTTATTTCTAGCCACTCTTAAAATTCTCTGTTTATCTTTGGTTTTGGCAAGTTTGATTATACTATGTCTTGGTGACTTTTTTTGGAATCTACCCTGTGTGGTGTTCAACGAGTTTCTTGGACAGATAGCATCTCGTCTTTCATGATATCAGGGAAGTTTTTTGCCAGTGAGTCTTCAACAATTCTTTCTGTATTCTCTGTTATCCCTCCCGTTCTGGTACTCCAATCACTCATAGATTATTCCTCTTGATAGTGTCCCATGTAATTCTTAGGGTTTCTTCATTTTTTTAAATCCTTTTATCTGATTTTTCCTCAGATAAGTTGGTGACAGTGCTTTATCTTCAGTCTCGCTCATTCTGACTTCTAGTGCCTCAATTCTACTCCTATGACTTTTTTATTGAGTTGTCTAATTCTGAAATTTTATCGTTAATCTCGTGAATTTCTGTTTGCTGTCTCTCTGTGGATCCTTGCGGCCAGTTAAATTTGTCATTGTGGTACTGTGTAACCTTCTTAAGCTCCTCTCTTGCTTTGTCTGTGTGTTCTTTGGCTCGTTCTGCTTTTCACCTGACCTCCTTCTTTACCTCTTGAAGAGTTCTATGTATAAGTCTTTTTAATCCTACCTCCAGTAATTCCAAGAAGTTCTCTTCCTCTGGAAGATTTCTTGAATCACTGTTTGGTGGCTTGCTGAAGCCATCATAGTCTGCCTCTATGTGATTTGTTATTGACTGTTGTCTCCGAGCCATCAATAAGTTATTATATTATTTATTTATTGTATGTTTGCTTACTGTGTCCTAGGTTCTTGTTTTGTTTTGTTTTGATGTGCCCAGATAGGCTGGTTGCGTGAGTTAGTTTAATTATTGGTGTCTTTGAAGCTGTCAAGTCCTGTCTCCAGGTGGCTACAGCTGTTACTAGGTATGTGAGTCCAGGAGTCTGTTTCCTTTTCTTGTGCAGATTCTGCCCAGGTGTCCAGGTTGTTGGTCACTAAGTGTGTGGTACAGGCTCTCACCTACAGTCCAAGATGAGTAGAACTAATTGGAGTAGGCACAGGTATCTGGCTGCAGTCGGGGGCCCTTTGCTAATCAAGGCAGATTGCTGATTGCTGCCCCTGATTGCCTGGGTGGAAGGCATGTCCCTGTTCCCTACAGCGTGTAGGTAGGTGGGTTTTGCAGCAGGACTATGGGCATACAATGCTATTGGCTGTAAGGACTGGGAGTCACTACTTATTCTTAGACCCCTGTCAAAGGTGGCTTGGTGGAGTGGGTGAAGCCACCAGTCCTCAGGCCTCTTATGTGGGTAGGTGAGAGCCCTCCTTAATCAGCAGGGTGGTGTCAAGTGTCATGAATCTGCCGCTCCCCCTTATACCAGATACAGATGAAAATAGACTTCAGGTATACGCCCTATTATACTGTTCTAGTGGGGGCATACACTGCTGAAATGGGCCCACACAGGTCTATGTAGTGGTGAAAGGCATTCGAAGTCTGTGGATCCCTTATGCCTGTGCCTAGGCAAAGGGACTGTGCCTGCCCTGAGGTCCCAGATTAGGGCAGCTGGCAAATTTTTTCCTGTTTGTTACTTTGTTCCCTTTCCAAAGCCA
This sequence comes from Elephas maximus indicus, assembly GCF_024166365.1. Taxonomy (NCBI): domain Eukaryota; kingdom Metazoa; phylum Chordata; class Mammalia; order Proboscidea; family Elephantidae; genus Elephas; species Elephas maximus. The sequence continues at coordinate 189,104,436 of NC_064822.1, read as the reverse complement.
GGAGAATGGCTCAGGCCATGCAATTCTTCCTACTTCTGGCCCACGGAGCACAGCAATCACTGAAGCCAGACTGGGACCTGGAACCGAGCGGGGAGGGGGCAGGTAAATGTGAGAGGTGCTTCCCAAAAGGGTTTTTTTTCCATCCGCGTGGTAGGTTAGACTGTTATGTTTCACCAGTTGAGTTCTGTTTCTTGCTGGTTCTGGAGGCTCGAGCAGACTCTGCCACTCGGTCTCTCCCAATGGGAAAACACATCCCGATCACCACTGCTTGCCTCACTGCACACAGCACCTGAACCAGCCTGCAGGGTCCTGGAGCTGGCCGGGTCAGTTCTGGCAACTCCTCCCTGCTTCTGAACTGTCTCTCCCTCCCCCTGCCACTCAGTCTGATTCCTCAACTTTGTCTTTGACATTCAGGGCTCCTGGATGGCCATATATAATGGATTCACTTGTTTTTTCGGGCCTTTGTTGTGAGAGGGACCACAGGAAGCATCTGACTACTCTGCTCTCTGGGCCCTGCCTCCAAAGGTGTTGTATTTCTTACATTCCCCAAACCTACCCACATGAGAGATGAGCAAAAATGAATGAAGGGTGAAGACAGGGCTGAATATGGGAGTCAATCTAGACAAACTTGACTACCCAGAAAAATAAAAAGAAAACTTTGTGGGGGTTTAAAATAAATGGACTTGAATTTTATCATTTTTATTACTGCGGTGGCCGTTGAGTCGATTCTGACCCCTGGTGACCCCATCCGTGACACAGTAGAACTGTGTACCATGGGGTTTTCAGTGGCTGGTTTTTTGGGAAGCAGATCACCAGGCTTTTCTTTTGTGGCATCTCTGAATGGACTCGAACCTCCAACCTTTCATTTGGCAGCTGAGTGCTTTAACTATTTGCACCACTGAGGAATTTAAATTGCTCATTAACAATATACAGTCAGAGAGGAGTGATCGGAGTTAAAGTACTTAAAGGGCATGTATTGTCCTGAATAAGAGTAAAGATTTTGATGACTGTCATCTCGTCCTAAGTGTAGCTTATTAAAATTACTAAGGTAATCAATCACGAAAGGAAGAAAAATAGAATGTAACTTCCAAATTAATGGAAAGGGAAAGGAATGAGGAAAAAGAACTTCAACCAACAGAAGGCAGGGAAGGGTTAAAAAACCAACCAACCAGCAAACAAAAAAGCCAGACCAGATGGGATAATTAAAAAGAACATAATGTGTTGGCTGAAATAAATCCAAATAGAACTATAATTACAATAACTATAAATTAGGTAAACATGTAAACTCTACAGTTAAAAGTATAAAGATTTTCTGATTGAAGTTTAAAAAATCTAGTTACGTGCTGTTGACCATAGACACACCTAGGACTTAAGAGCATAGAAAGATGGAATACTGACCACCAAAAGGAAGAGATGGCTACATTCATATCAGACCAATTGACTTTAATGTAAAGCAGCTTCCTGGAGACTAAAAGTGACACTCATAATGATAAATGGTTCAGTGAACGAGGAATAGGTAAACATTAAAATTTTGCGTGCACCTAATAATATACCATCAATACACATAAAACAAAAATTGACAGAGCTACAAAGAGAACGGGAGAAATCCACCACTATGCTGGGAAATTCTAATACACCTCTCCCAGCAATTGATAAATTAAGCAGATGGAAATTTACACAGGTTTCTAGGGCACACACGGATGACCCCCAGGAATAGGACTTCCAGCCAAGCCACTTTCCCCCTCTACTAATTAATGTCAAGTTGTTTTACGAAGGAATTTGCATCAGTGTGGGCCCAAGCAGAAAACAGAAGACACACTCCATCCAGCTAAATGAGAAGAGTTTGACAAAACCCGAGGCAGCTTTCAACAGTGACCTGATAAAAAGCAATGTTCTCACTAAATTAAGAAACCCGTGGAGCAGAAATGTGCTTGGAATTGGTTGTCGTGAGCACGTTATTCATCGTTGCATTCAAATAATCTGTGATATTTTATCAATCAAAATAGAAGCTGTGGTTGTGGTTGGTTGCAAATATTTTTATATCTGTGCACAGTTAGAGAAATTGGGCTACAAAAATTTTTGTGGCAACATTGATGTTGAATACAAAAAGAGATCCCAGCCTGGCAGTGTGTCCTTTCTGCCTTTGCTTCTGCTATTAGTCAGACTTCCCAAATGTCGGGGCATTTGAAGAACTACTTTGTACATCAACCTCAAGTCTTAGACGGGGAGTGAACTTTTTGTAAACAAGTCCTCCAAAGTTTGATTGCATTTTGTTCAAAATCTGTTGGAAATCCTTGATCAAAGTATTTGAGAAATCAGTGCCAGAGATTTTGAGCTTTGAAGCTTTACCCAGTGCCGTCGAGCCAATTCTGACTCATAGCGACCCTGCAGGACAGGTAGAACTGCCCCAGAGAGTTTCCAAGGAGCGCCTGGCGGATTCGAACTGCCGACCCTTTGGTTACCAGCCGTAGCACTTAACCACTACGCCACCAGGGTTGCCTTTAGCAAATTATAATTATTAGAAATAATTCTTGCCAACAGGGAAATACTGAAATTCATCCCTCTAAAAATGAGGGAGGAATTGGGATAATTAAGTGTTGAGAGCGCCAATGGTGTGTGGAGTTTAATTTCTAAATTCCATAATTGTTTTTGGAATATCTCAACCTGTGGGAAGACTCTTTTGCTAAATTTATACTTGGTACCTGAGTGGAAGGAAATTGAGAAGTTCTATAATTTTCTTGCATCTAAATTTGATGTAACATTCAAAAAAATAACAAACAATTTTTTGGGTGGGGGGCAAGGTTTGGTTTATAAAAATATTTGTTGAAGAAAGGTACCTTGAATGGAGCAAAAGGACTGAAACTATGGTAATGTTAGAGAGAGAATATTCACACATTTCAATAAAATGATGTCTTTATAAGGTCCCCATAGGGTTACTATGAGTGAGAATCAACTCGATGGCAACATGTTTTTTTTTGTCTGGTTTTGGTATCAGGGTAACACTGGCTTCTGAATGAGTTAGACAGTGTTCCTTCCTCTAGATTTTTAAGAGTTCGCAGAGGGTTGGTGTTAATTCTTCAAGCGTTTGGTAGAATTCGCCAGCAAGGGCATCTTGGCCTGGGCTTTACTTTGTGGCTAGGCTTTTATTAGTAATTAAATCTCTTTACTTGTTATAGATCTATTCAGATTTTCTATTTATCCTCGAGTCAGTCTCAGGGTTTGTGTCTTTCTAGGAATTTGTTCATTTCACCTAGGTTATCCAATTTGTTGGCATGCATACCTTCACAGGGTTTCCTTATAATCCCTTTTTATTTCTGTAATGGCACCTCTTTCATCCTGATATTAGTGATTTGAGTCCTCTCTCTCTCTTTTTTTTTTTTTTGGTCAGTCTAGGCTAAAGGTTTGTCGATCTCTTCAAAGAACCAGCTTTTGATTTTGATTTTCCCTATTGTTTATCTATTCTCTATTTCATTTATTTCTGCTCTGATCTTTATTCTTTCCTTCCTGTTGGGATTAGTTTTGCTCTCCCCCCCGCCCCCAAGTTTCTTAAAGTGGGAATTTTGGTTATTAATTTGAGCTCTTTCTCCTTCTTCTTAAATACAGGCATTTACGACTGTGGATTTCCCCCTAAACACTACTTTACTACATCTCGTAGGTTTTGGTGTGCTGTGTTTCATTTTCATTTATCTCAAGGTATTGCTATTTCCCCTTGTGATTTCTTTTTTGGCCTGTTGGTTATTTAGGGGCATGTTATGTAATTTCCACATATCTGTGACTTGCCCCATTTTTTTTTTTTTCAGTTATTTATTTCTAATTTCATTCTATTACAGCCAGGGAACATACTTTGTATGATTCAACCTTTTTAAATTTATTGAGACTTTTTTATGACCTAATATACGGTCTATACTGGAGAACACACCTGAGAAAAATTTGCATTCTCTTCTTGTAGGATGGAGTGTTCATAGATATCAGTTAGGTCTAATTGTTTATAGTGTGTTCAAGTCTTCTATTTTATTTTTTTTCTCTGACCTTCTGTCTAGTTGTTCTATCCATTATTGAAAGTAGGGTACTGAAGCCTCCAACTATTATTTCTGAATCGTCTATTTCTTCCTTTAAGTTTGTTAGTTTTTGCCTCATGGTTTTGGGCCTCTGTTGTTAGGTGCATATATGTTTATAATTGTTGTATCTTCTTGATGGATTGACTCTTTTATCATTTTAACATGTCTTTATTTATCTCTAGTAACAACTGTTGGTCTTAAAAATCTACTTTGTCTGTTATCAGTAAAGCCACTCCAGCTTTCTTTTGGTTAGTGTTTGCATGGTATATTATTTTTCATTCTTTTACTTTCAACTTATTTGTGTGTTTGCAACTAAAGCATATCTCTTGTAGACAGCGTATAGTTAGATCATGTATTTTAAGAAAAGAAAAAAAATCCATTCTACCAGTTCTGCCTTTTGATTGGAGTGTTTCATACACTTACCTTTCGTGTATTAATGATAAGATAGGGCTTATGTCTGCCATTTTGTTATTTGCCTTCTGTATATCTCTTGTGTTGTTTTGTTCCTAAACTACTCCATTACTGTCTACTTTGGTGTTAAATAGATGTTTTCTAGTGTAACATTTTAATTTCCTTGTCACTTATTTTACTTTTTTGTTGTTTGAGTTATTTTCTTAGTGGTCGCCCTGAGCATTACAATTGACATCTTTACTTATAACAATCTAGTTTGGATGAATACCAACTTAGTTTTAGCAGTTTACAATACTGTGCGCCTATATAGCTCCATCTTCTTCACCTTCTTTGTACTACTATTGTCATACAAATTGTATCTTTATACACTGTATGCTCATTAACACAATTTATAATTACTGCTTTATGCAGTTGTCTTTTAAATCAAATAGGAGGAGCAAGAGTTACATTATCTTTTGGGTTTACCTGTGTACATACCCATGTAGATACCTTTACTTTTTGAGTGACTGTTTAGTACTCTTTCATTTCAACCCGAAGGACTCTCGTTAACATTTCTTGTAGAGTAGACCTCCTAGTGACAAATTCTTCATCATTGTTTGTCTGGGAATGTCATAATTTCTCCTTTTTGAAGGAGTTTTGAAGCAGGTTGACAATCCTTTTCCACTGCCTTCTGGTCACCATGGTTTCTGATGAAAAGTTAGCTGTCACATTTTGTGGAGGATACCTTATACATAAGTTACTTCTCTCTTGCTGTTTTCAAGATTTTCATTGCCTTTAGACAGTTTGATTACAATATAACTAGGTGTAGCTCTCTTTGGGTTTATCCTGGCTTGAGTTTCTTGAGCTTCTTGGATGCATAGATTAATGTTTCCTTTCAAATTTGGGAAATTTTTGACTCTCTCTAACACCACCCTGGTGGAGGTGTTGGGGGATGTTGTCAAAGTCTTGATGAGGCAAGAAGTCTAGACTGCCTACTTGACCTTTGCTGGCATGAGTAGGGGTGGGGCCACATATTTTTCTGTGGCGCTTGGCTGGAGTAGACCAGTTATTTTCTAAAAGTTTTCTGTCTTTCCAGGCTACCTCTTTCCTGATTGTTTGGCTAGAGAGAGCTGGCTTTTGTTGTTATATTTTTGCCTGTGCTTATTAGCATTTCTGGGTTGCCAGCTTCTTCAGCTCCAAGTCTGGGATATATCAGGCAAAAAGAAAACCCAAGGAACTCATTACCATGTTGTTCCTCAGTTCCTAAGGTCCCTAGTTAGTCTGCCATAGTCTCTCCACCTTTTGGAGTTTTTTTTAGTTATTTTAGTTGTTCTTCGTGGAAAGAATAAGGAAAACCACATCTACTCCATCTTCCTGGAAGGGGAAGTTGACTATACATCCTTTTAAAAGGTATTTTATTTTTCATAACAACCCGATCTTGTTACATTTCTGCTTCTTTCCTCCTCAGTGTCTTTTTATATATTTTCATGAATGTGATTTCTTCATCATTCTCTTCGAGGACCCTAAATATGCTTATTTTAAAGTCTTTTTTTTTTTCCAGACTATTGTATTATTTTAATTTCATCTGGAGTTAATTCATATTATGAGTATTGATTTTGTTGGCTGTTTTTCTTAGCATTAGATGTCTTTATGGGCTTCAGAATTTTGTTTTTCAGGCTGACTTTGGGGAGAGGATTTCCTTCACTTTATCTCTCTCTCTGCTCATTTATCCCTGTGTAGCTGTTTCAATTCCTGGCCTGCAGTGCAGAAGGATGTCTTATATGGGTGATTCAGAATTCCTGGCTCTCTGTGGTCTGCTTATTGAGCCAGGGAGCAGTATGGGTCATAAGATTACATCTGTGTTATCTCTCAACCCAGGGCCGTGCCTTCACATAAGCCATTGTCTCATAACACAACCAAAGCAGATTTTTCAGACTCCTTTCTGACAGAGGTGCACCCCTCTCCCTTCCCAGCCCTGATTTTAAATAGGAAGTCTGGCTTTACTCCCAGAATCACATTCCCATTATCCCTAGGGACCCAGAGTCCATCAAGCCCGCGGCTTCATCAACGCGCAGCAGTTTGTGTTTCTGAACCATAGCGAAGTTTGTCTTGTTTTTGAGCCCAACCCTATCCTTTCCACATTTTCTGCCTTTAGTTTACCATTGTTCTGTGCTCACAACAGAGAAGGCTGCCCCAGAGTGTGAATCAGAACATCATGCGGACCAGAAGCTAAATACTTTTTCTTGTTTTGAAAAAATCTACTTTTAATTTTTACCTCGCTCTTTATCCACCCCCCCACCCATGGAGTGCCACCTTATATCCTGTTTGAAATAAGGTGAAATACAAATAAATTACATATTCCTCAATTGCATATGTTTTGTCATTCCTGAAATCAGAGTGCATCTCACCTTCAGTGCCCTTGGGAATGGTAGAATTGCAATGTCAATGACACGGATTTGCAGCAGACTTTACCCTCGTTTACAGCCAGCAGGAAGCTGGGGAGGCACAGCCCTGGCACTGAGGGAAGAAAGATCATGGGGAGACTCATAGGAGTGGAAGGAGCGGGGGGGTTTCCTCTGTTTTGAGATGGATTGGGAGGAGGAGGGAGTCAGGCTAATTTCTGCTTTTGAAGTCATTGACCTCAGTCAAGGTTAATGTAGCTGCCACTTGCAACTGATTTGGGAGATCTCACGGAGGTGGTTTAAGGAAATGGCTCTCTTTCCTCTCTTGCCTTATGCCCTAGGAGTTTTCAGCTGGCCACAAAAATTGTACTGTTTGGTACATTGGGACAGACAGAGTTGTGGCGACAGCTAGCCTTGGAGAGGCCCCTGGGGATCAAAGCCCCAATCCGGGATGTGGTGCGTTGACTGCTGCTCTCACACCGCCAGGCGGGCTGGACAGGAGGTGGACTTGCTCTAAGCCCGGAAGGATTAAAAGGATATTTTTCAAAAGGTTTCAATTGTGGAACGGGGGGCGGAAATTTCCATTTTACAAAAGAGACATCTGTAAAAGCACAAGGGTATCTGATTATGTCCCAGGCCTGCCTGAGGACTGCAGGTGGCCGCCAGCAACTTCAGGTCACTTACGGACTGTGCTCACTGAAAACTGGCACTGTGTCGTCTCTCTACAGCCACGTCCCACCTTGAGCTAGACATTAAGGCGAAGGTGGAAAGACTCTCAGATCAGGAGCCAATTAGTTCACACACTTAAGTCCAGCACTTTCACTGCTTGACACCAGGGAACATGAGAACAAGGGGCTGGGATTTATGTCCAAGTGTAGCTTATAAAATTTCAGCATGGAAAATAAGCTAGGAGCCTATCAAAAGACACACGGTTAAATGAATTGTGGTGCACACATTCATGGCAAGAGCGGGCAGTAATTGAATATCATGCTTTTGAAGTATCTTTAATGGGAAAATTCTCAAAATTCAGAGGGCCATTAAGGTTACAAGAAGCCCTCGTGGTGCAGTGGTTAAGTGCTGGTCAGCAGTTGGAACCACAGCAGCTCTGCGGGAGAAAAATACGGCAGTCGGTTTAGGAAAAGATTACAGCCTTGGAAACCCTGTGGGGCGGTTTACTCTGCCCTGTAGGGTCGCTAGGAGTCGGGATCGACTTGACGGCAATGGGTTTGGTTTTTCGTATTAAGGTTACAAAATAGTCCATATGGTACAAAAATCATTATTTTGTATTAGGATATATCATAGAACAACGACTGGATGGAACTACAGAAAGTATTAGGGTTTGCGCTCTCGGTGGGGGTACTGGGAATGATTTAAACTTTTAGACTTCTCTGTCTTATCAAAATTTACCACAGTGAATATATACCACATTGAATTAATATTCCAGTTACAGTCGGAAGTGAACTGTATTTAAAGAAAGTATTTACAATACACAAAACAGCTTTGCAAGCTGTCTTGTAAAGAATCAAAGGAAAAAAAGGAGGGAAGACGCCCAGAGTAGTAAAGAAGGAACGTAGGCACAGCGACCACTGATTGGCTGCGGGAGGAGCTGCTCGAGGAGGCGGGGCTGCGCGGGGTGGGGGCGGGGCCAGGCGCACCACTTCCGGGGCGGGGCCTCGGCCTCCGCCGCGCGCTCGGTGGAGGACCGTCTCCATGGCAACCAGCAGGGCCCGCGCCAGGCCCTCCCGTCGCCGCCCCCGCGCCGGGCCCGCCCGCCCTGAGGCCGCTCGGTGACTGGGCCTCCCCGACCCCAGACCCGGTCCCGGTCCCGCTTCTGCTGGAGGCCGCGCCGCCGCCTGCCCGCCCGTCCACCCGCCGCCATCACGCCGCCCGGCTGCCTGATCCGGAAGCAGTTCTGGCCGGCCGCCGCCGCGGTGACCATCTTGGTGGCCGCGTCGGGCCATCTTGGCGGCGGCGGACGGAGGCGCGGAGGGAGCCGCGGAGACCCAGGTACGCGACCGCCCCCGGCCCCCGGCCCCGCCGCCGTTGTCGCCCCGGCCGCCGCAGGTGCCGTCGCCTTGGTTCTGCCCCGGCCGGGCCGAACCGGGCCGCGGGGTCCCGGGCTTTGTGTGGCTTGGCCCCCAGCGCCCGACCCGCGCCGCCCCTCCGCTGCCTGTCCCCCGGGCCGCCGCCGAGACCTTTTTAAAATTTTTCTTTTAATCCTTCAGGGCCCAGAGCAAGTCCGCCTCCTGTCCAGCCCGCCTGCCGTGTGAGGGCGCAGGAGAGGCGCCGCGTCCGGATCGGGGCTTCCATCCGGGGGGCCTGCACACCTGCTCGGACCCTGCGCCCCTGCTGGGACCCTGCGCACCTGCTGGGACCCTTCCCACCGGCTGGGACCCTGCGCACCTGCTCGGACCTTGCGCACCGGCTGGGATCCTGAGCACCTGCTTGGACCCTGAGCACCTGCTGGGACCCTGCGCAGCGGCTGGGACCCTGCGCACTGGCTGAGATCCTGAGCATCTGCTCAGACCCTGCGCACGTGCTGGGACCTGGCCCTTCGGAGCCCTCAGACTCCATCTGACCAGCCTTCTCGTTTGATCTCATCAGCCACTCTACTCTGAACCCCACCCTTCCCCCGGTTTCTGTTTGGGTCAACCCCTATCTGAGGGTTACTTAGATTTGGGGCTCCCTGTATCTCCCCCATCCGACCACAGCAGCCTCCGTGTTTGGCTAACCTCCAGCCAACATGGTCCAACCCCAGACCTCAAAAGCTGAAACCCCAGCCTCCGCAGCACCTACAGACGGCCACGTGGAGGATGTCATCGACACCCTGACCTCCCTGCGCCTCACAAACTCCGCGCTGCGGCGGGAGGCCTCCACCCTGCGGGCCGAGAAGGCCAATCTCACCAACATGCTGGAGAGCGTGATGGCAGAGCTGACCCTGCTGCGCACCAGGGCGCGAATTCCGGGCGCTCTGCAGATCACTCCACCCATCTCTGCCATCACCTCCAACGGGGCTCGGCCCATGACCACGCCCCCCACCTCTCTGCCCGAGCCCTTTTCTGGAGACCCCGGTCAGTTGGCGGGCTTCTTGATGCAGATGGACCGGTTCATGATCTTCCAGGCCTCCCGCTTCCCCGGCGAGGCGGAGCGAGTGGCCTTCCTGGTGTCGCGTCTGACTGGGGAGGCCGAGAAGTGGGCCATTCCCCACATGCAGCCAGACAGCCCCTTGCGAAACAACTACCAGGGGTTCCTGGCAGAGCTGCGGAGAACCTACAAGTCTCCACTCCGGCACGCACGGCGCGCCCAAATCCGGAAGACTTCCGCCTCTAACAGGGCTGTGAAGGAGCGGCAGATGCTGAGCCGCCAGCTGGCGGCCGCGGGTACCGGGGCCTGCCCTGTGCACCCGGCCTCCAACGGGACTAGTCCCGCTCCAGCCCTGCCCACACGAGCACGGAACGTTTAAGAACCCGCCACCACTCAGGTAGCCCGCACCCTTTGCTGCGTAGAGGAAATATCTGCACAACAGCATAGCCCTTGTTTGAAGAACACCTTCCTGCCTGTCCGGTCCTGTTCCAGAAGGAGATCTGTCCACACCTGTGGGTGCCCTCGTCCCCACTGTGCTGCGCTTCCCATTGTGATGTGCTGGCTTTGTACCTACAGCTCAATGCACGTTTCCCTCTGTTGCTTGGTCCCCCAGCCGTTCTGATGACGGCGACTCTGCTGCCCAGTGACACTGATGCCACAACATGCTTGCGAACCACTTGACGCAGTCCACCCCTGGAGCCCCCAGGGCAGCTCTTCACCTGAGTGCCCTGTTCTCACAGAGGACCTCTGGACAGAGCTAAGCCTGTTGGGCCAAGCTGGTGGCTCGTTGTATGTACCTGGAGAGGAGGTCTGGCTTCCTGCCCAGGCCCTGCTCCCAGTGGCCACGTGACCCCTCTGCTAGGAGTGGGGTTGTAACATATCTGGGGGCAAGCTTCACTTTGCACATGAATACACAGTCCAGTACACCCAGTCCTTCCTGGCGTGTAGAAAGACCTGATAGTGCAGCGAAAGGGACAGCCCCCTGGACGAGGTGCCTCTGGCAAGGCGAGTGGTATCTGGCCATGTTCCGATAGCTTCAGGGCTTTTGGGGGTCTGGAACCTGACCTGCTACTTAAGGGCGTTGTGGACTTTGGGCCACATGCGTGTCCCCACCTGAGACTCATGCACGCTGAGGGGGACATTGGTGACTCACACTTTCCCACCCTGGGGTTCCCGTGGGAACTACCACAAGGTGCTTGTTCAGCTCCCCCTCCTCCTTGCCCCACACCAGTTGCCATTGCTGGGCCTTGCCTGGCTTGAGACCCATTCTCGTCTTCATTCAGGCCATCTGCAGCCCTCCCCTCAGCCTCTGCAGCTGCCACACTGTCTAGGTCCAGAGCCCCTCCAAGCTTGCCCTCCCAGGGCCTGGGCTGCCCTCAGGTGTCCAGCCTCCGTGTAAGGAAACGTGCTCCCTCTTTTACATGGCTCAGCATGCAAGGTGGGGAGGCGTCTGCCTTTGGCAACCCCAGCCAGGGCCTCGGTAAACAAAAAAACCCAGTGCCGTCGAGTCAATTCCGACCCACAGCGACCCTTTAGAACTGAGTAGAACTGCCCCGTGGGAAACATTTTTCAAAAGAGCAGTGGACTACCTCGTCCTAATGTGTTGGTGCCCTTGTCCTAATTCTGAGGGACAATGCTATCCCTCTTAGTGGCGGACAGCCTTGTGCTTCCTCACAGGGGTGACCAGGAAACCATATCCTAAAGGGGACTTGGCCAACCCTTTGGACTGTGATGCTCCCGCCATATTTCAATGCCAAATGAACCACATTCACGCAACGGCCTGGACCATGGGGGGAGGTGGGTGTCTTACCCTAGGTTCATCTGCCCCTGGTCCAAACGGTCCTGGCTCAACTGCAGAGGAGCAGCCTCTGCCCCATCCAAAGACACATGTCTTGAGGTACCCAGAGGTTGGGTGCTAGGACCCGTCCTCTCTTCCTGAGAGTTTTGATGATGCTGGGAGAAGTGACTGTGTTCCTGAAGCAACCACTGCCTCACGCAGTCAAGGGCGTTTGTTGCTGGGGTGTGGACCACAGCCACCGGCTTATTGTGAACTCCGTTAGCCCAATTGCCCTGCCGAACAACTGCCTGAACCAGGCTTCAGGTTCCCCTGACTGCAGCTGAGACTGCAGGGGACCGTGGTGCTCATTGCGGGAATGGAGAAAGGATGCATAGGGCGGGGGTACTGACTGGAGGCACACAGCTCACTTTCTCTTTGTGCTCGGTTCTCCAGCAGCTCTGTTGGTAGGACGTGTACCTGCCAGGTGGAGGTGCTCTGGGATGAAGGTCCAGTGGCACCCGGGGAAAGTTTGGCCTGCAGGGGGTAAAAGACAGCCTGAATGCTTCCGGGTGGCCTAGCCAGTCAGGAGACCCAGCGTGGGCCTCTGCTGTGTCGCCCACCCTGGGTCTGCCAAGTGGCGTTTAGAAAGTGCTGGCATGTTTGCCTTGGGAGCTGTGTTTTAGGGTCGTGCTACCACGTATATCAAAACCAGAACCTCACATGCCAGGGCTGGCCATCCTCCCTGCCCATGACCATGACCAAGCCCATTGTAATGGCTGGTAGTGCCAGGCCAAGCTCAGTGGGTATGGTACCTCCACTGTGTTTTGTCTCTCGGTGTTTACGTGTGTGAGCTGGGGACTGGTACTGTTGTACATTTGTGACCTTCTTGATGGCTTCCTACCACTTTGGGAAGTGAAGCAGATGAGAGAGGGTCAGGGGTTGCCCTCCACATTGGCCTTGGAGGAAGTCCCCATTGGAGGAGCAGATGAGAGAGGGTCAGGGGTTGCCCTCCACACTGGCCTGGAAAGAAGTCCCCATTGGAGGAGCTGAGGAACCTATTGTGCTTCTGGTGGACAACATCGCAGGCCCCAGCAGAAGAGGATGAGACCTGAGCTCCACGCAGCCCCAGAGTGGGACCAGTGACTGGGAGACTCACGCTGAAGAAGCCAGTGGGGAGGGGAGATGCTTTGTACATATTCGGGGTTATAATTTCTGTAAATTTAAGAGAACAGGTATTGATTTATAAAAGACAGGTGGTTAGTAGTGTTAAACAATGCATGTGAGGGAAAGTTCTGGGTATTTTCATGATATTGACATTACTTGGGCTGTGTTGATGTGTTTCTGGTCCACGTGACTCCCTATGTGGTAAGTGACCTTTGTGGCATCACAGACCTGATTTGAGACGGGATCTAGAATACAGGGCGACTGGCCTAAGACAGAGCATGACCGTGGGATTAATATACAGTCATGTCATAAAGCGTGTCGTGACTTCTGGAAACAACACAGCCCCACTTCCTTGGTTCCAGTAAGTATGTGATGTTAATGACGAGGGGGGAAAAGTACCTGACTTCCCTGATGCACGTGCCCCTGTGTTGGGGGAGCAGAAGCACCCCCATGACCTTGGTCCTGGCAGTTGGGCCCCTAGGCGAGGGAACAAATGGGGCAGTGTTGGGCATACACTTGGGTTAACGGGAGGGAGCAAGCCTTCTGATTGTATCAAAGGACACGCTTGGGGGCCACTTCTGGGGGTGAAGTTTTGGTGGGAAGAGGGGAGAGATCCAAAGGCACCTTCCCTTGTGGAAGCCCCTTCTGTTAGCACCCTGAGGTGTAAGGGGAGTGTAGGGGTTCAGGGATGAAGACACGAGATGGGGCTCTTTGGGAAAGGAAGTGTCGAACAGGCTGTTGGGTCAAACGGAAAAAGCTTCTCCGTGGAGGGGAGAAGACGGGCTTAGGGCAGATACTGCCGCCCAGTAGCGGGTGTAAATGGAGCTGCGGTCTCCTATCACGTCCTTTTGGGGTCCTGACACCGTGTGGTGGCGGTGGGCCTGGCGGGTGCAGCGGAGGAGACTGGAGGCAAGACGGCTCCTCCCGTGAGCGTCACCACCACCTGCCTGGGAACAAGTGACAGAGTGCTAGCTCTGTTCACTATAGACGTTAACCCACACGTTACAGAAATTTTGCAGACCAGAGGAAAGAGAAAAGGAAAAATAAACACGGTGGTGTCTCTCCTTCCAGGTCCGCCGCCTCCCACCCGCTCCAATCATAATTGCTTTGCTTTTTGTTTTCCTGTAGTTGTGATGCTACCTTCTGTCATTCGCAGTAGCTGTTTCCTGCGAACACTCCCCAGGCGTCTCGCCGTGTTGTCACCAGCTTTCTTTTGGAATGGCCACGCACTGTTCCTGTCAGGAGACGGGCAGCAGGCCGGCCGACCCCAGTGCTGCTGTTGTCTCTCGTAAACAGGTGACCCTCTCTGTGCATAAAGCTGTTCCCCAGTGTCAGGTTACCCTTAGGCTGGGTTCCCAGAGGTGGGGTTACAGAAGTCAGGAGTATAAAACTTTTGAAGCACTTATTACGTATCGAAAAAAAAAAAGGTTTCCAGAAAAGTTTGTATCCATTTCCACTGCCGCCAGCGAAGATGAACCCGGCGACCTCCCCACCTTGCCAGTACGAGGTCTTATCATCTGGCTAAAGATTTGCCGACTCGGTAATGACGAATGGTACTTGAGCTTCAGTTTGCATCTCTTTGGCGTCTAGCAAAGTTGACCATCTTTCCGTGGTAAGCAGCTGTGTTTCCCATTCTGTGGGTCGGCAGTGTCCATCACTCCTGTCTGCTGGGGTCTGGTACATTTGTAGGAGCGCGTTATATATTAAAAGATGTTAACCTGTTGTGTGTCGTATTCGCTGCCAGTGTTTCCAGCTTTTTAATGTTTTCTGTGTGTTAACTTACCGAAGTTTTGACCCATGTATGGTGGATGATTCCCTGACTTAGCGCTGTGGCCACCGACGTTAGCAGCAATAACAAGGACGGCCTGCTTTGTTGGCCTTGTTCCCGGCTCTCTCCGGCTCTCTCATTAGCACCCGTAACAGTGCCTGGCACGTAGTAGGTGGCTGGCCAACCAGTTGCAGGAATGGATGTGTTCCTGCTGGGGTGACATGGGTGGGCAAGAGTCCTGCTGAAGGGCTTGGGGTCTAAGAGCAGATGTCACATGATTCACTCTCGGGATCCCTTTGCCCTCCGAAAAAAATCATTGAGGACCCAGAGAGCTTTCGCTTAGGTAGCTTCTATCTATCGATATTGACCACATTAGAAATGAAAATGGAGAAAGCTTTAAAACGTTAATTTGAAAAGAAACTCATTACGTATCAACATAGATAACACATTTTTATGAAAAAAAAATTTTCTAAAAAATAGAGTAAGAAGAGTGGCGTTGGTTGACATTTTTGCAAATGTCTCTGATGTCCGGCCGACTAGAAGACAGCTGAGGTCTCCTGTCTACCTCTGCATTGAGTCTTCGGCGTGTCACACGTCATGTGGCCGAGAGGTTCCCCTGTGCACTCAGGAGGGAGCGTGAAAACAGCAAGTCGAGTCTTAGTACTAGTATGAAAGCCAGCCTCACCTCACGGGCCCCCGGAAGGGCCTCGGCCACTGCAGTTCCCTGGGCCAGGCAGGGGGTCGCTTCCCAGCCTCACCTCACGGCCCCCCGGAAGGGCCTTGGCCACTGCAGTTCCCTGGGCCGGGGGGTGCTTCCCAGCCTCTCTCCCGGACCAGGCTGCCGTTGGACTTGGTTCCAGTGCCCTGGCCCTACGATGAGTCCCTTTTGGGTAGGATCTAGACATCTTGGATATGACTTTGAGGGTCCCCTGCCCTGTTCCCCCTGCTACCGTTGTGACCAAGGAAGGGAAGAGAGGTGGTAGCCTACTCATCACATCAGTGGTGGCCTGCATGTGGCCTCGTCCCCTGAGCTCAGGCTCCTCTGAGCCCTGGGCAATGTCCTCTGAACTTCAGTCCCACCTCATACTGGGCTGGTGGGGACTCAGAGTCACACTCAAGGGTCTGCACTTGGACTTCCAGCTTCACATTGCTCTACCCCCAGCCCACATGATGGAGCCCTTGTCCCTGGCTTGCTTCTGTCTTTGTGGGGACAGACCCTAGCAGCATTCACCCTGCCATCCCCATCCTTGACCACCGGAATCCTGAGAAAGGCGATCCATTCTGAGCACTGAACACCCACCATGTGTGAGGTGAAACTTGAACATCATTTAAAGGTAACAAGCTAAAGGTGGGCATTACTTTTCTCCTTTTGCTGGCAGTGTGTCCTTTAGGGAGGACATGGCAGAGCGGGCACTCAAGCCCACACTGGCTGATGGCAGAGCCCAGCAGACTGCCACTGGATGGGGTGCCCCTGCACCCAGCTGTTTCCTAAACCCTAGTTTACCGTGTTTCCAGCTGTCACCCCTGTTCTTCCAGCCTGCATGTTTTTGGCTGTCCATGGCTGGGCCAGCTGGGTCCCCTGCAAACTCATCCCTCCCTGGAACCACGACCGGATCCAAGCCGGAGACAGGAAGACAGGAGCAATCGGCTACCCCTACTCTTCCTTCCTGTGCTTGAATCACTGTCCCCCTGAGCTGAAACCCCGGTTTTAGGGTGGACCGGCCTGGTAAAGACGGGTTAGGGAAAGGAGGGATGCCGGACATATGAGGAGGAGCTTTCCTACAAAGAAGCCGTCCTGAGAGACATTTCAGGAACATCTGGCGTTCATCCCCACACCCATTTTGTCCTATTCTTTGTGAAATGAAATCATACTCTGTGCACTTCCTGTCAACTTGTTTTTTCCTCCGACTCAAAGGAGCCGTGGTGGTGCCGTGGCTAAGCACTTGGCTGCTAAGTGAAAGGTAGGCGGTTCGAACCCACCAGCCGCTCCTCGGCAGAACGACGCGCAGCCTGCTTCCGTAAAGATTACAGCCTGTGGGGCGGTTCTCCGACCTATGGGGTCACCATGAGTCACAATCGACTCGACGGCAGTGGGTTTGGTTTGGGGAATACAGGATGAGGACTCACCAGTGTTGTGACATTGTCTTTGACAATCTGATTTAGAAGTGACTGAATAATATTCCACTTCTGAATTTGCCACTCTTTACTCAAACAGTCCCTTTCTTTGGGAAATTTAACTTGTTTACAGTTTTTGTTACTATGGCACGTGATACCACAATAAACACCCTAGTAGCTAATGTTTCCTTGGGAAGATTTCGCTATTGAGCAGACGGCCCGTTCCGTTTTATTTTCTAAGAGCTCACTGCTGATGTGTGAGGAAGTTGCTGACATTGTGCCTGTTTGACCACCTCACTGAACCCGGAGTGCTTTGGTTGGTTTTTCAGTTGATTCCTTCGAGTGCTCACAGACATCAGCGTCATCTTGTCTGCTGCTGGAGAAGCTGCTGGCTGCTCCTCCAGGACCATCCCGACCCCCAGGACTGAAGGGCTCGTTTTCCTGGCTGCTGCCAGTGTTGGTGGCTCATCGCCCTCTTCAGGACTTTCCCTCCAAGGCACAGTCCCCTCTCCCAAGGCCACACCTCCTTCCTGGGGGCAGCGCACATCCAAAGATCAGTGGGACAACCTGGGAGGACTATCCCAGCCCCATGTCCTCTGTGTGATTGGCTGAGGCCTAGTCGTGACCACATGGCAGCCCATCTCTCCCTCTGCCCAGTCCTGCTTCCTTCACCGCCCCCACTGCCCTGGGCGTGGATCCCAAAATCTCTCCCTAAGGCATTTCCTGGAGGTGAGTCTTTGTCTCAGAGTCCCTTTCCCATGCAAGGTGACCTGGGACAGTCATTCCACTATTTATACATTTTATTTATATTCTTGTCTTACTTCAGTGCCTGGAACTTTCAGAACAATGTTATATATTATTATTGGCATCTGACCCCCTCGTCTTGCTTCCGAGTTTACTGGGGACCGTAATTGCTGGAGTTGCTGGGGATTTGGAGTTCCTTGATGGTACAAATAGCGAATGTGCTCACTGCTAACCGAGAGGTTGGTGCCTCGAGTTGATCTGCTTCCGACAAACCAGCCACTGACAACCCTGTGGGCGCAGTTCTGCTCTGACACACATGGAGTCGACGTGAGGCGGGGTCGGTGTGATGGCAGCTGGTTTTCGGTCTGCTGGGTGTTTACTCTGTGGCCTGCACGTGCTAATTGCTTAAGGATCTCTCTCATTGAGTCCTCACAAGGGGGCAGTTGTATTATTATCCCCGTTTGACAGATGAAGGAATAGACTCAGAGAAGTTAAGTAACTGGTTCACGGTCACACAGCTTGGTAGGACCATTTCTGGGATTTGGACATTTCGGTTGGAGTGTGGAGCCCACCTCTTAAGCGCTACCTGCCTAGTTTCTCATCTTGTCGTGTGATTAAAGCTTGTCTTGGTCTTCAAGTGCTGCTGTAACAAATTCCACAAGTGGATGGCTTTAACAAAGAGAAGCTTATTTCTTCACGGTAAAGTAGGCTAAAAGTCCAAATTCAGGGCATCGGCTCCAGGGGAATGCCTTCTCTCTCTGTCGGCCTTCTCGTCAATCCTCCCCTGGACTAGGAGCTTCTCCACACAGGGACCCCGGGTCCAAAGGATGTGCTCTGCTCCTGGCACTGCTTTCTTGGTGATCTGAGGTCCCTCTCTCTGCTTGCTTCTCTTTCCTTTTTATCTCTTGAGAGAGAAAAGGTGGTGTAGGCCACAGCCCAGGGAAACTCTCTTTACGTTGGATCAGGGAGGTGACCTGAGTAAGGTAGTGTTACAATCCCACCCTCATCCTCTCAACATAAAATTACAATCACAAAATGGAGGACAACCACTCAGTACTGGGAATCATGGCAGAACCAAGTTACTACTCACATGTTTGGGGGACATAATTCGATCCATGATGTAGCTCTTGGTTTAAGAAGGATAATTTTCTAGGTCATGACTGAGTTTAAACCGAAACCTCCCTCCTCTTTTCCAAGCACATGGAGTAAAGCCACAACAACAGCACACACGCTGTGTGTATGCAAACACTTGAAAGTAATGAAAAGGGAAATTTCTATAGAGCAGGAATGACTAGGCCTCCCCAGAGCTGAAAAAGAAAGCTCTAATTGGGAACCGTAGCCGCCTACCCATGATGTGGGGCCGGGAGATCGCCAAGCTCTTGCCTGGGGTGGTGGCCGGAGGGCACTGCCAGCCCACAGCTGAGGGGGAAGCAAGTCATTCACATGACTCCAGACCCGGTCCTGTGTGGTCTGCCTGTGCAGAACGGTGCGTTCTCTTCCTGGGGCTACAGTGCAAATTACCACAAACTGTTGTTGTTAGGTGCCTTCGAGTTGCTTCTGACTCATAGTGACCCTGTGTACACAGAACGAAACACTGCCTGGTCCTGTGCCGTCCTCACAATAGTTATGTTTGAGCCTGTTGTTGTAGCCACTGTGTCAATCCATCTCGTCGAGGGTCTTCCTCTTTTCTGATGACCCTCTACGAATTAAGTGGCTTTAAAAAACAAATATATTCTCTCACTGTTCTGGAGGTCAGAAGTCCGAAATCAAGGTATAGGCAGGGTTGGTTCCTTCTGGAGGCTGAGGACGGGTCCATTCCATCCTCTTCCAGCTTCTGTGGTTGTCAGCCATCCTTGAGGTCCTTGGGCTTGTGGGCGCATCACTCAACCCCTGCCTCCGTCTTCACATCGCCTCCTCTGTGTTGCTTTGTGTCCTCTCCTGTTCTTGTAAAGACACCTGTCGTTGGATTTAAGACCCACCCTAAATCCAGGAAGATCTCATCTCGAGATTCTTAAGTACATCTGCAAAGACCCTTTTTCCAAATAAGCTCACCGTCGCAGTTTCCAGAGTTAGGACTTGGACATACTCTTCCTTGTTCTTTTTGGGACATTATTCAACCCTCTGTACCTAGAATTGTTTAAGTAATAGCTGTAAGTTGAGCCCCAAGTATGTCCTGGTTTATCCTGTGTACCTTGTAGGACCAGGTCAGAAGCAACTAGGGAAACACCACACAAGGAGAACGTCAGACCCCAGAGTCCACACAGGAGAAAACCCCATGGGAGATGCATTATAAACAAAGCACATGGAATAAAAGAGCATCGTAACAGTTACCAGACCAACAAAGAAGATTCTTCCCTGACTGAGACAATAGAGCAACCCAAAAAGGACTTCCAAGTAGATGTCTTCAAAATCCTAGAAGAGAGAAAGGAGGAGGCATGAAATAAGAACTAGAGATTATGGAAAAACAGTGTGCCTGCTCCTGAGCTTCTCCTCAAGGACCCTCCATGTGCCTAACAAATCTTTCTCACTAGAACTGAGCTTCTAGCTTGTTCCCCATTTGGATTTCCTATTTTAGAACACTCCTAGAGGCTCCAGCCTTGCCAGGAGCCCTTTGCCCTTTTCCTCTGAGCTGCCCCCAACACACCCCATGGACGTGGCAAGACAGGGGAGAGTGAAGTTGAGTCCAGAGAAGACATCGGTAGCCCCTCCAAGCCACAGACCATTCTGGCAGCCCTGGGAGACACAGGGAGAGAAGCTCTGAATCGTATTTGAAGTGAACATTCTTTAGAAATAAACCAGATTTAATCTCCAACACCAAAAGAGACTATTCTAAAGACACAAGCTACAAGAAAACCTTGGAATCTGGCCAAGATGTCATTAAGGGACCTCCTACCTAGCGGGAGAGGGGGCTTTAACAGATTCCACTTGGACTGGGTTTTGGAAGAGGAAAAATTGTCTCTATTTATATTCCTAACAAATCGAGACTCATCAATGAGTCACTTACACACAGTTCACTTAAATTATGGAAAAAATAGAGTGATGGAATTACTAAATAGGAAAAGCAGAGAAAACGCTGGTATTCTCAGTCCTGAAGGAGCTTTGAGGGCATGAAAAGCAGGGTGTCAGAGCGATGGCACCCTTGGCATGCCAGCAACTGGTGTGGTTTAGAAGAGACATTAGAATGTGACTGCAAAAACACAACCACAATAACACGCACTTCGTGTGCACCTGCTGTATGCAGGCACTGTCCTGGAAGCTTACGATATGACGGTGAGCAAGACAAAGACTTTGCCCTCGAGGAGTATACACTGTCCTGGGCAAGAAGGACAGTAAGCCCACACGTATACCATAGAAGGAGCCCTGGTGGCACAATGGTTAAGTGCTCACCTGCTGACTGAAAGATTGGTGGCTGGAACCCACCTGGGAGCTTCGCAGGAGAAAAACCTGATGATCGCTCCCATAAAGATTACAGCCTAGAAAACCCTACGGGGCGGTTGTACTGTGTCCTGTAGGGTCACTGTGAGTCGGAAGCGGCTTGACGGCACCCATCAACAGCATGACGTGTAAGGACAGGAGGTTAGGGAGTGAAAGGAGGGTAGCGGTATGGATACAGTGATGGATACAGCGTCCTCCTGGACGCTTCTCTGAGAGGTTGGTCTCTGAACAGAGGCCGGAGGACGCCAAGGGCCTTAGACTCACTTCGTTTGTGGTACTGAAAAGGAAAAGTTATTATTAAAATCCATGCTTAGTCTTAAAATCAGTATGTGTTGTTGTTGTTATGTGCCGCCAAGTCGATTCCAACTCCTAGTGACCCCATGTGACAGAGTAGAACTGCCGAATGTAGGGTTTTCTAGGCTGTAAACTTCACAGAAGCAGAACGCCAGGTTTTTCTCCTGAGGAGCCTCTGGGTAGGTTTGAACCGCTGACCTTTCAGTCAAGTACTTAACCTTTGGTGTCACCAGGGCTCCTTCAATAGTGTCTTCAAAAAAAAAAACCAAACCCACTGCTGTCGAGTCAATTCTGACTCATAGCGACCCTGTAGGACAGAGTAGAATTGCCCCATAGAGTTTCCAAGGAGCGCCTGGTGGATTCGAACTGCCAACCTCTTGGTTAGCAGCTGTAGCACTTAGCCACTACGCCACCAGGGTTTTAGACTTGAGGAAATAGTTGTGTTTTGTTTTTCAGTTTTGGGATTATGCAGAATATACAATTTTATATCCTTCATAAAATTGACTTACTATGCCACACATCTTACCATGTTGTTAAAAATGTTTTTTGAAGTGATCTTTAATGGTTTCATAATATTTTATTGCGCAGAGTTACAGAATATATAGCTACTTTTCCACGGATGGTGATTTATATTGATTTTTCTCTCTTCATTTAGAAAAAATTGTAGATATAATTTACAATTATATGCACAGAATTTAAGTGCGTAGTTTGAGGTGTTTTGACAAGTGTCTGCTCCCACGTAACCACCACCGAAATCAAGATGCAGAACGTTGCCACACTCCCAAAAGTCCTCCGGTGCCTCTGCCAGTCAGTCTCTCCCAGCCCTGCCAGGCAGCTGCCGTGCTAATTGCTCTGCCTACAGATTAGCGTGCACGGTTCTGGAACGTCCTGGAAGCAGAACCACAGAGCACGGACGTGCACACGGTTTTTGCCTCTGCGCATCAGCGCGGGCAGCTTTCTCCGGTCCTGTCTTGCATCCTCCTGGTGAGAGCTGAGTGGAGGCCCCTGAGCGAGAGTGTGTGAGTGAGTGTGGCTGCCACTCGTGCCCGGGGCTCCCCATTACTCTAAACCATCACACTCTCCCATATTCAGCGTTTAGGGATTTACTAACAGCTGCTTTGTTCTTACCCATCTTTATGGCAGCCACCGCCTCCTCCTGAGCTCTGCCCAAGGCGTCCCGGTTCGTGGGCCCACCTCTCTCTCCTCAAGGGGCTGCTCACTCTCTGAAATTCCCTTAACCACCTTGAGACCTCAGCTCTCTAAAGGGCTCAAGGAAAGCGATGGTTTTATAGATGATACAGCTACTTCTTGTTTTTAGGGCAGGAGTAATGTTCTCTTGTGGTTTTCCACATCCTAAGCCTCAGCTGATTTTAAAAACAAATAAGAAAGGAACTTGCAATATGCGTGAAGCATATTGTTTTCAGTTTTAAATATTCGTAGAGCAGGTCATCCCTCACTTCTGTTCCTTGTCAAAAAAATCATTTGGTTGTTCACACCCATGTATTCTCTCTCGTATACTTAATTCTTTTTACAAAGTTTATTGATTTGTTCTATTTATAAAAGTAATACTTGCTTTTTGCAGACGCTTAGAAAATAGAGCATAAAGAAAACAATAAAACTAACCTGGTCTCCTTCACCTACCGAGAGAGAGAGTCCTAACATTTAAACACTTCTCTTTCATCTTAGTTTTAACTGTAATTACTTAAGTTCAAAATAATGTATACTTTTAATACAAAAAATTAAATACAGAAATATACAGAGTGAAACAGAAAAGTCATCTCTCACTCCTTGACTCCCTAATCCTATTCCCAAAATGTAACCATCGTGTACTTTCCTTCTCAGGCCTTTTCATTTAGGTACATACGTAAGGAAAGGGGAAACCCTGGTGGCATAGTGGTTAAGTGCTACGGCTGCTAACCAAAAGGTCGGCAGTTCAAATCTGCCAGGTGCTCCTTGGAAGCTCTCTGGTGCAGTTCTACTCTGTCCTATAGGGTCGCTATGAGTCGGAATCGACTGGACAGCAGGGGGTTTTGGGTAAGAAAAGGCCTCATATGCAGGCAAAAGCTGGACTGTGAGTGAGGAAGACTGAAGAAGAATTGATGCCTTTGAATTACAGTGTTGATGAAGAATATTGACTATACCATGGAATGCCAGAACAAACAAATCTGTCTTGGAAGAAGTACAGCCAGAATGCTCATTAGAAGTGAGGATGGTGAGACTGCATCTTAGATACTTTGGGCATGTCGCCAGGAGGCACCACTCTCTGGAAAAGGACATCATGCTTGACAAATAGAGGGTCCTCAAAAAAGAGGAAGACCCTCAATGAGATGAATTGACACAGTGGCTGCAACAATGGGCTCACACATAACAACGACTGTAAGAATGGCACAGGACTGGGCAGTGTTTCCTTCTGTTGTATGTAGGGTCGCTATGAGTTGGAACCGACTCGGTGGCACCCAACAACAACAAGGAAAGGCCTGGTGGTCTGCTTCTGTAAAGATTACAGCCAAGAAAGCACCATGGGGTAGTTCTAACTTGTAACACATGGGGCTACCACGAGTCGGAATCAACCTGATACCAACCAAACCAACCCGGTTGCTGTGGAGTAGATTCCGACTCGTGGCGACTCTATAGGACAGAGTAGAACTGCCCCGTAGGGTTTCCAAGGAGTGGCTGGTGGATTCCAACTGCCAACCTTTTGGTTAGGAGCCACAGCATTTAACCACTGTGACACCAGGGCTCCAGTCAACTCGATGGCAACCAGTGATTATATATACGGAGCCTGGTGGTGCAGTAAGGACCCCTAGTGGCACAATGGTTACGTGCTTGGCTGCTAACCAAAAGGTTGGTGTTTTGAACCCACCAGCTGCTCCGTGGGAGAGAGATGTGGCAGTCAGCTTCCGTAAAGATTGTTGTTGTTGTTAGGCGCCATTGAGTTGGTTCAGACTCATAGCGACCCTAGGTAGAACAGAACAAAACACTGGCTGGTCCTGTGCCATCCTCACAATCATTGTTGTGCTTGAGTCCAGTGTTGCAGCCACTGTGTCAACCCATCTCATTGAGGGCCTTCCTCTTTTTCGCTGACCCTCTGCTTTTCCAAGCATGCTGTCTTTCTCCAGGGACTGATCCTTCATGATAACATGTCCAAAGCGCGTGAGACATTGTCTCACCATCCTTGCCTCTAAGGAGCATTCTGGCTGTACTGCTTCCAAGACAGATTTGTTCGTTCTTTTGGCAGTCCATGGTATACTCAATATTCTTCACAAGCGCTATAACCCAAAGGCATCAATAATTCTTCGGTCTTATTTATTGTTCAGCTTTCACATGCTTATGAGGCGATTGAAAACACCATGGCTTGGGCCAGGCACACCTTAGTCCTCAAAGTGACGTATTTGCTTTTTAACACTTTAAAGAGGTCTTTTGCAGCAGATTTTCCCAATGCAATATGTTGTTTGATTTCTTGACTGCTGCTTCCATGGGCGTTGATTGTGGATCCAAGTAAAATGAAATCCTTGACAACTTCAACCTTTTCTCCCTTTATCATGATGTGGCTTATAGGTCCAGTTGTGAGGATTTTTGTTTTCTTTATGTTGAGGTGTAATCCATACTGAAGGCTGTGGTCTTTGATCTTCATCAGTAAGCGCTTCAAGTCCTCTCCACTTTCAGCAAGCAAGGTTGTGTCATCTGCATAATGCAGGTTGTTAATGAGTCTTCTCCAATCCTGATGCTGCATTCTTCTCACTATGATTACTTTGTTTAATTATATCACTTTTACATTTATATTTTCTATCCAGTTATTGCTGATTTTTGTCCTTTTTACTGTGGCTACAATTCTCAGTTATTCATGGCTCTGACAGTTCCCTGTTGATGCTCTTGGGCCTCCAGTCAGTAAACAGATAAGAACTTCTGTCTCCTCGTTGGTGACACTCACCCTGCTGATTTATTTTCTCATTAAATTTAATTGGGCAGAGTTTCTGGCATTAGGTGGCAGAGATGATACACAGCATTTTTATCCCAGATCAGCTACTTTGACTTTAATTATTTTGGATACCTTAATAAAAAATTGTCTGTTTCATGGAGATTTTCTTACTTATTAGCACAAAATTGTGCATGGTATTCTCTGAGGCCTCGACTATCCTCTCTGTATCTGTTACGTCTCTTTCTTCTTCTTAATCTAATTTCCTTCTTTTTTCTTGATAGTCTTTGTCAGAAGTTGACTATTGTATTTACTCATTTTTAAAGAACTAGCCGTTGGTTTTAAGCATTCTATTGTTTCACTTTTTCTTATTCATTAATTTCTGCTTGTATTTTTATTGTTTCCTTTTTCCACCACCAGCATTTCCTAACGGGTGAGGAAGAATCTACGTCCATTTACCCTGGCTCTTACCAGGTGTTGGTAGGAAACAGCGTTCCATGAAATCCAGGAAATAATGAGTTCAATAAAGTTAGTCCCATTGTTTGGTTTCTTGACTGCTGCTTCCATGGCTGTTGATTATGGATCCAAGTAAAATGAAATCCTTCACATCTTCAGTATTTTCTCCCTTTATCATGATGTTGCTTATTGGTCCACTTGTGAGGATTTTTGTTTTCTTTATGTTCAGATGTAATCCATACTGAAGGCTGTGGTCTTTGATCTTCATCAGTAAGTGCTTCAAGTCCTCTTCACTTTCAGCAAGCAAGGTTGTGTCATCTGTATAAGGCAGGTTGTTAATGAGTCTTCCTCCAATCCTGATGCCCCGTTCTTCTTCATATAATCCAGCTTCTCGGATTATTGGTTCAGCATACAGATGAAATAGGTATGGTGAAAGGATACAACCCTGACGCACACCTTTCCTGACTTTAGACCATGCAGTAGCCTCTTGTTCCTTTTTAATGACTGCTCGTTGATCCATGTCCAGGTTCCACATGAGCACAATTAAGTGTGCTGGAATTCCCATTTTTCACAATGTTATCCATAATTTGTTATGATCCACACATACCTGAGGGATTAATCATACTTGTGCTAAGCACTTTACACGTATAAAATGGGGATAATAATTGCATCTAACTCACGGGGCTTACGGTGCTGATTAAGTGAATGAATACTCACACAGTGCTCATCACAGTGCCCAGCACGCAATATGGTACCAAAGGCCACAGGAAGCAAAGGCCTCACACCTAGCAAGTGGTGGAGTCCGGACTCAAGCCCAGACGGGCTGGCGGCAAATACAAAATCTTGCCTCATGATTTTTTCTCGCTCGCCTCCTCCTCCTGTTTCTTTTTTTAGAGTTATAACTTTTTTATTAATCTTAATGGAACTCTCATGCACGTCTTACATACATGTGGCTGGGTAATGTTTTGAGAGCTTAATTGATGTTTTCCCTTCTGTATTTTATTTTCCCTCTTCCTTCATGTGAGCACCAAACAACCAGGGTGCTTCTCTGGTCCTAGGCTAGGAGGAAATTCCATAGTGAGTTTCATGGTTTGAATTGTGTCCCCCCAAAATATGTGTCAACTTAGGTAAGCCATTATCGCCAGTATTGTGTGGTTGTCTTCTATTTTGTGATTTTCCTGTGTGATATAAATCATCATCTCTGCCTGTGGTTAAAGAGGATTGGGGTGGGATGGAAAACCCTTGCTCAGGTCACATCCCTGATCCAATGTAAAGGGAGTTTCCCTGGGGTGTGGCCTGTACCACCTTTTATCTTACAAGAGATAAAATGAAAGGGAAGCAAGCAGAGAATTGGAGACCTCATACCACCAAGAAAGCAGCACTGGGAGTATCCTTTGGACCCAGGGTCCCTGCACCTGAGAACTCCTCAGTGACAAGGCCTTTTCTCCAGAGCCGACAGAGAGAAGAAGCCTTCCTGTGGAGTTGACACCCTGAATTTGGACTTGAAGCCTACTAGACTGTGAGAGAATAAGTTATTCCACTTGTGGTATTTCTATTATAGCGTCACTAGATGACTAAGACAGTGGGCAAGAAGCAGAAGTTTTCTAGCAATACTTTCTGGCTTTTCTTCCAAAACCCAAGTTCAGATAAAGAAGAGGGTCCCTGGTAGAGGCAGAGTGATTTGGAGGAACCGTGAAGGGAGTAGATACCACCATGCACTAAAAAAAGATTACTCAGGGATGTGTGTGGGGAGGGGCCTGAGAGCAGAGGGGTCTTGTGCCCTCTCACCTGGTGGAGCTCCTGCAGGTGATCAGGTCTAAAGAGGGACGGCTGCGTGGTGCTTTAAGTAATGGTGGGCCATGTAATTTAGACCCAACCTTTTACTGAAGATGCTGAAACAGCTATACAACCCCCCCCCCCCAAAAAAACACAAAAGATAACTTTCTAAAAGCATCAAAGAACAAATAAGTTAGTGAACAGGATCTGACAGGACAGAAGCTCAGAGAGGTGAAACCTGAAATTCAGAGAGTTAAAACCCCAGACAGTAATAGCTGAACTAGAAGAGGCAAATAAGAGAGCAGACAGCACCTCCGACCACTTCACAAGGCTGGGGAGACAATAGTTGGAGTTTAGGGCCTGCCAATGCTAGAGGTCCTGACAAACATCCACTCCACCTTGTGTTTAGGGCTCGGCCCCAAAAGGTCATGTATTAGCTATAAGGGTAAATTGGAATTAATCCAGCCCTTGTATATCCTATAGCTAAGCTTAAAGTCATCTGGGTGGTGCCAAAAAGTCTCAATCCTTGAAGTTGGATTAAGTAAACCTAGAATGTTGATGTCCCCAAGCATCTGGAGAAGTAAAAGAAATTCTCTCTGGAAGAAGATAAAGCCATCTGGGCTTCAAGTTATTTCTACAAAGAATTTTCCAAACACAATGTCCAGCACATAATCAAAGATAACTAGTGCACAAGGAAGCAAGACAACAGGAATGAAAACCAGCAGAAACAACAGATAAGTTCCCAGACCCACAGTTAGATAGTAGAATTATAAGATACAGTCTTTAGACAACATGCTTACAATGCTCTTGGGGATATAAGCAAAACTTAAAAAGAAGGAAGTAACTAGAAAACAGAAAAAGTAACAGGCATATTGGAAGAACCAGCTAGAGATTTTAGAACTGCAAAACACAATAACCAACATTAGAGAACTCAATGGATGGGTTCAATGGGAAGGGTTTAACACAGTTGGAGAGAGAACTAAAGCTCACTATTCAGAATGAAACCAAGAGGGATAAAGGATGGAAAACACAGAACGAAGGGTAGTAGATATAAACAACATAGTGAGAATTGTAATGGGTGATTGGAGTCCCAGAAGGTGAGAAGAGAGGGCATTGAGCAGAAATGACATTTAAAGAATGAACAACTGAGAATATTGCAACTGATGACAGATGTAGACCCATGGATTCAAAAACCCCAATGAATCCCAAACAAGAAAAATAAATAGAAATTCATGCCTAGAAAAATCAAAATGAAAATTTAGAGTAGGAGTAACCAAAACCAAACCCACTGCTGTCAAGCAATTCCAACTCAGTGACCCTTCCCTCTATGGTTTCCAAGGGGCAGCTGGTGGATTCGAACTGCTGACCTTTTGGTTAACAGCCAAGCTCTTTAATAAGAAAAAAGCAGCCTGGTGTGGAGAGCGGGATGGTATGGTCGGGTAGAAACAAGTTACCTTAATGGAATAACAATACAACTGACAGCTATGTTTCTTTCCAATGGCAACAATAGGAGCCAAAAACAGAGGAATTGTGCCTTTAGCGTGATGAAAGAAAATAACTGGCAACATAAAGTTCCATATCTAAAAAAATGAAGGTGAGAGAACTTGAACTCCAGAAGTAGCAAAAAAAAAAAAAAAAAGAGGGGGTAGGGGGTAAAAGGAGGTAGGGAGTGTCAAAAAAAAAAAAAAAAAAAAAGACTGAATTAGGAACCTGGACTCCCACCTCCTCCTGGAAGTAAGAAGGCAGTGCTCTTCTTTCCCTCATTAGCACCATGTTAGTGGAGGCCTGCTAAATTAGAAACCTAAATAACATCCAGAGTCTCACAACATAATACCCTTAATGTCTAGGATACGATAGAAAATCACTTGTCACACCATGAACCAGGAAAATCTCAACTTGAAAGAGAAAAGGCTGCCAACAAATGTTAATATTGGGATGACACAGATACTGGAGTTATCTGACAAGAATTTTAAAGCAGGCATTGTTTAAAAAATGCTTTAGTGAACGACTACAAGCATTCCTGAAACAAATGAAGAATAGAAAATCTCAACAAAGAAACAGAAAATCTCAGGAAAGAGACAGAAGATACAAAGTAGAACTAAACAGATATTTCATTTTACTGGGATTCGCAATCAATGCCCATGGAAGCGGCAGTCGAGGAATCAAATGATGCATTGCATTGGGCTAATCTGCTACAAAAGAGATGTAACCTTGAAGACTAAGGTGTGCCTGGCCCAAGCCATGGTCTTCTCAATTGCCTCATAGCATGCAAATCAAAAGCTAGACAATAAATAAGGAAGATGGAAGAAGAATTGATGCCTTTGTATTACGGTGTAGGCAGAGAATATTGACTATACCACGGCCTGGCAAAAGAAGGAGCAAAGCTGTCTTGGAAGAGGTACAACCAGAATGCTCCTTAGAAGCAAGGATGGTGAGACTATGTCTCACATACTTTGGACATGTTATCAGCAGGGATCAGTCACTGGAAAAGGACATCATGCTTGGTAAATAGAGGGTCAGTGAAAAAGAAGAAGACCCTCAATGGGATGGATTGACACAGTGGCTGCAATGATGGGCTCAAGCGTAACGACTGTCAGGATGGTGCAGGACCAAGCAGTGTTTCGTTCTGTTGTACATAGGGTCACTATGAGTTGGAACTGACTCGATGGCACCTAGCAACAAAAGGAAATTTATAACTGAAAAAATACAATAATCAAAATGAAAAACTCACTGGGTGAGATCAACAGCAAAATGGAAAGAAATGAGGATAGAATCCACTATTTTGAATATACACCAAATAGAAGTTACCCAATCTGAACAACAGAGACGAAATAGACTACAAAAACAAGCCGGAAGAATCTGTGGAGCCATACCGAAAGATCTAGCATTTATGTCCTCAGAGTCCCAGAAGGAGAGAAGAGTTGTTGTTGTTAGGTGCCATTGAATTGGTTTTGACTCACAGCGACCCCACGTACAATAGAACAAAACACTGCCTGCTCCTGCACCATCCTCACAATCATTGTTGTGTTTGATCCCATTGTTGCAGGCACTATGTCAATCCATCTTGTTGAGGGCCTCCCTCTTTTTCACTGACCCTCTAGTCTACCAAGCATGCAGTTCTTTTGGCCCCTCCTGATAATGTGTCCAAAGTATGTGAGTCTTTCCATTCTCATTTCTAATGAGCGCTCTGGCTGTACCTCTTCCAAGACAGATATGTTCATTCTTCTGGAAGTCCATGGTGTATTCAATATTCTTCACCAGCAACATAATTCAAAGGCATCAATTCTTCTTTGGTCTTACTTAGTCACTGTCCAGCTTTTGCATGTATGTAAGGCGATTGAAAATATCATGGCTTGGGTCAGGCGCACCTTAGTCCTCAATGTGACATCTTTGCTTTTTAACACTTTAAGAGGTCTTTTGCAGCAAATTTGTCCGATGCAGTACTTCATTTGATTTCTTGACTGCTGCTTCCATAGGTGTTGATTGTGGATCCAAGTAAAGTGAAATCCTCGACAACATCAATCTTTTCTCCATTTATCATGATGTTGCTTATTGGTCCAGCTGTGAGGATTTTTGTTTTCTCTACGGTGCAGTCCACACTGAAGCTGTGATCTTTGATCTTCATCGGTAAGTGCTTCAAGTCCTCTTCACATTCAGCAAGAAAGGTTTTGTCATCTGTGCATTGCAGGTTGTTGGTGAGTCTTCCACCAATCCTGATGCCACACATTCTTTTTCATTTAGTCCAGCTTCTCAGGTTATTTGCTCAGCAAACAGAGCAAATAAGTATGGCGAAAGGATGCAACCCTTATGCACTCCTTTCTTGCTTTTAAACCACGCAATATGCCTGTGCTCTGTTCCAATGACTGCCTCTTGGTCTATGTACAGGTTCACATTCTTTGCTATGTTATCCATAATTTGTTATGATCCACACAGTTGAATGCCTTGCATAGTCAAGAAAACACAGGTAAACATCTTTCTGGTATTCTCTGCTTTCAGCCGTGATACCTCTGACATCAGCAACGATATACCTGCTTCCACGTCCTCTTCTGAATCTGCCTTGAATTTCTGGCAGTTCGCTGTCGATGTACTCCTGCAACCACTTTTGAATGATCTTCAGCAAGAGTTTACTTGCTTGTGATATTAATGATATTAATCAATAATTTCAGCATTCTGTTGGATCACCTTTCTTTGGAATGGGCACAAATAAGAATTTCTTCCAGTTGGTCGGAAAGGCAGCTATCTTCCAAATTTCTTGGCATAGACGAGTGAGCACCTCGAGTGCTGCATCCGTCTGGTGAAACATCTCAAATAATATTCTGTCAATTCCAGGAGGCTTGTTTTTCGCCGATGCCTTCAGTGCGGCTTGTACTTCTTCCTTTAATGTCATTGGTTCTTGATCATATACGACCTCCTGAAATGTTTGAATGTGGACCAGTTCTTTTTGGTACAGTAACTGTGTGTATTCCTTCCATCTGCTTTTGATGCTTCCTGCATCATTCAATATTTTGCCCATAGAATCCTTCAAAACTACAACTCAGGGTTCGAATTTTCCCTTCAGTTTTTTCAGCTTGAAAAATGTCGAGTATGTTCTTCCCTTTTAGTTTTCAATCTTTGCACATTTAATTGTAATACTTTGTCTTCTCAAGTCGCCCTTTGAAATCTTCTGTTCAGCTCTTTTACTTCATCATTTCTTCTTTTAGCTTTAGCTACTGTGTGTTCAAGAGCAAGTTTCAGAGGCTCTTCTGACAACCATTTAGGTCTTTTCTTTCTCTCCTGTTTTTTAATGACCTCTTGCTCTCTTCATGTATGATGTCCTTGATGTCATTCCATAACTTATCCGGTCTTTGGTCATTAATGCATCAAATCTATTCTTGAGATGGTCTCCAGATTCAGGCAGGATATACTCAGGATCATATTTTGGCTCCTGTGGACTCATTTTTTCTTTAGCTTCAACTTGAACTTGTCTATGAGCAGTTGATGGTCTGTTCCATAGTTGGCCCCTGGCCTTGTTCTGACAAATATAGTCGATTTGATTCCTGGCTTTCCATCCGGTGAGATCCAAGTGTATAGTCACCGTTTATGTTGTTGAAAAAGGTAGTCGCAGTGAAGAAGTCGTTGGTCTTGCAAAATTCTTCATGCAATCTCCAGTGCAGTTTCTGTCACCAAGGCCATATTTTCCAGCTACCAATCCTTCTTCCTCATTTCCAACTTTTACATTCCAATCACCAGTAATTATCAATACATTTTAATTGCATGTTTAATCACTTTCAGACTGCAAAAGTTGATAAAAACTTCAATTTCCTCATTGTTGGCATTAGTGATTGGTACATAAACTTGAATAATAGTCTTATTAACTGGTCTTTCTTGTAGGCATATGGATATTATCGTATCACTGACAGCATTGTACTTTAGGATAGATCCTGAAATGTTCTTTTTGACAATGAGTGTGACATCATTCCTTTTCAATTTGTCATTCCAGGCAGAGTAGAACATATGATTTTCTGGTAGGAATGTTAAATGGTGCAGGTACTTTGGAAATAGTTTGGCAGTTCCTCAAAAGGTGAAACATAGAGTTACCGTATAACCCAGCAATTCTACTCTTAGATATATACCTAAGAGAATTGAAAACCTATGTCTACACAAAAACTTGTACACTGATGTTTACTGTAGCGTTATTCATAACAGCCTGAAATTGGAAACAATCCAAATATACATTAACTGATGAATAGATAAACGAAATGTACATCAAATCCCACACAATGAAATATTATCGGTCCATAAAAAGAAAAGAAGTACTGACACAGGCTACAACATGGATAAAACAAAAAACTAGCCCTTGAAAATGTAATGCTAAGTGAAAGAAGCAAGTCACAAAAGACCACATAGTATATGGTTGTCAATTCCAACTCCTGTATAATCCCATTTATATGAAATGTCCAGAGAAGGCTAATCCAGGGAGATGGAAAGTAGATAAGTGTTTGCCAGGGGCTGAGGGAAAGTCACTGTTAATGGGTACAAGGTTTCTTTTTGGGATATGAGAATGTTCTAAAATTAGATGGTGGTGACTAATTTTTCAATCACCTCATATGCATGTAAAAGCTGGGTGATGAATAAGGAAGATTGAAGAAAATCGACACCTTTGGATTGTGGTGTTGGCAGAGAACATTGAAGATACCGTGGACTGCCAGAAGAATGAACAAATCTGTCTTGGAAGAAGTACAACCAGCATGCTCCTTAGAAACAAGAATGGTGAGATTATGTCTCACAAACTTTGGACATGTTGTTAGGGAGACCAGTCCCCAGAGGACATCATCATTGGTAAAGAAGAGGATCACTGAAAAAGAGGAAGACCCTCAACGAGATGGACCAATACAGTGGCTGCTACAGCGGGCTCAAGCATAGCAATGATTGTGAGGATGGCATAGGACCGGGCAGTGTTCTGTTGTGCATAGGGTTGCTATGAGTCAGAACTGACTTGACAGCACCTAACAACAACAGCTCTGTAAATATACTTAAAAACATTGAATTATATAATTTAAACAGATGATATCTTAGTAACATTGTTAAAAAATCTAAATGAACATGAACTGTGTGATGGTTAGTTGTGAGTCAACTTGGCTGGTCCATGATTCTCAGTGATTCGGTAGTTATGATGTAGTTTGGCAGCTATGCAATGTATGTAATCACCTCTATAATGAGATCTGATATAAGACCACTTCCATGATGAGATCTGCTATGAGCAGCCAATCAGTTGAAAGGGAGTTTCCTCAGGGATGTGGCCTGCATCCAATGTACGTAAACTTTCTGGCAAACCTCACTGGCTTTTGCTCACTATGGATCCTGCAGCTGGCTCCTGCTCTGATGCCCATTTCTTGGACTAGAGCTGTCAGCTTACCTGCTGGCCTTGGGATTTGTCAGCCTCTGCAGTCTGTGAGCCAGAGGCCTGCTGTCTGACCTGCTGATCTTGGGTTTGCCAGCCCCTGCAGTTACATGAGTCAGGAGAGGCCTCCAGCCTGACCCACAGACTTGGAACTTTCTAGCCTCTACAACCAAGTGAGCCATTTCCTTCATATAAGTCTCTGTATATAGATATGGAGTCTTGGTGGCACAGTGGTGAAGAGCTTGGCTGCTAACAAAAAAGGTTGGCAGTTTGAATACATCAGCCACTCCTTGGAAACCCTATCAGGCAATTCTAGTCTGTCCTGTAGGGTCGCTATGAGTTGAAATTGACTCAGTGGCAACAGGTTTGTATTTTTTTGGGTATATATAGATGTCATGGATTGAATAATGTCCCCCCAAAAATGTATGTATTAATTTGGTTAGGTCATGATTCTCAGCATTCTGTGGTTGTCTTCCATTTTATGATTTTAATTTTGGTTAAAGAAGATTAGGTTGGGATTGTAACGCCACCCTTACCCAAGTCAGCGCCCTGATCCAAGGTAAAGGAAGTTTCCCTGGGGTGTGGCCTGTACCACCTTTTATCTCTCATACCACCAAGAAAGCAGCCCTGGCGGTAGAGTGCATCCTTGCACCTGAGAAGCTCCTTGAACCAGGGGAAGATTGAGGACGAGGACCTTCCTCCAGAGCCAACAGAGACAGGAAGCCTTCTCCTGGAGCCGACGCCCTGAATTTGGACTTGTAACCTACTAGACTGTAAGAAAATAAATTTCTCTTTGCTAAAGCCATCCACTTGAGATATTTCTGTTGTGGCAGCACAAGATGACTAAGGCAATGGATATATATGCTTCACTGGGTTTAGTTTTCTAGGGAACCCAGCCTAAGGCAAACTGTATATACATTCTTATGGGGCTTAAAAAATATATGGGATTAACACACACACACACAAACATACAAACACAAAACAGAATATAGTTTGGAAAGATGGTACCCATTGCCATCAAATTGATTCTGACTCATAGCTTTTTTTTTTTTCATAGCAACCCCGTAGCACAGAGTGAAATTGCTCCATAGTGTTTCCAAGGAGTGGCTGGTGGATTCCAACTGTGAACCTTTTGATTAGCAGCCAAATGCTTAACCGCTGTGCCACCAGGGCTCTGGGAAGATGGTAAATAGAGTTAAAGTGATCTGAGGTCCTTGAATTGCCTGGGGAAGTGGAAAAGCAGCAATTAACACTTTGTTCTGATAAGTAAAGAGGCATATTGAAATTTCTAGGGAAACAACTGATAGAATAGAGAGGACAAAAATAGAATAATAAAAAATCGACCCCAAAGAAGGCAAGAAAGGGGAGGAAAAAGGAGGATGGAAGAGATGACACAAGTCAAAAGACAGTAAGATGGTGGATTTAAACCAAATATACCAGAAATTAGACTAAAATTAAATGGACCAAATTCTCCAGTTGAAAGACAAAGATTGTCAGAATGAATTTTCAAAACTCTATTTTCTTTTTTTGTAAGAGACGTGTCTAAAACTTCAGGATGCAGGAACATGGAAAGTAAAAGGGTGGAAAATTATGTATCATGTGAACACTAACCAGAAGAAAGTTCGTATAGTTTTATCAACAATAGGGAAAACAGCATGAAAGGAAAAATCATTGGAAGATGCAAAGAGAAACACTAGATAATGATAAAAGAAGATTTGAAATGCACAATTAACAGACTTGACCTAATGGACTTATACAGAAGCCTGCATTCAACTGTAGAAACACCTTATTTTCAAGCACACTTGAAACATTTTTTTAAAAAAATCGACCATGTTTTTAATTCTGCACCCACTTTGAAGAGTGGCGTCTGGGGTCTTAAAAGCTGGCAAGCAGCCATCTAAGATGCATCAATTGGTCTCAACCCACCTGAATCGAAGGAGAATAAAGAACACCAAGGACACAAGGTGATTATGAGCCCAAGAGACAGGGCCACATGAACCAGAGTCTACATCATCCTGAGACCAGAAGAACTAGATGGTACCTGGCTATAACTGATGACTGCCCTGACAGGGAACACAACAGAGAACCCCTGAGGGAGCAGGAGGGCAATGGGATGCAGACCCCAAATTCTCGTAAGACCGGACTTAATGGTCTGACTGAGACTGTAAGGACCCCGGTGGTCGAGGCCCCCAGACCTTCTGTTGGCCCAGGACAGGAACCATTCCCGAAGCCAACTCTTCAGACATGGATTGGCCTGGACAATGGGCTGGAGAGGGATGCTGGTGAGGAGTGAACTTCTTGGATCAGGTGAACACTTGAGACTATATTGGCATCTCCTGCCGGGAGGGGAGATGAGAGAGTGGAGGTGGCTAGAAGCTGGCGAAATGGACATGAAAAGAGAGAGTGAAGGGAGAGAGCAGGCTGTCTCATTAGGGGGAGAGTAATTGGGAGTGTGTAGCAAGGTGTACATGGGTTTTTGTGTGAGAGACTGACTTGATTTGTAGACTTTCACTTAAAGCACAATACAAATTATAAAAAAAAAATCGACCATGTTTTTGGTCATAAATCTTGATGCATTCTAAAGGATTGAAATCATACAGGGCATGTTCTCTGACCCAAAACTGGAAATCAGTAACAAAAAGATGACTGTGAATTAAGAAATATTCATCTAAATGAGTAAGGAAAAATCAAATTAGAAAACATTTTGAATAGAATGAAAATAAAAGCAAGGCATATCAAAACACGTGGGATGCAGCTAAGCAGTGCTTAGAAATTTATACCCATAAGTATTGACGTGAGAAAATAACCAAGGCTGAGAATTACTGGTCTAAATGAGCATCCATATCAAAGAATTTTGAAAGACCGGAAGAATGAAATCAACGGAAATAGAAGGGCGAGTCAGAAATGGATGAAATAGAAAAGAAAACAAAAAGTATGAGAGGACCAACAAAATCAGAAGTTGGTTCTTTTACAACCCTTGAAGGTCACAAGGATGAAAGTCTCCATGACTGTCACACTGGAGACTGGCCTCCCAGCAAAAAACAGCCTCCTGCTCAGCTCCACTGTAGCCAGATACAGCTGAGTGCTTGTATTCCTGGCCACGTACGTGGCTTGGGTTCGAGCCCCAGTCGTACCTGGGAGATGCCCAGGTGTACTGCCAACGTGAATGCAGAGCCAGCAGAGTAGAGCTGGGGCCCAGGTTCTGCCATATCACAGTGCTGTTGACCCTAGTCCATGATTGTGCTACGGAGGGCCTGGCGCTTTCCTGAGTATTCAGGGTAAAAGTCCCACACCCCAGGGATTAAGTTTCCCTACCCTTGAATGTGATATCCATCCAGGTGAGACCCTTGTGCACTTCCCCAGAATGAGGAACAGGTGTTCCCTCACGGATGATTGCTCCGTTTCTGAATTTCCCTCTGTACACACTTCTCCAGCAAGCCTGGTCTGGGTGCTGTCTGGCCTTTCGTTCTTTTTTCCATGACAAGACAGATGGCAGAGATCTCTGGAGAAACGGGTTAAGAAAAAAAAGAGAAAAGGCACAGAAACGAAGTTAAAAATGAAAAACCTATTGCTGTTGAGTCAATTCCAACTCATAGCTATGTGTTTTGCGGGTTTTCATGGCTTTAGAAAAATAGATTGTCAGGCCTTTCTTCTACCATGCCACTGGGTGAATTTGAACTACCAACCTTTAGGTTGGTAAAAAATTAGGTTGGTAGCATAGTGCAAACCCTGGTGAAGCTCCCAGACTGTTTTCTCAAGTGGCTGCATCACTTTACATTCCTGCTGTGGTTTTAATTTTTCCACATCCTCACCAGCACTTGGTATCGTCTGTCATTTTGACAATAGCCAGCCTTGTGGGTGTGAAATGATATCTCATTGTAGTTTTGATTTACATTTCTCTGATGACTAATGATGTCAAGCATCTTTTCAAGGGCTTATTGGCCATTCGTATATCTTTTTTTTTCGGCGGGGGGAAGTGTTTTTCTAGATCCTTCACCCACTTTTAAATTGGGTTATTTTTCTTTTCGATTATTGAGTTAAAGAGTACTTTGTCTATTCTAGATATAGTCCTTTATCAGATACCTGATTTGCAAAAAATTTCTTCCATTCTGTGAGTTGTCTTTTGACGCTCTTGGTGATGTGTTTGAAGCACAAACATTTTTAATCTTGACAAAGTCCAGAGTGTGTATTTTTTCTTTGATTGCTTGTACTTCTGGTGTCATAGCTAAGAAACCATTGCCTAATCCAAGGTCATGAAGGTTTGCCTCTATGTTTTCTTCTAAGAGTTTTTAAGCTTTAGTGTCTATATTTAGGTCTTTAATCCATTTTGAGTTAAATTTTGTATATGGTGTGAGGTAGGGGTCCAACTTCCCCCCCGCCATGTATGTGGATATCTAGTTATCCCAGCACCATTTGTTGAAGAGACTATTCTTTGTTATTGTTGTTAGGTGCTGTTGAGACAGTTCTGACTCATAGCAACCCTATGTACAACAGAATGAAATTCTTCCCAGTCCCGCGCCATCCTCACAATCACTGCTATGTTTGAGCCCATTTTTGCAGCCACTGTGTCAATCCATCTTGTTGAGGGTCTTCCTCTTTTTCACTGACCCTCCACTTTACCAAGCCTGATGTCCTTTTCCAGGGACTGGTCCCTCCTGATAACATCTCCAAAGGATGTGAGACGAAGTCTCACCATCCTTGCTTCCAAGGAACATTCTGGCTCTACTTCTTCCAAGACAGACTTGTTCATTTTTCTGGCAGGCCATGGTCTATTCAGTATTCTTCACCAGCACCATAATTCAAGACATCAATTCTTATTTGGTCTTCCTTATTCATTGTCCAGCTCTCGCATGTATACGAGGCAATTGAAAATATCATGGCTTGCGTCAGGTACACCTTAGTCCTCAAAGTGACATCTTTGCTTTTTAACACTTGTGATGGTTAAGTTGGTGTGTCAGCTTGGCTGGGCCTTGATTCTCAGTGTTTTGGCAGTCGTATAATGTTGTGATCACTTCCCTGTTTCATATGTGATCACCTCCATGATGGGATCTGCTGTGAGCAGCCAATTAGTTGAAAGGGATTTTCCTTGGGGGCGTGGCCCGTATCCGAATATAAGCAGACACTGTTCTAGCAACTCTCGGGGGCTTTTTGCTCTCGCTGGATCCTGCAGCTGGCTTCTGTTCATCTGACCTCTGGTTCTTGGGACTTGAGCTAGCAGCTTATCTGTGGTCTTGCCTGCTGATCTTGGGATTCGTCTATACTTGCAGCCTGTGAGCAAGAGGCCTGCTCCCTGACCTGCCAGGCTTGAGTTTGCCAGCCTCTGTGGCTATAAGAATCAAGAGAAGCCTCTATCCTGATCCACGGACTCGGGACATTCCAGCGTCTACAACCAAGTGAGCCATTTCCTTGATCTAAATCTCTCTCACTAGGTATATTTATACGCTTTTCTGATTTTGCTTCTCTAGAGAACGCAGCCTAAAACAACACATTAAGAGGTCTTTTGCAGCAAATTTGTCCAGTGCAATACATTGCTTGATTTCTTGACTGCTGCTTCCATGGGCATTGATCGAGGATCCAAGTAAAATGAAATCCTTGACAACTTCAATATTTTCTCCATTTATCATGATGTTGCTTGTCTGTTCAGTTGTGAGAATTTTTTTTTCTTTGTGTTGAGGTACAATCCATACTGAAGGCTGTGGTCTTTGATCTTCATCAGTAAGTACTTCAAGTCCTCTTTGCTTTCAGCAAGCAAGGTTGCGTCGTCTGCGTATCGTAGGTTGTTAATGAGTCTTCCACCAATCTTGATGCTGTGTTCTTCTTCACAGAGTCCAGCTTCTTTGATTATTCGCTCAGTATACAGATTGAATAAGTATGGTGAAAGGATACAACCCTGACTCATACTTTTCCTGACTTTAAACCATGCAATATCTTCTTGTTCTGTCTAAACAACTGCCTCTTGATTTATGTACAGGTTCCTCTTGACCACAATTAAGTGTTCTGGAATTCCCATTCTTCGCAATGTTATACGTAATTTGTTAAGATCCACAGAGGCGAATGCCCTTGGTAGTTAATAAAGCACAAATAAACATCCTTCTGGTATTCTCTGCATGCAGCTAAGATCCATCTGACATCACCAATCATGTCCTTAGCTCCATGTCCTCTTCTGAATCTGGCTTGAGTTTCTGACAGTTCCCTATTAATGTATTGCCACAACCATTTTTTGAGTTATCGTCAGCAAAATTTTACTTGCATGTGAGTTAATAATATTGTTTAATAATTTCTGCATTCTTTTGGATCACCTTTCTTTGGAATGGACACAAATATGAATCTTTTCCATTTGGTTGGCCAGGTAGCTGTCTTCCAAATTTCTTCCATAGACAAGTGAGCACCTCCAGCGCTGCATCCGCTTGTTGAAACAACTCAATTTGTATTCCAGTTGATTATTCTTTGACAGCCCCCCTACTCTGAAAAAAGTAAATAGTTTTGAGCCCTTACCACAGGGTCTGTTCAGGTGCTGGGGATACAGCTATGCACATACAAAGTTCTGACCTTGGGAAGTTTATTTTTTGGGGGGACAGAGGGTAGAGACATTGACATTAAACAGTGAACAAACACATGTAATGGTCAGAAGATGATAAGTGCCATTAAGAAAAATGACAAAGGAAGTGGAAGCAGGTGGTTTTATAGAGGGAGTCCCTGGGTAGTACAGACAGTTAATAAGCTTGGCTGCTATATGTAAGGTTGGAGGGTCAAGTCCACCCAGAGGCACCTTGGAAGAAAGGCCTGGTAATCTACTTCTGAAAACTCAGCCATCGAAAACCTTATGGAGCACAGTTCTACTGTGACACACATGGGGTTGCCATGAGTTGGAATCAACTGGATGTCAACTTTTTTTTTTTTTTTTTTTTTAATGCAAGGAAAGGAGTAAGCCTGATGGGTATTAGGGGTAGGGCAGGCCAGGCAGAGGAACACCAAACTTGGTGCCGTGGAGGACTAGGGGTCCCAGTGTGGCTGGAACAGAGTGGACAAGAGGCACGGGCGGAGAGGTGCTGAGCAGCAAGCTAGTGGGGGCTGGCTTCCCTGGGGCCTGCTGGGGTGGCCAGGGTAGCTGCACTCAGTGCATTAATGCGTCTCCTGCCAGACTTTGTCTATTACGAATCTGTGTGTGTGTGAACAGATATAACCAGTGTTCAACAAAAATGAAATCCTGCTCATTACCATTCTTTCATAACCCGCTTTAAAATTTAACACCGTATGTTGAGCATCTTGCCCTGTGGATGAAGATCGATCTATTCCTGGGCACTGCTGTTTTTTTGCATCGACCACTTAGTTCCTGGGTGTGTTGTCACCGTTATGAGCAATGTCTTGCCCCTCTGCCTTTACTTACATGCTCAAGATAATTCCCAGAAGTGGGCTTTCTGAGTCGAAGGCCATGCACGTTGATTTTCGTTACTGTTACCATTACCACCGTTGTCGTTATTAGTGCCCAGAGGATGTACAAGTGGACATGGTTGCTGCAGGCTGGGAGGGGTGCAGAGGCTGCACAAGCTGAACTGAGGCCCCCTCCCCATCTGAGGCACCCCGGGCACCTGGGAGCAGGATCGTCTGTCTGCA
The DNA here is from genome assembly GCF_024166365.1 of Elephas maximus indicus. Classification (NCBI taxonomy): domain Eukaryota; kingdom Metazoa; phylum Chordata; class Mammalia; order Proboscidea; family Elephantidae; genus Elephas; species Elephas maximus. The sequence continues at coordinate 189,062,563 of NC_064822.1, read as the reverse complement.
GGGCCCAGAGAGAGAAGGCAGCTTCTCCACACTTTCACCCTGAGCCGCAGGGGTTCGCCACCTGCCTGGGACCCCTGGGCCCTGGCTCCCTGCCCCATCCAGCTCTAAGCAGCGCAGGGCCAACTTCGTGCATGCCCCACGCCCCCAGCCCAGTCTCCCCGCCATATGGGAGGCTGCTTTCTCTAGAAACAGCCCCACGTGGAAGAGCACATGCTCCTGGAGAACTCCAGGCTGCGATTTACCCCTTTGGTGGCTTTATAAATAGACAACCACTTGCAGGTAATATATGAACCCCGCATTAGCATAATATGGTAATTGGCTCAGAGGCCTGGCCCACCTTGCCTTTGAGCTCCCTGTTCCCTGGTTGAAACCTCGCAGGAGTCAAGCCCACTTACATTTCAAGCAAAGGGTTTGTACCTTGACAAGATGATTCTTCAAGGGCCCCCCAGATAGCAGAGGAGAGACGTCCTGGAAGAGGAAGGGGCCCTGGACTGAGTAATCGACCTGGTGGCTGGTGCTTGAATTGTATATTTATAAATGCTCACAAACGAATCTGCCTGGTACCCGGGGTGGCCAGCGGGAGATCAGTGGAAAATGTTGGAATATAATTAGCGTAACGGTAGTCCTCTGGCTCGACAGAGTTCAATTTGGAGAAGCGGCGTCTCAGTCCCGGCCTGTTTATCAGCCCGGGAGGCCGGCTACACAGAGATAAGAGAGAAGCTGTTGTGTGGTCCGTGCGGTGATTTGTCTCGGAGACAACCCTAATCGTAAAGTTTAAGGGAGCCTCGTTACGGGGACACGTGGGGCAAAATGAATGTGCCCAATTTGAAGGCTGGCATCAGAACACTCGGTAAATGTCTGAGAGTCCTGGTGTGTCCCGTGAGAGTGCCAGGCACCCCCAGTCCTCTGCAGATCAGGGGCTAGGGGAGTCCAGGCGTGGGGATTCTGCAGCCTCCTCTCAGATGTCCCAGCTGCTGAGTGCCCATCTTGGGGGTGAATAAGCTCCCTGTCTTTGGAGGTAATCAAGCAGAGTCAGAATAAATTCTTGGAGGTGGTGGTAGATGCTTCCAGTTGTACAGCCAATAGCCATACTTCCTGGTTTTGCTCACAGGCTACAATATACCCTTGAAAACACTCTCCCAGCCTCCCTTGCAGTTAAGGGTGGCCAGGTGACACTGCTCTGGTCAAAAAGATGTGCGTGCAAGTCACAGGGAATGGCTTTGTGAAAGGAGCAGAGTCAGCTGCCATTTTCCTGTTTTGGACCTGGTGTCCTTCTTCCTTCCGGGGATGCGGATGTAGTGTCTGGAACTCAGTAGCCATCTTGTGACCATGAGGAGGAAAGTCACAGACTGAGTAGGAAGACAGGAACTTGAGCAACATTGGTGACATTGTTGGGATGGTCCAGCTGAGCCCAACCTCTGCCCTTTTACATGAGGCAAAACAAGCCCCTTACGTGTTCAAGCTGCTGGGGTCTAGGCTCTGTCTCATGCAGCGCTAACTGGTATGGTGAGGAAGCTCCATCTCTGGGGCTCAGGCAAGATGTCCAGCTAGAGGCTGGAGAGGGTTGTCTGGGAGTTAGCAGCACTCAGATGGGAAGTGCAGCCCTGTTGGGAGTGGGGGCGTGGGAGAGGGCCAGAAAGAGCCCAGCCATTGGCATTGGAGAGGGCAGGTGGGGCAGGCAGAGCCCTCCAGAGAGAGGAGAGGGGATGGAGGAGAATTTGGGGAACAAGGTATGGCAGAAGCCAAGGATCTCCTATTTTTTCCAGCCACTCCTGTCATCTTCTCCTGGATAGATCATAGGCACTCACCCTCAACACCTGTAAATGGAATCCATCCTCAACTCCCAGACCCATCCTTCCTCTCCTGCTCCCATCTCAGTGAACGGCTGTGTCAGGCCCCAGATCTCTGGACTCCTCCCTATGACCCCCCCCCAATTCCAGATATCATCACAATTCTCCTTCTCAAGCTCTTCTGTCTCCCTTCCCTTCCATCCCCAGGGCTGCTGCCTGACGCCAGCTGCCATCATCGTCTGCCTGGACCATGGCAGGGTCCTCTTAACAACACCCTCTCCCCGTCCTGCCTCACTGTGCCCTCTGAGAGCTGGCCTCCCAAAAGTCTTCCCACTGCTACATTGCTTAAAACCCTTCAGTACTTTCCCCACACCCTCCTGATGAAGCCCGTCCTCCTGGGCATGGACCACAGGCCCTTTACCACCTGGGCCTACCTTGCTCCCCATTCCTGTCTTATCCAATCCCGCAGGCATTTCACATGACTCCCCATTACCTGGGCGAGTCCTGTTCTTCAGGTCCTGAGCCTTTGCATCGCTGTTTCCTCTTCTTGGAATGCCTTTTCCTTAGGTCCTGGTGATGAGCTCCTACTCATCCGTTAGAGCCCCATCAAGCCTCACTTCTTCCACAACGCCCTGCTGCCTGGAGTCAGAGTCAGTTGTTTTCTCTTTACTCCCCGGGCCCTTTGCTTGAACCTAGTGAGTTGAGGATTTCAGCACATTGTATCACAGCGAATCACATCCATGCCCTCACCCCTCACCAGGGTGTAAGCTCCTCAATATCAGGGACCACATCTGTGTTAAAGCATGAGGCCTAAGGCTTGGATTGGTGGCTGTTGGATGGATGGATAGGTGGGTGAGTGGGTGGGTGGAGGGATGAGTAGCTGGGTGGATGGCTGGATAGGTAGATGGGTGGGTGGATGGATGGGTGGGTGGATGGATGGGTGGGTAGATGGGTGGGTGGATGGGTGTATAGATGAGTGGGTGAGTGGATGAGTGGATGGGTGGGTAAATTAATGGGTGAATGGGTGGATGGGTGGCTGGATGGGTGGCTGGGTGGCAGGGTGGGTAAATGGATGGGTGGATGGATGAATGGATGGGTGGGTGCAAGTGTTGATCGGTAGGTGGATGGGAAGATGGGTGAGTGAATGGATGGGTGGGTGGATTGGTAGATGAGTCGGTGGATGGATAGGTGGGGGGGTAGATGGATGGATACCTGGGTGGGTGGGCGGATGGATGGGTGGGTGCATGGGTGGACAGCTGAAAGTATGCATTCTCCTGTTCCCTTCCCCCACCTTATTTGTCTCCATAGGACTTAGCAGACAGAGGTAGTGCTCTAGGGTAGGACCATGTGTCATGGGGGCTGCGTGCCTGGTGCTGGTTCCCAGAGATTACTTCAAGGGTGTCCACGTGATTCTAGCTGGCCAATCAGGGTCTTCTCTGAGACTTTCTCTGGGCTCTAGGGAAGGAAGAGTTTCTCCTTCTCTGAACGCCTGAGGGTGAGGCACAGCTGGGCCCAACCTCCCAGCCAGGGAAGATCATGTCTACAGAATGAGGCCAAGCTGCAGAGGAAGTCGAGGAGAGAGGAGGAGGAGAGAGAAAAGACCAGATGCCACGTTGGGCACCCAGAGGGGTTGCCACGCAAGATCCAGCGACATGGATATACATATGTGAACTGACAAAGGACTCTGCTCACGGCCTGCTTGGGAGAGGTTTTGAATCTCAACTACCCAGAGAGAGGCATCTAGGGTGGCATGTTGCAAGGGGCAAAGCGTAACGTGTGCAGTGGGTAGGATGGGGTGGAATGCCGAGCAGGGGGCCACTGGGGTCCTCTTTGGAAGCCCCCACCCTTGGCAAGTGGAGCAGAGCAGCTGGCTGAGCCCAAGCCTGCTGGGGCTGGAGCCTCCAGGGTGGAGAGAATGTCGGTGCGTGGGAGGATGCTGGCTCCTCCTGACAGCGGCCAGTAAGCTCCTGCTGAGAGCAGCCAGAAGCAGGGAGGGAAGAAAAGAAAATCCAGCACAGCACAAAGAGGTTTTTTCTGCCTGCGGCCCTGAGTTTGATTGACCACGTGCTTTCCAGGGTTGCAGAAGCCAAATTCTCTGCCCCCAGAGCAAGTTCCTGGAGCCGAGGCAGGAGGTGGGAGTGGAGGGGGTGGAGGCTCAGGACCTGGCGGGGCTGTGCCTTGGGACCCTGCTCTGCACTCTGGCTGAGCTATGGAGGTAACCCAGAAACCCACTGCTTAGCCCTCTCAGGCTGAAGCCTGGCAGGCGGGCAGAAGCCGTGGCTGCCCGGGGGCCAAGAGATAACCAGGGGCATGGAGACGGCCCAGGCCTGGATGGTGGTTGCTAAGAAACGGAAATCTCAAGGCTGACTTCCAAATTGAAGGCCCCGATTCAGCAGGAACCTTGGCTGTGGTCCCTGGCCCGTGGAGTCTTTAGAAACCAAATCCCCCAGGATCCACCTGAGGCTTTAGGGGAGCAGGAGTCGAGGGTAGTCCCACACCTGGCAGACAGGAGAGCGATCGCTCACCCCAAGACAGTCCCAAACCCTGGACTGCTACTTACAGACGGGGGTTTCTCACCAGAGCCCCTTCCAGATGGTGGGAGGATGCGGGCAAGGAGATGGCTCAGCGGTGGCCAGATTCACTGCCCCAGAACCCACTCCACTGAAGGAGGGTGTCCAGCAGGCGTGACTGGACATGGCTCGCCTGGCCACCTGTGCCTATCGCCCCAGCTGTCCACACACCCCACACATGACATGCATACACACACACATACACACATGAACACACATGCACACACATGGACACACACCCAGGTGCATACACTCACGGACACACACATACACACGTGGACACACACACACACACATGAAAAAACACAGAGGGACACACAGGATCACATACACACACAGTGCGTAGGCATACAGACACACACACACATACACGCATACAGGGACACACAGGAGCACATATGCACACACTGGATATACACACGCACTGACACACATGGAGACACACAAATACATGGTCACAACATTTACATACATGTACTTACATGCATGGTGCACACACTGGGATACATACACATGCAAACACATGTACACACATACATGTTGTGCATAGACACACATGAGGACACATACACACATCCACATACACACATAGTGTACACACATATAGTGCACACACAGGGATAAACACACATACACACTGTGCATATACACACATGGGGACACACACCCTCACACATATGTACACACATACACAATGTGACATACACACACGGGCACACATGCATGCTCACACACATTGTGCATATACACACATACACACATGGGAACACACACCCTCACACATATGTACACACATACACACCTGTGACATACACACACGGGCACACATGCATGCTCACACACACTGTGCATATATACACACACACACGGAGACACACACTCACACATATGTACACACATACACACATGTGACATACACACATGGGCACACATACCTGCTCACACATCTCGAGTCTCCGCCTATCCATGCCTCTGGGAGGCGCCACCCCTCCGCCCTGCCCTTGCCTTGTAAACTGTGAAATGCTGGATGGTGTTTGCACAATGTTCAAATCACATAACGTCCTATCTCACGGAATGTATTGTGGACGTTAAACGATGCGTGACCGTATTAGTTGATTTGCTGGTGGTGTCTGTCTCCCAGTAAAGAGCAAGCTTCCCGAGGGCAGGAACACTCCATTCTTACTCTCTTTCTGCTGTTTCCTAGCCTCTCTCACCCTACTTGGCATATAAATAACTGATGAATTAATAAATAAAATGCTTGCCCAATAAAGGACTCCGTGGATGGCAAAAATGGTTAAGCACTTGAATATTAACTGAAAGATAGGTGGTTTGAAAACACCTGGGGTGCCTCAGAAGAAAGGCCTGGCAACCTACCCCCTGAAGAATCAGCCGTTGCCAAACCTGTGGAATGCAGTTCTACTGTGACGCACACGGGGTCGCCATGAACTGGAATTGACTCGATGGCAACTTTTTTTTTTTTTTTTTGCCTAATAACTGATGAATTAACAAGCGCTGTTTTGTAACCTACATTCAACTCGACAATATATGTGAATGAGTCAGGTTAGGCTAAACTATGCTGTAGCAACAAACATCCCAAAGTCTCGGTGGCTGAGCCCAAAAGTGTGATTCTCGTCTATGCAAAGCCCACTAGAGTCCAGGAGGTTCTCCAGAGCCTCTGTCACCTAGAAATGGCTCAGGACCCAGGCTGATGCCCCAGTGTCCTGTTGCTGCACGTCTGGGTCATGTGGCTGACAACATTCATGACACTGAAGGAGAGAGCAGGAAGATGGCCCTTAAAGGTTTCTGCCTGGCAGGAACACATCACTGCTGCTCACATTTTATAGGCAAAGCAAGTCACACTGCCACGCCGAACTCAGGAATCTATGCCTAGGAAGAGAGGAGAACTGGAAACCCTGGAGGGCACTCAGTCTCTACCTCAATGCCAGCAGGTATTTTTCTCCAGCGACATTTAGACCTTGCTTAGCTTTGAATTTGGCCTCTATTCTACAGACTTTCCCTTCTCTAGCCTGTTTGGATGAGCTATCTTCGTAATATCTAATAAGCTCAACCAGAGACTCCACCAGCCTGAGACCGGAAGAACTGGATGGTGCCCGGCTACCACAAATGATCACCTTGACAAAGATCACAACAGAGAGTCCCGGGGAAGCAGGAGAAAAATATAGAACAGAATTTAAATTCATGTAAGAAGTCCGGACTTACTGATTTGACAAAGACTGGAGGAACCCCTGAAACTGTGGCTCCTGGACACTGCTAACCCAGAACTGAAACCATCCCTGAAGCCCACTTTTCAAACAAGGATTAAACAGGCCTATGAAGCAAAAAATACCACCCGTGACAGATATGTTTCTTCGTTCAATCAGATACACAAGACCTAATGGGCAGCTCCTGTCCAAAAGCGGGGTGAGAGCAGGAAGGGACAGGAACAGGACGAATGGTTACAGGGAACCAAGGCTGGAAAGGGGGAGCTTACTATCACATTGTGGGACTGCAACCAATGTCACAAAACCATGTGTATAAATTTTTGGTGAAGGAGAAATAACTTGAGCTGTAAACTTTCACCTAAGGCATAATAAAAATAAAATAAGATGAGTTTCTGTCAGGAAAAAAAAAATCTATTAAGTTCACACCACGCACACTGGCAAATCAGAGCAGGTGCCAACAATAAACACCTGCTACAGCTGTACTGGGTCCCTGGGCAGGACAAACAATTAAGCGCTCGGCTGCTAACCGAAAGGCTGGAGGTTCAAATCCACTTAGAGGTGCCTTGGAAGAAGGCCTGGTGACCTACTTCTGAAAGATCATATTGAAATCCCTATAGATAGCAGTTCTACTCTGACACATAGATGAGTCAGAATCGGGTTGCCGGCAGCTGGCGCAGCTGTAGTGGGGTGTAATAGTTGCATGACCGTCAGGGGCCTGGCCCCTGCTTGTCTCGGGGTGGACAGGGTAGAGGCAGGATGGACACGTCCTCGGCCACTCTGTGGCCCCTTCAGTCCAGCCAGTTGAGGATGGACCATCTATCCTACACCAAAGGCCAGTTCCAGGTGCAGGGGTGGGGCAGAGAGCAGAGACCTGCCTCCAGACCATGCTCAAAACTCATTCATGGGACAAATTCCTGCAGGAAACCCGGGGCAGCCAGGTCCCCCATGATCTCACTATCCCTACCCCCCGCCCCAGCTCCCAGGGGTTGTTGTCTCACTCTTCTTGATGAAAAAACAAGCTCAGAGAGAAGGAACTTGCCCAAAGTCACACCGGCAGGAAGGGACAGGGCCAGGACCAACCCTCCTGCGACCCCACGCTGAGGGCGCTTCCACCATACCTTGCTTAGTTTCCTCAGCAGTGGTGTCACCTCCCCAGCCCGCGTCCTGGGCATATCTGCTATCTATGGCTGTGGGACAAACTACCCCCCAAACTTAGAACAGCAGCATCTGTATGGCTCAGGGATTCCTGTGGCTCAGGATCCCAGACGACTCAACCAGGTGGTCTGGCTCCGGGTCCCTCCCGGGGCTGCAACCAAGGTGCCAGCTGGGGTCTCGTCTCAAGACTCGGCTGGGGAGGATCCACTTCCAACCTCACTCACGTGGCCATGGGTGGCCTCAGGTCCTCACCAGCTGCTGGCTGGAGGGATCATGTCCTTGCCACGTGGGCCCCTCCACGGGGCAGCTGGCTTCACCGGAGACAGCATGCGTGCTGGCAGGATGGGAGCCACCATCTCTGGCAGCCTGGTCCCTGACTGACACTGACCACTTCTGCTGTGTTCTGTTCTGAGGGACAGTGCCACGTCCATCCACACTCAAGGGAGGAGCCCCCACAGAAGCGTGGACAGCTGGAGGTTGGATCAAGTTCACAGACACCCCGAATTCTTAGCCCAGAGGTTAGAGTGGGCGGGCCCCTGATCTGCTCAGCTTTGGCCAAACTTCCCAGGACCTCAGGGGAGAGATGAGGGATGTGGCATGTGATCCCTGTGTGCATGGAGAAGCCCCCTTTGCCAGCGGGGCTGTGGGGAGCAGGAGGAAGGGCATGGGTGGGAGTTCCAGGGAGGTGGACTTGAACTTCATATGGAACAGGTCTGACCTGGTCTATGAGGCGGAAGCTGCCTGGGGAGCCAGAGGACCCCCACGACCGGGACTTGGCCATTATCTGGGCTGCAAACACCGCTGAGCCAGAGGAGACTCAGGGCAACACCTTTCAGCTGCAGGCTCGCCAACCTCCTTCCTTCTTGCTGCAACCTGGGCTTCTGCAGAGAGCGCCGTCCTGGAGGGAGGGCTGGGGCTTTGTCCGCTCTGCATGTCCAGACCAGGCATGGCTCCTCGCACAGCAGACGCTCAGTAAGGGGTCAGCAGCCAATGCATGAGCCAGCAACCCACAGGCAGGGAAGCAGCAGGATGCCAGAGTCAGACATGACTCCTCAGGCCCCCCAGTGTCCTAGACCGGACACGCCCTAAACATTAAATCAATGACTGAGCTAATGAATGAATGGGTAAATGAATGAATGAATGAGTGAATGAATGGGCGGGGTTTGTGTTAACTGAGAAAGTTGTTTCATCTCTTTGGGACTCAGTTTCCTCATCAGTAAAAGGGGGATAATAATACATGTCTCATAAGAATAAGTAAAAAAAAGCATAGCACACCCAGGGGAGTGCTCAGCTCGTCGTAACAGGCACACAAAGTGTTTCTTTTGTTTAATTCACCCCGAAGGGTTTGATTTCCTCCTTAGCCTTGGTGGTTGGTTTGATGGCGACTTTCATGAACAGAACCCTAAGAGGCGCTCATTCCCCAGCTGGAATTACCCGGTGCCTCGCAGCTCCCAGACAGAGGGTAACTGCTGCCACTGCGAGCCTCCCGGATCTAGGCCAGCCCAGGAAAGGCCACTCCAGGGCTGGGCTGGATCTGTGACTCACTCCATGTCATTTCCGCCTGCCCTCTGAGTGGTGGTCTGTCCTGCAGAGAGTGGGTGGGACGGCCAGACAGTACACCCCTGACAGCCACAGCTCCAGGCTGCCCAGTGCAGCCCAGCTGAGGGTGAGCCTGGGGCCCCAAGCCCAGTCCTGTCTGGCCAGCCTGGCTGAGTTGAGGTGTTCATGTGCTCTGTGTAATTTGGGGGCAAATTGCTTTTCTGGTGGGGCGTCAGTTTCTTCACGTGCAACATGGAGTGGGGTAGGGGAGGCACAAGTGGCCCCCACAGAGCCTTTGTTTCTGTTTCTGTCCCCTTCATCCTACCAGAAGCTGGTCCCACCGTCCTGACCCAGCAAGGCCCCCAGCAGCAGGCGCTAGGTCAGGGTCCTGATCACCACCCCCGCTGAGGCAGGCCACAGCTCAGAGACCCCATCCAGCCGCTGGGCCCTGGTCCTTCTGCTCCTGGGCCCCATGCACCGCCCTGGCCAGTGGCTCTGTGGCAGTGCAGATGGCTGGACTGTGGGCGACATGTGAGCCCGACGTGCTGAGTGTGGGAGCGCTAAGGCCTGCTTATTTCCTGGTTTTAGACATCAAAAACAAACAAACAAACAACAACAACAAAAAACCAAACCTGTTGCTATCAAGTCGATTGCAACGTATAGCGACCCTATAGTACAGAGTAGAACTGCTCCCACAGAATTTCCGAGGCTGTAATCTTTACAGACGCAGACTGCCACACCTTTCTCCTGAGGAGCAGCTGGTGGGTTCGAACTACCAAACTTTTGGCTAGCAGCTTGCCACTTTAACCACTGTGCCACCACGGCTCGAGGACTCCCCAGTTCACTGAGGCTGCACCCTCCTCCCCAGTCCTGAGCACAGCAATTCTAACCCTTAGCAGAACAGTGAGAACAAGCTTTTGTGTCCGCACTTTGCAAAGGCTCCCCCTTCATGTCCGGGGAGCAAGGACCATCACAGGGCATCTGGGGCTCCGAGGAGGGCTTAGCCCTTCACAGGGCTGTCCATGTGGGAGGCCCAGGCTCATTTCCCAGCACCTCAAGCACGGCCACTGGCTGTCTGTCGGCAGAGGTTTGTGTGTTTCTCTGATGCTGAACAGGTTTCAGCAGGGCTTCCAGACTAAGACGGACTAGGAAGAAAGGCCTGGCAATCTACTTCCAAAAATCAGCCAGTGAAAACCCTGTGATCGCAATGGTCTGATCTACAGTGGATCATGGGGATGGCGCAGGACCAGGTAGCATTTCATTCCATTGTTCGTGGGGTCGCCATGAGCCGAGGCCAATACTACAGCCGCTAACTACAACAACAAGGGCTGTAAAACGCGGAGCTGTTGGTGGTATAATCGCACCTCTCAGCAAAGAGATAGGAAGGGTCAGATGTTTCCAGGGCACCTGCCCCAGGCCAGGCTTGCTGCCACCGTGATACGGAGGAACCAGGCTGGCCCTGAGGACCCCCGGCCCTGTGCCAGAGACGGACACGTGAGAGAAGGAGCCCCAACTGGGTGGGGTGGCCCCAGTGGCACGTCCCCTGAGGGCTCCAAAGAGGCGTGGTTCATTCCAGGTGATGTCCCGCTCCTCAGGAATCCGATCGCTCTAGCAATCTCGTCTCCATTTTATAGGTGACGAACCCAAAGCTCAGACAGGATAAGCCAGTGTAACGGGCACCCCCCCAGCTGGGCGCCCGCACAGATGAGCCCTGTCCTCACGCGCGGGGTCTGCAGGCTCACTGTGGTTAGCTGATCTAGGCTGGCTTCGCCTAGGCGCTCTGCTTCAGGACGCTGGTCCAGGCAGGGTGGGGCAGGGCTCAGGCCCCCCTCTGGCCTGCAGCCCCAGGCAGGTCTTCCCCTGGGCAGACCACCGGGGTGAAAGCCACACAAGCACTCTTAAGGCTTAGCGTCTTGCTCTCTCATATCCCACCGGCCAAAGAAAGCAGTGTGGCTGTTATGGACCGGATTGTGCCTCACCAAAAGTTATGTGGAAGTCCTAGCCCTGTACCTGTGAATGTGACCTTGTGTGGAAGTGTTGTTGTTAGGTGCTGTCAGGTCGGTTCCGGCTCATAGTGACCCAGTGTACAACAGAAGGAAACACTGCCGGGTCCTGCCCCATCCTCACAATCGCTGTTATGCTTGAGCCCGTTGTTGCGGCCACCGTGTCAGCTCATCTCATTGAGGGTCTTCCTCTCTTTGCTGACCCTCCACTTTACCAAGCATGATGTCCTTTTCCAGGGACTGGTCCCTCCAGATAACATGTCCAGATTACATGAGATGAAGTCTCTCCATCCTTGCTTCCAAGGAGCAACCTGGCTGTACTTTGGGAACAGGGGTTTCTTTTGTTATGCTCATGAGGCCATACTAGTATAGGGTGGGCCCTAAACCTAATCCCTCCTGAAAGATGTCTTACAAACGTGAAGAGGTGTCTTAGAATAGACACAGACACACACAGAGGAAAGAGACCATGTGAGAATCCGTTTATTAGCAAAGGGACACCAAGAGTCGTGGGCAGTCACTGGGAACTAGGAGAGAGGCCCCCAGAAGGCATCAATGCAGCCAAGACCCTGATCTGGGCTTTCAGCCTCCGGACTGTGAGACAATAAATGTCTGCTCTTTAAAGCCACCCATTTGGTGGGTTTTTTTTTTTGTTGTTGTTACTGGAGCACTAGGAAACTAGGAGAGGCCAAGCCCAGTGTCTCAGTCACCTAGTGCTGCTGTAACAGAAATACCACCAGCGGATGACTTCAACAAACACAGGTTTATTCTCTCACAGACTGGGAGGCTAGAAGTCCAAATTCAGGTCACCAGCTCCAGGGGGAGACTTTCTCTCTCTGACGGTTCTGGGGGTAGGTCCTTGTCATCAATTTTCCCTTGGCCTAGGAGCTTCTCAGCACAGGGATCCCAGGTCCAAAGGACACGCTCGCTCCTAGCGCTTCTTTCTGGGTGGTAAGAGGCCCCCATGTCTCCCTGCTGGCTTTTCTGTTTTATAAGAAAATTGGCTTAAGACACAACCTAATTTTATAGATTGAGTCCTGCCTTGTTAACTGCCAATAATCCCATCTCATTAACATCATAGAGGTAGGATTTATAACACAGAGGAAAATGTCACATCAGATGACTAAATGGTAGACAATCACACAATACTGGGAATCACCGCCTAGCCAAGCTGACACACGTTTTGGGGGGGGGACACAATTCAATCCATGATACCCAGTATCCGTGGGGTGGCAAATAAACTCCATCCACCTGGGTGGAGCTGGGGTTTGAACCCTGTCTGATCTGGAAGGCCTCTCCCTTGAGCTCATAGCACTCACTGAAGCTCTGCCACTCTGGCTTCATGAAGCAGCTGAATGAGGTGGGCCTGAGCATCAGAAAGCAGGGCTGTGCCTCAAACATAACCAAAAACAAAACCCACTGCTGTTGAGTCGATTCCTACTCATAGCGACCCTATAGAACAGAGTAGAACTGCCCCTAGAGTTTCCAACAGCGCCTGGTGGATCCGAAGTGCTGACCTCTTGGTTAGCAGCCATAGCACTTAACCACTATGCCACCAGGGTTTCCATATAGAGTTACCAAAACGGCCAGAAGCCACCTGCTGTGCCCCAACCCTGCCTTTACGGGGTCTGAGGACTCCACTCAAGGAGCCTGGTGGCAAAATGGTTAAGCGCTTGGCTGTTAACCAAAATGTCGGAGGTTTGAACCCATCCAAAGGCTCTGCGGGAGAAAGACCTGGCAATCTGCTCCCATAAAGATAACAGCCTAGAAAACCCTATAGGGCAGTTCTACTCTGTCACATTGGGTCACTGTGAGTCGGAATTGACTCAGTGGCACCCCGTAACAACCGGACCCCACTCTAGCACAGGCTGCCCCCCTCAACAGCTGTGTGACCTTGGCTCTGCCTCTCTGAGCCTCAGTCTACTCATCTGTAAAGTGAAATCACAGCAGGACTTAGCTTGCTGGGTTGTGAGAAATGATGGGGTAATACACAGAAGGCCTTAGAACAGTGTCCACCACGCTGTAGGGTTTAACAGTCCAGCACTGCCCGGCCTGGGTCCTGGCCTTCATGTTTACAGAACATTCCCGTCCATGAAACTGCACCTGCCCCTTCACCACCCCCACCCCCAGCCCTCTGAGGAAGGAACCTTCGCTCCATTTTACAACGGAGATATTGCGGCTCCCCAAGATTGAGTCGTTCACTGGTCACACTGCCCAGATTTCATGGCACCAGCAGAAATGGCCCCAGGCCTGTCTGACCCCAGAGGGTGGCTGGCCCTCCCCAGCCGGCAGCTCGGGAGGCGAAGGCCATGCCCACGGGAGCAGAGGATGAAGGGCAGCAGGACCCTCGTTTCTTCAGGAAGGCTTGCTCACCCACATGACTTGGGTGCCTTCCATGTCCCGGAACCTGTGAGTCAGAATGCCAGGTGACACTAGCGCAGGCCAGGGCTTCCTGGGCGCTCAGTGGCAGGGAAGGAAGGTGGCTGCAGTCACTTCATTCATTCCTTCATCCATTCATCCGTACTCAAGCTGAGCACTGCTGTTGCGCCTGGCCTTAAGCTGGGAAAAGGGCCCTGTCCTCAGGCAGCTCCTAGCACCTTAGAGCAAAGTGCGACTCCGAGCGTCTTAGTCACCTAGTGCTGCTGTAACAGGAATACCACAAGGGGGTGGCTTTAACAAACAGATATTTATTTTCTTACACTTTACGAGGCTAGATGTCCAAATTCGGGGTGCTGGCTCTAGAGGAAGGCTCTCTCTCTGATGGCTCTGGGGGACGGTCCTTGTCTCTTCATCTGCTCCTGGGTCCCTTGGTGACCTTCATGTGACATCTGTCTTCACCCACCTCTGCTGGCTTCTCTGTGCTTCATCCGCTCTGTTTATATCTCAAAGGCGATTGGCTTGAAACACATCCTCCACTGATACCACCTCATTAACATAATAAAGAAAACCCTATTCCCAAATGGGATTACATTCGCACGTACTACCCTTACCCGTTGCTGTGGGGTCGATTCCAACTCATAGTGACCCGACAGGACAGGGTAGAACTTCCCCGCAGGATAGCCAAGGCTGCAGTCTTTATGGGGGAGACTGCCACATCTTTCTCCTGGGGAGTGGCTGGTGGGTTCGGAAGCAGATCTCCAGGCCTTTTTTCCTAGACACCTCTGGGTGGGTTCAAACCACCAAACTTTGGGTTAGTAGCTGAGCACTGTTATGGATTAAATTGTGTCCCCCCAAAATATGTGTTGTAAATCCCAACCCCTATACCAGTACAGCCACTGGTATAAAAAAAAAAAAAAAGTGGCTGTAATGCCATTTGGGAATTGGTTTTCTTTGTTAATGAGGCAGTATTAGTGGAGTGCATGTCTTACGTCAATCTCTTTTGACATATAAAAGCGCAGACATAGGGGAAGACAGATACCGTGCCCCATGAAGATGGCCAAGGAGCCAAGGAACAGAAGCTGAAGAGACAAGGACCCTCCCCCAGAGCCAACAGAGAGAGAAAGCCTTCCCCTGGAGCTGGCACCTTGAATTCGGACTTCTAGCCTCAAACTGTGAGAAAATAGATGTCTGTTCATTAAAGCCACCGCCGTGTGATATTCTATTATAGAGGCACTAGATGACTAAGACAAGCATTTAAGCATGTGTACCTCCCAGGGACTCCTAAACACCTTGGTAGGCGCTGTATATACAATATCTGACTTATTTGTTACCACAATAATCCTGTGAGATAGATATTAGTATTATCCCCCATCCCATTTTACAGATGAGGAAACTGAGGTCAAAGGGACGAAGCCATTGGCCAGGATCACCCAGCTGGCTGGCCTGTGCCATGGACACTCCTGGGCTCTGTATGGTGGTGTTGGTTTGGTCTTTTTTCTGTGGCTGTTGTTCTATTTTCTGGCAACAGGGGCCCAAATTCCCCCTCACGCTTGCTCCCTCTGGTCCCTGGCTCAGACTCCATGAAGCATCTCCTTCCCAGCAGCTTGTCCCTCGTCACTGCGATGAGTCATGACTCACACACCTTTGCTCTGAGTTAAGGCAGGGACAGGCAGGGAGTCAGAACGCCTCCAGCAAAATGCCATTTCACGTTGGCAGCAGGCAGCCTCTGCCTGTCCAACTGACAGACACGGTGGAGTTTTGAGTACAAGCTAAGGACAAAGTCGGCGTGGAAAAAGCCCTCTTCTGGAACAGACTGCTGCGACCTAGCTGTTCCTGTTCCCCCGGCTCCTCCCCACACATGCCATTTGCAAGCTCCCACCTTCCAGAAGCTCATTCCAGCTTCTCCTGAGGCCTCCACAGGGTCACCTGGTCCTGCCCCAGGCTCGTGCCTGCCAAGGTGCGCAGCCCAGACTCCGGGCAGTGTCGGGACAGTTTGATCACTGGCCTGAAATTCTCCTGAGCAGGACAACCTGGGCCCCGAGAAGTCACATGAGCATCTCATCTAACACAGCTGCTGGTGGTGGGACCCGTGGGCCCTTGGCCATGCCTCCCTCTGGCCTCAGCCCACACTGCCTG
This sequence comes from Elephas maximus indicus, assembly GCF_024166365.1. Classification (NCBI taxonomy): domain Eukaryota; kingdom Metazoa; phylum Chordata; class Mammalia; order Proboscidea; family Elephantidae; genus Elephas; species Elephas maximus. The sequence goes on along the minus strand of NC_064822.1, from coordinate 189,046,772 downwards.
CCACCCTCAGCTGGTCTGTGATCCCAGTGCCAGGCTGGGTGATGCTAGACACAGAGGCGTTAGTGCTGGGCCCTATCCTGGGGAGCTCCCCGTCTGGTGGGCTCAGGTACAGATAAGGACAGGGCAGTGTGATCTCCTTGCAAGGACCATGGGAGCCCAGACTGGGAGAGGGCAAAGGGGGCTTCCTGGAAGAGGTGAGGGTTGGGCTGGACTTTGAAAGATGGGTAGGATAAGTAGGTTTCCTCCCTTCTGAACAGTTGATTCCTGCTCAACCTTCAGATCTTGGCTCAAACATCACCTCCTCCAGGAAGACTTCTCTGATCTCACCCACTTGGCAGATCCACTATTACAGGTGGCAGCACTGTGCCCCTTTCCTTCCCAGCCCCAATGGTTGCTTTGTGTGTGTGTGTGAGGTGGAGGGGGTGTTCCATGATGACTGTCACCCTCCCCTACCATTCTGTGGGCTCCAGGAGGGCAGGGGCCATGTTGGTCCTGGCTTCTAGGGGACCCCAGCACCCAACAGGAGGCAGCTCTTGGATGAGGAAGAGTCAGGGAAGACATTTAGGATTGAGGCTGGACCTGGGGGTCGGATTTGCCCGGTCCTGAAGGCAGGGTGGGTATGTGCGTCCCAGGTGGAGAGGGCCTTGTGGGCGGGGAGGGGCATCCAGGTACAGGCTGCTCCGGGAGGACCAGGGGCTTCTTGTGCTGGCTTTGAGCATGAGCGGGCAGAAGGCCGGGAGCGTTGGAAGGAAACGGGGACTTCTGAGTGCTGAGTCTGGAGCTTCAACCTCACGCTTAACAGCCATAACCAAGCCCTTTGCCATTGAATCAACTCAAACTCATGGTGACCCCATGAATCCCCTTCCACAAAGGCCGCCTTTGGTCTGTCTGCCAGGGACTGGGAGAAGGACTGCTTCCACCCCGCCTCCCTGGAGAATTCCCCACGATGTAGGGTCCTCGTCTCCCAGCGAAATGATCTCAGTGTCTTGGAGTCAGCTCTGGGGCTGCCTCTCCCCCATCTGTATCAGGGAGGACACTATCACATACCAGGTCCTTCGAGTGTGCAGCTGAGCCTAACCTGGCCCTCTGCCATTTAGCCTGTCACCAGCGCCCCGATGTGGGACTCCTCAGGGAGCGGCCCTGAAGACACGCCCAGTGGCTCGGAGACCAGAACATGCCAGGCGTGCAGAAATCGTGCTCTGCAGTTTAACTGTCCAATCCCTCAAAGAAACCTTCAGCCGATGTGCAGAAAATCCCAGTAATCTTAGAAGCGGATGCTGTGTGATAAAAGTCAGATGCACCGAAGGTTATTAGAACGATTACTCCTGTTGGTGGTGCTGGGAGAGGGTCCCTGGGTGGTGCAGGCAGTTAATGCAGTCTGCTGCTAACTAAGAGGTTGGCAGTTCAAGCCCACCCAGAGGCACCTTGGAAGAAAGGCCTGGTGATCTACTGTATTTTTCTTGCAAATAGTATACACACGTACATAAAGTACACACACGTGACACACAAAGTGACAAAATTATGTAAAATGTTTTGTCATAGTGTGCCCAGAAGTGAATTTGGGCCTCGGTCACCCTTATTCAATAGTCTGAAAATGTTACTTTTTGATCGTATTTATATAATGAAGGTACAAGCCATGGTCAAGAAGCCATGGATCGAGTTTGTGAACCACCCCCAAATCAGAAAATAGAACTGTGCGTTTGCTCTGGGGCAGTTGGAGGGCCTGAGAAAGGCGGATTTCACTGTAGCCCATCTTCGCTCAGGTACGTTGCCTGGAGACAGGCGGAGGGTTGGGCGGAGGGCTGCACACAGGGGGCCACAGCCCCAGCACAGCAGGCGGGGCTGTTGTCCACACATGCAAGGGTCCTGCTCACATGTAGCCAGGGAGCGGATGGTGAGGATGTGGGCAAGCACTTCCCCAGCCCCATGGGGCCTGGGGTGGCCAGTCAGACCCCTCTGCAGCCGAGGGTCTCACGGCTTCCCTGTGGCGTCAGTGCAGGTGGGAGATTTGAAAGGCCAGAGCACAGTGGCCGGCCTGTCTGACAGCTGGGCGGATGCTGGTGTGGGCCAAATGAGGTGGGTGGGCCCAGGCCGCTCTGAGTGGGGCATGCTGGCCCATGCATCTCCTGTGCTGGGGCCCAAAGCCCTGGCAAGGGCTGATTCCAGGGCAGAAAAACTGATTTCTTCCTGCAATGGACAAAGTGATTTGCCTAGCAGGGAAGGGGCTGCCTGGTGGAGGGGCTACTCTTGAAACTTGAAACTTAAGGGTAGGCTGGTGAGGGTGTGCCACTGGGCACCAAACCGCCATGACAGCAGGCACCAAGGAGAAGAAGTAACGTTAAAACTGTTGTTGTTGTTAGGTGCAGTCCAGTTGGTTCTGACTCATAGCAAACCTATGTACAACAGAATGAAACACTGCCTGGTCCTGTACCATCCTCACAATCATTGTTATGCTCGAGCCCATTGTTGCAGCCACTGGGTCAGTCCATCTCGTTGAGGGTCTTCCTTTTTTCGCTGACCCTGTGCTTTACCAAGCATGATGTCCTTCTCCAGGAACTGATCCCTCCTGATAACATGTCCAAAGTATATGAGACACAATCTCGCCATCTTTGCTTCTGAGGAGCATCCTGGTTGTACTTCTTCCAAGACAGATTTGATTGTTCTTTTGTCAGTACACGGTACATTTAACATTCTTCTCCAACACAATTCAAAGGTGTCAATTTTTCTTCCATCTTCCTTATTCATTGTCCCTCTTTTGCATGCATTAAGATGCAATTGAAAATACCATGGCTTGGGTCAGGTGCACCTTAGTCTCCTAGGTGACATCTTTGCTCTTCAACACTTTAAAGAGGTCTTTCACAGCAGATTTGCCCAATGCAATGTATCTCTTGATTTCTTGACTGCTGCTTCCATGGGCGATGATTGTGGATCCAAGTAAAATGAAATCCTTTATAACTTCGACCTTTTCCCCGTTTATCATGATATTGCTCATGGGTCCAAAAAATTGGTCCAGTTGAGGGAATTTTTGTTTTCTTTATGTTGAGGTGTAATCCATAGTGAAGGCTGTGGTCTTTGATCTTTAACAGTAAATGTCTCAAGTCCTCTTCACTTTCAGCAAGCAAGGTTGTGTCATCTGCATAACCCAGGTTGTTAATGAGTCTTCCTCTAATCCTGATGCCCTGTTCTTCATGTAGTCCAGCTTCTTGGATTATTTGCTCAGCATACAGATTGAATAGGTATGGTGAAAGAATACAACCCTGACACACACCTTTCCTTACTTTAAACCATGCCGTATCCCCTCGTTCTGTTTGAACGACTGTCTCTTGATCTATGTACAGGTTCTTCATGAGCACAATTAAGTGTTCTGGAATTCCCATTCTTTGCAATATTATCCATAATTTGTTATGATCCACACAGTCGAATGCCTTTGCATAGTCAATAAAACACAGGTAAACATCCTTCTGGTATTCTCTGCTTTCAGCCAGGATCCATCTGACATCAGCAATAACATCCCTGGTTCTGTGTCCTCTTCTGAATCCGGCCTGAATTTCTGGCAGTTCCCTGCCGATATACTGCTGCAGCCACTTTTGAGTGATCTTCAGCAAAATTTTGCTTGCGCGTGATATTAATGATAAACCAACCCAAACCAAACCCAGTGCTGTTGAGTCGATTCCGACTCATAGCGACCCTATAGGACAGAGTGGAACTGCCCCATAGAGTTTCCAAGGAGCGCCTGGTGGATTAGAACCGCTGACCCTTTGGTTAGCAGCCGTAGCACTTAACGTCTACACCAGCAGGGTTTCCTGATATTAATGATACTGTTTGATAATTTCTCATTCAGTGGGATCACCTTTCTTGGGAACAGGCATAAATATAGATCTCTGCCAGTCGGGTGGCCAAATTTCTTGGCATAGATGAGTGAGCACTTCCAGTGTTGCATCCATTTGTTGAAACATCTCAGTTGGTATTCCATCCATTCCTGGAGCCTTGTTTTTCGCCAAAGCCTTCTTTGCAGCTTGGACTTCTTCCTTCAGTACCATTGGTTCCTGCTCATATGGTACCTCCTGAAATGGTTAAACGTCAACCAATTTTTTTTGATATAGTGACTCTGTGTATTCCCTCCATCTTCTTTTGATGCTTCCTGAGTCGTTTAATACTTTCCCCATAGAACTCTTCAGTATTGCAACTCGAGGCTTGAATTTTTTCTTTAGTTCTTTCAGCTTGAGAAATGCAGAGCATGTTCTTCCCTTTTGGTTTTCTATCTCTAGGTCTTGGCACGTGTCATTATAATACTTTGTCTTCTTGAGCTACCCTTTGAAATCTTCTGTTCAGCTCTTCTACTTCATCATTTCTTCCTTTCACTTTAGCTACTCGACGTTCAAGAGCAAGTTTCAGAGTCTCTTCTGACATCCATTTTGGTCTTTTCTTTCTCTCCTGTCTTTCTAATGACCTCTTGCTTTCTTCATGTATGATGTCCTTGATGTCATTCCACAACTCATTTGGCCTTCAGTCATTAATGTTCAACGCATCAAATCTATTCTTGAGATGGTCTCTAAATTCAGGTGGGACTTACTCAAGGTCATACTTTGGCTCTCATGGACTTGTTCTAATTTTCTTCAGTTTCAACTTGAACTTGCACATGAGTAATTGATGGTCTGTTCCACAGTTGGCCCCCAGCCTTGTTCTGACTGATGATGTTGAACTTTTCCATCGTCTCTTCCCAGGGATGTAGTTGATTTGATTCCTGTGTTATTACATCTGGAGAAGTCCACATGTATAGTCACTTTTTATGTTGGTGAAAAAAGGTATTTGCAGTGAAGAAGTCGTTGGTCTTGCAAAATTCTATCATTCAATCTCCGATATTGTTTCTATCACCAAGGCCATATTTTCCAACTACCGATCCTTCTTCTTTGTTTCCAACTTTTGCATTCCAATCTCCAGTAATTATCAATACATTCTGATTGCATGTTTGATCATGATGATGGCAGAAGTGGGTAAAAATCTTCAATTTCTTCAATTTCAATTTCTTCATCTTTGGCCTTAGCGGTTAGTGCATGAATTTGAATAATAGCCATATTAACTGGTCTTCCTTGTAGGCATATGGATACTACCCTGTCACTGACAGCGTTGTACTTCAGGATAGATCTTGAAACGTTCTTTTTGAGGATGCCTGCAATGCTATTCCTCTTCAAGCTGTCATTCTTGGCATAGTGGACTATATGATTGTCTGATTCAAAACGGCCAGGACCAGCCCATTTCAGCTCACTAATGCCTAGGATATCAATATTTATGTGTTCCATTTCATTTTTGACTACTTCCAGCTTTCCAAGATTCATGCTTTGTGCATTCCACATTCTGATTATTAATGGATGTTTGTAGCTGTTTCTTCTCATTTTGAGCCATGTCACATCAGCAAACAAAGGTCCTGAAAGCTTGACTCCATCCACGTCATTAAGGTCGACTCTACTTTGAGTAGGCAGCTCTTCCCCGGTCGTCTCTCGAGTGCCTTCCAACCCGGGGGGCTCATCTTCCAGCACTATATCAGACAATGTTCTGCTGCTATTCATAAGGCTTTCACTGGCTAAATCTTTTCAGAAGTAGACTGCCAGGTCCTCCTTTCTAGTCTATCTTAGTCTGGAAGCTCATCTGAAACCTGTCTGCCATGGGTGACCCTGCTGGTATCTGAATACAGCATCACAGCAACATGAAAGCCCCTACAGTGCGACAAACTGACAGACATGTGGGGGATTACAATTGTTGGACGGGGAAAAAAAAAAATGAAATTGAAGTCAGCGGCATGTAAAACATGTTGCTTTAGCGCTCTCACGGAAATAGGGCTCAGGGATGTAAAGACGTACATTGTGCGTGTTGTTTGCGTAAAAACAGAGTACTGAGAAAAGCAGCCATTGAAAACCCTATGGACCCCAGTTCTACTCTGACACACACGGGGTCGCCATGGGTTGGGGTTGACTTGAGGGTAACTGGTTGCCTGGTGTGTCGGGGTGAGTTATATGTGGTCCCACCCCCTGCCGGCTCTGTTATAGCTTTTAACTGCAGCGAGGGCGGGCTCCGTGCCCTGCTGCTGCAGTAACTAAACACCACAATGTGGGTGGCTTTCAACAACAGAAATTTATTTTCTCATAGTTCTGGGGACTGGAATTCCAGATTCAGGGTGTCGGTAGGGCCACTTTCTGGAGACTCTAGGGAAAGACCTACCCTTGGCTCTTCCAGCTTCTGGTAGCCCCAGCTGTTCCCTGGCGCTCCTTGGCTTGCCGTTCTCTCTGCATGTGAGTGTTCTTTTCTTTGTGTCTCTGTGTCTGTCCTCCTCTGTTATGTCACCACTTTTTCAGAAGGGATTAGGACCCACCCTACTTAAGTGTGACCCCTTAACCTAAATGATAACATCTGCAAAGAAAAACCCTATTTGCCCAAACAAGGCCACATTCACAGGCACCAAACAAACAAAAAACAAACCTGTGACTATGGGATAGATTCTGACTTATGGCGACCCCATGTGCTACAGAGTAGAACTGTCCCATAGGGTTTTTTGGCTGTCATTTTTAGAGAAGCCGATTGCCAGGACTTTCTTCAACGGCACCACTGTGTGGGTTCAAACTGCCGTTTAGAATAGTAAAGCACAAACCACTGCACCACCCAGGGACCTTTTCACAGGTACAGGGGTTATGACTTCAGTATATCTTTTGGGGGGACACCATTCAACCCATAACAAGGATTAAAGGCACCCTTCTGGAGAACACACCAGCCTGTACCTGTGCTCCCAGTGCTCCAGGCAGACTGGACAGGCCCCAGCAGCAGGGCCTGAACATGCTGAATCCACTGAGCCCTGCTGCCAGGCCCTCCCATCCCCAGGGCCTAGGGCCAGGGATGCGAGACTCAGGGCTGGGCCAGGACTGGTTCAGTTTCCCACAGTTCTTGTCTGGACCACCGTCCTGGAGAGCACTGTCCTAGGAGTCCATGGCCGCCCTGGGCCCCAGGGACTTCTCTTCAAGGAGCTGGTGAACTATTCATTCCTCCTGTCCCTCACAGGGGTAAGAAGCAGCCTGCAAGAGGCTACCATGGGCTGAAAGCATCCCCTCCCCGCTCCCAGAGCAGTGAGCAGGAGGGTTTGGTAAGGATGGCCCAGTGCTGGGCCCAGACCGAGCTGGAGCCAGAGATTTTTGGTCTGTTGCTGTTGCTATGGAAGCCAGGACCCCATACCTTCATGCCCACGCTCCCCTAGAGCTAGGGCCGGACGGAAGGTGGGTCGATGAGGTGAGCAGGGCCGTGTCCTTGCCTTCTAGAAGCTCAAACAAAGGCTGCAGTGGGTGAGCAGGGCCTGGCTGAGTTCAAATCCCCCCATTCCACCCTGATGGTCCTGTGGAGACAGGCATAACCGCAGTGGCCCAGGCTGGGGTAGCGCAGAGGATACTGGGAGGGGCTCTGCTGACATGGGCCATCTGGCCTTTCCCCACAGCCCGGGGCAGGAAGGAGCGACTGGGGGACTCTGTGGGCTGCCGGACACCAGGAGGGAAAACACACCAAACACCAGGTGTAGGGAGGGTGGGCTTCGGAGCCAGAGGAGATTGATTTAGAAAAAGAACTTCTCACATTTCTTTCACAAGCTCCTTGGGGAGCAAATGCACCCCTTGCATGAATGCTTGAGAAAGCTGAGCCCTCGGTTCCCAGCTGGCTGCCTCGCTCCACCTTCCCCAGCACCACAAGGCTGAGGTTTGTGGGGCCCTTGTCTCAGTGATCTCGGGGGCAAGAGAAGGGATAAGGAAAGTTCTAGGAGCGTCTTTGCATAAAAACCTGGCCAGAAACTCCATCAGCTGTGTCTGCAAGAGTCTCAGGAAGCTCAGCCACTCCCAGCTGGCCTTGTGCACACGCTCCAGGTTGATCCTAATGGATCCTGAAAAGTCCTGTGAGAATGGAGACCCGTGACGCAGAGCAGGCTGGGGTGGGGGAGCCACTCTGCAGGGAAAAGACCCCCAAGGCCTCTTTGCACCTGGCGCCTCATAATCAAAGCTCAGCCCCCTGAGTGGTGCACCCCACACCAGGGCACAGCACTCTGCAGTTTGCCAAGCTCTTTCTCATCAAGTGTTTCATCTGACCCTCCCAGCAGCCCAGGGTGGCAGGCAGACAGGCAGGCAGGGCTGGTTGTTCCATTTTACTGATGAAGAACCCAAGGCTCCAAGAAGGGTATGACTTGGATGACATCACACAGCCAAAGCTGGAGGTGGGATTTGCACCGACGTCCAGGTCGCAGCAGCTCCCTTCCCCTATGTGACTTCTGGCGTTCGAGCACGTCATTCATCCATTCATTCCACCCCCTGACAGTCACGACTTGAGGGCCTGCTGTATGCCGGACCTGTGCTGGGCACTGGGGTGTGTCACGAATTAAAGCCTCACGTTGTCTCACAAACCAGAGGGAGAAGAGAAACACACCCTCCGAATGGATGTTTCTGCTTTTCACCCTGCCTGGAAAGAACCTGCCCCCTTCTTCATCTGGCAAACTCCTACTCATCCCCCAATGCCCAGGTCAGTGACTGACCCAGGTGCCTGTAGTACTAAGGAAGAACAAGTGGTTTGGTTTGGCCAGGTGGGTAGGATGGTAATGACAGAAGCCGCATCCCACAGGACACAGCAGAGCTTGACTTTCCTGGGAGGGGATGGAGAGCCGGGATCTGATTTGCATTGCTAAAAGATGAGTGCTTCCTGGCCATGGGGGCCAGCTGGGCACAGGGATGAGATCCATGGTCAGTCTGGGCTTCAGGGCAAGTCCAGCCTCTGCCCCCGAGGCCTGTCCAAGTGGACAGACCCTCCTGCCCAGGGGCCCTGATGACACTGGTTCGTCAGTGTTTGGTCCCAGTCCACTTGTCCCAGGGGCCTGGCAGAGTAGCCTGGCCTCAGTTCCTCTGGTGAGGTGCAAGACTTGGGCACTGTAAGCCAGTGTTCCTGGCTCGAATTCCTGTCGGGAGCAGCCAGGTAAATTGCCATCTGCTCCCTTACTCTGTGGCTTGTCACTTCCAGTTTAAAAAGACCCAGGTAACAGCAGCTGCCAGCCTTATCGTGCCGTGCTTGCCAAACCCTCTTCCTTTCCAGCATCTCTGCTGCTGCCCAGCCTCAGACCATGGCTCCTGCTCCATCTCTCGTTCCCTGGGGTCCTCTGTGACAGCCAGCCAAGGGCCCCCTCCCCGAGCCTCCACACCCTCCGCTGCAAAATGGGCCAAAGTGTCCAGCTGTCAGACTGTATGGTTTTCTCCCCCTACACCACTCAGGGAAGCCCCTCGACCATTCCTACCCACCAAGGGGCTTCTGGTTTATGGCCAGATAAACCCCAGACAATCACCTCATGTGTGCGTGAAAGCTGGACAATGAATAGGGAAGACTGAAGAAGAACTGATGCCTTTGAATTACGGCATTGGTGAAGAATATTGAATATTTCATGGACTGCCAGAAGAACAAACAAGTCAGTCTTGGAAGAAGTACAGCCAGAGTGCTCCTTGGAATGGAGGATGGAGAGACTTCATCTCGATTACTTTGGGCATGATATCAGGAGGGACCAGTCCCTGGAGAGGGACATCATGCTTGGTAAAGTGGAGGGTCAATGAAAGAGAGGAAGACCCTTGTGATGGTTAAGATTGTGTGTCAACTTGGCTGGGGCATGATTCTCAGTGTTTATACGTGATCACCCCCACAATGGGATCTCCTGTAAGTAGCCAATCAGTTGAAGAGAGTTTCCTCGGGCATGTGGCCTGCATCCGAATATAAGCAGACGTTCTGGCTTTTGCCTGTTCCGGATCTTGCAGCTGCCTCCTGTTTGTCTGACCTCCAGTTCTTGGGACTTGAGGTAGCAGCTTATCTGCCGACCTTGGGATCCACTGATCTTCACAGCCTCTGAGCAAGAGCCCTGCTCTCCGACCTACCATTGTGGGTTCGCCAGCCCTTGTAGCTGTATGAATTAGGAGAAGCCTCTATCTTGATCCACAGATTTGGGACGTTCCAGCCTCTAAAATTGCATGAGCCATTTCCTTGATATAAATCTCTCTCTATATATTTATACACTTTACTGGCTTTGCTTCTCTGGAGAACCAGCCTAAGACAACCCTGGATGAGACAGATTGACATAGTGGCTGCAACAATGGGCTCAAGCATAACAATTGTGAGGATGGCGCAGGACTCGGCAGTGTTGTACATAGGGTCGCTATGAGTCGGAACGGACTTGATCGCACCTAACAGCAACAAATCCCAGCCAAGGTGCTCTGTGGTGCAACAGTTAAGCACTCGGCGGCTAACTGAAAGGTTGGTGGTTCAAACCCACCCAGTGGCTGCGAGGGAGAAAAGACCTGGCCATCTAGTTCTGTGAAGATAATAGCCAAGAAAACCGTATAGGGAAGTTCTACTCTGTCACACAGAGTTCCTATGAGTTGGAATTGATGACATCTAATTTTTTAACAGCAAACAACAAACCTCAGACAGGCATGTACAGCTGTCCCCAGGGGCCACAGAGTCCCCTGGCCCCAGAGGCTCCCAGCTCCTGCCCTGCCTCAAAGGCTGAGCTCTCTCTTGCTGGCTGTGCCGGGGGTCTCCGTGGCTTTCCTGGGCAAGCCGAAGACCTGGGAAAGGACTAGGAATTTCTGGAAGTAAAGCCTGGGTCTCTGAGCCCAAGGTCAAGACCCAGATCACTGAATACCAGCCTTTAACATTGATGGAAGGGGCAGGGGCAGCTCTCGTGTGTGTGTGTGTGTGTGTGTGTGTGTGTGTGTGTTGGGGAGGGTGGTCCTAGTCCCACAGGTGGTCCTGCTTCCACAGGCTGTCTGTCCTGCAGCGTGACCTGTTTCTGCAAGCCCCAGCTGCTGCTGGTCGGGGATGGGTGGGTGTGGGGCAAGAGGAAGAGCCAAGGATGGGGCTCCGTGCATCCCGACAGTCGGTCAAGGGCGGGCAAGAGCAAGTGGGAAACAGCTTCATCATAAGGACCTCAGGAAGAGCTACTCACAGTGGCTGCTGTGGGTCTGGGAAACTTGTACGTGCTTCCACATTTGTCTGGGAGAAGGTATGCAGATACCAGGTAGGCTAGTGGTTTAAACCTGAAACGAACCCTTCCTACAGCTTCTCTTTTAAGTTCCTGTAGCAGTTTAATTGAGAGTCAAGAGACGGCCAGGAGACCAGTTTTAAAATGGTTATCATTTTACACGACTCACTCACGGGAATCCAAATCTAGGGAGTTCCCTGTATCCCAAGCTAAACAGAGGAAGAAACCAGGTGCCGAGGCTGGTGTACAGCAGGGACTGACACTTCCGTGCCCCTCAAAGAGCCTCCACGATCTCACGGAGTGATATTATTCTCAGAACTCATTATCAATTTAAAATCCTAAAACGAAGTTTCACTTATAAAATACTGCTTTAAGCAGCTTATGTTGCTACACCGTGTGTGGTTTTATTTGAAAAGGTGGTGCCTTTATGCAGAATGGAAAAAGTCCCAAATGTTGAACGAGAGCTGGTTTAGTTCCATGCCCCCAGAGACTGGAGACTGGGATGTCGTGGGGATAAGACTGACCCCAAGGCCTCCCGCAACTGGAGCAAAGCCCACTACGGAGTCCCTCTTAAGGACAGAGCCTAAACAACCCCGTTTTGCTTTACAAATATATTATAAACCCATTTCCGGGGATTTTCTCAACCTTCCATGAATCTCTTTGTATTTTGAGCCTGGCCCACCTCTGAGGGAGACAAGTCTCTTGTGCTCACTACCTGCTGGGCTAAGTGATGCTTTCGCATGTCCTGTTTCCACCCAGTTCCTTCTTCTCGTTGCTTTGTGCCAGTCATCTAAGGGCAAGAAAGAAAGCCCCAGGGCCTCAGATGAAGGGGCCCCCCGTGCTGCTGTTTACAGGACAGCCTTTCAGGTAGAGCTGGGCAGAAGGGCACCCACCCATGTCCTCAAGATGTTCAGGAGTTAAAGCGTGGCCATATTGGGGTGGGCCTGATGTCATCACAACAGTCCTTGGTTTGAAGGACACAGGAGGCTTGGAGTTAGGGGAGAAGGCTTTGTGATGATGAAGCAGAGAGTGGAGTGACATGCTTTGAAGATGGAGAATAGGGTCACAAGGCAAGTAGTCCAGGCAGCCACTGTTGTCATTAGGTGCCGTCCAGTCAGTTCTGACTCATAGTGACCCTGTGTACACCAGAAAGAAACATTGCCTGGTGCTGCGCCATCCTCACAATCTTTGCTGTGTTTGAGCCTGTCTTAGGCTGGGTTCTCCAGAGAAGAAAATCAGTGGAGCATATATAAGCATATGGAAGCAGCAGTCAAGAAATCAAAAGACGCATTGCATTGAGCAAATCCGCAGCAAAAGATGCAAAGATGTCACTTTAATGACTAAGGTGCACATGACCCAAGTCGTGATGTTTTCAATCACCTCATAACCATTCGAAAGCTGGACAATGAATAAGGAAGACTGAAAAATGAACGCCTTTGAATTATGGTATTGGTGAGAAATATTGATTATACCATGGATTGTGAGAAGAACGAACAAGTCTGTCTTGGAGGAAGTACAGCCAGAATGCTCCTTAGAAGCAAGAATGGTGAGACTTTCCTCTCACATAATTTGGACATGTTATCATGAGGGACCAGTCCCTGGAGAAGGACATCGTGCTTGGTAAAGTAGAGGGTCAGCAAAAGAGAGGAAGACCCTCAATGAGATGACACAGGGGCTGCAACAATGGGCTCAAGCATAGTAACAATTGTGAGATGGTATGGGACTAGACAGTGTTTTTTTTTCTGTTGTACCTAAGGTCACTATGAGTCAGAACTGACTGGATGGCACCTAACAACAACAAATATATATATATGTATATGTGTGTATATATATATATACACAAACCAATCCCATTGCCGTCAAGTCAATTGACTCATGATGATCCTATAGGACAGAGTAGAGCTGCCCCATAGGGGAGTTTCCAAGAAGCAGCTGGTGGATTTGAACTGCCGACCTCTTTGGTTAACAGCTGAGCTCTAAATCACCTCACTGAGAGAGAGAGAGAGAGAGATTTATATCAAGAAATGGATCACATAGTTGTGGAGGCTAGAAAGTCCCAAGTCCATGGGTCAGCCTGGAGGCTTCTCCTGACTCATGTAGCTGCAGGGGCTGGTGAACCCAAGATCAGCAGGTAAGATGACAGGCCGCTGGCTCACAGGCGGCTGAGGCTGACAAATCCCAAGACCAGCAGGTAAGCTGCTAACTCAAGTCCCAAGAACTGGAAGTCAGGCTAGGAGCCAGCTACAGGTTCCAGAGTGAGCAAAAGCCACGGGCTTTGCCAGAAAGCTCACGTATATTGGATGCAAGCCACGTCCCTGAGGAACTCCCTTTCAACTGATTGGCTGCTCATAGCAGATCTCATCACGGAAGAGATTACATTATATCAGCTCTGATCATGGAGGTGATCACATCATTATACGACTGCCAAACTATATCATAACTGCCAAACCACTGAGAATCATGGCCCAGCCTAGTTGACACACAACCTTAACCAACAGAGGGCACATTGTTGTGGCCACCTTGTCAATCCATCTCTTTGAGGGTCTTTCTCTTTTTTGTTGACCCTCTACCTTATCAAGCCTGATGTCCTTCTTCAGGGATTGGTCCCTTCTGATAACATGTCCAAAGTACTTGAGACCAAGTCTTTCCACTGGAAACAAAAAAGCAAGGAATGGGTTCTCCCTTAGAGTCTCTAGAAGGAACCAGCCTTGCTGACAATGATTTTGGATTCCTAACCTCCAGAACTATAAGGGAAGAAAAAAGGCAAACGGGCTACCACTAGACACCCAGTGGAATGACTAAAATGAAGAACTGACAATACCAGCTGGACTCTCACAGACTCTGTGGGCCTGGATGTTGGTGCCACCACTTCAGAAAGCTGTTTAGCAGTATCTACTGAAGCCGTACGTGTGCCTACCCACATCTCAACAGTTCTGTTCCTCAGGTATCTACATATATCCAACAGAAATGAAAATGGTTGTCCACCAAAACACACAGAGATGCTCATACCACTACACTGGGCTGTCCCAAACCGGAAACTCCTCCCCATGCCCATCAACGGTGGAGCAGACCTATAGGCTGTGTCTACCGTACAGCAGGTGCACACAGACACCTGGACGGTCCTGCCAACCTCTCTGGTGCACAAAGACACCTGGATGGACCTGCCAACGTCTTGGGCACACATAGATGCCTGGACAGACCTGCCAACCTAGGGCACACACAGATGCCTGGACGGCCCTACCAACCTAGGGTGCACACAGACACCTGGATTGACCTGCCAACCTCTCAGGTGCACACAGATGCCTGGATTGACCTGCCAACCTCTCAGGTGCACACAGACGCCTGGATTGACCTACAGATGTCGTGTGCTTGGAAGAAGAGACAGACTGAGCACTGTCACTCTAGTTCTAGAAAGTTCCACTCCAGGCAAAAGAGGGGGTATCAGAAGTCAAGACAGGATGAACTTTAAGGAAACGGGGAGGGGGGCAGGAGGTGGTCCCGGGAGGGATGGCAGGGGCCCCTGGGTGCCAGCCAGCCTCACCTCCTTGACCTGGGGGGTGCACACAAATGTTCTCACTTTGGAAGACTTCACCGAGCTATGCCGTCATGATGCGTGAGCTTTTCTGTGTGCGTGTTATATCTCCATAGAAATGTTTTAAAAACCCCAGACTTACTGTCCATCAGATGGGTGGATAAACAAAATACAGCAAGTACACACGACGGACTGCTGCTCAGCTGTGAAGGGAAACGAAGCCCTGATACACGCTACCGCACGGATGAACCTCTCAGATATGCTGAGCGAAAGACGTCAACCACGAAAGGACAAATACTGTGTGATCTCACGTGTAATAACAGGAACAGGCGAAGGCACAGAGACCTGAGTTCGTTATGTCACCAGGGGCGAGAGGGAGGGGATGGGAGGAGTCGTGGCTGAGGAAGCAGTGAAGGCCTGTTTCTGGTGATGGAAAACTGGCGATGATTACGGGTGATGGTCGGTTGCACGATGTGATTAGTGTAATTGTTGTCACTGAATAGTACGCCTGAAAAACGTTGGGCTGGCAAATGCTGTGTTATATGTACTTTTCCAACGATAAAAAAACAGATTTATAGAATGAATGAATGAATGAGTCTCCGGAGCACGACTGGGGAGGTGCTGCCAGCCCTGGAGCTGTGGGCTACAGGGAGCACAGGGTGGGGGAGAGTGTGGGGGCACCCAGGCAAGACGTCGTGGCTAAATCCCAGCCAAGCCATTTCTCTGAGCCTCAGTTTCCCCACATGAAAATGGGGTGCAAGTTCTTGCCCTGAAGGGGGTTAATTGAAGCCAGGTGAAGCCCCTGGGTGGTGCAAATGGCTAATGTGCTCAGTTGCTAACCAAAGGTTGGAGGTTTGAGTCTACCCAGAGGCACCTCAGAAGAAAGGCCTGGCAATCTCCTTCTGGAAATTCACCTACTAAAAATTCTGTGAAGCACAGTTCTACTCTAACACACATGGGGTCACCAGGAGTCAGGGTCAACTCAATGGCAATTGGTACTGGTGTGACCTCCAGGCTGCCTGTACTTCTGACCCCCTCAGACTTACCAAATAGAGCCCCTGGGGTTCAGGTCAGGGAGTAAGCTGAAGGTGCTCCAAGGATGTCCTCTCGTTCCCAGCAGTGGGGCCTCAGCCATGGAGGGAGCCATGCCCCCGCCCCCACCTGTCTCCAGGTTCTGAGGCCACAGTGATGTGAGCACTCCATGAGACTGTCCCTGGGCCCAGGGTACCTGCCAGCCAGCTGTGTCCCACCCCCTTTGCCCCTCATCCCCCGGCAGCCCCCTCTCCTGCATGCTCCGTTTCTGGGGCTCGGTGTATATTATTTTCCTCTTGGCCCTGGGGGGCTCGGCCCGGCTGTGCATTTTAAGATCTCCCCAATCCAACAGGGAGCCCCTTCTGCGATTAGCAATTCCGTTTCCCCTGCTCTGTTTATCCGCAGGGCTTGGGGGCATCGCTGACTAGCTTCCCACGAGGCTGTGGAGACACTGGGCTGACAGAGGCCACTTCCCCAACCCCCAGGACAGGCCAGCAGTCAGTGAACTGGGTCAGGAAGTCCTCTGCTTGCTGCAGGTGCCAATGGCCTGTGTCCATGAAAGACACGGGTGGGTCCCGCCCACTGTCTCCCCAGGCCCTTCATTTGCTGATTTCTGTCTAGGATGAATGATCCTTCTGCCTGACATTTGTCCCAGGCAAGGAGCACGAAGCACAGCCAAGCAAGGAGCACGGGGCATAGCTTTGAATGGTCTGCGAATAATGAAAAGGCCACGGATGCTCACAGCAGGAGGGGACACTCACTGTACCTTGACTCTGGCACCCCAGGCTGTGGGCGGCTAATCTCAAGCCCGGGAGACGGAGGGGCTGCCCAGGGCCAAACATCTGGCCAGAAGCAGAGCCAAGGCTGGCTCCAAATCCTGGAGTGTCACAAGTCACCTCTGCCTCTGTGCAGATAGGATCAGAAGAGCTTGGGGTGGCCCACAGGCCTCAGGGAGTCCGACCCCATTTCACAGATGGGGAAACTGAGGCCTGCAGATGAGAAGAGACTTGTGGAAGGTCTCATGGTGAGTCCCTGGCAGAGGTGAAACGCAACTCCCATCCCACCCCCTGATAAATAAACCCGTTGCCCCGTTGCTGTCAAGTCGATTCCAACTCATAGTGACCCTATAGGACACAGTAGAACTGCCCCATGGGGTTTCCAAGGAGCGGCTGGCAGACTGATAAATAAAATAAGCAGGAAAAGTGTCAGGCAGTGCTTGGTGCCATGCAGAGAATTTCAGCGGTCTGTTGAGTTCATGCTGGGGCCTGAGAAGGAGGCCGATGGCTGTACCACGGTGGGCGGGCGGAAGGGACAGAGGTGATGTCTGGAGCGGTCAGCAGGGTCTTGTCGAGCAAGGTGAGGCGTTCCGACTCATGCCTGATTGCAGCCTCATTTGTCTAAACAGCTTGAGGACATTCAGGTCGTTTTGGTTCCTCCTGATAAACAAGGATGCTCTAACAAGATGCACAGGGCGCTCTGTGCGCCTTCGAAGTGTTTTTCTAAGATGGACTGTCTTAGTTACCCAGTGTTGCTGTAGCACACATACCATACGTGGTGGTGTTGTTAGGTGCAGTCCAGTGGGTTCTGACCCATAGTGACCCCACGCACAATAGAACAAAACACTGCCGGGTCGTGCGCCATCCTCACAATCATTATTATGCTTGAGCCCATTGTTGCAGCCACTGTGTCAGTCCATCTTGTTGAGGGTCTTCCTCTTTTTTGCCAACACTCTACTTTACCAAGCATGATGTCCTTCTCCAGGAACTGGTCCCTCCTGACAACATGTCCAAAGTATGTGAGATGAAATCTCGCCATCCTTGCTTCTAAGGAGCATTCTGGCTGTACTTCTTCCAAGACACATGGGTGGCTCTAAAGATAAATGTGTGGTCTCATGGTCCAGAGGCTGGAAGTCCAAATCAGGGTCTTGGCCGTGCTGATTCCT
Organism: Elephas maximus indicus; assembly: GCF_024166365.1. Lineage (NCBI taxonomy): Eukaryota > Metazoa > Chordata > Mammalia > Proboscidea > Elephantidae > Elephas > Elephas maximus. Next base: position 189,029,234 of record NC_064822.1, on the reverse strand, counting down.
TCTTCACCGGTAGCCCCGGGCATTCCATGGCTTCTTGGCTTCAAGACATTCCTCACACGGCATCTCTCTTCTCCTGTGTCCAGTCTCTGTCTAATCAGCTCTTTTTAGAACTCAGAAGTGATCAGTTTTAGGACACACCCTACACTGGTGTGGCCTCATTAACATAAAAGAAAATCTTATTTCCAATCGTGATTGCACCTACAGGTGTAGACATGTTAGGATTCCAGTACGTATTTTGTTGCTGTTCGGTGCTGTCGACTCCAACTCATAGCGACCCCATGTGGCAGAGGAGAACTGCCCCATAGGGTTTCCTAGGCTGTAATCTTTAAGGGGGCAGTTCGCCAGGTCTCTCTCCTGGGAAGCCACCGGATGGGTTTGAACCTCCAAATTTTGGTTAGCAGCCAAGTACTTAACCATTGTACCACCAGGGCTCCTTCCACACTTCAATCTTACAGACTCTAACAAGTGAGTTTTCTCACTTAAAGAGTGCGTACATTTACGATTTTGACACTGCTGGCCTTCCATCAAAGCTAGACCTTTTCACACCCCCGTCTGCAGTGTAGAGATTATCAATTCTCCCGACAGCAAATGCCGTAACTCATTTTAATGGTTGGCTCTCTGATGGGCGAAAAATAGTACCCCGTTGTTTTTATTCTCAGGTCCCTGATTGCCAGCTAAGTTGAGCACATTCTCTTTATTTTTTCCTTGTTCAATATTTTACCCATTTTTCTATTGTTTGTGTCTTTCTTCTTGCTTCTAGCGCAGCCTCTGCCTAAGACGCCTATTAAGCTTTCCTCACATGCGTGCAAATGCTGTCTCTGCCTCTGACACGTGTCTTTTTGCTTTGTTTTCGTTCTTTTGCCACAAAGACGTTTTCTACTTTTATACAGACAACTCTGCAGCCTCTCTGAAGTGGAGCCACCATCCGTCTGCCAGTTTGTCATCCTGCGGTGACTGGCGTTTTGCTGTGAAGCTGGAAGCTATGTCACCAAACCCAGTGCCGTTGAGTCAATTCCGACTCACAGCGACCCTATAGGACAGAGTAGATCTGCCCCATAGAGTTTCCAAGGAGCGCCTGGTGGATTCGAACTGCTGACCCTTTGGTTAGCAGCTGTAGCACTTAACCACTACACCACCAGGGTTTCCGCTATGCCACTGGTAGGTTTTTGGGGGGCTCAACCTAAGGGGCTCATCTTCCAGTACTATGCTGGACTCTATTCTGTTGTGATCACTGGCTAATTTTCAGAAGTAGATCTCCACGCCTTTGCTCCTGGTCTGTCTTAGCTTGGCAGCTTTGCTGAAACCTGCCCACCATAGGAGACCCTGCTGGTATCTGAAATACCACTATGCCACAGGGTCTCCCATGGTGGGCAGGTTTCAGTGGAGCTGCCAGACTCAGGCAGCCCAGGAGCAAAGGCGTGGAGATCTACTTCTGAAAATTAGCCAGTGATCACAACAGAATAGAGTCCAACATAGCACTGGAAGATGAGCCCCTTAGGCTGAGCCCCCAAAAAGCAAACCTGTTGCTGTCGAGTCGATTCCGACTCATAGAGACCCTATGGGACTGTGTAGAGCTGCCTCCATAGGGTTTCCAAGGGCCGCCTGGTGGATTGGAACTGCCGAACTTCTTGGTTAGCAGCTGTAGCTCTTAACCACTACACCACCAGCGTTTCCCTTAGGCTGAAAGGCACTCAAAATACACAGTGGTGGCAAAAAATGGACTCAAGCAGACCGACAATGGTGAAGATGGCTCAGGACCGGGCAAAGTTTTGTTTTCTTGTGCTGGCTGTGCGTTGACTTGATGACTCCATAACGACAACTGCCCTAGGAGGGGCCCCACCTAGACGCCTGTCCTCCGGCTACACCTTCACTGAGAACAGCCCCCGGCCGTAGGTGACTGCCTCTATTGAAGCGTCTCCGCTCCTAGGCCCACCCCAGTGACTGACGGACTGACCTGCTGGTGCAGGGGACACAGGTCCTGTGCTCTGGGGACACCTCTGAAGGGCTGCTCCAGCCCGGAGCTCCCCACGGGGTCCCCAAGGCTGGCTTTCCCTGTCTACTTCTGCCCCCTCACTTCCCTGCAGGGACATTGTATTGGCTCCCCCAGGCTGCCCTAGCAGATCAGGTGGCTTAAAACAAGAGCGGTTTCTTCTTTCACACTTCTGGAGGCCAGGTGTCCAAAATCAAGGTGTCAGCAAGGCCCCGCTCCCCTCAGAGACTCTAGGGAGAACCCTGGCTTGTCTCTCCCAGCTCTGGGGGTCCCAGGCGCTCCTTGGCTTACGGCTGCATCACTCCAGCCTCTGCCCCCGTCTTCACATGCCCTCCTCTGCTGTGTGTCTAACCACCCCCCACACCCTGGTCGCGCCCTTTTAAGGACACTCGTGACGGCATTATGCGTCATGTAACCCAGGGAGATCTCACCTCGAGATCCTTAGCTTAATTACATCCGCAAAGACTGGATTTTTAAAAAATAAAGTCACATCCACAGGTTCTGGGGGCTGGAGTGTGGACGTATCTTTTTGGGGGCCCACCATTTTTGAGGTCCACCGTTCAACCCACTGCAGCCATCTCCCAAGAGCCCCCCGCCCCAGCCTCCGTCTCTGAGTCTGTTTCCAGGAAACCCAACCCAAGATGCTGCCCTTCCCCCAAGCCTTCTGGAACAGGAGCACTTGGGGTGGGAGAAAGAGCAGGCCCAGGGAGAGCCGGTGTGAATTGGGGCAGGGACCCCCTCCTTCAGGGCCCAGGTTCCAGGTATAAATCAAAGAATCCTGCAAGCTGCCTCGTAGGCCTTTTCTTTTATCCTGCATATTATGGTGCTCCGACAAGCCGGGGTCATCCCACACATGGGCCGTGAGCAGCCCCAGGAGCGAGACCCTCTTCCCTGCTGTGGGTGGGGGGCACGCAAGGGGTGGATGGGGAGGTGAGGGTGGGGCTGAGGAGAAGAAATGACCTCAGGCCCAGCACCCAAAAGCCAGCGCCTGCTCAGGGCGCCGAGCCTAGGCTCCTACCCACCCCCAACCCCCACCCGATGCCCCAGAATAGCTCTGATATCATCCTTAATTGTCCCTTTCTCCCACAATGAAAGCCTTCAAGCGAGGAAAAGGGACTTCTCTTCTAAAATTGCTTTTCTGCGTTCTCTGACAGCAGCCCTGTGTGGCACGTAATTAATACAGCACCTGGTGATGGTGGGTCAGCCACTTAGGCTGGGAGAGAGAAGGCTCCAGACGGAAGTGGAGAGGAGTTACAGCTGAAAATGTGAGCACCCCGGACGCCCGGCCTGCTGATGCCCAGGGCCAGAATAAATGCACACAAACCCAGGTGAGCAGGAAACTCGGCTTTGCCGGAAGCAGAGGAAAGGCCTCCAAGGCTCAACCTTCTTAATGCACAACAGTGCAGGAACTCAAAGAAGTGGCTCACACGGAGCCTTTTAGGGTTTGTACCGAGATTCCACAGTCCTTTCCGAGCCCTGGAAACGGGCAGTTCCAGCCAAGGGCAGAGGGGCCTGGGATGACTTTCCAGGTGGAGGACCTGAGGTTGAGGAGGGTATTCAGGACATCATTTCCCTCTTCTGTAAAACGAGGGTAAACCAGAATAAACATGCCAGGTGCCAGGGGATTGACTCCAGCTCACGGCGACCCCATGAGTGTCAGAGGAGCACTGTGCTCCGCTGGGTTTTCAACAGCTGCTTTTTCAGAAGTGGGCCTCCAGGCCTTTCTTCCGGGGTGCTTCTAGGTGAGCTTGAACTTCCAGCCTCTCAGTTAGCAGCTAAGCACGTTACCTATTTGTACCACCCAGGGACTCCAAAATGGGGTAATACTTCCTCAACTGTAAGTTGATTATAAGGACCCGAGATATGCTTTGAAAAATCTGATCATTTCACTCCAGCAATCACCCTTTAGGACCTCATCAGTGATACACGCAGAGCTGGTTATGACATGGGAAAGTCAGAACCAACCCTCACCACCACCCAGAGGGACTTGCTGAGGAATTATGACCCAGGTATGTGATGGCATACATTATGGAACCAATAAAAGTCACATTGTAGGAAAGTAGTATTGGTAAGAGAGAAACAGTCAGGTACTGAGAGTGGCCCCGAGTCACGCAGCATCTGATCGGGGTGGGGAGTCAGGTGCAGGACAGACAAGGGCAGCCCCGGCATGGCCCAGGCTGAGGGCACCATGGAAGCCCCTGCCCCTCATTGGAGCATGAATCTGCACCGACCCTTCCCCTAAACACGCTCTTAGGACGCCCCAGAGCAGGGAGTTCTGTTTTCACTTATTGTTATTTTAATTATTTGAACCAGGGGGCAACAGAACAAGTTCTGAAAATTCAAAATAATAACAGCAAACATTTCTGAATGCTTACTCTGTGCCAGGCACGCTGTCGTTCAACAAATCTAAGACGGTGAGATCAGCGCGCTGTGAGATGCTTGCGTTTTAAGTACCGCCAAGAATAAAAAATGCTGTCAATTAAACTGTGACACACCATTGCTCATGCATGTTGGTTTCCGAGATGTTAAAAGCGGAGCCCTGGAATCAATAAAATCTCATCTGCTAGCTCGTTTCAGTGTCTGTCTGTCAGTTTGTCATCCTGTGGCGGCTTGCATGTTGCTGTGATGCTGGGAGCTACGCCACAAGTATTTCACATGCTCACAGGGTCACCCCTGGTAGACAGGTTTCAGCAGAGCTTCCAGACTAAGACAGGCTAGGAAGAAAGGCCTGGCAGTCTACTTCAGAAAACTAGCCGATGGAAACCTTATGGATCACAACAGAGTATTGTCTGATATAGCATTGGAAGATGAGCCCCTAGCGTGGAAGACGCTCAAAATACACAGTGGCCACAACGGTGGACTCGAGTACACCACGATTGTGAAGATGGTGCAGGACCCAGGAATGTTCCCTTCTGTTGTACATGAGCCAGAGCCAACCTGATGGCAATTAACAAGAATATCAACTTTGGATCATTCTTCACAACAGTCCTCGGAGACAGGAAATGTTACCCCCATTGGACAGATGATAAAACCAAGGCCTAGAAAAAGTTAAGTCACTGCCCAAGTGGCTTAGGTGGTAGAGTCAGGATTTGACCCGGGCATTTTTAGTTTGGCACTGTGCAGTGCTCCCCCCTTACAGGGGCAGGGGCTTGATGGGTTGAAGGGGGTCAGAGGAGGTGGGGAGGCGAGCGGGAGGCAGGCAGCCGGCCTGGATCTAGGGGGAGCCTCCGTCCGTTCTCCCTCTGCTCAGGGTTCCCGCCTTCTCCAGGGGAGGGAGAGGTTCCCCACCACTCCAGGGCGTGCCTCTTAGAGGGAACCCCTGTCCCCAGCTACGTGCTGCTTCACACCCCAGCTGGCATTTCTCCTGGATTCTTTCAGAGTCAGCAGGGCTAAGGCAAGAAAAAAAAAAAAAAGCTGCTAGGTAAATCGCTTTCATCTCAAAGGCCAACTGTCATCCCTCAGCAGAGCTGTCTGGAGCTGCTTTGGGGATTCTGCGGCTCAGCTGGGACCCAGCAGGGAAGATTGCTGACAGCGTGTTGGAAGACTTCAGAGGCGTACAGGTGACACAAGTGCCAGGTGTGGCCAAGCCTGAGCTCGGGAAAAGCTGGGATCCCTCAGTCTAAGAGGGCCACCTGAGACCCCTCCATGCTTAAGAAGAGCCAAATGCCCTTGCCTCTCTGAAGCCCAGCCTTCACAAATTGAGCTGAAATATTGGGCGATGGGGCCAGGGGTCTTCTAAAGTGGCCAGGGCCCTCCCCAGAATGACCCAGCAGCCCAGGGCCCTGAAGCATGGGGCGGGGGGGGCCCAAGGAGGGAGAGGCGCTCCGTGGAGCATCAGCTGCTTTTCCACAGACCACACTGTGGGTAGGCTCGTCCTGTAATTAACCCACTTCTTTTTTTTTATAATTAGCCCCACGATCCCTGTGGCCACGAGGAGAACAATGTGGAGTATAAGGGCGATGAGGTGTGACGGATGGTCCGACACACACCCTAGAAATTTCCACCCCGGGGAGTGGGGCCCCTTTAGAGAAGGCCCTGATCCTGAGGGGCTGCCCCGCTCCAAATGGCTTTAAATGATGAGGGAATCATAACTTACACAACAATTAGCATTTGCTCAGCTGTTTTTGAGGCACTTTCACTGGCCCTTTCTCATTTAATCCCCACTGTGGAAACCCCTGGAAGCCCTGGTGGCATAGTGGTTAAGTGCTATGGCTGCTAACCAAAGGGTTGGCAGTTCTACTCCACCAGGCGCTCCTTGGAAAGTCTATGGGGCAGTTCTACTCTGTCCTATAGGGTTGCTATGAGTCGGAATCGACTCGACCGCAGTGGGTTTGGGTTTGGGTATGGAAACCCTGGTGGCGTAGTGGTTAAGTGCTACAGCTGCTAACCAAAAGTTCAGCAGTTCGAGTCCTTCAGCTGCTCCTTGGAAACTCTATCGGGCAGCTCTACTCTGTCCTATAGGGTTGCTAGGAGTCGGAATCCACCCGACAGCAATGGGTTTATGCCCCTAACATGCAGCCCTGGTGGTGTAGTGGTTAAGAGCTCCGTTGCCAGCCAAAAGGTTGGCAGTTCGAATCCATCAGCCGCTCCTTGGAAACCCTATGGGGTAGTTCTACTCGGTCCTACAGGGTCCTATAGGGTCACTATTAGTCGGAATCACCCCTACAGCACACAACACCCCCACAAGGTAGGTATTATTATTGTTATTATCACAGCCTGGCAGAAGTCTGAGGCACAGAGAAACACGTGGGTTTCTGAAACAGAGGTGGGATAAGAACCCGGACTGACCAACATCTCCCCCTCCCCCAGCACACCAACGCCTCAATATTCCTCCCAGACAAGGGCCCAGGAGTCATAGCGGAAGGAGCTGGTTCTCTAGAACATTCCAGAGGATAGCTTCTAGGGAATACATTTTCATCTTTAAGTTGTTGTTGTTAGGTGTTGTCGAGTCGGTCCTGACTCATAGCCACCCTATATACAACAGAACGAAACACCACCCAGTCCGGCGCCATCCTCACAGTCGTTGTTATGTTTGAGCCCCTTGTTGCAGCCACTGTGTCAATCCATTTCATTGAGGGCCTTCCTCTTTTTTGCTGACCCTCTACTTTACCAAACATGGTTTCCTTCCCCAGGAACTGGTCCCTCCTGATAACATGTCCTAAGTATGTGAGACGAAGCCTCACCATCCTCACTTCCAAGGAGCACTCTGCTATGTTACTTCCAAGACAGACTTGTTCATTCTACCAGTAGTCCATGGTATATTCAATATTCTTCCCCAACACCATAATTCAAAGGCATCAATTCTTCTTTGGTCTTCCTTATTCATTGTCCAGCTTTCGAATGAATATGAGGTGACTGAATATACCATGGTTTGGGTCAGGAGCACCTCAGTCCTCAAAGTGACGTCTTTGCTTTAAGAGATCTTTTTGCAGCAGATTTGCCCAATGCAATGCGTCATTTGATTTCTTGACTACTGATTCCGTGGGCCTTGACTGTGGATCCAAGTAAAATGAAATCCTTGCAACTTCAATCTTTTCTCTATTTATCATGATGTTGCTTATTGGTCCAGTTGTGAGGATTTTTGTTTTCTATGTTGAGGTATAATCTATACTGAAGGCTGTAGTCTTTGGTCTTCATTGATAAGTACTTCAAGTCCTCTTTGCTTTCAGCAAGCAAGGTACCAGAAGCTGACAGACACGCAGTGGCGTCTTTCATAGAGCTGGTGTTTTCTGAGGATTGATAGACTTATCTGTGTCCACAGGCCTTCCCTCCCTCCCCAGGGGTGGGCATCAGCATTGGAGGAGGGGGCAGGATAATGGGAGGGAGCCTGCACCCAGGCCCTTGGCGTCTTCCTCCTGCATCTGGAAGGTCGCATACCAAGAGCAGGCTCACCAGCAAGCTGACAGGCCGGTTCCTTGTTTCCCCACTACTTCTAGAAATGGAAGAACACAAATATCAATTACGTGCAGAACTGTGGGTCGGAGGAAAGCCATCACTCTCTATTTAGAATCTACAAACAGCTCATTAAGCCTGAAACCAAGAACGCTCCCCTAGCTGCAAATTGCGGTGTCTCTTGGGGCCCAGGAGAAGAAGGCTGCGGGGTGCAGAGCAGAAGAGACTCTAGAATATTCCACCAGGGACGCCAAGTCACTCTCAGATCCTCAACCCTGGGAATTCCTCAGCATCACCTGGGCAGCTCTTAAAACACTGATTCCCTGAGATTTTTATGACATTGGTCAGAGTGGGGAAGGGCCCGGCCCTCAGCATATTCTAAAAGTTCCACAGTGAATTTCCCTCGGCAGCCAGGATTGAGGACTCCTGAAGGGTGTTGGAAGGACTGACCCTTGCCCCCTGGTGCCAGACCTGTCAGCTCTCCCCACCCAGTATCCCCCTCAGCCCCTGGACCAGGGACCCTGAATCCTGCTTTATGCCTGGGCCTTGCTTCCTGCTCTCATTCATCCAAGATTCCAGGCTGGGTTGCTGGACTTCCCTCTCTGGTCCAAGGACGGGAGCATCACTAAGGCTTGTGACAGGCACAGCACAGCCAGGAAAGGGCATTCACTTAACTCCATCTGGAGTGAAAAGAGTGAGAACATGGAGGGAAAGTGGCAGCGAAGCAGACTGCAAAAGGCAGCTGGAAGGCAAGCGGCGTGGAGGGATTCCTACCTTCCCTTCAGGGAAAACAACTCTCCACATGGAAATATTAACCAAGTGCCTGAGGGTGCTAGCAGGGTGTCAGGAGATGCAGACAAGTCAATTAAAATACTTACGGAGAGCCAATGTGTGCCAGGCCCTGTGCTAGGCCCAAGGGGCTGAGAGGACGGAAGACAGGTCCATTCCAGCCTCCTGGGGGGGCACTCTGTTTGGGAAGAAAGAGAATAAATAAATAATCCTGTTACTAAAGCCAATGAAGTTTGTTGCTGGTGAGTTGACTCCGACTCACAGTGGCCCTATAGGACAGAGTAGAACTGCCCCATAGGGTTTCCTAGACTGTAATCTTTACCGAAGCAGACTGCCACATCTTTCTCTCGAGGAGTAGCTGGTGGGTTCGAACTGCCGACCTTTTGGTTAGCAGCCAAGCAATTAACCACTGTGCCACCGGGGCTCCGTAATCCCATTACTAAGCACGGTAATTTCAGATAACGATGCTGTTGTCCTAGCTGCCCTAGGGTTTCCTAGGCCGCAGTCGTTACTGGAGTAGATCGTCAGGGCTTTTCTCCTGCAGAGCCACTGGTGGGTTTGAGGTGCCGACATTGCCATTAGCAGCTGAGTGCTTCACCACTGTGCCACCAGGGCTCCTTGTCAGATAATAATAAGCGCTAAAAAGAAAATAAATGAAGGACATTGGGGAGGACCCTGGACTTGGTTCCCAAAACAAAGTGGTGGGGGTGGGGGTGGTGGTGGTGGTGGCGGTGGTGGTGGTGGTTGTTTTTGAACTGAGACGTGAGGAGCCTGTGGGAACTGGCCAAGGGTGGGAAGACTCTGGCAGAGGAAGAAGCAAATGCGAGGGCTCTGAGGTGAGAAAGGTCTTGATGTACTTGAGGGATGAAAAGAAGGAGGTTACGGATTGAATAATGTCCCCAACAACATGTGTTGTAAACCCTAACCTCTATGCCTGTGGTTGGAAGCCCTGGTGGGGCAGTGGTTAAGAGCTCGGCTGCTAACCAAAGGGCCAGCAGTTTGAATCCACCAGGTGCTCCTTGGAAACTCTATGGGGCAGTTCTACTCTAACATATAGGGTTGCTATGGGTCGGAATCTACAGGACAGCAACTTTTTTTTTTTTTTTTAATGCCTGTGGTTATAATCCCATTTGGGAATGGGTTGACTTTGTTATGTTAATGAGGCAGGATTAGTTTAGGGTGTATCTTGAGTCAATCTCTTTTGAGATAGAAAAGAGATTAAACAAGAAAGCTGGCAAACAGAGATGGGAGAAGATAGACACCATGCCACATGGAGTCACCAAGGAGCCAAGGAGTAAGGACCTTCCCCCAGAGCCAACAAACAGAAAGGCTTCCTATAGAGGCTACACCCTGAATTTGGACTTCTAGCCTCCTGAACTGTGAGAGAATAAACTTCTCTGTGTTAAAGCCACACACTTGTGGTATTTCTGTTATAGAAGCACTAGATGACTAAGACAGAGGTCTTTGTGGCTGGAGGCAAATGAAGATGGAGAGTGAAAGGTGAGATCTGAGGGGCAGGTCAGAAGGAGATGCTGTGGAGTCGATCCCAACTCATGGCCACCCCTCATCTGTATGAGTAGAACTGTGCTCCATAGGGTTTTAAATGCCTCGTTTTTCAGAAGTAGATCTCCAGGCCTTTCTCCTCAGGCAGCTTTCAGTTGGCAACAGAGCGCTTCACCATCTGTGCCACCCAGGGACTCCTCTTTATTGTTGTTAGGTGCTGTCAAGTGGGTTCTGACTCATAGTGGCCCTATGTACAACAGAACAAAACACTGCCTTGTCCTGAGCCATCCTCACGATCGTTGTTATGCTTGAGCCCATTGTTGCAGCCACTGTGTCAGTCCATCTCGTTGTGGGTCTTCCTCTTTTTTGTTGACCCTCTACCAAGAATGATGTCCTTCTCCAGGGACTGATCCCTCCAGGGACTTCTAGATATAAGGAAATCATCTAGAGTTATGGCGGTGACCTTCAGCAGAAGTGAAACCAGACAATGTTGAAATCTGAGTGGCAACAACAAAGGTTGGAATAACAAAAAAAAAGAATTGCCATCAAGTCAATTCCAACTCAAGGCGACCCCATGTGTGTCAGAGTAGAACTGCACTCCATAGGGTTTCCAATGGCCGATTTTTCAGAAGTAAATTGCAGACCTTCTGTCACAGCTCTGGGCGGACTTGAACCTCCAGCCTTTCTGTTAGTAGCTGAGCTCATTAATCATTTGCACCACCCAGGGACTCCAAGGAATAAGTACGGGTTCGATTATGGAGAGCCTTGAAAACCAAGACCAATTTGAGTATTAGTCTATGTGTAACCAGAAGCCAGGGAACGACTTCAAAGAGAGAAATGAAGCCACTTTGGACTTCTGCATTTGGCCCAGATAGAATGAATTGGCATCAGACTAGCCCTTCTACATGGACAACATATATGAAGCAACTCTTTGCAGGCAGTGGGCAATAGGCAGTGTAAGCCTGTGAACTTTGAGAGAAGAAAACCCCCCAAGAGGAGTCCACAAACACTAGGAGATGATTTCCTGAGCATAGCTCTGAGGCCTGGAGTCCAAGTAGAGCTCAGTGGCCATGCTATCGTTAGGTGCCATCAAGTCAGTTCCGACTCAGCGACCCCATGCACAACAGATGAAGCATTGCCTGGGCCTGTGCCATCCACATAATCATTGTTATGCTTGAGCCCGCTGTAGCAGCCACTGTGTCAATCCATCTCACTGAGGGTCTTCCTCTTTTTCGCTGACCCTCTACTTTACCAAGGATGATGTCTTTCTCCAGGAACTGATCCCTCCTGATAACTTGTCCAAGTAAGACGTAGTCTCACAATCCTTGCTTCTAAAGAGCATTCTGGCTGTACCATGGCCATGGTGAGCTGAAAAGGCAGCTATCAGAATTTGGGATAGCTGAAATGGCTGGTATGAGCAGAGTAAGGTATCAGAAAGGAGGAAGCTGTGCAGAGAGGGGGTCCCAGAAATCAATGTTGGGGTCCACTGTTGATTCCATCACTACAGGATTAGCCGTACCTGCTCAGAGCAAGATCATTCAAGTCTTTCCAGAGAGTGGCTGCTATGAGACTGAAGGCCAAATAGAGAGATACTACAAGTTTGAGCTGAGCTGGGGGGAGAGCAGAGCTGGGAAACATTGAAATTCCAGCTCTGCTACAAAAAAACTAGTGTGGAGAAATCTTGTCAACACTTGTTCACACCCCTGGAATCCAGCTAAGGACCCAGGAAAGTTATGTTTTAGAACTAGTGACCACACCCTAGTGTAAAATTTATACTAGACCCACACGAACAATGTCTAAATCCAAGCCACACAAAGATCTGCAGTGGAAATAGGATTCGGAGGCAGTCTCTGCCGAGTACGAGAGGCTTAGGAAACACGTTGGCTCTTTACATATCCACACTTTGTTGTTACAAGTTGCCAGGGATACCATCCTTGTTGGTAGCTCCAGGCATTCCTTGGTTCTTGGAGATCCTCACATGGCGTATGTCTTCTCCTGTGTCTAATCCGCTCTTTCTATAACTCAAAAGTGATTAGGTTTAGGACATACCCTATTTGGGTGTGATCTAATTAACACAACAAAGAAAACCTTATTTCCAAACAGGTTTACATTCGCAGGTATAGGGGTTAGTATTCCAACACATATTTGGGGGGATACAATTCAATCCATAACAAAGAGTAAACCTTAATGCCTGCAAGTTTTTAAAAAATCATTTAAGCAGTTGTGGAATCCCAGGGTGGAATGTAGAATGTGACCCCTCCACCACCACACACACACAAAAAAAATCTAAATGTATGAAACAACTGAAGGGGGTTGGGGAATGAGGTGCTGACCCAAGTACCTTTGGAAATTAGTGAAGTTCATAGGACTATAAGCATAGGACTGTACATAAACACTATACTCTAGTTGATAAAGTTGTTTCCCACGGGGGTATGGGTTGCCAATTATGAAACCACTACACATGCATATTGCACTTGAACGTCAAGCAAATGGATGGAGGAAGGTGGGACCCAAGTTTCTCACTGTTGAAGTGGGAGTTTACAGATAAACAAGGGCAGGCTGTTAGTATGATCCATGTGGTAATGGATTAGAGTTGGAGACATCAGTATGAACTCATGTTTCGATGCACATAGACACAGATGATTGCATATAGAAATATTTACAGATACGCTTATATACATCCCCCACGCATCTGTCAGTTTGTCACACTGTGGGAACTTCTGTGTTGCTATGATGCTGGAAGCTATGCCACCACTATTCAAATACCAGCAGGGTCACCCATGGCAGGCAGGGTTCAGCTGAGCTTCCGGGCTAAGACAGACAAGGAAGAAGGACCCGGCAGTCTCTTTCTGAAAGGAATTAGCCAGTGAAAACCTTACGAGTGGCTGCAGAACCTTGTCTGATGTAGTGCTAGAAGATGAGCCCCTCAGGTTGGAAGGCACTCAAAATACAAGTGGGGAAGAGCTGCCTCCTCAAAGTAGATGACACGGGTGGAGTTAAGTTTTGGGGACCTTCATTTGCTGATGTGGCACAACTCAAAATGAGAAGAAACAGCTGCAAACATCCATTAATAATCAGAATGTGGACTAGAAGGACATGACGCTTGGCAAAGTAGAGGGTCAGTGAAAAAGATGAAGACCTCCTACAAGATGGATTGACATAGTGGCTGCAACAATGGGCTTGAGCATAACAAGAACTGTGAGGATGACACAGGACTGGGAAGCATTTCATTCTGTTGTACGTAGGGTCTCTTTGAGTCGGAGCCAACTCGACAGCACCTAACAACAGTATATATACATGGGTCAGTATGCATACCCATATCTCCTTGCTCTGTCTGCTGGGAGAGCCTAGAAGCAATGACACCCTAGTAGCAATGAACACACTGAGCACCTAAACTACTATTTCTAATACCTATTTTTTTATATAAGACAATATCAAATAGTCTGACATATGCATAATTGGAATCATGAAGAATTAATCTGAGGAAGGAAAAATTAGAAGAAATAATGGCTGAAAAAATTCCAAAATTTGATGAAAAACACTCATGGACCCAAGAAATTCTTTGGGAGCCAATTAGGACAGATACATAGAAAAACCACACATACTCACATTGTATCGCCAGTAAAAGTATTCTTTAAAAACAAGGATTAAACCAAGAAAATGTTTGGTAAATGAAAGCAGAAAGACTTAATCATCAGCAGAAAAGCAATAAAAGTAATGCTAAAGGATGTACTTCAGGCCAAAACTTGGGTCTAGAGGAGTGAATGAAGAGAACCAGGAATGACAAACAAATGGATTATATGCTTTCTTACCTTAATTTACTTAAAAGAAAAGTGACTATATAAGCAAAATTAACTGTAAGGTGGGGTTTATAACATATGTAGGATAAATGATATGAAAATAATTGCGGAAAGTGTGGGAGAGGCAGGTAAGTGGAATCATGCCATTGTATTTGTGAACTGGGAAGTGTAAAGAGAGAAGAGGAAAAGGGTAATGGGAGGAAAAAGGGAAAGTGTCAGCTGTGAAATGAGTAGGGGAAAAGTAGGGATTGTGAAATTCAGGTGTGAAGTGTGAGGAGGTATAATAGTGACATTAAATAGACTTTGATGGGTTAAAATTTTATATTGTTATCCTTAAAAAAAAAACTTAAAAAATAAAAAGTGGTATAGCTAAAAATCCAATAGGAGAAATAAAGTGGAATACTTTATTTTTGATTAACCAAAAGAAGGCAAAAAGGAGAAACGGAGAACAAAAAGCTGAAACAAATGAAAATCAAATAGTAAGATGGTAGACTTAAACTCAATTGTATCAGTAATTACATTAAATGTAAAGGGGCTAAACACCCAAATTAAATGCCAGAGACTGTTGGACTGGATTAAAAAAAAAAAAGCATGACTCAATTATATACTGTCTACAATAGACTCATTTTAGATAAAAAGGCAGTTCAAAAGAAAGGGTAGAGAAAGATACAACATGCAAACACCAACAAAAGGAGTCTGGTATGGTTATATTAAGAGCAACGCAATTAGACTTTAAAGCAAAAAGTATTACCAGAGATAAAAACATTTCATAATGATAAAAGAGTCAATTCATCAAGTAGGCATAACAACCCTAAATGTGTATGCATCTAATAGCAAAGCATCAAAATTGATGAAACTGAAGAGAGAAATAGAAAGAATCTGCTATCATAGCTAGATATTTCAATACTCCTCAGTCATAAATTGATACAGCAATAGATAAGGATCAGTGAATGTCTTGGTCATCTAGTGCTACTATAACAGAAATACCACAAGTGGATGGCTTCAACAAACAGAAATTTATTCTCTCGGTTTAGGAGGCTAGACATCTGAATTCAGGGTGCCAGCTCCGGGGAAGGCTTTCTTTCTCCGTTGGCTCTGGGGGAATATTCTTGTCATCAATCTTCCCCTGATCTAGGGACTTCTCAGCACAGAGAAGCTTTGGGTCCAAAGGATGTGCTCTACCTTCAGTGCTTCTTTCTTGGTGGTGTGAGACCTGTGCCTCTGCTTGCTTCTCTCTGCTTTTATCTTTTGTAAGATAAAAGGTGATGCAGGCCACACCCCAGGGAAACTTTCCTTACATTGGATCAGGGCTGTGACCGGAGTAAGGGTGTTGAATCACCCCCCCCCGCACCCCTCCCCCGCCAATCTTCTTTAACATAACCTAATCTCACCTAATTAACCCCACGCAGAGATTAGGATTTACAATACTTAGGATAATCGCATCAGATCACAAAATGGCGGACAATCACACAATACTGGGAATCATGGCCTAGCCAAGTTCATGCACACTTTAGGGGGACACAATTCAATCTATAACATTCCACCCTTCGGCCCCTCCCCCCAAATTCATGACCTTGCCACATGTAAAACGCATTCACTCATCAGTGAAGATATAGAATACTTGAACAGTACTCCCAACCAACTTGATCTAATTGATGTTGTTGTTATGGTTGTTAGGTGCCATCAAGTAGCTTCCAACTCATAGTGACTATATGTACAACAAAACAAAACACTGCCTGGTCCTGCGCCATCCTCACAGTCATTGTTATGCTTGAGCTCATTGTTGCAGCCACTGTGTCAGTCCATCTCATCGAAGATCTTTCTCTTTTTCACTGACCCTCTACTTTACCAAACATGATGTCCTCCTCCAGGGACTGAGCCATCCTGACAACATGTCCAAAGTATGTAAGACATAGTCTCGCCACCCTTGCTTCTAAGGAGCATTCTGGTTGTACTTTTTCCAAGACAGATTTGTTCAGTCTTTTGGCAGTCCATGGTATATTCAATATTCTTCTCTGACACCACAATTCAAAGGTGTCGATTCTTCTTCGGTCTTCCTTATTCATTGTCCAGCTTTCACATGCATATGATGCGATTGAAAATACCATGGCTTGGGCCAGGCGCACCTTAGTCTTCAAGGTGCCATCTTTGGTTTTCAACACTTTAAAGAGGTCTTTTGCAGCAGATTTGCCCAATGCGATGCGTCTTTTAATTTCTTGACCGTTACTTCCATTGGTGTTGATTGTGGATCCAATAAATCCTTGACAACGTCAATCTTTTCTCTGTTTATCATGATGTTGCTCGTCGGACCAGTTGTGAGGATTTTTGTTTTCTTTATGTTGAGGTGCAATCCATACTGAAGGCTGTGGTCTTTGATCTTCATCAGTAAGTGTTTCAAGTCTTCATCAATTTCAGGAAGGAAGGTTGTGTCATCTGCATAACCAGGTTGTTAATGAGTCTTCCTCCAATTCTGATACCTTGTTCTTCTTCTTATAGTCCAGCTTCTTAGATTATTTTCTCAGCACACAGATTGGATATGTATGGTGAAAGGATACAACCCTGACGCATGTCTTTCTTGATTTCAAATCACGAAGTAGCCCCTTGCTCTGTTGAAACGACTGCCTGTTGTTCTATATACAGGTTCCTCATGAGCACAATTAAGTGTTCTGGAATTCCCACTCTTCACAATGTTATCCATAATTTGTTATGACCCACACAATTGAATGCCTTTTTATTGTCAATAAAACACAGGTAAACATCCTTCTGGTATTCTCTGCTTTCAGCCAGGATCCATCTGACATCAGCAATGATATCCCTGGTTCCACGTCCTCTTCTGAAACCGGCCTGAATTTCTGGCAGTTCCCTGTCAATATACTGCTATAGTCCCTTTAAGCAAAATTTTATTTTGTGTGATATTAATGATATTGTTCGATAATTTCTGCATTCAGTGGGATCACCTTTCTTGGGAAAAGGCATAAATATGGATCTCTTCCAGTTGGTTGGCCACGTAGCTGTCTTCCAAATTTCTTGGCATAGATGAGTGTGTACTTCCAGGGCTGCATCTGATTATTGAAACATCTCAATTGGTATTCAATCAACTTCTGGAGCCTTATTTTTCGCCAAAGCTTTCAATGCACCTTGGTCTTCTTCCTTCAGTACCATTGGTTCCTGCTTATATGGCACCTCCTGAAATGGTTGAACATCGACCAATTCTTTTTGGTGTAGTGACTCTGTGTATTCCTTCCATCTTCTTTTTATGCTTCCTGAGTCATTTAACATTTTCCCCATAGAATCCTTCAATGTTGCAATTTGAGGTTGAATTTTTTTCTTCAGTTCTTTCAGCTTGAGAAATGCAGAGTGTGTTCTTCTCTTTTGGTTTTCCATCTTCAGGGCTTTGCACATGTTATTATAATACTTTACTTTGTCTTCTCAAGCTGCCCTTTGAAATCTTCTGTTTGACTCTTACTTCCTCGTTTCTTCCTTTTGCTTAATGTTCAAGAGCAAGTTTTGCTTAATGTTGCTACTTAATGTTCAAGAGCAGGTTTCAGAGTCTCTTCTGACATCCATTTTGGTCTTTTCTATCTTTTATCCATTTTGGTCTTTTATATCTTTCTTGTCTTTTTAATGACCTCTTGCTTTCTTCATGTATGATTCCCTTGATGTTATTCCACAACTCATCTGGTCTTCAGTCATTAGTGTTCAACGCATCAAATCTATTCTTGAGATAGTCTCTAGATTCAGGTGAGATATACTCAAGGTTGTACTTTGGCTCTCATGGACTTCTTCTAATTTTCTTTATTTTCAACTTGAATTTGCATATGAGCAACTGATGGTCTGTTCCGCAGTTGGCCCCTGGCCTTGTTCTCACTGATGATATTGAGCTTTTACATCGTTTCTTCACACAGATGTAGTTGATTTGATTCCTGTGTATTCCATCTGGTGAGATTCACGTGTATAATTGCCATTTATATTGGTGAAAAAAGGAATTTGTAATGAAGAAGTCGTTGGTCTTGCAAAATTCTATCATGCCATCTCCGGCATCATTTCTGTCACCAAGGCCATGTTTTCCAACCACCGATCCTTCTTCTTTGTTTCCAACTTTTACATTCCAATCTCCAGTAACAATCAATGCATCCTGATCACATGTTAGGTCAATTTCAGGCTGCAGAAGTTGGTAAAAATCTTCAACTTCTTCATCTTTGGCCTGGGTGGTTGGTGCCTAAATTTGAATGACAGTCATATTAACTGGTCTTTCTTGTGGGCATACGGATATTATCCTATCACTGACATCATTGTACTTCAGGATAGATTTTGAAATGTTCTTTTTGAGGATGAATGCAATGCCATTCCTCTTCAAGTTGTCATTCCTGGCATAGAGGACCATATGACTGTCCAATTCAAAATGGCTAATATCAGTCCATTTCAGCTCACTGATGCCTAGGATATCAATGTTTATACGTCCCAATTCATTTTTGACATCTTCCAGTTTTCCTAGATTCATCCTTTGTACATTCCAGATTCTGACTATTAATGGATGTTTGCAGCTGTTTCTTCTCATTTTGAGTCATGCCGCATGAGCAAATGAAGGCCCTGAAAGCTGGACTCCATGCACATCATTAAGGCTGACTCTAATTTGAGGAGACAGCTTTTCCCCAGTTGTGTTTGGAGTGCCTTCCAACCTGGAGGGCTCGTCTTCCAGCACTATATCAGACAATGTTCCACTGCTATTCATAAGGTTTTCACTGGCTAATGCTTTTCAGACGTAGACCACAGGGTCCTTCTTCCTAGTCTGTCTTAGTCTAGAAGCTCAGCTGAAATGTATCTGCCATGGGTGACCCTACTAGTATTTTAATACCAGTGGCATAGCTTCCAGCATCACAGCAACACACAAGCCCCCACAGTACGACAAACTGACAGACACATGCGGGGATCTAACCGATATTTATATTAAAAAAAAATTCCATGTGCACTTAAAAAAAGTGCAATTTGCAATTGTTGGATAGAGTTTTACTAAATATCAATTAGATCTTTATATAAAACTCTACCCAACAATTGCAAATTGCACATTTTTTAAGTGCACATGTAATATTCACCAAGATAGGCCATATTCTGGTCCAGAAATCAAATCTTAATAAATTTCAAAGGAGGAAATCATAATGAGTGTTTTCTCTGACCACAGTGGAATTAAATCAGAAATCAGTAACAAAGAACATATCCAGAAAATCCCCACATGTTTAGAAATTAATCAATACTCTTCCAAATAATCTATGAATCAAAGAAGTTGCAAGAGCAATTAGAATGTGTTTCTGACCAAATGATAAGAAAACACCACTGTCACGGGCTGAATTGTGTGTCCCCAAAATATCTATCCACTTGGCTAGGCCCTGATTCCCAGTATTGTTTGACTGTCTACCATTTTGCCATCTGATGTGATTTTCCTGTGTGTTGTAAATCCTGTCACTATGATGTAATGAGATGGATTAGCGGCAGTTATATTGATGAGATCTACAGGATTAGATAGTGTCTTAAGCCGATCTCTTTTGAGATATAAAGAAGCGAGCAGAGAGACATGGGGATCTCATACCATCAAGAAAGCAGTGCTGGGAGCAGAACGCCTCCTGTGGTCCTGAGATGCTCCCAGACCAAGGGAGGACTGATGACAAGGACCTTCCTCCAGGGCCGACAGAGAGGGAAAGCCTTCCCCTGGAGCCAGCGCCCTGAGGTCAGACTTCTAGCCTCCTGGGCTGTTTCAGAGAATAAACTTCTTTTTGTTAAAGCCATCGCTGGTAATATTTCTGTTGTAGCGTCACTAGATGACTAAGACAAGTACATACCAAAATTTGTGGGCTGTGGCAGCGGCGCTTAAAGTAAAATTTACAGCTTTGATGTCTATCTAAGAAAACAAAACACCCAAACCAGCTGCTGTCTAGTTCATTTTGACTCATGGTGGCTCCACGTGTTACAGAGTAGAACCGCTCCATAGGGTTTTCTTGCCTGTAATCTTCATGAAAGCAGGATATCCAGGCCTTTCTTCCACAGTACTGCTGGGTGGATTCAAACTGCCAACCTTTAAATTAGCAATCAAGCAAAAACCGTTTATGCCACCCAGGGACCTCGACGGCCTAAATTCCCACCTTAAGAACCTAGAAAAAGAAAAGCAAACTAAATCCAAAATACGTGGAAGAGAGAAAAAAAAAAAAAAAGATACAGGAAAAATCAATGAAATAGATAAAAGACAATAGCAAAAACTAACAAACCCAAATGATGGCTAACACTGCGAAGAATGGGGATTCCAGAACACTTCATTGTGCTCATGAGGAGCCTTTACATGGATCAAGAGGCAGTTGTTCGGACAGGACAAGGGGATACTGATTGGTTTAAGGTCAGGAAAGGTGTGCGTCAGGGTTGTATTCTTTCACCACACCTACTCAATCTGTATGCTGAGCAAATAATCCGAGAAGCTGGACTATATGAAGAAGAACGTGGCATCAGGATTGGAGAAGACTCATTAACAACCTGCGTTATGCAGATGACACAACCTTGCTTGCTGAAAGTGAAGAGGACTTGAAGCACTTACTGATGAGGATCAAAGACTACAGCCTTCAGTATGGATTACACCTCAACATAAAGAAAACAAAAATCCTCACAACTGGACCAATGAGCAACATCATGACAAATGGAGAAAAGATTGAGGTTGTCAAGGATTTCATTTTACTTGGATCCACAATCAACAGCCATGGAAGCGGCAGTCAAGAAATCAAACAATGCAGTGCACTGGGCTAATGCACTGGGTAAATCACGTCATATGCGTGTGAAAGCTGGACAGTGAATGAGGAAGACCGAAGAAGAGTTGACACCTTTGAATTGTGGTGTTGGCGAAGAATATTGAATATACCACGGACTGCCAAAGGAACGGATAAATCTGTCTAAGAAGCAGTAAGGCCAGAATGCTCCTTAGAGGCAAGGATGGCGAGACTGCATCTTACATACTTTGGACATGTTGTCAGGAGGGATCAGTCCCTGGAGAAGGACATCATGCTTGGCAAAGTACAGGGTCAGCGGAAAAGAGGAACACCCTCAAGGAGGTGGATGGACACAGTGGCTATAACAATGTGCTCAAGCATAACAAGGATTGTAAGGATGGTGCAGGACTGGGCAGTGTTTAGTTGTGCGTAGGGTCGCTATAAATCGGAACCAACTTGAGGGCACCTAACAACAATGACAACTCCCAGTGTCCTTCTTGTTCAGGGTTCAGGCTCTCCTTGTACTGAGGCCACCAAGGGTGCGGGTAGGGGGGCTGGGGGCAAAGGACCCAGGAGCCAGTCTCCGACTCCGAGTCCAGGGCCCACTCTCCTTTCTCAGAAGGGAAAGGCCCCGGGTCCTATCTGAGGGACTCAGGGAGCTGAGGAGAGGCAGTTTGCTGAGCCTCCTGAGGAGAGAGAAAGCTTAGGAGGCTGCCATTCTTGTCAGAGTCACAGAGAGAGGGGTGTGGGCTGAGGGGGAAGAGGAAAGTGGGGTGAAGGGAGGGGAGAGAGGAGAGTGAGGAGGGGTTTGAGGTTAAGAGAGGGGAGGAAAAAGGGGTGAGGCGGGGGAGCAGAGGGAGGGAGGGAGAAGGGGAGTGGGGTGAGGGTCAGGGAGGGGGAAGTGGGTGAAGGAGGGGAAGGGAGTGGCTTGAGAGAGGGGAGTGGCTTAAGAGAGGGAAGTGGGAGGTGGGAGGGATAGGGGTTAAAGAGAGAGGACAGAGCTGAAATTCTCCCTCAAAAAAGGCATTTGGTGTTATTTTCTAGATTCTTGAAGAATGTTTTTTCTAAACTACAGAATAACTAAGCCCCCCTTGCCCCGATGCAAAAAAACAACCCCTTGCTGTGGACTCATAGCGACCCGATAGGACAGAGTAGAACTGCCCCATTGGGTTTCCAAGGCTGTAATCTTTACAGAAGCAGACTGCCACATCTTCCTCCCACACAGCAGCTGATGGGTTCAAAATGCCACCATTCTGGTTAACAGCCAAGTGCTTAACCACCATGCCACCAGGACCCCTTTATTCCCCCTGTGGTAGGAAAGTAGGAAAACACAAATATAGGAGTCAAGTTCGACTCATCGCAACCCTATAGGACAGAGTAGAGCTGTACCATAGAATTTCCAAGGAGCACCTGGTGGATTCAAACTGCTGACCTTTTGGTTAGAAGCCATAGTTGTTAACCACTAGGCCACCAGGGTTTCCATATACATATATACATATCTCAAGAGAAAAAGGGAAGTCACCCATCACCCCACACCCAATTAGCCACAGCTTTTTTTTTTTTTTTTTTAAGGCTAGGAGGGATTTCATTGTTTTCGATATCTAACTATAAACATCTTGGACAAAATCGCAACCTCCGTATTTCCACTTCGCAGCCTCCTTTATTCTCTCAGCGTCAGCTTGGGAGCATTTCCCCGGAATGTTGAACATTGCTCAGAACGCAGTTGGACAGGACTACCTGGTATGACGTCACACGTGGCCGCAGTTCCTCTGGGACAGCCGCCCACTTAACCAGCAAATACGAGCTCAGGGCCTCAGTGCGCTGCCCTGGGGCGTTTCTGCTCCTACGGGAGAGACACGGTGAACCAGGTCAGGGAGCCCGTTCACACGTTCGCCTGTGACAGAGATGCTGAGAAGACGAGGCTCTGGGAGGGGCCACAGAGGGTGGCCTACTAAGATGGGGGTGCTGGAGGGTGATGGTGGTCCCAGGCTAAGGAAGGTTGGAGGTGAATCTTCCACACCTACGGTCATTTCTGCAGCACGGCTCCTGGAAGGGGCCCCACTGGCTGGGCCTGGTCAACCGCCCTGGGGGTGGACTGTTCTGGTTTAGTCCTGAGAGCCCCTGAGCCTCCCCTGCTTCTGAGCACCCTGGGGGCTGGAGGAGGCTGTCTCAGTTATCTACTGCTGCTGGAACAGAAATAACACAAGTGGATTTTTTTAAATTTATTGTGCTTTAAGTGAAAGTTTAGAAATCTAGACAGTCTCTCATACAAAAATTAATACACACCTTGCTATATACTCCTAGTTAAAAAAAAAAAACTTTTTTTTTTTTTTTTGCTCTCCCCCTAATGAGCCTGCATACTCCTTCTCTCCACCCTGTATTCCCCGTGTCCTTTCAGCCAGCTTCTGGCCCCTCTGCCTTCTCATCTCACCTCCAGACAGGAGCTGCCCATGCAGTCTCATGTGTCTCTACTCGATCCAAGAAGCTCACTCCTCACCAGTATCATTTTCTGTCTCTTCAGACAGTCCAATCCCTGTGTGAAGAGTTGGCTTTGGGAATGGTCCCAGTCTTGGGCTAACAGAAGGCCTGGGGACCATGACCTCCGGGGCCCTTCTAGTCTCAGTCAGACCATTGAGTCTTGTCTTTTTATGAGAATTTGAAGTCTGCATTCTATTGTTCTGCTCCATCAGGGATTCTCTGTTGACGTCAGTGGTAGCCAGGCACCATCTAGTTCTTCCGGTCTGGGGTTGATGAAGTCTCTGGTTTACATGGCCCTTTCTGCCTCTTGGGCTCTTTGTATCTTTGGTGTTCTTCATTCTCCTTTGCTCCAGGTGGGTTGAGACGAGCCGATGCATCTTAGATGGCTGCTTGCTAGTGTATAAAACCCCAGACATCACTCACCAAAGTGGGATGCAGAACGTTTTCTTAATACACTTTGTTATGCCAATTGACCTAGAGGTACAAGTGGATGGTTTTAACAAATAGAAATTTATTATCTCACAGTCCAGGAGGCTAGAAGTCTGAATTCAGGGCACCAGCTCCCTGGAAAGACTTTCTCTCTCTGTCGGTTCCAGGGGAAGGTCTTTGTCATCAATCTTGCTCTGGTCTAGGAACTTCTCAGCACAGGGACCCTGGGTCCAAAGGACGTGCTCCACTCCTGGTGCTTCTTTCTTGGTCGTATGAGTTCTTTAACCTCTCTGCTCACTTCTCTCTTTTATATCTCAAAAGAGATTGACTCAAAATACAATCTAATCCTGTAGATTGTGTCCTGTCTCATTAACGTAACTGCCTCTAATCCTGCCTCATTAACATCATCTGTTCTTGTTGTTAGGTGCCATCGTGTCGGTTCTGACTTGTAGTGACCCCATTTACAACAGAACGCAACACTGCCCAGTCCTGCGCCATCCTCACAATCGTTATGTTTGAGACCATTGTTACAGCCATTGCGTCAATCCATCTTGTTGAGGGTTTTCCTTCCTGTTTTTCGCTGACCTTCTATTTCATCATGCATGATGTCCTTCTCCAGGGACTGGTCCCTCCTGATTACATGTCCAAAGTATGTGAGATGTAGTCTTACCATTCTTGCTTCTAAGGAATACTCTCGCTGTATCTCTTCCAAGATAGACTTGTTCCTTCTTTTGGCTGTCCATGGTATATTCAATATTCTTTGCCAACACCGTAATTCGAAAGTGTCAATTCTTTTTTGGTCTTCCTTATTCATTGTCCAGCTTTCACACGCATATGAGACGACTGAAAACACCATGGCTTGGGTCAGGCGCACCTTAGTCTTCAAGGTAACTTCTTAAAGGTAAGTCTTTACCTTCAAGGTAAGTCTTTACCTTCAAGGTAAGTCTTTAAGTTAAAAAGTTTGCTGTTTAACACTCTATAGAGGTCTTCTGCATTAACATGATAGAGGTTAGGATTTACAGCCCACAGGATAATCACATCAGATCACAGACTGGTAGATAACCATACAGTACTGGGAATCATTGCCTAGCCAAGCTGACATAGGTTTTGGGGGGACACAATTGAATCCATAACAAAGGCCCTGGGGTGGGTTTAAAGTCTCTGTCTTAGTCTCTTGGTGCTGCTATAACACACATGCCACTAAGTGGGTGGCTTTAAAGAACAGGCATTACTCCCCAATGTTCTGGAAGCTGAAGTCCAAACCAGGGTCTCGGCCGTGTCAATTCCTCCCTTGTGGGTAGTCCCGGGTATTCTTGGTTCCTGGCCTGTAAACGGTCCTCATAGGACGTCTGTTTTCCCCTATATGGGCTTGTTTCTGTGTCTAATCTGCTCTTCTCATACCTCAGAAGTGATTAGGTTTAAGACCCACCTTACGCTGGTGTGGCCTCATGAACATAACAGTAGATTGCATTATGGAAAGTGAAGAAGCCTGCTGGCGGAGAGGTTAAGAGCTTGGCTGCTAACCGAAAGGTCAGCGGTTCAAGCCCCCCAGCGCTCTGGGAGAGAAAGATGTGGAGTCTGCTCCCGTAAAGATTACAGCATTGGAAGGCCTACAGGGCAGTTCTACCCTGTCCTATAAGGTCACCATGAATTGGAATCGACTCGACGGCAACAGGTTTTTGCTTTCCATTACAGGAGTTAGGTATGGGGATTAGGATTCTAGCACATCTTTTGGGGGGACACTATTCAATGCATAACAGCATCTCTCCCCAAGGAAGGTGAAAGCTGAGCTGTGTCCCTGGGCTGCCTCCATGGTGGTGGCTGCGTCATGGCACCTAGGCAGTCAGCCAATTCACTCCCTCCTGTTCCCTGGGAGAGGAACAAGGCAGCAGAGACCCTGAGACCAGAGGGCCGGGCCGGCCAGTCCCAGTGTACAGAGGAGGCAGCCCTGGCATTGGGCCTGGAGGCTCTGGGCCATCTGCCAGGCAGAGAGGGGGACGGGAGGGAGGATGGGGCATTCCAGGCTCAGGAAAGGGTCCCGTGGACAGGGAGGCAAGGGGGGTGCCAGTGACCTCACTCGGGCATCCCTACAGCACCGTGCCACCCCCTGAGGGCAGAGCCAGCAACTGCTGCGTGGTGTGGTAGTTAGCCCACAGCAAACCAACACGCGCACGTGTTCCCCTGTGAGTGTGCCACAGTGAATGAGCAAACGGTCACCTGTGCCTGCCCAGGGCCTCTCCTTCTTCACTCCACCAAGCCTGGGGCTAACTCTGGAAGGAAGAGCTACCTCTGGCTTCTACAGAAGAGGAGTGCAAGGTCCAGAGAGGCGAGACGTGGAATTGGGGAGCCAGGCCCAGTCCTGCCATAAACCAGAGCGCTTCTCTGGGAAGGTGGAAGGTGAAGCCACGTGGCCGAGTCCCAGTGGCCCTGAGAGCGGAAGTCCGGGCCCTGGAGGAGTGAGAGGCCAGTAGTGTTGGACGCCAACTGACTACTCACTCAGGGGGAACTTCCAGACCTCTGGCACCCCACCTGTCAAACGGGAGTATTCCCAGTGATCTTTCAGGGTCTATAAGGGGATGGGCATTTTTGCCTTTACTTAGTAAATGCTTATGGAGCCCTTACTATGGTACAAAGAGTTAAGCGCTTGATTATTAGCCAAAAGGTTGGTGGTTTGAGCCCACCCAGAGGCATCTTGATAGACAGGCCTGGCCACCGGCTTCCGAAAGGCCAGCCTTGAAAACCCTATGGAAGAGTTCTACTCCACACATGTGGGCTCACCACAAGTTGGAATCGTCTGATGTCAATTAACAACAAGAAGCATGCGCACCCAGCAGGAGCATACTCTGAGGTTACGATGTGAACGCGATGACAAGGCCCCTGGCCTTCTCCGGGCACAGTCCAGCTGGGGAGAACCACATTGTGGGCAGTTTCGGCTGTTCCTTGTTCCATTCTCTGCTCCAGTCCTGCTCTGGACAGGAGGACCATCTGGCTTGTTTCATCCTTCGGATGAGGAAACTGAGGCAGCCAAGGGAGGGGAGATTCCTTGCCCAAGCTGCACACCAGCCTGGCTGCTGAATTAGGGGTGGTCAGCTCCAGGAGCCGTGAAGACCCCTGGTCCAGCCCCTTGATTTACAGGTGAGAACACCTATGGGACCACATCATTGAAGCAACTCCGTCTCTCTCTTCCAGAACATTCCATGTAAGCAGCGACGACTGAGCCCAGGAATGGGCTAGTTAGAGCCGTTGGAAGTCTCAGCTGTGATCCTGGCGCCTGGGGAAGGGCCAGGCTCTAAAAATAAACCGCTCGCCCGAGCCTGGGAGCCGCCGGCAAAAGCTGCCGCCTGACACTCCCCGATGCAGCCCTGGCCAGAGCGGCCCCCTCCCAGGCAGCTGGCCCTTGGGAGGGGCTGGTGACAGGTGGCAGCCAGGAATACTTGACCCCCGGCTCCCGGAGCACACCCACCCCCACCCCACACGCACACGCCCCGACCTGGGACTTGCTCCGTGTGGTGTGGCCAGACTGCTCCCGAGGAGAGAGGGACGTTGGGCACTGGGGAGGCCTGGAGCGGGGTTCCGCCTCATGCCGGACAGTGACAAGCCTCAGCCACAGGTAAGGGCACATCTCTTCCCGTCTGTACAAAGAGCCCACTTGCCTGGAGAAGATGCATGGCTGTGGGCCTGGGGACAGGCAGGGGGCTTGGGGGAGGTGGGAGCCACTATCTCCTGGGCACCTGATGTAGGGGGGCATTGGTGTTCCTGGGGAGGGGCTGTCGTGACACTGCTTCTCCCGCCCCACGCCCCCAGCCTGGGGGCAACTAGCCTGCCCTTTCCATCTTCGAACACACTCAGCCACCACCAAAATGTCACAGTCCTGTTGGCGTAATGAGAAGCCAGGAGCAGGTTAGCAGGTTTGCAGGAAGCAGGTGAAAAGTTTGGAAGCAGCCGCCAAGCAGGGTTCCAAGGAGCCTGGGCCTCTGGGTGGAGACAGGCCCCCTTTCTGCTCCGGGGACCGCAGGGGACTGGGTGGGGCAGCAGAGATGGAGGCTCCCCTCTGCGGGGGCAGCAGCTGGCCTTCCTGGAAGACAGTAGAGGTGCATTCTCCAGGAATTTGGGGGGACCCAGGGGAGGGAGTTAGTTCCCCAGGGTGGCTCCGGTTCTCACTCTGTACTGTGCTCGAGGTTGGTGAAAGAAACAAGCTTCTCTGGGGGCTGCTGTGGGCTTGGAGCCTGGCCAAGCAGAGTGGACAAAGTAAGGGGACCCGTCAGGGGCCGGCACCTTTGTCCCTTAGCGCTCGCTTGGAGGGGCAGCCCAATCCGACTTTCTGCTGAGGTGGTTTCAGGGCCTAAGGCCTGGGCATGACCATCACTTAACAGCAGGTGATCAGTGTTGATGCTGGTTGCTGGGCAGGAGTAGGGGCAGGGGAGCTTCAAGAGGGGCTTGGTCAGGGAAAGGGGCTGCTGACTGCCTTTACCCTCCCTCTGTTCATCCGGGACTGCAGGTGCAGTGGTGTGGGCTGGGGAGCTGCGGGGGTTTGGGGCAGGCGAGGCCCACAGCCGCCGAGTCGTTCAGGACGTGCCATTACCTGTGACGGGCTCGTTTGCTTCCTGAAGGTGAGCTGGCACCTGCCACAGCCACCCCAGAGCAGCGCTGGCCTGCAAGGACGCAGATGTGCATGGGGCTGTGGGGGCTGCCGGGGTGTTTGATCCCAGGATGTGGCTGCAAGAAGGAACATCGCCTGGGGAGCAAAGCTCCCCACGGCAGCTGAGAAACACAGGGGTCTCAGACAGACAGTGACATACCGTTCCCACAACTACCACCCAAGTCCCCTCTGTCCCAGGCGTCTGTCCTGCCCCCCCCCCCCAGCTGTCTGACGCGCCCACCCCATGCTGTCAGCTCACCTTCCTTCCAGGAACTTGTTTCTGGTCAGCCTTCTCTCCCACACATCCTGGAACCCTCTGGAGCTGCCCCAGTAGTACCACCCCACCTCTAGCTCCATCCCTCTTGCTTCTGGAAAACTTCTAATCTGGGCACATGGTCCATGGACCAGCTATGGTCATCGTGGGGGTTAAAACTCTGGCCAGCCCAGGCTTACTCCTGACCCACTTATTAAGGGTGTGAATCTTGGCAAAACACTTGGCCTTCTAGCCTCAGTTTTCCCATCAATGAAATGGGAATGATGTTACCTTCCTTACTGGTCTGTTGGAGGATGAATAGAGATTGTACACAGGGCAACAGACAGGGCACTTTTCACACTACAATCATTTGTTCTTCTGCATCAGACTGTGCGCCTGGAGGACCAAAGTGGGGAGGTGACCAGAGCTTGTTGAATTGACACACACGTGATCGCTACACACCCCACATACACACAACTCACACACATACACGCACTACACACACAACATAGACACACACCACACACACACACACTCACGTGCACATTCTAACATACACACCACACACACACGCACATTCACACCACACACCACACTCTTTTATTCACACTATAATACACAGACACACCCCACACATACACACCACATACATGTCACCTACGTGTACACATACACCCCCCCACACACACACCACGCACACATACACGTCATGCGGGCATGGCTCCGGCGGTGATGCCCACAGAAGCATCCCTGGCCTCCACCTGGTGTCGCCTCTGCCTGCAGGCTGGGCCGTCCGGCTGACAGAGGCCCTCGGGTGCTGTCCCTGCCGAGGCCGGCCCAGGCTGTGATCATCGTGATGGTCGACCTCAGGAGCCGGTCTTCATCTGGGGCCATCTTCTCTGCCTGGATAACTTGGTTCCCACCTACGTCTGCACTGGGGCACCAGCCTGTCTCCCAGATGCCTCTGCAGGGGCCTGTTCCCAGAGCCACCCACAGATCTGTGCGAGCAGCCCCGGCCCAGCCCCGGCAGGCACCCAGGAAGGTCGGGAGTGTCGGGCGTGGACAGAGAGTGCCAGGGTGGGGGCCCTCTTCCTATCGCCCCAGTGGGGCGCATGACCCAGGGAGGTGCCTGGAGCGCCGTAACAGAGGCATGAGAACCAAGCCGCGCTTGCTCGCCAGGAGCAGGGCGAATTGTTCAAACACTGGTTGTGTGCCAGGCCAGGTGTAGCATGTGTGAGTGCGTGGGGTGTGGTGTGTTGTTAGCTGCCGTCTCGTGAGCCCCAGCTCGTGGGGACCCCATGCACAATGGAATGAAATGTCGCCTCGTCCTGTGACATCCCCGTGACCAGCTCTTGTGATCCATGCCACTTTCCCTGGCTGATTTTCAGAGGTAGATCACCAGGCCTTTCTTCCCTGTTCCTCTTAGTCTGGAAGCTCCCCTGAAACCCGTTCATCGTCATAGCAACACACAAGCCTTCACTGACAGACGGGTGGTGGCTGCGCTGTAGGTGCATTGGCTGGGAATCGAACCCAGGTCTCCTGCAGGGAAGGTGAGAATTCTACCACGGAACCACCACCGCCCCCGTGCGTATATACATACATACATACGTACACACGTATGTACATACGTGTTAGCAGCCGAGCACGTTAACCGTTTGCACCACCCAGGGTCTCCTCAGGGGAGGTCTTAAGTCTTAGGTGCTGTGGAGACTGTGACTCACGGCGACGCCGTGTGTGCAAAGTAGAGCTGCTTCATGGGGTTTTCAACGGCTGCGACCTTTCGGAAACAGTCCATCCGAGGTGCCTCTGGGTGGACTCAAACCTCCAAATTTTGGCTAGCAACCAAGAGCATCAACCATTTGCAGCACCCCAGGACTCCTCAATGGGGAGGGGACCCAGAACGGGGTGCCTGCGAGATGGGTGGGGCTTGGGCAGGCAGGGAAGGTGAGGTGGAGACCCTCCGAGCACCCGCGGCCTGAGCAAAGGCCTGGAGGCAGGAAGGTAAGAGCCTTGTGCGGTTAGTCTGGTGGCCCTGCTGTGTAAATGGCCTTCCCCCTCGGGGCTTGGACATCGCAGGCGGGGGCCGTGAGAGTCACGGGGAGACGTCCAGCCCTGGGGCCGTTAAAGGCAGTTCCCCTAGGGCACCTGCGTAGACTGAGTAGTAACCGAAACCTCTGCCCTGCTTACTTGAATTACAATTGTCCTGTCCTTTAATAGTTCATGGTGGCGAAGCCTGGGGACTCACAGTTCACTGGAGACCTACCCAGCCAGCAGTGCTGACAGGAGGCTGGGGCGAGGGGTGCTCAAAAGTCACTCACAAATACTCCAGTTCACAGCGATTTGCAAACTAAAGAATATACCGCCCAAGTGCCCTGAAAAATATAAAGATATTTAAATACCAGCTGCTCAAAACGCTGAACTGGAGGTGGGTAATGTTTTTAAGTTAAATATTCCCTCATTTCTGGAGAATTGAAGATCCTAGCCTGTGTGCTTCCATAAAGATTTACGGCCTCCGAAACTCTATGGGACAGTTCTACTCTGCTCTACAGGGTCACTATGAGTCAGTTGACTTGACAGCAGTGGGTTTAGCCAGAGAGAGACGGGCGGTGCGAACAGTTAACACACTCGGCTGCTAACGTGGCTCCCACTCAGCGGGCGGTCACCTCCTAGGACTCTCGTGCTGAGTGGACACATTGGGACAGTCGGACCTTCCACAAATGCAGATCCTGGCAGCACTGCTGGAAGAGAGCCCGGGGTCCCCCAAGTCTGTCCTCCTCTCCTTCCTTCTCCCCTTCCATAGCCATGCCCAGACCCCAGTGTCCCCACTGGGCTATGCCGGGGACAGGTGGGGATTCTGGGAGCTGCCCGTCTCATGGGGGTCTCTCCTTTAGCCCCTGCAGCAGGCCAGTCCCCATCTCTCTCCCATGTCCATCTGTCTGGCTTCTCTCCAAACCCTTTTCCTCCCTCCCTCCTCTTCTCCCTCTCAACCTTGGGTGGCCATAAAATAAAGCAGGAGTGCTCTCTTTAGCAACTTCAATGTTTTTCCATTCTTAATTTAAAATTCGATGAGTGAGGCATTCTGTCTTCCTCTCTTTCAAAAATGCACAACAAACCCCACCAAATTCGGTTAATTGGCTCTTTCTCTGCTGCCCACCCAGCGGAAGGGTCCTCCTGTCCATCCCTGCCCAAATCCTATTGACCGGGCAGCAGGAGGCACTCCCCCGGGAACCTGTGCTCTGCGTCCCTGAGGCCGCCCCCCTTCCCGGTGGGTTCCTTCTGATCTGGTCGCCCCAGGGTGATGGCAAAGCTGGTGGCTGAGATCAGAAGCCCCCTTCCAAGCCCCCAGCCCTCTGCTGAGCACACCTCACTTCATCCCTCCCTGCAGCGGCCTGGCACGAAGATGCTTTATCACCATTCCCTGGGCAGGACACTGAGACTCAGAGGCCGGGGACGAGTCCAAAGCCAGTGTGCAATAAAAAACATATCTGGACTATTGCAAGGGTGGGGGACGGACTATTGTGATGGGGGAGGGGTATTACGATAGGGGGAGGGGCTATTATAATGGGGGGGCATATTGCAATAGGGGGAGGGGGTGTTGCAATAAGGGTAAAGGACTTCTGCTGTAGCGGGAGGGGACTATTACAATAGAGGAGGGGGCTATTGCAATAGGGGAGGAAGACTTTCTCTGACCGTAAGACCTGCAGGCATCTCAAAACCAAAAAATAAATCGAACGCATTGCTGCTGAGTCAGTCCCAACTCATGGCAACCCCGTGTGCGTCAGAGCAGGACCGTGCTCCACAGAGTTTTCAATGGCTGATTTTCAGATGTAGATCACCAGGCCTTTCTTCCAAGGTGCGTCTGGGTAGACTCGAAACTCCAACTTTTCTGTTAGCAGCTGAGCACACTAACCATTTGCAGTCCCCAGGGACACCTTTCCTTTCATTGGGGAGGAGTAAATGAGAAGTGGGCCATAGGTCAGAGATGTCTTCCCCAACAGCAAACAATCATGGGATGGCCCAGGACTGGGCAGTGCTTCGTTACCTTGGGCATGGGGTCTCCATGAGTCGGGGGCCAACTTGATGGCAGCTAACAAAATGGGAATAATAGCACCCCACCTGGAGTTACACCCAGGTGGGTGCTGGCCACCTTAGTTCCCCAAGACTCCCAAGCACCCGAGGCCCTTTCCACTTCAACATTCTTGCACAGACTGTTCCCTGTGCCAGGAGTTCCCTTCCCTCCTCTCCTCCTTGCCTGTCTACTAAATGTCTCTTCCATATCTGTCCTTCCTGACCTGTCACTGTCTCTCTGCCACCACAAGCCTCATCACCCAGACCCTGCACCACGCCTTCACTCAGCTGGTCCCATGCCTCCTCTTGCTGTTCCCTTTGCCCCATGCACCACCCTTCTGGGTAAATATCTGCCCCCATTTCAAGCAACGCCTCCTCCCTGAACCCATCTGACTGAGCCCGTCTGACCACCTCCCTCTTCCCTACTGGGCCTGCGCAGGCTTCTAGCAATGCTTGTAGGCATACCAGGATGGATGACACGTGTCCAACTCTGCCACTGGACAGGTACTCCCTGAGGGCAGGGACAGTGGCTGATTCAACAATCTGTCCCAAGGGCTTGGGACACAGCCTAACACGGAGGAGCCCTTATAAAGAGTGACTATTAGTACCATGACACAGTGATGCTATAGTGTCATTAGCTGTCATACGACACAAGCTGGCACCCAACTCATGGTGACCCCATCGACAATGAAACAAAGTACTGCCCAGTCCTGTGCCATCCCCATGACTGGTTGCAGATCGGGCCGTTGTGCTCCATAGGGTTGTCATTGGCTGATTTTTAGAAATAGGCCACCAGGCCTTTCTTCCTAGTCTATCTTAACTGGAAGCTTCTCTGCAACCTGTTCAGCATCACGGCAACACTCGAGCCACTGTTGACAGACAAGTGGTGGCTGCGCATGAGGAATCGAACCCAGGTCTCCTACATGGAAGGCAAGAATCCTACCACTAAACCACCACTGTCCCCGCAATGGTATCGGAAGGTGTAAGTGTACAAGTAAGGTGTACAGTAAAGTAAGGAGTATAGCAAGGTGGGAAAACTTCCAGCCTTCTACCTCTCCTCCCAGATGAAGAGAATTTTATTCTTGTCCCTTCACCTGCACCATCTCTCTAGTCCCTAAGGAGAGTTCTGAGGGACCAATTGGTTCCCATATGCTTGAGAACTAACACAGTGCCATCGAGTTGATTCCGACTCATAGTGACCCTATAGGACAGAGTAGAACTGCCCCATAGAGTTTCCAAGAAGCACCTGGCGGATTCAAACAGCCAACCCTTTGGTTAGCAGCTGTAGCGCTTAACCACTGCACCACCAGGGTTTCCGTTTGAGAACTAGAAGTGGCCAAATAAGTTGAAAGAGAGAGAATTAGGGTAAAGGACCTTGTTCCTTGGGTCAGTCCCTGAGTTTTGTCGTACAGAAGTCTGATAATGGTCAGAGTAGAGAGAAAACTATAGAACGAATCAGATTGAAAGAGTCAGCAGAAGGAGAGTGAGCTGGGAGCAAAGGTGAATGGAGAGGGAGAAGAGCCACAAGGCAGAGGGAGGGAGAGAGGGTCTTTTTCAGGGAAGACAGAGGGAAAGGCTTTGGGGAAGCACTGGGTTGGGGAGAAGAGGAGAGGGGCATGCTTGGCTCCCTTGTACGTCCTTTCAGAAATTCAAGTGAAGCATAGACTTTCTTGTTCCCAGCTTTGGGTTCCCGGACCACACTTCCTTGAATGTGACTCTTTGCAGAGACTGGGCCACATGGAGTCATGGGATACTTTTGGGTTACATAATATTATTGTTAAAAACCAGGATTCTCCTGCCTAGGGGTACTGCGGGCCTAAATGTCAGTGTTGGAGTCAACATCCACACCTTCCCTAGTCCAAGCCAGCTAACCCCCAATGTTGAACTCTTCCCACCTCCTGGCTGTTATTGTCGTTATGTGCTGTTGAGTCGATTCCAACTACGTACGACAGAACAAAACACCGCCCGGTCCTGCGCCATCCTCACGACCATTGTTAGGCTCGAGCCCATTGTTGCAGCAACTGTGTCAATCCATCTCATTGAGGGTCTTCCTCTTTTTTGCTGATCATCTACTTTCCCAAGCTTGATGTCCTTCTCCAGGGACTGATCCCTCCTGGCTAGTTCCCTAAAACCACAGCTGCTGTCGAGTTGATTCTGACTCAGGGGAACCCAAGTCTGCAGAGTAGAACCGCTCCATGGGGCTTTCGAGGCTGTGACTTTTCAGAAGTAGATTGCCAGGCCTTTCCTCCAAGGCTTCCCTGGATTTCAACTGCCAGCCTTTCGGTTAGTAGTCAAGGGCTTAACCATTTACACCACCCAGGGACTTGGCTAGCTGCCCAGAGGTCAGAAACCCCGCCTCCCGGCCAGAGCTCCCCAGCCCTCATCTTGCAGCAGCTCTTTGAGAATTGTATCTCAGAGCCACGCTTTCCTCTAAGGCAACTCCAGGCTTTGTGATCTCCCTGAGATCAGTCACTTGAAGGGACACGCTGCTTCCCGCGAGTTCCTGCCTCCGCCTGCCAATTAGTGTCCGTGGAGGTCTATAGAGAAAGTGGGTCATAAATGATAAAAGACGGGAAGACAATTACGGCTCACGTTGCCTCCTCGTTAGTGCTGCTCGGCTCCTCACAGGAGCAGAGATGTCATCTAGCTGCTTCCACGGAAGCTTCTGCACTTGCGAGTCTTGTGTTTTCCCAGAATCTGCCTCTAGAGCCAGGAGACAGGGTGCTGGACCAGATCTGTGGGAGGCAGAGCTGCTGGGACAGAGGGGTCGGCCACAGAGATGCCAGCTCAGGGTTGTCAGCCAATGGATGGGCCCTTTGCTCAGCAGGACTCAGGGGAGGGCTCAGGCTTTGCAGCCTGCCCGAAGGAAGCCGAAAGCCAGCACTCTGTGGCTGTGTGACCTTGGCCAAGTGTCTCCAGCTCTCTGAGTAGCCAGATCCCTCAACTGTAAAATGAGGCCCAGAGTTAACGAGACAGATAGTAGGGTGACAGGAGAGGGCACCAGATGAGCCTGGCCCACCTGGGGCTCCAAGAACGGCGATGACCGTTTGTTGTCGTTAACTGCTGTCAGGTCAGCCCCTGACTCACGGCAGCCCCGCACAAGGGAACAGAACGCTGCCCGGTCTGGCGCGTCTGCGTGGTCAGCTGCACATTGGACTATTGCGATCCATTGAGGTTGTCATTGGCTGATTTTCAAAAATAGATCACCAGGCCTTTCCTCCTAGTCTCTCTGAATCTGGAAGCTTCTCTGAAACCTGTTCAGCATCCTAGCAACACCAAAGCCCCCACTGACGGTCGGGTGGTGGCTACACGTGAGAGGTGTTGGCTGGGAACTGAACCCGGGTTTCCCACACGGAAGGCGAGAATTCCACCACTGAAGCACCGTTGCCTTCAGCTGTTAGTATGTACCACGCTCTGGCCAGGTGGGGCCGGCAGACCTGGCTGGGAGTCATGGCTGCAGCCCATGCTCATTGCGTGGCCTGGGCAGGTTCCTGGACCTGAAAATCAGGGCCAACGAAGCTGTGCAGGGCGGTTGCAGGGGTCTGTGAGATGACGTAAGCAAACGCTTTGTGAACTGTAAAGCTCTGTGCAAACACCATAGTAGTTGCCAGCAGCCATCTGTCTTAGGGTTCCGTGGAGAAACAGAACCAATGAGATAGGTAGATAGAGAGAGAGGGGTAGGTAGGTAGGTAGATTGATTGATTTACTTCAAGGGGTTACCTCACATGATTGTAGGAGCTGACAAGTCCCAAACCTGTAAGTCAAATAGAAGGCTAGAGACTTCTACAGCCTTAGGTTCCAAGGTTGGCAGGTCAGGCAATGGAAAGAATACAGAGTGGAGAGAGAGAGCCAGTTCTGCCAAAATATCTGTGTATAGTCGGAAGGCAGACCACACCCTAAGGAAACTCCCTTTTCAATGGATTGATTGCACTGCTTTAGATTACATTATGGAAAATGATCATGTAACTGAACGAGGGTTCTTGTCCCGTCCTGTTAGCTGATGAAATAAGATGGACGTCACACTACCAGTTGCAAGGGAAACAGAAAGTGGAAATTCATTGTTTGTGCAAACAAAGAGCAACGTGAGGCCTAGCAGATGAAAGACCACGCGCCCAGGGGAGCTTGGAGCTTTTATGCCCTCCAGTCCCCGTGACTACCATCATAGTAATGACATGGGTAGCTCAGGTTGGCACTGGTTGTAAGATACACTCTGTGCTGGTCTCTGCTCAGTGGGTTTTCCCAGGTGGTATGGTCCAGTGGTTAGGAAGACAGGCTGTGAGCTTGGGCCGCCTGGGCTATGTGACCTTGTACGGGTTACTTAACCTCTCTGTGCCCCAGAAGCCTCCTCTCTCACTTGGTGAGCTGATTGCATTTGAGCTCATTGCTGTACCAAGCCCAGCCCTTCGCATCAGTGCGTTCTTGTAGGATGGGAGCTCAGACACCACTTCCATTTGGGGCCTTTGTCTCCATTTCTAAGATTAAGATTTGAACCCCTCCCGCACTTCCTAAAAGGCCCCCTGATCATGTCCCCCTCCAGCTTTTCAGCCTCCTGGGGCCCTGCTGCCTCAGACAAGCCCAACCCCCTTCCCCGCCCTCTTCTGCCTCTGCAGCCCCACCCTGCCTCTCTGTCTCTCCTCTGCACTCCAGCGAGACAAAACCATGTGCTGTGGGTTGAATGGTGTCCCCCAAAAGATATGTGGAAGTCCTAGCCCCCGGTACCTGTGAGCATGACCTTGTTTGGAAATTGGGTCTTTGCCCACGTAATAAGTTAGGATGAGGTTACTAGGGTGGGCCCTAATCCAGTATGACTGGTGTCCTTCCAAGAGGAGGAGAGCAGACACAGGGACAGGGAGACACACACGGGGAGACGCCATGTGACAATGGAGGCAGAGACTGGAGGGATGCGTCTACAAGCCAAGGACTGCCGGCAACACCAGAAGCTGGGAGACAGGCACAGACCAGATTTGCCTCTAGGCCCTTCAGAGAGAGTACAGCCCTGCTGGCCCCTTGATTTCAGACTTCCAGCTCCAGAACTGTAAGAGAGTAGCTGACTGTTGTTCTAAGCCACCCAGTTTGTAGTACTTTGTTACAGAAGCTGCAGGATGCTGACACACCCTGGGGCTGAGTCTTCACGCATGCTTTTCTCCCTCCCAACCACCTGGCCCCTCCCAGCACCCCATCCACATCTCAGGGAGGCCTCAGCCCACCCAGTGCTGTGGGTACCATTCCACCCATTTACAGCTGTCTTAGTCGTATAGTGCTGCTATAACAGAAATACCACAAGTGGATGGCTTCAACAACAGAAGTTTATCCTCTCACAGTCTAGGAGGCTGGAAGTCCAAATTCTTGGCCTCAGCTCCAGGGAAAGACTTTCTCTCTCTGTCAACTCTGGGGGAAGGTCCTCGTCATCAAATTTCCCCTGGTATATCTTGGATCAGGTGGACACTTGAGACTAGGTTGGCTTCTCCTGCCTAGAGGGGAGATGAGAGGGTGGAGGGGGTCAGAAGCTGGCGAAAAGGACGCAAAAAGAGAGAGTGGAGGGAGAGAGCAGGCTGTCTCATTAGGGGGAGAGTAACTGGGAGTGTGTAGAGAGACTGACTTGATTTGGAAATTTTCACTTAAAGCACAATAAAAATTATTAAAAAAAAAGAAAAAATTTCCCCTGGATGTAGAGCTTCTCAGCACCAGGACCCCGGGTCCAAAGGACGCACTATTCTCCTGCCTCTTGTTTCTTGGTGGTATGAGGTTCCCCGTCTCTCTGCTTGCTTCTCTCTTTTCTATCTCGAAAGAGATTGGCTTAAAACAAATTCTAATCTGGTAGATTGAGTCCTGCCTCTTTAACATAACTGCCACTAATTCCAAATCGTTAACATCATAGATGTAGGATTTACAACACATAGGAAAATCACATCAGATGACAAAATGGTAGGCAATCACACAATACTGGGAATCAGGGCCTAGCCAAGACAACACATATTTTGGGGGGACAAAATTCAATCCATGACAGCAGCTGAGGAAACTGAGGCTCAGAGGCGACATAGCTTGCACAAGATCCCGGAACCCACAGACTGAAAACAGCCATCCTAGTGGGTATGAGTGGTCCCTGAGTGGCACAAACAGGTAAGGACTTGGCTGCTAAATGCAAGGTTGGTGATTTGAGTCCACCCAGGGGCACCTAGAAAGAAAGGCCTGGAGATCTACTTCTGAAAAATCAACCATTGAAAACGGGAGCACACTTCTACTCTGACACACATGCGGTTGACATGAGTCCGAATCAACTCCAGGGCACCTGGTTTGGTTTTTTGGTTTTCAGCGGGTATGAAGTGGTACCCACTTCACTGAGGTTTTGGTTTGTATCTACTAATTACTAATGAAAGGAGCCCTGGTGGTACAATGGTTAAGCACTCAGCTGCTAACCAAAAGGTCAGTGGTTTGAACCCACTAACAGCTCCACGGAAGAAAACACTTGGCGATTTGCTCCCGTAAAGATTACAGCGCAGGAAACCCCATGGGGCAGTTCTACCCTGTCCTGTAGGGTCACTATGAGTCAGAATTGACTCAATGGCACACAACAACAACAATTTCTAATGATGCTGACCATCTTTGCACATGCTCACTGGCCATGTGCATGTTTTCTTTGGGGAAAGGTCTATTTGAGTCCTCTCACTTTTTGATTAATAGCTTTGTCTTTTTGTTGCTAAGTTGTAGGAGTTTATATATTCTAGATATAAAACCTTTGTCTGATCACTGGTTTCCAAGTATTTTCCTCCATTCTGTAGGTTGTCTTTTCACTGTCTTCAAAATGTTCTTTGATGCCCAAAGGGTTTTTTTTTTTTTCGATGAGGTCCAATTTATCTGCTTTTTCTCTCTTGTTGCTGGTACTTCTGTTATCTCTGACAACGTTTTAAATGTATTTATAATTGAATTGAATTTCTGGCTTCAGAGACGCCTCTACGTGCGGCTGATTCCTAGAAGGCACAACCTCCTTGTAGGAGTGGAGTTTGTGTCTCCACTTTTTCCTGTTGCGGGTATAGCCTGCTGGACAGGCTGGCCCTGGTTCAGGGAGCCCCGACCCCCACAAGAGGCAGCGGAGGGTGGTGATGGGGGTGGGCAATCAGGATGCCTGGGTCAGACCCCAGCTCTGCCACTTACCAGCCCTCCAATTCTGGGTAGGCTAATTCACCTCTCTGAGCCTCAGTTTGCTCATCTGTAAAATGGGCAAAATTTTGCAGGTTTGTGGTGAGGAGTAAATGAAATAATCCAGGTGCTGCACTTACCAGAGAGGTGGGCACAGTGAGCCAGCCACCGTATGAGCCGTGGTCGCAGGTTATTCCGAATAACACATGTGGTAGAATGACTTCCTTTATGCAGTCTTTTGCCTTGGTTCTTTGGAAAAGCTTGAAAGGTTTTCCCTCTAAACCCTGAGGAGTTACCTTTGCCCTAGTTTTCTACTGTAAGGGATCTGTTACCTTTGTCAGGTTGACATTTCCTGGGTAAACTGTAAACAACTTGTGGTTTGATACTTTTTGTCAGGTTCTGAGCTCCAGCCTGCCCTGTGATTGGTATGCACCTTGCCGGGATTGGTCAATAGACTATGCAAATGAAGTGAGTTGTAGCCTACAATGCAAACGAAGTGCCTGTGGTCTACTGTGATGGTTAGCGTGATGTGTCCACTTGGCTAAGCCGTGATTCCCAATATTGTGTAACTGTCCTGCATTTTATGATCTGATGTAATTGTCCTCCATGTTGTGGTATTATGTAATTATCCTCCTTTGTATCTGTTGTAAATCCTAAACCTCTCTATGTTAATGAGGCAGGATTAGTTGGGGTGTATCTTGAGTCACACCCCTAGTAAGAGGCGTGACTCAAGTCACAGCCTTACTCAAGTCACACCTTTGCTCAAGTATCTGATGTACGGAGAGCCTCCCTGGGGCGTGGCCTACACCCACTACATACGAACGCTCTGGCAAAGCTTGCCCTTGCTCTGGTTACTGCGTCCGGCTCATCATCATCTGACTGCCAGCTCTTGGGACTTGAGCCAGCAGGCTGACATCTGACCTACTGATTCTAGGATTTGCCAGCTTCTGTCTGCTTCAGCAGACCTGTGAGCCTGCAGAAAGGAGGCAAGGAACCTCCTAAAAGAGCTGTAACACAGGGCAAGGGCTGTAACACTGAAGAAGGTGACAGTGGCAGAGCCAGTGGTGACAGGCTACCGGGCAAGAGGAGCCTGTCCTGAGGGGGCCGAGAGGAGCCTGTCCTGAGGAGGCCGAGAGGACCCTGTCCTGAGGGGGACGAGAGGAGGCCTGCATGGCTGAGAGGAGCCTGTCCTGAGGGGGCCGAGAGAAGCCTGTCCTGAGGGGGCCGAGGGGAGCCTGTCCTGCGGGGGCCAAGAGGAGGCCTGCATGGCTGAGAGGAGCCGAGAGAGCTGTTCTGCACTGAGGAAGGGAGTCTTTGCCTGCGTGCTTCCTGATCCTCATCCTGAGTTGTACCCTGTTACATCCTTAATAAACCACTGAACTGTAAGTACAGCCTGGGAGTTCTGTGTGGCCATCGCACTGGATTATCAAACCCAGAAGAGAAGTAGAGAGTGCCGTGGGAGGGACGGCTGGTGTCAGAACTGTTAAAAAGGTTGGAGGGTGGAGGTATGTCTAACCCCACTTCACAGAGATCAGCTTTGGACTGCTCCTGGCCATTATCCTCATGGAAGTTAGACAGGTGCAGACGATGCTACTACTCCCACCATTTTACAAATAACGCTGGACTTATTGCCATCAGATGGGCCACCATCCGGGGATGGACCTCAGTCCCCAACCGAATGATCGCTTTACCACGCCCCCTGCCTCACCTGGCTTTCTTTCTGCACCCCAGTTCCCCAGCCTCGTCTGGCCTCAGTGATTCGCACTTACTGTTCCCGCTGCTTGGCTCACCCTTCCCGGCCCGTCACTGTCACCTCCTCACCCTTCCCAGGAGGGGCCTCCCTGGCCTCCCTCCCTGCCTGGGCTGTGCACAGAGCCGCTCCCTGGTCAACCCTTCTGGACAGTAAGTCAGTGTCTCCCTCTGCAAGGCTGGCTGCCATTTCTTTCTAGGTTCTCCCCTCCCCATTTTTAATTAAGAAAGTTACATATCCACATGGTAATGTGTAATACATGCTGAAATCTTACAGAAAAGTATAAAATGAAACCACCTCCTCGCCCATCCCTCAGCCCAGACCCTCTTCCCAGCCAACGGCTCCTCTCCATTTGTTTAATTCTGCCGGTTCCCTTTATAGCTTTAAACAATATGCTGCTACCTCTGCTGTTCTTATCTGCTTTACACACTACCTGCTGGCCCTGCTGGGAATGCCAGGCTCCACTCCCCCACGCTCACTCCGCTCTCCTAGCCGCCACCTCTACGGGCGCGTTCTTCCTCGTACCAGGCTCCACTGACTCCACAATTTAAAGCAGGCCATCTTCGCATGCCTGACCCCACAACCACTGCTGACTCTTGGCCTCCTTCTGCCTGTATCTTCCCCACCAGGTTTCTGCCCGATAGCCAGTGGGAGCTGATCGGATTAGCGTTCCCTTCTGCTTAAAATCTCCCAACACAGCCAAAACGAGTAACACCAACAACACCTAGAACATCTACACACCAACAACACTAACAACTCCTACACTACCCGCAATGTCACCACCAACACCTACAACACCAATAATACCAACAACATCTACAACACACATAACACCGCAACGCCACCAACGCCTACAATACCCATAATACCTACAGGGCCAACAATACCTACAATGCCCACAATTCCTACAGTGCCCATCATACCAACAACACCTACGACACCAACAACACCTGCACTACCACCAACACCTACAATGTCTACAGTGCCAACAACACCAATAACACCTGGGATACTAATAACACCTACAACAACTTCAACACCAATGGCACCAAAATGCCCGCAATGCCAACAATACCTACAACACCTAAAACATCAACGGCACCTACAATATACCAGTAACCCCAACAATACCAACACTGCCAGCACCAGCAGCACCTAAGGTGAAGCCAGAGCTCACATGACCTGACCCTGCAGCCTCTGGGACCTTTCCTTGCAGCTCTTCATCCCCTGCACCCCTCTCCCCGCCGTCTGTACCCCTCTCCCCCACTCACTGCGTTCCTCCCCTCCAGACCCCTGTCATCTACCCTCTCTGCCCCAGCCTCACTGACCCTCTCTCCTCTCCTCACACCCACCAGGCCTACGCCGCCTGGAGCCCCTGCCCTGGCTGTACCTGGCAGGAAGGCTCCTTCTAGACACGCTCCTGGCCTTAAACCGCCCCCTCCCCCAGAGGCCTCCCCTGCACATCCGTGCCGAGCACTCCCCTCACCCAGCCACCCCTGGTGTTCCTCCCTTACGTGGCTGGGTTTCTGGTCTGTCTCCTGTCATGGGGGAGGAAGCAGGGCAATCTGAACCAAGCTCTGACCGGTGGCTTTCAGTGGGACGCTGCCCTCACTGGGCACTCGGCAAAGCGGATTGGCTGACTGAATCAGCAAAACTCCCGTCTCTGATGCTTTACCTGCCGACTTTGGACTGGTGAAGAATTAGCCTACACCCCTACCCGGGCCCCTGCTGCTCCTCCAGCTCGGGGCCGGTCCACAGCCAAGGATGAGGCGTTTACATGCCAGTGGGAACAATGCAAAGGGTCCCTGGGTACCACAATTTACTGTTTGAGCTCGACTACTAACTGAAAGGTGTAGCTCCGAGGGAGAAAGACCTGGTGATCTGCTTCCACAAAGATTACAGCCGAGAAAACC
The DNA here is from genome assembly GCF_024166365.1 of Elephas maximus indicus. NCBI lineage: Eukaryota > Metazoa > Chordata > Mammalia > Proboscidea > Elephantidae > Elephas > Elephas maximus. Next base: position 188,985,850 of record NC_064822.1, on the reverse strand, counting down.
CTATGCGGCAGTCCTACTCTGTCACACATGGGGCTGCTGTGCATCAGAATCGACTTGACGGACTAAGGACAGCAACGACACTAAGCTAAATGTTGGCAGTTCACACCTGCCCAGCAGCGCCACGGAGGAAAGCCCTGGCCATCTGCTTCCATAAAGATTACAGCCAAGAACACCCTGTGGAGCGGTGGCGATGACTTGATGACCGCCCCAGGCAAACCTAAAACCAGGGACTGCTCTATGACACTTGGGGTCATCAGGAGCTGGATCCACTCCACGGCAACAGCTTTGACAAAAGGTGGAAATCAACAAACAGGGCTTGTGGGAGTCGCGTTGTGTAACTATCATCTTCCCCAGCCACCACGTGTGTTTGGACCTGCAGACCGGGATGCACAATTCGAACTCTTGACAACGTGCCTTTGAAGGAGAACCTGCCAAACTCTCAGGTCCCCTTGTCCCCTTTGGCCTTCCTTCCGGGTCTTCCCTGCTTCTTCTGCACTGCCCAGCAGCCCCTGGCCCTGTGACCCCCTACCTTCTCCTTCTTGTTGTTAGGTGCCGCCGAGTTAGTCCTGACTCATAGCGACACTGTGTATGGCAGAACGAAATGCCGTCCGGCCCTGCGCCATCCTCACAATCCCTGTTATGCTGGAGCCCGTTGTTGCAGCCACTGTGTCAGTCCATCTCAGAATCAACTCCACAGCGGCTGTCTCCGAGTCGTTTTGTCCTGGTTTCGGGATGGTCCTTCACAATCTTCCAGATCTTTCTGTTTGAGTCTTGAACTTGTCCCCTGGATCGTTTTCATTACTTTCAGTAATCTTCAGCATTCTTAATATTCCAACTCTCTGTCCTTTCTTCTCTTCATGGCCCAGCCCCCTGCAGGCCCCACCCTGGCACACTGCCCCTCACCCTCAGAGAGCAGATCTCTGGCTTTAGGCTTGTCTGGGGCGGTCATCAAGTCACTGCCACCAGCAACTCAGTTAATAAGAGAGAGAGAAGGGTCCAGACGAGCCCCTCACCCCACAGGGTCCCCTGACCAATTTATCCTTTTTCATTTGTCACGGCCAACCCCGGTTTCCTGACCTTGTGAGGGACGGAGACCCGCACTTCCTCCCACACTCTGGCCAAGGCTTCCTCTCCTCCAGGCACCCCCCACCCAGGAGTCCTTGGAGGGCACAAAAGGTTAAGCGCTGGACTACTAACCGTAAAGTTGGCGGTTCAAACCCCCCCTGAGGTGCCTCAGAGATAAGGCCTGGTGGTCTGCCTCTAACCAGTCACAGCCTTGAAAACCTCTGCACACGTGGGGTCACCAGGAGTCGGAACGACTTGGTGGCAACTAGCAGCCAGCCTCCCGCTCTGCCCAGCCCTGATGCTGTGTTAGTGGGGCCAGTGGGCGGCACCTTTTTCTCCTCAGCCAGCAGAGCTGGGAGTTCATTCTCCTGTCGGCAGCGGGAGCCAAGGGCGAGGCCGCAAGTTCCTCGTGCCCGGTGGACAGGAGCCCGACCTCACCCCGGGGGACAGGAGCCCGACCTCACCCCGGGGGACAGGAGCCTGACCTCACCCCGGCAGGCGACTTGGCTCCCTCTCCTGGCAAGGGATTTATGGCGTTTTTGTTTCTTCCCCTAAAGTAAATATCAGGGCTGCTTTCCTCCCGGCCTTGATGGACCAGGCACTGGTTGTCTGTGAGGCACGTGCGCCTCACCACTCCATCAGGGGAACTTCGGGGGAGCTGGGGGTGACATTTGTCTCTCTTCTGGGCAGTGGTGGCGAAGGAGCCTGTCAGTGGCTTTATTACATCATTTCTCAGCCCAGCTGCCCTGGGCCCGTCTATGGGGGCTGCTCTCTGCTCTCCAGCCCCAGAGAAGGGGTGTGGGCAGTCTTCTGACACCCCCCAGGCAGTGTGAGGTGGGAGGCGGGTAGCTCAGCAGAGTGCCTACTGTGGTCCTACTGTGTGCCAGGCTGAGGGGGATCCTTCCTGCCCCCAGTGTGAGACCCTTGCAGGGCGGGACTGGGGTCAGCCAGCTCTCCTCGGGAGCCCTGCTGGGTCTGGGCTCCCAAAAAGCCTCATGGAGGAAGAAAAAAGCCCTGTTCAGAAGGCACTGGGAGCCGGATGAGGGCCACGCACGTGCTTATGAGCAATTACGAGACACAGATGACGAGGCAGGTTAGTGTGCTAGATAGAGCTGCCCAGCAACCCATCCCAAAGTTGTTTTTTTTTTTAATACTATTTTATTGTGTTTTCGGTGAAAGTTTATGCGGCAAATTAGGTTCCCATTTAACAATCTCTATACAAATTGTGACATCTTGAGGACCAAAAGAAGGGGAAACTCTGGGGGCGTAGTGGTTAAGAGCTACTTCTGCTAACCAAAAAGTCAGCAGTTCGAATCCACCAGGCGCTCCTTGGAAACTCTATGGGGGCAGTTCTAGTCTCTCCTATACAGTCACTATGAGTCGGAATCAACTCGATGGCAATGGGTTTGGTTTGGTTTGGCCAAAAGAAGGAACAAATCTGTCTTGAAAGAAGTACATTCAGAGTGCTCCTTCGAAGGAGACCTCGTCTCATGTACTTTGGGTATGTTATCAGGAGGGACCAGTCCCTGGAGAAGGATATCATGCTTACTAAAGTAGAGGGTCAGCGAAAAAGAAGGCCCTCAATGAGATGGATTGACACTGTGGCTGCAACAATGGGCTCAGATATAACAATGATTGTGAGCACGGCAAAGGACCAGGCAGTGTTTCATCCTGTGGTACGTAGTAGGGTTGCTACAAGTCGGAACCGACTCGACGGCACCTAACAACAACAACAACATACAAATTGTTCTGTGACATCGGTTACATTTTTCAGGATGTTGTCAACATTTTCATTATTTCCATTCTGGCTGCTCCATTTCTGGTAAGCTATTTTCCCCACCCCACCCCCCACCCCATCTTTGCTTTAGAGTAAATGTTGGCCCTTTGGTCTCATATAGATGATCTTTTAAAGGACCACAGTACTCACGGGTGATATTGTTTATTTTATGAGCCAATCTGTTATTTAGCTAAAAGGTGACCTCAAAGGGTAGTTTTGGCTCAAGGTTTAAGGGGTATCTCAAGGTGATAGTCTCCAGAAGTCCAGTCTCAACTGGCTCAGTAAGTCTGGACTTTTTAAGAATTGAATTCTATTCCACATTTTTCTCCGTTCTATCAGGGTTCATCTATTGTGGCCCTGATCAGAATGGTAGTGGTAGCTGGGCACCATCTAGTTCTTCTGGCCTCAGGGTAGATGAGGCCATGGTTCATGTGGGCTCTTATCAGTCCCGCAGACTAGTTTCTCCTCTGAGTCTTTGGTTTCCTTCTTTCTCTTTTACTCCAGATGAGTACAGACCAGGAGATGTATCTAGTACCCCAAAGTTCTTGTGATACTTTTCCTAAGAACCGAAGTTGATTCTCTCATGGTTCTGGAGGCTATGAGTCCAAACTGGAGCATCAGCTGGGTCATGCTCCATCCAAAGGCTCTGAGGGTAGATCCTCTCTTGTCTCTCCCAGCTTCTGGCAGCCACAGCTGCAGCGTAACTCCATGGCCATGTGGCCGTACGTTGTCTCTCGGTGTCTCCTCTTCTCCAAGGACACCACTCAGATGGGCTTAGGACTCACCCTACTCCAGTAGGCCCTCATGTTAACTAACAACATTTTCAAAGACCCTATTTCCAAACATGGCCACCTGCACAGGTACTGGGGGTTAGGACTTCCACACATTGTTTTGGGGGACACAGTTCAATCCATAACAGGGAATCATCATGGCCACCACCACATCAGCGCACCTGCAGTTGCCTGAGCCTAGTGTCTAACCCACACCCTCTCGAGGGTCCCTTCCCACCCCCACAGGTTGGGTGCTGTTCTTGACCACCTTGCAGATGAGGAAACTGAGACCTAGGGAGGTAGACGGCATGCCCCACCTGGTGCAGTGAGTGGCTGAGCTAGCTCGGGGCTCCAGACCCACCGGTCAACCTTCAACTCTACCACTGGAAAACATAAGGATAACCAACACCTTATGAAGAGCTTGTAGGGTGCCTGACCCCATCAAAACCAGGGGTCTGAGACACACAGAAGGGAACAAGACCCGCCTGGGCCATCTGGGAAGGCTTGTGGGGTGGGGTTCTGAGCACCCAGAAGGCAGGCGGGATGCCTAACCACAGGGCGTGTTTGGGGAAATGGCAAAATGGCAAACAGCTGGAGTTTCTGAAATTCAGCATGCAGGGCACAGAGAGGAAGGAGCCAGAGATGGGAGGCAGGAGGACAAGCAGCCATGCAGGGAGCTGCCACTCATCCTCGGAGCCTGGAGTGGCACAGACGAGTTTGCAGCAGGGAGGGTGACAGCAGGCTAGTGTCATCGTTCAAGGGGATGGGCAGATGTCAGCACCCGGGACTCCAGGGTGGCCAGGACGGGGGTCGGATGCTCCCCCTGGGGGTTGGGGTAGTCCGGGAAGCCAGCATCCCGCTTCCTCCTGCTCCCCTTTCTTTGCCCTTTTTGTCCTTCCAGCACCCACCCTCCCTGCGTTCCTATAAGAACAGTCATAATATAGAGGAAAGAGGTTCAACCAGGGGTCCCTCAGGCTCTGGCTTTACAACTGCTTTTCAGCATGCTGTGTGGCCTTCAGAAAGTCACACAACCTCTCTGAGCCCCAGCTGGCTCTGGACCAATATTCCTGCCATCAGGAGCTGTTGTGACAGCCCCACAGGGGATAGAGGAGAGCAGTGCCTTTCGGCAGGAGGAATGGGGGTGGCTTCAGTATTCAGCATCCCTCTACCCGTATGCCCCCCACTCTCCCCCATCGCCCGCGGGGTGCGAGCTCAGGCCATCAGCACGCAGATGTGATATAGCATTTGATTAATGTACTCGGCCTCACTCGGTGCAGGGACTGTAAGCTGGAAAGTAATTATAATCAAGTTTGAAGAAGGCCGAATGTATTAATGAAAATCATTTCGCTCCCGGCAGCTAACCCGGGCAGAGGGAGGAGTTGCCTGTGTTCCAAGTCCTCCCTGGAAGGCTCTGTTTTCAGTGGCGGATGCTCTCCAGTGTCTGTGGCCCAGGAAGTAATAAGGCTGATGGTGCACGGAAGAGGAAGGCGGGCTGGAGCTGCTGGGACTTCTTGGCTTCATGGAACATTCTCGGGGTCTCAGGAGGGCTGGTCAGGCTCCTCCAGCAAACAGCACCCGCTGGGACAAGGGAACCTTCTGTCCTCCCAGGTGACGGAGGGAACTCCAGAGACAAGCCTGGCCAGGTCCTTCCCTGTGGTTCCTCACTGCCCGTAGAATAAAATCCAAACTCCTGACAGGCCTGTCTGACTTGGCGCCCCCGACCCCTGATCGCTGCAGCCTCCTGTCCTCACGCGGATCTGACCCCCAGGTCCGCAACCCTCGCCTGGAGCACCCAAAGCATCGCGCCTCACCCCTAGGCCTTCGTCCACTCTGTTCCTCCGTCCAGAACACCCACGTTATGGATTGAGTTGTGCCCCTCCAAAAGTTACATTGAAGTCCTAACCCTTGGACCTGTAAATAGGACAGTGTTCAGAAATAGGGTTTTTCCTTTGTTATGTTAATGAGGCCATACCGGAGTAGTTGTTGTTGTCAGGTGCCATCAGGTGGGTTCCAACTCATAGTGTCCCCATGTACAACAGAACAGAACACTGCCTGGTCCTGCGCCATCCTCACAATCGTTGCTATGTTTGAGCCCATTTCTGCAGCCGCTGTGTCCATCCATCTCGTTGAGGGTCTTCCTCTCCTTTGCTGACCCTTTACTTTAGCAAGCATGATGTCCTTCTCCAGGGACTGGTCCCTCCTGATAACATGTCCAGAGTATGTGAGACGAAGTCTCTCCATCCTCACTTCTAAGGAGAATTCAGGCTGTACTTCTTTCCAGACACGTGTTCCTTCTTTTAGCAGCCCATGGTGTATTCAGTGTTCTTCACCAACACCGTAATTCAAAGGCATCGATTTTTCGTCGGTCTTCCTTACTCGCTGTACAGCTTTTGCATGCATGTGAGGCGATTGAAAACACCTTGCCTTGGGTCAGGCACACCTCTATGCTTTTGAACACTTTAAAAAGGTCTTTTGCAGCTGATTGCCTAATGCAACGCGTCTTTTGATTTCTTGACTGCTGCTTCCGCGGGTGTTGATTGTGGATTTCAAGTAAAATGAAATCCTTGGCAACTTCAATCTTTTCTGGGTTTATTATGATATTGCTTATTGGTCCAGTTCTGAGGATTTTTGTTTTCTTTATGTTGAGGTGCAATCCATACTGAAGGCCGTGGTCTTTGATCTGCATCAGTAAGTGCTTCAAGTCCTCTTCACTTTCAGCAAGCAGGGTTGTGTCATCTGCATAAAGCGGGTTGTTTATGAGTCTTCCTCCAATCCTGATGCCCCGTTCCTCTTCATATAGTCCAGCTTCTCGGATTATTTGCTCAGCATACAGATTGAATAGGTATGGTGAAAGGATACAACCCTAACACACAGCTTTCTTGACTTTAAACCACGCAGTAGCCCCTTGTTCTGTTCAAACAACTGCCTCTTGATCTGTGTACAGGTTCCTCATGAGCACAATTAAGTGTTCTGGAATTCCCATTCTTCGCAGTGTTATCCATAATTTGTTATGATCCACACAGTCAAATGCCTTTGCATAGTCAATAAAACAGAGGTAAACATCTTTCTGGCATTCTCTGCTTTCAGCCAGGATCCATCTGACATCAGCAATGATATTCCTAGTTCCATGTCCTCTTCTGAATCCTGCTTGAATTTCTGGCAGTTCCCTGTTGATGTACTGCTGTGGCCGCTTTTGAATGATCTTCAGCAAAATTTTGCTTGCATGTGATATTAATGATATTGTTCGATAATTTCTGCATTCAGTGGGATCACCGTTTTTGGGAATAGGCATAAATATAGATCTCTTTCAGTCGTTGGCCAGGTAATCTCTCTTTTTTAAAGCCATCCACTTGTGGTGTTTTTCACTACAGCAGCACTAGTTGACTAAGACAGCCCACCTCCCTCATTCCCCTGGTCAACTTCTGCTTGTCTTTCAACACTCACCTCCAGCCTTGGTTTTCATGGGAAGGCTCCTTGGAGCCCCGGACGCTATCATTCTATTCGGCCAAGAGTCCCTGTGGAGCACAGTTACTCTAACACACATGGGGTCACCATGAGCTGAAATCTACTCGATGACAACTGGTTTGCTTGTTTAGTCAGTAGACCTACAAACTGGATGTTACCAACCAGGATGGCCTGCATCATGCCATCCCCTTGAACGGCTGTCCAGGGAGCCAGTGGCGACCCGTGCCCGGAATCCTCAGTGTGGAAACTGCATCTGAGGAGGAACTTTCTAGCAGCCCGTGCTGTTCCCTGGAGGAACAGTCTGCCTGGACAGGGGTGACCCTCATCCCTGGAGGCACGTGACAGAGACTGGGGGACTACCTGAGATGCTGTTGAGGTGATCTGGGTGGGAGGGCAGGTAGGGGGCAGGCTAGGTCAGAGCAGTCCGTCCCCTTTGGGATGTCATGAAGACAGTGTGGCCGCGTGGTACAGGGACTACCTGTCGGTTCTCGGCTCTTCCTTCAGCCCTGAACTCATGTTACAATGGCTGGGGACTGTGTGTCTCTGGCTACTCCGGGGGGGTGGGGCACGATGTCTCCCTGTGAGGGCCAGATTCTCTGTGAATCCGGAGGGGCTGACCCTGGGCTGTGAGGAGAGGAGAAGGTTGACAGTTTTCTCAGAGGGCTGGAGACAGGACTTACTAGGGATCACCTGGCTGTGCTGAGCATCCACCTGAGGTTATGTACCACAAATGTGAGTCCTGCTATCATCACAGAAGGAAATCCCTCCAGCCCCTCCCCTGGCCCAACACAAGCAGGGGGAAAAGTGTTGCTGGGATTCCTAGGGTGGAGGTTGCCCAGGTGGGTGTGATCAAGGGAGAGAGGGCAAGGGAGTGCGTTTGCAAGGGGTGGGTATTTGTGCTGGGTCACTGCTTCCAGGAGGGTGTGAGCACAGGAGGAAGGGGGTAGCGAAAGGTCACTGGGATCGATGGATTGGAGGTCTCAGTGAGGCTGGCCATCCACAGCGGAGAAAAAGGGATGGGGAGTGAGGTGGGCAGAGGGTGGAACACTTGAACGCAAGGCTTTAGTAGTCACTGGTGGTGACCAGGTGCAGAGTGGGACCATGGGCCAAATGGCCAAGGTCCCTGGGAGAGAGGAGTTTAGGAACCAAGGGGCAGAGTCAGGATGACTCGTTGGTTTTTAACCCTTTCAATACTCTATTATTTTCTGCTTTGATTTTTTTTTTTTTTTGGATACTATGTGTTTTCATTAACAGAAGCATGATGAGTCAGGGAGTGTTTTAAATTTTGGGTTGATAATATAGATTTTGAGAAATATTATTTGTGACTACGTGGGCCCCACAAACTCGGGGGGTTCTCAGGCACAGGATTGGTGGGTGCCCATCTGTCCCACTGGTCATGGGTGACAGGATTTATTTTGAGACACACACAAAAAAACCCAAACCCACCAGGGCTTCCTAACTATCACGCACAAAAAAAAAAAAAAATTTTTTTTTTTTTTAACAAAGAAGCCATAAATTTGGCTACAAGGCTTATCTGCTGTACAAAAGCCAAAAGAAACAAAATTTTTACCCAAGCACACTTCCTGGATGCATTATCTCATATTTAAGGCTGATACCCCAGCTATTTTGCTTCAATGAATGTTTCTGTCACCTTTCACTGCTACACAAGTCTCACTGGGGGGCAGTAAATACTCTTAGTGGGAAAAGTAGAGTCCCAAGAAACCTGAGAACTGGAAAAAGTGGGGGGATACCATATGTCTCACAGGTCATGAAAGGTTTCAGTACAAGGTTTGTTCAGAGGCATTGGGAATTCCAGTGCTGGCTTGTTGGTTGGTTGGTTCATTTTGGGATGGCTCAGCTCCCACAATACAAGCAGACTGTAAGACTGTGACAGTGTGGCTATGACTGGCTCCATGGACACACAGTTCAGTCCCAAAGAGAGCCTCAGATGTCAGGCAGCCATGGATGCTAGGGAAGGGGAAGTGGCTCAGGCCACACCTGCTGGTGACAAAAATTCCACACAGACATGTGTCCCCCAGAGTAGGCTTCAGAGCCCCAGGAAGCCTGTCAGAGGATGTGGCTTTTCATCTCCAGCCCATAATAACTTCACTGGATGAATTCAGAGAACTGGACTTCACTGAACCTCCCATATGGGGAGCATCCAGCTAGTTGAAACCCGTCAGCAGAGTGGCAGAGTGGCACGGAGGGACAGTGGCGAGGGAACCTGAGAGAGAGGAAACAGAACCTGGCAGCAGACCATCGGAGAGCCACGCATGGCCAGGAGCTGTGGTGGAGAGGGAGCCAGAGACCAGGGTGAGGCGGTCAGGTGAGGGATGACAGGAGCCTGCAGGAGCTAGTGGTGGGGTGGGGACGGGGGGGGGAAGCATTTGAAGGAGGAGGGAAAAGTGAGGGGGTCTTAGTTACCTAGTGCTGCTGTGACAGAATATACAAGCAGGTGGCAAAGAACAGACACTGATTTACTCACAGTTCTGGAGGCTGGAAATCCACATCAAGGTGTCGGCCTTGTCGAGAACCACCAGCTCACTTAGGGGGTGGGCTTGTGGCAAGCCAGTTCTGCTCAGCTCCTTAAAGCCTTCTGGAGTGACAGCGGCCCTTGAGGGCCATGGCAGTGATGTTGGAAAAGGGCCGAGCACTAGGAAAACAGGAAGTGTGGTCTGTCACCCCATCCTAGCTGCTGCCCTCTCCCCACTGAGAACAGGATGAGGGGGCGTGTGGGCCTTCACTCACTGCAATTCTAGCCTTAAGCCTTGGTGGGTGTCCCAGATGGCCCCCAGGCCAGAGTTTGTCAGATGCCTGTTCCAGCGCAGGGCCACTTTTGAAAAATACCAAGAATTTCCCCCTCCTCCCGCCTGCCCCTCCCCCTCCCCTTCTTCCTTCTCCTGGAAATAGCCACCTTCCCTCCTGCTTTCACTAGCAAATCCTGGGCCCTACCCTCCAGGCACATCCCAAATCTGGCCATCCATCACCCCATCTGGGTCATAGAGGTCACTCTCTCCTGATCAGTTCATACCTGGTTCCTGCAGTCACCTCCTGACCTGCCCCCTGCCTCTCTGCCTCCTCCTACACCTGCCAAAGGGCTCTTAAAGGGACGCAGATTGTCATTTCTCCACCTGAGCGGCTCTGGAGGCCTCTTGGAATGAGGTCCTGGCACTCACCAAGGCCGCCAGCCCTGAGCCATCTCCCTCTAGTCCCTTCTCTTCATGACCCCTCCCCAAGACCCCTGCCCCACATTCCTGCGCCAAGCAGGATCCAGCCACTTGGACCTCCAGGCTCTTCCTCAAACCCAGCTCTTGGCATCTCCAGGCTTCTGGAAGCTCCTGGAAGGTTCCTCCTGGGCTCTGCGTGACTCACTGGACTCACCCTTCCACTGGCCTCCCACATGAGTCTGAAGAGAGGCCCCCCCGCCCCGGGAAACTTACCGGAAATGAGAGGTTTTAGCACTCTTTTCCCAACACGCTGGCCTATAAACACCTGGGAATCAGGCCCAATTAGGATGGAGGCGAGTCATCTCCCCATTAATTCAAGGCAATTGCGCTTTATTGCAGGGAGGGAGGATAGGGCGAGGGGCCTCCTGGGGAACTTCCTTACCCTGCCTGTACACACCAGCTATGGCTAGAGCGGGCAGAGAGGGCAGCCAGAGCTTGAGGAAGGGGCTTCGGGAAACAGCATTAACTTCAGGGCTGGACAGAGCTGAGTTCAAATTCTGTTCCTTACCGAGACTTTGGGTGAGGCCCTGCCTGCCTAGCTGATGTTGCGTCTTCGGCCACATCAGGCAGTTGCCTCCGTGAGCTGCCGGGGTGTCCTGTCTCCTGGCCTCTGTTCTCTGCCTCTCCTCCTCTCTCTCTCCCTTCCTCCAGGACAATGTGTGCCTGCCAGTGACTCGCTGTGAGAACAGAGGGCTCATGCTTGGAGCTGAAGCTTGGTGCCAGGGCAGCAAAGAGGATGGGGCAACTGTGAACACAGGCAGGAGAGTCTGGGGAGGCTTCATGGAAGAGGCAGCATTTGAATGGGGTCTTTAAGCCCAGGAAGAGTGTCTAAGGTGTCCCTGGGCTGTGCATATGGTTAACGTGCTCAGAGTCCACCCAGCGTGCCTCAGAAGAAAGGCCGGGTGGTCTGCTTCTGAAAAATCAGCCATTGAAAACCCTATGGAGCACCCATGGGGTCGCCAGGAGTCAGAGTCCACAGGACAGCAACTGATTTTAGAATACCTGCAGGCAGAACAGGATGAAAAAGGAGTCTAGGAAGAGAAGCCAGTCTGTGCAAAGGCCTGGGGGCAGGAAGGAGGTGGACAACCAGATGGAGTCAGAGTAGGGAGGGAGAGCGAGTGGAAGGGCCTGGAAGAGCTTCTCAGAGCCCAGCTGCAGAGGGCCTTGGATGCCAGAACAGGGGGAGGGCCCAGACGGCCGCTGAGGCTGTGAACGTGCTAGACCAGCGTGAGAAACTTCCAGCTACTGTTTCAGATCAGCCTGTCCTCACCGACACCCCTCTCTGCCTGGGCCTGTGCTGGGTGATGGGGACCAGTTACGGCCCTGCCCTGGAGGGGCTCATAGTCTGCTGGGGTGGTAGGAAAATCAATGTGTGTGACAACCTAAGGTGCTCCATGCTGAGGTGGGGAAGCCCTGGGTAATCAGGGAGGCCTTCCTGCAAGGGGGCACCCTGACTGAGCCTTGTAAGTCAGCCTGGCCAGGAATAGGGAGCAGCAGGGGACTGTGGGTAGTTTGCCAGGAGCAGTACAGAAGTCTGGGAGGGGCCTCTGTGGTATCAACTGCTAACGTTTAGCCTGTGCCAGGCCCTGAGCTAAGCTCTTCACCTGCATGATCTCATTTGTTTTCTCAGCAACCCCTCCAGGCAGCCTGTATTTTTATCCTTATTTTATAGACGAAGGTCCCTGGGTGGTCCAAACGGTTAAGTGCTCAGCTGCTTACTGAAAGGATCAAGTCCATCCAGAGGGACCTTAGAAGAAAGGCCTGGCTATCTTCTTCTGAAAAAAATCAGCTACTGAAAGAACACCCTATGGAGTACAGTTCTACCCTGACACACATGGGGTCACCGTGAGTCGGAACTGACTCAATGGCAACCAGTTGTTCGTTTGTTTTTATAGATGAAGACACTGAGGGTCAGAGGGGTTAGATGACCCGGCCAGGTCCACAGCTGGGAAGCAGCGGAGTCGGGAGTCCAGCCCGGGGCTACCCGGTTCCCAGCCTGTACCCTCACCATCCAGAGGCGGTTCATCCTGATCACAGAGGGTTCGGACTGTATCCCAAGGCACTAGGGAGCCACTGGAGGTTCTAGGCAGAAGAGAGACACCATCAGAGTTGTACTTGTAAAGATCCCACTTGTGGGGGGTGGCTGGGCTAGGAGAAGCCAGATCAATTTGTGGCAGAAAGCTGCAGAAAGGGCACCGAGAAAGTCATCTGAGCTGTTTGGAGCGTGGCTGTGGCCACCTGGGTTGAGAGCTGTGACCCGGCTCACCTAGAGCCCAGGAGAGGCACAGCCCCTGCTGAGAGTTGGTGCAGACAGCCTGCCATGTAAAGACCCTGACAATGAGGTGATGACGTCTTGGGCTGTGCTTTAAAATCCTTAATGGATTTTTTCCACTCCATAAAGCCACCCTGCAGTCGAGGAATGGTAATTGAGATCTGGAACAAGACTAATGCGGCTGAACTGGGCATCAGCTCCCCATCCTCCAGCCCGGCTAGTAGTGAGCGGAGGGGGCTCTAAGTCACTGTCCCTCCCACCCTCCAGGCGTGTGACAACAATCCTAGCCAGCGTCCTTAGGTGCCGGGGACTCTGCCCAGGCTTTGCTAATAGGTACGCACTTGGTCCTCACAGCACCCCTGCACCCTGCAGGATGGGGCTGCTGCCATCATCCCATTTTACAGGTGGAGAGACTGAGGCACAGACATCTCACCCACTGCACCAAACCCCCCCTCATTTCTCAGGAGGTGGGGACCACTTGGCCCAGAAGACCATCCCCTACATCCAGCCCCAAGGATTGCATACCTCAAGTGATGGGGCACTCACCACCAATCCTCAAAGTCCTTCTTGTGATCAAACAGCTCAGACCAGGGGTGAGTCCCAGTGGGCTGAAATGAAATCCACTTCTGAAGCTCTCTCACCTCCTGGCTCTTTCTCTGCTTGGGGCCGCTCATGTTCAAGTCTGGTTCTGATCCTTACCACCCGGTGAACCTATGAAATAGGGATGCTGGAGGGGTCTTGGTGCCGAGGCAGCATGCGCCCCACCTTGGGTCCCTTGGCTCGCAAATGCCAGCTCCTTTCCCTCCTCCTAATCTCCCTGGGCCCGCCCAGGGCCTGCCTGCTCTTGTCCCAAGCCCACTCAGCTCCCCAGCTTCCCCAACACTCCTTGCGGGATGTGGGACCCAGGCCCCACCCCGCCTGTCCTGCTCCTCAACTGAGTCCACAGTCGGCCAGACCTGGGCTGAACAGCCCTGTCCTCATACCTCCAGACTCTGAGTTCTTGTGAGCTCTGCAAAGTAGGCCTCGGACTCACACACAAGGCAATGGAACACTGCCCCATCCTGTTTGTGAGCAGAGACCATCTGGGCTGTGCGTGACCCAGCTGTAGGGACTACAGAAGCCACAGGCCTGCCAGGAGGGGAAAATGGCACAGCCCCACCAGGAGCCCTGTACTCTGCGTGCCGTACTAGGGTGTCACATCAGCCTGCAGGCCCTGCTCACTCCTCGGTTCTCTACGCTGACCCGAGCCAGTCTCTGTTGTTAGAAGCACAGGTAGAATCTATGTTTGAACCATGGCCCTATGTGACATCCGGCAAGTGACTTCCTCTCTCTGAACCTCAGCTTGTCAGTACTAGTTGCCTTCGAATCGACTTGGACTCATGGCGCCTGCACGAGTGTCAGAGTAGAACCGCGCTCCTTAGAGTTTTCGATGGCTTGTTTTTCAGGAGTAGATTGCCAGGCCTTTCTTCCGAGGCACCTTGCCAGGCCTTTCTTCCGAGGCACCTCTGGGTGGGCTCAAACCTCCCACCTTCTGGCTCACAACCATTCCCACCACCCAGGGATTCCTGCCTGATATTAGTGTAGCTAAACCCTCTTTATTTTGGTTTAAACCCTCTTTCTTTTGGTTAGCGTTTGCATGATCTTTTAAAAATCCTTTTACTCTCAGCCTATCAGGTACTTTTATTTAAGACGTCTCTTACACGCAACATATAGTTCTGTGTTTTAATGACGTGGGATGATCTTCATTTTCTAATAAAAGTATTTTCTATCTGTTCCACCTGTTCTATGCTCCTTCACCCCTTACTCTCCTTATTTTAATCAGATATTTTTATTATCCTATTTCCCCTTTCAACTAGCTTATCAGTTCTGCATTCTTGAATCACGTCTTACATGGTTACTCTTGTGCTTTCAGCGCACATCCTTGATTTCTTATCACTTCAAGGTCCTTTAACTTCATTTGCCCTCTTCGCTCCAGCATATATCTTCCCCCAAAACACTTTTAATTTTCTGCGTAGTCCATATTCATTTAGCTACACCTACATATTTACCCTTTCTCTAGCTCTTCGTTCTACCCTAAATTTTTGTTTGGGGTAAACTTCCTTCTGCCTGAAAAACTTCTTCTACAGTATTTATTTTCTTGAAGATCTACTAGGCATAAAATCCGGAGTTTTTATTGATCTCACCTGTGTTTTTGAAGGATCTTGTCGTAGGGTACAGGGAGTCCCTGACTTACAATGGGGTTCTGTTCCAATGACTCCATCGTAAGTCGGTTCTGACGCTAAGTCAAATATCTCGTTTTTTTTTTTTTTTTTAGTTTTAATTTCAAAACCTGGTAGTGTTTTGAACAGTAAGTCATAAAACTGAACAACTGCGAGTGAACATCTGAGACTGGTACCATCGGCAGATTACACACGCCTCGTGCAGCCATTCTCACTACCTTTTTCCAGATGACTCACCACTGTGAACATAAACTCAATGCCCCTAGGCAGAATTCCCCTTTTCCCCCTCTCTCCTAAACCTGGTAGATCACTAATAACCTTTGGTTTCTATATATTTGTTTATTGCATGTAAGTAAGGTCATACGGTAGCTATCCTTTCATGACTGGCTGATTTCACACAGCATCATGTTTTCAAGGTTCATCCATGTGGTAGCCTGTATCAAGGCTTCGTTTCTCTTTATGGCTGAGTGATATTCCATTGTACGTATATACCACGTTTTGTTTATGCATTTATCTGTTGATGGACATTTTGTTTGTTTCTACGTTTTTGGCTACAGTAAAAAGTGTTGCGGTGGACATTGGTGTACAAGTTTGTTTGCATTCCTGCTCTCATTTCTTCTGGGTATATACCTAGGATTGGGATTGCTGGGTCATATGGTAGTTCTCTGTTCAACCTTTTGGGGAACCACCAAACTGTTTTTCACAGTGGCTGTACCATTTTACATCCCTGCAAGCAATGGGTAAGGGTCCAAGTTTCTCCACAACCTGGCCAGCACTTGTTGTTCCCTGTTTTTATTTTATTTTATTTTAATCATTGTTGTCCTAATTGGGGTGAAGCAGTATCTCATTGTGGTTTTGATTTGCCTCTCCCTGATGGAAACCCTGGTGACGTTAAGAGCTACGGCTGCTAACCAAAAGGTCAGCAGTTCGAATCCACCAGAAGCTCCTTGGAAACTCTATGGGGCAGCTCTACTCTGTTCTATAGGGTCGCTATGAGTCAGAATTGACTAGACGGCAGTGGGTTTGGTTTAATGGCTAACGAAGGAGCCCTGGTGGTTAAGGGTTCAGCTGCTAACCAAAAGGTCAGCGGTTGGAACCTACCAGCAGCTCCGAGGGAGAGAGATGAGGCAATCTGCTCCCAAAAAGATTACAGCCTTGGAAACCCTATGGGGCAGTTCTACTCTCTCCTATAGGGTCGCTATGAGTCGGCATTGACTCAACAGCAGTGGGTGACGGCTCATGACATCGAGCATCTTTTCACGTGTGTGTTGGCTGTTCGAATATCCTCTTTGGTGAAAAGTCTGTTCAAGTCCTTTGCCCATTTTTTTTTTATTATATTGTCTCTGTTGTCAAGTTGTAGTTTTTAAATATATTTTGGAAGTTATATCCTAATCGGATGTATGGTTCCCCTAAATTTTCTCCCGATCTGTAGATTGTCTTTTCTCCTGGTAATTTTTTAATGAAAGTCGGCCACTGTATAAAAAATTGTAGCATCTCTATATAACGTTATCATCCTCTAAAGAGAGTTTACTTTAGCTTCTGATGGCCTTTAGAGTTTGAAGAGATGACCTTAGCCCAGTCAGGTCCTGAGCTGATTCTAAACTGGGCATGTTTTATCTCTAAAAAAAAAAAAAAAAATTTTTGTTTTTTTTTTTTGTTTTATCTCAGTTTGCCCTTATTCCTGGGGGATAGCACCCTTCCAGGGTACAACTGAGACTGTGGAGTGTTCACCTGGATTTCTCCTGCTCAGCAGTCCCTGAACTCCAATGTTATTTTCCCCATAACCACGAACGTGCTGAACGTTTTGCTAGATTTCCAGGCCCCTGGCGGCCATTTTCTCCTGGGCTCCTTCTGCTTAGGAAGAGGCAAGTTTCTCAAAGGAGAAATGGAGAGAGTACTGGGTTCACTTCCGTGTGCTTTTGTCTCCTGGACTTTAGATCCTAAAGTCCTGGATGCCCCCATAGCCCTAAACTCAGTGTTTTGTCTTCCCAGCCCCGTGAGACTTCCAAGAGCTCTGATTGGCCGTCACTTTCTGTTTGACTTTTTGCTTGGCTTCTCGGCCTATTGGAACAGGTGACTACAAATTGGCAGATGCCTCACGGGGTTAAAAAAAGCAGGGTAAAATTCCAGGCTTACCTCAGTGTTTTCCTTCTCTGTGGAATCTTGGCCCCTCAAGTCCTGGCTGCTGTCTTAGCTCTCCTGTGCCTTTAGACAGATGTTTCCTGTATTTTATCTCACTTTTCTCCTTGCTGGGAGACCAGGAAGGAGGCCAGGCAAGAAGCAATGCTGGCCTCAACTCAGCTGGTGGGCCGCGGAGATGGCAGAAATGGATGGACTGAGAGAGGTGCAGCCGTGGTGGTTTATTAATTGGGAGAGAAGAAGTCCGTGATGAACACAGCTCATTATTCCCTCTGCAAGGCTGGGCATGTGCTCCCCCACACCAGGCTGAGGCTGCCCCCACCCAGGCTGAGGCAGGCCTCCCCTGGTGTCTTAGTCATCTAGTGCTGCTGTAACAGAAATACCACAAGTGGATGGTTTTAACAAACAGAAATTTATTTTCTTGCAGTGTAGGAGGCTAGAAGTCTGAATTCAGGGTGCCAGCTACAGGGGAAGGCTTCCTCTCTCTGTCAGCTCTGGGAGAAGGTCCTCATCTCCTTTCAACATCTGTGGGCCTGGTGTGCCTTGGAGATCTCTGTGTGTCTTGGCATCAATCTTCTCCTGGGTTTAGGATGTTCTCAGGGCAGGGACCCTGGATCCAAAGGACACGCTCCGCTCCCAGCTCTTCTTTCTTGGTGATAGTGAGGTCCTTTCCTCTCTGCTTGTTTTCTATCCTTTTATCTCTTGTAAGATAAAAGGTGTGACTCAAGCAAGGGTGTGACTTGAGTAAGGGTGTTGTATTCTTTCACCTTACCTATTCAATCTGTATGCTGAGCAAATAATCCCAGAAGCTGGACTATATGAAGAAGAATGGGGCATCAGGATTGGAGGAAGACTCATTAACAACCTGCATTATGCAGATGACACAACCTTGCTCGCTGAAAGTGAAGAGGACTTGAAGCACTTACTGATGAAGATCAAAGACCACAGCCTTCAGTATGGATTGCACCTCAACATAAAGAAAACAAAAATCCTCACAACTGGACCAATGAGCAACATCATGACAAATGGAGGAAAGACTGAAGTTATCAAGGATTTCATTTTACTTGGATCCACAATCAACAGCCATGGAAGCAGCAGTCAAGAAATCAAAAGACGCATTGCATTGGGTAAATCTGCTGCAAAGGACCTCTTTAAAGTGTTGAAGAGCAAAGATGTCACCTTGAAGACTAAGGTGCGTCTGACCCAAGCCATGGTATTTTCAATCGCATCATATGCATGTGAAAGCTGGACAATGAATACAGAAGACTAAAGAAGAATTGATGCTTTTGAATTGTGGTCTTGGAAGAAGTACAACCAGAATGCTCCTTAGAAGCAAGGATGGCAAACTGCGTCTTACATACTTTGGACATGTTGTCAGGAGGGACCAGTCCCTAGAGAAGGACATTATGCTTGGCAGAGTACAGGGTCAGTGGAAAAGAGGAAGACCCTCAACGAGGTGGATTGACACAGTGGCTGCAACAATGAGCTCAAGCATAACAACGATTGTAAGGATGGTGCAGGACTGGGCTGTGTTTCATTCTGTTGCTCATAGGGTCGCTATGAGTCGGAACCGACTCGATGACACCCAACAACAACAACAACAACAGCAATATACACCCCACACTGATCCTGCCTTATTAATATATAGAGGTTAGGATTTATAACACATCACAAAATGGAGGATAATTATATCAGATCACAAAATGGAGGACAACCACACAATACTGGGAATCATGGCCCAGCCAAGTTGACACATATTTTGGGGGGACACAACTCAATCTGTGACACCTGGGCTCTCCTACCTCCCTGTGCACCCCCATTACTGCCTGACCAGTCTGTATGGTCACTATTTATGTCCTTGTCCATCTCCCCCGCCAGCTGGGAGCACTCTGAAGGTGGAGACTTTATCTGCTTATCCCAGCACTGGGATGGACACATATCATCAAGCAAGTTAATTAATTAAAGAAATGTGAATTAGTTCAACAATGAGCTGTGGTGAAACTGTGTCTCCTAGGTCCGAGGGAACTAGGTCTGGCCTCTGTTTTTGCCCTCAGCGCAGGCTTGAGTGGAGCAGGAGACTGGAGTTGGTCCCCAGGCCCTAGGCATCTCCCTTCGGCATCTGGCCTGCCAAGCCCGGCTCTAACTGGGTCACTGGTCAAGTCCCAAAGCTACTCCCAAGGCTATTTCCCAGACTCCTGGCTGTTGTCCGCCTGCACCCACTCCTGGCCAGGCCACATTTTCACCACCCCACCCCCTTTCTCAGGTTAGGAGTGTGTGTGCAGAGGTAAGCCTCCTCCTGGCATGGGAGGGGTGTGGGGAGTTTTCACAGCAGCCTAGAGGAAGCCGAAAGGAAGACACGTGTGTTAGGACTTGTCCCTGCCCCCCTGAGTCTCTCCCTGGGCCACAGAATCAAGATCACAGCAAACAACAAGGATAACCTCTCACATGCCGGGGCACCAGGCTTGCTCCACTCCTCCCATCATGCCAGCCCCCCTCGGCTACATAGCTGTCCTCTCGGCAGATCACCAAAGGAGAGTCACTCACCTCTGATTCTCTTCTTACCTGTGACGTGGGACTATTGTTGTGAGTTGCCATACAATCGGCCCCTGACTCATGGTGACCCCACGCACAGCAGAATGCAACACTGCCTTGTCCTGTGCCATCCTCAAGATTGCCCAGGGATTAGGCCACTGGTATCCATAGGGTTTTCATGAATGGATTTTCGGAAGTAGATAGCCAGGCCTTTCTTCCTAGTCTGGAAATCCACTGAAACCTGTCTGGCATCATAGCAACATGCAAACTTCCACTGACGGGTGGGTGGTGGGCGTGCCTGAGGTACACTGGCCAGGAATTGAACCCAGTCCTCTCGTATGTTGTTATTTTTGGGTGCATTGAGTCAGTTCCAAGTCATAGTGACCTTTTGTACAACAGAATGAAACACTGCCCTGTTCTCCACCGTACTCACAATCATTGCCATGTTTGAGTCCGTTGCTGCAGCCACTCTGTCAATCCACCTCATTGAGGGTCTTCCTCTTTTTCACTGACCCTCTACTTTAGCAGCATGATGTCCTTCTCCAGGACTGGTGCCTCCTGATAACATGTCTAAAGTACATGAGATGAAGCCTTGCCATCCTTGGTTCTAAGGAGCATCCTGGCTGTACTTCTTCCAAGACAGAGTTGTTCGTTCTTCGGGCAGTCCACAGTATGTTCAATATTGTTCATCATGGAAAGAGAGAATTCTACCACTGACCCCCTACTGCCCCCAGAGGTGGAACTATGAGAGGATGAGATGAGCACACGGGAGGAACGCTGGCGCTGGGCTTGGCACGTGGGAGAGAAAGCCCTTTCTCAGTAACTCTAAGCTGGTATCAGATGGAGGCTTTCTGAGGGCAGCATGAAAGGGTTTGAGCAGACAGGGAGGGCTGGGGATGGAGTCAGAGGAGGGGATGGACAGGGTCCTGTAGGCTGAGAATGACTAACTAGGGTCTTGAGCGCTGGGTGCTGGTTCTCTCCTGGCTCCACAACCAAGCTTGTAAACACTCCCCACCATCTCCTTAGACACCGGCCACTCAGCAGACTCCTATTCATCCCTGAAAACGCAAACCTGTCTCCTCTGGGAAGCCTTCCTCACCCCACTCTTCCCAGAGAAGGAATCTTTTCTTCCTCTGGGGAATGCCTCCATGGCTCGATTTTATGCTGGGGTGAGGGTTGTTGTATCTGCTTCCCCAACTCCCACTCCTACAAGGTGCCAGGTAGAACTCCGGGTGGGGGGGACTCAGCTGAGGCTGGGCGGGAGACTTGCATGCTGCGGAGGCCGGCAGGCTGCCCCAGCTAGACAGGAGCGCTGGAAATCTCCCAGGCATCTCTGGCCAGCAGACTGGTATTCCGCAGCCCCAAGGCCGGCTTCCATGCTGCTGGCTCTGGCCTTCCAAACCCACCTAGGGAAGAAGATAGAGACCCTCCCTGCAGCATTCTCTCACTGTCCCCCCCCCACCCCAGCTGCCTCCTCATCTAACTCAGCACTCTGCCCAGACAGATCTAGTAGGGAGAAGCGGCCCCAGTTGTTGCCTGGGCTTCCAAGTCCCAGAAGAACTAATCAGTTGGAAGCAGCTGCCAACCGTACCCACGGGCCTCAAAAGCCCAGCCCTGGGGCCATCACACAAAGGAACCCACTCCCCTGCCCTGGATAGACACAGGCCTTGAGAATGGACACGCTCCTATCCCTGGCCGCTCCCAGCGGTGCCCCCAGCCAGCGCCCAGTTATCTGCCCTGCAATTGGCCCAGGGCAATTGTTCAGGATCTTAATGACCAGGGTCCTGAACCAATGGGGACAGTGGTGGTTCAATGGGAGAATTTTTGCCTTCCATGGGAGAGGCCAGGCTTGATTCATGGCCAACGCACCCTATCCACAGCCACCACCCGTCTGTCGGTAGAGGCTTGTGTGTAGCTATCATGCTGAACAGGTTTCAGTGGACCTTATAGACTAAGACAGACTAGGAAGAAAGGCCTGGCAATCTGCTGCTGAAAATCAGTCAACTAAAACCCTATGGATCACAATGGTCCAATGTGCAATTCATCATGTGGATGGCACAGGACCAGGCAGTGTGTCATTCTGCTGTGCTGGGGTCACCATGTGTTAGGAGCCGACTTGAGAGCAGCTAACACCAACAACATCCTGAGCCTAGTTCTGTGCAGACCTGCCCTGGGGAGTTCACAGCTGCCCTCTCCACTGCTGCTTGGTCAGGGTCTTGGTCAAAGCGCCTACTCCCTGGAAGTCAGCCTGGGGACTGGCCAAGGGGCCTGGAGGGGCCAGCAGAGCAAGGCGCTTCCTTTCCACCAGCCCTGGGCAGGGAAGGCAGCGTGGGCTGGGGCGTGTGAAGTCAGAGGTGCTGGGGGGTTGAGTCCCAGTTCTGCCAAGTACCAGCTATGGGATGTTGAACAGTTCACCTCGTCTTTCTGAGCATCAGTTTTCTCATCTGTGGAATGGACGCCCACCTGGCTGACAGCATTGTCCTGGGAGTCAGGTGATTAGACCTCATCTGGGGAAGGGGCTCCCTGCTCAGGAGGTGGGGGTGAGCCCAGACCAGATACCTTTCTGTAACAGGGTTGATTTTCAGTTCAGGACTTCATGAAGAAAATAAAATGTGCTATAGACCCTTGCTCTAGAATAGGAATTTTGTGTTTACTTTATTAAACCATCAAGTGAAGTAGAATCTGTAAATATGTATCATATCCTGTTATATACCCTGGAGCTCTGGTGACGCAGTGGTTAAGAGCTCGGCTGCTAACCAGAAGGTCAGAGTTGGAATCTACCAGCTGCTCCTTGGAAGCCCCATGGGGCAGTTGTACCCTGTCCCATAGGGCCGCTATGAGCCGGAACTGACCTGACCGCAGCAGGGTTGGTCTATTACGTATCGTAAGGTCCCTGCATGGCACAAAGGGCCTGCGCTCCACCACTAACCTAGAAGAAGGAACCGTGATGGCACAAAGGGCCTGCACTCCACCACTAACCTAGAAGAAGGAACCCTGGTGGCACAAAGGGCCTACGCTCCACCACTAACCTAGAAGAAGGAACCCTGGTGGCACAAAGGGCCTGCGCTCCACCACTAACCTAGAAGAAGGAACCCTGGTGGCACAAAGGGCCTGCGCTCCACCACTAACCTAGAAGAAGGAACCCTGGTGGCACAAAGGGCCTGCGTTCCACCGCTAACCTAAAGGAAGGGGCCCTAGTGGCACAAATGACTAAGTGCTCAGCAACTAAACAAATGGTCAGTGGTTCGAACTCACCCAGTGGCTCCACTGGAGAAAGACCTGGCAACCTGCTCCTGTAGAGACAACAGCTCAGGAAACCCTATGGGGCACGTCTACTCTGTCACATGAGGTCGCTAGGAGTCGAAAATGGACTCAACAGCACCTCCCAACAACAACAGTAACCTAAAATGTTGGCAGTTCAAACCACCCAGCAGCACTGTGGAAGAAAGACCTGGCAATCTGTTACCATAAAGATTACAGCCAAGAAAACCCCGTCTACTCTGTCACAATGAGTCAGAATTGACTCGATGGCAACAGGTTTTATTATGTGTCAGGCATAGATACATACAATAGGATATAAAACATAAACCTTGGGGTCCTGTATCGCCCCCCACCTAAGGGGTTGGGGAACCCCCTTGGCTAAGAGAATCACCTCTCGGCCACACTTGGGGCCACGTGGTTGTACTCGCTAGGGGAGAGCTACCAGGATTCCAAACTTTAACTCCCAGGAATGTCCAGGCTTTTGGGGCTTGAGTGTATGTGTGTGCGCGTGTGAGTGTGAGAGTGTGTGTGCGTGTGTGAGTGTGAGAGTGTGTGTGCGTGTGAGAGTGTGTGCAAGTGAGTGTGAGAGTGTGTGTGCATGTGTGTGTGCATGCATGAGTGTGAGTGTGTGCATGTGAGTGTGTGTGCATGTGAGTGTGTGTGCATGTGTGTGTGCACGCATGAGTGTGAGTGTGTGCATGTGAGTGTGCATGTGAGTGTGAGAGTGTGTGCATGTGAGAGTGTGTGCGCATGTGAGTGTGTGCATGTGTGAGAGTGTGTGTGAGTGTGTGTGAGTGTGTGTGTGCACGTGTGTGACTGTGGTGAGAGAGTGGGTATGTATTTGAGTGTGTGTTTGTGTGAATGAATGTGTGAGTGAATCAGTATGTGTTAGTGTGGGTGTGTATGCGAGTGTGAGCATGTGTGTGAGTGTGTGTATGTGTGTGTGTGAGAATGAGGATGTATGTGTATGAGTGTGTGTGTGCAGGCATGTGTGTGAGCGCATGAACATGGGAATGAGTGTGTGTGTGAGGGTGTGGGTAAGTATGAGAGTGTGAATAAGATTGTGTATACGTGTGAGTTCCTTTGTGTGGGAGCGTATGTGTGTGGGTGATTGTGCATGTGTGGGTTTTTGAGTATGGGTACATGCGTGTGTGTGTGAATGTGTGTGAATATGGGTATGTGTGAGTGTGTGTGTGTGGGTGTGAGTACGGTTGTGTGCGAGTGTGTATAAGTGTGCGAGTGTGTTTCCATCCACAGCTGGTGAGTTGACTGACAGGGCCCGGGAACAAACGCCTGGATTGAAAACTTGAGTCAGGCTTCTTCAAAACCTCAATCTGTGGTGAGAAGTCTTCTTTATTTCAAGAACAGTCTGAAGCTCTTTGAAGACAGAAGAGCCTTTTTCAGATGTGCCCTGTGATAATGGAACAAGCTCTGGGGGACTTAAGATGCTGAGAAGGATGGTGGAGGGGTGCCCCATGCCAGGGACTGAGAGGAGGGGAGCCGCCTGGTTGAAATGATGGACCAGGTTTATAAAGTGTACGTTTCAAAGCCAGTGGAGATCCCCTGGTGGGAAGGGGCTGGGCCCTTGGTGACTTGGGGCCCTTTGCTCAAGGGCAGCCACGTGCTCCTGACATAGCAACCCCCTCCCCCAGCCCCGCCCCTGTGTGGGCCTGGGCTGGCCTCTGCTGCCCCCCATGCCCCTCACCTGGCTGGTCGCTCGTGTCCCCTCCTGAAGCTGTAGCATCCTCTTCCCGGGAAGCCGGGACCCCTGAACTCCGGGGTGTGGGGAGGAGGGCCATCTTTATTCCTTCTCGCTCCTGCCCCCTCAGTCCCACCTGGCTTATATGTCCCCCTGCCCCGCCCTTGCAGGAAACGGCAGGTATTTTCCAAGCACTTTGGGGCAATAAGAAGTCCAAGCCAGCCTTTAATATGAAAACCTCAGACTCTCATGGAATTGAAAACCCCTGCCTCCCCTCAGCTCGGCTGGTTCCGTGGTTCAGGGGGCGAGGTCAGGTTTTCCTGTCCCCCCCTCCCGCCCATGCTGTTCATGTCCCTCCAGAGCCCAGCATGGGGCAGGACGGCGGGAGGAGCCAGGAGGGGCTCCCCGGACAGGGCAGCTGGGAGCCAGGCTCTGGGCTCCTGTGCGGTCTCTGGAGACCCCCATGGGCCCCCTGGCCTGCAGTTCCCACGGGTGGTGCCCTCCCTCGGCCCAGCTTGCGGAGCCCCCCACCCCTTTCTTCAGGCCCAACCTGGCCCAAAGGAACGAGCCCCTTTATCTCACAACTCCCCGCACAGAACTACAGGCGTGAGCCCTGGGAGGTCCCCTGGGACGTCGTCAAACTCTCAGGCTGGTTTTCTGGGTGCCCCCCCAAACCCTCCCAGGCAGCCACTAGCATATGTCGGTGCTAGATGCTGTCAAGTCGATTTGGTGTGGATCACTCCGTCGACACCATGCGACAGAGTAGAACTGTCCTGTAGGGTTAACTAGGCTCTAATCTTTGTAGGGTTTTTGGGGGGTTTAATTTTTTAAAATCTTTATAGGTCACCAGGTTTTTCTCCCCTGGAACCACTGGGTTGGTTTGAACCTTTTAGTTAGCAGCCAAGCACTTCGCTGCTGTGCCACCAGGGCTCCTTTTGCACTTTTGTGCAAATGACAGCCACACCCCTTACTCCAGGCAGACCCTGGGTTGGCTGGGCATGACTATGGAGGGGAGGCTGGGTGCTCACCCCGTGCACACCCCCGGCTGGGAGCCACTCCCTTTGGGACCTCTGCCTGAACCCCAGAAGGAAGAGAGACACTTAGCAATGAGTCTCAGCACCTGGACAGGCACCCTCACAGCTTCTTACCCAGGCTCCCACATCACACCGGGCTCCCCCATTTCAGCTCCTATGATGCCGGCTGAAGACAGCTGTTCCCACACAAGGTCTCAAAGGCAGACACTGTCTCCTGGTCACCCCTGGCTCCTGGCCCCTGGACAGCTCCAGTATCAGCGGAATGCGTGGACTAATGGGTGAAGAAGCCACAGTTCCCTATTGAAAGGTCACAGGGTCCATCCTGGGCAGGAAGCCGGCTGTGACCCTGGAGGGCTCATGCATCTCTAGGGATTGGTTTCCTGGTGAAGACTCTCATTTCTCCCTCCTGCTGCCATAGGCTCCATGCTGACTATGGAGGACATCACACAACCTTTGTCCCCAAACCTGAGGCTGAGAGCCGTGCCCAGGGTTTCGGCACGTCCACCACTGAATCGGCAGGATTTGGTGAGCAGTTATTCGTGGGGCCACCACGTGCCTGTCGGTTTGTTGAACTACGGTGGCTTGTGTGTTGCTGTGATGCTGGAAGCTATGCCATCAGTATTTCAAATACCAGCAGAGTCATCCATGGTGGACAGGTTTCAGCAGAGCTTCCAGACTAAGACAGACTAGGAAGAAAGGCCTGGAGATCTAATTTCTGAAACTCAGCCAGTGACAATCTTATGGATCACAACAGGACATTGTCTGACTTGCTTGCTTTACATAGATCGTCAGGAAAGATCACTTGCCGGAGAGGACATCCCATTTGATGGAGTCGAGGCCACAGAGGGCGGGAGAGACCCTCGGGAGAGGGATTGACAGTAGCCGTAAGGATGGACTTGAACATGCCAGTGATTCTAACAATGGCACAGGACCAGGCGGCATTTCATTCTGTTGTACATAAGGTCACCATTGGTCAGGGCCAACTCAGTGACAGCTGTCTATCTCTCTACCTATTTATTTATCTGTCTCTCTCTCTATCAGCTATCTATCTCTCCATCTATCTGTCTCTCTCTCCAGCTATCTATTTATCTGTCCATCTCTCTATCATCTACCTGTCTCTCTCCATCTATCTCTCTACCTATCTGTCTCTCTATCATCTATCTCTCCATCTAACTGTCTCTTTCTCCATCTATCTATCTATTTATTTATCTATCTCTCTATCATCAATCTATCTCTCCATCTATCTGTCTTTCTCTCTATTATCTGTCTACTGGTGTGGACTGAGAGAGAGAAGGTGGTCTGGGGTGGAGGCCACGTTCCTGTCCTGGGTGTTGCCATTCTTGACAGAGGGGAGGAGGGGGCAGATTCAGGGAAGAATAGTGCTGTGGGACCTTCAGGGGAGATGGCGGCGGTAGCAGGCTGCCCATACCAAACGTCAAAGCTGGAGATGGCAGACACCCTGGGAGGGGACCGGGTCTGGTGATTGGCAGGCAGCTTCAAGGGCAGGTGGAGGCAGGCCGTTCCTCCTGTGGGCCTCAGTCTCCTCACCTGTGGAATGGGGCCAGTGGCCAAGCCGTCTAAGGAACCTCCAAGTTAGGGCTCTCGAATCCCCACATATGCCCCTCCTGGCACGCTCAGGACCCCGGTGACTCAGCCAACCAGCTCAGGTGGCTGGAGAGAGGTGACTCCAGCAGTGTCAGACAGGGAGCCAGCAGGATTCCAGAAAGCCCTGGAAAACGCTGCTGCCAGTCATGCGGAGTCTCTCCCACTCCTCAGAAAGCCTCATTACCAGCTGGCCCAGCCCTGGTGGCAGCCAGGCCCAGCCCTTCCAGAGGCTGGGGCCCTCAAGGCTGTCCTGCAGCACAATGTGCCCGCCTGCCGGCCGAGTGACTTCATGTCCTGGATGCAGGCCTGTGCCCAGTCCTTCTCGGAGTGCTCAGGGCAAGCTGGAGGGTAGATGTCTGAGCCAGAGCCTAGAAACACGGGGCCAAAGAGGGAGGAAGGGAGCCAGGCACATCCCCCTGTCACGCCTGGGGCCCCAGTCCGGAGGGACAGGACTGGATTAAGGTATGTGGGGGCCCTAAACACTGATAATCGGTGGTGCCTCTCTGCTTACTCAGGAATTCCAACAGGATATGTGAGTTACACACATACATGCATATATACATACGTGTGTGTGTGCGCGACTCTCTTAGCTATCTGTGATGTAATTTCTTTTTAAATGTGACCGTAATACTAACAATTGAACACAAAGGTGGCGTATGCCAGTTCAGGAGAATGAGATGAGAGCATTATAAAACGTTTAGCGGATGCAGGTACGAAGGTTTTTACTACATGCCACATTTTCTACGAAAGGAATATTCCACGTGGTCTACAACGGGAAAACAAATCAGTGAACTTAGCTGTTCCAACAATCAGTGTAAAATTCTGTCCCTCTCCCACAGGGAAAAATGGTCTTTCACCAATTTTGCTTAAAAAGGCTCCTCTTAGGAAAAAAAAAATTGATTGCCAAAAAGATCTGCGGTTTTCTGTCTTCCTGACAGATGCCACGGTTGTCTCTTTACACTAGTTTATGCTAACAGAGAGCTAATACGTGGTTGCCTCTGATTGCAATGGTCGACTTATCCGTGTTCCCTCCTTTTGCGTGTCATCTGAGACTGGAGTTCCCTTTGGCTGTTTACCAGGACGTACCCGGGAGAGTGCCCTTGTGTTTGTGTCATGGCAGAGAGCACTGCTGGCCCTCCTGGTGGAGTTGCCTGATCAGCGGACGTGGATGTACAAGACGTTCTCTCAAAAGGGCTCAGAGACTGTTATCCATTAATATAATTCCTCCTCGCCCAGTAACCGCTCATGTTGGATCCTGCTGCATATTGGGTGAATGTAATAAGGGTTAGATTCAACGGCCCACCCCCACCTCCTGTTTATTAGAAAGAAATAGTATACTCCCAGGAGATCCACCGAGATAAAGAGTTTCAGTTACACAGGAGGGGACCGTAGGAGACGGATGTCGGTGAAGGTGTCGAAGTGGTAGGGGTCTCGTAGCTTAAACAGCGTTTCGAGTGGGCGCTCTGTGTGAATTTTACTTCCTGCTGGCACATTCTACGCCCTGGAGCTGGTATCAGTCTCACTTAGTGCCTGGCCAGGTCCCTTCCACTGTAGTGCTTGATTTTCCTTGTGTTCTGTCTGCTTGGCATCTATGGGTCTTTGCTTTGGACAACTGGTGGTGGATGCCCTAAGCATGTGCTTACCTTGCTTATTGGGTAATCCGTCCCTGCCTGGGGGTCATTCACTAGCCGCTCACCACGCCCCCTCTGAGCCAGGCGCTGGGCCAGAGAAGGGCCCCTCCAGCCTCCACCATCACAGGGCTCACAGTCAGGCAATCAGAACACAGGCTCTGCATCTAATGACCTGGAGCTGCAGGGCTCTCCACATCCCACTCATGCAAACCCCCTCCCCCATCTCTTCCACCACCACCCCTGCTGGGGAGGCTCCTGGTCGGGAGGGGGCAGAAGAAGAGAGGGGAGAGAGAGGGAGGGAGGGAAGAGGGAACCCCGTTTGATGGATGAGGAGACAAGCTCACAGAGGCGAAGGGCCTTGCTCCAGATCCCACACTAGGAAGCGCTGGAGCCCTTTCATTCGTTCAGTCATTCAACAATCATGTCCTGAGAGGCAGGGTAGCACAGTGGTTATGCACACAGGCTCAAGATCCAAAGTCCCAGGGGTGAACCCTGGGGCCCCCACTTTCTAGGGGTTCACTTCTGGGCCTCAGTTTCCTTATCTGTAAAATGGGCCTGATCACAGTGGCGGCCACACGTATTGGGTGGCATGAGTTTTAGTATGTGTAAAGGGGTGGACGGGGCTGGCACGTGGTCAGTGTGATGTCAGTGGTCACTGTCACTATCACCAACTAGTTGGAACATATGCTAAGTGCTGGGGAGGGAAAGAGATTTGCAGTGTCCACCTTCACAAGAGCCCAGGACACCAAAGAAACAGGCCCGGCGACAAGGCCAGAGGAGACCCTGATACAGCAAATACAGCCCAGGCTGAAGGCTTCCTGGAGGAGAGGCCTCACACGGTTGGACGAGCAATAATTTCCTTTTTCTCTGTCTTGTGAATATAAAGGAGTGATGAAGGAGAGTTTGAGGATTAAAAAATCTCGCCTATAATCCCACCCCCAGCCCACCAGGGGTTATTTAGGACACCCTCCTCCCCCGTCCTTGCCCATGGGCACTCATGTCTCCGCCATCACCATCATGAGACCCCGTCCATGTCCTTTGTTTGCCCCCCCATTTTCAGGGGTTTAAACCCAGCTCTGTGCCTGACTGGCTGTGTAAGCCCAGGTCTTCTGTTTAGCCTTGCCTGTAAAATAAGGATAAAAATATCAATCTTACCATCATGGATTGAATTATGTCCCCCCAAAAATGTGTGCATCAATTTGGCTGGGCTGTGATTCCCAGTATTCTGTGGTCGTCCTCCATTTTGTGATTGTAATTTTATGTTAAAGAGGATTAGGGTGAGATTATAACACCGCAGTTACTAAAGCCACATCCCTGAGCCAATGCAAAGGGAGTTTCCCCGGGCTGTGGCCTGCACCACCTTTTATCTTACAAGAGACAAAAGGAAAGGGAAGCAAGCAGAGAGTTGGGGACCTCATTCCAGAAAGAAAGCTGCGCCAGGAGCAGAGCAAGTCCTTTGGACCCGAGGTCCCTGAGCAGAGGAGCTCCTAGTCTGGGGGAAGGTTGATGAAAGGCCAAGAGAGAGAGAGAGAAAGCCTTCCCCTGGAGCTGACGCCCTGAATTTGGACTTTTAGCCTACTTTACTGTGAGGAAATAAACTTCTCTTTGTTAAAGCCACCCAGTCGTGATATTTCTGTTATAGCAGCACTAGATAACCAAGACACTTACTTAGGTGGGTAAGAAAAATGAGTGAGATAACCTACGAAAAGCATTCACTGAAGCCCAGCATGGCTTCGCTAGCCATCAGTATCGTCAGTCTGCTCCTCATCTCCCTGGATGTAACTTTCACACCGGTCGGGTTTAAGCTGCTCTATACGCTATTGAAAAGGTCCTTGGGTGGTGCAAACAGCGTGGGGCTCAACAACTAACCCAAAGGTTGGCGGTTAGAATCCACTCCATGGTGCAGCAGAAGAAAGGCCTGGCAACTTGCGTCCATAAACATCACAGCCAAGAACACCCCACGGAGCAGTTCCACTCTGTCACTTGGGGTCACCATGAGTCAGAATCAACTCGATGGCAACAGGCTTTTTTTGTTTGTTTTTAATACTCTCTTGAATGGACCGGTCACAGGTCACTTAACTATTTGTTTCTCCAAATGGTTTCCTACCAAGATAGATAACACCACAGCGAACATCCATCTTCGCGCCAGAGATTCTTGATGCTTGGTCCCCAGAGGCAGATCCCTGGAGGCTGTTGGTTGACATCAGGGTGGCAGGAGGCATTTCCTTGGACAAAAACCCTTGGCTCTGTTGGGAGGACAAACTCAGGTTGGCCCTGAGGGGCCTGGGAAAATCCTGCTTCCTCCAGGCTCGAGAGATGTCAGCAAGGGTCCCTCTGTGGGTACGTGGCATTCTTCTGAGAGCCACTCTGGTGATGAATCATAATTCTGGTCTTTATGGCTACCACCCATCTGTTAGAGTATCACACTGTGGGGGTTCGCGTGTGGCTACGATGCTGGAAGCTACGCCACCGGTATCTCACACATCAGCAGGGTCACCCATGGTGGACAGGTTTCAGCTGAGCTCCCAGACTAAGACAGACTAGGAAAAAAGGCCTGGCAATGTAATTTCCAAAAATAAACCAATGAAAATCCTATGGATCACAACAGGATATTGTCTGAATAGTGCTGGAAGATAAGCCCCCGAGGTTGGAAGGCGCTCAAAATACACAGTGGCCAAAACAGTGGACTTGAGCACACCAACAACTATGAAGACGGCGCAGGACTGGGCAGTCTTACGGGCCCCGGGGTCATTACTCTGGTAACCCCTGTAACATCCCTACAAGCCCCGCAGTCCTATGAGGAAACCAAGCCTGGGAGAGGCAGTGACTTACCAGATACCACACAGTCAGCAGGAGGCAGAGCCAGGACTCAGATGCAGGCAGGCTTGGCTCTTTCCAAAGTCCACAGATCTTATCATGCTCCATGGCCTCCTAAAATGGTCAGGGAACGTTCTCGACTCCTCAGGAGCTGCCTCCAGGGGCTGTGACTTGGTCAATTGCTTACATGTGGTTGTAGGTACCCAGCAGGACCTGGTCCTGGACAAATCCGTAACCGTTTGTCTGGCACCCTCAGGGCTCAGCCCCTGCCCGGCAAACGGTGACTGCTCAGGAGTTGCTGAAGGAATTCACGGATAGCACCAGGCAGGTCCCCGCGCACCCCTGGAGAAGGCAGCCCGCCCCTGGAGAAGGCGGCCCGCCAGCCACACATTCGGACCCAAGTTAGCTGAACTGACAGCCGAGCCGCTCTCCCTTCTGGCTCTGGCTGCAAACCTGAGTGCCTCGGCCGCCGTGGCCTGAGTCTTTCCGTGCCAGCTCCACAGGGCCAACACTCATTCCAAAGCCCTGGACTATCCCGGAACCGAGTCACCCCACAGGCTGCTGGGGTTCCCCAGAGAGCAAATCTGGGCCCCACATGTTCCTGCTGCTCCATCCACGCCAGCCCCCTGGCCCTCTCACTGACCACCCAGAAACATCCAGCGCGGACAGGTCCTCACAAGAACAGGGCGCACCGCTCGCTGGCCCAAGCTCTGAATTCCTGGCCGTTTGTGGTCCCTCTGCTGACTGCCAGCTGTCAACAGCCTAACAGGACAGCCCCTCAGGGCAGGGAGTTGCAGTATTACATTTGCCTTTGTCCTCCTTGGAATTTTCTCTCCAAATCCTATCTGATGTGGGGCCTGCCAGGTAAAAGGCGATTCACAAAGCCAGGAGACGGCTGGGGAGGAGGACTGACAACACCTGGTGCGTGGGCCTGATCCAGCTCCCGTGTTACCTCATTCATCAGCATGGCGCCCACTTAACAGATGGAGAAACTGAGTCAGGGGCTCATGTTGATGGCTCTGACACCTGTGTGCCTGAGTCAGCTCCGTACGGCCCTGCTGTCCCCTGAGGAGGCCCTTTTCCCAAAATGTGAAAGGGCTTTGTGAGATCCTGCTCTGTGCCCGCCCCCAACACCCCAGAAGGAAAAACCAAACCAGTTGCCGTGGGGCCGACTGCATGTGTCCTGGCTGACACCTCTGGGCTGGGCACAGCAGCACCAAGCACAGCGAGACAGAGACAGCCACTGGAGATGAAACAAAGAATCCTTCCAGCTGACACCCCTGCCCTGGGAGCTACTCACGGGGATAGCTTAAGGCCACCACTTTCCCTAATGATGTCAACATGGCAGCTGTTGGCACCCAGCCCCGAGTCCTGATGCCCAGCCGAAACCAGAAACCAGTCACCGTCAAGTCGATTCCGACTCATGGCGACCCCGTGTGTGTCAGGGTACAACTGTGCTCCAGCGTGTTTTCAGTGGCTGGTTTTTCAGAAGTAGGTCACCAGGCTTTTCTTCCAAGGCACCTCTGGGTGGACTCGAACCACCAACCTTTCGGTGAGCAGCCGAGCGCATTAACCGTTTTCAACCCTGGGGAATCTGCCAACCTGAAACCCTGGACTAATTCAGCATCTCTTTCCTCCCCTCCTACCTCAACCTGCTGTTGGGATCGCACCTGTATTGATTGATATGTACTAGACCCCCCAAAGTTCCGGGGCCTAGCATCTGCTGGGTCCTGAGTATGGCCCGGAGGTCTGCCCTCCTTCACCACATCCTGGAACACCTGCTTCACAGGGCGCCTTGTCCGTCTGATACCTGCCGTCATCCAGGGAGACTTGGGCATCCACCCGGATGGCCCTGGATCTCCTTCTCCTGCGATCCACCCCCCGCAACTGTGCCCCGCAGCTGCCTCCAGCCTGGGTGCCCCGCCAAAGCTGTTTCATCCCTGAAATCTTCCTCCGCGTCTTAGTGTAGAGCACGCTTGACATTCAGAGCCTGGCTTTTGCTCCCAGGTAGACTCTCCACCTCGCTGCACCTCAGTTCCTCATCTGTAAAATGGGTACAGAGGAGTGGAGAAACCACTCACAGAGCACAGATCTGAATCCCCGCAGACGCTCAGCAAATGCGTCTCTCTCTCCTCCTCTAGCTCCTGTTTCCAAGAGCCTTTAAATCTGCAGCAAAGGAAGACTGCACGTTGCTGGAAAATTCTGCCTTCCAACAGGGAAAACAAAATCCCAGGTGGCGAGCGAGCGAGCGAGCGGCAGCTCTGGGCAGGCAACCTCACCCAGAGTCTGTCTTCCCCTTTATGCCTTTCTCGCACTGTGCAAAAGTCCACACAGGTGGCCGGCCACAGAGCTGAGCTTGAACACGAAGAGCGAGGGAGCAACTGGCCGTGCGGGTGTGGGCTTTCAGCGAGGCTGGCTCGGGCCCTGGTTTTCTCCTCCACTGGAACATGGGGCGGAAGACGTTTGTTGGGAGTTTCTTTTCTCCTCGGCAGGCCACAGCTCTCCTCTGAGCTGGATCCAAGGTGTTACATGACCCAGCCCCGTCCAAGTGCCCATCGGACACCTGGGTCCTTACTTTGGTGGCTCCTAGCCAGGGCCTGAGAACACACACGGCAAGTGGGTCAATTCAGAGCTCTTCTGGGGGACAGGCCCTAGTGGCTGTGAGCTCCAGCCCCTCATTTCACATCCAGGAAGGCAAGGGGCTGGCCAAGTGCACGCCGAGAGGAGGTGCAGGAGACGGGACCCCGATACTCCAATTCGCCTCCTTTTAAGCTTATTCCAAAAGTCACCTGCTCCACGAAGCCTGCCCTGCACATCCAGCCCTGTCCCATGCTGGATTGGGCACCCCAGGGCTCCCCCAGCCCCCCAAATTTCCTGCTGTAACAGGAGGTAACTCCATCCTCGGGGCTGTGTGTCTGAGCCTGGCACAGAGCTGGCAGCGTTAATTGTTGAATGAATGAATAAATGGTAGGATGAATGAATGCATGTTCTCTACTCCCGCACATGACGACGGGCCCCTCGAGGGCAGAGATCAGACCCCGGACTCTTTTGTCTCCACAGGGCCAGCTCAGACCTGGCCACTGAGAAATACTCACAGTAATACTCTTAATAATCACGACAATAAAAATAACTGCCGAATTGCTGCCAGTGCCTATTACCAAGCATCACTACAGACCGGGTGCGCTTTCTGTAGTATTTTATTGAGTGCTCATGACAGCCGTGGGAGGTGGGTATTATTATCCTAATTTGTCAAACGAGGAACCAGGGACTCAGAGGAGAGTGACTCCTAGTCAGTGAGCAAGGGCTGTGCTTGCCAGCGAGGCAGGGCAGGACGTAGAGTGGGGCCGGGAGGGCCTTGGCACCAGCCCACAACCTTAGGAGGGGGCACAGGGCGAGGGCTGGGAGGCAGGCCAGGCTGAGGTTGCTGACCCCAAGGCAGTGCACAAAGGGGGCTGCATCAGCCTGGGGCCTGGCAGCCTCCAGACGCTTGCACACCCTGTAGGGTCACCCACAGCCCCCGGCACCCCCTAACACTAACACCACCCCAGCTGCCCACCTGGCTCATGTTCTCCAATAAGCCAGCAAAGTGCCCCCTAATCATGGGTGGAGGTTTAAAATGCAGGCTCCTGGGCCCTGCATCAGCCCTTCTTGATTACAACCTGAAGGGAAGTCCAAGGTGAAGCTGAGGCCTGGCAGGTGAGGTCCAGTAGGCAAGCTGAGGCCGGCCAGGGGATGAGGCTAGATGGGCACTGAGGGCAGGCATTGGAGCAGGGCTCAAGGTGTTGGTGGGGAAACCAGCTGCTAGCCTGGGAAGCAACTGTGTACCCCTCAGCTCCCCATCTGGGCAATGGCTCCACTACCCACCCACTCCTCAAACTAGAAGCTTGGGCTCACCTTAGCCCTCCTTCTCCCTCAGCCCCCAGGCTCAACCCCCACCCCCTAAAGAGCTCTGAGTCTGTTCGCTCCTCACTAACAAGCAAGTAAATTTATAACCTAGCAGATGGCGAAGAATACCTCAGGAAAAATAAAGCCGAAGAGAGGGGAGGGAGGGTCCAGGAGGTGAGGTGACTTCTCTGGGAAATGACGTTTCAGCAGGGACATGACGGAAGGACAGAGCGACCCACAGGGAGATCTGGGGGACAGCAGGAGTATCTGGGAACCCAAACAGGCAGTGCAAAGGCCCTGAGGCAGGCATGTGCTTGGCATGGCCCCGGAGTCCTAAGGAGGCTAGCATAGCTGGAGCAGGCGAAAGCAGGGAGGTGGGAAGAACTCAGGGAAATGAGCCCCCAGAGGTGGGTGGGCAACCCCTGCACCCCCGTCCCAGTACCCAGTCTCTGACCCAGGCTTGTTCCCCTGGACTTCCCCATCAGATGCCAGGAGAAGCCCCCAATCCACCAGACCAGCCTGGCTGCCAAGCCAACAAGCACAAAACAGCTGCATGATTTCCATTATTGAAATCACTTTATATAACAATATCACGAAGCCCATGGGAGGAGCCAGGGAAGAAAACCCCAGAAATAATGAAATAAAGACTCCCAGCTTGCTATGAATAGAAACCTCATTTGCAAAAGCCGAGAACAGGATCACAATATTTCCAGACCTTCCCGCGGCGTCGGTTTAATTGCCGCAAAGCACCACTTTCTTCCTTATGCGTTAATCAACCAATTTGAATTTATTACCATGCTTGACATGGGCTTGATTTCTGATCAACGAAACAAAAATAATAAAAACCCTTGCGGCGCTTGAAGCAGCGGGCCCGGCTCCCTGCCCATGTTTCCAGCTGTTTCTGCAGAATTCCCGGGCGATTGCTGCCCCTGAAGGTGGTGCCCAGAGAGTTAGTTAGTTAGTTTGTTCAGCAAACTTTACTGAGGGCCTGGTGCAAGCTAAATAAGAGGCCATGGTGGCTAAGTGGTAGTATTCTTGCCTTTCGGGAAATTCCCGGCCGACGCAGCCACCGCCAGTCTGTCCGTGGAGGCTGGCATGCACGCCGCTATGATGCTGAATAGGTTTCATCGGAGCTTCCAGACTACAGACTAAGATGGAGTAGGAAGAAAGGCCTGGCAATCTACTTGCAAAAATCAGCCAGTGAAAACCTTAGGGATCACACAGAAGCAAACGATCATGGAGATAGTGCAGGACCGGGCAGCGTTTGGTTCTGTTGGCATGAGGTCGCCATGAGTCGGGCCCAAGCTGAGAGTCACTAACAACAACTGTTCGCCAGGGGCTGGGGACCCAGAGACAGCAGAACGACACAGAGCTCAGTGTCACCAGAATTCTAGATCCCGGGGAATTTGTAGCAATGTTGTTTTGCTAGGCGCCACTGAGTCCGTTCCAATTCATAGTGGCCCCATGTGACACAGTAGAACTGTCCCGTAGAGTTTCCAGAGCCCTGGTGGTGCCCTGGTTAAGCGCACAGCTGCTAACCAAAAGGTCAGCGATTCGAACTCACTGCAGGAGAAGGACGTGGCAGTCTGCTTCCATAGAGATTCACAGCCTTGGAAACCCTGTGGGGGCAGTTCTACTCTGTCCTGTAGGGTCACTATTTCCATTATTGGGTTTGGTTTTTTTTTTTTTTAATCTTTAGGGGAGCAGATGGCCAGGTCTCTTCTCCCACAGAGCGTCTGGTGAGTTCAAACCAATGACCTTTCAGTTAGCAGCTGAGTGCTTAACCATTGCACCACCAGCGTTCCTCAGCAATAAACATGGTAAATGAGGAAACCGTATAGATGGCCAGGAGGTGACGGGGCTGTGAAAAAAAGAGAATTACAAGTGGCATAACAGTAAAGCGCTTGGCAGCTAACTGAAAGGTCAGTGGTTTGAACCCACCCAGCGCTCCAAGGGAGAAAGACCTGGCCATCTGCTCCCATAAAGATGACAGCCTAGGGAACCCTATGGGGCAGTTCTACACTGTCACATGGGGCCGCTGTGAGTGGGAATGGATTCAATAGCAAACAACAACAACAATAACAAGAGACAAAGGAGAATCAGATGGGACGGGAGGAGGGAGGGCAGGCAGTCATTTTAAATAGTGAGATCAGTGAGGGGCTCATTGAAAAGTTGACATTTTGGAAGTCTTAAAGGAGAAATAGAGTTAACCAAGTGGATCTCTTGGGGAAGAATGTTCCAGAAAGGGAAGGCCATGAGCTGGTCTTAGCTTTACTCTGAGAGAGGCAGGGCTGCTGGAGGGCTTGAGCCACCCAGGGCAGTGGTCTCACTCTAGCCACTAATGCAGGAACTGGCCTCATCACCTTGATTGCAGTAAAGTACCCCAGGCCAAAGACCCAATCTGAGCCCCCTTCCGAGCTGGTGACCAGAGAAGAGTCCCCAGCTGAGAGGAGCCTGGAAGATTGTCTTCCTGGGGAAAGCTGCCTGGCCCTCCAATCTCACCCTAGACATGCCCAGCCTGCAGTCCCCAGGGCAGTGACTTGGGCTGGGACCCTCTGGCCCAGCAGACACCTGGATGGCTCACCGCCAGCTGGTCCAAGGAGAAAACCATCTGATCATGACTTGTCAGCAGCTCAGAACTTTGGGCATCTCAGGGCCGGGAGAGCTACAGAGTGAACCAGGGACACAGGCCACATCCATGGGTACTGGCTGGCAGAGGGCAGCCTGCTCCAGGGTGTCAGAGCAGGGAGCTCAGGCTGGCTCAGACGGCAGGGGAGCTGCGTGTACCAGAGGCCAGCAGTGGCTGGAAGTCACTGCGTACTTGTCCTGGGCTGACCAGTTGGTTCAATGATGAGCTCCCCCCCTACCCGTGCACCCTCCAATACTCGTTCAGTGATCAGTGGGCAGTATGGTTGGAGCCGGCCTAGGGAGCTAAACTTCCCCGGCTCCTGGTTACCTACTGTCTTAGTCACCTAGTGCTGCTATAACAGAAGTACCACGAGTGGATGGCTTCAACAAACAGAAGTTTAGTCTTGCACAGTCTAGTAGACTAGAAGTCTGAATTCAGAGCACCAGCTTCAGGAGAAAGCTCTCTCTCTCTGTCAGCCCTGGGGGTAGGTTTTTGTCATCAATCTTCCCCTGGTCTAGGAGCTTTTCAGCACAGGGATCCCAGGTCCAAAGGATGTGCGTTCCTGGCTCAATTTTCTTTATGGTATGGGGTCCCTGTCTCTCTGCGCACTTCCCTCTTTTATATCTTATCAGAGATTGGTTTAAGACACAACCTAATCTTGTAGATTGAGTCCTGCCTCATTAACATGACTGCCTCTAATCATGCCTCCTTAACGTCATAGAGGTTAGGATTTACAGCACACAGGAAAGTCACATCAGATGACAAAATGGTGGAATAGCACACAATACTGGGAATCATGGCCTAGCCAAGTTGACACATATTTTTGGGGGACACAGTTCAACCCATGATACCTACCCTCTCTGAACCTCAGTTTCCACCTCTACGGCAAGGGGTCACGGGCAGCACCCCAGGGGTCCAGCATGTTTATTACATATGGTGGAGCAGCTGGCACCAACATGAACCGGTTCTATGTTTTTCCAGTTGCTGCCTTTAACCTTACCCTTCCCAGTCCTTAAAGGCAAACCCACAGCCCGCAGCCACACTGGGGACTATGTCCATCCATCCATGTCCATCCAGTTAAAAAATTTGGCCTCATGTCCTCTACCTCACTGCCCCCAGCTCTGATGGCCAGGGACTTAAGAGTAGAGGGGCCATCTTCCTCGGGTCTCCCCTCCTTCCTGGGGACAACGGGGACTCGAAAATGTTGGCAGCAGGCAAGCACAGTCAGGTTTGATTCTTACCCCACCATCTAGAGGGTCAGTCTCTGCTGTCCAAGGATCCAGGTCAGTTCAAGCAACACAAAATCTCAGTGTAGACGTCACACATGTATGTAGGAATCATGACTGCAATATCCTCAGAAAGCAGAGGATCAGATTATATTTGATTGCCCCTAGGAATGGGGAGCTCTCTACCTCAAGGCACAGCCCATTCTCACTGTCTCTCCCACCCATCCCTCACAGATGGGGCTCTTCCTCTGAATCGGTCCTAGCCCTGCCCCGGAGAAACACAAAGAACATGGCTATTTTCTCTCCTCGCCGCTTGGCCAGTGCTCACTCATTATACCGGCCACTGTGGGCCTGCCTGCCCTGGGAGGAGCCATTATAACACCCGACACTTCCAAAGCACCCAGCGTGTGTACTTGACGTGTACTATCTCATTTAATCCCCACAACACCATGCCCCGAGGCAGGCCTTACACCCACTTTATAAAGACCCTGAGAAGGTTGGCACCAGCTGTCAGATTGCAGCCATTAGACCTGCTGCCTCCTCGTGTGGACACAGGGGAGGCCAAGGCTGGAGCAAAGCCAGAAACAGTAGAGGCAGGGCTGGGGACCAGGAAGTAGCCAGAGATGGTTGCTCTCTGGGTCCCCTGGGCCCAGGGCCAGTCAGAGCGGGGGCCGTGAGCCAGGTTCTGTACCCCAACACAAGGGCCACAATGGCCCTTCGTCTGGAAAACAGAGACCCAGGACAGGAGACTCTCCACGGTCACACTGAGCCCAGCTTCCAACACCTACGATAACACCTCTGAGATCCCCAGTGGGCCCTCAGGGGCAGCAGCCGGGCGCTGGCTCAGCAACTTTGGAAGATGGAAACTCTCGCTCCCTCGGGCCCCTCTCTCTCCTCCAAACAACTGGCAGGCTCGGCTGAGCTCCCGAAGACTCTGGTAGCAGCTGGC
Source organism: Elephas maximus indicus (assembly GCF_024166365.1). Classification (NCBI taxonomy): domain Eukaryota; kingdom Metazoa; phylum Chordata; class Mammalia; order Proboscidea; family Elephantidae; genus Elephas; species Elephas maximus. Next base: position 188,945,648 of record NC_064822.1, on the reverse strand, counting down.
CGCGCCGCGGGGTGCAGGGTCTTTTTGCTCCCAATGCACAATGGGGGGGCATCAGGACGCTCAGCTTCGTCAGCTATTCTTAGCTCCTTGGGGCTGGGGTGCAGGAGGAACAAGGTCACCTCCCATCCCCAAGAGGGAAGTGACAGCCTCAGACATGCAGACGGTGGGGGTGTGGGGGGGGGGCAGTCCACTCTGCTCTGGAAGGCGAAAGCAGCTCTGGTCCAGGGAATGGGCCGGGGTGAGCTACCAGGTGGCCACCCAGCCCCCAAGGCCCTTTTGCTTGTCCTTTTTGCTGTCGTTTAAGCAAGTGTGCAATTTCGTCATCAGGTCACTATCTCCCATAGGTACCAAGTCCCGCCGAGCCCTGGACACCTCTGTTCACTGGTGCAGGCCCGGGACAGAGTCTGGCACATGGGACCAGACCAGTTGTTGTCAGGTTGCTGACTCATGGTGACCTCATGTGTCTCAGAGTAGAACTGTACTCCATAGGGCTTTCAATGGGAAGTAGGTTGCCAGGCCTTTCTTCCAAGGCACCTCTGGGTGGACTCGATCCGCCAACCTTTCGGTTAGCACGGATAGTGTACTACCCGTTTGCACTATCCAGGGACTCCCAGCATATAGGACCAAACCCATTGTGGTCGAATCAATTTGGCCCCATAGCAACACTGTAGCACAGAGTAGAACTGCCCCTCATAAGATATCTTAGGCTATAAAATTCTACGGAAGCAGACTGTCACATCTTTCTCCCTCGGCGCAGCTGGTGGGTTTGAACTGCCAAACTTTCAGTTACTCCCTGGCACATAGGAACCCAAAAACCTGTTGCTGTCGACTCGATTTCAATTCATAGTGACCCTATAGGACAGAGTAGAAGTGTCCCATAGGGTTTCAAGGAGTGCCTGGTGGATTCGAACTGCCGACCCTTTGGTTAGCAGCCGAGCTCTTAATTACTATGCCACCCAGGCTCCCTGACACACAGGAAGGGCTTCGTAAATGAACTGACACCTCTGCCAAGGAGCCCGGGCTTATTTTTGCGAAATGTGCCATCTGGTGGGGAAGGTGGCCATTTTTAATAACAATCATAGCTCAACATTAAGGAAGCACTCTCTCTGTGTCTGCCTCCGTAGGAAGTGCTTTTCACCCTAACTTTAGCCCCCATGATGAGCACACAAGGGGAGAACCACTGTTCATCCTTGTTTTAAAGATGAGGAAGCTGGGCCACAGCACGGGCAGGACGGAGCTAAGGTTTGAGCCAGATGGTGACTCCAGACCCTAGGCTGGACGCCCCTGTGCGGAACTCAAAGATGCTGGGTGTGATAGGAGCTCCAGAGAGAGAGGGACTCCCAGTGGCCTTGGCAAGAAGGTCTGTGAGATGGACAGGGGTGGGAATTTGGCATTGCAGAAGAGACTCCAGCGTTGGCAATGGCCCAGGCGCCTGGAATGCCTCTGCTGATGGGGAGTCAGGGCCCTTTTGTGTGTCTGCAGCCTCTGGTCAAGTATGCTGAACTGGAGGCGAGGCCTGGGCTGCCAGACCAAGGGGGCTGGGTGTCCCGAGGGTGGTGGGAGTCAGAGGAGGGTTCTGGACATGAAGATGACAAGGTGAGGATTGTGTTTTGGCAAGATCACCCTGACTGCCACATGGAGGAGGCATGGGAGGGGGCCAGGTGGAGGCAGGACCACTAAGGGGGCAGGAACAGAATCCAGCAAGAGGTGGCAGAATCTGAACTTGAGAGTGGACAGGTGGAGCAATGAGGGACAGCAGGGTGAGGGAGTGAGGCAGAGGTGACGGTCCAGGGTGACACCCATATTCTGACTCAGCTGTGAGTGGATGGAGGTGACATTCCCTGAGACAGGAAACCAATAGGAAAATCAGTCCAGGCTCCTTATCTCAGCCTCTTCCCCACCCCTCTGATGACACTGGTTGTAACACTCCCTGCATCCCTCACCCTGTCTATTTGATCAAGCACCTGCCCACCTCTCCATCACAGCACACCAGTCTGTCCACCAAGACACAGCCCAGAGTCCCCATCTCACAGTCTTCTGTGCATTCTCCTCTAGGAATAATTATAAGCATTGAATGAGTTAACTAATACACACAAAATGCCTGGAACAGCACCTGGTACCTCAATAAACATTAGCTATTACTATTGTCTATCCAAAGACCACAAACCCATCACTCACCCATTAAGTGATCTACACACAAGTCCATCATCCATCCATCTGATCACTCATTCACTTATCCCTCTAGCTATCCACTCACTCACTCGTCACTTTATTCATCTCTCCATGTAGCTCTCTATCTACCCAAACGTTCATGCATATTCATCTTTCCATGAACCCGCTACCCGCTCACTCATCATTCCCCCACCTACCCATCCATCCAACCATCTATCCATTCATCAACTCATCCATTACCCATCCACCCATCATTCATTATGCACCTATCCATCCATCTACCCAACCATCCATCCACCCAACCATCCATCCACCCCACCCATCCACCCACCCACCCACCCGTCCGTCCGTCCATCCGTCCGTCCGTCCGTCCGTCCATCCATCCATCTTTCTGTTTACTCACTCCCACATCCATCTACCCACCAACAAGTACCCAGCCACTGGATGCCCAGTCCTCTGCTCATCTCCCGGGAAGCAAAGGTATGGAAATGGGCCCAACACAAGTGCTCTTTGTGTCATTGGGAAGGCCAGGCCCACACAAAGCCATCACCCACCAAACCGGGTGCCTCTGATCTGAAGCCAGAGGGAAGCAGAAAAGGGAGAGGCCAGCCTTTGTGGATTAATCAGGGGAGGCTTCTTGGAGGAGGGAAAGCTTTCTAAAACTGTGGTTTCCCAGGACTTTCCCAATACCCATGCACCCAGCCAGCTTGCATGGCCCAGGTTCCAGGGATGCCCCACCCACCCCTGCCCCTCTGTGTCGTTTCTGTCATCTCTGCAAAAATTATATTACTTTTTTCCGATGCAAAACCAAGCTGCTAAGCAGCAAGCTGGAGCGTGGTTAGTGATGATAATAAACTAACAGCCCCTGCCGAAGGCCTGGAGTGTGTCCACCCGTCGGCCGAGCGGAGGAGGAGCGGAGCTGGGGCTGGCTGGGCAGAGCGAATCCTGATCGCACCGTGGATTCATCCTGGCCCCTTTACCGGGAGGAGTTCGCACACCGTTATCTGCTGTGGGAAGAGCAGCTTTATTTGGGGTGAGGGGAGAATTAATTAAAGTTGGGGACGCACTTGGAGAGCTGAGGAGGAAAGGTGCAAGGCAAGTGCCAAATGTGCTCATTACTAAAACATTGGTGCCAAGTGGCAGGCGTGGCCAGCCTGCAAGCTGGTGTCCCCCGGGGGAGCTTCCTGCCTCCTGGGCTGGCTCACTGTGCCCGGGCCTGTTAGAACCACTGATGCAGCTTCGTCTGCCGAGGCTCACTGGGGCTGGGCCCTTGGGTGGGCGACGCTTGGGTCCCCAAGCTAAGTCCAACCCTGGCCCAGCATCCTTGGGGAGCTCCTAATTGTGGCAGAAGCCCAGACAGTGTCACTGCAGTGTGACCAGGGCTGTGACAGGAGGGAAACCCAGAGAAAGCAGTGGCCCAGCCTGGGGCTCAGAGAAGGCTTCTTGGAAGAGGAGACACAGGGTCTGGGTAGTCAAAGATAAGAGAAGCAAGGGAGGCCAGGCCAGGAAGAGGAAACAGAGAGGGATGGCGTCTGGCAGCGTGAAAGAACAACGGTGCCTGCCATGGTGGCCTCGTGGCAGGAGATGGGGTTAGATGACAGGCAGACCCAGGACTTCATTCTGAAGGCAATAGGGAGCCATGGATGGATTTGGAGCAGGAGAATGACGCTGTCAGAGTTGGGTGTTACATGGACCCCCCTCGCCCGGTTCCCATCTGGAAGATGGCCCAGTGGGGCAGAAAAGTGATGGAAGAGACTGCTGGCTACTGCCTAGGTCCAGGGAGGGGATGGCGAGGCTGGACCTGGTGGCATCAGAAACAAACAAATAAACAAAAGACCCCAGGTCTGTTGCCATTGAGTCAATCCCGACTCATGGCAACCCCATATGTGACAGAGTAGAACTGCCTCGTAGGGTCTTCTTGGCTGTAACCTTCATGGAAGCAGATTGCCAGGCCTTCCATAGCACTGCTACCCAGCAGTAGGTCTGAACCACCAAACTTTAGGTTAGAAGTTGAGCACAAACCATTTGTGCCACCAGGTACATCAACTCAGAGTATCAATCAGGGCTCTGGAAACCTGGCTTTCTTTCCTTTTTCCTCCTCCAAAGGAGCCAGGGCTCGTCTGGCCCTGGTCATCCAGAGGAGCCCTTGGAAAAGGCCTACGGGGTGTCTCAGGCTCGTGGCCACAGGCACCCCCGCCAGCCTTCCCACCCCAACCACACCCTGTCTAGCCCTTCAGCGCCCTTTCGAGGTCTGATTCATCACAGATGTTGACAGTAGCAGACTGTGGCTGGTGGGCAACGGACAGGCAGGGGCTTTCTGTCGGGGCCGCGGACTCCACCCTGAGGCCCAGGTCATGGCCGGCTTCCCCGAAGCCAGGAGCATCGCCGGAATCAAGTTCAGACAGATGCTAGAACCTACTGCCAAAGGCTGCTCTTTTCCTGAGCTGCGTGGAAACATGAGATGTTGCAATAGCAAAAAAAAAAAAAAAGTCTGTGAGGCCAAGCCAAACAATGTACATTACCAGGACGTGCCACTCAGCAAAATCAAAGGGGCCTGGGATTCTGGCCCGGGCCAGGGTCCTAAGCGGCGGAGCCCAGACAACCAGCCTCCCAACATCTGGGCTAAACCTGCAAGAAGTCCACGCTGGCCTGAGCCTTCCAGGCTGTCTGAGCTGGAGCAGGTAAGGAAACCTAGGTCAGGAGGCAGAGCCAGGCCGCGCTCCTATCCCAGGGGTCTCTACTCTTCCTCGCCGCATTGTAGGTCAAGAGCGTGGGCTGGGGGGGTGGTGGGAGACAGGCAGACCCGGGTAGAAAGCCCAGCTCCATGTCCCAGCTGTGTGACCCTGGGCAAGTTACTGGATCTTTCTGGGCCTGTTTCATAGAAGTAACTCATAGGATGGCCATGAGGACAAAGCATCTGAGAGGTACCATGCTGCACAAAGGTGCCCAGTAAAGAGTCATTAACTCAGCTTCATCCAACAGAAGGAAAACCACACTTCCTGCCCCCAAGGAGCTGTCCTCCTAATTAGAGAGAAAAGTTGGATCTTAATCTCCGAGAGGTTAGGCAATCTATTCGGGGCCACACAGCTAAAAAGTTTGAGATTCTTGGTCTGGCTTAGGCTGACTCACCCTGCCTTGGGGGATTTAAAAGTCTACAGAGCAAGGAGTCTCTGGGTGATTGAAATGGTTAACATGCTTGGCTGCTAACTGAAAGGTTGGTGGTTGGAGTCCACCCAGAGGTGCCTCGGAAGAAAAGCCTGGCAACCAACTTCTGAATACTCAGCCACCGAACACCCTGTGGAGCTCAGTTCTACTCTGACACGCGTGGGGTCGCTATGTGTCAGAATCAACTTGACAGCAACCTGACTGGCACTGGAACTATTCCTAGTGGGGACTGCACAGGGGATTGAGAGACAGCGACGCTGGGCTGCGTGTCTGGGTGGGCAGCGAGGCTGGCAGGTGGTGGGCTGGATGTGTGTGTTGTCATGGAGGGGTGGGCAGGTCCGAATCTACTGGATGGCAACTGGCAGCCATAGAGCAAAGTCTCCCCAGCTCCCCAGGGCAAGCTCTGAGAAGGGGTTCCTGGGTCATAGAAAGAACACCGACCTGGAGTCCTGGGATTTCTGACCCAGCCTGCCTCTCACTTGCTGTGTGACCTTGGGCCATCAACACGACCTCTCTGGCCCCCTTCCCGCAGCTCTGAGATGAGGGCCGGCACTGCCCAGCTCCCTGTGCTTCTGTGAGGCATGCAGGGCCGTGGGGTGCAGGCAGTGAACAGAGAGGCTTCCGCATTTGCCAATTATCCTGACTGTCGTTGTTATTATTATTATCCCGGGGCCTGCCCACGGGGAGCGCTGGGCTGTGTGAAATGAGGTCTGTAGTTTGGGGTGCTTGGCTCAACCCACCAATTTGCACTGTATTAATTCCCGTCATCTGCGTGTTGGGTTTGAGACTCCCAAGCGAGCCGGTGCACACTGCCAGCTGCAGCGGAATCCAGACCCGGGGTTAGACGTGGAGCGAGAATGAGCTGGGGAAGTGACTTCGCTATCAGTGTCCGCCCGTATAGGATGGATGCCACAGAGGTTTGGGGTGGGCAGAGCAGGGCCCGGGTCAGGTCCGGGTGAGGGTCTTCTTCCTTCCCCCTAGACAGGCTGTCTCGTGCTGGATGTCTGCTGGGAACCAGTTCTGGACCGAGGTGGCTGACTTTATCCCCTTTTTACAGATGAGTAAACGGGCAGCAGCTGTTGCAGCTGGTAGGTAGGTAGGTGGGGAGCTGGATTGGAGCCCAGGGCGCATGGCCCCGAAGCCCGTGCTCTCATATCTTCCAGCCCCTCCTGCCGCTCTGAGAGTCGGTGTCACAAGTCACCTCCATCCCCGGGTCCTCACCTGTGAAGTCGTTAAAAGGATGAAGCCAAGTGCCACGGAGCCATCTCCGACTGATGGCAACCTCAGGTGTGACAGGGTACAACTGTGCCCCGTAGGGTTTTCAGCGGATGATTTTTCGGAAGGAGATCACCAGGGCCTTCTTCCAAGGTGCCTCTGGGTGGGCTTGAGCCTCCAACCTTTGGGTTAGTAGCCAAGCACCTTAGCTGTTTGCACCGCTCGGGGACTCCATTATAATGACAGGATATGATAACGGCACCTGCCCCGTAGGCTTGTTCCGACTGAGTCACCTGGTGTGCTAGGACACAGACTGGTTCACCTCAGCACAGGCTGTTAGCAGTAACAGTCCAGATGAGAAAACCGAGGCTCTAGACGGCTGCAGACAGCGCTGAGTCCCCGGGGTCTCTCATGGTCTGGCTTTGGGAAGTGGATTTAAGTGTTTACCCCACTGCATCTCCTGCTTCCCCTTTGTCCCTTGTGGTAGGCAAACCCCCAGTGGCCCCCACCAGGCAGTGGCTCTGGGCCCTGCAGCGCCGCCTCAGTAGGTGCAAAGCCTTGGGGCTCCACGTGCAGGCAGGTTTGTAAGGGCAGCCTTCCAAAAACTTGGCATTTCCCAGGAGCTGCCTGCAAGCATGCAGCAGGGCCCTTACTGCCAGCTCTCTCCAAAATGATGGAGCCCAGGTGAACCCCAGGGGCACCCTGTGCCCCATGTGCAAGAAGGAAGACAAGGCCAAGGGGTGAATCATCGACCAGCAAAGGGGGCTCCTGCCTGATATTGGGGCTGCTTAAAAATCCTTTGCAAACACCTGCCCTGCTGGTCTCTGGGGAGGTGCCTGACTCTCGGTTTTGAGTTTGAAAAGCTGGGGGCACGTTTGGTTGGCTAACTGCCAACACAGGAGCAAAATGTCAAACAGTAGCATCTTGATTTCTGCTTCCACCTGGCCCCAAACACCAGTCTGAGCTTTGCTCATGCATCCAACAACCATCTACTACTGGCTGTGGGCCTGGAGATGGAGCACCCAGAGCTGAATCAGGCCTGGGCCCTGCCCTGAGGAGCTCACAGTTGGGGTGGGGGACAGACAGACAGAAACATTGGTGAACTTATGGTGCAGTAAAGGGCCCAGGGGAGCATTCGACCCAGCCTCGGGGTCAGGGCAGGCTTCCAGAGCAGGTGGGGTTTGTACAGGTAAGTAGGAGTTCTCTGGGGGGACCGAAGGGAAGGGTATTCTAGCAAAGGGAACGGCATGTGCAAGGGCACTGAGGAGGGGGAGTATGGTGTCTTGGAGAATGCAATCGGACAGAGTGCATGGAGCTAGGCCATCCAGGGGAAGGTAGGGGATAGGGATAAGAGCTTGAGGGCCTTGAACGCTACACCAGGAACTCAGACTTTATCTGAAAGACATAACCACGGAAGGGCTGAAGCGGCAGGGCAGCAAGGTGAGGGTGTGCCAGGCAAAGACTGTGCCAGCTGCAGCAGGAGGAAGGCTCTGAGAATCTTCCCCCATAAAAACGAGGTAACCAGCATGAGCGGTTGCCAAGTGTATTTGTTTCCTTTGCCGAGTAACAAATTCCCACAAATTTAGCAGGTTAAAACATCACCCTTTTACTATCTCACAGGCCCCTGCGTGGCCCAAATGGTTTGTGCTAGGTTACTAACCTAAAGGTTGGTGGTTCAAACCCTCCCAGTGGTGCTGCTGGAGAAAGGCCTGGTGACCCTCTTCTGTAAAGATTACAGCCAAGAAAATCCTATGGAGCAGCTCTACTCTGCAACAACGGGCCGTGGTGAGCCATCTCGACAGCAGTAGGTTTGGTTTTGGGGTGCAGCCTCATAGCTGTGTAGGTTGGCAGTCTGGGCAGGCTCGGGGCTTCTCACTCAGGGTGAGATCCAGGTGCCACCGGGCTGGGCTTTTGTCTGGAGATTCTACAAAAGAAGCCGTCTCCAATCTCAGGCTGTTGACAGAATCCAGTCCTGTGGTTGTAGGACTAGTGCCTGTCCTTGCTGGCTGTTGTCCAGGGGCCACCCTCACCTCTGAGGGACCACTCTCAGGCCCTGAGCCCCTCTTCCCCCACCTCAGCAATGGAGAGGCTCCCTCCTGTGGACTTCCTTGCATAGAATCCCTTCCTCTTCTACTACCAGCCAGAGAAAGCCCTCTGCTTTTAGGGGCTCAGGTGATCAGGTGTGACCCATCCAGATAACCCCCCCATCTTCAGGTGAGCTGATTAATAACCTCAATTAAAAACCAGTTGCCATCAGGTTGGCCCTTTTCTGCACCTTAAGTTCACCAATGTTTCTGTCTGTCTGTCCCCACTCCAACGGTGAGCTCCTCAGGGCAGGGTCCAGGCCTGATTCAGCTCTGGGTGCTCCATCTCCAGGCCCACAGCCCGCAGTAGATGGTTGCTGGACGCATGAACGAAGCGCAGACTGGTGTTTGGGGCCAGGTGGAAGCAGGAATCAAGGTGCTGCAGTCGGAGGTTTTGCTCCTGTGTTGGCACTTAGCCAACCAAACGTGCCCATGGCTTTTCAGACCCAAAGCCTAGTCAAGCAGCGCCCCAACTCACGGCGACCCCATGAGCGTCAGGGTAGAACTGTGCTCTATGGGGTTTTCACTGGCCGAGTTATCAGACGTAGATCACCAGGCCTTTCTTGTGAGTGTCTCTGGGTGCACTCTAACCTCCACCCTTTTGGTTAGCAGTCAAGTGTTAACTGTTTTCACGACCCAGGGACTCCGATAACCTTAATTACATCTGCAGAATGCCTTTTGCCATGCAACCTAATGTAATCATGGGGTTCACACTAGGGGCGAAGGTCATGGGGCCACCTTAGAATTGGGCCTGTCACCTGGAGCTTTGGTGCAGACAGAGGCCCTGTCTCAGCTGCGAGGCCTGCCAGGGCCAAAGTGAACAGCTGGGTTCACACTCTGTGGCCAGGAGGAAGGTGCACAGGAGGGAGGAGGCACTGGGAGGCCCTGTGGAAGCCTGGTGATGAGCCTGGCTCTGAGACCTACAACTTAGCATCACCACAGGGTGCCTGGCATCCTGGGGGCTTCCTGACCCCACGCCAGCTCACCGTGACTGGTCTCCCAGGTCTCCAAGCAGTAGTCAGCCAGAGCAGTGGCTTTCTCTCACTGAGCACCTACTATATGCCTGGCCCATTGCACCTCCTATGCACCTGGCTGTTGCACCTCCTATGCACCTGGCCCATTGCACCTATTATGAGCCTAACCCAGAGCACCTGCTATGCACCTGGCCCAGAGCACCTACTATGTTCCTGGCCTATTGCCCCTTCTATGTGTGTTGCCCAGAGTACCTACTAGGTGTCTGACTCATTGCACCTACTATGTTCCTGGCCCACTGCACCTACTATGTGCCTGGCCCAGACATCTTCTGGACAAGCAACTGGAGGCTGAGAATACAGCCCAGATCTCAGCCATCCCCAGAGATCAAGCTCAGCACTAACCACTGGGATGCCCTGCCTCCCAGGTGACTGCCCCTGCACACACAGGGAGGCTGTGGCTTCGCTGGAACACCTGGCTGCCGTGGCTGTCATGGCTGCTGGGAGGAGCAACAATGGCAGCCAGCCCTGCCCACTGCTAACTGCACAAGGAGGGCAGTGACCAACCCTGGCTCCCCCTTGAAGGAGGTCAGGCAGGAGGCAGAAGCAGAGCTGGCCTTCCCACTCCAGGGGCCCAGCCAAGTCCCCCCACAGCTCTTCCAGGTAAATCAATGCCCTCTGGGGTTCTTCCAGATGCTTTTCCAGGGGTGGGGATTTCCACCCTACTGGATGGGGAAGACTGGGGCTCGGAGAAGGTGCACACCTGCACACCCCATGTCCACTCGCCAGTCTCCTCGCTTCTCCCCTGGGAGGAGCAGAAGGGCCCAGTGGTCGAGGGCAACCAGCACCAGACCTTCAGTTCCGATCCTGGCTCAGCCACACCTCGCTGGTGACTTGGGGGAGCTTCTCAATCTCCCCACCCAGCTGCTTATGAGTAAAGTCAGTAGAAACCCCTGACTGAGGCTGCTGCAGTAGTCCAGAAGAGAGAAACTAGGACTTGAAGACGGGAAATGGGGCTTCAAAGAAGGAGAAGGAAAGGACTGGGGGTTTCTGGGAAGGAGGGGGCCGTCCCTGCGGGAGGTGGGGGAGGGGATGTGGAGACCTATGTCCAGCTGGTCTCACCCACAGGGAGCCCAGCTCCTAGGCTGGGAGGTCCCCCCACCCCAGGGTCCAGGGCTCCCAGGACCTTGGTCCCCAGGGAGGGTGACCGGTGTGGACACAGGCACGGACGAATGCCTCCTGCCCCAACTTCTAACTAAACAGCAGTGATTTTGACGTGGCAGGTGATCTTGGGAAGCCTGGCTTTAAATTTAGCTCTCTCCCCAGCCAGCCCTTTGAAAAGGCTGCTCGCAGAGCGGTGAGTCAGCCAGCCGACAGGCCGCCCGTGCGCAGTGGCGTCTGCGGGGGAGCAGGCCTCCGAACGAACGCAGGGATGTAGTAAATAGCGACACTGGCAGGTTAAAGGCGCCAGGAGTGCGGGGCTGGCTGCCTGGGCCGCAGGAGGTGCTCAGGATGGGCGCGTGGTACCCTAATGTCTCCTTGGGCCGGTCCATGCAGCTGCCTGAATTCCCTACACAGGTGCCTCCCGCCCCCCACCGCCTCTCCCCTGCCCCAGCCCTTCTAGAGTTTCCAGAGACACAACAAACATGTGATGAGTGCCTCTGGGCGTCTCAGTGCCCCTGGGAGGCCCGTGACCTTATTTTGGCTCTATGGATACACAGGCTGGGTGTGGGAGGCTGGAAGAGGCCCCCTCCCCTCAAATAAAAAATAAACCAGGTACCGTCGTGTTGACTCCAACTCACGGTGATCCCATGTGTGTCAGAGCAAAACCGTGCTCTGTAGGGTTTTCAATGGATGCTTTTTTGGAAGTAGATGGCCAGGCCTTTCTTCTGAGGCACCTCTGGGTGGACACAAACCTCCAACCTTTTGGTTAGCAGCCAAGCATGTTAACTATTTGTACCACCCAGGGACTCCATCCCCCCAAATAGCCACTATGTCCTTATTCCTGGAACCTGTGAACATTACTTTATCTGGCAAAAAAAAAAAATGGGGAGGAGGGATCTTTGCTGACGTGGTTAGGGTAAGGGTTTGAGGTAGCGGAGATGATCCTGGTGGATCCTACATGCCATCCCAACCCACTGCCGTCGAGTCGATTCCGACTCATAGCAACCCTACAGGACAGAGTAGAGCTGCCCCATAGAGTTTCCGAGGAGCTATCCCTAAAAGAGGGAGGCAGAAGGAGATTTAATACACAGAAGAGAAGGTGATGGAAGGTGGAGCAGAAAGAGACTGGAAGATGCTGGCCTTGAAGACTGCACTCATGTGGCCACCAGTCAAGGAACGCCTGTGACCACCAGAAGCTAGTAGAGGCAAGCAACTGATTCTCCCCAGAGCCTCTGCAGCGAGTGTGGGTGGCCCTGTCGATACTTTGATTTCAGCCCAGTGATACTGGCTTTGGATGCCTGATCTCCAGAACTTTCAGAGAATCATTGTGTATTAAGTCTCCAAGTGTGTGTGACTTGTTACAGCAGCCACAAGAAACTCACACCCAGAGGTTGGGAGCCGCGGATGAACCTGGTCATGTCACACAGCTGGTGAGTGGCTGAGAAGTACAGCCGGAATAATGCTCTTTGGAAGCCAGGATGGTGAGACTTCATCTCACATACTTTGGATACGTTATCAGAGGGGACCGGTCCCTGGAGAAGGACAGCATGCTTGGTACAGTAGACAGTAAGTGAAAAAGAGAAAGACCTTCAGTGAGATGGACTGACACAGTGGCTACAACAAGGGGCTCAAAGACAGATGGCGCAGGACCGGGCAGGGTTTCGTTCTGTCGTCCGTAGGGTCGCTATGAGTTGGAACTGACTCGACGGCACCTAACAACAACAACAACAACAACAAGGGACCCTGGTAGCTCAGCCATTAAGCGCCCACCTGTTAACCAAAAGGTTGACTCACCCAGTGGCTCTGCAGGAGAAGGGCCCGACAATCTGCTGCCGGGGATCGCAGCCTTGGAAGCTCTACCGAGCAGCTCCACTCTGTCCTACAGCGCTGCTGTGAGTCGGACTTGACTGGACAGCAACGGGTTTGATTTTTCGTTTTGAATGACTAATGATGTTGAACCTCTTTTCATGTGCTTGTCGGCCATTTGTATATTTTTTTTGGAGCAATGTGTACCCATTTTTTAAATTGGGTGTTCATTTACTTTTCATTAATCAATAGGACTGCTTCCTATAAGACACAGTCCCTCATTTAATCCTCACATTGACCATTCGAGGTGAACAGATCATCCCATTTTGCAGATGAGGAAACAGAGGCTTGGGAGACCGAGGAGCTTTGTCCAAGCTGGGGGAGCAGTGTTGGAGGGGAGATGAGGGCAGGCCCTGGGAATACAGTAGGGGGCAGAGCAGTCCAGCGCACAGCAGGTGTGTAGCTTTCCTAAGCCAGTGTCGTGGTCCACTGGGGAACCCCAGCAAGTGGTGGGTTTCATGTGGCCCGAGCCCAGCACACCTGGCTGCAGAGGAGGTAGGCCAGGCTGCAGGGGGACAGGACCTTGAATGCCAGAGAGAGGCAAGTCCCGTACATCATGGGGATGTTGGTGGAGGTTTGACATTCCAGTAGTCACTGGGCTGTGAGCTTCTTCAGGGCAGCAACTTCTCATCTCTGCGTCTTCAGCACTGGACCTGGACGGGGCCAGGCACAGAACTGGGGAAGAGGAGACAGAGGAAGGAAGGGATGAAAGAGTCTCCGAATAATAAGGTTTTTCAACACATCCTGAACCTCCCTCCCCCTGCCCCCCCACCAGCTACCGCACGCGTGGAGAACATGCCTGCACACACACACCATATGGGGATTCCGTACACTGTCGCCACAAAAAGGGAGTGAGGCCAACTTGTTCCATCTACTCTTTGTGCATAAACACACCCATCCGTGCACATGCACCACACACACACACACACACACCCCACCTTGTCAAATTGCCTTCCATGGTCAGGGCAGGGCTGCAGAGAAGTGGGATAACTCGGGTCCAGAAATGGAAGCCAACCAAAATGCCTTGAAATCAACATCCCTCTGAGATCCCCTGGGACATCATCTACCGACGGGGACCAGGTGACCTGCAAGGGAAGGGGCGGGGGGTGACCCCTTGGGGAGCAGCCTTGGCTGAGAGATGGAGGAAGCTTGGTGAGTGTGCCCTGTCTCCGGGCCCCTGGAGTCTGCCCACCCCTCCGCTCCCCTCTCCTCCCCATTCCTCTCCATCCTCCCCTCCCCTCCTCTCTGTGACCCGCCATATGCCACAAGGCTCTTGTTATTAGCTGCTGCTGAGTCAGCTCTGACTCACGGTGACCTGTGTGCAATAGAACAAAACCTTGCCCTGTCCTGTGCCATCTTCATCATCATTGGTATACTCAAGTCCATTGTTGCAGCCACCGTTTTGAGTGCTTTCCAACCTAGGCAGCTCACCCTCCAACACTATATTGGAGAACATTCTGTTGCGCTCCACAGGGTCTTCATTGGCTAATCTTCCGAAGCAGATCACCAGGCCTTCCTTCCTGGCCTGTCTTAGTCTGGAAGCTCTGCTGAAATCTGTCCACCATGGGTGACCCCGCTGGTATTTGATACACCGGTGGCATCATTTCCACCATCACAGCAACACGTAAGCCACCACAGTGGCTGGTAAGGGATAAAGCTCTGCCTTGCTCCAAGACCCATGAGCATAACCACTGGACGACACTGCCTCCCTGGCCTCTGCTGCCCCCACAGGGCTGCGCAGGCCCTGCCCTCCCTGAGCCCTGAGCTGGGGCCCAACACCCCGCCTCCCATCACAGCATCCCGCTGCCCCTCAGTGCACCAGGTTCAATGTCCAGCCCCAGACAGGTACTGCCCCTGAGTACACCAGGTTCAATGTCCAGCCCAGGACAGGTACTGCCCCTGAGTGCACCAGGTTCAATGTCCAGCCTGGGACAGGTGCTGCCCCTCAGTGCACCAGGTTCAATGTCCAGCCCAGGACAGTTGCTCACACGGTGTCAACAGAAGGAGAGCGCATACATCACAGATGCGGAAACTGAGGACTGAGAGATAAAGTGGCCCTTCCCAAAGGTGCAGCCACCCCATGGGGTGGCAGTACGGCCCTTCCACTCAGGGTACCTCAGGCACGTGGCTGGACCACGCTGAGCCTCCTTTCTCAGGGTCAAGACACCACGTACCCCCAGCTTCCACACATTGGCTGGAGGGTTCAAACCCCTGAGCTTTCAGTTAGCAGCTGAACGCTTAACCACTGCACCACCAGGGCTCTTTCGGTAAAGAGCACAGCCTTGGAAACCCTACGGGGCAGTTCTGCTCGGTCATGCAGGGGTGCTATGAGTGAGGATCAACTTGACAGCAACAGGTTTGGTTATCTGGTTTAAGGTGGGGAGGTCAGCACCCCCAGCGCTGTGGTGAGGAATAAATAAAGTGTGTACAGGGCTCAGCTGGGCTTCTGGGATGAGAGGGGTCCAATCAACGTCTTAAAAGGAAGCCACTCCAACGCCCAGGGTGACTCATGGGGTTTGCAGGAAGGATGATCTTGGGACTGGCTCCCCAGGGTGCTCAAACGCATTCTCCCTCCAGAAAGGAGATGAACCATCCTGTGGCCTTGACTTGCATGTGGCCTTGGGGAGGCTGCCAGGTCCTCCCCACCTGACAGGAGGTCACCGGCCAGGGACAAAGGAAGTGGGGAAACTGAGGCTTACTGAGTCAGCTTGCTGGCTTGAGGCCACTCACAGAAATGGGTGACAGACCAGAGAGACAGGAGGCCAGAACAGGCAACGGGACCAGGGCAGGGGCCATGGAGGAAGCTGGATGGCAGGACTTGTCTGATAAAAGGGTTTCCCATTCTCCAGCCAGTCTGACCCTGACCCTGACCTCCTGTGGCCTCGGGCAGAGTGGCTGGAAAGTAGGACAGGTCTTGACTAGAAAAGCCAGGGAGGCGCCTCATGGGGTGTGGTCCCTCCTGTGGCAGGATGGAGAGGGGCTGCTGGAGGGGGTCCACCCTGCAGAAGGGGGCTGGTGTTGCCGCAGGGAAGGGTCAGGGAACCCCCTGAGCCTGCCCTGGAGGAGGGGCTGGGAGCAGCCAGGAAGGAGGCAGGTGAGTGTGTGAGGTGGGGGGACTCAGAACGGGGTGTGGGGAGGGGAAGATGAGAAAGAAGGAAGAAGAGGAGAGAGGAAGGGAAAAGAAGAGAGGAAGAAATAAAGAGAAAGCGCAGAAAGAAGGAAGGAGAAAACGAAAGAGAGAGGGAAGAAGTCAATCGTAAAAGAAGTAAAAAGGAAACGGGGGTTGCAAAAGAAAGAAAGAGGAAGGAAGGAAGAGAAAGCAAGAGTAGGAAAGACATTGCTAAAGAATAATTAAGAGCAGAAAGAGGCGAGCGAAAGAGCAAGAGAGGAAAGAGATTACGAAAGACAGAAAGCAGAGGAGACGCAGAGACAGAGAGACGGAGAGGCAGAGGCAGAGGCAGGCGGCGGCGCTGGCGAGGGGGCGCTCGGCGGCGGCAGGAGCAGGACGGCTGGGAGCCGGAGCTCAGGAGAGGGGGCAGCAGAGAGGACGCCGAGAGCCAGCGAGCCGCCAAGAGTGAAGTGGCGGCGGCGCGGCGAGCAGGAGCGCGGCGCGGGGCTCGGGCGGGCGGCGCGGGCCGCTGAGTAGCCGCGGGCAGCCGGTCGGGCCACCGAGCATGCGGCCGGCGGCTGGGCTGCGAGCCCGAGCCCGAGCCGGAGCCCGAACCGGAGCCGGAGCTGGTGCCCGAGCCCGAGCCGGAGCCCGAGCCCGAGCCCGAGCCCGAGCCCGGCGCGCCTAGGCGCGGGCGCCTTCCGGGTGGCAGCCCGGAGCCCCCGAGTCCCCCGAGCCCCCGGACCGGGACAACTGTTGCGGCGGCGGCGGCGGCGGCGGGGGCAGCGCGGGGCGTGGGCGGCCCTCGCGCCCCAGCAGGCGACTCCTGCGGGCGCCGGCTCCCGGCAGCGGAACAGGAGCGAGCGGGCAGCGGCAAGAGGTGAGCGCCGCCCCGTGCGGGCCGGCAGGAGCGGGCCGCCGGGCCGGGGTCCCAGAGCCCGGGTGCAGGGGCCGGGGCGGAGCTCCTGGCGGAAGAGGGTCCGCGCGCGTGGGGGGCGGGGTCTGCGGCGCCCCGGCCTCGGAGAAGGGGTGCGGGCGCCCGGGGCAGGGGTGGGGGGCTGCGCGCTGAGTGAGGCGGGCTCGGTGCATTGGGGGGTCCCGGGCCCTTTGGAGAAGGGCCGAGGACTCCCAGGCGAGATTCGGGAGCAGGGACTGTGCCCGACTGCCGGTGCCCTGGCACTGGGGTCCGCGCCTGGGCTCGCCAAGGTCGGGGTCGCTGAACCCTAGAGAAGGAGGGGCCCGGCCCGAGGCGCGGTCTGGAGCGCATCTTGCAGGAACGCGGCAGCCAGGACAGAATCCGGGTCCGAGGTGGAGACCGGCGTCCGAGGACCGAGTCCTGGAGCGCAGCGAGCCGGGAGCTCCGTGTGCGTCGGGCAGGGTCCGGGGGCCACGCTGGGGACCCAGCCGGTTCCGGGGGTCCCAGCCGGGAGGCGCGGGTGACAGGGAAGTTCCCCCTCCCCAAAGTGCGCGCCCCTAGGTCGCGGCCCTCCACGTGGCCCCCGCGGAGCCGCTGCTGCCTCCGGGGCCGAATCAATATTGATCCCGCGCCCGGAGCCGGGCAGCCCCGCGGCGGCCTCTGAAGCTCATTAGCGCAGCGGTTGCCATGGTAACGAGACCCCAAGCGTCTTCAGGTTATATTTATTCTAATTATTATCGTCATTATTAGTATTAGTGTTTGTTACTCAGCCAGGGGAAAAAAGGAAGAAGAAGAAGAAGAAAAAAAAAGCCAGCGCGTCCTGGTGTCACCAACTGTTGTTATCTCTTTGGAGAGAGCCGGCTGGTGGGCCAAGCCTGCGGGTTCGCGCGGGGGTCGGGGTACCCGGAGCTGGTGCTGGCTGCCTGGCCGCACCCCGGGGGCGATGGGGCCGGGAAGGGAAGTTACATAATCTGCCAGAGTGTGTCTGTGTGCCGCTTTGTGTCTGCCCTGCCGCTCTCGGTCTCCCGGATTCCCTCGGTTTAGCGATTATTCCTGCCCAACGGACCCCAGGACCAGAACCGGGAAGAGCAGAAAGTGCCTAGCACCAGGAATCACAGAGGGTGGCCTCCAGCCCTCTCTGCCCTGGCTGTGTGACCTTGATCAAAGCCCTTGACCTCTCTGAGCCTCTGTTTCCCCATCTGTAAAATGGGACAAGATCCCTTCCCACCCCTGGAGGTTGCTTCCAGGTGACACTGAGCAGGCTCTGGTCGTTCCCATGGGCACTGCAGGCTATGCAACCCCAGGCAGCTGCTGCTGTTCTCTGGGCCTCGGTTTCCTACTCTTTAAAATGAGGGCCTGGAACCCGTTGTTGACGGAGGTGTCTTCTGTCACTGATGCCCTGAGGACCTGGGTCCAGGCTGTGTTTGAAATACTGTGGAGCCGGCAAGCTGGGCTTCGATGAGACCCAGGCTGATGGGAAGCTCCCTTCGCTCTCCCTTAGCCCTCTCACCGAATTCAGAGCATCCAAGGGTGCCCCGGAATCAGGGGACCCAGCTGGACCTTTGGGAATATTCACTTACAGGCAGGCTGTGGACGTGTCATTCAAAACCAGAGTCAGAACAACCCTGGTCCCTGGTGTCAGCCCAGGACAATCCCCATGCTGGTCCAGGGTTGCCTAGAAGTGGGGGCCCTCGCCCTGGGGTCCGTGACCCTTCAGGGCAGGACACCGCCCTGCAAGCCACGCATCCCCCGAGAGGCCGTTTGCTGTATCTGTACCCGCTGAGCATGGAGCGGGGGGATCAGAAAGTTCGGCAGCCTGGCGGCCTTGCCCCTTAGAGCTCAAGCTAAAGCCCTGGGCAGTGGTTCCTGCAGGTTTCTGTAATGTCACCGTCACATGGGGCTCCCAGGCTCTGGCGTCTGGAGGTGTTGGACTGCAGGCGGAGGTGAGGGGAAGCCGTTTGGCTTGTTCTGTATGTGTGTGTGTATGTATGAGGGGTGCGTGTGTGTGTGTGAGGTGTGCATCTGAAGTGTGTGTGTATGAGGTGTGTGTGTCCATGTGTGTATGAATGTTGTGTGTGTGTGTGTGACTGTTATATATCCCACCCCCACTCCCCTGGATCACCCAGCTGGGAGCTTATGAGGGCAGTTGGCTAGGCCAGGAGGACTGGGGGCAGAACCAGTGCTCCACAAACCTTTGTGTCTGAGAGAAGGCAAGCGGGGCCTGCCCCAAGGGGTGCTAGACTGAAAACCATTCACTTGTCATCCGTCCATCTATCCATCTACCCACCCACCCACCCACCCCCATCCATCCATCCATGCATCCATCCATGCATCCATCCATCCATGCATCCATCCATGCATCCATGCATCCATGCATCCATCCATCCATGCATCCATCCATCCATGCATCCATGCATCCATGCATCCATGCATCCATCCATCCATCCATCCATCCATCCATCCATCCATCCATCCATCCATCCATCCATCCATCCATCCATCCATCCATCCATCCATCCATCCATCCATCCATCCATCCATCCATCCATCCATCCATCCATCCATCCATCCATCCATCCATCCATCCATCCATCCATCCATCCATCCATCCATCCATCCATCCACCCACCCACCCATCCACGCATCCACGCATCCACGCATCCATGTATCCATCCACCCCATCCATCCATCCATCTATCCCTTCACTCTCCTTCTTCACCCACTCGGTGCCCCCGTGCCTGCCACTGGAGGTCACCAGCTTTGACCTTGGCAGCTCTGGAGGAACAGCAGAGGAGTCTGGGGGAGCCACAAGGTGTTGAGGGCACATGAGGAGGGCCCGGGGCAGGGATGAGGACAGGGTAGCATGGCCCAGCGGGACAGGCATGAATTAGCCAGAAGAAGGGAGAGGGAGAAGATTTTCTGGGCAGAGACCCTCTACGGGCTAAAGTGCAGAACTGGGAGGGAAAGAGGGAGCCAGGCAATGCTGGGAGACAAGGCACAGCAGGACGTCTCTGGTCCCCAGTCCAGCGGAGAGATGGTGCGGCTAGAGGTGGGCTGGGACACAGGAGGGTGAGGAGCTGTCCCCGTGGCCTGGGTGGAGTGTGGACGGCAGGGGTGGGGCAGGGAGGAGGTCAGGATGGTCAGGATCGGAGCTTGACTGGCTGGTGGGAGGGAGCTCCTAGCTGGGGTACACCTGGGTTGGGGGGGTAGAGCAAGAGGATGAGTGTGGTGTCCGAGTCTATGGGACGACCCCGCCAATTCCACCACCCGTCACCAGCCTCTCCTCTGGGCTGGCCACACTGTCTCATGCCCAGCTTGTGCTTTTAGAAGCCGGTGGGTGGCAAGTGGACTGCCTGTGTCTCCAGTAAGCAGGTTCACTGACACAGGCTCAAGGAGGCCCCCCCCCCCCCACAACAGGATAGCACCTGACAGGAAGAGCCCGGAGGCCTACTAGGCACCTGGTACTGCGCTGAGAAAATGCTGAACCCCATCAAATTGCTGGCATTTTGCAGATGGGGAAACTGAGGCTCAGAGAAGTTAACATTAGCTGAGTTTGGGTCATACTCCTACCCATTCCACTGTGTACCACCTGAATGCTGGTCCAGTCCCAATAATGACAGTAACGGTGGCCGTTGAAACACCGCACAGTAGGCCACTATGAGTCAGGGTCTCCTAAGTCTCCCTTTCTAACCATTATGCTGTTTACTTTCCCTGGGCACCCAGAACGTGGCTTGTCTTATGCTTCGATGAAGGATATCACCTCCCTTCTTGGGGATATTCTACCTCTATTAACGCAGCCTCTGTTGCTTTCTTTCCTCTCCGGCTGAGTCACAGGACAGATTTGCCTTGATATTAGATTGAGCTCAGAGCCCCTTCCCATCTCTCCCAGAGTGGATTTTCCCAGTTCAGCTCTTTCTAGAGTTACTGAAACAATAGACAAACCCTAAGAATGGGAGTCGCTGAGTAGTGCGAACAGTTAAGCTTGACCACTAACTCAAAGGTTGGCAATTCAAACCCACCCAGAGTCACCTCAGAAGATAGGCCTGGTGATCTGTTTCTGAAAGGTCACGGTGTTGAAAACCCTAAGGAGCAGTTCCACTCTGCACACATGGGGTCTCTGTGAGTCGGAATCGACTCGACAGCAACGGATTTGTGTTTTTGGGTTTTGGGCCTCGTTTCTGGAACACTCTTTTATAATGTAGGTCCTGAACATCTTCTAGAAGGTGGGGTCCTGAACCAGTGAAAGTGAGGAGTGCTACCCAAGGCCCTTCCTACCTGGGCCACGCCCTCCTCAGGACGTCCAGGGTCACCCAAGAACTAGCCCCTCTCAGCACAGGGCCTGGCAGTGGGAAGGAGGTCCCCTCTCTTGTTCCCTCTGCCCCTTCCTTCTCTCCCTCACTGCCTCCCTCCAGCATCCACCCACCCTTTCTCTGTGCGGGACCCCTCTGGGGAGGTCCTAGCCTAAATGGAACCCCAGGGTTCAGGAGCTGTTTGAGTGAATGGACGAATAAATGATCCTCCACCTGGGACCGTGCCAGTCCCGATACTCCTGGCCCTACTGATGTACCCCTCTCTGCTTGGCCCAGTTGTGGACAAGTCCCTCTTCCCCGTTTGTCCTCCTAGCTCAGCTGGGACCAGGCCTCCCTCAAGCCTCCTGGCTGAGCTCTCAGTGGCCGAGTGACCTGGGAAGTCACTCCCTCTCTGAGCCTGGGCTTCCCATTCAGCAACATGGGACAGAGTAGCTCTCTCACGGGGCTTCCTGAGGGTTTTAGGAGAAAGCACCCAGCAGCAGGGCCTTCAGTGTGCCCCTCCCCTCGTATCCTCTGGTGGGAGGGGCCGACAAAGGCAGCGGCCCAGCCTCTCCCAGGCCCTTGTGTTTCGCACTGATGGACACAGGCCCAGGGGCTGCTGTTGCTACTGCTGGCGATGCTGGCGGGGTTGGACCCTACTCTGCTCACCCATGTATAGATGGGGCCCACAGTGGGCCGGCAACACTCTCAAGGTCACACAGAGAATTGGGCGTCCTCGAGGATGGTCAATTATAAAATGCAAACACTTTAAAATTTGCACTGAAAACCCCAAGGCTCCCTTTTTAGCCAAAGCCTTCCCGATCTCGCTCTCCTGGCCATCCAAATGGAAAAGCAGAGGCTCATATGAAATGCGAATGCCGGCGGCCCTTGTTTTCAGACGTCAAATGTGAATGGAGTGTTTCTCCTGCGAGCTGGGAGCAGCCTGTGTGCCGCCGTCCCTCCTTCGCAGGGGCGCATTGCCGCCCACCTGGCCACGCTTACCTACTACCTCGGCAGATGCGCAAACCCGCCTTCAAAAAAGGAAAAAATAATGCACGCGTTTCCCAAATTACACCCATTTAACACTGAATTAAGTTCTGGAAGCTCTTAACAGGGCCCTGGGAAGAAAGACATTTTTTTTTTTTTTGTTCACACTTCTTTGGAAAATGAGACAAACCGTGATCTTTTAAAACCCCACTACATAATCTGATTATTCTCCCCGGCAAGCCTGGGAGACGCGCCCGGCGTGGGGAGGAGGCCGGCTCTGCTCTGCGAGGCTGCGCTGTGAGATTTGCATTGGGAAATTGGACCGGGAAGTTTGTCTCCTGAGCCAGCTTCCAAGCTCCACGTCGCATGATGGGCTCAAAATGAAAAGCCGCTTTCTTAGGTATTGGCACAAATTAAAAATAAAGGCCCATTCCTTCCATAATCCAGTGTGAGAACTCCCTCCTCGGCTCCCCGAGCAATGTTCCAGGGACGGCGGTGATTTCCTCTCCAGCTTGTTTTCTTTGTCCAGAGACTTGGAGGTGTGCAGCCCAATGTACGGGCCTACAGAAAATGCGTCCAGCTTTTGTTCATTCCATGTTCTCCGGGCGCCTACTCTGGGCGGGGCACAGTGATAGGCCCAGGGGTTGCAGAGATGACCATAAGGGGTCCTGCCCTCGTGGGTTTTGCAGTGTGTGTGTTGGGAGCGAGCCCATGTGTGGCACAGTTAAGCACTCGACTACTAACTGAAGGGTTTGAGGTTTGAACCCAGCCAGAGGCCCCTCTGAAGAAAGGCCTGGCGATCTGCTTCTGAAAGGTCATAGCCTTGAAAACCCTATGGAGCAATCCCACTCTGCAACTCATGGGAATTGGCTCCACAGCTCTGCTGGGAGCAGGGTCGGGGCAGAAGGACGAAGGAAAATCAGGCATCTTTGAGGCCCTGACTCAGCCTGGGGGGTCAGGGAAGGCTTTCCTGGAGGAGGAAACTTTTGACTGGGGTCTTGGAGGGCAGGTTGCAGTGTGCCAGGCAGAAAGGATCAGAGGGCATGTCAGGAAGGCGAGCAGCCTGGGGAGGTGTTGAAGTGGATCTCACACAGGTCTGGCCTCCAGATGCCGTTTTCAGGTTCCTTTGTTACACAGCGTTGGCTTTTCCTCCATCACCGTCACCCTCAGGCGGTATTCCCGGAGGCCTCAGAGTCTCCATTTCTCCGAGGAGCACTGAACCACAGAAACAGGAAGTGGGTACCTAGGGTCATGGCCAGACAGGGCTCCGAAACCCGAGACTGTGGGGGAGATGGGCGCTGGGGGTGAGGAATCAAGGAAAGGACTTGGGACCCAGCAGTTATATGGAAATTTAAAAAATTAAATTATATCAAAGAACCATAGACACTAAGATAAAGGCCGAACATTTCTGCTGTCCCTCTCACCGGCCTGGCCCTCGTTCCTAAGATGGCCCTGGGGATGCTTGGCTCAGAGCTGCCGGCTTCAGGCTTCCGTGTGGCTCTGCTTCCGGAAAGGAGTGACAGAGCTTCTCTCTGCGCGTTTGCAGGGAGCCTGGGCATCCCCTGTGAACCCCAGAAGGCCCAGACAGGGTTCAACCTTTAGGCAGCAGGAGTCCAGGGTTGGTTTTAGAGGGCCTTTTTTTTTTTTCCTTTAATTTTCTGGGTCGGGAAGCTGGCATCTCCTGGGCTGCGACTGCCAGGAATCTGGTCCCTGGACTTTTGGAGAATGAGCAGTCCCTTTGCGCCAAGGCCCATTGTCAGGGCAACGAGCCAGAGGGAGGCCATGTCCAGTGCTGCCCCTGATCCCCAGGTGGCCTGTTCCCCAGAGAACCACCTGAGCTCCCCATACATTAGGGCTCCACCCGTGGAAGTCCCCTTTGCTGGCCCCTAACTACGTGACCTTGGGCAAGCTCTGTGACCCCTGGAGCCTCAGTTTCCTCATCTGCGTAATGGGTATTGAGAGCCCCAGATAAGGCAAATTTGCATATGGTGCTGTGTTAGCACATAGGGCGCTTTCAAAACATGCAAGCTCTCAGCATTCTCATTTTCTTCCGTTAATATCATCTCCCTTTGACCCTGTTAACATTGGTGCGGCCCTTCCAGGAAACAGCTAGGCAGGAACTGGATCTGAGCATCCTCAGGCCCCCAGAGTAGGAGTGAGTGGTTGCTGAGTGAATAAGAACATGAATCAAGCAAGCAATTAGACCACTTAGCTCTTACCAGCGCTGTGGCAAGCGCAGAGCATGAAGGCCAAAGAGCCAGCTTCGGAGTCTGGGTTCGAAGCCCAGGTCCACCTCTTCCTCAAGGCTAGTGCTGGGCTGCTTATTTTATCTCTCTGAGCCTGAGCTTCCTCCATTTCAAAATAAGGTTGGTAATGATAATAATCATAATTATAATAGTAATAATAATAATTTACGAGGATGGTTGTGAAGATTAGAGGTAAAGATTATAACGTGTCGGGCGCGTAGATCAATTACGTTGTCGCTGTTAGGTGCCATCGAGTTGGCTCCGACTCATAGCTAACCCATGTACGACAGAATGAAACACGACCCGGCCCTGTTCCATCCTCACAATCCTTGCTATGCTTGAGCCCATCGTTGCAGCCACTGTGTCAATCCATCTCGTTGAGGGTCTTCCTCTTTCTCACTGACCCTCCACTTTACCAAGTATGATGTCCTTCTCCAGGGACTGGTCCCTCCTGACAACATGTCCAAAGTGCCTGAGATGTCTCGCCATCCTCAATTCTAAGGAGCATTCTGGCTGTACTTCTTCCAAGACATAGATTTGTTCACTCTTTCTGGCAGTTCGTGGAATATTCAGTATTCTTCGCCAACGCAGTAATTCAAATACATCAATTCTTCGGTCTTCCTTATTCATTGTCCAGCTTTCACATGCATACGAGGCGATTGAAAACACCATGGCTTGAGTCATGCACACTTTAGTCCTCAAAGTGACATCTTTGCTTTTTAACACTTTAAAGAGGTCTTTTGCAGCAGATTTGCCCAGTGCAATATGTCATTTAATTTCTTGACTGCTACTTCCATGGGCATTGATTATGGATACAAATAAAAGGAAATCCTTGACAACTTCAGCCTTTTCTCCGTTTATCGTGATGTTGCTCATTGGTCCAGTTGTGAGCATTTTTGTTTTCTTTATGTCGAGGTTTAATCCATACTGAAGTCTATATTCTTTGATCTTCATCAGTAAGTGCTTCAAGTCCTCTTCACTTTCAGCAAGCAAGGTTGTGTCATCTGTATAACGCAGGTTGTTAACAAGTCTTCCTCCAACCCTGATGCCCCGTTCTTCTTCATATAGCCCTGCTTCTTGGATTATTTGCTCAGCATACAGATTGAATAACTATGGTGAAAGGATACAGCTCTGACTCACACTTTTTCTTTGGTTTAAAATCAGAAAAGGTGTGAGTACGTGGAGCAGACATGACTAATCAGTTGTCCCAGTGCCTCCACCTGAACCCAGCATGGCTTCAGGGTGTGCCGGGCTGAGCCCCAGGCAGCCACGTGCCCATCACTGTCGCCTCTGAGATGATGCCTGCTTGCCATTGCTGCCATCTGCAGCAGGGTAATGGCGGCCCTTCCCAGGTGCTTCTGCTGTGTGGCTTGGCCCAGCACCCGATGCATTCCTGGTGGGAGAAGTGGGCTGATGGCTCCTGGAACCTGCATGCCCCCGCTTCTTCCTGGCCCCAGAGTGCCCCGAGTGCAGTTCTTTCTGGAACAGCCAAGCCTTCCCTCCCAGGGATGGGGTGTTCCCAGTGGGTCCCTGGGCACGAGGTGCAGACCCCCTTTCTGTGAACCCCGTGTCGCCTGCAGGCCCACAGACCAGCGGCCAAGCCCAGGGCAGCCCCGACATCTAGCTGGAGCCCGGCCACGGGTGCGGGCAGGGTGGGCACTTGGGGAGAATCCTGGGCAGGGCCAGGGAAGACTAGGAGACTTTGCTCCTAAGATTCAAACAATTGGACAATCTGTTCTGGATCGATTTAGAAGCAGTGGAGTGAAGAAGAAAAAAAAAAATCAGAAAATATAGTGTGAAAGCTATTTTCTGTGCCGCCCAGCTCAGTTGGGAAGGAGAGGAGCTGGAGTTTATTTGTGGCCTGTCTACGGCCATGCCCGGGCTCTCACCTCCTCGCTGCCCCCTCCACCACCGCCCTGCTTTACTCAGCTGTCCACTCCCACTGCCTTCTCCACATCCTGTCCTGGTATGGGCCTCGGGGAGCCGGCAGTCTGTCAGGACACAAGCCGATTTGGGATCTTTGTGCCCCGATGGGCAGGCACCCTGGGGGAGGTCCCTGCTGTGCAGACCAAGGTCTCTCCCTGTCAGGGAGGGGCAGGCCTGTCCAGTTCACTCCTGTGTCCCCAGGGTCTAGAATGGGGCCTGGCACTTAGTAGGTGCTCAACAAAGATTTCTTGAATGAATGACGGATGGCAGGCAGGCAAGAAGGAAAGAGAAAGGAAGGAAGGGAGGAGAGAAGGGGGGAAGGGAGAAACAGGTTTTTCCTTTTTTTTGCATTGCTGTTGTTAGTTCCTGTGGACTCAGACCCTGTGTGCGCAGTAGAGTTGCTCCGTAGGTTTTCAAGGACCTTTGGAAGCAGATTGCCAGGCCTGTCTTTCGAGGCACATCTGGTTGGGCTCGAACCGCCAGCATTTTCAGCTGATAGCCCAGCACTTGACAATTTGTGCCGCCCAGGGACTCCTTTGAGCCTGAGTCTTTGAATGAAGTGACAGGCTAGGGTCACACTCTGTGAGCAGTGGAGGTGGGATGGGAACAGATCCATCATCTCCCAGGCCTGGATCCCCCTCACCCCCACCTGTCCCTGGCGCCAGGAGCTAGCCTGAGACATTTAGGGGACCCCCACGCCATGACCCCTTTCTTTCCCGGCCGCAGTCCAGCCCACTCCTAACACAACGCCTACATTTCATCTTTCACGACTTTAGCCAAATGGTGATTGTTTTAAAATAAGCCTGTTCAGTGTGCAGCCAGAGCGGGAGGGAGGGGCTGGGTACAGACGTCCTCGCACAGAGAGAATTGTCCCCAAAGGGAATGGGCTCCCTGGGGCTGTAGTGCATTCCTGGTTCTGGCAGAGTTCATCCCGGGGCTAGATCTGCCAGGAAGTCATCAAGGAGGGGAATGGGACCAGCTAATTCCAAACATGGTCTCATCTCACTGGAAAAAAAGAGGGGATAATTCCCAGTGATGGGAGGCGGGTTCCTTTCGGGAAGTGGTGGCTCCTTCCCCTCCCGCATTTCTCCCCAGGAGCCCAAGGCCTGGAAAGGCTCCTGACTTGGAAACCCAACAGCTTGGGGCCAAATCCCAATATCTTAGCAGCTGTGTGGCCTTGGGCCGGGGCACAACTTCTCCAAGTCTCAGTTTTCTCCCCTGAGAGCTGGGAGCAGCAGCCCCCCCTTTTATGAAGCTCGTTGCCGTTACTTGCTGTTGAGCCAGCTCCGACTCACCGTGACCTCGTGTACCAAAGAACGAAACGTTGCCCAGTGCGGCGCCATCTTCACGGTGGTTGGTGTGCTTGAGTCCATTGTTGGGGCCACTGTGTACTCTGAGTGCTTTCCGACCTGATGGCACAGTGGTTAAGCATTTGGTTTCTAACCCAAAGGTCAACAGTTTGAATCCACCAGCTGCTCCTTGGAAACCCTATGGGGCAGTTCTACCCTGTCCTCTATGGTCACCGTGAGTCAAAATTGACCAGACGGCAATGGGTTTGATTGTTTTTTTTTTTAGTTTTGCAACCTAGAAGGCTCATCTTCCAGTGCTAAATCGACAGTGTTCTGTTGTGAACCATAGGGTTTTCACTGGCTGATTTTTAGAAGTAGATCAACAGGCCTTTCTTCCTAGCCTGTCTTAGTCTGGAAGCTCCACTGAAACCTGTCCACAGTGGGTGACCCTACTGGGATTCCACAAGCTGACAGATGGAGGTGGAGGCACATAGTAGGTGCTCAGAGGTAGTCTTTTCCTCCCATTCTGCCTTGGGGAAGGCCGTTATTAGATGCTGTTTAACTCTTGTTGGGTTCTGCCTCGGCCTGGAACCCCAGGGCAGATGCTCCAGGCCGGGGCAGGTTCCCCAACTGACAGTCGGGGGCGGCGACACAGCACAGACAAGCCCTGGGAGCTCAAAGTGTTTGCGTGCCCAACACGGGCCGCCTGGAGATAGATGTGTACCCTGCGCCTGTGTGGCCATCGTGGCAGGGGAGTGGGCAGCTGGGAATGTAGGGACCTAGGTTGTAGTCCCAGTTACACCACATTCACATGTGTGACCCCTGGGGGTGACAGCCTTTCTGAACCCCCTGCCCACTTCTCAGGGCCACCGTGCCACTCACATGCGAGAAGACACATGACAGCTCTAAGCAAACTTGAGCCCCAGTAGACAATGAGAGGGGAACAGGAAGCTCCGTTAACTGATCAGAGACCCTACCCAACAAAAACCCAGTGATCCGAGACCCTACGTGGTACAAATGGTTAGTTCGCATCCACCCAGAGGCGCCTCGGAACAAAGGCCTGGTGATTTCCTGGGAACTCAGCCACAGAAAACCCTGTGGAGCACAGTTCCACTCTGACAAACACGGGGTCACCATGGGTCAGAATCAACTTAACTCCCCACTACACAGACGGAGTGGATACTCGACTGTGTGGATCATAACAAATTATGAGTAACATTGCAAGGACTGGGAATTCCAGAACACCGAATTGTGCTCAGGAGGAGCCTGGACGTAGACCAACAGGCAGTTGTTCAAACAGAACGAGGGGATACTGCGTGGCTTAAAATCAGGAAGGGTGTGCGTCAGGGTTGTATCCTTTCACTGTATTTATTCGATCTGTATGCTGAGCAAATAATACTAGAAGCTGGACTATATGAAGAAGAACAGGGCATCAGGACTGGAGGAAGACTCATTAGCAACCTGTGTTATGCAGATGACACAACCTTGCTTGCTGAAAGTGAAGAGGACTTGAAGCACTTACTGATGAAGATCAAAGACTACAGTCTGCAGTATGGATTACACCTCAATATAAAGAAAACAAAAATCCTCACACCTGGACCAATAAGCAACATTACGATAAATGGAGAAAAGATTGAAGTTGTCAAGGATTTCATTTTACTTGGATCCATAATCAACTCCCATGGAAGCAGCAGTCAAGAAATCAAATGATGTATTGCATTGGGCAAACCTGCTGTTGGCGAAGAATATTAAATATACCATGGACTGCCAGAAGAACGAACAAATCTGTCTTAGAAGAAGTACAGCCCAAATGCTCCTTAGAAGCAAGAATGGTGAGACTTCATCTCACATACTTTGGACATGTTGTCAGGTGGGATCAGTCCCTGGAGAAGGACATCATGCTTGGTAAAGTAGAGGGTCAGTGGAGAAGAGGAAGACCCTCAATGAGGTGGATTGACACAGTGGTTACAACAATGGGCTGAAACATAGCAATTGTGAGGATGGTGCAGGACGAGGCAGTGTTTTGTTCTGTTGTGCATAGGGTCGCTATGAGTCGCCACCTAACAACAACATACAGGTGGAGGTAACCTGGTGGCTCAGTGGTTAAGCACTGGGCTGCTTACCCAAAGGTTGGTGGTTTGAACCCACCAGCGAGATGGGTTTGAATTCCCATCACAGGCGAAAAGACCTGGCAATCTAGTCCTGTAAAGATTTGTTATTGTTGTTGAGCACTGTCGAGTCGATTCTGACTCACAGCGACCCTATAGGACAGAGAAGAGCTGTCCTGTAGCGTTTCCGAGGCTGAAATGGTAGCAGGTCGCCAGCCTAGGAAATCCTATGGAGCAGTTCTACTCTGTCCTTAGGGTTGCTGTGAGTCACAATTGACTTGACGGCACACAACAACATATAAATAGAGGCCCAGAAAGACTGGGCCACGTGCACGGGGTCACTTGGCTGTGTCCCACCCCGGGCCAGGCTGCACTGTCCCCTCCATCTCAGGAGCCCTCTGCCAGGCATAGGCCCTGGCCCTTCCTGCCTCTCAGAATTCCGCCTGCCCCGTCTCAGTTCTGATTAGATTTCCCGCAGACAAAGCTATAGCAATTTTATAAATGGTTTTTCATGTTACCCCTCAATGCCTCAGAAAGCTTTGAGCCAGACTTTCCCAAAGCGGTACACTAATTAGAGCTCCACCGCGGTGTTTGCCCAGATGCCAACCTGTGCTATAAAGTTTAGCATTTTTCTCCCATCACAGGGGATGTTCATTTTGAAAAGCAGGAAGTCTGTTATCATGGGCCAGGAATCGCGCTGGGCCTGTGGAGGCTGTGTGCACGTGATGAAGCCTGGTTTTCACCAGCTGAAGCTCTGTCCCAGGAGCCCCCATGGTGGACCCCCAGCAATGCTAGGCCAGTGGTCCGCCTGAGTGTGCACTCACGGGCAGCCTTCCCTTGGCGGGGGCCTGTCCTCCAGGGAGGGTCCACGGCCGACTTGCCTTGCTCCCTGGCTACGTCTCTAGCATCGAAGGTAACAGGAGGTCAGCAGAGCCCACCAAGGGGATGGTCAGAGGGCTCCGGCCGCAGGGGGATGCCACCAGACACGTGCAAACCCAGGGTCACAATGCATGTCTAATGTGGGGAGGTCTGAGCAGAAAAGGAGTTAAATGAAGGAAGCAATAGCTGGTGCTTGCTCTGCTGGGGTCTCCCCAGCCTGGGGGGAGGAGGGGCGGAGCCTCCCTGCCCCGGGGAAGGAGGGGAGCAGACAGGAACAGATAGTACTCCTAGGACTCTGGATCGTTCCACTCCAGTTAAATGGCTCTGGCCGGTCGTGTCTGATTCCAGAGCCCAGCCCTTAACCTGGACACCTAACTGCCCCTGGATATGGTGACCTCGGGTGTGCAGGTCTGACCATCCCACGTGATGTCGTAAGACAGTGGGACCCTGCCACCATCACCATAGACTGGGGGAGGGGGGAACGAGCACTCAGACTCTGGGACTCTGAAGGGTGCCCAGATTTAAGTCTGGTGTATGATTTTTTGGCACGAACGGGGGATGTCTTTGCTCTCACCTTGCCCCCATTTCTGCCCTGCCCCCTCTGCCCCTGAGCCCAGTGCAGAGCTGATCTTTCCTCAATCCTGGAGGTCAGCTGTGGGAAGGGCTGACGCTGGGAAGCAGCAAAGGTGAGACGGGGGCCACCGGGCTGGGATGGCTGAGGAGTTAGGTTTGGGGCACAGCGAGCTTGGAGTGCCATGGGCACCGGAGTGTAGTGTCTGCTCTGGTCTGGGGCCAGGACAGCTGTCGAGGTGCGCGGGTTGTCGGCGCCCGGGAGGTGGCCGGGAGCCACTTCCTGCCAGCCTTTGGAAGCGTTGGTGCCCTCTCTGCTCAGCCCTGGTCGCCAGGCCACAGGACGTCCCCTCAGGGGTGGAACGTCCCGGGTCAGGGTAGGCTTGGCCCACCACGGGCGCCGTGATCCTGTCCCCGGTTAGTCCAGGGGCTGCCGGTCCGGGCCTGGCTCTCTGCGGCTGCCGGACCGCCTCTTGCTCAGTGCCCCAGTGCCAGTTACCAGGAGTGTGGGCGGAAGGCTCATTAACCCCCAGAAGCGGAACCAGTCCGGGGGTGTCTGACTGGACACATGCACCCCCCAGGCTGGTGGCAGGGGCTAAGACCGCCAGCTCAGCCTGGCTCTGCACCGTCCCTGTGTCATCCCTGCGGTCTCGGCTGTGGCCCGATTTGCATAATTTTGAAGTTGATTGGCCTAAAGGCAACTTCGCTTCATCACAGCTGACAAGTCTCTGGTTGCAACTACAGCTGCTGCCAATTAGCCGCGTCGGTGCGATGGTTTGCTGTCACTCCGTTGGCAGCACCCCCACCGCCAGCCCCTCCTCCCCCTAGAAATGAAACAACGTTGCTGTGGAGCCAGTCCCCACTCGTGGCGACTCCGTGTGTGTCCTCACAGAACTGTGTGTGCTTCACTGGGTTTTCAGGGGCTGATTTTTCAGAAGTAGGTTGCCAGGCCTTTCTTCCAAGACACCTCTGAGCAGACTCAAACCCCCAACCTTTTCGTTAGCAGCTGAGTGGGTAACTGTTTGTACCACTGAGGGATTCCTCCCTCCCCCAAACCCATTGCAGTCGAGTTCATTCCGACTCATAGCGACCCTATAGGACAGAGCAGAAGTGCCCCATAGGGTTTCCAAGGAGCAGCTGGTGAATTTGAACCGCCGGCCTATTGGTTAGCAGCCAAGCTCTTAACTGCTGTGCCGTCAGGGCTCCTCCCCACCCCCTAGACCCTTGTTCGCTCAGGAAGAGCCAGCTTCGTGTTCCCTGGTGCCTAGTGAAGCCCAGCCCCTCTCAAACTCTCAGGTGCTGACACATTGCCCAGGAAACCTGGTAGCAGGCAGCCTCTGATGGCCCAGGTGTGGGGGTGCCGAGACCCTGCATTCTAACCGGCTCCCGGGTGGTGCTTGGGCCGCGGTCCCCGGACCACACTGTGGGTATGGAGGCTCTTGCACCGGGGTTTGCAAACGGCGCTGCCCGTGGTTGTGAATAGTTTCGTTGGCACACAGCCCTGCCCATTTGTTTATGTCTCGTCTGTGGCTGCTTTCGAGCTACAATGGCAGTCGAGTGGTTAGTTGCCCAGAGACTGTATGGGCCACAAACCAAAGCTATTTACCGTCTAGCCCTTTGCAGAACAACTGTGCTAACTCTGATCTAGCCAGTAGTTCTCTCACTTTGTTGTTGTTACTGGTCATTGAGTTGGAGCTCTGGTGGTGCAGTGGTTAAGAGCTCAGCTGCTAACCAAAAGGCCGGTGGTTCGAATCTACCAGCTGCTCCTTGGAAACCCTATGGGGTGGCTCTACTCTGTCCTATTGGGTCGCTGTGAGTCGGAGCTGACTTGATGACAACAAGCCTCATTTGGGTTTTGGGTCACTGAGTTGCCCCGACTCATGGCGACCCCATGCATAACGGAACAAAACACTGCCTGGTCCTGCTCTGTCCCCAGGATTGGCTGGGGATTGGACTGTTGTGATCTAGAGGGTTTTCAATGACTTTTTGAAACTAGGTTGTCAGGCCTTTCTTCCTGGTCTGTCTTAGTCTGGAAGTTCTGCTGAAACCTGTTCAGCATCACGGCAACACACAAGCCTCCACTAAAGGAGGAGTGGGGGCCGCACACGAGGTGCACTGGCCAGGAATTGAACCTGGGTCTCCCGCGTGGGAGGCGAGAATTCCACCACGAAGCCACCACTAGCTGTCTCAAACCTCAGCATGCATCAAACTCCCCTGCAGAGCTGGCAAGCTGCAGATTTCTTGTCCCCTCTCCTGGTTCTAATCCAACCTGTCTACTGGCCGAGACCCTGCATTTCTAAGCAGCTCCCAGGTGAGACGGTGGACCGCTCCCTGCCTTGCCCCCCTAGGCCCAGCCACCGCGAGGGATCTCTCTACTGTCTCCGTTTGTCTTTCCTACTCTGAGCACCGTCCCATTAGACAGATGAGGAAACCGAGGCTCACACAGATATCTGGCTTGTCCAGGGTCCCAAGCTGTTAAGAGTTGGTTCTCCCCCTTCACCTGCCACCTGCTGCCACCCTTGACCCAGGTGTCTCACCCCAGGTATCTGCCAGGTACCTTAGTGCAGGGTCAAATGTCTGCTTGGTGGGTTCCAAATCTGGGTTCTGTACCCCGACCTGTGGTTGGTAACAGCGAACCCTCTGCAAGTCACAGGATGACACTGTCCTTCTTGGGTGGTGGCGATCACGAGGAGATGAGGTGTGTCGGGCATGGCACCCAGTGGGCGCTTTGTTGCCACCACACCGGCATCTGCAGAGCTGCCCACAGTTTACGATGTGTTTCGATTCAGCTTTTGCATTTATCAACCTCTGTTTAAGGAGCCCTGGTGGTGCAAAGTTTAAGCACTCAGCTGCTAACATAAAGGTAGGCAGTTTGAACCCAGCCAGCGGTGCCGTGGAAGGAAGACCTGGCAATCTGCTCCCTAGAAAACCCTATGGGGCAGTTCCACTCTGTCACGTGGGGTTGCTGTGAGTCAGAACAGCCGCACCGACAACACCTGTTTAGGTGTCATCTCCCACTCCCAGGCTGTGGATTCTCTGGTGGGCGCCCCCCTGCCATCTCTGAATCAGGTGAGTGTGATACTTACCTGGGGCCAGGTGGTGACTCCACGGTTGCCGCTTGTCCACTCTGTGAGCGAAGGAGGCAGTAATTCAGAGAGGTTCCTTACCTCAGTCATCTTCCAGGGATCCTGTGAGGTGGGGGGGGGCACACACCCCTTTACAGATGAGGACACAGCCTCACAGAGGCCAGGTGACTGCCCCTGTTGAGAGCGCGTGAGTGACGGTGCTGGGGTTCCGTGGCCTGGGTTCCCTCGAGAGGTCCACCTGATCAGGTCAGACGCTTTAGGGCCCGAGACATTGGAGCGATACCAGGGGAGGCCCAGAATCCCGGGAGCCAAGTCCTTACAGAATTGGAAAAGCCTGGGTCCTCAAACACTGCAGCCCCACCCCAGACTTCCATCCAGGCCTGGGGTTCACCTGTGCCATCTGGGGGGAGAGGTCTGTTTGTGGTTGATTGGGAGGGGGGTGCAATAATGATTTATATATATATATATATAAACACTTTATTTTTGTATCTTATTTTCTTGAGGCCACAGAATTGGATCAGTCACTCTGGTTTCCTGGCGCCCCCTCCCTCCGCGCTCCATGCCGGCCCCCTATTGTTTGCTTGTTGAGAATACGGTCATCATCTTGGGGCACCCCACCCCGCAGCCTGAGGTGGAACACAGCCCTGCGTGCCCCTCCCCACCCGCTGCACCCGGCCTTCCACCGCACCGGTCACCCCACTTCCCTCAGTGCAGCTTCTTCACGGCGTGCGTTCTCATAAAGCGCGTCATTGAGAGTTCTTTTCAGGCCCCTGTAAAGGCATCGTGCTGAAAGAAGTCCTTGGGGACTTAATATTTCTCACTCGACCTTGGATGGCTGAGAATGACCCACGCCGCCTGGCTGCGGTTGGTTTTGACCCCCCATGGAGTTATTCCAGCACTTGAACGCGCCAGCCAAGATGTATTTGTGCATTTATCCATTTGGCTTGTTTCCAGGGTTTTGCTTTCATGGGCAGAGCTGGTGTGAGCTGTTGGAGCTGGTGCCCGTGGGCCGAGCAGCCGGGGCTGGGCCGGGGGTGGTGTTGGTGCTGTCATACGTGGCTGCTGTGTGCAAATGTAAGAATAACCTCACCTGGGCCTCCCTGAGCTCCAGGTGCGTTGCCACCTCACCAGGCAGGTGGGTATGTGTTATGGTTTCAACTTCTCTGAGACGGTAAGAGAAGTTTGCTGGGGTGGCTCAGGGGTAGAATTCTTGCCTTCCGTGTGAGAGGCCCAGGTTCAATTCCTGGCCAGCGCACCACATGTACAGCCACCGCCCCTCCGTCAGTGGAGGTCTGTGTGTTGCTATGATGCTGAACAGGTTTCAGTGGACCTTCCAGACTAGGAAGAAAGGCTGGCAATCGACTTCAAAAAATCAGCTGGTGAAAACCATAGGGGTCCCAATGGCCTAATCCACAACTGATCATGGAGACGGTACAGGACCGGTCAGCGTTTCACTCCATTGTGCTTGGGATCACCGTGAGTAGGGCCTGACTCAATGGAAGCCAACAATGACAAAATGTAATGATATACCTAGACTGTCACAGATCACAGGTGCTTCAGAGCTGGCACACAGTAGGAATGCTTTGAACAGTAGCTTAAAAGCAGGAGGTACCCGAGGCTCAGAGAAATGAAGGGACTTGCCCAGGGTCACACAGCTGGAGCGGGGGCTCGAACCCAGCATTCGGACCCAAGCCCAGAGGCCCCCTCTTCTCCGCTGTTGTGATGAGCCTCCGGCCAGCAGCTGGAATAAGAGCCCGTGTGAGGCCAAGCGCCGTACAAAGATTGGCCCTGTGTTTATTCCACCGCCGTCCATTCCAGCTCTGTTTATATAGTTGTAGGAAAACTTGCCATCGACCTTACCCTTGGACAAGACGGCCGCTGCCCCAGGACCATTCCCCTGGGGTGGGATGGGTGGGGTGGGATGGGTGGGATGGGCCCAGAGCCAGCACAGACGGGAAGGACCACGCATCCTGCAGTGCTCCAGCCACTCAGGGAGTTCTGTCCTGGCCACAGCCTCACCTTCTGTGGTGGCATTCAAAGCCGGACCATGAAGGAGGCCAGCACCCCCCGCCCCACCGCCCACTGAATTCCCTCCTGTCCCTAGCTAGGCCAGAGACAAACCTCTCCTTTTTTGTCCTTTGACGATGCTCTGCTTTCAGCAGACAGGGTGCCAAGCTCAGACTGGCCGGGATGTCCCTTACCCACCGTGGTCCAGAGAGAGAGACAGGGACAGCCCCGGGGGCCGATGCTGTGATAGAAGGGCCGTGGGAGCCCAGAAGTGCCTGAGCCAGCCTGGGGTAGATGGGCAGGGATTTAGTTATATAATTTTCAGAATTAGGAGGTGCTGTGATTATCCCCAATTTACAGATAGCAACAAGGCAGTGGTGATTCGGTGGTAGAGTTCTTGCCTCCCATGCAGGAGACCTGGGTTCGATTCCCGGCCAATGTACCTCATGCGCAACCACCGCCCGTCAGTCAGTGGAGGCTTGCGTGTTGCTATGATGATGTACAGGTCTCAGTAGAGCTTCTAGACTAAGACAGACTAGGAAGAAAGGCCTGGCAATCTACTTCCGAAAATGAGTCAATGGAAACCTTATAGATCACGGTGGTCTGATCCCAAGTGGTCATGGGGATGGCACAGCGCCAGGCAGTATTTCGTTCTGTAGCGCATGGGGTTTCTGTGAGTTGGAGCTGACTGGAAGGCAGCTAACAATAACAGATGGGGAAACTGAGGCACAGAGCATTTAAGTAACTTGCCCTGGGTCCCCGGCTAGTTTGTGGTGGAGTGGGATTCAAACCAGGGAGTCTGGCAGTGTGAATGGTGAATAAGAGGGTGTGTGTGGGGAGGCGGCACGATATTCCTGTCACAGCGATCAAGATTCACCAGGGCCTGGGAACCAGAGCCAGCCGTGGGCTGGGGGGAAGTCTGAGCGTTGGAGATGTGGCTGCAGAGCCCAGCAGGGCCCCTGGACCAGTGTATGAGTTCCCTAGAGCTGCCATGACAAATGACCACAAACCAGGCAGCTTAAAGTAACAGAAAGTTATTCTCTCACAGCTCTGGGGCCAGATGTCTGAAATCAAGGTGTCAGCCAGGGCCGCGTTCTCTCTGGAGGTTCTAGGGAGCATCCGTTCTGTGCCTTTCTCCTGCCTTCCGGTGTTGCCAGCAATCCTGGGCTTGTGGCTGCGTCACTCCGATCTCTGCCTCTGTCTTCACGTGGCCGTCTTCCTTCTGTGTCTCCTCTCTCCTTTCTACGACACCAGTCGTCTTGGGTTTGGAGCCCACGCTGCTCCAGTAAGACCTCGTCCTAACTAATTACATCTGCAAAGACCTTACTTCCAAATAAGATCACATTCTGAAGTTCCAGGAAGGATGTGACTTTTGGGGGAGACAGTGTTCAACCTATTATAGCTGTCTCCACGATAGAGGCTGCTGGGGTGCTTCACACTTGGCTGAGGTCTCTCGGCTGAGTAAGGGTGGGTGGGAGGGGCATGGCTGGGAGTAACAGTTGGGGCGCTCAGCACAGCCTTGGAGCCAGGCGGATGCTGCCCACCCCCTGTGGGCTCTCCACGTTCTGTGCCTCACTTTCATTCCTCACAGGCTGATGCGTAGATGGAATGTGCTCACGTACTGTCACAGGGCAGTGCTGGCATGGAGTAGGGGCTCACACAGGGGGACCCCATGGGACCCACAGAGACAGGGTGGCAGGGAGGAAGTAGCTGGGATTAGCATTAGCCTCAGTGCACGCCCTGGAGCCCCCCACCGGGGTCCCAGCCCCAACTCTGCCCCTGCTGGTTGTTTGCTCATCTGTAAAAGTGGAGTTTTTTGTTTTTTTTTTAATTGTTGTTGAAGATATACAATTCAACAGTTTCTACGTATACAATTTAGTGACATTGATTACATTCTTCAAGTCGTGAAGCCATTCTCATCCTCCTTTTCTGAGTTGTTCCTCCGCCACTAATGTAACCTCCCTGCCCTCTAAGGTTCCTATCGAAACTTTCAAGTTGCTGTTGTTAGTTTGATCCCATATAAACAGTTCTTTAAAGAGCACAGTGCTCAAGGCAGACATTCTGTACTAATTAAGCCAAACTATTGTTTGGTTTTAAAAAGGCTTCAGGGATATTTTTGGTTTAAGGTTTAAAGATTATCTCAGGGCAATGGTTTCGGGGGTTCATCCAGCCCCCATGGTTCCAGAAAGTCTATAGTCCATGAGAATTTGAAATTCTGTTCTGCATTTTCCCCCTTTTGATCGGGATTTTTCTATAGAGTCTTTGCTTAAAATGTTCAGCAATAGTAGCAGGGCACCATCTAGTTCTTCCGGTCTCAAGGCAAAGGAGGCTATTGTTCATGGAGGCAATTGGACATGAATTCCACAAAATGGGGCTCTTGATGGTGCTGCTGTGTAGACACCCAGAACAGTCAGACCAGACCTGACGCGGAATGCACTCTGTGGGAACTGCCCCAGACCAGAGCTGGGCTCCAACAGCACTGACTCAGGGCCGGCCAGGCTCTCACCAGCTCCCAGCACCCTCCCTGCCCCAGAGCAGCAGCTGACTTCTCAGCACACTCGGCCAGCCCGCAGCAGAACACGCTTCTTTGCCTTTACAAGGCCTGGCTGAGTTGCTCTCCTCTAGTTGGGGTTTAGGGGTAATGGTGACTGAGAGGGAGGCAGGAGGCGAGCATCTGTGGAGGGACAGCAGTGAATGGCTTTGGGGGTTCCAGTCCCTGAGTTGCAGGTGGAACAGGTGAGGATTGTGCCATGGGGATCCCCAGGGCTTGAGTGCTTCAGCAGTAGACCCTTGCTGAGCCCTGCACGTGCCAGGCCCGGCTGGGCCCTGGGTCCCTGACCTCTGGAAGCACCCAGTCTGGGGGAAGATCCTCAGTCATAGAAGAATGTGGGGGGCGGCTGTGGAGGCTATGCTGCAGGAGGGATGGGAGTGAGCAGGCTTCGGGAGAGAGGCAGGGAGGCCCTGTGGCAGTGCACAGAAGCTGGAAGCTGCTCCACCTTCTCCCGGCTGTGTGACCCTGGGCAGGTGGCTAGACGTCTCTGTGCCTCATGTCCCCCCAGTCAGGAGCCTAGCATAGGGGGCAGTTGGACATAGGGAGTAACATGCTCAGAGCAGGGCCTGGCAGCCGGAAGAACCCAAGGGCCTGAGATGGGTGTAAGTTCCGTGCATCTGTGGACCAGCCAGGGCCCCAGGGGAGGGGCATGAGTGTCCCGCCCTGGCTAAGGCCAGCCCCTGCCCCAAACCTCTCTCCTCTCCCTTTAAGCTCTCACTAGTCACTCTGCCTCAGCCTGGCTCTGGCCCTGCTGGTTGCTGGCCTTGGGTACGGCACACTCTCCCATCTACCCTTCCACTGTCCATTCCTGCACTGGCTCCTGGGATGGCTGGCTCCTCCTGTGTGTGCACATCTGCTGTCAGCCCATGGTGGCCAGGTGGCAGACAGGGTGGACAGACCCAGGGCCCGCCTTGGGGTCACCGAGGGCCCCTGTGTGAGTGTGGGCAGCCATGTCCCTCCTGAGCCTTCCTGCCCCTCCCAACGAATATAGAGGGTGTCTGGCGCACATTAGGTGTTCAGAGGCTTGTCCCCCCCCCCCTTCATTCTCCCTATTCTCCTCCCTGCTTCACCATCCCTTCCTACCCAAGAGAGCACCACCCATGGCCCTAGTGTATAGGTGGTCTGGGTGATTCGTGGGGGCAGCACCTACTATGTGCCAGGCATATTCTCAGCCCCATGGGCCCTGCCTGCTGCCTTGGCATTGTCTTCCACCCTCTCTGCCCCCTCCCCAACCCCCACTGAACTAACCTTCTCCTGAGCTGTGTCCACCCCAGGACCTTTGCACATGCTGGGTTCCCTACCAGCCCCATGCTTTTTCTCGCAGACCCACTCTCACCTGGCCTGGCTAAGTCCTGCTTACTCGTCAGACCCCAGCTTCCCGGAGGACCTCCCCCAGCCAGACCAGGTCAGGGCCCTAGCACATGCTGTGAGGTGCCCGAGTCACCGCATGTGGTTATTCATTCGGCTTCAAGGGGGTGGAAATGGTCTGTTCAGCCCACCGCTGTGTCTGCAGCCCCCAGCCCTGTGCCGGCCCAGCGTCACACTGGGGGTGGGATGAATGAATGAATGAATGAACGAACGGACAGTTGCCTCCATCGCCTTCTTGGGACCTATCCGCATTTGCTGTTGGGAAACTGAGGCTCGGGGATTTGGGTTCTCTGCTACCAGCGAGGAGGAGTCCTGGGACCAGGGCCCCATGCACAGAGCAGCTGGCTGTCCCCCCACAGGCACCCTGCGCACCTGTTTCCTCTTCCTGCCCTGACACTTTAAGTGATTCATCCTTTGTGTGATATTTCTGAGTTTCTCCAGCGGGGACAGAAATGCCACTGGGATCCCAGGGGTTGTTTTATCTCCATGTTGCAGCCAAATAATTCAGGAGAACAGACAGAGGCACAAGGCTGTCCCACTGCACTGGGCTCCTTGATTGTCACAGCCAAGTCCTCCGCTCAGCAGCAGGCAATTTGAGGCTGGGTGGGGGCGCTGCCTGCCTGGGAAAAACCAGCGTGGCATGGAGGAGGGACTGAGCTGGGCCTTCAGCAGGACTTGGAGCTCAACAGCCACTTTCCACTGTGTGCCCTTGGCAGGCCTCTCGTCCCTGGGCCTCAGTTTCCTCACCTGTAAAACTGGGATAGCAGCAGTTCCTCCCTCTCATGGTCAAGAAATACAAATGCAAAAAGCTTGGTACAGAACTGGCCTGGAGCGAGGGCTCAATAAAGGGGAACGATTGAAACAAGCTGGGTTTGGAACTTGAACCCAGAGTCCAGTTGGCAGTGGGTTGATAAGGGAAGAGAGAGCCCTGCTAGGGATAAACAGGAATGTTCTCTAGAGGGGGATTTTGGAGGGCAGGAGGGGTTTCCAAGCTGGTGGTGAGCCGCACACCTGCCCAGGAACCCCTGGCCCATGCCGACAGCCCACGTGGCAGTGGGCAGAGTGTGTGCCTGCCCAGCCCCTCACGAAACCCACGACGGAGGCACCCGAGTGCCCACCCAATGTGGTGACCAATGGGGGCTCAGAGTGTTCTGAAGGAAGGTAGCCAGGCTGTAAGCACGCACAGCAGGGCCTGGGCCTCCGGAAGGGCTCTCAGAGGACGCAGCTCTGAAGGACTTGTCAGAAATGTGTCTGGTGAAGGGGGAGCATGGGGAGGGGATAACATGGGGGAGGAGCTGGCTGCCAATCAGTGTGGCTAGAGGGAGGGGGTACCAGCGCAGGGAGGGGCGAGGGCCCGGGAACTCCTTGGTTCATTCTGCTGCTTCTCTTGGGAAGTTTTAATCAGGTGAGGTTCGATGGCATTTGTGTTTTGAAAGTCTGCTCTCTGGCTGGGAGGTGGAGGGGGACAGGGCACGGGGTGACCCCGTGATGCTTGATGGGTTCAAGCAGGAGGAAAAGGGATGAGTCAGGAGGGGCCAGGGTCCCTGAGGCATGGATGGAGAGCAGTGCAAGCCATTGAGTGGGACCTTGGGGACCTCAGGGGCTAGCCTGAGGGTCACAGGAGATGTGGGTGGAGGGGCCGTCACAAGCTGGGCACGCAGGTGGTTGTGCAGTGACTGCGGGGAGCCTGTCACCCTCTGGCCTGTGAATCGCGCTGTCCTTCATGCACGGGTCCTGCCACTCGGCCCCAGTCAGCAGGTGACAGGATGTGTCCTACTTCCCTCTCCCCCTCCCTCCCTCTCATGGGCCCTCGGGGGTCAAAAGGACATGCCTTGATCTTGCTTCACGCAGGCAGCGTGCCTCAGGAAGGGTTTATTCCTGGACTTCACGGTTCAGAGAGAGATTTCATAACCTCTAAATGGATGTTTTCCCGAAAACAAAAGTTCTCAAACTCGGGATTAGGTCTGCGCTGCCAAGGAGAGGCCACGGAAACTTGGGAACTTGCCAGAAGGTAAACATCGCTGCTGATAGCGTGTGTGTGCACAGACACGCGTGTGCTGCATGTGGCGCATACAGGTGTGTGTGTGTGTCCACTGTGGGGGTGCATTGTGGACACGTGTGTACATCCGTGTGCATGCATGTGTGTGCTGTATGTGTGCACACGCACCATGAAGGTGCATTCTGGACACGTGTGCTGTGTGTTTGTCCTCCGGGTGGGTGTGGACATACTCATCCATCCATGTGACAACAGCATAGGCTCCAGAGCAGACCACCAGGGTTCGAGCCCTGGGTGTGTCCCATGGGCAAGTCTTTCTTTGCCCCTGATTCTCCATCTGCACCATGGGGAGAACCCGCATGTAGATCAAGAGGCAGTTGTTCAAACAGAGCAAAGAGATGCTGTGTGGTTTAAGTCAGGAAAGGTATGTGTCAGGGTTGCATCCTTTCACCATACCTATTTAATCTGTATGCTGAGCAGATAATCCGAGAAGCTGGACTATATGAAGAAGAACGGGGCATCAGGATTGGAGGAAGACTCATTAACAGCCTGTGTTATGTGAATGACACAACTTTCTTTGCTGAAAGTGAAAAGGACTTGAAGCACTTACTGAGGAAGATCAAAGACCACAGCCATCAGTACAGATTACATCTCAACATAAAGAAAACAAAAATCCTCACAACTGGACCAATAAACAAACAGAGAAAACATTGACATTGTCAAGGATTTCATTTTACTTGGATCCACCTTCAACAGCCATGGAAGTAGCAGTCAAGAAATCAAACAATGCAATGCATTGGGCAAATCTGCTGCAAAAGACCTCTTCAAAGTGTTGAAAAGCAAATATGTCACCCTGAAGACTAAGGTGCGCCTGATCCAAGCCATGGTGTTTTCAGTCGCCTCATATGCATATGAAAGCTGGACAGTGAATAAGGAAGACGGCAGAAGAATCGACCCCTTTGAATTGTGGTGTTGGTGAAGAATATTGAATACACCATGGACTGCCAAAAGAACGAACAAATCTGTCTTGGAAGAAGTATAACCAGAATGCTCCTTAGAAGCAAGGATGGCTAGACTGCGTCTTACATACTTTGGACATGTTGTCAGGAGAGATCAGTCCCTGGAGAAGGACATCATGCTTGGCAGAATACAGGGTCAGTGGAAAAGAGGAAGATCCTCAACGAGGTGGATTGGCACAGTGGCTACAGTAATGAGCTCAAGC
This sequence comes from Elephas maximus indicus, assembly GCF_024166365.1. NCBI lineage: Eukaryota > Metazoa > Chordata > Mammalia > Proboscidea > Elephantidae > Elephas > Elephas maximus. Next base: position 188,902,462 of record NC_064822.1, on the reverse strand, counting down.
ATAACAACGATTGTAAGGACGGCGCAGGACCGGGCAGTGTTTTGTTCTGTTGTGCATAGGGTCTCTATGGGTCGGAACCGACTCAATGGAACCTAACAACAACGACAACAATATAGAGGGTCAGTGAAAGAAAAGAAGACCTCCAATGAGATGGATTGACACTGTGGCTGCAATGACTGTGAGGATGGCGGAGGACCAGGTGGTGTTTCTGTTGTACGCAGGGTCGCTATGAGCCAGAACTGACTCGACAGCACCTAACAGCAACAGTCACAATTACAGTGCACACAGAACGCATCATACATAGGACGTAATAGTGGTACATGATAACACACAGGGCATGATGCATGGAGTGTGAGACGGTCACTGTGGGGAGAAAGCAGTAAATGAGGAGCCCAGGACGCAGCCCAGTGCCGAGCACAGGCCCTCAGGAAAGTTAGCTGTTGTCTCCTTCCTGTCAGTTCCAGTGCCCATCTGTGGGGCACCTGCTGCCCACAGTACTTTTTGTGGGGCCCCAGAGGGTTGTGTCCTTTCATCAGACCTTTTCAATCTGTATGCTGGACAAAAAGTCCGAGAAGCTGGACTATATGAAGAAGAACAGGGTGTCAGGATTGGAGGAAGGCTCATTAACAACCTGCGATGTGCAGATGACACAACCTTGCTTGCTGAAAGTGAAGAGGACTTGTAGCACTTATTAAGGGAGCTCAAAGACCACAGCCTTCAGTATGGATTATACCTCACGTAAAGAAAACAAAAATCCTCACAACTGGACCAATAAGCAACATCATGTTAAATGGAGAAAAGATTGAAGTTGTCAAGGATTTCATTTTACTTGGATCCACAATCAACACCCATGGAAGCAGCAGTCAAGAAATCAAACAACATATTACTTTGGGCAAATCTGCTACAAAAGACCTCTTTAAAGTGTTGAAAAGCAAAGATGTCACTTTGAGGACTAAAGTGTGCCTGACCCCAAGCCATGGTATTTTCAATCACATCATATGCATGTGAAAGCTGGGCCGTGAATAAGGAAGACTGAAGAATTGAAGCCCCTGAACTGTGGAGCTGGCAAAGAATATTGACTATACCATGGACTGGCAGAAGAACAAACAGACCTGTCTTGGAAGAAGTACAGCCAGAATGCTCCTTAGAAGCAAGGTTGGCGAGACTTTGTCTTACATACTTTGGGCATGTTGTCAGAAGGGATCAGTCCCTGGAGAAGGACATCATGCCTGGTAAAGTAGAGGGTCAGGGAAAAAAAGGAAGACCCTCAACAAGATGGACTGACACGGTGGCTCCAACAATGAGCTCAAGCCGAGCACCGATTGTGAGGATGGCTCAGGACCAGGCAGTGTTCCGTTCTGTTGTGCACAGGGTCGCTATGGGTTGTGTAATCAGCTGTTAGTGACTCCGTCCTCTGAAACTGTCACTCCTGTTTTGTTTGCTGCCGACCCCTGCACCCAGCAGAGCGTGTGCAGCACACAGCGAGGCTCAGCACGTACTCTGGCATCCAGAGAAGGGACCATCCCTGCACCGAGGGACTGGGGGGCGAGTCACGGGGCTGCTTCGTGGAGGGGGCGGCGTCTCAGCCGGGCTGCACGGTAGGGTCCCTGTGGGTTGGGGAGGAGTCCCTGGGTGGCACAAACAGTTAAGCACTCCACTAGTAGTCAAAAGGTTCGTGGTTTGGACCCACCAGGAGGCACCTTGGAAGAAAGGCCTGGCAATGTGCTTCCGAAAGGTCACAGCCGTGAAAACCTTATGGAGCTGTTTTACACTGCACACGTGGGGTCTCCACGACTCCGTGGCAGCTGACAACAGCAGTACCTTCACAGTGTCGTGCCACCGTGTGGTTTGGGGAAAGGGCCGCCTGGGAAAGGGCCTGCCTGAGCAAAGGCCGGAAATGCAGTCAGGCGGGATGTATGGGGGACGAAGAAGCATGTAACTGGTCACACGTCCTTCAGTGTCTAAAGAGGGCAGGGCCCTGGGCCTCAGTTTGGGGGCTCAGCGCCCCCGGTGGCCGCCGTCTTCTTCCTTCCAGGCTCCTTTCGTGTCAGGACATGCACCAAGCCAGGGTCACAGCTCTGCCCAGAATCCCTGAGGCCGTCTTCTGTACAGGCACCCCGCTGGCCCACCCAGCAGCAGAGGGACCACGGGTCAGTTCGCACCCAGCCCCACCCCTGCTGAGCTCCTGACAGCCCAGGGCAACCTGGTGCTGGGGGACGTGGAGGAAAAGGGCTAGAGCTATGGTAGCCCACCCAGGATTGAGAGTACCGGGAGTGGGGGAAGCTTCCCCAGGGCCGAATGCCTCGGCTGCGCCTCCAGAGCTGGGTGGAGGCTGCATGGCTGCAGGAGAAAAGAAGGGTGTCACCATGTGTGGGGAACAGCATGTGCAAAAGCACAGAGGTAAGGGGCCTGTGAGCTGTGGGAAATGGGAGGGGCAGAGGCGGTGAGAGGGCAGTGGGGACCAGACCCTGCAGGACCCCAGGAGAGAGTGCCGACTTGAACCTAGGAGCCCGTCAGAGATGCCTGTGTGTGGAGGTGTGCGAGATGCCCTGGGGGAGCTTAGGACCTGGACAGTGGGCAGGTCTGGAGCAGAGAGACAGCTGTGGCCAGGGGTACCCATCACAGCCCTTTGAGCACCCCATCTCCAGCCCCCGGCCCTGTCCCAGGTGCTTTGTGCACCCTGTCATCTCACTGTCATGAACACCTGTGAATTGACTGCCATTTCTGTCCCTGCTCCAAGGCCAGGGAGGCCAAATGACTTGCCCCAGGTCACACAGTGTGGTTACAAAGGAGCAGCCAGGACACCTCTAGGCCCTGCTGTCTTTGATATAGTCCAGGCCAGAGGGGATGTGCTGGCCACGTCTAGGGGAGGGTGGAGGGGCCTTAGGAAAGCCAAGACCCTGGGGGGAAGATGGGTCCCAGGGTCGGGCAGTGGCCAGGCCTGTGTCCACGGCCCCCGTTGTCCCCTGCACAGCCTGTGAGCCAGGGCCCGGCCTTCTTCCCTGACCGCCCGCCCACCCTCCCCGCCTGGCTGGGACGGGCCGGCCTCTGTGAAAACAGATCAGTTCTGTTCCTGGCTCTGTTTCTCTTCACATGCCCCCCTTCCTCTCCTTCCCCAGCCCCGCCCGCCAAGATCAGTGTTTAAAAATAACCCTATGATCTCGAAACAGCAGTCCCTGGCTGACCTGAGGGGTGGACCACAGAGCAGGGGGCTGTGCATGGTTCTGGACCCGGACGACTGGGCTTGGGGAAGCCCCCTTACCAAGAATGGTGTTCCAGTTATCTTTTTAGTTTTGACTGTGAGCTACCATTGTGGGCCATTTATTAATTCTTAAAGAAGTCAAACCTGGGGTGATAAGTCTAACATATCTGTGGTAAACTTGTTTGGGGTGGGGGTGGGGGAATGGGGCCTTTGAAGGTTCCGGAAGTGTGTACAGGGCCGGGAGGTGGAATGACAGTCCAGAGCGAGCTTTGGAACCCTGGTTTGCCTTCTGCTTGGCCGAGTGACAGTGTGACTGAGATTCGCCCCTCTGAGCCTCAGTTTCCTTTCAACAAAATGGGACTTTTGACGACCAAATTTACTGGGGATACCGGTGATCATGGTGACATACCAGAGCCGTGCCCGGCACATGTGAAAGTTCAACCCCAAGCCTGCACCCAGCCTGCAAGCAGGAGGGCAGAAGGGGTGTGGACCCCCTCTCAGCCCCTGCTCCTGTCAACTGCTGGGTTGGGCCTCCACAGACATCACTTGGGGTGGGTCCCAGGTGGTACCCGATGCCATGATAGACCGTTCTTGTCCTGCTGTCCCTGAGCCCAGGCCCCCTCCGAAGGCTCTGTCATAGTGATGGAGGGGCCGGTGCAGTGGCTGTGCGTCGTGAACATTCGTGTTCTTGCACGCAGCCTCCGGACCGGCTTTCTCAGGGAAGCAGGACAGGGATCGCGTCAGCTGGCCGAACCCAGAAGCCCGTGAGGGTTTCCAAAGCAACTTTCTGACCCAGCCAGGAATGGGGGCGGGGGTGGCTTCAAAGCCCTGCTGTCTCGATTGTTAGACGTGGAATTTGTACGCAAGCAGCTTCCCGCTGACGCACATGGGGCTTTCTCTCCACCGTAGATCCAGCTGTCCATGCTGGAGCCTGGGTTGCCTCAGGGGGCTTGGAGATTGGGGCTGAGGTGGAGGGCCCGGGGTGTCAGCACCCAAGGAGACTGCTGGGGCTCAGGGAGGGTGCCCCCTCTGAGAGTGCCTGTCCTCACCACCCGCCCACCTTCGGGCAGCTAAGTTTCATTGACCCATGGTGGCTGTACCCATCCTTAGCACCAAGAACCAGGCCAGCCCCATTCCTCCAAGGATCAGGACGTTCCAGGGTTGGGGCTGCTGAGCTGAGGCATCAACAGACAGCAGGCTCCGCCCAGAAGCCCTGAGGGAACCAAGCTGCCTTTGCTCAGGCCGGAGCTCCCTTCCTCCAAAGGCCCAGCACCCATGCCCCCACCCTCCAAGCCCTCAGCCCCCCAGCCTCTCCCCATGTGATGTGCTCACCATACCTGCTTCAGAAGGAAGGAGACCCCTGCTTACAGCTTATCTGCACCTGCTTCCCGCCACATGGCACCAAGGGATGGGTGACTGTTGTCCATGCAGAGGGTGACCTTGAGGGCCCTGGACAACCCCATGTGGCACCTCTCTTTGGTTATGTCATCTCCAGGCATAACTTTGTCCCCCTCACTTCTGTGTTCCCATCTCCAGCCAGGGGCCCACCGGGGGTGGTCAGAGTGGGGGGCTGTCCCAGTGGCCGTGTGCCCCCAGCCTGGCATGTGGCCAAGTGCTCTATGCCTGATCCTCCCGCAGCCATGAGGCCCACTGTTGAAGGCAGGCTCGTTGAGGTCACACACTGGTGGGTCTGAGTGGGGACCCTGCCAGGGTGTGCCTACCCCCAAGCCCTCTGACCATGAAAGCCAGGGCTCTGCTGACAGGCCAGTGGGGGCAGCTCTGGTTTAAGTCTCCGTAACAGTGACTCTGGAATGTCATCCACCAGCTGCCACACCAGGCAGGGGGGTGGGGAGTCACTCCCCATGGGAGCTTTTCCCTGTGATGGCTGGTCCCCCCTTTTCCGTCCTGCACCACCAATCAGCCAGATATGGGCAGGTTTCCCCAGGGGCTGTCGTCACCGCTGAGGATGTGGCTCAGGCAGAGGGCAGTGTGTTTTCATTCCGTTCCGGGGCCTGCACAGCTTCTCACTGTTACCCCCGGATCCTCCCCCTGAGACTGGGCAGTGGGGCATACTGAGGGGGAGGCTGGTCCAAGGCCGAGAGGCAGGAGCAGCAGACCCTGACAGGGGGGACCTGTCCTGGACTACCTTTGCTTATTGGCCTTACTGGAATGGGCACAGGGGCAGGGCTCAGTTCGCTCAGTCCTGGCACAGAGATGCTGGCCACTGAGGAGCAGATGGTAGTCCGGAAGGGGAAAGGAAGCCTCACGTCCAGCCCACCTCCTGGCTCCTGGGCTCCCTCGCCTGCCCTCTCCCCAAGCCCATCCAAACCCTGTTCCCTAAAACCGGTGCCCTTGTGGGTCTCTGCCCCTCGGGGCTCCCGAGCCCAGGAGTGTGGTCCTGGAGCCTAAGCGCTTATATGGGGAGTTCAGCTGTGATTTCCCAGGGCAGGCCGTGGCTTCCTGCCACCTTGCCCACCAGACACCCCTCAGCATCCAGCACAGCAAAGAGCAACCAAAAGCATCCCAGAGAAGGCCCACTGCAGCCCAGAGAGCAAGGCCCCAGCCAGGCGAGGCACTGTCATGATAGGCTGATCAGGGGGCCCAGAGCCACCTGGGCTGGGAGCCTGAGAACCTTCTGGAATTCTGTCCAGCAGACAGAGCTGTAGCTTCAGTAGATCACTGACCCAGACTTGAGGGGGGGCGTGGCTGGGCCATGGAGACCCAGTAGGCCTTCACCCCCAAGGCGTGCCCTGGCTGGAGAGAGTGCCAGAGGGGCTCAGGTGTGCCATGGCAGGTACAGCTGCGAATCCGAAACGAAGTGTGGCCCTCATCTGGGCCTGGGCCTCTAAGCTTAAGGCTATTTTAACCCCCGCCCCCGCAGAGACACCCCAGGGCCTAGGCTGGTGTCTGGTGGGACTGAGACTCAAACCCAGACCGTGGGACTCCAAAGGCCTTGCTCAGTGTCCCTGATCCCCAGCTGGCCATCCCTGGCCCAGGGCCCTCTCAGCCTGGTAGGGGTCATGGGGATGAATTGTAGAAGTGGGGCTGGTGAGTGCGATTGCCCAGCTCCTCTTGAGGGCAGGGACTGCTGTGACCCAGCCCGGGCCCCCATCCCAGAGTGAGGTCAGCAAGTGAGTGTTGAGAGAAAAGACTGAATAAGCGAATCAACACATTAATGAAAGACAAGACAATGTGATGGGTCCTAGCGGAGTTCCTCCTGCTGAGAGAAGCAAGGCCGACTTCTGGGAAGAGGTGGCGTGGGAGCAGCTTCTAAGGTGGTGAGATTTGGATTTGCAGAAAAGAGGGGAGTGCCCCAGGGGCAGAGGCTGCATGGAGGGATGACGCAGGGCAGGCTCAGGGACCGCAGAGGGGACCTGTTTGGCTCCAGCGTCTAGCTTGGGGGTGGGAGCTAGCCAGCAGTGTCCTTGGTTGGCGACCTCTCCCTCCACATCAAGCCCCCAATGTGCCTAGCTTGGGAATCAAGGATTCAGGTGGCTACACTGGTGGGCAGCGAGGCTCCACAGACCCTGGTGTGTCGCTGCACTCCGCACCCTCAGATGCCAGGCTAGGAGGAGCGGGCGCCCACCCAGAAGCTGGATGGTCCAGGGGGACTTAGGCGTCAGATCTGAGAATGTGTGTTAATGATGGTCTTGGGCATTGCAGCCAGGAGTGTGGCCCCGCATGGGTGTCAGTCATGGGTGCTCCCTCACTTACCCCTCAGAACAGCACGGGTTGCTGGGACCATTATCCCCATTCACAGATGGGGAAACTGAGGCCCAGAGATGTTACACGTGAAGGGTGTGTTTTCCCTGGCAGTGACACCACTATCATAGCTCTCCTTTGTGGGTCAGATCACAGAGTATTCTCACCCACCTTGCCTCGGCAGTGTTAACGTCCCCACTTTACAGGTGGGGACACTGAGGTGCAGGGAGCTCCAGAGCCCACGCCCACAGCGGGCTGTGTGCTGCCTGCCCCATCTCCCTATGTCCCCCAGTTGTGGGGATGGGAGCAGCCAGAGGAAGGGCAGAGGCAGACCCCATCATTTGTTCAACAAACCCTCTGGCTCTCAGAGCTGAGCCCTGGCTATAAAAACAGCCCAAAAGGACAGATCCTTAGTGGGTCTCGTCTTCCCCGTCTGCAGAATGGGGCCACAAGTGAATCATCTCCCAGGACGCACCATCCCCACCCCGCAAGGTCGATCCTTACATTTCTGCAGCGAAAAATCCTTTCCTAAGCATTTTCAAATCCTTTAATCTCAGTTTGTCCTCCTGGGAAGGCCCTGAGGAAGGCTGAGGAGGAGCCCGGGATCAGTGCAATTAAGCGGCTCCCAGCCCACCGGGGCAGAGCTGGGCAGGTGGGGGCCAATGGCCTCCATGGGGAGACCTGAGGGCGCCTTCCCGAGGCCACACTGGCACTGCCAACGTCACCACAGGGACGCTGTGATGTTATTGATAGGTGACACCAAGACGATGCCGACTCATAGCAACCCCGAGTGTAAGAGAACGAAACACTGCGGGGTCCCGTGCCATCCTCACAGTAGTGGGAATGTTGGAGCCGCTGTGATAGCTGCTGTGTCAATCCAAGAACAATAATGAGACCTGGAGCTTCATGGCATTCGCGTCATGCCACCCCTTCCTTGTTCTGGCTCATTAAGCTCCCCAAGGAGCCATAGGTACCCTGCGATGCCCCGGCTGCAGGCGAGGACTCGGGCCAGGGCCGGCGGACCTGAACTGAGTATGTCTGGGCTTAAATCCTGCCCTGCCTCCTGATCCGGAGTCTCCGCCTTCACTTCCTCACGTGGCTCTCCTCTGTGGCTCCCCTCTCTGCATCTCCAGTGGGCGGCCCTGAGTTCTCCATGGAGCAGCCCTCCCGTCTTCAGGCTCCTCACTGTCCTGCCCCAGGCCCTTTGCACCTGCTGTGCCCTCATTCCAGGACACATGGCTCCTCGCTCCCTTCTCAAATGTCACCTTCCACCTCCACAGTGAGGCCCTCTGGACCCCCCACCCCATCTAAAGCCACTCCTACATCCCACCCTCTGCGCCCCCACCCCTTGCTTTATTTGCCTTCAAGCATTTATAGATTCATGTGTGCTTGTGTCCTGTTAGCCTTCTCACCAGGACATAAGCATCACAAGGGCGGGGCCGTTCCCATTGAGTTCACTGCTGTGTTCCAAATGTACCAGAAAGTGGGGCTCCATGCAGACTGGAGGGGGTTAAAGGAAGACCCCGTTAGCAGTAGGCAGGGACCCCTGGGGATGGAGGAGTCAGGACAGGGCCCCTCGCCAAGGTCCCCACCCGCTCACTGGCCTTCCCCACTGCCAGCCCCTCCCACCAGCATCAGGCTGCCGCTGACTCCTACTGCCCGTAAGGTCACTCATTCCAGAAAGGAAATCGGATGGCGGTGTTTCCATCATCCTCGGCCCCTGTTCCACATGTTCGAGCCCCCATCCACTGTCCTGGCTGTGGGAGCAAAGCTGGGGTCTGCCCAGCAGGGAGCCGGCTGACACCCCTTTCCCACTCTCATCTGCAGGCAGCTCCCGGCAGATCGATGCCAGCCGAAGGATGACCAGTTGTGGCCAGCAGTCCCTCAACGTGCTCACCGTCCTCTTCTCGTTGCTATTCTCTGCAGGTCAGTCCTGCCACTCACTGTGCAGCCGGGACGGGGTTGGGAGGGTCAGTGCTAGCCCATCAGGGGTTCTGGGTGCTGAAGAGGGGGGGCCTTAGTGCCCCGTCTCACAGGCGCCCCCTGTGATTTTTGCTGCTGTTCAGTGAGGACCTACTGTGACTCATGCTGGCCACGGGGGCTCGGCTGGGAGAAGCCCTCAGCACCCATTCTCTCCTGTAGGTCACAGCCAGGCACTGTCAGTCATCCCTATTCCACAGACCAGCAAACTGAGGCTGGGAGAGGGGAGCTGACCTGCCTGAGACAGCTCAGCAAGTGAAGGGGCTGAGATTTGAACCCAAGCCAGCGTGAGGCTGGAGCCCGACCTCCTGACCTCCCAGCCTGGGGCCCAGATGTCCACCCACACTCCTGGTTACACAGACTAGAGCTGGCCCACAAGAGAAGCCAGGTCCCCAGCATGGATGGCCCAGCATGGCCCGGCTGGCTCTGCCCACAGACATTGACCTTCAGGCCCTGAGCACCTGGAGGGGCAGGAGGTCAATAAACAGTGAACCCCCGGCCTTGGCTTTGGCTGTGCTGCCCTTGAGCCCTGCCCAGCTTCCTCAGGGCCCTGGGGCCAGGCCCCAGTGAAGTGACAGAGACCTGAAACCCCCAGACAGGTGTCAATGGCTCTGTCAGAGCATGGGGGCCTGAGGGGGCACCTAGAGAGAGAGGGAGCCAGAGACCACCACTCGGACCAGAGCTGAGTGTCTGTGGGCAGAGACGGCCGGGCCATGCTGGGCCACCATTGCTGGGGGCCTGGTTTCTCTGGTTGGCCAGCTGTAGCTTGGAGGAGCCAGGTACTCGCTTTATGCCCATTTTTGTAACTAGGAGTGTGGGTGTATGTCTGGGCCCCAGGCCGGGATCACAAGGACTGCATAGAGGACTGCATAGGAGGCCAGGAGGTCTGGCTGTAGCCTCACGCTGGCCTGGGTTCAAATCCCAGCCCCTCTACTAGCTATGCTGTCTCAGGCAGATCAGCTCCCCCGATAGCCTCCTGGGGGAAGGAACGACTCACCCTGGGTACGAATGAGGAAACTGAGTTCAGAGGAAGAAAGTGACCTGCCCAAGGTCACACGGTTGGTCAATGGAAGAGCCCAGATTGGAGCCCAGGAGACACGGCTCAGTTTTGCAGACAGTGCTGTGTCGGTGGTCCTCTTTCAGATCCCGAAGCCTGGGACACAGGAGGACAGCTACCTCCTTGGTGTCCACTCTCTGTGAGCTAGTTTCCTGGTGACCCAGAGCCCACTGGCCTCCCAAGGAAGTGTCCATCTGCCTGAATCCTGCCAGCACCCCAGGCCCCAGTGCCGCCCTGAGCCTCGCCATACCCACAGAGGAGGCCCTTTGCCGTCCACCCTCCTTGTTCTAATGCCACCCTGCTTGGAGTCCCCAGCAACCTGAGGCCACTGGTCTTCTGTTAGCAAGTGGAGGCGGGGGCACAGAGAGGCTACCCTGTAGCCTGAACCCCTGATCAGAGCCAGGTGCTGTCACAGTCACCCCCATTCTGCAGACAGGGAAACTGAAGCATGGGAAGGGAACTGACCTGCCTGAGACAAGGCAGCGAGTCCCACGCTGCTGTTGCCCAGCTCCCAGCCCAATGCTTCTTCTGCGTGGTATGTGTGTCCTAGGCATAGCCGTGGCCATGTCATCTTTGCCAAAGTCCGACACTCCAGTTGTGGCCGGGGGAGCTTGCCTGGTGCTAGAAGGCCCTCTCCATCTCTCCTGCCCTCTCCTGGCCTCCCCAGGCCCCATGTCTGTGGACCTCATGGCCCAGCAAAGGCCCTTGTGTCTTCCCCGAGGCTCCTCCACTCAGTCCCTTCCCTCCTGAGTCCTCGATAGCTTCTCAGTTCCTATCTCGGGGGCTGAGCTGCTTCTGGCAACAGGGTGCTCCTGCCCACACCCAGCACCCACAGCTAAGTGGGGGTGGACACTGCCCAGCTGGAGGTCCCCTGGGCCTGCCTGCCTCTGCCTACACCCAGCACCCATAGCTGAGTGGGAGCAGACTCACACCTGGCTGGGGGTCCCTGGTACCTGTCTGCCTGTGCCCTCACCTCCAGCTCCCAGCTTCCCATGTCTCTAGCAGTGGGTCTCAGACTCAGGCATGCCAGCATCACCTGGGAGGCTTGCTATGGCACAGATTGCAGGTCCCACCCTGAGTTTCTGATCCAGAGGGTCTACAGGGGGCCCAAGTAATGGCATTTGTAACAAGTTCGCGGAAGATGCTGATGTGGCAGGTCAGAGAGCCTCAGTTTACTCCTCTGTACAATGGGAATAGAGTCCCTGGGTGATGCAAATGTCAAGAGCTTGACTTCTAGCCGGAAGTCTGGCAATGGGAACCCGCCCAGGGGCACCTCAGAAGACAGGCCTGGTGATCGGCTTCTGAGAGGTCACAGCCTTGACGACCCTATGGAGCAGGCTACGCTGCACACATGGGGTCGCCATGAGTCTGAGTTGACTCCTTGACACCTAACTACAACAATGGGAATAAATGAGATAGTGCTCCTGCCTGGCACATGCATTATAACCCCTGCCTCCCCATCAAGGGGGTTCCCCTCTTTCCCAAGAAGGGGGGCCTGGAGAGCTCCCCCTGACTCCTGGAAACCTGGGACCTTTCTCCAACTGTGGCCGCGTCCCTCTCCACGGAAGAGGGTGTGCTATATTTGGGAAGGGGTGCGGAATGTCACAATGGCCGCCCGAGCCAGCCTTGGCACCCTGCACATGCGAACCGCCACCCACCTGCCCAGCCCAGCTGGGCCTTCCCTCCAGCAGCCCGGGCGGACTGGCTGAGAGCGTGGGCTGCAGACGAATCACCTCTCGGTGGAGACAGCTTTCTGAGCTTTTGTAAATCCAGTGCCTTTGTGGTTGGAGAAATGTATTCAGCCAGCGAAGCCCCTTTTCAGCAATACAAATTAGATACAGCAATCCCTTTTATGAAGATACTAATTAGGCCAGAGACAGTGGCTGCAGGTTTTTTCCGTTGTTATATTTGTTCAGGCTTTCACTCCTCTTTATCACCATCAGCACACTGCGTAAATACCGCCCTGGGCTGGCAGCCACAGCCCCTGCTCAACAGGGGCCTCCATGAACAGGGTGGGGAAAGTGGCCCAAGGCCGGAGCAGCTTTGTCAGGGTCCCAGAGTGAGGTGGAGGTGACCGAGGCCGGCCCTTGGGACCCCCAGATCTAGGGAACTGGTTTAATAGAAATGAGGTACAGAGGGCCTGCTGCTTTGTCCAGAGGGAAATCTGGTTCGTGAGCCATACCGCCTACCTCCAGGCCAATTTGGGTTTGTCAGCGGGTCCACCACACAGCAAACCAGTAACCAGCTGCCATCAAGTGGGTTCCAATTCATGGCAATCCCATGTGTATCAGAGTAGAACTGTGCTCCACAGGGTTTTCAATGGCTGATTTTTCAGAAGGAAATCGCCAGGCCTCTGGGTGGACTCAAAACCTCTAGCCTTTCATTTAGCAGCTGAGCTTGTTAACTGCACCACCCAGGGTGCAAACTGTGTTTGATCACACAGTAACAAAGGTTTTTTTTTAAGAGTCTTGGTGGTGCAACAGTCAAGCGCTCAGCTGCTAACCAGAAGGTTGGTGGTTCAAACCTACCCAACAGCTTTGTGGGAGAAAGAACTGGTGGTCTGCTCCCGTAAAGATGAGAGCCTGGAAAACTCCATGGAGCAGTCCCACTCTGTCACACGGGGTCTCAATGAGTTGGAATCAACTCAACAGCACGCAACAACAACAGTGACCAAGGAGCAGAGCGTCCTGGACTCGGGATCCAGAAAGCCCTGGGTCTATATCCAGCTCCAGCACCACTTACCAGCCGTGTGGCCTTAGGCAAGTCACTTTAGGCCTCTGAGCCTCAGCTTCTCCAACTGTAACGTGGCATTCCCGACCTGGCTGCTAGGCTGGTCATGCAGACTAAATGAGATAAAGCCTGTGAAGGAAACTAGCTCATGGTAGGCGCTCAATTGATGTCGGTTTCCGAGCCTGCTATCTGCTGAGCTGCTGGGGGGGACCCACAGGAGGCTAGACACCTCCCTGCCCGCAGGAAGACCCCATGTAATCAGGGCTGTCATCGCGCAAGGGGCCCAGAGGAGGGTCCTCCAAAGAGGCGAGCCTAAAACTGGGTCGTGGAGAGATAGGCCTCCCAGGAGGCAAGAGGCGAGAGGGCCCTGGGACAGGCCGGCCCCCCAGGCCTCGCCCCTTGACACCTGTTGCTGGCGAGGGTTTCGGGGCAACGGGGCCCCGCCGAGCTGGTGACTCTGTCTTGCAGTCTTGTCTGCTCATTTCCGGGTCTGTGAGCCCTACACCGACCACAAAGGCCGCTACCACTTCGGCTTCCACTGCCCTCGGCTCTCCGACAACAAAACCTTTATCCTCTGCTGTCATCATAACAACACGGTCTTCAAATACTGCTGCAACGAGACGGAGTTCCAGGCGGTGATGCAGGCGAATCTCACAGCCGGCTCCGAGGGCTACATGCACAAGTAAGTGTCACAGCCCCCACGAAATCCTCCCCCTGAAAGGACGGGTGGGCCTGGAAGGAGCCTGGGAAAAGCCTCCAGGTGACCAGGGTGTCTGGCCTGTTCTGCCCACTGAGCTTTAGCCTTCTCATCTGAGAAATGGGTACATAACCCCTCTCAGGGTTGTGGCAGAAGTCGAATGAGGTCAAGTAGATGGAAAGCTTTCAGGCAGGCACAGAGGTACTTGGGCCTGGAAGCCACAGGACTCAAGCTCCTTCTTGTATTTTTTATTCATTCAACAAGCATTCATTGACACCACTGACCCAGAGACGAATCCTCTGCAGGCCCCTTCTCGGGTGATTTGAACGCAGTGAGATCAGCGCCGTGATGGAGGGGACCACCAGGGGGAGGGATGGCGGGTGAGGGAGCACAGAGGAGGGCACCTCGCTCAGCCTGCGGATTTAGACAAGGCTTGCTGGACGTTGGGAGGAGGATGGAGAAAGAGGAGAGTTTGGCTGCAGAGAAACAGAGGAACGATGCTAAGTAAACAGGGGGCTGAAACAGCTTGCGTTTCTCTTATTATGAGTGAAGCTGAGTCATTATGAGCCAGAACCAACTCAACTTCAATGGATTTGGTTTTGAGCATCTTTTCACATGTTTGAGGGCCATTTGCATTTCTTTTAGTAATTTTTTAGTAGTAGTGCTTATAGCCTTTGCCATTTTTCTATTGAATGTCTGGTCTTTTTCTTATTTATTTACAGGAACTCTTTATATATGAAAGAAATAGGATGAGTTACAAATATTTTCACAGTGTGTCTCTGAAGTTATGATGCTTTCTTCTCATGCTTAAGTTTTTAATTGTTGTGCAGTCAAATTTTTTCTCTCTGGGTTTTGCCTCATATGGAGAAAAGCTTTCTCTGTTCCGAGATTGTTTAAAAAATCTCATATTGTCCCCTACTTCTTTTATGTTTTATTTTTTTGTCTTCAAATCTTCAGTCTATCAGGAATTTGTTTTGATATGAATTTTGAGGTAGGAATCCAATTTGGTTTTTTTTTTTTCCCTAACGGGTAACCATTTGGTGCCCTGGTAGTGCAGCGGTTAAGAGCTAGGGCTGCTAACCAAAAGGTTGGCTGTTCAAATCCACCTGCTACTCCTTGGAAACCGTATGGGACAGTTCTACTCTGTCCTATAGAGTCACTATGAGTCAGAATCAACTCGATGGCAATGGGTTTGGTTTGATTTTTGGTTTGGGTAGCCAGTTGTCCCAATACTTGTCCATTTTTTCTCCCCTTTTGTGAAATGCAAATTTATCATATACTGTGACGTACCAAAGCTGAGTATTGGGGCTGACTAGAGGCTTTCTCATCAGTTTTCACTGATCGATTTGCAGGACAGTACCTCATTTTGTTAACTGCTGTGGGCTTTTAATATGTTTTAATATCTGTTTGATCTATTCCTCCTGGCCATTTTGTCATATAAACTTTAGAATTAGTGCTTGTCTAACCCCCTACCCTCAGCAAAAAAAAAAAATCCAGTTAGTCTTTTTTACTGAGGTTGCACTGAATTTGCTAATAAATTTAAGGAGAATTGACTTTTCATGAACATGGTATACAAGAATGTAATGTGCCTACTCTTTTTTTCATTGCATTTAGATTTTATACACCTTCGACATTTATTTCTATGCGTTTCTTTTTGGGTAACTATTATAAATAGGGTCGTCTTTCCACTGTATCTTCTGACTATTGTTTAGATGGTAAAAGCTAATGATTTCTATGTATTAATTTTATACTTGGCCACCTTACTGAAATTTTTTATTTATGTGGTCTGCAAACTATGCTACCTCCTCCTTCCACTTTTTTGGAAACCCTGGTGGTGTAGTGGTTGAGAGCTATAGCTGCTAACCAAAAGGTGGGCAGTTTGAATCCACCAGCCACTCCTTGGAAACTCTATGGGGCAGTTCTACTCTGTCCTATAGGGTCGCTATGAGTAGGAATTGACTTGACACCAACGGGTTTGGTTTGGTTTTTTCCACTCTTTGTAGCTGCCCTCACCTCATCTGATCACGTTGGCTAGTGTCTCTAAAACATTCTTTTAATCTATCAGGTGTGCTAGTCTTCTTCCTGACTTTAATAGGGATGCATCAAATGTTGACTCAGTAAGTCTGAGGCTGACTCTTGGGTCGAGATGCATGTATGATTTTTTCTTAAGAAAAAATCCACTGGAAAGGAGTGGTTGTTGACTGACTGTTAAAGGGATGAGTGAAGCTGCCGGGAGGTGGTAGGGTGGGGTCTGAGCCCATCTCCCTGTCCAATGTTGGGACCTAGTACTGTACCACCATGCCATGCTCATGGGGACGGGGAGGTGCTGCCTCTTCCCGTGGGTCACACAGGTGACGCAAAACCTGGCAACCATCCACATCTCCCTTCCTCCCACCTAGGCCAGCTTCCCAGCCTTCCTTCCTCACATCCACTGGAGCTTCCCCTGAATATCTTGCCATCTGCTCAGGCCTTAGAATAATTCCATGCGTGGAGTCGTCCAGCAAGCCCTGCCCATCACCTCTGGGCTGGAATTTGACCCAAGCCTTTTATAAGGCCAGGACTGATTCCCTATGGGAGGAGGGTGGTGCCAGGGCTGGAGCTGGGACCTCGAAAAGTTCTAAGTGCCGGCTGAAAGCCAGGCAGAGGCTTGGCAAAGCAGCCAGACTTCTACAAGGCTCTGGCAACCAATGCCTGGGATCCTCACTTTGAAGCCCACGGATTTCTATAATCTGCACATTTACACGAGATTTCACGCGGAATACTCCACCATTTCAGCACACTGGGCCCTGGTTGCTGACGATGAGTAATTGCGTTTGGCCCCAAAATAAAGGCCTTCCCAGAAGGAATGGCACTGTTGCAGGTTGCAAGTTTCAGCTTTTATTCTTTAGAAAGCGTTTCTGGAGCACTTGATGTGGGCCAGGCTCCACGCCCAGCACCTTGCCCTCACGTGTCGCTGAATTCACGGGCAGCCCTTTGAACACTGCCCCATGCTCTCCTTGGAAGAGGAGGCAGGAGAGGTTGTATAACTTACCTGATCAATGCAGTAGGTAGGGGGTGGAGCCAAGAGCCAACCCAGGCGGTCTGGAAGGTGTTTTAATAAGCCTGGGGTCCCCCAGTGGACATGAATCAAAGCAGGGAGGGGCCACAGAGCACCACTGACATTTGGGACAGAACAAATCTTTGTCGTGGGGGTCTGCCCTGTGCACTGTAGGGTTTGAGCAGTATCCCTGGCCTCTACCCCCCAGATGCCAGTAGCACGCACCCTCAGTTACCACAACCAAAAATGTCCCCAAACCCAAACCCATTGCCGTCGAGTAGATTCCAACTCATAGCAACCCTATAGGACAGAACAGAACCGCCCCATAGGGTTTCTAGGGAGTGGCTGGTGGAGTCAAACTGCCGAACTTTTGGTTAGCAGCCAAGCTCTTAACTGCTGCACCCCAAATGTGCCCTGGTGGTGGCGGGGGGAGCTACTCCCGGTTGAGAACCACTGCTTTAGAGGGTCCTTCTCCTGTTTACCCCCCACCTCCCCTTTCCACTGACCAGGGCACAGAGGCTCAGAGAGGGCAGGAGCTCACAGAGGCAGGGAGTCCGGCCCCTACACGGCCCCTCCCGCCCAGCCCTTTGATGTTAGATGTGCTTCTGGGTCTCCTGGAAGGAGGCCATGTGCCTGACTTTTGCACATTTCAAACGTGTTTTGAGAAAGGAGCCACACAGGCCAGAGGAAGCAGTGGTTGTGGGCCTGTGATGTGCAGCGGAGTCATGGGGAGGGGTGCAGGGCCTGGGCAGGCAGAGCCTTCTAAGCTGGGGCATCTCCTGAGGGCAGCAGGGCCCTGAGAGCTCTAGGCCAAGAGGACCTAGTTGGGTCTGAGCCACATGGATGGTATTTGGGACAAGGCTCATGGGGACCCATCAGTGACCATAGAAGTCATGGTGGTGGCCAGATGGGAGGAGCCAGGTCGCCAAGATGACTACCACTCCAGTAGCTGGGATCGGGGCTGCCAAAGCCCAGCTGCCCGGCCCTCACAGCTGCCTGGGCTCTGGGACCCCAGGGAGAAGTAGCCAGGGCGCTGGACCAGGGCTTGGCTTCCAAGTGGGCCCAGTGGCAGAGGGGACGACTCTGATGAGCCGAGGGCAGTGGGAAGTGAAGACTCAGGTGTAGGGAGGTGATGCCCAGGAGCTGTGCCTGGGGCAGGTCATTGAATGGGGTGGGCCAGGGCCTTCGAGGGGCAAGGAAGGTTCTAAGGTGGCCCCAGATGTGTGAGGGGAGTCAGGTAGAGTCCACCGGGTTCTGGATAATTTTTCTATGATTTCTCTGCCTTTTCTGTGTTCTGACCCCATGATAATCCCAGGCACCTCTGGGCAAGACACCTATGGTGTCTCGATAACCCTCATGGCGACTCTGAGGAAGCCAGGAGGCTGAGGCCCAGGCTGCTTCACTTGTCTGAGGCCACAAGGGCGGGAAGAGCTAGAGGCAAGGCCTGAGGGGCCTATAGCCTTTGTCTGGCCACTGGACTCTGCATTTAGGAAGCCAGGACTCCCCCCGATGCTGGGAAATGGCAGATGTTCCTGCATCCCTGGGAGATGAGCACCCTCCAGCACCCATGCACATGGGCCAGGCCAGCCAGGACCCCTGGCAGGGGCTTTATCTGATGTACAGAGCCAGTTAGCAGCCAAGGCAGCCTGTTCCCACCCCTTTGCCCACCCTCCCTTTACCACCCCCCCACCAGTGAACCAGCCAGGAGGCGGAGCTGGCGGCAGGGAAAAGGAGATCGTCCCAGATGACTTATTCATTTGTGTTTTTCTGGAGGAACAGAATGGTTTGTTTTGCTTCTGGCTGTCTGGCAGAAAGACGGGCAGGCAGCTCAAGAGGAAGCCGCCTCGCTGAGCCCACCACCTCACGAGAGGCCCACTTGCAGGCACCCAGGAAGTAGACAGGCTGTGGAGAACAGGGCTGGACAGAGAGGCCTCGCAGTTTTAGGGCAAGTATAATGCACACCCTGCCATGCCAGGGCTTCAGCAGACCACGAGCAACAGCCACGCCAACCTGGGTCCTTGAACAAGTCCCAGGAGAGTGTGTACAGGGCACAGGGTGGGAGGAGCACACAGAGGGGGCAGGAGACGTCTCTGTGGAGCTGGTGGGACTGGAGTGGAGATGTCAGCAATGCATGGGCGTTCCTTCCCAGGCAGATGGGCCACAGGGGTAGAGGTGGGAGAGGAATTCTAGGAAGACATAACACTGTACTCAAAGGCCCCAAAGTGTGAGGCAGACGATTTGTTAGTGTTTCCTTGGCAGTCAATGAAACCTCTCTCCCCCAAAAGTTTTCCTTTCCTCCCCTCTCCCCAGTCACCCAGCTGCTGGCCAGGTGTAGCAACCTGCTGGGCCTGAGCACCTGAAAGAACAGGTGCCCTCTGCTTCCCTGATGCTGCCTGTCCCCTGGGCTCCACACTGCCTGAATCAAGCCCCTGAGTGGGCTCCAAAGTTTCTGATTATTTGAAGAGGTTTTTTAAGAATGACAAACTGAAGAAAGAGAAAAATGCATGTTGCTGTCTTTAGGTGCTGTCGAGTCAATTTTCAACTCATAGCGACCTCATGTGACGGAGTAGAACTGCCCCATTGGGTTTTCTAGGCTGTAATCTTTATGGGAGCAGATCGCCGTGTCTTTTCTTGAGCGGAGCTGTAGGGTAGATTCGAACTGCTAGCTTTTTGTTTAGCAGGTGAGCATTTAACTGTTGGGCCACCAGGGCTCCTGTAATAAAACAGAAGTACCAGAAGAAAATAGCCAATAGGCTATAATCAATATGGAAGAATATAATGTAGGTTTTAAGAATGTGGGCTGTTCATGACAAAAAGCAGAGGAGAGGGTACAACAATAGTATAACTACCACAGCATTTTATGTAGATCGTGCTCTGCTAAATGGCGTATATTAGATGTGGTTCTAGTTAACAGAAAAAAAAAGCCTTTAAGATATTGGAAAATCTATTCCCAGGAAGTTACAACAACAACAGCAAACAAACAAAAACCTCAACCTTCAGCATAAGACCACCCATGCTCCAAATATGAAATGGATGGCAAGGTAGATACCCCAAGTAAGAACCAACCTTTCTTCTGCAATACTGAGATGATTTCAGATGGAAGGTCAAATTGGTACTCACTCTCTAGAGGGCAGTTTGATAATTTATCAAATCCTTAACGGTTCTTCCAGGAAAAAAAAAAGAAAAGAAGTTACTGGATATTCTTATTCTCCTTTCAACTCCATCAAGTCCTGGAAGGCATAAAACCTTCAATAAACACCATCATCCTTGTAAGGACTGAAGAGGTTCTAGAATCTGTTAGGTTTTCTAATCTGAACATGTTCCACTGAGCCCAGGGAAGGGAAATGATTAATTATTTATGAGCAGTTTTTTTTTACTCTGGAGCAGTGGTTGAGTGCCCGGCTCAGCTGCTAACCGAAAGGTTGGTGGTTCGAACCCAACAGCTGCTCCTCGAGAGAAAGATGTAGCAGCCTGCTTCCCTAAAGATTATTGTCGTTGTTAGGTGCCATTGAGTTGGTTCTGACTCACAGCGATGCCATGTACAACAGAACAGAAGACTGCCTGGTCCTGTGCCATCCTCATAATCATTGTTATGCTTGAGCCCCCTGTTGCAGACACTGTGTCAGTCCATCTCATTGAGGGTCTTCCTCTTTTTCATTGACCTTCTGCTTTACCCAGCATGATGTCCTTCTCCAGGGTTGGTCCCTCCTGATAACATGTTCAAAGTATGAGAGATGAAGTCTCACCATTCTCGCTTCTAGGGAGCATTCTAACTGTACTTCCTCCAAGACAGATTTGTTGGTTCTTCTGGCAGTCCACGGTATAGTCAATATTCTTTGCCAATACCATCATTCAAAGGTGCCAATTATTTTTCAGTCTTCCTTATTCATTGTCCAGCTTTCACTTGCATATGAGGCAATTGAAAATACCATGGCTTGGTGCTAAAATAACATGGCGGCATCTGACCTCCTCCAACTTCTACAAGGGGGAAGGAGAATCAAGATCAGCAGC
Organism: Elephas maximus indicus; assembly: GCF_024166365.1. NCBI lineage: Eukaryota > Metazoa > Chordata > Mammalia > Proboscidea > Elephantidae > Elephas > Elephas maximus. The sequence continues at coordinate 188,882,046 of NC_064822.1, read as the reverse complement.
CCAAGGCTGACTCCTATGAAGGGGAGGTCAGACAGGCCTCCACCCTTCAACCTTTTCTCTAATTCTGACACCAGCTGTCCCTCCCGTGGCACTCTCTACTTCTCTGCTGGGTTCCATAATTTGTTGCAATGGCCACACAGAACTCACAGACAATACTCATAATTATGGGGTTTATTAGGGAAGTAACAGGTCCAGGAACACTCAGGATACAATTCTTTGATCAGGCCAGCCTTTTCCCAGCTTTGTCTGCAGGCAGGCCTCTCTCTAGCCCCCGGCCTCTGCCCTGCTCAGGTAAGTGTTACAAAGTTCTTTTAGCTCAGTCGATAAGTGCCCAGAGGCACCTCATCCCGCCCGTAAGCCTTCGCCCGAGGGTGCTCAGCTCTCTCACTCAGTGGGTGGGTGAGCATAGCTTTCTTGCTCTGTGGGCCCAGAGGTCCACCGTGCTGTCGTCTGCCAGTCTCCTGCCTCTGCTGCCACTGTTTCTCTGCCTCTGCTTCTTGCCATCTTTGGTGTTACAGCTCTTTCTCAGTCTCCTGGTTCCAGGAGCTTCTCACCACAGAGATCTCAGGTCCAAAGGATGCACTCCACTCCTGGCTCTTCTTTCTTGGTGGTGGTGAGATCCTCTCTCCCTGCCTCTGGGGTGGCTTTTTTTTTTTCATTTTGCTTTAAGTGAAAGTTTACACAAGTCAGTCTCTCATATAAAAACTCACACACCTCGCTATGTACTCCTAGCTGCTCTCCCCCTAATGAGACAGCACGCGCCTCCTCTCAACGCTGTGTTCCCCATGTCCATTCAACCAGTTCCTGTCTCCCTCTGCCTTCTCATCTCGTGGGATGGCTCATTTTAAGCCTAGCAGGATGGCAAAACTGACCAATCCTTTTTTTGGGTTCCATACACCTTATTTGCATGGTCCTATCCCCACAAGGGTGCCGTGCACCTTATTTACATTATTAGCAAGCTATCCAATTGCCTTGGTGGTCCACAAGTACTTCATTTGCATATTCCCACACAGTCATTTGATGGGAGCTACAAAAACTATGACTGGAAGGGCCATATTAAGTAATTCAGTGCACTGAACTTGGGTCTGGCACAATTTAGTCCTCAAAGTGACATCTTTGCTTTTAATATTTTAAAAAGGTCTTTTGCAGCAGATTTGCCCAATGCAATACATCATTTGATTTCTTGACTGCTGCTTCCATGAGTGTTGATTGTGGGTCCAAGTAAAATGAAATCCTTGACAACTGCAATCTTTTCCCCGTTTATCATGATGTTGCTTATGGTCCAGTTGTGAGGATTTTTGTTTTCTTTACGTTGAGGTGTGATCCATACTGAAGGCTGTGGTCTTTGATCTTCACCAGTAAGTGCTTCGAGTCCTCTTCGCTTTCAGCAAGCAAGGTTGTGTCATCTGCGTAACGCAGGTTGTTAATGAATCTTCCTCCAATCCTAATGCTATGTTTTTCTCTGTAAGGATTACAGTCTTTAAAACCTTATGGGGCAGCTCTACTTAGAATCCACTCAACAGCAACAGGTTTGGTGTGTGCGAGGTGCTGGGCTTACACTAGTTCCAGTATAGAGTTGTTATCTGCAGAGAAGGTCCCATTAGTCCCATTTGACCTGCGCTGAGGCCCAGAGAGGGTGAGAACTTGCCCAAGCTCGTGGTGGCCAAGCAGGATTTGGTGAGTGAGCTCTAACCAATAGTTCAGATCCACCAGCTGCTCCTTGGGAACCCTATGGGGCAGCTCTATTCTAGTCCCATAGGATTGCTGTGAGTTGGAATTGACTCAACGGCAACAGGTTTGGTTTGGTTTATGAGTCATCTCAGGCTCAGCTGTGCTGCAGTAATGAGCACGCACCAAGTCCCTATGGCTTGGAGCACAAAGGCTTGTTTCTGGCTCACAATGCCTGTCCTTTGCTGGTCATCTGTGGCTGTACACATGTGGGCCACCCTGTGACTCAGCAGTCCCCACTCGGGACACACGGAAAAGAGGAGGTTGAAACCACACGGTAGCCCTTAAGCTTCTATTCACATCTCATTGTCCACATGGTTAACCCTGCTATCAGGGAGGCCGGGAGAGACACACGGACAGACAGACAGATCTATGGAGCCTTAGTCACACTAGCCCGTAGTCACTGGGTCCTTTCTTTTCCTAGGCCCTCACAATTATACCTTGAAATAGGGAGTATTATGCCCATTTTACGGGTGAGAAAACTGAGGTTCGTTTCCCCAAGATCACGAGAGAGTATTTTGCAGAACTGGGATCTGAGTTTACACAGCCCTGGCTTCTTACCCCAGTATACTGTTGGTGGTGTTAGCTGCTCTCGAGTCGGCCCCCAACTCGTGGCAACCCCCTGTGTTACAGAGAGAACTGCCCCATAGGGTTTGGGGTTTTTTTTGGCTGTAATCTTTGTGGAAGCAGACGGCCAGGCCTCTCTTTCGTAGTGCTGCAGGATGGGTTCGAACCTTTAGGTTAGTAGCCGAGAACAGCTCTGACTTCTTGAGCCTACACCTTAACCATCAAGTGCACCTGCCTTGCCTCATGGCCCTTGCAGCCCTCTCCTGTCAGGGTTGGGGGGGCCTCGTTACTCCTGTTTTGCAGACGAGGTCTGTGTGAGGCCACTGGCCATCCGCCAGCCCTGGCCTGAGCCCTGTAGCCGATACTTCCTTCTGACATGATGGCCTTGGGAGCCCACCTCCTCCACCCTGTAGAGCGGGGCGGTGACAGGGGACTTCCGTCTCTATGACCCAGCTGCAACTGCTGTCCTGCTGCTGTATCTGCCTTGTTCCCTGGGAAGATTGTCAGTAAGATTCTTCTATCAGAGAAGCTTTGTTTATTGCTTGGGAAACACCAAAAGAACTTGAACCAGTAAATAAAAACGCTGACACATGGCTCTCTGTGACCTTGGCTGCCTTCACAACAACGTCTATGCTGTTTTACCGTTTACACACACACACACACACACATTGCCGCCGAGTCGATTCCAACTCATAACTACTCTATAGGACAGAGTAGAGCTGACCCATAGGGCTTCCAAGCCTGTAAATCTTTATGGAAGTAGACTGCCACATCTTTTTCCCTCAGGGGCCGCTGGTGGGTTCGAATTGCCAACCTTTCAGTTAGCAGCCAAAAAAAAAAAAAGGTTGTCAAGTCAATTCTAACTCATATCGACCCCATGAGCATCAGAGTAGAACTGTGCTCTGTAGGGTTTTCATGGCCGTGACCTTTTGGCAGCAGATTGCCAGGCCTTTTGTCCAATGTGCCTCTGAGTGGGTTCAGACTTTATGTTAGTAGGTGAACATTTAACCATTTACTTTACCAGGGACTCCAGCTCCTAAGTCGTGATTTATTGCAAGTATTCTGAAAACACAAGGCAACAGCGTGTTGTAATTGCTAGTGTTACTATTCGTATTAGTTAGTCTTCACGTGGAATATAAAATCTCTTTAAGAAGTTATTGATATCAAGGCTGCCGTTATCACCAGCTCATAATGAGCTCTCATTATACGTCAGCTTCGGTGATATTATTAGCAACGCTGTGCCGAATTCTGGGCCCACAAAGACAAGCTGGACCTCACCTTGCGCTCAGACACTCCCAATCTCCAGGGGCATACGGTTCTGCCAAACAGTGTGCTCTGGGAAACCTTGTGGCTTTACGAGCCCAGAGGAGGGCTTGAACCCAACACAAGACATCAGGGAAAGCTTCTTGGAGGAGGTGATAACTAAGCTAGCCTTGGGGGCAGCCAAGAGGAACAGCATGTCCGAAGGCCTGGAGGCCAAGAGCCATTGAATTGGAGGCAGCTATCCCCCACTCCACCTGTGAGGTCCTGAGTGGCACGTGCCCAAGGCACTGCTATGCAGTGGTTAAGGATGTGTGCTTTGGAGCTGACTGCTGGGTTTCAAGCCTGTTTCTGCCACCTAATGGCTGTGAGATCTTAGATAAGCCTCCTAATTCCTCACAGCCTCAGTTTCCCCATCTCTGAAATGGGGATGAGGACGATAATACTATTTCCGGCTGCTGGGGGTTAAACAGGCTCCCGTGTAAGGCATTTAGGGCAGGTGGGCATCACTGCTGCTTCCGTTATCACCATCAGTGTTATTTTTCCTAGGCCCCAGGCCAGCCGTGGCCTAGCCCCACCCCCAGCTGGCTTCTGGGGCCCTCTCAGCAGGACAGCATCTGCACACAGCTGCCTCTGCGTCCCACTCCCCGCTCTCCTGCCTCCAGCCCCCGTGGCTGCTGCTGTGGGAACCAAGAGGAAAAGCCTGGCGCTGCGGGGGCTCTAGGGAGGGTGCAGAGAAGATACTGGGTCTCTTAGTCATCTAGTGCTGCTGTAACAGAAATACCACACGTGGGTGGCTTTAGCAAACAGGAATTTATTTACTCACAGCTTAGGAGGCTAGAAGTCCAAATTCAGGGTGCCTCCTGGCTCTAGGGAAAGGCTTTCTGTCTCTGCGGCTATGGAGGAAGGTCCTTGTGTCTTCAGAGCTTCTGCTCCTGGGCAATCTTATGGCTTGGCATCCCTGCCCCTGTCTCAGCTTGCTTGGTTGTTTAATCTCTTCTATACGTTAAAAAAAGGTTGACTCATGATACCCCCTACATGCCTCCTGTCTTATTAACGTAACAAAGACACCCGTTCCCAAACAGCATTGTAACCACAGCATAGAGGTTAGGATTTAAGACACTTATTTTTGGGAGACACAACTCAATGCATCACAGTGGGGGAAGCAGGCAGGAGGGCCAGGGACGGGGCTAGATGCCTTCCTCAGTCGGTGGCCATCTGCCCCAGCACTCCCCCTGCTCCAGCACGCGGGCAGGCCTGCCACCTCTGTTCCCTGGCAGGTATCCACCTCCAAATGCCTCCAGGCTAACCCAGCAGCCCCATCCAATAAGGCAGCTGAGGGGAAGGAGCCTGGCTGTCAGCCATTCACACCTTAGTATGAACAAGCCCATGAGCATGCAGGCTTCCTGGAGGTGGTGTTTCTCGCCAGTGGGAGGTAGGGACACAGGAGGAGCAAGGGGGTGTGGAATTCCTAGGTGCTCACTCCCCAGGCAGGACTAAGCCTGAGCACCTGCCCTCTGCCAGTTCCTTGCCAAGTGCTGGGGATGCGCAGAGGCCTCCACCTTGAAGGGCCCCAGGTGCGAGTCTGCAGGCCAAGAAGAGCTTTGCCAGGTGAAGGGAGGGAGGGCGTTCTGAGGGAGAGGACTTGCGATCAGAGCATGTGGGCTTGTTCTCAGGCCTGGACACCCAACTCAGCCCTGGCTCAGCCTGGCTGTTAGCTGGGGGGGGGGGGCAGGTAGGGGAGTTGGGCCCAGTGCCTGCGGAGGCCAAGGCTGGGACTGGGGGAACTAAGCCCGGAGGACCCAGAGCCTGGAAACACAGGGCTAGGAGGGGCCTCATGGTCATCTCACCCAGCCCAGAGAGGGGCAGGGATCCTCCCAGGCCGCAGAGCGGAGGGGAGGAGGGAGAAGAGGGACCAGGACCAGGTCTCCTGACTCCTGGCCATGGCTCACTGCCAGCTTCAGAGGAGGGACCTGCTGTATGGACCCAGGAAGATGGAGGGAGCTGTCTAGGCAAGAGCAGGGTGGTCCACCTGAGGGGCGGGGCAGTGTGTGCAGGCTTAGACACAGGCTCTATTTCTTAATGCCTGGAGTGGGCCTCCTCACCACCTGCCAGCGCACACGCACCCGAGCAGATGCCCACCACAGAGAGCAGATGGGGACGACGTTCAGTGATTAATAGATTGGAGCCTTTAAATGGCACAGACCCTAGCAAGCACTGTGGAGAGAGCAGCAGCCCAGCTGCACTGGCAAGGCCAAGAAACGGCCACCATGGGCTTCTGCATGGGACTCCAGCCCTGTGGGGGAGAGGCACACCCCCAGACTGCCCACCCTAGGTGACAGGTGCTAAAGGGCACTCAGGGCTGAGGGCCAGAGCAACGGCCTCACTGAGCTGTGTTGCAAGGGCAGGGTGCCTGGAAGGCTTCCTGGAGGAGGCAGTCTCCTACAGAGGCCAAGTGGAAGTTAGCAAAGGAAGGGGGTGGGGAGAGGGCACAGCCTCTGCATAGGCCTAATGTGGGAGCTAGTGGGGCTGACCAAGGAGCTACGTTTGCAGCTTAAAAACTCCAACGGCTCAGTCACTTGTCACTTCTGCCTTGAGAATGGCCTTCAGTGGAGACACTGGAGACGCGAATCAGGGGTGAATGAAGAAGAAACACGAGGTAGGGCCCTGAGCATGGCTGTGTACAGTCTGGCTGTGCACAGTCTGGCCGTGCTGGGTGAAGGGGACCCCTGGAGGTGGGGTAGAGGGGAGGGGAGAATAAGGAAGCGAGGTGGCTGATGGGACAGAGGGTACCCGCAACTGCTAGGGTGGGGCTGGGAGGGGTACAGGCTTTGAGAGAGAAATGGAGAGGTCTGGAAGGGAGCTGGCTGGAGGCGGGGGACCAGCAAAGTTCCATGAGGCACATGGGAGTGGGGGGTGGCCCAGCATGGATGCTGAGGGGCAAGGGGCTTACAGCTCTGGCACTCGGGTAAGTTCAGCCTAAGACAGCAGGCCTCCTGTTGGAGGGGGCATTACCCCAGGCCTAGTGAGATAGGGATGGACTAGAGCTGGGGGGTGGGGATGGAGCCAGTGTCTCCCAGGTGGCAGGAACTACAGGATGGGTGAGCAGGGTGCACCCATGGGAGACAGCTGGCAGGCCCAGGAGCAGCCCCGATGTGTGGAGGCAAAGTTGGGGTGAAAGTGGGGGCTGAGTTTTTACCACAACTTTGCGAGTTAGAGCTACCTGCCGAGTTAGAGCTACCTGCCGAGTTAGAGCTACCTGCCGAGTTAGAGCTACCTGCCGAGTTAGAGCTACCTGCTGAGTTAGAGCTACCTGCCGAGTTAGAGCTACCTGCCGCAAACAGCCAATTCTTGAGTCAGGGTGAGGTGGGTAGCAAGAGCTTTATCATATACAGGAGACAGAGGGGAACTCTCTCCTTCTAAACCTGTCTCCTCGAACTAGAGATCAGCTGGGGTTTTTATAGGGAAGGGGACATGGGTTTTAGGAACTTGTGGAATGTCAGTTCTCCTTCTCTGTGGCTTCGGTGGTCATGTCTCAAACCCGTTGACTTTTTCCTGTCATTATCCCATCAGCCCAGGGGGTGACTGGCACCATCCTGGTTCCTGGCCCCAAGACGGGTGCATTGTCTTGTCTGACAGGCTCAGATCAATATCACTTGCTTTTCCACAGTTCTAGGGGAAATATTGGTTAACTTTTAACTTTTAGAGGAACTAAACAGCAAAATCATACTTGGAGATACAGAAAAGCTAGGGAAGGGGAAGAAAAAATGGTGCAGGTTTTGTTCAAGATACAGCTGAGCAGCTTGTTCCAACATCACAGGCACCCCAGCACCCAGCTGAGAATTTCTGCTGAGCACCGAACAGCCTGGAGCCTGCTACAATCCCAGCCCCAGGTCTTAGGGTCCTGTGGGAGAAGCTCAGGCCAGCCCAGCCCCAGGTCTTGGGGTCCTGTGGGAGAAGCTCAGGCCAGCCCAGCGCCAGGGCAGGTGGCTTCCAGGGATCTGGAACAAGGCAGGTCAGGCAGGCGGAGGAGGTGGAGGGTGGGAGTGAGGGCAAGGCAGCCAAGACGGAGCCAGGAGGGCCCCCAAAACAGCCCCCCGTGCCATGTGCTCTAATCAACTGCCTTGATGCACTCAGCCTGCCAGGTCGGTCATCACGCTCAGTCTCTCTCTCCGTGTCTCTCCAGCAATTACACCGCCCTGTTGGGAGTGTGGATCTATGGCTTTTTCGTGCTGATGCTGCTGGTCCTGGATCTGTTGTATTACTCGGCCATGAACTACGACATCTGCAAGGTTTATCTGGCGCGGTGGGGTATCCACGGACGCTGGATGAAACAGGACCCCCGGCGGTGGGGGAACCCCGCCAGGGCCCCTCAGCCAGGCCAGCCGGGCACGCAGCCCCAGCCTCCCCCGGGTCCCCTGCCGCAGGCCCCCCAGGCGGTGCACACGCTGCGGGGAGACGGCCACAGCCCGCCACAGATGACCTTCCAGAGCTCGTCCGCCTGGTGAGTGGTTACACTGGGGCCCAGGCCGCTTTGGGCCACTCGTCTTGGTAAGCTGGGAAAATGCTGGCCCTTTCCTGCTGCTGTCTGTCTGTCTGGCTGGCTGACCGATTACCTGAGTATTTGTTTCTCTCACGGTTCGCCAAGAAGGATTTGAAAGCTGCCCACGGAAAAAACGTGTGCATGGACAGGAAGTCAGAATGAGAGGTGGAGTCAGAGCTTAGAAGTGAAGTTTGCAAGTTCATTGCACTTAGGGTCTGCAGTGAGAATTACTGTCTTTAAACATTAAATGGAGTTGTGAGTTTTCTGGCTCCCGAGGGAAATTAGATGGCTTTCCAAATGGTCTGATCAAAGCGAATAAATCAGTGCGTCGGAGGTGGGAGAGAAGATTTTTTCTAGCATTAGACTAAAAAATAAGCATATTATGGGGTCCTTACCTTTTTTTTTTTTTTTTTTTAATGTACATTGAGTCACATAGGGAAGATTTGGGGTGACCCAGGCAGGATGCTCAGTGATGGCTCAGGAGAAGGGAAAGACGCTGGGGGGATGGCCTTGGGGGGGTGGCTGCCCCAGGAGAGCCCTGGTACCCTGTCCAAGGGGCACCCCAGACCTGGCTTTATCTATTGCCATTCCCATTTCTACTCAGTCCCAGGCTGGTGGGTGGGGTGTAAACTGACCCAGGAGGCCCTGGGCAGCACAACCTCCAGCATTGCAAGGAGAGAGGAGGGGCTGGAGCAGGAAGCTCTGTGAGGCTGGCCAGCACCAAGGACAGGTACCCGCCACCCACCCGAGGGACAGAGGGCTGTCAGGGACCAGGCTGAGTATAGATGCCCAGGTCCAGAGGAAGGGGTGAGGTGGAGATGCGCTGTGGGGCTGAGCTGCAGCCATGGGCATGCGGGGCTGCAGACACTCCTTCCCAGGACATGAGGATACTGAGCCCAGGCTCCAGCTCTCCCCCAGGGCCCACTGCCTGCGGGACGCGGAGTTGACAGCAGGGATCCCACTGGGTCTGAGTCTGAGCTTTGTAGGCAGCCCCCTGGCTCAAGTCCCTGCCTTGCCAGCTTGCCAGCCTGTGACTTTGGGTGAGTTACTTCACCCCCTTAACTGTCCTTTCCTACCAAGGCGTCAAGGGTGAGAATGCCTCCCCACTGGTTGCCCTAAGGGCCTGATTAAATGCCTGGCACACAGTAGGTGCTCAGCTAACCTTTGCATCTTCTTCGCCAGAGATGCAGCCAAGCTAACCATCGTTTAAACAGTGACCTTCTCAATAATGAATGATGTAAATAATTAATAAGATACACTTAAATCAGCGTGCGCTTATTGACTGGGTGATTGCCCCATCTGTCATGCAGAAGACTCAGCCGTGACAAATGCTGGCTGAGTGGCTCATGGAGCAGGCCTATGCCAGCTCCCATACTGTAGAGGTGATGGTGGAAGGGAGGCCTGGGCTCCCTTAGAGGTTCCCACAGACCAGGCAGGGAGGCACCAATGCGCAGAAAGCCGCAGACAGGGAAACATCCACTGGCCGGAACCGATGGCAGGGTTTCCTGACATGCGGGTCCCTCGCAGCAGGGACATCTGGGCTGTTCATCTAAATGAAGATCCCTGTGGCTCAGGCAGACCCCACTGACCCAGGGTCTTTGAGGATGGTGTCAGTGGGCACTGTAGTTTGAGAGCCACTGGAAAAGTCGTTATGAGTGGCTGTGTTTTTTCGATAGCTAAGAATCAGCAGTATAAGTAATGGTTCTCTCTCTCTCTCTTTATCCTGTCTCTTTCTGTCTCTCTCAATCTCTCTGTCTCTGTCTCTTGCTTTCTCTCTGTCTCTCCCTTTCCCCCTCCGTCTCTGTCTCTGTGTCTCTGTCTTTTCGTCTCGCCCCTCTCTCACCTCTGTCTCTCTCATTCTCTCTTGTCTCTGTCTCTTTGTCTCTCTCAAGCATTTGGGGTGTCTTGTACCTCCCTGTGCACCAAGCCAGTCTTTTCTCAGTTGTCAGTCCTCAGGCTGGCCCATGATAGCACCCTGGGGGTGGGGCAGTGGGCCCATATTGCCGTCCCTCCAAGCCATTGTGTCTGGTTTGAAGAGCTCTCCAGTCTCTTCCTTGCTGTTCACCCTGTACCTGTCCCGGCCACCTCCCCCTTGTCCACATCGCTTTTCATAAGCAGGCCCACACCGCGCCTACTGTGTGTCAGGCGGGACAGGCCCACACTGCGCCTACTGTGTGTCAGGCGGGACATGGGCTGTGGAGAGGGGTGTGCTTGCCTGGCCTGCTGAAATTGCGTGCGAAGTCTGGGCTGTGAGTGTCTGAAGGAGAGGCTGCTTGCAGCCGTGAGTTCTGCCGTCTAAATGGGGAAATGCTGCTTTTCGCCTCCTGTCTGATTCTCCTGTGTGCTGACTCAGGAAGGTGTGCCCGTAACTGGCCAAGTGTTCATTCAAAAACCACCATCAGAAGCCTATGCCTGCCACTCTTGTCGTCTCCTGCTCTGTTCTGCCCTCTGACAAGACACGTGACATTGAGAGTGGGACTTCCTTCTTGGGCTTCGATTTTCCCAACCGAGGAGCCAAGGGGAGGGATGGGGGCCGGGCTCAGAGAGCAGGGGGGACCCTCCTCTGCCATTCTAGGGTTCTCCTTGGGAGAGCCTCAGGATCTGTGTGACATAGGATGTCCCCATTGTCACAAGCAGGGTGAGTGTTTGGCACCAAGAGAGAGGCTCGGTGGTGGAGACGTCTGGTGCAGAGGCTCAACTTGGGCTGAATTCAGACATTATCTGCTGTGTATTGGCACTGTCTTCCCCCATGAGAGGAGAACGCAGCAAAGTAGACACTGCCCAGGCTGTGTCTGAGTCTGAACTCCAGCTTGCCGAATGGTGTTTCTCTGACGGGGGCACCACAGTGAGGCTGGACCACATGAGGCCCAGGGATCTAGTCGGGTTACCGAGACTGGGCCACATGGGGCCCAGGAATCTCACTGGGTTACGACCAGAAGCCCAGGCAGCTGCAGTCCAGCAGGAAGGAAGATCCTTTTACCTCTCTGTGCCTCAGTGGAAACATCTATTGACCACTTACTGAATTCCAGGCACTGTACTTAAAAAAAAAAAAATTTTTTTTTTTTTTTTTTAGACTCATGTAATTCTCACCGGAACCCCATGAGCTAGTTGCTGTTATTATCCCTCTTTACACGTGAGCAACCAGAGCACCGAGAGGTGAGGTAGCGTTCCCAAGGTCACTCAACCAGCACGTGATGGGGGGGGGATTGGGACATGAGTGTCTCCTGAGCCCCCATGTCCTCCCGACGCCCTGCCTTATATGCAAGTCAGCAGAAATGATATCACGGTCCCCTGTGTCTGTCTCATCCTCCCCTCCCTTACATTGCTCAATTTGACAAGTCTCCCAAGCAGTCCCACCCCACCCTGGCTCTGTGCTTGGTGCTGGGGACACAGAGACAAGTGAGGTGAGTGGAAGACACATGCAGACGACCATGTAATGATATGATGTGGCCAGGAGGGGCACAAAGGGAGGAGTCGGGGCACAGGCAGGGAAGCACAAGCTGGGTCCCAGGTTAAATAAGAGCCTGCCTCGCGGACCAGAGTGGGAGGTGGGGTGAAGAGGCATCCTGGGCAGAGAGCGCGGCCCCAGCAAAGGCCAGCTTGGAGGCAGGGACCAGTGTCATCACTAGGGAAGCGTGGGGATGTGGACCCCACCAGGTGACAGTCAGAGGGGTTGACACCCAAATGACTGTCTACAAAATTTATGTGTAGCGTTTCAGCAGAAATTTATTATTTTTTATTTAAAAAATCCCTGTAGTTAGTTATAACAACAGAAAGATTTTTCGTAAGCCCAGCTGACATGTATCGATATACCTACAAGGCTAAAACTGTGCTAATTTCCTTTTTGAACCTTCTGATGCGCTCTGGTCAGAGCTGTCATTGTTACCCAGTCACAGTGATGCTTCGAATCACGTGGTGTTGTCTGCACGAGCTGTAAGCAGGCGCTGTTGTTTTTGTTGCTGCCGGTATTTCTCTAGTCACTGATTTGTCAAATTTTATGGTGTCTTAGCTACAATCTTGTTGTAATTAGTATTTATGAACCTGTATCAATAACTTTTATGAGAATGAAGTAGTAATTGAAGGAGAAAAATCAGAAAAGCCTCCCGCTTAGTTACCGATAATGTTGTAATTCAATGGAGATTTTACAAAACAATTTTGTTGTTAGCATTCATATAATCTAAGAAATAATACATTTAAGCAATTTACAACTATATTACATATTATTCTATGATTCAAACTAATAATAAATCACTAAGGACTCTGTATGGTCTGGTACATGGAGGTTCATGGCGGGGGTGACACCAACCCTAGTGGTGGCACTGGCTGGAAGCACGTGGTGGGAGCAGTTTGGTGGTTCTGTAGCATCGAGTGTCACAGGAGGTGTGGCTGGAGAAGCGGCTGGATCAGGGGGCGGACTGTAATCAGTGCCTCTCCAGGATAAGAGCTGTGAGTCTGATGCTGTTTGATTTCCAAATTGTCACCCTGGATCCTCCACACACCCACATGCCAGCAATTGTAAGCTCTTCCTCGGGCTTCGCTGAGCTGCACCCTCCTTGAGCATAGATCCAATGAGTTACTCCTCTGCTCATTCACCTCCAATGACTCCCAGAACCCCAGTCAGGCCAGGCGCCCCTGCTCTTCAGCTCTGGCCACCTTTCCAGCTGCTTGTCCCCGCTCGGCTCTCTCGACACTCTGCCTTTGCTCAGGCTCTCTCCAGCAGGAGGGGCCTCCCCCATTCCTCCCTGCCCAGACACCCTGCTTTTCCTGCAACCTGATGTGGTCTCACCTTCCTCTTGGGACCGCTTGCCACATTGACCCCTTGGTTCATTGCTTCTTGTGTCCTTGGTTGATCTCCCCCTGTCTTGACTCATTGCCCACTCCCCTCCATTCATCAGGCCTATCTCCACCCAGATGAGACCACCCAGTTCACAAGGGTCCCACCCTGCACTGAGACCTTCCTTCCTGCTGGACTGCAGCTGCCTGGGCTTCTGACTGTAACCCGACTACATCCCCAGGCTCCACACATCCCAGTCCCAGTGTGGTGCCCCAGTCAAAAAAAAAATACCATTTGGCAATCAGATAGTCACTAAGGCTCTTCAGAACCTTACTCAGCCACTTAAGGGAATGTCACGGTGAGTGTGTGAGACCAGGAAGGATTTTTAATGCCCCTCAGACAACCTAAAAGGCCTCTCTGCCCACTGTGCCCCTTGGGAGACCCCTGCAGGTGGCAGCTGCTCTCAGATCTCTTGTTCTCTCACTTTACTCAACTGTACAACTGTTTTCTGAGCCCCACCTTTCTGTCTTTCTCCCTCTCCCCATCCCAGATCTTTATTATGTGGATGAGCCCAGTTCTCCCCAACTCCTTCAGGATTCTCTGCACTGGGCACCCCGTTTCCCCTCACACGGGGAGCAGGAGCTGCCCAGCAAACATGAGTTCTGCTCTTGGAAACTAAGAGGAAGGTTGTGAGTATGTGCTCATTAGCTTGGTGCCGGGGCTCCCCACCATTAGGTTCCTACCGCCTCTTGGGGTCCCCACAAGGCCATTTTGAGAGCTCATTGCGGGAAGGGGACTCTGGAAGCAGGAGCCAGCCTTGGGGAGGCTTTGTGAGAGATAGGCAGTGGGTCAGGGAACTCCAGGGGTGCCTGAGGCAGGGTAGGGCAAGGGGACAACAGCAAGCTGGAGACAGAGGGGAGCTGGGAAGGAGGGGCCTCTGTGCCTCCAGAGGTCAGGGCTGCTCCAGGCACTCAGACACCCTGACCCCAGGGCCCGGCTACAGTGGGGGGTTATAGGCACCGTGGAGGGCTGCTGCAGGGCCCTGGCCCAGTCAACCCACACTGGGAGAACCTACAAGAGGTGGCAGATGAAGGAGTGGGGAGGAGGCCAAGGCAGTGAGCTGGGGCTACAGCTGGTCCAGCCTCTCAGCCCAGCTGGGCTCACAGCAGAGGCTCCCAGACCCTCCGAAACCCAAAGGAGGCCATGGGCGCTGCCCCCACCCCAGTAGTTACCATTGGTTTACTCAGGATCATGTAGGGCAAAACAGAGATGAATGAGAATGGGGGAAAGGAAAGACAAGGAAGTAGCCGTTACTGCGCCCCAACTGTGTACCAGGCACAATCGTCTGGTCTTTGCATCCGTGGGATCAATAAGCGACTGTTGTCAGTCTTATTAATGGAATGTTGTTAGGGTTATCACCACTATCAGCATTATGGGGAGGGAGGCAGCACTTGTGGTGGTCTGGGCTCTGGAGTCAGGTGGCTCAGGTTCAAGGCCCACCTGTCGCTCAACCGCTGCGTGACCTAAGCCGAGTCATTTCCCCGCCCCGGGCCTCACTTTCCCCCTGTGTGTACCAGGGCTGTCATCATCCAGAGAGTTAAACGGGACAATCCCTGGACTGCCGCTGCTGCAGCTTCTGACCGTAACCTGACTACATCCATGTCCCAGGGTCTCTGTGGTGCCCCAGACAAAGAAACACCATTTGGCAATCAAATAGGTATTAAAGTGCTTTAAAGTGTTACTCATCCACTTAAGGGGATGTAGAAGCGAATGTGTGAGACCAGGGAGGATTTTTAATACCCCTAAAGGGCTTCTCTTCCCGTCAAGCCCTTCAGGAAGGGCTTGGCCTGGCGCCAGGGCATTGGATGCCCTTGCTGAGTGTTGGTGGTTTTATGCCCACGTCACAGATGGGTAAGGAGACGTGATGGGGCTTTTGCCCTTCCAGGGATGACAGCGAAGGAGGAAGGACAGTCACCCAGCACCTCACCCAGGTCAGACCTGTGCCACCTTGTTTAATTTCTCATCTGTCTTGAAGGGTAGGGGTTCTGAGCCCCTTTTTGCAGATGTGGAAGTGGGGGGCTCTGAGCTCACTGACTTGTCCAGGTTACTCAGCAAAGGGGAGACTGAGGCAGGACTCCATCCAGGGCTGTGTGACCCTGAGCCAGTGACATCTCTGCTGGGGGGCTCGAAGACCCCTGCAGGAAAGAGACCCCGCCCAAGAGGAAGACGGAGTACCCCCTCCCTGTCAGAAATACCCAGGCCGGTGGGTGCCTGAGCACCCGAGCTGCCACTTAAGAAGCAATATTGGAGGCCCCGGTGGCACGGCACCTCCTGCGCAGTCCCCCGCCTCCGTGGTCCCCAGGGACACACTCCATCAATCTGCATCACGGGAAATGCAATTTCCCGCCGGCCGGGAGTCAGGCGCCAAATCACATCACCATGCAGGTGGCTCACTGAGGGCCCAGCCGTGGGGTCTCATGGCAACTGAGGTAGGAACCCACTGGGGGATGCAAGAGGGATAGGCTGAGGCCCACGCAGCTGCCTTCATTTAATTTCACAGGGAAGCTGGGCTTTTTCCCCTTCTTTAATATCTAATGAATTCAAGCTGCAAAGCTTCTTGCTGGAATGATTGGGCTCTGTCTCTGCTGGTGCCCCCTTCCCTGGTAGGGACAGGGCCGAGGGCGAGATACTCACCCGTGTGCCCCAGTGGGTGCCAAAGTGACACACTACCCATCTTTAGGGACAGCTTCTCCCCTGCACACCCGACACTCTCCTTTCCCCCAAGGTGGGGAACTTCCCAGCCCCCTTGACCCACCGTGCACCCTGGGCACACTCAACTCACAGTGGGCAGGACACAGGCCATGAGGCAGTTGAGCGCTTGCCGGGCCTTCCTTCACTCACTCACTCAGTCGTTCACTCAAGCATGGCCGCCAGCCAGGCCCAGGGCGATCCTGCTTTCCCTGCCGCCCCCATCCTCGCAGCCTGTTTTTCTGTGTCCAGTACTTTCCACCTTCTGATAAATGACCACTGCCAGTTGCCATCACGTCAACTCGACTCATGGAGACCCCATGTGTGTTGGAGTAGAACTGTGCTCCATAGGGGTTTCAATGGCTGATTTTTCAGAAGGAGGTTGCCAAGCCTTCCTTCCGAGGTGCCTCTGGGTGGACTCAAACCGCCAACCTTTTGGTGAGTAGCCAAGCGCATCTGAGTTCACTGCTGGCACCACCCAGGGACAAATGGCACCTCTCGTCTGTTGACTGTGCTGTGGTTTGCCAAGGTCCGTGCGTGGCCCACAGGAGGACTCAGCAGGCGTGGGGCAGGTGCTCTCTGGCCAGCTTGGAGCCACATGGCTGTCCTGGCTGTGGGACTCCGGGCTTGAGGGCCACTGGGGGTCACGTAGTGGGGCTCGGCTCAGCGTGGGTGCTCCTGCACCTGTGGTGTTGCCCCGCCGCTGCTGAGGTTGTCTCCGAGGGTGGTGGTTGTCATCCTTGCTGCTGCTGCTGTCATCACAGCTGTGATTGCTGTTCTTGTCGTTGCTATTGCGGGTCCTGTGGCTTTGAATCCCAGCTCCACTACTTACCACCCGCCTGATCCTGAGTCTGCCGTCAGAGCCTTGGTTTCCTCGCCTGTAAAACAGGACAACCACAGGCCTGCCTTCACAGGGCAACTGTGAGGACAAGGACACCAGCCCGTTGCCTCGGCCTCCCTCCCTGTGGTCCGCCCCACAGCGTTGTTCCCAGGGACACCCTCAGGGAGGCTTGCCCCCAAGCCCTCCTCACCCCACACCGCCCTCTTTAAAACCTCCCTCTAAAATGCACAGAGAGCCAGAAAAGCACTGGGAAGAGTGGTTAGTGATGACTTTTTGTTGTTAGGTGTTGTCGAGTTGGTTTCGACTCATAGCGACCCTGTGGACAACAGAATGAAACACTGCCTGGCCCTGCGCCATCTCACAGTCGTTGCTATGCTTGAGCCCACTGTTGCAGCCACTGTGTCAGTCCATCTCACTGAGGGTCTTCCTCTTTTTCACTGACCCTCTACCTTACCAAGCATGATGTCCTTCTCCAGGGACTGGTCCCTCTTAATAACATGTCCTAAGTATGTGAGACATAGTCTCGTCATCCTTGCTTCTAAGGAGCGTTTTGGCTATACTTCCAAAACAGATTTGTCCCTTCTTCTGGCGGTCTATGGTATATTCAATATTCTTTGGCAACACCATAATTCAAAGGCATCAGTTCTTCGGTTTTCCTTACTCGTTGTCCATCTTTCGAATGCACACGAGGTGATTGAAAATACCATGCCTTGGGTCAGGTGCACCTTAGTCTTCCAGGTGGCATCTTTGCTTTTCAACACTTTCAAGAGGTCCTTTGCAGCAGATTTGCCCAATGCAATGTGTTGATTTCTTGCCTGCTTGTTCCATGGGTGTTTATTGTGAACCCAAGTAAAATGAAAATTCTTAGCAACTTTCTTTTTAGACCCATCAATTATTTTCATGGATTCTCTAACTCCCACCCTGGGAATTCAGCTCCGCTGGGTTTATCCTCCCTTTTTACAGGTGAGCAGATTAGACCCAGTGATGATACGTGGCTTGCCCAAGACCATACAGTGAGTCCAAGGGCTTGAGCCAGGGTCCCACGGATCCAAGGTCTCCCAGGCCCACGTCTGACCCTGAGCCAGCCGCCCCCAGCCCTGCCTGCTT
Source organism: Elephas maximus indicus (assembly GCF_024166365.1). Lineage (NCBI taxonomy): Eukaryota > Metazoa > Chordata > Mammalia > Proboscidea > Elephantidae > Elephas > Elephas maximus. The sequence continues at coordinate 188,864,478 of NC_064822.1, read as the reverse complement.
CACAGCGCTTTCCCTCCTCATCCTTGCCTCACACCCTGGGCCCCAGTCCTGCCTCACCCCCATTCCAGCCTTTGCACGCAGCTCTCTTCCTGGGGAGCCGGGGCCCTGTGCTTCCATGGTGGAGAACCCACGGGGCACTGGGCTGGGTGCTGTGTCTGTGGGCCGAGTTCCTCCTCCGGACAAACAGCTTCTAATCAAAGAGCAGCAGGAAGGGGGGTCAAGTGGTGGGCTGTGAGCCTGGACCGGCTCTGAGGCCTGGAGGAGGGGAAGGGCGTGGTTGCTCAGGCCCCACATCCCCTGACTTGGCCTGCGGAGGGGTTGGTTGTCATTCCCAGCTCCGTGGCATTCAGCTCCCAGGGCAGACTTGCAGATTCTGGCACACAGGGGCTGGGGGGCCTGGGATTCTGCACTTATAGCAAGCTCCTGGGAGATGCTGGCAGGAGCTGCTGGTCTGGGACCCCGCCTTGAGTACTGAGGACTGAGCAGGACGGTCTCTCCACAAAGGTGGTCCGTGTACACGGGGGCCTGGTGGACAGAGAGAGCCCACAGGGACATTGTGAATTACTGGTCTCCTTTTTTTTTCCCCCTGGCAGGGGAGGGGCTGGCCAGCAAGGGAGGGGCTGGTATCTGCACACAAACCCAGGCGCCAAAGGGTCACTTGATGATGTCATCATTTGGAATCGAATCAGTCAGGTTCTGAGCCTCGCCCAGCCGCTGACCTGTCCCTGATGTGCTTCTTTCTGAAGCTGACCCTGAATTGTCTGTGAGGTTTGCTGACTTCTGGTAGCCTAAGGGGGAATCCAGGCACCTGAGCTGACTTCCAGGGCCCACCACCTCTCACTGCCCTGCCTCGAACACCACCCTTCAGCTCTTGGCAGAATTTATTCATCGCCTCCCTAGCTAGCTATCCCTCTTTCTCCTCCCCTGTAGGGTCACCAGGGTTCACGCAGCCCCAAACCTCCCTCTGACCTGGGGACCTCCCTCTGACAACCCAGGAACCACCCTCTGACCCTGAGACCTCCCTCTGACCTTGCAACCTCCCACCGACCCTGAGACCTCCTTCTGACCCTGCAACCTTCCTTTGACCCTGGAGCCTCCCTCAGACCCAGAACCTTCCTCCAGTCAAGCTCAGGCATCGCTTTCTCCCCGGCTCTGCAGCCAGAGTCCTCGGTGTGTGGTTTCTGCAGGGAGGACGCCAGCCAAGGGCGGGAAATTCCAGAAAATTAGGAGACCAGAAAGAGGGAAGACCAAATATCTTCTTCCTTGGCATAAGCCCAAGCACCAAGGAGGCTTCTGTGACTGGGATTCAGAAGACAGCTTACGTCCTGAGGGGACTGGGGCTGCAAATCGTCGGGGATCCGCTGGATCAGGAAACTCGGGGCCTGTCCTTCCCAGCTGGTGTCCTCCTGCCCCAGCCGGTCTTTGCTCAGATCCCCTTCTTCATCAGTTCTTGTGTTCATCCTTCACACAGTGTTGGTGAAAACCCAGGAGTTCATTACCACCTCTCCTCAACCAGGGCCTGCCATGGGGGTGAGGGGAGGCCAAGGTGAAAAAAAGGTCCAGGAGCAGAAGCCTCACCTTCTGTATGTTCTCCTAGGAGTTGCTAGACCTGTCTGATCTTGGTGCCTCACCTGACAATGGTGATGTTGTTGTTAGGTGCCATCAAGTCGATTCTGACTCATAGCAACCCCATATAACAGAGCAGAACGGCCCCATCGGGTTCTCTAGGCTGTGATCCTTACGGAAGGAGATCACCAGTTCTTTTGCCCGAGGCACTTCTGACTGGGTTTGAACCTTGACCTTTAGGTTAGCAGCCAAATGCTTAACCATTGTGCGACCAGCACTCCTCAAAAATGGTGGTAGTGAGAGGTATAAGGTCACACGAGAGGGCCCGCTGGTGGTGAGGTACATGGTCACACGAGAGGGCCTGGTGGTGGTGAGGTACATGGTTACACGAGAGGGCCTGGTGGTGGTGAGGTACATGGTCACGAAAGAGGGCCTGGTGGTGGTGAGAGGTACATAGCACACGAGAGGGCCTGGTGGTGGTGAGAGGTACATGGTCACACGAGAGGGCCTGGCGCAGTTACTCAGGAAGGCCGTGGGTATGTTTGTTCTCCCCCTGCCCCTGCCAACCCCCTGGTGCCCAGCCCAGTGCAGCCTCCCCTGCAGCATGTGGGCACTCGGCAGCAGCCCCTGGCAACCAAGACAGGCTGGAACCCTGGGCAAACTATGTAACTTCTCTGAGCCTCAGTTTCCCCACCATCAAAATGGCTTCAAGTACACTTACCTCTCAGAGTTATTGAATGGATTAGAAGGTACTTCAGTAAGTGCTCATTGTTATTGTTGTGGTTATTATTTATTTATTTTTTTTTTATTCTTATTACCCTTTCAAGATTAAAACCTAGAGAGGAAAAGGCAGGCCCCACAAAATCCCGTTTTTCTGCTTTCTCTTGCCTTTGCTTTCACTTTTCCTAATAACAACAAGTATGTAATTTTGCATCCTAATTTTATTCCCTTAGCATTAAATTAGCTATTATCCTGTGGCTTTACTTTCTAAATATTTCAACTTTCTAAATATTTCTAAATATTTTAGAAATATTTCTAAATACTTTAACACCTACCCACTAGTTCAAATCCTACGTACAGCAGTAATTTAACTATTCCCCTACGGTGAGGACTTTAGAAAGCCTTGTTTGTTTTGCAATGACATTATAGGGGGGATAACATGCTCCAGAAAATAGGAGACTGCCACAAACACCTGAGTGCATTTGCATCTTGTCTCTTTTTTGAGTTATTTCCTCTGGAGAGATTCCAGGCAGGAAAATGACTAAATATGGGGAGTGATACTTTTATGGCTCTTTACACCAATGGCAGCCTCTTTCCTCAAAGGGCTGAACCCAGGAGCAGCCCTGTCAACAACAGCCTTTGGGAGCCCTGGCTTCTTAGCATCCCTCCAGCGGAGGGGCACCCCGTTATATACATTTGGCATTTCTTTGACTGACATGGAGGCTAAACACCTTTTCTTACATGTGTTAATGAATCATATTTCCTCTCCTGTGAGTTGCCTGTTTACTGTGCCCCCGAGACAGATGGTAATTGAAGCCATTTCCACAAAGTGACTTTTGTTTCCCAAACTTGAGTTCCTTGGCGTTCTCCCTGTCAGCATACCTCCCTCGGACTATTTACTTCATACATTTTTAATTGACTTTAAATCAAGTCACTCTTTTAAAAACAGCTCAGACTTGGCTCTAAGCAATAAGATCCTTGATTTAAGAGTTATATTTTCCCTAGTACACATTAAAACGAGTCCATAAACAAAGCCAAGACATACTGGAGCCGACTCCCACTGGCCCACAAAAGCCGATAGTCTTGTTTTGGGGAATTTTGGAAGCCAGTTGTTAAACACAGCCATTATTAAATGTTAAATAAACTTACAATTAAATAAGTTATATTGCACACCAAAAAAAAAAAAACACTGCTATTGAGTCGATTCTGACTCATAGCAACCCTACAGGACAGAGTAGAGCACTCCCATAGGGCTTCCAAGGCTGTATGTAATCTTTACAGAAGCAGACTGTCACATCTTTCTTCTATGGAGGGCCTGGTAGGTTCGAACTGCCGTCCTTGCAGTTAGCAGCCAAGCTCTTTAGCCACTGCGCCATCAGGGCTTCTAGCATATTACACGCAAAGGTAATAAATACTCAAAACTCACCATTTACTAATTATTTTACTACATTTATTATCGTCTGTACTCTTGAGATTATTTACACCGATCGTGTAAGTCTATGTAACGTTGGCTACTGCATTCGAATTGTGCTGTTGGTGACGAATGTTGAATCTACTGTGGACCGCCAGAAGAAGGAACAAATAAGTCTTAGAAGAAATACAACCAGAATGCTCCTTAGAAGCAAGGATGGCAAGACTTCAATGAGATTACTTTGGACATGTTGTCAGGAAAGACCAGTCACTAAAGGAAGTCATATTTGGTAAAGTAGAGAGTCAGTGACCACAAGGTAAGCCCTCAGTGAGATGGACCAACACAATGGCCACAACGACGGACTCTAACAGACCAACAATCGTAAAGATGGCACAGGACCAAGCAAGGATTCATTCTGTTATACGTGAGGTTGCCGCGAGCCAAAGGTGACCCCCTAGCCGCTAACGATGACAACTGTGCATCACTTCCCAGCTCTGCCTTCAGTTACATCGCACTGGAAGTATTCACACCGTGGACATGGGCAGCAAATGCTACAGGTCACGGCTTCACCTCCAGCCCCAGCAGAGAGCCGGTTATTAAAGTCTACCAGCACACCACTGTGCCTGTTGCCGTCTGAGTCAATTCGGACTCACAGCAACCCTGTAGGACAGAGTAGAGCTGCCCCATAGGGTTTCCAAGGAGCAGCTGATGGATTCAAACTGCTGACCTTTTAGTTAGCAGCCAAACACTTAACCACTGTGCCACGAGGGCCCCATATTACTGTACCTACCAGTTCAAATGCTGGCAAATTTACCACCTCAGACGGTCTCACCCTTGCAGTGGTCTGACCTGTGAGAAGCAAACGTGCTTCTTACATGGCCATGAAAGCAGGGCGCGATGTGTCCAGGGGACATGCAGAGACAGGGCTCAGGCCATGGGTGCTGGAACTAGGAGCTAGGTGGCTCTGGGAAGGAGATTCCTGGGCCCTCTCCAGCTCCTGGTCCTCCCTGGAGTAAAGAAAGCAGAGGCGACCAGGAAACAGAGGCTGGCCAAACCTTCCTGTCATATCCCTGGGTCTTTAGTCCCCGGAGGAAATGTTTTAGGCATCTCCTTCGCTAACCTGCTCCATCCTGGGTTTCTGTCTCCCAAACAGTCTTCAGCTGTTATGTGGGTGCCACTCAGACATCATTCATTCACTCATTTATTCAACAAGCACACCCTGCAGTCACAACAGGCCACAGTCTGGGGGAACTGCCCCTGCCCTGAAAAACTCTGTCCACTGAGGTAAAGAAAATCAATCCCGACCCTCCACTTACTATGCTTGGAAAATCAATGTATTCAGACAAAAGGCAGATATACCTTAGAGAAGGTCGTGGAAATATTTGGAAAACACCCATGGAGGATGAGCTAGACTGAGCATGTGTTTGAGACCCAGCCCAAGCTTCAGATCTGGGTTCCATCGTCTTCGGGGCCAGGATGCAGGTGGGGGCTCTGGGTCCTGCAGCCCTGTGGCCCTGGCGGAGTCTCATGCTCTCCCAAAGGCCCCTTTTGCCAGTCTGTGAAAATAGGCCACCAGTCCCTCCATGGATACCATGCCTGCTAAGAGCCTGACAGCCACCCTGGTGCCCTCCTCCTGGGAGACCCACTGCCCAGAGGCCAGCATCACCCAGTCCCGTCCTCAGAGGTGGCTCTGGAAACCCTGCCTCATATCCAGCCCCAGTGGGTGGCCCACACTGCCCACCAGGACTGTCCTCTGCAATCTTAATTAAAATCCCCTCACCCAATAAACTGCGGCCACTGCTGTGTAAACAGCGATGCCAGCTCGCGTGAGCAGTTAGCGGGCGGCACCGGGAGGCTGGGATCATTAGCCCTGACAGAAGGAGGAGATTGCTCTCTGTGGATATGACAGGAGCCCCGTATCACCGCCCTCTGGGCTGCAGTGGGGTGATGTGGAGAAGCCAGATAACCCTAAAGAGAGAGCATGGGCAGCCGAGGGCAGTTATGTTCCAAAAAAGACCGTTTAGTTCAGGGTCATTAATGGGCCCAGCTCCCAGCTCCAACATGGTGGAGCAAGGGGAACAGGAATTGGTCTTCACCAGCGGGGCTCAGGAGGACGTGGAATCTTTGCTTTTTTATTCCTGCCCTCCCCTCGCCTGCCATGCAAACGCTGGCCTTAGCTGCTAAAATATTTGCTTCCGAGAATAGATGCTTGTTGACGCAGCAGATGTCTCTCAGCTTGGGCGTTCCGGCTTCATCAGGATGACGGAAGCCAGCACTTGCCTTGGGGCCGGGAGGGTGCCCGCCTCAAACACACCTTCTAGGCCCTTCCAGGAGGGTCTTCCTGTAGTTTCTAGGGGACCCCGGGCACGCTTGTGGGGAGCCAGCGGGCAGACGGCTCTGGCCCTGAACACTGGGAATGGTTCGTTTGTCCTGAGTGCACTGGGCTGTGGCTTTGGGAATTGCTGGGCACTACAGCCAGGGACAGGAAAAACGGGACTTTGTGTCCCCCCAGCCAAGCTCGAACAGGCTCTGCTGCTCCCCAGCTGTGTGACCTTGGGCCAGTTGTTTGCCTCTCTGAGCCACTGTTTGGACATCAGTGCGAGGCGGGAATGTGATCCCCTCCTGGCAGGGGCATGGTGGGGGTGAACACAGACAGAGTGTGTGGAGGACCTCGCCCAGCACCCCATGCTTAGGAAGAACCCCCCAAAGTCTCTCCTCTTTTCCTGTTCCTGTCCACCAGCCATGAGTGGGAAGGGGTCCCTGCCAAGCCCCTTCCCACATGTGAGGTTGCTGAGGGTTACATCATAGCTCATCCAGACAGACAGAAGGAGGAGAATAAGCTAGATTATTCTGCCATCAGCTGGGTTATGCTGGGACCTCCATATCCCAGAGTCCTCTTTGTTCAAAACTGGGGGTGCTGAGGGCATGCGGTGGTCGCTGGGCGCTGGCGGGGCCACTGAGTGGAGCCAAGAGGGACAGCTTCAGAGTGCCCGTGGGCTCTAGCTTTCCTCCTTCTTCTGCTCTGCATCCAGCTCTCCTTCCCGACCATCAACCCCACCAGACACTTTCCCGCGATCTCACAGGGACAGTGGCCTGCCTCAGACTCTAGACCCCTCGGCTGCCACCCAGCAGCCAACAAGGCCTGGTGTCCAGCACGGCTGGACCAAAATACTTTCAAGACCCTAGCAGAGGGCATCGCTGGCACCCTTTAATGTAAAAACAAGACTATTTTTTTTTTATTGTGCTTTAAGTGTAAGTTTACAGATCAAGTCAGTCTCTCATACAAAAACTTATACACACCTTGCTATGTACTCCTAGCTGCTCTCGCCCTAATGAGACAGCACACTCCTCCTCTCCACCCTGTATTTCCATGTCCTTTCAGTCAGCTTCTGGCCCCCTCTGTCCTCTCATCTCCCCTCCAGACAGGAGATGCCCACATAGTCTCATGTCTACTTGAGCCAAGAAGCTCAGTCCTCACCAGTATCATTTTCTATCTTATAGTCCAGTCCAATCCCTGTCTGAAGAGTTGGCTTCAGGAATGGTTCCAGTCTTGGGCTAACAGAGGGTCTGGGGACCATGACCTCCGAGGTCCCTCTAGTCTCATTCAAGACCGTTAAGTCTGACACTTTTACAAGAATAAGAATTTTTAAACCCACTTCTGTTGAGTCAGCTCTGACTCATGGCAACTCCATGTGACAAAGTAGAACTCCATACAGTTTTCATGGCGGTAACCTTTTAGGCAGCTGGCCCTCAGGCATTTCTTCCTCAGCACCGCTGGGTAGGTTCAAACCACCAACCTTTACATTAGCTGTTATTGTTGTGTGCCACCGAGTCAATGTTGACTCATGGTGACCCCATATGACAGAGTAGAACGGCTCCATAAGGTATTCTAGGCTGTAATCTTTAGGGGAGCCCTGGTGGTGCAGTGGTTAAGAGCTCAGCTGCTAACCGACAGGTCAGCAGTTCAAATCCACCAGCTGCTCCTTGGAAACCCTATGAGGCAGTTCTGCTCTGTCGAGTCAGAACCAATTGGACGGCACCTAACAACTAATGACAATCTTTATAGGAGCAGATTGCCAGGTCTTTCTCCCACAGCACCTCTGGGTGGGTTCAAACTGCCGACCTTTCAGTTAGCAGGCAAGCACACAAACGTTTGTGCTGTAGCACCAGAAAAGAACTCCACATATTCGTTTACTTTGCAAGCAAAGTTCCCGGTGGAGCTGCTGAGCAGGAGAGGCACCTGGCTCCAGCAGCATCCTTGGTCGAGCTCACTTCCCGAGGTGTCCCACGGCAGGAGTTAGCAGAGACACCAACAGCAAGCCATCGCTGTCTTCAGTGGTGACGACTAATGAGGAACCTCAGAGCTCAAGGGCTTCTGTCAGTGATCACTTTCTGATGGCTTCCCGCCGACCCTCGCGAGCACCGCAGTGCAGGGCTGAACCCACGTCCTTCCACGTTGCTTTCACGGCCCCTCCCAGGCTCCCACTTGGGATACAGCCTCGTAAGTCCTCACATCTTGGTGAACCTTTCCCGTGAGGTTAAAAAATCTTGTATTTCTTAAATACAAGAGTACTTTCTACAGCAGGATTTCACGCAATGGTTAAGTGCTAGGCTACTAACCAAAAGTTCGGTGGTTCAAACCTACTCCCGTCAAGATTTCAGCCTAGGAAACCTTATGGGGCATTTCTACTCCGTCACATGGGGCCACTCTGAGTGGGAATCTACTCGAAGGCACACAGCAACAACACAACTATGCACCGTGGTGCAGAGGTCAGGAACATCTATACGAACTTAGGTTAACTACTTGATATTTAGTTTGTTTTGATATATTAGTTAAATTAAGTTTGAGTTGAATTTAGTCACATGAATTTTTTGATACATAGCAAACCTGATGGCTCATTAAGCCTGGCACCCCATTAAGTCTGGTGCCTCGGGCAGCCACCGGGATAGCCTGCCTCTTAACCCTGCGCTGGCTTCAGCCTCCTCTGGGAACTGGGCTCCTTTTCCAGACCCAGGCTGCTCAGTGACCTTTCTCGGAAACTCAGCGCCCCTTCCCAGACCTTCCTCTGCCCCAGCTCTGCCCACAGCCATGGATACAGGAATTCCTATAATGAATGTCCTCTTCCATGACCCCTGCATGGCCCTGCGTCCTAACAGCTGACCCTGCTAGGTACATGAGTCTAAGGGGTGTAACCTGGTTCCCTCGGCAAGTCTCTGAAACCCAGACGTGCCTCCAGGTCGATGTGGACACTGAATGGAGCCCTGCTTTTCCTTCCTGAAAAGCCATTATTAAATCCACGGCACATCTGAGAGCTGACAGCCTCTGTGGAGGGCAGGACAGGACGCAGTTAGCAGTGGGTCAGGATGGGGCGAGAGCATGGCCACTGGTCTAAGGAGAGCGTGCAGCCGTGGAAAGCTTCCGGCAGGAGGTGACTTGGTTGGATGGGGGTTCTGGTGAAAGGCCATGGGCCACTGTGTGGGGGCTGAGTGAGGGCGCCTTGGGTGGGCCTATCCCTTCCTGGGCCTCAGTTTCCCCTCCTGTAAGACAAGGTAAGGGCTGAGTGTAGAGTGTCTTACAGCCTTGCTGACTTTCTCTTCGGCTAATGGAGACGCCGGATCAGGTCGGGAACAGAAGCTTTTTGAAAAATTCATAGCAGGAAGCCAAGGGGGGCATATCCACTTCTGCAGAGCGGCGGGGGGTGGGGGTTATGAACAGAGGTTGCTGAGGGAGAGGGCAGTGCCTCAGAGCACTTTGTGGCATTTGGTGCAGAGCGCCGTTCTCCCTGTAAAGCACCGCATCAAATATTTACCAGAGGGTATTAAAAATTCACCTTTAGCATGTAGTTGTGTAAAGGCCCCGAGCTCCCCAAGAAATTTCTGGCAGTCAGAGGGTCAGAGGGGACATGTCGGAAGGAAGGCTGCATGCAGGTCGTGAATAATGGAAGACCCCAGACCCAGGCACTGTGCCCCGCAGACTCGGTTCCAGAAACAGAGCGGCCCCTGGGCTCCATATCTGCAGAGGCTCCTGGCCAGTCTCCCTGCAGCCTGCAGTATAGGGACAGGCCCTTGTCTGGGCATTCGTGTCCTCCGTGACCTGTCCCCTGCTGCTCTGGGTGGCTGAGAGCTGCAGGATGGAGAGGAGGAGACGAGGGGGAGCGCCAGAAGCAGCTTGTGCAAAGACCCTGTGGCAGTGAGATCTGGTGCATTCGTGCATCAAAAGGAAACTCTGCGGACAAAAGGGGCATGCAGGTGGGGAGGGGTGGGAGACCCGGGGGGTAGGAGAGGCAGATTGTGCAGTGCCCTGGTGAGAAGTGGGCTTACATTCCAGGGCTGGAGGGGAACCCCCTAAGGAGAGGCACAGAACCCAATTTGCATAGTCCAGTGAGTGGGGAAGGGAGTTCTGTGTCCGCTGAAGAAGCAGTCACTGTTTTACGAGAGGAGCTGTTGACAACTTGGACGAGGGTGGTGGTGGTGGTGGGGCCCACGGACTGGCTGGTGGATTGGGTGGGGGTTGGTAAAGAAGTGGGAGGAACCATGGAGGATGCCCAGGTACCTGGACTGAAGACACTGGTGTGATTTTCCAAGATGGGGGACCCAGGGGCCAGAGTGGCTTTGGGGAGAGGCAGTGTGGGGCATCTTGAGTTCGAGGTGCCCGGGAGGTGTCCATCTGGGCAATGTCCAAGGAAAGACAGGTCTGCCAGGAGCTCCCAGGAAGGCCTGGGCTGGGTACAGCTTGTATCTGGAATCTGGAGGAGGAAGATAGATGGAGAGAGAGAGAGAAAGAGAGAGCTGGCGCAGAGAAGACCAGCAAAGTGACATGAGGAGGAGCCACGGTGAAGGCAGGAGGGGAACCAAGTCCGGAAGCCAGCCCCAAGAGGCGAGCTTTGGCAGGAGGCGCAGGCCAGCCGAATGGATGCTGGGGCACAGCCTCTGAGTCTACGGTGAAGGGCCCTTGGATGCATACCCTGCCCTCTGCCTGGTGCCCCAGGAGCCAACCAGGGGCTTCCGGAAGACGCGGACGCCATGTCTGTCGGAAGCTGCTGAGCAAGCCTGGCACCCAAAGGCATCATCCAAGCCTCCTTCCTCTGTAGGGCCTTTTCCATTCACTGGGACGCTCCTGCCTCTCTCTTAGGGAAAAAAGTGAGGTTTTTCATAAAATTTATATTGTTGAAAATACACATAGCAAAACATACACCAATTCAACTGTTTCTACATGTAGAAACAATGACAGTGATTACAGTCTTCAAGTTGTGCAACCATTCTCAGCTTCCTTTTCTGAGTTGTTCCTTCCCCATTAGCATAAACTCACTGCCCTCTGTGTTCCCCATCTAATCTGTCTAGTTACTGTTGTCAGTTGGATCCCATATAGGTAGTTCTTAGTTCTTCAAAGAGCACAATGCTCAAGGCAGACATTCTATACTAGCTAAACTATTGTTTGGTTTAAAGAACCTCATTAATTTTTTTAAAATGACGTGGTGCCCTGTAATACACAGAATAATTCTAATTTGTCTGCAAACAGAGTCTTTGTTTCTAAAGGCCTCCAGGTTTCCCTGGAGACCAACTGAGTGATCAGTGGAGGGTGAGGGGCACTGGCAGAGCTCCCCCATCCCACCTGCACCGGGACCTCTCCAGGCACGTGTTTTTCTGGCTATTTTATGGATGTGGAAACTAAGGTTCTGAGGACTCAAGTGACAAGTCCAGAGTCAAACAGCCAGTAAGGGGTGCTCTGAATCCACGGCTCAGCTCCTTAACCCCTTCTCTAGGGGCACACACATTATGCCAGGTCTCAAGAGAGACCCAGGTAACCCAGAGGTTATTCCTTCCCCCAAATACTCGCACAAACTGCCTTCCTTTCTCAGCTCTTCCTCTGCCGCCATCTAGAAGATCGTTTCTTCCCAGCCCTCGGGTCTGTCTCTAGCTCCTTCTTGGGCTCTATGACCTTGAACCTCACTTTACCCAACTGTGAAATGGAGTCATCATCTCTGCTTTCCTCCCAGCAAAGTTGTAGGAATCAGAGGATCCCATGGGTCTGCCTGGGCTTTGACGAGGCAGGCATTGAAACAGAGTACCCTGGCCTGGTAGCAGGAGATGTGGGTTCACATCCTAGCCCTCACGAGGACACTAAAGGGAATGGTTGACTTGTGTAACTGAACAATCTAGAGGAAAGATGGGCTTCAGGAGAGGCTTGATCCAGCTGCCCCAACCATCCAAACATGACCTTGTCTTGCATTTCTCACCTCTACTTTCTTGTGGATGGGGCCCAACTCTCCGCTCTGGGTCACAAGTTATCAGTCGCCAGTCCCAGAGAAAGAGGCTTCAAGTCTAAATCCAACAGCAAAGACAACATCAGCCTTTCGTTCACTGGGTTGCCACCAGCTTCACTCAGACACAGGTCCCAAAATCAAGTCTTGCTGGTCCTGCATGGCCTGATGTGGGTCCCTGAGTCACTGTACCAGAGGGGTGGGAAACAGTAGTAGATAATTCCATCATGGCCAAGCCCTGAAGCTGAGTTTGGAGTTAGGCCTGAGGGATTTAGAGACAAGTTAGGAAGGACAGAGGGAATTGGATGTGGGGTGTCTGTCAACCAGCATCCGTCTCCTCCTACCCACCAAGCCTCAGGTTCCTTATCTGTGAAATGGGGTTGACATACTTGCCCTCAGTCTTTGGGGTGGTACTCCAATGAGGTGGCGAAAGTGAGGCTGCACAAACAAAACCAGACCCAGGTGTCGTCGAGTCAGCTCGGACTCCTGGGGACCACATGCGTGTCAGAGTAGAACTGCACTCTACAGGGTTTTTAATGGCTGAGTTTGGGAAAGTAGGCCACCTGGGATACAACCGAAAACTCAAACACAGTACTGTCAGTGTCAACTCCTGGCAACCCCAAGTGTGTCAGAGTAGAACTGGGCTTCACAGGGATTTCAATGGCTGAGTTTTGGGAAGTAGATTGCCAGGCCTTTCTTCCGAGGCACCTCTGAGTAGACGCAGACCTCCCACCTTTTTGTTAGCAGCCTGTCACGTTGACCGTTTGTACCCTCCAAGGACACACAAACAAAGCAGAGTGGGGGGTACACCAGTGATGCCGTGTACCCTGCATGAGATGCTGCCACTGGCTCCTTCAGGAAGTATTTATGGAGCAGCCGCCACGTGCCAGACCCTATGTGAGGCAGGTCAGAGGGAAAGGCACCTGGCAGAGCGCTAAGCCTTCGGTGTTACGAGAAGGTACCCAAAGCACATCCTTCTCAACTGCTGAATTTCAGATCAGGACAGTGAGCTTCCCCGGCACCCCAGAAGAATTTTATCTTAGTCGTCTAGTGCTGCTATAACAGACATACCACAAGTGGATGGCTTTATCAAACAGAAGTTTATTCTTTCACAGTCCAGGAGGCTAGAAGTCTGAATTCAGGGCGCCAGCTCCAGGGGAAGGCTTGCTCTGTCGGCTCTGGAGGAAGGTCCTTGCCATCTATCTTCCCCTGGACTGGGAGCTTCTCAGTGCGGGGACCCGGGTCCAAAGGACGTGCTCTGCTCCCGGAGCATCTTTCTTGGTGGCATGAGGTCCCTCTCCTCTTGCTTGCTTCTCTCTTTTACACCTCAAAAGAGATTGACTCAAAACACCACCTAATCTTGTAGATTGAGTCCTACCTCAGTAACATAACTGCCCCTGATCCTGCCTCATTAACATCGTAGAGTGGGATTTACAACACAAAGGAAAATCACATCAGATCACAAAGTGGTGGACAATCACATGATACTGGGTACCATGGCCTAGTTGACACACGTTTTGAGGGGACGCAATTCAACCCTAACAGCTTCCTTGCGCTCCTCAACACCACTCTTCTGACCTCTGGCCCCTGCATTACTTTGGCCAGCCCTTGCTCTTCTAGAAAGGAAATTGTATGGTGGTGCTTCTTAGGTTTGCTTCTGTCACTCAGCATTTGACTGCTAAGATTCATCCATGTCTCACGTGTGGGTAGTGCATTCTTTCCTACTGCCGTGTGGTAGGTAGTCCATGGAAACCCTGGTGGTGGAGTGGTTAAGTGCTATGGCTGCTAACCAAAAGGTGGGCAGTTCGAATCCACCTTGGAAACTCTATGGGGCAGTTCTACTCTGTCCTATAGGGTCGCTATGAGTCGGAATCAACTTGACGGCAATGGGTTTTAAGTAGTCCGTTGCATGAAGGTGCCACCGCTTGGGCATCCATGTACCTGTTGAGAACATGTGGGTTGTCTCTACCTTTTGGCTGTCATATATAGAGCTGCTCGGAACATTTGCGTACAACCTTCTGGTAAACTTACGAACACATTTCTCGTGGGTATTGTGTTAGCTTCCTGTTACTCCTGTAACCAGTCGCCCCAAATCAGCGGCTTAAACCAACACAGGTTTATTCTCTTACAGTCCCAGATCAGAAGTCTGAAATGAATCGTAAATAAAACCCATTGCTGTCAATAGCGACCCTATAGGACAAAGTAGAACTGCCCCATAGGGCTTCCAAGGAGTGGCTGGCGGATTCGAACTGCTGACCTGTTGGTTAGCAGCTGAGCTCTTAACCACTGTGCCACCAGGGCTCCGGAAATGAGTCTTAGGGACCCCTAAAATCAGGGTGTTGGCAGACTGTCCTCTCTGGAGGCTGTATAGGAGAATCCACTTCTTGCCTTCTCCAGCTCCTAGAGGCTGCCCGCATTCTTTGGCTCTTGGCCCCCCCTCAGCAGTGGCATCACTCCAAGCTCTGCATTTGTTGGCACCTCTCCTGCTCTGACTCTGACCCTCCTGACTCCCTCCTTTCCCCTGATAAAGGACACTTGTGATTCCATTTAGGGCCCACCCGGACAATCCAGAATCATCCTCCCATCTCAAGATCTTTATTTAATCACATCAGCAAAGTCCTTTTTGCCATGTAAGGTAACATCCAAAGATTCTGGGCATTAGGATGCGAACATTTGCGGACATTAGGATGCCAGCCATAGATATATACATACAGGCAGAGGGTAGGCTTATGTTCCGCTTTGGGAGATACTGCCAACCAGTTTTCCGAGGTTGTTGAACCATTCTGCACTCCCACCAGTAATGTATGAGCATTCCTGTTGCTCCACATCCTCGTCAGCACTTGATGTCGTCAGTCTTTTTCACTGTAACCATTTTAGTTACAGTGGTGCAGTGGTTAAGTGCTCAGCTGCTAACCGAAAAGTCGGCAGTTCAAACCCACCAGCTGCTCTGTAAGAGAAAAAAACCTGGCAATCTGCTCCTGCAAAGATTGCAGCCTACAAACCCTATGGAGCAGTTCTGCTCTGTCCTGCGGGGTCGCTGTGAGTCAGAATTGACTCAGTGGCATACAACCACAACAGGGGCAACTCATTGTAGTTTATTTTTTTAATTAATGGACTTTATTTTTTAGAGCAGTTTGAGGCTTACAGAAAAATTGCCGGGCAAGTACAGAGTTCCCATGTATGTCTCCCCACTGGACATGGCTTCCCCTGTTATTGACATCTTGCATTCCTGCAGTCTGTTATTACAACTGACGAGCCAGTACTGATATATTGTTATAACTGAAGTCCAGACTTGGCGTGAGGGTTCACTCTTGGTGTGTATGGCACAGCCCTGTGCGTTTTGACAGATGAGCAGCATCGTGGGTCCACACTGCAGTATCACCCAGAACAGTTTCACTGCCCGAGAAACGTCTGCTCTTTTCACCATCTCTGTAGTTTTGGTGGAGTCCCTGGGTGGTGCAAATGGTGAACACGCTTGGCTGCTAATCGAAAAGCTGGAACTTCAAGTCCGCTCAGAGGTGCCTTGGAAGAAAGCCAATCAGCCACTGAAAACTCTAGGTGGCACGGTGATGTGCTGACATACACGGGGCCGCCACGAGTCAGAGTCAACTCCACGGCAACTGGTTTTAGGGTTTTGCCTTGTTCGTTGTAGTTTAAATTTGCGTTTTCCCCAAGCTTACATTTCCACTGTGTTCATATTATACTGCGACGCCTCCTCCATGCAGCCTCCCATGATCACCTCCCTCAGGCAGCGGCTAAGAGCTCAGCACAGGAGGACTCGGGCCTCGCCTCAGCTGAGTAATTGCCTCTTGCTCCTAGCAGTTTGCCAAGGGGCCCCGCTTCCCTTTGCTCCTTTGTAAAATGTGGTTAGGAGCGACTTCACCTCTCGGGGCTGCTGCGAGAATATAACAGCACACGGGGCTGCTGCGAGAATATAACAGCACACGTGCTGAAGGGCCTAAGCCCAGCGCCTGGCACACCGTCAGCGTCAGCGCTGACGGCGTGTGAGCTATTCTCATCTCCCAGCCCTCATTGTCTGCGGTTCACCTGGCAATTAGTCATGTTGGGCCTCATGACTCCACTTTTGTCATCTGCAAGGGTTACTGTTACCAACTGTCTTGAGGTTCTGGAAGCTTTCTTTGTTATTCAAATTGCCAGGTGCTCTGTCTTATCTTCACAATGAGGCTGCAGACCCCAGCCCATCAGACTTGCCAGCTGCAAACACTTTCCTTCCCAGCGGCCCCACAGCTCTGGCTCCAGGTTCAGCACCCTCATGGCCTCCTGGATCCCTGACCCCTGGGAGGGATGGCTGTGTGCCCCGTGGTTAGCAACACAGGCCGGGATCCTGGCTCCACCACTAACTAGATATGTGATCCTGGCCTCAGTTTCCCCATCAGTAAATTGGGGTAATAATGGCCCCCAAGGAGCCCTAGTGGCTCCTAACCAAGATTTTGGTGGTTGGAACCCACCCAGTGGCTCCATGGGAGAAAGGACTAGGCTATTTGCTCCCATAAAGATTACAGCCTAGAAGATCCTATGGGGCAGTTCTGCTCTGTCCTAGAGGGTCACCATAAGTCAGAATCGACTCAACAGTACAAAACAACAAAAACAGTGGCCCCCACCTCATAGGACTATAAACTAAAACCACACCCATTGCCAAGTCAGAACTGTTCTACAGGGTTTTCTTGGCTACAATCTTTACAGAAGCAGATTGCCAGGCCTTTTCTTCTATAGCCCACTGGGTAGGTTTGAACTACCAACGTTTAGGTTAGCCACCAATTGCAAACAGCTTCCACCACTCAGGGACCTCAAGGGCTGTAGAGAGGACAAGGTGCGACCACACCCAGAAAGTGCTGGTAATAGTGGCCAGAGCAGAGACCCCATTCGCACCAGCCCTAATCCCTGCCTTGGCTGGAATTGTGGACAGTCTCATTTGTGCCCTCTCAGAGCCCCAGGACCGTGGCCAAATGCCGTCACTGGCTCTCGAATCCCTCGGTGTCTGCCCCTCTCTAGTCTTGCCCCAGCCCCCAGCATCCTGTGTCCCCGCCCGAAGAGCTGTTGTGAGCCTGGGAATGGCCAGGGCATTTATGCTTTGTGCTCCTCCAAGAGCGCCTTCCCCATTCACTGACTGAGTCCACTAGGGCTGAGCTCCACGTCAGTGCCCAGATTTTTTCCCTACCCCCTCCCAAATTGCCCCCAGACCTTGGGGCTCACCACTGACACAGCACAGATCTGCCGGTCTTGTCTTGGGGTCTCCGTGTGGCTCCCCCACCAGCTAGGAGCCCTTGAGGGCAAGACCCATTCCTGACTCAGTTCTGTGCCCCCGTCGCCCAGCCCAGGGCCTGGCAAGAAAAGAGGCTTCCAGAAGGCTAGTGGGAGGCATCAGCATTATTATTGAGGGTAGGGAGCGTGGAGGCCCTGGGCCTGGGTTCCCACGGGCTGGCTGGCAGTGCCTGCTAGGACGACGGGCCTGGGACTGGTGCAGGTGGCTCTTGGTGACAGGAGCAGCTTCCTGCAGTCATGGGGGCAGTGGCTCCCTGAGGGGCTAAGGCATGGCCACTGTGAGCACAGCACAGAAGGTGACATTTGCTAAAGGGTCAGAGGCAGGAGACAAAGGTGGGGTGAAATGCTTGTCATGGGAGAGAGTCGTGTGGCCAGGAGAGCCTTGGGGAGACAGGCCACCAAACAAACAGTCTGCCTTATCCCCAAACAATGGCGAGAGGCCCCAGCTGAGTTCTTTCCTGACGAGGGCCTGCCGGAGAGGTGCTGGTCCCCCACCTGCCCAGGCTAGTCATCTCGCCTCTCTGGCCTCAGTTTCCTCATCTGCTAAATGGGAGATCTTAAACCACTCACCCCCCCAGCTCTGCACAGAGGCTCTGCAGAACACCAAGCAAAACCCAAACCCACTGCCGTCAAGTTGATTCCAACTCATAGCGACCCTGTGGGACAGAGTAGGAT
The DNA here is from genome assembly GCF_024166365.1 of Elephas maximus indicus. Lineage (NCBI taxonomy): Eukaryota > Metazoa > Chordata > Mammalia > Proboscidea > Elephantidae > Elephas > Elephas maximus. Next base: position 188,846,562 of record NC_064822.1, on the reverse strand, counting down.
GGCCCCATATGGTTTCCAAGGCTGTAATCTGTGCGGAAGCTGACTGCCATATCTTTCTCCCTTGGAGCGGCTGGTGGGTTAGAACTGCTGACCTTTCAGTTAGCAGCTGAGCGCTTAACCATTGCATTACTCGGGCTCCTCCACAGAAACACAGCGGACGTAAACATGCTTTTACCAAGCTTTGTTCTGGCCAAGAAGATGTGAAGCAACGTCGTTGAGCCTTGCCCTCCAGAGTGGTCAGTGCCAATGGAGATCTGGCAGCTTTCTTCTTCCTGGGTCCCTGGAAAGTGCTCTCCCCCCAAAAGGCCTGGCCGAGTCCCAGAGGCTGTGCTGAGGCAAAGTGTCCCTGAGGCTCATAGGCCACCATGAGGCTGATGGGCTGGGCTGTGTCCAGATGAGCCAGGCCACAGCTGTCACCCAGCCGGAGGGTGTCCATAGCAGTGAGAGTCCCCACTGGCCAGCAGTGAGGATGGTCCTACATACCCGAGGTGGTATCAGGTGGGTGCCTGAGGCCCAGAGAGGTTAAGTGACTTGCCCAAGGTCCCACAGCTTGTGAAGGGCACAGCTGGGATCTGAACCCAGGCCTGTCTGACTCCAAGGCCTATGACGGTTTTACTGCTAACAGCCGGTCTACAACACCGCATGATACTGACTGCTGTTACACAGGCCTGTGGAAGTCAGACGGCTGACAGAAGGGATGCCCAGGGTCTTAGTCATCTAGTGCTGCTATAACAGAAGTACCACAAGTTTATTTTCTCACAGTAAAGTAGGCTAAAAGTCCAAATTCAGGGCATCAGCTCCAGGGGAAGGCTTTCTCTCTGTCGGCTCTGGAGGAAGGTCCTTGTCCTCAATGTTGCCATGGTTGAGGAGCTTCTCAGGCGCAGGGACCCCAGGTCCAAAGGACACGCTGCGCTCCTGGTGCTGCTTTCTTGGTGGTATTGAGGTAGATAGGGTTAACTGTGCTGGCGGAACAAAAGAGCTGTTAAAAGATTACCATCTAGAAGGTGGGTAAACAGGAACCACACCCTGTTAACACGAGATTAGGTTGTAACAACCCGTGAATTTCTATCTGCTTCTAGTGTTTTTCTAGTTCTTTCCCCCTTTATAGGCTCCTGCTTGCGCAGAAGAACAAAATGTGACTGCTGTTTAACCTTCCGTAGCCCTCCGAAGATGGTGATGTAGTGCCAAAAATCAGTGCGCTTGCGCAATATCCCATAATAAGTGATGCCAAGGGCTGCCGAGAAGACTCCATCTTGAGTATCAGTGGGTTCCATCTTGGATCCTAGATGCGAGGGCAACTAATTAACATGCACCGCCGTTCTGAGAAGTACCCGCCCCTTGAAAGAAGCCCACTAAATATTCATTACTCTGTTGTCTCCACCGAACCCACAGAAGCCCTAGCCTTGCTTTCCTTTTCAAGTCAGTCTTTTGGAGAGGCTTAATCTTCCACTCACTCCGTTTGCTTGACTCAAGCAAAATAAAGCTTACTGAAGGTAAAGTTTACCTTTCACGTGTATTCTTACTCGGGAAAAGACAAGGACCCTTTGTGTCAGATTGGCAATTGGTACCAGTATGAGGTCCCCATTCTCTGCTTGCTTCCCTTTCCTTTTATCTCTTGAGGGATAAAAGGTGGTACAGACCATACCCCAGGGAAACATTTCATATACACAAAAGAATATACATGACATGTATATGTAAGGTATTAAAAAATAATGGCACAAACTCCCATGTCTCCAGTGGTCAGCGTAAGAAATAGAGTGATATCAATACCATAGAGGCCCTTGGCATACCCGTTCCTTGGAAGGGGGCCACCAACCTGAATTCTGTGTTTATCATCCCCAAACAGAGCTTCCTTCATCAGGGTGACTCAAGCAGTCTTTGCCCTCCAGAGAAGTCACTCCGGGGAGAGGTGGGGGCTGGCCTGAATGGGGGTCCTGAATCAGGGACAGCCACATAGAGTCCTTGGCTGAGGAGATACTGCCTCAACCCTGAGAGTGAGGAACATGTTTTCCACTTCAGTCTAGAATAGCAAAGATGAATGAGACACAGGTTGCTGCTGCCACGTGCCAGAAGGGCCACCAGGGTCAGGAGGACAGGCTGTGAACTACAGGGGGTGGGACTGATTTAGCCCGTCATTATACCAGCTTTCCACCTCACTGAACTGCTTGAAGAGGAATGAGCCGTGAGTTAGTGAGCTCTCTCATTGAGGGGAGGCCAAGCAAAGGCTGGACAACTGCTTGGACTTTTTCCAGAAGTTTCCTCTGACTTTCTGTCCCTCTTCCCTCAGCCCCTGGGCTCCCCCTGTCCTGATACTTACCCACCTGATGCCACTGTCTGCCCTCCAAACTGGGGTCTCCAAGGCCAGGTTCTGATCATCACCCAACCCTAGACAAAGAATTAATCCATGTTCATTTTTCCCTTTCTCTTTCCCCACTAACGTGACTGTATAGCACAGTGATTGGAGACAGGTTCTCCACCACCTAAGCTGAACTTCTGACACTGTGGCCCAGCCACCTTAAGTCACCTTAGGCAGAACCTTAAGTCACCTCCCCTGTCCTTCCTCAGGGACAGTTTCTGTTAATTTCTTCTGTGAATGGGTCATACTTGCTTTTTTCTTTGAATTTCCTTTGAAAACTGAATATTGTGAGCATTATTTCTATAATGTGGTAACTCTGGAAATCAGACTCTTCCTCTACCTCAGGGTTTGTTTTTTGTTGCTTCCTCTAAGATGTAGCTGCTTGTTTGTTTAGTGACTTTTTTTAACGAGTTTTATAAGTCTGTGTTCTTTGTCGTGTATGGTCTCTGAAATCTATGTTCTTTAGCTTGTGTTCAGCTAGTGTTTTCCAGAGATTTCCTTGAACACCAGGAGCAAAAATAAAAGAGAAGGAGACAAGAGGAAGGGAAGGAAGAAGAGGAGATGAAAGGAGGCGGGGAGGGGAGGGGAAGGAAAGAGGGGGAGGAAGGAGAAGAAAAGGGAGGGGAGAGATGAGGAGAGGAGAAGAAAACCTTTCTCAGTCTTTGTGGATTAGCTCTGTGTAGGGGGCACTGCTTCAACATTTAGCCAGGCTGTTTATTACTCTGCCTTAGCCCTCACTTCCTGCTTGCACTGAGCCTAGAGATCAGCTTAAGGTGCAAGCTTAGGGTCTTCTCAGAACTTTCCTGAGCATACTTCATGCCCTGTGCATGCATGTGGCTTTCCAAATTCTTCAGTGTACATAGGCACTTTTGAAAGCTCTAATCCCAAAGAAACTATTCCCCCAGTCTTTGCTCCCAGGCTTTCGGCATTCTATTCTATGCCTCAGCCATAATTTTGCCCGAGGTGACTGTGGGTTGTTCATTTGCCTCACAATATTATGGAGGAGTGCCCACCATTTTCCCACCCAGAGTGAGCCCTGAGATAGATGAAATAGAGACAAGCACCCTGTGTCAGTCCTGCAGGCAGCCACCAAACGGCTTAGAACAGACAAATGCAATTCTTTGTGATTAAGGTCTGCTCTGCTCCCTCTGAAACCAGGGATGCCCTCTTCAAGACCACCATTGAGCCAACAAGGGGGGTGTGGTAAGGACAAATAAAAATGCCACAAAGCTTTCCTACCATTTTTAAGTTGCCTTTTTCTCAATTCTTCATTTGTTTGGTTGCTGTAAACCTTGGACTCTTTTCTAGGGTTCTGACAAAATTGATTCTGACCATTTTTGCTTCTGTGGAGGGATGGACCCTTGGAGCTGCTTACTCTGCCATTTTCACAGATGTCACTCTGAGCCATTGTTTTTAAACAGTGCTCTCCCGATGGACATTTCATTGGTTCTAACCTTCCATTACCCACATTGCTGTAATGAATGACCATGTGCATATATCATACCCTTGTGAGTAGAGCTGTAGGACAGTTGCTAAGGGGCTTGCTGGGTGTAGGTCCATTAGCCCTGGGCTTCAGCAGCACCTTCCAGGCCCTCTGGGATAGCAACCCTGCTCCCTCGGCTTTAGGCAGCACCTTTATTCTAGTCCATCTGAGCGGCGACCCCACCCCTTGGCCCTGGCAGGCTCTGTTCTTCTGCCTTTTGGGCATGGCAACTCTACTGCCTCAGCTTTGGGCAGCAACCCCATCCCCCTGGCACATTGTAACAGGAACCCCACACACCAGAACAGAGTTAGCAAAATTCGACTCTGAAACTCAGGAGGCTGTAGCCTCACCCTTTGAGATTCAGGAAACTATGGCCCCACCCTTTGAGGTTCAGGAAACTGTGGCCCCACCCTTTGAAACCAAGACTGTCCTGCTTCCTGTGCTCCTTCCAACAGTTTTGCTAATCTCTGGATCTCTCCAGGGATGGTCCTTTTGTTTTTTGGAGGGCAACAGATGTAGCTTCTTTGGCCTGTTTCCTGCCTGTAGAATTCCAAGAGGCAGACAGCTTGGCTTTCGTTCTTTATCTGTCTAAGCTGGTGGATTTTCTTCTGTGGTAGTTGTTTAGGTCCATCAGTCATAGGCTTAATCTCTGTAACAAAAGACTGTGTAGCCATGTCTTTGGTGAACATTCTAGGACATGTGTCCTTAGTTTGCACAGTTCATTTTTAAGTCCACCTCTTTCTTCTTGCATTTTACTGTGAGTGGCAAGGAGAAGCCATGTGGCCCCTTTAAGATCTTGCTTAGAAACCTCCTCAGCCAAATATCCAAGTTTATCACTTACAAGTTCTACCTTCCATCAAACATTTGAACATAATTCAGACAAGTTCTTTGCCATTACATAAAAAGCATCACCCTTCCTCTGTTGTCCAATCGCATGTTTGTCATTTTCTTTTAAAGTCTCACCAGAAACACATTTAATGCCCACATTTCCAACAACATTCTAGCAACAATAGAGACTTTCTGTATGGCTCTCCTCACTCCCTTCCAAGCCCTCAATAGCATTGCCTTTGATGTCCATAATTCTACCAGCAGTCTCTTCAGTGCAATCTAGGCTTTTGCTATTAGACACCTCAAAACTCTTCCAGCCTCCACTCATTATCCAATTCCAGAGCCGCTTCCACATCGTGGGCGATTGTTAGAGCAGCATGCCACTCTCACTACCGAATTCTGTCTCAGTCATTTAGTGCTGCTATAACAGAAATACCACAAGTGGGTGGCTTTAACATACAGAAGTTTATCTTCTCACAGTTTAGGACGCAGAAGTCTGGACTCAAGGTGCCAGCTCTAAGGGAAGCCTTTCTCTCTCCATCAGCTCTGGAGGAAGGTCCTTGTCTCTTTGAGCTTCTGCTCCTGGGTGATCATCATGTGACTTGGCATTTCTCTGCCCCCATCCCTGCTTCCTCACTTGCTTGTTTTAATCTCTTTTATATCTCAAGAGATTGACTCAAGACACACCCTACATGAATCCTCTCTCATTAGCATAACAAAGACAATTCATTCCCAGATGGAATTATAACCACAGGCATAGTGGTTAGAATTTACAACACATATTTTGGGGGGACACAATTTAATCCGTAACATGGGATCATGTCAAATTACCTTCCATAGAAGTTACACCCATGTCTCTCCCACCAGCAGTAAAGGAGAGGGCTTTCCCGCACCAACCAGCAAACACATTGTGCTGTCAAGCTTTTTGATCCTTGTGAATGTAAGGTGTGAAAGAGTACCAAAGCTTTCCTTTGTCTATGCTCTGGAATCGTTTGTCCTTGCAGCTTTAATTTGCATTTCTCTCATTTTAGATTTGTTCTTGGACAGTGTCTTTGTTATCTAGCACTGCTATAACAGAAAAACCACAAATGAGTGGCTTTAACAAACAAATTTATTTTCTCACAGTTAGGAGGCTTGAAGTCTGAATTTAGGGTGCCACCTGTAGGGGAAGGCTTTCTTTCTCTGTCAGCTCTGGGGGAAGGTCCTTGTCTCTTTTCAGCTTCTGTCCCTCAGCAATTTTCATGTAGCCTGGCATCTCTCTTCCCCAGTCTATGCTTTTTTGCTTAATTTGCTCTTTTTCTTTCTCAAAAAAGATTGATTTAAGATATCTATTCTAATCTTGCCTCATTAACATAACAAAGAAAACCCCATTCCTTAATGGGATTATAACCATGGTTATAAAACCCATAGCTGTGGAGTCTATTGCGACTCATAGCAACCCTATAGGGCAGAGTAGAACTGCCCCCATAGAATTTCCAAGGAACGTCTCTTAACCACTGTGCCATCAAGGTTCCAGCACGAAGTCTTGCCATCCTCACTGATAAATGGAAAAAAATAACGTGAAAGTGGGGAGAAAGTCTGAGATGGAGTGTGATTTTAATAGAGTGGTCAGGGAGGGTCTCACTAAAAAGGTGCTTTAAAGGAGATGAGGGGATAAGCCCTGCTTTTATCCAGGAGAAGAAGCTTGAGGCAGAGGGAGGAAGTGCAAAAGTCCTGCGGTAGGATTGTGCCCAGGGAGACTGGAGAGGAGTAAGCAAAAGGCAGAATAAAAGATAAGATCAGAGAGGTAGTGGGGCGAGGGGGGGTACTTTGGCTTCTACTCTGAGTGAGCTGGGGGCCACTGAGGCTTTTTAGAAGAGGACAGACATAACCTGACTTGGATTTTCACCGGCTCCCTCTGGCTGCTGTGTTGAGCGTAGACAAAGGATTTGAGCGGTGAGGAGGCCACTGCAAGAATCCTTCTGGCTTGGACCATGATAGGAATTGCAAGGTTTATGGCCAATTCTGAAGGAAGAGCCCATGGGATTTGCTAATGGATTGGGTGTGGGGTATGAGACAAAGAGAGAGGCCAAAGATGACTCCGGGATTCAGATATGAGCAACCAGAAGGATGGAGTTGCAGCTGGAGACATCGGAAAAATAGTGGGAAAAGATGGTTTGGAGAGGAAGACTGGGATTTTAACCTGGGGCATATTAAATTTGAGGTGTCCACTACATGTTTTGATGTCAGGTAGACAATTTGGATATATGAGCTTAGAGTTCAGGTGAGAGTTTGAGGCTGGAAAGCCATCAACATAGAGATTGTGTTCAAATCCTTGGGACGAGATGATAGCCTCAGGAGTGAGAAGAGATTGAGAGGAGTCAGGAAACGGGGAGAGCCTAGCGGAGGACCCTGAGCACGTGCAGCCAGAAAAGTAGGAGGGGAGCCAGGAGAAGAGGCTGGGGTATCCAGGAAGCAAGAGCAGGAGGAATGATCACCTGTGCCCATGCTGCTGAGAAGACAAGACAAAGGAGGACCGAGTATTGGCCATTGGACTTGGCAACATGGAGGTCTCTGGTGACCTTGACAAGGGGAAATTCTGTGGAGTAGTTGGAGCAAAAGCCTGTTTGAAGGGGTTAAAGGCTGGTGGGAGCAGTGGAATTAAAGAGCAAAAGTACTGGTGATTTTTCCAAGCAGTCACTTCACCTTTATATTTCTTAAAAAAAAAACGTATACATTTATACTTTCCTCCCTTTTGTTTATTAGATTTGCCAATAGTTAACATTTATTTTTTTCCCCAAAGAACCAGAAAGTGAATTTATTTATTAGTTCTTTTATTTTGCTGTTTTAAACTCCATTTAATTTGTCAATTGCTTTCTTGAAGTTTATTGTCTTTCTTTCCTAACTTTTCTTAATTGGATGGTTAATTTGTGTTTTCTTGTTTATTAAGATCGGTATTTAAGGTTATGGATTTTCTTCGGAGCATTGTCTTGGCTATATCCAACAGGTTCTACCATGTAACGTTTTTATTTTCACTATTATCTAGATCTTCTGCAATTTTGTTATTTGACTCCTTCTTTGATTCTAGAGTTATTTTAAAGAGTTTTTTGTTTTTTAATTCCTGGTGGCAGTTTGCTTTGTTTTTTCTTTTAACGGTTAATATTTTTAAAATTTAATTCAACATTCATTAAATTTAATATTGTGATCAGAGAATGTCATCTGTTCTGTTTCTACTTTTTGGAATTTATTTTCTTTGTGGCTTAATAGTCTTTGTGCATTTTAAAGAACACTTGAACGGAAGGTACGTTCTGTTCTACACAGACACACACACACCCCTATTCTATTAATTAGATTATTTGGCTATCCTTATAGCCTTCCTTATACTTTTGTTTACTTCATCCATAACGGCTGGAGAGGTGAATTAAAGTGTACTAATATTTTTTCTGGGTAATATTAGCATGGACCCCTGGTGGCTTAGTGGTTAAAAGCTCGGCTGCTAACCAAGAGGTCAACAGTTCAAATTCACCATCCGCTCCTTGGAAACCCTCTGGGGCAGCTCTACTCTGTCCTGTAGGGTCACTATGAGTTGGAATTGACCCGACAGCAACGGGTTTTAACACTAGCATACCCTGTCTTTTTCTTCCCAAATTTTCTCCAGTTCTTGCTCTATAAATGTCAGTGCTATGTTATATGGTGTGTAAAAAAGTTTTTTTTTAAGCATTCATTACTTTTAGGTCTTCAAGTTTCCTCTCTTTTTTGTTGCTTCCACAGTGCTCTTCTTTTTCTCATTTAATATTTCTTGTGCCCTGACTTTAGCTTTGTCTGATACTCGGTTCAAGATCCCTGGTTTCTTTTGGTTTGTGCTTGTTTATTTTATTTCTGCCAATCCCTTTGTATTAAACCAGTCTGAGAGTCTTTTTCTCTTTTCTTCCAGCAAGTGCTTATGGCTCATTTATGTTGCCTGACACGGTGGATCCACTCGGACTTAGTTCTGTCATCGTAGCTTATGATACACTTTCTGCTTTTATAGCTTTTGTGGAGGTTGTCAACTTTCACCACAGGCTCTGGGTTGTCTTTGTTTTATATTTTGTTTATACATCTTTTGATAATTTGGAAAACTTGTAATTTGGTCCAGTAGTCATCTTCATATCCATAATATGATAGAGCACTCTTAATCTTCCATTTCTTTAGGCAGTGTTTATTTTCTCCCTACTACGAATGTCCAAATTAGGATATTTCTATGTTCCCTTTCCATCTGTCCCTTCCACCAAAGTTTTGGTTGATTATATTCCTTTTTTTTTTTTTTACCTTCGTACCTCCAATTTCACTTCAACCTCCACATGATTCTTTAGGCCCAGGTATAAATGACGAAGATGTCAGCTTCCTCACATTACTTCCCGCTTCCCACCTCTTTCCTTCCTGCCGATTATCACTTACATGGGTCCTGTGTTTTCTGTTTCTTTCTTTTCTGTAATAGTCACAATCCTTAGATTTGTTTTAGACTTCGTCCTGTAGTGAAATAGATTCTGTGTTCAATTCCAGTGCTCTTGCCAGCATTATTCCACTTATCTTCTGGTTAGCCTGAGTGTGTCCTCTAGTAATTCATTTTAAAAGGGATCATGGCAACTATAATTCAAAAAATATGTTCAAAGAGCTTTTCTATTGACTTTATACTTGAAAGATGGTTCATTTTGGTTTTAAATTCATCCAACAAATATTGATGAAGCACTTACTGCGTGCCAGGTAATGTCCTAGGCTCTGGGGATGCAGCAATGAACAAGGTGCACAAACTCCTTGGCCTTTTCTAGTTGGGGAGAGACAAACATAAACCAGATAAATAAGCAAAATATGTGGTATGCTAGATCGAGTTCCATGCTCTGCAGAAGAATAAAGCAGGTGGCGGGAGGTTACCTGGATCTGACTTTGCTCTGAGAGGCCGAGGAGGCCGTTCATGGACTCTCCCACACACCCCAACTGGTGCAAGTAGGAGAGGGCTGCCTCCCCCCTTGGGGTACCACTCATTTGGGAGAAGCGGGCTTTGGGGTTGTATTGGAGACCCTCCATCAACTTCTTCCCATACCCTGGCTAACACGCACAGCCTTGGAAAGCCTTTTCTTCTTTTTGGGTATGGGGCTTCAGTAGCTTCCTAGCTTGGTTAAAGATGGTTTATCCGTGAAGAGCTGTAATCAGATGTAAGTAGCAGAAATGCAGCCACAGTGGCGTAACCAAATGGGGTCTATTTTTCTTGCCGATAAAAAGTTCTGCCACCAGAACCCAGGTTTCTCCGTGCTTTCCACTCCCCCTGTGTTAGTGAGAGTCCTTCATTTTCATGGTTGGAAAATGGCTGATTCTCCTCTGGACTTCATGTCCTCTTTCTAATAGATTTCTGCTTCCGTGGACTGGCATTGGCCAGACTGGGTCACATGGCCTCCCCTGCCTGCAAGGGAGCCTGGGAAGGTGAGTGTTTGTGACTGAGCACATTATCACTGTAAACGAATGTAGGAGAGGGATTCACAGTGCCTGCCACAGATGGAATTGGTGAACTTCTGTCCCTCATTGCCCTCATTCTTTGGAGGCAATTTTAAGAAGAGTAAGGGCAAAGGCAACTCAGCTCTGCCAGTCATAGCTGCACGTGCTCCATGGGTCTGTTTTACACCCTGGGCTCTCCTCTGTTGGTCTCTTAGCCTGACCTTGTACGAGGATCCCCTGATTTCATTTCCACGGCTTGTGTGATATTGTCCTAACCAGGGGTGTCATTTCAAGATTGTCTTAGGCTGGGTTCTCTAGAGAAGCAAAACCAGTAAAGTGTATAAATACATGTGAAGACAAATTTATATCAAAGAAACAGCTCACACAATTGTAGAGGCTGGAATGTCCCAAGTCCATGGATTAGGACAGAGGCTTCTCCTGATTCAGGTAGCTGCAGGAGCTGGTGAACCCAAGATCAGCAGGTCAGAAAGCAGAGCTTTTGCTCACAGGCTATGAATATCAACAAATCCCAAGATTGGCAGGCAAGACCACAAGGCTTCTCCTGATTCAAGGAGCTGCAGGGGCTGTCAAGCTATCAGGTAAGCTGATAGCTCAAGTCCCAGGAACTGTAGGTCAGATGAACAGGAGGCAGCCGCAGGATCCAGAGAGAGCAAAAAAGCCAGAACGTCCGCTTATATTCGGATGCAGGCCACACCCCAAGGAAACTCCCCTTCAACTGATTGGCTACTCAGAGCAGAGTCAGTCATGGGAGTGATCACATATAAACACTGAGAATCACGGCCCAGCCAAGTGGACACGCAATCTTAACCGTCACAAAGATGCATAATAGTCTTTATTACTATTATGATTCGTATCTGTATCTGTTTATAATGGCTTCCACTTTGTTATAGAGTTTAATTTATTATCCAAATCAAGACGCTTTGATGGGGCAGGGGACACTGTTAAGAAATATGCCAGAACAGGTGTGTTAAGAAATATGCCAGAACAGGTGTTAACTGAGACTCTCCCAAACCAAGACGTATAATCACCAAGATGATCAGCAGTGCAGATGAACAACGGCAATTTTTGCAAGATGATCAAATAGCTTACAGATTGAAAATTTTGTATCTTTGTATCTGAACTCTCTTATTCATTCTAATAATTAGCCTGCTGATTCTGTTGGATTTTCTCTGTAAAATATCTGCAAATAATTATCATTTTGGCTCTTCCGTTCTAATCCTGACACTTGATGCATTTTTTCTTGTCTTATTGCATATGTCAGGTACACTAGGACTATAGTGAACCATAGTGAGAACAGGCTTTCCTGCCTTGATTCCAGCCTTAGAGTTACAAGTTTCACAATGTCTGGGGGCAAAGACGAGCCACTTGCTCAGAGAAAACCCATCTCCTCCTATTACTGAGGCCTGAGAACAACGTCCCCAGTGAGTCCCTGTAGAGGAGACACCATGTGATATTTCGTTTCCTTCTGCTTCTTCCAGAAAACCTTTTTGCCGTGCCTCAGGATGGGGGAGGTGAGATCCAGAGCGCCCGGCTCAGCTTCCAAGAACGACTCCTAACCGAGACGCAGAGCGAGCCAAGACGGCGGTGGTGGTGGCAGAGGAGGAAATGCTGCCGGTGCCCCAAACCCCCTTCCACAGACTTCTAAGATTAGGAGCACACTCAGGGGCGGGGCCGGGGGTGCAGGGGAAGGGGCTCTGGGCCACCCGTCCGCAAGCAATAGTCCCATTTTGGGCTGGTGGCTGCTGAGAGGTGATGCTGTGGTGGACTCAGGCTGACCAACACAAAGCTGCTCTGGCCGATTAAAGCCAGCAGGATGAGACCTGTAAGTCGTACCTGTGGCTCAAATACGACACTCCCCTCGCCTCCTTTCCCTCCAGCAGTGGCCCCTGGGGCCTATCCACATCAGAATATTGACTGTGAGTGTGGGCGTGCGTGTGTGTGTGTATGTGTGTGTGATTTGGGGTGTCCTTGTTGTTGGGTTGCTTGGGTGGTTTTTATTGGGGTTCTCCCTCCAAAGTTCTCTGAGGGGTGCGGGTCACCCTGTGGCTGAGAATTCTTCCCAGCTCCCGGGGGCTGCATGCACAGGGCACGGCCCCACTGTGCACAAGCTTCAGTGACCTCCTGGGCCAGGGAAGATGGTTTGTCTTCACTGTGTCTCAGAGGCCACTAGGGATTTGAAAATGCCAGTCAGGGCTCATTCTTACAGATTCCTTCCCGTAACAATAGTAATAACAGGGGTTGCAGCTTGGGCACGACCGTGGGGCAGGCACCAGGTTAGGCGTCTTCATGTGCACCCGCGTTCACTCTCACCGCATGACACCTTGTGGGGTGGGTATGGATGACCCTTGCAGAAACAGCTCAGAGCAGGGAAAGGGTGCCCAGGGCCACTAGATGGGGAGACTGCAGGTACATAAAAAAAATCCAGGATCTCCCAGCACAATTCTCTTCAGTATCTCCCCGATGCCTTTTCAGTGGGCAGGATGCCACCTGGCATTATCCATCATCAACTACCTGGGACCCTCATTCACTCAACACACTCTGGTTAAACTCCTACTGTGTGCCAGGCCTGACCCCTGTCCCTGGGAGCCTCCCATCTAATGGGAGGGACAGACACATAGAGCACGGCCGGACAGAGTGATGAGAATGATGGAAATCCCTGGGGGCAGGAAGCAATCCTCCCACTTCAGGTGGGACTCCCAAGCACACTTGGATGCCCGGAACCTCTGTCCACAGAGCTCAGCTCGGCCACGGCCCGTCCATCCATCCGCCGGCCCGCCCCGGCCCACACAGGGAAGGGCCTCACCCGGGAACCCACCACACAAATCCCCAGAGGCCATGCTGCTGGTGTAGACATATTCATCCTACCAGTGTCACGTGACCCCCGAGCCTCCCCAGCTGTTAGCTCACTGGCCCTGTTCAATAAACGTGTCGCCTCCTGACCCTGTATTGTCATTTAACCAGAGCCAGCATTCTCGCACACACACCATCTGTTCACGGGACAGGAGCGTGAACGAGGTCCCTGCATGTGGTGCTGGCCTGCTAGCTGGGGGAGAGGACAGTGAGGAAATAAACAGTGAACGAGGAAGATGTCCACAGTGGGGAGTGCGCCACAAGAATTCAGCCAAAGTGAGGTATTAGTGGGGGCTTTGGGAAGCTTGGGTGGTCTGAGAAGGCCTTTCTGAAGAGGTAATACTTATGCCCAGTCTGAATGATAAGAAAGAGCTAACCGTGAGCTTTAAATACAGAAGGAAGAGTATTCCAGGCAGAGGGGGCAGCCAGTGCAAAGGCCCTGAGGCAGCAACAGGCTTGGTGGTTTCAAGGAACCCAAAGAAAGCCAGGGTGGCTGGGACTCAGAGCAAGTGTGGAAAGAGGTGAGGATAGAGAGCCCAGGTTCTGGGGTTCACTGTGAGACACATAGCACCAAACTTTATGCCCTTTGATAAAACGGAAAGAACTTTCCAGGGCATGAAGCATTTTCCACACACCCTGACTCTTCATTCTCACAATAGCCGTTAAAGAAGGGACTCTTCCCATTTCATGGACTAGGAAACTGAGACTCGGGTGGGTCACATGGCTTGCACAAGATCACACGGGCAGGCTGTGGAAGGCCCAGACCCATCTCCTCCATCTAGTGCTGCCAATCCCCAGGGGTACAGCTTGGCAGAGGCAAAGTGGGAGAACCGTCGCTAAGGTTCTTGATTAAAAGCAGATATGGTTTCTTTTTCCCTGATTCTGAGTCACCCAGGACGTGCCCCTGGGCCTTGTCCTTGTAGAGCAGCAGTTGCCGTGAAGGTATGCAGCTGGATCAGCCCACACCTGCATCCCATCTGCAGAGCCTCAGGAGTCAGAAAGCACCTAATCCTGGGCCAAGGAGCTCACAAGACTCAAATTCCAGCATCATTTCTGCTGCTAAGAGCAGTGTGACTTAGATAAGTCCTGTGTCCTCTCTGCCCTCATTTTCCCCGTCTGTAAGGGGAAGGAGTCAGGCCGGCTCACCCTTAAAAACTCCCATCTGTGCTGTCCTGTGGTCCTGGGATACCTCCGTAGCTGCTCACACTAAGACACTTCCTCTGCCGAGAAGGCTGGTGGTCTTGCCTCCTTCCCCTGAGTGCCAAGTCAGTGGCACTGCCACAGAGCCCAGCAGGGCAGGACTCTCCAGACTTGCATTCTTGAGATTTGCACCCTGGCAGGAGCTCCTCCTGGCTCCACCAAAGGTCTTTTCAGGAATAACTGCTGCCTGGAGCCTCTCTGGATCCCTGGTGGCACAGTGGTTGAGAGCTACGGTTATTCTCCAAAAGGTCAGCAGTTTGAATCCACCAACTGGTCCTTGGAAACTCTGTGGGGCAGTTCTGCTCTGTCCTGCAGGGTCACTATGAGTTGGAATCGACTTGACAGCAACAGGTTTGGTTTTGAGTTTTGGAGCCTCTCTCCTCAATGGCCCCCAGGGCTGGGCAGGGTGGCTCTTGGGCAGCCAGACAGGGGAAGATCACAGACTGACCCAGCCCTAGCAGCAGCCTGGGGAGCAGACAGACTCAGAGTCTGGAGGCCCAAGCATGGGTCTGCAGTACTGCCGCTCTCAGCTGGGTGACCTCGGGCTGATCGTTTGCCCACTCTGAGCCTAGCTCTCTCACCTGGGCAGAGGGTACAACACTGGCTATCTTACAGAGTTGCCAGAGGGTAAGAACGGTGTGCACCTGGGTGGCGTGCCCTGTGTAGACGGCATGTGCATGAGGAAGTCCACTTGGTGGAGGGGCTCCTCAAAGTCCTTCAGGCCCTAGACAAAAACCCTTCCCCATCCTCTTGTGGCCAATAAGTGAAGTGTCCCTGCCAATTAGACGCGAGGTAGTGACACATTCAAGCAGAGACTTTCTTAGTGACTCCCAAACCTAATTTTTCAAGCTGCCTACTTTTACTTTTTACTGTGAGCTTCTGGCTAGCGACTTGTAATTTGTAAAAAAAAAAAAAAAAAAAAAAGTGGGGAAGAGAGAGAGGATGGGGACAGGTTGTCCACTGAGACACTTGTGCCCGGTGCCGGTCTGTGTAGCTGACTCCCTGTATTTTACGGACGTTTTCCCTGCGGGGAACTGCTACCCATGAGCAGTTTTGTGCTTTCCTTCCTGTCTGTGTACAAGCTCGCCGTTGGGTGTGTCAGAGTCTCTGTTCAGAACCAGTACCTGGCAGTTCCACTGGTTGCGCTGGTCCCCCCAGCTGACCTCTGCAGTCACCCACCCACAGGCACAACTGCCTCCTTCTGACACGCCGGAAGCTTCTGACTGCCAGGCTAACATGTGACGCCGACCATTACCAACTTCAAACAGGCCTTAACTGAAAACTCGCACACATGCACACACACGCGTCCGTACATGCACACACACGTGAGCCCCGCGGGTAGCCCTGGTCCCTCTGGCTGTCTGATGCTTCAGAACGACAGCAGTAGACAGCTGGCACTGCTGGCGTGGGTAGCATTTCCCCTCGGCACCAGAGAAACCCTTCAGGCAAACTCAGTTCCGGGGCTGGGAGGGAGGGCTTGGGGCGTGTGGGGGAAACGTGGGGCTCAAAGTAGCCCAGCTCCCCTCAAAAGCAAGAAAATGTCTTCAGGTCATTTCAAACAGAAGGAGCTGTGGGTATGGCTGCCTCCTGGCTCCCCGTACACACCCCCGGGCCCCCTGTTCCCTCAGGGCTGGGTCTGCGGCCTGGCCCCCAGCCCCCTCTCCCTGACCCATTCCCCCAGCTCGCTTCCCTCCCCCGTTCACACTTCTACTGGAGGTTGTGACATAAAAGAAGACAAGTTTCCCAGAGCCACAGACCCTTTTTTAAAAAATGTGTTTATTTGAATTACCCACCACGGCCAACCAGTCTCTGCTGACAGGAAGGGCCAGGACCCAGGCGGCCTTCACCGGTGAAAGTGCGGAGCACCCAATGATACAGGGTGACATGGAGGACCAGGGTGGGCGGCTTGGGCACTTCTAAGTAGATGTCGAGGGGCCATCAGGCCATCGCAGGGCGGTGTCCGTGGGGCCCCCTAATGGGACCATCACACCATCACTGGAGGTATCTGTGGGCCCCCCTTATGGTGGCTGTAGAATCTGGGGTTCAAAGAGTAGAGACAGGCTTGGGGGCCTTGATCGGACTGCTCACCTGACAAGCAACTGGCAGTGTCCACCTGGTCCAAGGGGCAGCCACACACCCCTGTGAGTGGGCGGCGGCCTTGCCCCTACTTCCGCAGACCAGGTACACGCCACTGGACTGGGGTCATGCACTCTGCCCTTCCGGAAAACAAACGTGGCATACCTGTGATGCCACAGCAGGACCCCGGACCCTCTGAGCAGACACGTCACGTGATGGTAGTTAAGTGAACGCTTACAATCTTGGCCTGAAGAATTCAAATGTTGAAAGAGGGTGGGCAGGGGAGATAGAAGAGGTCAATCCTGAAAGATTCATGCTTCCATTCATTCATCTATTCACTCACTCATTCATTCATCTGCTCAACAAATATGACTGAGCACCTGACTGGTGCCCCTGGCTGCGTGTGGGATGACTGCTTCTGAGCTACGGACAGAGATGTAAGGAAATGTGATGGGTTCATGTAGGTGGAGGGTCGCTTGTGACTCAGCTGTACCTCACAGTAAGGATCAGACCCACAAATGGAATAAGGAATACTTAACTACTCTGTCCATGAAAGTGACCTTGGAGCTGGCATTGGAGCCCCTGGTTTCTAGTCAAGACCCTGGCACACAGTCGGTGCTAGATAGATGCTTGGTGAATATGTCACTTTGACCATTAGTCACTCTGTACCTTAAACTCCCATGTACACGTCAAAGCCCTGGCCCAATCGCCCTTACCAGACTAAAATTCGAGGCAGCCTCAGTGCCCAGCTCCGGGGGCTCTGTTCACAATGCTGTCATACTGATGGTCACAGGCTCCAGGGATGTCGTCTACAGACTGCGCTGTGAGCAGTGCCCCTGAGCTGTGCAACGTGGTGCCCTCGTGAGCTGTCCTGAGCCACCCTCTAAAATGTGCAGGACCGACTGCAGTCAGCACACACTCGGGTGGCTTCCCCGTGCACGCTAGTGACAGCTGCAGATGACGCAGCCACCTGCTGTCAAACGGGGGCCCCAGCCAGTGGCCAGAGAGCCTCCTGTAGAACATCACCTCCGTCTTTCGCACAGCAGTTTCCTCCTGAGCCCTCCTCCTGTGTACAGAGCTGGTGAGGCCTGTCACGGTCAAATAACCCATCAATCAGAGTCTGGAGGTGTGCAATAACTTAGGGGGACTCCAAGGGTGAGAGGCTCCGTCGCCTTAACAAGGCAGGACCCCCCAAAGTGGCTGTGTCCCGGTGGGGTCAGCCAACGAGGGTGTGCCAGCGTCAGGGGAGGAAGCAGAAACTGTCCCTCTGCCGTAACGTGACTTCAAGGGGTCGGGCACGGGATCTCGCTGAGAGCTGACGACCGGGAAAACCAAAAACCAGTAATATTCCTAATAAGAATAATGATATTATGTAACAATAATCCTAAGAACGTGTTTTACACTGACCGCTGTCGCACTGCTTTTGTCTTTCTATACAGTAGTTTTTATAACGATGTCCTTAGGTTTTAATAAAGGAGTGTCCTGTCAACTGTTCCCTCTGTTAAATTTTGCTTTCCTGTTTTAAAATGCACTTGCGGGAACCTGCCCATGTGTAACTTGTCGCTCTTAGGTCCCTGGGTGGTGCAAACAGTTTGTGTGTGACTACTTGCTGAAAGGTTGGAGGTTCGAGCCCACCCAGAGGTGCCTCGGAAGAAAGGCCTGGCAATTTATGTCTGAAAAATCAGCCATTGAAAACCCTGTGGAGCACAGTTCCACCCTGACACACAGGGGTCGCCATGAGTTGGGAGCTGACTCCGTGGCGACTGGTTTGCTTTTTTTTTTTTTTTTTTCCCTGTTGGGAAGAAGGGCAGACCAGGGTCTGGGATTTCAGATCAGGACCTTCTTAGAGGGAACTGGGTGGAGAGGGCTGGTCACACAAGTCCAAAGACCAAGGGAGGGAAGAGAAGGCCGAGGGCAGAGTGAGAGGCCAGGTGGACACCAACTTTAAAGGGGAAAGAGCGAGGCTGGAAGGAGAGATGGAGTGCTCAAGTGGCATCAAGGACACTCACTGCAGGCACGGTCACCCCATCAGTGGCCACCGCCCCAGGCCAGGCACCTCTCGTATGCTGCTCATTCTGCCTCCTGGCTTCAGGAGGTGCAGCAGGAGAGTAGCCCTTCCTGGATGAGGATCTCAGAAAAACAGCAGGAAGTGGCTGAGCACCCGCTCTAGCCTGGGGGAGTGCGGAGAACCGATGCTCTGGGCTCAGGGAGCAGCAGGCACTCGTTGAGCCACCTCGACTCATGGGTGTGTGCACAGAACGGGGTTCATTCCTCCAGTATCTACTGTCTGGTGGTGAACCCACTTTCCATCCAGGAAGCAACCCCATGACACACTTTGGCCAGAGCAGCATCGTCACTCCAAAGCTCAGGGCCAGCCCAGTTCTTTTCAAAGTTCCTATCTCAAATTCAGTTCAAGGCTTTTTCTCCTGCCCCAAGAGTTGAGTGCTGGCTCCCTGGCCTAGTGGAAGGGGCTGTGGTCTGACTTTCCAGCACCCCGCCTCCTCCACTACCCAACCAGCTTCTGGGCTAGGGCAGAATGAACCAGAAAATGGGTAAGGGGGCAGGACTGGATGTCACTGTTCCCTCTGCCAGCGCTCTTTTGGGGCGCCTGGGAGGCTTCTGGCTTCTTTGGAGAGCCCTGTGGGGGTCTTCTCATGCCCCAATTCCCAGGCATGAAAGAGCAGGACAGGACACAGTCCTGGTCAGTCGGGGGTGGACTTGCCAACAGCAGTCAACCCCATAGCCTCTTACTTCTGAGGCCTCTCACTCCCAGGCGTCCCTCCCGATGCCTGGCCATCTTCAGCAGTGAGACGTTCCTCCTTGTCCCACGGGAAGCTTGCCTGCTCTCTTCAGACCCGGAGGTGGGAGGGCACGGCTGTTTCCTATTCCCCCGCCTCAGCGCCCATTCCCATTCTGCTGACCTCTTGTCCTCAGCTTAGGGGGCAGGCCTGCCAGTCGGCCAGCCGAGCAGACCACCCAACCCAGGCAGGAAAGCCCAGCTTCTCCTCTGGCAGGCCCTTCAAGCCACTGTGAGTGGTCATCTTGAAATCCACCCCCCCCCCCACCCCCACGTACATAGCAGCATGTTTGGTAAAGTAGAGGGTCAGTGAAAAGGAGGAGACCTCCACTGAGATGGATTGACACAACGGCTGCAACAATGGGCTCAAACATGGCAACGACTGTGAGGATGTTGCGGGACCAGGCAGCGTTTCACTCTGTTGTCCATGAGGTCACCGTGAGTCAGCACTGACTAAGGGGCAACTAACAATACACACACACACACGCTCACACACACACACAACCTCTCTGGGGAGTGGAAGCACTTCTGTTGCAGGACGAGGAGAGAGAATTGCCTCCCTTAATGAACACTGGGCTCCCCAAAAGGCCACCTTCTCTCTCCCAGCTGTCCCCTTACACTGACATGGAAGAAGGGTCCATTTTGGCCCCACCTGTTGCAGGAGCGTAATGGCAGGTGAGAAGGAGCTGTGGGCTGGCTCCAGGCCCTGCAAGGCCATGGTTGGCTGGCTGAGTGGCATGGGCTTGACCGTATGGACAGTGGGGAGCCATGCACAGGTCTGGATTAAGGGAGGGACGTCATCGGCTCTGCCATATAGAAAAGAAGGGCTTAGCTGTGGAAAGGATGGATTAGGGAGGCAGGACCTAGTCACTTGGTGACCATGCAGCAGTGGGAGATGAACTGATACGTGCTGGTGTCTACCCTGGGTGTTCAGAGTATACACTACTTCTCACTGTATCCTTGTGTCATGGATTGAGCGGTGTCCCCTAAAATGATCTGTTGAAGTCCTAACCCTTGTACCTGTGAACACGATCCTGTTTAGAGACAGGGTCTTTGAAGATGCTATCAGGTTAAATGAGGTGGTACTGGAGTAGGGTGGGTCCTAACCCTATATGACTGGTGTCCTATAAAAGAGAAGAGATACAGAGAGACACAGAGGGAAGACAACCATGTGATGTCGCAGCTGCAAGTCAAGGAACGCCTGGAGCTACCAGAAGCTGGGAGAGGCCTGGAACAGATTCTCCCTCAGAAGGAATCAACAGGGCTGATACCCTGGTTTGGACTCCCAGCCTCCAAAGCTGCCTGTTGTTATACACCGCCCACTGTGTGATACTCTGTTACAGCAGCCCTATGAAACTGATACACCTTGCTTTCCTGCTCTAACTTCTCAGTCATTGCAGAGACTTAATGGGAGCTTCCCTGATGAGGAAGCACAGCCCCATAACCTATATGACACTAACACTATTTCCCCTAAAAAAGAAACGCTCACATTTTCTTTCTGCAGGAAGCAGAGACCACCTGGCCACCGCGGAGTGACCAGAATAACGGATTGCATTTGGATTACTGCCCTCAGTCCAAATAGGAGCCAAGCGGCCCACAAAGGGAGCACCAAGGCTCCTGTTCGAGGCCAGCCCAGCACCCAGGACTCAGCCCTCTCCAGCATCCTCTATTTTCTCTCTGCTGGGTCACCTCTGCCAGCATTCAGATGTACCTTGATATCACCCACCTGAAATGGACGCTCCAGTATTCACTTCCGGCAATGGTGGACCAGGAAATTCAGACTGGCTCCTTTGTGAGTACAGCTGTAAAACCTGGGAATAATCTTTAAAAAAAAAGAAAAAATCTACTCGAAGACATTCGGGAGCTAACAAGGTAGAGAAGCGTGTGGGCCCAAGGTTTCAGAGGAGACAGGACTCGGAATGATGAGCTGGCACCCGGGGCTGCTTCTCCCTGGGGGTCTGTTGGTTCTGGAAGAGGAAGCTGGGATGATGAGCAGTGGTTCTCCAGCTTAGCAGGGCTGGTGGACGAGGGGAAATTTGGAACGCCCTGGTGGAGTCCAGGGCTGCTGGGTGAGTGGCAGGAGGGGCTTGTAATCCCACGTGCACTTTGATTTGGGACCCCAAAGGACTGCACCATAGGGGTAAGTGTGTGCTAGCCTCATAGCCCAGCCTCACATCATCTGGGTGCCCACACCAAACCAAACTCGTTACCGTTGAATTGATTCTGACTCACAGTGACCCTACAGGACAGAGTAGACCTGCCCCATAGGGTTTTCAAGGAGCGCCTGGTGGATTCGAACTGCTGTCCCTTTGGGTAACAGCTGAGCTCTTAACCACTGCACCACCAGGGCTCCATTGGGTGTCCAGTGATTCCCAATTCATGGAATTGGATTAAGGGAACCCCAGATTGCTAACATGGGACAGTGGAGGTTCAGTGGTAGAATTCTCATCTTCACGCAGGGGTTGTGGGTTTGATTCCCAGCCAATGCGCCTCTTGCACAACCACCACTCATCTGTCAGTGGAGGTCTGCATGTCGCTATGATGCTGAACAGGTTTCAGTGGAGCTTCCAGACTAAGACTAGGAAGAAAGGCCTGGTGATTTACTTCCAAAAATCAGCCAGTGACAGCCCAGTGAATCACAATGGTCTGATCAGCCACAATTACCGGGATGCCTCAGGGCTGGGCAGCATTTTGTACCGTTGTGCATGAGGTTGCCATGAATTGGGGGATAACTCGTGGCAGCTGACAACCACAACGATTGCTAGCACACCCAGGCAACTGGCGGAAGCACAGGCTTTCTCTCCAGGGATGTTTCATCATCTGTGTTGTTGTCGTTGTTAGGTGCAGTCGAGTTGGTTCTGATTCATAGCGACCCCACAAACAACAGAATGAAACATTGCCCAGTCCTACACCATCCTCATGGTCCTTGTTATGCTGGAGCCCATTGTTCCAGCCACTGTGTCAATCCATCTCATTGACAGTCTTCCTCTTTTTCACTGATCATCTACTTTACCAGGCTTCAAAATATTTTTACAATTTATCAGGTAAGTTCTGTCTGGCACACAATCAGAGATAACCAGATACGTGAGGCAGCAATGTGCGTAACAGCGGAAACACAGGTGATTAGAAAGACCTACAGAGACTCCAAGTATAGGAACAATCAGACACTTATTTTAAAAACAACTGTACTTAATACAAGGAGCCCTGGTGGTGCAGTGGTTAAAGCACATGGCTGCTAACCAAAAGGTCAGTGGTTTGAAACCACCAGCAGCTCCATGGGAGAAAGATGTGGCAGTGTGCTTCTGCAGAGATTTACTGTCTTGGGAACTGCATGGGGTTGCTATGAGTTGGAATTGACCTGACAGCAGTGGGTTTGGTTTCTTTGGTTTAGTACTTAGTATGCTCAAAATATATAAAATTATGTCTTAAAACTAAAAATTATTTATTGAAAAAATATAGGAAATTTTTAAAAAGAACCACGTAGATGCTGTAGAAATAAAAAGTATATGTAATAACCAAAGTTAAGATCTCATTAAATCGGTTTAAAAGCAGATTAGATCAGGAACAAGGCAAGGATGCCTGCTGTCACCGCTCTTAGTCAAGACAGTGCTTAATGTTATAGCTAGTATAAACAAGACAAGAAGAGGAAATGAAAGGCATCCAGATTAGAAAGGAAGAAATAAAACTGCCCTATTTCCGAATGACATGATCATCTCCATAGAAAATCCCAAGGAATCTACAGAAAAGAGTCCTAGAACTAATAAGTGAGTTCAGCAAAGTCTCAGGATACGAGACAAGCACACAAAAATTGATTGTATTTCTATACACTAGCAATGAACATGTGGACACGGAAATAAAAAGTGCAGTACCATTTATAATTGCTCAAACAAATGGGGTACTTAGATGAAAATCTAACAAAACATGCAAAGGACTTGAGTGCTGCAAAGTACAAAATGCTGATGAAAGTAATCAGAAGTCTCATAAATGAAGAGACATACCATGTTCATGGAGTGGAAGGCTCAACACAATAAAATGTCAATTCTCCCCAAATTGATATACAAATTTAACATTAATCCCTAGCAAAATCCCGGGAAGATTTTTCTGTATACATAGATAACATTATTGTAAAATTTCTGTGGGAAGGCAAAGGAACTGTAGATGCTTCCTCTTGGTCTGGAGACCTATTGACTAAATGAAGCACATTATCTGGGGAAGAATACCATGCATACCATGGTCTGCCAGAAGAATGAACAAGTCTGCCTTGGAAGAAGTACAGCCAGAGTGCTCCTTGGAAGTGAGGATGGTGAGACTTTACATATTTTGGACATGTTATCAGGAGAGACCAGTTCCGAGAGCAGGACATCATGCTTCATAAAGCAGAGGGTCAGTGAAAAAGAGAAAGACTCTCAAGGAGATGGATTGACACAGTGACAGCAACAATGGGCTCAAACTTGGCAGCAACTGTGAGGATGGCACAGCACTGGGCAGTATTTTGTTCTGTTGTACAATAGGGTTGCTATGAGTTGGAACCGACTTAATGGCACCTAACAACAACAACATATAGACCCTGGGTGGCGTAGACAGTTAAGCAAATAGTTAAGTGTGCAGGCACTAACCAAAATATCGGCAATTCAAACCCAACCAGAGGCCTCTCAGAAGAAGGGCCTGATGAACTGCTTCCAAAAGATTACATCCATGAAAACCCCACAGAGCACAGTTCTACTCTGATACACATGGAGTTGCCATGAGTCAGAATCGACTCTACAGCGACTCGTCAATGATGGAGTTGAGTCAACATAACTGCAATAAATACTTCCGTTTGGAAACGGGAAAAATGAAGACAGTTGTTAACGTGCCTGTAGTAATTCTGAAATCCTGCTGAGCAGACATTGTGAAAGCCCCCTACCCTATTCTCCCTGGCCCCTGACTACATCATTCCATCATACTCTTTGGTCACAACTGAAATGTACATGGGAGAATATGTCCTCCTTGGGGGCTGTGAAACTCTCGGCTGCTGCCAGCCCACGCAAAACCGAGGACCCAAGGATTCTTTTAAGTCATGAACAGTCAAAACCGTTTTTTAGTCCAAGATTCGGCTTTCCTTGGCAGCACAACTTCCTTAAATACTCAATAAGCTCAATAAGCTGATTTATTTGTTTCCAGTCAGTTCCATGTGCCATAACTCCACCCAAAAGTTCTTTCTGAGATGCAGATCTCAACTTTATTTATTTGACTTCTTGCTCCCCAAGTCTTACTCACACGGCTCACTCACAGCACAATGGCAGCTATTTGAGTCTGTCTGGATCTTTTTAATCTGTTTTTTGCCCTGAGGTGGTTTAGGCCTTTGTTGTTCAGTGGCTTTCTCCATCTCCAACAAGTTTTCTGGCATCTAGAAGCAAATGGCTTTTCTAACACTGCTAAGCCCCAAATTTCTGTAATTGCTCCATCGCCTTTATTTCTGCTTGCAAACTAACCACTTCTTTCCTGAGTCCGTGTCTTTCTTCCAGTGCCTTACTGAATGTGGTCAATAAGAGCCAAAACACATTTATCATATTCTGCTTTCTGCCCTCTTGTTTTAGTGCTGCAAGTTCAACAGGCTGTAAGTTAACGCAGGTACCCATTTAACTAAATGTGTTACCATTTCCTAACAAGGACGGCCGTTCTCCAGCTTTCAGTATCATTTTCCTCAATCCTCACCATCTGTCACTTAGCTAATGCCATATATCTTAGCTCTTCCACGAAGCAGCACCAGTTATTAGTCAGGATAGGATAGGCTATCTGAGGTTACAACAAGGGGTTCCTTACTGCTCGTGCAAGGTGATGAGATCAGGCAAGGCTCCAGGGACGCTCTCCTCCACAAAGTGACTCAGGGGTCCAGCTGCTTTCATCTTGTGCCACCACAAATACAACTTGGAGCCTCCCCTGTGGTAAATGCTACTGAAAGGGAAACAGAAATAAGGAGATACCCTTAATCATCTCACACTGGAAATACTGTTACATATGGCCTCCCTAAAACATACTTGAACGCATCAAGAATTGATGTCTTCAAATGGTGCTATTATTGAATATACCATGGACTGTCAAAAGAATGAACAAATCTGTCTTAGAAGAAATACAACCGGAACGTTCCTTAGAAGAGAGGATGGTGAGACTTTGGCTCAGTTACTTTGGACACACCATTAGGAAAGGTCAATTACTAGAAACGGACATCACGTTTGGTAGAGTAGAGGGGTCAGGGAAAATGAGGGAAGCCCTCAATGAGTTGGCTGGACACAACGGCCACGACGGTGCACGCAAACACACCAACGGTCCAGAGGATGGAGCAGAACTGAGCCAACTTTCGCTCTGTTAGGTATAAGGTCACCCTGAGTCAGAGCTGACTCAACAACAACTGAGAACAATAAAGATATACCACGCAGACACGCTGATCAGATCAGGATGCTATTGGCAACAGACAAACAGGTTAGAATACAGGAACGCACGTGATAATTTCATATAAAAATGTAGTATTTCAATACAGTGGGGAATTACTAATTAGTACATTTTAGTGGATCGTTTTACTTGGATCCACAATCAACAGCCATGGAAGCAGCAGTCAAGAAATCAAAGGAAGCATTGCATTGGGCAAATCTGCTGCAAAGGACCTCTTTGAAGTGCTGAAGAGCAAAGACATCACCTGGCGGACCGGGGTGCGCCTGACCCAGGCCGTGGTGTTTTCAGTCGCCTCATATGCATGTGAAAGCTGGGCAATGAATATGGAAGACCAAAAAAGAATTGGTGCCTTTGAATTATGGTGTTGGCGAAGAATATTGAATATACCATGGACTGCTGAAAGAACAAACAAATCTGTCCTGGAAGAAGTACAACCAGAATGCTTCTTAGAAGCCAGGATGGCAAGACTATGTCTCACATACTTTGGACATGTTGTCAGGAGGGACTAGTCCATGGTGCTTGGTAAAGTAGAGGGTCAGTGAAAAAGAGGAAGACCCTCAATGAGATGGACTGACACAGTGGCTGCAACAATGAGCTCAAGTATAACAACGATTGTGTAGACGGCACAGGACAGGGCAGTGTTTCTTTCTGTTGTACATAGGGTCACTATGAGTTGGAATCAACTCGATGGTGCCTAATAACAACATAATTTTTATGATTTTTCCTAATTATAGAAATAACCACAATTATTTAACAAATTATAC
The DNA here is from genome assembly GCF_024166365.1 of Elephas maximus indicus. Lineage (NCBI taxonomy): Eukaryota > Metazoa > Chordata > Mammalia > Proboscidea > Elephantidae > Elephas > Elephas maximus. Next base: position 188,820,307 of record NC_064822.1, on the reverse strand, counting down.
CGGCATAACTGGCTACCCATCCAGAAGAAAATAAAATTGGACTCCTATTTTGCACGTAAGTAAAAATAAACTTCACATTAAAGATTTAAATAAAACGATAAAAGTTCAGCAAGAAATTCTAAGGGTTATATAAACACCCTCAATGTAGGAAGGGGTGATTGGGAGGGATCCCCACAAGGAATTATTGAATAAGAAAATAAAAATGTAGACAAGAAAGTATAATATTGATTACATTTTACAATACACTGATGCCCTCCCCCAGAAAACCAGCTGTAGGGACGTGTCTGTATTCTTTAATAAGTGACTGCTTGAATATTCAGAGGAGATAGGGAGATAGGGTGTGGTGTGTGGGAAGTAGAGAAGGTAGCCAAGATATTTCCTAACCAAGACATCGAGTTGGTTCCAACTCATAGCAACCTGTAAGACAGAGTAGAACTGCCCATAGGGTTTGCTGTAATCTTTATGGAAGCAGACAGCCACATCTTTCTCCTGCGGAGCAGCTGGTGGGTTCAAACTGCCGACCTTTTGGTTAGCAGCCAAGCGCTTAAACACCGTGCCACCAGGGCTCCTTTAACCAAGTCTAGACATCTGGAAGCCATAGAGGAAATAGTAAACATTTCATGATACAAAAATTAACTTTGGCATGACAGAAGACAATACAACAATATGTAAACAAGAGATTCGGAACACAGAGGACACACAGAAGGCTGGGATTTAATATACAGCCTTGTCATTTGTTGCCATCAAGTCAATTCTGACTCTCAAAGACCTTTTGGAAGCAGGTCACCAGGCCTATCTTCCGAATTGCCTGTGGGTGAGTTCATATCGCCAACCTTTCAGTTAGTAGCTGAGTGCTTAACCGTTGGCACGCCCAGGGACCCCAATATATAGACAACACGTACAAATTGACAAGAAGGGAATAAACAACCCCATAAAATAGGAAAAGAAAAAAAGGACACCAAGAAGCAGTTTCACAAAACTAATCCAACTAGCTAATACATGTGAAAGGACCTTCAAACTCACTGGTTTGTGGAAAAAAAAAATTAAAATAACGAGATACCACATTATACCTCCCAGACAGGCAAACATTACATCTACAAATCTATTGTGAGAAAGGGTACTCTTATGCATTACTGCTAGAAATGGAATAATTATTTATTGAAAACAATATGAAGATATCTATTAAAATTAAAAATACATATACTCTTTGACCAAGCAACCTACTCCTGGAAATCTGTTGCAGAAAACTCAAAATGACAATGTGTAATGATAGGTGTACAAGGATGTCAGAATGGAGACAAAGTGACGCTGATTGACAGGGGATAGACTCAGGGGTGTGCTGGTATATGATAAGCAACCAGGTCTCTGGAAAAACAAAAAAAGATTTATATATATATATATATATGTATATATATATATGCACATGGAGACCCTGGTGGCATAGTGGTTAAGAGCTACAGCTGCTAACCAAAAGTCCAGCAGTTCGAATCCACCAACCGCTCTTTGGAAACTGTACGGGGCAGTTCTACTCTGTCCTATAGGGTCCCTATGAGTTGGAATTGAGTCCACAGCAATGGGTTTGGTTTGGTTTTGGTTATAGAATTCCTGGGTGGTACAAACAGTTAAGTGTTTGGCTACTAGCCAAAAGGTTGTCAGTTCAAATCCACCCAGGAGTGCCTTAAAAGAAAGCCTTGACGATCTACTTCCAAAAAATCGCAGCCATTGAGAACTCTGTGGAGCACAGTTCGACTCTGAAACCCTGAGGTCCCCACGACTTGGAGTCGGCTCAATGGCAACTGTGTGTTTTTGTTTGTTTGTTTTCACATTGATTATAAAGCATGAATATAGAGGATGTATATATATATTTTTTTTATAGCAAGAAGTTTACAAATATTAATAAAATATATAATATTCTGTATTATAGCTTTTTTTTTATTATTATAGCTTCTATGTGGTCTACTGACTGTTGCAGAACGCTTCGGTTGATTTTTGCAAAACTCTTCTGTCTGTAGACAACCCACAGTTGCAATCAGTGAACAGAAGCAGTTGCAACTTGAATGCTCATCAATATTTTCATTTTTGTTAAAGAGTAAGATGAAAGTGCAACAACAAAGACATGTTGGAACTTCACTTGTTTATCGGTGGCATGACTGACTTTTCTGAACTGGATAATAGTTTTCAAACACCGGAAGACTATTTCCTCGATTTTCGGGGGCTCTTTGCAATGCAATAGCTATAGACGTAACAGAGTTTTAAGTTGAATTTACGTTATTAATATTTTCTCCATTACTTTCTTAAGTCTAGACAATCGACAACACAAAAAATCAAGTCCTGATTTTGTAGCGCTTGCCAATTCCCATGGCGTAAATACCTCCAGCAAAGTTAACTTCAAACTACCAACATAACGTCCCTGAACACAGAGTTGAGAAGAGGCACGCAGAAACACACATGTATTATTTTACAATAAAGTGTAGATAATAGTAATAGTAAAATGAGGCAAAATAATGAGGAAGCAATGAGTATTTATGACCTTTGTTTTTATTATAAGGTATTTAATTGTAAGTTTATATAATTTAATTATCTCAGTGGCTATGTTTAACAACCGGCTTACAAAATTCCTGAAGAATTCACAATAGCCTCTCATAAGACAGTATGGACAGGCTCCAGCACACCTCTTGGAAGGGTTGACTAACACGGAATGGGCACACTACGGAATATTCTGCAGCTATTTAAAAGAATGGATTGGAACCTACAAGGCGATTTGGAGGAACTTTCACAAAGAATTGTTGAATAAGAAAATCGACATATAGACAAGAGAATATAGTATTGATTACATTTTTGTAACACAAAGACCCCTCCCCCCCCAAAAAAACCTAACTCTATATATGTGTCTGTATATGTTAATAAATGATTGCGTGAGTATTTGGAATAAGTCAACATGAGTTGGGGAGATGGAATGTGACGGGTAGGAAGTAGAGAACATAGCCAAACTGAATAGGAAAATAACAAAAAAACATTGCCAATAAAATAAACTGTGAATTTATTATCATATTTTGGCATTTATGTATAATGTATATATGTATGTGTATGTACATATCATTAAAATACATTTTTAAGCCAAGTTATCAATTGCCATAAAACAACCCACCCAAACTTAGTAACTTAAAATAACAACCATTTACTATGACAATTTTGTGGCTTTAGCGTGTGGTTCTTCTGCTTCTCAGGGTATTGGCTGGAACACTGAAGTGGCTAGAAGGTTTAGCATGATCTCCCTCACATGGCTGGCAGGGGATATTGGCTACAAGCCAGAAACTCAGCTGAGACTATCAGGCAGGGACCTCAGCTCTCCTTCATCTGGGCCTCTCCACATGGCTGCTTGGGCTTCCTCACAGAACGGTGTCTGGAGGGAACATTCCAAGAGGCGAAGGTTGGAACTGCATCATTTCTGCCACATTCTGTTGGTTAAAACCAGTCATAGAAATGTGGAGCCAGCCCAAAATCAAGGGAAGGGGAAATAGAATGCACCTTTTGATAGGGAAGTGGCAAAGCCACATTGCAACAGAGTGTGTGGGATAGGAAATACTATTGTGGCCATCTTTGGAAACACAATGGACCCCAACAGTCAAGGCCCTTGTTCATCTGGCCTCAACACATGTGAAATCACAGGTTCGTTGACAGTCAGAGGTGGAAGGGACATTAAGGAGCATCTAGTCCAAACATCTAATTTTAGCAACAGGAAAGTTGAGGCCCAGAGGGAAAGGTAGACAGCATACAGCTGGTCAGCAGCAGAGTGCAAACGCTCAACTACTGGTCTTCAGGGTTTTCAGACAAAATGTCAGCTTTGTCATCCACATTTCTGTAGTAACTCCTGGTTGTTTGGCCTTACCAGCTTGCCTGTCCTTGCCTAAACTCTACTTACATCCATTCTTGCACCCATCATCTATCTATCCATCCCTCTGTCATTCATCTATCCATCTGTCATTCATCCATCTATCCATCCATCTATCCATTATCCATCCATCCATCAGCCCATCCACCCAACCATCCATCCATCCATCCATCCATCCATCCATCCATCCATCCATCCATCCATCCATCCATCCATCCATCCATCCATCCATCCATCCATCCATCCATCCATCCATCCATCCATCCATCCATCCATCCATCCATCCATCCATCCATCCATCCATCCATCCATCCATCCATCCATCCATCCATCCATCCATCCATCCATCCATCCATCCATCCATCCATCCATCCATCCATCCATCCATCCATCCAACCACCCACCTACATTCAAGCTCTGTGCTGAACACCAAAAGGTAACGGAACACTGGAAGTTCATCACCCATATGATCACTGTATGATTCACACCGGCCTCTTCCCCTCAGCCCTCACACCCCAGGGGTGAGGAGCCAACCAAATCCTTAGTGGTAATCCCCCAGGACAGCCAAATCAACTTTCCCCCCAGGCTAAGCTGTCTGGGTAATATCATGTTGTACCTTTTGATATAGAAAAGGGGATGGTTTTTCTCACTCTTTGCTGTGGAACATGCCGTACTTGGCAGACAGGAACAGGAAAGATCTGCCTCAGCACAGAAAGGTACCCACAAATCACCAAGCAAGCTTTCCTCTCAATCTGAGTTAACAACCTTATTTTTAGATTTTTCTAAAGTTACAGTGCCACCGACAATAATAATAGTAATAATAATAATAATAGCTACCATTTGTGTACTTTCTATGTTCCAAGCACTGTGCTAGGCACTACATTACCTCATTTAATCCCCAGATTAAGGGGCAGTTACTACTATTAGCATCCTTTATAGATGACGATGCTGAGGCCCAGAAATATTAGCAAGTTTGCAAAAGACACAAAGATATTACATCTCTATGGTTCCCATGTTTGTGACAACTAGAATTGTTGAACACCTACCTACTGCATACAAGCGTTGTATATAGAGCCCTTTGCATGCACCCGTTCATTCATTCAACATTCAGCAAATCTTTATTAAGCACCTCATATATGCCCTTGAAGGAGCGTCCATTTTAATAGGAGGAGACAGACAATAATAACCACGACATGTAAGTAAAAATAACAGTATGTTGGAAGACAGTGAGCACTATGAAAAAAAGAAAAAGTGGAACAGGGGGAGGGTGAGGAGTTTGCAGCACTAAAGAAGGTGGTCAAGATAAGTCTCATTGAAAAAGTAAAGACTTAAAGGAGGCGAGGGGTGAGCCCAATGGATATCTGGGAGAAGAGCATCTAAGCAGAGGAAAGAGCAAGTGCAAAGGCCCTGGGGCAGAAGTGTGCCTGGCAAGTTGAAGGAACAGCAAGGAGAGCGGCAGGACTGTAGCAGAGCGAGTGAAGAGAAGAAGGGAGGAGGTGACGTTAGAGAAGGCACCCATTAAACCTGTTGCTGTCAAGTTGATTCTGAGTCATAGCGACCCTACAGGATAGAGTAGAATTACCCCATAGAGTTTCCAAGGAGTGGCTGGTTGATTCAAACTGCCAACCCTTTGGTTAACAATAGTAGCTCTTAACCACTGTGCCACGAAGGCTCCAGAGAAGGTACAGGGAGTCAAATTATATAGAGCCTTGTAGGAGTTGGCTGATCTTTTGAGTGAAGAGTGGCAGCCTCTGTAAGGTTTTGAAAAGAGGAGTAATGTAATCTGCCTTAATGTTTTTAAAGGATTATTCCAACTGCTGTGTTGAGAGCAGACTGTAGGGGGGCAAGGGGGAAAGTGTCTTGGACCAGGGTGGAAGTAGTGGGCGTGGTGAGAAGTGGTCAGATTCTGGATGTATGTGCAGGTACAGCCAACATGATTTCCCAACAGATTGGATGTGGGGTGTGAGCGAGAGGATGAACGCAAGGCTCTGGGCCTGAGCAACTGGAAAGGCACCGCCACCAACTAAGATGGGGAGTCTGGCAGGAGAGCAGGAGTTCAATTTTGGACCTATGAGCTTGAGAAGTTGCCGTGACATCCAAGTGGGGGTGTCACGGAGGCAGTTGGAAGCCAACTTGGAGGTCAGGACAGAGGTCTGGGGTGGAGCTACAACATGGGAGGCACTGGTATCTCCGTGTCATTTAAAGCCAAGATGACAGGATATGATCAAATGAAACGAAATCATATAAAAAAGAGGCACAGTCCGAGATCTGAGTCCGAGAACATTTCAATGTGAAGAGGCCAAGGAGAGAAGGAAAAACTTGTAAGAGAGGAAACAAAGAGCATGCATAGTCCTGGAAGCCAGGTGTGGAGGGATAGCAAGGAGGAAGAAGGAGAAAGAGATCCAACGGCAGAGTCAAAAGCTGCTGAGGAGCCAGTATGCTGAAGTCTGCAGCCAACTGCAGGATTTCAAGTTTGCTGACTTCAGTAAGAGCAGTTTTAGGGGTCGGGGAGGGGGGGGTAAGATCCAGCTTGGGGGGTGGATCAAGAAAGAGGGAGAGAAGCTCTACTCTTAGAAGGAGCTCTGCATAAAGAGAGGGGAAGAAATAAGGCAGTGAAGGGCAGAAGTGGAATGGAGGCTTTTTTAAGGTGGAAGAAATCACTAGATCTATGACCGCTGGTGGGAATGACTCTGCAGAGAGCTGAGTTGGTGATTGTTGACCCTGCTCGCTGTGCCACACTGTTGAGCCGAGGTCTGGGGCCCAGGGTCATCAATAAAAGCATAACTCACACACAGGCAGAGGGTGGAACAACACTCGCATAGAGAAGAGACAGAGCAAGGGCAGCTTCAAGCAGACATAGAAGCTCAGCTGAGGCTATCGGGCAGTGTCTTAGGCTGGGTTCTCCAGAGAAAGAAGACCAGTGCAGAGTGTAAATACATATATAAATAGATTTATATAAAGGAAATGGCTCGTGTTGTTGTAGCTCCTGGAAAGTCCCAAGTCCATGGGTCAGGCTGGAGGCTTCTCCTTATTCACGTAGCCGCAGGTGCTTGTGAATCCAAGATCAGAAGGTCAGACAGCAGGCCTCTGACTCACGGCTGTGGATGCCAATGAGTCCCAAGATTGGCAGCTAAGATGGCAGGTAAGCTGCTAGCTCAAGGCCCGAGAACCGGAGGGCTGACGAACAGGGGCCACCTGCAGGATCCAGAGCAAGCAAAAGTCAGCGAGCCTTGCCAGAAAGTCTACCTATTTTGGATGCAGGCCACACCCCCAAGGAAAATCCCTTTCAACTGATTGTCTGCTCGCAACAGATCTTATCACGGAGATAATCACATTATATCAAATTTCATTATGGAGGTGATTATATCATTAAAAAGCTGCCAAGCTAATTCACAACGGCCAAACCACTGAGGACCATGGTCCAGCCAAGTTGACACACAACCTTAACCATCACAGGCAAGGACCTCAGTTCCCCTCCTTGTGGTCCTCTCCATGTGGCTGTTTGGGCTTCCTCGCAGCATGGTGACTGAGTTCTAAGAAGGAGCTTTCCAAGAGGCAAAGACTGCAACTATGTCATTTCTTCCAATTCCTATTAGTTAAAACAGGTTACAAGGTTACTGCCTGTCTTAGTCATCTAGTGTTGCTATAACATAAATACCACAAGTGAATGGCTTTAACAAACAGAAATTTATTCTCTCACAGTTTGGGAGGCTAGAAGTCAGAATTCAGGGCACCAGCTCCAGGGGAAGACCTTCTCTCTGTGTCAGTTCTGGGGGAAGGTCCTTGTCATCAACCTTCCCCTGCTCTAGGAGATTCTCAACACATGGACCCACGTCCAAAGGATGGACTCTGCTCCTGGCTCTTCTTGCTTGGTGGTATGAGGTCCTTCTTCTCTCTGCTCGATTTTCTTTAATATCTCAGAAGAGATTGACTCAAGATACAACCTAATCCTGTGGATTAAGTCCTGCCTCATTGACATAGCTGCCTCTAATCCTGCCTTATTAACATCACAGAGGTAGGGTTTACGACACATAGGAAAATCACATCAGATCACAAAATGGTGGGCAACCATACAACACTGGGAATCACCACCTAGTCAACTTGACACATATTTTGTATATTTTTATTTATTATGCTTTAGGTGAAAGTTTACAAATCAAGTCAGTCTCTCATACAAAAACTTATACACACCTTGCTATGTACTCCTAGCTGCCCTCCCCCTAATGAGACAGCACACTCCTCCTCTCCACCCTGTATTCCCTGTGTCCTTTCAACCTTCTCCTGTCCCCCCACCCCCGCCTTTTCATTTCCCCTCCAGACAGGAGATGCCCACATAGTCTCATGTGTCTACTTGAGCCAAGAAGCTCACTCCTCACCAGTATCATTTTCTGTCTTATAGTCCAGTCCAATTCCTGTCTGAAGAGTTGGCTTCAGGAATGGTTCCAGTCTTGGACTAACAGAGGATCCGAGGACCATGACCTCCAGGGTCCCTCTAGTCTCAGTCAGACCATTAAGTCTGGCCTTTTGACAAGAATTTGAGGTCTGCATCCCACTGTTCTCCTACTCCATCAGGGATTCACTGTTGTGTTCCCTGCAAGTTCACACATATTTTGGAAGGACACAATTCAATCCATGACACAGCCCATGGCCAGCAGGCCACTCCCTGCAGGTCTCATGCTGCAAGTCAAGGACTCTGTTATCCCCCGCCAGGAACAGATGAAGAAGTGGGATTGGCCAGGTGCCACATGGTACTCACGTATGAGCAGAACAGAGAAAGCCACTGTGTGCCCAGAATGGGGAGGGAGGTTCCCTGATAAGAAGAAACTGGGAGCCAGAGAAACACTCTTCCCAGCCTCCATTATCGGGGCCAAGGCTTCTGATGAGGCACCCAGTTGGAGTCAGAAGGCTGCATGGTGCACCGTTTTCCTATTTGCCCAATGATGATGGCAAAGTGTTAGCTGAGCACGTACTCTGAGCACAACAATGCAGGAAACAGTCGCGCTCCTGCCCCTGGTGGGCTTCAACCTTGATGAGTCCTGTCCAGCCAGATGGCGGCCGCATTCTCAGGGCACTGCCCTTGCCTCCCCCGTCCTGCCCCGTCAACCCCACAAGGAGGGTGAGAACTGCAGGCTCACCCAGCTCTGCGCTCAGGAGGGGCCTTGTCGGGAAGAGCAGTTGTCCTTTAACAAGGACATCCTGGTTGTTGGTGGTGCTCCACCTTCCCATTAATCACCTCAGAATACAGCCCAGCGGCTGGCAAACCTTCAAGCCAAACCCCAGAGCAGGAGGAGGCAAGACGTGACATGAGGAATGTGTCTGCAGCATGCGCCGAGAGGCAGGGACAGACGTGCTCTCGTTAGAAAAGTCTATTTGTGGCTCCCCGGTCTAATTTCTGAATATGATCATGAATAAATATTGGTCTTTCCTTCTGCAGCTTGTTCCGTCTGGGTGGTTTGGCCAAATAGATGCTGCCGCCTCTTGTTTTCTAGAACTGTCGAGAGGCTCAGGCCTGGGGGAGGGGGAGCTTGCCCAATGTCCCACAATGAGATGATAGCAGCCCAGGGGACTGGGGGCAGTGGAAGGTCAGAGTCCCTCGGATGGCATCTGTGAGATCTAAGCTTTGATGCTACCACCTGACTTTGTCCCCTCTGATGCACTCTAGCACATGCTTAAATACCATCAGTGACGGGGATCTCACTACCACCATATGGCTCATCCCGGTGTTAGATTGTTCAGAATGTTAGGAAGTTCATTCATTTAACAAACTTTTTGTTTTTAATTCATATGATGTGCTAGGCATTTATTTTAGGCATGGGGTAGTGTCAATAAGACCTCCAGGGCCTCTTATCTTGGTGGAGACACACAGAGAGAGGAAGGAAGGGGCCAGGGGAGAAGCCGACAGCTGAGTTTTGAGAAGGAGCTATACCTCTGGGTATCAGTGACAAGAGCATTCTGGACAGAAGGACACGCAAGGACATGACGTGGGGGCTGGGCTAGCCCCTGAGAATGGCGGGACCTCCTCCAAAGTGGGTGGATGCTTACTTACATTTGGGGAGAGTCAGTCCCAAGACCTGGAACTGGACCAATGCAGTTGGACCCTTGGCAGCAGGTGCTGCCCCTCCTCCTCCTGGTGGGTGGTTACCGCGAAGCAGTCCCGCCCTCTCTGGGTCTCCTAAGCCGTCCCTGCCCTGCCTACTGCAGGAAAGCCTCATGTGGCCTTCCCACCTGCTCTCACGTGGTTGGGGAGGGGGGCTCATGGTCACACTCGGGCAGACACGTTGAGGCTTTTGGGGCCATGGTGGCCCTTGGAGAAAGGCAGTGTCGGGGTGCAGTCTGGTTCTCTCCCTACCTCCTGAGACCTTCCTTATCAGGCTTGTTGGTGGCTCCTTCTGATATGGACCCCAAACCCAGCTCCTTCCATCTGACCCACCGCCTGGCCCTGCCCTCGGTGCCCACCTGCACACTTCCCTACCCGAGATTGCCCTGCAGAGATGGAGGAAGGTGCCCAATCTTCTTCAAGATTGGGGTGGGCTGAATAACGGGTTTTTTTTAAAGACCGGTTTGCATCCTGACCCCAGTACCTGGAAATGCGGCCTTAATTGGAAAGAGGGTCTTTGCAGACCGAATCAGTTAAGGACCTTAAGATGAGATGGTCTTGGATTTAGGGTGGGAGCTAGATGCAATGGCCGGTGTCCTTATAAGGGAAAGCAGAGGGAGATGTGAGACAAGATTTGAGATACAGAAGAGACCCTGAGGGGAAGGGCAGGTGACAAGAGACGCAGAGTGTGGAGTGATGCGGCCACAAGCCAAGGAACACCACAGACCTCCGGCAAAACAGAAGCCTGGAGAAAGACACGGAAGGGACCCTCCGTCAGAGCCTCCAGAGGGAACCAACCCTGCTGACCTTGACTTTGGACTCTGGCCGCAGGAACCGGGAGAGGACTAATTCCTGTTGTATTAAGCTGCCCAGTGTGTGGTCATTTGTTCCAGCAACCCCAGGACACTGACACAAAGATGGGCGGCTGCCCGGGTCCCAAATGCTTCACAGAGACTAGCTGAATAAATGGGTGAGCGACTGGTCCAGGACAGGGCCGAGCAGCTCTCACACTGCCTTCCCCTTCTATTCACGTTACACCAACACACCCCTTCTTAGCATCTTGCCCCAGTCCTGGGCCACCCAGGGCTGTCAGCTGGGAGTCCCCTGCTTGGCCTTGTGTAACCATGCCGTTCATGCTGTGTGGCCTGCAGCAAGTTATCAACCTCTCTGTTGTTGTCAATTCCAACTGATGGCAGCCCCATGTGTTACAGAGTAGAACTGCTCCCATGGGGTTTTCTTGGCTGCAGTCTTTATGGAAACAGATCACTAGGTCTTTCTTCCGTGGAGCCACTAAGTGGCTTCGAAACGCCTACCTTTCGGTTAGCAGGCGAGCGAAAACCAATGAGTGTGCTCAAGGTCTCCCCGTGGACGTTATTGTCAGGGTCTGAAATATTTGCAGAACACACAGCCAGGAGCCAGCAGCTTAGTGCAAACCTTCAAACTTCAGCCGCAAGTGACCTAAATGGCCTGGGCCAAGAGGAGGGTATTTTTGCCCATAGCTGTTTCTTTCATGTAATTTTATCCTTATCAGTAGGCACAGCTTGGAAAATGTGTAGATAAGGGTGTTTTAAGGATTTTACACTTGTGAACGATTTTCCTAGGTGGTGAAGCGGTTCTCCCTCAACTGCTCACCTGAAGGCTGGCGACACCTACCCACTGGTACCTCAGAAAGGCCTGGCGATCTGCGTCCATTAAGATCACAGCCGTGAAAACCCTGTGGAGCAGTTCTACGCTGTAATACATAGGGTCACCGTAAGTCAGCACCCACTCGACAGCAACAAATAACTACAAGATTTTCCCTAAAAATTGTTGTTGTTGTTAGGTGCCATCGAGCCGGTTCTGACTCGTAGCGACCCTGTGTACAACAGAATGAAACGCTGCCCAGTCCTGCACCATCCTCACAACCGTTATGCTTGAGTCCATTGTTGCAGCCACTGTGCCAGTCTATCTTGTTGAGGGTCTTCCTCTTTCTCATCGACCCTCTACTTTACCAAGCATGATTTCCTTCTTAAGGGACTGGTCTCTCCTGATAACACGTCCAAAGTACTTGAGACGCAGTCTCACCATCTTCACTTCTAAGGAGCATTCTGGTTGTACTTCTTGCAAGACAGACTTGTGGGTTCTTTTGGCAGTCCATGGCATATTCAATGTTATTTGCCAGCACTACAATTCAAAGGCATCAATTCTTCTTCAGTCTTCCTTATTCATTGTCCAGCTTTTGCAGGCATTTGAAGCAATTGAAAACACCATGGCTTGGGTCAGGTGCACCTTAGTCCTCAAGGTGACATCTTTGTTTCTCAACACTTTAAAGAGGTGCTTTGCAGCAGATTTGCCCAATGCAATGCATCTTTTGATTTCTTGACTGCTGCTTCCATGGCTGTTGATTGTGGATCCAAGTAAAATGAAATCTTTGACAACTTCAGCGTTTTCTCCATTTATCATGATGTTGCTTATTGGTCCAGTTGTGAGGATTTTTGTTTTCTTTACGTTGAGGTATAATCCATACTGAAGGCTGTAGTCTTTGATCTTCATCACTAAGTGCTCCAAGTCCTCTTCACTTTCAGTAAGCAAGGTTGTGTCATCTGCATTTTTCAGGTTGTTCTATTCCTAAAAATAGATTCACAAATCAAGGGGTGGTGGGGGGAGTCTGTCAGACTGCATGTCCCAGGTGAGGCTGGGGGAGCTGGTCACTGGCGCTCATTCTGCCCGATTGTCCAGGGAAGAGCAGCTTTGGGCCCTTTCCCCTCGTGGGCTAGAGCTGGGGTGTGCCTGGGGCTGGAGGACAAACAGTCCAGGGCCCCCCAAACCAGCGGCCTTCCTACCATCTTCTCTAGCGTCCCCTGGATGGGCCAAATCGGCCCAGGAGCTGCTTCTGGGTAAAGGCTGTGCTGTTTAGGGGAGCTGTGTTTAAAAGATATTCTGAGACCAGATGGCCCCCGAAACTCTTACCCTGAGAAAATCTTTAAATCTTGAACTGAAACTATCTCCTGAAGTCATCTATTTGAAGAAGTGCCTGGTGGATTTGAACTGCGGACCTTTCCGTTAGCAGTCATAGCTCTTAACCACTATACCACCTGGGTTTCCAGATCAAACACTAGTTTAGCTTAATTAGAAAAGAACGTATGCATTAAGCATTATACTTTTTTAAAGAACTATCTGCATATGATCAAATTGACTACAGCTACTAGAAAGGATAGATGAGAAGTTGGGGGGGTGGTGAGTTTTTATTGATGACGGTGATGGTTTAGGAAATGTTGTGGAGAAAGGTGCCTGTCTTAGTCATCTAGTGCTGCTGTAACAGAAATACCACAAGTGGGTGGCTTTAACAAACAGAAGTTTATCCTCTCACAGTCCAGTAGGCAAGAAGTCCAAACTCAGGGTGACGGCTCCAGGGAAAGCCTTTCTCTGTCGCCATCGGAGGAAGGTCCTTGTCATCAGTCCTCCCCAGGACTAGGAGCTTCTCTGAGCAGGAACCCTGGGTCCAAAGGACGGGCTCTGCTCCCGGCACTGCTTTCTTGGTGGTATGAGGTCCCCTGCCTCTCTGCTTTTTTCTCTCTATATCTCAAAAGAGATTGGCTCAAGACAAAATCCAGCCTTGTAGACTGAGTCCTGCCTCATTAGCACAGTTGCCGCCTATCCCACCTCATTAACACCACAGAGGCAGGATTTATAACACAGAGGAAAATCACGTCAGATGACAAAATGGTAGACAATCTCACAGTACTGGGTAGCATGGCCTAGCCAAATTGATACACGCATTTTTGGGGGACACAGTTCAATCCATGACAGTGGCACAACTTGAAGAATGTAACCAATGTCACTGAATTGTACGTGTGTTCATTATTGAAGTGGCATATGCTTTGTTGCATATATTTCCACCAGAAAAAAAAAAAAAAAAAAGATACTCTGGGTGTTACCTTTGGGCAAAGGTGGTGGCTGGGGAGGGGCTCAGGACCTGGAAGGGGCAGGAGGGAGTCTTCTGGGGTATAGTCTCATTCTCCATCTGGGTGGTAGTAACATGGTATGCAAACTTTAAAAACTCTGTCAAGTTCTAGTCTTATTTTTTGTGTGCTTTTCTAGATGTCACTTGTACTTCAGTTAAAACAATTACATGAAAATAAAAAAATTAAAATACACATAACAATATGTGTATACATTTTTGTATGAGAAATTAACTTGAGCTGTAAACTTTCACCTAAAGCACAATAAAGAAAAAAAAAAAAAAGAAACCATCGTGGTACCTGGACCTGGCGCCACCTAGTAGAAGTGCATAAATACTTGGTGAATGAATAAATGAGGAAATATGGCCAAATCAAAATAGAGATACTCTGTCTTCCCCCAAGGTCCCTCGGTGCTGCAAATGTTTGACGCACTTGACTACTTGACTACTAACTGAAAGGTTTGAATCCACCCAGAGGCACTTTGGAGGAAAGCCCTGGAGATCTGCTTCTGTAAGATTACAGCCACTGAAAACCCTATGGAGCACAGTTCTACTCTGACATACATGGGGTCACCAGGAGTCGGAGTCAAACTGACAGCAATGGGTTATGTGTCTCCACCCGAGATAGGACCTGGTTGTTTGTGTACCCAGCACGGAACAGCCTGACTCCAGCCAGCTGCCCACGGGCCCTAATTGAGGCTCCTCCTCGGCATGGATCCTGGTCTTGGGCCTAAATCCCTCACTCGGCCCCATTTTGCTCCCTCATCCTGATCTCGGAGGTCCCTCGGCTCTGGCCTCACGTAAGCCATGCCTGCTCCAGGGGTCCTCGTAGGCATCTCAAACTTGATGTGGCCAAGTTCGAATCCGATTCACTACCTCCCAGCCATTTCTGTGCCCTTACCCCTACTGCCCCCATCACAGTTCTCTCCCCCATGGGGCACTGGCTGCACAGATCTCCTCTCTGTCCTTTGAACATGACAGCCTTTCCCACCTCCAAGCCTTTGTGCTAGGCCTCACCACAGTCCCAATTACTTGCTTATGAGCCTGGTGGTTTGTGTGGCCGTCTTCCCCTCCTACACCCATGGGGCTCCAGGAGGGCAGGGGCACTTCCAGCTAGGCCCCATTTATCTCTTTGTCCACCTGCACTTGCCTGAGGCACAAGGATTTGCTGAACGAATGAGAGAGGAAGTCCTGTGCACAGAGGGTCCCTCTCAGATCATGGCATGAGGGTCCCCGTCTCTTGGTGAGAAGGAGGTCTTGTGCTGCGCAGCACATGGGAGGAAGCTCCATAGTGCAGAATGCTCGGCCGCTCTGGTTGTGTCTGCCCAGGACCCCGTCCCCTTCCAGCTTCCTCTGCAAATGGGCCCCACTCACCCATAGGCAGAGGTGTAACTAAGGCATGGCAGGCAGGGTGCGTGTCCTAGACGCCACAGGAGGAGGGGTGACAATAAGCCATCACTGTTCCTGCTGACCAGCTGTGAGAGATCATTCACTAATTTAACACTAATTGCCACTGGAGCTATTTTCCGTAGATAGGCCCCGCCTGCAGGGAACCCTCATTTGGCTGAATCGGACCGTGCGGTAGGGTGGTCACATGACCCAGGCTGACCAATCAGAGTGTTCTCTGGGACTTTTCCTGGAACCTCAGAACAGAGGTTCTGAAAGCAACAAGAAATAATAATAATTATTCTTGTTCTATAGAATAATATTGCAAATGTGATTAACATGTTAGCATTTGGGGAACCTGGGTGAAGGGTATCTGAGAATTCTTGTAACTTTTCTGTAAGTCTGAAATTACTCCAAAATAGTTAAAAAAAAAAAAAAAAAAGTTCCCCTCTCAAGCTACCAGAGGGAAATGGAAATTCTCCTACTTACTTGGAAAGGACTTTGGTACCTTGGTAGCCTCAGAGGCTGCCCACACCAGTTCTGGGTTTTCCCTTTGCAAAGCCAACCGCTTCTTGGGCATTTTCCCCAACAAATGAGGAGTTCTCACCCTAGTGGGGATTCTTCCTGTCCTCACCTTGAGCAGCCAGTTCCTATCAGCCTGCGCCATTATAAGTGTCAAAGTCAGCCTCTGAGCTCCTGGAACTTTCTGCCTTTCTCCGAGGCTGCCCGGTAATGAGGCAGTCTCAGTGCCCGTCTTACCCCCTTTTTGGTTGTTTGCTTTCTTTTAGTAAGCAGTTTTGTTAGGCACTGTAGCCACAATAATCCTGCTAGTTGACATTTAATGAGCACTTGTTGTATACCCAAGGAGCCCTGGTGGCACAATGGTTAAAGAAATCAACTGTTAACCAAAAGGCTGGTGGTTTGAAACCACTAGTGGCTCTGTGGGAGAAAGATGTAGCAGTCTGCTTCTGTACAGATTTATAGTCTTGGAAACCCCATGAGGTCATTATGAGTCAGAATCAACTCAATGGCAGTGGGTTTGGTTTTGGGGGGAGCTCTGGGGGTGCAGCGGTTAAGAGCTCAGATGCTAGCCAAAAGGTCAGCAGTTTGAATCCACCGGCTACTCCTTGGAAACCATATGGAGCTGTTCTACTCTGCCCTAGGGGGTTGCTATGAGTCGGAATTCGCTCAATAGCAACAGGTTTTGGTTTACCCAGGAGTCCCTGGGTGGTAAGCGTTGAATGTGCCTGGCGGTTCACCGGAAGGTTGATGGTTCAAGTCTACCCAGGTGCACCTGTGAAGAGAAGCCTAGTGATCTGCTTCTGAAAAATCAGCCTTTGGAAACCCTGTGGAGCACAGTTCCACTCTGACACACATGGGGTCACTCTGAGTCAGACTCAGCTCGACGGCAACTGGTGTTTTTTTGCTGTATACCTGGCAGTGTGCTAAGTGGATTGAAAAAATCTCATTTAATCCCTACACCCACCATTTGGAGACTCATGTATTCTTCAAAAAGGAAACCGAGGCCCAGAAAGTTGAGGTCACTGTTCTAGGCCTTGAGCCAGACAACAGCCCAGGCAGGGTGGGCCCTTCCCACGATGCCATCGCTGCCACATCCAGGAGGATGTGGTGGGTTTTAAATGGCTGTACATTCTTTAACCTTCCACCCACCAAAAGTGGGGTCCGTGTTCCCTCCCCTTGTGTCTTGGACAGGCTTGTGACTGCTTCAACCAAGACAGCATGTGGAAAACGCCCTGTGACTTCCCAGCTTCCTCCTGGCAATACACCAACATAAGCCACCCCAAACCACTTCCTGATTTCCATGTACCAAGAGAACAGACTGAAGAAAAACAAGGTCCCGGTAAAACCAGCCCTAATCGCTTTAGGCTGACCTCAGGTAACCTAACCCTCATTAATATAGTAAAATCTCCTGGTTCTTGCTTCCTTTGGGTCCTGGGGCTTGGCACTGCCACCTTGGCCCACTCTGTTCCAGATCCTGTCTTCTAGAACAGGCAGGGCTGGCTACTCTGGAAGACTCCATCCTTCCAGCACACCTACCACGAATCTTGTCTTTGAGAAGAAACTAACACAAAACCTTCCTTGGTGGAACATACTGATGTGATGGGGGAAGGTATTTCCAGATAAATGTAAATCCCACCACTCCCATTATTCTAGATGGACAGGGAATGGGTCAGGAGACATTGTCACAGCACAAGGCCTGATCCCTGCGGAGAACCAGAAGGAAAGCAGGAAGAAAAGGGGAGGAGGAAGGAGAGGCAGCTGGGCTGGGTGCTGGGGAGGTTGATGGGGAGGAGAGAGTGGGGAGGGACACAGGGGCAGCAGACGCCTCCATGTGGAGACTGTGATGTGGATAGAATTGTGTTCTGCAAAAGCATGTGTTGTAAACTCTATCCCCTATACCTGTGGGTACAGGGCCCTGGTGGCACAGTGGTTAAGAGCTACGGTGAGCTAAGGTGAGCTACGGTTGCTAACCAAAAGGTAAGCAGTTTGAATCCACAGGCCACTCCTTGGAAACTCTATGGAGCACTTGTACTCTGTCCTTCCTATAGGGTCGCTATGAGTTGAAATCTACTCCGTGGCAGCGGGAGGTATGTATATACACATACCTGTGGTTACAGTTCCATTTGGGAATGGATTTGTTGTTATGTTAATGAGGCATTATTAGTGTGGAATGTGTCTTAATCTCTTCTGAGACATAAAAGAGCAGATTAGGTACAGAGAAGCAAGCAGAGATGGGGGAAGAGAGATGCCAAGCCACAAGAAGATTGCTGGGAAGCTGAAAAGAGACCAGGACATTTCCACAGAGCCCACAGAAAAAGAATGTCTTCCTCTACACTTGGCACACTGATTTCAGACTTTTAGCCTCCTGAACTGTGAGAAAATAAAGTTCTCTTTTTAGGCAGAGATGGAGAGAATTTTAGAGATACTTCACTGCTTATTAAAAATCTACTATGTGCTACCAGAGGGAACCCTGGTGGCGAAATGGTTAAGGACTCGGCTGCTGACCAAAAGGTCCATGGTTCAAACCCACCCAGCAGCTCTGCAGGAGAAAAATCTAGCGATCTGCTTCCATAGAGATTACCACTCAGGAAACCTTATAGGACAGTTCTCCTGTGTCATCTAAGGTCCCTAAGAGTTGGAATCAACTCGACAGCACAAAACAACAACATACTACCACAGAATAACCCCCATTTTCCACAGTGGTGGTGTCACTAGGTGCCATCGAGTTGGCTCTGACTCATAGCGACCGTGTGTACAACAGAAGGAAACACTGCCCAGTCCTGTGCCATCCTCACAATCCTTGCCACTGTTGCAGCCACTGTGCCAATCCACCTCGTTGAGGGTCTTCCTCTTTTCCGCTGACCCTGTACTCTGCCAAGCATGATGTCCTTCTCCAGGGACTGATCCCTCCTGACAACGTGTCCAAAGTATGTAAGACGCAGTCTCGCCATCCTTGCCTCTAAGGAGCATTCTGGCCGCACCTTTTCCAAGACAGATTTGTTTGTTCTTTTGGCAGTTTGTGGTATAGTCAACATTCTTCATCAACACCACAATTCAAAGGCATCAATTCTTCAGTTTTCCTTATTCACTGTACAGGTTTCAAATGTATAGGAGATGACTGAAAACACCACAGCTTGGGTCAGGCCCGCCCTAGTCTTCACGGTGACATCTTTGCTTTTCAACACTTTAAAGAAGTCCTTTGCAGCAGATTTGCCCAATGCAATACATCATTGATTTCCTGACTGCTCTTTCCATGGCTGTTGATTGTGGATCCAAGTAAAATGAAATCCTTGACAACTTCAATCTTTTCTCCGTTTATCATGATGTTGCTCATTGGTCCAGTTGTGAGGATTTTTGTTTTCTTTATGTTGAGGTGCAATCCATACTGAAGGCTGTGGTCTCTGATCTTCATCAGTAAGTGGTTCAAGTCCTCTTCACTTTCAGCGAGCAAGGTTGTGTCATCTGCATATTGCAGGTTGTTTATGAGTCTTCCTCATTTCTGATGCCCTGTTCTTCTTCATATAGTCCAGCTTCTCAGATTATTTGCTCAGTACACAGAATGAATAGGTATGGTGAAAAGATACAACCCTGATGCACACCCTTCCTAACTTTAAACTATGAAGTATCCCCTTGTTCTGTTTGAATGACTCCCTCTTGGTCTACTTACCGGTTCTTCATAAGCACAATTAAGTGTTCTGGAATTCCCATCCTTTGCAATGTTATCCATAGTTTGTTGTGATCCACATAGTCGAATGCCTTTGCATAGTCAATAAAACACAAATAAACAACTTTTTGGTATTTTCTGCTTTCGGCCATGATCCATCTAATATCAGCAATGACATCCCTGGTTCCACGTCCTCTTCTGAATCCAGCCTGAATTTCTGGCAGTTCCCTGTCAATACACTGCTGCAGCAGCTTTTGAATGATCTTCAGCAAAATTTTACTTGCTTGTAATATTAATGACTTTGCTAGGTAATTTTGCATTCAGTGGGATCACCTTTTTTCTTGGGAATAGCATAAATATGGATCTCTTCCAGTTGGTTGGCCATATTTCTTGGCATAGATGAGTGAGCACTTCCAGCACTGCATCCATTTGTTGAAACATCTCATTTGGTATTCTGTCCATTCCTGGAGTCCTGTTTTTCAACAATGCCTTCAGTGCAGCTTGGGCTTCTTCCTTCACTATCATCGGTTCCTGATCATATGCCACCTCCTGAAATGGTTGAACATTGACAAATTCTTTTTGGTGTAGTGACTCTGTGTATTCCCTCCATCTTCTTTTGATGCTTCCTGAGCTGTTTAATATTTCCCCCATAGAATCTTTCAATATTGCAACTCAAGGCTTGAATTTTTTCTTCCGTTATTTAAGCTTGAGAAATGCAGAGTGTGTTCTTCCCTTTTGGTTTTCCATCTCCAGGTCTTTGCACATGTCATTATAATACTTTTTGTTTTCTATCTGCCCTTGGAAATCTTCTGTTCAACTCTTTTACTTCATCATTTCTTCCTTCCACTTTAGCTGTTCTTTGTTCAAGAGCAAGTTTGAGTCTCTTCTGACATCCATTTTGGTCTTCTCTTTTTTTCAAATCTTTTTTTCCCATCTTTATATTGACTTCTTGCTTTCTTCATGTATGATGTCCTTTGATGTTGTACTTTGGCTCTTGTGGACTTGTTCTAATTTTCTTCAGTTTCATGTTGAACTTGCTTATGAGTAACTGATGGTCTGTTCTGCAGTTGGCCCCTGGCCTTGTTCTGGCTGATAATATTGAGCTTTTCCATCATTTCTTTCCATAGACGCAGTTGATTTGATTCCTGTGTATTTCATCTGGCGAGGTCCACATGTATAGTCACTGTTTATGTTGGTGAAAAAAGGTATCTGCAATGAAGAAGTTGTTGGTCTTGCAATATTCTATCATGTGATCTCCAGCATCGTTTCTATCACCAAGGCCATATTTTCCAACTACTGATCCTTCTTCTTTGTTTCCAACTTTTGCATTCCAGTCACCAGTAAGTATCAATGCATCCTGATTGCATGTTTGATCAATTTCAGACTGCAGAAGTTGGAAAAAACCTTCTATTTCTTCATCTTTGGCCCTAGTGGTTGGTGCGTAAATTTGCATAATAGGCATATTAACTGGTCTTCCTTGTAGGCGTGTGGATATTATCCTACCGCTGAAAGCATTGTACTTCAGGATAGATCTTGAAATGTTTGTTTTGATGATGACCGCAACACCATCCCTCTTCAAGTTGTCATTCCTGGCATAATGGACCATTTGACTGTCCAATTCAAAATGGCCAATACCAGCCCATTTCAGCTCACTAATGCCTAGGATATTGATGTTTATGCGTTCCATTTGGTTTTTTGATGACTTCCAATTTTCCTAGATTCATACTTCATACATTCCACGTTCTGATTATTAATGGATGTTTGCAGCTGTTTCTTCTCATTTTGAGTCATGTCTCTTCAGCAAATGAAGGTCCTGAAAGCCTGACTCCACCCATGTCATTAAGGTCGACTCTACTTTGAGGAGGCAGCTCTTCCCTAGTCGTCTTTTGAGTGCCTTCTAACCTGAGGGGCTCATCTTCCAGCACTATATCTATGTTCTGCTGCTATTCAAAAGGTTTTCACTGGCTAAATCTTTTCAAAAGTAGACTTCTGGGTACTTCTTCCTAGTCCGTCTTAGTCTAGAAGCTCAGCTGAAATTGTCCACCGTGGGTGACCCTGCTGGTATTTGAATACTGGTGGCATAGCTTCCATCATCACAGCAACACACAAGCCCCCACAGCGTGACAAACTGACAGACCCAGTATAGCACACTAGTTCACTGAACAAGTTTCCCACTGCAAAGCAAGGAATAAATATACACGTGTGTGTGTGTGTGTATGCACTTTTACATAGATATGTACATATACATACATATATATGTATTAAAATACATCACTCTCAGCTGTCAAGAGCAAGGAAAATCTTCACAAGCCAAGAAAATAAAAACGAAAGTAGATATCCCAAAAGGTAAACAACTGCCAAAGCTGGCTTTGCCCAGGGGACAATAGCCAAGACAAGCCACCTGATCTTACTATGTCATGGCTACGTATGGCTCTGGGGAAGGGAGAGAAGCCCTGGGTGCACCTATTATGGAATGTAAGATAAGCAGCCCCCAATAAAGTTGGATTCCCCAGAGGGCTACGCTTTCACTGTTGGAGTAAGTTAAAGGGGGCGGGGGGACCTGAAGAAGGGGAAAGCAAGGGCGCTTGCCTGTATCAATCTCAGCACTGGATGAAAAGGAAGAAAAAAAAAAAATCCCCTGAAAAGTCATAACCACAAGTCAGCAGGAATGTGGGTTTACACTAGCTGTGTGGACCACAAAGAATTTATTTTCAAGGGGGCCAGCTTGGAGTAACCCTAGATATTCAGCAGAAACAGCTGAAAATTGTCTCTGGAGGTGTTCATTTTCATGAAGAATCACCAGGGAGGAAGCTGAAAGGACCCTAATCAAAACTCACAAAAGACGCACAGGGGGAAAAAGCCCCGTGGGCATCAGACGTGTAAAAACAGACGGCAGAGTCAGACTGCAAAAACAGGCTTGGAGTATTAGAATCATTAGGCACAGAACATAAACTAAAGACACTTCGTATGTGTAAATAACCCTCACAAAAAGATAAAAATAAGAATAAAGAAAAAGGGACTATAAAATGGCCAAAAATTTTGAAAAAGAGACTTTCTAGAAAAGAAAAATATTAACTGAAGTAAAATGAACAGATTAAACAGCAGAGAGGATGCAGGTCATTTTATCAAGGTGCCACCAGCTACTGTAATAAACGTGGATCAGAGTTCAGACATTTCCTACTCGTTTTCCTGGTTGGCAGACAGCTCTCCTCCCAGTGACAGCTCCATCTTGCGATTCCACCATCTCTAACACACAGCTTCCAAGAGGGCCATGCTTGTCTGCCTCAACAGGCCATTGAGAAGCATGGAGGGTCCTACCAGGGAAGTTTGGGGGCCAGGGCTGCCAATGGTGCACCTCACCTTCATTCACGTGTCATTGACCAGGACTCAGGAAATGTGCCATGTCAAACTGCAAGGAAGGCTGAGAAATGTAGTCCGACTCTGTGCCCAGGAAGAAGAGAGAGTGGGCTTGGTAAGCTCTGCCGTCTTGGCCACTGCAGCTAACCTGCGCTCTCTGTAAGGTACCAGCAGGAACAGATCACCCAGTAGGCAAGGTACTCACGGGCTTACTCGTGCTTACTTACCAACCTGTAGTGCACAATTTCACCTGCTTTTCACCACATCTTTGATGTAAACCCATGTGTTCACTACAGATTAGTAAGTAAACACAGGTAAGCCTATATGTACCTTGCTTACTGGTTAATTCACCCTGGAATGTGGGGCCCACGTGTCAAGTGCTCCATAGAAATGCCGGGGTCTATCAAACAGTAGCCATGCCTACTGTTTAGCTGAAAGCACTTTTCAAACCTCTAACCAGTTGCTACCAAGTGAATTCCAACTCATGGCAACCCCATGTGTGTCAGAATAGAGCTGAGCTCCATAGGGTTTTTAATGGCTGAACTCTCTTCCAAGGCACCTCTTGGTGGGCTTGAACCTCTAACCTTTTAGTTAGCACCTGAGTGCGTTGACTATACCACCCAGGGATACCCCTACCCATCATTATTTCAGTTAATTCTTGTAACCCCTCTCTGCGGTTAAGCTAAGCAGGGAGAACCATTTCCATTTTGCAGATAAAGAAACTCAGGCTCAGAGAGGGGCAGCAACTTGCCCAAGACCACACAGCTGCTAAGAGACCCAGCTGGGACTGGAACCCAGGACCTCCCATCAGTGACGTCACTAGGGTTGGTGTCAGCCAACGCAGTGAATCACCCATGAACGTCATCCCACACCAGGCTAAGCAGAACCTTTAGTAGTGTTCTTTGTACTAACGTTAACACGTGAATTACAATTCCAGCATATCACTCCTTCTTTAACTTTAATTACCACTTCATTCTCAAAAAAGCTATCAATATAGGTTCACAAATACTAATTACCACAGTTTTGTAGCCTAACCACCAGAAAATGTGACAAAATCAGGGACTATAAAAACAGAGGCCGCAACAAAAACAACAGCACCTGCTTATAGCGCGTGCAGACAAAGCCGTGGGATTCGAAGCGTCACTGTAACCGGGTAATAATGACAGCTCTGACCAGAGCGCATCAGAAGGTTCAAAAAGGACATCAGCGTAGAGTTTTTGCCTTGTAGGTATATTGACACATGTAAGCTGGGGTTATGGAAAATATTTTTGTTGTTATAACTAACTACGGGGATGTTTTTATAAAAAAAAAATAAAATTCTGAAACACCACACAAAAAATTTTATAGCGGTCATTTTGGTGCCACCCCTCTGACAGTGTCACCCCGACAGTGTCACCTGGTACGGTTCACACCCCCGCACTCTCCTAGTGACGCCACTGCCTCCCACTACGTCCCACGGCTGAGTCTCACATACAAGCCAATTGTTGGCCAGCTCAGGTCCGTCATCAGCTCCTTTCGGGGCTTGCCATCATGGGCTCTCCCACCAGCCAGGCCTCCTGGTGTCTGCTGCCCCCTCACAACCCAGGCCCCACCGACTGAGGGCCCAGCCTGCTCCCTGGTTAGACCCTGTGGCGGGAGAGGGCGCTGTGAACTCTGGGGTGAGCAAGCCCCCGACGCCCCTCTACCCATCGCTCCCCAAGTCTCAGAAGGAAAAGAAGCCCCGTGTTGGCAGGAGCCAGGGTGCAGGGTGGCAGCTTTGATCTGCTGCCCAAAGAAGGGGAAGGAACACACTTTTCTCTAGACAAGCTGTTCGCTTACCAGCTGACTTTGGTGAAAGGGAAAAAATTTCCTTACGCCATCTGTTCCCAGAGCGGGGCTGGTGTGAGTCCTGGGGCTTCCCGCAGCTCCGGCGGCCAGGCCCAGTTTCAGAATCCAAAACAGCTGCCCCCTGGATTATTTTGGGAAGCAGCTCAACTCCCAGGCACCCCGGCCTTCGAAGCATTTCCCGTCACTCGAAGCTGTTTGCACACCCAGCCCAAGGCTGCCAGCTCTTACTCAGGCCCTGGACGCCTTCCAGTTCAGCCAACTAGAGCGATCCTACTCCCAACTTCGGCTGTAATTTCAACCAGAGTCAGAATTCTTTGGGTGGAGAGAGAGAGGGAGGGGGAGGGTGATGGGATGAACCAAGAGAAGGGCTCCCTGTGCCCCCTCTTCTCAGTCTCCTTCGTGGGAGCCACTTCCTCCACCCACCCCCAAGCACTAGGGTCCCCCAGGTGCCCATCCTTGTTCCATGGCTCACCCCCTTCCCCATACCCTCCTTCAGGAGGGATCTCACCCAGGCCTTTTGGGAAAGACAGGTAGTTCAGGTGGACAGAATGGGGACATCTCAGGCAGAGTCAGAATAGCATCAGAAAAGCCTGGAAAGAGTCCAGGGGCTGCAGGGGACAAATCAAGGGCAGTTTGGAAAGGTTAGGGCAGGGTCGGGGTTAGAACACGGGGAGCAGGCAGACCACAAAGCCAGCAGTGCCAGGCCAATGCAGACCGCAGAAGCCACCTGGAGGCTGAGAGCTGGCAGGTTTAGAGCAGGATAGTCCTGGGATCGGGTTCCCAGGACAGAGAAATCTGGCTGCTGGTGTGGAATTGGGGTGGGGAGCAAAGGCAGGGAGACTGGCTGGGAAGTTACTACAGCCATCCTGACAGATGGTGAGACCTGGACTTGTAGGGGCAGGGGGCAGGAACCGAGGAGGGCATGAGTTTGAAAGGTGAACAAGGGTAGAGAGAGGGCAGGACTCGGTATTCAGGTGGGGAAGGGAAGCCTCCAGAGAAAGCCAGGATGCTGGAGGGCCGGGCTAGAGATGGGGCTTCAGGAGGCAGACAGGGTGAGGACCAGGGAAAGTGGTGGGCTCTGATTGGATGGGGTGAGTTTCGGGTGGGTTCCCTGTCCTGAGATGTTAGAAACTAGGGTCTGGAGCTCAGGGCTGGATGGGGAGCAGTGATCCTCAGCAGGGAGGCAGGTGGCGGGAGGATGGAAGACACCCAGCACTACATCCTCCAGGGAGGCTGAGGGAAAGGAGCAGAAGACATCCAGAGGGTGGGAGGGGCATCAGGGAAGCCAGGGTCCCGGAATCCCAGGAAAAGGCTGGGTCGGTGATGCCTGGTGCGGTTGGTGCCCAACGAGACTGCGGCTGAAATCTCAGTCTGAATCTGGCAGTTAGAAGGCGCCCGGGTGGCACAGCGGTTAAATGCTTGGCTGCCAAGCAAAACGTCAGTGGTTCGAACCCACCGGCTGCTACAGGGGAAAAAGATGTGGAAGTCAGCTTCCAAAAGATTACCCAATGCTGTTGAGTTGATTCCGACTCATAGCGACCCTATAGGACAGAGTAGAACTGCCCCCATAGAGTTTCCAAGGAGTGCCCGGCGGATTTGAACTGCCAACCCTTTGGTTAGCAGCCGTAGCACTTAAGTGCTTTTGGAAACCCTGTGGGGCAGTCCTACCCTGTTGGAATCAATTCAGTGGCAATGGACTTGGTTTTTTGTTTTTATATCTCCTAGCCCGGTCCCTGGGTTGCACAAACAGTAAGCACTTGACTACTAACCAAAAGGTTGGCAGTTCGGACCCACCCAGTGTTGCTGTGGGAGAAAGTCCGGGCAATCTGCTTCTGAAGGGTCACAGCCTTGAAAGCCCTACGGAGCAGTTCAGCTCTGCACATTTGGGGTCACCATGAGTTGGAACTGAAGCAACAGCAATGGGTTTGTTTTTATTTATTTTATTTTAATCTTTCAGCCATGGGGACTAGCAGGGTCCAGACTTGTCTTCCCATCTTGAACAACCAGCAAAGCAGACAGTGGATAACAGACATCAGGTGGCACAGAAGAGTGGTCCCCAAGGGAAGGGAAGGAGGTAAGGGGAGCCCTGTGAGTGCCTCACCTCACTGACTGGAGACAGTTTCCAGGCTGCAGTGCAGGCAGGGGGACCCAAACACAGCCCAAAGCTGAGGAGATAAGGTTCGGATTGCCAGAAAAACCAGGCAACTGTAATGTGTGGGGCAGAGTACGAGATAAGAAGGACCTGCTCAGACAGCGCCCAAAGATCTGCAGAAGGGTCCCTGTTATTGATTGAATTGTGTACTCCAAATATGTGTTCCACCACCTGTCTGTCAGTTTGTCATACTGTGGGGGCTTGTGTGTCCCTGTGATTCTGGAAGCTATGCCAGTACTACAAATACCAGCGGAGTCACCCGTGGTGGACAGGTTTCACTGGAGCTTCCAGACTAAGACAGACTGGGAAGAAACACCTGATGGTCTACTTCTGAAAAAACTGGCCACTGAAAATGTTATGAATGGTAATGGAACATTGTCTGATATAGTGCTGAAAGATGAGCCCATCAGGTTGGAAGGCACTCAAAAGCAGAGGGTCAGAGAAAAACAGGAAGACCCTCGACGAGACGGATTGACAACAGTGGCTGCAATGATGGGCTCAAGGATTACAACAATTGTGAGGATGACTCAGGACTGGGCAGTGTTTCTTTCTTTTGTACTTAGGGTCACTGAGTTGGAATGGACTCAAAAGGCACCTAACGACAACAACAACATACCTATGGATGTAATCCCATTTGGGAATGGGTTTTCCTTGTTATGTTAATGAGGCCATATCAATGTAGGGTATGTCTTAAACCTACTCGCTTTTAGACTTAAAAAGAACAGGTTAGGCACAGAGAAGCAAGCACAAATGGAGAGGAAGACAGACGCCATGTGGAGATTGCAAGGAACGCCAAGAGGAACGCTAGGGAAGCTGAAACAAGGATTTTCCCCCAGAGCAGACAGAGAGAGCCTTCCCCTAGAGCTGGCACCCTGAGTTCCAACTTCTAGCCTCCTAAACTGTGAGACAATAAATTTCTGTTCGTTAAAGCCCCCCCACCACCCGTGGTATTTCTGTTACAGCAGCACAATGGGTCTCATTGAGTCTTTGGTCGAGAACTGGTCCGCACGTGTGTGGGGAAACTTCTAGCACATGAAGCTGGGAAAAGAACCACTGGAAAGGAAGAAGCAAAACAAACCTTGAAGCTAAACAAGGGCATAGTTTGTGGCCCCACCAGCCAGGGCAGAAAGATCTCCTGATACACGGGACATGGAAGAGTCCTCAGATAGATACTGCCTCGGTAATGGGGTCCAAGAAGTCCCAGACTAATGTCTCTTCTGGACTCACCCTCGCAAAGAGTAAAAGCAAGCCTCGAAGTGATCAAACTGGGCATATACCCAAAATAATTTAAAGCAGAGACCCAGACAGATACTTGTACACCAATGTCCACTGCAGCATCGCTGACTACGAGAGCCCCACTTGAAATAGAAAGACACCGTTTCAATGTAAAAGGGTAGAAAAAGATATACCGCACTAACACTAAAAGAAAGCTAGAGTAGCTATATTCATATTAGACAAAGTGGATTTCAGAGCAACAGATATTACAAAGCACTAAAAGGGCCTAATGATTGTTGTTCTTAGATCCATCGAGTCAGTTCCAACCAATAATGACCCTATGTGCAACAGAAGGAAGCCCTGCCTGGTCCCGTGCCATCCTCACCATAGTAAGTATGTTTGAGCCCATTGCTGCAGCCACTGTGTCAAACCATCTTGTTGAGGGTCTTCCTCTTTTTGCTGACCCTCTACTTTACCAAGCATGTCCTTTTCCAGGGATTGGCCCCTACTTATAACGTTTTTTTTATAACGTGTACAAAGTAAGCGAGATGAAGTCTCGGAGTTGGAAACAAAGAAGAATCAGTAGTTTGAAAATATGGCCTTGGGGACAGAAATGATGCTGGAGATTGCATGATAGAATTCTGCAAGGCCAACAACAACTTATTCATCGGAAATACCTTTCTTCAACAACGTAAATGGTGACTATACATATGGACCTTGCCCAGTTGAATACACAGGAATCAAATCAACTACATCTGTGGAAAAAGACAATGCAGAAGCTCAATATCATCAGTCAGAACAAGGCCAGGGGCCAACTGTGGAACAGACCATTAATTGCTCATATACAAGTTCAAGTTGAAGCTGAGAAAAAATTTAAACAAATCCACAAGAGCCAAAGTACAACATTGTCTTACTCATCTAGTGCTGCTATAACAGAAATACCACAAGTGGATGGCTTTAACAAAGAGAACTTTATTTCTTCACAGTAAAGTAGGCTAAGAGTCCAAATACAGGGTGTCAGCTCCAGGGAAAGGCTCTGTCTCTCTGTCGGCCTTCTCATCAATCTTCTCCCAGACTAGAAGATTCTCCACACAGGGTCCCTGGGTCCAAAGGATGTGCTCTGCTCCCGGCACTGCTTCCTTGGTGGTAGGAGGTCCCTCCTCTCTGCTCGCTTCCCTTTCCTTTTTATCTCTTGAGAGATAAAAGGTGGCGCAGGCCACAACCCAGGGAAACTCCCTTTTCTTTGGATCAGGGATGTAACCCAGGTAAGGGTATTACAATCGCACCCTAATCCTCTCTAACATAAAATTACAACCACAGAATGAAGGAAAACTACACAATACTGAGAATCATGGCCTAACCAAGTTGACACGTATTTTGGGAGGACACAATTCAATCCATGACAAACCTTGAATATATCCTACCTGAATTGAGAGGTCATCTCAAGAATAGATTTGACACATTGAACACTAACAACCAAAGACCAGAAGAGTTGTGGGATGACATCAAGGACATTATACATAAGGAAAGTAAAAGGTCATTTCCTAATGATAGAGGGTCAATTCATCAAAAGAATATAATAATCCTACAGACACATAGACCGATGGAATAGAATTGAGAACTCAGGAGTAAACCTAACCATCTACGGGAAGCTGATTTTTTGACAAGGTATCAAAGTCTACACAACCGGGAAAAAAACACTCTGCTTAACAAATGGTTCTGACAAAACTATATCCATTTGCAGAAAAATAAAACAGGATTCATACTTCCCACCATACACAAAAACTAACTCAAAATGGATCAAAGATCTCAATGTTAAAGCTGAAACTATAAAGTTCCTAGAAGATAACACAGGGACACAACTCTGGGACCTAATATTTTGCAGAAATATCAAACACAACTACAAATGCCTGAACAACAGAACACAAATTAGATAACTGGGACCTCCCAAAAATTAAATACTTATGCCATCAAAAGACTTTATCAGAAGACTAAAAAGAGAACTATGGACTGGGCAAAAATCTTTGGGAACAACATATCTGATAAGGGTCTAATCTCTAAAATATATGGAAAAATTCAACAACAAAAAGACAAACAATCCAATCAAGAAATGGGGAAAGGACATAAACAGACATTTCAACAGATTCATAGCGACCCTATAGGACAGAATAGAACTGCCCCATAGGGTTTCCAAGGAGCAACTGGTGACTTTGAACTGCCAATCTTTTGGTTAGCAGCTGAGCTCTTAACCACTGAGTCACCAGGGCTCCATTAGAGAGATGCAAAACAAAACTACAATGAGGTATCATCTCACACCTATAAAAATGGCACTTACCAAAAAAACAGAAAACAAATGCTGGGGAGATTGGAACTCTTACACACTGCTGGTGGGATTATAAAATGTTACAACCACTATGCAAAACCGGTAGGGTCACTGAGTCGGAATGAACTCGGAGGCAACGGGTTTCATTTTTTTGGTTGGTGGAAAACTGAAGCCCCTCCCAGATGTCACCTTTCAGTGAAATAACTGATTGACTCATAAAATAAACAATATTGCCTAAGAGCACTGTGCCCCTTTAAATAATCATTGTGATGGTCAAGGTTGTGTGTCAACTTGGCTGGGCCATGATTCTCAGTGGTTTGGCAGTCATAGGGTGTTGTGATGACTTCCATCTTGAGATCTGATATAATGTGATCACCTCCATGATGGGATCTGCTGTGAGTAGCCAATCAGTTGAAAGGGAGTTTTGTTGGATGTGTGGCCTGCGTCGAATGTAAGTAGACATTCTGGCAAGGCTTGTGGGCTTTTGCTGGCTCTGGATCCTGCTGCTGGCTCCTGTTCATCTGAGCTCCAGTTCTTGAGACTTGAGCTAGCAGCTTACCTGGGGTCTTGCCTGCCGATCTTGGGATTCGTCGATCTTTGCAGTCGGTGAGCAAGAGCCCTGCTGTCCAACCTGCTGATCTTGGGATCGCCAGCCCCTGCAGCTATGTGAATCAGAAGAAGCCGCTAGCCTGACCCACGGACTTGGGATGTTCCAGTATCTACCGCTGTTTGAGCAATTTCCTTGATATAAATCTCTCCCGGTTTATATTTATACACTTCACTGGTTTGCCTCTCTAGAGAACCCAGCCTAAGACAATCGTCTATATGAAACCAAATTGTCAGCATTACCCTAAAGCAAACATGGAAAGGTCAGGAGGGTGAGGAGGTCAGGGAAGCTAGATTAATGGGAACAGAACAAGCAGAATAAATACGGAATGCTGACACATCGTGAAAAATGTAACAACCGATGTTACTAAACAAATGTACAGACAATATTAAATGGGAACCTAATTTGCTGCATAAATTTTCACCAAAAACACAATAAAATATTATTTAAAAAAGGACATAATAATCAAATCTACAGCTAGAGTTGAAGATTTCAACACCCCTTTCTCCTTAGTTGATATAATAAGAAGAGAGAAAATCAGCAAGGATACAGAAGATTTGAACAACACAATCAACCAGCTTGATCTGACTGACATTTATAGAACACCCTGCCCAACAGTAGCAGAATTCACATTATTTTCAAGAGCATACAGAACACTGACCAACACAAACCATAATCCAGGCCATAAGACAAGTCACAATATATTTTAAAGAATGGAAATCACACAAAGTGTATTATCTGACCACGATAGAACTAATTAGAAACCAATAACCAAAAGATATCTGGAAAAATTCCAAAATATTTGAAAATTAAGTAATACACTTCTGAATAACATATCCTTCAAAGAGGAAGTCACATGAGACATTAGAAAATATTTTGAACTAAATGAATACGAAAACACAACCAAAGTCATACTTAGACTTTTATAACATTGTTGTTCTTGTTAGGTGCTGTCAAGTCGGTTCCGACTCATAGCGACCCTGTGCAGAACAGGAACAAAGGATGCCCGGTCTTGTACCGTACTCACAATTGTTGCTATGCTTGAGCCCACTTTTGCAGCCACAGTGTCAATCCATCTCGTTGAAAGTCTTCCCCTTTTTCAACGACCCTCTACTTTACCAAGCGTGATGTCCTTCTTCAGAGACTAGTCCCTTCTGACAACGTATTCAAAGTACATAGGACAAAGCCTTGCTATCCTGGCTTCTAAAGAGCATTCTGGCTGAAATTCTTCCAAGACAGATTGGTTCATTCTTCTGGCAGTCCATGGGATATCCAATGTTCTTCGCCAACGCCATAATTCAAATGCATCAATTCTTCTTCGGTCTTCCTTATTCATTGTCCAGCTTTCACATGCGTATGAAGCAATTGAAAATACCATGACTTAGGTCAGGTGCAACTTAGTCCTCAAAATGACATCTTTGCTTTTTAACTCTTTAAAGAGGTCTTTTGCAGCAGATTTGCCCAATGCAATGCATCTTTTGATTTCTTGACTGCTGCTTCCATGGGCGTTGATTGTGGGTCTAAGTAAAAAATCCTTGACAACTTCAATCTTTTCTCCGTTTATCATGATGTTGCTTATTGGTCCATTTGTGAGGATTTTTGTTTTCTTTATGTGGAGGTGTGGTCTTTGATCTTCATTAGTAAGTGCTTCAAGACCTCTTCACTTTCAGCAAGTAAGGTTGTGTCACCTGCATATTGCAGGTTGTGGAGTCTTTCTCCAATCCTGATGCCTCGTTCTTCTTCATATAGTCTAGCTTCTTGAATTATTTGCTCAGCATACAGATTGAATAAGTATGGTGAAAGGATACAACCCTGACACACACATTTTCTGACTTTAAACCACACAGTATCCCCTTGTTTTGTCTGAACGACTGCCTTTTGATCTATGTACAGGTTCCTCATAAGCACAATTAAGTGTTCTGGAATTCCCATTCTTTGCAATGCTATCTGTAATTTGTTGTGACCTACACAGTTTAATGCCTTTGTGTAGTCAATAAAACACTGGTAAACATCTTTCTGCTATTCTCTGGTATAGAGTAGTAAATGCTTATATTAGAAAAGAATGAAGTTCTTAAATCAATGATCTTAGCTTCTCAATATTTTTAATATATTTTATTCCCCAGTATGATCTCAAATATCAACACAATTCCAATCCAAATCTCAGCAGGCTTTTTGGTAGAAAATGATAAACTGATTCTAAAATTTATACGGCAATTAAAAGGAGCTAAAAACAATTTTTAAAAGGAAGAACCAAATTGAAGGACTTACATTATCTGATCTCAAGACTTATTATAAAGCTCCAGTAATCAAGACAGTATAGTATCAGCATAAGGATAGACCTATAAACTAATAGAAAGATGAGAAAATCCAGAAGTAGATCCAAAAATAAGACCAATCGATTTTTTACAAATGTGCTGTATTAGTCATCAACTGCAGCTATAACAAGTGAATGGCTTTAACAAAGAGAAATTTATTCTCACTGACTAGTAGGCTACAAGTCCAAATTCAGAGCGTCAGCTCCAAGAGAAGTCTGTCTTTCTCTGTTGGCTCTGGAGAAAGGTCCTTGTCATCAGTCTTCCCTTGGTCTGGGAGCATCTCGGTGCAGGAACCTCAGGTCCAAAGGACTCGCTCTACTCCCAGAGCTGCTTCCTTGATGGTCTGAGGTTCCCATGTCTCTGCTAGCTTCTCTCTTTTATATCTCAGAAGACACTGGCTTAAGACACTACCTAATCTTGTAGACCTCATCAATATAATTGCCGTTAATCCATCTTATTACATCATAGTGATAGGATTTACAACACATAGGGAACTCACATCAGAAGATAAAATGCTAGACAATCATACAAGGGAATCCTGATCTAGCCAAGTTGACAGATATTTTGGGGGGACACAATTCAATCCGTGACACGTACCAAGTGATTTAATGGGGAGATGGGAAGAAGATAATCTTTACAGCAAATAGTGTTGGAATAATTAGCATCCATATACAAAAAAAAAAAAAACTTTGATCTTTACCTCACCCCATATCTAAAAATTAACACAAAGTTTAGCATAGATCTAAATGTAAGAGCTATAATTAGAAAACTTCTAGATAAAAAACGGCTGAATGATGTGAACAGACATTTTTACCAAAAAGACACATGAATGGCAAAATGCCTGAAAAGATGCTCAACACAATGAGTCATTAAGGAAATAAAATTAAAACTACTATACATCCTGTTGTTCTTGTGTACTGCCAAGTCAATTCCAACTCATAGTGACCCTATAGGACAGAGTAGAACTGCCCCATAGGTAGGAAACCTATCTTTATAAGGGCAGATCACCAGGCCTTTTCCCCTGTGGAACTGCTGGGTGGGTTTGAACCACCGACCTTTCAGTTAGCAGCCGAGTACTTAACCATTGTGCCACCAAGGCTCCTTCCATACATTCTAGGAAGGCTATAATGTAACAGATTGACAATATCAAGTGTTGGCAAGGATGTGAAGCAACTGGAACTCTCACACATTCCTGGTGGGAATATGAAATGGTATACTCACTGTGGAAAACAAAAGTTTGGCAGTTTCTTATAAAGTGAAATATAACTTACCGACTGACTTGGTCATTTCACTCTTAGATATTTACTCGAGAAAAATGAAAACATATGTCCACAAAGACCTGTATATGAATGTCCATAGCAACACTGTTCATAACAACTAAAAACTGGAAAGAACCCAAAAGTCCACCCAGGGGGGAATGCATAAACAAATTACGGTGTATCCATACAAGTATGTTCTTCTTGGAAATAAAAAGAAATGGATTACTGATACCAGGAACAATGTGAATGATATAAATCCCATCAGGCTAAGTGAAAGAAACCAGACACAAAAGGCTACATACTATATGATAAAATTTATGAGAAATTCTAGAAAAGGCAAAGCTGTGGTGATAGAGAGCACACCAGTAGTTCCCAGGGCCAGGTTGCTGGGGGAGGGAATTGACTTCCAGGGACCTTTTGGAGGTGATGGAAATGTTCTATGTCATGACTGTGGTGGGAATTTCAGGGTGTATGCATTTGTCAAAACTCATCAAATTATACAGTTAAAATGGGTAAATTTTACTGTTTGTAAATTATTCCTCAATAAAGCTGACACTAAAAATTTAACTTAAAAAATTGTTTTTCATTTTCTTTCAAACTGAGCGAGGGAGAAGGTGTGAGTGGTGGAGGCAGAAGCCAGCCTTCATAAGGGCGTAAGGATAGGTCCTTCACACGGAGCCTGGGTGACAGAGGAGTTGAAGATAATGTGGACGCAGGGACTGTTAAGACTGGAGGGTCTTGAGCCCACAGGAAGGAACCAGGAGAGAGAAATGAGAAGTGACAGGATGTATCTTGATGGTGGGAGGTACCTGAGCAGATGAAAGAAGGCAGGCTCCAGGCACAGGGAGGGAGTGCCTGGGATGGGAGGAGGGACATTTTCCGGAGGCTCTCTCATAAGGAATGACAAACTGATTCTAAAATGTATATGGAAATTAAAAGGACCTAAAGTTACCAAAACAATTTTTAAAAGGAAGGACAAGATTGGAGGATCTACTTTACCTGATTTGAAGACTTATTATCTGCCTCCAACAATCAAGACGGGATAAAACCAGTAACAGCTGCCAGTGACTCTGACTCATGGTAATGCTGTCTGTGTCCAGTGTAGAACTGTGCTCCATAGGGTTTTCAGCGGCTGGTTTTTCAGAACTAGATCATCAGGCCTTTCTTCTGAGGCATCTCTGGGTGGGCCTGAACCTCCAACCTTTCAGTTAGCAGCCCAGTACTAACCTGTTTGCACCACATAGGGACTCCAATCAAGACAGTGTAGTATTGGTGTAAAGATAGACACGTAGGTCAGTAGAACAGAATGGAAAGTCTGTCGGGAGTGGGTGCGGGTACAGGCCAAAAGAGGCTCATCCAAAACGGCTAACATGGAGCTAACCCAGCGCCCACCTCAAAGCTTAGGTTTGCCCTGTGAATCAGGAGGAAAGAGGAGGAGGCAGGCAGGGAGGAGGCAGGCGAGGAGGGGGGAAACCAGTCCAAATCTCTTCACCCTCAAACACCAATTGCAAGGGTGGACCTAATGCGGAGTACCCGGGCTCCAGACGTCACACCCTGCTGGGCAATCTCTGGACCTCCACCAGCTGGTTGGGCAGAGATGGCCCGGCCCACCCTGAACCCTCTCTAAGGCCACACCCCAAAGCCAGGCTCACACACAGTGCCAACCCCAAACTGTATTCTCCCCATCACAGGATCAGTTGGAGGTAGAGGGTGAAAGGAGCCCGGGAGGAGCAACAAACAGCAGGCACCAGGGACCCCACTCCTGATTCCCAGCCCCCTCCTGCCTGGTTTCCGTCAAACATCAGGTCCTAGGCAGCTCTGCTCCTGTCTGGAGATCAGTCCTGGCTGACCATATTCGAGCAGCCTACAGCTCATTTTTCCTTTGGAAAACATGTACAGAAAACGCCACGTCTCACTAGAGAGCAAGACAGAGCTCTCAGTGACAGCCTGGGAGATGCCAGAAAGCACTAGCCAACCACTAATCAACCACAAAGATTCCTTTCTCTTGGCTTTGGGGCAAAAATCCCTAACGCAGCCTTAGGGGCTGGCCTGGGCCACAGTTCCTTTGGGAAATCACTGAATCACTTCTTTGGGTCATCGGGCAGTTTGATTTTGGAGCCGGGGGAGCCCCTGCCTCTGGGCAGTGATTCTGGAGCCCAGCACCCCAAGTGAGAGGCCGGTATGCAGCAGTCAACTGAGGTGGGGAGGCCATCAGCCTTGATGTGAGAGCCCCCTCCTTCTCCCCAAAGCTACACCCCAAAGTCTCTAGTGAGATCAGCCTCAAGGGTCCAAGGCTGCCCCAGCTGAGCAAGGAGCAGCCGAGCAGCTTCCAGGTCCAGCCCCAGGAGGAAGGAGAAGATCCTGATTAACAAGGGCAGCCTGGGGGTTAGCTCACATTTATGCAGGTTTACAACCAAAACTCCTCCCAGAAATGTACTTGTTAGAATAAGCTGAGCAAGGCTGGAGGTTGGCTCAAAGCAGATCCAAGTCCGATGGGTTCAATGAAAGCAGGAGTCAGCGAAGGGGGAAAGGCATGTGGCAGACATGCAGGAGGAGACAGGGGTCCGCCCATGGAGCCCCGAGCTGGACCTGGCCTCCAGGCCCCAGAAAGCAGCTCTCTGAGACCTGACGGTTAATTTGGGGCTCCTTGGGGCATCCCATCCGCGCTTTCTTTCAGCTTGTGCCTGTGGAACAGGCTGTACAGCACCCGCAGCGTGCTCTTGGCATCCTTGTTCACGATGTCTGTGGACCAGAGGCAACAGGCAGCAGGGTCAGGCCCGGGAGGGTGACCCATCGTCCTGGTTTTCATGGGACCAAGGGGCTTCCTGGGACATGGACCTTGAGAGCTAAAGCTGGGAGAACCCCTGGCAAACCAGGACAGTGGATCATGCTAAGCCTGAGTCCCAGGGCCCACCCCATGATCCTGCCTCCTGCCTCCTCCTGCCCCATCCTCCCCTGCATGCATCTTGTGGGGCCCCAGCCACAGCCCCCCAAACCATCAATTCTTGAAGGTCTGGCTTCTTTGAGAGTTACTGAAGATGTGCAATCTGATAGATGGCACAGGACCTGGGGTGGGTTACTGGGGTATTAGACCAGATGGTGTAGGTGGAAGGGGTGGGCCCAGTGCTCCCCTCATAGGAAGAATCAGCAAACATTCACCGTCCCACCCCAGCCAAGCAAGACTGGCCATAGTCCACGCCCTTGGCTTTGCTCTGCTCGATCTCCCCTGGGGCTCACCTGCCCAGAGAATGGGGCCACAGTGCCACATCGGCTCACACTGACCTTCGGGGTTGATGGGGTAGTTGAGCAGGCCTTCGTCTTTCAGCAGCTCCAGGGCCAGGGTGACATTGTGCAGCTACAATGACAAGGCCCCACCAGATGTCAGCAAAACGAGGTGCCCCCAGCCTAGGCACTGGCCCCCATATGCCAGGATCATCTCACCATCCATGACTTCCATTTGCATCTGGGCCACCAGCTGCCAGCCCAAACTCCCACTGAGGTTTCTCCCTGAACTGCAACTGTAAGATCACTGGACTTCTCAGAGCCTTGAGTATGTTAGTGTGCCATGAACCCTCAGGACTGTGCTGAAGAATTCAACCAGAGAACCTGTTGTCATGGCATCTCTCATTGAGCCAGTGTTTTGGAAACACTCCATTCATTTACTTAAAAAGCATTTAATAAGCATTGTGATGGCTGATGTTATGTGTCAACTTGGCCAGGCCATGATTCTCAGTGATTTGGCAGATCTGATGTAATCATCCTCCATTTTGTGATCTGATGTGAACAGCCAATCCGTTGAAAGAGGGGTTTCCTTGGGAGTGTGGCCTGCATCCAATATATATAGATATTCTGGCAAAGCTCACCCTCTCTGGATCGGCATCCTACTTGTCATCCTCTGACCTGTCAATTTGGGGTTTGTCAGACCCTCCAAGCACATGAATCAGACGAAGCCTCCAGCCTGACACCTGACTCACAGATTTGGGACTTGCCAGCCTCCACAGCTGCATAAGCTATTTCCTTGAGATAAATCTCTCTGTGTATATATTTACATATATACGCTTCACTGGTTTTGCTCCTCTAGACAAGAATCTACTACGCACAGGTCTGCAATGGGGGACAAAACAGACCTGCTCCCTGGCTTCGTGGACTTTACGCTTCAGGAATTGCTGCTATCGTCACTGTAGAAATGATCACGGTGGTTTCTGTCTGTCACACTCTTGCTCAACAACGCTCCATGTGAACCAAAGGTGGTATTCCAGGAAGACTGTCCTGGGCTTCAGAGTCATCCTGTTGTTGGTTGTCATCAAGTTGGCTCTGATTCACGGCGACCCCGTGTACAACAGAACAAAATGCTGCCTGGTCCTGCACCATCTTCAGGGTCAGCGGTACGTCCGAGTCCACTGTTGCGGCCACTGTGTATTTTCAGCACCTTCTCACCTAAGGGACTCATCTCCCAGCACTATAGGGAACAATATTTTTTTGTGATCCATAGAGTTTTTTATTGGCTAATTTTCAGAAGTAGAAGCCTGGGTGGCAAAAGCAGTTTTCGATCAGCTGCTAACCTAATAGTTGGTGGTTCAAACCTCCCCGGTGGCACCACAGAAGAAAGGCCTGGCAATCTACTTCTGTAAAGATGACAGCCAAGAAAACCCTATGGAGCAGTTCTACTCTGAAACACACGGGGTCGCCATGAGTCAGGGCTGACTCAACGGCAGCTGCTTTCAATAACCATGATTTTTGGAAGTAGATCATAGGGCCTTCCTTCCCGAAACCCATCACGATGGGTGGCACTGCTGGTGTTTGAAATACCAGTGCCGTGGCTTCCAGCACCACAGCGACAAGCAAGCCACCACAGCACAGCACACGGACAGACCAGCGGGAGTTACCCAGCCAGTGCATGGTTTGAGAGGACGAAGGTAAGCGACCATGTTCCGCGGAGCCAAGGGCAGGTCTCGCCCCCGGGAGGATGAATCCAGTCCTCCTGGGGAGAAATAATTGCGTGTGGGAGGAAGCTGAAGATTCCTGCTCGTGTTTTGATTTCTTCAGAACAGCTGATCCCCTCTCTCCCTCCCTCCCTGCGTCCCTCACTCTTCTGTTCCCCCCACAAAGGACATTCTTCTGTAAACACCACTGGCAGAGAAGGGCCGGTAATGAGAAACCCAATTCCGGGCAGCCGCTCTGCCGAGCTAACAAGCCTGTAGGTGTCCCAGCGGCAGGAAGGGCTGCACCCCACCCTCCTCAGCTAACGGCCTCTCAGCACTTTTATGAGAGGCTCTTGCAGCCGCAGGAATTCACTCCGGGGCCTGAGTTAGGCAGCTGCTGCCTCTTCCTCCACATCTAAACTGGCTCAGATTGGACGTGGGCTCTGCCATCCCGCAGGCTGGCTCTAAGCAGGGACTTTAGAAGCCTGGACATTTGTCCCCAGCTTGTAACTGGGGGTTTGGAAGCACGCAAAATACTGAGCCCAGGCCTTGTGGGCTCTGTAAGCCCCAGCATCCAAGTAACAAAGAGGGACCCGCGTGCCGCCTGGGTCTCGGTTCTGGGCCCTGCCCCGGAGGCTCCTTGGCATTCTCTCCTGCCCCATTGCCACCCTCCTGCCTTCCCTCCTCGTGGCTCCCACTTCAATCTCCCGCCTCAGAATGTGAGATCAGCATCCAGGTCTCAGCTCTAACTCTCCTGAGTCCTCCGATTGTGAAGGTTCCCCGGTAGAAATTTCACCTTCCATGCAGGAGAGCCGAGTTTGATTCCTGGTCGATATACCTGAAACAGCCACCCCCACCAGCGGAGGCTTGTGTGCTGCCCAACAGGTTTCATTGGAGCTTCAAGACTAAGACAGACTAGAAAGAAAGGCCTGGCAACCTAGTTCCAAAGATTAGTCAATGAAAACCTTATGGATCACAACAGTCTGATCCCATTGTGTATGGGGTCACCATGAGTTGGCCAACTGGACAGCAGCTAACAACAACAAGCAGCCTTAGGCAAGCCTCCTTCTTGGCTGTAAAGAGGCTCACAGCTCCCCATTTCTCATGGGGCTCCCCAGGAAGGGAAGCGAGAAGCAGCAAGCTTTGGAAGAGATAAGCCTGACCCTCCACACTCAGCAGCTGTGTGCTTTTGGCCAGATCAATGAACCTCTCTGAGTTCATTTCCTCCCATGGAAAGGAAATGGGAAGAAGTCCTAGCTCTCACCCAGTGAGAGGCTTTATTGGCAAGTTCATCTCTGCTGCCTGTGAGAACACACCACTGACCCCAGTTCTACCCCTCCCTGTCCCCAACTCCCTGTTGTGCACATCACTTTGCAGGGCCCTCCCTGTCCCCACCAAGGGGGCAGGGCCTGCTGTGGCCAGCAGAAGAAGGTGGAAGTGCCAGTAGGTCAGTTCCAACCTCAGCTTCAAGGTGCTTAGAGTGTCTCCTGGATTCTGCTTGGTCTCTCATGTCTCTGCCGTTGCCGTGAGAAAAACATGCCTGGGCTAGCTGCTGGTCCCAGGAGGAGGGTGAGAGACAGGTGACACAGAGCAGATCACCCCAGCTGAACCCAGCAAAGACGGCCTGGTCCCCACCAGTCCCCAGCCAAGTGCTGGAGCCCAGCCGAGCCTAGATCAGTGGGCTCAGCTGACCTGCAGGCCCAGGAGAATCAAGGATTGCAGCCGTAAGCCTCTGGTGTTTTCAGTGGTTTGTCATGGAGCATTTCTGTAGCAAGAGCTGACTGATACAGTGCCTGGCGAATGGAAGGATCTGTTAGGGACTGACTGTTTCCCTCTGTTATGGATTGAATTGTGTCCCCCCCCAAATATGTGTCAACTTGGCTACTCCCTGATTCCCAGGATTGTGTGATTGTCCAACATTTTGTCCTCTGATGTCACGATGTTAATGAGGCAGGATTAGAGGCAGCTATGTTAATGAGGCTGGGCCCAATCTACAAGATTAAGCTGTATCGTGAGTCAATCTCTTTTGAGATATAAAAGAGAGAGGGGAGCAGAGAGACATGGAGACCTCATACCACCAAGCAAGAAGAGCCAGGACTGCACGTCCTTTGGACTGGGGTCCCCCTGCTGAGAAGCTCCTAAACTGGAGGAAGATTGATGACAAGGACCTTCCCCCAGGGCCAACAGAGAGAGAAAGCCTTCCCCTGGAGCTGGTACCCTGAATATGGACTTCTAGCCTCCTAGACTGTGAGAGAATACTTGTCTCTTTGTTAAAGCCACCCACTTGTGGCATTTGTTACAGCAGCACTAGATGACTAAGACACCCTCTGAAATATGTCCCTGTGAATGTGACCCTGTTTGGAAATAGGATTTCTCTTGTTATGTTAACGAGGTTGCATCAGAGGTGGGTTGGTCCTAAACCTAATCATTTTTGAGTTACAAAAAAAAATTAGATTAGGCACAGATGCACACTGGGGAAGACAGACACCAAGGAAAGCCAAGGAACCCCAAGGAGTTCCAAGGAGGTCCCAGCAGCTGTAGCTTTTAACTGCTCTGCCACCAGGGTTACCAACAAGGAGGGACCCCCCCTCAAAGCTGAAACCCTCAAGAAGGGTGAGAAAATAACCTTCTGGTCTTTAAAGCCACCCACTTCGGGTACTTCTTTTATGGCAGCACCGGGGAACTAAGACAGGGTCCAGTAAGCGTCAGCCACTGTCCCTGTTGCCTCCACCAGAAGCACAAACACGGCACTGTTTCGGCCCCTTTGCCCCTCCCCTGACATCCCAGCTCTTGGGAAGCGGAGCCCTGCATCCATCTTCCAATCAGGAGCACACATATCTCCAGGGCGGGTGGAGGCCACACCCACTGAAGACCACAGCCCCATGGGGCAAAGGGGGGACCAGAAGACTGAGGGGCAGAGGCTGTCCTGGTGTCAGACTTGCCTCTAAGCAACCCCTGGGGCCTCAGTTTTCCCTTCTGTGAAACGGAGAAACAATCACTGCCCTTCCACCTCAGGGATATGAACTACGATATGTGATAATGGCTCAGGTGAGACCAGAGCAGAGGGGGACCTCACTACCAAGAAAGAATAACTAGGAGGGGGACGCATCCTTTGGACCCAGGATCCCTGCACTGAGAACCTCCTAGACCCAGGAGACACAGAGAGAGAGCTGTAACACCAGAGACGGCGAAGGACGGTGAGAAGCAGCGGCAGAGAAACGGCAGCAGCAGAGGCAGCAGGACCAGGAGACCTGCAGGAGACAGCGCAGCGGGCTTCCCCGGCCACAGAAAGAGGAAGCTGAGCGCCTCTGGGCAGGAGGCTTACTGGCGGAGTAGGGAGCCTCTGGGAGCTTAGTGGGAAACTAAAAAGTTTTATTACACTTGCCTGAGTAGGGCAGAGGCTGGGCCGAGGGGCCCAGAGGCCGAGGGCCGAACAGAGGCCTGCCTGCAGGCATGGCTGAGAAGAGGCTGTCCCAATGGCAGAGCTGTATCCTGAGCCTTCCTGAACCTGAGCTGTAACCTGCTACTTCCCTAATAAACCCCATAATAGTGAGTATTACCTGTCAGTTCTGTGTGGCCACTGCAATGAGTTACCAAACCCAGCAGAGAAGGAGAGAGTACCGTGGGGCGATGGCTGGTGTCAGAATTGGTAGCAAGTTTGGAGAGAGGAGGTATGTCTGACCTCTGCCTGTAGCAGTCAGCCTTGGGGTCGTTATGGTAATTCCAGAGTCCCTGGGTGGTGCGAACTGTTAATGAGCTCGGTTGCTAACCAAAAGGTTGGAGGTTTGAGTCCACTCAGAGGCACCTCAGAAGAAAGGCCAGGCAATCTTCTTCCAAAAACTCAGCCATTGAAAACCCAATGGGGCACAGTTCGACTCTGTCGCACATGGGGTCACCCGCAGTCAGAATCAACTCGACGGCATCTGATTTTTCACGCCAGTTCCACAGACTTGTCCGCTTTGGAGGTAGACCATCAAGGAAAATCTTTGGCAAACTTACCATTTCAGCAGGATTGCTGGGAGTTAGGTAAAATTCCTTCAAGTGCAGGAAGAAGCCTTCCAGCTGTCCAATCAGCAAGAGTAAGAGGACTCCATCTGCAAACTACAAAGGAAGGAGCTGCAGTCAGGCTGCCGGGGCGGGGCGGCGGGGGGGCCCGCTCTGCCTTTACAGGCTGTGTGGCCCTAAGAAAGACGCACGACCTCTCTGAGCCTCAGGTTCCTTTCTGAGAAGTGGAGGCAATATTCCTGACCTGGCAGCGTTGTTGTAAACAGCAGCAGCCGCTATAATGCAGCTCTCGGCTGTTTTTGTGAAGTACGTAGTACGTGCTCAATAAACAAGAGTTATATTAAAATTTGTTCCGAAACAGCCTCATATTACTTTTTTGAACCACAGACCTTTCCAAGATCTGTAGCAAC
Source organism: Elephas maximus indicus (assembly GCF_024166365.1). Lineage (NCBI taxonomy): Eukaryota > Metazoa > Chordata > Mammalia > Proboscidea > Elephantidae > Elephas > Elephas maximus. Next base: position 188,776,414 of record NC_064822.1, on the reverse strand, counting down.
ACAGGAGAAAAGAGAGGCAAGTGTAAAATTCTCCTTCAGGAAAAAGCAGAGACCACACGCCAGGCTCACTTCGCTGGCTGCCACCTTAATATTTCTGTCTATATGTTTGCAGAGCGAGTCGCCATCCCGCTGCCAGTATATCATATGCTAATATAATCCTATTGAATCTCTTCAAAGATACAAAACACAAGATTGGATATTTGGAGGAGAACCACCTCTTGAAGTCCTTAATGGAATTTCCTCGTATTAGGTCTGTCCCAGTGTTACTAGTTTGGGCCTGAAATCTTTTCTGCTGATTTTTCCTGGTAATACAACCGCGATCCCCAGACTTCAATATCCCTTTTTATTCAAGTCCCTAAATACTAGCCTCATACATGTCATTATCTCCAAACACCATTATTTTACCAAGGGAGACAGTGCCATGAGACAGGTAGAATGTAAGCCTAAAACTTATCCCGTTTATACCCCCATAGAATACGATAATAATTAAAACCATAGGGCTATCGTTTAGTGCATGCCCACGGGGTGTCAGGTGATACACTGAATGTCTGATATGCCTCATCTCATTTATCACTAGCAATTCTACAAGGTTGGGATCATTGTACCCATTTTATAAGAAGAGGAGACTGAGGTTCAGAGAAGACCAGTAACTCGCCCAAGATCTCAGAGCTAACGCGGATGAGGTGTCCTCGGAGTCCAGAGGTCCTAAGCGGCAGAGGCAGGACAGAAACACATGTCTGTCTGGCTCCAGAACCGGATGTTCCTTCTTTGCCGTAACGCCACAACACGTCACGCACACACTCCTCACGTGGCTGCCGTGTGAAGTGGTTATGAGCTCACACTCTGGATTCAGCTGTCTGGATTCAAATCCCAGGCCCACCTCTTAGTCACTGTGTGGCCTTGGACAAGTTAGTTAACGTCTCTGTGCCTCAGCACCCTCATCTATGAAATGCAGCAGCATCAGTTCCCACCTCAGGGGTCGTTGAGAGGATTCAACGAGTGACTGTACGTAAAGCACTTTGCCAGGGACCTGGCACATTCTGACTCGTGGTGACCCCGTGTACGTCAGAGCAGAACTGTGCTCCAAAGGGGCTTCACTGGCTGAATTTTGGGAAGTAGATCACCTAGCACATAACCGAAAAACCAGACCTGTTGCTATTGATTCTGACCCATGGCGACCCCGTGTGATACGGAGTAGAACTGCTCCATAGGGCTTTCTTGGCTGTAATCTTTATGGAAACAGATTGCCAGGCCTTTCTTCTGTGGTGTTGCTGGGTGGATTTGAACCGCCAACCTTGAAGGTAGAGTAGAACTGCCCCATAGTGTTTCCAAAGAGCAGCTGGTGGATTCAAACTGCTGACCTTCTGGTTAGCAGCCAAGCTCTTAACCACTGCTCCACCAGGGCTCCATTAAGTTAGTAGTTGAGTGCAAACTGTGCTACCAGGGACCCTAACCAAAAATCAAACCCTTTGCCACCGAGTCAACTTAGATTCATAGCAACCCTATAGGTCAGGGTTGAACTGCCCCAACAGGGTTTCCAAGGCTGTAATCTTTACAGAAGCAGACTGCCACATGTTTCTCCCATGGACGGAGCAACTGGTGGGTTCAAATCGCAGACCTTTCAGTTAGCATCCGAGTGCTTAACTACTGCATGACCAGGGCTCCTCCAGGAACCCTGGTGAGGACTTCATAGGTTTTCACTACCAGGCGTGCAAGCATATCCACCCCACACGGCCCTGGCAAGCATCCAGAGTATGTCTGAGAAGATCTTCATAGGCCATGCGGCCATCTGGGATCAGACCTCCCACCCTGTGTCTCCATGAGGCCCCAGGCGGCCCATGCCTGAGCTGCCCTGTCTAGGCGGAGCTGCCTGGAGTCCAGTGGGCTCCGTTGCCACCCTGAGAAGCCCCGGGCTGGCAGTTGGCCTCTCTGCTCCCATTCCCTCCTGTGTCAAGAGGGAACAAGACGACAGAGCGCAATTATGGAAGGCCGCAGCCAGCTAGGCATGCCGACCGCATGAGAGCCTGCTCCTGCTGCTGGGGTCACCCCACTTTAGTCCCCATCAGGAGCTGAGCTCCTGGGTGCTCGGGGGAGACGGGATACCTATGGCACCGCCTGGTCCAAGCTCGATAAATACTGCTTGAGTGAACACAGTGACACAGGGAAACCCCACTTGCTTTGAGTCTTGGGGTCTAAAAGCCTAAGGTTAACTAGGAAAAAAGAGCTGGAAAAAAAAATGTATTTCTTTACAACAATGGAAAGTAATAACAGCATAGACGATACCCCACCTTTGGAAAGTATGCCCTTGATCCCCACCTCAGGGGGCCACCGCGGTGCCCTGGTGGACGTGGTGATCTGCCAGCAACACCTCCTGTTGCCAGGAAGGACCCCAATGTTCCAAGACATGACGTGTGCCAGCCACAGGGGGAGTTGGAAGCCCCAGGGTGGGACCCGTGCCTCACAGGACACTCTTTCCTGCCAGCACCTCATGGCCCCACCCTACCCAGGGACCCCACAGCTGAGCCCCTACCTGGGTGTCCAGACTCTGCACAGACAGGCCCAGGCGGTCCAGCTTCTCGTTGACGAAGGTCACGATGGCCTGCCCAAGGTGAAACAAGGATCCGGGGAAGGGGCTCCTGTTTGTACTCTTGTACTTGGCCTAGCAGCTCCCCACAGCCCAGCACCCAGCGCCCAGGGCCCAGCACAGCAGGTGCAAGAGAGAGAGCCATTTCCTTCCCCTTTGCCCAACCCCCACCACAGGCAGGTGAGTGGCGGCCGGGCAGGTGGGAGGCTGAGCCCAGAGCTTTGATTTCTGTTACCTCTTTCACGGTGTTCACTTTCTCCGGATCCAGCTTAAATAATTCATCAAAGATGTCCTCTGCAGACACAGACCCAGTGAACACCTCATTACCACGCAGTTACCTTTGGCCAGTCAAGGCTTTTTCCCACAGAAGTAGCTCGAGTAAGTAGTTTAGAGACAGCAGTTTTCTCTCTCAGGTCTTGAATTAAACAGGCCTTTTAGTTTTTTTGTTTTTTTTTTTTTAGTTTAGGCCTGGGTTTGAATCACTGCTCCCTGGCTGCGTGGCCTGGGGTTCTCCCCTCACCTCTCTGTGCCTCAGTCTCCTCATCTGTAAAGCAGGACTGATAATACCTACTAGGTGGTTGTTGCGAACACCAAATCTGGTAGCAGATAACACATAGAACGGGGCAGGCGGTAGACTACAATAAACAGTCGTCTTTCTATAGTTGTCGTTAGCTGCCGTCCAGTCAGTTCCGACTCATAGTGACCTTATGAACAGCATGAAACACTGCCTGGTCCTGTGCCATCCTCACAACTGTTGCTATTTCTGAGTGCCTTCCCGCCTGGGGGCTCATCTTCCGGCACTATCTCAGACAGTGTTCTGCCGCTATTCACGAGGTTTTCATTGGTCAATTTTTTTAGAAGTAGAGTGCCAGGTCTTTCTTCCTAGTCTATAGCAGACACCTATTATTGTGTCTGGAGTCTCTGGGTGGTGCAAAAAGTTACATGCTCGACTCCTAACTGAAAGGCTGGAAGTTCAAGTCCACCCAGAGGCACCTTGGAAGAAAGACCTGGTAATCTGCTTCTGAAAAACCAGCCATTGAAAACCCGATGGAGCACAGTTCTACTCTGACACACAAGGGGGCGCCATGAGTCAGAAACAATTCAACAGCAACTGACTTTTTATTATTGCATTTGCATAGCTGCCACCCTTCCCTCTGGTCACTTTCCACCCTCCTCCTAGTTCCCAGCTTCGTCCCAGTTACATGGGAGCAGTCATAGTTGACTGTCCAGGAGCGGCCCCAGACTGATGCTGGGCCCATTTGTCTCTGTCCAGGGAATTCTAGATGGGCAGAGGGAGGGTGTCAGGCCACCTATGGTGTCTGCACCTACAGTGTGTAAAATGCAGGCACACTCAGGGGCTGAGCTCGAGCCCCTGCATCCAGCTGTCCCTGAAACCAGCCTCTGCCTCCCCATTTCCTCTGACCAATGCCCTCTTTGCACAAGCTGGGTTCCCTCAGTCTGTGGCTCACGTGCTGCTCATGGGAAGACTGGCCATCGAGCCCTGGATATCCAGACTGCATTCTGGAGCCTTTTGTCAAACAGCTGTAGTGTACCTCCCGATTCTGCCTTTGCAGCTGTGCCTCAGAGCAAGTCACTCCACCTCTCGGCCCTCATTCGTGAAAGGGAACAGTAGCCCCACACGGCGTCCAAAACCAAAAACCCAACCCAGTGCTGTCGAGTCGATTCTGACTCATAGCAACCCTATAGGACAGAGCAGAACTGCCCCATAGAGTTTCCAAGGAGCACCTGGCGGATTCCAACTGCTGAACCTCTGGTTGGCAGCTGTAGCACTTAACCACTACGCCACCAGGGTTTCCCAAATCATCCGTGTGAAAATGCCCCACCGACCAACAAACATGGGAACACCAGCTGTCCCTTCCAGACCTCCCGCTGTGGCCAGGGAGACTGTGTCACCGAAGGAGTCAGAAAATGAAGGCCAAGTATGCCTGCGGATGACCCGGACTTAGATGATGCAAAGCAGGAGGAATGTTCCAGAAAACTGCTTTGAGGAAGCCCCTGACCCTCACCATGTGACATCCATCCTCATGCTGCCCCCCAACAAACACAGCTCCCTGATCGCCTCCCACCATGTCATCATGGTGCCACACACACACAAATCTGGCCAGCCCTCCCTGCACCTCACCTGCATCTCACTCTCCTTTCCGCCCTCCCCAGCCACTCAGCCTTCCTCAGGCCCTGTTCTCAGAAGCCCAGGCAGGTCACGAATTCTACTCCCTCATGCCCCCTCCCGCCCACCTATACAGCTATGTGTCCTAGATGAGGAGGGTGCAGGGAGGGAAGGAGTCAGGAAATGAGAGACATGTTAGGATGGATGCGTGGGTGAGCGGGTGGGTGGGTAGATGGACGATAGGATGGATGGATGGACAGATGGACAGATGCATGGATGTTAGGATGGATGGATGGATGTTAGGATGGATGGATGGTTGGACAGATGGAAGGATGGATGGGTGGATGGATGGATGGGTGGACGGATGGACAGATGGACAGATAGATGGATGGATGGATGTTAGGATGGATGGATGGATGGATGTTAGGATGGATGGACGTTACGATGGATGGACAGACGGATGGATGGATGGACAGATGGGTGGATGGACCGACGGACAGATGGATGGATGGATAGATGGATAGACTGACCACTGGCCAGGCCAACTGACCGAGCAATAGATGAATGAAAACAGTCATGGTTGGATCCATGGATGGATTGATTGGCGAAGAGCTTTGTCACAATAGCCGCAGCCACAGAAATTAAACACTCATCACTGAACACTCACTATGTGCTGAGCACATTCATGAATTATCTGCTTCAGCCCTCACCACTAGCCAAAAGGTTGGTGTTATGATGAAGCCCATTTTACAGATGAGGAAACTGAGACACAGACTGGTTAAGATACTTGCCCAAGCTCATGTGGCTCATGAGTTGGAGATTTTGGGTATGAACCCTGGCTCTCTGGCTCCAGAGCCCATGTACTGAACAACTCCGCCATCACCAAGTGGGTAAATTCTAAATCTCTCTACCTGTATGAGCAGTGCCAAGAGAAGGAATGGCTGGATCCACGGACGGACAGACAGACAGGAGGGACAAATAGATATGAGTAAGGCTCCAGATACAAACAGCAGACTATCAAGGAAATTTATGAGAACACCCGGTGATTAACCCTTGATCATGACATGTCGGTTTCAACACAAATTAAACAGAACGAGATTTCCTTAAATCATGAAGATACTCACTTGGAGGTTGGTCTTCGTCTGTGCTATAAGGGGAAGAAAGCAAAAAATGGTTTTAAAAAAAAAAAATCCACATACATAATTCCTTAACAGGAGAGGACTCAGTGGCTGGCAAGGTTAGGAAGAAATTAATGTGCTTATTTTATTGTTGGTAGCAACAATGGGCTTAAACATAGCAACAACTGTGAGGATGGTGCAGGACCGGACAGTGTTCTGTTCTGTTGAATACAAGGACTTTGTGAGTCGGAACTGACTCCGACGGCACCTAACAATAACAATAAGCTTCGTAACCAGGCAGGGCCCTCCTGGAAAAAAAAGGGGAAGAGGCAGCAGGGGCAAAAGGAGGTTTATACCCTTTCCCTGGGGTTTCCATGCCTAGAAGTGTTTGAGTTTTGTTGTTTTCACTGTTGCTGTTTTAGTTTTATTGGGGCGGGGGGGAGGGAGATATTGTATATATAGGAACCCTGCTGGCGAAAATGGCTAAGCGCTTGACTGCTAACCAAAAGGTTGATGGTTTGAACCCACCCAGCAGCTCTTCAGGAAAAAGACCTTGCAATCTGATCCTGCAAAGATTACAGCCAAGAAAACCCTTTGGGGCAGTTCTACGCTGTCACATGGGGTCGCTCTGAGTCAGAGTCAGAATCGACTCGATGGCACCTAACAACATATTATATATACAATAAGGTTCAAAGCTCTCAGGTTTACAGCTTATACATTTTTATGTATATATACACCTATGTAACCACAATCCCCAAAAAGATCTAGAACATTCTAGCCCTCCCACGAGCCCTTCCAGTCCATCACCTCACTCCCAAAGGTCACGACTGCTTCGAGTCCCGTCACCATGGACGGGATCTAGAAGCTCATATAAGTGAAATCCTACGCATGTGCTTTTTCATATCTGGCTCCTTTTGTTCCCTTTTCCTTGGCTTTGAGTGGCTTTTCTTTGACTTTTTTTGCTGTGTTTCATCCCCTACTCCTGCCGCACAGAGGTACAGTTCTCCAGGCCCAAAGCCGGCCAAGCCCTCGGGAGAGCAGGGTAGCCCCTCGGCCCGGGGCCTGTGGGCAGGAGCTGGGCCATGCAGGTGGGGATGGGAAGCCTGAAACAGACCCAGGACTCAGCACCAAGCCAGGCACTGCCGGGAGAACCTGATGCTGGGTGTGGTCCATGGCACAAGCCGAGAGCCGGAGTGAGCCTGCACAGGGGCTCCGAGCTCACAAAACCAAAAAAAAAAAAAAAAAAAAAACCGGTTGCCTTCTAGTCGATTCAACTCATAGCGACCCTATAGGACAGAGTAGAACTGCTCTGTAGGGTTTCCAGGGAGCAGCTGATGGATTTGAACTGCCGACTTATTGGCTAGAAGCTGAATGCTTAACCTCTGCGCCACCAGGGCTCCCATTACACACATGAATGAGTTCACAAAATTACTGAGAGTGGCAGGTTTCAGGTCAGGAAGGGGACAGGAATGTGGATTCCATAAACGCCAACCAGTCTTCCTCATTCAAAACCCCTAAACGCATTCTCATAGGGGCCCTCGGTGGCACAGTTTGCATCCACTGCTAACCAAAAGGCTGGCAGCTTGAATTCACCCAGCAGAGCTGTGAAAGAAAGTCCTGGAGATCTGTTTCCATTAAGATTACAGCCAAGAAAACTCTATGGAGCGGTTCTACTCTGCACACATGGAATTGCCACGAGTGGAAGCAACTTGACAACAGCTAACATCAACAACAACAACAAATGCCTTCTCAGACCCGGAAGCTAAGGGGGGAAGTACAGCTTTGGTCTGGACAGGGCCGGCACAGAGCTGCTTGGCCACTGGGTGACTGGGAGGTCACTTACCCTCGCTGGGCTCAGAGGGTGACAAGGCTGCTTCTTGGGGATTTTCTAGGGCCCAGAACCTGCCTGTATGAGGGTACCTGCAGAAGGCTGCTCCCTCTTGCCCTTTGCCATGCTCAGGCCACAGGCTTGGGCCACAGGCCTGACTTTGTCACCAACTTGCAGCAGTTTGAGCTCCCCTGTGCCCCATCCCCCCCTAGAAATTCAAGAGCCATAGATTGGAAGGACCTCTGGGTTGGGGGAGCACAGGGAGGGGTGGTCTTCACACACACCATCTGTAACCCTCATGGCAGCCCCAAGAGGTAGAACAGAGTCCCCAGTTTTCAGAGGACCAAATAGGCTCAGAAAGGGTAAGTGACTTGCTCCAGGTCACATAGCTCCTATGTGGCAGAGCCAGGATTTAAACCCAGGTGGGGCTGACTGCAAAGCCTTGCTCTTTTCCCCATCCCAGGCTGTGGAAGCATGTTCAAGGTCTTCCCCAATGTCAGGTGTCCAGGCTGGAGCGTAGTAGTCGGCCTCCAAGATGGCCCCCAACGATCCTTGCCTTCTGGTGGTCATGCCTTTGTGGTCTCCTCCCACATTGAGTAAGACTGACCTATATAACCAATAGGATATTGAGGAAATGATGGTGTTTGACTTCCGAGGCCAGACCATGAAAGACACTGACGGAAGACCCCTAAGACTATGGCCCTAAGACAACCTTCTAACTTGAAACTAGACAGTCCCAGAGGCTACCTTTCAGGCAAATAATAGACAGGGCTATAAAATAAACAATAACATCCATGAAGAATGTACTCCTTAGAACGACTGTACAAGACCAAAAGGGCAACATTTGCCCAAAACCAAAGATGAGAAGACAGAAAGGGGCAGGGAAACCAGACTACCAGAAACAGTGAACCCAGGGAGGAAATGGGAAGTGTGCTGACACATCGCAGGGATTGCAACCTATGCGATAAAACAATTTGTGTAAGAATCATTGACTGGAAAATTAATTTGCTATGTAAACTTTCACCTAAAGCACAAGAAAATGTAAAAAAAAAAAAAAAAAAGACTTTGAGCCCTTGCTCTCTCTTGGATCCCTCGCTCTGGGGGAAGCCAGCCACCATGTTGTGAGGACACTCAAGCAGCCTGTGGAGGCTCCCTCGAAGGGAGTAACGGAGGCCTTTTGCCAACAGCCAGCCACACGCGGGAACTATCTAAGAATCCTCAGTCCCAGTCAGGCCTTCAGATAACTGTAGCCCGAGCCGCCATCTTGACTGCAGCCTCATGAGAGAAGCCAGCACCACCCAGCTAAGCTGCTCCTGAATTCCTGACTCACAGAAACACGAGGAGAAGAAATGTCCACTGTTGTTTTAAGCTGCTACTTTTTGGGCAAACTTGCTAGACAACAATCAATAACTAGTATGAGGAGTCAGAAAACCCCCTACTGCACCCAGCAGCTGCCATATCCCCAGCACATCATCCAGCAGCCGTGACCCAAGAGAGACAAGCAAGAGGAAGGGCTACTACGTGCTACAGAAAACGGAGGGTCAGCATGGACCCTCAGGGGCTGAGAGGAAGCCGCAGAGTATGAGGGCAGGCCTGTCCCGTCCCCATTCCCCGGGTGCTCAATACCTACAAAGCCACAGCCCACCATCATTGTCCTTCCCTTACTTGTGTTGGGTGAGTTGTTCGATCCACTTTTCCGACTTCAGGCCATTCTTGGTGCTCTAAGAAAGAAGAAGGAAAAGAAACCAAGTGATCCCAGAAAAACCGTGACAGACGCCTGCCATTTAAGACAGCCGTAGTGGACAAAGCTGGTCACCCTGGATTCAGGGACCTAGTCTGCTCCATCTCACTCAGGTGGCTTCCCAGGTCACCTCATCACTGCTTAATTGTCCTTCTTCTCCATGAGGCTAGAGCCCCACAAGAGCAGGGACTGCATCTGCCTTGTTCCCATGGCATCCCCAGAAACTCTCCTCGTATACAGCCCACAGTGGGGGTCAGTCAGCACGTGCTGATTTGAATGAATGAATGAATGAGCAAATGAATGAAGTTACCTCTGATTTGTAGAAGAATAAATAAAGCCATGAAACTGCTCAGTAGAGGAATTTAATTAATGGTTTTGAAAAAAATAAAAATGAGTTGGACTGAGTTTGGCTGGATTTGGCTTATTCTATGGGGCAGGTCAAAAGTCAGCCCTTGGTGGACTCTGCTTGCCAGGTCCCCAGAGGTGGGCAGGAGGGAATACTGGGGAGTGGTAGTTGCTGGGGTCACCTGGCTAGAGAGAAATGTGGGGTATCCCGGGGCATTAACTACAGCACATTAACTACAGAGAGAGCCCGTGGGGAATGGGGCTGAAAGAGGACAACGGGGCCTCATCATACCCACTCATTAGTGAATGAGAGGCGTCATATCGTAGCAGTGAGGCCAATGGACTCGATGGTCATGGACAGATGGCCACATGTGGCCCATGTGATGTGGGTCATGTGGTCACCATCAGCCAAGACCTTCACAACAGCCCCGGCCCCCACCACTGCCAGGCAGATGCCATCTGGTAAGATTAAGCAGAAGTGGCCGGTTTCTGGACTTCCTCACACCTCCACTGAGTTTTCTCCCCTCAACTGACTCTTTGTGTCTTCCACCTACAGCTCCAGCCCAGCTTCTCACTGCTGTCCTCTTCAGAATTGATATTCCCCCATAGCCCTCTGGAACGCACCCTGACTCAGCCCTACCCACAAAGCACCCCCCAACCCAGAGCATGGCTATGTGGACCCAAGAGCTCAGCCTATACAGGTGACCCCCTCAGGGTAGGTTGTTACCTCGACGGTGATCACCTCCACCTGGACGTTTTTTGGGAGGGGCAGGCTGGGCTGGAAGTGCTTGGCCAGGGCCATGAGGAGATACAAGGTAGACAGCAGGTCCTTGTTGAAGATAGCTGAGTGGAGGGGAGAGGGAGCACAAGGTCAGAGGCAATAGTTGCCAAAACCAGGGGCCAAATGGAGGCTTCCGTGTTATCAGAACAACACTTTGCAGACCAAGATGACCTGTGTCCACCCTTCTGGAAAACAGAGGTCTGAGGTACATATTCAGAACCTAAAAACATTCACCCTTGGAGTCAGGCACCTACTTCTGCAAATACAGACCAAGGGCATCCACCATGTGGACAGGGCTTTAGACACAAAGCATTCTTTACCACCGAAGACAGCTGAGCGTCCTACAGCAGAGCAGTGGTTGACTGATGTCATTCAGGGTCACCATTTTGAACACCAGTAACTGAACAAGAGACTCAATGTGGTAGCGACGGCAGTGGTTTATGACACAACAAAAACTGGGTTAGAAAACCTACTCAGTTACACCGTCACCACCCCACCTTGGAAAAGCTACTTAGCTCCTCTTAGCCTTAGTTTTCTCATCTGGTAAACGGGGAAGATAAAGAGATCAGAATGAAAGGAAATTTATACCAAGCCATTAATAGGGTGGGTGGGGAAGACTGGGTACTTTGCACGCTCATTTTTCACAAGCAGGCTCTGCAGATATAATTTAAATATTTAATTAGATGGGAGTGTTAGTATCCATCTCTCAAGGTTGGTGGGCGTGTCCTGGTGCCTGGAACACAATAAAGAGCGGACACCATTATTAACAGAGTCCCTGGGTGGTGCAAACCTTAACACGCTTGGCTGCTAACCGAAAGTTTGATGATTTAAGTCCATCCAGAGGCATCTTGGAGAAAGGCCTGGAGATCTACTTCCAAAGAATCAGCCATTGAAAACCTTACGGAGGACAGCTCTACTCTGACATACAAGAGTCAGACTCAACTTGATGGCAAATGGTTTTTCCATTATTGGTATGTTTATTGGTATCCAGTTTCCCTGCTTTCTTAACTGTGAGGTCCTGGACAAGTTGCTAGGCCTGTCAGAGCCTTAGTTTCCTCATCTGTAAAATGGGGAGAGTAACAGGACATACAGCACAAAGATGGACTCGAGCACACCATATGCCACTGATCAACCCCAGGCTGTGCTTTCCGCTGCGATACCCTCAGGGTTACGAAACGTGTAGGCTGTTCGCTCCTAGACTAATACTGAGCTTTGTGCCTGCTGCTCCTCGGGCCATCTGGCCTGCTGTTTACTTCCGTACCCACAGTGGGTGAGCGTGTGCCTTCTGGGTAAGTGAGGAGCCGTGGTATAAAAGGACCAGGATCCCTCTGCCCACCCTACAGCGCACCCACCCTGGGCGGAAGGCCCCACATACTCTCCACACTCCACGGAACCTGGTGCTCCTCCACCTCCAGGCTCTGGTTTGTGGCCTCCAGGACCACTGCGAGCTTGCGCTTCTGGCTGGCGGCCGTCAAGGCAATCTCCTCCACTTCCAGCTTGTGTGACGCCAGCTTCTCTGAGGGCGGGAAAGGGCAGTGAGGCGACCCGGGGTGGGCTCACAGAGCACACCTCGGGGACCCATGGCCATCCTGCCTCCTCTGGGAGGCTGGGCCCAGCTGATCCTTCGGGTAGCAAGGCCTGGGACACACATTCCTTGTACCCAGCACCAGCCACACCCACAGCCTCAACCAGACATGGCCACCAGCTCCAGGAAGACCTCCACCAACACAGGAAGCAGGAGCAGTGGGTCACGAGGGCTGTGTATGGCAGGAAAGGCACTGGCACAGGAGCCAGGCCCGGGTTCTGGTGGTCGTTCTGACACCCTCGGTCATGGGCTGTGGGGCAGATACCCCACTTCTACAGCCTCAGCCCCTGCTCTGGGGATTGGGAAAGGTGGACCCTTCCTCTAGGACCTGTTGTGGGGATTGGAGGAGGGGACCCCCAGGCCCCAAACTCATGCACACTCAGTATGGTCCTTAAGCCTCATGATCCAATACAGCCTCGAGAAGTGACAGTGTTGGGTGTGAGCTGTAGACAGGATTCACCTCCAGGGAGAGAAACTGGGAAGATTCTTGGAGGAGGTAAAGAGGAGGAGGTGAGGAGGAGGGGGAGGTAAGGAGAGGAGCTAGGAAGAGAAGGTGAGGAAGAGGAGGAGGAGGAGGAGGAAGCAGAACTATGTCAAGCATGGCTAGGAAGATGGGGGCCCTCCAGAAAGGAGGGCCCTCCAGAAAGAGGGACCCACTGTGGCAAACCTGGAGGATGGAGAGCACACGGTTTGGTCAAGAAAAAGCAAGAGCTGTGGCCCCAGAGAGCCCTGGTGGCGCAGTGGTTAAAGCACTCAGCTGCTAACTGAAAGTTTGGTGGTACAAATGCACTAGCCACTCTGCGGGAGAAAGACGTGGTGGTCTGTTTCTGTAAAGATGACAGCCTTGGAAACCATAGGGGGCAGTTCTACCCTGTCCTAGAGGGTCACTAGGAGTTGGAGTCGGCCTGAGGGCAGTGGGTCAATGGATGGCCCCAGAGCTGGGTGGGGGCAGGAGGATGAGCCTGAGTGAAGAGCCCAGTGGCAGGGCCAGCGGGCCCAGGTGGGGGACGCGGCCGTGACCCTGGCAGCCGGGGCAGCCGCTCACGGAAGAGGTGGTGCAGGATGAGCCCGTCGAACATGTCCTCCTCCAGGCTGCGGACCACGATGTGCTCGGGCAGGAGCGTGGCGTTGACCCACTCCACCAGCACCTGCAGGCCAGGGGACAGGACGGCAGGCCTTCGTAGACAGCTCACCCACCCCTCGCCTGGCTCAGCTCTGCCCTCTACCTGGAAAGCCCTCCTCCCACCTGCGGGCTCCTAGCCATCCTCCTACCTGGGCACCATGTCACTTCCTCTGGGAAGCCCTCCCTGATCCCTGCGCAGTCCACGGCGATATCACACGCTGAGAACAGATCCCTCCCACCGTCCCAATGCCTGATGGGAGTGTGTATGTGAAGCCACACAGTCAGTGCTCAGTGTTTGTTCTTGCAGCCGTTCACCAGGTCTTATCCCAGGGCCAAGCCAGGGCAGGGCAACTCATTGTCTCCAAAAGCACCCGTGGGAGCGAATGCCCGTCTGCCCATGAGAAGGCTACTTCCAGAGAAATCGGGGTTTGGTGAAGGCATCCTTACCTTTTGCAGTTCTTCAAACTTGGGGTCCCTCCGGGAGGCGGGTGTCAAGTATTTCTTCTTTGCCCCTGGAATCAGAGGGAGCAGGGCACGTGTGTGGGGTCCCTGCAGGGCACTGTGCAGCTTGCTCTTTGCAGGTCATCTGGCCTAGTGCCCAGCAGGGACAACAGGGAACTGGGCCATGGAACCTGAGCTCTGGAGCCACATTCCTGGGGTTCAGAATCCCGTTTCCAGCCCTTATTAATGGAGCCACCTGTGACTCTCTATTACCTTATGCTCTGTGCCTCAGTTTCCTCATCTGTAAAAAGGAGGTAGTAACATCTAAGCTCTACCACCCGTCTGTCAGTTGGATGGTACTGTGGTGGCTTGTGTGTTGCTCCGATGCTGGAAGCTAGGCCACCAGTATTTCAAATACCAGCAGGGTCACCCATGGTGGACAGGTTTCAGCAGAGCTTCCAGACTAAGGCAGACTAGGAAGAAAGGCCTGGAGATCTACTTCCAAAACTTAGCCAGTGAAAACCTTACGGACCATACCAGAATATTGTCCAATATAGTGCTGGAAGATGAGCCTCCTAGGTTTGAAGGCACTCAAAATACAGTGGCTGCAACAACAGACTGGAGCACACCAACAATTGTGAAGGTGGTGCAGGACGAGGCAACGTTTTCATTCTGTTGTACACGGGGTCACCGTGAGTGGGAGCCACTAACAACAATATCTATGCCCAGAGCAGTAAATGAGATGCTGTATATGAGAAGCGCTTAGGACTGGCACGTAGTAGGCACACAGTACGTTTAGCAATTATTATTGTCAGCAGCATCATCCATCTGGGGGTGTGAGCCTGTGAGGGGCATGAGGATAGGTCTGCCGAAGGTTCGGGGGACGGAAAGGTGGGTCAAGTACAGAGGAGAAGGCACAGGCAGGGGTGAAGAGAATCGGGGGTCCTGTTGACCACGGGGAAAGCAATGCACCTTCCAGCACAGCCTGACCAGTTCTGCAATGCAGCCCCCACCCTCAGCCTGGGCCTGGCTCCCCGCCTCCCGCCTCGGGGCACCGCACCCTGCGGGAGATCGTCCTCCTTCGGGAGCTGCAGCAGGTTGTAGAGGGACTCTGGCTCCATCTGCTCCTTGCTGCCCTGGAAGATGCAGACACACGGGATTCCCGCTGTAGGTACATGTCTGGTCCCAGCCTGGGGGGCATGGGGGCACTGGAGGGGCTGGAGCAGTGTTCTGCGCTGCACAGGGATCCCACCCCTGGGGCAGCTGGGACAAAGTGGGGGGGCTCCTGGGAACTTGTTGGGGTACTGGGACTGAGGTCAGGGGAGCTGGCCAGTCTCTTGGGGGGCTGGTGGAAGTGAAAACACTGAGGTATGGTATCTACCATCTGCGAGCTCACGGGGCAGACCCTGCACCTGTTCACCCAGGCCCTGAGCAAAGACAGGTCTGCGCAGAATCAGCGGTCTGGGGCTGGTGAGCCTACCCCCTCTGACCCACCCGCCCTCTACCCCCTGCACGCTGGGCTGTCACAGACGGTGGGGATCCCTGCCCTGCTCTGCCCCACAGTTCTGAGTAAGGCTCCTGATCCCATCTCTAAATGAGGCTCATCAGCTCTCAGGGTGGTTTAGGGGACTCAACGGGCTTGTGCTCAAAACAGCACCGCCATCCACCCAGCTGCCTCGGCCAGAGCCCCTGCTTCCAGAATCTTCCGCTCTTCCCAGCACCTTGGTGTGGACACAGCTCAGACAACACTTCTTCCTTGTCATCACTGTTACTGGCCTGGCCTTGCCCCCGCCCAGGAGAGGGGCAGGTTCAGAAACTAGCCTACCTCCTTCCGTTCCCCGGGCCACTTCCTCTCCTGGGCCTGGTTTCACGGGCTTGACTGATGGCGTCAACCCCCCTCCTTCCTCTTAGCCCCTGGGTCCTCCCCAGCATTTGCAAACCCAAACAGGTATTTGGAGTGGGGGTCGTACAGCAAGAGTTGATGGTGAAGCCCCTCCCGTTAGCACCAGCCCCCACCCAGGGAGGCCAGTCAGGAGCAGGGCCCTCCCAGATGGGTGAGGGAGCATCCGCAGGGCCTGCAGCCACCCTCCTCAGACTAGCAGCCAGCTTGGTGGACCCCCTGTGGCTCCATCCCACCCTGGAGTGGGGGCAGGGAGAGTACAGCCACTGGGGCTGACCCTTGTCCTCTGCTGGACACCAGGATCCCAGCTTGAGAGCTGTGGCCAGAGAAGAGGAGGGGCCCCAGCCTGGGAGTTAGGAGGCCTGGGTTCCATCCCAGCACCTCTTCATTCTGGCTGTGTGGCTTTTGGCAAGCCCCCTCCCCTCTCTGGTCCTGGAGGCAGGTGGTGGAAACAGCCTGGGAGTACCCCCACTAACCAGAGCCCAGGCAAGTCCCTCTCTGCCCCAGGCCTCCGTTTCTTTATCTAAACGCGCAGGGTGACTTCCTTCCCCAGAGGTGCATGAAGCTCCAAGGACATGGTGAGGGGGACTGGGACAGTGGTCCCTCGCTACAGCATAAGAAGGCATGCATCTGTCCTCCTGTCTGGGCCCCGGGCCCTCGCCCAGCAAATGTCGGGGAAGGGGGTGAGCCACCTCTCAGCACTGGATAGCAAGCGGGGGAGCACAGAGATTCGGGGTTCCACTTTGCCCAATACCCTTTGCAACCTCAGATGAGCACTGTGCTCTCTGCCTTGGTTTCCCCGGGGAGCCTTCCCTCTGTAAGCTGTGGTACCTGCTCCGCCCGCACAGAGAAAGTTCCAGCAGCCGAGGGCTGTCATGGTGGCTACAAGGCTGGCAGGACTCACCTGGCTGCTCCCTCCTCACAAGGAAAAGAAGACTGCAGCAGCTCAAATGGTGGTCCTGGGGTCTGGGTTTCCAAATAAAAAGCAGGTTCCGGTCCCCCGGATCACCAGGGGGCCATGCGTGTGCGGCTGGGGCGGGCTGACGGCTCACTTCCTCTGGGCCCGAGGCTTCTGCAGGGAGCTTCCTCCTCTCCGCGCTGCAGGGCACCGGGGGAGGATGCTCTGACAGTGAGGCCTTCACAAACCCTCTGCCCCCAGCCACGCCTCCTGCCCCCTGCAATGGCTTGCAGGCAATGCAAACCTAGCGTTTCTTATTTCTCTCCCTCTCCAAACCTAGCCAGGTGTTCCCCAGTCCCCGCAGTTCCAGAATGGCACTGACACCCACCCAGCTGCTTCAGCCAGAGCCCTGGGTGTCACCCCCCTGCAGCCACCCACATACAACCATCAGCAAACTGGCAACTCTTCCCCCACGTTTTCCCTCCATTCCCACCCACTGCAGGGGCAGCAGGAGCCTTCTAGCCTTCCCTGCTGTAGCTCTGCTCACCCCTCATCTCCCCTCCCCGGGGGCGGGGGGCACTCCACAAGCAGCCAGAGCACTCCCTCACGCCCTGACTCACTAAAGCACTCACCACTGTGGGTGCATCAGCTAGTTATCGCTGCGTAACAAAATATCCCATACTTAGTAGCTTAAAGCAACAACCATTTTACTTAGTATGTGATTCTTCATTCCTAGCAGGGCAGTCCTTCTGGTCTGGGGCAACTTGGGTGACCTCTGCAGCCTCCCCACCCACCCCTCCCCCGCCGCCCACATCTGTGGTCAGCTGCAGGCTGGCTGGCTAGAACGGCTCCCTCCTGTGTCTGACAGCCTGCAGACTGACAATCAGGGGCCGGCTGACTGCTGACTGTGAGGCTTCTCCTCTCCCAGCAGGCTAGCTCAGGCTCTTCTGACATGCTAGTTTCAGCACAACAAGGGACGGTAAGCCCCAAGGCACAAATTTCTGCTTGTGTCATGTTTTCTTTCTTCCCCTTGACCAAAGCAAGTCCCAGGGCCAGTCCATGAGTCAAAGCGGGAAGGAGTAACCTAAGGGTATGGGAATGGTTGCAGCCATTTTTGCAAACAATAGATGACAGTAGGCTTGGTAACTGTGCTGAGAAGCAGGGCCAAAGCAATAAACACAGCGTGTGGCCACAGGGATTTTGGGCTGTGAGCAACTGATCCTGAGGTCCCTAGGACTGAAATAAATGAGCAACGAACTGAGGGTGTACTTGATCGAAACCAGAAGAAATGGAGTCACTATGATGGGGAGTCAACAGCACCAAACCCAGTTCCGGGCATGAGTCAGTTCACAACATGCTCAACCGTAATACGTACTCATATTCTTTTTCTTGCTGTTACATATACATACACGTACACAGACACACGTATATAGGAGCCCTGGTAGCGCTCTGGTTAAAGCGTTCAACTGTTAATCAAAAGGTTGGTGGTTTGAAACCACCAGCGGCTCCAAGGGAGAAAGATGTGGCAGTCTGCTTCCTTAGAGATTTATAGCCTTGGAAACTCTACGGCGTCTCAATGAGTCGAATCGACAACAATGGGTTTGGTATACATATACATATGCATATATATATATACATATATTATATATGTATATAAATATATATACATATATTTATATACCTATATATTTTTTTTTTTACATATTTGGAAGACAGCTACCTGGCCAACCAACTGGAAGAAATCCATGTTTATGCCTATTCCCAAGAAAGGTGACCCAACCGAATGCAGAAATTATAGAATATCATTAATATCACACACATATAAAATTGTGTTGAAGATTGTTCAAAAGTGGCTGCAGTATATTGACAGGGAACTGACAAAAATTCAAGCCGGATTCAGAGGAGGACGTGGAACCAGGGATATCATTGCTGATGTCAGATGGATCCTGGCTGAAAGCAGAGAACACCAGAAGGATGTTTACCTGTGTTTCGTTGACTATGCAAAGGCATTCGACTGTGTGGATCATAACAAATTAGAGATACCATTGCAAAGAATGAGAATTCCAGAACACTTAATTGTGCTCATGAGGAACCTGAACATAGATCAAGAGGCAGTCATTTGAACACAACGAGGGGATATTGTGTGGTTTAAAGTCAAGAAATTTGTGTGTCAAGGTTCTATCCTTTCACTGTACCTACTGAGTCTGTGTGCTGAGCAAATAATCTGAGAAGCTGGACTATATGAAGAAGAATGGGGCATCAGGGTTGGAGGAAGACTTGTTAACAACCTGCATTATGCAGATGACACAACCTTGCTTGCTGAAAGTGAAGAGGACTTGAAGCACTTACTAATGAAGATCAAAGACCACAGCCTTCAGCATGGATTACACTTCAACATAAAGAAAACAAAAATCTTCACAACTGGACCCATAAGCAACATCATGATAAATGGAGAAAAGATTGAAGTTGTCAAGGATTTCTTTTTACTTGGACCCACAATCAATGCCCATGGAAGCAGCAGTCAAGAAATCAAAAGATGCACTGCATTGGGCAAATCTGCTGCAAAAGACCTCTTTAAAGAGTTGAAGAGCAAAGATGTCACCTTGAAGACTAAGGCGCACCTGACCCAAGCCATGGTGTTTTCAGTCACCTCATATGCATGTGAAAGTTGGACAATGAATAAGGAAGACCAAAGAAGAATTGATGCCTTTTAATTGCAGTGTTGGTGAAGAATATCAAATATACCATGGGCTGCCAAAAGAATGAACAATTCTGTCTTGGAAGAAATACAACCAGAATGCTCCTTAGAAGCCAGGATGGTGAGACTACGCCTCACATACTTTGGACATGTTGTCAGGAGGGACCAGTCCCTGGAGAAGGACATCATGCTTGGTAAAGTAGAGGGTCAGCAAAAAAGAGGAAGACCCTCAGCAAGATGGGTTGACACAGTGGCTGTAACAATGGGCTCGAGCATAACAATGATTGTGAGGATGGTGCAGGACTGGCAGTGTTTCATTCTGTTGCACATAGCGTCGGTGTGAGTCGGAACAAACTCGACAGCACCTAACAACAACAACAATATACATACGCATACACGTACATGCATGTGCACATACACATATACATACCCTACAGATCGTCTCTTGGGTTGGTATCTCCCTGGTAATGCTGCTCGGTTTTCAATACTCAAACTCATAGAATATACATATCTCTCAATACAATGGTTTTTGTGTCCCAAGTTTACATGGGAGACACTAATTATACTCACATCCCCAAAACTCAATACGAATTAGTTTTTTAAACACATACACACACATTTTACTACATTTTCTTTCTCTTTCACTCTTTTCTGTATCATTTAAAAATAAGTTGCAGGCATCATGTCACTTTTTCCTCTAAACATTTCAGAATGTTTCTCATACAAACAAGGACATTAAGCTACACAAGAGTACCACTACGGCACCAAGAAAATGAACACTGATACAATAATATTTTCTAACATTTCATCCATATTCAAATTTCTGTGATTGTTCAAAAAACCTTCCTTACAGCTGTAATTTCGCTTTACTCCAAAATCCAATCAAGGATCACACATGCTGCATTTGACTGCATTTGTCTGTCATGTCTCTTTAGCGCCCTTTCATCCAGAACAGTCTTCAGGCTAGAACAGCCTTCTATCATGTTAACCTTTTTAGAGTTCAGGTCAGTTGTCTTGCAGAATGCTAATTTCATCACCTCTGTCATTTCTGGGTCTGCTCCTATTGACTAATTTTTCTCCTGGCTATGGGTCACATTTTTCTACTCCTTCTTACACATACTAATTTTTTATTGAATGCTACAGCTGAGAACCAAAGCGTCAGCAGTTTGAATCTGCCAGGCGCTCCTTGGAAACTCTATGGGGCCGTTCTACTCTGTCCTATAGGGTCGCTATGAGTCGGAATCAACTCGACGGCGCTGGGTTTTCTGGGTTTCTTAGACAGTATAAATTTTAGGCTATTGAGTGCTGAATTTTATTGCATTCCTTTAAAAAGTATTGGGATTTTACCTTGATCCTCTTGAAGTTTTTGTTTTTGAGTTTTCCCTCTCTGCGCCAAATTCCAGGAATTGCCTCCATGTATGAAGCCAAGGCAATGGTAAGGCTCATGTCATTCGTTTTCCTTTTCTTAAGGATTGCAGACCTGCTCTACTTTTGTCTAATGTCTGAAAATAGTTGTTTTCTATATTTTGCCCAGTTTTCTAGTTATTTATGATGGAAAGGTACATCAAAAAGTGGAAAGCCTTTCCCCATAAGACTACTATTAACCACAAAGAAGAGTTACATTTTTAGTAGAAAGATGTGATAAACTTCATGTTATGGATTGAATTAGGAGTTCTGGTGGCACAGTGGTTAAAGCACTCAGCTGCTAGCCAAAAGTTGGCAGTTCAAACCCACTAGCCGCTCTGCAGGTGAAAGATGTGGCTGTCTGCTTCCATAAAGATTTCAGCCTTGGAAACCCTATGGGGCAGTTCTACTCTGTCCTATAGGGTCACTATGAGTCTGAATCAAGGAGACAGCAGTGGGCTTTTTGTAAGGATTGAATTGTGCCCCCCAAAAATATGCATTGTAAAACTGAAGCCCTATACCTGTGGTTGGAAACCCTAGTGGTATAGTGGTTAAGAGTTATGGCTGCTAACCAAAAGGTCAGCAGTTCGAATCCACCAGGCACTCCTTGGAAACTGTATGGGACAGTTCTGCTCTATCCTATCAGGACACCGTGAGTCAGAATCAACTCACCGTCAAGGGGTTGGTTTGTTTGTTTGTTTGTTTGGTATACCCGTGGTTATAGGCCCATTTGGGAATGGGTTTTCTTTGTCATGTTAATGAGACAGGATTAGCTTAGGGTGTGTTTTAAGTCAATCTCTTTTGAGATATAAAAGAGATTAAACAAACAAGCAAGCAAGTGAGCAGAAATGGGGGAAGACAGATGCCATGTCACGTGAAGATCACCAAGGAGTAGAAGCTGAAGAGACAAGGACCTTCTCCCAGAGCCAACAAAGAAGCCTTCCCCTAGAGTCGGCACCCGAAATTCAGACATCTAGCCTCCTAACTGTGAGAAAATAAACTTCTGTTCATTAAAGCAATCCACTTGTGGTATTTCTGTTACAGCAGCGCTAGAGAACTAAGACACACCATTTTAGCAAAGTAACATCACTATAAATGGGACAAGCCCAGAGGACATAACTCCTGACAGGAGCCGCTGAGAAGAACACAGCATCCCTTCTGTAGTCTTTCTTCCTGTCAGGGTGCATAACCTGATTCTGCTAGAGAGGAAAACAGTAGGCAGATTCCAGCTGAGGGACAGTATACAAAATAAATGGCCCGTGTTCTTCAAAGAGTCAATGTCACAAAACATAAAGAAAGACTGAAGCATCATTCCAGATTAAAGGAGACTTGAGAGGCAGGACATGTGATAGAAATGCATGGCCTGAATTTTCTTCTGGTGTAAGGACATTATTGGGACAATGACAAATTCTGAGTAAGGCTTGTAGATTAGGTAATACTATTATATCGATGTTATTTCCTATAATAACAGCTGTCGTGACGGTATTACAAGAGAATGTATTTTTAGGAAACACATACTGAGGTATTTAAAATAAAGGGGCATAATTTTTTTTTTTTTTTTAATGTCTGCAACTTACTCTCAAAGATTCAGGAAAGATAAAATACATGTATGTATATGCATATAGGTTGTGTCGTCTGCATATCTCAGGTTGTTCATGAGTCTTCCTCCAATCCTGATGCCCCATTCTTCTTCATATAGTCCAGCTTCTCAGATTATTTGCTCAGCATACAGGTATGGTGAAAGGATACAACCCTGAACTACACCTTTCCTGATTTTAAACTATGCAGTATCCTCTTGTTCTATTTGAATGACTACCTCTTGATCTATGTACAGGTTCCCCATAAGCACAATTAAGTGTCTAGAATTCTCATTCTTTGCAGCGTTAGCCATAATTTGTTATGATCCACGCAGTCGAATGCATTTGCATAGTCAATAAAACACAGGTAAACATCTTTTTGGTATTCTCTGCTTTGAGCCAAGATTCATCCAACATCAGCCATGATATCCCTTGTTCCATGTCCTCTTCTGAATCTAGCTAGAGTTTCTGGCAGTTCCTTGTCAATGTGTTGCAGCAACCATTTTTGAATTACTTCATTATAATTTTACTTGCATATTATATTAACGATATTGTTCGATAATTTCCTCATTCTGTTGGATCACCTTTCTTCGGAATAGGCAGGTATATGAATCTCTTCCAGTTGGTTGGCCAGGTAAGCCATCTTCCAAATTTCTTGGCATAGACAAGTAAGTGCTTTTAGCATTGCATCCACTTGTTGAAATATCTCAATTGGTATTCCATCAATTCCTGGAGCCTTGTTTTTCACCAATGCCTTAAGTGTAGCTTGGACTTCCTCCTTCAATACCATCAGCTCTTGGTCATATGCCACCTCCTGAATCTGGAGATGGCACAATGTTGGTTGCTGAAAGTCAAGAGAATTTAAAGCACTTACTGATGAAGATCAAAGACCACAGCCTTCAGCATGGATTACACCTTAACATGAAGAAAGCAAAAATCCTCACAACTGGACCGATAAGCGACATCATGATAAACAGAGAAAAGATTGAACTTGTCAAGGACTTCATTTTACTTGGATCCACAATCAATGCCAGTGGAAGCAGCAGTCAGGAGATCAAACACCACGGTCTCTCTTATCATACTGTAAAGCTTAATGTAGTTATCAGCCTTGTTTACCAACACTGATCCAGTGTCTTGCACAGTGCCTCCCTGCCACATAAAAAAAAAATAGTAAGAGTTTAATCAATATGTGTTGAATAAGAAAAAAAAAAATCAAACAACGTATTGCATGGGGGAAATCTACTGCAAAAGATGTCTTTAAAATGTTAAGAACCAAAGATGCCACCTTGAAGACTAAGGTGCGCCTGACCCAAGTCGTGGTGTTTTCAACTGCCTCATATGTATGTGAAAGCCGGACGAGGACTAAGGAAGACTGAAGGACCGACACCCTTGAGTTACGCTGTTGGCAAAGAATATTGAATATTCCGTGGACGGCCAGAAGAATGAACAAATGTGTCTTGGAAGAAGTACAGCCAGAATACTCCTTAGAAACCAGGATGGCAAGACTTCGTCTCAAGTACTTTGGACGTGTTGTCAGAAGGGACCAGTCCCTGGAGAAGGACATCGTGCTTGGTAAAGTAGAGGGTCAGCGTAAAAGAGGAAGACCCTCAAAGAGATGGATTGATACACTGGCTGCAACAATGGGCTCAAGCGTAACAACGATTGTGAGGATGGCGCAGGACCGGGCAGTGTTTCATTGTCTTGTACACAAGGACACTATGAGTTGGAACCGACTCGACGGCACCTAACAATAACATATGTAGATACATATATACATATACATCAAAATCAAAAAAGGGAAAAAACCAAACCTGTTGCCATAGAGTTGATTCCGACCCATAGCGACCCCATGTGACACAGTAGTGTTTCTAAAGCTGTAGTCTTTATGGGAGCAGATGGCCAGGTCCTTTCTCCCGAGGAGATGTTGGTGGGTTCAAACCACCAGCCTTTCAGTTAGCAGCCGAGCACTTAACCACTGTGCCACCAAGGCTCTTGCAGATACATATACAGGTTGTTGCCAGATGCCATTGAGTCAGTTCCGACTCACACAGACTCTATATACAACGGAGTGAAACCCTGCCTGATCATTCGCCGTTCTCACAATCACGCGTTCGTGTATTTATACAATAATAGCTGCAACAATGGGCTCACACCTATCAACAATTGTGAGGATAGCACAGAACCAGGCAATGCTTCATTCTGTTACACGTAAGGTCTCCATGAGTCAGAGCTGACTCAGTGGCAGCTAACAACATATACGTGTGTGTGTATGTATGTGTGTGTCTATATACATATACGTATAAAAAATATACACAAAATAAAACTCATGACCGTCAAGCTGATTTCAACTCATAGTGACCCTACAGGATGGAGTAGAACTGCCCCGTGGGGTTCCCAAGGCTGAAATCTTTATGGAAGGAGACTGCTACATCCTTCTCCTGTGGAATGCCTGCTGGGTTCAAACTGCTAACCTTTCATTTAGCAGCAGAGGACTTTAACCACTGTGCCACCAGGTCTCTCTCTCTCTATATACAGCAAGATGTAAAAAACTGGCATAGCAGCACTTATGAAAATCCCTCGTGGGGGGAGGGCAGTGTTCTTTGAGAAAAAATATGGTAATAGACATACATATATGCACAGACAAATGTATAATATACACGTATCTGTCATGATGTAATTACATACGATGAGAGAGCTGGTGAAGAGGATAAGGCAAACGTCGTACATGTGAATGTTCACGGACCCGCATACATGCAGGAACACTTTGTACTGCTTCTGCAACTTTTCTTTAAGTCTGAAATTATATAAAAATAAAATGTTGAAAGGAAAAAAAGTTCCCATTCTACGCTCGTTTGGTGTCACTATAAACATGTGGATTTTTCCATCCAACCCATTGATTTTTTTTTAAGATTAATTTAATGAACTCATTTAATTCTGATGTTCCAATTGCCCTGAGACAGCGCCGTGTCCTTTTGACAGGTCCCCGTCAGGCTTTGAGCACTTCCCTGCTTTCTGACACAGCGTCTCCACTTGTCAGTACGACGTTTAAAAATTGCTGTGGGGGAAAATCTAGAGCTGTATTCCAAATGCATTTGGTAGACGTCAGCACCCCACGTGGAGGCCAAGTATCCACAAAGGTGATGTGGACCTTGGGATTAACGGTTCGCCCTCTGCACCACGTCACGTCACTCACGGCTCATTGGCTAGAACCGGCCCTGCGGCCCTCCAGGCCCGAGGAGCTGGGGAACATAGGAATACCAGATCTCAGCTCAAACTCGCTGCCTCAGAAGGTTCCTCCTCACCTCCGTTTCACTCTGTCTTGCATCGCTCTGCTTTATTGGCCGCACAGAATTCACCCTACCTGCTTATCTTGTTTAACTTGCTGCATTGTCTGTCTGGGGGACATTGGTGGTTCACTGGTAGAATTTTCACCTTCCCTGGGGGAGACCCAGGTTTGATTCTGACCAATGCATCTGTCAGTGGAGGCTGCATGTCGCTACGATGCTGGACAGGTTTCAGTGGAGCTTCCAGGCTAAGAGGGACTAGGGAAAACAGGCCTGGTGATCTACTTTGGAAAATCAGCCAGCGAAAACCCAACAGGCCACAACAGAAGCAAATGATCACGCAGATGGCCAGAACTGGGCAGTTTTTGCTGCATTGTGCACGGGGCCGTCACGAGTCGGGGCTGGCAGCATTGTCTGTCCACCCCCTCCGCCTCATCCAGGTCTGAAAGGCAGGGGCCATGTCCACCTTGTTCCCCGTTCCATCCCCCGCCCTGCAGTGTGATGGGTCACTTTTGTGTGGCCTTTCTAGCCATGGTCTTGTAACTCCCACCCAAGTGATCGGGGTGGGGGCGGGGGGACTGGGCAGATATGGTGATTGTGGCCTACCAAAGGGATTGGTCAGTTTTGCCATCCTCCTGGGCTTGAAATAAGCCAACCCGGAGTTGGGAGAGAGAGAATTCCACCATCACCAAGGAAGAACAGCCAGGAGTAAACAGCATGTGAAGAAGATCCTGGAACCAGGAGACAGAGAGAGAGCAAGCTGTAACCTTAAAGACAGCAGAGACCCGGCAGCAGAGACCTCACAGCAGGAGACAGCGTGGTGGGCTTCCCGGCCCATGGAGTGAGAAAGCTGAGGGCATTTGGGCAGAGACTGAGGGCCAGGGAGAGGTGTGCCTGTGAGCACAGCTGGAAAAAGCTGTGCTGATGGCAGAACTGTATCCTGAGTGTTCCTGAGCCAAACTGTAACCTCTTACTTCCCTAAATAACCCCCTAATTGTGAGTATGGTCTGTGAGTTCTATGTGGCCATTGCAATGAATTATCAGACCCAGCAGAGCAGTAGAGAGTGTGTGGGAGGGATGGTTGGTGTCAGAATTGGTAAAGATGGCGGAGAGAGAAGGCATGTTTGACCTCCACCTCGTAGGAATTAGCCTTGGGCTGTTGATCTTGATTCTCCTGTCCCCTTGGAAAGTTAGAGGAAGTCAGACATCACCCCCACACCATTTTTACAAGTCCCTAGCACGGTGCTGGGCAATTGTAAACCCGTTGCTATTGAGTCGATTCCAACTCACAGCGACCCTATAGGATCTCTAGAGTAGAGCTGCCCCGTAGAGTTTCCAAGGAGCATCTGGTGGGTTCAAACTGCCGACCTTTTGGTTAGCAACCGTAGCACTTAACCAGTGTGCCACCAGGGTTCCCAAGGGGGAACATAATAGCCCTCAATAGATATTTGCTACATGCACTGACATGGGCTCCCACACCCCTGCTCTTGTAAAGCCTAACCCTTGTAACTCATGATGCAAACCATTTCATTGGATCAAATTAAAACCCCAAAGAGCAGGTTTCCACTGAAAATGAAACCTGATGAGATCAGAGCGTCCCAACCACCAGATGCTGACCTTGCAAAAGACCAGTGAGTCCCGCGCCCCTGCAGTGGCCCGATGACCCTTGGCCAGGGGCAGGGCTGAGCTGGCTCCTCCTGCTTGGAGGAGGTTAGGCGGGGGACCTCGTAAGGCTCTTCCTTCTCAAATGCTCTGGTTCTGCACATCCAGCCAGAGCTGAGGGCCAGAAACTGGTCACAAGGGACCCTGGGGGAAGAAGAGAGCCCCCTGTCCTGCAGCAGGGAGCCCCTGGGGAGGGAACAGCTGAGTCGGGAGTTTTCCTGGAGACATGCTGCTCACACCGGAAATGTCTTCTGGAAAGAGATGACACTACATTTGATTTTTAAAAAGACAGAGCATAAGATTTTTTTAAGAGCAAGCCAGGAGTCCCTGGTGACAGGAACAGTTAAGTGCTCTGCTAACTGAAAGGTCAGCGGTTTGAGCCCACCAGCCGCTCGTAGGAGAAAGATGCAGCAGTCTTCTTCCATAAAGATTACAGCCTTGGAGACCCTATGGGGCGGATCTACTCTGACCTATACGGCTGCTAGGAGTCAGAATCCACTAGACAGCAACAGGTACTAGCTGAAAGGCTACGAGTTCGAACCCACCCAAAGGCACCTTGGAAGAAAGGCCTGGTGATCTGCTTCTGAAAGGCGCCAGCCTTGAAAACCCTATGGAGCACAGCTCTACTCTGCACACACAGGGTCACCGTGAGTCAGAGTCCTGGTGGCGTAGTGGTAAGAGCTTGGCTGCTGACCAAAAGGTCGGCAGTTCAAATTTACCAGCCGCTCCTTAGAAATCCTATAGGGCAGTTCTCCTCTGTCCTATAGGATAGCCATGAGTGGGAATCAACTTGATGGTAATGGTTTTTGGTTTTAGTATCAACAACAAGAACAAGCCTAGGACAGCACCCCACTCCTTGTCCACCATTCTTATCCCCATTCTCAGTGTGGCTCCGTCATCGCCTCCTCCTAAGGTCTGCGCTGTCCCTCCCAGCCATACCCTGGACTCCCTGTCTTCCTCATCAGTCTCCCTGGGATGTGGTCCCCTGCAAACTCCTCTGTCCCCCATGGGCTCAAGGGCAACGGCCCATCTCTGGGTCACCGGCCGCTGCACCAGGCCTGCACAGACCAGACCCTGGGTGGATGTCTGGTGAACAGAATCAGCTAGAAGATCCTGGAAGGTTCTGCACTGCCGCTGGCCTCCAGGAACCTCCACTGAAGAGAGCAGTGTCGTATTCTCACCAGTGTTACTAGATAAATCCCATCCACGAATCACTCAGGCTAGGCTATGCAGAGTAGCCCAGCCCCTGACGGTTTACAGCAGGCTTCTCAGCCTCGGCACTAGGCCTGTTTTGAGCCAGTGAGCTTTTGGGTGGCAGAAGGGAGGTGGGGAGTGCTGCCGTGTGCATTGTAGATTGAACAGCACCCCCAGCTTCTACCAACTACATGCCTGCAGCACCCCCCTCCCCACCAGCTGCAGCAACCCAGTGTTCCAGGCGTTGCCACAGGTCCCCAGGACGAGAGTGGGATTTTAAGGAAGGCGTGAGCTGCACACAGCCCAGCCTCGCACCCCACAGGCCTGAGCCCCTTGACTCCAGATGGTGCTGGTTCATCAACTTGCCAACGGTCACATGGAACAAAGCTGCACTTGAACCCGGGCGTATCTCTGACATCCACGCTGTTTCCAGTACCGCTTTATAATCTTTGTTTTTAAAAAATACCATTGCCACCTTGCTCCTCAGGCCAGCCATCCTCTAACAGTCACAATCCTAACATCACTTAGTCGAGAAACGTTTGATGCTCCTGAAGCATCCAGAATCTTCTGCCTGGGAGGGTTATGACAGGGCTGACTTGCAAGGTGAAGGTCAGGCCACCATCGTGGGTCACCCGGGGGTCCCTTGTCCCAGAGCTAGAAGTGGTCACTGGCTGGGCAGTATGAGGCTGGAACACCCCTGGGAAGGAGTAGGGTTGAGGGGACCATCTCCCCACAGGGCATTTTCACTGGCACACGCAGTGGTTAAGAGCTTGGCTGCTAACCAAAAAGTCAGCAGTTCCAATCCACCAGCAGTTCCTAGGAAACCCTATGGGGCAGTTCTACTCTGTCCTCTAGGGTTGCTATGAGTCGGAATTGACTCAATTCAATGGGTTTTGGGGTTCAGTGCATTTGACCCACCGGCATCACCCACCAGATGACGGGCTGGCTCCCCTGATCTGCTCTGTGGTGTTAGTCATCTGCACCTGTGAACCTGCTGGTCTCTTGCCCTGTACTCACCCCTAGACTGCACCCTCAACTGCACTCATCCCCAAGCTTCGCAGTCCCAGACCATCACCCCCTTACCCCCACGGGGCTCAGAGCCTGTTGGCTCGCCAGGCCTCATCCCACTACAAGTTCCTGAGGGCAGGACCGTGCTGACCCAGCAGTTTGTACTGGGTTGCCACAGTCGACGGCTGCTAAATGTAAGAAGGAAAACACAGCAGCCGGTCAGAGATGAGGCCATCCATTCTTTATGGGAACAACCAACAGCACGTTGTGACACCCCAGGCGGTGTTCTCATAACACGTGTGTCTGCAGTCGGCCTGGCTTTGCTCTCGTGGCAGTGACCTTGCTCGGGCACACAGGGAGAAAGCGTCTGCTCCCCTGCCATCAGCCAGGAGGCCTGAGGATCAGCCACATGGCCAAGGCCTGCGTGGCTTTTATTTAGTGTGCAGAAATCCAAAGTAAACATTGCTCAAAACAATTTAAAAGACAATAAAATACTGGCACACAAAGAAGAAAGAGATTCAACTGCTTTAGAACAAAATCGCTGTTTATCACATGGTCTGATTTAGGCATTAGGAGACAGCTAAGCGTTTGCATAACACTGTGTGGTCATTAACAGGAAACCAAGGCTGTCTGTCAGCAGGCAGGCTCGCTGAGCAGGGTAAGGCCTTGGAGACAGGAAGACTTCCTTGTCCCAGGGCTATCTGCTCTTTTCTCCCGTGCAAGAAAATGGTCTTGGTTTCACTTTATTCCTGTGGACAAAACTCGCTGCTGTCAAGTCGATTCCAAATCAGAGCAACCCAAGAGGACAGGGCAGAACTGCCCTACAGGGTTTCCAAGGAGCCCTGGTGGTGCAGCGGTCAAAGCCATTGACTGCTAACCAGAAGGTCGGTGGTTCAAACCCTCCAGCCGCTCCACAGGAGAAAGATGTGGCAGTCTGCATCTACAGGGGTCTACAGTCTTGGAAGCCCTATGGGGTTGTTCTGAGTCAGAATCGGCCCGACAGCAGTGGGTTTGGCTTTTCAGCTTTATGGAAGCAGACTGCCACATCTTTCTCCTGAGGAGCTGCGGGTGGGTTCAAACCACCAACCTTTTGGTAGCAGCCTTTTGGTTAGCAGCAGAGTGCTTAACCACTGCACCAACAGGCCTGTTCTTTCTGTGGACAAAGGTCCCTTTTCAGCAAAAAACAACCTGCGGAAAGTGTGGTGTCAGGCACCGAGGAAGGCTTCCTGGGCTTCCCTGAATTAAGGACTAAGAGAGGAGTTTTGTGTTCCAAGAGGCCCCCAGTGAAGGTCAAAGGAAAGTGGTTTCCACCACCCAAGTCACCCCAAGAAGGCGCCCTAGCATAATGCACTGCAGGCATCCAGGCCTGGAAATGAACACCCAAAAAGACAAGACAGCCAGATTGCAAAGCTGACGTGCAGTCCTGCCTGGGGACTGCACCTCAGGGCATCCACCCGTCCAGGTGGGGCTGTGAATTCTGATTAGAGCTGCTAAAACCTATTGCTGTTGAATGGACTACAACTCATGGCGACCTACATGTGTGAGAAATGGTTTTAATTCTTGTGGAATCCAGATTTCTGGCTCTCGGGGAGGTTGGGGTAACCCACCCAGACCATTGCCCTTAGGTGTCCTTTTGAACCTTGAGCATTGAAGAAAATGATCTCCTAAGGTTTTTAGTGGTAAATGTCACCTTTAAGTCAAACAATGGTCTAGATAAACTAGTAAAAACTGGTTTGTCTTTGGCATCGGGCTTTTTTGAAGAATTATCTTCCTGCACTCAGTTTCAAGGAACAAAAACTGCAAGGTCAGACTAGAAGCTTTGTTTCAAGGTAAACTGTTATTATGTAAACCCTGTCCTGGCTCCATTTCCATGGCAATGCAGGTAAGATGTGGCATAACTTTGGATGTTCCTTTCATCTTCAAAACATTTTTTTAGCTGCTTTTTTTTTTTCCATGGGAGAAAGATGTGGCAGCTGGCTTCTGTAAAGATTACAGCCTTGGAAGCCCTACGGGGCGGTTGTACTCTGTCCTGTAGGGTCGCTATGAGACTTGACGACAATGGATTTGGTTTGGGTTTAGTTGAGATGTTACCCTGATTTACAAATTGTATATTAAATAAACACCAATCAACTTCTGTTACTGGCTTAATGTGATTTTTGTTCTAATGTATGTTAGAGTAGAACTGGGCTCTATAGGATCGGAAGTAGGTCGCCAGCCTGTCTTCCGAGGATCCTCTGGGTGGATTCAAACCACCAACCTTTCAGTTAGTTGTTGAGGGCTTAACCATCTGCGCCACCCAGAGGATCCATTAGAACTGGATAGTGAAGGAGTAAAAAGGGGTGAGCAACCTTCACAAGGTGTACAGGAAGCATACCTACACTTTTTTTTTTAGAAAAAAGATTGTTCATAGGTTTTCCACATACCTTAGGATCCTTTTATTCTTCTACTTGAATCACAGGTCTTGAGTGGGTGTGAGCGGGCACACTGTTAGCTGGACAGGGGCTGCCAGGACTGAAGTTCCTCGCCCCCCAAAGAGCCCATTCCCTCTCCATCCAGAGCACCGCTTGGACTGACCACCCCAGGGCTGTGCTCCTTCCAAACTCCAATTTCTCCCTCTTGTCCCACTGGACCCCGCGGCGGCCCCTGCCCCCAAGAGTCAGGGGCACCCACCTGGAGCCCACAGGTGCGTCTGACCCAGCCTGACGCAGGCCAGTGGGTCCTGCCCTCCCCACATGGACGCTCCGCCCCGGGTCGCTGGGATTCTGCACCAGCAGTGAAGGCACAGAATGTTCCAGCCGCGGCTGGTTTGTCCCCAAGGCTCTTGAATGTCACTGCACCCTGCGGGAGACGCGGTAATGCCGTTTTAATTATTTCTCTCCCCTGCTGGGAAACCACCTCCATCAAAATGGCTCTTCGGAGGCCACTCCCAGCCTGGCAGCAGCCGGAGCCCAGAGAGGATATTAAACTGTTTTCTAAAACTAATACGAACAACGTGCTCGTCAGCTCTGATCCTCATCAGGAAGGGGAAAATCAGGGAGATTAGAAAGGCCCATCTCCCTGCTGCCAGCGAGAATGGAGGAGGAGCTCCAGGAAGGCAGCAGGCTCACCAGGGGTCTGAGGGGACGTCACAAGCCCCAACGTGAGCAGGGAAGGGGATGCCGCTGAGGCGTGTGGAGGGCAGGACTGCCCAAAACGCAGGCGCCAGCCCAGAAAACCCAGCCAGGGGGTCCCTCATCTCTCTCCAGAGCCCAAGCGTGCTAGGGGGTGACCAGCACATAGGAGTGTCAGCATTTCCTTTCACAGGGACCCCCCCAGGGGAGACCCCACCAGGGCTGGGCAAGCTGTAGCTCTGGGACAAGTGAGATGAACATCCTACATCCTCTCTTATGGGCTGAATTGTGTCCCCCGCCCCCCCGCCAAATGTGTTGGAGTCCTAACCCTTATGTATCTGGGGAAGGAGACCCTGGGTGGTGCAAACGGTTAAGCGCTCAACTATGAGCCTAAAGGTTGGTGGCTCGAGCCCACCCAGAGGCCCCTCAGAAGATAGGCCTGGCTGTCTGCTGCCAAAAGGTCACAGCCTGGAAAACTATGGAGCAGTTCTACCTGCGTATCATGGGGTCTCCAAGAGTTGAATCTGAATCCACTGGAGGGCAACCAACAACAGCAGCAACGTAGCTATTCGGGGCTAGGGCTGTCTTTGTTATGTTAATGGATCGTGTCAGTCTAGGGCACTTTTAAACCTACTCACTTTTACATAAAAAGTGCAGATCAGGCACCAGCAAAAGCAGGTACAAGAGGGGGACGACAGAGGCCATGTGGAGATCTCCAGGGAATCAGGGACGCTGGTCTATAGGCGCTGAAGGGACCCTTCCCCCTGGAGCCCACGGAGAGTCTTCCCCTAGAGTTGTGCCTTGAATTCAGAATTCTAGTCTCCTAAACGACATATTGCACTGGGCAGATCTACTGCAAAAGTCCTCTTTAAAACAAAGATGTCACTTCGAGGACTCACCTGCGCCTGACCCGAGCCATGGTATCTTCAGTTGCTTCATATGCCTGCGAAAGGTGGACAGTGAACAAGGAAGACCGAAGAAGAATTGACGCCTTTGAATTGTGGCGTTGGAGAAGAATATTGAATATACCATGAAGTGCCAGTAGAACAAACAAGCCTGTCCTGGAAGAAGTACATCCAGAGTGCTCTTTGGAAGTGAGGATGGGAGGCTGTGTCTCACACACTTAGGACATGTTATCAGGAGGAACCAGTCCCTGGAGAAGGACATTGTGCTTGGTAAAGTAGTGGGTCAGTCCAGAAGATGGACTGACACAGCGACTGTAACAATGGGCTCAAACATAGCAACGACTGTGAGAATGGAGCAGGACTGGGCAGCATTTCTGTCGTGCACGGTGTCACTATGAGTTGGAACCTAACAACAATAACAAACTTTAAGACAATAAATTTCTGTTCTTTAAAACCACCCACTTGTGTTATTTCTGTTATAGCAACACTAAGAAACTAAGACGCCTCCTTCCATTTTAAAAAAGTTTCTAAAGATGCAGCCACTCCCAAACAGGGCCTTTGAGATGAAGGAAGCCATCAGACCCAAGCCATCTCAAACAGCACTTTTAAGGGAATCCCTGGGTGGGGCAAAGGCTTAAGTGCTTGATTAGGATCTGAAAGTTTGGTGGTTTGAACCCACCCAGAGATGCATCAGAAGACAGGCCTGGCAAAGCACTTTGGAAAGGTCACAGCCTTGAAAACCCTAAGAGTGGCTCTACTCTGCGCACACGAGTCAGAATCGACTTGACAGCAACCACCAAGAGGAAACCAAACAGCCCCTTTAGAGACGGCTCCGCACTCAGCCCCCTCGGCCACAGCAAGAAATAAAGAGATGCCCTCGGCAGTGTGGTCTTCCTGTGGACCCTGGCAGCTGGGTCATCCGGGATCTTGGGTGTTTGTGCAAAAGCTACATAAAAACAGCCCTGAGTGGTCAAGAAGTGATGGGAGCCTGGGGTGGACATTCGTGTTGCTATTGAAGCTTCTGAGACTTGTGAGTGAAGTTTTCAAAACTGCAAAGCCCATGTCACTAAAAAGACCTCATTCTGAGAATATTGCAGGCCAGGGGATTTCCCCGAAACAGTCACCCCGAGTCCACAGAGCCAGCAGTTCCTGCCAAGCTTTGTGGCATGTTTCAGGCAGGACACCTATGGTCTCTAATAGCTCCACCGAACAGAATTCAGGATGCACTCCCTCCAATGCGCTGGGAGGTTTGGGTTTGGGCTTTTTTTTTTTAATCAAAGCAGACAACAACAGACAAAGTATCAGGGAACGAGGTGATACGATATCGCAAACACAAAGGCACCACTTCTTAAAACCCTCCGTGTTCAAAGGCTCCTCCCCACTGAGAAGACACATGGCAAGGAGTAAGGGACAACCAGTGAGAAGGGCAGTGGGAAGCCACGGGCACCTCCGTGGGAAGCACGGGGCACAGACACCCTCTTCTTGCCGGAAACTGTCCCTGCAACGTCTCTGCCGTCACTCCATGTTCTTGTACTTGGTGAA
This sequence comes from Elephas maximus indicus, assembly GCF_024166365.1. Classification (NCBI taxonomy): domain Eukaryota; kingdom Metazoa; phylum Chordata; class Mammalia; order Proboscidea; family Elephantidae; genus Elephas; species Elephas maximus. The sequence continues at coordinate 188,741,558 of NC_064822.1, read as the reverse complement.
CAGGTTGTACAGGACCCTCAACGTGGACTTGAGGTCCAGGTTCACCACATCTGTGGGAGGAAGCAGAGAAATTCATGGGCCCTGGCGTCCTCTCTCCTGGTTGGCCGGAAGTGAACGCGCCCGAATGCCCGCAAGGCCTGTCCACCTCTGGGGCCAGCACTTCGCTAGTCAGCAGGGGCAGCTGACTCCCTGCACAGGCCCTGGCTATCCTCTCCAGTTACTGCTGGCTCTCTTGAAACCAGGGGTAGGGGGAGGCACTGGTGGTTCAGTGTTAGAGGATTTGCCTTCCATGTGGGAGACCCAGGTTCAATTCCCGGCCAATGCACTTCATGCGTAGCCACCACCATCTGTCCTTGGAGGCTTGTGTGCTGCTATGATGCTGAGCAGGTTTCAGCAGAGCTTCCAGACTAAGACTAGGAAGAAAGGCCTGGTGATTTACTTCTGAAAATCACCAACAAAAACCCTATAGATCACAGTGGTCTGACCCACAACCAAGAGTGGGGATGGTGCAGGACCAGGTAGCATCTCGTTCTGCTGTGCAAGGGGTTGCCATGAGTCAGGGGCCAACTAACAACACTTGACTCTGACCTCCAGGCTCTAATGCCCACTGCATGTCCAGGATGCGCTGGACAGCACCATCCAGAGACACACAGGCTGCTGTGAGGGCCCCAGCACTTGCCACCACACCCCCAAGGACGAATGCCTGGGATGGGGACAGTGATGTCCCTTAGTCCAATCTGGAATTTATATCAGGACCTGGCATCTATTTTAAGGTATGTAGAAGGGGCCTCTCGACACGGGTGTGACCTGTTGAGTTCCTGCTCTTGAAATGGCCCTGCACATGGGCGCCAGGGGGCGTCCACCCCAACACTCATTAAATCTCACTAAGCCTTTAATACATTTTCAAGGCATGAAACAGCGTCTCCAGCTGGAGCCACCAACTGGAGAGGCACTTAAATCCCAAGATCTGAGGGTAGAGGCCACCTCTTCAAAGTCAAGTGGTTATTAGCAAACCGGCACCGTCAGTGCTGCTGGCACGGGCCCCTGGCCTCCGGGATGAGGGCTGGAGGTCAGCAAAGCCTGGTCTTTGCTTCTGGCCAAGCACAGCGGGCTGTCAGCCACTTCAAAGGTCTGCTTTTTCTCCCCTCCACCCCTGCTCTCCCAGGGGACCCAGGTCAGGAAGGCATTACCTTCAGGGCGAGCCTTGGGTTTCTTGAGTCCCCCCTCCAGCATCAGCTCAAAGGCGAACGCCACGTTGTGGACCTGCCCGGGGAGTGAGAGTTAGTGCCGGTGCTGGAAGCTCTGCGGCCCACCCCGCCCCACCACGCCCACTGCTCCCCTGGGAGGTGGGGAAAACAGCTTTAGAATCACTGTGTCCATAAGGGCCCTGAGAGCACCAGACTGGGCACCGGTGGGCAGGGAGACGTCAATGAGACCACACAGTTTCTAGATGGTCTCACTTCTCCACTGATGACCAGGGGCTGCAAAGATGCAACAGTGAAGGGGCAAAGTCTGTTCTCAAGGGTTCGAGGCTCCCAAGTGCCTGCTCAGCCCCAGGCCCTGGACACAGCCAGATGGCGAGGAAGTGACAGTGGCCCCATTTTACAGATGGGAAACTGAGGCTCAGAGAGGACCAGTCACTTTCCAGGGCACAGCCACATGGTGAGAAGATGACAATGACACCATTTTACAGGTGGAAAACTGGGGCTCAGAGAGGACGAGTCACTTCCCACAGGTATCAGCCATGGGCACTGTCCCCAGAACAGAGTGGACACTCTGTCTGTAAGGGTCTTAAAGTGCTGAGCGTGGATGGGATGGACTCGCTGGGCCATCAGCACAGCTATGTCCTCTGTAGGACACAGTGCTCCCAAGGGCAGGGGTGGTCTTGGCCCTGGGCAGGCACCGTGGCCCTGGAGGAATGAAGTCAGCCGGACAGTGCCTGGAAGTTTCAACCTGCAGGACCCTGGTCCTGACCCGTGACATATAAAATGCCAGGAAAAGGTGGACATGTCCCCAACCCCCACATGGTTCATCCCTAAAATTAAAGGGCTTAGAACAACTAAGCCATCAAGGGTGCCTGAAGGGCCAACTCTGCTAAAGGCCGCTGGAGAGGTTAAGAAATGCCTGCTTCAGTGCACCTGGAGTCCGCCGGCATCACAGGAGGCAGGTGACCAACCCCATCACCTCCGCACCTGCTTGTCTCAAGCCAGTGCCGACAGGGGCAGGAAAGGGCCACCAAAAAAGGGGGAAAATGCTGTGCTTCAAAGTTGGAAACAACTTCAGGGCTCTTGGAAATCAAATATCCTTTAAACACTAGTATTTTGAGGATTTCGGTGTAAATGAGTCAGAAATATGGATAACAATTTTACTTGCAATGTAGTTTAATAATTAACACCAAAAAACAAGTTGAGGCGGGGTGGGGAAGCTTCCAGGGTACAGCGGGTGACAGCATGGGGCAGGCCGCACCATCAGCTGGGCACCTACTGAGAGCCGGTTCCAGCTTGGCCAGTGGGGGGTAGGGGATTTGCACCCAGGGCCAGGTTCTTGGAAGCTTCCAGGCTGTTGGGGAGGCATACTGGGAAAAAGCAGTGGAAATACCTGGTCCAATGTCAGCGTGCCAACCGGCAGTGCAAGAGGCAGCTTGGGGGGCAGTGTGCCAACCTGCAGTGCAAGGAGCGGCTTGGGGGGTGGTGTGCCAACCTGCAGTGCAAGGAGCGGCTTGGGGGGCAGTGTGGGGTGTGGGGAAGGGGCTGAGCGGGAGGATCACATAAGGGAAGGGGTGTGAGTGAGAGGGCAGTCCATCTCTAGACAAAATGAAGTTGGGCTAGACTAGGGTGTCAGGTGGCCACCACGTGAAGGGTGCTTTCAGCACAACCCTCACTCTCTACCCCCCTGCAAAAAAAAACCCAAACCTGTTGCCATTGAATCAATTCCGAGTCACAACAACCCTATAGGACAGAGTAGAACTGCCCCATAGAGTTTCCAAGGAGCGCCTGGTGGATTCAAACTGCCAGCCTTTTGGTCTAGCAGCCTTAGTTCTTAACCACTATACCACCAGGGTTTCCTCTCCCCAGGTGGGGCTTACCTCCACTTTTCAGAGGAGAGAGCTGAGGCTGAGTCAGGTTAAGATGTCTATACTGAGAAAGCACACAGGGTGAGGAGAAGGAGCCAGGATTCAAACCCGCCTACGTCTGGATTCAAAATCTGTGCCCTCCAAAGGAGGAACATGGTCCGGCTCCATTTACATGAAGTGTGACAGACACAGAAGGCTCAGAGGTCACCAGAGGTGGGGGGACGGGCAGGGAGAGGGAGGCGTTGCTCAGTGGGTATTCAGTGACTGTCGGGGTGATAAAAATTTATGGGAACAGTTGGTGGTGATGGTTACAGAACACGGTGAATGTAATGGATATCACTGAGCCCTACACTTACGAGTGGCTAAAACGGCAGATTTCATGGTACACATACTTTACCACACTAAAAAAGAGTCAAAAAAAAAAAAAAAAATCTATGCCCTTCCTCCAAAAACATCCTGTCCTGCCCCCACCAGTCACAGGCACTTACTCCCGGCCTTTAACAGACCACCCTGGTGGCGTAGTGGTTAAGAGCTACGGCTGCTAACCAGAAAGGCCGGCAGTTCAAATCCACCAGGTGCTCCTTGGAAACTCTATGGGGCAGTTCTACTCTGTCCTATAGCTCACTATGAGTCGGAGTCATCTCGACAGCAATGGGGTTTTTTGGGTTTATTAAAATAATATAATTCTCACACACACACATACACACGCACACACGCATACACATGCACACACACACGCACTCAACAGGTTTTGAATCAAGATGGAGACGCCATGACAGCAAGGAGAGAAACAGGAAGAAAAAAGTCAGGCTTGGAAGATTCTTTCCCGATGTATAACTAATCAGTGCCAATTTGGGAAGCTCTCCAAGAGCCTCTCCCGGGCCTCTTGAGGTCTGAAGAGCCCTCTCCCTAAGCACAGAGGGTAATTAGCTAAGGAAAGCCCGTGCTCCCTGCTCAGAGGGACGAGGCCAGGCCACTGCTCACTGGGGAGGGCCGGCTCCAGGAACTGCCTGGGGACCTTGAGCCTGGTCACCTGCTGAGCCCACCCCTGCCCCCAGGGAGAACCGTTTAAGGGGGAATGTTTCCTCCGAGCCCGTGCCTGCAGCTACTCGGCTCAGCCGTAATTGGTTTTGACGGAAGATTTTCCTTCGGCTTTCTTCCAGGCTCAGGAAAGCTGCCGGAAAGAAATTGCCACCATTCTCTGCTTGTTATCTCTCAGGAACATACTTTTGCCCCAAACAACCTTTATGGTCCAGCTGAGCTGCTTCCTCTGAGGCAACCAGAACAGCAGGCAGCTCCTATGAGACCTGACAGGAGACTGGGAGACCCCTGAGGTGGATGGGAGCCAGGCACAGAGGGTGCCCCAGAGCCCTGCACCCCGGCGGCTGCGAGCCACCCACATTGGCAGGAATCCCTAATGTCCGTATTCTCTGCAATTCAAGGAATTTTAGAAAACCTGGCCAAGTGGAGAAAGAACAGAAAGTTCTGGACCAGGAGTTGGCTCTCTGGCTCTGCCCTGCTGCCTGTCAGACCCTGGGCTCTTCTCTCAGCCTTCCTGAGATGTTTCCTCCTCTGGGAAAACTGAGGGAATCAGAGGAGGTGTCAGAGTGGAAGGCACCTTGTGTTATGGATTGAATTGTGTCCCCTCAAGATATGTATCGAAACCTTAACCTCTGTGCTTGTAAATAGGACGCTGTTTGGAAATAGGGGTGTTCTCTTATTCTGTTAGAGAAGGCATACCGGAGTAGGGTGGGTGGGTCCTGAACCCAATCCCTTCTCAGCTATAAAAAGAGTAAGAATGGACACAGAAACACACACAGGGGGGAAAACAGACACCACGAGCGGGTCGTCTACAAGCAAAGGAATGCTGAGGATTGTCAGCAGGCACCAGAAACCGGGAGAGAGACCCACAGAAGGAGTCAGCATGGCCAAGGCCCTGATTGGGACTTTTAGTGTACAGAACTGTGACACAAAAAATTCCTCTTCTTTAAAGCCACCCACCCGGGGTATTTCTGTTACGACAGCACCAGGTAACTAAGATACCTTGAAACTGCAAAGCCCCCACTGGTATTTTCTTGTAGGAATAACCTTCGAGTCCCCCCGCCACAGAGACAAGGACTCCGCAGAAAGATTATCAATGCTCACGAGGGACTGAGGGCAGAGCCCGCTCCGCACAGGATAAAACCCAAACGGTGCACCTGAGATAGTGCGTTTGCCTGCAGTGACCTACGGGGCCTGGACTGTCCATTCTCACTTCTTAAAAAAGAAGCCATTGCCATCCTCAGGGACTGGTGGTCAGGGGTAGAATTCTCACCTTCCGTACAGGACACCTGGGTTCGAGGCCCAGCCAGTGCGCGTCCTGCGCAGCCACCACCCATCTGTCAGTGGAGGTTTGCACGTGGCTGTGATAATGAATGGTGCCTTGGCGACTCAGTGGTTAGGAGCTCAGCTGCTAGCCGAAAGGCCAGCAGTTCGAATCCACCAGCGGCTCCTTGGAAACCCTATGGGGCAGTTCTACTCTGTCCTATAGGGTCGCTGTGAGTCAGAATTGACTCGACGGCAATGCGTTTAGTTTTTGGTTTATGAACGGGTTTCAGAGGAGCTTTCAGACTAAGACTAGAAAGAAAGGCCTGGTAATCTACTTCTAAAAATTACCCCAAACCCAAAATTAGCCAATGAAAACCCTATGGATCCCAAAAGTCTGATCTGCAACTGAGCACGGGGATGGTGCGGGACTGGGCAGTATTTCGTTCCATTGTGCGTGGGGCTGCCGTGGACTCTGCAGTGTGTGGGGTGCCGTGTGGGGCTGCTGTGGACTCTGCAGTGTGTGGGGTGCTGTGTGGGGGCTGCCGTGGACTCTGCAGTGTGTGGGGTGCCGTGTGGGGCCGCCGTGGACTCTGCAGTGTGTGGGGTGCTGTGTGGGGCTGCCGTGGACTCTGCAGTGTGTGGGGTGCCGTGTGGGGCTGCCGTGGGCTCTGCCGTGTGCGGGGCTCCCGTGCCCAACTGGACAGCAGTTAATAACGTCAGTACCACCCGGGGATGGTAGTTGATGATGCATCTCCAGTTTTTCCTGTTGAACGTCCATTTCCTCCTCCAGAAAATGCAGAGCCATTGCAAAGATGCCCAGTGCCAGAGTAAAGGCCCTTCAGGGGGTCTCAGGCCCACAGGTGATTCTGATAAATGATCACCTGGCACCAGCCCCACCTCTGTAAAGACTAAGAGCTGGGCTGTGGGGCCAGCCTGAACTGGGCTCCATTCTACAAGTGGCTGAAGCCGCCTGCCTGTCAGGTACTTGTGGCTTAGGAACGACTTCCCAGTAGCTGCTTCAGGAGGTGGGGTACGATGGTCAAGGCTATGTGTCAGCTTGTCTAGCCCATAACTCTCGGTAGCTTGGCAGATACTACGGAACCACCCTCCATTTTGTGATCCCATTGTGAATAGCCAGTTGAAAGTGGAGTTTCCCTGCGTGTGTGGCCTCTCTCACCCTCTTTCGATCCTGCATCTGACTCACCATCCTCTGACCTCAGGTTCTTGGGATGTGAGCCAATAGCCTACTATCTGACCTGCAGATTTTGGGATTCTTCAGCCCCTGCAACCATGTGGGTCAGGAGAAGCCTCCTGCCTGGCCCATGGATTTGGGACTTGCCAGCCTCCACAACTGCGTGAGCCATTTCCTTGAAATAAATCTCTCTCTCTCTTTATGTATATATGTACACACTTCACTGGTTTTGTCCCTCCAGAGAACCCAGCCTAAGACAAGAGGCAAAGATAATCCAGGGGCTGGGACAAACCAGGTGAGATAAGAAACCACCAGATGGTTATATGAGCCTTTCTAGTCAATTTGCCCAATATTATTTTAAGAGTTTCTGCTTTTCCTCCCAGTTCAGTTTTCAAGAGGCCATCCAATATACAATGATTGGTCTCTAACTGCCTGGAGCAACAGAGGAAGAAGGAGATCCAGGAATCAAGAAGGAAAAAGTTTGCAAGTCTAATCGCCTCCATGAAGTACTATCTTTCTGGCTGTAAGACCAGAAGAAATGGATGGTGGCTGTCTACCCTTACTGAACATTTTCAATCTGGGACCCAATGGATGGTTCTTGATCAAAAGGAGGAGAACCGAGGAATGGAACTTCAAATTCTTATTGGAAACCAGACTTATTGGATACGTTGAGACTGGAGGGACCCCCAAATCAAAAGTTGCCTAGAAAACAACTTTTGAATCTTGAGTTAAAACGATCCTGGGGGGAAAAAAAAACCAGTACCATCAAGTCGATTCCAACTCATAGCGACCCTACAGGACAGAGTAGAACTGCCCCATAGAGTTTCCAAGGAGCGCCTGGAGGATTTGAACTGCCAACCTTTTGGTTTAGCAGCCATAGCACTTAACCACTACGCCACCAGGGTTTCCGATTCCAGGGAGGCATCATTAAACTAAACAACAATTTAGCTCAATAAATAAAGAATGTATGTATAGGACTGTACCCTATTTTAAAGAATTACCTATATGAGATTGAAATGACAACAGTAACTCTAAACTTAAACTCTTTGCGTCTTAAAGTTTATGGTGGTGAAACAATACGGAGAATGGAGACACGATGTGAAGAATGCAATCATTGTCAATGAACTGTACATGTAAAAACTGCTCCAGGCCAATGGGTTTCTCTATATATGGCCCTTCTCACCCTGGGTTTGTAGTTCTGCTAAGATGATTTGCTAGGCCACAATCTTGCAAAGGGATTGGTTAGTCCACTATGCAAATAAGATATGTAAAACACTTGCAGGGATTGGTCAATTACTATGCAAACCAAGTGGCTGTGGTCTACCTAGGGGATTGGTCAGTTCTGCCACCTTGCTAGGCTTAAAAGAGCCAATCCCACAAAGGCTGAGGGAAACCTCACTACCATCAAGAAGAGCCAGGAGTGGAAGGCATCCTTTAGCCCAGGGGTCCCTGTGTTAAGATCCTCCTAGACCCAGGAGACAGACAGAGCTGTAACACTGACAATGGCAAGAGTCTGTGAGAGACAGTAGTGGTAGGAAACAGCACGGCACGGGACCAGCAGGTGGCTGCTGTGGGCTCACCAGCCCCCAGAGCGAGAGAGCTAAGTGCCTTTGGGCAGGAGGCTTTCCGGAAGAGCCGGCTGCCTCCAGGCACTTACCAGTGGAGCAACAGAGCTATAACACTTACCCAGGCTAGGCTGAGGCCAAGAACGAGGGCTGGGGGCAGAGGCCGAGAGTGAGGCCTGCCTCCACTGACAGCTATCTTGGTTGGCGCTGTCCTGATTGACGGACTGTATCTTGTCTCTTGAGTTGTATACTGTCAGTTCCAATGGTATCCCGTCTCCTCAACTGTACCTGTTACTTCTCTAATAAACCCCATAGTGTGAGTGTGGCCTGTGAGTTCTGTGTGGCCATTGCAATGAAGTCTCAAACCCAGCAGAGAGGTAGAGAGTGCCGTGGGGAGGACGGCTGGTGTTGGAATTTGATGAAAAGGTTGGAGAGAAGCGGTATGTCTGACCTCCGCCTCACAGGAATGAGTGTGGGGCTGACGCTGATGGTGATTCTCCTCCCCTCTTGTGAAGTTAGGGACCACCGCCACATTACAACTGTTCAATGGGTGTATGTTTTCTCGTGTCTATTTAAAAAGGAAAAGAAGCCACCAGAATCTCCTCACTCTGAAGAGAGAGCTCAGCTGCTGCTGTGACACCCTTTCAGGAGCATCAGTGGGGTGAACAGTGTGCTGTCGGGACGGACAGTGCAGTCCCTAAAATAGCTTCCCTTCAGGCTACCTATTCAGAAGCAATGGCCGATGATTCAGGTGTCTTTGCTACCTCCCAGGCTAGGGCAGCAGCTGACAAAGACTTTCATCCTTGCCTCAAAAGGAAGACAGCCGGCCGGGGCCATGCGGCCCTTGCCATTTGTGTGCCTTTGCTCTGAGAGAAGCCCAGCTCCAGACCTCAGGGCTCCATGCACTACGCCCGCCAGCCTGTTCTTAGCATGAACAAAGGAAAAATCTCTCTAAAGACAGGCTTCTGCAATTATCAGTCATCCCAGAGCCTGGAAGTACATGAACCTCTTCACCAAATTATCCGTCTTCTATGTCCAGAACAGCAGGTAAAATATATTTAACAGACCATTTGCCGTTTTAGCCATTTTAAGTGGCGCATTTCATGACCAAGTTCTGCCCAGTCTGCACACTCCGTCTGCCCCCTCTTGCTCCTTCTCTCTCCTCTCTCTCTCTCTCTCGGTCCAGCACGGTCTCAAACTTGCCAAGACCTTTCTAATCTGTCCTGATTCCCTCTCAACAGACAAGACAGGAGCAGCCAGGCTGTGAGGTGCCAGGAGTGAGCAGATGGATAAATCCTGGCCCCACGGTCCGGCTGTTTCTCCGTCTGCCGCCACCGGCTTACATGGTCTGCCTCCCTGACTTCCTGGTCTGACAATCTGAGAAAATAAAATGTCAGCTGCCTGTGAGTTCAGACCAATACAGACAGGCATGAGCCAAGGTTCTGAAGGCAGGGCACCAGAAACAGTTGCTACAGGGCGGAGGCAGACTAGAAGGGAGCCCGCTCACCACAATCTAAGTGGGAGGCCCTGGGACCCAAGCAATCCTATTTGAGGAGTTTTCCGAAGAAAACAATCCAAAGGACTGGAACAAAAATATCTAAGAAGATACCCTAAAGCATTTGTTGTTTTAATATTTCTGCTGCTTTATGTACGTATATATAAACCCATTGCCATAGAGTCTATTCCGACTCAGAGTGACCCCATGTGACATAATAGAACTGCCCCATAGTTTCCAAGGCTGTGATCTTTACAGGAGCAGACTGCCACATCTTTCTCCCGAGGAGCAGCTGGTGGATTCAAACCGGGGACCTTTTGGTTAGCAGCCAAGTGCTTAGCCACTGTACTACCAGGTCACATTCTGTCTCTCTCTCTCTATATATAGCTTTTTTTTTTTCTTTTTTAAGGATAAAAACCCACTGCTGTCGAGTTGATTCCAACTCATAGAGACCCTATAAGGTTTCCAAGGCTGTAAATCTCTACAGAAAGAGACTGCCACATCCTTCTCCCACAGAGCCACTGGTGGTTTCAAACCGCTGACCTTTCAGTGAGCAGTCAATCACTTTAACCACAGCGCCACCAAGGTTCCTTTTTTTTTTTTAAATAATTTTTTTTTGTGCTTTAAGTGAAAGTTTACAAATCAAGTCAGTCTGTCACACATAAGCCTATATACACCTTACTACATACTCCCACTTACTCTCCCCCTAATGAGTCAGCCCGCTCCCTCCCTCCAGTCTCTCCTTTCGTGACCCTTTTGCCAGTTTCTAACCCTCTCTACCCTCCCATCTCCCCTCCAGACAGAGGACACTAACACAGTCTCAAGTGTCCACCCGATACAAGTAGCTCACTCTTCATCAGCATCTCTCTCCAACCCACTGTCCAGTCCAAGGTTCCTTTTTAACGGGTAGATACCATTTATTTATTTGGTCTCTGTGCCAGGAACTGTGCTAGACTACAAAATTTCATGTACTTTTCACAATCAACCTTTGCCATTGCTGTTAGTTACCACTGAGTCGGGGCCAACGCACAGCGCCCCCCCAAGTGTGCAGAGCAGAGCTGCTCCACAGGGTTTCCAAGGCTGTGACTTTCAAAAGCAGGTTGCCAGGCCTTACTTCCAAGGCACCTCTGGGTGGGTTCAAATCGCCAACCTTTCGGCTGATAGCTGAGCACGTAACCATGTGCACCACCCAGGGACTCAGGCTTTATATTTTTAATCGACTTTATTTTTTTTAGACCAGCTTTAGCTTTACAGAAAAGTTGTGTAGGAAATATGAGGAGTTTCCACCAGCCCCTCCTCCCTGCACAGTTCCTCCTATTAGCATCAGGCATTCCTGTGGTCCTATTGTGGTTTTTTAATTTTATTGTGGTGGAATTGGGGAATACAATTAACATAGAGTTTACCATTCTAGGCATGTTAAGTGGCATTAACTTGTTCACCACATTGGACAAACATTACTACCATGTGTCTCCAAAACATTTCATCACACCAAACAGAAACTCTGTAACCATTCACCAGTACTCTGTACCATTCAGCAGTCACTCTGTAACCATTCACCAGTACTCTGTACCATTCAGCAGTCACTCTGTAACCATTCAGCAGTCACTCTGTACCATTCGGCAGTCACTCTGTAACCATTCGGCAGTCACTCTGTAACCATTCGGCAGTACTCTGTACCATTCGGCAGTCACTCTGTAACCATTCGGCAGTACTCTGTACCATTCAGCAGTCACTCTGTAACCATTCAGCAGTCACTCTGTAACCATTCGGCAGTCACTCTGTAACCATTCGGCAGTCACTCTGTAACCATTCGGCAGTACTCTGTACCATTCAGCAGTCACTCTGTAACCATTCAGCAGTCACTCTGTAACCATTCGGCAGTCACTCTGTAACAATTCACCAGTACTCTGTAACCATTCGGCAGTACTCTGTACCATTCGGCAGTCACTCTGTAACCATTCACCAGTACTCTGTAACCATTCGGCAGTACTCTGTACCATTCAGCAGTCACTCTGTAACCATTCACCAGTACTCTGTAAGCATTCGGCAGTGCTCTGTAACCATTCGGCAGTCACTCTGTAACCATTCACCAGTACTCTGTACCATTCAGCAGTCACTCTGTAACCATTCACCAGTACTCTGTAACCATTCGGCAGTGCTCTGTAACCATTCGGCAGTCACTCTGTAACCATTCGGCAGTACTCTGTAACCATTCACCAGTACTCTGTAACCATTCGGCAGTCACTCTGTAACCATTCGGCAGTACTCTGTAACCATTCGGTAGTACTCTGTACCATTCAGCAGTCACTCTGTAACCATTCGGCAGTCACTCTGTAACCATTCGGCAGTCACTCTGTAACCATTCACCAGTACTCTGTAACCATTCGGCAGTACTCTGTAACCATTCGGCAGTACTCTGTAACCATTCGGCAGTCACTCTGTAACCATTCGGCAGTACTCTGTAACCATTCGGTAGTACTCTGTACCATTCAGCAGTCACTCTGTAACCATTCGGCAGTCACTCTGTAACCATTCGGCAGTCACTCTGTAACCATTCGGCAGTCACTCTGTAACCATTCACCAGTACTCTGTAACCATTCGGCAGTACTCTGTAACCATTCGGCAGTACTCTGTAACCATTCACCAGTACTCTGTAACCATTCGGCAGTACTCTGTAACCATTCGGCAGTACTCTGTAACCATTCGGCAGTCACTCTGTACCATTCAGCAGTCACTCTGTAACCATTCACCAGTACTCTGTAACCATTCACCAGTACTCTGTAAGCATTCAGCAGTCACTCTGTAACCATTCGGCAGTCACTCTGTAACCATTCGGCAGTCACTCTGTAACCATTCGGCAGTACTCTGTAACCATTCGGCAGTCACTCTGTAACCATTCGGCAGTCACTCTGTAACCATTTGGCAGTACTCTGTAACCATTCGGCAGTACTCTGCACCATTCAGCAGTCACTCTGTAACCATTCACCAGTACTCTGTAAGCATTCAGCAGTCACTCTGTAACCATTCGGCAGTACTCTGTAACCATTCGGCAGTCACTCTGTAACCATTTGGCAGTACTCTGTAACCATTCGGCAGTACTCTGTACCATTCAGCAGTCACTCTGTAACCATTCACCAGTACTCTGTAACCATTCACCAGTACTCTGTAAGCATTCAGCAGTCACTCTGTAACCATTCGGCACTACTCTGTAACCATTCGGCAGTCACTCTGTAACCATTTGGCAGTACTCTGTACCATTCAGCAGTCACTCTGTAACCATTCACCAGTACTCTGTAACCATTCGGCAGTCACTCTGTAACCATTCAGCAGTCACTCTGTAACCATTCACCAGTACTCTGTAACCATTCACCGGTACTCTGTAACCATTCGGCAGTCACTCTGTGACCATTCGGCAGTCACTCTGCGACCATTCAGTGGTACTCTGCGACCATTCGGCGGTACTCTGCGACCATTCGGCAGTCACTCCCAGTACTCCGCGACCATTCGGCAGCGGTACTCCGCGACCATTCGGCAGCGGTCCTCCGCGACCATTCAGCGGTACTCTGTAACCATTCAGCAGTGGTCCCCATTCTATCCCCTGGTAACCATTAATTTACTTCCTATCTGCATGCATTTGCCTGTTGTAGATACAGTAAAACCTATGAAAGCTGTAACCCGTGTAAGGCAGAAACCTGTCAGAGGAGGAAAACTCAAATATTTTCCACTAAAATGAGTGATAGAAAAGTGGTAAGACTGTACCCTGTCAAAGGGAGAAAACTTGTGAAACCAGGAAAAGCTAGGCAGTTCCCTCGAGTTCCGGCTCTTCCAGGTTTCACTGTATTTCATACAACAGGAATCACAAAATATATGACCTTCCATGTCTGGCTTCTTTCACTCAGTATAATGTTTTCATTTCTCTTTATGGCTGAACAACGTTCCACGGTACGTGTATACCACGTTTTGTTTATCCATTCATCTGCTGATGGGCACTTGGGTTGCTTCCACCTTTTGGCTTTTGTGAACAAGGTGGCAATGAACACCGACCCTCTTGTTTTTAATAGAGAAAAACAGAAAAAAACCAATTGCTCAAGAGCAGGGAACAGTGAAGACACCGGCATCAGGGCCACCCGAAAATAGTATTTAGGTTCGGAGCAACAGGAACGACCAGACATGGTGTAAATATGGCATGAGAAAGGCAAGGGCTCTCAACTCTCCTGATGCTGGACCATAATTATTAAAAACCCCAGAGTCCCATGGGGAAGAGCCAGACAGGAGCAGGGTAACCAACCCATTGTCATGCTGGGCATTGCAGCTGGGTTTCTCGTTCGTTTACTTCCAGCGACATCTACCTGCAATGCCGTTTATTGTGAAATTGTTACATTTTGAAGAACGAAGCCAGGCTGCAGAAAGAGCTGTCAGAGGATATTCTAGGCTGCGTATTTCCACAAGCATTTCTCGGGCCACAACTGAGGACTGAGGTGGTCCACGTACCTTCTGGTCAAAGCTGTCTGGGGTCAAGTAGAAGTTGTGGAGAGGGACAAAGTAGTTTTCCAGAAGGCCCATGAGCAGGACCAGGTACACGCCATCTGCAAACTGAAGAGAAACACCTGGTCAGGTTTCTGGGCAGTGCACGGAGTCAGCAAATGCTCTGTACCTGTTCAGGAGGAGGAAGGTATTTTAACATGTAAGCATGAACCCCTCCTTTCTTTCTGGCTGAGAACCTCAAACCAGAAGATGAAGGAGCAGGTGCCAAAAGCCATGCTCAGGGCCTTGGAGAGTCTATCAGGACCTGAGTTTCTCATTGGTAAAAAGCAGCCTATGAAAAAAAAGAAGGGAAACACACTCAGGCACGCATGCACACACACACACACATACACAAGCACACATATGTGCACAGGCACACACATGCATGCACACACACACGCACACACACCTGAGCAGGCATTTGAACCTGTCTCTCTGACTCTCATGGCATCAAGATTTAATGATTAATATACTCATAGAAGTTAAGAGCTTGGCTGCTAACTGAAAGGTCAGCAGTTCAAATCCACCAGCCAGCCACTCCTTGGAAACCCTATGGGGGCAGTTCTACTCTGTCTGTAGGGTCGCTACGAGTCGGAATCGACACGACAGCAAGAGGTTTGGTTTTGGTTTTATCTTCATAAAAACACCCAAATTCCTTTGCAACAAAAGAAAAAAATTCTCTGCATTGCTGTGGCCAGACATCTTTTCTTGCGGGCCATGGTTAAAAATACGTTTAAGGACTCTATATAGTATGAAGAGTAAACAAAAGAAGAAGACACTGAGTGAATAAAATTCAGTGCACACTGAAGTCCCAGTCTAAGATCTCTGGCCGTCAGTACCGGTGACGGGGCCCCTGCTGGAAGGACAATCGGCGGAGGCTGGCAAGGACGTTCTCACCCACCGCTGATGAGAACACCTGGTGCTCACGCCTTTCTGGGCCTTTACAGTGAGTCCTGCCTTTACTCTAACAACTCCATGTATAACCGTTTCTCCCGAGGAAATAAACAGGCCCGGCACAAACCGCTGTGTGCCACGTGCTCCCTGTGCCGTTCGTTACGGGAGCAGAAGAATGCCCAATAGTAAGGGGCTAGTTTAATGGCGAGAGCGCGGCCTTACAACCGGGTGTGTGTTCGACTCCCGGCGGCCCCGTGTGCGTCAGGGTAGAGCTGTGCTCCATAGGATTTTCAGGGGCTCATTTTTTGGATACAAATCGCCAGGCCTTTCTTCTGAGGCATCTCTGGGCAGGCTTGGGCCACCAACCTTTTGTTTAGCAGCCGAGCACATTAACTGTTTGCGCCACCCAGGGACCCCTATATAATTGGATAGAAGGCAGCTGTTAAAAGTGATAAAACAGGTAAGTAGGCAGATGGAGAGACAGACAGATCGATGGACCGACAGATAGATCGACGGTGCATCAGACAGGGGGTGAGACAGAAACACACACACACGCTCACAAAAAAGATGCCCACAATATATTTAGTAAGAAAAAGCACATTATAAAAGAGCTGCACGGTGTGCTGCATTGTTATTTATACCCATAAAATACCCGGAAAAGTACACATCCGACTGTGAACCTGAGTCAGTTACCTCTGGATGGTGTGGGGGCGGCGGGAGGAGGTGGAGAAGGTGAAAGGGGAACTCTCACTTAGCATACTTCCACGCTGTTTATACATCAAACAGCAAATAATCAGAGGCTAAACATGCAACTTTAGTAAACTCCTAAAAATAACACGTCTGCAAACAACGCATGCAAACACAGGACCAGACCAGACCCATTGCCCTCCAGTCAATTCTGACTCATAGCGACCCTACGGGACAGAGTAGAACTGCCCCACAGAGTTTCCAAGGAGTGCCTGGTGGATTCGAACTGCCAACCTTTCAGTTAGCAGTCGAGCTCTTAACCACTGAGCCACCAGGGCTCCACACATAAATACACACATTAAAAATGGACCGTTCTGCTTTCAAAGGCAGCCCCGTCATTGCCCATGATGAACTATGTACACACGAGAAAATGTCTGGAGCACAATGCTCACAGCCATCACCTCTGGGCGGGGGGATTACGGATGATTTTTGTTTGTTTTGCTTATCTGCATTTTCAGACATTTCTACAAAGAACCTGAATTACTTTTTTAATTAGAAAAGCAAATGAGAAAAGTGAAAGAAAGAGAAAGAAGCAAAAGCTATCACCCAGGGGTTTAAAAAGGATCAGCTGTGCATCCGAGGAGCCTGTACCAAGAACTCAAAAGACTCCAAATTCAAGCACCCGGCTAATCCTGGGAAAATTATATTTTCTCTTTAATGCTTGCTGGGGGCTCAAAAACATATTTTCACTGTGCTACTTTAGCTCTGAGTGTGGGGGAAAAGGGAAGCTTTATATACTTGATACAAGAGAAATACTTCATACATATTCTTTGGATGGAATCCCTGGGTGGTGCAAACATTAAGCAGTCAGCTACTAACCAAAAGGTTGGTGGTTCAAACCCACCCAGAGGTGCTTTGAAAGAAAGGTCGGGCAATCTGCTTCCAAAAGGTCACAGCCTGGAAAACCCTATGGAGCGGGTCTACTCTGCACACATGGGGTCGCCATGAGTCAGAATCAACTGGACGGCAACTGGTTTGGTTTTGGTTTTATTCCTTGGATGGCTATTTATCAGGTGTTTGCTAGGGGCTGGCCACAGTGTTGAGGGTAAGGACTGCAATGGAGAGCAGAAGTAGAAGAGGACACAACATTCTAGACTGAGGGACCTGCATGTGCAAAGGCCCGGTGGTGGGGACGACGTGGTGCCTGGGAGGGTCTGAGAGAAGGCCAGTGCAGCCGGCAATGACTGTGTGATGGAAATTCCTCGTTAGATGAACAAAAGGTGGCCAACTTTGCCGCCACGTCCACCTGGGGAACAAACCCACTGGGGACCAAGCCTCCTGAATGCTCTTTCCTTTGGGAAACGTGTAGAAAACGCCACAGTTCACTAGAGGATGAGATGGGGGCTCTCGGGGACAGCCCGGGAAATGGTAGAAAGCACTAAACTGAAAACCAAAACCAAACCTGTTGCCATCCAGTCAATTCCAACTCATAGCAGCCCCATAGGGCATGGTAGAACTGCCCCCAGAGGTTTCCAAAGCTGTCATCTTTACGGAAGCAGACTGCCACATCCTCCTCCTGCAGAGTGGCTGGTGGGCTCGAACCGCCGACCTCTCGCTTAGCAGCCGAGCACCTAACCACTGCACCACCAGGGACCAAAGGGGACTAAAAACACACACAAAGGTTCCTCTAACACAAGTCACTCCGCACCTGGCTTTCTAGCTCCGTCACTTCCAAATTCAGCTTGTTGAGGTGCTTGTTGACAAACGTGATGAGAGACTGTGGAGGCAAAAAGACACAGGGGACAGTGAGTGACGAGAGCCAACCCCCATCCGGCGGAGCCGACCCAAGGTGTGGCATCACCAGCTTGGTGCGACATTTCTGTAACCTCCTCTGTGGCTAGACTGAAAGGCCGTGTTTAAAAGGAGAAGCTCTTACCATTCACCTTTAGCTCCTGTTTTGATTGCGGTGAGCGTATATATAGCAAAACATCTGCCGTCTCGACATGCTTCGCACGTACAATTCAGTGACATTATGACCTTCGTCAGGTCCTACAACCATCACCACTACCCAGTTCCGAACTTCCCCAGCCCGCTTCTCGGAAGCCCAGTGCCCCCCACGCCATGGCTCCCGCCACCCCCCAATGCCGAAATCCATCACAGCTGGCAAAGAAAATACACCTATTTATTCCCCAGTCCACAGAGACATATGCTTATCCACTGAGTCACACAGAATGATCAAAGCCTTAAGAAGGATAAAACTGCAAGAGGAAGATAATTCGAGTTTTAAATGTATCCTAGGTATTTGAACGACAACATCACACTTGGAGACCGCAAGGAAAGGCCTCCTCGGGCAGTGCCCATCACAGTTTCAACAGATGGAGAACCTCCACCCCGGCCTGGCTCCAGGGCAGCAGAGTGCTCCGGGCCCTGTTATTGGCACACCAGGCTTGCACACTGGTCACTGGTAACTTTCCTCAGCAATTAAATCCAACTTCGATGGACATGCAATAACATCACACCTCACTCCTGGAACTGATGTCATTTCCTCACTCACTTATTCAGCCTCCCCACGTTTACTGAGTACCTATTACGTGCCCGGCACTCTGCCTGGTGCTGGGGACATGAAGGCAGTAAGATAGAGCCCTGCCCTGAGAGCCTGTGCTGTAGCTGTGCGTATGCACTGTGTGCATGTGAAATACACAACGTGAAACACGCAACATGCATGTGAAACACAGAAAGCGAAACCAGCAATGTGAAATGTGAAACCTGTGTGTGAAGCATGTGTGTGCAACTTGTAACGTGAACCAGGCAACTGAAACATGTGTGTGAAACATGCAATGTGCACGTGAAACACGCACAGCGGGGAGCTGTGATGGGCAGCACAGAGCAGCCACCGAACCGTTCTGTCAGGGTCCTCATAGGCCAGTGTGGCTGGAGTGGGGCAGGGGAAAGGGGCTGCTCTGAGGCTCCAAGGTACGTTCCTGACCCTAGGAAACGCCCCAGTGCACTTGTGACCATGCTAAGACGACTCCATTCCAGAGGGATCCCCTGTAAAGTGCTTCCAAGAACTGATGACCTCACTGTCCAAGCCCAGACCAACATTTTCCAAAGCAGCTTCCAAAGGAATTTAATATGCTCACCCTCAAATAAACAGATAAATAAATCCTACTACCATGGACTGCCAAAAGAACGAACAAATTTGTCTTGGAAGAAGTACAATCAGAAAGCTCCTTAGAAGGAAGGATGATGAGACTACATACTTTGGACATGTTATCAGGAGGGACCAATCCCTGAAGAAGGACAGTAGAGGGTTGGCAAAAAAGAGGAAGACCCTCAACAAGATGGATTGACACGGTGGCTGCACGAATGGCCTCAAATATAACAACGATTGTGAGGATGGCACAGGACCAGGCAGTGTTTTGTTGTGTTGTGCATAGGGTCGCTATGAGTCAGAACAGACTTGAGAGCAGCCAACAACAACAACATGGACACATTTGGGAAACACTTCCTACCAAGCCCCATCTTGGGGAGCTGCGCTGCAGGTCACCGCATCAAAGGCTCTGAGAAGTTCCACAGTTGAGAAGCCTGTTTGGGGCAAGCGTCCCAGCAGGGAAAGCAGAAGTGATTGCTCCTCAGGCTTACAGGAAGAGGGGAGGGAAGGAGGCGTCCCCGCCCTTCCTAACCAGCCTCCCTAGGGAGCTGCCTGCAGGTACTCAGATAACTCCACGTGCAGCCGGGGTGAGACTCAGTTCCCCTGAGGAACAAGTCTTCCTGACACATGCCCCTGGGAACCAATCAACCCAGCTCCCCTGACTGCAGAGCCTTGGGGCTGCATGGTTTTTTCCCACCCAGAGGTTTGCCAGCCGGCTGCCCCGGCTGGTGAAGGCCTGGTCCTTTGTGCTCCTGTCTGGAGGGGCAGCAGGCCAAGACTGCACACCCAGCAGCTGAGACAGCAGAGCCCACGTTTGTTTACTGGGCAGGCTGTGAATGCAGCTTCGTGGTAATGAGGCCGGCGAGAGCCAGCAGGTTGACACGCTGAAAAACATTTCCACGCTGAAAAAAAAAGCCTCGAGTCGGAATTAACTGCCAGGCGGCGCCGGCTGGGTAATTCACTCAGCAGAAGTGAGGCGGGTGGGCAGGAAGATACCCAGGGCGCAGAGACGCTGAGTTAAAAGGTGCTAATTTTATGCACCACAGTTACGTTTTCGACTATAATTACATTTCAATCCATGTGGCAAACATTTCAGAGATTTCAAACATCTCCCCACCTTCTTCCCAGCACGGGGTTCACACTGTACAAGCCCAGGCATGAGGGCAAAACAGAAAATCCAGTCTCAAGCTCACCTTCTTCACCAGGCTGAGCTTGTCCGGGGCGTGGTCAAAGAGGGTGTCAAAGGCGTCCCGCTCTTCCGGAGCATGCAAGAAAAACACATGGGGAGAGTTTACTAGAAACACGGCGGAGTCAACCCCGACTCACGGCGACCCCATGCGTGGCGTGTCAGAGTAGAACTGAGCTCCACAGGGTTTTCAATGGCTGTGACCTTTCGAAAGCAGATTGCCAGGGCTTTCTTCTGAGGCGCTGCCGGGTGAGTTCGAACCGCCATCCTTTTTTTTAGAGTAGTTACGTGCTTAACCATTTTCGTCTCCCAGGGACTCCTGGGTACCCAAACCCACCATTGCCGTAAAGTCAATTCCAACTCATACAACCCTGTAGGACAGGGAACTGCCCCATGGGGTTTCAAAGGCTGTAATTTTTATGGAAGCAGATTGCCAGACTTTTCTCCCGCAGAGCAGCCGGTGGGTTCAAACCATCAACCTTTTTTTTTAAAATATGAAATACTTGGCTAGCACTTCGAAACACCTGCCATCATCACATCCTAGGGCTGGGGGTGTCCTTGACTCTCCCCCTTAGTAAACAGGACCACTCCCCTCCGCCCCCATCCAGCCCCACTGCCCCTCACCTGTGCGGCAGCAGCAGCCTTCTGCCTGGAGGGTCTCCCTTTTCCACTCCTAGCCCTCCCATCCACAGCCCCAGCAGCCAGATGGAGCCCTTTAAAGTGTAAACCAGATCATGTCTCCTGGGTCCCCACCTCCTGCCCTGACTCGAACCCGCCAATAGCTCTCACCTTTCTCAGAATAAATGATTCTCTCTCCTGCAGACCTACGGGGTCCACTGGACTCAGCGCCCTGCCCGCCTTCCAGCGTCATCCCCCAGCACTCGCCCTCCCTGTCTCCACGAGCCCCTCAACACACTGAGCACATGCCTGCCTCAGGGCCTTTGCACCAGCTGTTCATGACTCACCCCCATCCCAGAAGCCCCCAACAGCTTCTCATCACTCTCGGAATAAACTCATTCTCTCCCCGGAGCTTTTCAGTGTGACGACACTGGAGACCGTCCACCCAGCTACCAACTGATAAGAAAGCCACGGGCAGCTGGGGGTGCGGGTTCTAGGCTGCCACACGGCAGGGTTGCATGGAGGAGGACCCGGAACCCTGCAGCTTGGCCCCACGCAGAGTACGCAGTCAGGGGGAGCTGCTGACAGCGCAGAGGGTGAAGGGGCACTTGGCAAGGAGCCCCCAACTCTGTCCCACAGAGGCCTGTCCTCCAAGGTTCCTGGGGGCAGTGGAAGCGTAGAGGACAAGAACCCATGACTAGCAGGCCTCCTTTGTGGGGCCCACGGGGGTGCAGTTAGAAGTCTCCTGTGGCCGGCTGGGCTGGCCTGTGCCTCTCTCAGGGAACGGCCTGGCCTGGCCTCACCAGCCCAAGGTGGCACGAGGGAGCCCCAAGAGAAAGTCAGGAAGGGGGCAGCGAGAGAGTGGGCACGTCCACTCCAGGTAAGCCTGACAGTCACCAGGAGAGGAGGAGCTGACCAGGACTTTCCTGGGGAAAGCTTCCCCCACCCTCTCCCTGTGCCTGGGCCCAAAGGGAGGTGCTCAGCTCCCAGGGGCAAGTGCCCCAGGAGCCACTTATACCCCGGCTCAGCCCAGCCCAGCCTGCCCAGGGAGCCTCTGACTTGGCCTTGGAGGTAAAGGGAGGGAGAAGAGCAGAAAAGAGGAAGGGTGTGTGTGTGTGTGTGTGTGTATAGGTGGTGTGTGTGCACATGGTGTGTGTGCACGTGGTGTGTGTGTGCACGTGGTGTGTGCGCAGGTGGTGTGTGTGTGTAGGTGGTGTGTGTGTGTGTAGGTGGTGTGTGCACACAGGTGGTGTGTGTGTGCACATGGTGTGTGTATGTGTGTGTGTAGGTGAGAGTGTATGAGTGTTTGTCTATGGTGTGTGTATATACGTGGTGTACATTTCAAAGAATGAGAATTCCAGAGCCCTTAATTGTTAACACTGGAGGTACTCATTCATCTGCGCCAGGAAATCTGGAGGACAGCTGCCTGGCCAGCCAACTAGAAGAGATCCATATTTGTGCCCGTTCCAAAGAAAGATGATCCAACCACATGCAGAAATTATCGGACAATACCATCAATATCACACACAAGTAAAATTAGGCTGAAGATCATTCAAAGGTGGCTGCCGCGATATATCAACAGGGAACTGCCAGCAATTCAGGCTGAAAACAGAAGAGGACGTGGAACCAGGGATATCACTGCTGACGTCAGATGGATCCTGGCCGAAAGCAGAGAATACCAGGAGGATGTTTACCTGTGCACACTGACGACGCCAAGGCATTCGACTGTGTGGGTCAGAACAAATTATGGATAATATTGCAAGAATGGGAATTCCAGAACACTTAATTGTGCTCATAAGGAACCTGTACACAGATCAAGAGGCAGTCGTTCGAACGGAACAAGGAGATACTGGGCAGTTTAAAGTCAGGAAAGGTGTGTGTCAGGGTTGTATCCTTTCATCAAACTTATTCAATCTGTATGTTGAGCAAATAATCCAAGAAGCTGGGGTATATGAGGAAGAACGGGGCATCAGGATTGGAGGAAGACTCGTTAACCTGCAATAATGCAATCAACGCCCATGAAAGCAGCAGTCAAGAAATGAAACGACGTATTGCATTGGGCAAATTTGCTGCAAAAAATCTCTTTAAAGCTTAGGAAAGTAAAGACGTGACTTTAAGGACTAAGGTGCGCCTGATGTGATGGTATCTTCAGTCACCTCATATGCATATGAAAGCTGGACAATAAAGGAGGAAGACCGAAGAAGAACTGATGCCTTGGAATTACTGTGTTGGTGAAGAATATCAAATATCCCATGGACTGCCAGAAGAACAAACCAATCCATCTTGGAAGAAATCCAGCCCGAAGGCTCCTTGGAAGCAAGGATGGCGAGATACGTCTCACATACCTTGGCCAAGTTATTAGGAGGGAGCAGCCCCTGGAGAGGGACATCATGCTTGGTAAATCAGAGGGTCAGCAAAAGAGGAAGACCCTCATCAAGATGCACTGACATAGTGGCTGCAACAATGGGCTCAAGCACAGCAACGATTGTGGGGACGGGGCAGGATGTTCACAGGGGTCACCATGAGTCAGCACAACTTGATGGCACCGAACAACATGTACATATGTGAGTCTGTGTGGGAGTGTATATGTGCGGTGCGTGTGTGCATACATGTGTATAGTGTGTGTATGTGTAGTATATGTATACACTTGGGTGTGAGAGGGAGTGGGAGCCCTGGTGGCGCAGTGGTTAAGAGCTAGGGCTGCTAACCAAAAGGTCGGCAGTTTGAATCCACCAGCTGCTCCTTGGAAACCCTATGGGGCAGTTCTACTCTGTCCTATAGGGTCGCTAGGAGTAGGAATCGACTTGATGGCAGTGGGTTTGGTTTTGGTATGGGGAGGGAGTATGTGTGTACATGTGGTGTGTGTGTATATATGGGTATGTGTGTGTTTGGTGTGTATGTGTACATATGTGTGTAGTATATGCATGTATGTGTGTGATGTGTGGTTTATGTACGTATGTGGATATGGGTGGGAGTGTGTATGCACGTGTGGTATTTGTGTGTGTATGGGTGTGTGGTGTGTGTATATGTGGTGTGTATGTGCGTGTGTGTATGTATATGTGTATATGAGTGTGTGTGTGAGCATCTGTGTGTGTGTAGTCTGTATGTATGTGCACGTATGGTGTGTGTATGTGTGGCATGTGGGTGTGGGTGTATGCATACATGTTGGTTGGGTGTGGCAGGCAGTGTGTATGTGTGGGTGTGTGTCTGAATATGAGTGATTGTGTATGTGTTCACGTGTGTGGTGTGTGTGTACATGTGGGTTGGCTCTGGGAGGGAGTGTATATGTGTGCTGTGTGTATACATGGGTTGGGTGTAGGAGGGAGTGTGTACGTGTGCTGTGTGTATATGTGGGTTGGCTGTGGGAGGGAGTGTGTACATGTAGTATGTGCATATAGTGATGTGTATACATGCAGTGTGTGTATATGTGGGCTGGGGGAGGGAGGGAGTGTGTACGTGTGGTGTGTATGTATATGTGGGTTGGCTGCAGGAGGGATGTGTAAAGTGACGTGTGTACGTGTGGTGTGTGTGTGTGTGTGTGTTTGTGTGTCTCTGGGGAGTGGGCACCAGCTTCCTTCACTAACAGTCCACAGTGACCAGGAGGCCTAGACCAGCAGAATGTTCTCCTGACACGCACCCGCATTTCTAACGCCACAGCTGTAAATTATTTTTATAATCATTTAAGTCACATTATACTCATTGAGACAGTCTGTTCAGGAAAAAAAAAATCCCAGCTAAAACTTTACAAAGCAATAGCGAACTTTAACTGTAGCTTTTTTTTAAGAAAACCCCCGTGCAGAGCGGTGCCTGTGTCAGCAGGTATATTTAGCTGGGTCACTGCTGGGCTCACAGAGGCGACTGTGGGAGGCACCGTGGCCAGGGAGGCCTGTGCCAGTGGCTCCCCTGACACGGCCGTGCTCACCTACACCCCAGGGATGAAGCCTGTCATTGCCAGGGGATCACGGGGACACCAGACAGCGGTCCTGGCAAGCACACCTCGCCTTGGGAATGAAAACAGGTCGGGCTTCAAATGCCAGCTGTGAAGTGGAAACAGGATCCCTCGGTGGTGCAAATGATTAAGCGCTCGACGACTAGCCGAAAGGTTGGTGGTTTGAACCCACACAGAAGTGCCTCAGAAGACAGGCCTGGCCATCTGCTTCCAAAAGTCCTAGCCTTGAAAACCTGATGGGGCAGTTCTCTGCACACATGGGCTCGCCACGAGTCAGGGCAATCAAGTGGGAATAAGACTAGCAGCCCCTCACCTGCTGGAGGAGGAATGAAATGAGACAGTGAATAAATGGGACAGGCTGCCCCCAGCAGGCACACGCCATGCCCCCTCGCCTTCTCCCCCTCCTGACTTCCCTCCTCAGGAGGGTCACAGAGATGACCAAAGAGCAGCCCCGCCCTTGGGAGGACACAGGCTCTGGGGGAGGCAGATGGTGGGAACACCGGGAAGTGCTGGAAAAGAGGAGCGCAGCGGCACTCCGAGGGCAGGGCGGGCGGAGGGCTGCGCTGACGGTAGGGTCTACCCCAGTCCAAATCCACAAGCCACAGCTGCCCAAACCAGCTGCTGCAAAGATCCGAAGCTACGCTTAGTCGGCGCCACGCAGTTGCTTTTTGTTTGTTTGCAGTGTCGAGTCAACATTTTTTAAATTGGGATGTTTGTCAAAAAGTTCCAAATTTCTGGCCTCTCTTGAAGAATTGGAAGCTGTGGCAACAGAGAGCCTACCTCCCCACTGGGCATCAATTTCACTGGGGACTGGGCCTCTCCAGTTTGCCCCAGACCCTGCCATGCCCCACTGCCACCCAACGCTGCGGCACTCATGACGTTATAGCCAATCCACTTCCCTCTTTTGGGTTTCCTGCCTGGACCCGAGAGGCGCCTGAGTTGGGAGCCTGTGGACAAGCGGCCGGGGGCGGGGGGGTGGGGGGCACTGAGAAAGTTTCCACAAAGGAGCCTTGAAGTTTGAGCTGGGGCAGAAGGAGCAGGAAGGGCGTTCCAGGCAGAGGGAGTGGCAGGAGAAAGGGGAGTAGGTTCAAGGGACCGGGATCTCTGGTGTGGTCTGTCTCGAGTTAAGGGGGGCTGTGTTCTGCAGGGTGCGGAGTCACAGAGGCAGTAAGCCCGTGGTGAGATCAGGCTGGAGTTTTCTAGAATGAGCTATGTTGGCAGAAAGAAAGGTGAATGTGAAGGGGACCCTTAGCAGGGTTATAAGGAGATGAGGAGGGAAAGGGGACAGCATGACCCCTCTACCCCGTGTCCTGCCATGGCCTCAGAAGGGGCTGTGGGCCAGCAGGAGCCCAGGGAGAGGGTAGCCGCCTGCAGAGAGAGGGAAGAGATACCAGCAAGCCCGTTGCCATGGAGACCAGGCTGCAACCTTCCAAGCTCCCTTGAGACGAGTTTCCACGGGAGAGAGATGCCTCCCGCCCCCACCTTGCCAGGCAGTGATGCCATAAGGAGGCGGGACCCTCGCCTGAGCCCACACACCCACTGGAGTGATGGGGTGGGGAGAAGGGCAGGCAGAGGGAAGCCCTATCCTCTTCCTAGCTCAGAACTCTCAGGTGGGAAACTGAGGCCCAGAACACCAGCCCAGCAGAAGCTTTAGCCAAGGAGGGTCAGCCTGGAGCTCTGGAAGCTTCTGGAGTACCCGGTATTTGCTACGCAACTACTGTGTCCAGGGCTGGTGGCTGGCAAAGAGAGGGCTCCAGCCACAGGATGCTTACAACCCAAGGAGCCACGTGAGGAGGGAACAGGGGAAGGGCCTTGGGGGAACCCAAGTTGCGCTGGCACCAGTGATGCACGCATGCCAGGCTCCGGGCAGAAGCTTAGGTGTGTAAATGCTGACAGAGGGGGAAAGCACAGCGTTCCCTGTCAGCAGAGAGAGAGCGGGAACACAATTTAAAAACAAAAAAGGCAGGAAGGGGACAGGGAGAGCCAGAGAATGTAACTGGGGAAGGTGGTCCTCACTGAGAAGTGACAGTTGAGGGGTGGCAGGTGTGAGCCATGGGGTAATCTGGAGGGAGAGCATTTCATGCGGAGAGTACTGCAGAGGCTGGAAGTGGGCACTTACGGGTGTGCTCACAGAACAGCGAGCAAGTCACAAGGCTGGAGCCAGGCAAGTAGGGTGCTGCAGCCAGAGAGGAGGTGTCCAGAGGGGTGGTCCAGGAGGACCTTAGTAGCCTTAGCACAAGCCGAAGGGGTTGGGATGGGCAGAAGGGTGATGGGATAAGGGCCATTTTAGGAAACTGTGGGGCAGCGTCTAAGAGCTATGGCTCCCAGCCAAAGGTCGGCAGTTCAAATCCACCAGCCGCTCCTTGGAAACCCTATGGGGCAATTCTACTCTGTTGTATAGGTAGCTATGAGTCAGGATCAACTTGATGGCAACGGGTTTGGTTTTTGGTTTCAGGAATCTGACAATGGTCCAGAGGAACCTTCTGGAAGGGCATGCCTGAGACCAGCACCCCTGGAGGAGCAAGCCAGGTGGGGAGAGGTGACGAGGGTCACACTTGGGCAGGGTGGCAGCTGTAGGGGGCTGGAGGTTTGAGCTATGAGCCAGGACACAGGACAAACCGGCCTGCTGCACGTGAGCCGCGTGTGAGGTCGTCTGGGAGGCGCTGAGCTGCGTCAGCAGAGGCACCAAAGCGGGGGCGGAACGGAACCGATTGCCGGTCGCTGACTAACGGCCTGTTTGCGTTTCCTAAGCATGCCACGTGCCTTTGAAGTAATGGGAACAATCCCACTGACTTCTGGGGAAACAGGTCCCTGTCTGCAGAGTCCCCCTCCAACGCTCATAGGGTCTCCTGGGTCTGACCACAGGTGCTGTGCAGAGGTTTCACATGGGGGTACCTGGCTCCGCACCACCACCCTGTGCGCCTCAGTGGAGAGTGCTCTCTCACAGGCTTGCTAGCAGGTCTTCTCAGATGCAGGGTGCATATACGTCCCCCCGAATTCCCCAAACCTCAACCAGGCCCTTCCCAAACACGGATGGGGCAGCTGCACCAAAAATGGACAACATGTAGTGGTTTGAGGTCCTCACGACCCCATCATTCTGCCTCTACAAGCCCAAGTGGGTCTGAGCCTTCCCCTTTCTATAAAGGAAAGCGAGGAGGCGACAGAGGGGTGCACTGCACCCCCAGACAAGGCCCCCCTCTAGAGACAGGGCAGGGCTGTGACTGGCCCACCCCCAGGCATCCCACGTACCCCCTCCTCCTCACTGCTGCCCTGGCCCTCAGCAAGTGCACAGGGAGGTTTTCCTCCTCTTTCCTTTTCCTGTATTTTAATAATAAAGACATTAAAAAGAATTGAATTGCTCCTTTAAAAAACAAAAAAAAAAGAAGTGAATTTTCCCAGCACACCTTAAGGCCTACTTAAGAAAGCTTACACCAAAAAAAAAAAAGCCGTTGCTGTCGAGTGGATTCCGACTCATGTTGTTGTTGTTAGGTGCTGTCGAGTCGGTTCCGAATCGGACAGAGTAGAACTGCCCCATAGAGTTTCACTCGGACAGAGTAGAACTGCCCCATAGAGTTTCCAAGGAGCGCCTGGTGGATTCGAACTGCCAGCCTTTTGGTTAGCAGCTGTAGCTCTTAACCACTACGCCACCAGGGTTCCCCAAGAAAGCTTAAGGACATATAACTACCTCATTGTCTCTTGTTCGAGATCTTGAAGAATTCAAGAGCACGTCCACTGTCCATATAAAAGTAACAGGAGCGTGGGAGAGGGCCTAGCAACAACTGACAGCCCAGAACCCGACAGTGCCCAAGCACCCAGAGGTGCCATCCCCTCAGAGCAGGCAGGACAGCTGCTGTTGAGTTCCAAGGTTTCCTCTCGATAGCGTTCTTCTCTCTCCCACTTACGGAGGACAAGGCATCTGGGGTCAAGTGCTTGCTTTGTGATTTGAAACATTCTCGAAGCATGGCCCTTGAACAGCCTGGAGCCTGCTCTGACTGTGGCGGGAGCCGAGGGTGCCCATGCCTGCTGTGTAAACACCGCTGCGAGCTACCTGTTCCCTGTCAGCCGTTCCTCGCTGAGATGAAGACAGGGGACATCAGCTTTAATGGTGAAAGAGGGTGTGATCACCCCACTTAGAACTGTTGCTGTTTTTGGGTGCTGTCAAGTCGATTCCGGCTCATAGCGCCCCCATGTGACAGAGCTGAACTGCCCATAGGGTTTCCAGGTTGCACTCCTTAGGGGAACAGATACCCAGGTCTTTTCTCCTGCAGACCCACTGGCGGGTTCCAATCACAGGCTTTCAGTTAGCAGCTAGATCCTCCTTCCCGTTCATCTGAGCCCCATCCCTGCCACGGTCCCCACCATGGGGAGAATCCCCAAGACTGTTCTCCATTTTAAAGCACTGATTGTCCCCCCTTTTCTTCTCATCTCCACCCAGCCTCTTACGGCTCGGAGAAACTAGTCCAGAGTCAGTCATGCACGGCTCATGGGGAACTGCATGCAGGATCTAAGATTCCAGAATTGTGGGAGTCACCAAAACCTGCCTGGGGTCCTGCTCAGCCCCTGCATGGCAGCGTGAGCCCCGGCAGCTTCCTGGGACAGCCCCAGCTCGCTGGGGAACCCCACACTCTCCCACGCCCAAGTTACTCACCGAACCTGCCCATCATCATCCTGGAAACGAGAACAGAGAGAGAGAGAGAGCCATTAGTCACGTCACTTGAGACAGTGAAATGAGTAGCCACATAGGCTGAGAGTCCACCGCTACAGGAGCCCCTCGTGGCCCAGCTAAAGGGCGGTGTATAAAAATGCAAGTCCCATTTGATATATTCTGACCCACTGTAAGTACAAAGGCACTTAGGCAAATTGTGAAATGTTTGCACAAGGTCAGCGGCAAATTGTCATCTTTATTTGCATATTACCCATTGCCGGCGAGTCAATTAAGACTCATAGCAACCCTACAGGACAGAGTACAACTGCCTCACGGGGTTTCCAAGGCTGTAAATCCTTACAGAAGCAGACTGCCACATCTTTCTCTCTCGGAGCGGCTGGTGGGTTCAAACCACCGACCTTTCGGTTGTCGGCTGAGTGCTTACCCACTGCACCACCAGGGCTCCTACTAACCATCTCCTATTGCCACTGGCCATCACCATCTGCCAGTTTGTCATACTGTAGTGGCTTGTGTGTTGCTATGCCACTCATATTTCAAATACCAGCAGGGTGACCCACAGTGGACAGGTTTCAGCAGAGCTTCCAGACTGGGACAGATTAGGAAGAAAAGCCTGGTGATCAACTTTGAAAAATTAGTCCATGAAAATCTTATGGATCACAACAGAACACTGTCCGACTCTCTTGCTTTGGACACATCATAGGGAGAGATCAATCACTAGAGGAGGACATCGTGTTTGCTGAAGCAGAGGGTCAGCGAGGGCAAGGGAGACCCTTGGGAAGATGGATTGGCACAGTAGGTGTGATGACGGAGTCGAACATGCTGGCGATTGTGAGGATGGTGCAGGACATGGCAAAGTTTCCTTCTGTTGTGCACAAGGTCACCATGAGTGAGAGTCAACTCAACAGCAGCTATCTGTCTGTCTCCCTCCCTCCCTCCCTCCCTCCCTATCCATCTGTCACAACTAGGGGGGATGTGCCCGGTCCCGCACCATCCTCACGATTGTTGTTATGCATGTGCCCATTGTTGAAGCCACTGTGTCAGTCTACCTTGTTGAAGGTCTTCCTCTTTTTCAATGACCTTCTACTTTACCAAGCATGATGTCGTTCTCCAGGGACTGGTCCCTCCTAATAACATGTCCAAAGTAAGTGAGAAGCCGTCTGGGCTTCTAAGGAGCGCTCTGGTTATACTTTCTCTGAAACAGACTTGTTTGTTCTCCTGGCAGTCCATGGGATATTCAATATTCTTTGCCAACACCATAATCAAGGCATTGATAGCAAACCCTAAAATGCAAGGTTTCAGGTTACCCAAGGACATGTTTTGGTG
Organism: Elephas maximus indicus; assembly: GCF_024166365.1. Classification (NCBI taxonomy): domain Eukaryota; kingdom Metazoa; phylum Chordata; class Mammalia; order Proboscidea; family Elephantidae; genus Elephas; species Elephas maximus. The sequence goes on along the minus strand of NC_064822.1, from coordinate 188,710,928 downwards.
ACTAAGCACGATGCACTTCCAAGGAATCTCAAAGATAAATAATCCTAAAGAAAGCACAGGCCAGGCCCCGGAAGGGCAGACGACTAGTTTCTCCTTGCCAATTTCCATGCACGAATACACAATTCCTTCCCATGAGCTACCTTCCCGAGGGGCAAGGAGATCTGTACTCTGTGCCCAAATCCCTCTGTGCTCAAGTCTTTGGCTCTGCCTTATTTAACAGGTATTCATTTGAACACCTCCTATGTGCTGGCCCTGGAGAGACACAGAAATAAACAGTCCATGGCCCCAGATGGCAGTGGAAGGGAGACTCAGGAGACATAGCTCAACATGACCCGTCTGTACCACATGTAGGGTGTATGAGTGTCCTCAGGCTGCCATAACAAAACACCACAAAAACTGGGTGATTTATAAGAACAGAAATTTATTGTCTCACAGTCTGAAGGCCAGGAGTCCAAATCAAACTGTCGGCAGGGCTATGCCCCCTCCAAGGCTCTAGAGGGGACCCCTCCAGGCTCTCCCAGCTTCTGGAGCCCCCAGCATTCCCTGGCTTGCAGATGCATCTTCACAAGGCCGTTCTTCCTCTGTGTCCCTCTCTGTGTGTCTTCTCCTATTTTAATCCCGATAGGATTAGAGCCCAGTATGACCTCATGTTAATTTATAGCATCTTCAAAGACCCTATTTTCAAACAAGGTCACATTCACAGGTACTGGGGTCAGACTTCAGTATGTGTTTTTTGGGGAACGTGATTCAATCCATAATATGAAAGCTGCTATCGGAGATCTGGTGGTGCAGTGCTTAAGAGCTCAGCTGCTAAACAAAATGTCAGCATGTTCGAATCCACCCGCCACTCCCTGGAAACTCTATGGGGTAGTTCTACCCTGTCCCACAGGGTGGCTAGGAGTCGGAATCAGCTCGACGGTAATGCGTTTTCTTTGGTTTGGATGGAAGGTAAGGGGATACTGCAGGGTTTAAAATTAGGAAAGGTGCATGTCAGGGTTGTATCCTTTCACCATATCTCTTCAATCTGTATGCTGAGCAAATAATCTAAAAAGCTGGACTCTATGAAGAAGAACGGGGCATCAGGATTGGAGGAAGACTCATTAACAACCTGCATTATGCAGATGACACAACCTTGCTTGCTGAAAGTGAAGAGGACTTGAAGCACTTACTGATGAAGATCAAAGACCACAGCCTTCAGTACGGATTACACCTCAACATAAAGAAAACAAAAATCCTCACAACTGGACCAATGAGTAACATTGTGATAAATGGAGAAAAGACTGAAGATGTCAAGGATTTCATTTTACTTGGATTCACAATCAACAGCCATGGAAGCAGCAGTCAAGATATCAAACAACGCATTGCATTGGGCAAATCTGCTGCAAAAGACTCTTTAAAGTGTTAAAAAAAACAAAGATGTTACTTTGACCACTAAAGTGGGCCTGACCCAAGCCATGGTGTTCTCAATCTTGTCTCATATGCATGTGAAAGCTGGACAATGCATAAGGAAGACTAAAGAAGAATTGACGCCTTTGAATTGTGGTGTTGGTAAAGAATATTGAATATACCATGGGCTGCCAAAAGAACGAACAAATCTGTGTTAGAAGAAGGGCAGCCAGAATACTCCTTAGAAGCAAGGATGGCGAGACTTCATCTCACATACTTTGGACACGTTATCAAGAGGAACCAGTCCCAGGAGCAGGACATCATGCTTGGTAGAGAATAGAGAGTGAGCGAAAAAGAGAAAGACCCACAAAGAGACAGATTGACACAGTGGCTGCAACAATGGGCTCAAACGCAGCAACACTTATGAGACAGGGCAGTGTTTTGTGTTTCGTTCAGCTGAGGTAGCAATTAGTTGAAACCAATTCAACAGCACCTAACAACAAAAACAACAACGTGGAAGCTAAAAGGAACCCTGGTGGCATAGTGGTTGAGTGCTCGGCAGTTAACAAAAGGGTCAGCGGTTCAAACTCACCAGCCCCTCCATGGGAGAAAGAAAGACCTAGAGATCTGCTTCCGTAAACATTACAGCCTTGGAAACCCTATAGGGCAGTTCCACCCTGTCCTATAGAATCAGTATGAGTCAGAATCAACTCAGTGGCAATGGGTTTAATGAGATAGGAGCTAAATAGCAAAGAGGGAGGGCTTCCTGGTGGAAGTGACACTGGAGCAGCCTCTATAAAGCAAAAGAAAGCAGAGAAACAGGCAGGACATGGAGGCTTGCTGGAAGGTGGAACCAAGGCCTTAAGGGACTAATCGTGGAGCTATAGGGCTTTGGGAAGGTGAGCTAGGACGTGGGCTAAGGTGAGAGGAAGCCGGAAGGAAACCAGGGCACTCTGGTTCTGGGCGGAGATGTGCAGGTGTGGGCGTCCCATCCACTGCACAACATTGTTAACATCAGTCTGGCCACACTGAGGGGAGGGGGTGGAGGGAGCCAGCCCAGGGCCAGGAACCAAGGACTGACCTTGGGCAGCAGCATAGAGAACTGACTGCAGCCTCTCGGGACTCCTCTCAGCCTCCCGATTCAGGAGTGATGCTGATCTGAGGCTAGTCCCTCCCTCCATCCTCTCTCAGGACAGCCCTGTGGGAATGTCCCCCAAGCCTGACTGCGGCCTCTCTCTCTGCTAAAAGTCCTCCAGGGCCCCCCAGCACTTCCCACATGGTCCCAGAGCAGGATTTAAAATTCTATGGACACGTTCTTTCTCACCGGCTGGACGAAAGCCCTTGAGAGCAGGTGCCACGCCTGACACCTACTCTTCATTCCACAGTGCCCAGCACAGAGCCAGATGCACAGTAGACCCTGTGTGTCTGGTGACTGCTGGGAAGCTGGTGAGGCCATTCCCTCACCTGCCACTCACTTTCTGCTCATCTCTGGAACATTCTAGTTTTATTCGGCACGACCACAGAGCTGCCAGCACCCCTTTGTTGCCCTCTCCCAGGTTCCCTACCACCTATGGGAGACCACAGTGACCACAGACCCTTCCCATGGCTGTGGGCCCCCATTTGCAATGCACTTGGCTGTTCCTCCCAGCAAGAGAGGTTGTCTGTTTCTCCCCCTGGATCTCCCTGGTTTGTGACATGCATGGACCCACAGAACACAAGGACATGGGATCTGGGAGTTCTAGGACTAGGCCGCAAGAGGCTGGCGTGGCCACGCTCATTCTCTTGGAAGCCTGAAGGCACTGTGTGAAGAACCTGGGCACTGTGAGGACGAAAGACCACGCAGAGAGAGTGGCCTGCCACTGGCCAGCACCGACTGCCAGGTGTGTAGATGGAGAAGCCATCTCAGCCCAGCCAGCCTAGCCCAGCCATCGGCCATCTGCAGAAGAACTGCCCAGCTGAGCCCAGCCCAAATTGCTGACCCTCAGAATTGAGAGCAAATAAAATATCACTGTTTGAAGCCACTCGGTTTTGGGTGGTTTGTTGTACAAAAATAGAGAACTAGGACACCACCTGTATTAGCTTCCCAGGGCTGTCGCAACAGAGTACACCAAACTGGGTGGCCAAAAATAACAGAACTTTCTTATCTCACAGTTCTGGAGGCCAGAAGTCCTAAGTCAAGGTGTCTGAAGGGCCATGCTCTCTCTTAAGGCTCTGGGGGAAGATTCTTGTCTCTTCCAGCTTCTTCTGGCTTCAGGCAATCCTTGGTGTTTTTTAGCTGGTAGCTACATCGTTGCAATCTCTGCCTCCATCTTCAGGTGCCAGTCTTCCCTCTGTGTGTCTCTTCTCCTCTTTTATAAGGGCACCACACAGACTGGCTCAGGGCCCACCCTACTCCATATGACCTCATGTTAAATAGTCACATCTTCAAAGGCTCTATTTCTAAACAAGGTCATATTCACAGGTACAGGGTTTTGGGGGACACAATTCAATCCATAGCAGCACCCCAGCCCCAATTCCTTTCAAGCCACCCTCCTACTGCTGGAGCAGCCAGGCTAGCTGCTGAAGCCCCCCAGACACAGGACCACACCTCCTTCCCCAGATCTGGAGTGGATGGGAGGCGCGTGGTGAGCCTGCGTGTACATCCAACGACGTCTGCGTCTCTTCAATCCACTTGACAGCTCACACGCTGTGAGTGGTTTCCGGTGTCAGGTCCAATTTTTGAAAGACCACTCGTGAATTCCCAATGCAGTAATTAATCTCAGTGCACTGAGCTGGCGGGCTCATTGAAACGTTCAGTTGTTAAATGTTCTGTTTCGTCTGGAACAGGGCTGTTCAAGAGGGACAAATGTGGCCAATTTTAAAACGCCCGACGGCACTGGGTTTTCTGGTGGCGTAGTGGTTGTGTTGGGCTGCTAGCCAAAAAGGTCGGCAGTTCAAATCCACCAGGCGCTCCTTGGAAACCCTATGGGGCAGTTCTACCCTGCCTTACAGGGTCGCTATGAGTCAGAATCGACTCAATGGCAACAGGTTTGGTTTTTTTGGTAACAAGGGGAACTGTAAGGCTTCCTAAATGCCACACACAAGTAAACCATTTTATTTGCCATTTTCAATACATTTGGAGCCTTTCAGACTTCTTGAGAATCACCCCCTGGCCTTCTCTAAGAGACAAGAGATGTCTGACGTTGTCAGAGAGAGTTTTAGTTCAGACGTGTGCCCCGCCCCCACGATGGAGCTAACTGGAGCCAGAGAAGTGAACAGGGGTGGCACGTCTCTAGCCATCCCGCGCGCCTCCTCTTCCTCTCTTCTCCTTCCTCTCTCTCAACAGTCTTTTATTGTTATAATCTATTAGATTTTTATTTTATTTTTAAAATATTTGATTTTATTTTTTGTTTTTGTTTGGAAATATACACACCAATTCAACGATTTCTAACTGTACAATTCAGTGACGCCGCTTTTCTCGCCCTCCTTTTCCGAGTCGTCCCTTCCCCATTAGCATGAACTCACTGCCCCCAGCTTCCTATCTAACCCACGAGCTGCTGCTGTCAGTTGGGTCCCATGCAGGTAGATGGTACACAAAATGACAACAGACAGTTCTTTAAAAGAGTGTAACGCTCAAGGCAAACATTCTTTATTAATTAAGTGATTGCTTGGTTTAAAGAAGACTTCAGGGGATACTTTTGGTTTAAGGTTTAAAGATGATCTCAGGGTGATAGTTTTGGGAGTTCATCCAGGCTCCATGGCTCTCTCAACATTTTCAAAGCTTACCCTCTAAAATAATGAAGAATCCAAAAGCTTTGGAAATAACTCGGTTCTAACAGTGTAAACTTTGAAGAAAGCGTGTGGAGGAAGGAAAGCTAGGGCAGAAGCTTGCATGGAAGTTTCATCCTAAGACTAAGGGACCCCCCCCCCCCCGCCGCCACGTGCTTGTGTCCCCAGCCGAAGCAGCACCACCGAGGCCAGCCCACCTAGGGGAAGCAGGACCCAGAAGAGCAGAGAGCATGGACCACTTACTCTGAGGTCGTGGTCAGCTCCTCCGTGATGTGGTTGGAATGCAGGAGGCCTTCCCGTTTCTGAAAACCCAAAAACAATGAGTAAACAAGCAAACAAACCAACAAACCCTCCCCAGCTGTGCAGGCAGAGAGGTGAGAAAGGACACGATTACAGACAGCGTTGTTGGAGCCCTGTGCAGATAAAGATCTGGCCAGGAGACCAGCTTAGAAAGGACTGATAGGAGTCAGTCAGGACTGACCAGCTTAGAAAGTATGGATGGTTGCAGTGAACACGGGGTCACTCCCGGGGTGGGTGGGCTGCAGATGACCACAGGAGTGACCCCTTTGGTGTCTGACCTGCCCCCAGTCTTCACCCCCACCTTCTGTTCTCCACAATGCCCTCAGAGTTAGCAGCAGTGGGGGTCTCAGGAGCCTCTATATTCTATAGCTAGGAAGGGTGAGGAGCAGCCAGAAAGGACAAAAATGAGGAAGCACTCAATGTACTTATGTGTGTGATACACTTTCTCCCCCGAGAATAGCAGGTAGAGAGTCAACAATGGTAGTGAGTAGTGGCAGAAGTGGGAATGATGGTGGCAGAGGTGGGAGCGGTGGTGGTGGAGGCGGGAGTGGTGGAGGTGGGAGTGGTGAAGGTGCAGGTGGGAGTGGTAGAGGTGAAGGTGGGAGTGGTGGAGGTAGAGATGGGAGTGGTGGAGGTGTGAGTGGTGGAGGTGGAGGTGGGAGTGGAGGTAGGAGTGGTAGACTTGGAGGTGGGAGTGGAGGTGGGAGTGGTGGAGGTGGGAGTGGAGGTGTGAGTGGTGGAGGTATGAGTGGTGGAGATGGGAGTGGTGGAGGTGGGAGTGGTGGAGGTGAAGGTGGGAGTGAAGGTGGGAGTGGTGGAGGTGGAGGTGGGAGTGGAGGTGGGAGTGGTGAAGGTGGAGGTGGGAGTGGTGGAGGTGGGAGTGGTAGAGGTGAAGGTGGGAGTGGTGGAGGTAGAGATGGGAGTGGTGGAGGTGTGAGTGGTGGCGGTGGAGGTGGGAGTAAAGGTGGGAGTGGTGAAGGTGGAGGTGGGAGTGGTGGAGGTGGGAGTGGTGGAGGTGTGAGTGGTGGAGGTGGAGGTGGGAGTGGAGGTGGGAGTGGTGAAGGTGGAGGTGGGAGTGGTGGAGGTGTGAGTGGTGGAGGTGGAGGTGGGAGTGGAGGTGGGAGTGGTGGTGGAGTTGTGAGTGGTGGTGGCAGCCATGGAAGTGGCAGCAGAGGTAGAGCTGTGTGGGAGATGGAGTGGCAGCCCCATGTATCACAGAAGCTCAGGGTGGACCAGCGCCTTGGTGCCAGCTAATCTATCACCAGCCCCTCCTGGAGCCCCTCGAGGGACGAGGGATAGGGAGCTCACTTCCCTAGGCTGAGGCAGCCCACTGTGGGCAGCTCCACATCCAAGCTGCCCTCCCTGTCCTGAGCTTGGCCTCCAGGGACCTCTCACGGCTGCTGCCTGCTAAAGAAGAACAGCCTCTGTCCAGGCCTTCAGTCTTCTCAGGGCCTCGTCCTGACTGACACTCAGAAGAGGGCAGGGAGGACAGCCCAAAGGCATTGTATCCACTTAGGCACACATGGAACATCCATTAGGCACCTATTGGATACTAGGCCCAGGGCTAGGTATTGCAGACACAAGGCTGAATATTTTAAAGGTTTGTAGTATAATCTCAGTTTCACGGGGAAATAATCACAACTTGGAGAAAGTAAGTGATTTCCCCAAGACCACGCTGCTAGGGACTAAGGTGAAAGCCCTAGACCTGAAACGTCACCTTCCTTCCCTCACTCCACTGAAGATTAGGCAACTGGCCACCTGGCCAGGCCAGAGGTGGAGGGACAGCCTGAGTCCACGGTGGAAGACAGGGGGCAGGTCGACGTTCCGGGGAGCCATCAGAGCAGCAACGCAGGCCTGTTCTCAGGACCTGCTCTCCCCGTTCCAGCCCAGTTGGGCATGACCCCAAAGAGTCCTCCTGCAACCTCAGTCGAGGCCTGTAGCCCAGCGAGAATCGCCTCAGTCAGCACAACTTCCCACAGCCTAAAAGGCGTTCTTGGACCAGTGTGCATGCGTGAAAGGAAATATCCCGGTGACTGAGCCTGCAGTACTCGAGGGCCCCACTTCTGATGCACACGGGTTTGGGAAGCATACTTCCCTGTGTCCTTGGGAAGCCTCTCCTGGACGGCTGCCTGCGGAGGGAGCATCTGAGGACAGGGGTGACAGGAACAGTTCCCCGTCCCTGTCACCACCAACAGCCACAAACATTCCTCCTTGGGAAGAAAATGGGACAATCGGGCAAGGACCCTGGGCCAGCTGCCAGGAAAGGACATTTCCATCAGATCAAGACCAACAGGACCACCAGGGTCAGGACCGGCTTCTGAAGGTACAGGGCTATGCAGGCCCACATGGACCACAGAGACCACAGGACTGATAAGTTTAAAAACCAGGAAAGATTGAGGAGCTGGGTGGCTCAAGCAATATAAACACTGGGGCATCCAGGTTTCTAAGTACAACCTCAGCACTCTGGCAGATGAAGCTGGCCCCTGGAGGACTTCGAGTGCGTTTCCCCATTTTAGCGTCCCCAGTAGCCACATGACGAGGGCTTGGTACGGTACAGCTGTTGCGGTTACCTGCTGTCAAGTCGGCCCCCGACTCATGGAGGCACCAGGCACAATGGAACAAAATGCCACCCAGTCCATCCCAGTGATCAGTTGCATATTGGACCATTGTGATCCACAGGGTTTTCATTGGCTGGTTTTTGGAATTGGATTGCCAGGCCTTTTCTCCTAATCTGTCTTAGTCTGGAAGCTCTACTGAGACCTGTTCAGCATCATAGCAACAGGTAAGCCTCCACTGACAGACAGGCGGTGGCTGTGCTCTAGGTGCACTGGCCAGGAATCAAACCCAGGTCTCCAGCATGGAAGGCGAGAACTCTACCATCGAACCACCAGTGCCCCCAACAGCCGTATGCAGTATGCTCGGTACACACCAACAAACCAGTTGCCTCGGGGTCAACTCTGACTCACGGCCGTCCCATGTGTGCAGAGGAGAACTGCTCCACAGGGTTTCATAGTAGGTGCTTAATACGCTTCTTGTTGTTGGGTGCCATCGAGTCAATTCTGACCCATAGCGACCCTGGAGGACAGAGGAGAACTGCCCCATAGGGTTTCCCAGGCTGTAATCTTTATGGGAGCAGATCACCAGGTCTTTGTGCTGTGGAACCATTGGGTGGGTTCAAACCACCAACCTTTTAGTTAGCAGCCGAGCGCTTAACCATTGTATCAGCAGGGCTTCTCTAATACCAAAAAAAAATCAAAACCCATTGCTATCGAGTCAATTCCAACTCATAGCGACCCTATAGGACAGAGAAGAACTGCCCCATACGGTTTCCAAGGAGCGGCTGGTGGATTTGAACTGCCGACCTTTTGCTTAGCAGCTGAACTCTTAACCACTGCACCACCAGGGCTCCTCCTCTAACACATTGGACTGAAATAAGATTCAAACCCAGGATGGACAGTCTCTGCACTTAAATACAAGGGAAGTGACAAAAGAAAAGGCAACGCCACCTCCGTTAGTCAGCCTGGGACCTAGTTTCGCTGCTCCCACTGAATCAAGGGAAATGAAGCCAAAAGAGCGATGACAGAGAACGCTGGCTATCACCAGAGCCCATGCAGGGAGGCCTTCATTTGGGTATCTATTTCATACCACCGGCCCAACCTCCCCCAGTGAGTAATAAGCACATTCAATGGTATTGAATTCCAACGTGGTGGCTTTGGAGAGAAATGAATGTTCCTTTCAAAAATGTGGAAAATTAAACCTCAACGCTCTCCTGCCTCTGGGTTTGCTTTTCTTCAAATCAACGCCATTGTTCCCGCTCCAATCATTTACTTCAAAGCCAGGGAGACACACATTTTGTCAAGAGGGAAAAAAAGTGTAAAATAGCCTCTTGAGAAATAAATAAATAAAGGTGGAGAAGAACAGGGAGAAAGGTGTCCTGGCACCTTCCCGACGCAGTTGGGGCAAGTCGACCACACAAGCAAGTGCGGCCATACTCACCCGCACGACCACCACCTGCACGGAGACATGTTCCGGAAGCCGGATCGGGGCCCGGAAGTGCATGGCCAGAGAGACGAGGAGGTGGAGGATGGCCACCAGGTTCTTACCATGAATGGCTTTGGGAGAGAAAGGGAGAATGTAAATGCTTATGTCAGGTTATATAGGAACCCTGTCTTAATTATCAAGGGTTCTGGAAGACACACCCAGTTTGTGCTCAGCTACTAATCGAAAGTTTGGCAATTTGAACCCACCCAGTGGTGCCACAGAAGAGAGGCCTGGTGGTCTGCTTCCGTAAAGCTCACCTTGTGAAAACCCTGGGGAGTAGTTCTACCCAAAAATACACTCGGTTTCCATGAGTCAGAATCAACTCAACACCAGCAGATTTGGTTGTTTTTTGGTCTTAGTTACTGTCTTAGTTTTCCATTGCTGCTGTAACAGAAATGCCAAAAGTAGATGGCCCTAACAAAAAGAAATTTATTCTCTCACAGTCTAGGAGTCTAGAAGTCCAAATTCAGGGTGCCCACCTCCAGGGGAAGGCTTTCTCTCTGTCGGCTCTGGGGGAAGGTCCTTGCATCAATCTTCCCCTGGTCTAGGAGCTTCTCAGTGCAGGGACCTCAGGTCCAAAGGACACACTTTGCTCCCAGTGCTGCTTTCCAGGTGGTAGAAAGTTCCATCTCACTGCTCACTTCTCTCTTTTATATCTCAAAAGAGAGTGACTCAAGATACAACCTAATCTTGTAGATTGTATCCTGCCTCGTTACATAACTGCCTCTAATCCTGCCTCATTACCATCACGGAGGTAGAACTTACAACACAGAGGGAAATCACATCAGATGACAAAATGGTGGGCAATCACCCAATACTGGGAAACATGGCCTAGCCAAGTTGACACACATCTTTGGGGGACACAATTCAATCAATGACAGTTACCTAGTGCTGCCATAACAGAAATACCCTATGTGGGGGGATTTAAAGAACAGAAATTTATTTTCTCACAGTTCAGGAGGCTAGAAGTCCGAATTCAAGGTGTTGGCTCTAAGGGGCGGTCCTTCCTTGTCTATTTCAGCTTCTTGCTGCTGTCAGCAATCCTTGACACCTCTGGGCCTGTAGGTACACCTACCTCCATCATCTATATTCCTCCCCACCCCATGGGTGTCCGTATCTAATCTGGTCTTCATATAACTCAGAAGGGATTAGGTTTAGGACCCACCCGACCTTGGTACGACTTCATTAACATAACAAACGAGAATCCCCGTGTTATTTTGATTCCTGATATTGTGTAGTTGCCCACCATTTTGTCATCTGATGTGGTTTTCCTGTGTGTTGTAAATCTTACCCCTATGATGTTAATAAGGCAGGATTAGAGGCAGTTATGTTAATGAGGCAGGATTCAATCTACAAGACTAGGCTGTGTCTTGAGCCCATCTCTTTTGAGATGCAAGCAGAGAGATGGGGGGGCCTCATACCACCAAGAAAGAAGTGCTGGGAACAGAGTGCATCCTTTGTACCCGGTGTTCCTGTGCTGAGAAGCTCCTAGACCAGAGGAAGACTGATGTCAAGGACCTTTGCCCAGAATCGACAGGGAGAGAAAGCCTTCCCCTGGAGCTGGCACCCTAAACTTGGAATTCTAGCCTTCTAAACTGTGAGAGAATAAATTTCTGTTTGTTAAAGCCATCCACTTGTGTGATTTATGTTATGGCAGCACTAGATAACTAGAACACCCTATTTCTAAACAAGGTCATATTTACAGGTACCAAAGCCCTTGCCATCAAGTCAATTCTGACTCCTAGCGACCCTATAGGATGGCATAGAACTGCCCCATATTGTTTCCAAGGCTGTAATCTTCACGGAAGCAGATCGCCAGGTGTTTCTCCCTCAGGGCAGCTGGTAAGTTTGAACCACTGACCTTTTGGTTAGCAGCTGAGCGCTTTAACCACTGCGCCACCAGGGCTCCTTATTTATAGTTACAGGGGTTAGGATTTCAACACATATTTCTTTTGCAGGGGGAGGACACAATTCAATCCATAAGAAACCCCAAGCCCACGTCAAAATGGCAATAAAGATACTGCAGCTACACGACACCTCAGAGAGATTGGGGGCCAATGGAACACAGAAAATGTAAAGTTTATGAGCCCCCCTAGTTGAATAGTTTTCTTGTTTCTCAGAATTACTGAGATTCTCTCCTGTTGGCCTAAGGTCACTTATGCAATAACTTTTTTTTTTAATTGTGGTAAAATATATGTATAAAACAAAACATTCCCATTTCAACAATTTCTACTTGTACAATTCAGCAACGTTAATTACATTCATCACGCTGTGCAACCATCACCGCCACCTGTGTCCACATTCCTCCTTCGCCTTTAGCAGAAACTCAGTGCCCCCCAAACAATGGCATCCCCAACTTTTAAAAGCACAGTGCTCTTTAAAAGGGGCGAATTGGGCTGCGAGAAGGAAAAGGAATGAGCAGAGTAGGAAAATGAACAGAAGAGAGGGGAAAAGACCACGAAAAATAGGTCATCAGGGCCACTTATTCATGAAAATAATGTCACATCATTATCTCCAGCATTTAGAAAGTTCCCTCTGCTATGCAGTCAACTGTCTGAACCAGGGGAGGCTCTCAAGGACAAGCAATGCTTTGGGGATCGTGAGACGTTAACTCCTGGCCTGCGAAGGTCAGTCGTTGGCCACCGTCACCAATTTCTTCAGCACATGGACCAAGATGCGGTCCTTCAGCGCAGGGCTTTGGGGCTGACAAAGCCCTCCATTCCCTCCTGCAACCCCGATAACCACGAGGCAGGCTTGGGGCTGTCCATGGTCACTGTGCCAAGAAACTGGAGGCCAAGAGCCAAGGTCCCTCCAAGGGCCCCTGTCTTAGTCATCTAGTGCTGCTATAACAGAAATACCACAAGTGGATGTCTTTAACAAAGAAAAGTTTATTCTCTCACAGTCTAGTTGAAGTTCAAACTCAGGGCATCAGCTCCAGGGGAAGGCTTTCTCTCTCTGTTGGCTCTGGAGGAAGGTCCTTGTCATCAATCTTCCCCTGGTCAAGGAGCTTCCCAGATGTGGCAACACCGGGTCCAAAGGACCTGCTCTGCTCCTGGTGCTACTTTCTTGGTGGTATGAGGTCCCCCTCTCTCTGCTCACTTCCCTTTCCTTTTTATCTCTTGAGAGATTAAAGGTGGTACAGGCCATAGCCCAGGGAAACTCCCTTTACATTGGATCAGGGATATGACCTGGGTAAGGGTGTTGCAATTCCACCCCAATCCTCTTTAACATAAAATTACGATCACAAAATGGAGGACAACCATACAATACTGGGAATCATGGCCTAGCCAAGTTGACACGTATTTTTGGAGGACACAATTCAATCCATGACAGTCCCACAGTCTGGAGCTCATTACACCAAGCCACAAAGGCCTCCAGCCAGCAGGGAAAGCCAGGCACTAACTGCCCTGCAAAGAGGATGGGGAGGTAGGGGTGACAGCCTTAATGGGGGGAAGTGCGGATAGGCCAGAGAACTTTCCAGCTTCTCTGAGTTTAAGTCTTCCCCTTCCAGATTCACTTCTTGGCTGGAAATACTGTGATGTCACGAACTCTTAAAGCTGGCACACGCTGTGACCAGTCCTGCGGTCAGCATGAATCGATTCCAGACCGTACTTTGGTTATCAGTAAAACAGTTCATCTGATGTCAGTGCCATTGGTATTTGGGGCTGAGTCCCATCCACGACCCCCACGGAGCTTCTTCTGCCTTATAAACTCTTATGGATTGAATTTGCCCTCGAAAAAGATACGCTGAAGTCTGAACCCCTGTATCTGTGAGCATGACCTTGTTTGGGAAGAAGGTCTTTGAAGATGCCACTAGCACTTAGCTTAACGTGAGGTCATCCTGGAATGGGGGTGGGGGGGATGTCCTATTCTGATCTAAGTGGTGTCCTCACAAAAGAGAAGAGACAGAGAGACACTCAGAGGGAAGACAGTCAGGTGACAAGGCAGTAATGCTGCAGTCAGCCAAGCAACGCCTGGGGCCACCAGAAGCTGCAAGAGGGAAGGAAAACTCTTCCCCTAGGGTCTTTGGAGGAAGCACGGCCTGCTAACACCCTGAATGTGGACGACTAGCCTCCAGGACTGTGAGACAACACATTTCTGTTTGCACAGGCCACCCAGTTTGTGGTATTTTGTTATACCAGCCTTAGGACACTCATGTAGTTGTTGTTGTTGTTGTTAGGTACCATTGAGTTGGTTCCAACTCATAGCGCCCCTACGTACAACAGAAGGAAACACTGCCTGGTCCTTCCCCATCCTTACAATCGTTGTTATGCTTGAGCCCACTGTTGAAGCCACTATGCCGGTCCATCTTGTTGAGGGTCTTCCTCTCTTTGGATGACCCTCTGCTTTACCAGGATGATGTCCTTCTCTAGGCACTGGTCCCTCCTGGTAACATGTCCAAAGCATGTGAGATGTAGTCTCTTTGTTTCTAAGGAGCATTCTGGCTGTACTTCTTGCAAGACAGATTTGTTTGTTCTTCCAGCAGTCCATGGTGTATTCAGTATTCTTCACCAACAGGGACACTCACACACAAACCAGATTCCCACCCTCCCCCTTGCGGCCCTCCTTGATCCACCCAACCAATCAGACCTCCCCACTCTGAAGCACAAGAAAAGCAGAGCATCGCAGGTGTGACTCACTTCATCTATGAGCCCCGAGAGTGGGGACGCTGGCTTCTGCCCCCTCCATACTGCCTCCCACTGAGCAGGGGGGTGGAAGGATTGCTGGGTCCCCAGGGGCGACTCACCGTCAACATTCCAGCGGAGCGCCCAGCCGTGGGGCCGCAGCAGTTCATGCACGGCCTCTAGCACCGTCTGTAGCTTCTGCTTCTGCCCGATTTCCGACTGTGTCACCTCGGCCACGTTCAGCTTGCGGTCCGCTAGTTTCTCTGTGAGGACAAGGACCAGAGGAAAAGGCAGGGTGTTAGAAAAAGCTGGAGGGACTCAGGGCTGAGATGTGAGCTGGCCGTAATGTGGTCCCCCTCTGCCACTTGGTCCCCAAAGTGGAGCATGTTACTATGCACGGATGGGGGGTTTCCAAGATGTCGGGTCAAGGAAGGCTGAGCCTTCAGGTCCTTCATCTTCCTTAGAAAATTACTCCAGGATGAAAAATGGGGGAGCATTCAAGGATAAAACTGTGGGTGTCCCACTTGGGAACACTATGCACATAAAATGGAAAACATAATTCAAGGTCCGGTTGGGCCATGAGGAGGTCATGTTGGCAGGGCCGGGTGGGAGGTGGGGAGGTGGGGAAAGCTGTGCCCGTGGGCTCCCGGGAGGATGAGCCTTTGATAAAGAAAATAACATAGGTCTTAACTGCATCGCCTTCTGCCTCCTGCCCAGAGATGCCCCATTTTTGTTTCTCTGACACTTTGACACCTCAATAAGAAGGGTTATTAGATATCCACCGATACTCGGAGGTGGTTTTATTACCAAGAATGAGCACAGGAAGCAATCTAGAAAGGCCCAGACAAGACTGTCACATCCACTTGAGATTCAATTACGAAGACTCCAGCCCAGTGCCTGCAATCTGTCCTCAGAGCAGAGCAGTAGGTAACGGGAGACCCTGCCGCCCAACACGAACCTCTACCTGCTAAAGGGCAATGGGGCTGCAGGATCCCAGGTGTCCCTCTCATTCACTCATTCTAAGACCTGGCGCTTCCCGATCTACCTCCTCTGCAGAACGGCAAAAGCGGCGTTACGTAACCCCTGAGATAATTAACTAGCCGTGATTACAAAGCACTCAGCACCGGGCCGGCGCGGGGGAGCTGGGTCGGCACCACGGCCTGGATGGGTGATAAGGAAAGCAATCAAACCCAGGCTGGCTGCAAACGGGCCTCCAGTTTGTAAGTGAGCCCCAGCAAAGTCCTGTGTGAAGCATTTTACTGGAGGCTTCCTCGAACTTGACCTTCTCTCTCCAGACCTCTCCCTGCCCCCCACTTAGAACAGGAATGATAGGTTTCAATACTCCCTTCGGGACAACAGAATTATACAGCAATGCCTGCTGGGCTCAGGGCACCCCTTCATTCATTCATTCATTCATTCATGTGCTCACAAAACAGTTACTGAGCACCTCCTATGCATAGGCACTGTTCTGGGTACTGATACACATCACAGACAAGAGAGGTCCCTAGTGGGCAGACCCCCCCCAAAAAAACCCCAAACCAGTTGCCATTCAGTAGACTATGACCCGTGACCCCGAGTGTGTCAGAGTAGAACTGTGCTCCACTGGGTTTACAGTGGCTGAGTTTTCTAAAGTAGATCACTAGGTACCTCTGGGTGGACTTGAACCTCCAACCTTTTGGTTAGCAGCCAAGCACTTAACCGTTTGTGCTCTCCCCCCACCGAGGGATTCCTAGTGGGAAGACACCCCCCCCCAAAAAAAAACCCATTGCCATCGAGTTGATTCTGACTCCTGTATGTCAGAGTAGAACTGCCCCGTAGGGCTTCCTTGGCTATAATCTTTACAGAGGCGCATTGCGAGGCCTTTCTTTTGAGGCCGCTGGATGGGTTCGAACCACCAACCTTTTCATTAGTATCAGAGCACAAACTGTTTGCACCACCCAGGGACAGTGGGAGACAGCCTACCTAAATAACCGCAGATAGGGAGAGGGATAGGAGGGGAGCACACAGCACAATACACTGTGTTCTGCAGGGGAATGGAAATGACTCTAATTTCCTGCAGTTTTATTTCCCTCCATCTGTGTCTAATAGGTGCTCGCTGGATAAGCCAAGATGAAAAACACAGAGGCCTGCAGGGGCTCACCAGCCCAGGTCCAGGCAGATCAGGGGCCCCCAGGGAAGGAATAGGTGAGAGATGGTCACAGAGAGCCGGGCGGTCCAAGAGCCCAGCCCACTGGGCGAGATGGGGTCCCAGAACGTCTCCGCTGTCCCCCTGGCACCAGCCATCCTGCAGATTGAATATGGTGTGACATCCACCTGGAGAAGGAAGATCCCAGTGGGGGCTGACTGTGCCTGGGTGCTCCCGGAACACTGGGTCTTTTTTTATTTTGGTGAAAATATACAGAGCAGAATTTACACCCATTCATCAGTTCCCACACGTACAATTCAGTACCATTGGTTAGGTCCTTCCCCTTGTGTCACCATCCTTGCTATCTCCACCCCTGTTGTTTCACCACCATCGACGTAGACTTAGTACGATCTACATTTGTCATCTATGCTTCAGAGACACTGGACAATTTGACCTCACAAAGACAATTCTTTCAAAGAGTGCACTTCTCCGGTGAACATTCTTTACTCATTTAGCTAAACAGTCACTTAGTTTCAAGATGACTTCAGGGGATAATTTTGGTCCATGGTTTGAAGATTTTCTCAAAGTGAAAGATTCGGGGGTTCCTCCATTCTCAATAGGTCCAGTAATGAGACAGATACGGTTAACTGTGCTGGCGGAACAAAAGAGCTGTTAAAAGATTACCATCTAGAAGTTGGGTAAACAGGAACCCACCCTGTCAACATGAGATAAGATTGAAACAACCCATGAATTACTATCTCCTTCTTAGTGTTTTTCTAGTCCCCCCCTCCTTTACAGGCTCCCACATGGGCAGAAGAACAAAGTGTGACTGCTGTTTAACCTTCCTTAGCCCTCCAAAGATAGCAATGTAGCACCTAAGATCAGTGCCCTTCTGCTATATCCCATAATAAGTGACGCCAAGGGCTGTCGAGAGGAGTCCATCTTGAATATCAGCAGGTTTCATCTTGGATTCCAGGTGCATGCAACCTAATTAGCATACACACCTCCATTCTGAGAAGTACCCGCCCCTTGAAA
Source organism: Elephas maximus indicus (assembly GCF_024166365.1). Taxonomy (NCBI): domain Eukaryota; kingdom Metazoa; phylum Chordata; class Mammalia; order Proboscidea; family Elephantidae; genus Elephas; species Elephas maximus. The sequence continues at coordinate 188,693,648 of NC_064822.1, read as the reverse complement.
GAAGCCCACTAAATATTCATTACTCTGTTGTCTCCACCGAACCCACAGAAGCCCTAACCTTGCTTTCCTTTCGAGTCAGTCTTTTGGAGAGGTTTAGTTCCCCACCGACTCCTTTTGCTTGACTCAAGCAAAATAAAGCTTGCTGAAGATAAAGTTTGTCTCTCGCATGTATTCTTACTTGGGAAAAGACAAGGACCCTTTGTGTCGCATTGGCGTTAGGTAACATTATCAGGAGGGATCAGCCCCTGGAGAAGGACATCACGCTTGGTAAAGTAGAGGGTCAGTGAAAAGGAGGAAGACGCTCAACAAGATAGGTTGACACAGTGGCTGCAACAATGGGCTCAAGCATAACGACTGATAGGATGGTGCAGGACCGGGCAGTGTTTTGTTCCGTTGTACGTGGAGTCACTATGAGTCAGAACCAACTCGGTGACACCTAACAACAGCAACAATACAGCAAATCACCCCTCCAGCCCCTGCATCACTGGTTCTCCCCCTCTGACTCCCCCAATTCCCCTTCTACTGCCCCTTTGAACATCTCACCTGTCCTTCCTCTCTGCTGCCCAGCAGGCCCAGCCCCATCACCTTGCAACCATCAGCTACAGCTGCCTCCAACCTGCCTCCCCACCCGTCCCTCCACCAAGCATGGCAGGAGGCTCTCTTTCCCTGCTCTCAAACCTCCCCCCAGAGCCTCCAGGCCTACTCCTCTGAGTGTAAACCCAACACTCATTCAACTTCCTCAGAAGCTGAACCTAAGCTGTCATAGATTGAATTATATCCCCCCCAAAAATATGTGTATCAACTTGGTTAGGTCATGATTCCCAGTATTCTGTGGTTGTCCTCCATTTCATGACTGTAATTTTATGCTAAAGAGGATTAGGGTGGGCTCATAATACCACCCTTAGTCAGGTCACCTCCCTGATCCAATGTAAAGGGAGTTTGTCTTTACATGTATTCTTACTTGGGAAAAGACAAGGACCTTTTGTGTCAGATTAGCGATTGTTAATGGTAAGTCCGGATTCCGTAAGAATTTGAAATTCTGTTCCACATTTTCCGCCTTCTGATCAGGATTCATCTACTGATTTGTAGGCACAGTCTTGGCGGCTCTCCATGAGGGGGAGAATAAGGTCCTTGGCATCACCAGGCATCATTTTGCCTGCTGATAGGGGGCTACAGAGCAGCTCAGAGTTTTACTGTGGCCAGGACTCATCTTCCTAGCATGGAAGGAGGCAGAGAAACGGGGCAGGAACTATTCCCAGGACCAAAGAAGAGCAGCAGGCAAACAGGGCTGATGGCCGAATGTGGCGATTGTGAACACTTATTACATGAGTGTCATGGATTAAATTATGTCCGCCCAAAAATGTGTGTATCAACTTGGTTAGGCCATAACTCCCAGTATTGTGTGGTTGTCCTCCATTCTGTGATTGTAATTTTATGTTAAGAGGATTAGGGTGGGATTTTAAAATCACTCTTACTCAGGTCACCTCCCTGATCCAGCATAAACAGAGTTTCCCCAGGGTGCGCCTGCACCACCTTTTATCTAAAAGGAAAGAGAAGCAAACAGAGAGTTGGGGACCTCATATCACCAAGAAAGCAGTGCTGGGAGCAGAGCGCGTCCTTTGGACCTGAGGTCCCTGCATGACGAAGCCCCTGTCCTGGGGAACATTGATGAGAAGGCCGACAGAGAGAAAGCCTTCCCCTGGAGCTGACACCTTGAATTTGGACTTTTAGCCTGCTTTACTGTGAAGAAATAAATTTCTCTTTGCTAAAACCATCCACTGTGGTATTTCTGTTATAGCAGCACTAGATAACTAAGACAGTGAGGAAGGCCTGATTTTTGCAAGGAGAGGGTGTGTCCACGAGCTCAAGCACAACAACAGCTGGTCTGGAAGTCCCCTCATAACCTGCCTCCACACCCTCACTGTCCACATACAGACTGCCTTGAAAGCTCACCTCAAGCACAGGAGAGCTACACCCACAAAAATCCTGTGAAGCGGCAAAGAATTGGGCAGCTGCTTCCCAAATCTCCTCTCAAGAAGAGTTTTTATTCTGGGTCCGGTGGACATTCATCCTTGGCCATCTCCACAAGGCCAAACCTGGAAGTCCATTCCCTGTCCACATCTCTCTCACTCCTACCTCCTTGAAACTCCTTTGCCTCTATCCCTCCCGAAGGCAACAACTCCTCTGGTTCCTCCTCTCTCACGCTGATCTTTCTCAGCTGACCACCCAGGGCTCCGTGACAGAGACACAGAAGTCAGCTTTGGCCTTGAGGTTCAGTCAAAATCTGCTATTTGGACTTGGCTCTGCCTTTGAAAAGCCAAACAGCAGAACGCCTACATCAACTTCATTCCTGGCATCTCTGGGCTGGGCTGGCGTGATCACGTGGTTTACTATTGCATCTCATCAGTGTAACAACGTCATTAATACAACCCAACCCACCACCACTGCCATCGAGTCGATTCCGACTCATAGCGACCCTATAGGACAGAGTTAGAACTGCCCCACAGAGTTTCCAAGGAGTGCCTGGTGGACTTGAACTACAACCAGGCATGACATTTTCATGTTCTATTAATATCCTAATATTCTCTTCCATTGTTTTTTTTTTTCAGTCAAACGAAGTGGTGTGTCAAACCACTTGAAATAGAAGAGATTTTAGAATTGCCTTATCAAGTACTCATTCAAGATATTTAAACAAGATGGCAGCAGCTCCTCCACAGTAAAAAGGCTGCCTGAGCCAAAGTCAGTCTCACGGCGTACTCTACAAACAGCGACACCGACGTGGCAGGACTAACAAGCACAGCGGCTTCAGAGCAAGTCTGTGTCCCCTAGACCAGCTGAGTGAGGAACCAAAAGGATGTGACCCCTACTGCAAAATCCACAGAACCAATTCAGGGGACACCAATCAAAGAGCATCACCATCGTTTGGCAGCTCCTCAAAAAGTTAACCACGGCGTTACCATGCAACACAGCAATTCCACTCCTGGGTATATATCCTCAAGACTTGAAAACAGAGGCTCGTATACCTGAGTACCTGTTTGTTGAGTGACTTGTACAACAGTATTCACTGCAGCTTTATTCGCAAGTGCCAAAAGGTGGAAACAGCCCAAGTGTCCATCAGCTGACAATGGACCAACAACATGGGGTGTACCCATTCAATGGACTATTACTCAGTCATAAGGGGAAATGAAGCTCTGATAGCCACTACGGTCCGGGTAAACCTTGACAACACTATGCTACATGAAAGAGCCAGGTACAAAAGGACAAATGTTGCATGATTCCACCTATACGACGTATCTAGAATAGGCAAATGCATCACACAAAAGCAGGTTAGAGGTTACCAGGCGCTGGGGGGAGGCGACAATGGAAGTTCATGCTTAATGGGTACGGTGTTTCTGTCTGGGGTGTTGAAAAACCTTGAAAAGAAATAGTGGTAATGGTTGCAGCGCATGGTGAATGTAATGAATGCCACTGGATTGTATTATACACTTAAAAAGGGTTTAAATAGCAAATTTTACGTTATATACGTTAAAAAAAGGGGGGGAGGGGGCCATCATCACCAACTGTCAAATCTTCAAGTCCGAGAGTTAAAGAGGCGCCAAGTCTTTACCTTTAGCAGTCACTCTTAGAGAGGAAGGAAAGCTGATAACCCAACAGCAGCACCCTTGCAGACACCGTCACCCAAAGAGCAGCACGTCCCTATACCATTCTCAGGTAGAGATGAGTGTCTGCCACCACAAATGTTCAGTTTGATGACCGCAAGAGCCATCGCCCACCCAGCAGTGCTGAGAAGGGACTGCACCCACACAACAACATCAAATCTCCGACCATAACGTTTTCAGTAACAAGCTTGTGATCATTATAAAACCAAAGACCCTGGGTGGCACAAACAGTTAAGCACTCAACTGATTAGCCAAAAGGCCAGCTGTTCGAACCCACCCAGAGGTGCCTCCAAAGACAGGCCTAGTGATCTACTTCTGAGAGGTCACAGCCTTGAAACCTGTCTGGAGCAGTTCTGCTCTGCACACACGAGGTTGCCACGAGTCAGAATCGACACGACAGCAACTAGCAACAACCCAGACCCAAACCCATTGCCACTGAGTAGATTCCAACACAGTGCGACCCGATAACAATTACTAGACAATCATGGTAGCACTTCGGGTTGACTCCTGGACTGTGGACGCTCATTCTGAGATGGTGATTCTCAGCTTAGCCAGATATAGATGTTAATTCTTGGCCATTTCGCATTCAGCCAAATAATGAATCTAGAACATTCTGTCCAGGTGATCCCCTTGGTCCAATGATGTTCAACACACCTCCAAGCTGCTGAGCTCCACACTTATGTGGTGGCCTGAACCCCTCCCCTGGCCTGCAGACTTATCCCCCCAGCAGCCAGAACCAGTACAACAGCATCTCTTTAACCTTTGCACCCCTAAACTCCCCGTTCCCCACTTCCTACGCTACTCCCAGGGGCTTCCCATTCCCCAGTTGCCATGAACCTGGCTGTCAGCCTTGAGTCTTCAGTAGCAACCAGGAGTCCTCCAAAATCCTCCCTGACATGGCCCCGTGTCCGTTTATCCACCTAGTCCGAGTCCATTCATTGGATGCTGGGCCTCTGTGACATGTCTTGCCTGTTCTCTCGGCTCCGGCCTCTGACCCCTCCTTGTCCATTCTGCACTGGCAGCCCAAGTGGCCTTTTAGAACTCTAACTCTGATCATGTCAAGGCCCTGCTCAAGCCTCCAATGGCCTCCTGTCACTTAGAATGAAAGCCGCTGTCCACCTGGGCAGGACATGATCTGGCCCCAGCGTCATCCCAGCCTGATCTCACGGCTCCCCCCACCTCACTGCCCTCCACCACGCCAGCCCTGTCACTGCCACTCCAACACAGCCGCTCTGCCTTGCTTCCAAGCCTGGTCTCGAACGTTCTCCAAGCTCACTGTGCTGCCCAGCCTCCCGCCCCTCCAGCCACTCTCTGCCCTGATCCTCTCTGATTTGCTTCCTTACACCAGTCACTCTCTGAAATTGGCTCTTTGTGTTTTCCGTTGGACACCCCATAATACTTCTCTACTGTCTCTTGCTCTTTGCTAGAAAGTGTGCCATGGAGGATGAGGCCCCATCCTTCTTGTCCCCCCTGTGTCTCCGGGGCCTAGAACCACAGCTAGCCCAGAGCCAACCAACAAATATTCACTTAACAAACATAGGAATGAATGACCAAGACAAACACAAACCCCTTTCCCTGTGAACACATGCCTTTTGAGGGCTGATCAAGTAGGAACAAGGGAGTATGTGGGTCTCTGTCTGCAGAGCGAGTCAGCTGATGCGCTCCCCAGCCCCAGCAGACGGAACTCCATGATCAGGTGGCCTGTAAGAGCCCTGTGTGCAGAGGGGCCCAGTTCTGAGAGAGGGGGGGACGCAGACTCCTGAGCAGAGGAACCAACCACAATCCATGTAGCTGCAGACCCTGCACCCCGGTGCTCCCAGGCTCCTTGAAGGTATCCCAGGCTGTCTGCTTCCCCAGTATCGCTCTCTCCTAAACAATGCCCCCCAGATCCAGGGCCCTGACACACCCCCACACACTTGTATCCTGCAGCAGCTCCCCTCCAAGCCATCTCCCACCCCAGGCTCCCATCAAATCACCAACCCCAGCAGCTAAGTCACCCTTCTGTTACAACTGATCCCACCCCTGTCTCTGACCCAACCTCCAAGGGAGGAACCCTCCAGGATGGTCTGCAAGGGGTTCACCCACCCAGGCGGAGCTTGCTTGTCATTTAACCAAAGGGCAGAGCTTGAGCAGAAAAAGAGACCTCGATGTCCCCCACTGACAATGAGCGGTGCAATGTCCCCAGGGTACGAGGTGGGCACTGTGTCCTCCCTCCAGGCCAGCCTTGAAAGTATACCAGACCTTCTTGGGGACTGAAAGGCTCTGCCGCAAACATCTCGGCCCTCTGCCGTCTTCGGGTGGTACTGAGTCAAACGACTCCAGGCAACTGCTCCTCTGCCTTTTCCCTTTTTATTTCTGAAAAAGGAGCCCACAGTTTTTGTAGGTAATGAAACTGCAGGACTTTTTCATTGGCTAGATCAACAAACATTTACCATGTGCCAGTTACTCGGAGGGGCTCTGGGGACATGGCAGGAAGCAGCACTCAGCAGCTCCTGATCTGACCCCTCACCTACTTCCCTTTATAGCGACCACTACCCGAGAAATCAAGCTCTGGGTTGTATTGGGCAGATCTGCTGCAAGAGATCTCTTTAAAGCTTTCAAAAGCAAAGAGGTCACTCTGATGACTAAAGTGCGCCTGACCCAAGCCATGGTCTTGTCAACCGCCTCACATGCATGTGAAAGCTGGACAATGAATACTGAATATACCATGGACTGCCAGAAGAACAAACCAATCAGTCTTAGAAGAAACACAACCAGAATGCTCCATGGAGGCAAGGATGAAGAGACTTCAGCTCACTTACTTGGGACATGTCATCAGGAATGACCAATCGCTAGAAAAGGACATCATGATTGGTAAAGCAGAGGGTCAGTGAATATAAGGGAAACCCTCAGTGAGACAGACTGACATGATGGTCTCAAGAATAGGCTCAAACATACCAATGATCATGAAGATGGTGCAGGACCGGCAACGTTTCGTTCTGTTACACATGAGGCAACCATGAGTTGGAGCCAACTCAACAGCACCTAACGACAACACAACACCCAGTGCCAGGCCCTGTGCTGAGCACTCTCCTTACGTCACTTCAGGGAGTAACTTCTCATCCTCACCTTACAGACACAAGAAGGCGCTTTCTGCCCCCAGTTCCACCCTGTGCCTTCCTCATCCTTTCTCTCCGCTCTAAGCTGGGGACCCCAATGCCTGGTCATTCTCTTCGGACCCATTCCAGTCAGGAGCCCTGCCCACTGCACCACAGTTGCTCTCATCTGGGGCACCAATGACATCCCCATTACCAAATCTATTGGCCCATGTGTCTGAGTGACACCAAGAAATGAGGCAGCTGCAGGAGGAAGACTATTTGCTTTTAACAACAATATGATGGCATGTCTGCCCATTGATATGAGCAATTCAAGAGAGAGAGGAAATGGCTACAGAGGGGAGGCCCGAGGCAAAGAGGAAATCCTTCTCTACAGGTGGAGAGCTTGAGGAAGCAACGCACTGGACTCGAAGTGAAGAATTCTAATTTCTTCTACATGTGTTGTTGCTATTAGCTGCTAAGGGTGATGAAAAAATTTCAAAATGGCTAGTGTTGATGGTTGTATGACATGGTGAATATAATGAATGGCACACACGAAAATGGCTGAAATGGCAAATGTTTTGTTATATATATGGTTTTTTTTACCACAATTTAAAAAAAAAAAAGAATATTGATGGTAATGGTTACAGCACAGCAAATAAAAAAAAACCCATTCATCCATAGTGATGTTCAAAAAGAAATAAATGAGAAGAAAGGGGGAGGGAAAGCTTTTCTTTAGAGAACACCAGATAAAATACAAGGAAGGCATGGGAGATACAGAGAAATCACTACTTTGCAACCCTCGCTGAAATAATTGCTTTAGGCAAGGATCATCAACGTTCACCAAAACCACTGGCAAAAGATTGTGGGTGAACATGACATTCATATGGTCTCAAAGTACCGCACCCTAGAGCCTACTTACTCGTTAAAAAGGAAAGAAGCACCTTTGCAGTGGAGAGCTCTGTTGGACACTGCTTTAATTAAGTGATGCTAAGTGTTGTTGGCCATCATGATACAGAGACAAGCCAACATCACGTGTGCCTCCTGATGTGAGGTACTGCGAAGGACACAAGCCCAGCTCTGTAATATTCTCAACAAAAATGTTTGGCCTGAATCTACCCGTGAGAAAGCAATCAGACAAACCCAGGCTCTAGGAAATTCTACAGGACAACAGGCCTGGACTCTCCAAAAATGTCAGGAGAGAAAGAGAGGGGAAGGATGTCGTTCTAGATTCAAGAAACCAAAAGAGAAGGTGATTTTTTAAAAAATGTAACGTGTCGTCCTGCATTGGGTCCTGGATCAAAACAAATAGAGAAAATGGCAATAAGATATTTTGGGGACAACTCTGGATTCTGATCACTCAGCCCAGCTCGGCTGTCGTGAGGACTCTCTGTGATAAAGCAGGAGGAGTGCCTGGCATAAAGCCTGCACCTGACATGCCCAGTAAGCAGGTAAGAGAGAGGCCTCATGGTCCCTGCTCCCCTTGGGCACGTGCAGAGCCAGAGAGAGAAACGAGGAAGAGCAGATGACCCCGCAGCTCACAGCCCAGGCCTGGGAGACAGCCACCTGAGGAAAAGGGGCTCAGAACTGTGGCTGTACATCTGTGATGGTTAATTTTATGAGTCAACGTGACTAGGCTGTGGTTCCCAGTTGTTTGGCCAAACACTAGTCTAGATGTTGTTATGGGGTAGTTATATGTGCTGTTATAGGGTAACCTTCTCCTCATTTATCAACTATCTCATTATCCAACATTTCATATTCACGACAAGAGTAAAAAATCTACTGTCCGACTCTTTTGTGCATTGATGTACATCTGGCAGTAACGATAGCCGAGGTGCAAGGCTAAAGTTAACACCAGCTGTGATGGTTAAGGTTATGTGTCAACTTGGCTGGGCCATGATTCTCAATGGCTTGGCAGTTATGTAATGATGTAATTTGTCAGTTATGTAAGGATGTCATCTGGCAGTTACATAAGGGTGTAATTTGGCAGTTATGTAATGATGTAGTCATCCTATATCTCGTGATCTGATGTGGTCATCCTCCATTTTCACATAACATCAATTTCGCATAACAACCTGGTCTTTGGAACCTAACCATGTTGATAAGTGAGAGGGTGTAGCTGTTGTTAGCTGCTGTCAGTGGGCTCCAAGTCATGGTGACCCTAATTTAATGTGATTAAATCAATTGGGCTTACGCTCTGGGCTCAGGTGTCCAGGTTTGAATCCAAGCCCCACCATATTAGCTACAAACTCCAGGCCCCAGGGTGACTGGTCAAGGGGCCACGTGACAATTAGGACGACCCCTGTAACCCGCCTGGGACAGTACTGGCACACGGTGACAGCTCAGATATATCAGCTGTTATTAAAATTATTTTCATCCCTCCATCCCCGAAGCCTGCTCTTCCCCTCCCCTGCCTGGTGACTCTTCATTCGTTCTTCAAGTGTCAGCTTAGACCTCACTTCCTCAGCACTGCCTTCCCGTCCCCAGGGCAGCTGGAGGTCCTCGCCCCTGAGCCAGGGCACCTTTACGACCCCCATCAGAATTGAAGTGAGAAGGGACTGTAATTATTCTATAAACATCTGTCATCTCTCGAGGCCAAGTCTTTATCACTGGTCACTGGATCCGCAGCACCAAGCACTCACTGGGACTCATTAAACCTTTGATGAAGCAATAATCAATTTACCCACCTATTAGTCCTGGGAAAAATCACTAAAGTGCTCTCGGCTGGAGAATGCAGACAATAAAGCCCGGCCCTCAGGAGAATAACGGTTAGGGAGTTATCCGGTAATCCGTGCACTCACAGAATGTTTGCTGGACCCACTCCCCTCCTCCGCCCTGGTTCCTGAGATGAACCGAGCAGGCCTGAGGGCGTTTACGGAGGGCACAGCCAGCCGGGAGCTGACCCAGAGAAGAACATGCTCCGTGATCTTGCCATATTGTCCCTGCTTCCCTTGGGCATGTGCCCCGCACAGCAGAGCCAGAGGTAGAAATGAAGAAGAGCAGATGACCCCGCAGCTGGCAGCCCAGGCCTGGGAGACAGCCACCTGGGGGAAAGGGGCTCAGAACTGCAGCTGTACATCTGTGATGGTTAATTTTATGTGTCAACTTGACAAGGCTGCGCTTCCCAGTTGTTTGTCCAGACGTTAAGTCTAGATGTTGTCATGGAGTAGTCACACAGGATTAGATCAGTTGGCCTTAAGCAAAGCCTTCCTATAATGAATGTAATATAATGTAACATAACGTAATGACCTTATGTCTAATGTAATGTGATGTAATTACGTTCCATAATACAATCTAATGTAATGTGATCAATCCGTTGAAGGCATTCAGAGCAAAAAGGGAGTTTCCCTGGGGTGTGTTCTGCCTCCAGACTATAAATAGGTATTTGGGCATAACTTTCACCTCACTCTTCCTGTCACCTGACCTAGGGAGCTTGAGACCCAAGCCTGCAGGAGTCTCCAGCCTGTCCCCTGCTCTGTGTGTGTGTGTGTGTGTGTGTGTGTGTGTGTGTGTGTGTGCGTGTATCACTAGTTCTGTTTTTCTAGAGCACCCTAAGCACCCTCAGATGACGTCTATAACGGCTACTCTTTGCGTGGTCCAGCCCCAGGGGCCCCTTCCCTGCAGGGTAGGGTGGAGTGGAGGCCCTCTCCGTCCCTGCCCCATGCGTCCACTCACCCAAGAGTTTCTGCAGCACCTGGCCGTCATAGAGGTCCTCCTCCAGCTGCTTCACAATGATCCTCTCCTCCACCAGGACGTCGTTGACCCAGTCGATGAGGACCTGGGGGAGAGGCAGGCATCACACCCTCACACTCAGTGCCATGCCGACCAGGCAGGACTAGAGCAAGCACAGGCACTGACACGCTGACAGAACAACACGGGGCCCCTGCACCAGGGCCTGCAAGCCGAGAGGGGAGACAGAACTTCTCCCGGCCCATGGGGTGGGCGAAAGCTCACACACCGTCAGCCTCCGCAGCCACCCGAGGCTGCAGGGATGGTGGACAAGCTAACTGTCCCGGAGAACCCTGACAGAGGAGAGACCCTGCTGCGGTGAATCCAGGCCTCTTCCCAGACAGGGACCTGGGTAAGGCGGGGGAATAGATGTGGTTATTCTGTGCCCTCGAGTCGATTCCAACTCACAGCAACCCCACACGACAGAGTAGAACTGCCCCATAGGGCTTCCTAGGCTATAATCTTCACAGAAGCAGATCTCCATATCTTTCTCTCACAGAGCTTCTGGGTGGGTTCGAGCCACAAACCTTTGGGTTAGCAGCCAAGCGCTAACCATTGCACCACCAGGGCTTCTTAACATATCCTTGTGTTTGATGTTAGGTGCTGTTGAGTCAATTCCAACTTACAGGAACCCCGTGTGTCAGAGCACAACTGCCCAATAGGGTATTCTAGGCTATAATCTTTACGGGAGCAGATCACCGGCTCTTTCCGCCATGGCTGCTTGGGGGGTTCAAATTGCCAACCTTTCAGTTAGCAGCTGGGTGCTCAACTGTTTGCCACCAGGGCTCCTTCGGGACCCGTAAAGGGGTGATAATACCTCTCCCTTGTGCTGCTGGAAAGAGAGGGATTAAATGAGTAAATTAGGTGGCTCCCGGAACAGTAGGGGAGACCCTGGTGGCAGAGTGGTTAAGTACTACAGCTGCGAACCAAAAGGTCGGCTGTTCAAATCCACCCGGTGCTCCTTGGAAACTCTATGGGGCAGTTCTACTCTGTCCTATAGGGTCGCTGTGGGTCGGAATCGACTCAACAGCAAGGGGTTTGGTTTTTGGTGGTTTGGGACAGTAGGAGGTGCCATAAATGTCCGTCCCCTCCTCTCCCATGAGATCTGCACCAGAATCGTCCCATCCAGGGTCGCCCTGAGCCTGAGGCTGTAGGGTGAAAGAGGCTCCATCAGAGGTGTAGCATGGGGCCGGGGGGAGTGCAGAGGGGGGACTTGCCCCCGGACGCAAGTAGAAGGGGGCACCAGGCGAGGCGCAGAATGACATTCTAGGGCGCCGCAAACATGAAAGGCATGTGGCTGATGCAGCTGGACAAGGGAAGGGAAGAAGTGTCTCCGCTATCAATGTCTATTCATCCTCAAATGGGGGGGGCAACTTAGGGGCTGCCCCTGGGCGCTTGTTACACTCACCACGCCCCGGGACCATTCCTGGGCCTCAAGGCAGGATGCACCCCATTGTCACCTGCCCCCCCACCCCCCACTTCACATGGAGGGCGCTGCAGCCTGCCTCAGCCCTCTCATTTCCCAGCTAAAATCTCAGAGAAGATTTAAGGTTTAACAAGCCTGTTAAGGTTTGCTTCCATACAACATACCCTAATTCAATCAAGTACTAAAAGAGACCAGTGCATCAGCAGGGACAGGTGACTCAGTGTCCTGGCTAATTAGCCGTGGGAACACTACCCTCTGATCTCCAGATTTCACCATCAGTAAGCAACACTGCTCACTGTTTCCCCACCTAGCCGGCATCTTCAAACCACTGGGCTTTGCACACGTTCTTCCTTTGGCCGGGTGGCCCTGCCCTCTGGAAGGTATCCCTTCCTGGTTGTAGAGTTTCGGGCATCTGCACCCCTCTCCAGAGAAGGGCTCCTCAAATGTACTGCCCGACCGTCCGGGGCACCCCCATAGGGTTGAGCAGACGTGCTGGCCCCTGTATTTCTCTTTTGATGGAGGACCCTCCAGCCTGCACTTCCCTTTTCTCTTTTGTCCCTCCTTCCTAACGGGGACCTGGGTCTGGCTGTACAGGCCCCAAATACGAGTGAGCAAGCGAACTGCCACCACCTCTTCACCAAGATTAGCTGGGTCCTTTCTGGCCCCTCTGGCACCAAGAGGACAGATCTGAGGCTCGCGCCCTGAGCTGGGGCGCCAATCCATCACAGCCCTTGCTGATCCCCCAGCCCTGATCACCGCCTGATTTCATAGATGAGGAAGGGCACCCCGAGGCACCCTGAGGTGCTCCGTGGTACTGGGTAGGCAGCCAGCATGCGGCAAAGCAGGATCCACACCAGAACCCTGACCCAATCCCGGGAGGTGAATCGGGAGACCCTGGGATCAGGCCCGGAGCCAGGGGACTGCAGGCAGATCTCCTCCTTGGAGCAGAAACTCACTAACTGAAGTCCCCAAGACATTGGCCAGCCTCCCTCATTTTTAAAAGCTTTATTGAGATATAATTCAATACCATACAATCCACCCGTTAAAAGTGTACAATTCTGTAGTTTTTAGTATGTTCACAGGGTAGTACAACCATCCAAAACCAAAACGCCAAACCAATCGCCATCAAGTGAATTCTGATTCAAGGCTCCCCGACGTGTGTCAGAGTAAAACTGAGCTCCCTAAGGTTTCCAATGGCTGTGATCTTCCAGAAATAGGTCGACAGGCCTTTCTTACAAGACACCTCTGGATGGATTCGAACTGTCAACTCTTCGGTGAGCAACCAAGCACTTAACTGTTTGTTCCACCCAGGGACTCCATCAAAAAACAAAAAGCAAGCCCGTTACGGTCAAGCCGACCCCATGTGTTACCAGGCACAACTGCACCCCCTGGGGTTTTCTAGGCTGTAATCTTCACGGAAGCAGATTGCCAGGACTTTGTTCCATGGCATCACCAGGTGGGTTCGAACCACCAGCCTTTAGGTTAGTAGTTGAGGGCAAACTGTTTGCACCCAGCATCTAATTCCACTGGGCCATGAGCACTCACCCCCGTCCCGCTTCCCCAGCCCTTGACAGCCAGTAATCTACTTTCTGTGTCTATGAATTTGCCTATTCTGGACGTTTCAGATAAATGGAATCGTACACATACAGTCTTTTGTGAAAGGCTTCCTCACTCACCATGCTGTTTTCAAGGTTCATCCACGTCACGGCATGCATCAGGGCTTCACTTCTCTTTATGGCTGAGTTCCGTTACGTGAATGTATCACATTTTGTTGATCTGGTCATCGGCTGATGCACACCTGTTGTTTGCACTTTCTGGCAATCACGAAGAGTGCTGGGATGAACACTCGTGTACACGTTTTTGTGTGGATGTGTATTTTCAGTTCTCTAGGCCAGCCTCCCTTCCTAGCCCTTTCTCACCAGGGGTTTTCCATTCCACTCAGGGGGTGTGTCTTAGTCACCTAGTGCTGCTGTAACAGAAACACCACAAGGGGATGGCTTTAACAAACAGATGTTTATTCGCTCACAGTCCAGTAGGCTAGGAGTCCGAATTCAGGGCCCTGACTCCAGAGGAAGGCTTTTCTCTCTCTGTTGGCTCTGGAGGAAGGTTCCTGTCATTAGTCTTCCCTTGGTCTGGGAGCATCTCAGGCACAGGGACCCCAGGTCCAAAGCACGTGCTCTGCTCCCAGTGCTGCTTTCTTGGTGGTATAAGGTCCCCAACACTCTGCTTGCTTCCCTTTCCTTGAGAGAGAAATCCTTTCACATTGGATCAGGAATGTGACCTGAGCAAGGTTGTTACATCCCACCCTAATCCTCTTTAACCACAGGCAGAGATATATAGCACACAGGAAAATCACAAAATGGAGGCCAACCGTGCATGGCCTAACCAAGTTGACACATATTTTGGGGGGACACAATTCAATCCATTACAGGTTGATACCTTTTATATAAAAATAGCGTCAACCAGGACGTGTCTACGGAAAATAGGATTATCACCGGTCCGGTCCACCCGCTGACAGCACTGCTGCTCCACAAAACATGAGGGACACTTGAACAGAGTGATCCATCAGAAGGAGCCCGTGATTGTCCTGTGCAAGCAAAACAAATCAAGCCATCTAACTGGTCCCAATAACCTCTTAGAAATGGTAGTTTATTGCCCTCTCGGAGATGAACGCAAAGGCACAGATCCAGAATATGTTGTTATCCGTCGCGCTTTGCAACCGTTGCCACCTGCAAAATTGGCCACAAAGCACATTTCTGTGAAGTATATTCTATTTTCCCACTAACTCAAAAACATTAAATCAGACACACATCGCACGAAGAAGAGAAGTGGAAACAAATTGAAGGTGGTTTCGGGGAAGAAAGAGGTGAGCAGCCACGTAGCACTCTGCTTTTGTAAAAAGTCACCCCCAAAAGGCCAGCAGGATGGAGCCAGTAGACAGCACCCCGACTCTGTATCACTCCTGAGAGCTGGAGCCACATGGAGGGAAGAGGTGTTGGGAGTTCGAGGGGGCTCATCTGATCCCCTTCTCCTGCCCAGACCGGCCACTCTTCACCTTTAAGCGTTCTTTCTCCTGTACCCTACAGACACCACACGTGTCCTGTTTTCCACCCTCCTTTCTGGTCGTCCAGAAGCCCTGGTGGCATAGTGGTTAAGTGCTACGGCTGCTAACTGAAGAGTTGGCAGTTCAAATCCACCAGGTGCTCCTTGGAAACTCTATAGAGCAGTTCTCCTCTGTCCTATAGGTTCGCTACGAGTTGGAATCGACTCGACGGCACTGGGTTTGGTTTTTTTGGTTTTCTGGCCATCCTTCCAGTTTCCTCTGACCTTTGGAGGACAAGTCCTGGGGCCCAGGCCCGGGGCGACTTCTCCTCTGGGTCTCCACTCTGCAGAGGTCAGCTCATGGCCACCCACAGCTTCCAATGCCAGCTCCATTCCAGAACCCCCTAAACATACATTCCAACCTCCACTCGATCCTTCTGCTTGGGGGCCCCATGGGCGTCCCTAACTGAACTTGTCACCCCCAAGCCTACTCCTTTTCTGAGCGGTAACAGGACCACCACTCACCAGTTTCAAGAGCCTGGACTTCATCCCCTCAGCTACTTCTGTCCACTTCTCACCGTGTCCTCTTCCACCACCTTCATCCAAACCACAGTCACTCACTGGGCCACTGCCACAGCCCACTTGGCACACTGCCTCCTTGCTGGTGTTCTTCAAGCTCCTCTCTGCCTCAGGGCCTTTGCACGTACTATTCCCTGTACAGAACACATCCTATCTCCCTCTCTGCTGGCCAGCTACCACCCACCCTATAGGTCTCAGCTTCCCTTCATTCCCTGACCAGCCCACCCTTTGGAGGCCACACCCCATCACGGCTCTTGCCGCACCCACAATTCTCCTTCCAGCCCTGTTCACAGGTGCAAAGCAAACAACTCTTTGTAATTATCTCCCCTATGAGACTATAGAGGTCCCTGGGTGGCACAAATAGTTAAGTGCTCGGCTACTAGTCGAAAGGTTGGTGGTTCAAATACGCCCAGAGGTGCCTCAGAAGACAGGCGTGGTGATCTGTTTCCTAAAGGCCACAGCCTTGAAAACCCTATGGAGCCCAGTTCTACTCTGCACACGTGGGGTTGCCATGAGTTGAAATCTACTCAATGGCAATTAATAACAACAACGATTAGACTTTAGGCTCTACGAGAGCAAGAACTATGACTGTGTTGTTAGTGGCTCTGCGCCAAGCACCCAGTACTCACCCCCTGGCTCTGGCACTCAATAGGTATGTATGAAGTTAATTAGTCACTTGGCTGAGCCCATAGTGTGGGCCTGGCTCTGGAAGTAAATAAGACAGTCAAGGCTGTTCCCGAGGACCTTAAAATCTAATCAAACACTAGAAAGCAAATTAGAAGACACACGCTTTCAGGTTAAGATCAGTGTTACAAAAAAAATAATCCAAAGTACACGAGAGAAACTTGACAAACACAACCTCAGCCAGGGTATCAAGGTCAATGTCAACAGTGATGAGTCATGTTGATGGCACATACCCTTGCATCGTGTAATGACAACGGCGCTTTACCTCCTAGTCTTCCTCTCCCAAACCCATACTCCCATCTAATCATGAAACAACCAAGTTCCAACAGACAAATTCCAGTCGTTCCAAACAGACCAATTCCCATACGGGAATTCCAATTGTCCGAACAGACCGATTCCAGTAGAGGGGTATCCTACAAAATGTCTAAGCAGTCTTCCTCAAAACTGCCAAGGACAACACAAGAACAGTCTGAGAAACTGTCACAGCCAAGAGGAGCCTAAGGAGACATAGCCGCTACATGTAACATGGTGTCCTCCCAGCCCTCCCTGCTGACCACCTGTAGACCCCCTGCCTGAGCACCTCTCCCTCCTCCTGACCACTGGGCCCTCACTGCCCTCTCCTGCTGATCCTTACCTTCCCCAGTTAGCCACCCCACCTTTTAAGCTGCCATCAGGGACTGGCCCTTCACCCCTAGCCAGACTGTGAGAGCCCCCTGAGGACAGGGACGGAACCTGTCTCTACCTCCCTGTAAAAATGGCATGGTAGGGGCATCTCACCTCTTCTAATGTCACAAGGAGAAAGGAGAAGCAAGACCAACAGGCCCCAGGCTGATTCCTATGAGGGGGAGGTCATACATCCCTCCACCCTCCACCCTTTTTAGCAATGCTGACACCAGCTGTCCCTTCCACGGCACTCTCCACTTCTCTACCGGGTTTCACAATTCCTTGCAATGGCCACACAGAACTCACAGACCATACTCACGATTATGGGGTTTATTAAGGAAGTAACAGGTTGCAATTCATGTTCGAGAACACTCAGGATATAGTGCTTCCATCAGGACAGCTTCCTCTCAGCCGTGCCTGCAGGTATGCCTCTCTCTGGCCCCTCGGCCTGGCCTCTTCGCTGCTCAGGCAAGTGTTAAAAGCTCTCTTAGCTCTGCAGGTAAGTACCAGAGGTACCCCACTCCACCAGTAAGCCTTGGCCTGAAGGTGCTCAGCTCTAGCTCTGTAGGCCAGGAAACCTAGCTCCACCAAGCGCCCGGAGGCACCCTATTCCACCAGCAAGCCTCCTGCCCAAAGGCACTCAGCTTTCTCCCTCCGTGGGCCAGGAAGCCCACCACGCTGTCTCCTGCCTCTGCTGCCACCATTTATCTGCTATTGCTTCTCACTATGTTCAGTGTTCTAGCTCTCTCTCTTGGTATCCTGGTTCCAGGAACCTCTCAGCACAAGAATCCTGGGTCCAAAGGACACACTCCACTCCTGGCTCTTCCTTCTTGGTGGGATGGCTCGTTTTAAGCCTAGCAGGATGGCAAAACTGGCCCATCCCCTCATTAGGGTTCCATACACCTTATTTGCATGGTCCCACCCCCACACCCATGGAAGCAGCAGCCAAGAAATCAATCAAGCCATTGCATTGGGCAAATCTGTTGCAAAAGACCTCTTCAAAGTGCTAAAAAGCAAAGATATCACCTTGAGGATTAAGACGCACCTGACCCAAAGCCATGGTGTTTTCAATCACCTCATATGCATGGGAAAGCTGGACAATGAATAAGGAAGTTGGAAGAAAAATTGACACTTTTGAGTTATGGTGTTGGCAAAGAATACCGAATATACCATGGACTGCCAAAAGGCAGAACAAATCTGTCTTGGAAGAAGTACAGCCAGAATGTTCCTTAGAAGCAAGGATGGTGAGACTTTGTTTTTGCTTACTTTAGACATGTGATCAGGAGGGATCAGGCCCTGGAGAAGTTCATCATGCTTGGTAAAGTAGAGGGTCAGTGAAAAAGAGGAAGACCCTCAACGAGATAGATTGACACAAAGGCTGCAACAATGGGCTCAAGCATAACAATGATTGTGAGGATGGCACAGGACCGGGCAGTGTTCTGTTCTGTTGTACAGAGGGTTTCTATGAGTCGGAACGGACTCGACAGCACCTAACAACAACAACAACCCCTACAAGGGTGTCATGCACCTTACTTACATTATTAGCAAGCTAATCAATCCCCTTGGTGGGCCAGAAGCACCTCATTTGCATAATCCCACCCAGTTATTCCATGGCAGTTACAAATGCTATGGCTAGAAGGGCCATATTAACTAATTTACTGCACCGCAATCCCCCTCAGCAAACTGCACAGCCCTCAGCCCAACAGACTCCATAAACACTAGCTAAGCAACCAGTAATAATGTTTTCTAATGTCTGTTACAGTTTTGGGGTGAAAGCTTTAAAACTGTGGTAGGCAGAACTCTAAGATGTTGCCCAAGATCCCCGCTCCCTGGTGTACCTAAACTAAATCAAACCCGTTGCCACTGAGTCGATTCTGACTCATAGCAACCCTATAGGACAGAGTAGAACTGCCCCAAATGGTTTTCAAGGCTGTAGTCTTTACAGAAGTAGACTCGAACCACCAACCTTTCGATTAGCAGCTGTGCACTTAACCACTGCACCACTAGGGTTCCTTCCCTGGTGTACACACCCTGTGTAATGCCCAGGACTGTCAATGTGATTGGATTTCACTCCTGTGATTGGGGTATGTTGTACAGCACAGCTGACTTTAACAAGGAGAGGTTATCCAGGTGGGCCTGACCAACTCACATGAGCCTTTCCATCTGAGTCTGGAGGGCACAGGCTGAGAAGTTAAGGCAATTAGAAGCATGAGACGAATTCAGTGCAAGGCAGATTCTCCATTGCAGGCTTTGAAGATGGAGGGGCCCATGTGGAAAGGATTGTGGGTGGCCTCCTGTAGCTGAGAGTGGCTCCAACTGACAACCAATAAGGAAACAAGACCTCAGTCCTACAATTGCCAGGAACTGGATTGTGCCAACAACCTGATTGAGCTTGGAAGCAGATTCTTCCAGAGCCTCCAGGAAGGAATGCAGCCCGGCTAACACCTCAACTTCAGCCTTGTGAGACCCTGAGCAGAGATCCAGCCACCCCGTGCCCAGACTTCTGACCTACAGAACTGTGAGCAAATCAATAGGTGGTACTTTAAACTGCTAAACTGGAAAACTAACACAAACAGCCTCCAGCCATCACAAAGTCCAAGGATCAGCCTCGTATGCAAGTAACACTACTATAATTATTAAAAACACATGGTGTGGTGCTGAGACCCAGTGCCACCAGCGTTTAGCTGTGTGACCTTGAGTCTATCACTTAACTACTCTGGGCCTCAGAGTCTTCATTTAAACAGGCTGACTGGGTAGACTGTGTGATGCAGAAATCCCAGTTCTAGGGATGTACCCCAAGGTACTAGACCAAATGTGCCCCTCCAATCTCTCTCCTTCTCGCTCGCCAAGCTCCAGCCATGCTGGTCTCCTCACTGGTCCTTAAACCTACCAAGTATATGTATACCACAGGACCTTTGCATCTGCTGTTACTCCTGCTGGCACATCCGTCCCCCACACCGACAGGCTCACACCTTCGAGTCATGCAGGTCTCTGCTCAAATGCCCCCTCCCTGGTCACCCTACCTAAAACAGGAGACCACCCTGCCTCCTGCTTTAGTTTTTTTCAAGTCACTCACTGCCATCCGATCACACATTCACTTGCCCCTTATTCACGTCTGTCTCCCCAGCTGGACTGTCAGCTCCGCCCTGTGTTTTGTTTGTTTTTTTTTTTTTTTGCTCAATGCCGTATCCCCAGAGACTAAAATAGGAACAGACACAGAGAAGGTGCTCGAACAAACTGCAGCACTCCCTACAGAGGCAGGGCCTCCTAGAAGGGTCTCCCAGGCGTGCAGACATCTCCTTCCAGGGGCTGCCTTGCTCAGAGCTCAGTCCTGTTCAAAACCCCGTGACAGAAATAAACTCTCTGCTAAGAAGAAACTACGACTTAAAAAGTCCCTTCTGGCTCTCTGCCCTGGTTAAAACCCAGACCCCAAAACAAACAAACAAACAAACAGGGGACTAAAATCAGCCTCGAAGCAACAAGCCATGGGGGTCATCTCTCGGGAGCAAAAGCACTTCGCTGCCAGTTTCAGCACCGCGGCCACACAGGGACAACCCCTTCCTGCGACCACAAATCACCCAGTCACTGCACTTCCCAGGCCGTGCATCTCAACCCTCTACTCCACAAAAGACTTTTTAAAGAGAGTCCCTGTAATTAGTTTTAGGGACATACTCATTTCCCAGCCCCGAATCCTGCAGGTAACTGTCCAGGACATCTATTAATTATGCCCTGGGCGCCGTTTGGCGAGCTGGCTTTAACCAGAATAAAAAATCACTTTCCCTTTAGTTCTCTCTGAATTATAATCAGGGTCTGCAGCCTGTCTCGCCCAGAGCGATGACAGCTACGTTTTAATCACTTCCAAACAGAGCCGTGGCTGCTTAATCCAAGGAGGACACGGGTCTGTGCATCAGGCGGGAGGGAGCCCGCAGCCAGGGCGGGGGACGGAGGGCAGCAGGCAGCGTCTCCATGCAGCTCTAACAGCCCCATCTTCAGCCCAGGGGTCAGCTCGGCGCAGCCGGTCCTCTTCGTGGGACACCGGAGGAAGCAAGCAGGAATTACACACCAGCAAGCTTCCTGTTCAGTCAGCTGGGAGCTGAGATGCAGAATCTACTCCTGGAGAGAAACGTGGGCCCAGGGACAACAGTCGACGGCCTTTAGACCGAGGTGCTTAGGAAGTGTGGCGGCCTTTTGTCTGAAAGTGCAAAGACTGCCTTTCCCTCTTTGGAGAACTGTTAAAAAATAAAGCAATCAGGGCCACACTAGATGGACCCTGACAGAATGGGAGACAAAAGTGGGACAGAACCTCAAATTCCAAAAAAACACTCAGACCTGCTGGACTGGTTGAGACTGGAGGACCCTCCGAGACTACTGCCCTGAGATACTGATACTCTTCAAACCGTGAACCGAAACTAATCCCTGAGGTCACCTTGCAGCTAAATAACAAATTGGTCCAAAAAACAATGACTATCACCCATAAGTACTGTGCTCCTTTAAGAAATCATCTATGTGAAGCCAAATGGTCACCAATTACTTTAAAACAGATGAGAATGTAAGCGGGCAGGGGAACTAGATTCATGGGAACAGAACTACTAGAGCGGACACATGAGAACGTTCACACATTGTGAAGAATGCAACCAACGCCACCGAGCAGCTTGTGAAGAAATTGTTGAATGGGAACCAAAACTACTGTGTAAACCTTCACCGAAAAAGCAGAAAATATTATTAAAAATAAATAAATAATGTCATCGACTAAGCACCATCTGTCTGGCCATACTGATGTTCACCCCATGAGCAATTCAGGTTGCTCCTGGAGAACCCACCACGCACCTGTCAGTTTGTTGTACTGTGGGGGCTTGCATGTTGCTGTGATGCTGGAAGCTATGCCACCGGTATTCACATACCAGTAGGGTCACCCATGGAGGACAGGTTCCAGCTGAGATTCCAGACTAAGACAGACCAGGAAGAAGGACCCTGTGGTCTACTTCTGAAAAGCATTAGCCAGTGAAAACCTTATGAATAGCAGTGGAACACTGTCTGATATAGTGCTGGAAGGTGAGCCCCCCAGGTTGGAAGGCACTCAAGAGACGACAGGGGAAGAGCTGCCTCCTCAAAGTAGAGTTGACCTTAATGACGAGGATGGAGTCAAGATTTCGGGACCTTCATTTGCTGATGTGGCACGACTCAAAATGAGAATAAACAGCTGCAATCATCCATTAATAATTGGAACTTGGAATGTAACAAGTATGAATCTAACTGGAAGTCATCAAAAATGAAATGGAACGCATAAAGATTGATAGCCTAGGCATTAGTGAGCTGAAATGGACTGGTACTGACTATTTTGAATCAGACAATCATATGGTCTACTTTGCTGGGAATGACAAATTGAAGAGGAATGGCGTCTCGTTCATCATCAAGAAGAACGTTTCAAGATCTATCCTGAAGTACTATGCTGTCAGTGATAGGATAATATCCATATGCCTACAAGGAAGACCAGTTAATACAATTATTATTCAAATATTATTTTGCTGAAAATCATTCAAAAGCGGCTGCAGCAATACCTCAACAGGGAACTGTCAGAAATTCAAGCCGGTTTCAGAAGAGGACATGGAACCAGGGATATCACTAATGATGTCAGATGGATCCTGGCTGAAAGCAGAGAATACCACAAAGATGTCTGTCTGTGTTTTATTGACTATGCAAAGGCATTCGACTGTGTGGATCATAACAAATTATGGATAACACTGTAAAGACTGGGAATTTCAGAACTCTTCATTGTGCTCATGAGGAACCTGTACATAGACCAAGAGGTGGTCATTGAGACAGAACAAGGGGATATTGTGTGGTTTAAAGTCAGGAAAGGTATGTGTCAGGGTTGTACCCTTTCACCATACCAATTCAATCTATATGCTGAGCAAATAATCTTGAGAAGCTGGACTATATGAAGAGGAACGGGGCATCAGGATTGGAGGAAGACTCATTAACAACCTGTTATATCCCGGGACCCTGGTTAAGCATTTGGCTGCTAACCAAAAGGTTGGCAGTTCGAATCCACTAGCCACTCCTTGGAAACCTTATGAGGCAGTTCTTCCCTGTCCTATAGGGTTGTTGTGAGTCGGAATCAACTCAATGGCAAGGGGTTTTGTTTTCTGCTTTTGGTGTATGCAGATGACACAACCTTGCTTGCTGAAAGTGAAGAGGACTTGAAGCATTTACTGATGAAGATCAAAGACCACAGCCTTCAGTATGGACTGCACCTCAACATAAAGAAAACAAAAATCCTCACAACTGGACCAATAAGCTAGATCATGATAAACAGAGAAAACACTGACGTTGTCAAAGATTTCATTTTACTTGGATCCACAATCAACACCCATGGGAGCAACTGTCAAGAAATTAAAAGACACATTACATTGGGCAAATCTGCTGCAAAAGACCTCCTTGAAGTGTTAAAAAGCATAGATGTCACTTTAAAGACCCGAGTCATGGTGTCTTCAATCACTTCATGTGCATGTGAGAGCTGGGCAATGAATAAGGAAGACGAAGAAGAACTGATGCCTTTGAGTTATGGTCCTGGCGAAGAATACTGAATATTCCATGGACTGCCAGAAGAACGAATAAATCTGTCTTGGAAGGAGTACAACAAGAATGCTCCTTAGAAGTTAGGATGAACAGACTTCGTCTCGCATGCTTTGGACATGTTATAAGGAGGGACCAGTCCCTCGAGTAGGACGTCATGCTCGATAAAGTAGAGGGTCAGCAAAAAAGAGGAAGACCCTCAATGAGATGGACCGACACAGTGGCTGCAACAATGGGCTCAAGCATAGCAATGATTGTGAGGATGGCGCAGGACTGGGCAGGGTTACATTCTGTTGTACGTGGGGTCGCTACGGGTTGAAACTGCCTCTCTGGCACCTAACAACAACAACACATATATCCGTATGCATATTCTTTAAGCCACAGCACTCTTGGGTAGTTCTGACGTGAACCCTGATGTCCGTGCTGCTGATCCAAGCCCCCGACTCCAGCACTCATGTAAACAGGTTGAAGCAGCACCAGGATGTGTTGGGCACATTGCCAGGCACTGGGGACACAGGTGGAATAAAGGATATCAGTCCCTGACCAAATGGGGGTGACACTCTAGTGGGGGAGAAACACCAAAGACAAATGGGCAGTGGCAAGTCCTGGGAAGAAAAATGAACCAGGGTAAGAGGCAGAGTGACGGGTTGGAAGCAAGGGCTCAAGGACATGTCGCAGAGGGGGAAACATCAACAGAAAAGAAGAGAACTGAGAGAGACGTGCTTCCAGCAGCGTGGACTGTAGGTGCAAAGGACAGGTGTGTGGCAGAGATTTAACCTCACTCAAAGAGGGGTCCCATATGGAGCACCGTTCTACTCTGACACACACGGGTTGCCATGAGTCAGCATCAACTTGACAGCAACTAGTCTTAAAGACAGGTCTGGCCTCTGACCCTGGATCCTGGGAGGTGAGAAGCCCTTGGAATGTCCTATGTGATAAAGGTGTCTTTGTTTACTTGGGTGCCTTGGGCCATCCAGAGAGTCTAACAATGTGACGTTAGGTGGGCGCTGTGGGCTGCAGACTGAGATAAGCTACATGGACAGTCATCCATACCCACATGATTGCTGTGGGTGTTGCTCTTAGTTGCCATCGAGTGGGCTCTGACTCATGATGTGATAGAGCCCCAATAAAGACTCTGGATGCAGAGGTTCAGTTGAGTGTCCCTTGTTAGCAATACACCATGCATGTGGTCACATAACAATGTCGGGAAACTAACCCTCTCCATGACACCACAGACAGAGGGAGGATGGCTGGACGTTCCACATCTGAAGCCCTCCTGGCTCTGCCCTAGGCACCTTTTCCCTTGGCTGACTTTACTCAGTGTCCTTTCACTGTAATAAACTGTACCTGTGAGTACAATAAAAAAAAAAAAAAAATTATTTATTTATTTATTTTGTGAGTATAATGGAAACCCTGGTGGCTTAGTGGTTAAGTGCTACGGCTGCTAGCCAAGAGGTTGGCAGTTCGAATCCTCCAAGCGCTCCTTGGAAACTCTATGGGGCAGTTCTACTCTGTCCTATGGGATCGCTATGAATAAGAATCGACTCGACGGCAGTGGGTTTGGTTTTTGGGTTTGGGTGAGTATAATAGCTTTCTGTGAATTCTTAGTCCTTCTGGTGAATTACCAAACCTAAGAGTGGTCATGGGGACCCTGGACCTATGATTGGTGTCAGAAGTGGGATGGTTTTGTGGAGACTGATCCCTCTGGCTTCACACAGGGCAAGCACCTGCATAGCCTGTTCAGGGGACAGCAAGGAGGCCAGGTGGCTCCAGCACAGTGGGCGAGGAGGGAGGCAGGAATGATGCTGGAAGGGCTGTCGGGACCAGAGCATGTGTGAGGGGCACCTAGGACAGGTCACAGTGCTGGCCTCCAGCTCTGGCAGCAGTTGGTAAGCGGCCCTCCACACTTGCCCCAAAAGTGCACACGTTCACTGCTCTGGCCTTAGGACCAAGCCAGGAAAAGGAGGTGTTGAAAAATCTACAACACCCCACTTAGGGTACACCACGGCCTCGCGCTCTCAGTTCCCAGACGTTTGATTAACAGGAATAAAGCACAGCCAAAGTTCAGCACAGGCAACTGACAGGCCACCACTCACACGCTTCTCTGCTTTAAACAGGCAAGCATTCCTGAAAACTAACATTTCCCGTGCATCCCCTCAAGGCTACCACCACGGTTAGTAACAAGGCACAGCCAGCCACGTGGATGCTGCTCCCCTGTTCTCTGTTTACATTTCATTTGTAAAATGCCAGATCAAGAGTGAAAACGAAGTAGCCAGCCTGCCTCGAGATGCAACTTGCAATCTGAGAGCAGGTGGAATCTTCTGGAAATTTCCTATGCTCCAGGTTGGCAGACGGCTGTAAAAGCAGGCTTCTAAATGTCTGGCCACTGGCCCCTCCAGGAAACTAGCAAGGAAGCTGCTTCAGGTAACAAGGCCCACCTTGCCTAGCCCAGGAAGACGAGTGATTCATCAGCTTCAGGCGAAGGAGGCAGCGGCTTGGGGATGGGAGAGATCTCAGCCTGGGGTACTGGCTTCCTGTGACTGTGCCGACAAAGGACCACAAACTGCGTGGCTTAAAACAACACGAATTTATTGTCTTATAGTCCTGGGGGCCAAGTGGCTGGGTGGTGCAGAAGGTTAACGCGCTGGGCTGCTAACCGCAAGGTTGGAGGTTTCGGTCTACACAGAGGTGCCTCAGACGAAACGCTGGTGATCTACTTGCAAAAAACCAGCCGCTGAAAACCCTGTGGAGCAAGTTCTCAGTTCTACTCTGCCGTACGTGGGTTTGCCACAAGCCAGGGTCTACTCATCGGCAACTGTGTTTTTTTGGTTTTTTGGTTTTTAGATCATTTAAATTGCTAAGAATCAATATTTTGGGGTGGGGCATATAAAGCTGACATTTTCAAATCTTAAAAAGGATATGACTTGCAAACAGTTTTATTTATCCCGAATCAGCCCTTGTAAAAACCCAGCTGTGCACCCGGCCTCAGGCCAATCAATGACAGTTAGGGGTGAGGAACTTTTAGAAAAGCAATTTTAGTAGAAAATACCGGTTTCTGGCACACATCACCAAAAACAATATTTCAAGGTGCCCCTCCCCCGTGTCACCTGAGCGGGCTGAGGGCTTTGGAAGGGATGCATCTCCACAGCTGCCTGCTCTGAGTTCGCTCTGGGGCTAATAGGGTGAGACTTTAAGCTCAGCGGACAGCTCTGTCAGAGCCCAGATCTTTCCCTCTTTAGGGGATTAGCTTTTGAAGCCCTACTGCGGTTGAGATCAGAGCAATCAGAGCCGCAATCCAAGCTTAGACACAAACAAGCGCTACAAAGAGAGCCTCCCCCCCACCACGCCGGAGCCCGGAAACTTCGCTGGAAATGGGGACAGCAACTGCCGTGGCGCCATCAGCCCAGTCTCCTCTTTTTATTTTGGTGAAAAGATACAGTCATACACCATTTCAACAATTCTACACATAGAACTCAGTGACATTGGTCACATTCTTCAAGTTGTGCAAACACCCCCGCCCTCCGTCTCCAAGCTGTTCCACCACCATTGAGGTAAACTCACTTCCCTCCAGGCTTCTCGTCTAACCTTTCGAGTTGCTGTTGTCAACCTGATCTCACAAAGGTAATTTCTAAAAAAGCACAATGCTCTCCACAGACATACTTTTACTTATTAAGAGGAACAGTTTCTTGGTTCAGAGAAGACTTCAGGGGATGGTTTTCTTCCTTCACTTTGCAGAGCGACACGGCCATCTGGTAGTCACACATTCAGTCACTGCAGACACTAAGTCTACCAGCACAGACGGCCCCTGACGGTTCTTCAACCGCAGAGGCCAGGGTGGTCCTGTATATCTGCTTTTCAGAGCCACCTCTAAATCCCAACCTCCTATTGTGCTCCGGGATGAGTTGAAACCCCAGCTGCTTGTTCCAAACCCTAACAACTCCTCTCCTGCACAGCTGTGTCCAGCATGGAGTTTTAGAGGCCTTGGGTTGAGCTGGGCACATGGCACGAGCCCAGTGCTAGGAGTTGGATCTTCTGTCTGGTTCCGTTCAACCACCTCTGCAAGCTACATGAGCTCCACTTCTTCTAACCCAGCATTAACATCCTGTCTTAGCTTCCCAGGGCTGCCGTAACAAAATGCCACAAACTGGGTGGCTTATAAAAGCAGAAGTGTATTGTCTCACGGTTCTGGAAGCTAGGAGTTTGAATGCAGAGTGTCAGCAGGGCCCTGCTCTCTCCGATGGCTCTAGGAGAAGATCCTTCCTTGTCTCTCCCAGCTTCTGGTGGCCCCAGGTGCTCCTTGGCTTCGGCTGTAGTATAACTGCATCATCACCTGGCCTCCTTCCTTCTGTCTGTCTCTCGGGGACTCTCCTCTTTTATAAGGACAGCACTCATACTGGATTAGGACCCACCCTACTCTGATAGGACCTCACATTAACTGACACCTTCAAAAACCCTATTTCCAAACAAGTTCATGTTCGCAGGTACCAGGGTTAGAACTTCAACATAAACTTTGGGGGGAATAACTCAATCCATAGCACATCCCTTTCACAAGCCCCTTTGCATCCAGGAGCTGTGAACCCCAAACAGCCAAGACTGCACCCCAAGAGGGATGTTCCAACTGAGACCAGTCTCCCTACCTTGACTAGCTCCTTGAACTTGGGATCTTCCTTGGAGGTGGGGTCAATCATCGTACGCTCCTCATTCTCCTCTGCCAAGGAACAGAAGGGAATCAGTTAGTGCCGGTGGGGTGGACAGAGGTGCCAGGCAGCTCTACTTGCCTCTCACATATGGGCAGGCAACAGACAGAGAGGCAGAAACAGAGACATTTTCTCAGTAAGGATGGACTCGGCCCTGTGTCGGCCATGCATCAAACCACCCAGCAAGGGGGAGCCCCTGACGACAGGGAACTGCCTTCTGGAAGATGGATGGACCATCCTCAAGCCTTCACCTCTTCCCTCAGGAGGGATGGAGTCAGACTTCATCATTCTGCCTGGCCTCACCCTGCCCGATGCCACTCAGGAGCCTCCCACACAGCTCCCACTTTGGGGGAGAAATGATAAGAGGAGAGAGGGTGGCATTCAAAAGACCTAAGAAGTGTTCTCGGCTCTGAATCTGATGTGTGGACAGCTTCGTACACCTTAGCGTTCCTTGCGGCCACTTTATTTTAATAATTTATTTTATTTGTTGTTGTTGTTAAGAATATACACAGCAAAACATACACCAATATAACAGTTTCTACATGTACAGTTGGGCGACATTGACGACATTCTTTGAGTTGTGCAACCACTCTCACTCTCCTTTTCCAAATTACTCCCCCATTGTTAACATAACTCACTGCCCCCTAAGCTTCCCATCAAACCTTTTGAGTTGCTGTTGTCAATCTGATCCCATATAGATAGTTCTGCAAAAGAGCACAATGCTCAAGGCAGACATTCTTTACTAGTTAAGCTAAACTACTCTTTGTTTTTGAAAAGACTTCAGGGGATATTTTTGGTTTAAAGTCTAAAGATCATTTCAGGGCAATAGTTTCAGGGGTTCATTCAGCCTCAATGGCTCCAGAAATTCTGGACCCCATGAGAATTTGAAATTCTGTTCTGAATTTTCTCTGTTTCATCAGGATTCTTCTATAGAATCTTTAATCAAAATGTTCAGTCAGTAATGGTAGCGGGGCACCATCCAGTTCTCCTGGTCTCGTGGCAAAGGAGGTAGCTGTTCACAGAGGCAACTAGCCACACACTCTATATCCTCTTCCTATTCCTCACTCTCCTTCCTCTGTTGTTCCAGGCAAATAGAGACCAATTGCTGTACCTTGGATGGCTGCTTGCAAGCTTTTAAGACCCCAGGCACTTGCAGTGAACTAGGAGGCAAATCAGAAGCACTAAAAACTGGGATATCCCATGAAACCATACCCCTAAACTTCCAAACCAAGCAGTCTTAGCATCCTACTGGGCTGCCAAAATAAAATACCACAAGCTGGCTGGTTTATAAGAACCAAATGTATTGTCTCACAGTTCTGGAGGCTAAGAGTTCGAATTCAGGGTGTTGGCAGGGTCATGCTCTCTCCGAAATTCAAGGATAAAATCCTTCATTGTCTCAACAAATCCCTTGAGGTTGTACATAAGCAGCCTCAGCAACCCTGCAGCCACTATTAATAAGAACTGGGGTGTTTATGACGAGATGGAAAACATCTGATACATTGAAGTGGAAAGAATCAGTCTGTGTCTCCCACGAGGAGGGTTTGCTGAATGGAAGGAACTGTAAGAACACAGCTCAATGGGGACACCCCCAGCTCTGGAGGCAAAATGCCTGGGTTTGAATCCCAGCTCCTCACTCATGAGCTGAAAGGCCTCAGGCACATGATTTAGCTTCTCTATAGGGTCGCTATGAGTCAGAATTGATTCCACGGCACTGGGTTTTGGTTTTGGTGCCTCAGTTTCCTCATCTGTAAAATGGGGATAATTATACTACCCGCCTCACAGGGTCACCGGCAGGGTAAATGAATGAGTGGAAACACGTGAAGTGGACTCTCAATGTTAACTACGAGTATTCCTTTTGAGCCCAAATGAGAGCAGATATATTAAAAAGGGACTTTATAAAGAGTATATATACCTATTGCTGTCAAGTTGATTGTGACTCATAGTGACCCTACAGGATAGAGCAGAACTGCCCCATAGGGTTTCCAAGGAGTGCCTAGTGGATTCAAACTGCCAACCTTTTGGTTAGCGACCTTTTGGTTAGCAGCCACAGCTCTTAACCACTACGCCACCAGGGTTTCCATAAAGAGTACAGCACTGTACAAATATTCTAATCTTGATGTCTCACTATTTCTTTGCTTAAAGACTACCCTGAGTATCCTGCCCAAACCTGCTGACGGCACACTCAGAAATGCAATGAGATGCTGTGGACTGCAGAAAGTGCTCCCATGAGTGCCAGGGCATAGGAGTCACCACCCCAGGAACCCTTCGGGCACCCACCTTTGGTCACCTTACCAAGGTCCCTCAAGCCTCAGCAACCAGTGAACTTTACGGAGCCAACCATAGGTGGCCAACTCCCACCTGGAGAGCAGCTATTGCAGAAAGACACTGTGATGGTTAATGTTATGTGTCAACTTGGCTAGGCTGACTCTCAGTGGTTTGGCAGACACAATGTAATCACCTTCCATTTTGTGATCTGATGTGAGCTGCCAGTCAGTTAAAGGGGAGTTTCCTTGTGGGTGTGGCCTGCCTCCAGTATATACATGGATGTTCTGGCAAAGCTCGCTCTCTCTCGACCCTACACTCTTCTCATCTCCTGACCTCCAGTTCCTGGGACGTAAGCCTAAAGGAGTCTCTAGCTTGTTGCCTGACCTGCAGATCTTGGACTAACCAATCCCCATAATCCCATGAGCCAGAAGAAGCCTCCAGTCTGCCACCTGACTGCAGATTTTGGGTTCATCAGCCCCTGCAACCCTGTGAGCCAGCAGAGGTCTTCAGCCTATCACCTGACCCATGGATTTGGGACTGAGCAGCCCCCACAACTGGGTGAGCCATTTCCTTCAAGTGATCTCTCTCTATGTATTTATATATGCTTCACTGGTATTGCTCCTCTAGAAATCCCAGACTAAGACAGACAGCAAATCGAAGAAGGCTGGGGTCCAAGGAAGAGGATGTCCAAGGCGTTTTATACGAAGTAAGAGCCTGGCATGATGTTTAAGATAAATCTCCTATTTCCCAGAGCTTCTTTTGGTCTAAATTGGTGGTTCTAGCCAGGTGCAATTATGCATCCCAGAAAATGCCTGCAGACATTTTGAAGTCCCTGGGTGGGGCAAACCGCTAGCACTTAGCACGCTCAGCTGCTAACTGAAAGGCTGGTGGTTCGAATCCACCCAGAGGCAATTGGAAGGCCTGGCAATCTACTTCAAAAAAATCAGCCACTGAGAACCCCATAGAGCACAGTTCTACTCTGACACACGTGGAGTCACCATGAGTTGGAGTTGACTCAATGGCAACAGGTTTTGGGGTTTTTTTGGGAGACATTTTGGTTGTCAGAACTGGGAGGAAGTGCTACTGACATCTAGCAAGTGGAGCCCAAGGATGCTACCAAACATCCTACAATGCACAGGAAGCTGTTCCCACCCTAAAGAATCAAAGCAGAAAAAACAAACCAGTTGCTGCTGAACGGACTCCGACTCATGGCAATCCCACGTGTGTGTGTCACCACAGGGTTTTCGGTGGCTGATTTTTTGGAAATAGATGGCCAGATCTCTCTTCCAAGGCACCTCCGGGTGGACTTGAACCTCCAACCTCTCGGTGAGCAGCCAAGAACTTTAACTGTTTGCACCACCCAGAGACTCCACTAAAGAATTACCCAGCCCCAAATGTCAATAGTGTCGAGGGTTGAGACACCCTGTTGTAAAGTCCATTAACCACAGGAAGTCACTTTCCAGCCCTGGGGGGGGTCACCTAGGAGCAGCTGCCTGGAAAATAACTTCAGTAGTAACAATAAAGAGTTCCAGTCTCCCAAGAGGAGAGAAATAAGCTCCTACAGACCCAGTGGAACCTCGGAGCATGGCCAGCACTCGGCTGGTGGTCGGCCAGGGTGGACCTGTGTCTGTGTTTCCCCTCCACGGCCTCTTGCTGGCTTGGCCTTGAGGTGGAAACCACAAGAAAGGGGTCAATCGGGACTTCCCTTTGAACCAGGGTTTGGAAATCAATGGAATGTTCCAGAATGGCCTTCCAGATTTATCAGATCCCAAAATACACTTTAAGGAAAATGTATCTGGTAGTCATCTCGTTAGCACTGGACTGTGACATGACCCCAAGGCAGTGGGGTGGGAGGTATTAGCCACTTGGCGGTCCTTCCTCCCACCCCCAGCAAGACCCGGGTCTCAGAGCAACTCCAGCTCACCCAGAAACGGGCAGAAACCTACGAGGGAGGGCTCGCTTATTTCCTACAGACTTTTGTAAACATGACCTTAAGCTGAGCGCCTGGACTCTCGAATGCCACCCAGTATGACCTTAAGACCGACCTAACGCTGTGGACACTATTCCGTGTCGTGACAAGGAGCAGGAAGAACAGACAGTACCTAGCAGGGTGTCTTCAGGGTGAATATCCACCAAGGCAGGGGACAGTGATGAGTTGATGGCATTTTTGCCTTCTTCCTGAAGATCACTCACTGCCAGCAAAAAGAGAAAAGAAAAAACAGGTTAGCGTAAATGGAATACTGTGGCCTCACGAGTTGGCTGTGGAAACAGAGGAAAACCAGTAGCTGTTTTTTAAGCATTTAACAAACATTTCTAAATGGCGCGTTGCCCGGAAAGAGTCCGAGGGAAAATGCATTGAACTTCGAATACATCCTGCAATTCTTCCCGCTCTCCAAATGCCTCCCGGTTCCCGCCGAGCCCTGCCGGTCTGTGTCCACTGCTCCTTGGAACACATGAGTAAGAAACCAGAGTTTCCAGATGTCTCCAGATCCCCTCGAGGCTGCTCAGGCAAACAAAGCTTAGACCATAGCAACAGAGCCTGGAAAAGGTGGGGCCTCCTCCCCTGTGTAGTTATCCATAGGGTTTTCAAGTTGAGTTCATCAAGGATTTCATTCTACTTGGATCCACAATCAATGCCCGGGGAAGCAGCCATCAAGAAATCCAACGACGTGGTGCATTGGGCAACTCTGCTGCAAAAGACCACTTTAAAGTTCTAAAAAGCAAAGATGTCACTTTGAGGACTAAGGTACACCTGATTCAAAGCATGGTCTTTTCAATTGCCTCATATGTATGTGAAAGCTGGACCACAAAAAAAGAAGACAGAAGAACAACTGACACATTTGAAGTATAGTGTTGGTGAAGGATACTGAATATTCCATGGACTTCCAGGAGAACAAACAAACCAGTCTCAGAAGAAATAAAACCAGAATGCTCCTTAGAAATACATAAGCCTTGCTTACTTTGGACATGTTATCGGGAAAGACCATCAGGAGAAACACGTCGTCATCAGGAAAGCCGCTCACCTGTGGTATATTTATCTTATGGCAACACTAGGTAACTAGAGGGTAGTAAAGGGTCAATGAAAACAAGGGAAACCCTCAGTGAGATGGACTCAATAATGGGCCCAATACTTGAGCCCTCAATAATGGGCTCAAACATATCAGAGATCATGGAGATGGTACAAGACCAAGCAACGTTTTGTTCTGCTCTACATAAGGTCTCCGGAAGTCGGAGCCAACTGAACAGCAACCATCAACAACTAACAAGCCCTCTCCTCCCTCCCGTCCCCTTCCCTTTCACCCTCCCCTGCAGACCTTCATCTTACATGTTGGACATGAGGTGCACACCTGACAAGTGTACAAGTAAGTCCAGACCTTGAACTGTCGACAACCATGTTCATGAGGACAGAAATCAAACAGAAGGTAATACCAGGGATTGGGACCTTTAGAACATGCAACAGAATCTAAGAAAACGAATCCAGATGCTTAGAAGTGGAAATACCATGACATTCTGTCTAGGCAGCGCCCAATTGTACGTAAGTTGGGGCACAGAGAGTACTAAAAAGTTGTAGGGTTCAGCAAGATACATGATTAGAAACACAATATGGACCCCATGGTAGCAGAAAGGATTCCTGTCTAGCGGCACAAAAGAGACCCACTAAGAAAATGTCTTGAGTGCCACGGATCACGTCAACCAGAGAGCAACACCAGACTATGAAAACACCAGGGGTCTAACAACCTCACCCTTTTGACATGGTGTTTCTTCAACTGGCCTTTAGCCATTGTTTTCAGCCCCAGGTTCCATCAGATTCCAGGCTTCAGCCCCATATATCCAATTCATTGGGTGTAGGGGGGCTTGGACCCCTGCTTCTTTTTACAGCCCTGGTTGAGAACTCCTGGGTCACCATCCCTGATCACAAGCCACACAACCAGCCTTGTCCATTAGCAATCTCCAGTGACAAGTGCTGAGCCCAGTCTGTCGAAGCACCCTTGTGATGGATTGAATTGTGCCCCCACAACAGTTTTCTTGAAGTCCTAACCCCTGTACCTGTGAATGTGGCCTTGTTTGGAAATAGGAGTATCCTTCTGTTATGTTAACGATGTCATACCAGACTAGGGTGGGTCCTAAACCTAGTCACCTCTGAAATATGAAAAGACCAGATGAAGACACAGAGATGCACACAAGGGAAGACACCATGTGCGAAACCATCCTGAACCAAGAAATGCCTGGGGCTACCAGACACTGAAAGAGACAAGGAGATGGCCCTCCCTAAAGCCAATCCCCTGATTTGGACTTCTAGTCTCTGAAAACTGTGAGACAATATGTTTCTGTTCCTGAAAGCCCCTCCCCACTTGTGGTATGTTTATGTTATGGCAACACTAGGTAACTGGGACGAACCTCACCCTCAATGCAACATTTTTAGAGGTAAAAACCTACTTCCTCTTTCAATACTGCAGTCACCTCAAACCTGTAATACCTCAAATTCTGGGCACCTGGGCTCCAAATGGCAGGTGAAGAAGTAGCAAGCAGTCATGGCATGATGGCTCTGGAGCAGGAAGGCCCACCCTTGCTGGCTGTGACTATTGGGCAAGTCCCATTAACCTCTCTGGGCCTGTCTCCTCGTGTGTCACTTGGGGTTAATAATGTCAAACGTCAGGGCCCTTGGAAGAACTGAACGAAACTATGAATGCCAAGTCTGCAACCTGGAATCTGCCACATGGGGTGGGGTCGGGAGCTCTTGGTATATTCCCAGCTTTGGGGACAAGCCATCCTCTGCCCCTCACATAAATAGGTAGCAGTGGAGCCCAGGACACACCTAGCATCCCCATCTGAAAGCTGGCCCTGCCATTAGCTGTACGCACAGCCAACAGTGCACGTCCTAAGAACAGACCCTCTGTGTTACTCATCGTTTTAGCCTCCCAATACTTAGCTGAACTCTGTGCAAGCAGCAGACACGTGTTAAATAACTGAGTAAATAATGAGTAGATTTTTGAAACTCCTCTGCCCCACCTCCCTAAAACATTTCAGAGAGCCCCATGGGTCACCCAGGCCAGGTTAGAAATCAGAGGCCAAGTTTCAGCTGTGACTAAATAACTACCTAGTATTTTAGCCAACAAAGACGCTTAGAAGGCAGAAAAGGGAAGGAGGAAAAGGTGATTTTTACCAAAATCCTCATGTATACAATTAAAAAAAAAAAAGTTGCCATCTAGTCGATTCCAGTTTATGGTGACCCCACACGGGTCAGCGTAGAACTGTGCTACATGGGGTTTTCAAATGGTTGATTTTTCAGAAGTAGACTGCCAGGCCTTTCTTTCAAGGAGTCTCTGGGTGGGTCTGAAGTACCAACCTTTCAGTTAGCAGCTGAATGCTTAACTGTGCTACCCAGGGGCTCCATGTATACAACAGCCTTGGTGAAGGAGATGTCTTGGGAAGGTGGTGTACTCCCAAGTCCTGTTTGCCTGGCTGCCATCCCATAATAGCACAGGGGAGGCCTGCGTGCTTCCCTCCGGTCAAGGCCATCTAGATGGTTGTGCTGACTAAACCAAGCCAAGAGGGAACAAAAGGCCACGTTCACACACACAAAGCATGGTGCAGGTTGGTGTCAGGGCTCAGGTGAGCCACACAAGTGCGTCTTGACAAGGAACCCAGAACTCCTCCCAGGAGGATGAAGAGTGCTCCGCAGGCTAGCTACCTACCTGGACTTCAGCCCGATGCCAGGCCCCTGGTGGAGGGCGGGAAGGAGGCTGGGGAGATTGGGAGATCCTACCCAGGGCCGTGACTTCAGAAACGTGAGGGGGAGGAGGGGCCAACAAACAACACTTCCAAAGCATGGAAATTAGGTCACATAAAAACAGAGAAATTTCCACACCATCCTGGCACATCAAAGACAATACTAAACAGGGCTGGGATCTCACAACCTTAATGAGAAAGGTGCTCACTAAATAGGCGGGGCTCCCCAGCCCACAGCACATCCTGGAGGGGTTGTTATGCATGAAACTCGGAGGGAAGCAAAGATGGAGACAGAAGGAAGGGGGAGAGGGGTGCTAGGAAGGGGGAGGGGAGGAGGACTAAGGGAAAGGGAAGGAGGAGAAGGGGGAGAGGCAGGAGGAGGTGGGGAGAGGGAAGAAGAATGAGGGGAGGGGGAGGAGGGAGGAGGGGGGAGGAGGGAGGAGGGGGGGAGGGGGAGGGGGAAGGGTGGGAGGAGAATGTAGAGGGGGAGGGCTTAGAAGGGGATAGGAGGGGAAGAAGGACGAGGACAAGGAGGAAAGGGGGAGGAGGGAGAGGACGGGGAGAGAGGAGAGGAGGGGAAGAGGATGCAGTCAACTGACTATGCGGCACAGCTGTTAAAAGCCCAGGCCTGTGGCCTGAGAGGTTCACCCTGCTGAGCCTCAGTTTGCCCATCTGTAATGTGGGATGACAGCAGTCGCTCCCTCCCAGAGTTTAAACGAGATGGTGAGCGCTCAGCACCTGGCTCAGAGCACCGCTTTGCAAACAGGAGTAACAGATGCGGCTGCATAACACCACTGTGATACAGCTCCGAGAGGTACCACCGGGGGCAGATGGGCAGGGCCCCCATCCCTGGGAACACCAGGGAAAGCTGCCTGGAGGGGGTGGCAAGAATTAGGAAAAGCGCCTTTGGGGTCTGTACAGAGCATGGGAAGCTAGGTTGGAGGGTAGCCTGACCTGATGGCCATGGGATTGTGATGCTGGACAACGAGGGTTAGACAGACGCCCCTCTGGGCTTAGTATTTTTCGAAGCCTGGGTGCTCTTCACCGGGGAGCCTTTGGTCTAAATCTGATTATGGTCTTCAGAGGATCACCCCGAATTCTGGAAGGATGACGCCTCTTGAACCTGGGCTTCCTCCCACGCTCACCCTGCCAGCTCAGTGGCTTCGGCTAATCCCAGGAATTTTGGGGTTTTAAAGCACTGGTCCATTTGCCAGAAGACAAATGCTTCAGCGATGCGAAATGCCGGCTCTCCTGGGTCACAGAGAAGGGAGGCTGATGCGATGGCTGGGAGGGCTGGCAAACTTCATGGGTGGCATCTGGACAAAGGGACCTGGGGGCCGATTTCATGAGACCGTTAATCATGGGAAACACAGCCTCTGGTTTTCTGAAATGTCTGCTGTTGTTTTCAGAAGAATGCCTTGGCCCACGTTAATCCCAGAATGAGACCTCAAGTTAACCACTAGGGAAGTGACGCCAACAAGTTACCACTGGGCCAAACAGGTCACCTTCTGGTGCCACAAAGTGGAGAAGGGGCTGGGAAAACACCAGGAGGGCGAGTGGGAGAGAGGAGGTCAGGTTAGAAGAGAAATGTGAGGCATGTCCCTTTGCTACAGCTTTGTCTCTTTGGGGATGGCCATTCCTCAGCTCAGCCCAGATGGCAGAGAGGGAAGTGCAGGCTGGTAGAGGAGAAGGTCCAGGAAAGCGCTGGGCAAGGGGAAGGAGCCTGAGGTAGGAGGGAACATCCAGGAGGGCTTCCTGGAGGAGGAAGAACTTCCAAATTTTTAAGAAAAGCTGGAAATTTGGAGCGTGCGTGGAGTCTCAGAATTTATAAATGTAGGCAAATAACTTCTGTGGGCCAGCTAGGGGCCACCAGTTTGCAACTTCTGGTCACAGTGAACCAGTGAACCAGTGAACCAGTACCAGTTGCCATCAAGTTGATGCCGACTCACGGCAACCCCATGTGTGTCAGAGTAGAACTGTGCTCCAAAGGGTTTTCAATGGCTGATTTTTCAGAAGTAGGATGCCAGGTCTT
Organism: Elephas maximus indicus; assembly: GCF_024166365.1. Classification (NCBI taxonomy): domain Eukaryota; kingdom Metazoa; phylum Chordata; class Mammalia; order Proboscidea; family Elephantidae; genus Elephas; species Elephas maximus. Next base: position 188,655,492 of record NC_064822.1, on the reverse strand, counting down.
TCTTCCGAGGTGCTTTGGGTGGGTTAGGGCAGTAGCTGAGTGCTTCACCTTTTGCACCACCCAGCCTATATTCCTGATTGTCCATGGGAAGGGGTGAGGACCACTAACATCTCTTGAGCACCTACTACGTGTAGGCAGTTTCCTTGTTGTTCCCCTGTTTAGTCTCCTAATGAGTCCATGAGGGAGAGGCTGGGCCCCAGCCCATTAGATATGAAGCCAACTAGCTCACACCACCGGTGAGCCCCAGAGTCAGGCACGAATCTACTTCTACCTGGTCTTGCCCCTGACTGTGCTCAGCAAGTGCTACCCAATGTCAAGCCTTAGCTTAGTGGCCACCTCCTCCAGGAAGCCCTCCCTCCTGGGTGCTCCCTCCTACCTTGAGTCACACATCCCTGTAACCAGCTCTTTTCTGGACCGTCTACCTGTACCAGCACTAACTCAGCTCCTGGCACACAACGGGTCTGGAAGAACATTTGGGGAGGCAGTGTGACACAGGGCTGAGAACTCTGGAACCAGGTTGCTGGTTTCAGATCCAGCTCTGCCATGCATAAGCTGAGTGATTTTGGGTGAGCCTTAGTTTCCATCTGAAAATGGGGGTAAATACACCCAGAAGTGAGACCACAAAGCCTCAAGGAGACAAGCCTTAGAACCAACAGTGGCATACAGTAAGCACTCAATAAATGCTAGCTGCTAATGCCAGTTGAGGTCTCTGGGTAGCACGGTTTGTGCTCAGCTATTAACCAAAAAGTTGGCAGTTCACACCTACCCAGCAGTATCTTGGAAGAAAGGCCTGCTGATCTCCTTCCCTAAAGATTACAGCCAACAAAACCCGGCGAAGCACAGTTCTGCCCTGTCACACGTGGGGTTGCCATGGGTCAGAATCCACTCAATGGCAACAGATGAGGTTTGGTTTGGTTGGGTTTCGTGTCTGCTGAAGCGATGAACAAACGCGTGTTCCCAAAGCCTACGCCCTTTGCATCGCTCCACCAGACATCAGCCAAGATTTTTTTAAAACTCTCTTGATTTGGAATTAAAAAGGATCATAAATAAAGGGGAGGAAAAAGAATCAGAAACCAAAACCCAGGCATTTTAAAACACTTCACAAAGTGCCTGCCATTTAGACCTTGGCCCAAACGCACCGATTCTGTCTTTGATTTTCTTCTTCTTTTTTCAAAATCTTTTTCTTTGTAGGGGTCCATTTCTTTCCTTCTTTATACGCAGGCTCTTTCCAGAAAGGATTTTTGGCGGTTTTTTTTTTCTTTTGACATTGTGTGCAAAATACACCTAAAGAGCAAGGTTATCTTAGGCGAAAGCATCAATCTGAAAAAAAAAGAGCTTTTTGGCTTCTTAGCCCACAAGGGGAGCTGGGGCAGAAAGAGGGAGATCGTGACCTACCCCCTGAGAAGGCTGGGGTGCGGGATGCTCTGGGGGGAAGGGGCTGCCTGCAGGAGGTTTGGTCCAGGATAAAAAGGCCAGTGGGGGCTGAGCTGCAGGAACTCAGAGGAAACGGTGAGGAGTCTATTTTCCGGCATTTTTCTAAATGCGTCATTTTAACACAGCAGAGACTCTTGGCCACCTGTGGGGACTTTGTATACCACATATAGACTTGAGCAAAAAAGCAGGGGAGAAATTTCAGCGGGATCAAGGAGAACCCCCAAAAAAGATACTGTGCTCCCCAGCCCCACCATCAAAAGGGGACCTTGAAAATGGCAGGACAGCTGCTCAATTGAGGACACTTAACCAACCCTTTTCAAGACATCCCCCCACTTGTAGTTACAATTGGTCTTACTCAAAGAAACAGAGTGGTTTTCAGAGCGTCCAGGAAAAACAAAGTTGGCTCTAACCGTCACATTGGGCGTCAGTTCTCTCTCCGCAGCCTGCTCCCAGCTGAGGAGAGGGAACTGCACAGAGCCTGGAAATCACGAATTGTTAACCACCATGCGTTCCAAGTCGGAACCCACAGAAATCTCTGTTAAATAAGGTTTTCCGGGGCTCCTCCAGGCAAACGAGAGCTTTCGATGAATTTCCAACTTCCATCTGCACTCAGAGGGGTAGGTGCTTTGCCGAAGTTATAATTTATCAGAATAATTAAATTCATCAGCCATGAAGGTCTTCTTAACAGAGGAGTTCTTCTAAAAATAAAGCCAATTGTGCTTTGTGGGAAGCGCTCACAGCTCAGTAGACTTAAAATAAGACCCAAATAAGATCAAAACAAGAACAAAGCAGCATCAGATTCAACAGCTGGGGGTGAGAATGCTGCTGGGCCATCTTTTCTGACATCCAAACACAAGGCGATTGGAATGTACTTCTTGTTGTTAGTTGCCGTCAAGTTGATTCCAACTCATGACGCCCCATGTGTACAGAGTACTGCGCTCCATAGGGTTTTCAACATCTGTGACCTTCCGGAAGCAGACTGCCGGGCCTTACTTCAAGAGCTGCCTGTGGGTGGGTTTGAACTCCCAACCTGGTTAGTAATCCAGTGCTTCACCATCTACAACACCCAGGGTGTCCCAGAATGAGCTGCGCGTTGCTGTTGGGTGCCGTTGAGTCTATTCTGACCCATAGCGGCCCCATGTGACACAGCAGAACTGCCCGTAGGGTGTTCTAAGCTCGAGTCTTCATGAAAGCAGATTCCCTGGTCTTTCTCCCTTGGAGCCATTGGGTGCGTTCCAATAGTCAATCTATCGGTTTGCAGCGGGGCACTCCTTAATGGAATGAGCTACAGGGTCATAATTCAAAGAAGTGAGCTATTTATAGCCTAAAACTAAATAACCATGTGAAGTCCTTGAAGTGCGAGGCCCAGCCCCTGCCAGGGGATTATGAACTCCCAGTTCAATCTCGAAGCTTCTGGGGATTACAAATGGGATGGATGGCAATGTCCAGCGCAATAAGAGCTAACAACCCCAGAGAACACGGCCCTCCCGACCTTGACATGGGAAAATATCGAAATTGCTTTCAATAACCCATGTAGCAAAACTTCAAAGAAAGCACCTCTTAACCTCTAATGGGGGCGACCACTGTCTTCACTGAGCCGCCTTGTCACGAGGGACACCGGCCACTGTAATGAGCTCGGTGTATTTATGTGCGTTTAATTCACTGTAATTTCTAGGCTGCGGATGAGTTTTGAGCTGTGCTGACAAGACGCACAGGGATGAGAAAGCTGTTAGTGTTGCCTAAACATAAGGATCGCTCAGCTTGAACATCTGATGTACGGGGTTTGCGTGGCTAGGGCATGAGGTTCCGAGGTTCCGTGCCATTTCTCAACACGAAATAAGTTGAGAGGGGTGCAAATGAACGTGTAAACATTTCAATAAGGCAGGATCCAAAGGAGGTCAGCAGACACCACTGGCCCCACCTAATGACCTGCCCATCACACAGCTGCGGGCTTACCTGGCCGAGCTGACACACAGGGGCCACTGTGCCAGGCTGGGCACTCGGGCTATCTGTCTCCTAGGGCTGCTGTAACAGAAATACTGCAAGTGGGTGGCTTGAATAGAGCCCTGGCGGCTCAGTGGTTAAGAGCTCAGCTGCTAACCAAAAGGTCTACAGTTCAAATCCACCAGCCACTCCTCGGAAACCCTACGGGGCAGTTCTTCTCTGTGGTATAGGGTCGCTATAAGTCGGAATCAGCAACAGGTTTTTTTTGGTTTGGGTGGCTTTAACAAACAAATTTATTTTCTCACAGTTTAGGAGGCTGGAAGTCCAAATTCAGGACCATGTTGGCTCTAGGGGCAGGTCCCTGTCTCTTCAGCTTCTGCTTCCTGGCTCCTTGGAGATTTTCATGTGGCTGGGCATCTCTCTGCCCCCACCCCTGCATCCTCACTTGCTTGTTTTAATCTCTTCAATGTCTCAAAAGAGACGGACTCAAAACACCGTACACAGATACCGTCTCATTAACCTAACAAAGACAACCCATTTCCAAATGTGATTATAACCACAGGCATTGTTGTTGTTGTTAGGTGCCATGGAGTCAGTTCCGACTCCTAGCGACCCCACGCACAACAGAACGAAACACTGCCCGGTCCTGCGCCATCCTTACAATCGTTGTTATGCTTGAGCTCACTGTTGCTGCCACTGTGTCAATCCACCTCGTTGAGGCTCTTCCTCTTTTCCGCTGACCCTGTACTCTGCCAAGCATGATGTCCTTCTCCAGGGACTGATCCCTCCTGACAACATGTCCAAAGTATGTAAGACGCAGTCTCGCCATCCTTGCTTCTAAGGAGCATTCTGGTTGTACTTCTTCCAAGACAGATTTGTACATTCTTTTGGCAGTCTATGGTATATTTAATATTCTTGGCCAACACCACAATTCAAAGGCGTCAATTCTTCCTCGCCTTTGAATTGTCCAGCTTTCACGTGCATATGATGTGATTGAAAATACCATGGCTTGGGTCAGGCGCACCTTAGTCTTCAGGGTGACATCTTTGCTTTAAGAGATCTTTTTGCAGCAGATTTACCCAATGCAATGCGTCTTTTGATTTCTTGACTGCTGCTTCCATGGCTGTTGATTGTGGATCCAAGTAAAATGAAATCCTTGACAGCTTCGATCTTTTCTCCGTTTATTATGATGTTGCTCATTGGTCCAGTTGTGAGGATTTTTGTTTTCTTTATGTTGAGGTGCAATCCATACGGAAGGCTGTGGTCTTTGATCTTCATTAGTAAGTGTTTCAAGTCCTCTTCACTTTCAGCAAGCAAGGTTGTGTCATCTGCATAACGCAGGTTGTTACTGAATCTTTCTCCAAACCTGATGCCCCGTTCTTCTTCATATAGTCCAGCTTCTCATATTATTTGTTCAGCAGACAGATTAAATAGGTATGGTGAAAGGATACAACCCCGACACACACCTTTCCTGACTTTAAACCATTCAGTATCCCCTTGTTCTGTCCAAACAACTGCCTCTTGATCTACGTAAAGGTTCCTCATGAGCACAATTAAGTGTTCTGGAATTCCCATTCTTCGAAGTGTTATACCACAGGCATAGAGTTTAGGATTTACAGCACACATTTTGGAGGGACATGATTTAATCTAGAGCCCAGGGTCTGGGCCCTGTTGAGGCCCTCTTTGTCTGTAGCCCCGGGTGTTCCTTGGTTCTGGGCGATTCTCACACTGCATCCGTCTTTGTGTCTGTAAACACTGGGAAAAAAAATCGTTGCCATTGAGTCAATTCTGACTGTGGTGACCCCATGTGCTACAGAAGCCAGCTCCACAGGGTCTTCTTGGCTCTAGTCTTTCTGCCACGGTGCTGCTGAGTGGGTTCCAGCCACCCACCTGTCAGTTAGCAGTGGAGTACAGACCATTTGTACCATCGGGTAAGACCTCAACCGATTGACTACATTCTGTTAGATTGCATTACAGGAGGTGATTTCATTAGGTCAGATTAGAGGGCACCCACAGGTGTGGGGGTTAGGGTTCCAACATCTACTTTGAGGGGACACAATTCAATGCATTGCACTGCGCACTGTGGAGAGTCTGGGAACACAAGGAAAGAAATGTGTGTGGCGGTCACTGTCCACTCAGCAGCCCAGCCCATCACCTGGCACACAGAAGGGTCTTAGGAAGGGGGTGCAGCCGGCAATCTAGAAGACAAGACTGGGGAGGGACAACTTCGCATAGCCCCAACTGCATGGGACCACCATGGTCACCTAGTTCTGGGAAAGTGAATGAAGGCTAAGTGTGTGCAAGTACACAGAAGAAAGCGCTAGGAGCCCAGAGGCTGGTCCCAGGAGCACCCTCAGCAGAGTGTGCCCCTTGTGTCGTGCCCTTGGGGAAGCCAGGGGACCTCTTACCTCCTCTCATCCCAACCTAGGCCCCCTTCAGCAGGAGACCATCCTGGACTTGCTCCCTGGCCTCTATTCACCCTGTGGTCAAACAGATCTCAGCCTTCCTTGGGAGAAACCGGCCCCTCCCTCTGCCACTCTCGGGCCTTCTATTTCAGTGGGTCTTGGACCTCAGCCCCAAAGAGAAGCAGCATCCCAGGCCCAAGCCAGTCAGCACAATGCACTCCCAGAGCACAGTCGTGGGTTCAGAGGTGGGAGTGAACTGTTAGAGTGAGTGCACTGGGACTTCAGAGATGCAGAATGAGACAGGTATTCCTGCCCACAGCACCTGGCACAGAAAGGATGCAGGCTGGGGCTGTCCATCATCTCACCACCCCACAGAACCTGAGAGCAAAGGCACCAGGTCAACAGAGCTGAGAGAAGGAGAGAAGAGAGTTTAGTGACACCATCTGTGTGCTGGATCAAGCCTTGCCTGAAGCTGACAACCCCTGGACCTTTACTGGGCTGCACCAGTGAATTTCATTTTGCTCTTAAACCACTATGTCTTCTGTCACGTGCCAGCTGAGAGTCTCATCTGATCCAGCAATCCTGGCCACATCATTCCCTGGGTAGGGCACTGCCACAGCTCCGACCAGCTCCAGGTAAAACCTAGACCCTTAACAGTGGGGCTCAAAGATCTCTCACGAGCTGACCCTTCCTACACATCCAGCTGCAGCACCCACTCTTTCACACGTACCTCCCAATGAGGCCGCTCAAATCATCCATGTTCTGTCCTGCCTCTGCTCCTCGGCCCCAACTACCCCTGCCACCTGAAATGCCCTTCACCTTAAAGCAGTTAACCAGCTGCCGTCAAGACTACTCCGACTCATGGCGCCCCCATGTGTGTCAGAGCAGAACTGTGCTCCGTAGCCTTTTCAGGGGCTGATTTTTCGGAAGTAGATCACCAGACCTCTCTTCTGAGGTGCCCTGGGTGGACTTGAACCTCCAACCATTCAGTGAGCAGCCAAGCACTTTAAAGGGTTGCAGCAGCCAGGAGCCCCGCCCCCCACCTCTTCTGGTTAACTCCACCCCAGCCCCCGGGCCTCCCCACCCCCAGGTCTCCAAGAGCGCCCTATACACATGGGAGCCACAAACCCCATTTCCCCGGGTAGCTGTGGGGTGTCCCATGCCGCTCACACCGAGGGGCACAGACAGGCCGGGTCTTGTTCACAACCACAGGCTCGCATCCTGCACAAAACCTGGCAGGTGAAATAAGAATTCAAAATATATTTGTGGAATGAAGGAATGACCATAAATGTGTTCACTTAGGCAAGATGGAGCTAAGCAGAGAATTTAGGTAAAAGAGATAAAGTCGAAACTGGGAACAGAACGTGCTGCCAAACATTCCACCTCCAGCCACTTAATTGGGTGGAAAAAGCAGGTTTCCATTAAGGCTTGCATTAGCCAGGCAGTCCTGGGTCACCGAGAACCCAATGACAGCAGATGTGGTCACGTGCAGGGCGCAGACGCCAGAGGACACGTTCTGAGCTGTAATTCCGCACGGACTGGAACAAACGGCCCCTGAAGCTACATCCTGAAGCTCCCCTGCTGGCCTGTGCTGCTGGACCAGCCACCTGCTGCAGGTATCCAAAATATAGACCATCGGGACAGGAAAAGAGCTACCCATTTCAGAAAAACTAGGTCCTTTGATTACCAAAGTGGGTGAGATATAAACATAAGAAAAGCTGAAGGTCAGAAGCCGATTGCCTTCGGCAGCGGCACTGGTTTTGTTACACGGCTAATTCACTCGGCCCGGAAAGACGGAGCTTTTCTTCCCCTTCATCCCCAGGTGAGCAGAGAAATGTTAGAGCCTCCGCAAGATGAACTGTCTCGGGGCAGGCGAATAGGATGAAAGATTTCCAGGTGCACACTGAATGTCAGGTTTTCCATATAAAGCAGAAACCAGGGCACAGAGGGGCCACCGGATGGCTGGTCATAAAGGGCTTCTGATCGTGTAGAAGCAGCAGCGATCTGTCCTTCTTGCAGACCGGAAGCCAAGTTGCTCACTTATTCGGCTGACCTCTCGGAATACAGTAAGTAGAATCCTCAGGGGCTAGGCCAGGGCGTCTACGCTAGCCTCGGCCCAGGGGTCTGGGGTCCTGGTTGTTCTTTTCACTCCTCCAGTCCACCTCCCCTGTTATCTCATGACTTGGTGCCCAGAACGTGGAGCCACTGGGTGACTGCGCTGCCCACAAGCCGTCTTCATCCTCCGTGGCCTCCAAAAACAAAGCCCTCTAGGGCTTCCTGCCATCTGGTCCAGCCCACCTTTCTAGAGCCTTCTCCCACTCTTCTGGCTGAGCCCTGACTCCAGCCCTGCCTCCCCAGCCCTCCACGCCTCAGACCCACTGAAGAGCTCAGCGCCACTCTGGGCACCTTCTCACCTCCTGGCCTTTGCTGGCACCAAGCCACCTCTGACAGCACCGTATCCTGAACCTGCCACCAGGTGAGCCAGCACGCCTCACTCCCCAAGTCCCCTGCCAATGCCCCTCTTCCATGTTCCTGTCCAGATGCATCTTCCCCTCCTCCAAACCCCCCTAGCCCAGGGTCAGGGCCAGACAGACAGATGGTGGAGGGCCTGACGGCTTTGAGGGTCATCACAGAAAGGCTGTGTAACCTTGAGAGTGTTCTAACTCTCTAAGTCTTCTACAGTTCTTCACTGAAAGGAGTGATCAGTAGACCTAATTCAGAACCTAACTCATGACAACTGGTGTAATAATGTGATTGTTACGGTTTAGATCGTGTCTCCCAAGTACATATGTTGTAAATCCTAACTAATCCCTGTACCAGCGTTGGAGCCCTGATGGTACGGTGGTTAAGAACTACGGCTTCTTGGATCTACCAGCTGACCCTTGAAAACTCTGTGGGGGCAGTTCTACTCTGTCCTATAGGGTCGCTATGAGTCAAGATCGACTCGATGGCAACGTTTTTTTTTTTTTCTTTTGGATACCTGTGTTAAAAAGCAAAGATGTCACTTTGAGGACTAAGGTGTGATTGATCCAAGCCATAGTATTTTCTTGCTGCATATGCATGTGAAAGCTGGACAGTGAATAAGGAAGACCAAAGAAGAATTGATGCCTTTGAGTTGTGGTGTTGGCGAAGAATACTGAATATACATACCATGGACTGCCAAAAGAATGAACAAATCTGTCTGGGAAGAAGTACAGCCAGAATGCTCCTTTGGACATGCTACCAGGAGGGACCAATCCCTGGAGAAGGACAGCATGATTGGTAAAGCAGATGGTCACCGAAAAAGAGAAAGACCCTCAACTGGATGGACTGACACAGTGGCTGGAACAACGGGCTCGAATACCGGAAGAATTTTGAGGATGGTGCAGGGTGGGGCAGTGTTCCATTCTGCTGTACGAAGGGTGGCTGTGAGTTGGAACTGACTCGTCAGCACCTAACAATAAGAACATGCCCGTGGGATAGGAGCCCTGGTGGCGAAGCGGTTAAGCACGCGACTGCTAACCAAAAAGTCAGCAGTTTGAACCCACCAGCTACTCCTGGGGAGAAAGATGTAGAAGTCTGCTTCCATAAAGATTTTCAGCCTTAGAAACCCTACGGGGCAGTTCTACTCTGTCCTATAGGGTCGCTATGAGTTGGAATTCTATTTGATGGCAATGGTTTTTAGTTGTTTGTTTTTTAATACCTGTGGATACAATCCCATTTGGGAATAGGACTTTGTTACATTAATGAGACCGTATCAGTGTAAACCAAACCAAACCCACTGCTGTCAATTTTAACTCATACTGACCCTACAGGACAGAGTAGAACTGCCCCGTATGGTTTCCAAGGAGCGCCTAGTGGAATCGAACTGCCAATCTTTTGGTTAGCAGCCAAACTCAACCACTATGCCACTAGGGTTTCCAAAAACTGAAAACCTGTTGCTGTAAAGTCGATTCTGACTCATGGTGAGTCTATAAGAAAGAGTAGAACTGCCCCCGTGGGATTTCCACGGAGCCGCTGGCAGATTCGAAATGCCAATCTTTTGGTTAGCAGCCAAGTGTTTAACCGCTGCGCCACCAGGGCGTGCTAACACACTGTACATATCAGCGTAGGGTTGCTTAAACCAATCACCCGTAAGATATAAAAAGAGCTGATTGGGCACAGAGAAGGGAGCACAGATGGAGGGAAGATACTCGCCACGTGAAGATCACCAAGGAACCAAGGAACAGGACAGCAAAGACAAGGGTCTTCCCTCAGAGCCCACACAGAGAGAGCCTTCCCCTAGAGCCGGTGCCCTGAATTAGGACTTCTAGCCTCCTAAACTGTGAGAAAATAATTCTGTTCGTTACAGCCACCCACTTGTGGTATTTCTGTTACAGCAGCACTAGGGAACTAAGACATTGGTGTAGGTTGAGAAGTAGCTGCTCTATAAATGCTGGGTACCTCCCCCTTCCCGTCCCCACTCACCGGCACCCGCTGGGGTTGCAGGGCCGTTCCCATAGCTTGGGGTCATCACTCAATAAGCCCACACAGAGCTCCACGTACCTCGCAAGGCCAGGAGGCACAGCAGAGAACACGCAGCCCCAGCCCCGGGCCTCGCCAAGTTTACAACCCAGGGGTGCTGGGTGTTTGCCTACCGGTAGGTAATAAAATCCTAGAGGGCAGAGGTCATGCCCTGCTCAGCCTGTGTGTGAGGAAGGGACACCTCCAAGATCGCTCATTGGAACGGAGCCTAATCAAGCCTGAGTCCCCAGAGCCTCCCTTACCCGGGGTGCCGAGGCGCAGAGCGGCCTCATCCAGTAGCTGTTCTGGCGACTGAAGGGGCCGCCACGTACACTCAGAGATTCTGAAAGAACTGGGACGATGAAACAGCCACCCAACCGACACATCGAAAACCCCATGGAGCACTGCTCTACCCTGACATGCACGGGGTCACCAGGAGTCAGAGTCGACCCCACGGCAACAAGTTTGGTTTTGTTTTAGGGGTTTATGTCCAAAAGGTGGTGCAGACAGTTAACACACTTAAAAGGTTGGAGGTTCAAGTCCCCGAGAGGTGCCTCAGAAGAAAGGCCTGGTAACCTACTTCTGAAAAATCAGCCACTGACAGCCCCGTCGAACCCAGTTCTACTCTGACACACATCGGGTCGTCATGAGTCAGGGTCGACTCGAGGGCAACTGGTCTGGGGTTTTTTTTTTTTTGGTTCGGTGATCACAGCTGGGCACATGTTCCTGAAGCCAAGCACCTCTGCCCCCCAAAACAGCTGGGCCAGTTATTACACTGCCAATTACTCTGATGCGAGCGCTTGGCCTCCGTGATTTTTGGATGGTGTGTTCCTACCAGTCAATCATGATGGTGTTTACTGCGTTCTTCAAAGTGATTTTAATCGTTGGTGCTAAAAATCTAGTTAATGATAAGGGGGAAATAATCTAGAAGCAGAAGGTGGGGGCGGGGTGTGAAACCCCACAGCAATTCACAATTATCAAAACGCCGACACCATCGGCCCCTCCGAGCCCGGCCGTGTGCCAGCAAGCTGTGCCGCGTGCCACCCCCACCCTCACCCCCTCCGCCCGAGGTGGGGAGGCCGCAGAATCCGCTGATCACTTCCAGCAAAGGGTGAGCGAGGCGGTAACACAGCACTAGAGAAATGCACTTGATAATGAGAAAAGAGAAATAACAGTGGGAGAAAACAAGTCTAGAAAAGAAAGCTCAAAGCAAGTTCAGCCGGCTCCTGCACGGGAGAACTTGTATTCATTGATCCGATCAGTAAAGCCCAAATGCACTCTGCTGAGAAAAACGACGATTAAATCATTAAGTCATTAAAAAATGGGCCCTACTGTGCACCTGACCCAGACGGGCTCTGCCAGAGGGAACTGCAGGTGGAAAACACCGGAGGGACAGCGCCCTCTAGTGTCCTGCCTCCACCTGTACAAGCGAGACGGGACAGAATCTGGCTGCTGGGAGACGAGACGGGCTCCCTCCAGGAGCTGGCAGCAGGGGAGGTGCTTGAAGCCAGCAGCCACCCCTTGTCCTGGCAGCTCTGGAAACTCGAAGAGGCGACACAGCATTTCAACCAAACACAGCTCCATCTATCCCTGAATTTCAACAACATCAAAAGGCCTTCATGGCCCGCAGGGGTCCCGGGGAGAAAGCACCGAAGGAGGGACAGGAGCGAAAGGCACAGGGAGAGCCCCTTCCCGCCCCCAAAAGAGGTCAGGGCCCCCTCGTGCCCTCTCCTTTTCCTTCATCACAGTTTGTCCGTGTGCACTTGTGTTATTACTGGGGTCCTGTCTGCACAAGTTGGTAAGGACAGACGTGTGGCCTGCTTTGTTCACAAACCTCCCAGCTCCCAGCACAGCACCTAGCCTGGTGCGGGTACCCCATAAACACTTGTGAATTCAGAAATTAATGGATGAGTATCCAGGACCTCTAATATTCCTTTCTGGTATTTTTTTTTTTTTTTTTGGAACTCACCTGACCTATCTTCACTCTTTTTTGGATCTCTGTGTTCGAGTGAATGACGGTCCCCTCGAGATGCCCATGTCCCCATCCCTGGAACCTATGGAGTGACTTCACATGGCAGAAGGGATGCTGCAGGTGTGATTTCATGAAGGATCTTGAGGTGGGAGCTTATCCTGGCCCCATGTAAGCCCAGGAGTCCTTACGGGAGGAGGCAGGAGAGTCAGCTCCAGGGGAGAAGGCCATGTGAGGACAGAAGCAGAGAGAGGTGGGAAAATGTTGTGCTGCCAACTTGGAAGACGAAGGACAGGGTCATGAGCCAAGGAATGTAGGCGGCCTGTAGAAGCTGGAAAAGGTAAGGATATGGCTTTGCCCATAGAGCTTCCAGAGGGAATGCAGCCCTGCCCACACCTTCACTTCAGGCCTTCTCACCTCCAGAACTATAAGGGAATAAATTTGTGTTGTCTGAGACGCTGCAGTTGTGCTAATTTGTTACAGAAGTGAGAAGAAACCAATACAGCCTCAGACGGCCCCAGCTACGCCATGTCATTTCAGAAGTCCTGGGACGCTCATTGACCAAGCCAGCCTTTACTGAGCACCTACTCTGTGCTGAACCAAGCCAGCTGTCACCCAGTCGATTCCAACTCCTGGCGCCCCCATGTGTGTCAGAGTAGAACTACGCTCTGCAGGGTTTTCAGAGACTAATTTTTCAGAAGTAGATCGCCAGGCCTTTCTCCCAAGGCACTGCTGGGTGGATTCAATAGTCAACCTTTCGGTTAGCAGCTGAGTGTGTTAACTGTTTGTGCCACCGAAGGAACATGCCAGGCCCTGGGCCACGTGCCCAACAATACAACAGTGACCTGCCCCGCCTCAGTCAGGCAAGCAAAATAAGCATCAAGCACATACACAGGCCAACTCTGGCTCTCACACAGGCCGAGCCTGGCCCACATACACAGGCCCAAGTCTGGCCCACATACATAGGCCCAAGTCTGGCCCACATATACAGGCTGAGCCTGGCCCATGCACAGGCCGAGTCTGACCCACACACACAGGCCGAGTCTGACCCCCACACAGGCCGAGTCTGGCCCACACGCACAGGCCGAGTCTGGCCCACACACACAGGTTGAGTCTGACTCTCACATAGGCCAAGTCTGGCCCACACACACAGGACGAATTTGGCCCACATAAGCAGGTTGGGTCTGGCCCACGCACAGGCCGAGTCTGGCCCACACACACAGGTTGAGTCTGACCCTCACATAGGCCAAGTCTGGCCCACACACACAGGCCGAATTTGGCCCACATAAGCAGGTTGGGTCTGGCCCACACACAGGCTGAGCCTGGCCCACACACAGGCCCAAGTCTGGCCCACACACACAGGCTGAATTTGGCCCACATAAGCAGGTTGGGTCTGGCCCACACACAGGCCGAGTCTGGCCCACACACATAGGCCGAGCCTGGCCCACACACAGGCCGAGTCTGACCTGCACACACAGGCCGAGTCTGACCCACACACACAGGCCGAGCCTGGCCCGCACACACAGACTGAGTCTGACCCACACACACAGGCTGAGCCTGGCCCACACACACAGGTTGAGTCTGACCCTCACACAGGCCAAGTCTGGCCCACACACACAGGCCGAGTTTGGCCCACATACACAGGTTGGGTCTGGCCCACACACAGGCTGAGCCTGGCCCACACACAGGCCCAAGTCTGGCCCACACACACAGGCCGAGCCTGGCCCACACACAGGCCGAGCCTGGCCCACGCACAGGCCGAGTCTGACCTGCACACACAGGCCGAGTCTGACCCGCACACACAGGCCGAGCCTGGCCCGCACACACAGACTGAGTCTGACCCACACACACAGGCCGAGCCTGGCCCACACACATAGGCCGAGCCTGGCCCACACAAAGGCCGAGTCTGACCCACACACAGGCCAAGTCTGGCCCACACACACAGGCCGAGTTTGGCTCACATACGCAGGTTGTGTCTGGCCCACATACAGACCGAGTCTGACCCACACACACAGGCCGAGTCTGACCCCCACACACAGGCCGAGCCTGGCCCACACACAGGCCGAGTCTGACCCACACACACAGGCCGAGTCTGGCCCCCACACACAGGCCAAGTTTGGCCCACATATCATATGTAGGTTGGGTCTGGCCCACACACAGGCCCAAGTCTGGCCCACACACACAGGCCGAGCCTGCCCCACGCACAGGCCGAGCCTGGCCCATGCACAGGCCGAGTCTGACCCCTACACACAGGCCGAGTCTGACCCACACACACAGGCCGAGCCTGGCCCATGCACAGGCCGAGTCTGACACACACACACAGGCCGAGTCTGACCCACACACATAGGCCAAGCCTGGCCCTCACACAGGCCGAGCCTGGCCCACGCACAGGCCGAGTCTGGCCCACACACACAGGTTGAGTCTGACCCTCACACAGGCCAAGTCTGGCCCACACACACAGGCCGAGTTTGGCCCACATACGCAGGTTAGGTCTGGCCCACACACACAGGCCGAGTTTGGCCCACACACACAGGCTGAGTCTGACCCACATACACAGGCCGAGTCTGGCCTCCACACACACAGGCCGAGTCTGGCCCCCACACACACGGCCGAGTCTGGCCCCGACACACACAGGCCGAGTCTGGCCTCCACACACACAGGCCGAGTCTGGCCCACACACACAGGCCGAGTCTGGCCTCCACACACACAGGCCGAGTCTGGCCCACACACACAGGCCGAGTCTGGCCCCTACACACACAGGCCGAGTTTGACCTCCACACACACAGGCCGAGTCTGGTCGACTCTGTGGATAAAAGCACAGCTCTCCCCCAGGCCACCACAGATTGCTCTCTTGATGCTGAGGCTCGTGACACACACACTAAAACAAATAACTCTTTTGTGTGCACAAAGAACAGGGTTTCTGAGCTGGACCAGCACAGCAGCCTCAGGCAGGGAGCCAGGCTCAAAGGCACCTACCCCATCTCCTTGTTGTGGTTGTTAGGTGCTGTCCAGTCAGTTCTGACTCAGAATGACCTTATGCATAAAAGAATGATACACTGCCCAGTCCTGCACCATCCTCACAATCGTCGCTATACTTGAGCCTACTGTTGCAGCCACTGTGCTAATCGGTCTCTTTAAAGGTCTTCCTCTTTTTCTGTGACCCTCTACAGAGTGTCTCCTCACCCTGGCTATTTAATGGGCTCACAGGGAGGAGCTAGGGAGGTGCTCACGGCCTGGCCTTTTCCGCCACAGCCGCCCCCTTCGAGCTTCTCCCTGGCCTGAAGCTTGGCATGTCCCTTTGTCCCTGAGACACCTGACACCTCCCAGGTCTGACAGATGTCACCATCCTCCCAGGTGGCCTTCCAGGTTCTGAGGAGCAGCCCAGCCATTTTCAAATGCCCACAGGGTCCACAGGCCCATCCTCAAGGTCACCTTCCAAGTCACAACAAATAGAAATGCCAGCCCATTTGGCCAAGTCATCGACTGGACTCAGGGGCAGGCATACCGGCTATGGCACACCCTGTCCCAGAGCACACAGGCCACGATAAACAAAAGGACCTTGTGGCAGGAAACCGGGCACCCTCTGCTGCTCCTCTCCTGCTTCTCCTGGGTGCACATCTGCCCTGGCACCACAGCTTGGGGAGAGGCAGGGTGACCACAGATGGATGAGAAGGGGAGCACCTCCCTTCCTGGGGAAGCGCCAGGCAGTGGCAGGTGAGGACGCTGAGGGCCCGGGTAGGCCCCAGGAGCTGCCGGCTGTGACAGCTAGGGGCCAGGTAGAGACAGTAGCAAAGCCAGCCACATGTGCAACCAACACGGTGTGCAACCTGGACAGCTGCTTGCTGCTCAGAGGTTCCACTGACCACAGCCCAAGGGGCCACATGCTACAGGGGTCAACTGAGGCCCTGTCAGCCCAGCTGGCCGTGTGGACAACAGAATGGACAACAGAACGGTCATGCTGCTCAAATGTCTGCTCCTTCCGAGGCCGCCAGGGAGCTGTCCTCTGCTGGAGGTGACCAGCTGCAGGTGACTGGCTCCTTCTCATGCTTCCTTACCCCCCAAATACAGACCCCCCACCCCAAATGTCCCCCCGGTGACTGTTGAATTGTATCCCGCCAAAATGTGTGTCGTAAATCCTAACCCCTATACCTGTAAAGTAGGAGCACTAGTGGCCCAGTGGTTAAGAGCTCGGCTGCTAACCAGTAAGTCAGCAGTTCACATAAACCAGAGACTACGTCAGCCTGAGACCAGAAGAATTAGATGGTGCCCGGCTAGAACCAATGACTGCCCTGACAGGGAACACAACAGGGAACCCCTGAGGGAGCAGGAGAGCAGTGGGATGCAGACCCCAAATTCTCATAAGACCAGACTTAATGGTCTGAGACTAGAAGGACCCCGGAGGTCATGGTCCCCAGACCTTCTGTTAGCCCAAGACAGGAACCATCCCCAAAGCCAATTCTTCAGACAGGGATTGGACTGGACTATGGGATAGAAAATGATACTGGTGAGTGAGCTTCTTGGATCAAGTAGACACATGAGACTACGTGGGCAGCTCCTGTCTGGAGGGGAGATGGGAAGGCAGAGGGGGCCAGAAGTTGGCTGAATGGACACGAAAATAGAGGCGAGAGATGAGCATGCTATCTCATTGGCAGGAGAGCAACTAGGAGTATATAGCAACGTGTATAAAAAGTTTTGTATGAGAGATTGACTTGATTTGTAAACTTTCACTTTAAGCACAATAAAAATAAGAAATAAAAAAAAGGAAGTCGGCAGTTCAAACCCACCAGCTGCTCCTGGGAAACCCCGGGTGGCAGTTCTAGTCTGTCCTATAGGGTTGCTATGAGTTGAAGTTCACTCGACAGCAACGGGTTTGGTTTTTCGTTTGTTTGTTTCTTTACCTGTGAAGGAGCTGGGGTGGCCCAACAGTTAAGTGCTAGGCTGCTCACCAAAAGGTCTTCAGTTCAAACCTACCCCCTGGCTCCAAGGGAGAAAGACTTGGCGATCTGCTTCCATAAGGATTACAGTCAAGGCAGGAGGGGACAGGAAACCTAGGGGACCCAAGGCTGAGAAGGGAGAGTGTTGTCACGTCGTGGAGTTGTTAATCAATGTCATAAAACAATATGTGTACCAACCATTTAATGAGAAGCTAGTTTATTCTGTACGCCTTCATCTAAAGCACAGTTAAAAAAAGAAAAAAAAAGATTACAGCCAAGAAAACCCTATGGGGCAGTTCTACTCTGTCATGTGGGGTCGCCATGAGTCCGAATCCACTGCACACAACAACGACTGTGACAACAACACATACACGGGGCTGTAACCCCATCTGGGAATAAGGCTTTCCTTGTTACGTTAATGAGGGCCTGTTGCTGTAGGGCGTGCCTTAAACCCACCACTTCTGAGACACAAAAGGAGTGGCTCAGGCAGAGAAGCAAGCAAGGACCAACGGGAAGACTGATTCCACCCGGAGACCTGCAAGGAGCAGGAACGGAAGCTGAGAAGGGACAAGGACCTTCGCCCAGAGCCAACAGAGAGCGAAAGCCTTCCCCTAGGGCCCAGCCAACCACCAGAGCAGGTGCCCTGAATTCAGGCTGCTGGTGGCACCTGGCTGCTAACTAAAAGGTCGGCAGTTCTAATCCACCGACAGCACCTTGGAAACCCTGTGGGGCAGCTCTACTCGGTCCTATAGGGTTGCTCCGAGTCAGAGTTGGCTCAACGGCAACGAGTTTGGTTTTTGGTAAACTGTGAGAAAATAAACGTCCGTTCGTTAAAGCCACCCCCTTGTGGTGTTTCTGCTGCAGCAGCACTAGGCAACTAAGACGGTGGTCCTGTCCCAGCACCCCGCTTCCTTCCGGCCCAGAAGTCGGCATAGTCTAGTGCTTGTTTACAGCTTACCGTCTGTGCCCAGTGAACATGACCCCGAGTGCAGGGCCCTGAGTGCCTGCAGAGTCAGCCTGTGGTCTGGCACAGAAAACACAGTAGGCCCTCAAAGGACGGCAGCTGAATAACTGAATGAAACGTGCACCACAGCCATGTCCCCTCCAGGGCTGAGGATGGAATGAGACAGCATTCAAAACGCCCACCTCAGGACAGGCCCTAGGAGGCTCTCGGGGGATGCTCAGCAAGTGGGGGCCAGCGGCTAGGCGTGGCTGGGGGCCCCCAAGGGAGGGAGGCGGCCCCTGGGCCAGCTTGCAGTTGCTCACCTGCTTCCTCCCTTCTGGAGGGATGTTCTTCTCAGGGCTTCCCTCCTCCCTGCCTTCTGCAGGTGGTGAACGTTCCTGTTCCAGGATACCCCCCAAATCAGGACAAGCTTGAGCTAATCCCCCAGCTGCACTGGGCCCAGGACAGCCTCAGGGAAACACTGCTGGGATGCCCCTGGGCCCAGGACCCTTTAAAGTGACTCCATCTCCCACCCTGCACAGGGGTCTGCGGTAGGGGGTGCTGGTCTGGGGTCTAGGGCCAGGAGGGCAAGACCAAGCCAGGCAAGGCTCCATCTTCAGGAGTCAGAGTGTGACCCCTGGGGGAGAGAATGAGGCCAGTAGATTAGAAAGGAGAAGAACAAAGGTGGGTCAGGTAGGGGCGGGCAGGGGCAGGCAGGGTCTCCCCTCCATCAGCCTCCACCCGAGCCGTATCGATTTCTATCCATTCTCCAGGGGAAGAGCCACTTTGCCTGCTTCAGCCGCTTTTATTTTTTTGCCTTTGATGTAAGACTTATTGTCTCTGAAAATCTGCTGTGGAGAAAGCAAGTGCGCTAATAGCCTTCCGCATGTGATTTCCTTAAGCTGGTCCTTGGTCCACTGGCGTCGCCTCTGGAAAAGGCTACAAAGCTACAAAACGCCTGCTCTGAAGAATGTGAAGCTCAAAGTAAACTCAGCCTGGAAGCTCCTTGAGGGGAGGGTTTGCAATTCGTTCATTGGCCAACCTGCACACAGGAGTCCTTTCTTTAAGGGTACACCAGGCAGAACCCCCCGCCCCGTCAAAGTGTGCGTTCTTTACTCCACCAAGGAAGGGAAGGTGCGTTGGTGGGGGGCTTCCTGGCACTAGGAACCAGAGAGCCTGTGAATAACCACCATCTTGCCGGATCTCCAGCAGCTTCTGGGAGACAGCCTTGGAGCAGAGGTTAAGAGCACAAACTGGGGAGCCAGGCTGCTGTTCCCATTCGCTATGTGACCTTGTGCAGGTTACTTGACCTCTCTGGGCTCCAGTGTCCTCAACTCTAAAATAAAGTTATGAGGACTGCATGGGGCACAGCACAGGGAGAGGCTGGAACAGTGCCCAGGACTGTATCGAGCTGTATGGAGAGATATGTCAACCGTCAAAATCAGAGCTAATAATGGCAGAGCTGGGCTCACCCCAGGCCTGCCCAGTGCAAAGTTCCTTCTGCTGTCTGCTGTTCCCCAAAGAAAGAGAGAACAAATCTCTTACCCAGTGGTGACTGCAGAAAAGCCAGGCCCCGGCCAAGAACACTCCAGTTCAAAGGGCCAGACGGAACCCAAAGATCATAAAAGAGAAATCCAACGTATCTGATACCTCCCCCCACAAAAAAATCTTAATTGAACGTGTCCCTGAAAAAGTTCCAACACACCATTCTTCTGGCCCCAAGACACACATGACCCATCAAGGGGCCCAACACACTTTGTTCCAAAAGCTGGACCCCAAGTCCATGTGGGGCACAGCAGGCAGGATAGCAAAGGACGCTCGGTCACCCACTGTTCTAACATCAATGTGCCCCCACCATCCTGAGAAAGCCGAACAGCCACCCCGTGACCCCTTCCGTGTGAAAACAACACCGCTGATAAAAAGCAGAAAGGAACGCAGGGCTGGCCTCGGGTTGACGTCTGCTAAAAATGGGAAGGAAGAAAGTACCAGACAACTCACTGGTCACGAGGGTGGCGGCTGGAGGGGCTTTAGAAACAGGCTGGAGGGGCTTTAGAAACACTCCACGCTATTCCGAAGACGCGTGTGTGGCCGCCGGCACTCGGCAGAGGAGGACACACAGAACGTTCACGTACAGTCACAGGCCGGGCTGCCACCATGACTTGCAATTTGAAGAACAGTCCCCTTTAGGGGACACTGAGGAGGCCACAGAGGGTCAGGCTACCGGAGGACCGGGCTGTCTTTACATGATAGAACAATGCTAACCACAAAATATTATTTCTAGCTTCACTACCAACGGCTTCCTGGTCAACACAAGCAGCTGCCCAGGAAAGCAAACCCACCACACACACAGAAGGAAGGAAGGCTACTTATAAACCCAGAAGAGAAGGCAGGAACGCAAACAGCAACTTATACACCGACGTCCACTGCAGCACTTTTCACAACGCCCAAAGGGTGGAAACAACCACAGTGTCCATCAATGGATGAATGGATACACAAAACATGGTACCCACACAGTGCAGTACTAAAGCCCATTGCCCTGTGAGTCGATTCTGACTCACAGCGACCCTACAGGACAGAGCAGAACTGCCCCACAGGGTTTCCAAGGCTGTAATCTTTAGGGAAGCAGACGGCCCCATCTTTCTCCCAAGAGCAGCTGGTGGATTCGACTTTCGACCTTTAAGTTAGCAGCCGAGAGCACACCCACTGCACCACCAGGGCTCCTTAATGGAATACTACTCAGCCATAAGGAGAAGTGAAGCCCTGATGCAGGCCACAACATAAATGAATCTTGAAAAAATCAGGCTGAACAAAATCCGTCAGTCACAAAAGGACAAGTACTATATAATCTCACTTATATGCAATAATAAGCAAATATATAGAAACCAGCGATTACTAGGGGGAAGGGGGAATTGGTGCTTGGGGGCACTGAGGTTATGTTAACGGCAGTGAGTGATTTGGAAAATGATAGCGAGAACGGTCACGCAATCTGAATACCGTCATCCACGTCACCGAGTCACAGTGTAGAAATTGAGATGGTGTTTGTGTTACATATATTTTCAACTCATTAAAATATGCATACCGGCAGCCCCTGACTTCCGATGGGGCTCTGTCATAAGTCTGTTCTGACGTGAGTTGAATACCTCTTTTTGTTTGTTTTCATTACTATCGTCTTTTGTTATCAGCATCTTTATAAATCTGATCTTTATTTGTCTTTGAACATCTGTGAGTGAACAGCTGAGAATGATAACATCAGTGATTTACGCGCCGCAAAACCGTATGTAGTCCGTGTCACTAACAAAGCCAAACCCGGTGCCGTCGAGCCAATCCGACTCACAGCGACCCTGTACGACACAGTAGAACTGCCCCATAGAGTTTCCAAGGAGCGCCTGGCAGATTCAAACTGCTGACCCTTTGGTTAGCAGCCGTAACACTTAACCACTACACCACCAGGGTTTGCTACCCACAATAAGATGTACAAAAAAAAAAAGGCAGTCGTAAGTGCAGCTCGTCATAACTCAAATATGTCGTAAGTCGGGGACTACCTGTATTTAAAAAAAAAAGCAAGTCGGAAGGAAGGGGGCATCCGTTCCTTGAGATAACTTAAGACTCTCTTAAGGAGTCCTGGTGGAGCAAAAGTTAAGTGCTCAGCTGCTAACCAAAAGGCTGATGGTTCAAATCCACCCTGCAGCTCCTCAGGAGAAAGACCTGACGATCAGCTCCTGTAAAGGTTACAGCCTAGGAAGCCCTATGCGGCAGTTCTACTCTGTCACATGGGGTCGCTATGAGTCAGAACTGGCTCGACGGCACCTAACAACAAGAAGCCACTCTTGGTTCAGGTGAAAATGGAACGACCTAGAGCCTCCGATCTGCGTCTGGGCCAGGAGACGTGGCTCCGGAAGGGGGTGAGTTAGGAGGGGTCTGTTCTCCATCCAGGCTTGGATGGGATGTGACGGTGACCACAGGCATGGTTCCACCCTCCACTGCGTTGCCTGGCTGAGGATGTGTCAGGAGAAGCAAACGCTAACACGCCGAACACTTGTCACCCCGTTTCCAGGACAACCGAAATCAAATACCAGAAACAGAAAGCCTCAGCAAAAGCTGAGAGGAGGTTGGCAGATGAGCTTGCAGTGATCACTGGGTTGAAGAGACCATGGAAGGTTCTAGAAGAGGAGAGGTGTCATGAATTAGAACTACGCCCACCTTTGCCTACAGCTTCTCCCCCTTTTTAGGCCACTGGGTGACAATGCCTGGTTTCTGGGCCAGGCCCAGTCGCCCCACCGCTGTGTGACTGAGGGACCACCTGTCTGTCCATCCATCCTCATCTGTAAAACTGGGGTAATAACAGTACCATCCTGGCAGGGCTGTCATGGGGATAAAATGAGTTTTTACAAAGCCTGTCTTAGCTTGCCAGGGCCACCGTCACAAAAACACCACTAGTGGATGGCTTTTAAAACAGAAATGTATCATCTCACAGTTTGGGAGGCTAAAAGTGGGATCAGGACATGGGCTCCGGGAGAGGGTCCCTCCTTGTGGGTAGCCCCAGCGCTCCTTGGCGTTCCTTGGCTTGTAGCCGGTTCCTTGCATGGTCTCTTCCTCCGTGTGTGGGTCTCACCTTATCTGCGCTCCCTTTGTATAAGACAGGAATTAGGTTTAGGGTTTGCCCTACTGCCATACGGCCCCATTAACATAACAAAAGAACCCCCCTCTTTCTAAACAGGGCCATCTTCACAGGTACAGGGGTTAGGACTTCAACATATCTTTTGGGGGAACACAATTCAATCTGTAAGAATGTCTGACACCCAGGAAGCTCTACTAGTTGTTTTTTATAACAATTATTACCAATACCCGGCTCCCAGTAAGGGGACCTGGTGGCACCACAGTTAAGCACTCGGCTGCTAAGCAAAAGGCTGGCAGTTCAAACCCACTCTGTGCCTCCGAGGGAAAAAGACCTGGCAGCCTGCTCCCGTAAAGATTACAGCCAAGAAAACCCCATGGGGCAGTTCTACTCTGTCTCACGGGGTCGCTATGAGTCGGAATCAACTCGACGTCACCCAACAACAACAGAAGCTCCCAGTGGATCCTTCCCTGAGGTCGACATCTTGCTGGATTAGCCCACCAGTCCCAGGTTTGTTCAAGCAAGCCCGAAAGCCACCAGCGCCCAAACTGGCCCTCCCACTGGCAGGGTGTGTGAGGAGGGGGCTTTGCGGCAGACATGGGGCACACTGGCCTACTCCCAGAGCCCCACCCAGCTCAGGCAGGAAGGACAATCCAGGGCAGCAGCAGCATGGGGTCCCACCTTCCAGTCACCACTTCCCCCCACACTCCACTCCCAGCTAAAAAAAACAAACCCGTTGCTGTTGAGTTGATTCTGACTCATAGCGACCCTAGAGGACAGAGTAGAACAGCTCTCATAGCGACCCTGTACGACAGAGTAGAACTGCTCCAAAGGGTTTTCAAGGAGCACCTGGTGGATTCGAACTGCCGACCTCTTGGTTAGCAGCCAAACTCTTAACCACTACACCATCAGGGTTTCCCCACTTCCCACTAGGTGGGTACAAACCCAGGGTCATGCCAGAAGGCAGGACCACGGTCCACAAAGAGGGAGCCTGGGGGCCGCACAGCGCCCGGTGCCTCCCCACAAGGACAGCGGGGTGAGAGGGGTCTTCCCAGTCCCAGGAGCAGAGGCACCTCTGCTGCCACCACGTCGGTCAAGCAGATGCTGGGGCCAGCGTCCTGCACCTTGGGGACAAACACAACAGGATGCTTCCAGAGGGTTGGTCACAAATGGAAACGGTACAGGGTTTTCAAAAGGAAAACCTCCACGTGCTTAAACAACCCTAAAAGAATGTGGGGCCCTGAGGCTGAACCGGAAAGAGCCAAACCAAGCCCGATTCTGACTCAAGGTGACCCCATGTGTTACAAAGCAGAACTGCTCCACAGGGTTTTCCTGGCTGTCATCTTTATGGGGAAGCCCTAGTGGTGTAGCGGTGAAGTGCCATGACTGTTAACCAAGAGGTCGGCAGTCTGAATCTGCCAGGCGCTCCTTGGAAACTCTATGGGGCAGTTCTACTCTGTCCTGTAGGGTTGCTACGAGTCAGAATTGACTCAAAGGCAGTGGGTTTTTTTGGTAATCTTTATGGAAACAGGTCACCAGGCCTTTCTTCCGTGGCACCGCTGTGTGGGTTGGAACCGCCAACCTTTAGGTTAGTAGCTGAGTGCAGGTGCCACCCAAGGACCGCTCTAACAGCATCCAGCATTTTATTGGTTCACTATGCACTTACTGAGTGTCACTTACCTGCCAGGCACCGAGGAGTCCACGACTATGCCCAAGTTCCAGCCCCTTAAGCGAACTTTTTTAGAATTAATTGCCATTTACAAGGGACTGCGTGTCCACGAGGAGCCCTGGTGGTGCAGTGGTTAAGCACTCAGCTGCTAACCAAAAGGTCAGCGGTGTGAACCCAGCAGCTACTGCACTGGAGAAAGATACGGCAGTCTGCTTCCATGAAGACTGCAGCCTCGGAAACCCTATGGAGCAGCTCTGCTCTGTCCTGTAGGGTCACTATAAGGCGGAGTCGATGCAACAGCAAAGGGTTTGGGCTCTTTTGCACATCCACTACATATGATCCTCGTGGGTGAGGCCATGCCATGGTGGCAGCTCACCAGACTGCTCAAGGTCACGCACAGAATGGCTGCAGACCTTAGACCTAACGCCTTTGCTTTCGCCCAAGGTCACATACCAGTGCTCGTCAGGAGCCAACCCAGATGTTTGCTGTGCACCCCCTGTGTGCCCAGTGCCACCCAGGCTGGGGTCCAGAGGCGAACAAGACAAGGCCCTGCCTTCAAGGCGCTTGCTTGTATCAAAGTGGGAGAAAAGTCAAGAAGTACGCGTTATGGACTGAACGCAGCACTCATCTGTCAGTTTGTCGTGCTGCCGTGGCTTGTGTGTTGCTGTGACACTGGAAGCTTTGCCACTGGTATTTCAAATACCAGCAGGGTCACCCACGGTGGATAGGTTTCAGTGCAGCGTCCAGACTAAGACTAGGAAGAAAGGCCTGGCAATCTGTTTCCAAAAATTAGCCAATGAAAACCTCAGAGTCACAACAGAATATTCGTCTGATATAAAGAAAAAAGAAAAAAAAAATTTTTTCTTTATAGTGCTGGAGAGGCCCTGGTGGCACAATGGCTAAGCGCTTGGCTGCTAACCAAAAGGTCGACAGTTCAAATCCACCAGCCGCTCCCTGGAAACCCTAAGGCGCAGGTCTACTCTGTCCTACAGGGTCGCTATGAGTCGGAATTGACTCGATGGCAACCGGTAAGGGTTTACAGTGCTGCAAGATGAGCCCCTAGGTTGGAAGGCACCACAAAACAGCTGGAACGATAGACTCAAACATGCCAACGGCCATGACGATAGTGCAGAATCCAGTCATGTTTCACTCTGTGATACATAGGGTCGCCATGAGTCAGCGCCAACTTGATGGTGACCAGCAATAACAACATGGATTGAATTATGCCCTCCAAAAAGATCGAGTGGAAGCCCTAAACCCCAGCCCTCCCCACCTGTGACCTGGTTTGGAAATAAGTAGAGTCTTTGAAGATGTTATCAGTTAAGTGAGCCTTACTGGAGTAGGGTGGGTCCTGATCCAATCTGAAAAGAGACACTGAGACAGAAACACAGAGGGAAGACATCTGTGTAGCTGAGATAGCCTGGGGCCACCAGAAGCTGGGAGAGACAAGGAAGGGTCTTTCCCTAGAGCCTTCAGAGAGAGCTTGGCCATGCGGACACCCTGCACTCAGACTTCCAGCCTCCAGAACTGTGTCAACACACTTCTATTGTTTTAAGCCACCGAGTTTGGTACTTTGCTACAGCAGCTAGGAAGCTAATATAATATGTAAATATGTAATTGCAAAACTTGACACTGTGCTATGAAGATAATGTCAGAGGATGGAGGGGGTGCCAGGAGCACCACGTTAGCAAGAAATTAACTAGACAAGCATTCGGCTGCTAATCAAAAGGTCAGCAGTTCGAATCCACCAGCATTCCTTGGAAACTCTGGGGCAGTTCCACTCTGCCCTATAGGGTCACTATGAGTTGGAATCAACTAGACAGAATTTTTTTTTTTTTTTTCCTTAAAGCCTAAAGACCAGTCTCTGGAGAAGGACATCATGCTTGGTAGAGAGTCAGAAAAAAAAAAAAAAGGAAGACCCTCAACCAGATGGATTGACACAGTGGCTGCAGCAGTGGGCTCAAGCATAACGACTGGGAGGATGGCCCAGGGCCAGGCACTGTTTTGTTCTGTTGTGCACAGGGTCTCTGTAAGCTGGAATTGACTTGAGGGCACCTAACTAACTAAAGCCCTAATGGCACAGTGGTTAAGCACTCAAAGCAGTATTTAAGCACTCAGCTGCTAACTAAAAGTCAGCAGTTCAAATCCACCAGGCACTGCTCGGGGAGGAAGATGGAGCAGTCTGCTTCCGTAAAGATTACAGCCTTGGAAGTACCTCTGCTCTGTCCTCTAGGGTCGCTATGAGTCGGAATTTGCAGTGGGTAAAGGGAATGTCAGTTAACCACCTCTTGCTGGCAGCTCAGGTTACATCAGGTTCCCTGTAACCTACTGCAAAGACAGACAAGTAGGAATCCCACTCTTCTACTAAGATGTTCTTGTCTGGGCTCTAAGGTGCTGACAGGAATGAGGCACTTTGACACTCCCTCTTCTTTTTGAGTCAGTCTCGGGTCTTTTACTAAGGATCATAAAAATACTAAGTTCTAAAAAACAAAGCATCAAGTTGAAGCGCAAAACATTTCTGGAGGAGGCTAACTTGGATAGTGGCTTTGCTATCTCCCCATTGCCACCAGCCTGGCATACAGTAGGCACTCAATAAATGTTTGCTGTGTCACTGTTTTTATTTCTTTTCAGCAGTTTTTAAGAAAGATCAACAAGATATGTGCTTCCTTTAAAAAAAAAAAGGAGGGGGGGTAATGAAACACAATCTTCCCAAGAGAGCCTTCTCCTTCTGAAGAGCCCCCACGTGAGCGCAGCCCACAGCATCACCCACCAGGAGCGGCGTGTAGTGCGAGGTACAGACCCGTCCTCAACTCGTTGGTGTGCCACCACTTCACCTTCAGAAGCCAAACGCGTGCTTTCTGGAGAGAAAGCAGATGGGCAAGGGTTTCCCACAAAACACCAAAATTAGTCCGTGCGCACCTGGAGCCCAAACAGGGAGAACGACCCCAGGTTCCAGAGACTCAGTTAGGATGAGGCTTCAGACAGGCTTCTCGGAGGCCCCTCCTCGTGGGCACTCTGGAAAAGCCAGGGTCAACGCGCACCAGCTCTGAGGAAGACCTGAGATGGCAGAGCCCCGGGCCTCTCCCAGCGCCCCGGCGGTAAAAGCCCAGTAAATGCCACTCTCCCTTCTCCCGAGAGCCAGCCTGTTCCCCAGTCAGCTCTTAGAGCGAATCAAACCCATGACAGCCAACGAGAAGCACAGCTGGCCGAGGCCCCTCTAGCTCTGAGCGCCTGCTCCCGGGATAGCTGGGGTAACGTTTCCTAGCCAGCACATCTCAAAGCCAGGGCCTCTCCCAGCCCTCTGGCTGCGGCCCCACCCTCCTTCCTCATTCATGCCTGTACACCCCCTCAGGTGGCCCAGTCCTCAGCATTGTCAGGGAGTCAACTCCAACTCACGCAGCCCCATGTGTGCTCCGTAGAATTTTCAATGCCTGATTTTTCAGAAGTAGATTGCCAGGCCTTTCTTCTGAGGCATCTCTGGATGTACTTGAACTGCCAACCTTTCAGTTAACACGCATGCACCACCCAGGGATTCCTCCATAGCTTTAGACTGCTCTTTCATGCTCACCCCAGTCTCCAGGAAACTCAGCAGGACCGTCCAACAAATTCAATTCCACAAACACTTCCTATGCTTTCTAATTTGGCTTCCTTGTGCCCTTCCACACTTCCTCCATCTGGGCACAGCCTGTCCCACGTCATGCATCACGTGGTCCTCTCCTAAAACAAGTCGGGGGTAAAAGGGGCCAAAGGAAAACCACGGCGTGGAGAAATGACGCACTCCCACATAAACACTGCTTATAAAGTTGTTACAGAAGTTAGAAGGTCATGTGCTGGCACAACGTGAACCTAGCAATAACAAAGGTCTAGCTCCACACCCAGAGCTGTGGTTTTGGTGGGAAGGAAGCTTTGCCAATGTGGCCAGGATCACAGGTAAGATCCCATCCCCATGAAAGCCAGGTGGCTTTACAAAGAGAAGTATTCCATTCTCCAATCCCCACATCTCCCCAATACCAGCCCTCTGCTCTCCCATGGCAGGTGTCTTAGCTACCTAGTGCTGCTGTAACAGAAATACCACAAGTGGAAGGCTTCAACAAACAGAAGTTTATTCTCTCATAGTCTAGGAGGCTACGAGTCCAAATGCAGGATGTCCGCTTCAGGGGGAAGGGTTTCTCTGTCAGCTCTGGAGGAAGGTCCTTGTCATCAATCTTCCCCAGTCAAGAAGCTTCTCAGCGCAGGGACCCCATGTCCAAAGGACATGCTATTCTCCTGGCTCTTGTTTCTTGGTGGTATGAGGTCTCCCTGTCTCTCTGTTCACTTCTCTCTTTCATCTATCAAAAGAGATTGCCTTAAACTGGAGGTTAATCTTGTAGATTGAGTTTACGTAACTGCCACTAATCCCATCTCATCAACATCGTAGAGGTAGGATTTACAACACACAGGGAAATCACTTCAGATGACAGTATGGCGGACAATCATACAATACTGGGAATCATGACCTAGCCAAGTTGACACACATTTGGGGGGAACTCAATTCAATCCATGACAGCAGACACAAGAATGCCCATCCAACCACACAAACCTAGAAGGAAACCCTCCCAGGCCCTGTCTTACCAAAGATGGCACCAGGCCACTGGGAAACCAGCACTGGTCCACTGGACACCCCAGCCTGAGACCAGGAAGGAGAAGAAGGGCTGGGAATTGATACAGAACGTGGAGCCAGAGGGGAATCTGGGACCTGGAGCTGGCTTGGTCAAGGACGGCTTGTCATATGACATTGAGGAAGCCACCTTCCAACTCATCTATACGAGGGGCTGCTGTACTTGACTGCTGGATTCCCACGGGCAGGCACCATGCCCTTTCTGGGTAGGTCTCCCCAGCACTGAGCAGGCCACGGATGAGCGAATGAACAAAAGTCTAGCTGTGAAGAGGACGCTGGACCTGGGCCTCAGCATCCTCCACAAAGCCTCCTCCCACCCTGTCTTAGTCATCTAGTGCTGCTCTAAGAGAAATACCACAAGTGGATGGCTTCAACAAACAAGTTTATTCTCTCACAGTCTAGTAGGCTACAAGTTCAAATTCAGGGCATCAGCTCCAGGGGAAGGCTTTCTCTGTAGTCTCTGGAAGAATGTCCTTGTCATCAATCTTCCCCTGGACTAGGAGCTTCTCCATGCAGGAACCCCAGGTCCAAAGGACACACTCTGCTCCCAGTGTTTCTTTCTTGGTGGTATGAAGACCCCCTCTCTCTGCTTGCTTCCCTTTCCTTTTATCTCTTGTAAGATAAAATGTGGTGCAGACCATGCCCCAGGGAAACTCCCTTTACATTGGATCAGGGATATGACCTTAGTAAGGGTGTTATGATCCCACCCTAATCCTCTTTAACATAAAATCACAATCACGAAATGGAGGAAAACCACACAACACAAGGAATCATGGCCCAACCAAATGGATACACACATTTTGGGGGGACATAATTCAATCCATGACACACCCCAACTGTTACGAATTAAGCTATGTCCCCTTAAATATGTGTTTGGAATCCTGGTTAAGAGCTATGGCTGCTAACCAAGAGGTTGGCAGTTCAAACCCACCAGGCGCTCCTTGGAAACCCTATGGGGCAGTTCTACTCTGTCCTGTAGGATCGTTATGAGTCGGAATCGACACGATGGTGATGGGTTTGGTTTTTTGGTTTTTATACCTGTGGATGTGATTCTATTTGGAAATAGGGCTTTCTTTGTTATGTTAATTAGATCACACCCAAATAGGGTGTGTCCTAAACCTAATCATTTTTGAGTTATCAGAAAAGCAGGTTAGGTACAGACGTGCAGACACAGAAGGGCGGGGGGTGGTGTTGGTAAAGCCTGGGGCTGCCAACAAGGAAGCAATCAAGCCCTCCAAGACCCTGGCTTGGACCTATAGCCTCCTGAACTGTGAGACAGCAAGCGTCTGTTCTATAAGGCCACTCACTTGTGCTGTCTGCATTACAGCAGCACTCAGAGACTAACGTCCACACACACCCACGAGCAGTAGCCTGAGCCTCACTGTCCTCCCCAAAGCCTCCTCCCACCCCGACTAACACAGTGCCATCCCTGTCTGTCCCTCGTCTCCCACCCTCTCAGGGCAGGGCATGTCAAATCCACCTCTGCCCCCCAGTGCCCAGCAACCCATTGACACAAATACCTGTCAAACGAACAACCTAAGAAGGAAAGAGCTGTATCTAGCGCCCCCTTCTGGCCGCTCTACATCTCTTCCCACCCTCTTCTGCTTCTCTTTTTTTAATTTTATTATTACAAAAAAATATATAATAATAATATAACCAACCCAAACCCACTGCTGTCAAGTCCATTTGGACTCATAGTAACCCTACGGGGCAGAGTAGAACTGCCCCGTAGGGTTTCCAAGGCTGTAATCTTTATGGAAGCAGATTGCCACGTCTTTCTCCTGCCGACTTTTCAGTTTGCAGCTAAACTTAACCACTGCGTGCCATCAGGGCTCTTTAATAATAATATATAACACAACATTTAAATATATGTTTCCTTTCTTTGAAGAACCGCTCCCCGCCCTGAAAAAAAATAACCAAACCAATTGCTGGGGAGTTGATTCTGACTCATGGTGACCCCGTGTGCGTCCGAGTAGAACTGCCCTCTGTAGGGTTTTCAGTAACTGATTTTTTGGAGGTAGAATCACCAGGCCTGTCTTACAAGGTGCCTCTGCGTAAACTCGAACCACCAACCTTTTGATTAGCAGCCAAGTATGTTAACCATTTGTACGGCCCAGAGAACCTTCCATGGAGTATAACTTGTGCTAAACTGTCATTTCCTCACACCCAGACCCAAACACCAAACTCCAGGATCCCCAAAGCTCCCAGCTTCAACTACTTCTCTCGCCACTGGTTTCATTAACTAGCAGCTCAGCCCAGGTTTCTCCTAGTCACGCCTTTAAAAGTTCCCTGTGAAAACATTTCCTCTTGCCCCAGGTATTGTGACCAAAGCTGCCCCCACAACAATCAGCCACTAAATTCTTGTGCAAGAAACCACCTGTCTTAGACATCTATGCTGTAACAGAAATACCACAAGTGGATGGCTTTAACAAAAAGAAATTTATTCCCTCATAGTTTGGGAGGCTAGAAGTCCAAATTCAGGGCACCAGCTCCAGGGGAAGGCTTTCTCTCTCTGTCGGCTCTGGGGGAAGGTCCTTGCATCAATCTTCCCCCGGTCTAGGAGCTTCTCAGTGCACGGACCTCAGGTCCAAAGAATGTACTCCCCTCCTGGTTCTTCATTCTCGGTGACATGAGGTCCCCCTATCTCTACGCTCACTTCTCTCTTTTGTATCTCAAAAGAGATTGATTCAAGATACAACCCAATCTTATAGATGGACTCCTGCCTCATTAACATAACTGCCTCTGATCCCACCTCATTAACATTACAGAGACAGAATTTACAACACACAGGAAAATCACATGAGATGACAAAATGGCGGACAATCACACAATGCTGGGAATCATGGCCTAGCCAAACGGACACACGTTTTGGGGGGACACAGTTCAATCCACGACACCACCTTACATTTCTGCGTGTCCTTTCTACTTTCTCAGAGCACAAGCAAGGCCGTTTCCTTGGACGACAAGCAGAAAACACGTCCCTGCGGAAGGAAACGCGACCTGGGTGCCTCACAGCCACCCCTCCATTATGCTAAGCAAGCGTACCGCAAGGAGAATGACAAGTCCTATTTAAAAACGAGTGACAACAATCTTTGCATGTGTTTCATAACACATCTTCTCTACCTGTCAAACAAGCTAAGTGAGACTCCTTACAGGAAAGGGTGTACCACATCTTTTTGTCTTAATACAATCGACACCAAGAACGTGATACCAGAATCTATGTCCGACGCCCACATTTTGTGACACTGGGTATCACATCTCTTCTCTCTTCCTCTCAGGACAAACTGGGATACTACACCAGCTCATTAAATTTCCCAAGACTGGCACAGTGAGTGGCATTTATTCTAAAAGGGTATATGTCAGAAAAATCGCTGTTTACTCTGTGGCTGAAAAACCGTGCAGAATGAAAGGATAACGCTGAAGTAAAGCTAAAAGGACTTTTCCATCTGAAAGTGGTGGGCGCCGTGCAAACACAAGCTTCACAGCTCTTTTCAAATGAAAAGGGGCGGACCAATCCCCCTTCTCCTTTCAAACCAAGAACCATCTTCATAACAAAGCTTTGAATGTGCAGAATCCGGATAAAATACAATCAACTATGTGTTTACAATTCATCCCCCATCACTTCCTCTTCTATGAAAATTATTATCAGGTGCCCTCGAGTCGGTTCCAATTCACAGCAACCTTCGGGTACAACAGAATGGAACGTTGCCCAGTCCCGCACCGATCTCACAACAGTAGCCATGTTTGAGCCCTTTGTTGCAGCCACTGTGTCAATCCATCTGCTGAGGGTCTTCCTCTTTTTCGATGACCCTCCCTCTACCAAGCATGATGTCCTTCTCCAGGGACTGGTCCCTCCTGATAACATGTCCAAAGTACGTGAGATGAAATCTTGCCATTCTGGCTGCTAAGGAGCATTCTGGCTGTACTTCTTCCAAGATGGATTTGTTCGTTCTTCTGGCAGTCCATGGGATATTCAATAGTCTTCACCAACACCACGCTTTGAATGCACCAATTCTTTCATTGTCCAGCTTTCGCATGCATATGAGTTGATTGAAAAGACCATGGCTTCAGTCAGGGACACCTTAGTCATCAAAGTGACACCTTTGCTTTTTCTCCATTTTTCCTGAAGACAGTAAGGATAATAATGACAATAATAACCAGTGGGCTTCAGGTACTTTCAAAGTGCCGGGTACTGTGCTCACTAAGCACTTTTTGTGTATTATCTCATTTATTACTTTCAAGAGCTCAGAAAAGTCAGTGATTTCATTTTTTCCAATGGACTCGGGGGTGGAAGGAGGGGGAAGTGAGGCTCAAGGAGGATATGTCCTTTGCCCAGGTTACACCCCAGGTAGGTGGCCAAGCAGGACAAAGAAGCCAAGTCAGGTGGTTCTCAGCCAAGATGCCTCTCCACAAGCCCAGGCTTCTAGCAAAGCACCTGTCATAGTCCCACGTTCCCACCTGTTATGGATTGAATTGTGTTACCCAAAACACCTGTTGGAATCCTAACCACTCTACCCGTGGGTGTAATCCCATTTGGGTATAAGGTTTTCTTTGCTATGTTAATGAGACCAAGTTAGTGTAGGATGTGTCTTAAGCCAATCACTTCTGAGATGTAAAAAGGTAAATCAGGCACAGAAACAAGGAAACACAGGTGGGGAAAGATAGATTCACGCCACATGAGATCTCCAAGGGGCAAGGGGACAGAAGCTGAAAAGACACAAGGGCCTACCCCCAGAGTCAACAGAGAGAGTGAGAGCCTTCTCCTAGAGCCAGCACCCTGGATTTCAACTTCTAGCTTCCTAAATTGTGAGAAAACAAATTTGTTTGTTAAAGCCATCCACTTGTGGCATTTCTGCACTAGACAACTACGACACCACCATCGGCCCATCTCTAACCCAATTCCCCCCATGCCACGAGCATGACCCCCGTAAGACGTAGCTCTGACCCCATTGTTCCTCTGCTTGAAACCCTGCAGTGCTTCCTAGAGTCTTGAGCCTATAAGGTCGGGATCCAAGCCTCACCCTCTCTTCAGTCACTCCATCCTCTCACCTTCCCAAGCAGTCTTCTGGGGCTTGCTTGCCCCCCAAAGTCCTCACAGGTGCCAAGGGCTGAGACACACGACCCAGCCTCACACCAGGCACATTGCTCATCGTAAACCACAACGTGGGTACTCTGGAAAATGGAATGTGTGGCTGATCACCTCCACGAACATCTGCCTCCTTTGCCATGAGACCAGAAGAACTGGTTGGTTCCCAGCTACGATTACTTAACGTTTTGAACAAAAATTCTATAGAAGAATCCTGATCAAAAGGAGGAATATGTAGAAGAGAATTTAAGATTCTTATGGAATCCAGACTTTCTGGAGCCATGGAGGCTGGACGAACCACTGAAACTATTGCCCTAAGGTAATCTTTGTATCTTAAACCAAAAATATCTCCGAAACTCTTCTTAACGGTAGTTTAGCTTATCTAGTAAGATAATTTCTGTCTTGAGTTTTGTGCTCTTTTAAAAAACCATATGGGATCAAATTGACAATAGCAACTTGAAAGACCAGACAGGAAACTTAGGGGGTAGTGAATTTATACTAATAGAGAAGGAACAATTCAGAAAAAGAGGGTGTCATGGACTGAATTGTGTCCCCCAAAAATATCTGTCAACTTGACTAGGTCATGATTTCCTTGTATGACTGTATGATCGTCTAGCATTTTATCTTCTGATGGGATTTCCCTATGTGTTGTAAATCCTATCACTATGATGCAATAAGATGGATTGGTGGCAATTACACTGATGACGTCTACAAGATTAAATAGTGTCTTAAGCCAGTCTCTTTTGAGATGTAGAAGAGAGAGGCAAGCAGAGAGACATGGGAACCTCATACCACCAAAAAGCAGTGCTGGGAGCAGAGCATGTTCTTTGGACCTGAGGTTCCTGTGCTGAGATGCTCCCAGACCAAGGGAAGGCTGATGACAAGGACCTTCCTCTAGAGCCGACAGAGAGAGAAAGCCTTCCCCTGGAGTTGGGGTCTGAATTCGGATTTCTAGCCTACTGGACTACGAGAGAATAAACTTCTCTTTGTAAAAACCATCCACTTGTCGTACTTCTGTTATAGCAGCGCTAGATGACCAAGACAGAGGGTGAGAATGGCTGTACAACTTAAAGAATGTAATCAATGTCACTGGATTATAAATGTAGAAATTGTTGAACTGGTGTATGTTCTGCTGTGTATATGCCCACTCCTCACTTATCAGCTATCTCATTATCCAACATGTTGAATTTATGAGAATAGCCAAAAATCTACTATAGACTATTTTGCCATAAATAACGTATGACAGTAATGAACACTGAGGTGCGAGGTTAGAGTAACACTGGTTATGATGGTTAAACCTATGTGCCAACTTGACTGAGCCATGATTCTCAGTGGTTTGGCAGTTGGTTAATGATGTAGTCATCTTCCATTTTGTGATCTGATGTGGTCATCCTCCGTTTTTGCATAATGCCAATTTTCATAGAATGACCTGGTCTTTGGAACCCAACCTTATTGGTAAGTAAGGCGTGGATGTATTCTCAACAACAACAACAAAAATTTTTTTTTTTTTTAAAGTGGGCGCTCTGTTTTACCCATTGGTCTCCTGAGCTTGGATAAGGCTGTCCCACTCTCAAAACATGTCAGCTCATAGTATGACAAGTCCAAGCTTCTGGGCCTAAGGGCTACAGAACACCCTGGACCGAGGTCACAAGCACCACCGTCGGACAGCTGGCAGGAGACAGGCACTGCTTTTGGCTGAAATCCAGCAGGAGCCTCTTCTCCTGTTTTGAATTTTTACAGGCACATGGATTATTTTTAGCAGGCTTTATTGCTTTACGGTCACTTCATTAGTTTTAGAACAAAATAATCACATTACGTATGACGTGACTGGCTCATAAAATTATCGTTCATTCTAACAAATATTTATTGAGCATGCCACTGTGTACTCTACCATGCTCGGTCCATTACATTTTAAAAAAAAATAATTGACTTAACTAATGATCACAAATCTCCTAATTTAATTTACTTTTAAGTGTGTTTAATTTTCCCACAAATAGAGCTCGAAAAAAAACTCCAAACCTGTTGCCGCTGAGTCAATTCCAACTCATAGGAACCCTGTGACATAGCAGAACTGCCCCATAGGGTTTCTAAGGCTGTAATCTTTACAGAAGCAGGCTGCCACATCTTTCTCCCTCAGAGCTGCTGGTGGGTTCGAATCCCTGACCTATTGGTTAGCAGTCAAGCACTTAAGCACTGAGTTATCAGGGCTCTTTACAAATGGAGCTACGAGCTTCCAAACCTCACATTTTTGCCAGGTTAAGCAAAGCACCACAGATATGAGAATAAGGGAAACTATCAGCATCAGTGCCCAACACACAGGACACTATGCCCCGTTCTCACCCAAAGTGCCCATCCTCCACTCTATTACTCATGCAGGGAGTCACTTTAAAAGACACGGGTAGCAATCAACAGAACACTTTAAATGGACGTCTCTCTGAGAACATTCTAGAAACTATAACACGTCAAACAAATGTTCTTTTTTAATTGTTGGTGTGAACCAGCAAACTGCAGCCAGTGGGCTAAATCCAGCCCACCATTTGTTTTTGTAAATAAAGTTTTATTGGAACACAGTCACAACTATTTATTTATGCATAATTTTTTATTGTTTTCACACTACAACAGCAGAGTTGAGTAGTTTCTAGAGACCGGCTTGCAAAGCCTAAAATATTTACTCTTTGGCCCTTTACAGAAAACATTTGCCAACTCCTGGTTTAAACTTATTTTCAATCATTAACAGTATTTCATTAAACGCATAATATTTTAATATCTTCGGGGGGGTGTCAGAAATGCAAAATATGTTTTTCAACATTTTTTTTTCAGCATTCTCAGAATCAGGTGAGGAAAAGGGGATGAAAGTCTTCCAATTTCTCTCCGGTGTATCCAGCAACTGTGTATTCACCATCGATGTTACTGAAACTGAGCAACTTTCATATGTGGTTGTTGTGAGCTGCCGTACAGTCCACCCCAACTCATGGCGACCCTACCCACAACGGAAGCGAAATCCTGCGTCATCCTCACAATCGCTGGCAGGTTTGAGTCAATCACTTTTGGCCACTGTGCCAATCCATCTCAGAAAGGGTCTCCCTGGCCCTCGCTGGCCCCCTACTTCACCAAACACGACACCCTTCTCTAGCTTGATCCCTCCTGATGACATGTCCAAAGCAAGCAAGTTGGAAAATGTTCAACTTTTATACAGTACTTCCAATTTAATTATTTTAACTTGTCTTTCACCTACAACGTTCAGATTTCATTCACAGCCGCACTGGCTGGAGAGCCACTGGGACGTGGCAGAGCAAAGACCAGACGAAGACTTTGACTCAATTTCCTTTCTTGGTGCCTTCTTGGATGGTTGAACAATATTCTCTACCAGTTCCCATAAGCCAACTACAGAAAGTGCTCCTTCCATCAAGAGGGGGTCGTTGTTGTTATGAGGTGCCATCGAGTCAATTTCAACGCACAGCAGCCCCATGTGACAGAACAGAACTGCCCTATAGGGTTTCTAGGCTGTAATCTTTATGGGGACAGATGACAGCTCTTTCTTCCACGGAGCCACTGGGTGGGTTCCCACTGCCAACCCCACCAGGGCTCCTTCAAGAGGGGATAGGGGAGCAAGTTTTTATCTCTCTTTTCCTCTTGTTGCTAAGTTGGATATTAACCAGACTTGCGCACTCGGGTACTAACAGCCGCTCATCTCTCCAGTAAGACACAAGAATTATTTACCTGGCACAAGCCCAGGCTGGGCGCACAGGGCTTAGACGCCAGACAAATACCCGGTGACGGAGTCGCG
This sequence comes from Elephas maximus indicus, assembly GCF_024166365.1. Taxonomy (NCBI): domain Eukaryota; kingdom Metazoa; phylum Chordata; class Mammalia; order Proboscidea; family Elephantidae; genus Elephas; species Elephas maximus. The sequence continues at coordinate 188,617,567 of NC_064822.1, read as the reverse complement.
GTTTATATAAGGCTGAGGCTTAGCCAGCGGAACATTCTCCACTTGGTTGTTAATCTCCCCCGGTGCCTATAAACAGACTGAGTGATGTAGCAGATCTTTGGGGCCCTTCCTCTCACTTCATAAGAATTATATATATCCGCCAGCAGGCAATTTGCAGCCAGGAAGCACATGACTTTGATTACATAGCACCTGTCAGACGAGACCTTGCCCACTAACTGGTGGCAGGATTTTTTTTTTATGGCTGCCTTGATAAACTGTCACTGAAGATCTATGCTTCTCCCCTACCCCCTGGCTGTTACTCAGCATGGACGGTGTTCCCAAGCCAGCAGCAGCCAGGGAGAAGCCACAGGCCCGCCGGGGACTTTATTATACGGATTAGACAACAAAAGCCAGACAGCTAGCACCTGAAAAGGTGGGTGAGGCACAGGTGGAAATGCACACCCAGCCTGGCCCCAGACATGGGTTCAGTGTTTGCTTCTCTGCCCAAGTTTCCCCCCCAATTTGTGGCCCCAGCAACAAACATGCCAACACTCACATGATACTTGATGGTTGGCTGGGCATGTTCTCCAGTGTATCACGTGTAATTCTTAAAACAGTCCTGCGAGACACATGAGGGGGTAGGACTATTACCCCCACTGTGCAGAGAAGGGACAGGGCTGAGCCCACTCAAGGTCACAGGAGGTGACAGACAAGTGACTGGGCCCTTCCTCTCTAAATGGCATTGCTACCCCCAGCAATGACTTCTTCTCAAGGACTTTGGACACGTTATCAGGAGGGACCAGTCCCAGAGAAGGACATCATGTTTGGTAAAGCAGAGGGTCAGCGAAAAAAAGGAAGACCCTCGACAAGATGGACTGACACAGTGGCTGCAACAATGGGCTCAAGCATAACAATGATTGTGAGGATGGTGCAGGACCGGGCAGTGTTTCGTTCTGTTGTACACGGGGTCGCTTTGAGGCGGAACCAACTCAATGGCACCTGACAACAACAACAACCCTGCTATTCTTCACGACAGGGAATTTTAAAGGGTTTAGAACTTAGTTTGGGGGATTGGCGTTGTTGGGATTTTTTAATTTTATTTTAAACAGTTAATCACTTGACTACTAGCTGAAAGGTTGGCCATTTGAACCCACCCAGAGGCACCTCAGAAGAAAGGCCTGGAGATCTGCTCCCAAAAGCTCACAGCCTTGGAAACCCTATGGAGCAGTTCTACTCTACACACATGGGGTCGCCAGGAGTTGAAGCAGACGTGGCAGCAACTAACAACGATAGCTATATTTATATATGTACACGTATGTATACACACATACATACATGTATATATATGTACTTATGTACGTATGTAAACACATACATATACACACATAAAAAACAAAAAAATTGCCATTTGAAGCATTTTTAAGCATACAATTCAGTGACGTTCATCACATTCACAACACTGAGTAACCATCACTACTATTTCCAAAGGTTTTCATCACCCCAAAGGGAAACTCCGTGCCCCTTCAGCAATAACCCCCGTTCCACCTCCCTGCAGCCCCTGCTCACGATTAATAAATTTTGTCTCTATGCAATTGTCTATTCTAGGTATTTCATATAAGTGGAATCATATAATATTTGACCTTTTGTGTCTGACTTATTTCACTCAGCACGGTGTTTTCAAAGTTCATCCATGTTGAAGCAAGTACCAGGACTTCATTTGTCCTCGTGGCTAAATAACACTCCATTGTGTGGATATACAGTAAAACCTTCGAAAGCCAGCACCGGTGTAAGACAGAAACCTGTCAGAGGAGGGAAAATTCAAGTATTTTCCACTAAGAGGGAGCGACAGGAAAGTGGTAAGACTGTACCCGGTCAAAGGTGGAAAGCTTGCGAGACCCAGAAAAACAAGGCAGATCCGTCGAGTTCCGACGCTCGTGGTTTCACTGCACCACATTTTGCTGATCCATTCAGCTGGTTTTCACTGGCTAATGCTTTTCAGAAGTAGACTGCCGGGTCCTTCTTCCTAGTCTGTCTTAGTCTGGAAGCTCAGCTGAAACCTGTCCTCCATGGGTGACCCTGCTGGTATCTGAACACCGGTGGCATAATTTCCAGCATCACAGCAACATGCAAGCCACCACAGTACGACAAACTGACAGACATGTGCTGAGCAAATAATCCGAGAAGCTGGACTATACGAGGAAGAACGGGGCATCAGGATTGGAGGAAGACTCACTAACAGCCTGCGTTATGCAGATGACACAAGCTTCCTTGCTGAAAGTGAAGAGGACTCGAACCACTTACTAATGAAGATCAAAGACCACAGCCTTCAGTATGGATTGCACCTCAACATAAAGAAAACAAAAATCCTCACAACTGGACCAATGAGCAACATCATGATAAACGGAGAAAAGATTGAAGTTGTCAAGAATTTCATTTTACTTGGATCCACAATCAACAGCCATGGAAGCAGCAGTCAAGAAACCAAACGACACATTGCATCGGGTAAATCTGCTACAAAGGACCTCTTTAAAGTGCTGAAGAGCAAAGATGTCACCCTGAAGACTAAGGTGCGCCTGACCGAAGCCATGGTATTTTCAATCACATCACATGCATGTGAAAGCTGGACAATGAATAAGGAAGACCGAAGAAGAGTTGATGCCTTTGACTTGCGGTGTTGGCAAAAAATATTGAATATACCATGGACTGCCAAAAGAATGAACAACTCTGTCTTGGAAGAAGTACAACCAGAATGCTCCTTAAAAGCAAGCATGGCGAGACTGTGTCTTACATACTTTGGACATGTTGTCAGGAAGGATCAGTCCCTGGAGAAGGACATCATGCTTGGCAAAGTACAGGGTCAGCAGAAAAGAGGAAGACCCTCAATGACACATTGGCTGCAACAATGAGCTCAAGCATAACAATGATTGTAAGGACGGCACAGGACCAGGCAGTGTCTGTTCTGTTGTGCATACGGTCACTATGAGTCACAGCCACCTTGACAGCCCTTAACGACAACACCATTCAGCTGGTGAGGATACTTGGGCTGTTCTACCTTTTGGCTATTGGGAACAATGCTGGAATGAACACGAATTTACATGCATCTGAGTCCCTGCTTTCAAGTCTTTTGGGTGTATACTTTGGAGTGGAATTACTGGGCATAGTCGGAATTTTTTTAACAATAGTGTATAAGTTTAAGAAGGCTGAAAGAGGACTGAAAACATACCTCAAATCAATGACATAGAGCAAACTCCAGCCCGTGGGCAAGATCCATCCCACCACCTAGTTTTGTAAATAAAGCTTTATTGGAACAGAGCCACGTCCATTCGTTTACGCCTCTTCTCTGGCTGCTTTCACACGTTACACTGGCAGGTTGAATAATTGCTGCAGAGACCGTATGGCCCTCAAAGCCTAAAATATTCACCATCTAGCCCTTTGCAGAACCAGTTTGCTGACCTCTGCTGTAGATGAAAGGAGCCCTCGTGGTACAGTGTTTAAACGCTCGGCTGCTAAACAAAAGGTCAGCGGTTTGAACCTATCAGCCGCTCTGTGGAAAGAAGTGGAGGTCGGCTTCTTAGATTAGAGCCTTTTTTTTTTTTATGGGGTAGTTCTACTCTATCCTACAGGGTCACTAGGAGTCGGAGTTGACTTGGGGGCTTTCTGGCCCAGATGATGACTGAGAAACCAAGAAAAGAATCTGGGGTTAAAGGCACAGCTGTGTGTCCGGAAGAGCAAAGACAGCAGGCCACCAAGGGGCAGGCCAGGAAACACCGCTGTTCTGAAAAGGAGGGTAAAGAAGGAGGGTGAATCCCACCACAGACAGAACTAAGTAAAACTGAGCAACCCCCCCTAGACTGTGTCCCACAGCTGCCAAGGGGCAGGGGAGTCCAAACCCACAATGTCAAAGTGCGTGGGAAACGAGAACTCACAGCTCCCAGGGGCTCGGACGTGGGAGCACCCGAAATACAGTCCCCTGCACAGCCAAGCAGAGGCAGTGAGTCTGGGGCCCTAATTCTTTAGCAATAACACCACTGGCCAGCATTCCAGATGGCTGTGCCCCAAAAGCCCTGCTCTGGGGCAGAGGCCTCCAGCCCTTAATGGGAATGAAGTGCCAATTTGAGTTTGATTCCCAGCTCGAATCTCCAGGGCTGCTGCAGCCCTTCCAACGGGCTCAGAAACAGTGCTTCAAACTGGATCCCTCCAAACCCGAGCAAAATAAAAACTAATTTGCGGGGGCTACCGCACCAATGGGGATGCTCCCTCAGAGGTCGCTTATCACTGGAGAAGTCTAACCGGCCCAGGAATGGGCTCTGTGCTGTGGGTGTCTTATGCGTTAAAACGTGTGCCTAACACCTCAGTTTAACCAGGCTGCAGCTAAACTTGCGAAATGGGCCTTCGAGCCTTGTCTGCTCACAGCCTGAAGTGAGGAAAGCCGGGAGGAGAGGCTCCTTTCCTTGCTGACTCCCTGTCACATGCATGGTTGGGACTGTTCGTTTGACCTCGACATAGACTTAACCAGTTGCTATCAAGTCGGCTCCAATTCACAGCAACCCCATGTGTGGCAGAGTAAAACTGTGCTCCGTGGGGTTTTCAGAAGTAGATCGCCAGGCTTTCCTTCCAAGGCACCTCTGGACGGACTCCAACCTCCAACCTGTTGGTTAGCAGCCAAGTGCTTAACCATCTGCACCACCTGGGGACCCCCAACATAGATGGCTGCTCACTTAAGTCTTCCACGGGTTCACATCTTCGGTGTAAAAGCACTCACCAAGACACCCGGCTCCCCTCCATTCTCTGGGCCTCAGTTTCCTGGTCTGTTAAATGAGGCTCAATTTCCATTTCCTTTTACTTGGGAGGCAGCACCACATGGAGCCCAAGCCTCGGCCCAGGAAGCCTGGTGCAGCCAGCTCCCACAGCCATGCAGTCATGGGGTCATCAAGTGCCCATTCCATACACGCACACTGAAGCCGAAGCACCACCCCAGAGGGCTGGGCTAGCAGGTCGAACGGTGACCCTCAAAAAGACACGTCCACATCCTAAGCCCTGGAAACTGTGACCTTATTTGGAAAAAGGGTCTTGTCTTTGTGGATGTGATTCGTTACGGATCACGAGATTGGGTCATCTTGAATTAATCAGGTGGTCCCAAACCCAGCGACCTTATCAGAGACGCACACAGGGACAAGGAGGCCACATGAGGATGGAGGCAGAGATGGAGAGGTGCAGCCACAGCCAAGGAACGCCTGGGGCCACCAGATGCTGGAAAAGGCGAGGAAGGGTCTTCCCCTAGAGGCTTCAGGAGAGTGCGGCCCTGCCAACACCTTGATTTCAGACTTTCCACCCCTAGAACTCTGAGGGGATAAATTTCTGTTATTTCAGGGCCCCCGGTTTGTGCTGTGTTGTGTTGTGCTGTGCGGGGCCGGGCTGGGCTCGGCTCAGCTGTATTGTGTTGTGTGTGTCTGCGTGCAGTGTGTGTGTGTGTCTGCACGTGTGTGTGTGTGTTGTGTCTGTATGTCCATGTCTTATGTCTGTGTGGTACAGTAAACCCTGCGAAAGCCAAAACCCATATAAGGTGGAATCCTATCAGAGAAGGAAAACACAAATATTTCCCACTAAAACAAGTGATAGAAAAGTGGTAAGGCTCGTTGCCACCAAGCACCCTGTCAAAGGCAGAAAACTTGCCAAACCTGGAAGAACGAAGCAGCCTGCTGAGTGCGGCTCTCACAGGGTTCACCGAGTGTGGCTCTCACAGGGTTCACCGAGTGTGGCTCTCACAGGGTTCACCGTGCTTTGCTACAAAAAAAAAAAAAAAAAACCCAGCACGCAGGAAACTAGCAGAGTGGGTGTGAAGACTGAGGAGACACAGTGTCTGACCACAAATGACAAATCGACAAATCAAACGTGGCAGTTACCACTCTTAACAAAGATTAACTGGATGCCTAGGGCGTTCCAGCCACTGGGCCAGACCCTGAAGTTAAGATGGTGAACGAGAAAAATCTCAAGGCCTCAAGCAACAACCAAGCAAAGACAGGCCTTCTCTGGCCTCTGATTCCATAAGCTTTTAAAGTATCACCAAAGGGATCCTTATCGCTCCCCAGATAAGGAGTGCCTGGGACCGCTTCGATGAGAGAATAAGAAAGGCAAGGATTTGCGTGACAAGAACCTTTAGTCTTACTCTGCACAGAGGTTTGCGTTAGTCTTCTCTCTCCTAAGAGCATTTCTGGAAATTAAACTGCTACGTTTCCTGCTACTACTCTCTGCCTGTCAGGGATTGAATCATGTCCTCAAAGGCATCTGTCCACCTGGCTAGGCCATGATTCCCAGTATTGTCTGATTATCCACCATTTTGTCATCTGACGTGATTTCCCTGCGTTGTAAATCCTGCCTCTGTGATGTTGATGAGGTGGGATTAGAGGCAGTTATAATAAGGCAGTACTCAATCTACAAGACATGGTTGCGTTTTAACCCAAACTCTTTTGAGATATAAAGGGAAGACGCAAGCAGAGAGACATGGGGGCCTGGGGTCACTGCCCTGAGAAGCTCCTCCACCAGGGAAAACTGACAAGGACCTTCCTCCAGAGCTGACAGAGAGAGAGTGTCTCCCCTGGAGCTAGCACCCTGAATTCAGACTTCTGGCCTCCCAGGCTGTGAGAGAATAAATTTCTCTTTGCTAAAGCCACCTACCTGTGGTGTTCCTGTTACAGCAGCACTAGGTGACCAAGACACTGCCCCTCTGGGAAAGCTTCTGCTCCGTGTGTCTAGAACCCTGTCAACAACTCCGAAACCAAAAAGTGCTGTCGTGGCCACCTCACGTGTGTCAGAGTAGAACTGTGCTCCACAGGGTTTTCAATCGTTACTTTTTCAGAAGTAGATCACCAGGCCTTCCTCCCGAGGCACCTCTGGGTGGACTCGAACCTCCAACCTTTCCAGCACGTTAACCATTTGCACTACCGAGGGAGTCATTTTGGACATATAACCAAAAACAAACAAACCACAGGGTTTCCAATGGCTGGTCTTTTGGAAGTAGGTTGTCAGGCCTTTCTTCCAAGGTACCTCTGGGTGGACTCAAACCTCTAACCTTTTGGTTACCAGGCAAGAGCATTAACCATTTGCCCCACCTGAGTATTTCCTCATAGTGACCCTGCTCATAGCAACCCCATAGGATTATGAGTGGGACTTGACCCTCTAGGGCTACGAGTCAGACTCGACACTATAGGACTCTGAGAAGGCTTGACCCAGCGGCAACAGGCTTGAACACTTTCCTGCTCTTACACTCTGCTTCCTCGGAACTGTCCCAAGCAGATCCTCCCAACGGTCCTTCACGAAAGCAGGGCAGGCCTCCCCCTGCCCACTGTACAGATGAGGAAACTGAGGCTGAAGGTGACAGTGTCCTGCACAGGGTGACAAGGCAGTGAATACAGCTCAGAGGCTGAGGGGCCAAGAGCAAAATACCTCTTCTCTGGACTTTCCCCATCACCCCAGTACTAAAGCACGGGGCTGCTGCGAGGGTGATGACGCACATGCGTAAGGCACTGAGGGTGATCCCTGGCTCAGAGCAAGTGTGCCATAAAGGTCAGCGGGGTTGGAAAAGGAAGACAACCCACCACTCCCACCACAGTCGCCGCTGGGGCCCTTGAAACCATTTAGTGCGTGACTTCCTGTAATCCTCAGAACCACCCTGTGACTAGACTAGGCTCCTGCTCTCCCCTCCTGGGACTGATAAGGACCCTGTGACTGCAGTCACCAGACATGGCCTCCTGCCTCCAGGCCCCCTGCCCCGCCTCTCTCTCCACTCAGCCCAAAGCCATGCAGCAAATCAGCTGGTAAGGACACCCCCAGAGATGTCCCCCTCAGCTGTGATTCTGCAAGGACCTAGTGCTTAGCACACAGGCCACCTCTGTGCAATCCACCTCTGAGTACCCACGACGCTCCTTCCAGTCAGGTGGATCCAGGCAGGGCTTCGTAAGGACAAGATGTGCAGTCTCCTCAGGCCCCAGCATCAACCAGACCTTCCAGGTGGCCACTTGAGAGCCGGCTTCCTGCCCACCTCGGGATCTGTACCCACTGCAGCCAGGCCCCCTAGCATCAGCCAAGACCCAGCCAGAGGCACGTCCCCCCAGCCTCTCGACCCACTGATTGTTAGCTCCTCAGGCAGTGACGCCCAATGATGAGGGCGAGGCGCCAGGTCCCCTGATAGGGGGTCACCAGCCTCATGACTGATCACAGGGGGACCGGGGCGGGGGGGGTTGATGCACTGGGAGCTGCCTGTTCTACAACAGAATGCTCCTGACTGCCTGGGGAGGAAACAGGGCAAGAACCAGGTGAGTGGGCGACCAAGAGAAGCCCTGAGTGCAAGGAAATGGCGCTGCCCATTGGTGTGTGACAAGGGCCACACTCAGTGTATCCTGGGCAGGAGAAACAATCACAGTGGCACCAGCACTCAAAGAATAAAATACTTGGGAATAAATTCAACCAAGGGGGCGCAAGACAAGTATGCTGAAAACTGCCAAGCACTGCTGCCAAACATTAAAAAAGACCTAAATAAACGGAAAGGCACTCCGTGAGCATGCACTGGAAGACTGAATACAGTATTGCTAAGATGCTAACACTCCCCAAATTGACAGGCAGATTCAATGCAATGCCTCTTAAAGTCCCAATGTTGTTTTTCTGCAGAAATGGAGAAGCAATTCATACGGAATTGTGAGGGACCCCGAAGAGCCAAAACGATCTTGAAAAAGAAGAATCAAGTCAGAGGACTCATTCTTCCTGATTTCAAAACTTACTATAAAGTTGTGTAGTAAAGTTATACAAAAACTTTTTCTGTATTTTTGTTTATACAAAAACTTACTAAAGTGATTGAAATAGTGGACTACTGGCATCAGGATAGACACATCGATCAATGGAATAGAACTGAGAGTCTGGAAGTAAACCTACACTTTGATAGTCAATTGAATTTTAAGAAGGGTGCCAAGACCATTCAGTGGGGAAGAAACATTGGACAGCAGGTGTGAGGCAAGAGTGAAGGAAGGCAATGAGGGCAGGGCCAGCATCCAGGGCAGGGCCAGCATCTAGGGCAGGGCCAGCATCTAGGGCAGGGCCAGCATCTAGGGCAGGTCCAGCATCTAGGGCAGGGCCAGCATCTAGGGTAAGTCCAGCATCTAGGGCAGGGCCAGCATCTAGGGTAAGTCCAGCATCTAGGGTAGGTCCCACGTCTAGATTAGGTCCAGCATCTAGGGCAGGTCCCACATCTAGGGTAGGTCCAACATCTAGGGTAGGTCCAGCATCTAGGGTAGGTTCAGCATCTAGGGTAGGTTCAGCATCTAGGGTAGGTCCCACACCGAGGGTAGGTCTAACATCTAGGGTAGGTCCAGCATCTAGGGCACGTCCAGCATGGAGGGTATGTCCAGCACCTATGGCAGGTCCAGCATCTAGGGTAGGTCCCACACCTAAGGTAGGTCTAACATCTAGGGTAAGTCCAGCACCTATGGCAGGTACAGCATCTAGGGTAGGTCCAACATCTAGGGCAGGGCCGGCATCTAGGGCACAGCCAGCATCTAGGGCAGGGCCACTGCACTGGGTCCCCAGCCCCCACCTTGGTGCCTGGTCTCAGGGGGAACTCAATAAATACTCCTTGAATGAATGACTGGACACCTGGTGACCAAATGATCAATGAACAAGTGAAGGCACAAATGAGAGGCGAGACCCAGTTACCAGCATTAGACACAAGGCCCAAAATAATATCCATGAAAAGTACTTAGAGCACAGCCGCTGTGGAAAACGGTTTGGTGGTTCCTCAAAAAGTTAAACATAGAACTACCGTATCACCCAGCAATTCCACTGCTAGGTATATGCCCAGCGGACTTGAAAGCAGAGAGTCAAAAAGATGCGTGTACACCGCTATTCACTCCAGTAATAGTCACAATCGCCAAAAGGTGGAAACAACCCAAGTGTCCATCAGCAGACGAATGGATAAACAAAACGTGGTCTGTCCATACCATGGAATATCACTCAGCATTAAAGCGAAATGAAGTCCTGATACAGGACGCAATGTGGATGAACCCTGAACACACTATGCTGAGTGAAGTTACGACAGGCACAAAAGGACAAATATTATATGATCCCACTGATATGAACTACATAGAACAGGCAAGTGTGTAGAGATCATACATTATTAGCAGTGGTCACCAGTGGGTGGGAGGGAGAGAAAATGGAAGATTCAGTGCTTAGGGGGCGCTAAACTCCTGTTAAGGGTGATGGAAAAATTTGGGAACAGATAAGAACAATGGTTGAACAACATGATGACAGTAATGAATGTCGCTCAACTATACACGTGAAGATTGTTGAAATGTCATGTATTTTGTTACATATACCTTTACCAGGAGCCTTGGTGGCGCAGTGGTTAAGTGCTCGGCTGCCAATGAAAATGTCCACAGTTGGAACCCACCAGCCGCTCCATGGGAGAAAGATGTGGCAATCTGCTTCTGTAAGATATACAGTCTTAGAACCCTATGGGGCAGCTCCACTCTATCCTACACGGTGGTTATGAGTCAGAATCAACTCGATGGCAATGGGTATGTATTTACTGCAAATAAAAAATATTTAGATCCCTTAACATCCACTGACTCCCCCTTATATCACTCAACAAAGTTTTCAAACCATCATCTTGACCCAATGGGTCATAAAACCAGTTTAGTAAGCTGTGACCAACACTTTTTAACGAAACAGAATAGGTAGAAAATGTCAGCCAAGTTCCCTTACAGTAAGACATTATTTCATGAAACTTTTAAGTCATCCACACTTACGGATATGGGTAAATGTATGTTTGAACCGGGGTTCTATGTAAAATACACTCCTTACTGTGGGTCGAGGTGAAAAAAGTTAAGAGGTTCCTGACAGAGTGTTGGCCCTGTCTGAATCTGATCTAAGCCTCCATCTAAAGGGCACAAGGTGACACAAAACTGGGCACTTAGTTTCTGGGGACTCCCCAGTCTTGTTTGCCCAATGAGGATAATGTCATATCTGCTGCAAAAGTACAGTTGGTGTTCTTGTTACTTCTTGCCATGGATTCTGACTCATGCCAACCCCATGTGTGCAGGGTAGAATTGTGCTCCATAAGGTTTTCAAGCCTGTGACCTTTCAGAAGCAGATCACCAGGTCTGTCTTCTAAGGCACCTCTGGGTGGGTTCCAACCACTAATCTTTTGGCTAGTAGTCAAGAGCTTAACTCCCAAAAGTATGGTTGTTTTGTTGTTGTTGTTGTTAGGTGCCATCGAGTTGGTTACAACTCATAGCAACCCTAGGTACGAAAGAAAAAAACACTGCTCAGTCCTGTACCATTCTCTCAGCTCGGCTATGTTTGAGCCCATTGTTGCAGCCACGGTGTCCATCCATCTCATTGAGGGTCCTCCTCTTCTTCACTGACCCTCTACTTTACCAAGCATGATGTCCTTCTCCAGGGACTGATCCCTCCTGATAACATGTCCAAAGTACGTAAGATGAACTCTCACCATCCTTGCTTCTAAGGAGCATATTGGTTGTACTTCTTCCAAGACAGATTTGTTCGTTCTTCTGGCAGTTCATAGTATATTCAATATTCTCCGCCAACACCATAATTCAAAGTTCCCAATTCTTCTTCAGTCTTCCTTATTCATTGTCCAGCTTTCACATGCATATGAGGCGACTGAAAACACCATGGCTTGGGTCAGGTGCACCTTAGCCCTCAAGGTCGCATCTTTGCTTTTCAGCACTTTAAAGAGGTCCTTTGCAGCGGATTTGCCCAGTGCAATGCGTCTTTTGATTTCTTGACTGCTGCTGCCATGGCTGTTGATTGTGGATCCAAATAAAATGAAATCCTTGACAACTTCAATCTTTTCTCCATTTATCACGATGTTGCTCATTGGTCCAGTTGTGAGGATTTTTGTTTTCTTTATGTTGAGGTGCAATCCATACTGAAGGCTGTGGTCTTTGATCTTCATCAGTAAGTGCTTCAAGTCCTCTTCACTTTCAGCAGGCAAGATTGTGTCATCTGCATATCGCAGGTTGTTAATGAGTCTTCTCCAATCCTGATGCCCTGTTCTTCATAGGGTCCAGCTTCTCGGATTATTTGCTCAGCATACAGATTGAATAGGTATGGTGAAAGGATACAACTCTGACACACACCTTTCCTGACTTTAAACCACGCAGTGTCCCCTTGTTCTGTTCTAAAAAATGCCTCTTGGTCTACATACAGGTTCCACACGAGCACAGTTAAGTGTTCTGGAATTCCCATTCTTCGCAATGTTATCCATAGTTTGCGATGATCCACACAGTCGAAAGTATGGCAGTAGTGATCAAGAAAGACAATCTGTGTACAGCACAAACCCACTGCCAGGGCAACGCAAGCCTGTGACATGTGTCAGAGGAAGAAAGAAAACCAGGCAACCCCACGTCTGTCCACGGACCACCCCCCACTCCTCCACCCTCATCCCCCATCCCCAAGCTAAACATCCTGTTATGGGTTGAATTGTGTCCCCAGAATACGTATTGAAACCCTACCCCTGTACCTGTAAATATGACCCTGTTCGGAAATAGGGGTTTTCCTTAGTTATATTAATGAGGTCATGCCAGAGTAGCCAAACCAAACCAGTTGCCATGGAGCTGATTCCAACTTACAGCGACCCTACAGGACAGAGCAGAACTATAGACCCTATAGGACAGAGTACTAGGACCCCAGGCAACCACTGATCTGTTCACTATCTCTATACTTTGCCTTTCCCGGAATGTCATCTAGTTGGAATCAGACAGTATGGAGTCTTTTCAGACGGGCTTCTATCACCCAGCAGTGCGCATTTAAGGTGCCTCCCTGGCTATTTGTAGCTTGATAGCTCATTTCTTTTTATTACTCAGTAATAGTTGTATGGAAGTAGCACAGTTTGCTTATCCATTCACCTACTGAAGGGCAGGCCTCAATACATTTTTATTATTTCTGTCCCTTTACCCCTCCCTCCCCCTGGTTTTCCCTTCCTGCACCTCTTCCCTACTTTGTGGATAGTGGAGCGAGGCATTGGTAGTAGTAACAACGATGATGAAACCAGAATGAGACTTGATGCCTTTGTCAAAACCCATTAAAACCTACGGGGCTTCCGAGGCTGTGATCTTCAGGGAAGCAGGCTGCCCACATCTTTCTCCCGAGGAGCGGCTGATGGGTTAGAGCCATCAACCCTTCAGTTAGCAGCTGAGTGCTTTAACCCCTGCACCACCAGAGTTCCTTTTCTTTCACTTGGTGTAATGTTTTCAAGGTTCTTCCATGTTGTAGCATGAATCACAACTCCCTGCTCCCTTTTATGGCCGAGTAATAGTCCGTTGTATGGACGTGCCCCATTTCGTCTGCTGGTCCGGAAACCCTGGTGGGATAGTGGTTAAGTGCTACGGTTGCTAACCAAAAGGTCAGTAGTTTGAATCCACCAGCCGCTCCTTGGAAACTGTATGGGGCAGTTCTACTCTGTCCCGCAGGGTCGCTATGAGTTGGGATCAACTCGACAGCAACGAGTTTGGTTTTCTGGTCTTTTATTCAGCAGTCCAGGGACATCCGGGTTGTTTCCACTTTATAGCAATAGCTAACAACAGAGTACTGCTGTAAACCTCAACGAACACAAGTCCCCTCCAGTCATGATGCTCACGCTCCGGCTTTGATCAAGCCAATGAAGTGTTCACCAGAAAAAAAAAAAAAAAAAAAGGTACTTTTTTTTTCACCCCAATGGATCTTCTAATCAAGAAAATTAAAAGCAGCGTAAAAGCAGGGCTTTAAGACAGAGAAACTAAATAGTCATTGTAGAAGCACGTTCTTGCGACGGGGACCCAAGCAGAAAAAAATGAAAACAAAACCCAGCTGCACACAATAAAACTGAAACGCTCTTGTGTATCACTCCAGCAAAATTTCAAATCATTAAAACCTCATTATCCTAATAATATGTTTTCCAGATGAATTTAACTAAAACACACTCTTCTAACGAAGAGCAGACATTTCCGAAGCAGCAGCACAGGGGGGCGCTGTGTCTTCCCGGCCTGTAGCTGCAAATGGCCGAAGTCCAGAAGCCCTGGGTGGGATCAGTCACCTTTATAGGTCCCGAGTTATAGGTCCTGAGCTATAGGTCCCACTGCTTCAAGCGAGTTCTTTCTCTTTTAGGTTTTTTTTAAATGAAAGCAACTAACCAAGTATGTCACAACGGTCTCACTGCCTTTTTTTTTTTTTAATAGATTTTATTTTTTTAGAGGAGTTTAGGTTTACAGAAAAATTGTGCAGAAAGGACAGAGCTCCCGTTTGTAAAGTCAACGTGGGGGCAGTGTCTGACCTCCTCTAACTTCACAAAGGGGAAGGAGAATCAAGGTCAACAGCCCAAGGCTGATGCCCGTGAGGCTGAGGTCAGACATGCCTCCTCTCTCCGCCACCATCTTTACCAATTCTGACACCAGCTGTCCCTCCCGCTGCACCCTCTACTCTCTGCTGGGTTTGATAATTCATTGCAGTGGCCACACGGAACGCACAGACAATACTCACGATTATGGGGTTTATTAGGGAAGTAAGACGTTCCAATTCGGCTCAGGAACACTCAGGACACGGTTCTCTCATCAGGACAGCCTCCTCCCAGCCGTGCTCGCAGGCACACCTCTCCCAGGCCCTTGGCCTCCGCCCAGAGGCATTTAGCTTTCTCTCTCTGTGGGCCAGGAAGCCTACCACGCCATCTTCTGCTGCTGGGTCTCTGCTTCCAGGTCTCTGCTGCCACTTCTTGCTGCCTTCAAGGTTACAGCTAGCTGGCTTTCTCATTCTCCTGGTTCCAGGAGCTTCTCAGTGCAGGGACCCTGGGTCCAAAGGACGCGCTGGCTCTTCTTCCTTGGTCATGGTGGATCCTCTCTCTTCTGCCTCTGGGGTGGCTCATTTCAACCCGGAGCAATGGCAAAACTGACCAGACCTTTTGGTGGGCCACAATTTCCCTATCACACAGTCTCACCCAACCACCTGGGTAGGAATTACAAGACCATGGCAAGAAAGGCCACACAAAAGCAGCCCAAACCCTGCATCATATATCTCCTCTCCCCCAGCACAGTCTCTCCCGTCACTAACATCTTGCACTCCTGTGATACATTCGTTGCAAGGGATGAGCCAATATGGATATGTTGTTATAAAGTCAAGTGCATAGCTCACATTAAGAGGGTTTGACAAATGCATAGGTCACATGTCCACCGTTGCAGTATCATGCAGAAGAAGGGTTTCCTTGCCCTAAAAATGCCTGCGCTCCACCCATTCGCCCCTCTACCCTCCCCCTAGAGCCCAGGCGAGCACTGATCTATTCACTGTCTCTACAGTTTGCCTTTTCCGGAATGTCATCTAGTTGGAATGATACAGTATGCAGCCTTTTCAGACTGGCTTCTATCACCCAGCAGTGTGCATTTACGGTGCCTCCCTGGCTTTTCATAGCCTGATAGCTCATTTCCTCTTATTACTGACTAATACTCAGTTGTATGGAAGTAGCACAGTTTGCTTATTTTTTTTTCACCTATTGAAGGGCAGGTCTGAATACATTTTTGTTATTTCTGCCCCTTAACCCCTCCCACCCCCTGGTCTTCCCTTCCCGCACCTCCTCTCTACTTTGTGGATAGTGGGGTAAGGCCCTCGTAGTAATAACAAGGATGATGAAACCAGAACGAGGATGATGGCTCACACCAGGCAGGCTTATTATGCGCCAGGCCGAGTTGTTTCCCCTAATATTTTACTATCAAAATTTTTCAAATATATGGAAACGTTTAAAGAGCTTACCAGTGAGCACCCACACACCACCTGCCCAAAGTCCACCACTGACATTTTTCTAGACTTTATCAGGTCTCCACCCATATCTATCGATTCAGCAATCCGTCATCTATCTTTGTTCCCTAATACCAAAAAGGTAGTGGCTTAAAGCAACATAAATGTAGCATTTGACAGTCCTGTAGGAAGAGCAGAAGTCCAAAATGGGTTTCACTGAGCTAAAACCAAGGTGTCGGCAGGCTGTGTTCCTTCTGGAAGCTCCAGGGGAGAATCCGTTTCCTTGCCTTTTCCAGCTTCTAGAGGCCACCCACATAGCTCTGCTGGTGTCCCCATCACGCTGACATCTGCGTCCATTGACACATCTTTCTCCTACAGTGACCCTCCTACCTTCCTCTCTAAGGACCTTTGTGACTGATTACATTGGACCCACCTGGGTAATCAGGAATAATCTCCCCATCCAAGGTTTCCAATTTAATCACACCTGCTAAGTCCCCTTACCGTGTCAGATGGCAGGCTTATGGGTTCTGGGGTTCGGATGTGGATGTCTTGGGAGTTCCAGTACTCAGCCTATCACCCCATCTTATTCTTCATGTACTTTCAAGTAAAACTGCAGACATTGGTAACATTCCTTCTAAACACGTCAACATGCGTACCACTAACATGAGTTCAGTATTTATAGTTTTTTTCTTTTGAGGTAAATTTACATACAAGAGGCACAAATCTTAAGTGTCCATTCACTGAGCTTTGACAAATGCACGCACCTGTGTAACTCAAACCCCCATCAAGACAGAGAACATTTTCTTAACGCAAACTCCCTCCTGCCCCTCCCCAGGCAATCCAAGTCCCACCCCCATCCCCAGAGGCAACAACCGTAAATCAGTTTTGTCTGTGCCTGAACTTTGTACACAAGGAGCCCCACAGCCTATAATACTCTTTTGTGTCTAATTTCTTTTGCTCAACATCGTGGTTTCGGGAGCTTTATTAGTCAAGGTTCTCCAGAGAAACAGAGCCATAGGAGATACATAGATAGAAATAAATTTATTTTAAGGAATTGGCTTGTGCAATTGTTGGGACTAAAAAAAAACCAAATCCATTGCCATGGAGTCAATTCCAACTCACAGAGACCCTACAGGACAGAGTAGAGCTGCCCCATAGTGTTTCTAAGGCTGTAATCTTTACGGAAGCAGACTGTCACATCTTTCTCCCACAAAGCGGCTGGTGGGTTTGAACCGAAGACCTTTCAGTTAGCAGCCAAGAGCTTAACCACTGCACAGCCAGGACCAGCAAGTACAAACTACGTAGGTCAGGTGACAGGCTAAAAACTGCAGCAGGATTTCTACTTACAGTTTTGAGACAGAATTCCTTCTCCTCTCAGAAATCTGTTTTTGCTCTTAAGGCCTCCAACTGATTGGATAAGGCTCACCCACATCCCTGAGGGTAATCTGCTTTCCTCAGGGTCAGTGAAAAAGAGGAAGACCTTCAATGAGATGGACTGACACAGTGGCTGCCACAATGGGCTCAAACATGACAATGACTGTGAGGATGGCACAGGACCCGGCGCTGTTTCAGTCTGTGGTATGTATGAGTCAGAGCCAACTTGATGCCATCTAACAACAACAACAAACGAGACTAAAGTAGATCAGTGGTTACCAGGAGACGAAGGAGGAGGAAAGGGAGGGTTAACCCTTAATGGATACCAAGTTTCTGCTGGGGGGATGAGAAAGTTTTGGAAATAGACGGTGGTGATGGCCGCACAACATGGTGAATATAATTAATATCCCTGAATTGCACACTTAAAAATGCAATTTTATATTATAGATATTTTACCAGGAGTCCCTGGGTAGTATACATGGTTAAGTGCTTGGCTAATAACCTGAAAGTTGACAGTTTGGACCCAATCAGAGGCGCCTCAGAAGAAAGGCCTGGCAATCTGCTCCTGAAAAGTCACAGCCACACAATTCCATGGAGCAGTTCTGCTCTGCACACACGGGTCACCGTGAGTCAGAATCAACTCAGAGGCTACTAACAACAAGCAGTAGATACCTTATCACAGCAAACACACCTTTAAAGACACAGAACAGTGATTTTCAACAAAAGAAAAAACAGAGGGATGAAGAGATGCTTCAAGTTAAGCTTTGGGAAAGGAATCCCACTACTGTGGATTGAACTGTGTCCCTCAGAAATGTGTGTCAACCTGGCTAGGCCATGAGTCCCAGCATTATGGGATGGTTCACCATTTTGTCATCTGTTGTGATTTTCCTATGCGTTGTAAATCCTACCTCTATTATGTCAGTGAGGCAGGACTCAATCTACAGGATCAGGTTGTATCTTGAGTCATTCTCTTTTGAGATATAAAACAGAGAAGTGAGCAGAGACGGGGGACCTTCTACCACCAAGAAAGCAGCGCGTGAGCAGAGCACATCCTTAGGACCTGGGGTCCCTGCGCTGAGGAGCTCCCAGACCAAGAGAAGATTGATGACGAGGACCATTCCCCAGAGCCGACAGAGACAGAAAGCCTTCCCGTGGAGCTGGCACCCTGAATTTGGAGTTTAAGCCTCCTAGACTGTGAGAGAATAAACACATTTCTCTTTGTTAAAGCCGTCCCCTTGTGGTATTTCTGTTACAGCAGCACTAGATAACTAAGACACCCACTCACATCAAAAATAAATGACTAACTCCCTAAGCAGGCGAGGCACTGGCCCGGGTTCCCCTTTCTCCAGCCGACTCTCACAGCCAAGGCCAGCGGGAGCCCGGGTGAGCCATGCTGGCCTCCAGGCGGCTGAGGACGTTCTGTCCTCATAAGTAAAGTGTCGGGTGGCCAATTCGAGCTCCCTGGAGCCTCCGGTAACATTAGAAGCAGCAAACAACATGACAGATGTGGCTGAATTTACAGACAGCTGCTTGCCGGGCGTTGAGAATCAAGTCAGCAATGTCAGCCCTGAAAGTTATGAACCTTTCCCACCCTCTTTACCTTCTTAATGACTTAATATTAGAGTAAAAGTGAGATTCTTTGGAATTGCAATTTTTCAACGGAAAGGAAGTCTGAGAATGCAGACCTTTTTAAAAGAACAGGTGGAAGCTATTAAGATACTGTTACTTGGGGCAGCCAATGTTAGTGATTCTGGCTGACTAGCAGGTAAGAGCTCAAAAACCAAAACCGAGAACATCATTTCAAAGTGTCTACGCTTTACATGGAGTCCCTGGGTAGTGCACATGGTTAATGAGCTTGGCTGCGAATCAAAAGGTTGGCGGTTCAAGTCCACCCGGAGGCACCTCGGAAGAAAGGCCTGGGGATCTATTTCTGACAACTCAGCCACTGAAATCCCTATGGAGCGCAGTTCTACTCTGAGACACGTGGGGTCGCCATGAGTCAAAGTCAACCTGACGGCAACTGGAAAGCTTTACCTGAGCTTACGTTGGACTGCCAGTGTGCAAGCCTAAGAGCACTGCTTGGAGCTGGTCTAAGGCTTCTGATTCCCTAGGCCAGCGAGGAAGTGCCAGCGGAGACCCAGGTGGGCGACTGAGCCTGGTCTTCCATTCTGGGCATGCAGCATTCCAGCTCAGAAACCCCTGCCACCCTGCAAACGTGAGGAACTTGCTACTTGTCCACAACGGACGCCACCAGGGGGCATGGGCAGTGCTTTCGAGTCACAGCGGGCTCAACATTCCTCAAACCAACTTTCTAAAGGATTGACTAAACGGTAACTTTGTTACCAACAGCCAACTGGCTACTGCCCAGGGAAAGAAGCGTCTGAAGCTTTTGCAACAATACAGGACCCGAAGTAGAAGGTGCTTCCGTTGTGGAGGTGACCATTCACTCCCATACACACCACAGGCTCGGCTAGTTGATCTTGGCATTCTTCTCCCCTGGGCCCAGACACAGCCTCAGAATCCTTCTTAACACAAGAGCCAGTACCAGCTGCTGCCAGCTCTGACCCGTGGCAACCCAGTGTGTGTCAGAGTAGAGCTGATCTCCACAGGGTTTACAGTCATTGACTTTTCAGAAATAGATCACCAGGCCCTTCTTCGGAGGTGCCTCTGGGTAGCTCTGAATCACCAGTCTTTCGGTTAGCAGTGAGCACGTAAACTGTTTGTACCACTGAGGGACCCCAACACAAGGGTCAAATCAAATAACCAAAACTGTTGCCGTCAGTCGGTTCTGACTCACAACCACACAAGGGCAGGCAGGTAGTCATAAGCCCAGGTGAGTTTGCTCCCAGGTGGGAACCTACTTGCCATACCTGCTTTATCACTAACCAGCCCTGGGGTCTGTGTCGGCCTCAGCACCCTCGCTTGTCAACATTATCACTAACTAAGATTTACCCAGCATGCACTCAACTGTGGATGAGACTTCACACGGTCCATCTCACTTATCCTCACACCACCTGAGAGCCCAGTGGTACTAGGAACCACTTGGAACCAACCAGAAACAGGGGCTCAGAGAGAGCCAGTGACAGCCCAGGTCAGCCAGCGACAGTGGAGCAAGGCCGTGAGCCGAGACCACCCTCCACGACGTTGCACGGCCCCCAGAGAGGCACACACTTCATGTCCCAGAGCCACACGAGGAGGACACCTCAGCTCAGAATTTCCTTCCACGACAAATCAGGAAATGAGGCCTCAGATCTTTAAAACTCAGAAGGTTGAAACATGCAACCGCAAAGGAGTTTCTGTCCCACAGCCTGGATCTTCTTAGCAGTTGTTTGGTGCCATCAAGTCAATTCCAACTCATAGTGACCCCTATAGGACAGAGCAGAACTGCCCCATAGGCTTTCCAAGACTGTGATCTTTACAGAAGCAGACAACCAGGTCTTTTCTCCCATGGAGCCACTGGGTGGGTTAGAACCGCCAACCTTTCGGTTAGCAGCCGAGCACTTAACCATTGGTCCGCCAGGGCTCCTTTCTTAGTCACAGGAGATTTTAAAACCAGTAAAGGGACTATGCTGGTTTCACAGAGCTGATCAAGTCAGTCCAGAAACTGGGCAACGCTGGTTCCATCTTTTCTTACAATCAGAAAGAAGTCTCTCCTTGAACGTGTCATTGAGAAGTGTCTCCACGGTGCAAAGCCACTTCTAGAACTGCCTGCGTTCAGTGTGTATGTTCTTAACGTACCCCAACGGCCACTAGTACCGATAAGCAGATTACCCACCACTGGGCCAATATGTTTATAATGTACTCCTAAGCTTACTAAGGAGCCTTGGTGGTGCAGTGGTTAAGAGCTCAGCTGCTGACCAAAAGGTCGGCAGTTTGAATCCACCAGCCACTCCCTGGAAACCCAATGGGGCAGGCAGTTCTAATCTGACCTATAGGGTTGCTATGAGTCAGAATCTATTCAACGGCAGTTTTTTAATTTTTTTGTTTTTAACCTTACTAATGGACTCCTGGAAACCCTGGTGGAGTAGTGCTTAGGAGCTATGGTTGCTAACCAAAAGGTCACCAGTTCAAATCCACCAGGTGCTCCTTGGAAACTCTATGGGGCAGTTCTACCCTATCCTGTAGGGTCACTATGAGTCGGAATTGACTCGAGGGCAGCGGGTTTGGTTTTTTGTTTGGTTTATTGGAGTCCCTGGTGGTGCAGATGGTTAACGCGATTGAAAGATCGGAGGTTTGAGCCCACCCAGAGGCTTCTCATACGAAAGGCCTGATGATCCACTTCCAGTGGCCACAGCAGCTGGTTAAGCTTACTAGCTTACTAATTAATGTTTTTCAGCCTCTATGTAATACAATAAATAGCAAATGTTTATATTTCAATATCAATATGTATGTGTGTGTATGTACGTATATATGTGTATGTATATACATACATACGTGTGTGTATGTGTATTTTGTTTTGTTTTGTTTTTTTAGAGGCCCCTGGGTGGCACAAATAGTTTGTGCTCAACTACTAACCAAAAGGTTGGAGGTTCAAACTCACCCAGTGGCACTGCAGAAAAACGGGCCGGTGATCCACTTCTGTAAAGATCACAGCCACGAAAAACCGACAGAGCTCTGCTCTACTGTGTAACACGTGGGGTCGCTACAAGTCAGAACTGACTTGACAGCAGTGTGTCTGGTATATATATGTATGTATACATTTCAAACAAGCCCAGTGCTGTTCAGTCAAGTCCAACTCATAGCAACCCTACAGGACAGAGCAGAACTGCCCCCTAGGGTTTCCAAGGCTGTAATCTTTATGGAAGCAAACTGCCACATCTTTCTCCCGTGGAGTGGCTGGTGGGTTCAAACAGCCAACATTTTGGTTAGCAGCCAAGTGCTTAACCACTGCTCCACCAGGGCTCTCTCCTTCTCGCTCTCTATATATGTATACACACACACATATTTATAAATTACCTCTCATTAGCAGGTAGACCAATTTTTCACCTGAAGCCTAAAAATTAAAGTGTATAGCTAATGCAAAAAAAATAAATAATTAGGGCACATCTTTTATGCGATGGACCTTCGTATTTGAAAACAAGAAAATCGCTAGGTGGAGGTACCTGCCCTTTGCCAATGATCGGGGAGGGGGGGGTGTCAATCAAAAGCAGCGTTTAAGCTGCTCACTGCGGGCCTTGCCCACTCACCACTCCCAAACATTCCTTGTTACTCTGACGACTGGACAGCGAGCTCCGTGGGAAGCAACTCTGGATGTGAAATATTCATTCCACGGGGCTGAGACAACTGCTGAAACGAGAACTCCCCTAATAAGTGTGGGGCTGCCAAGGCATACCATACAAACTTAACTCATCCGAGGCCACATGGGTCGCCCAGACTCAGAGCCACCAAGCAAGGCGTCAGCTACTCATGAGAAGAGAGGCTCTGATGCAGACAGGTTGCGGCTGGAGCCCCTGGGCGATGCACACGGTGAAGCGCTTGACTACTAACCAAAAGGTTAGGTTTCGAGAGGCACCTCAGAAGAAAGGCCTGGCGACCTGCTTCTGAAAGGTCAGAGCCTTGAAAACCCTGTGGAGCAGTTCCACCCTGCACACGCGGAATCTCCACGAGTCGGAATCGAATCCATGGCAACTGGTTTGGTTTTGGTATTGTAGTTACCACCCTCCGGGCCCAGCAGCATTTCCGTTTTCTATTGCGTAGTGGTTAAGAGCTCAGCTGCTAACCAAAAAGGTTGGCAGTTCAAATCCACCAGCCACTCCCTGGAAATCCGTGGGCCAGTTTTACACTATCGCACAGAGTCCCTATGAGTCGGAATCAACTAGACCCCAAAGGGTTTGGTCAGGGGCAAGTACTATTTCCGTTTTCTGTTGAAGCAAAGTTTCCAAGAGATTTAGCAGGCTGTCAAGAAAAACGTGGAACATCGGTGGAACAATGAGAAACGCTGGATTTGAAGATTATTATCAGAGAAATAATCAGAGGAAATTTTACTAAGCCACACCAAGCCCCAATTGAAAGCCACTTCCTCTCAGCCAGAGAGATGAAAACAGGCATGATTTCAGGCCCCACCTCCCCAAGGAGCGTGTTATAATACGCGAGCTGGACAAAGCTGTCGATGACATAACTATACCTTTTCCTCTGGAGCCAAGAACTGCCCCCAGGGACTGAGGCGGCCCCTGTTCAAAGAATTTGGGCTTGGAAAAAGAGGTGTGGAATTGTTTCTCTTTCATAGCTGGGTCTGTAGAAACCTCACAACCCAATAGTTCTGCACTGACGACCTCCACTGACTCCTCTTCCAATAAAACATTCTAGAAACCACAATGTATGGCCCTCACCTGCTTGTATTGCTCCACTTCTTACCAACCATTCTGTCCCTTCTCAGAGTCAAGAGTCCAATCTTAACCATAATCTGTAGCTATCTTTCTTATGGTCCTAAATTTTCACCTTTGAAATCATATTGGCACAGAGTACTTGGAAATGCAAAGCTTTCAAAAAAAATTGGATCCCCCAGGGCTGAAGGAGACCAAATTCATTTGCAAATCCTTCTCCTGTATCTTGCCACAAAGAAAGGTACCATTCCATTTTGCGGGGCATTGGTGGTTCGGTGGTAGAATTCCCACCTCCAGGGGTGAGGGTTCCCAGCCAGTGTACCTCATGTCTGTCGGTGGAGGCTTGCGTGTTGCCGTGATGCTACAAGGGTTTCCATGGAGCACCCCCTTCTCACTAAGATGGACAAGGAAGAAAGGCCTGGCTGCCTACTCCCCAAAATCAGCCCATAAAAACCCTGTGGATCACAACGGTCAGATCAGCAACTGGTCGTGGGGATGGCACAGCACGGGTGGTACTTCGTTCTGTGGTGTACGGGGTCGCCGTGACTCAGCGGCAGCTGACAACAGTTTCACATGGAAAGGTAAGTTTGAGGGGCTCTTGGGATCTGCTATCGAACAGTGTGTGGAAATGACTCCAACCCACGTTGCTCTCTGTCCCAACCCGTTCTCTATGCACAACCATCCTGAGCAGGACTGCAAACTCTAGCCTACAGGCGCCAGGGCCAGGATTGGCCCATGAGTGACGGGGGCAGTGGGGACCAGCCTGGAGAATGCCCTCTGAAGAACGTGGCCTGTCCTGGGCACCGTCAAAGGCGGCTGTGATCAGGAGGCGCTGGACGTCTCTAGGCAGTTTCCTCGGGCTCAGCCCTGCCTCCCAGGCTGTGCCCCCTGCACTGAGTCCTGCCGCTCCTCCCTCCCTGCTGCGTCTTAGAAATACCCCCTGTGAAGCCCCACTGGCCCCCTCGGCTCAGGCCAATGTCCACCCACGCCCAGGTTCATTCCCAGCTTCCTCGCTAGTCACCCTGTTCCCGTCTGTTCTCACACCGCAGCCTCGGGGCTTCCCAAAGCACACAACCAACCCATCGCCACTGAACACCCAGCTGGGCTCTGCTGCCCGGAAGACGGGTGGCAGGGCCCCGCTGACCTCTCCACGCCCACCATGCCTCCGCCAGCCACCACGCTTTGCCTGCACTTCCCCAAAAGGGTCTCGCTGGGGTTCCCCTCCAGGCCCTGGTGGGAGCCCTATGCCACTCCCCACCCTGACTCCTTCTTCACCATCCTTCCACTCTAGAGCAGGGCTCCACTGCCCCCAACAGGCACCTAGAACCCCCCAGCCTGGGTTGCATGTTTCTCGTGGGTCTTACTCACCAGGCCACAAGCCCTTAGGACAGGACCTGGAAGGGTCATCGCCCACTTGCCGGCCAGTCCCCAGCCCCCAGCCCAGGATGGCCAGGTGAACAGCCACTAGGTGTGGATTTGTTGAGGGAGTGGGGAGGAGGTGAGCACCCTGTTTGACACCTGCTGTTTACAGTTATGGGGCACCTGGGTGGCTCAAAGGATAATGTACTCAGCTGCTCACCAAAAGGCTGGAGGTTCGAATCCATGCAAAACTGCCTTGGAAGCAAGGTCTGCCAGTCTACATCTGAAAGGTCACAGCCACTGAAACCCTGTGGGGCACAGTTCACCCCGACACACACGGGGTCCTGAGGAGTTGGAATGAACTCAATGGCAACGAGTCTGGGGTTTTTGTACTGGTATTTGCAATCGTTCTTCCTGTTACCTACCTGCTCACACCCGCCAAGCTCAGGGAGCCCCCCCCTTCTGGAGCTCTGGCATAGAGGGGACAAGCCTTCACCCTGCCCTCCCACCCATGACCTCCATGATTTGGGTGGAGTTGGCTGCATTTCCTTTGAGTCTTCACAAAACTGATTCAAGTTTTAGAAGTTTCCTGTTTCTTCTCACAAACCGGCTTTCCACCTCTGTGACGGTCCATTACCGCCTTGCATCCTCCAGAGAAGTCCACCAAGGCTCCCTCCTCGGGGAATGTGCCCACACACCCAGCACCCACCACCCACCAGGATGGCCGCCATGTTTATACTTCGTCTCTCTGAAGCTGGCTGGACCAGCCGTGGGTGCCTGGGCCAGGTGGGCCCCATGGAGTTGCACTCCCGTGAAACTGAGCTGAGGACCAGACGCTGGGGGCCCAACCCAGGGTTACAGTCACACAGGGCTCTGGGGTACATTCCCAGACTCTGGAGGTTGAGGCCCCTGAATCTCGCTGGCTCCGTCTCCCCATGCCTGGCTACTCAACCTTCTCTTGGAGCTCTTGAGACACCTGAGGAGAGAAACACCAAGGTTTCTCCACCTGGGCACTACTGACAAGGAGGCCACACTATTGTCTGTGGTGGGGGCTGTCCTGCGCATTGTAGGATGTTGAGCAGCATCTTGGCCTCCACCCACTAGATGGCAGTAGCAACCTCTGCCCCCAAGGACAACCACAACTGTCTCCAGACACGGCCAGTGGCCCTGGAGGGACTAGACTTGCCCCCACTGAAGTGGCTACTGGGTGACATCGTGTTTCCTCACCTACAAAATGGGGAAATAATTCCTACCTTCCAAGTAGCCGTAAGCACTCCACAAAACCACATACATACCTAGGTATTCTTTCCTTTTAATTTTCATTTTATTGTGTGAAGTATGTAGAACACAAAATTTGCCATTTTAACCATTTTTAAGCGTACAGTTCAATGACATTAATTGCGTTCACCACGTTGGGCAACCATCAGTCACAACCATCTCTTTCCAAGATTACTTTTACGTAAGTTTATTTTGTTGTTGTTGAGAATAATGTACACAGCAAAACACACACCAAGTCAACAGTTTCTCCATGTACCATTCAGTGACGTTGATCACATTCTTTGAGTTGTCAACCATTCTCACCCTCCTTTTCTGAGTCGTTCCTCCCCCATTAACATAAACTCACCGCCCCCTACGATTCCTGTCTAATCTTCCAAGTTGCTGTTATCAATTTGATTCCTGTTTCCACAACTTTTTCATCACCCCAAACAGAAACTCTGTGTCCATTAAGCAGTAACTCCTCATCCTCCCCTCCCCCAGCCCCTAGTAACCACGAACCTACTCTGGTCTCTGCATTTGCCTATTCTAGCTATTTCACGTAAGTGGGGTCATACGCCATTTGTCCTTTTGTGACTGGCTTCTTTCACTCGGCAGGATGTTTTCAAGCTTCATCCACGTTGTGGCAGGAACCACAATTCATCTCTCGTGGTGGCTGAAGGACATTCCACGGGCCATATTTTGTTTATCCATTCATCTGTTGACAGACACTTTGGTTGTTTCCACCTTTTGGCTATGCTGAATAAAACACTGACGTCCCTGTATTTGAGTCCTGCTTTCAAAACTTTTCAGTAAATATACCTTGTATGGGTAAGCGCTAACCTTAAGTTTGGCAGTTTGAACTCACGCAGCAGCTCCACAGGAGAAAGACCTGGCAATTGCTCCCTTAAAGGTTACAGCCTAGAAAACCCTATGGGGCTGTTCTACTCTGTCACCTGAGGCCACCGCAAATTGAAATTGACTCAAGGGCACCGGACAACAAGAGCAAACTTGCGTGTAGGCGCTGTTATCACAGAGCAGAGCTTAAGCACACTGGCGTTCAGAGGCAACGCGGCGTCTACACGCTGACCACTCGACATCGAAGATGGGTGACCTTTGGGGAACTCACGGGAGTGAACAGCTGGGGGCTTAGGACTTTGAGATTTCCCTCCTGGAAAGTTATTTAAAGTACGAAAAAGAAACTGAGTTCAACTCCACAGCAATGGCTTGTTTAGATCTAGTTCACAAGGCCTCGATGTGTTGCTCGTTTCTCTCTCATTGCCCTGGAGTGTCCACCTGTGTCCTTGGCCTCTCAGTCCATGACCGCAGCTCTGGGGCAGGAGTCTTTCTTCTCAGCCCTTCTACCCAGCCGCGGTAGAACCGAACCTGGCTTTCTAATCACTTGACTTTTAAAGTTAACTTGAGAAGTCTGAAAACCCTGGTGACGTAGTGGTTAAGAGCTACAGCTACTAACGAAAAGGTCAGCAGTTCAAATCCACCAGGAGCTCCTTAGAAACTCTATGGGGCAGTTCTACTCTGTCCTACAGGGTCATTATGTGTCAGAATCGACTTGATGGCGGTGGTTTTTTTTTTAGAAGTCTGGTCTCCACCCATACACCTTCTACGGGAGCTTTGGGGTTCCTCTGGGTTGGTTTTTTTTTTTTTTTTTTTAAATGTTCCTTCCATTTTCTCTACTGCCCACATTTAGCCCTGGTTCCGTTTTCTAAACTGGGCCACCATGTAACACGATCGGGGTTTCCCCTTTCGTTAAACATCAGCAGTCTTCACCATGCCCCGAAGTTCGTCTACTGACACTTCTCAGAAACCCCACATGGCACGTTTCCTAAAGTTACCTCCCAGAAGGTGGCCTCGGTGGCGCAAACAGTTTGCACCCGACTGCTAACCTAAGGTTGTACGTTCAAGCCCACCCAGCAGAGCCGCGGAAGAAAGCCCTGGTGATCTGCTGCCATAAAAATTACAGCCAAGAAAGCCCTACGGAGCAGTTCTACACTGTAACACGTGGGGGAGCCACGAGTCAGCGTGGACGTGACTACAACAGGCTTTTTTTTTTTCTTTTGGTTTTTATCCCAAAACGTCCCTCTGCGCCTTATTACAACAAGGAGCTCTGTGAACCTGGTGAGGTGGAATGCCCACAGCCTCCCTGGAACTGCAGTCGCTAACTTCACGAACAATCCTTTTCCCCTCCCCCAGCGGTCCAAACTCCCTGCCTTACAGGGGCCCTCATCTCAAAGAAAAGCGCTGGAATCCCATCGGCTCTCCTGAGTTCACCGCTGTCAACTTTCTAACAAAGAAGGAAATGAAACTGATAGTTTCACCGCTGGGGGCAGCCAGGGCGGCGGGGAACTCCTGCTGAGGGCCCCTTCCTGGTCACTTCCTGTCAGGCGGACCTGGGCTGCCCCTGGACTCAGCGGCGGCAGCAGCTCTGCCTGGCACGGTCCCAGTCAGGAGCGGACCGTGCGAATCGCATCCATCACATAATCACAGGAAACCGCCGGACAGCCAGGGGGGCAAGTTGCCACGGCAACGGAGCTGCAGAAAGACGGGCAACTCTCAATTTTTCAGGACCTCATTAGGGGTCTCTCTCCTCAGTCTTGTATTTCCCACATCCCAAAAGACCAAACAGAAGCCACCAAGCCTTCCCAAGCTCAGGCCCTCCCTGGGACAGGCGGCTCCCGAGTCCGGGTCCTCCACTCCACCTTCCAGTCCAACTAGAGTTTGGGGCCTTCTGTTCATAGGAGGGACCCATGCCAGGTACCCCAACCTTGAGAATGGCAGCAGGGGACCCGCCTCCTTCACACGTGAGAGCAAGGACAGCAACGCCAGCCTCTCGCTCCTTCTGCCACTTTCATCTCTCTTCTACTTGTCACAGGACACTTTTGACGACCAAGATCCTTGGTGCCTTAACATTAAACCAGCCTCACCCTCAATTTTCTAGGCACACACAGTTCATAAAAGCAAGGACAAGCAGAAGCACTTTACTGGGGCCTGTGCGCTTCATATTAAAAAACCAGCTCCCTTCGAGGTGACTCTGACGCATGGCGACCCCAGGCGTCTCAGGGTGGAGCTGGGCTTCCCTGGCTTTTCAGTGGCTGGTTTTTCAGAAGCAGATCGGCAGGACTTTCTTCCAAGGCGCCTCTCGGTGCTCTTGGACCTCCGACCTTTCGGTTAGTGGCCAAGCACGGTAACCACTGGCAGCACCCAGGGATGTTCTTGATATGGCGTGAATAAATGTCACCTGTAGGCTCCTGGTTGCACTTAACTACTCGCCTAAAAGATCGCCAGTTTGAACCCACTGAGCAGTACCACGGAAGAAAAGGCCTGGCGATCGACTTCCGTTAGGATTACAGCTAAGAAAACCCTGTGGAGCATAGGTGGGGCTGCCACGAGTCAGAATCCACTCGGCGACAATTAACAATAACAAATGTCATCTATCAACTGCTTCAATAGTCCAGAACGTTCCACTCACTTCCCATTCTGTGATCTTTCGAACATGGCTTCTTGCACTGGTTCCTGCTGGTCTCCGCCCAACTATCAGCTCCTCAGAGCCTTCCCCGGGCCCGATATCTGATCACCCTTTTACGTTATCTCCGTAGCACAAGATGGTACAGCACAATTTGTCAGTTCATTTATCGTTACTGGCTCCCCAACCCAAAAAAGCAAGAGACCTGTCTATCTGGAGCCATAGCAGCACCCAGCCCACAGCAGGCACTCCACAGGCCGCTGAACGCAACAGAAATTTGGGAGACGGAATGTCACCTAAGTATACAATCACTCTAAGGCACAAAGAGGAACAGAAATGATTTTTGGTAAGGGCGATGATGGTTGTGTGTGAGGCCCATACGCCAGACAAGCCGGGGCAGGGGAGATGGGGGAGAGTACTTCAGGTACTTCAGAGAGATTAATACGAGCCAGTCTGCATCCTCGGGAGTCTCTGGGTGGTGCAAACGATTCACGCGATCACGGCTAACCAAAGGATTGGAAGT
Source organism: Elephas maximus indicus (assembly GCF_024166365.1). Taxonomy (NCBI): domain Eukaryota; kingdom Metazoa; phylum Chordata; class Mammalia; order Proboscidea; family Elephantidae; genus Elephas; species Elephas maximus. The sequence continues at coordinate 188,587,506 of NC_064822.1, read as the reverse complement.
TCCAGTCCACCCGAGGTGCCTCGGAAGAAAGGCCTGGCGATCTGCTTCTGAAAAATGAGCCACTGAAAACCCTGGGGAGCACAGTTCTACTCTGACACACACGCGGCTGCCATGAGTAGGAGTCGATTCCACAGCTGGTAAACCAGCTGGGTCCTCAAGCTAAGCCTTGGAAGAGAGTTAAACAATTTGCGACGAAATGGGGAGGCTCACTGAAGGTGACAAGGCCCTGCCCTCAGGGAGCTCCGGTGAATGTGCTACAGCGGTAAAAGCATCCCTGAGGGAATTCTTGTGGCGAGACACACATCCCCTGGGGGTACACGCAGCCCTGGAGGGAAATACCTGGGCTACTCTCCTCTCAAAGTACAGAAATTCCTAGGGGAAGTACGTGCGAGAACACATACCCCGTGAGAGAACACATACCCCCGAGGGTAAACATGTCCCTGGGGTCACAGGCGTCCTGAAGTCTTTGCAGGTCTTCGTAAGTCAGGTTCAGTGAGTTTAAGGAAATTCCTCTCATACCCTTAATACGGCCTTTCCTTATGATGGTGAGGCCCGCCCTTGCGCCTCCACCCCACCGACCCCTTCACAGCAGCTCCTAGTCCTGGTGAGCTTAACTCTCCCACACCCAGAATGTCGCCCAAGGCACTGCCCTAAGGGAACAGCTTCCGGGGCCCAAAGGAACAATTCGGGAACCTGGCTCCAGGAGAGGCCTTGGGAACAGGAGTGTGCTTAAAGCACACATAGAAGATTCCAGAAATTACACCGCCTGCAACTCTAAAACCTTAAAATCTAAGAAAGGTACGTAATTCTACAGAATCGTTGTTTGAAATACACACACACGGAGTAAGAAATAATGGCGTCCTCTTCGGCCCTTGCTCGCACGCCTCCGACGCCTCTGACCCGCGCGCCCTGCGCCCCTTTCCTTCTCTGCTTCTGGGGGGTCAGGGGCGCACTAGCCGGGCCCCGCCGCAGGTAGCCCCCTGAGCTACCCAGCAGTGCCCGGCACACAGCACTTGTCCACTAAATGCTCATCAAATGAACGGTCGCACGGCATGGCTGCTCGGTTCGTTTGTCTGTTCGGTTATCATTACTGGCTCCCCTACCCAAAAAACCAAGAGACTTGTCTGTCTGGAGCCGTAACAGCGCCCAGTCCGCAGCAGGCACTCAACAGGCGGCTGAATGCAAAGGCAATGAACGGAGACTCTGCCCGGCTGGCCGCTGGCCATCGTTCGAGCCCAGGGCTGCCTGTGGCAGGAGCCCGCCAGGGCGCACATAACCGACGCCAGGGACCCGCTGCAGTTGGAGGGCGACCCGCACGCAGCGTGTCCGGCTCAGGGCTCGGAGGTCTCCGAAGCAGGAGGAGCCAGGGTCAAGGCCTGTCCCGAAGGTCGCAGCCGCGAGTAGCGTGGGACTCGGCCAGGCGCGTGGACTCAGCTGGGGCGCTTACGCGTGGGCCTGGGCGGGGCCGGCGGGGTACCCGGGCTTGCGCGTGGGTGCCGGAGGGGAGCGGGGGCGCTTGCGCGTGGGTCCGGGCGGGGCGCGGGGGCGCGTGCGCGTGGGTGCCCGGGTTGGGAGCGGGGGCGCGTGCGCGTGGCTGCCCGAGGGGAGCGGGGGCGCGTGCGCGGGGGACCGACGGGAGATGGGGCGCGTGCGCGGGGGCCCGGGTAGGGAGCGGTGCGCGGGCCCAGGCAGCCGCCGGCGCGGGCTCAGCCGGGACGCGGGGGCGCGTGCGCGTGGGGTGCACTCACCCTCTTTGGCCCTCTTTTTCCTGGCCAGCGTGCCTCCCAGCTTGCCCAGGAACGACTCGTCCTTCTTCATCCTTTGCGGCCAGGGGGGCGACGCAGCAGACGACATGGGCCGCGCTGGGATCCGGGTGGCCGCCGACCGCCCGCTCGCTCGCTCGCCTGCCCGGGGAGTGACGGCAAGGAGGGCGCGGCCAGCTCGGCCCAGCGCAGCCCCCGCCCCCGCGGCGGGCCCAGCCGAGTCCCCGGGCCGAGTCCCCACGCCCCGGCGCCCGAGTCCCCGCGGGCTGCGGCGCAGGCGGTTGCCCCGCGCAGCCCAGGGCGTTCCGCGGAGCCCTTACCCGGGGCCCACGCGGCGCGGGCACCACCTCCCACCCAAGTCCACTGACGGGTTCAGCTGGGAAGTGCAAACTGGGCAAACACCCAGGGCGCTCACTGCATCTTTTTTTGCCCTACACTTTTGAGCACCTGCGCCTTCCCAGGCACAGCCGATGGTGCTGGGGACATGGTGGGAACACAAACAAAGGCACGGTCCCCACGTTGGTGGGAATGCAGTTACATCCTGGAAGCCCAAGTTCATCGACTAACACACAAATATATCATTTCTTTTCTTGAGCTTCTACCAAGAACCAGGCCTGGGGCTGGGGGATCCCCGTGAACAAAGAACTGTCCGAGTATGAGGGGGTGACACTGGCAGGCGACCTCGCAAGGGGGACAAAGGCAGGGAGTAGTAGATCGCATCCAGGAAAACTCCTCGGAACCTTTCCGGAAGAGGCGACTGAGCCACAGGAAACAGCTGCTGGTGGCTGAGACCAGGCTGGGTGAGCAGGGGAGGAAAGAGCAGACGAAACATCTAATGTCCGGCAGCTCCGGAGGCTGAGAGTCCAAATCAGGGTCTCCGTGGTATCGATTCCGTCCTTGCTGGTAGCCCCGAGCCTTCCCTGGTTCCCCATAGATGGTCCTCTCATGGTATCTGTCTTCCCCATGCATGCGTCTATGTGTGTCTGTGTTTAATCTGATCCTTTATAACTCAGAAGTGATTAAATTCAGAGCCCACCCTACTCAGGTATGGTTTAATTAACAAAGAACCTCTATTTCCGAACAGGATCCCATGCACAGGTATAGGGATTAGGAGGCCAACACATATTCTGTGGTGCCAAATTCAATCCACAACGCCCGTAAGAGATGAGGTGGACTGCACTTAGGATGGGTGTTGATTTCCAGAGACCCTCACAGGTGGGAGAGGCCTGGCTGGATGACACGTGGGGAGAGGATTGAGAGTTTGGGTGTGGATGCTGGGTTGAGGCTGCTTTTCTATCTCCCCTTGTGCTGGTTCAGAGTCCCTGAGTGGTGCAAATTGTTAACACACTCAGATTGGCGGTGCGAGTTCACCCAGAGGTCCCTCGGAAGAAAGGCCTGGAGACCTACTTCTGAAAAATCAGCCCTCGCAAACCCCACGGAGCACAGTCCTGCTCTGACAGACACGAGCTGGGGTCGTGCTGGCTCAGCGCCTGACTGTGAACTTTAATTCACTGCTCTCTGTGAGTGGTAGCCCCCCCCCCCCAGGCACAGTCTGTCCTGCTGTTAGTGCTGTGTGACCCAGGACAGGGAAGGGGGGCCCTGGGAAATAAGGGGGGGAGTTGTTCCCGATTTTGTATTTGTTGAGTTTGAGTCATGTGACTATACTACACATTCTAAAATTAATAATTTTTAACTAAACACCAGTGTCTAAATGTTGGTGTTGGCCTAGGAGATCCCAGTCTTGACCTCATGCTGGGAATTCGTTTTAGAACCTTCCCTAAAGTACAGTGGTTAAGAGCTCGGCTGCTGAGCAAATCTACCAGCTGCTTCTTGGAATCACTATGGAGCCGTTCTAGAGAGTCGCTCTGAGTCAGAATCAACTCCATGGCAACAGGTTTGCTTTTTGGTTTTCTGAAGTGATTAGCCCTCATGTGTCTGTCAGTTTGTCATACTGTGGGGGCTTGCGTGTTTCTGTGATGCTGGAAGCTATGCGACCAGTATTCAGATACCGGCAGGGTCACCCATGGAGGACAGGTTTCAGCTGAGCTTCCAGACTAAGACAGACTAGGAAGAAGGACCCGGCAGTCTACTTCTGCAAAGCATTAGCCAGTGAAAACCTTATGAATTGCGGTGGAACATTGTCTGATATAGTGCTGGAAGATGAGCCCCCCAGGTTGGAAGGCACTCATAAGATGTCTGGGGAAGAGCTGCCTTCTCAAAATAGAGTCGATCTCAATGACGTGGATGGAGTAAAACTTTCAGGACCTTCATTCACAGATGTGGCATGACTCAAAATGAGAAGAAACAGCTGCAAACATCCATTAATAATTGGAACCTGGAATGTATGAAGTATGGATCTAGGAAAATTGGAAATCGTCAAAAAAGAAATGGAACACATAAACATCGATATCCTAGGCATTAGTGAGCTGAAATGGACTGGTATTGGCCATTTTGAATCAGACAATCATATAGTCCACTATGCTGGGAATGACAACTTGAGGAGGAATGGTGTTGCATACGTCATCAAAAAGAACATTTCAAGATGTATCCTGAAGTACAACGCTCTCAGTGACAGGATAATATCCATACGCCTACAAGGAAGACCAGTTAATACGACTATTATTCAAATTTATGCACCAACCACTAGGGCCAAAGATGAAGAAATTGAAGATTTTTATCAGCTGCTGCAGTCTGAAATTGATCGAACATGCAATCAGGATGCATTGATAATTACTGGTGATTGGAATGCAAAAGTTGGAAACAAAGAAGAAGGATCGGTAGTTGGAAAAGATGGCCTTGGTGATAGAAACAATGCCAGAGATCGAATGATAGAATTTTGCAAGACCAACGACTTCTTCATTGCAAATACCTTCTTTCACCAACATAAATGGTGACTGTACACATGGACCTCCCCAGATGGAACACACAGGAATCAAACTGACTACATCTGTGGAAAGAAGCAATGGAAAAGCTCAATATCATTAGTCAAAACAAGGCCAGGGGTTGACTGTGGAACAGACCATCAATTGCTCATATGCAAGTTTTAGCTGAACCTGAAGAAAATCAGAGCAAGTCCGTGAGAGCTAAAATAAGACCTTGAGTATATCCCACCTGACTTTAGAGACCATCTCAAGAATAGATTTGACGCATTGAACACTAGTGACTGCAGACCATACGAGTTGTGGAATGACATCAAGGACATCATCCATGAAGAAAGCAAGAGGTCACTGAAAAGACAAGAAAGAAAGAAGAGACCAAGATGGATGTCAGAGGAGACTCTGAAACTTGCTCATGAACGCCAAGCAGCTAAAGCAAAAGGAAGAATTGATGAAGTAAAAGAACTGAACAGAAGATTGCAAAGGGCCTCTCGAGAAGACAAAGTAAAGTATTATAATGACGTGTGCAAAGACCTGGAGATAGAAAACCAAAAGGGAAGAACACGCTTGGCATTTCTCAAGCTGAAAGGACTGAAGAAAAAATTCAAGCCTCAAGTTGCAATAGTGAAGGACTCCATGGGGAAAATATTAAACGATGCAGGAAGCATCAAAATAAGATGGAAGGAATACACAGAGTCATTATACCAGAAAGCATTAGTCAATATTCAACCATTTCAAGAGGTGGCATATGATCAAGAACCGATGGTACTGAAGGGAGAAGTCCAAGCTGCTGTGGAGGCATTGGCTCCAGGAATTGATGGAATATCAATTGAGATGTTTCAATAAACAGATGCTGCACTGGAGGTGCTGACTCGTCTATGCCAAGAAATATGGAAGACAGCTTCCTGGCCAACTGACTGGAGGAGATCCATATTTATGCCTATTCCCAAGAAAGGTGATCCAACCGAATGCAGAAATTATCAAACAATATCATTATTATCACACACAAGCAAAATTTTGCTGAAGCTCATTCAAAAATGGCTGCAGCAGTATATGGACAGGGAACTGCCAGAGATTCAGGCCGGTCTCGGAAGAGGACCTGGAACCAGGGATATCATTGCTGATGTCAGATGGATACTGGCTGAAAGCAGAGAATACCAGAAGGATGTTTACCTGTGTTTTACTAACTATGCAAAGGCATCTGACTGTGTGGATCATAACAAATCATGGATAATATTGCAAAGAATTGGAATTTAGAACACTTCATTGTGCTCATGAGGAACCTTTACATAGATCAAGAGGCAGTTGTTCGGACAAAACAAGGGGATACTGATTGGTTTAAAGGTAGGAAAGATGTGTGTCAGGTTGTATCCTTTCACCATACCTATTCAATCTGTATGCTGAGCAAATAATCCGAGAAGCTGGACTACATGAAGAACGGGGCATCACGATTGGAGGAAGACTCGTTAATAACCTGCATTATACAGATGATACAACCTTGCTTGCTGAAAGTGAAGAGGACTTGAAGCACTTACTAATGAAGATCAAAGACCACAGCCTTCAGTATGGATTGCACCTCAACATAAAGAAAACAAAAATCCTCACAAATGGACCAATGAGCAACATCATGATAAATGGAGAAAAGATTGAAGTTGTCAAGGATTTCATTTTTCTTGGATCCACAATCAACAGGCATGGAAGCAGCAGTCAAGAAATCAAAAGACGCATTGCATTGGGCAAATCTGCTGCAAAGGACCTCTTCAAGGTGTTGAAGAGCAAAGACGTCACCCTGAAGACTAAGGTGCGCCTGACCCAAGCCATGGTATTTTCAATCGCATCATACGCATGTGAAAGCTGGAAAATGAATAAGGAACATTGAAGAAGAATTGACACCTTTGAATTGTGGTGTTGGCGAAGAATATTTAATACACCATGGACTGCCAAAAGAATTAACAAATCTGTCTTGGAAGAAGTACAACCAGGATGCTCCTTAGAGGCAAGGGTGGCGAGACTGCGTCTCACATACTTTGGACACGTTGTCAGGAGGGATCAGTCCCTGGAGAAGAATATCATGCTTGGCAGAGTACAGGTCAACGGAAAAGAGAAAGACCCTCAATTAGGTGGATTGACACAGTGGCTGCAACAATGAGCTCAAGCATAACAATGATTGTAAGGATGGTACAGGACCGGGCAGTGTTTTGTTCTGCTGTGCATAGGGTCACTGTGTGGGAACCGTCTCGACAGCACCTCACAACAACAAAGTGATTAGATTTAGAACCCGCCTTACTCAGGTATGATCTAATTAAGGTAACAAAGAACTCCTATTTCCAAACAGGATCACAGGCACAGGTATAGGGGTTAGGAGTACAACACATATTTGTGGGCGGAGGGGGCTATCAACAAACCGTGGTGGTAGCCAGTGGACTCTGGCCCTGTGCTGGGCCGGGAAGGCTCACATGATGCAGACACAGCCTTGCCTCCAGGAGTCTGTGGTCTAGAAGGATGTGGAGGACCAGCGGTAACAAAGCAACACCAGACGACCTGCAGCTACGCAGTTATGCACAAAGCACAGTGGGAGCAGGACAGAGGTGGGGGTCCCAGGAGATAAGGGGTCCAGGAGGCAGAGCGCCTGGGGGGAGAGGAGGATCCGAGGTTCAGGGGAGGCCTGGGACACTTGACCTGGGACACGAATGCAACGAGGGTGCTCTCACTGAGGGAGGGAGGGAAGGTTCTCAGCAGTCAGAAAGGAAAGGGTGGGAGAATGCTAGGACAGACTGGCTCCTCAGAGCTGTGACAGGGCCACGGGGGATGGAGGCTGGCCGGTTTGGCTTGCGTGTTTGGCGTGACGCAGGACTGAGAAGAGGAACTTGGACTTGATCCTGTGCAGGGAACCCTGAGCCTTTGAAAGGGTCTGAGCCGAGGCTGTGGGATCCATGAGGAGGCTGGACAGAAGCAAGGCCAGAGCCAGAGGCCAGCCGCTGAGACAGGCCAGGTGAGAGCGGCAGAGGTGGCGGACTGAGCCAGTGGCAGGGAGAAGGGACAGGTGTGGATGACCTTCGGGAACGAGAAAACATGCAGGATGATTGGATGTGGGGGTAACGGACAGTGAAGGGTCAGGTAGGTCCCCACAACTTCTGAGATGGCCTCATTTGGGGTGTCATCAGTCGAGCTGGGGAAAAGCAAGGAGGTCATGAATTTGGTTATTGAGATCCCAGTGGGATGGGGCGAGAGTCGGGGCTGTCTGCATGCTGGAGGGTACCACCCCCCGGGGCAGAGGCGCTCAAATGTTTGGGGTCTCTGGCCTCGTTGAGGTGCCCTGGTGGTGCAGTGGTTAAGCGTTCGGCTGCTAACCAAAAGGTTGGCAGTTCAGACCCACAATCCACTCCTTGGAAACCCTATGGGGCAGTTCTACTCTGTCCTTAAGGGTCACTATGAGTCAGAGTCAACGACTGCAATGGGATGGGCCTCACTGAGAATCTGATGCACAGGACAGACCCCCTCCCCAGAAGAAACGCACAGAAGAGATGTTGCATACTGTTTTGGGAGGCCCACAACCACCCTCAGCCTACCACTGTCCTTGACACAGCCCAGGACTCAGGTGGAAGAGCCCTGACTAGGACACGCTCTGGAAGTGTCAACGAAGCCAACACGAAACCAGGTGCGGCCCAGTCAAGCCTGACTCACGGCAACCCTGTGTGTGTCGGAGTAGAACTGTGCTCCCTAGGATTTCCAATGGCTGATTTTTCAGAAATAGATTGCCAGGCCTTTCTTCCAAGGGACCTCTGGGTGGACTCGAACCACTGACCCCTTCAACCTGTCAGTTTGTTAACTCGGGAAGCCTGTTAACCGTTTGTATCACCCAAGGTTCTGGGCAACACCAACAGGGGAAAGAACCGTCCACATAGGGGGCAAGAACCTGGGAAAAGCCAGGGTGCAGAAGACAACTGAGTCAGGGGCGTGTGGTAAGTGCCCAGTAAATAGGTGAGCCTTTGAATATTTCATCACTGGTTCTAGCCTCTCAGTGGACAGACAGAAGTGACAGTTTTCATTTGGCAATTGCTAACTTGAACACTGCAGAGACAGACCGAATCGTATTTTGAAAAAATGCGATTACGTCTTAGGAGAATGTATACGATACCCAATTCCTGACAGGGCCCCAGGCTTCCACCAGGTCAGCAACAACCAAGTGATTTTTTTTTTTTTTTTTATTGTACTTTAGATGAAGGTTTACGGAACTAGCTTCTCATTAAACAATTAGTACACATATTGTTTTGTGACGTTGGTTACCAACCCCACGACATGTCAGCACTCTCCCTTCTCAACCTCGGGTTCCCTATCACCAGTTTTCCTGCATTCTCATCCTTGCCCCTGGGCTGGTGTGCCCCTTCAGTCTCCTTTTGTTTTATGGGCCTGTCTAATCTTTGGCTGAAGGGTGAACCTCAGGAGTGACTTCATTACTGACCTATAAGGGTGTCAGGGGGCCATACTTTTGGGGTTTCTCCAGTCTCTGTCAGGCCAATAAGTCTGGTCTTTTTTTGTGAGTTAGAATTTTGCTCTACATTTTGCTCCAGCTCTGTCTGGGACCCTGTCAGAGCGGTCAGTGGTGGTAGCGGGGCACCATCTGGTTGTGCTGGACTCAGTCTGGTGGAGGCCGTGGTAGATGTGGTCCGTCAGTCTTGTGGACTAATCTTTCCCTTGTGTAACCAGGTGGTTCTCAGTGGTGAGAGAAGCTGGCCTTCACGTGACTGCACGGTTCCTGGAATTTCAGAGACCTGATTTTGAATAAAAATGGAAGGAAACCTATTGCAAATGCAGCTGTGGTCCGTGTTATTAAGAAAGCCAGCGTAGAGCAGTGGCTTTGTGCGAAGGTCACTACGTCCCCTGCCCTGGGGTCAGTGGCGGCTTTTGCACAGTCTCAGACCGGAATCCCCACCTGCACCTGTTCTATTTCCCTTTACCTTTTCGCTTGGAGAACAGGATGGTTTTTTATTAGGTGAAATTTGGACAATTTTTTTAAAATTATTGTTAGATGATGTCATTTTGTCTCAAATGTGCTGCTGAGACATTTGAGAGCTCAGTGATTGTGGATTCGTTCGTTTTGTTTTCTTTTGTTTTCAGGGTTAGAGGAAGGAGGGACCGCGATCTAACCCCCCGACTTCCCCTCCGCTTGGCCTGGCTCCAGGGAATTTACGTAGCGTTCCCTGGGGTGTTGGTGCTCGCTGCCCTGGAGTCGGAATGAAAAGGATGGGACCGCTGTGATCCGTGGGATTTTCATTAGCTGATATTTGGAAGTAGATTGCCAGGCCTTTCTTCCTTGTCCATCTTAGTCTGAAAGGTTCGCTGAAACAGGTCAGCATTACAGCAACACATGGCCTCTACAGACAGACACACAGACGGGTGGTGTTTCCTCATGAGACGCATTGGCCAGGAATTGAACCCCGGTCTCCCTCATGGGAGGCGAGAATTCTACCACTGAACTGCCACTGCCCGCTCTCTGGGAGAGTCCAGCTAAAGCTACTTTCCAGATTGCTTCACAGAGCAGCAAACAAATATTAGAGGTTGGGCGGTGTTGGTTTTTAATAAAAAGAGAGAATTTAATGAGAGGCAGAGAGATGAGCGTAGCTCCGGTCCCCAGTAACTCAATCTTCCACGTCTTAGCACGTCCGTCGCACGTGCATACCTGTACCTTTGCTCCGCAGACATTTTACATGTGGAGAATAATTATGAAAATCAGATAACATGCCGCTGCCCCTATTAGAGGAAACCATTTTACTTGCTTTTGAGCTCTGGCTTCCAAAGACACCAGTTCCTCACGGGCTTAACTGAGGACAAGGGAACGTGCATTCGGCCAGCAGGGCCCGCACATCCGTGCCCTCCACCGGCCTCGGCCCCGTGTATGCTTGCCAACTTCCCTGCAAACACAAGGCTTTCAGGCAATGAAAGTGGCCCAGGCTCAAGTGGATTTGAACAAACAGAAAAATTGTTTCCATGTGTGACGGGCTGTCCAGCCAGAACCATTCTGTGAAAATAGGAAACCCAGTCTGGCAAAAACATGGGAAACGTCTGCACCCTCTTATAGGTTGCTCATCTGACCCAGCAGTTTGAGCAAACAAACACCCAGTCTGTTGTTCTTGTTGTTGTCGTTGTCGTTAGCTGCCACCCAGTCAGCCCCCAACTCATGGCAACTCCGCACCATTTCCACTGGATCATTGTGGTCCATAGGGTTTACAGAAGGAGATCACCACACCTTTCTTCCTAGCCCGTCTTAGTCTCTGAGCTCCACTGAAACCTGTTCGGCATCATAGCCACACGGAAGCCTCCAGAGACAGACGGGTGGTAGCTGCGCACAAGGTACATTGGCTGGGAATTGAACCTGGGTCTCCAGCACAGAAGGCAAGAATTCTACCACCGAACCACCACTGCCCCAAAAATAACCGTCAGAGAAAAGTCATGAGGTAGGAGAATAGGCAGACCAACTGGTATATTCACACAGTGGAATACTACTGAGCAATAAAAAAGACCCAGCGGCTGATACGGACAACAGCATGACTTACGTAACATTAGGCCGAGGGGTAAAAGCCAGGCGGGCACAGAGCGCATACTGCATGAATCCACTGACTTGAAGTTCACGACCAGGCAACCTCCTTTCCATGCTGGAGTGGTTGCTCTGGAGGGGAGAGGGTCTGGACTGGATATGGGGACAGGAGAACCCTCTGGGTAGTGGAAGTGTTCCATATTTTGATTTCGGTGGCTGTCAGGCAGGCATAACCCAAACTAAAGCCATTATTATCGATTCGATTCCGACTCATAGCAACCCTATAGGACAGAATAGAACTGCCCCATATGGTTTCCAAGGAGCGCCTGGTGGATTCGAACCGCTGACCTTTTGGTTAGCAGCCGTAGCTCTTAACCACTGTGCTACCAGGGTTTCCCAGGCAGGTATACACATAAGTGAAAGACCATCAAACCGTCCACTAAAGATGCATGCCTTTCGCTGTATATAAATTGTTGTTGTTGGATGTCGTCGAGTCAATTCCCACCCGTAGCCACCCCATGTGACAGAGTAGAACTGCCATATAGGGTTTTCTAGGCTGCAGTCTTTGTGGAAGCAGATAGCCACATCTTTCTCCTGTGGAGCCGCAGGGTGGGTTCGAACCGCCAGCCTTTTGGCTAGAAGTTGAGTGCTTAGCCTTTGCGCCTCCAGCTCTCCTTGTATATAAATTACACCTCAGTAAAGTCCTGGGGAAAAGAAAGTAAATAAGCGATATCCCTAGGCAGGATAATTCTGGTTCTTTAGCTGCCATTCCTTATCAGTGTGTCTTTCATGATAAGATGGCAGCAGTATCAATGTTCGAAAGAGTGTTTTAAAATCTGCCTGCTGTCCCTCGCTTCCCTTTAACATAGCTTTAAAAAAAAAAAAAAAAGCTATCTTTCAAAAAAAATAAAAACAGCCCTTAGCTAGTTGGGAGAGGAAAAGGAGGTCCTTCCAGGGAGCCCTAAGACTGTGAAATGTTTTCTTGTATTGCTCAGTTTCAAACCTCCAAGCAATTTCCAGAGCATTAGAAGTGTGTAGAGAAGGGATGGAAATATTTAATTGATTCGGCAATGGAGAAAATACCTGATTTCCCCCAGGTGAGACTTTGGATGCAGCCTTACTGCACGTTGGGTAGCATTTCCAAGCCTGCAGTAATCAGATATCTAAACGGGCATTTGGAATGGCAGGATTTAATCAGTTTGCTAATGTAGCGATCTAGCAAGAGAGTAAGTAGCCTGTGATTTTCACGGTAGATGCTGGGAGTCTGAAGAGATGACCAAACCTGCCTGGAATAGAACCGTGGGGGTAACACTTTCCTGTGCCACACGTGAGCTGTGGATGAATCAGCGCCGTGATCAAGAGCCTTGTGCTCAAATGATTTCTGGAAACATCAGCAAGCTTTGAGAAAAGGGAAGCTGGGTTTTCATACAGCAGCAACTCCCCTGACTCTTCTTTATGCAAAGTAAGCAAAATAAACTACATGTGCACTTTGTCCCTTATATATTATATAAATGAGGAATGAGTGAAAGCTTGGTACCCCGTTATCGATTCCCAGTCTTCCATGGGGAGTCCTGGGGTGGTGCAAACGGTGAACGTGCTCAGCGGCGAACTGAAAGGTTGGAGGTCTGAGTCCACCCAGAGGTGCCTCAGAAGAAGGGCCTGGCAATCTACTTCTGAAAAATCAGCCACTGCAAACCCCATGGAGCACAGTGCTACCCTGACACACGTGGGGTCACCGAGAGTGGGAACTGACCCGATGACAACTGGTTCATGAACCTTTATGGAGGGCTGACGTGTAACTTCCAGATACTTTGTCGAGAGGAAAACGATTTGCACTTTACCTTTTTATGTCAGCACAAAAAATTTAAAAAAAAAATGATGTTTACTTAGATCAAACAAGACTGATTTCAAAACTAATTAGAATCCATTTTGATGGAGAAAATGAATACTCCGTTAGACAGGTGGGGCACAATCACCAGTTAAAAGGGCAGCACGCCCTGATGGAAATTTTCATCCGTTCGGATTTGCAACTGGCACGTGAAAAGAGGTTCCGTAATTATCTACCTAATGCACCTACTGCGGTTCGTCACCAGCAGAGAGCAGAAGGCTGAGCAGCTGTCAGCAAATTGGGCTCTTGAATCCGGAAAGTATTAAAATGCAAAGCGGAACTCAGTGTGGTCAATTATCCTCAGGCTGCCAAAATTTCAGATTTGCAAGGAAATCAGGAAAATGCAAGGCTTGAAAAGAAGACTATTTGAACGCCAGTGCTATTTAAATATTTATTATGAAGACTGTTAAAATACAGAGCCTAATTTTTTTTTTTTTTCCAGGAAGAGGACAGCAGCGTTCAGATGGGTTCTTATCCCCAGGGTGGGAGACCCATGCAATTAACTTGTAATCCAATCCGTAAAGAGTTCTAAAAGTCAGCTCAGGTTAGGAATGCTGCCACCGAGAAAACCCACCTTTTCTACAACTGAGCCTTGTAGTTCTCACACAATTGAAAGAAGAATGCAAAACGAGAATCTCTTTTTCCGAAGCGGTATGCCCTTGCACAAAGAGCTCAGTTAAATATCCAATGAATCATAAAAGCCTGTGCCTGAGATGCAAAACAAATCAGGTAACTAAAGGTAATTTAATAAACCTTGAAAAGGGCTGCCTTGGGGTGCTGGAAAATCCTTTCAGACTTATCGATGGAACGAGAGAAGTAATAAGCAAGCAGACGGGGAGAAATATGGATAAATAGAGCTGCCAGGGACTGAAATAACACAGGAAAGGGTTAACCAGAGAGCCAGCCCTGGGGAAAGAGAATAAAGGATTGCCCCAGAGGGAAAGGATCTAGACTGGGAAGAAATCCACATAAATCTTCCCGCTCCAGTGTGGGAGTGCAAGCAGTGAAGAGAAGGCCCCCAGCTAAACTGCAGAGCCAGCAGGAGAAAATAATTGGCTTCTAGAAGGCAGAGGGTGAAGCTGGGCCCCGGTACTCCCACCCGCCCTTCCATCCCTGCTCCCAGGCTTGCTGCTATTAGCTGCCCATGCACAAGGGAATGAAACGCTGATTGCCAGGCCTTTCTTCCTACACTGCCCTAGTCTAGAAGCCCCATCATAGCAACATGCAAGCTACCAGTGACAGGCATGTGGTGGCTACACGTGAGGTGCATTGGCCAGGAATCGAACCTAAGTCTCCCGCATGGAAGTGGAGAATTCTACCACTGAACCACCATACTTTCATACCTTTAGGCTTAACTGCGGCGTTCCAGACTCCACTTTCCCCAGAGCCTCCTGGTTGACTTGACCCTGTCCTGATCCTTCTCACTGTTGGCTTCTCTGTCTTCCCCACTGGACAAGCCATGTCTTCTCTGCCTGTCTACCACCAAAACGTGGCCACGCGTGCGCTGAGCGCTCCACAGGTGTTTGTGGAAGAAATTAATGAAAGGCACGTGAGTGGTGACAATAGGCTGATGATAATGATTGCCTAAGATTATCACAGCCACTTGGAATGATGGTGATGTTCGCATTCAAGCAGAAAACTCTTTATAGATGGATGGAAATTATCTGTGGCTCCTTCTCCTACATTGGCCCAGGTGAGAGGTTTAATGATGACAACGGTGTGCTCTCTCATCTGCGTGAGGGGGGAAGGCGGGCAGGTCAACACTAGGACACAGCTTCACTAGTACCTCAGTTACCTAGGACTGCCATAACCAAAACCACCATACCCGGAAGCTTTAAAGAACAGAGATTTATTTTCTCAGAGTTCAGGAGGCTGGAAGTCCAGATTCAGACATGGCTCTAGGGAGAGGTCCTTCTTTGTCTAGTTCAGCATCTATTGTTGTTGTTGTTGGGTGTTGTCAAGTCTGATTTTGACTCATAGCGACCCCATATGACAGAGTGGAATTGCCCCATAGGGTTTCCTAGGCTGTAATCTTTTTTTTTTTTTTCCTTCTGTACTTTAGATGAAGGTTTACAGAGCAAACTAGTTTCTCATTAAACAATACACATATTGTTTTGTGACGCTGGTTACCAACCCCACAACATGTCAACACTCTCCCCTTTTTGACCTTGGGTTCCCTATCACCAGCTTTCCTGTGTCCTCCTGCCTTCTCGTCCTTGCCCCTGGGCTGGCATGCCCCTTTAGTCTCATTTTGTTTTATGGGCCTATGTGATCTTTGGCTGAAGGGTAAACTTCAGGACTGACTACATTACTGAGCTATAAAGGTGTCTGGGGGCCATACTCTCAGAGTTTCTCCGGTTTCTGTCAGACCGGTAAGTCTGGTCTTTTGTGAGTGGGTATGTATGTGTGTATGATTTAGAATTTTGTTCTACGTTTTTCTCCAGCTCTGTCCGGGACCCCCTATTGTGACCCCTGTCAGAGCAGTCGGTGGCAGCAGCCGGGCACCATCTAGTTGTGCTGGGCTCAGTCTGGTGGAGGCTGTGGCTGTTGTGGTCCCTTAGTCCTTTGGACTAATCTTTCCCTTGTGTCTTTGGTTTTCTTCATTCTCCCTTGCTCCCAATGGGGTGAGACCAGCGGAGTATCCTAGATGGCCGCTCACAAGCTTTTAAGACCCCAGACGCTACTCATCGAAGTAGAATGTAGAACGTTTTCTTTATAAACTACGTTATACCCATCAAGCTAGATGTTCCCCGAGACGCTGGTCCCCACGTGGCTGTAATCTTTAAGGAAGCAGATCCCCACGTCTTTCTCCTGTGAAGCCACTGAGTGGGTTTCAACCACCAACCTTTCGGCTAATCACCGAGCACTTAAGTGTTGTACCACCAAACCTGTTGCCGTCAAGTCGATTCGGACTCATAGAGGCCTTGTAGGACAGAGTAGGAACGCCCCATAGGGTTTCCAAGGCTGTAATCTTTACAGAAGCAGACTGCCACTTCTTTCCGCCGAGGAGCTGCTGGTGGGTTTGAACCATCGACATTTGCGTTAACGGCGAGTTCTTAACCACCGTGCCACCAGGGCTCCTTGGAGGGTCAGTATGGGTTTTTTTGGTTTCTGATGCAGGGGGGCAGGGCCTGAGACTCTGCATTTCTAACAGGGCCCCCAGGTGACTTGGATGCTGGATGCTTCAAGGCTTTTGGTCTGGGCCACGTTTTGAGTGGCAAAGGTAGACACTATGCTTTAATGACAGTGTTGCCACGGGGCTGTAGGATCAGAGATTGCCTGCAGGGATCCCCCTTGTTTCCTCAGAAGTTCCTAAGTTTATGATCCTGAGAAGACCGAAGTCTAAAGCAGTAGACGCATTACATACGCACAGCACGGACCCCACAGTCAAGAAGACAAAGGAAAAGGACCAGGTGTGACCTGAGTGATCATGCCCCAGAGCTTGTCATTTGTAAAGAATTTTAGGAGTTTCTGGATGGTGCAAACAGTTAAGCGCTCAGCTACTAACCCAAGGTTGGAGGTTCGAGTCCACCCAGGGGCGTCTCGAAGGAAAGTCTTGGTGATCTACTTTGGAAAAATCAGCCATTGAAACCCAGCGGAGCACAGTTCTACTCCGAGACACATGTGGTCGCCGTGAGCTGGGGGCTCAACAGCAACTGATTTCTTTGTGAGTTTTTAGCATATTTTCAAATCATCCAGTTACTTGCTGTAAATAACTACGTTTGTTTTCAGTTGTGCACTCGCCCCCTACTCTCACCCCATTTTGCGAAAAGCGTTCTGGGAAGATCCAGGAGGCAGAGGGCAAGGGGGTGGTGCCCCTGGAGGGAGAGGGCACATCGGAGCAGCCACACGGGAGGTCCATCGTAGGGGTCTGGTCGGTGGTACCCTCCTGCGCAGAAGTGTGACGGTCTCCCTTTGAAATCTGGCCTCCGTCTGAGTAAAGGAGTCACTGTGATCCTGGGAGGCTCCCAGGGCACAAGCGCCTCCATCTGCCCCTTTTCTGCAGTGGGCTCTAGCCTGGCCTCTCCCTTCCCTGCCCTCTCCCTTCCCTGCCCTCTCCCTTCCCTGCCCTCTCCCTTCTCTGCCCTCTCCCTTCCCTTCACAGAGGCCCTTCTCCAGAGAACAGCCTGTTCTCCAGCTCCCCCCTCCACTCCTCCATCTGCTGCTGCTTCTCACATGTACACCCTGAAGCGGCTCCAGTTGAGGCCAGAACCCTCCCAAGGCCAGGCCAGCAGCTGGGGCTCCATCCTTCCTCGGTGGCAAGGGGGCTCCCCATCCTCCTCCATAGTCCCTCCCCGCTTCTCCTCCCCACCGCCCTGCCCAGCCAGGGTCTTCCCCACTGAGTCCCCCTCGCCCTTACACACTCTCCAGGGCACGCTCATTGATGCTGAAGGCTCTTAAGGCCCCTCTGTGCTGGCACCCCGAACCTGTGTCTCTGTCCTGGTCTTCTCCTGAGCGCCAGACCCATGAGCTGGAAGCTCCATGCAGCAGCCTCAGAAAGCCCACCCTCTCTGGTCCTTCCCTGAGGCATCCCCCAGGTGGGCTGGGCCACACAGTGGGTACCAACGAGCCCCAGGCTCAGTGCCCACTGGGAGGCTGGTTTCTCGCTGCGGCTCCGAGTCCACCAAGGGTCGGTGTGCTCGACCCTGGCCAACATCTGGAGAGATGCTGGCGGCCACGGCAGAGGGACGTCACACACAGGCCACTGGAGTGACTACACTCTCCTCCTGTCATCTCAGCCGCCAAAGCAAGGGCCCTGTCTCCCGCCACTTGAAAGGGCAGGAGGTGCAATCCCGCATGTGCTGGGAGGAAGGAGACATAGCTGTGTGGGGCCAGCACTGAGGTCCCACACTTAGGGGTTCATCCAGTTACCCAGACTAGAGACCTCCTCTCCCCAGACATGCAGTAGGCCCCACGTCCCATCAGCTCTGTCTTCTTAGCCTCTCTCATGTCCAGCCCCGCTTTGTGTGCCCTGAGTTCACGCTGCTACCATCTCCCACCTGGACCCAGGCAAGAATCTAAGTGGTAAAACCCAGATCTGGTCATGGCCCTACCTCACTTAGTTTTCTGAAGTCTCCCCAAGGCCCATCCATCTCCCTTTGGCCTAGCGAACAAAGCCCTCTGTGTTCTAGTCTCCCTCTACGTGTGGGGTTTATGATGAACTTTATCCAAAGAATTTGGTCTTTGTCCTTGAGTCCTGAGAGATAACCTCTAAAACGTTGGAATTTCTTCATTGTTTTTGATGAGGTCTCCGAACCACATCAAAAGTTTGGCAGTTTGAATCCACCTAGTGGCTCTAAAGGAGAAACACCTGGCAATCTGCTCCTGTAAAGATTAAACTCATTGCCATCAAGTTGATTCTGACTCATCGCAACCCTATAGGACAGAGAACTGCCCGTAGGGTCTCCAAGGCTGTAATCTTTACAGAAGCAGACTGCCCCATCTTTCTCCCAGGAAGCAGCTGGTGGGTTTGAACTGCTGACCTTTTGGTTAGCAGCCAAGCGCTTTAAGCACTGCACCACCAGGGCTCCAAACCACACCTACCTAACAGGTTATTCTAATGAGGTGACTCTTGGGTGGACTGGCCAGACAGAAAGACCCACCAAGTGATCTCAGCCGATCTTAGGGGATTCTATCAATCATGCCTGTGTAATGAGGTCCCAATAAAGACTCTGGATGTGGAAGTTCCGTGGGCTTCCTGGTTGGTGACAGATATCGATGCCTGGGAGAGGGAGCTTTCTGGGACACGGACGCTTCACACTGGGAACCTCGCAGACCTTTCCTTATGCGTCTCTTCACTATATGTAGCCCTTCTGCTACAATAAAACCGTAATTGTAAGTATAGCACTTTCCTGAGTTCGATGAGTCTTTCTAGGAAATTACTAAACACTAGTGAGTAGTGGGAGCCAGCAGATCAGAAGTGAGGGGGGCCCTGGGAACCTCCAAGCTCGTGACTGGTATCCTGAGGGGATAGAGGGAACCCCTGAATTTGTAGTCAGCAGGTCAGGAGGGAAGATGTCATGGGGACCCCCAAGCTTGATGCTGGCATCTGAGGTCTTGGGCAGACTTGGCAGTCTGGAGGACTGTGTCCATCAACTCGTGAGGTCTGACCTTGCTCTGGTGGCCGGGGTCAGAGCAGGAACTGCTGCATGGGCAGCTGTGTAATAGCTGAGCAGATAGCCTGCACTGGGGCTGGACTGGTTGACTCTTCCCTCATCCAGTGGGGTGACAAGTGCAACAGGTTGCATTGATCCTCACGCACGTCTCCAGCCTCGCCTCCCACCCTTCCCCCACCCCAGTCTGCAGTGGTCCCAAGTCAGCCGAGCTGCGTGATGCCTCCAGGCTTTGCTGCGACGGTTGCCCTCTGCCCGCTTCCCCTGACATACAGGCATCCTGTTGTCCTCAGTCCCCACTCCAGGTCACTTCTCCAACCTGACTTCCTCCCAGGCCAACTGGTCATTTCCTCCTCAGCACATCTCCAGTTCCTGGACACACCTGTCGTTGTAGCACTTGTCACACTGTGTAGCAACTGTTCATTTGCCAAGTTTACTCATTCACTCACTCACTCACTCATTCATTCAACAAACAATTGGGCGCCTGCTCATGCGGAGCTTACATCTAGGGGAACAGATGGGTCACACGCACACACACACTCACACACACACACCGTTGTCAGTGGTCATGACTGAAGGGCAGTTCCTGAACACTTCAGTGCCATGCGGGTGTTGCTGATCCCCCGCTGGCAGTCCAGGGCAGCCTCTGGGATGCAGACTCCCAGGGCTTGGGAGTCCACCGATTATACTCCACCAGCCACACCCAGCCGCGGCCTGTTTTTATAGCCTGGGAGCTAAAGCTTTATTTTATTTTATTTATTTTTTTGCTCTATTTCCAAAGCCTTTTTAAAAAATAGTCTTTATTTTTTTAGAGCAGCTTTAGGTTTATGGAAAAACAGAAGACAGAGTTCCCACGTACCCTCTCTCCCCCGCTAAGTATGTGTCCCCTGTTACTAACATCTTGGGCTCCTGTGGTGCATTTGTTAGGGTGGGTGAACCAATGTTGATACATTATGACCAACTAAGGTCCACAGCTTGGGGTTCACTCTTTATGTGCTACAGTCCTGTCTGAGTCATCTAGTGCTGCCATAACAGAAATACCACAAATGGATGGCTTTAACAAAGATAGTTTATTTTCTCACAGTATGGTAGGCTAAAAGCCCAAATTCAGAGTGTCAGCTCCAGGGGAAGGCTTTCTCTCTCTGTCAGCTCTGGAAGAAGGTCCTTGTTCTCAATTGTCCCCTGGTCAAGGAGCTTCTCAGGCCCAGGGACCCTGTGTCCAAAGGACATGCCCTGCTCCTGGTGCTGCTTTCTTGGTGGTATGAGGTCCCCAACTCTCTGCTTGCTTCCCTTTCCTTTTATCTCTTGACCAGGGGAAGACTGAGGACAAGGACTTTCCTCTAGAGCCGACAGAGAGAGAAAGCCTTCTCCTGGAGCTGACACCCTGAATTTGGACTTGTAACCTCCTAGGCTGTGAGAAAATAAATTTCTCTTTATTAAAGCCATCCACTTGTGGTATTTCTGTTATGGCAGCACTAGATGACTCAGACACCATCTTAGGATAAACAGTAAGAATGAATCAGACTTGAGTGGCCATCTAAGATACAGCTCTTGGTCTTTACTCGTACGGAACAAAAGGGAACGAAGGAAACTGAAGACCCAGAGAAGAAACTAGTCTACAGAACCAACAGGCTATGCGAACCTCACCTACCCTAGAAGAACTAGATGGTGCCCAGCTACCACTACCAGCCATTCTGATCAGGGCCACAATAAACGGACCCTTACAGAATGGGGTGAAAATACGGTACAGCAAATTCTTTAAAAATCCAGACTCACTGGACTGGTTGAGACTAGAGGACTCCCCAAGACTATCGCTCTGAGATATACTTTAAACCTTAAGCCAAACTTATCCTTTGAGATCAGTTTTTAGCTAGATAACAGACTGGCTCATAAAACAGACTATCACCCGTGAGTCATGAGCTACTTTAAAAAATCATCTATAGGAGACAAAATGGTTGAAAATTACTCTAAAGATGAGAAGGTGTCTTAGTCATCTAGTGCTGCTGTAACAGAAATACCACAGGTGGATGGGTTTAACAAAGAGAAATTTATTCTCTCACAGTCTAGTAGGCTACAAGTCCAAATTTAGGGAGGCAGCTCCAGGGGAAGGCTTTCTTTCTCTGTCGGCTCTGGAGGAAGGTCTGTGTCATCAATCTTCTCCTGGTCGAGGAGCTTCTCAGTGCAGAGACCCCAGATCCAAAGGATGTGCTCTGTTCCCAGCACTGCTTTCTTGGTGGTATGAGGTCCCCATGTCTCTCTGCTCGCTTTTCTCTTTTATATCTCAAAAGAGATTGACTTAACACACTATCTAATTTTATAGATCTCATCAATATAACGGCCACTAATCCATCTCATTACATCATAGTGACAGGATTTACAACACACAGGGAAATCACATCAGATGACAAAACGGTAAGCAATCATGCAATACTGGGAATTGTGACCTAGCCAAGCTGACAGATGTTTTGGGGGGACACAATTCAATCCATGACAGAAGGTAAGGGGGCAGGGAAACGAGAGTACTGGAAATGGCACAACCAGAACAGAAATAATGAGAACGTTCACACATTGTGAAAAATATAACCAATAATTTGTGTAGAAATTGCTAAATGAGAACCTAATTTGCTGTGTAAACTTTCGCCTGAAACACAATAAAATATTATTTAAAAAAAAAAATCAGATTTAAACCATTAAAGAACACACACCTTTCCTACTTCACCAGTTTTTCTTTTAAAACAGTATTGTTGATGAAACCTGAAGCCAGGTTATCAAGATTAATATCAACAGTGCTAAGTCCTGCTGATGTCATGTGCCCTCAATAGGATATGACAAAAATGGCCCTTTACTTATGTGGTCATCCTCCCAAAACTCATAACCCCAGACAGACCCATCAGCCTGAAACTCACTGCATCTTTCCACAAAAACCCAGCTCCTCTTCCAGTCCTCACCCCGACTGTCAGCCAGGAGAGATGAGTCATAAGAAAGACATCAGACAAATCACAATCAAGGGATGTCAAAGAGTAAAGCCACATCAAAAACCAAACCAAACCCAGTGCTGTTGAGTCAATTCCAACTCATAGTGACCCCATAGAACAGAGTAGAACTGCCTCATAGAGTTTCCATGGAGCGCCTGGTGGATTCAAACTGCCGACTCTTTGGTTAGCAGCCGCAGCACTTAACCACTACGCCACCAGGGCTTCCAAAGCCACATACTCTACTAAAATAAAAGCAAAGAATTTTATTGAAGGAAGGATACAGTTTAAACCAGGGAAACATACAGCTCACAAAGTGAGACTGGATGCTCTGAGGAGTTACAGGCATCCAGGCAATATTTCTGTTTTTAAATCAAGAACAAACAGCACAACAGTCTGATTGGCTTACTGTGGTTGTTAGGTGCCGTCCAGTTGGTTCTGACTGATAGCTACCCTGTGTACAAGAGAATGAAACACTGCCCAGTCCTACGCCGTCCCCACAAATGTTATATTTGAGCCCATTGTTGCTGCCATTGTGTCAATCTATCTCATCGAGGGTCTTTCTCTTTTTTGGCTACCCTCTACCTTACCAAGCATGATGTCCTTCTCCAGAGACTGGTCCCTCCTGATAACATATCCAAAGTACTTAAGACAAAGTCTTGCTATCCTCAATTCCCAGCAGCATTCCAGCTGTACTTCTTCCAAGACAGATTTGTTCGCTCTTCTGGTAGTCCATGGTATATTTAATATTCTTCCCAACACCACAATTCAAAGGTGTCGATTCTTATTCTGTGTTGCTTATTCAGCATCCAGCTTTCACATGTGTATGAGGCGACTGAAAATACCATGGCTTGGGTCAGGTGCACCTTACTCTTTAAAGTGACAACTTTGCTTTTTAAGACTTTAAAGAGGTCTTTTGCAGCAGATTTGCCCAGTGCAGTACATCATTTGATTTCTTGACTGCTGCTTCCATGGCTGTTGATTGTGGATCCAAGTAAAATGAAATCCTTGACAACTTCAAACTTTTCTCCATTTATCATGATGTTGCTTATTGGTCCAGTTAAGAGAAGTTTTGTTTTCTTTATGTTGAAGCGTAATCCATACTGAAGGCTATTGGCTTTGATCTTCATCAGTAACAGTACAATATTCTGATTGGTTTGCTAGTCATTTGCAAAAGTCAAAGGTGGGTTACAGTGATTGGTGAATACGACATATGTGAGTTCACATGATTGGTTTAAAGAGGCTTTGTTGATTCGTTACTGCTTGGTGATATGTGTACTTGGTTGGTTAGTTACTTCTTGTTGACTGTAAGGGGGTTTTTACAGGGTGGTTATAAGACAATTGTAAAACATTCCTTTCTGGGAACATAAAGGTTAGATACTCTGTTTGTATCAAGTCTCCTTGCTCCTTGCCAACAAACTGACAACATTCTTTCTTAGCTTAGTTACAAAATAAAATTACCTTAGATGCTAGATTAAGCCTGTCTAACAAAAGCAGTAAGTTATTGATCCCAAGTCTGAGCTAGCAGTCATCACCATCAAGTACCCTCAAATTTAGAACTCTCATAGAGACATCCTTCAAAATCCCTGACTGGCAGTCCTTACAACTGTCAAGGTCATCAAAAACAATGAAGTCTGAGAAACCATCACAGCCCAGAGGAGCCTAAGGCCACATGTTGAGTAAATGTAACGTGGTGTCCTGGATGGGATAGTGGGACAGAAGAAGGACATAAAGTAAAAACTAGGGAATCTGAATACAGCACGGACTTCAGTGAACAATAATTCATCAATAAAACCAAAACCAAAACCAAACCCAGTGCCGTTGAGTCGATTCCGACTCATAGCGACTCTGTAGGACGGAGTAGAACTGCCCCATAGAGTTTCCAAGGAGCACGGAGGATTCGAACTGCCGACTCTTGGGTTAGCAGCCATAGCACTTAACCACTACGCCACCAGCGTTTCCAGTTCCTCAATAGTGGCTCATTAATTGTGGCAGATGTACCATACTGTGGTTCTGGTTGTTGTTAGGTGTGGCCGAGTCGATTCTGACTCATAGCAACCCCATGTGGCCCGGCAGAACTGCCTTAGTGGGTTTCCTAGACTGCAGCCGAGCCGAGCACTTACCCATTGCCCCACCAGGGCTCCTTCCTACCACTGCAAGATGTTGATAACAGGGGAAGCTGGGTGCAGGGTGCACGGGAACTCTCTGTACAATCTTCACAAATTTTCTGTAAATCTAAAATTAAAAATATAAAAAGTTCATTTAAAAAAATCATCATTGGTATTTAAACAGCTGTTGTATTTTTCCCACCTTTGTTGCAAAATAAAGATACTGAAGAGTTTTCAGAATTCCTGGGGTCAGCTGGGGAGTCTGTTGTCAGCAAGGAGAGTCCCTGAAGAATCTTTTAAAATCAATAGTCTATTTTTAGAATCTTTTCGGATTAATAGTTCCTAATTTCCCTCACTAATATCGATGTTTATGCGTTCCATTTCATTTTTGACGATTTCCAATTTTCCTAGATTCGTACTTCCTACATTGTAGGTTCCAATTATTAATGGATGTTTGCAGCTGTTTCTTCTCATTTTGAGTCATGCCACATCAGCAAATGAAGGTCTCGAAAGCTTTACTCCATTCACGTCATTAAGGTTGACTCTACTTTGAGGAGGCAGCTCTTCCCCAGTCATCTCTTGAGTGCCTTCCAACCTGGGGGACTCACCTTCCAGCACTATATCAGACAGTGTTCCACTGCTAGTCATAAGGTTTTCACTGGCTAATGCTTTGCAGAAGTAGACTGCTGGGTCCTTCTTCCTAGCCTGTCTTAGTCTGGAAGCTCAGCTGAAACCTGTCCTCCATGGGTGACCCTGCTGGTATCTGAATACCGGTGGCCTAGCTTCAAGCATCACAGCAACACACATTTTGAATCGGACAATCGTACAGTCCACTACGCTGGGAATGACAATTCGAAGAGGAATGGTGTCGCATTCATTGTCAAAAAGAACGTTTCAAGATCTATCCTGAAGTACAAAGCTGTGAGCGATAGGATAATATCCATACGCGTATAAGGAAGACCCATTAATACGACTATTATTGAAATTTACGCACCAAGATGAAGAAATAGAAGATTTTTATCAGCCGCTGCAGTCTGAAATTGATCAAACATGCAATCAAGATGCATTGATAATTACTGGTAATTGGAATGCGAAAGTTGTAAACAAAGAAGAAGGATCAGTAGTTGGAAAATATGGCCTTGGTGATAGAAACAATGCCAGAGATCGAATGACAGAATTTTGCAAAACCAACAACTTCTTCGTTGCAAATACCTTCTTTCACCAACATAAACAGTGACTATACACATGGACTTCACCCGATGGAACACACAGAAATCAAATTGACTACATCTGTGGAAAGAGACGATAGAAAAGCTCAATATCATCAGTCGGAACAAGGCCAGGGGCCGACTGTGGAACAGACCATCAGTTGCTCATATGCAAGTTCAAGCTGAAACTGAAGAAAATCAGAGCAAGTCCACGAGACCCAAAATATGACCTTGAGTATATCCCACCTGAATTCAGAGACCATCTGAAGAACAGATTTCACGCATTGAACACTGGTGACCAAAGACCAGAAGAGTTGTGGAATGACATGAAGGACATCATCCACGAAGAAAGCAAGAGGTCACTGAAAAGACAGAAAAGAAAGAAAAGACCAAGATGGATGTCAGAGGAGAGTCTGAAACTTGCTCTTGAGCCTCAAGCAGCTAAAGCAAAAGGAAGAAATGATGAAGTGAAAGAACTGAACAGAAGATTTCAAAGGGCCTCTCGAGAAGACAAAGTAAAGTATTATAATGACCTGTGCAAAGAGCTGGAGATGGAAAACCAAAAGGGAAGAACACACTCGGCGTTTCTCAAGCTGAAAGAACTGAAGAAAAAATTCAAGCCTCGAGTTGCAATAGTGAAGGACTCCATGGGGAAAATATTAAATGGCACAGGAAACATCAAAAGAAGATGGAAGGAATACACAGAGTCATTATACCAAAAAGAATTAGTCAATGTTCAACCATTTCAAGAGGTGTCATATGATCAGGAACTGATGGTACTGAAGGGAGAACTCCAAGCTGCTCTGAAGGCATTGGCGAAAAACAAGGCTCCAGGAATTGATGGAATATCAACTGAGCTGTTTCAGCAAACAGATGCAGCGCTGGAGGTGCTCACTCGTCTATGCCAAGAGATATGGAAGACAGCTTCCTGGCCAACTGACTGGAAGAGATCCATAATTATGCCTATTCCCCAGAAAGGTGATCCAACCGAATGTGGAAATTATAGAACAATATCATTAATATCACACGCAAGCAAAATTTTGCTGAAGATCATTCGAAAACGGCTGCAGCAGTATATCGACAGGGAACTGCCAGAAATTCAGGCCAGTTTCAGAAGAGGATGTGGAACCAGGGATATCATTGCTGATGTCAGATGGATCCTGGCTGAAAGCAGAGAATACCAGAAGGATGTTTACCTGTGTTTTATTGACTATGCAAAGGCATTTGACTGTGTGGATCATAACAAACTATGGATAATATTGCGAAGACTGGGAATTCCAGAACACTTAATTGTGCTTATGAGGAACCTTTACATAGATCGAGAGGCAGTTGTTCGGACAAAACAAGGGGATACTGATTGATTTAAAGTAAGGAAAGGCGTGCATCAGAGTTGTATTCTTTCACCATACCTATTCAATCTGTATGCTGAGCAAATAACCTGAGAAGCTGGACTATATGAAGAAGAACGGGGCATCAGGATTGGAGGAAGACTCATTAACAACCTGCGTTATGCAGATGACACAACCTTGCTTGCTGAAAGTGAAGAGGACTTGAAGCACTTGCCGATGAAGATCAAAGACCACAGCCTTCAGTATGGATTACACCTCAACATAAAGAAAACAAAAATCCTCACAACTGGACCAATGAGCAACATCATGATAAACGGAGAAAAGATTGAAGTTGTCAAGGATTTCACTTTACTTGGATCCACAATCAACAGCCATGGAAGCAGCAGTCAAGAAATCAAAAGACACATTGCATTGGGCAAATCTGCTGCAAAGGACCTCTTTAAAGTGTTGAAGAGCAAAGATGTCACCCTGAAGACTAAGGTGTGCCTGACCCAAGCCATGGTATTTTCAATCACATCATATGCATGTGAAAGCTGGACAATGAATAAGGAATACAAGAAGAAGAGTTGACGCCTTTGAATTGTGAGGTTGGCGAAGAATATTGAATACACCATGGACTGCCAAAAGAATTAACAAATCTGTCTTGGAAGAAGTACAACCAGGATGCTCCTTAGAGGCAAGGATGGCGAGACTGCGTCTTACGTACTTTGGACATGTTGTCAGGAGGGATCAGTCCCTGGAGAAGGACATAATGCTTGGCAGAGTACAGGGTCAGTGGAAAAGGGGAAGACCCTCAACGAGGTCGATTGACACAGTGGCTGCGACAATGAGCTCAAGCATAACAACGATTGTAAGGATGGCGCAGGACCAGGCAGTGTTTCGTTCTGTTGTGCATAGGGTCACTATGAGTTGGAACCGACTCGAGGGCACCTAACAACAACTTCCCTCAAATTTTTTTTCCAGTATTTAACCCGTTTGCCTTTCTGGCTTAGTCCAGAAGATAGGAGCAGTGATGCTCACAAAAGGGAAGGTGAGCAAGCTCAGAGTGGGCCGTCCCAGTGATGGCATGCCGCAGCAGTAATGCGTCCCTGGGGGCACTGGCAGCTCAGTGGTAGGGCTCGTGCCTGGCATGCAGGAGACCAGGGTTTGACTCCCAGCCAGTGCACCTCACGCACAGCCATCACCCGTCTGTCTGTGGAGGTTTGTACGTCACTATCACACTGAACAGGCTTCGGCAGAGCTTCCAGACTAAGACAGACTAGGAAGAAAGGCCTGGCAAACTACTTCTGAAAACCAGCCATCGGAAACCCTGTGGATCACAGCAGTCCAATCCACAACTGATCATGGGGATGGCACAGGATTGGGCCGTGTTCTCTGCCATTGTCCATGGGGTCGCCAGGAGTCGGGGATGGGGGAGGGGTGACTCCTTGGCAGCTAACAACAAACTGTCCCTGGCACCTCGGCCAGCAGGGGGCAGCAAAGCCACTAGAGTGTTCACCTTTTTCTCTGCCTTAGTGACTCACCAGGACGTCCATGGCAATGACCCAGTTTGAATTTTTTGGGGGGTGGAAGGTGCGGGGGTTACTCAAGCCCAGAAAAGGGGGAACTTACTTTCTCTGATGACACCATGATGTGTAGACAGGTAATACGCCCCTTTCCAGGCAGCACCAGCGTCTCAGACCCCGAAGGCTAGGAGGACTTTGGCGGCCATGTGTTTCCGCCCCTCCCCAGGTTCCCATTGTCAGTCCTGGTAGTGTCAGCTCATCTCTCTGCTTCTTCTCGCCCTAGTCCTTCCTTGTCTCACTGCAGACACCCATTCCCCGTGCCTGGTGTGTGGTGGGTGCTGGGACACAGAGCTGGAACAGGCAACCTGCCCTGGAGGTGCTCACAGAGCTACAGGACCATGGGGTCTACGGCACCTCCTCCCATCCTGCCTGTCACAGGGGAGGCCCCATTGGCCACCAGGTGTGCAGGCAGAGACCTGCAGCTGCCTCACCTACCTCCCCCTCAGGCTCTTCTTTCTTCTCCAGCCTCACAGGTAGCCAGGACTTGTCCCCTCCTCCATGCTTTGAATCCTTCCTTGGTCTCCCCAATGTCCACACTCCCTGACACAGCCTCCAAGCCCTGCCTGACCCTGTCCATGCTGACTTCTCCAGCCTATCTTCCTGGGAAAAGCCCAGCCTCCTCCTACTCGAGGTCTTTGCATCTGCTGTTCCCTCTTCCTAGAATGCTGTTCCCTTCACCTCCTCAGCCCCTGGCTTACTCCTGCTTGTCTTTCAAGTCTCAGCTTATGGGTCTGTCCTTCAGAGAAGCCTTCTCTGACAGCCCAGACCAGGGTTAGCATATCTCCAGCACCTCACTGGCCTCAGATTCACACTGCAGAGACAGCCCAGGCTTCCCCCAGGAAGTGGCCACTGGGCTGAGGAGAGCTGGCACTGATGAAGGGGGAGGGGCAGTCCCTGCAGAAGAGCCAGCGGGCTGTCACTGCAGGTCATCCGGAATGGCTGGAGGGCAGGGGGCATCTAGGGTGAGAGGGGGACCCGAGATGGTGATGGGCCTTGAGGGCTACAAAAAGCATTCAAACTTGACTCTGAGGTGATGGGGAGGGAGCGCAGCACCCGCCCTGCGTCTGGCCCAGGTTTGGTGATGAATGAATAGAGGAACAAAGTCGCTGAGAATTCCAAGCTGCTCTGACTCCACGCGCTCCTTCCACCCGAAGACGCTGCTTCCTGTTCCCCGCCCTCCAGAGGAGCCAGGAGGACTGTTTCCAGACAGATAGGAAATGACGAGGCTCTGAGCGACACCGAGGCTGTGGAGGGTCGGACTCGGTGAGGCCACTGCAGCTGGCTTAGATCCGGGCTTGACTTCCCGGGACCCATCGGCTCTGGGGGACCTTTGTTAACCTTTCCTAGCTATAGTAGCCGGAGTCCCTGGGTGGTGCAGACGGTTAACGTGCTCAGCTGATGACTGAGAGGCTGGAGGTGTCTCAGGAGAAAGGCTTGGTGAGCTACTCCCCCAAAATCAGCCACTGGACACCTGATGGAGTCAGGTGACACCGCTTCACCCCCCCAGGACGGCTGAGGTGAAAAAAAGAAAGAGAACGACAAACACTGGCGAGGACGTGGAGAAACTGGGAAGCTCACCCACTGCTGGCGGGAATGCACAGTAGTACGGGCACTGCGGAGGGCAGTTTGGTGGCCTCTCAGAAAGGTGAACACAGAGCTGCCTGCGACCCAGCAACCCCAACCCCAGGGGTGCCCCCAGGAGAACAGGCAGGAAGACAAACGAAACGCTGTACACCAGTGTGCACGGCAGCAGTGTTCACAAACAGGGGAGGCCACCTCAACGCCCATCGACAGACGAGGAGTGGATAAACAAAACGTTGTCTAACCGCACAATACAGACTACTCAGCTATGAAGAGGAATGCGGTTCGCACCTGCTACAACACAGATGAACTTGGAAAACATCATGCGGGTCACAGAAGGACAAATGTTGTATGATCCCACTTACGGGAAACATCTAGAACAGGCAAATTCATAGAAACCAAAGTTTAAGAGTGGTTATGGGGAGGGGGGAGGGAGTCATTGTTTAGGAAGCGGTGAGTGCTTGTTTATGGTGATGGGAAACCTGGCCACGGGCACAGGTGATGGTTCACAACATGACGAATGTTATTGGTGTCACCAAATTGTATGTGTAAAAAATGTTGATATGGCAAACGTTGGGTTTTGTATATATATAACCAAAAAAAACCTATTGCTGTCGAGTTGATTCCAGAGTAGAACTGCCCTGTGAGGTTTCCAGGGAGTGGCTGGTGGATTCGAACTGCTGACCTTTTGGTTAGCAGCCGAGCGCTTAACTACTGCACCACCAGGGCTCTCACTCTCTCTCTATATAAATATATGTATATTCACAACTATTAAAAAGAAAACGTTATAGACCACAGTTCTACTCTGTCAAAGTTAGGGTCACTATGAATCAGAGTTGACTCGGTGGCAATTGGTGCTTTTAGACATAATAATAGCTCAGGTTGCAGCAGTACATCGACAGGGAACTGCCAGAAATTCAAACCAGTTTCAGAAGAGGACATGGAACGAGGGATGTCATTGCTGAAGTCAGATGGATCTTGGATGAAAGCAGAGAATACCAGAAAGATGTTTACCTGTGTTTTATTGACTATGCAAAGGCGTTCAACAAATTATGGATAACATTGTAAAGAGTAAGAATTCTAGAACACTTAATTGTGCTCATGAGGAACCTGTATATAGACCAAGAAGCAGTTGTTTGAACAGAACAAGGGGATACTGCGTGGCTTAAAATTAGAAAAGATGTGCATGAGGGTTGTATCATTTCACCATACTTACTCAATCTGCATGCTGAACAAATAATCCGAGAAGCTGGACTATATGAAGAAGAACGGGGCATCAGGATTGGACGAAGACTCATTAACAAGCTGTGTTATGCAAATGACACAACCTTGCTTGCTGAAAGTGAAGAGGACTTGAAGCACTTACCAATGAAAATCAAAGACTACAGCCTTCAGTATGGATTACACCTCAACATAAAGAAAACAAAAATCCTCACACCTGGACCAATAAGCAATGTCATGACAAATGGAGAAAAGATTGAAGTTGTCAAGGATTTCATTTTACTTGGATCCACAATCAACACCCATGGAAGCAGCAGTCAAGAAATCAAAAGATGCATTGCATTGGGCAAATCTGCTGCAAAGGACCTCTTAAAAGTCTTAAAGAGCAAAGGTGTCACTTTAAGGACTAAGGTGTGCCTGACCCAAGCCATGGCGTTTTCAATCACCTCACATGCATGCGAAAGCTGGACAATGAATAAGGAAGACTGGAGAAGAATTGATGCCTTTGAATTGTGGTGTTGGAAAAGAATATTGAACCTACTACGGACTGCCAGAAGAACAAACAAGTTTGTCTTGGAAGAAGTAGAGCCAGAGTGCTCCTTGGAAGCGAGGATGGTAAGACTTTGTCTCCCATACTTCGGACATATTATCAGGAGGGACCAGTGCCTGCAGAAGGACATCATGCTTGCTAGAGTAGAGGGTCAGCGAAAAAGGGGAAGGCCCTCAACAGATGGATTGACACAGTGGCTGCAACAATGGGCTCAAGAATAACAATTGTGAGGATGGCACAGGACTGGGTAGTGTTTCTTTCTGTTGTAGATAGGGTCTCTATGAGCCGGAACCAACTCAAAGGCATCGAAAAACATAACAATATCTCAGGAAATTCCATCCTGTTTGATTTCAACAGTTCCTCTTGGAAAGGGCTGCGTGGCAATTGTTATTCCTACGTGCTTGATGCCAAAGCTACCGTAGTCTCTTTCATGGTATTCTAATATTTCTAGCAGTAGCCCTGCCTACTTGGTACTTCAGGGAAATTACGTTCCGATGAGCTGTCATGTCTGGGTGTGATAAGCTCAAAGCAATTGTATGAGTCTCTGACTCAATGGAGGGAGGTCACCTTATTTCATAGTGATGGGTGATTTGGGCTTGCTATTATCTCAACCACTTGAAGCCAGAATATCACAACTGACCAGTCCATGTGATCAGTGTAGGAAATGGTTCCGCATTAGAAACTGATTGACTGAAAAGGGGGAAAAACTGGGGAGCTGGGTTGTAATTTTCACAGTTGGTCAAAAGCATAGAATGTACTTGATTCCTGTAATTTTTCTGGCAAGATAATGCAGCCTCTCCTTTCACATGAAAGTTCTTTGTTCTTAAAAGTTACTTAATGATTTGGCAAAAGGGTCGAGTAATTTACTTGTCAGGAAAATGCCACGTATAAAGTCACAACTCAGGTGTGGGGACAAGTATTCCGTGTCTACCATTAGCCCCTCTCTCTGGGAACCGTTGTTCATTCTTAAAAACAAGATGGCAGCTTTGGCCCTGGGGAAAGCAGTGTTGAGAGAGCCTCCCATGGCTCACATCTCAAATTGAAATCTATTAATGTAAATGAAAAACATGCCTTACCTTTAATTCAAAATGTAATACCCATCTTTTCTCTTTACAGCACTGTCACGGTTAAGGTTGTGTGTCAGCTTGGCTGGGCCATGATTCTCAGTGATTTGGCAGTTACGTAATGGTGTGATTTGGCAGTTATGTAATGGTGTGATTTGGCAGTTATGTAAAAATGTAGTCATCCTCCATGATGTGATCTGATGTGATAGCCAATCAGGTATAAGAGGAGTTTCCTCAGGGGTGTGGCCTGCAGCAAATATATATATGGACTTTTCGGCAAGCTCGCTCGCTCTGGATCCTGCATCTAGCTCATCATCATCTGACCTCTGGTTCTTGGCACTTGAGCCAGTGGCCTGCCATCTAACCTGCCTATCTTGGGGTCATCAGCCTCTGCAGCTATGTGAGTCAGGAGAAGCCTCCAGCCTGACGCCTGACCGATGGACTTGGGACTTGCCGGCCTCTACAACTGTGTGAGCTATTCCCTTGAGATAAATCTCTCTCTCTATATATATGCTTCACTGCATTTGCTTCTCTAGAGAGCCCAGCCTAAGACAAGCACTCAGTTTTCTACCAATGCAGGAAAGGCATTTCTCTTACCCACTAAAACTGCAACATGGATTCTATTTTACCTGCCCAGGGCCAACTCCCACCTACTTCACTGTGCACACAGAGGTAGCCCTGCCTCTGCCTTCCACCAGTGCCCATTTTCTGGAAACCCTATGGGGCATTTTGACTCTTCCTATAGGGTTGCTATGAGTCAGGATCGATTTGACGGCACCCAGCGACAACAAAAAAAAAGTCTTAAGCATCTACTATGGAAACCCTGTGGAGTAGTTCTGCCCTGTCACACGGGTCACTATGAGTTGGAATCAACTCGACAACACGTGACAACGTGTCCCATTTCCTACTATGGGCAGGCTAAACTGAGGGCAGGGACGTAAGTATGACTTATATCTGAAAATAAAAGGGTTTTCAGTTCCAAGATTACCCCTCAGCAAAGTGGGAACCAAACCAGCTGCTGTCGACTCCAGCTCACGGTGGCCCACGTGTGTCAGAGCAGAGCTGTGCCCCGTACCTCCAGCTCACGGTGGCCCACGTGTGTCAGAACAGAGCTGTGCCCCGTACCTCCAGCTCACGGTGGTCCACGCGTGTCAGAGGAGAGCTGTGCCCCGTACCTCCAGCTCACGGTGGTCCACGCGTGTCAGAGGAGAGCTGTGCCCCGTACCTCCAGCTCACGGTGGCCCACGTGTGTCAGAACAGAGCTGTGCCCCGTACCTCCAGCTCACGGTGGTCCACGCGTGTCAGAACAGAGCTGTGCCCCGTACCTCCAGCTCACGGTGGCCCACGTGTGTCAGAACAGAGCTGTGCCCCGTACCTCCAGCTCACGGTGGTCCACGCGTGTCAGAGGAGAGCTGTGCCCCGTACCTCCAGCTCACGGTGGCCCACGTGTGTCAGAACAGAGCTGTGCCCCGTACCTCCAGCTCACGGTGGTCCACGCGTGTCAGAGGAGAGCTGTGCCCCGTACCTCCAGCTCACGGTGGCCCGTGTGTGTCAGAGCAGAGCTGTGCCCCGTACCTCCAGCTCACAGTGGCCCGTGTGTGTCAGAGCAGAGCTGTGCCCCGTGCATAGTGGTTTTCAGTGACTGATTCTTTGGAAGTGGATTGCCAGGCCTTTCTTCCAAGGCCTTTCGTTTAGCAGCTGAGCACATTTAAGTGTTTGCGCCACCCAGGGACTCCCAGCAGAGAGGTGGTCCCTCCTTGTTCAGGCCCATAGGAAGCCTGTCCTGTTACCACTCTCACAATTACTTTACTACAAGTAACAAGATGTTACGTGGGGAGGGGGTGCTCCAGCCTGAAGTAACTTGCTTTCGATGATGCTAGCTCTGTGGTTCTCATAGTGTGGCCCACAGACCCGTGGAGGGTTCCCAGGACTTCTCAGGGTGTCTGTGAGGTGGAAACAATTTGTATAATAACACTGAGACCTGACTCAGTTACTGCATTCACTGTGTTGACGTTTGCTCTCATGATGCAAAATCAACAGCGGACGAAACGGCTGCATCTTCGCAGTTGGCGGTCAAGGTGAGGAGCAAACCGTGCCAGGAGTTACTTTCTTCTTCTCCGCCACGCATGCAGAGCGAGGCAAAAACGCCAGTTTCACTGAAGGATGTCCTTGATGACATTTCACCAAGGAGGATAAGAACGGCCAACAAGCACATGAAAAGATGTTCAACGTCGTTTGTTATTTGTTGTTAGTATGTTGTCATTGTTGTTAGTCGGCCCCCAACTCATGGCGACCCCATGTATCATGGACTGAAAGGCTACCCATCTCCACGATCAGCTGCAGATTGAACCGTTATGCTCCACATGGTTTGCGTTGGCTGACTTTCAGAAGGTCTCCAGGCCTTTCTTCCTAGTCTGTCTTAGCCTGGAAGCTCTGCTGAAGGCTGTTCAGCACCACAGCAACACACAAGCCCCTACTGACGGGCAGATGGTGGCTACGCATGAGATGCACTCGCTGGGATGCAAATCAAAACCACGACGAGATACCACCTTATCCCACTAGAATGGCTATGATCAAAAAAAGGGAAAAACAGTCATTGGCGAGAATGTGGAAAAACTGGAACCCTCATCCATGGCTGGTGGGGATGCAAAATGGTGCAGCCACTGTGGAAAAGTTTGGTGGGTCCTCAGAAAGTGGAACATGGAACTACCACATGACCCAGCAATTCCAATCCTAGGCTTATACTCAAATGAACTGAAACCAGGAACGCAAACAGAAGCCTGTATGTACACCAAAGTTCATTGCAGCACTATTCACAACAGCTAGAGGGGGAAACAATTTCCCCGTTCATCAACAGATAAACAAGATGCGGTATACGCTGTATATACATACAACAGAATATTACTCAGCTATAATGAGAAGGAGCCCTGGTAGCACAGTGGTTAACTGCTCAGCTGCTAACCAAAAGGTCGGTGGTTCGAACCCACCAGCCGCTCCACGAGAGAAAGATGTAGCAGTCTGCTCCAGTAAAGATTACCCCAATACAGCCCTGGAAACCCTACGGGGCAGTTCTACTCTGTCCTCCAGGGTCGCTATGAGTTGGAATCGATGTGACGGCAGCGGACAGGATAAAGTGAAACGAAGTCCTGGTACATGCTACAACACGGATCAACCTTGAGAACATCATGCTGAGTGAAAGAAGTCATCACAAGGGGACAAACGCTGTATCATCCTACGTACATGCAATAGGCACACGTAGAGGCCCAGACCTATTAGTGGTTACCAGAGACCGGACGGAGGAGGGAAGGGAAGTCTCAGCTCGGGAAGCGCTGAGTTTCCGTCAATGTTGGTGGAATAATTTGGAAAAGGGTAACGGTAACGGTCACACAACACGATGGATGTAATAACGTCACTGCATCGCACACGTAACAGTGGTTGAGCTGGCATATGGTTTTTTTTTTTTTTTTTTAATTTGAAATGAATCTTTAATCAGGTTTCATCTGTTCAGAGCAGACATGTCCTTTGTTAAACCCTGGTCGCCAAGGCGGAGCCTGCAGGTACTGTTTTGTAGATGTATCCTCGAAGTCAAAGCTATTCTGACAGAAATCAAACGAGAAGCCACTTCTCCCTGAAGGAATTGTTTTAGCTTCACGATGGCTGGAGTGCTCCTGTTGAAATGGCAGAATTTTTTTTTTTTTTATTGTGCTTTAGGTGAAAGTTTATAGCTCAGTTTCTCATACAAAAATGTATACACACATTGTTATGTGACCCTAGTTGCTTTCCCTATAATGGGACGGCACACTCCCCCTTTCCACCCTGGGTTTCCTGTGTCCATTCAACCAGCTCCTGTCCCTTCCTGTCTTCTCATCTGCCTCCGGACAGAGCAGCCCATTTATACACATTTTTTTTTTTTACAATTAAAAAATGCCTAATGTCCTTGATAAAGCCGTAAAAATGCTGCATTGTATTAAATCTCCACCCTGGAGTGCTGTCTCCTGCATCTTCCTGGGGTGATGTAGGGGGCACGGGTGTGCCTGCGCTGTGTGGGAGCACCAAGGTGCATTTCCAGCTGAACTAGCCACTCTTCTCGACATCGTTTTCGGTTGGACTAAAGACTGGCAAACAATGGTTATTCAGACTTGGGTGTTTGGCAGACATCTCAAAAATGAATGACCAGGACTTCAAGGCAACCATTTGACGGCATCTGAGGCCAATGATGAAACGGGCGCTTTCAAGTGACAGCTGGGATTTTGGAGAACCTGTATCCTCCGCCATGAGCTTGGCAGCTTCCCAGCAGTTTGAGATTTTCCTGATGAGACTAGTGGTGATGTTAACGATGGGGAAGTTTTTAAGAGAAACTGTGCGATCATGAAACCTAAAAGCATTCTGAAAAGCTGTGTGACTCAGTGAACCAGAGTCTTCTAAAGGGCCAATGCCTGACGTTACCAGTCACCTAGGATCAAGATCCATCCACACTGCCAGACTGCCCAGTGGATTTTTTTGTGTGTTTTAGATGGTTTACAGAGCAAACTAGTTTCTCATTAAACCATACACATACTGTTTTGTGGCATCAGTTGCCAACCCCACGATGCGTCAACACTCTCCCCTTCTCGACCGTGGGTTCCCTATTACCAGTTTTCCTGTCCCCTCCTGCCTTCTCGTCTTTGCCCCTGGGCTGGTGTGGCCCTTTAGTCTCGTTTTGTTTTACTGGGCCTGTCTAATCCTTGGCTGGAGGGTGAACCTCAGGAGTGACTTCATTACCGAGCTAAAAGGCTGTTCGGGGGCCATACTCTCCAGGTTTTTCCAATCTCTGTCAGGCCAGCAAGTCTGGTCTCTTTTTTATGAGTTTGAATTTTGTTCTACATTTTTCTCCATCTCAGTCTGGGACTCTATCGTGATCCCTGTCAGAGCAGTCAGTGGTGGTGCCCGGGTGCCATCTAGTTGTGCTGGACTCAATCTGGTGGAGGCTGTGGTACTTGTGGTCCATTAGGCCTTTGGATTAAACTTTCCCTTGTGTCTTTTTCTTCATTCTCTCTTGCTCCAGACTGAGTGTGACAAGTGGTGTATCTCAGAAGGCTGCTCACAGGCTTTTAAGACCCCAGGGGCTACTCACCAAAGTAGAACGTAGAACATTTTCTTGATAAGCTACGTTATGCCAATTGAATTAGATGTTCCCTGAGACCATGGACCCCACAGCCCTCAGCCCAGCCATTCGTTCCCTCAGGGAGTCTGGATGTATCTGTGGAGCTCCTGTGACCTGGAGGCAAAGACATTTATTACTCCTGGGGTTCAAGTGTTGAGTGTTGTAAACCAGCTTTAAAAAGCCTTCTGTTGTTGCCGCGTGCCATTGAGCTGATTCTGATTCATAGCAACCTTGTGACAGAGTAGAACCGTCCCATAAGGCTTCCTAGCTTGAAATCTTTACAGGAGCAGATCACAAGGTCTTTTCCCCTATGGAGCAGCTAGTGAGTTTGAACCACCGACCTTTCGGTTAGCAGCTGAGCACTTAATTGCTGTGCACCGTGTTGTTGTGTGCTGCCAGTTCCGACTCAGAGTGACCCTCTCGGACACAGTAGGACTGCCCCTCAGCGTTTCCAAGGCTGTAACCTTTATGGAAGCAGACTGCCACCTTTCCCCCCCGGAGCGGGTGGTGGGTTCGAACTGCCGATCTTTCAGTTAGCACAGGGATGTTTAACCACTGTGCCATCAGGGCTGCTTATCGTGCCACCTAGTAAGTGGTTACGCTGTGGAGACCAATGACAGCACCTCGTGAACGGGCCCTGGTGGCCTGAGAGGAAATCTCTGGTGATGGTGTCGCACTGGATGCAGGAAATGCCACCTCCAATAACTCGGATGGACGTGAAGACACGTGCTCTGGTTAGTGGCTCGGTGGCTCTAAAGGTGGCTCGAACGATGGCAAAAACACTGACGCGCAAAGTGCGAGAACGAGAACACAACTAAGATGGCAAAAACCAGTCTTTCCTAAGCCACGTTATTTCATGCATCTCGGATGACGTATGTGAAGCTGGAATGAGTAAACATTAATCTACTTTATTTCCAAAAAGTTCTAACTTGGGCTTAGCCAGCTCCCTGGCCCCGTCTGTTCTCTTCGGGACACTAGGTGGCTGTGCCTTGTATCCAGTTGCCCGCTATTTGGCCACAGATGGTCACTTGTTCAAGGTCGTACAGCAAGTGGCCTAGAGAGCTGGGAGTAGACTCCCATCTACATCACGAACAAGGACCTACCTACCGACGGACTCCGTGTATATACTGCTCAAAACCAGGCAATACCCACCCGTGTTGGAGGCCAGCTGCCCTGCCGACTCGCTGGGCAGAAAGCCCCAGAGGAGGCACAGTGCTCTCCACTACGCTGTGGAACCCATCGCTGGAAGGTGCCATACCAAGCCCCACCCCTGCTTTTATTGTTGCTTCTATTTTGGGCATGTTTATTTCTGTTGTTCAACCATCCACACAATTTCTTTCTAAAAGATTTTTATCACCCTTAGCAGAAACTCAGTGCTCCTTCAGCATCAGCTTCCCCTTTCCACCCTCCCTCCCACCCCTGGTAACCACTAATGAACTCTGGTGTCTGCATTTACCTGTTCTAGATATTTCACGTAAATAGCATGGTACACTCTTGCTCTTTTGTGTCTGACTGACTTCACTCAGCGTCATGTTTTCAAGGTTCATCCACGTTGTAGCGTGTATCAGGACTTCGCTTCTCTTTATGGCTAATACTCCATTGTACGGACAGGTCCCGTTGTGCTTACCCACCTGTTGACAGGCATCTGGGTTGTCTCCCTCTTTGGGCTACTGTGAATGGTGCTGCGATGGACATAGGTGTACAAGTATCTGTTCGAGTCCCCCAAATCTCATTCTTGGATGGAAGACAGGAGTGACAGGATTTGGTAACCAGCCAGGCAGACAAGAGGCAGGGCACCCAACTCCGGGCTCCCTTGCTTGTCCACTTCCCCACAGCTGTCTTCCCAAACTTGCCTCCTCCAAGTTGTCAGATGCTTCTAGTCCTGACTGGCCAAGGCCAGGACCAGACAGCAAATGTGGAAACAGCCAGATGGGACCCAGACGCACCTGGGAGTGCCATCACCAGCTGGGGACCCCACCTTCCAACTCCAGACCACTGTTGTTGGCAGGAACGAAGACCTCTTGCTGCCAGACCCGATTCGTTTAGGGGAGCCAGAAACGGGGATTTTTGAGTGCAGTCATCTGATTTTAGAAACTTCATTTTATTTACAATGCAACTCGCCAGCTTTTGTTCTCTGCTTTTATCTCCTCGTCCTGATCTTTAAACAAAGGGTGTATTTCAGGGCATCTAACTGTCCTAGAAGTTAGTTTATCTGGTCTTTTTAGGAAAAATATGAATTCACCAATTAAAGAGCTCTTTTCTTAGCCCACAGGGCTGCAGAGAATGGGAGGTTAGCAAAGTGAAGGCTTTCTGGGAACCAATCTAAGGGGAAAAGCCGCTTGACTGGGGAGCTTTCAGCAGGGGCTGTGAAGTGTGTGGGATCGTCCTGTCCCAGTAACTCTGGCATTTGGCAGAAGAGCCTGCTCCCAGCCCGACCGTAAGACCTGCGGACAGCAGATGGGGACACGCAAGGTCACAGTGCTGCTCAGTGAGCCCATGGCTAATGGACCCTTGTCGAGGTTCCTGGTGTGTAGAAAACACCACATGCTCCTGGTCCCGGAGGCTGGGGCCCCACGCGGTGTGCTTCCCTCCTCAGCACCGTGGGGACAGGCTCACTGCAGTCAGCCTCTGTTACAAAGGCCCAGCAGGTGCCCCAAGGGGTCTCCAACAGAAAAAACCACACAGATGTATGCCCGCGTCTGGCAGAGCGAAGCAAGAGGTCAATTAAATAAATATCCAGCACAGGATACTCAGGTCAAGAGATGGGGTAAAATTAGGGTGCACAGAACCACCGCGCCCCAGGAGCTTTGTGGAGGGCGGTACTATGCATTTCCTGTTTCTTTTCTATCACATCTGTCATGTGCCGGAGTCCATTCCCATAGGGGGTCCACGGCTGTAAATCTTCACGGAGGCAGACTGCCCCATCTTTCTCCCGCGGAGCAGCTGGTGGGTTCAAACCGAAGGCCATTGTTAGTGGCCAAGCGGCTGACCACTGCTGCCAGGGCTCTTTGTATCACATCTGAACACTCAAGTATCAGCCGTGAGAAATTACGCCCCGCCGTGCACCTTCCCGTCTTCAGTCCGTGGTGGGCTCTTCCTTTCCCCGCTTCCGGTTTTAGCTCCAGCCTGGCCACTTACTGCCGCCAGGGAATGAATGAGTCCACATTTTACCTCCACCTCCGCCGTGTCCTTTCACCTTGCGATGGGGCGGCCTGTGGAGACGCTGGCAGCTGACCCGTGTCACATCCTCTGGAGACAGCAGGAACCCTCATTACGTGCACTTTCATCGAGGTACGTGTCTGGGGGACCCAGGGCTGCCTGGGCCTGCCTGATTAAACCTGTGCCTTCTCGCTGCTGCCTCCTTCTCTGGAGTCTGCCGACAGCTGGGGGCATTCTGGGAAAGCCTGTATTACTCAGACTTTACTGTTCTTAATTTTCAGCATCTGAAAATGACAGTGTTGTAGCCTCGGTTCTTCTTCTGCCAAAGGCAGAAACGTTAAACTGTAAACAATCGAATGTCAGATTTAGGGGAAAAAGTTTATTTTCCTATCTATGTTCCCAACTGCTAACAGAAAGGTAAAATGATTTTCTCTTCCATATTCTCTGCAAAGGCCCTGGGCCCCCACACGGGCAATGAGGGCAGGCCAGTCTCAGGGCCATCAGCTTAGCGCAGGGACCACGAGCTCGGCCCAGGGACCACTCGGAACAAGGCTGCTCCTGGAACCCCCAGCTCACGTGGCACAGACCTAGACTACGGGTCCTAGGGAAAGGCAGTGACGGGGACTTGGCCCAGCTGGGAGTGGGGAAAATCCTCCAGGGAGGCGCCCCAGCTAAGGCCTAAGGGGCGTCACCTGCAACCCTGGGCATTTTGCCATGAGTTCTAAGGGCTGTGTTACCTTTTTTTTTAAAACCTTTTTTCACATGTGATGAAATACTACTTTGAGAGATACAAACTGGGCTAGGCAGAATAACGTGCCCTTAAAATGTCCACGTCCCGGTACCTGTGAATATGTTTTTACTTGACAAGGGGGGCTAAAGGTTGCTAATCAGGTGATGAAAAGCAGATTATTCCAGGTTACCTGAGGGGGCCCAATGGAATCACAGGGTCCTGGAAGGATGGCGTAGGGAGGCAGAAGCAGCAGAGACTTGAAGATGCTGTGCCGCAGGTTTTGACGACGGAGGGAGGGGCCACGAGCCAAGGAATGGGGGCGGCCTCTAGAAGCTGGAAAAGGCAAGGAAGGCTTCCTCCCCTGGAGCCTCCAGAGGGAACCAGCCCTGCCCACACCTTGACTCCAGCCCAGTGAGACTAAAATCTGACCTCCAGATGGTAAGATAATAAATGCCGTTTTAAGCGCCTAGGTTTGTGACAGTTTGTTACACAGCACAGGAAGCAAGTGTCTTATTAACACAGCTACTACTCCATGGACTGCCAGAAGAACAAACAACTCTGTCTTGGAGGAAGTACAATCAGAACGCTCCTCAGAAGCAAGGATGGAGAGACTGAGTCTTACGTACTTTGGACATGTTGTCAGGAGGCACCAATCCCTGGAGAAGGACATCAGGCTTGGTAAAGGAGACAGTCAGCGAAAAAGAGGAAGACCCTCAACGAGACGGACTGACAAAGTGGCTGCAGCAATGGGCTCAGGCATAACAATTGTGAGGATGGGGCAGGACCAGGCAGTGTTTCATTCTGTTGTACATGGGATCGCTGTGAGTCGGAACCAAGCTGACGGCACCTAACAACTCCACAGCCAGCCTTCCGTCTGCCTCAGCGTCCCTGACGGCACAGTGTGATTCCTCTCACACCACTTATACATTTAGGTGACTCAAACACTCAGTCTGGTGACTCTAAGCAGTGATGCCCACCAACATGGGTCTTCCCCGGGCACTATCCTGGACACCCTCTTCCCTCCACCACAGTGGTTGGGTTCTGGGAACACATCCAGACCCCTCCTGGCTTTGGTTCTGCTGAATGCTCGTGGTACACGGAGAACCAAACCCTGAGATGCCTACAGTCTGGGCTGGAAGGAGCGTGGAGATGGCCTGAGGAGACCTGACGTGGGGAGGGACTGTGTGTAAGCACACGCGGCCTCGCCCACCATTTCAACCCTGACCAGGTCCTCAGGAAAAGCCGGTGAGGGCACACTGCTGGAGGAAGGAAACCGTGTCCACGTCGCATCTGGGTATTGGTCTGTAAAATTTATTGGCATGGTTTCCCATGGGGACTGCAGTCAGAGCATCGTGCCGGTGTGTGTACTCTGAGGGAAACACACGTGGCACCAAGCGACCCGCTGCAGCCTGGACCCCCGAGGGCCTCCCCGAGGGAGCAGGTGGGCGCTCTGCTGCAGCTATAGGAACCTTATCCCAGCTCCAAACTGGACGCCATCACATATCCTAAAATTAAAAACAAACAAAGTGAGGAATCAAATCCTGCAGTCTGCTCCATTCCCCTCCTGGTTCACATCCCATACACGTGCCTCCTGAAAAGCCACACCCGGCAGCCCCTGCCTGTGCACCCCTCCTGCCCCTTACCCCCTCTCAGCCCCAGCCGGCTCTCCAGAGCCCCTGACCCGAGAGCCAACCTGCCAGGAAGCACAGGCTTCCCAGGGAAAATGGCACTCAGAGCCCAGCCAGCAGCTGACGGTGCATTTGTGGAAGATGACCATTTTTGCAAGTTGTGGACAAATTCTAGAAAGACTGGGTACTGAGAACAGCTCAGTCACTCACAGGAGAGCTGACCTCTCCACCGCCATTTAACACCTGGGCCCTCGTCCGGGCGGAGGACTGATAGCTCAGGAAAACTGGCACGGACATTTTTCTTTTCCACCAACATCCGGTCTATTACGAGATTGAAGAGGGGGGATCAGGAGCGTGGTCTCGGCCTGCTGAACCCTCAGTGGTGCTCATCAGCCACTGACAGCGCGGAAGCTATCTAACCAGGAGGCAGGATCTACAGCAGACCACACCAACGTCCGTGAAAGCCGGATTTAAAATCAAAACCTTGACTGCATTGTACCACACTGTTCTGTTCCGATCTGAACGATCTGCTTACACATTCTACACCGTCAGATTGGTAAGAGGGGGCTAGGCCCACATTCCCATTCTACATTTGGAAAAATGTCTGAAAATAAGCTACGAGATAAAAAATAAGTCAAGCCTTAGGCTCACATGATTTAGAAAACAGGCAGGCATTCCAATAAAGGCTTGTTTAACTTTGAGCAGATTAAACAATTTCATGAGCACGGGTTTATGTTCAGGAACTACGTAAACACATCCCAAGAAAAATACACCCACTACAAATATTCAAAATCCCATCAAAGTTATACAATGCTAGATATAATTGACCTTTTTACACCCCCCAGACCCTTCACCAAGATATCCATCACTGCTGCGTGTCCCACAACCGCTGAGTGACAGAGAAGGGCCGTGTCTCTATTCC
This sequence comes from Elephas maximus indicus, assembly GCF_024166365.1. Taxonomy (NCBI): domain Eukaryota; kingdom Metazoa; phylum Chordata; class Mammalia; order Proboscidea; family Elephantidae; genus Elephas; species Elephas maximus. The sequence continues at coordinate 188,543,131 of NC_064822.1, read as the reverse complement.
TACTGCTCAGCTCAGCTCGTAGCTCAGAGAAGGCTCCGCAAAGCACCCAAGTCTCCCTCCCTCCTTCCATGGCCACTGTCTTAGTTCTCGCCCCCTGCCTGCAGCCCACCTGCCAACACCCCCACCTGTCTGTATCCTCACCTGCCTGCTCTCACCTGCCTGCACCCTCACCTGCCTGCACCCTCCCCTGCCTTCTCTCTCACCTGCCTGCACCCTCACCTGCCTTCTCTCTCACCTGCCTGAACCCTCACCTGCCTGCTCTCACCTGTCTGCTCTCTCACCTGCCTGCACCCTCACCTGCCTGCTCTCCCACCTGCCTGCACCCTCACCTGCCTGCTCTCCCACCTGCCTGCACCCTCACCTGCCTGCTCTCACTGCCTGCACCCTCACCTGCCTGCACCCTCACCTGCCTGCTCTCTCACCTGCCTGCACCCTCACCTGTCTGCTCTCTCACCTGCCTGCACCCTCACCTGTCTGCTCTCTCACCTGCCTGCACCCTCACCTGCCTGAACCCTCACCTGCCTGCTCTCTAACCTGCCTGAACCCTCACCTGTCTGCTCTCTCACCTGCCTGCACCCTCACCTGCCTGCACCCTCACCTGCCTGCTCTCTCACCTGCCTGCTCCTTCACCTGTCTGCACCCTCACCTGCCTCTAGCCAAGCACCACCAGCGCCACCACACGAGTCTTTATGAAGGTCACTTCCCTCCCTTGGCTCCAGTGCCTCACACAAGGTTTCCCCAAGTGTGTCAGGAGCAACGCTCTCGCTGTTCCATCCAATGACTGCTGTGAACACCTGGCACCGCTCTGGGACTAGGAACTCCGCGGTGAGCAGGCAGATGAGGTCCCTGCACTCAAAGACCTTGGGCTGTATGTGAGCAGAAGGCCCCTGCAGTTGGAAGGCTGGGAGGAGCAGGGGACAGCAGATAGAAACCAGCCTCCCTGAGCTGGCCCCGCCACCCTTGGCCCTCCCCACACCGAACTTCTGCCCCACACAGAGCTCCCTCCTGGTGCCCGAAAGCTCTGGCTGCTCCTCTAGCCTGGGGTGCTCACTCCACAAGAACCTGGATGTCCTTCCAGAAGATTCTGCTCAGGTGTCACCACCTCAGCCCTTCTCAGCACCCCCTCCCCCCATGGCAACGCTCCTCGCCCATCTTTCTCCCTCATTGGCTGCGAGCAGCTCTCCCCACGGGTCACCTTAGTCACCACATCTCCAGGGGCTGCGCTCGGTGAGGCAGGATGTGACAGGATGCTGGAGGATCTGAGACAACACTGCCACGAACCCCTGCCAACGCAGGACCTAGCAAACACTTCAAAACTACTTCCACTTTTACAAAGATCTGAATCCTAAGTATAGAGCAACCACAGTGACTACGGGGGAAATCTATGGGCAGTCGGCACCCAGGTAAGCCCAGTCTTGCTAGCTGCCAAAATTTAACAAAGAAGATAAAATTCTGGCAGCCTCAGTCGAAGTCATAAATTCTGCTTTCTCTGAAGGCAATTTCTGCATTTGGGTTGAAAAGAGGCCAGGCTGGCCCCCAGGACACGGTACACAGTGAAGCTCTGTACACAGTGAAGCTCTGCTGCGACCATCACGGACACAGAGCACAGCGAGCGGCTGCCCAGCCGGGGCCTGTTTAAGGATCAGGTGCGGCACAGCGTGTTTCTCCTCCCAGAGGAAACCACGTTTTGAGATTTATCTCTGAAACAGACTTTACAAATACAGCCCAGAGACAGGCCGAGTGTCGAGGGAAGTGGAGCCATTCTCTCTAAAAACCATTTGAGAGCAAGCAGTAAAGGGAACAGCTCCTGAGAGCCGTGGTGCTGACTTCCCGGAGCACACTGCCACCCAGTGGCCATACGCAGTACTGCAACGACAGTGGCTGCAGGGGAGAAGGACCTTGAAAAGGGGCAGCAGGCCCAAAGCCGGACACGTACCCCACGGTCCCACGGCCGGGGAGTGACAGGGCAGGGCCACAACCCACGGCTGTTTCAGGGTTTCCAGAGGCTGCAGAGTCAGCCCCCAGCGATCGGCAACAGGGCCGAAACCCACAAGAACGTGGCAGCCAAGCAAATACTCTTCTAGTTCTCTCTGGAACAAAAAACATTTAAAATGTATTTACTCGTCCAATTAGGACAAATATTAAAATTAACATGTACTAACTGACTGCAGGAAACCCTGGTGGTGCAGCGGTTAAGGGCTCAGCTACTAACCAAAACGTTGGTAGTTGAAATCCACGAGCCGCTCCTTGGAAACCTTCTGGGGCAGTTCTACTCTGTCCTGTAGGCTCACTCTGACTCAGAACCGACGCGACAGCAACGGGTTTGGTTTTCTGGTCTGAACTCACTGCAGTGGACACAGCCTGGGTGTGTGTTCCCTGAGATGGGAAGTCAGCATAGAATCCAAGTGTGGACAAAACGCCCCAACACGGAGCTACGGGAGGACTGGGACAGTGCATTGTGCAGGTGGCAGCGGGCCCTGGGTGCAGGGGACATTGCAGCACGCTCAGTCTCCCGAGTGTGGTGGCGATTTCTGGGGTGGCAGCAGAATCTAAGCTTTAGAATCAGCCTGCCTGCCTACTTACACTGTGGGGTCTGTTTCCTCGTCTGTCCAAAGGGGTGACAGCCTCAACTGCATAAAGCTGCTGTGAGACCTAATAAAGTGAGGTGCTTAGCTTGGCGTCTGACACAGGCAAGCTCCTTCCTCCCCCAAACGTTATCCTTGCTCCCAGCAGAGGCAAGGAGTCATTCAAACCTCCCTACCCCAGAGTGTGGCTGGTCCCCAGGCAGCGCGTCAGCACCACGAGGGAGCATGTTAGGACACAGGGTTTCCAGTCACCGAGATGAAGGAATGGACTCTGCCCATAACCAGGCGCCAGGTGATGGAAACAGAGCACAGTGTGAGGCACCAGCCAGAAGGCTGCATCCCAGGGGCTGTCCTTGAGGGGGCACCACCGCACCTCTGGGCTACCTGCAAGGATTCTAATGAGCACCAGGGGGTTTAAGCTGGGAGACCAAGGTCCCCATCTGCAGAAGAATAAAAGCTTTGTAGGCAACAGTCTGAGGGGCTCTCTTGTAAAGTGAGCCTCGTCTACTGAAGCCAGTACAGGTTTGTGGGGTCTTTGCTAAGAGGCTATCCAATGCACACCCTGCGCTAGCTCCGCAGTCCTCAGGCATCCATTTTCTCACATTCACTCTGCAATCACAACGCCTGTTTTGAGCACTGTCACCCTGGCGGCAGCCACGCATGCAGGGGGAAGGGAGACGTCTCCTGTGGGAGCAGTGAACACTGGTGGCTTTGTCGGGAAAGCTGGACACAGTGAGCACGGCAGCAGCCACCACCATGCGAGGGACAGACAGCATCCACTGACGACAGCCAAGTACTGCAAGTGCTCCGCGCACATTAGTTCACTTCGTCGTCGCCACAAACCCGCAGAGTGATCGCCATCGTCTTCCGTTCTCACCCAGTCACACAGCGTAGGAGCGGCCCAGCTGGGTTCAAGCCTGGGCAGCTGCGCTGAGCGCACAGTCTGCCCGCCTGCCTGCCTAACCTCCAGCTCTGCTTTGTCCGAGAGCAGGCAAGGTGTGCAGGTGCTGAAAGGGCTCTCACGTGACAAGGGAGCCATGGCAGCCCTGCAGTGCCCCTGGATACAGAGCGGATGTGAAATCAGCCCTCCAGCGAGAGTGGGAGGAAGAGCAGATTCTACCGAAGTGATAGCTGTGGGGGTCTGTCTGAAAGGCTGCTACGGAACTGCTCCTACGTAACAACGGGGCATTAAAAGCCTGCTAAAACGACTACCCTTTAAGAAGCACCATCACTTACCCTGAAGTAGACGACTTGTTAGGTGCAGTCAAGTTGGTTCCGACTAACAGTGACCCTATGAACAACAGAGCTAACTAAACACTGCCCGGCCCCGCACCACCCTCCCAACTGTTGCTCTGTTTGCGCCCATTGTTGCAGCCACCATGTCAATCCGTCTTGTGGAGGGTCTTCCTCTTTTCTGCTGACCCTCTACTTTACCAAGCATGATGTCCTTTCCAGGGACTGATCCCTCCCGATAACATGTCCAAACTATGTAAGACATAGTGTCACCATCTTTGCTTCTAAGCATTCTGGTCGTACTTCTTCCAAGACAGATTTGTTCCTTCTTTTGGCAGTCCATGGAATATTCAATATTCACCAACACCACAATTCAAAGGCATCAATTCTTGTTCCGTCTTCCTTATTCATTGTTCAGCTTTCACATGCATATGATGCCATTGAAAATACCATGGCTTGGGTCAGGCACACCTTAGCCTTTGCTTTTCAACACTCTAAAGAGGTCTTTTGCAGCAGATTTGTCCAATGCAATGTGTCTTTTGATATCCTGACTGCTGCTTCCATGCGTGTTGATCGTGGATCCAAGTAAAATGAAATCTTTGACAACTTCAAACTTTTCTCCGTTTATCGTGATGTTGCTCATTGGTCCCGTTGTGAGGATTTTTGTTTTCTTTATGTTGAGGTGTAATCCATACGGAAGGCTGTGGTCTTTGATCCTTATCAGCAAGTGCTTCAAGTCCTCTTCATTTTCAGGAAGCAAGGCTGTGTCATCTGCATAACGCAGGTTGTTAATGAGTCTTCCTCCAATCCTGATGCCCCGTTCTCCTTCATATAGTCCAGCTTCTCGGATTATTTGCTCAGCATACAGACTGAGTAAGTGTGGTGAAAGGATACAACCCTGACACACACCTTTCCTGAGTTTAAACCACGGAGTGTCCCCCTGTTTTGTTCAATCGACTGCCTCTTTGTTTATGTACAGGTTCCTCATGAGCACAATGAAGCGTTCTGGAATTTCCATTCTTTGCAATGGCATTCGTAATTTGTTATGATCCACACAGTCAAATACCTTTGCACAGTCAATAAAACACAGGTAAACATCCTTCTGGTATTCTCTGCTTTCAGCCAGGATCCACCTGACATCAGCAATGAGATCCCTGGTTCCATGTCCCCTCCTGAATCTGGCCTGAATTTCTGGCAGTTTCCCGTTGGTATACTGCTGCAGCCGCTTCTGAACTATCTTCAGCAAAATTTTACTTGCATGTGATATTGTTTGATAATTTCTACATTCGGTTGGATCAATTTCCTTGGAAATAGGTATAAACACGGGTCTCTTCCAGTCAGCTGGCCACGTAGCTGTCTTGCAAATTTCTTGGCATAGACAAGTGAGCACTTTCAGCGCTGCATCCCTTTGTTGAAACAGGGCAGTTGGTATCCCGTCAATTCCCGGAACCTTGCTTTTCGCCAGTGCCTTCAGTGCAGCTTGGACGTCCTCCTTCAGTATCATCCGCTCCTGATCGTTATGCCACCTCTTGAAATGGTTGAATGTCGACTGATTCTTTTTGGTACAGTGACTCTGTGTATTCCTTCTATCTTCTTTTGATCCTTCTTGTGTCGTTTAATATCTTCCCCATAGAATCCTTTACTATTGCAACTCGAGGCTTGAATTTTCTCTTCAGTTCTTTCAGCCTCAGAAATGTTGGGCATGTTCTTCCCTTTTGGTTTTCTATCTCCAGCTCTTTGAAACCTGTCCGCCGTGGATGACCCTGCTGGTATTTGAATACTGGTGGCACAGCTCCCAGCATCACAGCAACATTCAAGCTCCCACAGTATGACAAACTGACAGACACGTGGGGGAAGTAGAAGACTTAGTAAGTGTAAAAATGGTAGAATATTTCCTTAAACTAAGACAAATTACAACTTCGTGTTTAAAACCCAGGGCTGAGACTCAGCACCCCACTGAGGGCGAGGAAAGAGAGAAAACTGAAGGGAAAGAAACAGAGCCTAGAGTACTGAAGTATGAGGTAGTAAGAGACAACATAAACACTATCATCACAATGATTCCCATACAACATAAGAAACGGAATTAAAATTAATTTCTCTAACTGTAAATGCCCTGCACCGTATTCGCCCAGGTAACATTTAGCAGCTCTTTCTTTAGTACAATGACCAGGGGAAGGGCTAAGGTCGGAGGCCGCTGGGGAACACTCCTCCGGTGCTGAGAGAACGCTCTCGAGAATGAATCCCCTATGGCTGGAGGCAAAGCTTTGTCCCTTCAACCTTAGCCCCTGGCCTGCACAGACAGCCACTGGAAAGCCCTCTTTGCACATCCTACAAGCAGGATCAATAGCGGGCCTCAATTCTTCCAGCCAGACCAGGAGCCACTCCGGCTGCTTGTGTATGAGAAGCACAAGCAGCCTGGGGTGGGGGTGGGGGTGAGGGTGGGGGTGGGAACACACGACATTTTCTTCCAAAACGGATGGCAAAAAACCTACTGGAGAAAAACACACATATTGCCATTCTTTCACTAACTACTCTATTTCTTCTAAAATCTTGAATCTTAAAGGCCACTGATAAACGATTAACCATGTCCAAACTAAGACAAAATGACTGGCAAGCGTGAGGCGGGTGTGGGAGACAATGCGGGCACTGACCTGTCGCCCCTCTGGACGCCCATGGGGATGCAGTAATTAAGCTCCAGGCGGGCAATGTTGCCAAGCCTGAGGACGATCCCAGCACCGTACGACCAGCGGATGCACTCAGCCAGCCTGCGGATGTGGGCTTTGGGGCCCTCCCCTGGAAAGAGAAAAGGATGTGAGACCAACAGCATCCTGTCCTTTCAAAGCCACGCTCGGACAAGCCCTGGCTCTCCCCTGCCGTCTGCCCAGTGGTAACGTTTGAAGCCAGGCCCTGGGCTGAGAGAAGGGTGCATGAAGTGAGATGAGGACCAGAAACAAAACCCAGAGAGGCTTTGGGACCAGACTTGCTGCCTGCCCCAGTGAGCCGCGCTTCCTCAGCTCCTCGGGCTCCTGCACATTCCGCTGCCTTGGCCTGCCTTTCCCCGCCCTGACCACTGGGACAACCCTCCTCCCGGCCTCAACTCCGGGGCCATCTGGGAAGCTTCCCATGACTCTTTCTGCCCACTGGCTGCATCCGTCCATCCGCTGAGTCTCCTCTGGACCTGAGCTGCTGGGGAAGGGTGGAGCCCTGTGGCCATAAGGGCTGGAATAGAGTAAGTGCTCAAGAAGTGTCTGTTTAAAGGGATGGGCAGGTTTCTCTCTGCAGACAGCACTGGTAACTATTCTCCACGCACGCTGCAGTCACCCAAGCAACGACTCTGTTCTGGGCACCGTACAGGCGTTGTGGGAGCTGTTCAAAGTCAAGCGCAGTCTTTACAGCTAAAGACCGTGGAATCTGAGAGAGAGACGCCTATTTGTGTACTCGGCTTTTAAACATAAAGCTAGCTGCATGAGAAGGTTTTGCTTCCAGTCCAAGCTTTACCATAGTTGAGGTTGCAGAGGTTTCCTGCGTTGAGGAAGAAGTGCGTTCTGAAAAGTTCTCCAAAGCCGCCCTGGCCGGGCCGGAAAGGCAGTGGGGTATAGAGGTGCAGGCCGCCGGCCCAGTAGGCCTCCCCTCCCAGGTAGTCTCCTAGCAGGAGGGCACAGAACAAGAACAAGGTCACACGGACCGAAATCACATGAACTCGCACAGTACACAAGACTCATTTCATATAAATAAGCACGCAGCTCTGTGAATAGCAGGTTTTCTAACTCCTGGTGCTGCTGGCCTCATTTAAATCATCTTTCTTTTTCTCCTGGTTTGTTTTACAATTTGCTTTAGCTGGAAAAAAAAAAAAAAAAGCCAGTATAGTTTAGGAAAGAATGTAATCTCGTAAACATCACTTTATCCACAACTGCAGATAGCGACAGGCCTCTGCAGTTGTGGATAAAGTATTACTTTATGTATTATTTTTGCCAAAATGTCAAGATCACAGTGTTGAGAGACAAAATGCAGAAAAGCTCTCTGCAGGTCCTGGACGTGGATGAACGCACTACTAATGAAAAGGCACGGGGCACCTCCCGTACACGGCACAGTGCCACCTGAGGCACCCGCCCGGGCCCGGCGTCTGCAGAGAGGAGGCTGTCTGTAAAGGTTCACAGCTACTCAGAACTTTTTATTTCAGAGAAAGGTTAATGTTGCCGTAATTAAAGGCTACCCACGGACAGCACGCATTTTCATTATTTCTGAAAATGCTTTTATCCCTTCCATTTTGCTATAAATAGTCACACTGAAGGGACAAAAAAAAAAAACCTTAAATGTTTATACTTTACTGTAAAAATGCTATTTATAAAGGGTCATAGTCCCTTTAATACAAAATGACAGATCATGACAAAGAAATATACTGGATGTCTGAGACTGACCCCAAGGAAAGAACTGTTTATTCACTTAGAGACGTCAGCAGCTCCTTCCTTAACCCCTTTTAATATGTATGTATGAATGTTTAATACAGTCACATGTTTCTAGAGGGAACGAACAAGCTTGAGAGGAAATAACAAAAGGTCAACTTTGTTCCTTATTTCCCAGAAACAGCCCTTTCTTTCCTTAAATAACCAACTGTATTCTGATCATAAAAGCAATAAACTTGTAGACAATCTGATGTAGAGAATTAGAGAAAAAAAAAGAAATTTTCTTCTAATTTCTACTATTCAGAGATGACCAGCTAACATTCTGGTGTTCTTTCTTCCAGTGAAGTGTAATGTATAATTAAATAATAAAATTCGGCTCATTTAATATATATGGCTTCTAGTCTTTTTTTTTTAGTTCAACATATCATAAGCATTTCCCTTACACTCTTTGAAATGTGATTTTTATAGCTGAATAATTACACTATCGTTGTCGTGTGCCATGGAGTTGATTCCAGCTCGTAACAACCCTATAGGATAGAGGAGAACTGTCCACTGGGTTTCCAATGTTGTAATCGTTCCAGGAGTAGACTGCGACATCTTTCTCCCATGGAGCAGCTGGTGGGTTCCAACTGCTGACCTGTTAGTTAGCAGGCAAGTGCTTAACCACTGCGCCACCAGGGCTCTTTGAATAATCACATAGCTATACCGTGATTCAGGATCCATTCGCCTTCCATCGGCACACTGGTTTCTAATCTCACAATAGTAGACACTAACCTGTGATGAGAACCCCAGTGCACACACACATAGTTTTAAACCTCGTACTGACATAGAGAAAAGTACAAGAAATCTAAGTGTACAACTCAACGGTGTTCACACTGAACACACCCACAAGCACCCAGATCAAAAAATAGAACGTCCAGCCCCCTGGAAGCCCCTGTTCTCCTTTGTAAATCACTACCTACATATTATGGATTGAACTGTGTCCCCCCAAAACATGTGTTGTAAATTCTAACCCTTATACTTGCAGATGTAGTCCCATTTGGAAATAGGGTTTTCTTCGTTATGTTAATGAAGCAATGAGTATAGGGTGTGTTTTGGGCCAATCACCTTTGACATATATAAACTGAGCAGATTAGGCACACAGAAGCCAGCAGAGATTGAGGACGACAGATGCCATATGAAGGTCACCAAGGGACCAAGGAACAGTAGCTGGAAAGAGACAAGGATTTTCCTCCAGAACCAACAAAGACAGAAAGCCTTCCCCCAGAGCCGGCACCCTGAATTCGGACTTCAAGCCTCCTAGACCGTGAGGAAATAAATTTCTGTTTGTGAAAGCCACCCCCTTGTGGTATTTCTGGATAGCAGCACTAGATGACTGAGACACCACCACTCAGGCCATGGGCAACCACTACCCGGTGGCTAACAGCAGAGACTGGCCCTGGGTGGTGCAAACGGTTACTGCTAGCCGAAAAGTTCAAGGCTGGGGTCTACCCGGAGGTGCCTTGGGAGAAAGGCCCGGTGATCTACTGAAAAATCAGCCACTGAAAACTCTGTGGACACACACGGGGTCGCTATGAGTCAAAGCCGACTCAACAGCACCTGGCTTTTTTAACAGCATAGGTTAGTTCAGCCAGGTCCCAAACTTGACGTAAATGGAAGCACACACTCTGCATGTCTCTGGGTCTGGCTCCTTTCTGCACGTCTCTGAGGCTCGCTCACTCATGCCCTCCTTCGGGCAGCGGCTGTGACCCGGCGATCCTCCCGGCTGTACCGTATCTCACAGTGTGAAGACATCACTGCTCGTTTGCCCATCTATTGTCAACGGGTGTTGGGTAGTTTCCAGTTTGGGGCTACCGTGAGCATTCCTTGCACACATACTTTTACAGCGTCTCTTACTATATCCCCTGGATAGGTGCCTAGAATGGGGTCACTGAGTTAGAAAGAATAATCATGTTTAAGGCTCCTGGCACCTATCGTCCAACTGCTTTCATGGAAGTTAAGGCGACTTACATCCTTGCCCAGAGTCTTACCCACTGCCTATCTGAGAAGCAGTAAGTGGAATATCATGGTGTTTTGATTTTCAGACAAGCGAAAAGTTCCCAAACTTTCATACAGCTCTCATATCGTACTTACTTGCTTATAAGAAAAAAAAAATAAAATAAAGCCACCCAAAACTCATGTCACTTTTCTAGAAAATCTGAAACTCTAAGAAAGTACTCTAAGAACACATGGAAAGACAAATCCGTATTTCACACAAAAATTTATGCACCATGCAGTCATTATTTATAATGACGTAAAACAGGACAATATACAACCATTTAAAACAACGCTGTTGAAAGTTTCTAATAACGAGCGGAGACAACTTCAACTGTATCTCCGCTACAACGTCACGTGCAGGAGAGGGTGCCAGGAAACGCGAATTCTCACACATTGCTGGAAAGGATATAACTGAGACAGCCTTTCTAGAGAGCACCACAAAGCCTTAAAAAATATCGAAATCCTTTGATCCAGCAATTACACATCTAGAACTTTCTATTAAAGTAGAACGCACAGATGAGCACACAGAAGGATATTCGCTGATATACTGTTTTAAAATTGTGAAAAAAGGAAAACAGTATAAATGTTCTAAACTTGGGATTTGGTTAAAAAAAATTATAGTATGTTAATAAGATGAAATATGTAGCTATTAAAAATGATAAAATATTCTCATAAAAATACACTTGGTATATTTTTAAAATGGGAGAGGGGACATGTTAAAAAGCAGTAGGGAAACACAACAAACTGAAACACAGTGTGAAGTCGTGCACGTGAACAGCCCAGAAGGAACGCAGACGACACGCACCCACGTTCTCTCTGGGTGCCTGCACTATGGGTCATTTTCATGTTTGGCTTTGATACGTTTTCTGATCTTTCTACAATTCTGATTCCCTCAGCAGCTGCCTACTCCCTGGCTGCTGTGTGGCGGACACTGAACTAGATCCTAACTCCACAGTGACGGACAGGAACACCGATGACTACGTGCCCGGAAGTTACGCGGTGTGTGCGGCGGGACGGTGGGGCGACAGACCTTCACTCTGAGGACCGATGCTGTGCATGCTGAATCCACGGACGCTGGTCGGGCCCCCCAGGTAAAACCTAAACGAGAGCAAAACGTCAGAGCAAAGTCGCCAGGTGAAAAGCGACAGCAGACGTGGAAGTGCCTAAGTCCGAGCGCCTTTGGTGCTGCAATGTCAACATCACGGCAAAACAGCCACCGACGGCTTAGAAAGACCACACAGTTCCTGAAAGTCTGAACTTGACCAGGTGCTTCAAGCTGCTGGGGAGGGGGGGCGGGGGGGCAGCGACAGGAAGCACAAACGCGGGGACTCAGGGCAGAAGGGCGGTGGTCTGTCCACTGGAAAGGACTGCCTGTAAGAATCCATTACGCACTTCCTTTTCACCACAGGCCTCCTAACTGCTCAAAACACAACGTTCATAACAAAAAGCAAGACACAAACTGCAGACTGTGTGACCTGAAGAGCATAAAGGGGGAAGATAACACCAAAGGAAACTCTTGCTGTTACTTTAAATGTTTTTTTCAACAATGATTTTTCATTAGAAAAACAAAATATTATAATTTTAAAAAATGAATTCCTCTTGGACTCCTTAAGGGACTGGATTATCATATGTTTTTCAACTATAACTGAATAAAATGAAGGGCATAAATTAAAAATTAGCTACTTAGAAACCCCGTCCACTTTCTATAAAATCGAACAGCTTGTTGGAAGCCGACTGTAGACAGTGATAATTACTAAATAACGAATTAAAATGCTAAGAGAGGTGTGTACAGTCTTTCCAGCGTGGCCGCCAGAGAAGCCCTGAGAGCCGCCTGCGGACCCGCAGGGCCACGTGTTGCTGCTAAAAGCACTGGACATATCTGCACAATCACAACCGGGGTGCTGTGCTCCTGGTCCTCCCGCCACAGAGAAGCCTTGCCGAATTTATCCACTTGAACTTGAGCTTAAGAGTCTATAAATGTGCGTTTACTTATTACTTGAGGTTTCCATGTAAAGCCTGTCTGAATGCTTCATGAATTATAGGAAACAAACAGCAAGTTCTTTTCATTTTTAGAAAAACTATACATATCCACACATGTTCTTCTGAAAAAAATCCAAATGACCCAGGGAGCACGTAATATAAAAAGTGAAAAGGTCCTTCCTCCCGCCTTGTCTGCCCACCACATCCCAGGGGCCAGAGTGGGCCACGCGGTCAGTGGAGACCCTCGCCGCTGCCCCCGCAAACAGACTGCCCACGCCGGGGTTTCCGGCCCCTCATTAGGAAGAGGCCAATTATGTGTTTTTATATGCAAACTCTTAACTTCCAGACACCTATCTCCTTCTGTAAAATAATTACAGTCCTCTTTAGAATGGCCGTACTTATTGAATCATCTGCCCACTGCTGGGCTTAGATAAGGCAGCTGGAAAACTTCTGCTGTTATCAACACGGCTACAATGGACATCCCTGTAAATAACTCTTCCACACTACAAAAGCCTTTCTGCACATTAGATTCATGGAGGTAAAAGTATTTACGAATTTAAGTTTTTATACGTCCCAAAAAACCAGTTGAAGCTAAAGCAACATTTTAATTAGCACAGGGTTTAAAACAAAAAGTTTTCTTGTCCTCAAGGACAGTTACCGGTATTTCAGAGCAGCAAGTACAGAGGCGTGCCCTTCTGAGAGGTGGGACCCAGGAATATTCTCTACAAGCCTTAAAAACATTCGCATTCTTCAGACAGTACTTCCACGTTTAGGAATCTCTTCTCAGGAAATAAAATGAACAACCAGTGATTGACAAAGCTATGCTTCAGAGTGTTGTTTACAAAAACCACTGAAATATCCAAAACAGTGGTAGGCTAAAAAGTTATGGGACATGCAAATAATTAAAGATTGCATGCCATTAAAATGCTGCTTACAAAAAACTTCTCATGACTTGGTGAATGGCTACTCTGGTTTCTTAAAAAACTTTTTTAAAAGGACACAAAACTATATATAAAATACAGTACGTCAACAACTTAGCGTAAAACCAAACCTACTACTGCTGGGTGGATTCCGATTCCTAGTGACCCTACAGGACAGAGCAGAACTGCCCCATATGGTTTCCCAGGAGCAGCTGCTCCACCAGGGCTCCAACGTAACACAGGTGTATATATATATAAACGTATGTGTATACACATACACCCGTAAACACACATCCGCAAAGACAGACTAAAACGAAATAGTCTCAAATGTCACCTCAGCTTGATATTGGGTAGGCCTGAGTCTTTACTTCCTTCAACTTTTCTATTTTTATATTTCTGCAATGCATATGAACTGTATTCTTTTATAATCAGAAGAGAACGATGCCGAGTTTCTTAATATAATAAACTAAGTAACCTTTACCCCCATGCCTCCAAAAATTGTAAAAAAAAATATTAAGTACAAGGTATACTGGGTATTTTGAGGTTAGCTTAAAAACAAAAACTAAAGAAAAATATAAAATATTGCTCTCCTAAATAATTAAACTTCCCTAAAGTACCTTCTGAGAAATCAACCAAAAAGACCCAAAGGGAAAACATTTTCAAATGACCCACTCGCTTCTTACTCACCGATCGGCAATGCTCGATGGTTTGTCACCAATGGGCACCAGCATCCCACCCCAGAGCGAGGCTGAGATGACCTGTTAAAATATAAACAAACAGCTGTTTTCCTCCCACGTTCTCTTCGTGTGCTAGCAGCTGTAAAACATACCCCAAACCCAGTCACTGGCCACACTACGAGCACATGAGGCTCACAGAGCCCTGGGGTGAGGACACCAGAGCCGCAGAGGAGGATACAGGCTCGCGCAAATCAGGAATTATAGTTCAGCTGGTTTTGTGTATACGTTCAAAAACACTGCAACTTCAACTCTCAAATAAAGACATACTAAACTTTTTTTTTTTTTAAACACAAGCCAAGTCCCTGGGTAGAGCAAACAGTAAAGTGCTCGACTACTCGCTGAAAGGTTGGTGGTTGGCACCCATTCAGAGGTGCCTGGAAGAAAAGGTCTGGCAACTGCTTCCGAAAGGTCACAGTCATTGAAAACTCTGTGAAGCACAGTTCCAGTCCGACACACATGGCATTGCCGTGAATTGGAATCGACGTGATGGCAACTGGTTTACACACAAGCCAACGGCAAGCTCCAACACACACAGGGCATGGCTTCCGTCTGACCCGCTGAGAAGCAAGGTTCAGCAGGGCAAGCCTGGCCTGCCAGGGAGGAGGACCAGGGCCTGGATGCGTGACTCTGCATCTGATCACGCCTTGAACTTGGCTTCACACATGGAGGACTGAAGAAACAGAGCATCTCAGGCTGAAAGAAGGATGGTGACGATGCTCGCACAGTTATGAAGTCCAAGCCCAGGGACAGAGCATTCTGGAACAGGTCAAGAGGCAGGCCCTAATATTAGATCAACAGTCTGGTCTTCATTCCCATAAGCGCCACCCACAATACCCACTCAACACCGGAAACCACAGAGGCTCTTAGGCTCAAGTGACACCAGAAACCCCTTGAGTCTGCAGCTGCCCCCTCAAAACCAAAAGTCTCTGTGCACAGCAAGTCCACTTTCTGGATGCTCAGGCCCCAAGATCTTGGCATCAGACTTGAGTCTCCTGCTTCCACTCTCACATGAAACATGTCACGAAGTCCTGCAGCTTTATCTTCAACCCCCCCAGGTCCCCGTCCTCACACCCACTGCTGCTCCACACCGCCACACCTCTACCTGACTACAGGCTGGGAAAAAGTTTTTAGTGACGACATTTCCAATCAGTGTCTGATCTCTAAAATCTACATGATACTGCAAAAACTCAACTACGAAAAAACAAATAACCCAATTAAAAAATGGGCAAAGGATATGAACAGGCACTTCACTAAAGAAGACATTTAGGTAGCTAACAGATACGTGAGGAAATGCTCTCGATCATTAGCCATTAGAGAAATGCAAATCAAAACTACAACGAGATTCCATCTCACTCCAACAAGGCTGGCGTTAATACAAAAAATACAAAATAATAAATGTTGGAGAGGTTGTGGAGAGACTGGAACACTTATACACTGCTGGTGGGAATGTAAAATGGTACAATCACTTTGGAAATCGATTTGGCGCTTCCTTAAAAACCTAGAAATAGAACTACCATACGATCCAGCAATCCCACTCCTCGTAATATATCCTAGAGAAATAAGAGCCCTTACACGAACGGATATATGCACACCCATGTTCATTGCAGCACTGTTTACAATAGCAAAAAGATGGAAGCAACCAAGGTGCCCATCAATGGATGAATGGATAAATGATGGTGTATTCACACAATGGAATACTACACATTGATAAAGAACAGTGAGGAATCTGTGAAACATTTCATAACATGGAGGAACCTGGAAGGCATTATGCTGAGTGAAATTAGTCAGCTGCAAAAGGACAAATATTATATGAGACCACTATTATAAGAACTTGAAAAATAGTTTAAATAAATAAGAAAATATTCTTTGATGGTTACAAAGGAGGGGGGAGGGGGTACTCACTAATTAGATAGTAGACAAGAACTATTTTAGGTGAAGGGAAAGACAACACACAATACAGGCGAGGTCAGCACAATTGGATTAAACCAAAAGCAAAGCAGTTTCCTGAGTAAACCTAACACTTCGAAGGCCAGCGTAGCAGGGGTGGGGGTTTAGGGATCCTGGTCTCAGGGGACATCTAGGTCAATTGGCATAATAAAATCTATTAAGAAAACATTCTGCATCCCACTTTGGAGAGTGGCGCCTGGGGTCTTAAATGCCAGCAAGAGGCCATCTAAGATGCATCAATTGGTCTCAACCCACCTGGAGCAAAGGAGAATAAAGAACACAAAAGACACAAGGTAATTATGAGCCTAAGAGACAGAAAGGGCCACATAAATCAGAGACTACATCATCCTGAGACCAGAAGAACTAGATGGTGCCCGGCCACAACTGATGACTGCCCTGAGAGGGAACACAACAGAGAATCCCTGATGGAGCAGGAGAGCAGTGGGTTGCAGACCTCAAAATCTAGTAAAAAGCCCAGACTTAATGGTCTGACTTAGACAAAAGGACCCCAGAGGTCACGGTCCCCAGACCTTCTGTTAGCCCAAGACTGGAACCATTCCCAAAGCCAACTCTTCAGACAGGGATTGGACTGGACCATGGATAGAAAATGATACTGGTGAGGAGTGAGCTTCTTAGCTCAAGTAGACACATGAAGACTATGCTGGCATCTCCTGTCTGGAGGGGAGATGAGAAGGCAGAGGGGGACAGGAGCTGGCTGAATGCACAGGGAATATACGAGAGAAGGAGTGTGCTGTCTCATTAGGGGGAGAGCAAGTAGGAGTATATACATCAACCCATTGCCATCGAGTCGATTCCAACTCATAGCGACCCTATAGGACAGAGTAGAACTGCCCCCACAGAGTTTCCAAGGAGCACCCGGTAGATTGAAACTGCTGAACTTTTGGTTAGCAGCCATGACACTTAACCACTATGTCACCAGGACTTCCATAGGAGTATATAGCAAGGTATATATAAATTTTTGTAAGACTGACTTGGTTTATAAACTTTGACTTAAAGCACAATTAAAAAAAAAAAGATGGAAGTTGTCAAGGATTTCATTTTACTTGGATCCACAATCAACACTCAAGGAAGCAGCAGTCAAGAAATCAAAAGACCCATTGCACTGGGCAAATCTGCTGCAAAAGACCTCTTTAAAGTATTGAAAAGCAAAGATGTCACCTTGAAGACTAAAGTGCATCTGACTCAAGTCATGGTGTTTTCAATCGCATCATATGCATGTGAAAGCTGGAGAGTGAATAAGGAAGGCCGAAGAAGAACTGACGCCTGTGAATTGTGGTGTTGGCGAAGGATACTGAATATACCGTGGACTGCCAGAAGAACGAACAAACCTGTCTTGGAAATATGACCAGAATGCTTCTTAAAAGCAAGGGTGGTGAGAGTACATCTCACTTACTTTGGACACGTTATGAGGAGGGACCAGTCCCTGGAGAAGGACACCATGCTTGGTAGAGGGTCAGCGAAAAAGAGGAAGACCTTCAACAAGATGGATGGACACAGCGGCTGCAACAACGGGCTCAAGTGTAACAACTGTAAGAATGGCACAGGACCGGGCAGTGTTTCATTCAGTTGTACACAGGGTCGCTATGAGTCAGCATCGACTCAATGGCACCTAACAATAACCGTTTTCTTCATAGCATTTATCACCACCTGTTATTTATATACTAACATACCCGTTTACATTCACTAGAATGTAACTTCCTCAAGAGCAAAATTTTTGTTTTACTCAGTGACGTATTCTTTGTGCCTGGACAGTGCCTGGCAGCTGGTATATATTTGTGGGACAGGTGGATGATGGGTGGGTGGTTGTGTAGGTGGGTGGGTAGACGGATGATGGGTGGGTGGTTGTGCTGGTGGGTTGACGGATGATGGGTGGGTGGCTGTGTAGGTGGGTGGGTAGACGGATGATGGGTGGGTGGTTGTGTTGGTGGGTTGACAGATGACGGGTGGGTGGCTGTGTAGGTGGGTGGGTAGACGGATGATGGGTGGGTGGTTGTGTAGGTGGGTGGGTAGACACGGATGAAGGGTGGGTGGGTTGACACAATGGGTGGGTGGTTGTGTAGGTGGATGGGTAGACACGGATGAAGGGTGGGTGGGTTGACACAATGGGTGGGTGGTTGTGTAGGTGGGTGGGTAGACGGATGATGGGTGGGTGGTTGTGTAGGTGGGTGGGTAGACGGACGATGGGTGGGTGGTTGTGTGGGGTAGACGGATGATGGGTGGGTGGTTGTGTAGTTGGGTGGGTTGACGGATGATGGGTGGGTGGCTGTGTAGGTGGGTGGGTAGATGGATGATGGGTGGGTGGTTGTGTAGGTGGGTGGGTAGATGGATGATGGGTGGGTGGTTGTTGGGCAGACGGATGATGGGTAGGTGGCTGTGTAGGTGGGTGGGTAGACGGATGATGGGTGGGTGGTTGTGTTGGGTAGATGGATGATGGGTGGGTGGTTGTGTAGTTGGGTGGGTTGACGGATGATGGGTGGGTGGCTGTGTAAGTGGGTGGGTAGACACAGATGATGGGTGGGTGGGTTGATGGATGATGGGTGGGTGGTTGTGTAGTTGGGTGGGTTGACAGATGACGGGTGGGTGGCTGTGTAGGTGGGTGGGTAGATGGATGATGGGTGGGCGGTTGTGTACGTGGGTAGACGGACGATGGGGGGGTTGTGTTGGTGGGTAGATGGATGATGGGTGGGTGGTTGTGTAGGTGGGTGGGTAGATACGGGTGAAGGGTGGGTGGGCTGACGGATGATGGGTGGGTGGTTGTGTAGGTGGGTGGGTAGACGGATGATGGGTGGGTAGGTGAGTAAGTAGAAGAGCAGATGACTGATGAGTGATGGCAGGATAATGGGTGGATGGATGATTAAGGAGTGACGGATGGATAACGGATGGGTGGGTGGATAAATGGATGGGTGGGTGGATGACTGATGGGTGGTGGATGGGTGTGCTGGTAGGCGAGTGGGTGGATGGATGGATGATGAGTAGGTGGGCAAGTGGGTAGCTCAATGGATGGATGACTGATGAGTGGATGACTGGATGAATGGATAAACAAGGAGATGGGTGGGTGGATAGGTGAGCACTACCTTAAACTTAAGCACAGGAAATATAAACACAGTGGAGGGAAGCGCTAGCTTGATCTGGGAGGTCAGAGAAGGCTCACAGAAGACATACCTATATCGACGTTTTCAAGGCAGGGAGCAGGAATTGAAAAAGCGAGCTACAGACAGATGAAGGCAGTGTACGCACAAATGCCTGAAGAGCGAGCCCTGTCCTTTGGGAAACTAGAAGTTGTTTAGCAGAGCCAGTACACAGGGAAAAGGGGGCAGTGATTAAGGAGCATAGAGCCGTGTGTGCCACAAGAAGGGGCATGAACTGTTTATGGTAAGACGTGCATTTCAGGTGACAGAAGGAGAAGGGGCAGAGGTAGAGTGGGGAGGGGAGGGACAAAGCTGCGTCGGTGCCACGGGTGAGAAAGAGGAACTCCGGCGGGGAGAAGAGACCGGGCCTGGTGCTCGCTGGTTTTGGGAGTGAGGACTTGGAGCAGTCAGAAAGAAGTTTGCGGCCACTAGCAAACGGCTGTGAAGTTGGTGAAATCCAGAACCCGGACTATCTGGCAGCATGGGAACCTGGGGCCCAAGAGAGAGCGAGCTGGGCTGGATCGGGAGCTGCAGTGCACAGGTGGGAGCTGCGGCCACAGGGAGGCCGAGATCCTCCGGGACAGCATGCCCAGTGAGAAGACCTCCAGGAGAGCCCAGGGGAAAACCACATTTATGAGGCAGAGGAGGAGGTAAAGCCATGTACAGACCCTGAGAGGAAGAAGCTGAAAATACAGGAGAGGTAGGGATCACGGAGCCAGAGAAAATAAGTGAGGAGCAGATGCGAAGGACAAGCACGCAGACCACAGCAGCAAGTGCAGGGAGAGGGACCAGAAGGAAGAAGCCTGGAAGGAGCTCACTGAGTTTAACGCCAGAGAGGCCCGGGGCCTCTGGCAGAGTGGAAGCAGGAGGAAGGCGGGAACCAAATTCAACCTGCAGCGAGCCAAGGGCTGAGTGGCAGTAGTGATGAGTGCCTTTAAAATAAGCTGTCCAGAAATGACCAGACTACTGCAGTCATACTGCCCTTCTTGCCCCCAAGTGTAAGGTCAGCGAAGAGACTGGCAGCTGCCATGTGGCAGGGAGCTAGCTGTCCACAGTCACCAATGCGCTGGGAAGACTTGGGGAGTAACCCAGCTACCCCCTCCGCCTGGACTCTACTGACTAGGTCAGAATTCGGTCACTTACTCCTCATTTCCTGAGTCAACTGAGGGACACTAAAGCAAATTGGATTAAAAAAAAAAAAAATCCTGGAAGCACTCAGAGCCCAGCAGACTTGGCAAAACAGGGCAGAGTTTCCACAGAAGTGACATGATGAAGAAAAGGAGACGGGTGTAGACGTGTCCTTGAACCACACTTCCCGGAAGGCCCTGAGCTGGTAAACAGAGAAGGTGCTCTTTTCTGGTCCCGTGTGAAATAACGAATGGAAATTGTTTTCAAAAGAGAATAACCACCACTTCTTCAATTCGGGCTATGTTTAAAAGACCGAATACTCCCGTTTAATGCATTAACGCCCTGGGATTTCACTTGCGTGCTTTAGAGATTCAGGAACTAGGACCTTCTAACACGATCCCAAAAGCGAGGGGTGACATCGCGAGGGGTGACATCGCACCTTCTAACACGATCCCAAAAGCGAGGGGTGACATCGCAGGTGCCTCCATCGTGATTAGATACTCACTGAATCCAACACGAGCTGTTTATTCAACTGGAGCTCAAAATCTTCCTTTAGGAAGCTCACGTCTCCCCCGGTGTAGCCTGCCAGCTCCTGCAGGAAAGAGTCCTCAGTCAAGGCGGAGCAGATACTCCTTATGGGGCCACTAGATGGTGTGGTTGCAATCACCTCACCGGACCACTTCTGTCTCCTGGAAGACGACGTTCTAGCTGTTCTACAAAGTAACTCAGGGCTGACAGAGAGATGTGCTGACTACAGCCTGTTATTCCCACAGATGAGAAAACACTGGCTACAGGGACAGTTCACGAGAGCGCTCACAACAGACACAGCTTGTCTGGCCTAATCAGTGTCTGGGGAGATGAAGTAACAGCCAACCATTTACAGGGAGGAACACTGCCTATCAAGCTCTGGTTTCGAGCTGCTTCTCTGGGCGGAGGCTGCGGCCACCTGGGCGTATGCCCTGCACGGTGACAAGTGGC
Organism: Elephas maximus indicus; assembly: GCF_024166365.1. NCBI lineage: Eukaryota > Metazoa > Chordata > Mammalia > Proboscidea > Elephantidae > Elephas > Elephas maximus. The sequence goes on along the minus strand of NC_064822.1, from coordinate 188,522,034 downwards.
TGGAGCACAGGAGGCTGCCCACGTGAGGCCTTGTAGCTCAAAACTGCCCTCCCCGAGGTGGGCTTCCACTCCTCCTTGTGCTGTACTGTTGTTCATCTTATAAGAGAGAATGATGGCTCGGCTCCTCTGCCTCGAAAAAAAGGGAAAATGAAAGGCAGACTAAGCACTAGAGGCGGGGTCACCTCAGCATGGTGAAGCCTGTTCCCTGCGTGGACCTGGCAGCTTCTCTCACTGACATTACCTGTCTGACCCCTGCTGGCACACACATGACAACCCCTGCCTTCCACTGTTCTTTAACGGGCAACCAAGGAAACCACTCACACCAAATCACAGCTGACCCTGGTCTAGTTTGTGACCCCACCCCAGGTTCTGTGTGGGTAAGAGACAGGGCTGCAGAGAGCAGGGAACAAGCCCAGGGCTGGGAGCCCCAGAAGGGAAGGCGACCAGCACGGTGTTCACTGTGACAGGAAGAAGCACAGTATTAAAAATGCCCATACCTGGGTGTCCCTGTCCCCCGGGGCACTCAAGCCTGCAGACACCTTACCCAGTGTCAAAAGCCTGGCTGCCCTCTGCCCTGCACAGGTGATAGGTGAATGAACGTTACCTGGTTAATTTTCAGCAAAGCCCCTTTTCTTGGTAAAATGGAAGAATTCCGAGAGTCAATGACCATCGCGTGCTGGAAGACATTTGGTGCGTTTTCACTTCAAACAGTTCTATAGAGTAGCCGACACTTACTGAGCGCCAGCTATATGCTAAGCACCGTTGTACGCGCTTCACAAACATTAAATCATTTAGTCCTTATAAAAGCCCTGCAAGGAAGGCAGATTAGTGCCTCTGCTTTACAGGAGGAGGCTGGAGCACCCACAGGGTACCAGCTGGACCTTCGAAGGAATGAAGAATTCATGTCAATTAGGTGAGCGCTGACCGCCTCCACTGGGGTCATTCTCTCAGACAGCAAGGCTACTCAGCCTGCGTTTTAATTCTTTTGGAAAGCTTTTATCCCACAGTCAGCTCTTAGGCACACTTTTCCCCATTACCACAGGTGATACCGTGAAAAAAACAACACGTTATTGAGAAAACACAACGTGAGGTGATGGACCATAAACTCGCAGAATGCCTGGAAGCCACCATTTTCAACAACGTTTTATCTGCCCAACCCCAAAGTTTTCGGCAGAATATAATCTGTGATGCCTGTCAATACGCCCCGATGTTGGCTGAGACATTTTTCCAGTTTACAACAAACACATCACTGACTGTGGGGATGGAGCAGGACCGGGTAGCAGTGACCGTGGGGATGGCTCAGGACCAGGAAGCGGTGACCGTGGGGATGACGCAGAACCGGACAGCAGCGACCGTGGGGATGGCACGGGACCGGGCAGCAGTGACCTTGGGGATGGCTTGGGACGAGGAAGCAGTGACCATGGGGATGGTGCACGACCGGGCAGTGGCGACTGTGGAAATGGCTCGAGACCGGGCAGCGGCGACCGTGGGGATGGTGCGGGACCAGGCCACGATTTGTTCTGTTAAACCCAGGGCTGCTGTGAGTCAGCAACCTGACGGCACCCCAACAGGCTGTATCAAAAAACTTAGCTACTTCCTCAGACGAGAGAAGTCCTCACCGAGAGAGATGACTTAAGTGAATGTCCGCTCTCCTTCCGGACAGCAAAGGAGGCCGTTCTGGAGAGGCAGCCCAGCTCTCGCCACACGCCTTCCCACTTCACGGTGTGGCTGGTTTTCCAGATAGGAATCTGCAAACACACGGAAAATGGTGACCGGCCTGTGATTAAACCCTTCTGTACTATCCACACTTCAGGAAGTTGTCCCAGATCACTTTTTGGAATGAGGCATCCCTAAATAACTAATTAGTTATCTAAGTCACAGTCCCTTAAAAAGGAGGTAGGGAGAGAGGAAGAAAGATGGAAGGAAGAGGCAGGACGGAGGGAGGGAGGGAAGGGGAGCTGAGGTGGGATGAAACACTGCTCTGCAGTGTCAGGACCGAGCTGTGGTGAGGCCTGGCTCACTCATCTGAAAGCTGCAGGCAACTTTATAAGCAACAGGCATCCTTCCTCCCCAACCTTTGTAAAGGACAAGGCACCCAGGATGACATGACACACACCCCGCCCAGTCCTGAGCCCTTGTCGGAAGCCAGGCCCAGTGACCCAGATGACTCCCACAGCCCTGACAAGAGCTGGGAGAGAAGGCTGCATGTGAGCTACTGAGCGTCCTTCCCACAGACACAGCCCAACCCAGGGGACTCTGGGGTCAGGACAAGAGGACAGGCCTCTTTGCCTGACACTCTCCCTGAAGCCACTACAGTCTGTCTCATGCTTGCTGGACAGTAAACCAAGTTGTTGGGTGGCTTCAGAAGGTATGGCAGTAATGTTGCCCTTAGAAGACCATGGCCACACCCCCAACTCCCTCAGCCGGAGTGGCCCAGGCTGAGTCCGACACTGGGTATGCTCTGTAGCCGCAGGCCTGTGAGAGAACTGAGCCACTAGGGGTGGGCACAGTCGCCGGCCTAGAACGCCCCATCCAGCTTCCAGGGTGGGAAAGCAGGAGAACCACTTCAACGCAGGTTTTCATCAAGCACCCAGAAGATAGCGTGCCAGGCGCTGGGAACCACAGTGCCGGGTGGGCAACCTGTTCATGGCCAGTTCTGCACTAAGCTGCCTGAGGGCCAGTGACTCGCCCAAATGCCTGCGAGAGGCGCAGAGCTGACCCAACCATTTCTCCATTCCTTGTACAGCAGCTTTTAACATGGGCGGTACTATTCCGAGGAGAAACATCTCTGGATTCACCGCTGGGGGACGAGCAGGGGCCAGAGCATACAGGCTCGTTGTGTGTGAGATCACCTTCCTTCTCTTATTCAGCAGGCGGGACCCTGCCCTCCCTTCAAGGCCCAGCTCCAGCATCACCTCTTTGGGGGCCCCTTTCTCAGCTCCCTATTCCTAGTCAGATTCACCCCCTCTCAGCTCCTATGGGTAGAATAAACAGTTAATGCACTCGTCTGCTAACTGAAAGGCTGGAGGTTCAAATCCACCCAGAGTCACTTTGGAAGAAAGGCCTGGCAATCTACTTCTGAAAAATAAGCCACTGAAAACCCCATAGGTGTACTCTGACATGGGATCATCGTGGGTCGGGGGCACCCACTGCACTCTGATCATAATTCTTTCTACCCTAGACCCCAACTCCTCACGTGCTCAATCTGCTGATCTATTAAGCCAGCCTGTGCCTGCTCTCCCCCACGGGTCTCCCCTCCCGTCCACAGCCGTGCTGGCAGAGCAGGGTCAGACCACAGCTGCAAGAAATGACAAAGTGGGCCTGTCTGAGCAGCCGCCAGCACAACCGTCACGCCTCTTACTGATTACCCATCAGTGCTGTGCCCCCTCCTTTGGCCAGTTCCCCCATCTGTTAGCACGCTCCTGCTTCACCAAGCTCCTGCTTCATGCAGGCACCAAGGAGACAAAATGGGCACGATGAGGTCCCTTCCACCTGGAGTTCCGTCTAGGGGCACAGGAGTGGGTGGGGGAAGGTGGCCAGCTCCCAGCTTCTCCCTCCACGGCACACCTCCCCTGGAGCCCATCCCAAAGCCGGTTCTCTCAGCTCTGCCCTCTCCGTGTGGATACCAGGGGCTTCTGCTCTCCTAGGAATCTCTGCTCTTTAAGAGGCCTAGAGAAAAGGGGTCAAGGGGAGACACAGGAGAAAGCTGGGGACAACTCCTGGTGCCTAACCACAGCTGCCTCGCTGGTCACCATGGCCTGAGGGAGCCGGGGATGGCAGAAAAAAGCATTTGCCTGGGTAGCCCCTTCGTACCCCCACCACAGGGCACTCGGGGATGACATCAGAGCAGCAGAGTACCTGAGGGCCACTCATCTCCAGACAAGGGAAAAGACAGCGGCAGGGCAAACGCTCACGGATGTGTGTGTCTCCATCCTGAGCCTGGCGCCCAGCCTGGCCACTTGGCCCGTGTTGGTGACCCTGGTCTGCACCAGCAGCAGCCTTCGCAGCTTACACTCTCAAAGGCTTCCAAGCACTAAGAGAGGAGCTGTATTTACTTATCTCATTCCACCTTCACCACTGCCCTGCAGGCCCCTGGGGGATGGTGTTATCACTACTTCCATCCTACAGACGAGGAGACTGAGTCATCACCCCAAGGGCATCTAGCTGTGAGTGGCAGAGCTGGTTCCAGCCCAGGCACTCTAACTCCCAAGCTCAGCCCTTCACCAGGGCTGTGGTTCTCCAACTTCAGCATGCGTAAGAACCACTGGGAGTGTGGTGGGCCGAGAACACACATTTCTAACCCACTCCCAGGGGCTGCCGATGCTGTGGTCTGGGGGTTACACATGACGCTCACACACAGCACTGTGTCTTGAGACCTTTCCCCACCAGCTGACACCTGCGATAGGGGTGCAACAATAGAGAAACGGGTAGAAAGGAAGGAGTCAAAATAGCAAGGTTCATCGTTAGGTCCCCAAACAGTCACTTGATATGAATTCCATTTGTGACATTTAATCACATCCTTCAATTAAAAAAAAACTTCAGTGTGAATCAATAATGGAGGCTTCAGTGATCTGAAGTGACTTTGCTGCTACCAGAAACTGTCGATCTTAACATAGGTGAGAAGCACAAACAGATGGAGTGGCACTCGGAAGTCAGGAGCAGAGTGACCTTGGTCAGGATGGAGGGGCCGTCACTGTGCACACCAGCCCTGCACTTTGCTCATCAAGAGGCAGCTGACAGGGAGCTCAAGGAACAGAGGGCGCCAATCCAAGCTCAGACCACCAGCAATTGTCCTCCCCTTGCCCAGCCTCCCTTCTGCCGTCTTTGGGTATCATTGACCATGGCTTCCACCCAGCTCCACAAGGGAATGACCGAAATGCTACTTACGCTATACTCGGCTGACAGTCCTCTGTCTGTCTCCCGAAGTGAGCTCCAAGGGAACTGCCCAGTAACTTTATACAAGTTTACAGAGAAACTAGAAGGCAACGGGACAGAGCTTTAAAAGCTGAAAGTGATTATAACTCGCAAACGTTTAAATCAACAGGTTTAAAAATACACTCTGGGGCTCATCTTCATGAGGAAACATCTAGCATGCTGACACTGTCGAGTGGCAGCTGAGTCTGCACGGCTTCTTTTCACATACAAGCCATCTACCTTAACTTTTAACCAGGCCACTGAACTCAATGAGCTGTTGGGCTTCCTACTTTCTTTCGAAGTTTCCGGGCTGTGGTTTGAAGAAGGACAAGCCGTACGATGTTTCCTTTGTTCCATAGGAAAACTGAAAAGTCACCTTTTCTGCACGTCCTAGAAGATTAGGGAGTTTGAGGCCAAGTACCTAGAAGAAAAAGAAAAACAGCAATGGCCTGAGATGAAGAAATAACTCCATTTAATAAAGACTATGCTAGCTCAAACCTATCAAAGATCACGGAGATGGAGCAGGACCACGCAACGTTTTGTCCTGTTATACACAAGGTCATCCCGAGTCAGAGCCAACTGGACGGCCGCTAACAACAGTAACAATACAAGTCGAGACAGTCTCGTAACAACAGAATAAAACGTAGACTACAGACCTGGGCTTTCACTTGTAATTGCTTTTATTCTTTAAAAGTATGCCTTTGCTGAGTGCACGAGCCCTGCATATGAAACTGATAAACGGAGGGACAGGTAAACTTGCCAACTGTGAAGCTCAAGGACATTAGTCCTACGGGTTAGGAGCTCATGAGAGTCTGAACAAAAGCCTACTGATGCCAACATTCCCCAAATTGCTCCTAATGTTAATATTGCCACCAAACAATCCAAAACACGTTATAATCCACCCTAGGGAGATTAAAGAGACACCACCAATAACAATAACCTACTTTCAAAACAAGATTAAGGTACATGAAATGAGAAAGAGCTCTGAAACCAGTATCAGCTTTTAGAACGTCGTCACATTTTAAAAACTCTTAGTTCCAAGTTCCAACACCAAGAAGGAGAAATGGACACCATACCATGCTGCCTTCGTTGTTCCCAACCATGGTGTTGTAGCTGCCTGTTAACCTCCTTAGCTCAGTCACTTCAAACGTAACGTCTAAACCGTTTGGAAGTGCATCGTCACCTAAGGAGACAAAAAATACCAGACGGTAAGACACCCAGAAGGCCTCATTTTATTTTACGTCCCACTGCTGGAAGTTCATTTTACTTTGCGAGCCCCTTTGGAAAGTGCACCATCTACTCTAAAGCTCAAGAGCGCTCCCACACAAACACAGACTGCAGCCCCAACTCTGCTGCGGCATGGAGTGCCTCACGACCCCGTTTCCTGATTATTTTTCTGGCTTATCTTTCACCATTCCCATTCCCCCACATCTGCCTTCCGGTTCTTTCGGGCACTGGGGGCCACCTGAGGAGCCATCTCTCTGGCTGCTGGGTGCTACCCCTCTCCCCGGAGCACTCTCCACCCTCCTCTGACCAGCAGGCCCTACTCCCCAGACTAACTCAGCTTACCTATCAGCACCCCCGCAGGAAACCTCTGGGACCCTGTCCCCTGCCCCGCCCCGCCAGACAGGGGAAAGTTTCCTCTTCTAGCCCCCTTAGGGCATGTATCATCCGGCACTGTAACCCCTGATTTGCCTGTCCCCCACCCTGCCCCTGGCCAGAAGCTCTTTAAGAAGAGACGACGTGTTTGCAGCCGTGTCCCAGTACCCAGCACAGGGCCTGTTCCAGGTCTTCCTAATAAAGAAGCAACACTAAGCTGGGAGACGTGCACAATAGCACACAGCAAACAAGGGAATGAGCAAAAACCAAAACTGAAACCTGCCTCCTAGCGGATCCTCTTAGCAAAGCACACACTGAGATGAGCCCACCAAGAGCCCATTTGGAAGCTGCTGGGCCAGGATGTGCCTGACGCAGCCTGGGTTCCTCCTTCAGGATCCTTCTCTCAGAGGCCTGGGGTAGTCCAGGATTCAGACGACCGTATCCTCGCAGTTCACCGCTCCACCCCATGGCCTGACAGAAAAACCCAGCCACTTCCAGAGACTGCTAACTGCCAGACCTTTCTGTCTGATGAACCCGAGGCTCTATGCACAAAGAGCTTTTCTATGATCCTGGAGGACAGAGAAGGGAAATCACAGAGGTACTACACCACAGTACAGACCTTGACATGTATCGATCAAAACGTCCACTTGTCTAAAAATTCCAAGGCGAAGCAGCCTTTCACGAGCCTCGTGAGATTTCCGCATTACCTGCAAGAGGGGAAAGAGACAGAGGCTGCATTCTTGTAAAACGGAGAAACCCAACTGGTGGCTGTACGACCAGGCGAGCACTTTCCACTTGGTGCTACGTCACTAATCATGGAGAAGAGATGGCTACCAAGACGACATGAAAGAGCAGACAAAGCACCTAACAGGGCAACAAAAACCCGATTCTAAAGGGCAAAACCCAGCCTGAGGCACAGAGCAGTGTACGTAATATAATCCCTTTTATAGAAACAAAATAAATAAAAGACCCCCACAGAAAGCCTGGCGTTGCTTCTCTGGAAGGGCTCACAATCAACTGTCAGCAGTGACTATGCAGTTATTCTGTGCTTTATAGTGCCGTCTGGGTTCCTGAACCACACACACGGTCTGTGTTTTCCCATCAGGCCAACGGCAGGTCATAGGGCGTTATGAGGCTGGCAGTCCAGGAGTCCTGTTTTGCTGGAGGGAAAGTAGAGGGCAGGACAGGCACCAGGAGGATCCCGAGTAAGGGGAGCTACCTACATTAGAACCCCCAGCAGGGGAGACAGGATGCCATTTCCTCCTCAGAAAGCTTATCATGGGGGTGAATACAGGTCTTTGCTCAGAGGGGGAGAAAAGTAGAGCCAGAGGAGGCCATGAGGAGACTCTGCCACAGACCCAGGGAGAGGTGATGGAGACTGACCAGGTGTTGCCATGGTGTAGAGAGAGAACGGACGCTAGAGACGTCGACAGGCAGAGGCCAGGTGACGGTCACTGGTTAGCCACTGAACACAAGGGTGAGGAAGGAGCCGATGAGAACTTCTGGCTCTAGGCTTTGCACGTGGCTACGGCGTGAAGGGACAGAGGTGGAGGAATAACCAGGGGCTGGGGTGAAAATAGACAGTGACTTTGGGATCTAGCCATGCAGAGCTGGAGCTGTCCGTGGCAATTCCATGAGGAAACACCGAGTAGGCGGCTGCATGAAGGGACTGAAGCTCTGCAGGGGAACTGGCTGGAAATAGAAGGGGTCCTCGGCAGACAGGCTGCAGCTGGAAGCTGGAAGCAGGGAGGGTGTGAGCAGATCAAAACTGCTCCTTGCAGCAAAGCAACACATAAGGGTGGTCACAGAGAAGAAGCTGACCAGGGAGCTAACACAAAGGGATGAGAAGTGGAAGCAAACCCAGGAGTGGGACCCCAGAAACCAGGGTGAGAGAGAACGACCAGAAAGAGGGAGGACATAAACCAATTCAAAAGACAAGTGACGGAGCAGAAGAAATATATTTAACGTAAGTGACACAGAGATGGTTTCTTTAATATATAAGGAGCTCTGATAAATTAACAAAAGCACGCAACCTCATCCGTAATTAAAACAAAAACCCAAACCCATTGCCATCAAGTCGACTCTGACTCATGGTGACCCCACAGGACAGAGCAGAGCTGCCCCACGGGGCTTCCAGGAGCGGCTGGTGGATTCGAACTGCAGACCTTCCTGTTAGCAGCTGAGCTCTTGACCATCCATAAATAAGTGAACGCAAACTAAAACAGTGAGAAAGGGCTTTTCACCTAACAGGCTGGCGAGGATTACAGAAGTCTGATGAGACGCAATGCTGGGAAACAGACCCTCTCCTGAACTGCGAGTAGGAGTGTAAAAAAACAAAACCAAAGCCATTGCTGTCAAGTTGATTCTGACTCACGGCGACCCTGTAGGACAGAGTAGAACTTACCCATAGGGTTTCCAAGGAGCACCTGGTGGATTTGAACTGCTGACCTTTTGGTTAGCTCTTAACCACTGTACTACCAGGGTTTCTGGGTAGGAATATAGACGCTGCCATCTCATTAGAGAGCAATATGGCAGCGTCTGCTGAAATCAGAAAGCACACCCCGTGACCTCCTCACCCCACTTCTAGGGATTTATCCCACAGATGCACTCTCAGACGTCCACAGAGACACAAAGATGTTGACAGCAGCACTGTCTGTGAGAGCACAGCACTCCGCTAACTGGGATGTCCACGAGGAGGGACCTGTTCACGGTATGCAAACGATGGAAAGTCCCCGCACTGAGCTACCACCGTGCAGCCATATAGCAGGCTGCTATGTGCTGATGGGAAAAGGCGTAACGTGGAAGATGAAAGGTGAGAGAAAATGTGTGAGATAAGAATTTTATTTTTTTAAGGATATATGTGTTCATACACGTGTATAAAGTATTTGGAAGGATGCATCAGAAACTGTTGGTCCTGGTTACCTCTGCAGACTGGGCCTGGGTGGGGTTAGTCCTGGTTACCTCTGCAGACTGGGCCTGGGTGGGGTTAGTCCTGGTTACCTCTGCAGACTGGGCCTGGGTGGGGTTAGTCCTGGTTACCTCTGAAGAGTGAAGCTGGGTGGGGTTAGTCCTGGTTATCTCTGCAGACTGGGCCTGGGTGGGGTTAGTCCTGGTTACCTCTGGAGAGAGCTGGGGTGGGGTTAGGCCTGGCTAACTCTGGAGAGAGCTGGGGTGGGGTTAGTCCTGGTTACCTCTGAGAGAGTGAAACTGAGTGGGGCTAGTCCTGGTTATCTCTGGAGAGTGGGCCTGGGTGGGGTTAGTCCTCGTTATCTCTGAAGAGTGAGGTTAGGTGGGGTTAGTCCTGGTTACCTCCGGAAAGTGGGCCTGGGGATTGGCCAGCAAGAGGGAAACGTGTACATTTTGTTCATACCCTTCTTTACGTTTTCATTCATACACATACAAATACGTACATATGTGTGTATATTTATATATTTTTGGCTATGCTTGTAAATACTTTAAACTTTAAAAAATATATATATACTTTTTTTTGAAGTGGGAGTGGTCAACGGTGTCACACTTGTGAAAGGTCCAGTGTAATGAGGACTGGAAGGAGCCAGCTAGATCTGGCCACGAGGAAAGCAGTGACCTTTGCCCAGGCATGTTCAACGCGGTTCCAAAGGCAGAAGCCCACAGAGAAGGGAGACGGGTAGCAATCCAGGCAGGAGACTGGCTGATTAATAGAGTGGGGGGTGACGGGTGAGGATGGGCCAATGGGCTGGGGGGCTGAGAAGCAGCTGGAGGGGGGCGTTACAAATATTAGCTCCCTGCAGGGTTGGTGAGGCCGGACGGAGAGAGCAGTAGAGGGCACTCGGAACAGGGCCTGGTGAGGAAGGCTGGTGGTCAACAGCACCAGCTCCTAGAAGAGGCCAGGGGTCGTTCTGAAGAACACAGGGATGGGCTGGCCTTGGAAAAGAGGGCAGACGCTTCCTCCTCTGAGGTATAGAGACAGGAGGTAAGGGCGGATGCAAACATATTTGAGTTTGTGGGAGGTTCAGGGAATCGGGGGTTCAGCTCTGGGAGGTGAAGGCAAGGTCATCGGTAGAGAGACTGGAGGCGGGATACACAGTGGTCTGAGGAGACAGGGAGACCTACCGGCCCCTCAGAAGGGAATGGGAAAGAACGCCAAGTAGAGTCATACTCACATCAATTAGGTTCTTTGCCTTAAAAACATCTCCAATTTCATACATGATGATATCATCTTTAGTCCTTCCAAGTCCATCAAAATGAACGTGCTGAACAACCACCTAAATGCGACAAGAGGACGCTGGTTATTAAATACGACAATGGGCAGAAATGAGGCAGCAAGGCTAAAGACAGATATCTGCAATTCATTTCCATCTATTTTTTTATTTTCAAGTTTAAGAACCCATTCTTCTTCTGAACTTTTTTCTCCTTATTTTTCACACCTTTCCAAAAAAAACTGGCCACTGGGCCTTCTCCCTTGCTAGGTCCTCACTTTCTGGAAAAGAAACCTACAAGCCTCTACGGCCAGAGGAGCACCGCCCACGGCAGCCCCGAATCCAGGCGGTCCTCAGAGGCCCCAGCTCCGCCTTCCTAGTGTGCATATCTCCCTCCTTCCAGAGGTTCCAACCCAGGAGGAGAAATGCCTCTGCAGAGAGCCTCTAACTTCCCACCCTCCACAGAGAGCCTCTAACTTCTCACCTTCTGCAGAGAGCCTCTAACTTCCCACCCTCCGCAGAGAGCCTCTAACTTCCCACCCTCCACAGAGAGCCTCTAACTTCCCACCCTCCGCAGAGAGCCTCTAACTTCTCACCTTCTCACTGGAATGTAAACTCCTTAAGAGAAGAAACTGCTTTCCCACTGTTCATAAAAGCTGCTTATCAGAGTGAGGACTCAGTAACTGCTTACTTCACTCATTCACTCAATAAAAATGGACTGATTACCCAGGAGCCAGGTACTGTCCTCAACTCTGTGGACACAGCAGTGAGTAAAACATAAATCTCTGTCCAAATGGAGCTTATGTTCTAAAGGGGAGAGAAATAGGTAATGTGTTTTGTATCATAAACCCACAGCTGTCGAGTCAATTCCAACCCATAGCAAAACGACAGGACAGAGTAGAACTGCCCCATGGGGTTTCCAAGGCTGTAATCTCTATGGAAGCAGACTGCCACATGTTCCTCCCGCAGAGCGTCTGATGGGTTCGAAGCGCTGACCTTTTGGTTAGCAGCCGAGTGCTTAACCACTGCACCACCGGGCCCCCTCACGTTGTACAACAGGCGGTAATAAAGAAGGGTGGGGACGGGGAGTACTAGGGGAATTGAGAAGATCTCAATTAAAGAATTTACGAACATGTACTTACATTTTTTCAGGCATATTTAAATTTCAGAGACAACAAAGTTTAGGAAAAGCACTTGAGACCCAAGCTCATTTTTCTGGGTACAAGACGTGGAAGTATAAACTTAAGCGTAACTTGAGCTTGTCCTTGAAGTACTTTTTGTTTATAATACAAATACAAAAATGCATTTGCCTAAGCCTGCCACGCAAATAATCACTAAGGAAAAAGCTATTTCTCTAAAACCAGAAACTCTGTTTCTAACTCACCAGCCTTTGGAAAAGTTCATTCATTACAAACTCTTCTTTGATAAAAGTATTGAAATGGGTTCGTCTAGCGGGGCACTGAAGTACCTGCTCCTAGTGACAACACCACCACGGCCGGCAGGTTCGTCTAGCGGCTCACTGAAGTGCGTGCTCCTAGTGACAACACCACCACGGCCGGCAGGTTCGTCTAGTGGCTCACTGAAGTGCGTGCTCCTAGTGACAACGACACCACGGCCGGCAGGTTCGTCTAGCGGGGCACTGAAGTGCCTGCTCCTAGTGACAACACCACCACGGCCGGCAGGTTCGTCTAGCGGCTCACTGAAGTGCCTGCTCCTAGTGACAACGACACCACGGCCAGCAGGTTCGTCTAGTGGCTCACTGAAGTGCGTGCTCCTAGTGACAACGACACCACGGCCGGCAGGTTCGTCTAGCGGCTCACTGAAGTGCCTGCTCCTAGTGACAACACCACCACGGCCGGCAGGTTCGTCTAGCGGGGCACTGAAGTGCCTGCTCCTAGTGACAACGACACCACGGCCGGCAGGTTCGTCTAGCGGCTCACTGAAGTGCCTGCTCCTAGTGACAACACCACCACGGCCGGCAGGTTCGTCTAGCGGGGCACTGAAGTGCCTGCTCCTAGTGACAACACCACCACGGCCGGCAGGTTCGTCTAGCGGCTCACTGAAGTGCCTGCTCCTAGTGACAACACCACCACGGCCGGCAGGTTCACCTAGCGGCTCACTGAAGTGCGTGCTCCTAGTGACAACACCACCACGGCCGGCAGGTTCGTCTAGCGGCTCACTGAAGTGCCTGCTCCTAGTGACAACACCACCACGGCCGGGAGGTTCGTCTAGCGGCTCACTGAAGTGCGTGCTCCTAGTGACAACACCACCACGGCCGGCAGGTTCGTCTAGCGGCTCACTGAAGTGCCTGCTCCTAGTGACAACGACACCACGGCCGGCAGGTTCGTCTAGTGGCTCACTGAAGTGCCTGCTCCTAGTGACAACACCACCACGGCCGGCAGGTTCGTCTAGTGGCTCACTGAAGTGCCTGCTCCTAGTGACAACACCACCACGGCCGGCAGGTTCGTCTAGCGGCTCACTGAAGTGCCTGCTCCTAGTGACAACGACACCACGGCCGGCAGGTTCGTCTAGCGGCTCACTGAAGTGCGTGCTCCTAGTGACAACACCACCACGGCCGGCAGGTTCGTCTAGCGGCTCACTGAAGTGCGTACTCCTAGTGACAACACCACCACGGCCGGCAGGTTCGTCTAGCGGCTCACTGAAGTGCCTGCTCCTAGTGACAACACCACCACGGCCGGCAGGTTCGTCTAGTGGCTCACTGAAGTGCCTGCTCCTAGTGACAACACCACCACGGCCGGCAGGTTCGTCTAGCGGCTCACTGAAGTGCCTGCTCCTAGTGACAACGACACCACGGCCGGCAGGTTCGTCTAGCGGCTCACTGAAGTGCCTGCTCCTAGTGACAACGACACCACGGCCGGCAGGTTCGTCTAGCGGGGCACTGAAGTGCGTGCTCCTAGTGACAACGACACCACGGCCGGCAGGTTCGTCTAGCGGCTCACTGAAGTGCCTGCTCCTAGTGACAACACCACCACGGCCGGCAGGTTCGTCTAGCGGGGCACTGAAGTGCCTGCTCCTAGTGACAACGACACCACGGCCGGCAGGTTCGTCTAGCGGCTCACTGAAGTGCCTGCTCCTAGTGACAACACCACCACGGCCGGCAGGTTCGTCTAGCGGGGCACTGAAGTGCCTGCTCCTAGTGACAACACCACCACGGCCGGCAGGTTCGTCTAGCGGCTCACTGAAGTGCCTGCTCCTAGTGACAACACCACCACGGCCGGCAGGTTCACCTAGCGGCTCACTGAAGTGCGTGCTCCTAGTGACAACACCACCACGGCCGGCAGGTTCGTCTAGCGGCTCACTGAAGTGCCTGCTCCTAGTGACAACACCACCACGGCCGGGAGGTTCGTCTAGCGGCTCACTGAAGTGCGTGCTCCTAGTGACAACACCACCACGGCCGGCAGGTTCGTCTAGCGGCTCACTGAAGTGCCTGCTCCTAGTGACAACGACACCACGGCCGGCAGGTTCGTCTAGCGGCTCACTGAAGTGCCTGCTCCTAGTGACAACACCACCACGGCCGGCAGGTTCGTCTAGTGGCTCACTGAAGTGCCTGCTCCTAGTGACAACACCACCACGGCCGGCAGGTTCGTCTAGCGGCTCACTGAAGTGCCTGCTCCTAGTGACAACGACACCACGGCCGGCAGGTTCGTCTAGCGGCTCACTGAAGTGCGTGCTCCTAGTGACAACACCACCACGGCCGGCAGGTTGGTCTAGCGGCTCACTGAAGTGCGTGCTCCTAGTGACAACACCACCACGGCCGGCAGGTTCGTCTAGCGGCTCACTGAAGTGCCTGCTCCTAGTGACAACACCACCACGGCCGGCAGGTTCGTCTAGTGGCTCACTGAAGTGCCTGCTCCTAGTGACAACACCACCACGGCCGGCAGGTTCACCTAGCGGCTCACTGAAGTGCCTGCTCCTAGTGACAACACCACCACGGCCGGCAGGTTCGTCTAGCGGCTCACTGAAGTGCGTGCTCCTAGTGACAACACCACCACGGCCGGCAGGTTCGTCTAGCGGCTCACTGAAGTGCCTGCTCCTAGTGACAACGACACCACGGCCGGCAGGTTCGTCTAGCGGCTCACTGAAGTGCCTGCTCCTAGTGACAACGACACCACGGCCGGCAGGTTCGTCTAGCGGCTCACTGAAGTGCGTGCTCCTAGTGACAACACCACCACGGCCGGCAGGTTCGTCTAGCGGCTCACTGAAGTGCCTGCTCCTAGTGACAACACCACCACGGCCGGCAGGTTCGTCTAGCGGCTCACTGAAGTGCCTGCTCCTAGTGACAACACCACCACGGCCGGCAGGTTCGTCTAGCGGCTCACTGAAGTGCCTGCTCCTAGTGACAACGACACCACGGCCGGCAGGTTCGTCTAGCGGCTCACTGAAGTGCCTGCTCCTAGTGACAACGACACCACGGCCGGCAGGTTCGTCTAGCGGCTCACTGAAGTGCCTGCTCCTAGTCACAACACCACCACGGCCGGCAGGTTCGTCTAGCGGGGCACTGAAGTGCCTGCTCCTAGTGACAACACCACCACGGCCGGCAGGTTCGTCTAGCGGCTCACTGAAGTGCCTGCTCCTAGTGACAACGACACCACGGCCGGCAGGTTCGTCTAGCGGCTCACTGAAGTGCCTGCTCCTAGTGACAACGACACCACGGCTGGCAGGTTCGTCTAGCGGCTCACTGAACCACGTGCTCCTAGTCACAACGACACCACGGCCGGCGGCAGATACTCACGTCTTTGTTTTCAAGGATCTCCTGTTTCGCTTCCGGTTCAACTTCCACAAATTCAGCTTCTTCTCCCAAGGCCCCAAAATCAGGACCTCCCACTGGGAGGGGCTCCAAACTCTGAGGGGAAGAACCACAGATCAACAAAGTTGTAACATAACAAAACCACAATCTTTAGATGGTGTTAGAGAACACTGAGTACACGGTTCCGCGTGGGGAGCGGAGGCGGGGACAGGACAGAAGCGGAGTGCCGGGCAGATGTGAGCCGCTGTTCATGGGAAGTTCCCGGGTCGGTGCTGAACTCCTTGGTGTTCGCTATATCGTTTTAATTCATTATATCATAATTAACAAAGAGCTGAAACTGATGACAGCGTACCACGAACCAAGGATTATGGCCAATCTAACTCTGTACACCTGAGGCCCATTTAAAGGAAAGAAGTCATTAAAAAATAAGGCACCACAGAGACATTTATCAAGGGGAGAAGGAAAAATAAACAACCCTGCTTTCCTGTTGTCATAAAAGTATTCTGATTTTTTGAATCAAAATAGGATAGCTACATTGACACACTAAATTACCAAGAAAACATTTTGCTCTGGGCCCTGATAGATCTTTTCAGGTCAGAAAGTCTCGTTCACACACTATAAGGAGCTACACATGCTCACAGAATGGCCGGGAAGCTGTCAGTCCCCAGCCTGAACTGACACCGTCTCAAATGCTTGAAAGCATGTCCTGAATAAGGGCAGGCTACACCAGGTTTAGTACATTCAGGAAGACGTGATAATAGTAGTAAATGTGTAACACATATCATATATACTTCACATACGGCCAAAACCAAAAAACCAAGTCAATTCCAACTCATAGCGACCCTACAGGACAGCGTAGAACTGCCCCACAGGGTACACAATGAGCTGCTGACAGATGTGAACTGCTGACCTTCTGGTTAGCAGCCGAGCTCTTAAGCGCTCAGCCACTAGGGCTCCTATATATGAGAAGTAATACGTAATAACAAAGTGTTCGTTCACTTCTCGTGTATTCCTACATTCGCCTGAGCTTAACCACAGGGACTCCCAGGTACCCCCTGGAGATGGCTTCAGGTCTAGCGTGGCACTGGGTGACTATGAGAAATAACCGAGTTTGGAAAAGCTGTGCTAACCAACATCTGCCTATCTCCTTGCTTCACCAATTCCTGGCAATGAGACAGGTTTAAAAGTGCACGGGTGCACAACATGAACGTTAACCACTATTACTGAACTACACATGTAAAATTGTTGGATTGGCAAATGTTATGTGTATTTTTACCATCTTTCTTTTGTAAAAAGCTTAGAGACAGGTTTGACATCTGTGGTACATGGGGCCATGGGGACACTCGACAGCTCCACCAGCACATCTTCACGCTGTCACTAGCTCTTTGGGAAGGTAACCGGCCTGATACTGTCATGTCCCCTTTTCCTATCCATGCCCTAAACGACTCTGATGGCCCTACAGGGATAGAATCCAACTAGATTCTTTAGCAGGGCCACAAAAAGCTCCACCACAAGGCCCTCGTCTGCTACTCCAGGGTCGATCTCCCCACTCCCCGACCCTCACATCCTTGCTTTTGCACACCTTGTTCCCGCTGCCCAGAATCACTTTTCCCCTATGCAGCTTACAGATCCACCGTAAACGTCGCCTCTGCTGTGAGCCACCCCTATCTTCCTTGGAAGGGCCCAGCCCTTCCTGCACAGGGACATCTCTTGCTCCTAGAAGTTTGTGGCCTCCTCGGGCACCCCTTCTTTTTCTTATTTGTATCTGCCCTGGCATGTTAGAAGCCCTCAGGAGATACTCGTGGAATGGATGAACGAATGAAGTTTGTTGTTATTCCTTCACTGGACAAGAATCTCCTCAGTACTCAGCATGTGCTAAGCGCTGGGAACACGGCAGTGCAGACAACCAATATCTGCATAAGAGAAGTTTACACAAGGAAAAATAAAATCAAAACTAATTAGATAAAAAGTAAAACATATTCACACAAATAAAAAAGAAGCTAATGCTGGACAAAGAATACACAATTGCGTATCATTATTCTCCCATTTTTGTTGTGTAATATTTCAAAACGGAATCATCATTACTTCTCAGCAATGGTGACCTGTTACCTGCACCATTTCATGAACACGCTTCTGGGCTTAAGCTTACACAGCACGAAAAGTGTACTGAAGTGTGCGAATTCTGCATGGGATACACGGTACAGTCAGGAATGTGTGCACTTATTTTGTTTGTAATCTCAGTGCTTAGCAAACATGCTTTGCCTAGGCACAAAGTTCATATTCCATTGTGCTAAAAAAAATCCCATTACAGTTTCTAAAGTCTCGAAGTATGAAACAAGGTTCACCAGAGACCCCCCCGCCAGACCTACTTGTATTCTTTAACCTGAAATTTAGACCTTAAGTTCAAGAGATGGTGTCTCTGTGGTTGCTCAGGTACACCAAAGCTTAATGTTCTAAATTCATGGTCTCACAGACAGATTCGTTCATCACCAAATACCATGACGAACCTACTATGTGACAAGGACTTACAAAACCCTCATCCTCACAGAATTTATATTCCAGTGTCTGGAAGAGCAGGTAAGGGGTAACGATTTGATAAAATCAATTAAAATAAGTCTTTGCATCTAGCCGTTAGCCTTTAAGCAGACTAGTCTACCAATCTGTCCACAGGTTTTTACTGAGTTCCACATGCCAGGCACTGTGCAAGGCATGGGGGGACAGGACATAAAATCAACTTAATGAGTTACAATCAGCATTTTTAAAGTGATATACACTAGAATCAAACAGAAAAGATAAAAATACATAACAAATATTAACAGTAAATATTTTTTTTTTACAAAACTTTTTTTCTTTTTTATTGTGGTGAAAATATACACCCCAAAACACCTGCCAACACAACTTTCACTTTTACAATTTAACAACATTGACTACATTTTTCACGTTCTGCCACCATTAGAGTCCTGATTGAAAAAGTTTGAAAACCAGTGGCTAGGGGGATGTGAAATCACGGAATTGCAGACACACACACACACACACACACACAATATCCCTAGCACTTATAACAGTGTCAGGCACGTAAGTAGGCCATCAGTAAATGTTAGTTAAATAAATGAAAGTATGTTTAAAGATGCTAAAAATGCAAGGCAAGTAAGATGCAGCTTCTATAGGAATATCTAGAAACACAGAATCTAATAGGATAAGACCAAAAAGCAAACAGAGCAAAAACACAGCACAATATAAATGGCACCAGAGGAAAAATGCCAAGAAAACTAGCAGGACACCCAAATGAAGGGATGTAGGAAAAGGCTATGGGAAGTAAAGACGGGTGTGGGGTGGGTGACCAGGGAGGGAACTGTGTATACAGCACAGTCCTGAGCACAGCAGACAGCAACAGGGCTTGTTCTGAACAAAAGCTATGCGAAGAGGCACTAAGTGCAATTCCTGATGCCAGGATGACAAGTCTGTACTAAGCTCTTGTGGAAGCCACCGGGAAACTTCTGAACAGGGCAAGTGAAACAACCCATGCCACGGGAGAAAAGTAGTGATGAGGGCCGGAAGTCAGGAGGTCTGAGTCTAGAACGTCCTGCGGCACCAACACTGTGATCCTGGTCAAGTGACTTTCATTCTCTGGCCCTCAGTTAAGATTATCATAAATGAGAGCATTTGGCAAGGAGTTACGAAGAGCCAAGAACCGAAACTGCTGAGTGCTGTTAAGTGGATTTCAACTCATGGTGACCCCATGTGACAGAGCAGAACTGTCTCAGGGTTTTCAGGCTGTAATCTTTTTTTTTAATCTTTATGGGGGAGCCCTGGTGGCATAGTGGTTAAGAGCTCAGCTGCTAACCAAAGGTCAGCCGCTCAAATCCACCTGCCGCTCCTTGGAAACCCTATGGGGTGGTTCTATTCCGTCCTGTAGGGTCGCTATGAGTCGGAATCGACTCAAAGGCACACAACGCCACCAATTTTTACCGGAGCAAATCGCCAGGTCTTTCTCCTAGGGAGATGCTAGGTGGGTTCGAACTGCCCACCTTTAAGTTAGCAGCCAAGCGCTTAAATAAGTACTTCACATGCGTTGTGTCTTTTAATTCTCCCATACCTGGTAAGGAAGGCACATACTATCACCACCTCCACTCTAAAAGGTGAAGCTAAAGCAAAGAGAGATCCCGTCTTTGCCCGGTAAACACGTCTACCTGACTCCTAGGTGAGTCTGCACTCGAAGACCTCAAAGACTCTTCCTGCTCCAAGGGTCTCGGGTGACTCCAGCGGCGGCTGGGCAGGGAGACGGGACAAAATGACCAGAAAGGGGCAAAGACACCCGAAACGGCTGAGGGGAAATCAAGTCACGGAGAAACATAACTTCTCACAAGCTGCTGCAGGACTTTACGGAGAGTTCACTGGGAGCTTCCGGGCCACCTGTTGAGTGACCTTGGGCAAGGCAGGTCCCTCCTCGGAACATCGGTGTCCTGCCCCGCGCCGCGAGACCCGCTGGCCTGCGGCCACGTCTCTGCAGCCTCCCGCACCCGGCCCCGGAGGTCCGCGCGGGGACGCTGCCCGCGGATGGCCGGCCCGGCCCGTCCCCGTCCCCGTCCCCTCGGGTCTCCGGTCCCCGCCGCCCTCGACGCTCCCGCCCCGGTGGACGCGCGGCCGCAGCCCAGAGAGCGTCTCCCCGCGGGCCCGCCACCCAGGAGCGACACAGCCCAGGGTCACTGGGCCTCTTACCCGAGCGTGCACCGTCCCCATGGTTCCCTCTAGGCCGCCGCTTTGCAGAGCACTCGTTCGGTGAGGGCCGAAGGCGGGTCAGCGGCCGCGGAGGTCAGCGAGCCTCCCACAAGCCCCCTAGACGCTGCGCACCGGGGCGACCATGATGCCCGCCTCCGTCCCGCCCCCGTAGCCCAGGGCGCCTCCGCTCATTGGGCCCCTTGAGCCCGTGACCCGGATCTTCACTCCGGACGCCGGAAGTGCTGAGGCCTGGCGACGGCGCAGGCGCAGAGTGTCCAAGGACGCAGTGAGGCTCCTGGCACGTGGATGGCTGGTCTGCCTGACGGTTGGCCAGGAGCCAGGCACCTGGAGTTGCGGCTGGAAGAAGTCGACTCGTGTTCTAGGCCGTCACTCAACTCTCTCCTTTTACCCTCCTGGCACCCCGACACAGCGTAGGACTTCTCGCTACACCCAGCCCGCAGCAGTGGATCTCGCCTCCCGCATCGGGTGCTGCGTCAATCCCGACTGGTGCCCTGGGTCCTCCTCCTGGGTGCACGGACCCGCTGAAGCCCTTGAAGCCCCCGGGCTCAGTGTCCTCCTTGGTAAGATGCAGGTGATGGTCATAGCTACCTCACAGGGTTGGACTGAAGGGCTCCTGGAGGAGAGAGCGTATGTCAAACCGCCCGTTGCCGTGCATGGCGCTTAGTAAGCAGGGAATGTTGGCTGCCGTCGAGTTGATTGCGACTCAAGCGACCCAATAGAATAGAGTAGAACTGCCCTGTAGGGTCTCTATGAGTCGGAATCGACTCAAGGGCAATTTTTTTTTTTTTATTTACTTGCTTCATATGCATGTGAAAGCTGGACAGTGAATAAGGAAGACCAGAAAAGAACTGATAGATTTGAACTATGGTGTTGGTGACGAACACCGAATGGACTGAGTCTGTCTTGGAAGAAGTACAGCTAGAATGCACCTTGAAAGTGAGGATGGTAAGACTTCGTCTCGTATATTTTGGACATGTTACCAGGAGGGACCAGTACTTGAAGAAGGACATCAGGCCTGGTAAAGTAGAGGGTCAGAGAAAGAGTAAGACACTCAATGAAATGGATTGACACAGTCGCTGCAACAGCGGGCTCAAGCACAGTGATTGGGAGGATGGTGCAGGACCGGGTAGTGTTTTGTTCTGTTGTACGTGGGGTCACTGAATCAGAACTGACGGGACAGCACCTGACGACAAGAACAATTTATTCAACTACAGTCAGTAAATGTTAGTGAGGACCACCTAGGTGTTTGGATGGGGGCCAGACACACAGGTGAACAAGACAGCCTTGGGGCTTGCTTTTTGGTGGGAAAACAACCCCCCCCCAAAAAACAATACATGATAAATAGCAATCACACATTATGATAAGTGCAATGAAAGAAGCAAATAAGAGACAGAATGGGAGAAGAGGAATTTTCCATATTCTGTACAGTCAAGGTCCTGGGGTGGTGCAAACAGCTTGCACTAGGCTGCTAACTGAAAAGATTGGTAGTTCGAACCCACCTAGTGACATGAAAGAAAGGCCTGGCGATCTGCTTGGTGACATGGGATCGCCATGAGTCAAATCAACTCTACAGCAAGTGGGTTTGGGGTTTTGTTTTTTTTAAAAATGTACAGTTGTTACAACATCCTCCTGTCCATCTGTCCCTTTTTCCCCAGAGACCCTAACACCCTTTTCTCCTTAAATAGCTGCACCTTACGCCTCCAACGGAAACCCTGGTGACGCAGTGGTTAACGGCCATGGCTGTTAACCAAAGGGTCAGGAGTTTGAATCCGCCAGGTGCTCCTTGGAAACTCTATGGGTTGCTATGAGTCGGAATTGACTCATAGGGTTGCTATGAGTCGGAATTGACTCGATGGCACTGGGTTTGGTTTTTTTGGTTTTACGCCTCCAACATCCCTGGGGTAAACTCCCAAAGTCCACATTCCCCTTCTTGGCTGGAAAGAGGCAGAACCCACCACATACCAGGCCCTGCCTGCCCTTTCCCCTACTGGGCACCCCTTGCTGGTTGACTTCTTCATCTGTCCTCTGAGCCAGACTGTCAGCTTCATCAAGGTGGGGCCCGGTCTGGTTCACTGCCCTGAGCCCAGAGCCTAGCACAGTTCCTGGCGCCACACGGCGAACTTGCTGAACTGAGTAACTGCTCACCTGTCCAGAATGAGGAGTCCTGGTGGTGTAAATATTAAGCACTCAGCTACTAAGCACAAGGTTGGCGGTTCAGACTTAACCAGAGGCACCTCAGAAGAAAGACTCAGTGATCTCTGTGTGAAAGGTCACAGCCTTGAAACCCCTATGGAGTGCAGTTCTCCTCTGTAACACACTGGGTGGCCATGAGTGAGAAGCGATTCCATGGCAGCTGTCTTTAGCTCCCAGTAGATGCCACCCATTCCAAAGACAGACTTGAAAACCGGGAGTTGTGAGATAAAATTACAAGTTTTGCTTTAGGAAAGCAGAGTTCTCTTACGACACTAAAGATCATCTAGGTAAATGCTAGAAGCCTATGTCCAGAAATAAATAAATAAAAGTCTTTAATGCCTATGGAGCCCTGATGGCGCAGTGGTTAAGAGCTCAGCTGCTGACCAAAAGGTCGGCAGTTTGAATCCACCAACCGCTCCTTGGAAACCGTATGGGGCAGTTCTGCTCTGTCCTACAGAGCTGCTAGGAGTCAATCCACTCAGCGGCAGTGGGTTTGGTTTGGTTTTTAACACCCATAGCTATGCTTTGCATTATAACAAACGTTTAAAAGTAGCTTGTTTAACATAACTGTATCTAGATGATCAAGCTTATTGACAACAAAGAAGGGCTGGTTCCATTATTAACTTTACCTTAAAACTTACTTTTTCATAAAATAGTGGGAGATTAACCAACATGCCCTGTTTCCAAGGCTCCAGAGGGCTTGTGGCCACGGCTTACCAATCCTGTGGTGGCTGTGTGACTGTTTCCCGAGGTTTCTGTTTGACCTTGGGTACTGTTAAGGTCCATACTGCCCTCGTGGAAGACTGACGTGTTCTAAAGTAATCCTGAACCAGTCAGAAAATGTGTTCAGAGTTCCTGATAAAATCGTATATGAACACCCTGAAAAATCTGAATTCATTGGAGCATTAACCAGCCTGGTGGTAAGGTGCAAATTGTCTACTGAACGTGCACAGCAATCTGTTAATGGCGTTTGTTCATTTTGACAGAGGGAACCCATCCTACCTTGTTCAGCTCTCTAATCCTAGTGTTCAGCACAGTTCCTGGCTCAGCTCTATATCCCTAGTGTTCAGCACAGTTCCTGGCTCAGCTCTCTGTCCCTAGCATTCAGCACAGTTCCCTGCTCAGCTCTCTATCCCTAGCGTTCAGCATGGTTCCCGGCTCAGCTCTCTATCCTTAGCATTCAGCACGGTTCCCGGATCATCTCTATATCCCTAGCATTCAGCACGGTTCCCGGATCAGCTCTATATCCCTAGCATTCAGCAAGGTTCCCGGCTCAGCTCTATATTCCTAGCATTCAGCACAGTTCCTGGCTTGGCTCTATATCCCTAGTGTTCAGCACGGTTCCCGGCTCAGCTCTGTATCCGTAGCGTTCAGCACGGTTCCCGCCTCAGCTCTGTATCCCTAGTGCTTAGCAGAGTTCCCAGCTCAGAGAGAGGAGGTGGCAGGAAGGGCATTGCAGAGGCGTGTGGAGGGATACGGGGGTGTGGGAGGACAGGAGGCTGCCTTGACAGGAGAACTGTGTGCGGGCTGTGCAAAGCCAGGCCTGGGGGTGGGCTCAGGTTTGAGGCGGAAGGAGCCTGCTCTGCGAGCTGCTAGAAGAACAGGGCTGTAAGTTGGCTGTGTGACCTCAGGCCAGTCGTAGCCTCTGTGAGTGGGTTTTGCCACTACAAAATAACAGAATGGGATTGCTAAGAACTGCCAGTTCTGCAGGCAATTTTAAAAATCTGTTTAGATTTCCCGGTGGGAAGTGACAGGTGCTGGGTCTCTGCCGGCTTTGAGGGCCATCTTGGATAACCACTTGCAAGTCAAACAGCAACACGAGGTTCACTCCCATCAAGCGGTGTCACATCAAGACCAAACCAAACCCGTGGCTGTCAAGCCAGCTCGGACTCATAGCAACGTTTTAGGACAGGGTAGCACGGCCCCATAGGACTTCCAAGGAGTGGCTCGTGAATTCGAACTGCCAGCCTTTTGGTTAGCAGCTATGCTCTTAGCCACTGGGCCACCAGGGCTCCAAGAGTGAGCCTTATGCACAGACCTGCCGTGTTTCAGTCTTGATTCTACCACTTCCAAGCCGTGTGGCCTTGGGCAAGGTGTGTACCTCGCTGGGCCAGAGCTTTCTCTCTTGTAAAATGGAGGTCACCATGAGTCGGAATTAACAGCAATGAGTTAACAGCATAGATCTCTGAGGATTGCTTTGCGGATTCAGTGGGTAATGTATGTAAAGGTGTGCCTGGCACCAAGAGCATGCTCACCAAGGGTTAGCTCTCTCTAGCAGGGTCACACATGGTGGACAGGTTCAGAGGAGCTTCTAGACTAAGACTAGGAAGAAAGGCCTGGCGACCCACGTCCAAGAATTAGCCAATGAAAACCCTGTGGATTATAATAGATATAGTGCTGGAAGATGAGCCCTCTGGGTTGGAAGGCACTCTACACACTGGCTGAAAGCTATTTATTAACAGCCAAATGCAGTGGGGTGGTCTCCCATAGCAGAAGGTCTGCCAGAGGCAGGTGGGCCCAGCCCTCCCCTGAGCCAGAGGCCTGCCCTGAAGATGCTGGTTGCACCTCGGCAGGAGTGAGGTCTCCCCACGAGCCACAGGCAAGCAGAGCAGCGGCATCACCCAAGCCCTGGGGAGGGGTCTGGACGCTGAAGAGCCCATGAGTCTCGAGTCCCAGAGGAAGGAGAGAGTCCAGGAGGAGGGTCTAGATTCAGCTGCCCCATGAGGTGATGACAGGGACGCCACCTGTGCTGTGGCAGCTGGGAGGCCACAGGTGACCTGGAGGGCAGTTGGGTGGGTGGGAGCCGGGCTGCCACTGAGCGCGGATGGTGGAGCCAGACAGCGAGCCTGCAGGGAGGCTTGTTCTGAAGGCGCTTAGCTGTGTCAGTCTCTTGGGGCTGCCGCAACAAAGCACCCCAAAATGAGGGGCTTAAAACAACAGAAACTTACTGTGTTTAAAAAAAAAAAAAAGCCCTCACCCCATTTAGACATAACTCTTAACCCTTCACAGAAACAAAAAACTCGTGATAAAGGCAGTTAAATAATTAGATAAGCCATAACTAGCCTCTAGGTAACCAGACACGCAAACTAATAAACCAACCCAAGCCGCCTCCTGCCGATTAAGTCAATGACAACCAGTCATTTTAAATTTCCCTCACAGAACACGCAGTATATTGTTGTTTTTAGGCGCCATTGAGTTGGTTCCGACCCGTAGTGACTGTCTTAGTAATTTAGCACTGCTGGCACAAAAGTACCACAAGTGGATGGTTTCAACATAGAGAAATTTGTTGTCTCACAGTCTAGTAAGCTAGAAGTCCAAATTCAGGGCGTCAGCTTCAGGGCAAGGCTTTCTCTCTCTGTCAGCACTGGAGGAAGGTCCTTGTCATCAATCTTCTGGACAAGGAGCTTCTCTGCACAGGAACCCGGGGTCCAAAGGATGCACTTAGTCCCGGCACTGCTTTCTTGGTGGGATGAGGTCCCCCCCCCCCGCCCCGCTCACTTCCCTTTCATCTCTTGAGAGATAAAAGGTGGTGTAGGCGACATCCCAGGGAAAATCTCCTTACATTGGATCAGGGATGTGACCTGAGCAAGGGTGTTACGTCCCACCCTAATGCTCTTTAACATAAAGTTGCAATCACAAAATGGAGGACAACCACACGATACTGGGAATCATGGCCTAACCAAGTTGACACATTTTTGGGGGACACAATTCATCCATGACAGCGACCCTATGTACAACGTAAGGAAACACTGCCTGGTCTTGTGCCATCTTCACAATCGTTGTTATGCTTCAGCCCATTGTTGTAACCGCTGTGTCAATCCATCTCATTGAAGGTCCTTCTTCTTTTTCACTGACCCTCTACCAAGCATGATGTCCCACTCCGGGGACTTGTGCCTCCTAATAACATGTCCAAAGTATGTAAGACAAAGTCTCATCGTCCTTGTTTCTAAGGAGCATTCTGGCTGTACTTCCTCCAGGACTGATTTGTTCGTTCTGCCAGTCCATGATATATTCAGTATTCTTTGCACTGTATATAAGCTGATAGAAATTTTAATGTGACCGTCTCCTTCCTTTGGAGGTGTTCTCCCTGCCCTCCAACAGTTTTTTTCCCCTGCCCAATGAAGCCTTTTAACTCTACTTAATTTGTTGATCAGGTTTTTTGTTTCGACAGCTCTGGGATCCAGAAATCTGAGTCCAGGGTGTCAGCAGAGCCATACTCCCTCCAAAAGTCTCTAAAAGGGGATCCTTTCTCCCATTTTCTGCTAGCTTCAGGCATTCCTTCCTTTGGCTTGAGATGTATCATCACATGGCTTGTCTTCTCTGTGTCTTCTCCTCTTTTATAAGGATACCACTCAGATTGGATAGGACCCATCCTACTCCATGTGACCTCCTTGTCTTAGCCATCTAGTGCTGCCATAACGGAAGCACAAGTGGATGGCTTTAACAAAGGGAAATTTATTCTCTCACAGTTTAGGAGGCTAGAAGTCCAAATTCAGGGCACCAGCTCCAGGGGAAGGCTTTCTCTATCAACTCTGGGGGAAGGTCCTTGTCCTCAATCTTTCCCTGGTCTAGGAGCTTCTCAGTGCAGAGACCCCAGGTCCAAAGGACATGCTCTGTTCCTGGCTCTTCTTGCTTGGTGGTAACGAGGTCCCTCTCCTCTCTGCACACTTCTCTTTTATATCTCAAAAGAGGTTGACTCAAGATACAAGCTAATGCTGTAGATTGAGTCCTGCCTCAGTAACATACCTGCCTCTAATCCTGTTTCATAGGGGTAGGATTTACAACACATAGGAAAATCACATCAGATCACAAAATGGTGGGCAGCCTCACAATACTAGGAATCATGTCCTAGGCAAGTTGACACATTTTGGGGGGACACAATTTAATCCATAACACTCCTATTAACTGATACCGTCTTGAAAGACATTATTTGCAAACAAGATCATGTTCACAGGTACAGGTGTTAGGACTTCAGCATCTTTTGAGGGGACACAATTCAATCCAGAGTACCTAGGTGGTACAAATGGTTATGTGCTTGGCTGCTAACTGAAAGGTTGGAGGTTCAAGTCCACCCAGAGGTGATTCAGGAGAAAGGCCTGCTGATCTATGTCCAAAAAGTCAGCCATTTAAAACCCTGTGAAGCTCAGTTCTGCTCGGGCACACATGGGGTCGCCATGAGCTGACACCGACTCAGCGGCAACTAACCTGATTTTTAATTCAATCCATAACACTGTGGTTCCTCAGAAGAGACACAGAGGTGGGGAAAGCTCTTTAAAAATAACATTTATTATGACTTCTTTGCTTTTTAAATTTTTTCTAATGTACTTTAGGTGAAGACTTACAGAGCAAACTAGTGTCTCATTAAACAATTAATATACATATTGTTTTGTGACATTGGTTGCTAGCCCCACAACATGTCAACACTCCCCCTTCTCGACCTTGGTTTCCCCATTACCAGCTTTCCTGTCCCCTCCTGCCTTCTCATCCTTGCCCCTGGGCTGGTGTGCCCATTTAGTTATAAGTTTTTTTCTATTTATAAAATTAAGATGTGTTGATCACAGAAATTTGGAAAACATATATAAGCACAATGAATTATCACATCATGACAGCCACTGTAAATATTTTGGTATGTATCCTTCCAGTCTTTTTTCTATATATACGCACATACAGATATACACATATACTAAGGAATATAAGCCAAGTTCAACTTGCAGGGCTTCAAGTTTAAGGAAGGCCGAGGCTTCTGTTGTAGTTGGCTCCAGTTTGGGGAGCCAGGATGGCTGCTCTGCTTACTATTTTTTTAAGGCTTATTTGATTAACATTATTAACATTTCACTGATTCACAGGACACATATTTAACCAAAACCCAAAAAACCAGACGCACTGCCGTTGAGTTGATTTCGACTCACAGCAGCCCTACAGGACAGAGTGGAACTGCCCCATAGGGTTTCAAAGGCTGTAATCTTTATGGGAACAGACTGCCACATCTTTCTGCATAGCAGCTGGTGAGTTCCAGCTGCCAACATTCGGTTAGCAGCCGAGCTCTTTAACCATTCAGCGGATGATAAAATTCCCTTACATTTTTATGAAAACTCTTTATCAAATATTTTAGCTGGTTGTAAAAGGTACATTTTTTTTTTAGAGTATGTGTGCTGTACGTAAAAGTTTACAATTCAAGTCAGTTTCTCATACAAAAACTTATACACACATTGTTATGTGACCCTAGTTGTTTTCCCTGCAATGTGACAGCACACTCCTTCTCTCTACCCTGTATTTCACGTGTCCATTCAACCATGTCCGGTCCCCCTCTGCCTTCTCATTTCGCCTGCAGACAGGGACTGCCCACATAGTCTCATGTGTCTACTTGAGCTAAGAAGCACACTCCTCACCAGTGTCATCTTAGGACTTACAGTCCAGTCTAATCTTTGAAGAGTTGACTTCGAGAATGGTTTTAGTTTTGGGCTAACAGAGAGTCCTGGGGCCATGACCTCTGGGGTCCCTCTAGTCTCAGACCATTAAGTCTGGTCTTTTTACTAGAATTTGAGGTCTGCATCCCACTGCTCTCCTGCTCCATCAGGGATTCTTTGTTGTGTTCCCTGTCAGGGTAGTCATTGGTGGTAGCCGGGCACCATCTAGTTCTTCTGGTCTCAGGCTTATGGAGTCTCTGGTTTATGTGGCTCTTTCTTTCTCTTGGGCTCATATTTTCCTAGTGTCTTTTGTGTTCTTCATTCTCCTTTGATCCAGGTAGGTTGAGACCAACTGATGCATCTTAGATGGCCAGTTGCTAGCTTTTAAGACCCCAGACGCCACTCACCAAAGTAGGATGCAGAATGTTTTCTTAATAAACTTTGTTATGCCCAATGACCTAGATGTCCCCTGAAACCATGGTCCCCAGACCCCTGCCCCTGCTACTCTGTCTCTCAAAGTGTTTGGTTGTATTCAGGAAACTTCTTAGCTTTTCGTTTAGTCCAGTTGTGCTGCCTTGCCCTGTATTGTGTGTTGTCCTTGCCTTCACCTAAAATAATTGTGTACTGTCTAGTTAGTGAATACCCCTTTCCCTCCCTCTCCATCCTCGTAACCATCAAAGAATGTTTTCTTCTGTGTTTAAACCTTTTCTTGAGTTCTTATAACAGTGGTCTTATACAATATTTGTCCTTTTGCAACTAACTGATTTCACTCAGCATAATGCCTTCCAGATTCATCCATGTTATAAAATGTCTCATGGATTCATCGTTGTTCTTTATTGGTGCATAGTATTCCATTGTGTGAATATACCATAATTTGTTTATCCATTCATCCATTGATGGGCACCTTCGGTGCTTCCATCTTTTTGCTATTGTAAACAGTGCTGCAGTGAACATGGGTGTTCATGTATCTGTTCATGTAAAGACTCTTATTTCTCTAGGATATAGTCCAAGGAGTGGGATTGCTGAATCCTATGGTAGTTATATTTCTAGCATTTTAAGGAAGCGCCAAATCGATTTCCAAAGTGGTTGTACCATTTTACATTCCCACCAGCAGTGTATAAGTGTTCCAGTCTCCCACAGCCTCTCCAACAGTTATTATTTTGTGTTTTTTGGATTAATGCCAGCCTTGTTGGAGTGAGATGGAATCTCAATGTAGTTCTGATTTACATTTCTCTAATGGCTAATGATCGTGAGCATTTCCTCATGTATCTGTTAGCTACCTGAATGTCTTCTTCAGTGAAGTGTCTGTTCATATCCTTTGTCCATTTTTTAATTGGGTTATTTGTTTTTTTGGTGTTCAGGTTTTGCAGTATCTTGTAGACTTTAGAGATTAGATGCTGTTCGGATTTGTTATAACCAAAAACTTTTTCCCAGTCTGTAGGTAATCTTTTTACTCTTTTGGTGAAGTCTTTGGATGAGCACAGGTTTTTGATTTTTAGGAGCTCCCAGTTATCTAGTTTCTCTTCTGGTGTTTGTACATTGTTAGTAATGTTTTATATAGTGTTTATGCCATGTATTAGGGCTCCTAGCATTGTCCCTATTTTTTCTTCCATGATCTTTATCGTTTTAGATTTTATATTTAGGTCTTTGATGCATTTTGAGTTAGTTTTTGTGCATAGTGTCAGGTATGGGTCTTGTTTCATTTTTTTGCAGATGGATATCTAGTTCTGCCAGCACCATTTGTTAAAGAGACTGTCTTTTCCCCATTTAACTGACTTTGGGCCTTTGTCAAATATCAGCTGCTCATAGGTGGATGAATTTATGTCTGGATTCTCAATTCTGTTCCATTGGTCTACGTATCTGTTTTTGCGCCAGTACCAGGCTGTTTTGACTACTGTGGAAGTATAATAGGTTCTAAAAATCAGGTAGTGTGAGTCCTCCTACCTTCTTCTTCTTCAGTAATGCTTTACTTATCTGGGGCCTCTTACGTTCCATATGAAGTTGGTGATTTGTTTCTCCATCTCTTTAAAAAATGCCATTGGAATTTGGATCAGGATTGCATCTATCTGCAGACTGCTTTGGGTAGAACTTTCACAATGGTAAGTCTTCCTATCCATGAGCAAGTTCTCTTTTTCCACTTAGGTAGGTCTCTTTGGTTTCTTACAGTAGGGTCTTGTAGTTTTCTTTGTATAGGTCTTTTATGTCTCCAGTGAGTCTTATTCCCAAGTATTTTTGCTTCTTGGGGGCTGTTGCACCTCGTGTGCAGCCCCCGCCCGTCTGTCGGTGGAGGCTTGGGCGCTGCTGTCATGCTGAACAGGTTTCAGTGAAGCTTCCAGACTAAGACAGACTAGGAAGAAAGGCCTGGTGATCTAGTTCCAAAAATCAGCCAGGGAAAACCTGTGGATCACAAACGGTCTGATTTCTTTGTGCATGCACAGGGTCCCCATGAGTCAGGGGCTGACTTGATAGCAGCTAACAACAACAACGTAATTTTAGTGTAGAGGCCGGAATTCTGTATGTCATAAGCGGATCAGCCAGTGGCCTGAGGAGGTAACTGCCCCAGGTTGGAAGGTTGAGCACCTTGGAAAGAATTTCTTGAACTTGTCTCTTGGAATGACTCAGAGACTACTGTCTGCTGGACAAGCAGGGAAGGTAGAGTCCCCCCCTGCCCCGGAAGGTGCTTGGTTGCCAGAGAAGAAGGTCAGGCTGGACTTGAGGATGGAGCGCTGGGCGGCCCTGGCTTTGGCCCCTACAGGACAGTCCATAGGGTAGTCATGCAGGTCCATGGAGGAGTGGGAAGGCCAGCAGTGTCCGTCGGGCTCAGGTTTGGGAGGGAAAGCTTGTGGGCTGCTTGCTGGAGCTAGGGATCTGAAACATACGGAGAGAGCTGGCTTAGCGGTCGTTCTTGCCGCTCAGGGGGCCTCAGCCACAGCAGGGGTGGACTGCACTGCCAGCCGGCTTGCTGGGTGCTGGGTGCAGCACTGTGCATGGTCAGGGCCCTGCTTCCTCCAGCCTCCATGTGAGGACACCATCCCAGGCCTCCACGCCTGCTATCCCCCTGCCGCCTGGATACCTCCCACTGGCCCACACATGGTCTCCCATCAAAGGGACCCTAACATGGCCCTTTGGTTTCCTCCACATGTACCAGCTTGCTGCCAGGGTGCCCCCTGTGGCCTACACACCATCCACCAGGCGCCAGGGCTCCTCTCCTGCCTGCTGTCCTCAGCCCTCAGAATGCAGGCAGGCCCAGGGCTTGTACTCACACCTCCTTCTGTCCGGAGCCTGTCCCACCGGTCCTGTGAGACCAGCCCTTCTCCATCTCGCCTGGGCCACTGCAGCAGCCCTCTCGCTGGTGACCCTGTTGTGACCCACCCTTCACATGGCCCTGGCGGTCACCTGCCCAGTACAGTTAGACCCTACACTCGTCTACGTTAGTCGTTCCATGTCTGCCAGTAGCATCAACAGCAAGGCCCATCTCTAGACAGCCCCCACGTGAGAGGTGCTGGGTGAGGGGCCCTCATGAGGCCTCACAGAGCCCTGTGGAGATGAGCCCAGCCTGCTGAGCAGGAGAGCAAACCAAGGCACTGGTTTTCAGGAGAAGGGGCAGTCTGTAGCTGGAACAGGCCCTTCGTGTGCTGGATCCACAGTTTCAGAGCTCAGCGTGCAG
This sequence comes from Elephas maximus indicus, assembly GCF_024166365.1. Lineage (NCBI taxonomy): Eukaryota > Metazoa > Chordata > Mammalia > Proboscidea > Elephantidae > Elephas > Elephas maximus. The sequence goes on along the minus strand of NC_064822.1, from coordinate 188,489,568 downwards.
ACGCGTCACCTGGCTGTTTGTTAACCGTGCAGGTTGCCAAGTTCCACCCCAGAGACTGTGGTTTAGTAAGTCCGAGGTGGAACCTGGAGTCTGCATTAACAGGCACCCCTACACACATGCACACATACACATGCACGCATACACACGTGCACGCACCACACGCACGCACGCGCATACGCGTACACACGTGCACATGTGTGCGCACACATACACATGCATGTACACGCGCAGACACACTCTGAGAAGCCCTGCCTGGTTCCAGCCTCTCCCTCTTCCCTCATCTCCCTCTCTTTCCCCCACGCCCTGCTCCCTCCTCTGCTGCAGCACCCAGGGCTCCTTCAAACCACAAGCCCTCTGACCCTCCAAGTTCACCCTGCCCCTTTTCCCCTCTGCCTGAGCTGCTTGATCATCTAGCTCTCTCCTCCTCTGCCATCCGAATTGGGCTCCAACAGATGCCTCCTCCAGGAAGGCTTCCCAGCCCTCTCCTCCAGGCCCCACTGCACCCTGTGCGGATCCCAATGACAATTCTCACAGACATCCTGTGACATTGATTCACTCAGCTGCCCCCTAGACAGGGCCTCCCTCCACCAGTGGAGAGGACCTTTGCCACCTACCTGGCGCTCAGCAGAATGTTTTTGGAATACTGCATGTGGTCTGATCAGATGAGAGGGGTACCCACCTGGCTCACACATCCACAGGCAAAATATTTACCTGGAAGTAGGGAGCAGACACTCCACCAGCCGAAAACAGACTCGGGAGGTCACCCACCACAGCCACCGCAGGTTGTCATAAATATCCGAAGGCCACACTGCCAGACTGCAGGAATGAAGCCAAGACCATCAGCACACAGATGCACAGACAACACACACGGATAGATGCACAGACACATGTAACACAAAGACACACAAACACACATAATAGACATACAGACACAACACATACAACACACAGACACACAACACAACATATAGACACACACAACACATATAACCCCATAAGGCACACAGACAACACATACAACACACAGAGACACAATACACACATAGACACACAACACACACAGACACAGCATATATAACACACAAATACATAACACACACAAACACAACAGACACAACGTACAACACACAAATACACAACACATAGACACAACACAAAACACACAACACATACATGGACACACAGATGACACATATAACAAAGACATACAACATATAGACACACACAAAGACACAACACACACACACACACACGCGAACGTTCTCCATAACAGCATAAAGACAAGTCAAAAAACAAAAAGAACAAAACAAAAACAAAACCCAAAGCAAGTAGCCTACAATCCCCTTCGTCCCGGTAAGCTGCCAGCATCACTTCAGACTCCGATTTGAGAGCTCCCAGAAGGCGGGTTTGCGATCTGTTCCTGTAAAGATCACAGCCTAGAAAACCCCATGGTGCGGTTCTACTCTGTCACATGGGGTCGCTGCGAGTCAGAATCCACTTGGCAGTGCCCAACAACAGATACGTATGATATTTGACATTGCAGCAATCGTCACGTGCACAGTTGAGTGACATCATGTTGCTCCACCATCACCCTTACCTGTTCCCAAATTACACGACCACAGGGCTCAGTGTCTGTTAGCACCGAGGCCTCCTGTCCCCCTCCCTCCCTGCCCCCCCCCGCCACTAATCTCCTCTGGTCTCTGCATTTGCTTATCCTAGATGTTCCATCTCTGTGGGACCGTACGCAGTTTGTCCTTTCCGTGTCTGTCTGACTTCACTCAGGGTGATGTTTCTCAGGTTCACCAGGTTGGAGCAGGTATCAGGAAAGCGAGGCTGCTTTTGATCCAGGAAACGTCAAGGGATTTACATGGGAATAGGAGGAAAGGCCTTGGGTTCCCTGGGTTCCACCTGTCCCAAGATGTCAGCTGACAGAACATATCTTGTGGCCAAGACACTAGACCACTAGGTTGTGTGTGAGCCCAGCAGAGGAGGCCATAGAGAAGGGCTGACCACCACTGTCCATAGACACCCAGCCTCCCAGCCATAAAAAGGACCCCACATCACAGGCTTCCATAAATGCCGAATCCAACCTCAACCCAGGGCGATGGGAGTGTGGGGAGACAAGGCGTTGGGGAGGCTCACTGAGAACAGCACTGGACTGGACTTTGAGGGTGGGTTGGACTCTCAAAGACCAACAGAAGTCTATGCCAGACTAACGTGCCCACTAGAGAGAACACAAACACCAAAGGAGAACTGGAGGAAGCTGAGGTGAACAAACGCCCAGGATTCCAGAGTGCAGACGAGGGCATGCCTCCTCCCAGCATGAATAAAACCCTGAAATCAAAGTACAGCCCTACAAGAAGTGAGGAGTCCCCTGAGTGGTACAAATGGTTAGGCGCTCGACTACCAACTGAAAGTTTGGCAGTTCAAATCTATCCAGAGGTGAGTCAAAGACATGCCTGGTCATCTGCTTCCAAAAGGCTGTTGTTAGGTACCGGCAAGATGGTTCAAACTCATAGCGACCCCATGTCCAACAGAAGGAAACACTACCTGGTCCTGCGCCATCCTCACAATTGTTGTTATGCTTGAGCGCATTGCTGCAGCCACTGTGTCAGTCCATCTCATTGAGGGTCTTCCTCTTTTTCGCTGACTCCCTACCTTACCAAGCATGATGATCTTCTCCAGGGACTGATCCTTCCTGATAACATGTCCAAAGTACGTGAGACGAAGTCTCACCATCCACGTCTCTAAAGAGCATCCAGGCTATCCTTCCTCCAAGACAGATTTGTTTGTTCTTCTGGCAGTCCATGGTATATTCAATATTCTTCACCAACACCACAATTCAAAGGCATTAATTCTTCTTCAGCCTTCCTTATTCATTGTCCAGCTTTCACATGCATATGAGACAATTGAAAACACCTTGGCTTAGATCAGGCACACCTTAGTCCTCAAAGTGACATCTTTGCTTTTCAACACTTTAAAGAAGTCTTTTGCAGCAGATTTGCCCAATGTACTGCATTGTTTGATTTCTTGACTGCTGCTTCCGTGGGTGTTGATTGTGGATCCAAGTAAAATGAAATCCTTGACAACATCAATATTTTCTCCATTTATCACGATAATGCTTATTGGTCCAGTCTGAGGATTTTTCTTTTCTTCATGTTGAGGTGTAATCCATACTGAAGGCTGTGGTCTTTGATTTTCATCAGTAAGTGCTTCAAGTTCTCTTCACTTTCAGCAAGCACGGTTGTGTCATCTGCATAACGCAGGTTGTTAATGAGTCTTCCCCCAATCCTGATACCCTGTTCTTCTTCATAGAGTCCAGTTTCTCAGATTGCTTTCTCAGCATACAGATTAGATAGGTATGGGGAAAGGATACAACCCTGATGCACAGCTTCTTTGACTTTAAACCACTTGTCTTAGTTATCTAGTGCTGCTGTAACAGAAATACCACAAGGGGGTGGCTTTAACAAACAGAAATTTATTTTCTCTTAGTTCAGGAGGCTAGAAGTCTGAATTGAGGGTGCCAGCTCTAGGGGAAGGCTTTCTGTCTCTGCTGGCTCTGGAGGAAGGTCCATGTCTCTTTGAGCTTCTGTTCCTGGGCGATCTTCGTGTGGCTTGATATCTCTCTTCCCCCATCTCTGCTTGCTAGCTTGCATTTAATCTTTTATATCTCAAAAGAGATTGACTCAAGACACACCTTACACTAATCCCCTGTTCATCAACATAACAAAGACAGCCCCGAATGGGATTATAGCCACAGGCGTGGAGGGTAGGATTTACAACACGTATTTTGGGAGGACACAATTCAATCCATAATACCCCTGTTCAGTTCAAACGACTGCCTCTTGGTCTATACACAGGTTTGGCATGAGCACCATTAAGTGTTCCGCAATTTCCATTCTTTGCAATGTTATCCATAATTTTTCACGATCCAAACAGTTGAATGCCTTTGCGTAGTCAATAAAACACAGGTACACATCTTTCTACATCACGCTTGGTAAAGCGGAGGGCCAGTGAAAAAGAGGAAGACCCTCAAGAAGATGGACTGACACAGTGGCTGCGACAATGGTCTCAAGCATGACAACGGTTGTGAGGATGGTGCAGGACTGGGCAGTGTTTCATTCTGTTGTACATAGGGTCACTATAAGTTGGAACCCGCAAGACAGCATCTAACAACACCACATCTTTCTGGTATCTTCTGCTTTTAGCCAAGATTCATCCGGAAGGTCAGGGCCTTGAAAACCCTATGTAGCAGTTCTACTCTGCTCGCATGGGTTCGCCATGAGTTGGAGTTGAGCCAATGGCAGCTAACAAGAAGTGATAAATCTGTAAGAGTAAGGAGGAAGGAGGTGGGTCGGGCAGGGGATGACTGCTGAGCAGAGATTTTCATGGATTACTGGACTACAGACAAGGGGGGCGAGGAGGCTGTCAATGAAGCAGGCAGAACAAGGACGCTTGGCCACACCAAAGCCTAATAGTTCTCCTCCAGAGGAACCAACCAACACTCTGGAGGCTGGAAAAGCTTCTAATAGGGAGGTGGCACCCCTAAAGGGACCTCCTTCCTGTCAGCCACTGTCTAACCACTCCCACCAAAGGGAACTCTGCCAGGTGACACACCTACCCCTTCTCACCTGAGCTCCCTGGAAAGAAGAGACCTGGCTCAAAGCCAGTCGGATTCTCACCCCAGCAAAGGAGCCTAGCCCCACAGCCCTTTGAGTCCATGTGTGAAACAAGGACAGCCAGGCGCTTGAGGAGAACAAGTAGCACGAAAGAGAAAGACGAAGACAAACAGAAACATCGAGCCAAGAAGAAACGGAAGAGATGACTGCTGACTACGGATCATATAAACCACGGCTACCCTGCACTATGCACACGTGATTTAAAAGGGTAGCGGGCACACAACAGAACAGTATTCAGCAATAAAATGAGCTATCAAGTCACAAAAAGACATGGAGAAACCTTAAATGCGTATTGCTAAGTGAAAGAAGCCAGTCCAAAAGGCCACATTCCAACTCTATAACATTCTGGAAAAGCCAAAACTATAGAGTCACTTTGAGGACTAGAGGTGTGCCTGACCCAAGTCATGGTGTTTTCAGCCACTTCACATGCATGCAAAAGCTGGACAGTGAGTAAGGAAGACCAAAGAACAATCGATGCCTTTGAATTATGATGATGGCGAAGAATACTGTGTATACCATGGACTGCTAGGAGAACAAACAAATCTGTCTTGGAAGAAATACTGCCCAGGTGTTCCTTGGAAGTAAGGATGGTGAGACTTGTTTCACACACTCTGGGCATGTTATCAGGAGGGACCAGTCCCTGGAGAAGGATATCTTACTTGGTAAAATAGAGGGTCATCAAAAAGGGGAAGACCTTCAACAAGATGGATTGACAGAGTGGCTGCAACAATGGGCTCAAGCATAACAATGATTGTGAGGATGGTGCAGGACCAGGCAGTGTCTCATTCTGTCACACACAGGATCGCTACGAGTGGGAACCGACTCGACAGCACCTAACAACAACAAAACCATTTAAAAAAAAAAAAAACGCCGGGTGGGCAGCACGGAACAGACCTGTGGCTCTGCTTCCAGGCCTGGCCCTCCCACTACCTGGCTCTATGACCTCAGAGCTGTGACCCCTACCTCTCTGGGCCTCAGTTTCCCCATGTGATAAGGAGGGCTGGAGCAGATACTGAGTGAGGCTACTGCCAGCTGTCAGAGTCACCAGGTGAGTATCTGAGCTTGCACCTGGTTACAGGTACACGCATGAAGACAGGAGGGCAATTGTTGGGGCATTCTGTATTGATAAGAACTTCTGGAGGGCAGGGATCCTGTCTGTCTGCTGTCCATGCAGCCGGGCCCTGGGCGGAGGGCCTCCCAGGTATCCTCTCACTGAATCTCACCCCAGGCCCATGAGGAAGAGACCAAGCGACGTAAGGCCTCACCTCCGAAGCACAGTGACAGCAGTCTCCACGGGCAGGGTACAGGGCAGCATCAGGTAGGATATTATCCTTATGGGCATAAAGCTGCAGATCTTGCTCATGTATCCACCTCTGTCTTTAATGGCTTCACGCACTGCTGAAAAATAGAAACGGCCCGCTCTGTGTAAGAAGAAGTCTCTCCCACCAGCGTTAAAACCAAACCACCTTAGCCTGTGCTGCTTGCGATATCTATGAAAGACCCTGGGTTTCCAAGGACAGCTCTTTTACATCAAAAAAAATTTTTTTTAATAATTTTTATTGAGCTTTAAGTGAATGTTTACAAATCAAGTAAGTCTGTCACATATAAACTTATATATACCTTACTCCTTACTCCCATTTACTCTCCCCCTAATGAGTCAGCCCACTCCCTCCTTCCAGTCTCTCCTTTCATGACAATTTTGCCAGTTTCTAACCCTCTCTACCCTCCTATCTTCCCTCAAGACAGGAGATGCCACCACAGTCTCAAGTGTCCACCTGATACAAGTAGCTCACTCTTCGTCAGCATCTCTCTCCAACCCATTGTCCAGTCCCTTCCATGTCTGATGAGTTGTCTTCGGGGATGGTTCCTGTCCTCGGTCAACAGAAGGTCTGGGGACCATGACTGCCGGGATTCCTCTAGTCTCAGTCAGACCATTAAAAAAAAAAATTTAAGTATGGTCTTTTTATGAGAATTTGGGGTCTGCATCCCACTGATCTCCTGCTCCCTCAGGGGTTCTCTGTTGTGCTCCCTGTCAGGGCAGTCATCGGTTGTGGCCGGGCACCATCTAGTTCTTCTGGTCTCAGGATGATGTAAGTCTCTGGTTCATGTGGCCCTTTCTGTCTCTTGGGCTCATAGTTATTGTGTGACCTTGGTGTTCTTCATTCTCCTTTGATCGAGGTGGGTTGAGACCAATTGATGCATCTTAGATGGCCACTTGTTAGCATTTAAGACCCCAGACGCAACATTTCAAAGTGGGATGCAGAATGTTTTCATAATAGCATTATTTTGCCAATTGACATAGAAGTCCCCTTAAGCCATAGTCCCCAAACCCCTGCCCTTGCTCTGCTGACCTCTGAAGCATTCAGTTTATCCCAGAAACTTCTCTGCTTTTGGTCCAGTCCAGTTGAGCTGACCTTCCATGTATTGAGTATTGTCCTTCCCTACCCTAAAGTAGTTCTTATCTACTAACTAATCAGTAAATAACCCTCTCCCACGCTCCCTCCCTCCCCCTCCCCCGTGGCCACAAAAGTATGTGTTCTTCTCAGTTGATACTATTTCTCAAGATCTTATAATAGTGGTCTTATACAATATTTGTCCGTTTGCATCTGACTCATTTCACTCAGCAAAATGCCTTCCAGGTTCCTCCATGTTATGAAATGTTTGACAGACTCATCACTGTTCTTTATCGATGCGTGGTATTCCATTGTGTGAATATACCACAATTTATTCAACTATTCATCCGTTGATGGACACCTTGGTTGCTTCCAGCTTTTTGCTATTGTAAACAGAGCTGCAATAAACATGGGTGTGCATATGTCTGTTCGTGTAAAGGCTCTTATTTCTCTAGGGTATATTCCGAGGAGTGGGATTTCTGGGTTGTATGGTAGTTCCATTTCTAACTTTTTAAGAAAACGCCAGATAGATTTCCAAAGTGGTTGTACCATTTTACATTCCCACCAGCACTGTATAAGCGTTCCAATCTCTCCGCAGCCTCTCCAACATTTGTTATTTTGTGTTTTTTGGATTAATGCCAGCCTTGTTGGAGTGAGATGGAATCTCACCGTAGTTTTAATTTGCATTTCTCTAATGGCTAATGATCGAGAGCATTTTCTCATGTATCTGTTAGCTGCCTGAATATCTTCTTTAGTGAAGCGCATGTTCATATCCTTTGCCCACTTCTTGATTGGGTTGTCTTTTTGTGGTTGAGTTTTAACAGAATCATATAGATTTTCCAGATCAGGCGCTGGTCGGAGATGTCATAGCTGAAAATTCTTTCCCAGTCTGTAGGTGGTCTTTTTACTCTTTTGGTGAAGTCTTTAGATGAGCATAGGTGTTTGCTTTTTAGGAGCTCCCAGTTATCTGGTTTCTCTTCGTCATTTTTGGTAATGTTTTGTATTCTGTTTATGCCTTGTATTAGGGCTCCTAACGTTGTCCTTATTTTTTCTTCCATGATCTTTATCGTTTTAGTCTTTATGTTTAGGTCTTTGATCCACTTGGAGTTAGTTTTTGTGCATGGTGTGAGGTATGGATCCTGTTCATTTTTTTTTGCAAATGGATATCCAGTTATGCCAGCACCATTTGTTAAAAAGACTATCTCTTCCCCAATTAACTGACACTGGGCCTTTGTCAAATATCAGCTGCTCATATGTGGATGGATTTATATCTGGGTTCTCAATTCTGTTCCATTGGTCAATGTGCCTGTTGTTGTACCAGTACCAGGCTGTTTTGACTACTGTGGCTGTGTAATATGTTCTAAAATCAGGTAGAGTGAGGCCTCCCACTTTCGTCTTCTTTCTCAGTAATGCTTTACTTATCCGGGGCTTCTTTCCCTTCCATATGAAGTTGGTGATTTGTTTCTCCATCACTTTAAAAAAATGCCATTGGAATTTGGATCGGAAGTGTATTGTATGTATAGATGGCTTCTGGTAGAATAGACATTTTTACTATGTTAAGTCTTCCTATCCATGAGCAAGGTATGTTTTTCCACTTAAGTATGTCCTTTTTAGTTTCTTGCAGTAGTACTTTGTAGTTTTCTTTGTATAGGTCTTTTACATCTTTGGTAAGATTTATTCCTAAGTCTTTTATCTTCTTGGGGGCTACTGTGAATGGTATTGATTTGGTGATTTCCTCTTCGATGTTCTTTTTGTTGATGTAGAGGAATCCAAGTGATTTTTGTATGTTTATCTTATAACCTGAGACTCTGCCAAACTCTTCTATTAGTTTCAGTAGTTTTCTGGAGGATTCCTTAGGGTTTTCTGTGTATAAGATCATGTCATCTGCAAATAGAGATAATTTTACTTCCTCCTTGCCAATCCGGATGCCCTTTATTTCTTTGTCTAGCCTAATTGCTCTGGCTAGGACCTCTAGCACAATGTTGAATAAGAGCGGTGATAAAGGGCATCCTTGTCTGGCTCCCCTTCTCAAGGGAAATGCTTTCAGACTCTCTCCATTTAGAGTGATGTTGACTGTTGGCTTTGCATAGATGCCCTTTATTATGTTGAGGAATTTTCCTTCAATTCCTACTTTGGTGAGAGTTTTTATCATAAGTGGGTGTTGGACTTTGTCAAATGCCTTTTCTGCATCCATTGATAAGATCATGTGGTTTTTGTCTTTTGTTTTATTTATATGGTGGATTACATTAATGGTTTTTCTAATATTAAACCAGCCTTGCATACCTGATATAAATCCCAGTTGGTCGTGGTGAATTATTTTTTTCATATGTTGTTGAATTCTATTGGCTAGAATTTCGTTGAGGATTTTTGCATCTATGTTCATAAGGGCTATAGGTCTGTAATTTTCTTTTTTTGTGATGTCTTTACCTGGTTTTGGTATCAGGGATATGGTGGCTTCATAGAATGAGTTAGGTAGTATTCTGTCATTTTCTATGCTCTGTAATACCTTTAGTAGTAGTGGTGTTAACTCTTCTCTGAAAGTTTGGTAGAACTCTGCAGTAAAGCCGTCCGGGCCAGGGCTTTTTTTTATTGGGAGTTTTTTGATTACCTTTTCAATCTCTTTTTTTTGTTATGGGTCTATTTAGTTGTTCTACTTCTGATTGTGTTAGCTTAGGTAGGTAGTGTTTTTCTAGGAATTCATCCATTTGTTCTAGGTTTGCAAATTTGTTAGAGTACAATTTTTCATAATAATCTGATATGATTCTTTTAATTGCAGTTGGGTCTGTTGTGATATGGCCCATCTCGTTTCTTATTCGGGTTATTTGTTTCCTTTCCTGTATTTCTTTAGTCAGTCTGGCCAATGGTTTATCAATTTTGTTAATTTTTTCAAGGAACCAGCTTTTGGCTTTGTTAATTCTTTCAATTGTTTTTCTGTTCTCTAATTCATTTAGTTCAGCTCTAATTTTTATTATTTGTTTTCTTCTGGTGCCTGATGGATTCTTTTGTTGCTCACTTTCTATTTGTTCAAGTTGTAGGGACAGTTCTCTGATTTTGGCCCTTTCTTCTTTTTGTATATGTGCATTTATCGATATAAATTGACCTCTGAGCACTGCTTTTGCTGTGTCCCAGAGGTTTTGATAGGAAGTGTTTTCATTCTCATTGCATTCTATGAATTTCCTTATTCCCTCCTTAATGTCTTCTATAACCCAGTCTTTTTTCAGCAGGGTATTGTTCAGTTTCCAAGTATTTGATTTCTTTTCCCTAGTTTTTCTGTTATTGATTTCCACTTTTATGGCCTTATGGTCTGAGAAGATGCTTTGTAATATTTCGATGCTTTGGATTCTGCAAAGGTTTGTTTTATGACCTAATATGTGGTCTATTCTAGAGAATGTTCCATGTGCACTAGAAAAAAAAGTATACTTTGCAGCAGTTGGATGGAGAGTTCTGTGTAAGTCTATGAGGTCAAGTTGGTTGACTGTAGCAATTAGGTCTTCCGTGTCTCTATTGAGCTTCTTACTGGAAGTCCTGTCCTTCTCTGAAAGTGGTGTGTTGAAGTCTCCTACTATAATTGTGGAGGTGTCTCTCTCACTTTTCAGTTCTGTTAAAGTTTGTTTTATGTATCTTGCAGCCCTGTCATTGGGTGCATAAATATTTAATATGGTTATATCTTCCTGGTCAATTGTCCCTTTTATCATTATGTAGTGTCCTTCTTTATCCTTTGTGGTGGATTTAACTTTAAAGTCTATTTTGTCAGAAATTAATATTGCTACTCCTGCTCTTTTTTGATTGTTGTTTCCTTGATATATTTTTTTCCATCCTTTGAGTTTTAGTTTGTTTGTGTCTCTAAGTCTAAGGTGTGTCTCTTGTAGGCAGCATATAGATGGATCGTGTTTCTTTATCCAGTCTGAGACTCTCTGTCTCTTTATTGGTGCATTTAGTCCATTTACATTCAGCGTAATTATAGATAAGTATGTGTTTAGTGCTGTCATTTTGATGCCTTTTTGTGTGTGTTGTTGACAATTTCATTTTTCCACTTACTTTTTTGTGCTAAGACGTTTTTCTTTGTAAATTGTGTGTTCCTCATTTTCATAGTATTTGACTTTGTGTTTGCTGAGTCGTTACGTTTTTCTTGGCTTTTATTTTGACTTATGGAATTGTTAGACCCTTTTGTGGTTACCTTAATATTTACCCCTATTTTTCTAAGTAAAACGCTAACTTGTATTGTCCTATATCACCTTGTTTCTCCCTCCATATGGCAGTTCTCTGCCACCTGTATTTAGTCCCTCTTTTTGATTATTGTGATCTTTTACATATTGACTTCAATGATTACCTGTTTTGAGCGTTTTTTTCTTTTTAAAATTAATCTTAATTTGTTTTTGTGATTTCCCTATTTGAGTTGATATCAGGATGTTCTGTTCTGTGACCTTATGTTGTGCTGGTATCTGATACTATTGGTTTTCTGACCAAACAATTTCCTTTAGTATTTCTTGTAGCTTTGGTTTGGTTTTTGAAAATTCTCTAAGCTTGTGTTTATCTGTAAATGTTTAAATTTCACCTTCATATTTTAGAGAGAGTTTTGCTGGATATATGATCCTTGGCTGGCAGTTTTTCTCCTTCAGTGCTCTATATATGTCATCCCATTGCCTTCTTGACTGCATGGTTTCTGCTGAGTAGTCTGAACTTATTCTTATTGATTCTCCTTTGTAGAAGACCTTTCTTTTATCCCTGGCTGCTTTTAAAATTTTTTCTTTATCTTTGGTTTTGGCAAGTTTGATGATAATATGTCTTGGTGTTTTTCTTTTTGGATCAATCTTAAATGGGGTTCGATGAGCATCTTGGATAGATATCCTTTCGTCTTTCATGATGTCAGGGAAGTTTTCTGCCAACAGATCTTCAGCTATTCTCTCTGTATTTTCTGTTATCCCTCCCTGTTCTGGGACTCCAATCACACGCAAGTTATTCTTGATAGAGTCCCACATGATTCTTAGGGTTTCTTCATTTTTTTAAATTCATTTATCTGATTTTTTTTTCAGCTATATTGATGTCAATTCCCTGGTCCTCCAGATCCCCCACCCTGCATTCCAATTGCTTGAGTCTGCTCTTCTGACTTCCTATTGAGTTGTCTAATTCTGTAATTTTATTGTTAATCTTTTGGATTTCTGCATGCTGTCTCTCTATGGATTCTCGCAGCTAATTAATTTTTCCACTATGTTCTTGAGTAATCTTTTTGAGTTCTTCAACTGCTTTATCAGTGTGTTCCTTGGCTTTTTCTATAGATTGCTTTATTTCATTTCTGAGGTCATCCCTGATGTCCTGAAGCATTCTGTAAATTAGTTTTTTATATTCTGCATCTGGCAATTCCAGGATTGTATCTTCATTTGGGAAAGATTTTGATTCTTTAGTTTGGGGGGTTGTAGAAGCAGTCATGGTCTGCTTCTTTATGTGGTTTGATATCGACTGCTGTCTCCGAGCCATCACTAAGATATTGTAGTGATTTATTCTATATTTGCTCACTGAGTCTTATCTTGTTTTGTTTTCTTTCAGTATACGTGGATGGGCTACTAGATTGCGCTGTCTTGATTATTGTAGCCCTTGAGTCACTTATGACCTATTACCAGCTGGTTTGGGCTGTTACCAGATATATATGCCTGAGTCCATTCACTATTCTTGAGTAGAATCTGATTTTGGGTCATCAAGTGTGTGATGCACACCGTCACCTATCCACCTAAAGAAGTAGCGGTGATAGTTTTGTGTATTAGATTCTAGTAGCAGCTGGGGTTCACACTCTGGGGGGAGGCAGGATGCTGACAGGCTACCCCCAAGTGCCAGTGAGGTAGGTGTGTCTCTATTCCTAAAGCACTTTGGTGGGTGGGCTCTGCAGCTGTACCTTAGGCCCCCAATGCAAGTACCTCTACAGACTGGTAGGTGTCACCCTCCTTAGACCCCTAAGGCAGGAGGCTAGGTGGTCTGGGGGGAGCTTCAGCCCTCAGTTCCCTGTTGTGGGTCAGTGAGGGCTCTGTTGAATACGCAGAGATATCAGACCTGGGAAACTTGTCTTTCCAGTAATCCACTAAAACAATTACAGTCAGATCCCTATCAGAAATGCCTTTGCATTATAATAGCCACCTTGTTCCCTGTAGGGATGAAAGCCCAAGACTGTGGATCACATATGTTTGGCTGGAGCTGGTTCTGTGTTTTTAGTCCAATTAGGGACGGATTTTTGGTCCCTGGGTTTTTTGTAGCTGCTTCTCTCAGGCCAGGAGAATGGGTTAGGAAAAGACCCCCCCCAAAAAAAAAAAAGGAAAGAAAACCCGCAGCGCACTTCACTCTCTGGCTCAGGAAATTCCAACGTTAATGAAGCTGCCTGGGAAGGGGAGGGGAAGGTTCAGATAAATAGGAGAGAGTAGCACCCCGGAATATAGACAAAGTTACTTATCTTGCTTGGGATGACTGTTTTATCTGAGATTCCCGAGGGCCACGTTGACTGTGTGCGCTGGCTGGGTAGAGATTGCCCCCGAGGGTCAGGCCCGTGTCCTGTGCTTGCGCTGACTCAGGAGCCGTGGTTAGTTCCTCTGCTCCCAGTCCAAAGCCCAGCGCCAAGGTTCCCCAGCTGGGACGCTGCACTCCCAGCTCCAAAACCAGTCACTGCCTCCTGGTGACTTTTCCTTCTGTCAGCCGCATCGCTGCGCTGCCTGCATGCACTGGCTGGGCTTCCCCCAAGGTCACTTCTGGGGGCTATGGCTGCGCCCTGTGTTTGTGCCATCTCAGGATGTTGTGCTCAGCTCCCCTGTGCCCAGTCCAAAGCCCAGCGCCAAGGTTTTCTGACTGGGACGCCCAGCGCCAAGGTTTCCTGACTGGGACGCTCGCTCCAGGCTCCGAAAACGGTCATTGCTTCCCCGTGGTTGCTCGTTCTCAGTCTCTGTCACTCAGGTCAACTCTTTAGATCTGTGTTTGATGGTCAGGGTTCGTAGATTGTCGTCTATGTTATCGATTCACTTGTTTTTCTGAGTCTTTGTTGCAAGAGGGATCCGAGGTAGCTTCTACCTAGTCAGCCGTCTTGGCCCCCAGTCATCGAAAAATATTTTGGAGGAGTTTTCCAACTTCTCCCCCAGATAAAGCAAGCCAAAACCAGCTGCTGTTGAGTCGACTCCGACTCATGACAACCGCATGTGTGTCAGAGAAGAACTGTGTTCTGTACGGTTTCCGATGGCTGATTTTTAAGAAGTAGATCGCCAGGCCTTTCTCCTGAGGTACCTCTGGGTGGACTCGAACCTCCACCCTTTTGACTAGCAGCCGAGCACATTAAGTGTTTGCACCACCCGGGGACTCCACGGATACTCAAGGACTCTCACAAATACCACCTGCTTGATGAGCTTCTCCTTGCATCCCTGAACAGGTTTCGATCTCCTTCCAGCCTTTTATTTCCTTCTCCAATGACCCTCTCATGACCCCGCACGTCGTATCCCTGGACAGTGGTCGTCAAGTCGTATCCCTGGACAGCTGCTGGTGCTCATCTGCTGGCGTGTTAGTGGCTCGGGGGTGAGGGGTTTTGCTCAACTCACCAGTGACCTTCTCCAAATGCCAGACAGACAAAGAAGCTGGCCTGGGATTCTTCTATCCATCCATCCCAAATTGGGTGACATTCTAGAATGCACCACTTTTCTGTGGAGATTCAAGCTTTGGGTTTGGAGAAGGGGAGGTGGAAGCAGCATCATGAGAAAGGAGACTTTGAGAGGGGGCAGCAGAAAGAATGGTGGCTGCAGAGGTGCCCAGAGGAACGTGTTAAGTCCTAGCAGCAGAGCGCCCAAGTCAGTGTCAGGGGACAGTCAGACGGGAGCAGAGCCGACGGCTGGAGTCAGGGGAGTGGACACTGACCTGGGACCGCTCAGCTAGAGGCTGTTTCCCTTCTGGTCGTGGCCCATGGGAAGGGAGCTCAGCAAGGCACCTGGACAGGTGGGAGGCCTGTGCTGGGAGGTGGTGGCCAGGGACCCGGCTTATTCTGGGTGGGAGGTGGTGGCCTGGCACCCGGCCTGTGCCAAGTGGGAAGCCCGTGCTGGGAGTTGGTGGCCAGGGACCGGCCTGTTCCGGATGGAGGTGGTGGCCCAGGACCCGGCCTGTGCCAGGTGGGAAGCCTGGGCTGGGAGGCGGTGGCCAGGGACCCAGCCTGTTCCGGGTGGAAGGTGGTGGCCCGGGATTCGGCCTGTGCCAGGTGGCTTCCGCCCACCTCTTCCTACCTGGCAGCATAACATGCAAGGCAAGAAGCCCTTTAACTCTTCCAAACATTCACAGAAAGCAACATGGATTGATCTGTGTCCCCAGAAAAGTGTGTTCAAGTCCTAACCCCGGTACCTGGGAAGATGGTGTTATTTGCAAATAGGGTTTTTGCAGATGTAATTAACTCAGTTAACATGGGGTCATCCTGGAGCGGGGGGGTCCTAATTCCACCTGAGTGGTGTCCTTATAAAAGAGGAGAAAGACAGAGACAGACCCAGAGGAAGGACGGCCATGCGAAGACAGAGGCGGACACTGGAGTAATGCAGCCACAAGCCACAAGCCAAGCCACCAGAAGCTGGAAAAGACCAGGAAAGGTTTTCCCCTTGAGCCTTTGGAGAGAGCACAGCCCTGCGGACACCCTGAATTTGGGCTTCTAGCCTCCAGAACTAAGAAGATAAATTTCTGTTGTCTTAGGCCACCCCATTTGTGGTATTAGGAAGCCCTAGGAAATCAACCCACCTCCTCAGCGCCTCTCTACCCCCGAGGAGTGGGTACCTATTAGGAGCTTGGGGGACAGGGTCTCCAGGATGCTCTCATCCCAGGGCAGGATGCTGAGGCGGAGGTGGTCCAGTAGCTCATCTTCCTCAGGCTTCGTCTCCAAGGCAACCACCTCCCGGGGAGGCTCCAGGCTCATGTTCTCCCAGCAGTTGGTGCGGGCCTCTGAATCTCTGTCTTCTGAGGCTAAATTCAGGCACGGTCCGGGCCTCTTACAGATGCCTGTGAAGGCACGGGAGAAGAGACCTGTGAGCTAATCTGGGAAGCAGGGGTCATCACACACCCATGCCCAGAATGAGAAGGTAGGCACAGCCACCAGGGAAACCACAGGCTATGACAGGCTGAAACAAAGGGAGGCATCTGTCTTCCAGAAGGAAGTGTGGGTCTTTGAAGCTGGACAGACGTGAGCTCAGCTCCTGGCTTAATCACTTACTAGCTGTGTGGGCTCCACACCCACGTCTGGGTTCCTGGGGTTGAAGGACAGGGACTAGAATTTATTTAGGATAGCTGGGTCACTGGTCAAGCTCCAGGCCCTGAGGCTCACAGCAGCTGTTCAGTGGTGACTACTGTCATGGTCCCCCATTTGTCAGCTGAGGAATCAGAGCACAGAGATGTAAAGTGATTTCCCCAAGGCCACACAGCTAGTAAGTGGCAGAGCTGGGATGTGATCCCAGGTCAAAGGTGCTACTCTGTCCCATCACACCGTGGGGGTCCTGGGTAGCTCCAGGCACTGCCTAGATTGGGGGTGTGCTCAGTGGCCAACACCAGTGGGTAGTTGCTGCTCCCAATCTGGGTTGAGGGGGACGGGCATTTACAGATGCCCACGTCCGTGCCCGGTCAATACTTTGCTTCTAATATCAGGTAACGAAGACCAGGCAATGGCTTTCTCCACATCTGAGAGGCCACGTCAAGGCCAAGACACCCCCTGGGCGGCAGTCTCCTGGCTTTGACCGGGCTCCTGAATGCCTCCCCAGCTCCTGAGTGACATCTCACTTTTATGCTTCCCCCTAGATCTTTCCAGTCCCCCATGGACACATTCCTCACCCTCAGAGACATACCTTTCCCTTACCCCAAAAAAAAAAAAACCTGCTGCCGTTGAGTCGATTCCGACTCATAGCAACCCTACAGGACAGAGTAGAACTGCCCCATAGAGTTTCCAAGGCGCGCCTGTCAGATTCGAACTGCTAAACTCGTGGTTAGCAGCCGTAGCACTTAACCGCTACGCCACCAGGGTTTCCTTTCCCTTAGGTACCTTTAAAGATTGGCTTCCAGGGGGATGCTACATCGAAACAGCACTGGACCCCTCTCGTGTCCTCTGCACAGCACCAGGATGGCCAGCCCAGCTGCCGATCCTGCGTAGCTCTTTACACCCAAGCCCAGCTGGGGCGCTAAGTAGCTCAGCCCCAGAGCAGTCTTTAGGATTTACTCAGGAATTACCTGTTGTTGTTGTAAGGAGCCTGGTAGTGCTGTGGTTAAGTGCTTGGCTGCTAACTGAAAGGTCAGTGGTTTGAACCCACCAGCCACTCCACAGAATGATGCGGCCATCTGCTTCCATAAAGATAACAGCCTTGGAAACCCTATCGGGCTGTTCTACTCTGTCCTATAGAGTCGCTATGAGTTGGAGTCGACTCAATGGCAATGGGTTTGGTTGTTGTTGTTAGCTGCAATCGAGTTAGCCCTCGACTCATGGAGACCCCACACACAATGGGATCAGACCACTGGGCTCCATAGGATTTACATTAACTGATTTTTGGAAGTAGATTGCCAGGCCTTTCTTCCTAGTCCATCTTAGTCTGGAAGCTCTGCTGAAACCTGTCCAGCATCATAGCAACCTGTGAGCCTCCACTGACAGGTGGCTCACTGGCCGGCCACTGAGCCTGGGTTTCCTGCACAGAAGGTGAGAATTCTCCCACTGACCACTCCAAAGTCCCCTTGCTATAGATATGGAAACCAATGCCAAAGAGAGAAAGTGGCTTGTCCAAGGTCACTGACCTAGGAAACAGCAGAGCTGAGCTCAAAGTAATGCCTTCTGCATCTGCTCCTACGGGGTCTGCCATCAGCTTTTCACAGATCACCCCCAAATCTTATCCCTAGCCCAACTGCTCTCTAGAACTCCAGATACGAAAGCACAAGAACACCCCTGGGGCACCCCGCACCCACGTGTCCAGTGCAGGTGCTCCAGTTTCCTGCCGAACCCGCTCTGTCCCGAGGACCCTAAACCAGCGAGCAGCACTCCCAGCTCGCCCCCCAGCTGCTGAAGCCGGAAGCCTGGACTTCATCCTGGAGTCTTCCTCTGCCAGATTCTCCAGCTGTTGCCAACTCCCGTTCCCTCAGGCCCATGTGAATCTGTTCTCCTCTCACCACCCTCGCTGCTGCCACCCTGGCCTGTGCCTCCAGCTTCCTCCCAGCCTCCAGGGTGCTGGTGTCCCCTCTGCCCCTGCTCTCTGCCCTGCAGCCAGAGGGGCCTCCCAGGGCCCTCCTCTGAGTCCCCTCACTCCACGTTCGTGGGATACAAACCCCCCACCATGTCCACAGGCCCTACCTACCCCCTGATTTCACTTACTGCCATCCCTGCCAGCTCCTCTCTGCCCACCTCTCAGGCTGCCTGCTCCATGCCTGCCTCTCCAGCCACACCGACCTCCTTCTGGTCCTCCAGAGGGCCTCACCCTCACTTCCCCATTCCTGGCACTCTCCCATTCACCCCCAAAGTCTCAACTTGGACTTCACGCCCTCCTGGAAGCCCCCTGCTTTTGGGGTCCCCCAAGTGATCCTACAGCCGCCCTGTATTTTCCTGCCCAGGTACTCATCACATGGTCACTCTTCTATCCCTGACCTGCCACCTCTCCAAGATGACGAGCTCCAGGAACACGGATGGGGCCGCACCTGCCCGCTCACTGCCCTCTCCCCAGGAAACAGCAGGTCCTTTTAGCCACACTGCTTCCTTTTAGTGGCCAAAGACTAATTCCACCCACCAAACCCACTGCCATCAAGTCGATTCCGACTCATCCTGACCCTATAGGACAGAGTAGAGCTTCCACAGGGGCTTTCCAAGGCTGTAATCTTTACAGAAGCAGACTGCCACACTTTTCTCCTGGGGAGTGGCTGCTGGGCTCTGACGCCTGACCTTTCCATCAGCAGCTGAGTGCTTTAACCACCACACCACCAGGGCTCCACAAGATGAATTCAGAGGATCAGTAAATCAACCAATAATTCAACCAACTTTTAGAAACATAGTTGCTATGGATTGCATTGTGTCACCCTGCCAAAAAAAGAAAAAAAACACATGTTGAAATCTGAACCCCTATACCTGTGAAGGAAACCATGGTGGAGTAGTGGTTAAGGGCTACAGCTGCCAACCAAAAGGTTAGCAGTTTAAATCCACCACACGCTCTTTGGAAACTCTACGGGGCAGTTCTACTCTGTTCTGTAGGGTTGTGATGAGTCAAAATCGACTTGATGGCAATGGGTTTGGGTATACCTATGAAAGGAGCCCTGGTGGTGCAATGGTTAGGCACTCAGCTGCTAACCCAAGAGTCGCTGGTTTGAACTCACCCAGCGGCTCCGTTGGAGAAAAGACCAGGCAATCAGCTCCCATAAAGATTATGGTCTGGGAAACCCTATGGGGCAGTTACTCTGTCCCATGGGGTTGCTATGAGTTGGGATCGACTCAACGACACCCAACAACAATGCAACTGTGAATGTGACCCTGTCTGGAAATAAGGGGTTTTCTTTTGTTACACTAATGAGGTCATATCAGAGCAAGGTAGATCCAAAATTTAAACCTTTCTGTGTCGTGTCTTATAAAAAGGGAAGACACACACACACACACACACACCCATACACACAAAGGAAGCCACCATGTGAAGATGCAGGCAGATGCATCTACAAGCCCAGAAAAGCCAAGGATAGCCACTGGAGCAATGGTGGTTCGGTGGTAGACTTCTCGCCCTCCGTGAAGGAGACAACTATTCTGGTTGCTTCACACGGGGCAATGGTCCCAGAAACCTCAGCCCGTGTTAAACTCAAGGCTCACAACAGTTCTAAAGGAAAAACAAAACAAAACAATGTTTCACTGCCTTCAGACAAAGGGACATGATGGAAGGAGAAGGAGCCCTTGAGTCAGGACTTCCTGGGCACCAAGCCCACTCTGCCCCCCAGGGGTGTGTGGTCCTTGTCGCCTTCTTCAGGCCTCAGTGTCCTCATCTATAAAATATGCCACATTTTCCTCTCACAGGGCTAACAAGCAGATTGAGCAAGATGCATGTGAAAGGGTTGAGCACTGGACGACAGAACCTGAGCACTGGACGATAGAACCAAGATGACGTCTTCCGTTGATCAAGACTGCTAACAACAAAGCCTGTTAAAAGCATAGGTTTGGTCCCTGCCCGGTACATACCCTTCTCTTCCAAGAATCTGACAGTGTCTAAATATCCTCGAAGGCATATCTCTCCAAGCACCTGTAAGCAAATCAAAGAAGTTGCTGCAGGGAAGAATTGCTACACTCCACTGACTTCAACGTCACCTGAAGAAAGCAGAGATGGACGGAAGAATCCTTCAGGCTCTAAGCCCCCTGCTGTGTGCCAAGCACAAGGCTGAACAAAGGGCTCCATCCTCCCAGGAGACATTGCCCCTCATCCTGCAGAACTCAGCTCAAATGGTGCTTTGTCCCCACATGACAGGTGCCTTCCCTGGTCCTTGGGACAAGCCCTCACTCACACTCATCCAGCTCTCTTCTGGTGATCACTGTGTCCTGTTATTTAGCTGCCTGGGGGGTACAAACAGTGAACATGCTTGGCTGCTAAACCAAAGGTTGGAGGTTCGAGTGAACCCAGAGGTGCCTCAAAAAAAAGGTCTGGTGATCTACTTCCCCAAAATCAGCCACTGAAAACCCTGTGGGGGGCACTTCTAGTCCACCACATGTGGCGTCGCCATGAGTTGGAATGCACTAGACAGCAACTGTTGTTTTTTTAACTGCCTCCTCTCGCCATCTGCTTACAGTTCTTATCCTCTGCTCACCGAGGGCAAGGCCAACAACTCTGGAGTAAAACCCACGGTCTTCGAGTCAACTCCGACTCACAGTGACCCTACAGGACAGAGTAGAACTGCCCCACAGGGTTTCCAAGGCTGTAATCTTCACGGAAGCCGACGGACGGCCACATCTTTCTCCTGCGGTGGGTTCCAACCGCTGACCAAGCACGGTCCTTTCAGACCCTGATTTCCATGAACTACACGTGAAAACGAATTCTTTCTACACAGCCTTCTCCCTCTGCAGGAGCTCGGACTGGGGGTGTGCAGGACAGTATACAACCTTCCTTCTCCCCAGGAACGCAGACTGGTGGTGGACACAGTCTACAGATCCCCTACTGCGTGTTGGAGTGGTGGTGTTGTTAGTCGCGCTCCAGCTGACTCTGGCTCCTGGCCACCCCGCGTGTGCAGAGTAGAACTGCTCCACGGGGCTTTCAAAGCTGTGATCTCTCGGAAGCAGAAGGTCAGGCCTGTCTCCTGAGGCACCTCTGGGTAGTGGGTTTGAACTGCCAACCTTTCAGCATGTGATCGAGTGCTTAACCATCTGCACCACTAAAATGACAATCAAAAAAGGTTAAACCACCTGGTGTGAGGGTTCTTGACCATGGCTGCAAACAAGAATTATCCGAGTAATACATAAAAAAACCCTAAAGCCCAAGCTGCACCCTGGCCAGTTAAATTTCAGAGTCTAGCAGGGAGGCTGAGGGTCAGCAGTGCTGTTGAGAAGCTCCAGATGATCCCACATACGGCAGGGTCGAGAGCCACAGAGCTCCTGGAACAAACCACTCTTCTTTCACTTTAGCTTTTCAACCACGGGATCTGTTTCTGTTTGTGCATCTGTATAGCGAACAACCAGTATCTCCTGGCGAGCAGGAAGGCAAAAGGACTGCACCCCTGAGACACACACCCAGCCCTCACCTTAGGCTCTCCGGGGTGGATTGTCCTGACTAGAAGGTAGGCATTTGCCGAGCAGAGGCGGAGACTCAGCATGGTGAAGTTCACGTAAAGAAAGTTCGAGGACTTGACTTTGGGGCAGATGTCATGCTCCCCGAAGTAGGGGGACACGGTGATGGTTGTTTTGTCATCAGCGAAGGGCATGTTGTTACTCGCTCCTCCATCCATGTACCGCTTTTAAGGGAGGAAATAAGAAAATGGAATATTAATAGCTAGCGCTTTATGTGTTTTTCAAACTGTGGGAAGGGGCTTCTCAGAGTGCAAGCAGGTTGATTTGGTGGGAGGCCAGGGGCCTTGAAACTGTTATGGATTGAACTGTGTCCCCCAAAAATGTGCATCAACTTGGCTAGGCCATGATTCCCAGTATTGTGTGATCCATCGGCCACCATTTTGTCATCTGGTGTGATTTTCCTGTGTGTTTTTGTAAATCCTACCTCTATGATGTTAGTGAGGCAGGATTAGAGGCAGTTATATTAATGAGGCAGGACTCAATTTACAAGATTAGGTTGTATCTTGAGTCAATCTCTTTTGAGATATAAAAGAGAGAAGTGAGCAGAGAGACAGGGGGACCTCCTACCACTAAGAAAGCAGTGCCTGGAGCTGAGAGAGGCCTTTGGACCCAGGGTCCCTGCGCTGAGAAGCCCCCAGACCAGGGGAAGGTTGATGACAAGGACCTTCCTCCAGAGCTGACAGAGACAGAAAGCCTTCTCCTGGAGCTGGCACCCTGAACTCAGACTTCTAGCTTCCTAGACTGTGAGAGAATAAAAAGCCATCCGCTTGTGGCATTTCTGTTGCAGTAGCACTAGATAACTAAGACAGGAGTCAATCATGTTACTCAACCTTTCAACAAATCCTTGCTGAGCATCTGTGTGCTAGGCTGGGCTCTCTGCTGGCACACAGGGCTACCACGTCCTGTTGTGTAGTTTGTGCAGGGCACAAGGCAGGTGGAGGCTGGGGGCTCCAGTCCGTGCTCTGCTGGCCGAGCCCTAAGCCCACACGGGTGCTCATAGGCACACTCTGCATAAAGGCACCATATAAACTAGGGGTCCTGTGGGCACCGGGGACAGAGTGGGACACAGACCCAGTCCCTATCCTAAAGGACACAAATGGTCCTGAGTTCAAATCCAGACCCCTTTGCTGGCTGGGAAATCTTGGACAAGAGGCTTGACCTCTGCAAGCCTGTTCCCCTCCATACCATGGAAATGAGAAAACCGACACCCTACCCTTAACTTCTTTTGGGACATAAAGGAAGTAGTGAACCTGGGAACCAGATGGCCCTTGGAAGATGTCCTCTTATCCTACAACCAAGTGGCATTTGGGCCAGATGACTTTGGGGGTGAGTTTTTCCTCATCTACATCTTACGGCCAAGGACAGGCAGGGTTTGCTACATCTGGACGGCACTTCTGCCTCTGAAGCTGGTGCCTAGCATGGTTTCCCAATCACAGCCCCTGCAACCCAGCTGTCAGAGGCGGGCAGACTTTCCTCCTTGTCTTTCGAAATGGAGGAATTTCAGGGCCCAGCTTGGCCTATAACAACCCAGAAAAGAATTAAGGTCCCTGGGTGCCACACACAATTTGTGTTCAGCTACTAACCTAAAGGTAGGTGGTTCGAACCCCCCCAGGGGTGCCACAGAAGAAAGGCCTGGCAACCTGCCTCTATAAAGATTACAGCCACAAAACCCTCTGAAGCACACACACTGCTACTCGGAAACACGTGAGTCAGAATCAAGTTGACTGACAGTGGGTCCGGCTGGGTTCAGCCATGCTTAAGCCAGCAGAAGATTCTCGCCTGGAGTGCAAACGTTATCAGATGTACACACAGACACATTTCCAAAATCGTAGCCACACAATTTTTACAGGAGATGTAGGAGAACATCAAAACCTCACTGGCATAAGAGGGCAGAGAACCACGTCGGAAATCTTTTGTGAACACTAAGAGCCCTGGTGGCACAGTGGTTAAAAGCTCAGCTGCTAAACAAAAGGTCAGCAGTTCAAAACCACCAGCTGCTCCTTGGAAACCCTATGGGGCAGTTCTACTCTGTCCTATAGGGTCGCTATGAGTTGGAACCAACTCGACGGCAACGGGTTTAAAGAGGCAGAAAACAGGTTGACTGTTTTTCACTCAAGGATAGTCTGAAGTCAAGTTACCGTCTGCTGTGTGAAACTTTCCCTCCCATGGTGAACTTCTCTACAGTCACATTTTGAGTTTGTTCCATGGAATCTTGAGAATCATGTGTTCTAATTTTCTGCAGCTTTACTGAGTATACTGAGTGGGTGACTGCCTTGGCTACAGCTGGAGCAGCATGGGAGTAACACGAACAGATAAATGATAAGAATATGTCCCCTGCCAGTGAGTTGACTGGACTCATAGCCACCCTGTAGGGCAGAGTAGAACTGCCCCATGGGGTTTCCTAGGCTGTGATCTTTATGGAAGCAGACTGCCACATGTTTCTCCTGCACAGCGGCTGGTGGGTTCGAACCGCCAACCTTTCCGTCACAGCCAAGTACTTTAACCACTGCGCCACCAGAACCCCTCTACAATAAGAATATAACAGCCCACATTTAGCAAATACGGACGTGTACCAGGCTCTGTGCTTGGCACTTCACCTGCATTATCTCATACACTCCCCTCAACAATCCTGTGACATGGCAGGTCTATTAACCCATGTTTTGCAAATCCATCTACAGAGAGGTTAAGAAACTTGTCCAGGGGCCCGGCTACTACATGGTAGAGAGGGGATTCAGTTCTAGGTGTGGCTGAAAGTAGAGGCTGTATAAATTTGGGCTGACCCTTTCATCACTCTAGGCCTCAGTTTCCTCATCTGCAAACCAGGATGGCAATGTGTTAAGGGGTTGCTCTGGGGTGCAAGGGGGGCTGTGTGTTCAATGCCTCTTTGTAATCTGCTCAGTCAATGCAAGGATGGTACCGCTCTGAAAGAGTGAACGGAGAGAACTCTAAGGGGACTTGTGATGTTGGGATGCCATGGCTTCCCTCCCTAGAAGAGGGAGCCCTGGTGGTGTGACAGATAAGTGTTCAGCTGCTACCCGAAAGATTGGAGGTTGGAATCCACCCAACGGTTCCGTGAGAGAAACATCTGACAATCTGCTTCTGTAAACGTTGTTGTTGTTGTAGTTGTTGTTAGGTGCCATCGAGTCACTTCTGACTCATAGCGACCCCACGCACAACAGAACGAAACATTGCCCGGTCCTGTGCCATCCTTACAATCGTTGTTACGCTTAAGCTCATTGTTGCAGCCACTGTGTCAATCCACCTAATTGAGGGTCTTCCTGTCTTCCACTGACCCTGTACTCTGCCAAGCATGGTGTCCTTCTCCAGGGACTGATCCCTCCTGACAACATGTCCCAAGTATGTAAGACGCAGTCTCGCCATCCTTGCTTCTAAGGAGCATTCTGGCTGCACATCCTCCAAGACAGATTTGTTCATTCTTTTGGCAGTCCACGGTATATTCAATATTCTTCGCCAACACCACAATTCAAAGGAGTCAATTCTACTTCAGTCTTCGTTATTCATTGTCCAGCTTTCACATGCATATGATGCGATTGAAAATACCATGGCTCGGGTCAGGCGCATCTTAGTCTTTAAGGTGACATCTTTGCTCTTCAACACTCTAAAGAGGTCCTTTGCAGCAAATTTACCCAATGCAATCCGTCTTTTGATTTCTTGACTGCTGCTTCCATGGCTGTTGATTGTGGACCCAAGTAAAATGAAATCCTTGACAACTTCAATCTTTTCTCCGTTTATCATGATGTTGCTCATTGGTCCAGTTGTGAGGATTTTTGTTTTCTTTATGTTGAGGTGTAATCCATACTGAAGGCTGTGGTCTTTGATCTTCATTAGTAAGTGCCTCAAGTCCTCTTCACTTTCAGCAAGCAAGGTTGTGTCATCTGCATAACGCAGGTTGTTAATGAGTCTTCCTCCAATCCTGATGCCCTGTTCTTCTTCATATAGTCCAGCTTCTCGGATTATTTGCTCAGCGTACAGATTGAATAGGTATGGTGAAAGAATGCAACCCTGATGCACACCTTTCCTGACTTTAAACCAATCAGTATCCCCTTGTTCTGTCCAAACAATTGCCTCTCGATCTATGTAAAGGTTCCTCATGAGCACAATTAAGTGTTCTGGAATTCCCATTCTTCGCAGTGTTATCCGTAGTTTGTTATGATCCACACAGTCCAATGCCTTTGCATAGTCAATAAAACACAGGTAAACATCCTTCTGGTGTTCTCTGCTTTCAGCCAGGATCCATCTGACATCAGCAATGATATCCCTGGTTCCACATCCTCTTCTGAAACCGGCCTGAATTTCTGGCAGTTCCCTGTGAATACACTGCTGCAGCCGTTTTTGAATGATCTTCAGCAAAATTTTGCTTGCGTGTGATATTAGTGATATTGTTCTACAATTTCCACATTCAGTTGGATCACCTTTCTTGGGAATAGGCATAAATATGGATCTCTTCCAGTCAGCTGGCCAGGAAGCTGTCTTCCATATCTCTTGGCATAGACAAGTGAGCACCTCCAGCGCTGCATCTGTTTGCTGAAACAGCTCAGTTGATGTTCCATCAATTCCTGGAGCCTTGTTTTTCGCCAATGCCCTCAGAGCAGCTTGGACTTCTCCCTTCAGTACCGTCAGTTCCTGATCACATGCCACCTCTTGAAATGGTTGAACATTGACTAATTCTTTTTGGTATAATGACTCTGTGCATTCCTTCCATCTTCTTTTGAAGCTTCCTGTGTTGTTTAATATTTTCCCCATGGAATCCTTCACTATTGCAACTCAAGGCTTGAATTTTTTTCATCAGTTCTTTCAGCTTGAGAAACACTGAGCATGTTCTTCCCTTTTGGTTTTCCATCTCCTGCTCTTTACACATGTCATTATGATGCTTTACTTTGTCTTCTTGAGCCGTGTCTGTCAGTTGGTCGTACTGTGGGGGCTTGCGTGTTGCTGTGATGCTGGAAGCTAGGCCATCGGTATTCAGATACCAGCAGGGTCACCCATGGAGGACAGGTTTCAGCTGAGCTTCCAGACTAAGACAGACTAGGAAGAAGGACCTGGCAGTCTACTTCTGAAAAGTAGTAGCCAGTGAAAACCTTATGAATTGCAGTGGAACACTGTAAAGATTACAGCCTAGAAAACCCTTGGTGCCATTCTCCTCTGTCACATGGGGTCACCATGATTCAGAATTGACTCTATGGCACCCAACAATAACAACATCCCCAGAAAAAGGTTTCTCAACTTTGGCATTACTGACATTTGGGCAGGATGAGTTTTTGTTGAGGGGGGCTGTCCTGCGTATTGTAGGATGCGGAGCAGTGCCCCTAATTGCCCATAGCATTGTCCTCTTCTACCTGCGACAAACGAAATGTCTCCTGACGTTGCCCCGGAGGAAGCAAGGGGGACAGAATCATTCCTGGTGGACAGCCACCACTTGAGAAGACTGCTCCAAGGAGCCAACACAGACCCAACACTGGTCCTCCGGCCTCCATAACAGACACCTCAACTTGTGGTTCCGCACCCCAGGGCCAGCTCAGGAACCCATCATACACACATCTCTGGAGCTGAACCAATCCCCAGTGCTGTAAGCAGTGTCTGACCAAAGCCAGGGTCTCAAAGGGCACAGTCCCAGAAGGGACTGAAACGCTCAGTCTGGAGGAGAAGCCAGACTGTGTGCTGGGGAGTCAGGGGTTGTCACTCTGATGCTGCTGGGGCCCACTGTCAAGCTTTTGGGGAGGTGAAAACACCTGTATGAGGCCGCTGGCATGATAAGGGGTCCAGCCCGAGCCAGGCCAAGATGTGGCCACACCATAAACCAAAGTGTGCTGTGGTCACTCCATGCTCAGACCCTGAGTGGCCCTGTGGAGCCCTGTGCTGGGCTCTGACCCCCCAGGGACAAGGAGAGCTGGCCTGCAGGGGGACCAAGCTATGCCACATCTTCCTGGAGATAGCCCTGGGTGAGTCACTCTGCCTCTGATTCTCAGTGTCCTCACCTGTCACCAGGACCAGTAGTCTCCTCTCCCTTGAGTTGGGAGGATTAATAAGACAATGCATATGCAGGGCCCGGCTTACAGCAGATGCTCCCGAAATGTAGGTTCTTCCCGCAGCTTGGCTCTGTGACTGTGCTGCCAACCGAAAGGTTGGCAGTTGGAATCCACCAGCCACTCCACAGGAGAAAAGACCTGGTGATCGGCTTCTATAAAGATGACAGCTTGGGAAAGCTTATGGGCAGGCCTCCTGTGTCACCGGGGTGGCTCTGAGTCAGACTCTACGGCACACAGCATCAGGGTTTCAGCAGCTATTCTGCCACTGTTCCCCTAAGTTTAAACATTTCCCTAAAATGCTGATAGTTTAGGGCCTGAACTTTATCTCCTGCACCACGAGGTGGCAAAACCAAACCAAACTGAAGCCTGTGTTTAGGCCAGACTCGCAGAATTTTTGGTTTAGAACATCTACGGCTGTTACGTTTTTCCCTGAGAATAAAGCTCGACTTTTTTTTAGAGAAGTAACAAATTTGTAAGCGTTTTATACTTTAACTGGGCCGCTCAGAACCTACCTTGAGTCTCCCGTGAAGCTGAAGTAAACCGTCAGCTCACCTTGCAGACCACGGGGTGATTAATTACACGAGACGCTTTGGTGCAGGGCAGCCTGGAAGGGGGGCCGGTAGTGGCTGCTCTGTGTTTAGACACGGTCCCAGGTGTCCAAGCCTGGAGCTTACAGGAAGGGCTGCACCTGTCACTGTTACAACAAAGTTCCCCACCTTGGCGCTTGGGGTTAGCGGCCATTGAGTAACCCCGACTCATCGCGACCCCATACACAACAGGCTCAGACTGTTGTGACCCACCAGGCCTTCGCTGTCTGGTTTTTTGGAAGTAAATCACCAGGCCTTTCTTCCTGGCCCATCTTAGTCTGGAAGCTCCGCTGAAACCTGTTCAGCGTTATAGCAACACGCAAGCCTCCACTGACAGACAGGTGCTGGCCGCCCGTGAGATGCGTTGGCCAGGAATCCGACCTGGGTTTCCTGCGTGGAAGGTGAGAATTCTACCACAGAATCGCCAAGGCCACCCCCCAACCGACCACCTCGGCACTGGCAACGGCCAGAAAGCACACTTACCTCGCCTCGGAAGGTAGGAGGGATTAAGCCAGATAAGAAAGGGATGAAGCAGGAACAAAGCAAGGCCTGTGAAGACAAAAGGAAATGAAACCACAGTTCAGGACCATCTGCCCGCCTTTATCC
This sequence comes from Elephas maximus indicus, assembly GCF_024166365.1. NCBI lineage: Eukaryota > Metazoa > Chordata > Mammalia > Proboscidea > Elephantidae > Elephas > Elephas maximus. Next base: position 188,460,498 of record NC_064822.1, on the reverse strand, counting down.
CTCGCTGGGCGCTTATAGGAGCCCCGGTGGCGCAGTGGCTAAGAGTTCAGCTGCTAACCAAAAGGTCGGCAGTTCGAATCCACCGGCTGCTCCTTGGAAACCCTAGAAGGCAGTTCTACTCTGTCCTATGAGGTCACACTACAAGTCAGAATCAACTCGATGGCAATGGGTTTTGCTTTGGTCCCTTACAAAAAACCAAAGCCAGTTGCTGTCGAGTCAATTCCAGTGCATGGAGACCCCACGTGTGAAAAGTAGAGTTGCACACCAGAAGGTTTTCAAGGTTATGGTCTTTCAGAAGCAGATCCCCAGGCCTTTCTTCCAAGGCATCTCTGGTTGGGTTTGAACCACCAACCTTCAGGTTAGTAGTCAACCGACTGCACCATCCGGGGACTTGGCCCCTTGTAGGCCTTCTACAAATCATCTGGACAGCAAAGCTGGACATTCTCTTTGCACAGAGTAGGTGCTTTAACAAATAGGCTAAGTGAATGAGGAACCAATGAGCACACTGGTATTTTGGGTGAATGGATCTTACCTCCAGCATGAGTTCCTTAATGTCAGCATCTGCGGACTTCCTGTTCCTGCCTCCCAATGAGAGCCACACTGGCCTTGGAAGAAGGGCCAAGAGCTGTTGACTCACTGACTGAGTGGGACCGGGCTACATCAGGTGCTTCTCAAATGCTGGTGTCCATCAGAATCACCTGAGCCACACCGATTCTAGGCCCCACCCCGAGATTCTGAAGCAGCAGATGGGTGATGGGACGGGGCCAGAGAGTCTGCACTCTGGCACCCTCCCAGGTGATGCTGATGCTTTCGGTCCGGGGACCACACTTTGAGTAGCATCATGCTAGAGAATAAAGCAGGGCGGGATCCTGATTCACTGAGAGACAGTCATATGGAACCAGTGTTGGCTATCCAGGACGAGCTTTCAGAAACAAGGTTAAACAGAGAATGGAACTGGCTGCCGAGATGCTGTGGGGCTGCCGGTTGTGTGTGCCAGGCCGGGGTCTTGTACAGACCTGGGTTAAGTGGAATTAAGTTGTTCATCCCAGGAACTTTTATGAAAAGTGTCAGCCAAAATAAATTCAATTATGCATTCAACTGTGTTCCCCCAAAAGTTATGTTGAAGTCCTAACCCTTGTACCTATGAAGATGACCTTGTTTGGAAATAGGGTCTTTCCTTCATGATCCATTAAATTAAACTAGGTCATACTGGAGTCCACTGCCTGTCAGTGCGTCATACTGTGGTGGCCTGCATGCCTGCTGTGATGTTGGACGCTACGCCACCAGTATTTCAAATACCAGCAGGGTCACCCCTGGTAGACAGGTTTCAGTGTGCTTCCAGATTAAGACAGACTCAGAAGAAAGACCTGGAGATCTACATCCTAAAATTAGCCCACGAAAACCCTATAGATCACAACAAAATATTGTCCGATTACAGCCTTGGAAGCCCTATGGGGCCTGTCCTATGGGGTCGCTATGAGTTGGCATTGACTCGACGGCAATGGGTTTAGTGTCTTGTGAAAGGAAGAACAGGCAGAGTCATGTACACACAGGGAGACGACATCAGTGAGGCTCCATCTACAGGCAAAGGAGTGCCAAGAAACTCCTGGGGCCACCAGAAGCCCAAAGAGACACGGAAGGATCTTCGGCTAGAGCAGTCAGATAGGGAGAGAGCAGAGCCCTGCTGAGGCCCTGGATTTGGACTCCCACATCCAAAACTGTGAAACAATAAATGTCTGTTCTTTCAAGGTGCTCACTTTGTGGTATTTTGTTATGGCAGCTCTAGGAGACTAAGACAAATCCAAAAAAAAAAAAAAAAAACCAAACCCTTTGCCATCAGGTCGATCCTGACTCAGAGCGACCCTACAGGACAGAGTAGAGCTGCCCCATAGGGTTTCCAAGGAGCGCCTGGTGAATTCAAACTGCCGACCTTTTGGTTAGCAGCTGGCGCTCTTAACCAGTAGGCCACCGGGCTTTCTACTAAGACAAATAGCATCTCGATATCGCCATTTGTTAGACCCTGAAGACAGAGGCAAATGAGACATGTTCCCAGCCTAGGGGGCTTCCCTCCAGGTGTCCTCATTACGGATGTACAGTATGTGTCGGGGTGAGGGCCACACACCAAAATGGTTCCCTGGAGGCAGCGGTCATGAGCCCAGCCTTGAGGAATGAGTAGGAATCCTTGAACTTGAGACTGCCCTGGAATACTCAGGGTTTACAGATGCTGCAAACCAGGGCTCCTGACGCACAAGGAGTTTACATTGCTCTGGACAGGAGGCAAGCCAGCGCCCCTGCAACACTTTTCTGCACCTTAAGAGACGGGGCAGGTGGCCTGTCCGTGTGGCTTCCAATGCAGGACACCTTTTCTGATGTGACAACACCCAGGTAAGTAAACTCCTTACGTCCACGACTTCTTCTTTAGACTGAAAGTCAGACACCAGCACGTTCTTCCCGTCAGACACCCTGGTGAGAGAGACGCTAATTTTGCCTGAGACGAGCTGGTGGATGTTGGCCGGGAGCTCTCTGTGGAGTCTGTCTCGGAGGTACTTGTTAAAGCTGAAGGACGGCTGCAGGAGTCCAAGTTTCTGTCTCCTGATGGCCCGGCCGAGGTCCATGAGGACCTGGATAGTCCTGTCTGGGGGTGAGAGACAAAGGTACAAACAAATGTACCGCATCGCGGAGACAGCGAATGCTTTTTGGCCAGACCGGAAACCAGACAGCAAGGAAGCTGCCAACCTTTCCACAGGCCCGAACTGTCCGGTACAGTAGCCAGTGGCCACATGTGGCCATTGCGCCCTTGTAGTTTGGCTGGTCTGCTTTCAGATATGCAAACACGCACCAATTTCAAAGGCTTAGTACAAAAAAAAAGTAAAATACCTCATTAATCATGTTGGATATTGACGTGTATATTAGATGTGAAAAACAATATTTTGGATATATTGGGTTAAATAAAATATATTATTAATATTAATTTTACCTAAGGAGTCTTGGTGGTGCAACATTTAAGCGCTTGGCTGCTAAAGGAAAGGTTGACGGTTAGAGCCCACCCAATGGGCCGGCCCCGCGGCAGCGAAAACCAACGACAGTAGGCACACACACCCTTCATGGGTGCCTGACCTCACTCACTGCCTGCCCCCTCTGGCTGAGATGCTCTGCCCTGGCATTCCGGACCACTGGCATGCCCAGCCGGAGACCTGACCGGCCATAAACCCTGGGTCACAGCCAGTCCTGATCCAACTCTGACCTCAGCCCCAGCTCTCCCGCTGCACGTGGTACCACTAGCTCAAAGGGCAAACTGCACACAGGCAAAGCTGCCTCGGACGCGCTTTAAGGGACTGTGCTGAAGCCACAGTTTCTGGGAATGCTCCTCTACTGCACCCAAGTGCCACCAAGGGCACATCCCATTTGAGATGGGAGAGCAGAGGGTTTGGGGAGGAGCTCCTGCCAAAACCCCCAGATCCACTTTCCAGACTTGGTGGTCCCTGAGCCTCCCGCCTGGCCTGCAGGGCACAGCTCCAGGCTGCACCTGGGCTCTGCTCGGCTAAGAGCCCGGTCTACACCGGTTGGACACTTCAGTCTCAGAGTGGCAGTGCACTTGAATCTCATCTAAATTAAACATCGGTCCATGCAGTGCCCAAGGGTCACCTGCGGATACAAATGCTGGCTTTTACCTTTGCTAAAACCACAAGGCCGGTGTAATCCCCCCAGAGGTGACACTTCCTGCCCTTTGCTCCTCTCCCCCTGCTGAGGAGGGCAGGCCTCTCTGCCAGTCCCCACCTCCGGGTCAGCCCAGGATCTGCTCACTGGTCTTGCCCAATGGAATGACCCTGCCTACCAGCAGGGGATCCTGACCACCTGGAGCAACATCGCTGATATGGCAGCACTGTTGCCCAACAGAGCAGTCACGGGGCAGAAGAAAGCCCAGATAATGGGGCCGATAAGAAGTGTTATCTTCTTGCGTGGGGACCTACAGGTGCCAAGTGCCCCAGGCCGTCACTGGAACCAGGCTGCTCCCTGGCTCAGAACTCGAGGCCCTGGCATATGTGCACATCTTCCCCTGGAGAGGGTGCCACACCCTGGGGTGCGGGCCAGGGAGCTCCACCCCAGCCCCCTGCAGGGTCTCACTTTCAGCGGCACCTGATGGGGGGCGGGGTGCTGGCGCAGGTCACTAAGACTAGAGGAGAGAATGAGGCAATGCCCTCCTGCCCGCTTCCTGGAGGAAAACGATCCACTCCAGCTCCCAGGAAGGGTCCCCACACACACGAGAAGGACGAAAACAACTTTCCCTCCTACTTTCGCCTCAGCACACATAACACCCTGGTAGTGAGGGCGACTCCTGAACCAGCAGCAGCTCTGCCCTGGAGGGTCGCCACCAGGCGCGCGCAGAGCGGGCCTGTCTCCAGTCCTCCCGGCAAAGGCAAATAATCATTCTACCAGTTTGGGTAGATCAGCCCTCCCAGTGCCTCCAGACCCAATGCTGCGCCCCACCTTCCGCCTCCCACGCTCCGCTCCCTCCTCCTGGTCAGTAGGGGAAGACCCTGCTCTGTCCCGGGCGGGGAACGAGGGTCTCCTTCAAGCCCGAAGTTGGGGGGTGCGCGAGCGTCTAGCACTTCAGGAGCCTCTACTCCGGTCCCGACCGCTCGGGGACCCCAAGCCCAAAAGAGCCTCCCGCCCCAGGCGCGCCCCCTGCCGTGCCAACGACAGAGCCCCCCGTGCGGGCCGCGAGGACGCCCCTGGAAGGGCCTCTGTGCCGGGCGGGGAGCCTCGGGGATACACCCCGCCCCCGTCTCCGATGCCGGCTCCCCGGGCGTCCCCGCGCCCCCCAGGGGTCGCCCTCCCCGGCCCGGGGGTGCGCTCCAAGCGGAGCCCTGCGGAGCCCGGACTCACCCAGCGGGACCCCGGCGAGGAAGGAGGCTATGTGCAGCGAGCCCGCGCCCGTCTCCAATGTCGGCTCCCCGGGCGTCCCCGCGCCCCCAGGGGTCGCTCTCCCCGGCCCGGGGGCGCGCTCCAAGCGGAGCCCTGCGGAGCCCGGACTCACCCAGCGGGACCCCGGCGAGGAGGGAGGCTATGTGCAGCGAGCCCGCGCCCGTCTCCAATGCCGGCTCCCCGGGCGTCCCCGCGCCCCCCAGGGGTCGCCCTCCCCGGCCCGGGGGTGCGCTCCAAGCGGAGCCCTGCGGAGCCCGGACTCACCCAGCGGGACCCCGGCGAGGAAGGAGGCTATGTGCAGCGAGCCGGCCGAGCAGCCGAAGAACATGCGGGCGTCGCGGAGAAGGTGCGGGGCGCGCTCGCTCAGGCAGCGGGTCGCCCCAACGTGGTAGAAGCCCAGGAAGCCGCAGCCCACGAAGGACAGGCTCCAGCCGCGCTCAGGGTCGTACATGGCGGCGGCGGGTCGGGGGTCCAGGTGCGCCTCCGCTCAGCCAGGCGTCCCCGCGCGCTCTCCGCCCGGCACCCGCACGGCGGCCGAGGGACAACCTGCGTGACCTCTCCCGGCTGGCCCCGCCTCCGCCGGCTCAGGCCATGCAAATGAGCCAGCCCGCGACCCAGTGGGCAGGCCTTCGGGGGCCGTGGGCGGGGCCGAGGCGGGGCCGATGTCTGGGGGCGTGGCCGGGGCGGGGGCCGGGGCGGGGCGGGCGGGATCAAGGGCAGGGGCGGGGCCGATGCTTGGGGGCGAGGCCGGGGAGAGGCGGACAGGATCAAAGGCAGGGGCGGGGGCCGAAGCTGGAGGCGTGTCCAGGGCGTGTCTGGGGCGGGGTGGGCGGGATCAAGGGCAGGGGCGGGGGCCGATGCTTGGGGGCGTGGCCGGGGAGAGGCGGACAGCACCGAGGGCGGGGGCGGGGCCGAAGGCGAGGAAGGAGGAGCCCCTCGCCCTCCTAAATGCAAAGATAATGCCTGTGCCAAAGAGGAAAGATTCCCTTTTCTTTTCCTTTTCCTTAAATCAGTGAGAAATTCTCAGTTGGTGCTACTAGGTCCTTCACCCCTCTGATAGTTAATAACCTGCCTTTTTACAACCGGGGGGCAGGCCTTGAACATACAGCAGTTATCTAAGTGAAATTGAATGTCTTTGCTTTCTTGTATTTATTTGTAGGATTGCCTTCCATTCATGGTAAGTGGTAGGGATTTCTCCTTTATGATAATGCCCCTAAGTTTCCGTTGTAAAGTGTCACTTATAAGTGAACATGGTGAACGCCAGGTGCTGGGGCCAGGGGTTGCAGGAACGCTAGAGCTGTCCAGGCTCAGGAGCAGATGGTGCCCAGCTGTTACCTGGCCTCTGCGTCCCCCGCTGCACAGAGCATTTCCGGAGCCACTCTCACAGCGGACCTCAACCGGAGATTAGTCACTGGCCCCAAGTTATTCAGCTGATGAGTAGTAGGGGTGGGTTTTAACCAAATGAATGGGTGGCTTTACCCGACAGATATTTATTTTCTCACAGGTCGGGAGCATAGAAGTCTGAATTCAGGGCATCCGCTGAATAAACTGTTGGCCCTGGGAGAAGGCCCTTGTCTCTTTTCAGCTTCTGTTTTTTGTTTGTTTCTTTCTGTTTGCAGTTAAATAGCACCCCGCAAGCCGAAGAACACCCTGGGTATGTATATATTTTTTCTTTCTTTCTTTTTGTTATTGTACTTTAGATGAAGGTTTACACAACAAACTAGCTTCTCACTAAACAATTAGTACACATATTATTTTGTGACATTGGTTACCAACCCCACAACGTGTCAACACTCTCACTTCTCAATCTTGGGTTCCCAATCACTAGTTTTCCTGTCCCATCCTGCCTTCTAGTCCTTGCCCCTGGGCTGGCATGCCTCTTTAATCTCATTTTGTTTTATGTGCCTGTCTAATCTTTGGCTGAAGGGTGAACCTCAAGAGTGATTTCATTACTGAGCCATAAGGGTGTCTGGGTGCCATACTCTAAGGGTTTCTCCAGTCTCTGTCACGCCAGTAAGTCTGATCTTTTTTTGTGAGTTAGAATCTTGTTCTACATTTCTCTGCAGCTCTGCCTGGGACCCTCTATTATGATCCCTCTGAGAGCAGTCAGTGGTGGTAGCCAGGCGCCATCTACTTGTGCTGGATACAGTTTGGTGGAGGCTGATCTTTGCAGCCTCTGTTTCTTGTCTCCTTGGTGATCTTCATGTGGCACGGCATCTGTCTTCCCCATCTCTGCTTGCTTGCTTGCAATTTATTAGAGACCATCTCAAGAATAGTCTCACAATTTGTCTGGTCTTCTGTCATTATTGTTCAATGTGTCAACTCTGTTCTTGAGATGGTCTCTAAGTTAAGGTGGGATATTCTCAAGGTTATATTTTAGTCCTCGTGGAGTGACACCAAAGCCATCATACATGAAGAAAGCAAGAGGTCATTAAAAAGACAGGAAAGAAAGAAAAGAACGAAATGGGTGCCAACAGAGACTCCGAAACTTGCTCTTGGACGTGAAGTAGCTAAAGCAAATGGAAGAAATGATGAAGTGAAAGAGTTGAACAGAAGATTTCAAAGGGTGGCTCGAGAAGACAAAGTAAAGTATTATAATGACTTGTGCAAAGATCTGGAGATAGAAAACCAAAAGGGAAGAACAAGCTTGGTATTTCTCAAGCAGAAAGCACTGAAGAAAAATTCAAGCCTTGAGTTGCAATATTGAAGGATTCAGTGAGGAAAATATTAAATGACCCAGAAAGTATCAAAAGAAGGTAGATGGAATACATACAGTCACTATACCAAAAAGAGTCGGTCGACCTTCAACCATTTCAGGAGGCAGCATATGATCAGGAACCAATGGTACTAAAGGAAGAGGTCCAAGCTACACTGAAGGCACTGACGAAAAACAAGGCTCCAGGAATTGACTGGATACCAGTTGAGATGTTTCAACAAATGGAGGCAGTGCTGGAAGTGCTCACCTGTTTATGCCAAAAAGTTTGGAGGACAGCTACATGAACAACCTATTGGAATAGATCCATATATGTGCCTATTCCAAAGAGAGGCAATCCAACGAAACCCGGAAATTATTAAATAGTATTTTATCATTAATATCACATGCAAGTAAAATTTTGCTGAAGATCAGTCAACAGCCACTGCAGCTGTACATTGACAGGGAACTGCCAAAACTTCAAGTCAGATTCAAAAGAGGGTGTGGAATCAAGGATATCATTGCTGATGTCAGGTGGATCCTGGCTGAAAGCAGAGAAAGCCAGAAAGGTGTTTACATGTGTTTTGTTGACTATGCAAAGGCATTGGACTGTGTGGATCATAACAAGTTATGGATAACAATGTGAAGAATGGGAATTCCAGAACACGTAACTGTGCTCATGAGGAACCTGTACATAGATCAAGAGGCAATCGTTAAGAACAGAACAAAGGGATAATGTATGGTTTAAAGTCAGGAAAGGTGTACATCAGGTTATGTCTTTTCACCATACTTATTCAATCTGTATGCTGAGCAAATAATCTGAGAAACTAGACTATACAAAGAAGAACGGGCATCAGGATTAGAGGAAGACTCATTAACAACCTGCGTTATACAGATGACACAACCTTGTTTGCTGAAAGTAAAGGGGACTTGAAGCACTTACCGATGAAGATCAAAGACCACAGCCTTCAGTATGGATTACATCTCAAAATAAAGACAGTAAAAAATCTTCACAACTGGACCAATAAGCAACATCGTGATAAACAGAGAAAAGATTGATTTTGTCAAGGATTTCATTTTACTTGGGTCCACAATCAACAGCCATGGAAGCAGCAGTCAAGAAATAAAACGATGCATTGCATTGGGCAAATCTGTTGCAAAAAACTTCTTCAAAGTGTTAAAAAGCAAAGATATCACCTAGAAGACTAAGGTGCACCTGACCCAAGCCATGGTGTTTTCAATGGCCTCATATGCTTGTGAAAGCTGGACAATGAGTAAGGAAGACTGAAGAAGAACTGATGTATTTGAATTGTGGTGTTGGTGAAGAATATTGAATATACCATGGGCTGCTTGAAGAACATATGAATCTGTCTTGGAAGAAGTACAGCTGGAATGCTCCTTGGAAGTGAGCATGTGATACTTCCTCTTACATACTTTGGCTATGTTATCAGGAGGGGTCAGTCCCCGGGGAAGGACATCATGCTTAGTAAAGTAGATGGTCAGAGAAAAAGAGAAGACCCTTAACGAAATGGATTGACATAGTGGCTGCAACAATGGGCCCAAGCATAACAACAACTGTGAGGATGGCGTAGAACTGGGCAGTGTTTTGTTCTATTGTACGCAGGGTTGCTATGAGTCGGAACCGACTTCATGGCACATAACGACAGCAACAATTTTGGCTCTCATATACTTGTTTTAATTTTCTTCAGCTTCTACTTGAATTTGGATATGAGCAATTGATAGTCTGTGCCACATTTGGCCCCTGGTCCCTATTTTCTCTCGTCCTCTTCTTATAAGAATACCAGTCACTTTCACAAGTACCAGGGGTTAGGACTTCAGCATATCTTTTGAAGGGGACATAATTCAATCCGTAACAGACCCTTTGCTCACCACTTTCATCTCTCCCCTAGACCTCTGTCCACCTCTACCTCCACATATGTTTCCCAGTATTTCCTAAACAACACTGTTTGCCTCAGCTCAGCAACCCTGGTATGTACAGTTCTCAGTCTCACCTTACCCTCTCAGCCCTCGTCCTTGGCCAAGATTTTCAGCTCTGTAATTTACTCTCACACCTCTGAATACCTCTCCTGGGCCATCCAGACCTCAGGACACCACCTTTTGGCACTGGTCCTTAGGGCTAGGATCCTTCTCAAGGTTGCCCTATGTCTGAAACAGTGCCCAGGACATTCCTTGTCCTATACATATTTTCTCCAAGTATTTTGATTCCTGGTGTCTTAGACTGGTAGAGAAGTACAACCACATATATAAGCACAATATATATATATAAAGAGAGAGAGATCTATACCAAGGAAATGGCTCAAACTGTTGTAGAGGCTGGAACGTCCCAAGTCCATAGGTAAGGATAGAGGCTTCTCCTGATTCATGTAGCTGCAGGGGCTGGCGAACCCAAGATCAGCAAGACAGACAGCAGGGCTCTTGCTCACAGGCTGCGAAGATCAGTGAATCCCAAGATCAGCAGGCAAGACAGCAGGGAAGGTGCTAGCTCAAGTCCCAAGAACTGGAGGTTGACAAACAGCAGCCAGCTGCAGGATCCAGAGCCATCAAAAGTCCATAAGCCTTGCTAGAAAGTCCACTTATATTCAGTGGAGGCTGCGCCCCCAAGGAAACTCCCTTTCAACTGAATGGCTACTCACAGTAGATCCCATCATGGAGGTGATCACATTATATCAAATCTCATCATGGAAGTGATCACAATATCATCTGACTGCCAAACTACATAATAATTGCCAAACCACTGAGAATTATGGCCCAGTCAAGTTGATAACATGTCAAAAGTTTGTGAGACATGGTCTCACCATCCTGGCTTCTAAGGAGCATACTGTCTGTACTTCTTCCAAGACAGATTTGTTCTTTCTTCTGGGAATTTAGAGCATTCAAAATTAGCCTTGTATACTGGGGAATTTAGAAAGCCATGTGCATGTCCAGGACAAGATGCATGCCCAGAAAAAGCACTTGAGAAGACCCTAAGCTTGTACCTTTGGCTCATGTCTAGGCTCAGTGGAAACATAATGGGAGGCTAAGGCAGAGTTATAAACACCCAGGCTAAGGGTTGAAAGGATACCTCAGGACAAAGTCAATCTGCAAAGACAGTGAGAGGTGTTTTTTGCGGGGAGGGTTTGGTTTGTTTTTATTTTTTCCTTTCTCCTCTCTGGCTTGCTGGCTTTTCGTGTTCAAGGAAATCTCTGTCAACACACTAGCTGAACACAAGCTAAAGAATAGAGATTTCAGAGACCACACATGACAAAGAATACAGATTTTACAAAAATAGTTTAGATGTGTCACAAAATAAATGAACAGCTACATCCTGCAGCAACTCTGACAAGGGGGAAGAATCTGATTTCCAGAGTGACCACATTAGAATATTCAAATTGTCAATTTTTCAACAAAAAACTATGAAGCATACAAAAAAAGCAAGAAAATATGACCTGTTCACAGAAAAAAAGAAAAAAAGAAACTGTCTTTAAAGAAGCACAGACATTGGACTTGCTAGAGAAAGACTTTAAATAAACTGTCTTTAATATGCTCAAAGAGCTAAAAGAAACCATGGACAAAAAATAAAGGAAACCAGGAGAATGATGTATGAAAAAATAGAGAATATCAATAAAAACATAGTAATTGTAAAAAAGGAACCAAACAAAAATTCTGGAGCTGAAAAGTACAATAACTGAAATGAACAATTCACTAAGGGGTTCCAATATCTGATTTGAGCTGGAAGAAGAAAGAGCCTGTGAACTTGAAAATAGGTCAATTGAAATTAACCAGCCTGAGGAGCAGAAAGAAAAAAAAATTTTTTAAATAAACACCATCAAGCATTCTAACTTCTGCATAATGGGAGTCCCAGAAGGAGAGGTGAGAAAGTGGCAGAAAGCTTATTTGAAGAAATAACAGCCAACAAACTACCCAAATTTGATAAAAGACACTAATCTAAACATTTAAACTCTCAACAAACTCCAAGAAGGATAAATGCAAAGAGGTCCACACCAAGACACATTATAATGAAATTGTCAAGAGACAAAATGACTCTTGAAAGCAGGAAGAGAGAAGCAACTTGTCACACACACGGGATCCTCAATAAAATTAACAGAGATTTTCATCAGAAATCAGGGAGGCCAGAAGGGAGTGGTATGACATGTTGGATGTGCTTAAAAAACAAAACAAAAAAACTGTCAATCAAGAGTTCTATATCTGGTAAAGCTGTTCTTCTAAATGAAGAAGTCAATATATTCCCAAATAAACAAAATCTGAAGAAGTTTGTTGCTAGTAGATCTTCCCTATAAGATATTCTAAAGGGAGTCCTTCAGGCTGAAATGAAAGTACACCAGACAATAACTGAGGGCATACGATGAAATAAAAACTCCAGCAAAAATCACTACATAGGTGTATGTTGTTGTTGTTGTTAGGTGCCGTTGAGCCAGTTCCGATTCATAATGACCCTATGCACAACAGAACAAAACAGTGCTGGGTCCTGCACCATCATTATAATCGATGTTATGCTTGAGTCCGTTGTTGCAACCACTGTGTCAATCCACCTCGTTCAGGGTCTTCCTCTTTTCCAATGACCCTGTTCTTTACCAAGCATGATGTCCTTCTCCAGGGACTGATCCCTCCTGACAACATGTCCAAAGTATGTAAGACACAGTCTTGCCATCCTTGCTTCTAAGGAGCATTCTGGTTCTACTTCTTCCAAGACAGATTTGTTCCTTCTTTTGGCAGTCCGTGGTATATTCGATATTCTTTGCCAGTACCACAATTCAAAGGGATCAATTCTTCTTTGGCCTTCCTTATTCATTGTCCAGCTTTCACATGCATGTGATGTGATTGAAAATACCATGGCTTGGGTCAGGTGCACCTTAATCTTCAAGGTAACATCTTTATTTTTCAACTCTTTAAATAGGTCCTTTGCAGCAGATTTGCCCAATGCAGTGCGTCTTTTGATTTCTTGACAGCCATTTGGGGCTTCCATGGCTGTTGAGTGCGGATCCAAGTAAAATGAAATCCTTGACACTGTCAATCTTTTCTCCATTTATCTTGATATTGCTTATTGGTCCAGTTGTTAGGATTTTTGTTTTCTTTATGTTGAGGTGTAATCCATACTGAAGGCTGTGGTCTTTGATCTTCTTTAATACGTACTTCGGGTCCTCTTCACTTTCAGCAAGCTACATAGGTGTATATGAGTATATTTTGTTTTTAACTTTTCTTTTTATTTCCTGTATGATTTAAAAGAGAAATACATAAAACAAAAACCCAGAAATTTCACTCCTAAGGACATATCCAAAAGAATTGAAAGCAGGGACTCAAACAAATACATATACATGTATATTCATTGCAGCATTATTCAGAATGCCCAAAAGATGGAAACAATCCAAATATCCATCAACAGATGAAGGGTCTTATGGATTGAACTGTGTCCCCCGAAAATATGTTTTGTAAATCCTGACTCCTGTACCTGTAGAAGCAATCCCATTTGGGAATAGGGCTTCTTTATTATGTTAATGAGACCATGTCAATGTAGGATGTGTCTTAAGCCAATCACTTTCGATATATAAAAAGAGCAGATCAGGCACAGAAGCAAGGAAGCACAGAGAGGGGAAGATAGATGTCACATGAAGATTGCCAAGAACCAAGGAACAGAAGCCAAAAGAGACAAGGACTTCCCCCGGAGTCAACAGAAAAAGAAAGCCTTCCCCTAGAGCCATGCCCTAAATTTGGGCTTCTTTGCTCCTAAACTATAAGAAAATAGGTTCCTTTTCATTAAGCCACTCACTTGTGGTATTTCTGTTATAGCAGCACTAGTTAACTAAGACAAATGGATAAATACATTTTGGTATATACATGCAATGAATGTTTTTTGACCATAACAAGGAATGAAGTACTTATACATGTTATAACACAGATGAACCTCAAAAACAAAATGTTATGCTAGGTAAAAGAAGCCTGACATAAAAGGCCACATATTGTATGACTCCATTTTTAAGAAATGTCCAGAATAGGTAAATCCATAGAGACATGAAGCTGGTTAGTGCTTGTCAGGGGCTGGGAAGGGGGGTGGAGGTGGGGAGTGATTGATAATGGATACAGGGTGCTTTTGGAAGGGGTGATGGAAATATTTTGAAATAAGATAGAGGTAATTGCACAACACTGTGTTCACTTTAAAATGATTAATTTTTATGGTATGTGAACCTCGCCTTGGTTAAAAAGGAAAAAGAAAGTGAAAAGATGGGAAGTGTTGGAAAGGGGGAACTGACCTCTCTTCTGGGGGTAGGAAAGACCTGAGCCAGGAGTCAGGAGACCTGTGTTCTGATCTTAGTACTGCCACTCATTCTGGGTTTTTTTTTGTTTTTTTTTTTGCCATTTTGACATTTTTTACAATTCAGTGACATTAATTACATTCATCGTGTTTGCAGTGTGATGGATCATTTTTGTGTGGTCTTTCTCGCCATGGTCTTGTAACTCCCACCCAAGTGATTGGGTGGGACTGTGCAGATAAGGTAATTGTGACTCACCAAGGGGATTGGTCCATTTTGCCATCTTGCTGGGCTTGAAATGAGCCATCTCAGAGGATAGAAAGAGAGGATCCTGCCACCACCAAGGAAGAACAGCCAGGAGCAAAATGAGAAGCTCCTGGAACCAGGAGACTGAGGGGGGGGAGGAGGGGGGGAGAGAGAGAGGAGAGAGGGAGGGAGAGAGGGGGAAAGAGAGGGAGGGAGAGAGAGAGAGGGAGAGGGAGAGAGGGAGGGAGAGAGAGAGAGAGAGAGAGGGAGAGAGGGTGGAGAGAGAGAGGGAGGGAGAGAGAGAGAGAGAGGGAGAGAAGGTGGAGAGAGAGAGGGAGTGAGAGAGAGGGAGAGAGGGAGGGAGAGGGAGAGAGAGGGGGAAAGAGAGGGAGAGAGGGAGGGAGAGAGGAAGAGAGGGAGGGAGAGAGGGAGGGAGAGAGGAGGGAGAGAGGGAGGGAGAGAGGGAGAGAGGGGGAGAGAGAGAGGGAGAGAGAGGGGGAGGGAGAGGGAGGGGGGAAAGAGAGAGGGGGAGAGAGAGAGGGAGAGAGAGAGGAAGAGGGAGAGAGGGAGGGAGAGAGAGGGAGAGAGGAGGGGAGAGGAGGGAGGGAGAAAGAGGGAGAGAGAGAGAGTGGGAGAGAGAGGGAGGGAGAGAGAGAGCGGGAGAAAGAGAGAGCGCTGTAACCTTGAAGACAGTGAAGAGAGAGAGAGCGTGCTATAACCTTGACAGTGAGAAGTGGTGGCAGGAGATACTGGCAGTAGAATGGGCAGTAGGCTTCCTGGCCCACAGAGTGAGAAAGCTGAGCACCTGATATGCCTGGGGAACTTATTGGTAGGAGCTAAAAGAGCTTTGCAACTCTTGCCCAAGCAGGGCAGAGGCCTAGGGCCAGAAAGGGGCGTGCCTGCGAGCACCACGGAAAAGAGGTTGTCCTGATGGAAGAGCTGTATCCTGAGTGTTCTCGAGCCTGAATTGTAACCCATTACTTCCCTAATAAACCTTATAACCGTAAGTATTGTCTGTGAGTTCTGTGTGGTCATTGCAATGAATTATCAAATCCACCGCAGAAATAGAGTACTGTGGGAGGGATGGTTGGTGTCAGAACTGGCAAAGACAGTGGAAAGAGGAGGAACGTCTGGCTTCTGCCTCAGGGGAGTCAGGCTTGGGCTGTTGATCTTGATTCTCCTTCCACCTTGTGCGGTGAGAGGAGGTCAGACACCACTCCCATGCTGTTTTTACAGTTGGCTTCGGGTGCAAGATTCTTTGCAATGGCTCTAGACTTACAAAATCATGGAACTTTGTAAGAGAAAGAACAAAGGGGCTTGGAAAGTAAAACTATCCATTCTTGGATGATTACTTTGGTTGTTGCTACCTGCAATGGCTGAAAGGAAATTTATGCTGCAGCTGAGGGGAGAAAAGTTGGGGACAAAAGCCAGGCCAGGTAAGCAGGACAATTGACAGGGAGCCAGAGTGTACTGGTTCCACCCAGCCAGAGGCCGATAGCCATGTGCATATGAATGGGAAGATAATCAAGGGGTGGAGAAGAGAAGATACAACTGGAATGTTTTTAAAAGGGTTATGTGTTTAGGATTATGTGTTTATCTGAAGGTACTGTAGATATTGAATGTTTCTGCCACCTAGTGTTGTAAAAGAGAGCTAAATGTATGATAGAAATGAATAGATTACAGAAAGCTTGTAACTCTGCCTTCAGCCAGTTCTTAACTGGATATGCCAAAAGGGGAACTAGGATTTCCCTGGAAGAAACACAGTCTTTTTGTTTCAAGCCAGTTACCCATTGCCATCGAATGGATTCCGACTTATAGTGACCCTTTAGGACAGAGTACAACTGCCTCGTAGGGTTTCCAAGGAGCGGCTGGTAGATTTGAACTGCTGACCTTTTGATTAGCAGCCAAGCTCTTAACTTGGGTATAAAGTGGGGGCTTAGGTCTGGACTGGACTTTGATTGTGGATGCAGATGCTTAAAGTCCCAACCGGAACAGAAGATTCTTCAAGACCAACGAACATGCTTGCATCCTTAGTACTGGTTTAATAAAGGGATGGGCAATTTAAACATTGGCTATCTAAAATGGGGGGAGGATGAGGCCATGAAGTGGCTGGCTCATACACTTTCATGAGTGTGCTTACGTTAAATGAGGGGGCAGGGGAGGATCCCCATTTAATAGATTCCTTTTTCCCTGATGGGTCTTGGGAAGAGAGGGTGGGGGAAGATGCTGATAGGGGTTATATGATTCAGTTGTGAGTGTGATTGTTAAGAGGGTTAATTGTGATTGTAAAGTCTATAGTTGTAGAAGCTGTAAGTGTGAAAAAGTGGACTAAGGGGGAGGTACCGCTGGACTAGAGTACAGTGGCTGAACCTAAAGCCCCTTAAAGATTTTGCTATGCTGATACCTCATGAGGTTCAGAGCGAGGGAATAACCTTCTCTCAGTTAAATTTTATTGGAGACCAGAAAGTGTGAACCCAAGATGACTTTCGGAGAAGCTGACCAGATCAGATGGACACCTGCAGCAGACCTGCATGGCTGGTGCCTGAGTAAGCTCACCCTGAGGACTCTTTGCCCTACCGAAGGACTAGTTGTCGACGACTGTTTTGGAATGGTAAGATGATTGGGTAAAAAAAAAGGCGGGAAGTTAATCCTTGAAGTATGAAAGGGTCAATGGCTAGAAGAGCCAGGGGGTGGCCTGTGGTGTAATTAATTACTTAACATGGCCCTTCTGCCCATGATCTTTGTGACTCACACACAATCATCAAGTGGGATTATGCAAATAAGTTATATGGCAGCTGTGATGGTTGGGGTTATGTGTCAACTTGGCTAGGCCACAATTCCCAATATTGTATGGTTGTCCTCCATTTTATGTGTTATGGATCCTGACCTCTATGTGTTGATGAGGCAGGATTAGTATAGAGTGTGTGTCTTGGGTCACAGCCTTGAAGGAGGGCGTGAATCAAGTCCCACCGTTACTCAAGTTACGCCCCTCCCTGGGATATAGTCTGCATCTAAAATATATATGTGTGTCCTGGTGGGGCTCTCTTTCTGCATCTGGGTCCGGCGTCTAGTTCGTGATCACACGACCTCTGGCTTTTGGGGCTAAAGCCAGAAGCCCGCTGTCTGACCTGCTGATTCTGGGATTTGCTAGCCTCCACAGCCCCATGGGCCCAGCGGGCTATCATCTGACCTAATTCGCCAGCTTCTGCAGCCTTGTGAGCCAGTAACCGGTTGTCTGAGTTGCTGGTTTGGGTTCGTCAGCCCCTGCAGCCACGTGGGTCAGGGGAAGCCTATGCCTGACCCACAGATTTGGGACTTGCCAGCCTCCACAGTCGTGTGAGCCATTTCCTTTATATGGTTTGTGAGTTCTGTGAGACGTTGCTGCAAATTAGGGAACGCAAAGACGGGAGGAACGTACTGAGGGGAGAGGGAGTAGTTGATGTTAGAGATGATGGAGTGGACAGCAGCTTGGAAAAGCTGGACATTTGGGACATCTTTAACCTCCACCTCATAGCAACCAGCTGTGTGCTGATCCTTAGGAAAAATTATTCATTTAATGTTGTACAATCATCATTGCAATTTCCAAATTTTTCTATCATCCTTAACAAAAAGAAACTCAGTGCCAAAGGAGGGACTCCCTATTTTCTCCTCCCACTGGTCCCTGGTAACCACTAATAAATTTGGTCGCTAAACATTTGCTGGAAACCCTGGTGGTGTAGTAGTTAAGTGCTGTGGCTGTTAACCGAAAGCTTGGCAGTCCAAATCCACCAGGTGCTCCTTGGAAACTCTATGGGGCAGTTCTACTCTGTCCTATAGGGTCTCTATGAGTCGGTATCGACTCGACAGCAACACGTTTGGTTTTTGTTTTTTAAGCATTTGCCTATTTTAGATATTTCATAAGGAGCCCTGGTGGTGCAATGGTTAAGCACTTGGCTGTTCACCAAAAGGTTGTTGGTTAGAGCCCACGCAGTGACTCTGAGATAGAAAGACCTAGTGATCTGCTTTTGTAAAGATTACAGCCTAGCCAGCCCTATGGGGTGGTTCTACTCTGTCACATGGGGTGGATATGAGTCAAAAATTGACTTGACAGCACCTAACAACAATGACAGATATTTCACAGAAGTGGGATTATACAATCTTTGCCCTTTTGTGACTTACTCAAGAAGCTGACCCAAGACAACAATTTGAGGGCAAGGTGATCCCAGCAGGCATTAGGAGGGGCATGGGAAAGTGAGACAGGGAAGGAAAGAGGCCAATCAAAACCAAAACCTACTCATGGCCACCCTATGTGTTACAAAGTAGAACTGCTCCATCGGGTTTCCTTGACTGTCTTAGGCTGGGTTCTCCAGAGAACCAAAACCAGTAAAGCGCATAAATATGTATACAGAGAGATTCGTATCAAGGAAATGGCTCACGCAATTGTAGAGGCTGAAACGTCCCAAGACTGTATCAGGATAGAATCTTTTCTCAATTTATGTAGCCGCAGGGACTAGCAGACCCAAGACTGGCAGGTTGAGAGAGTGGAGCTCCCACTCTTAGGCTGTGAAGATCTACGAATTCTAAGATCTGCAGATAAGCTGATAGCTCAAGTCCCAAGAGCTGGAGGTCAGATGAACAGGAGTCAGCAGCAGGATCCAGAGTGAGCAAAAAAGCCAGAACGGATGCAGGCCACACCGCCGAGGAAACTCCCTTTCGGCTGATTGGCTACTCACAGCAGATTCAATCATGACAGTGATCACGTATAAACACTGAGAATCATGGCCAAGCCAAGTCGACACACAATCTTAACCATCACAATGACTATAATCTTTCCAGCAGCATGTCAGCAGGCCTTTCTTCCGTAGCACCTCTGGGTGAGTTCGAAACACCAACCTTTAGGTTAGCGGCTGATCACAAACCGCTTATACCACCCAGGAAGCCAACACTTATATCTTAGTATGCAGAAGGGGCTCAATCCCACTGGTGTACTCTAGGAGAAAGAATACGCCACCTGAGGGCCAGGTAGCTACAGTATTACTCCTCCAACTCTCACCTGCCACTGGCTACTCCCCGGGGCATCCCTCCCAGCACTTGTCTTTGTGGATCAGGCTGAGTAAAGGGTAGGCTAGTAACTGGAAGCCATCTTTGGGCAGCGGGACAGAGAGGACTCCAGGGATGTCAGTAGGGCACCAACGGCATTTGCCAGGGGCATTCACTGGTGTCTCTATAAGACAAGGGCCCACTCTTAAGGAAGCCACAGCTTTGTGGAGGGGACAGGGTCAGACGCTGTGGGTGCTGGGCCCGAGGGAAGTACAGGGGCAGTGGGAGCCCCCTGAGTAGGAGCTAACACAGCGGGCACCTTGGAAGACTTTGTGGTTTCAATCAGATGGTCCATAAATGTCTATTGGCCATCTTCTTTGTCCCTGGCACTGCGCTAGGTGATGGGGATACAGATATGAACACGTCAGACATGGTTCCTGCCCTATGGAGCTTATAGTCAAGTAGGGGAGGACAGACAAACACATGCTGGAATGAATAAATTACAGACCATCAGGAGAGGATAAGTGCCCTGAAAAGGAAAACTCAGTGTGAGGCTCATTCTCCATGTCCACTGGGCTGGGCTACAGTGCCTAGCTGTTTGGTCAAACACTGATCTAGATGTTGCTGTGATGGTATTTTGTCGGTTGGTTAGCATTTACCATCAGTTGGCTTTAAGACGATTACCCGCAATAGTGTGGGTGGGCCTCATCCAATCAGTTGAAGGAGCTAACAGCAAAACTGGAGGTTTCTCAGAGAAGAACGAATTCTGCCTCAAGACTGTGACATAGAAATCCTGCCTGAGTTTCCAGCCTACTGACCTGCTCTACATGTTTCAGGCTCAAGACTGCAACTTCAACTCTTTTTTTTTTTTTTTTAATTGTGCTTTAAGTGACAGTCTACAAATCAAGTCAGTCTCATACAAAAATTTATATACACCTTGCTATATATTCCTAATTGTTCTCTCCCTAGTAAGACAGCACTTTCCCTCCCTCCACTCTCTCTTTTTGTGTCCATTTGGCCAGATTCTGACCCCTTCTACCCTCTCATCTCCCCTCCAGACAGGAGATGCCAACAGAGTCTCATGTGTTTACTTGATCCAAGAAGCTCATTCTTCACCAGTATCATTTTCTATGCCATTGTCCAGTCCAATCCCTGTCTGAAGAGTTGGCTTCGGGAATGGTTCCTGTCTTGGGTTAACAGAAGGTCTGGGGACCATGACAACCAGGGCACTTCTAGTCTCAGTCAGACTATTAAGTCTGGTCTTTTCATGAGAATTTGAGGTCTGCATCTCCACTGCTCTCCTGCTCCCTCAGGATTTCTCTGTTGTGTTCCCTGTGGTGGTAGTCATCGGTTGTAGCTGGACACCATCTAGTTCTTCTGGTCTCAGGCTGATGTAGTCTCTGGTTTATGTGGCCCTTTCTGTCTTTTGGGCTCATAATTACCTATGTCTTTGGTGTTCTTCATTCTCCTTTGCTCCAGGTAGGTTGAGACCCATCGATGCATCTTAGATGGCTGCTTGCTAGTGTTCAAGACCCCAGACGCCACTCTTCAAAGTGGGATGCAGAATGTTTTCTTAATAGATTTTATTATGCCAATTGACTTAGATGTCCCCCAAAACCATGGTCCCCAGACCCCTGCCCCTGCTACGCTGACCTTCGGAGCATTCAGTTTATTCAGGAAACATCTTTGCTTCTGGTTTAGTCCAGTTGTGCTGACCTCCCCTGTGTTGTGTGTTGTTTTTCTCCTCACCTAAAGTAGTTCTTATCTACTGTCTAATTAGTGAATAACTCTCTCCCACCCTTTCTTCCTCCCCCCTCTCATAACCATCAAAGAATATTTTCTTCTCTGTTTAAACTATTTCTCAAGTTCTTAAAATAGTGGTCTTATGCAATATTTGTCCTTTTGCAACTGACTAATTTCACTCAGCGTAATGCCTTCCAGGTTCCTCCATGTTATGAAATGTTTCACAGACTCATTACCGTTCTTTATCGATGCGTAGTATTCCATTGTGTGAATATACCATTATTTATTTATCCATTCATCCATTGATGGGCACCTTGGTTGCTTCCATCTTTTTGCTATTATAAACAGTGCTGCAGTGAACATGGGTGTGCATATATCTGTTCGTGTAAAGGCTCTTATTTCTCTAGGATATATTCCAAGGAGTGGGATTTCTGGATCATATGGTAGCTCTATTTGCAGGTTTTTAAGGAAGAGCCAAATCGATTTCCAAAGTGATTGTACCATTTTACATTCCCACCAGCGGTGTATAAGTGTTCCAGTCTCTCCACAGCCTCTCCCAACATTTATTGTTCTGCGTTTTTTTTTTGGATTAATGCCAGCCTTGTTGGAGTGAGATGAAATCTCATTGTAGTTTTGATTTGCATTTTTCTAATGGCTAATGATCGTGAGCATTTCCTCATGAATCTGTTAGCCACCTGAATGTCTTCTGTAGTGAAGTGTCTGTTCATATCTTTTGCACATTTTTTAATTGGGTTATTTGTCTTTCTGTTGTTGAGTTTTTGCAGTATCAAGTAGATTTTAGAGAACAGGTGCTGATCAGAAATGTCATAGCTAAAAACTTTTTCCTAGTCTGTAGGTAATCTTACTCTTTTGGTGAAGTCTTTGGATGAGCATAGGTGTTTGATTTTTAGGAGCTCCCAGTTTTATAGTTTTTCTTCTGTATTGTTAGTAATGTTTTGTATACTGTTTATGTCGTGTATTAGGGCCCCTAACATTGTCCCTATTTTTTCTTCCATGATCTTTATCGTTTTAGATTTTATATTTAGGTCTTTGATCCATTTTGAGTTAGTTTTTGTACATGGAAGAGGTATGGTTCTTGTTTCATTTTTTTTTGCAGATGGATATCTAGTTATGCCAGCACCATTTGTTAAAAAGACAGTCTTTTCCCCATTTAACTGTTTTGGGGCCTTTGTCAAATATCAACTGCTCATATGTGGATGGACTTATGTCTGGATTCTCAATTCTGTTCCATTGGTCTATGTATCTGTTGTCGTAACAGTACCAGGCTGTTTTGACTACTGTGGCGGTATAATAGGTTCTAAAATCAGGTAGAGTAAGGCCTCCCACTTTGTCTTCTTTTTCAGTAATGCTTTACTTAACCGGGGCAACTTTCCCTTCCATATGAAGTTGGTGATTTGTTTCTCCATCTCATTAAAGAATGTCTTTGGAATTTGGATCGGAATTGCATTAAATCTATAGATTGCTTTTGGTAGAATAGACATTTTTATAATGTCAAGTCCTCCTATCCATGAGCAAGGTATGTTTTTCCACTTATGTAGGTCTCTTTTGTTTTCTTGCAGAAGTGTTTTGTAGTTTTCTTTGTATAAGTCTTTTACATCTCTGGTAAGATTTATTCGTAAGTATTTTATCTTCTTGGGGGTTACTGTAAATGGTATTGATTTGGTGATTTCCTCTTCGATGTTCTTTTTGTTGGTGTAGAGGAATCTAACTGATTTTTGTATGTTTGTCTTCTATCCCGATACTCTGCTGAACTCTTCTATTAGTTTCAGTAGTTTTGTTGAGGACTCCTTAGGGTTTTCTGTGTATAAGATCATGTCATCTGCAAATAGAGATACTTTGACTTCTTCCTTGGCAATCTGGATGCCCTTTATTTCTTTATCTAGCCTAATTTCTCTGGCTAGGACCTCCAAGACAATGTTGAATAAGAGTGGTGATAAAGGACATCCTTGTCTGGTTCCTGTTCTCAAGGGGAAGGCTTTCAGGCTCTCTCCATTTAGGATGATGTTGGCTATTGGCTTTGTACAAATGCCTTTTATTATGTTGAGGAATTTTCCTTCTATT
The DNA here is from genome assembly GCF_024166365.1 of Elephas maximus indicus. NCBI lineage: Eukaryota > Metazoa > Chordata > Mammalia > Proboscidea > Elephantidae > Elephas > Elephas maximus. The sequence continues at coordinate 188,437,524 of NC_064822.1, read as the reverse complement.
CCTATTTTGCGGACAGTTTTTATCACGAATAAGTGTTGGACTTTGTCAAATGCCTTTTCTGCATCAATTGATAAAATCATGTGATTCTTGTCTTTTATTTATGTGATGGATTACATTAATTGTTTTTCTAATGTTGAAACATCCCTGCATACCTGGTATGAATCCCACTTGGTCATGGTGAATTAATTTTTTGATATGTTGTTGAATTCTATTGGCTAGAATTTTGTTGAGGATTTTTGCATCTAAGTTCATGAGGGATATAAGTCTATAATTTTCTCTTTTTTGTGGTGTCTTTACCTGGTTTTGGTATCAGGGATATGGTGGCTTCATAGAATGAGTTTGGTAGTATTCTGTCCTTTTCTATGCTCTGAAATACCTTTAGTAGAATTGGTGTTAACTCCTCTCTGAAAGTTTGGTAGAACTCTGCAGCGGAGCTGTCCGGACCAGGGCTTTTATTTGTTGGGAGTTTTTTGATTACCTTTTCAACCTCTTCTATTGTTATGGGTCTATTTAGTTGTTCTACCTCTGTTTGGATCTCTTCCAGTCAGTTGGCCAGGAAACTGTCTTCCATATTTCTTGGCATAGACGAGTGAGCACCTCCAGCACTACATCTGTTTGTTGAAACATCTCAATTGATATTCCATCAATTCCTGGAGCCTTGTTTTTCGCCAATGCTTTGGAGCAGCTTGGACTTCTTCCTCCAGTACCATCGGTTCCTGATCACATGCCACCTCTTGAAATGGTTGAACACTGACTAATTCTTTTTGGTGTAAGGACTCTGTGTATTCCTTCCATCTTCTTTTGATGCTTCCTGTGTTGTTTAACATTTTCCCCATAGAATCCTTCTCTATTGCAACTGGAGGCTTGAATTTTTTTCTTCAGTTCTTTCAGCTTGAGAAACACAGAGCATGTTCTTCCCTTTTGGTTTTCCATCTCCAGCTCTTTGCACATATCATTATAATACTTTACTTTGTCTTCTTGAGACACCCTTTGAAATCTTCTGTTCACTTCTTTTACTTCCTGAATTCTTCCTTTTGCTTTAGCTGCTCGACGTTCAAGAGCAAATTTCAGAGTCTCCTCTGACATACATCTTGGACTTTTCTTTCTTTCCTGTCTTTTCAATGACCTCTTGCTTTCTTCATGTGTGATGACCTTGATGTCATTCCATAATTTGTCTGGTCCTCGGTCACTAGTGTTCATTGTGTCAAATCTATTCTTCAGATGGTCTCTAAATTCAGGTGGGATGTACTCAAGGCCATATTTTGGCTCTCGTGGACTTGCTCTGATTTTCTTCAGTTTCAGCTTGAACTTGCATACGAGCAGTTGATGGTCTGTCCACAGTCGGCCCCTGACCTTGTTCTGACTGATGATATTGAGCTTTTCCATCGTTTCTTTCCACAGATATAGTCAATTTGATTTCTGTGTGTTCCATTTGGCGAGGTCCATGTGTATAGTCGCCGTTTATGTTGGTGAAAGAAGGTATTTGCAATGAAGAAGTCGTTGGTCTTGCAAAATTCTATCATTCGATCTCCAGCGTCATTTCTATCACCAAGGCCATATTTTCCAACTGCTGATCCTTCTTCTTTGTTTTCAACTTTTGCATTCCAATTGCCAGGAATTACCAATGCATCTTGATTGCATGTTCAATCAATTTCAGACTGCAGCAGCTGATAAAAGTCTTCTATTTCTTCATCTTTGGCCCTAGTGGTTGGTGAGTAAATTTGAATAATAGTCGTATTAACTGGTCTTCCTTGTAGGCGTATAGATATTATCCTATCACTGACAGCGTTGTATTTCAGGATAGATCTTGAAACATTCTTTTTGATGATGAATGCAAGAGATCCATATTTATGCCTATTCCCAAGAAAGGTGATCCAACTGAATGTGGAAATTATAGAACAATATCATTAATATCACACGCAAGCAAAATTTTGCTGAAGGTCATTCAAAAACAGCTGCAGCAGTATATCAACAGGTAACTGCCAGAAATTCAGGCCGGATTCAGAAGAGGAGGTGGAACCAGGGATATCATTGCTGATGTCAGATGGATCCCGGCTGAAAGCAGAGAATACCAGAAAGGTGTTTACCTGTGTTTTACTGACTATGCAAAGGCTTTTGACTGTGTGGATCATAACAAATTAGGGATAACACTGCGAAGAATGGGAATTCCAGAACACTTAATTGTGCTCATGTGGAACCTTTACATAGATCAAGAGGCAGTTGTTCAGCCAGAACAAGGGGATACTGATTGATTTAAAGTCAGGAAAGGTGTATGCTGAGCAAATAATCCAAGAAGCTGGACTATATGAAGAAGAGTGGGGCATCAGGACTGGAGGAAGACTCATTAACAACCTGCGTTATGCAGATGACACAGCCTTGCTTGCTAAAAGCGAAGAAGACTTGAAGCACTTACTGATGAAGACCAAAACCACAGACTTCAGTATGGATTGCACCTCAACATAAAGAAAACAAAAATCCTAACAACTGGACCAACGTGCAACATCATGATAAACAGAGAAAAGATTGAAGTTCTCAAGGATTACATTTTACTTGGATCCACAATCAACAGCCATGGAAGCAGCAGTCAATAAATCAAAAGATGCATTGCATTGGGTAAACCTTCTGCAAAGGACGTCTTCAAAGTGTTGAAGAACAATGATGTCACCTTGAAGACTCTAAGGTGCGCCTGACCCAAGCCATGGTATTTTCAATCACATCATATGCATGTGAAAGCTGGACAATGAATAAGGAAGACCGAAGAAGAATTGACACCTTTGAATTGTGGTGTTGGCAAAGAATATTGAATATATCATGGACTGCCAGAGGAACAAACAAATCTGTTTTAGAAGAAGTACAACCAGAATGCTCCTTAGAAGCAAGGATGGTGAGACTGCATCTTACATACTTGGGACATGTTGTCAGGAGGGATCAGTCCCTGGAGAAGAACATCATATTTGGCAGAGTAGAGGGTCAGCGGAAAAGAGGAAAACCCTCAACGAGGTAGATTGACACAGTGGCTGCAACAATGAGCTCAAGCACAGCAACGATTGTAGGGATGGCTCAGGACCGGGGAATGTTTCGTTCCGTTGTGCACAGGGTTGCTATGAGTCGGAACCGACTCAATGGCACCTAACAACAATAACCTCTGTTTGTGGTAGTTTAGGTAAGTAGAGTGTTTGTAGGAATTCATCCATTTCTTCTTGGTTTTCAAATTTGTTAGAGTACAATTTTTCATAGTAATCTGATATGATTCTTTTAATTTCCGTTGGGTCTGTTGTAATATGGCCCATCTCATTTCTTATTCGAGTTATTTGCTTCCTTTCCTGTTTTTCTTTTGTTGGTTTGGCCAATGGTCTATCAACTTTGTTGATTTTTTCAAAGAACCAACTTTCGGTCTTGTAAATTCTTTCAATTGCTTTTCTGTATTCTATTTCATTTAGTCCTGCTCTAATTTTTATTATTTGTTTTCTTTTGGTGCCTGAGGGTTTCTTTTGTTGCTCTCTTTCTATTTGTTCAAGTTGTAGGGATAATTCTTTGATTTTAGCCCTTTTTTCTTTTTGTATGTGTGCATTTGTTGATATAAACTGACCTCTGAGCACTGCTTTTGCTGTGTCCCAAAGGTTCTGATAGGAAGTGTTTTCATTCTCATTGGATTCTATGAATTTCTTTATTCCATCCTTAATGTCTTCTATAACCCAGTCTTTTTTGAGCACGGTATTGCTCTGTTTCCAAGTGTTCGATTTCTTTTCCCTGCTTTTTCTGTTATTCATTTCCACTTTTATGGCCTTATGATCAGAGAAGATGCTTTGTAATATTTTAGTGTTTTAGATTCTGCTAAGGCTTCCTCTATGACCTAATATGCTGACTATTCTAGAGAGTGTTTCATTTGCACTAGAAAAGAAAGTATACTTGGTTGCTGTTGGGTAGAGTGTTCTTTACACGTCTATGAGTTCAAGTTGGTTGATTGTGGAATTTAAATATTCTGTGTCTTTATTGAGCTCCTTTCTGGATGTCCTGTCCTCCACTGAAAGTGATGTGTTGAAATCTCCTACTATTATTGTGGAGTCGTCTATCTCATCTCACTTTTCAATGTTGATAGAGTTTGTTTTATGTATCTTGTAGCCCTGTCATTGGGTGCATAAATATTTAATATGGTTATATCTTCTTGGTATATTGTCCGCTCAATCATTATATAGTATCCTTCCTTATCCTTTACGATGGATTCAACTTTAAAGTCTGTTTTGTCAGAAATTAATATTGCCACTCCTGCTCTTTTTTGATTGTTGTTTGCTTGATATACTTTTTTCCATCCATCGAGTTTTAGTTTCTTTGTATCTCTAAGTCTAAGGTGTGTCTCTTGTAGGCAACATATAGACAGATCTTGTTTTTTAATCCATTCTGACACTTTCTGTCTCTTTATTGGTGCATTTAGTCCATTTACATTCAGCGTAATTATGGCTAAGTATGAATTTTGTGCCATCATTTTGATGTCTTTTTTTGTGTCTTGTTGACAGTTCTTTTTCCCACTTAATTTTATGTGCTGAGTAGATTATATATTGTCCTTTCCTCATATTCATTGTTGTTGATTTTGTTTCTGCTGAGTCTCTATTTTTTTCTTGTATTTTATTTTGACGTGTAGGATAGTTTGTCTCCTTTGTGGTTACCTTATTATTCACTCTATTTTTCTAAATTTAAACCTGACTTTTGTTTCTTTGTATCACCTTGTCTTCCTCTCCATATAGAAGGTCTATGGCTACATTTCTTAGTCCCTCTTTATCGTTTTAATGTTGTCTTCTTGTACATAATAGCATGGCTATTACCCTGTTTTGAGGGTTTTTTTTTTTTTTTTTAATCTTGCTTTGTTTTTTTCATTTCCCTGTCTGGGTTGACTTCTGATTGCTCCGCCCAGTGTTCTAGTCTTGGACTGATAGCTGATATTATTGATTTTCTAACCAAATAACTCCCTTCAGTATTTCTTGTAGTTTTGGTTTAGTTTTTATGAATTCCCTAAACTTCTGTTTATCTGGAAATGTCCTAATTTCACCTTCATATTTAAGAATCAGTTTTGCTGGATATATGATTCTTGGCTGGCAATTTTTTTCCTTCAATTTTTTAAATAAGTCATCCCATTGCCTTCTTGCCTGCATGGTTTCTGCCGAGTAGTCTGAGCTTATTCTTATTGGCTCTCCTTTATAGGTGACTTTTTGTTTATCCCTAGCTGCTCTTAAAATTCTCTCTTTATCTTTGGTTTTGGCAAGTTTGATTATAATATGTCTTGGTGACTTTCTTTTAACATCTGCCTTATGTGGAGTTTGATGAGCATCTTGGATAGATATCTTCTCATCTTTCACGATATCAGGGAAGTTTTCTGCCAACAAATCTTCAACAATTCTCTCTGAATTTTCTGTTATCCCTCCCTGTTATGGTACTCCAATCACTTGTAGGTTATTTCTCTTGATAGAATCCCACATGATTTTTAAGGTTTCTTCATTTTTTTAAATTCTTTTATCTGATTTTTCTACAAGTATATTAGTGCCAAGTGATTTATCTTCAAGTTCAGAAATTCTGCCTTCCACCTGCTCAATTCTGCTCCTGTGACTTTCTATTGAGTTGTCTACTTCTGTAATTTTATAGTTAATCTTCTGAATTTCTGATTGCTGTCTGTCTATGGATTTTTCCAGCTTATTAAATTTTTCATTATGTTCCTGAATAATCTTTTTAATTTCTTCAATTGCTTTATCTGTGTTTCTTGGCTTATTCTGTGTATTGCCTCATTTCCTTCCTGATTTCTTGAAGGGTTCTGTATATTAATCTTTTGTAGTCTGCCTCTGGTAATTCCAGGAATGCACTTTCATCTAGAAGATCCCTTGATTCTTTGTTTTGAGAGCTTGTTGAGGCAATCATAGTCTGTTTCTTTATGTGACTTGATATTGACTGTTGTCTCCTAGCCATCTATAAGTTATTGTATTAGTTTACTTTGTTTGCTTACTGTGTCGTAGCTTCTTGCTTTTTTTGTTTTGATATGCCCAAATGGGCTGCTTGAGTGAGCTAGCTTGATTATTTTCACCTTTGGAGCTCTGACGTCCTGTCCCCAGATGGCTAGAGCTGTTATCGGGTGTATCAGTCTAGGAGTCCATTCAGTTTTCTTGTATGAATTCAGCTCAGGTGTCCAGGTAGCTGATCATCAAGTGTGTGGTACAGGCTCTGTCCTACAGTCTTAGAGGGGCAGGCGTGATTGGTGTATGTACTGGTATCTGATTGCAGCAGGGGGTCACACTCTGAAGAAGGCAGGCGGCTGAGAATTGTCCCCCATGTGTCTCTGAGGAAACTGTGTCCCTGATCCCTAGAGTGTGCAGGTGGGTTTGTTCTGGAGGTGGAACATGGGCAACCAATGTTTTTGGTTGTAAGGACTGGGAGGTTTCAGTTATCCTTGGACCCCTGTGATGGGTTGCTGTGTGACCTGAGTGGAGCTACCAGTCCTTAGGCCCCTGATGTGGGTAGGTGAGGACCTTGCTTAATAGGCAAAGCAATGTTGAAGATCAAACACCCTCCTCTCCACTGCACAGCTGAAACAGTTGGAGTCTGCAGACAGGGCCTATTCTCCTGAAATAGGCCCACACAGGTCCATGCAGAGGGGATAGGTACTCAAAGTGCACAGACCATTTATGCCTGGCAGGAGCCTCTTCTGTCCTGAGCTCCCCTGGCTAGTGGAGCTGGCAAATTATCTTTTCCCCCAGCTGCAATTTTTTTCCTTCACCAAGGCTGGGAGGATGGCTCTAGGCACTCAACCAGGCCTGTCTCAGGCCCAGGGAAGTCAGCGGCTGAAGCCAGCTTGGGAGCGGGGGCGGGGGGGGGGAGGCACGGTAAAATATACGCAAGTATTTAGCTTTTGCCGAGAGCACTGTTCTTCTCTGGTTCCGGAGGTGTGAGTAGGCTGTGTGGCTGGCTGCTTCTCCCTGAGGAAGCTGCGGCCAAACGCTAGTATCAGCCCGCCACTGCCACTCTCAGAATGGCACCTGAGGGCTCCTCGCGATTCAGGTCCGGTAACACCTCTCTGCTCCTGAACCGTCTCTTCCTCCCCCTGCCCCTCAGTTTGTTTTCTAAGCTTGCCTTTGATGCTCAGGGCTCCTAGCTTGTCATAAATATACTCGTTTCCCTTGTTTTTGGGGGGTCTTTGTTGGTAAGAGGGCTCACCGGAAGTATCTGTCTACTTCGACATGTTGACTTCGTCACTCCGTAGGGTTTTCAATGGCTTTGACCTTTCAGATCTAGATTGCCAGGCCTTCTTTCAAGGCATCTCTGGATGGAATCAAACTCCCAGGCTTTTGGTTAGTAGACAAGTGATCAACCAGTCATTTGCAGGTGATCAACCATTTGCATCACCCAGGGACCCCTGGAGCCAGATGACCTGGGTTCAATCTGTGGCACGGCTACTTTCTAGCTGTGTGACCTTGGGCAAGTTACTTCACCTGTCTGAGCCCCAGTGTAAAGTGTAGATCTTTTGAGCACCTGACCTCCCAGGGTTGTTATGAGGATTAAATGAGAGAAGAATGAGCCCCAAAGGGAGAGGACTCAAGAGAGTTGGGTTATAAATGCCAGCAGGTGGTGGATGGTAGCAAATGCCTCTGTGGCCCATTCAACACTGTCTGAATCCCAAACCTAGGAAAGGGCAATGGGGTATTTTATTTTTTGAAGGCGTGATCATTGAGGTTGTGTATCTCCTTGGCTGGGCCGTGACTCAGTGATTTGGCAGTTGTGTTGTAGTTTGGCAGTCATGTAATGATGTGATCATCTCCATGATGAGATATAATGTAATCACCTCCATGATGAGATCTGCTGTGAGTAGCCAATCAGTTGAAAGGGAGTTTCCTTGGGGCTGTAGTCTGCATCCAATGTATGTGAATTTTCTGGTGAATCTGGCTTTTGCTCTGTTTTTGTCATGCATTCAGCTGGTCAGCATCTGACCTCCAGTTCTTGGGACTTGGGTCAGCACCCTGTCATCTCATCTGCTGACCTTGGATACATCAGCCCTTGCAGCCATAAGCCAGCAGCCTGCCATCTGACCTGTGGGTCTTGGGTTCCGCAGCCCCTGCAGCTTATTTGCATAGCCCCACCCAGTCACTTGGTGGGAGTAGAGGTTGGCAGTTCAAATCTGCCAGGCGTTCCTTGGAAACTCTATGGGGCAGTTCTACTCTGTCCTATAGGGTCGCTACGAGTCAGAATTGACTCGATGGCAGTGGGTTTTTTTTTTTTTTTTTTTAATAAGACCATGGCAAGAAAGGCCATATAAAAGTGATCCATCACATAGCAGGCCACCGCCTGGCTTTCCTAGCCATGGTTCTTTTATACTTGGAGGATAACTTCCCCCTCCCAATCATTTTACCAATCCAAAGCAGTCACTAACAGTTAGTCCTTCCATAGGGCTAAGAGTCCTCAGGGTGAGGTTACTCAGGTACCAGCCATTCAGCGCCGCTGCTGGTATCCATATGATCTGGTCAAGCTCTCCAGCAGTTTGTCTCGCCTTCACCCTTTCTGGCCTCTGAAAAATTTTTAACTGAAAAGATTTTTTCCTTTCTCTCAGCCTCACAAGGTATCAGCATAGCAAAACCTTTAAGGGACTTTTGTTTGGCCTCTGTACTGGAGCCCAGCAGTGCCTCCCCCTTAGCCCGCTATTTCACAGTTAGAGCTTCTACAATTAGCTTTTACAATCACAATTAACGCTGTTAACAATCAATAGTCACAACTGAATCATATACTCCTATAAACATCTTTCCCCACCTTCCTTCCCCAGACCCATCAGGAATAGAGGAATCTATTCAGTGGGGATCCTCCCTTGTCTCCTCATTTAATGTAGGCACTCTCATGAAAGTGTGTAAGCGAGCCACTTCATGTCTGTATCCTCCCCCCATTTAGATAGCCAATGTTTAAATTGCCTGTGCCAAATTTTTTTTTTTTATAATACCAGTACTCTGAGGAGACAAGCATGTTCCTTGATCTGAAGAATCTGGTATTCCAGTTGGAACTTTGAGCATCTGCATCCATAAACAAAGTCCATTCCAGGGCAAGCCAACAAATTTCAGCAACCTACACCAGGTCACAGTGTCAAACATCTCTCTCTCTCTCTCTTTATTTTCATTCAGTTGGGTTCTGATCAGCTCATCCCTAGCCCCCTTGGGCAAGGTCAATGGCCACCAGCCATAGACTCAGTCCTCACACCTCCCTTCACTTCAGTCAGCCAACTCCTCTCTCTCTTTCTCATTACTAGCCCCCATGGGCTAAGTCTGCAGGCACCGCCAGTAGGCTCAGAAATTCACACGCCTCCCAGCACTTCAGACCAGCCAGCTGTTTCTCTCTCTCTCATCCTAGACCCCATAGACTGGGTCAGTGGGCAACAATGGAACATGTTCAAACTCAGCCCATGTCTTCATTGTTGCACTGCTCCCACTTCCACTTATCTCATGGCCTCAGGTGGTCACCTCAGGTGAGCATACCAGGCTGTCTACTCGCTGGCTCCCTGTCTTAGTCATCTAGGGCCTCTATAACAGAAACACCACAAGTGGATGGCTTTAACAAAGAGAAATTTATCCTCTCACAGTCTGGTAGGCTAGAAGTCCAAATTCAGGGTATCATCTCCAGGGGAAGGCTTTCTCTCTCTGTTGGCTCTGGAGGAAGGTCCTTGTTGTCAATCTTCTCCTGGACTAGAAGCTTCTCTGTGCAGGAACCCCAGGTCCAAAGGACGTGCTCTGCTCCCGGCTCTGCTTTCTCGGTAGTAGGAGTTTCCCAACTCTCTGCTCTCTTCCCTTTCCTTTTATCTCTTGTAATATAAAAGGTAGTGCAGGCCACACTCCAGGGAAACTCCCTTTACATTGGCTCAGGGATGTGACTTGAGCAAGGTGTTACATTCCACCCTAATCGTCTTCAACATTTTTTTAATTTTTTAAATTTTGCCTCATTAACCATAGGCAGAGCTTAGGATTCACAACATTTAGGAAAATCAATCACAAAATGGAGGACAACCACACAGTACTGGGAATCATGGCCTAGGCAAGTTGATGGATATTTTGGCAGGACACAATTCAATCCACAACACTCCCTTTAACTTTCAGTCCTAGAAGGGGTTCTTCTGATGGGCGCTGACTTGTCCTGCGTGGATGCACCCAATGGCAAACTGCTTGCTTTCTCAAAATTCAAAATGCAGAACAGCCATTTTTTTTCTGCAGGTCCTTTCTTCAAATGCAAATTTCCTGACTCTGAAGGTTTGAGGTATGGTTCAGGTTTCCGACCTAAATCCCAATACCCTGTACACAGGGTTACTGGATTGAAACAAACAGCCTGTGTTTCTTCCAAGCAAATCCTAGTTCCTCTTTTAACGTATCCAATCAAGTGTCGGCTGGCAGCAGAATTACATGCTCTCTGTAATCTATAATACCCCATATTCATTCCCATCATATATTTAGGTTTGTTTTGCAACACTAGGTAGGAGACACATTCAATATCCATAGTACATTCAGATAAACACAAAACCCTTTTTAAAACATCCCAGTTTCATAGCTCTTCTCCACACCTTGACTGTCTTGCCATTCATATGCATATGGCCGTGAGCCTCTGGCTGAGTGGAACAGGAAGATCCTGGCCCCCTGTCAATCACCCTGTTTAACTGGCCTGGCTTTTGCCCCAGGCCACTTCAGATGCGGCTTTTTGCTCTTCAGCTAGAGCATAAAACCAAACCAAACCAAACCCTTTGCAGTAGATTTGACCCCAACTCATAGCGACCCTTTAGCATAACGTCTCTTAATTTAATTTCAGCCATTACAGGTAACAACCAAAGTTACCATCTAAGAATCCTAAGTTTCACTTCCCGTGCCCCTTCATTCTTTCTCTTACAAAGTCCTATGCCTCCATGAGTATGGAGCCATTGCAATGAATCCTACTTCTGAAGCAAATTGTAAAAATAGCTTGGTGGCAACATCTGCCCTCTTCATCTAGCTTCACAATGGGGGAGAATCATCAGCATGGACATCAGCCCAAGGCTGATTCCTCCGAGGTAGAGGTGAAGCATGCCTCCTCCCACCAATCTTTTTACTAATTCTGACACCAGCTGTCACTCCATGGCACTCTTTACTTCTCTGCTGGGTTCAACAATTCGTTGCAACGGTCACACACAACTCGTAGGCCATACTCACTATTATGGGGTTTATTAGGGAACTAATAGGTTACAATTCAGGACCAAGAATGACTCAGGGCACAGTTCTTCTGTCAGGACAGCTCCTCAGCCATTCCTGAAGGCAGACCTGTCTCTGGCCCTCAGCCTCTGTCTTGCTTGGGCAAGTGTTACAAAGCTGGTTAGCTCTGCCAATAAGTGGCCAAAGGCAACTCACTCTGCCAGTAAGCCTCAGCCCAAAGGTTTTCAGCTCTCTAACACTATGGGTCACTAAGCCTAGTTCCGCCAGGTGCCTGGAGGCACCCCACTCTGCTAGCAAGCCTCTTGCCCGAAGGCACTCAGCTTTCTTGCTCCATGGACCTGGAAGCTCACCATCTCCTGCTGGTCTCTTGGTTCTGCTGCTGCCAGTTCTCTGCCATGCTTGCCACAGCTTCTCACTGTCTTGCACCATCTCCAGTGTTACAGCTGTCTTTATCTGTCTCTGGGTCTAGGATATTCTCAGTGCGGGGACCCCAGGTCCAAAGGCTATGCTCCACTCCCATCTCTTCTTCTTGATGGTAGTGAAGTTCCCCATTTTTGCCTCTGGGATGGCTCATTTTAAGACTTACAGGATGGCAAAACTGACCAATCCCCCTCATTAGGGTTCCATACACCTTATTTGCATGATCCCACCCCCACAAATCCTTGAAGTTGTCAAGGATTTCACTTTACTTGGATCCATAATCAATGCCCATGGAAGCAGCAGTCAAGAAACCACATGACATATTGCTTTGGACAAATCTGCTGCAAAAGACCTGTTTAGAGTATTAAAAAGCAAAGATGTCACTTTGAGGATTAAGGTGTGCCTGACCCAAGCCATGGTATTTTCAATTGCCTCATATGCATGTGAAAGCTGGACAATGAATAAGGAAAACCTAAGAAGAATTGAATTACGGTGTTGGCGAAGACTGCCAGAAAAATATACAACTCTGTCTTGGAAGAAGTACAGCCAGAATGCTCCTTAGAAGTGAGGATGGCAAGACTTCCTCTCAAGTACTTTGGACATGTTTTCAGGAGGGATCAGGCCCTGGAGAAGGACAGCATGCTTGGTTAAGTGGATGCTCAGTGAAAAAGAGGAAGACCCTCAATGAGAGGGATTGGCATAGTGGCTACAATGATGGGCTGAAGCCTAACAATGATTGTGAGGATGGCGCAGGACCAGGCAATGTTTTGGTTTGTTGCACGTAGTATCGCTGTGAGTCAGAACAAGCTCAACTGCACCTGTTGTTGTTGTTGTTGTTGTTAGGTGCCGTCGAGTCGGTTCCGACTCATAGCAACCCTATGCACAACAGAACGAAACAATTCCTGGTCCTGCACCATCCTTACAATCATTGTTATGCTTGAGCTCATTGTTGCAGCCACTGTGTCAATCCACCTCGTTGAGGGTCTTCCTCTTTTTCACTGACCATGCACTTTACCAAGCATGCTGACCTATACTCTGCCAAGCATGATGTCCTTCTCCAGGTTCTGATCCCTCCTGACAATATGAATTCTCAGCTGCACCTAACAACAACAAAAACAACAAGCCCCACTGTCTTAGTCATCTAGTACTCCTATAAAAGAAATACCACAAGTGGATGGCTTTAACAAAGAGAAATTTATTCTCTCGCTGTATAGTAGGCTACAAGTCCAAATTCAGGGCATCAGCTCCAGGGGAAGGCTTTCTCTCTCTGTCAGCTCTGGAGAAAGATTCCTTGCCATCTGTCTTCCCTTGGTCTGGGAGCGTCTCAGCGCAGGAACCTCAGGTCCAAAGGATGCTTGCTTGGTGATATGAGGTTCCCACTCTCTGCCAGCTTCCCTTTCCTTTCATCTCTTGAGAGATGAAAGGTGGTGCAGGCCACACCCTAGGGAAATTCCCTTTACATTGGATCAGGGATGTGACCTGGTATGGGTGTTACATTCCCACCCTAATCCTCTTTAACATAAAGTTACAATCACAAGATGGAGGACAACAACAGAATACTGGGAATCACGGCCTAATCAAGTTAATACACACATTTTTGGGAGGACATAATTCAGTCTATTCCCATTTTACAGATGGAAAAACAAACTCAGAACAGTGAGGTGACCTGCCAGGTTACCCACTGGGTGCAGAATTTATGCTCAGACCACACACCCAGAGCCCGTTTCTCCAGAAACATGGGAGGTGGCAGGACTCCTGTGAGCCTGGTGGCCACCCTGATCTCAGCCAAAGGTGCGCCTCCAGGTACCCAGAACTGGGTCACGGACTCTGTCACAGCACTGGCCAAAATGGTTATTTGCACCTGCCTCCAAGATCTGATTAGTAAGCTCCTCTGGGGCCGGAGCTGCGTCCTATTTACCTGAAGTTCCCCTAACTTGGTGCTCAGGACCCGACACTAAGTAACAGGGGTTTGTTTGTTTTTTTTTTAATTGTACTTTAGATGAAGGTTTACAGAACAAACTAGTTTCTCATTAGGCAGTTAGTGCACACATTGTTTTATGACATTGGTTAACAACCCCACAACATGTTAACACTTTCCCTTCCAAATTTAGGTTCCCTGTTAACAGCTTTCCTGTCCTCTCCTGCCTTCTAGTCCTTGCCCCAGGGCTGGTGTGCCCTTTTAGTCCTGTTTTGTTTTATGGGCTCGTCCAATCTTTGGCTGAAGGGTGAACCTCAGGAGTGATTTCATTACTGAGCTAAAAGGGTATCTGGGGGCCATACTCTCAGGGTTTCTCCAGTCTCTGTCAGGTCAGCAAGTCTGGTTTTTCTTTATGAGTTCGAACTTTGTTCTACATTTGCCTCCAGCTCTGAGTCTGGGACCCTCTATTGTGATCCCTGTCAGAGCAGTCAGTGGTGGTAGCCAGGCACCATCTCGTTGTTCTGTACTCAGCCTGGTAGAGGCCGTGGCAGATGGGGTCCTTTAGTCCTTCGGGCTAATCTTTCCCTTGTAACTTTAGTTTTCTTCATTATTCCTTGCTCCCAAAGAGGTAAGACCAGTGGAGTATCCTAGACGGCCACTCACAGGCTTTTAAGACCCCGGGCACTACTCCACTACTCACCACAGTAGCATATAGAATATTTTCTTTATAAACTGTTTTGCCGATTGAGCTAGATGTTCCCTGAGACCATGGTTCCCACAGCCCTCAGCCCAGCAATTCGGTCCCTCAGGGAGTTTGGATGTGTCTATGGAGTTTCCATGACCTTGCCTTATACAGGCTACGCTGGCTTCCCCAGTACTGTGTACTGCCTTACTCTTCACCAAAGTTACCACTTACCTATTGCCTATTTAGTGTTTTTCCATCCTAACATCTCCCCTCCCTTGTAACCACCAAAGATTATTTCTTTTTGTGTGTAAACATTCTCATGAGTTTTTACAGTAGTGGTCTCATACAGTATTTGTTCTTTTGTGACTGACTTATTTGTGACAGGGGTTTTAAAAGATCACATGTAAATAGCACAGGCCAGCACTCCTGCTAAGTGCTTTTAAACGCCATCTTTTTCAATCCGCACAATAACCCTGCCAGAGGTACTGTCCACATCCCTGTTTACAGATGGAGGATCCCAAAGGCTTTGACCTCAATTAGGTTACCAGGAGTCACCCCAGGAGCAGTTGAGGAAACTGGGAAGTGAGCCCTGGCCGTGCGACTCCAGGAATAACAGGCAAGACGCTCTTCTATCTTCCCTTGAACAGGCCTTGGGCCTAAGGAGCATTCTGGCCATACTTCTTCCAAGTCAGATTTGTTCATTCCTTTGGCAGTCCATGGTATATTCAGTCTTCTTCGCCAGCACCGCAATTCAAAGGCGTCAATTCTTCTTCTGTCTTCCTTAGTCATTGTCCAGCTTTCCCATGCATATGAGGCAGTTGAAAATACCACAGCTTGGGTCAGGAACACCTTAGTCCTCAAAGTGACATCTTTGCTTTTCAACATTTTAAAGAGGTGTTTTGAAACAGGTTTGCCCAATGCAATATATTGTTTAATTTCTTGACTGCTGCTTCCACAGATGTGGATTGTGGATTGTTGATTGTGGTGCAGAGCCGGCTGGCGTTTCATTCCGTTGTGTACTGTGTTGCCGTGAGTCAGAAGCTGACTCGTTGGCAACTAACAACTTCTCGTCCTCAAGAATGAGAAGGCCAGGGAGCTAGGAGGGATAACAAGGGGCCAGGTGTGCTGGGTGTGTCTTCAGGGGCTTTCCAAGAGGTAAGCTCGCTTTGACACCAGCTGACCCCACACCAATCCTGAGGAGCGCCAGGTCAGGTGGACTCAGAGAGGGAGGGAGGCTTGCCAAGGGCCCCACAACCAGCAGGTCTGAATCCCCTTCACTTACAGGCCCACCTCCTTCCCACTACCCCAGGGTCACCTCAGAAAGCAGCCTGCCCTTGGCTACTTCCTGGGGCCCCAACTGCCAAGTTGCTGGTTCTCGGGCGGCTGTCCTGAAATGCTGCAAGGTTAGGCGGCTGGGGGTGGAGAGGCAATGCCTGCAGGACTGGTCCCCAGCCCTATCAGCTGTCCCTGGTGCTACCATTAGCCAGGATTATTTTCTCCTGATGCTCACCAGGGCCACTCTCCATCAGCCCTTACTGCCTGCTATCTCTGGAGGATGGTCACAAACTAAGCCAATTCCTAAAGCACAAACCAAAAACAAAACAACACCCACTACTGTCAAGTCGAATCCTACTTATGGCGACCCCATGTGTTAGAGAGTAGAACTGCCCCATGGGGTTTTCTTGGCTGTAATCTTTACGGAAGCAGATTGCCAGGCCTTTCTCCCGTGGCACCGCTGGGTGGGTTCTAATTGCCAACCTTTAGGTTAGTAGTTGAGTGCACCACCCAGGGACCTTTTCCTAAAGCAGACTCCACGGCAGCTCAGCCTGGCCCCCAGCCCTTCCGTCCCGCCCAGCCCTGCTGTCCTGCCCGGTGGGTTCTCGCTTTTCCCATCCTCCCCCTCTCCGTGCTGCCGCTCACACTCTTCCTGCCACCCAGCACCCCCTCCTCTCTGCCTGGCGATGTGTTGTAAGAAGAGAGAAGGAGGCTGTTGGCACAAGTAGTTTGCAATCGGCTGCTAACCTGAAGGCTGACAGTTTGAAACCACTTAGCGGTGCCACAGAAGAAAGGCCTGGCGATCTGTTTCTGTAAAAATCACAGCCAAGAAAACACAATAGGGCAGTTCTACTCTGTAATGCACAGGGTCACTTGGCTTCACGGCAGCAGGCTTCGCTTTTTTTTTCTGGGTAAGAGTAAAAGGTTTAGGAGACTTAGGTAAAAAGAACATAAAATACATCATCCCTACCTTATTATAATGATTACAAGTCGAAATGATGATATTTTGAATGTATTGCTTGGGAGTTTTTTTAAATTACCTTTTCAATCTCTTCTCTTGCTATGGGTCTGTTCAGATTTTCCACATCATTTTGTGTTAGTTCAGGTAGTGTCTCAGTCATCTAGTGCTGCTGTAACAGAAATACCACAAGCAGATGGTTTTAACAAAGAGAAGTTTATTCTCTCACAGCCTAGTGGATTAGAAGTCTGAATTCAGGACTCCAGCTCCAGGGGAAGGCTTTCTCTCTGTGTTGGCTCTGGAGGAAGGTCCTTGTCATCAGCCTTGCCTTGGTCTGGGAGCATCTCAGAGCAAAAACCTCAGGTCCAAAGGACATGCTCTGCTCCCAGCACTGCTTTCTTGGTAGTATGAGGTCCCCAGCTTTCTGCTTGCTTCCCTTTCCTTTTATCTCTTGAGAGATAAAAGGTGGTACAGGCCACACCCCACGGAAACTCTCTTTATATTGGATGAGGGATGTGACCTGGTAAGGGTGTTACGATCCCTCCCTAATCCTCTTTAACATAAAGTTACAATTACAAAATGGAGAATACTGGGAATCATGGCCTAACCAAGTTAAAACATGCATTTGGGGGGGGGATATAATTCAATCCATGACAGGTAGGTAGCGTGTTTCCAGAAATTTGTTCATTTCCTCTAGGTTTTCATAATGCTGTTATGATCCTTTTTATTTCAGTTGGATCTGTTGTAATGTCCCCCTTTCATTTCTTATTTGGGTTATTTGCATCCTCTCTGTTTTTCTTTTGTCAGTTTGGCCAGAGGTTTGTCGACTTTGTTGATCCTTTCAGAGAACCAGCTCTTTGTTTTGTTGATTCCTTCTATTGTTTTTCTATTGTCTATTTTTCCCTCATTTTTGTCTGCTTTCTGCTTCAACTTTTGGGTTACTGTGAATATTCGAGATTTGGATTCCCTGCCAGGTAGTCCTAGCGCCTTTCCTTCTACTGTAAGTCATCTGCTGTTTGATTCTGGATACCTACTAGAACCATCCTGTCCTTTTTCTTTGAAATATGTTTTGATATTGTCTGCTGTCTTCAGGACATTCAGTAGTTATTTTCTTCGTTTATTGATTGTAGATTTGTTGGTTCCATCCTGCTTTTTTGTTTTATTTGGTTATGTTTGAGCAGGTGGGCTGTGCATTCTTTGTTGTTTGCTCATCTGTAGTCATGATACTTTTCACCTCCTTGTGCAGTGGGCAGGGCCAGCCATTCAGCTATGGTGCAGCAGGGCAGGTCCAGCTGAAGGGGAATGTCCGGGATGGGTTGTTTGTGGCATGTACTAGAGCTGACAGAGCTGGGCAGGAAACAGTGCCGGGCAGGTTCTGGTAGGCCGTGCCTGTGCTGCTTGGGGGTGTGATGTTCAGTGCATGGTGCAGGTAGGCAGGAAAAAGGGGGGAGATTGTGATGTGTGGAGCTAATATGGGTATGTGAAAGAGGAGAGAGAGGAGAGGGAAACCGGAGCCAAAAGCAAACAAACAAAAAAACAAAGGGAAAAAATAAAAGGTACTAAGGAAGCTTGCCATTGGAGTGGAGAGATAAGAAACAGAGAAATGGGGAAGAGCAAAGAGGAAAACAAAAAGAAAAGGGGAAAAAGAAAAATAAATAACTAGATAAAAATTTGAGAAAAAAAAAAAGACCCCAGGGGTCGCACCAGTGCGGCCACGAAGACCAGGGAAGTGGCTCCCAGGCTGTACAATATAGCCTGGCTAGAGTGGGTGTTGATGTCACATAGCATCAGGTATGCAGGAGACAGGAACAGAAGGTAAGTATAGAGGAGAACTGAGAAATGAAGACAGAAAGGAAAAAAAGAAATGCCCCCACGGGCTGTGCAGACTGAAGGAGTAGTTTCTAAGCTGTGCAGTGCAGCCCAGCTAGAAGGGGGTCCCAAGCCATGAAAAGAAAATGAAAACAAACAAACAGAACAGAACAAAGCAAAACTAAACAAAGAAAAAAAAAAAAAGCCCCAGGGATCCCACCAGCTTCGGTTTTATAGGCCAGGGCAGTGGTTCTCCAGTCAAGAAGGGCTTCACAGCCTTTCAAGAAGCAAAGATAACACAGGGAGCCAGGTGTTTGAGAGAAAGAAGGGGGAGGTTGTGGAAGGCACAGAAGAAAGGAAAAGAAACAGAAAAAAGCAGCATCAGGTCAGGGAGTCGGCCAATGTGGGCGAGGTGAATCTAAGCTGCCCAGGGTGAAGCAGTTGCCTCCCGGCCAAGAGGCCTGTAGCCAGCAGGAAGCAGAGGAGGCCGAAGGCAGGCGGGAGGGAGGAAGGGTCAGGGTTAGGAAAGCATCTGTTATTCGTGGTGCTCTGTCTCCTGCTGAGAACTTCACGATGAAGCTGCTTTCCTGTACTCCCTGTCCTCCGATCTCTAATGTGGGTGGGGCAAATCCAAGTAGCATGGATGCTGCACTTCCTGCCCAGCCAAGCCACTGCACTCAGCCAGGAAGCGTGGAGGTAGAGGAGCAGAGAGAGGATGGGGGGTGGTTACTGGGTGCTCTGTCTCCTGCTGGGAGCTCCGTGAAACTGCTTTCCCGTGCTCCCTGTCTGCCATTCTCCAACAGGAGTCCAAGATGGTGAATCCGTGGTGTGTTAGCTAAGAGGGGACCTCCACACATCTCTCTCCTAGCTCTCTGTCCTCTGTCAGTTTCTTATTCCATTCAGTGTTTGGCTGAGTTCTTTATCTCTTCATTTGACACTTTGGACCCCAGGAATGACGTTTGTCTCTGTTTTACTTAGTTTTTCAGGTCTTTGCTGTGGAGGGACAGCGTGGTGTTTCTATGGCGCCATGTTGCACAGAAGTTCTTGAATATATTGGGTTAAATAAATGTATTATTGAAAATAATCTCACCTCTTTCTTTTTACTTTTTAATGTGGCTAGGATATTTAAAACAGCATATGTGGCTTGCATTATATTTCTATTGGACTGCATTGCTTTAGACTTTAGTTAAAAAAAAAAAAAGTGGCCCAGGTAGAAGGTGGAGGAGGAAGAGTATAAGAAAGCCTTCATGAAAATGATCTGAGCAGTTATTTGGCTGGAAACTCCCTGTAAGATAACAGCACGGTCAGAGTTATTGAAAGGCTAACGAGATCCTAGACCATATTAACAGAAGCCAGTGTGCTTACAGGTGAAGATAATGGATTGCACCTCAATATAAAGAAAACAAAAATCCTCACACCTAGACCAACAAGCAACGTCATGATAAATGGAGAAAAGATTGACGTTGTCAAGGATTTCATTTTACTTGGGTCCACAATCAACACCCATGGAAGCAGCATGGAAGTATGGAAAAGCAAAGATGTCATCTTGAGAACTAAGGTGCACCTGACCCAAGCGATAGTATTTTCAATTGCCTCATATGCATGTGAAAGCTGGAGATTGAATAAGGAAGACTGAAGAAGAATTGAAGCCTTTGAACTGTGGTGTTGGCGAAGAATAGTAAATATACCATGGACTGCCAGAAGAACAAGTAAATCTGTCCCAGAATGCTCCTTGGAAGCGAGGTTGGTGGGACTTCATCTCACATACTTTGGACATGTTATCAGGAGGGATCAGTCCCTGGAGAAGGACATCATGCTTGGTAACACAGTCAGCAAAAAAGAGGAAGACCGTCAATACGGTCAGTGGCTGCAACAATGGGCTCAAGCATAACAACGATTGTGAGGATGGGGCAGGACTGGGTAGTGTTTCATTCTGTTGTATGTAGGGTTGCTGTGAGTCAGAACCAACTCGACGGCACCTCACAACAAAAACAAAAGTGTGCATGATGAATGAGGGGAAAGTCAGGCTCTGTGCTATCTTAGGGTGGGTGGGAGGGGGATCCCTGTGCTGGGCTCCTACATCCTAGAGTAACAATGATTACTTGGAACAGGCTCAGGGAACTTATGTGGACCTGGGCTGGAGACGCTGTGGTGTGAGGACCTGTTTAAGGTCCCGCACGTGTCTCTGCAGGGCAACCCAGGCAGAGGGAGCAAGTCTGTTCTGGTGTCTCAGAGGGCTGAGCTAGAACCAGCACCAGAATGTGTGGGGAAGTAGATTCCAACAACAGATCTGTCCCTTGGGAAAGTGAGTTCCTTGACAGGCAGGAAGTTCCCCATCAACAGAGATATTCAAGCCAAGGCTACCTGCACCAGGATGATGATAAAGGGGATTGGAGAATGAACTGGGTCTTTGGAAGTTCTCAGGGACCAGAAACCCAGTCACCCAGACCAGCAAAGTCTGCCCAATTGTCTGGGTCTCAGGCTGAGTTTCTCTGAGGCTCAGCCCAAACATCCCTGTGCAGAGAGGTGGCCCAGGACTTTGTAGTGGGTTAGTTGTGGTCCCTGAAAGCACCCCAACTGGAGAGGAGTCCCCTACCAGGCCTGGGTAACTCAGGCCAGGCTTCTCAAGGTAGTGTGGCTGCTGAGTCCAGGAGAGGGGCACATGAAGAGGCCAAGAAACGCAGGGTCCAACCCCAGAGCAGCGACTTCATTGAGATACTGCTGCGTAAATGAAAGTATGTTTGTCCACGCACAGGGAATATATGGATAGAACCTTTTATTTTGGAAAATATCAATCACAGACCTAAGTAGAGAGATTGGTGTCATGAGCCCTTGTGCACGCACCACCCAGTCTCAACCCTCACCTGGGGCCAGTGGCCACCTCTGAGGAGGAGACTAGGGGAGGGGGATGGGCACTGTTTACAGAATCCACACCGCTTTGTCCTCCTTATTAGAACTTTTAAACAGTAGCGAGGGAGTGGGAGACAAAGGCACCGGCCACCAACTGCCTGCGGCGGCTGGGCAAGTAGCTCTCTGGCCTTAGCTGTAAAAGGTGGGGCTTGACTGGATGCTTTGCAGGCCCCTCAGATTCAACACGTCTGAAGCTGAATTCATCACCTCACCCCAACCTGCTCTGTCCCCTGGTCCACAGTCAATGGCACCGCCTATTGTCTGCTATCCACCTAGTCATACAGACCAGAAACCTGAGTGTTGTCTGGACTCCTTCTTCCCCATAACCCCTCATGTCTCCACAGTCACTGACTCTGCCCCTTCTCCCTCCTAAATGTCTTCCCAGTCTGTCCTCTTTTCTCATTTCCACTGCCGTCGTCTTACCCCCAGCCCCAGCATCATCTCTGTTGCCTACTGCTCCAGTCCTATCCTCCAGCTGTGCCCTTCTTTCCTTTTTCCAGAGTCCCTGGGTGGTGCAAACATTTAAGCGTTTGGCTACCAACAGCAAGATTGGTGGTTTGAATCCACCCAGGGGCACCTTGGAAGAAAGACCTGCTTCCAAAAGTTCACAGCCATGAAAACCCTATGCAGCGCAGTTCTACTCCGTACACACGGGGTCGCCATGAATTGAAATCAGTCACATACATTGCGATCAACTCGATGGCAACTGGTATTTGGTTTTATCCTTCTCCCACGCTGCTTATATTAAAAACTGGACCCTGAGGCCCAAGTCTCCATCTGCTCGACTTACAGGAAGTTTAGCTACAGGGTTTATTTCTCCAACTATTTCTGAGGTTCTCTGTGGGTGTTTATACCCACAAGTGCACAGGCAGACGCAGCCCTCAAGCCTGTCTCCACAGCAGTTGGCCCCCAAAACCCTGGGGCATGACACATTGGATCGTGTGCCTGCACCTGCTGGTCTCCTTAGGTTAATGTGGAGGCCAGCGTGGAGGGTGGGATGAGGGTCCCACTGCCTTGAGACTGGGGACTCGAGGTGTCTCTGCCGTCCTCTCCATCCTCACAGAGCTGTGGAGGATGGTCGGTCCTTGCTGAGTAGAAAGAGAGTGGGCGAGCACCCCAGCTCCCTGCTCCCAGTTGCACTGTACAGGGCCCACAGTCGAGCTGCCTGGGCCGCGAGTGATACGTGAGGGTGGTGTCCCAGACCCCCCTGCTCCCCAACACTTAGCCTGGAATCCCGGTCCCCTCGGCATGTCTTGTTAGGGAGGTCTTTCTCAAGGGCCCCCTTTTCTTGGCTACCATGTAACCTCTATTGGGGACCCCATCTGTCTGTGTGTGTGTAACTGCACACTGACTCCAGAACCCTCACAGCCTCTCTGCTGATCAGTGGTGGGGTGCAGGTGGGGGTGGGGTGTGTTGGAGTACAGGGGCACTATCTATTCCTTGCCCCAGAGTCCCTGTGCCCGGGCTTCTGCAAGACACTCACAGAGGTGAAACACACTTTCTTAGTCATCTAGAGCTGCTGTAACAGAAATACCACAAGTGGATGGCTTTAACAAAGAAGAATTTGTTCTCTCACAGTCGAGTAGGCTACAAGTCCAAATTCAGGGCTCGGCTCCAGGGGAAGGCTTTTTCTCTCTGTTGGCTCTGGAGGAAGGTCCTTCTCACGATCTTTCCCTGGACTAGGAGCTTCTCCACGCGGGAACCCTGGTCCAAAGGACATGCTCTGCTCCTGGTGTTTCTTTCTTGGTGGTATGAGGTCCCCCTGTTTCTCTGCTAGCTTCTCTCTTTTATATCTCAAAAGAGATTGGCTTAAGAGACTATCTAATCTTGTAGATCTCATCACTACAGCTGCCACTAATCCATCTCATTACCTCATAGTGATAGAATTTACAACACATAGGTAGACAGTCGTACAATACTGGGAATCTTGACCTAATCAAGACGACAGATTTTTGGGGGGACACAATTCAATCCATGACATACACCCAGTGTGTCTGTGGCTGCACCTCCTCCCCAGCTTTCACTGGGAGTCCCCCGTCCGTGGGCCTGTGCCTGGCCAGGAGGTGGACCCAGGGGCAGTGCCAGCGAGTACATGCCATTACTGAAGATACCTGGGCTCCCCAATACGCTGAGGATTCTGCTGTACTTGGCCCAAGCACGGATTCAGCAAAGTGGGGCAATGTCCTCCTCCGCTGGAGGGAAGGCTGGGTCGCTGGCCTGGATCACCTGGGCTGATCTCTGCCACATGCACCTGCCACGCCCCCACAGCCAGGCTGACCACCACTCTCTGACCCTGCAGTGTGGGTGTGTGCCAGGGAAGCTGGCCAGGCCAGGCAGTGGGCCAGGCCTTCGGTCCACAAACACATGCTGAACCCCACTTCCTCCAGGTGTAGATGGAGGCAAGGCACGCCCCTCAAAGGACTCACAGTCCATGAGCGAGCATGAGACAACTGCCACATGATAAGCATGTTGTTGTTGGGTGCCATCGAGTTGATTCTGACTCATAGCAACCCTATGTACAAAAGAAAGACACACTGCCCAGTCCTGCGCCACTCTCACAATCCCTGTTACGCTGGAGCCCACTGTAGTAGCCACTGGGTCAATCCATCACGATGAAGGTCTTTCTCTTTTTTGGTGACCCTCTACTTTGCCAAGCATGATGTCCTTCTCAAGGGATTGGTCCCTCCTGAAAACACGTCCAAAGTACGTGAGCCTTTGAATAACAAGAATAGTGATCACCATAGTAACACTGACAGTTCTATTAACCATGGACAGCGCGCTTATCACATGTGCTGGCCCAACCACATTACCGGTATTAACTCATCCAATCCCTACCACAGTCCTCTGGAGTCAAACCAGATCCCGGGGCGGCAGAGAGCTGCCACATAGGAATTCCACAGCTGTAACCTTTACGGGAGCAGGCTCCACATCTTTCTCCTGCAGAAGGAGCGGCTGGTGGGTTCGAACCACCAACCTTTCGGTTAGCAGCCGAGCAATGAACTACTGTGCCACCAGGGCTCCTTTCCTTTGGAGTAGGGAGTATTTGCTATTATCCCCATTCGATAGGTGAAGAAACTGAGGCACCAATCAGTTAAATTAGCCAAGGTCGCTAGCCAATAAGTGATGGAGCCAGAATTTGGACCCAGGCAGCCTGGCTCCTGGGTTCAGCTCTTAGTCACTACAAATCCATGTGCACAGGACTTTACAGTTTATAAAGCACTTCCAGGTCTTTGGGGCCTTTCTTGCGGGATCCCTGCAGTACTGGGCAAAGGAGGCTATCCTCTTGCTTGTTTGAATTCTTTCTAGATGGTTAATATATGCACACACTGAAACACAAGGATGCGGAGTGAAGTGAACACCTCACTCCCGGTGAGCCCCCCAGTCCCTGCTCCCCGGGGGATCTTTCTGGACATAGCCCACCCTTATATTCTTGGGTGTTTGTACCCACATAAGCCTCCTATCAAAAATCCACACAGGTGGTTGAATATAACGCACAGTTCAACGCCGGTTGCTTTCTCTATCTTGGCGAGCCATCCTTCTCAGAACCTAGGGGTCGGCCTCCTACTTCAACAGCTCCAGAAGCTTCTATGGTGCATTTGTACCAGGGCTGGGCTGGTTTGTACAGACTTGTCGGTCTGTCCGATGGTTTTGGTGTTCCTTTTTGCCCCTTTTTATTTGTGGTGCTTCTTCTTTTCTTTAAATCTTTCTCTGTGTGGCCTGAGTTTTCCTTTGTTTGGATGCGTGTGTCTCTTCTGACCATTTGGAAGGCCTGATTTCTGTTGTTGGTTCCAGTACTGAGCTATTACCAGTACCATTTGCCGTGGGGTCAGTTCCAACTCATGGCCAGCCCCACGTGTGTCAGAGTAGAACTGTGTTCCACAGGGTTTTCGATGGCTGATTTTTCAGAAGTGGATCACCTGGCCTTTCTTTGGAGATACCTCTGGGTGGATGGACTCGAACCTCTAACCTTTTGGGCACCACCCAGGGACTCCAGTCCTAGGTTGGCATTATTCAGCCCCCATCTCTGGCAAGGAATCATACTCAGAGAAGAAAAAGTCACTTGCCTGAGGTGACCCAGCTTAGGTGCCTTCTCTCTAAGGCAGAGAGCAGGAGTAGGCTTGTGTCTTGGTCATCTAGTGCTGCCGTAACAGGAATACCACAAGTGGATGGCTTTAACAAAGAGAAATTTATTTTCTCACAGTTGAGTAGGTTACAAGTCCAAATTCAGGGCATTGGCTCCAGGGGAAGGTTTTCTGTCTCTGTCGGCTCTGGAGGAAGGTCCTTGTCCTCAATCTTCCCCTGGTCAAGGAGCTTCTCAGGTACAGGGACCCCGGGTCCAAAGGACGCGCTCTGCTCCTGGTGCTGCTTTCTTGGTGGTATGAGGTCCCCAACTCTCTGCTTGCTTCTCTTTCCTTTTATCTCTTGAGAGATAAAAGGTGGTACAGGCCACACCCCAGGGAAACTCCCTTTACATTGGATCAGGGAGGTGACCTGACTAAGGGTGGTATTATGAGCCCACCCTAATCCTCTTTAGCATAAAATTACAGTCATGAAATGGAGGACAACCACAGAATACTGGGAATCATGACCTAACCAAGTTGATACACATATTTTTGGGGGGGATATAATTCAATCTATGACAGCTTAGGTTCAGCTTCTGAGGAAGTTGAATGAGTGTTGGGTTTACACTCAGAGGAGTAGGCCTGGAGGCTCTGGGGGGAGGTTTGAGAGCAGGGAAAGAGAGCCTCCTGCCATGCTTGGTGGAGGGACGGGTGGGGAGGCAGGTTGGAGGCAGCTGTAGCTGATGGTTGCAAGGTGATGGGGCTGGGCCTGCTGGGCAGCAGAGAGGAAGGACAGGTGAGATGTTCAAAGGGGCAGTAGAAGGGGAATTGGGGGAGTCAGAGGGGGAGAACCAGTGATGCAGGGGCTGGAGGGGTGATTTGCTGTATTGTTGCTGTTGTTAGGTGTCACTGAGTTGGTTCTGACTCCATGTACAACAGAATAAAATACTGCCCGGTTCTGCACCATCCTATCAATCGTTATGCTTGAGCCCATTGTTGCAGCCACTGTGTCAAACTATCTTGTTGAGGGTCTTCCTCTTTTTCACTGACCCTCTACTTTACTTTCTTTTATTTCTACTTTACCAAGCATGATGTGCTTCTCCAGGGGCTGATCCCTCCTGATAATGTTACCTAACGCCAATGCGACACAAAGGGTCCTTGTCTTTTCCCAGGTAAGAATACATGCGAAAGACAAATTTTATCTTCAGCAAGCTTTATTTTGCTTGAGTCAAGCAAAAGGAGTCGGTGGGGAACTAAACCTCTCCAAAAGACTGACTCGAAAAGGAAAGCAAGGTTAGGGCTTCTATGGGTTCGGTGGAGACAACAGAGTATGAATATTTAGTGGGCTTCTTTCAAGGGGCGGGTACTTCTCAGAATGGCGGTGCATGTTAATTAGGTTGCCCACGCATCTTGAATCCAAGATGGAACCCACTGATATTCAAGATGGAGTCCTCTCGGCAGCCCTTGGTATCACTTATTATGAGATATGGCACAAGCGCACTGATCTTTGGCACTACATCACCATTCTCGGAGGGCTACGGAAGGTTAAACAGTGGTCACATTTTGTTCTTCTGCGCAAGTGGGAGCCTGTACAGGGGGAAGGGACTAGAAAAACACTAAGAAGCAGATAGTAATTAGCATATTGTTTCAACCTTATCTCATGTTGACAGTGTGTGGTTCTTATTTACCCAACTTCTAGATGGTAATCTTTTAACAGCTCTTTTGTTCACCAGCACACTTAACCCTATCTGTCTCAATAACATGTCCAAAGTCATGAGATGAAGTCTCGCCATCCTTGCTTCTAAAGAGCTTTCTGGCTGTACTTCCAAGACAAATTTGTTCATTCTTTTGGCACTCCATGTGATATTCAATATTCTTCGCTTACACCATAATTCAAAGGCATCAGTTCTTCCTCCACTTTCCTTATTCATTGTCCAGCTTTCCTATTCATATGTGGCAATTAAAAATATCATGGCTTGGGTCAGGCACACCTTAGTTCTCAAAGCAACACCTTTGCTTTTTTTTTTTTTTTTATTAACTTTTATTGAGCTTCAAGTGAACGTTTACAAATTAAGTCAGTCTGTCACATATAAGTTAATATACATCTTACTCCTTACTCCCACTTGCTCTCCCCCTAATGAGTCAGCCCTTCCAGTCTCTCCTTTTGTGAAAACTTTGGCAGCCTCCAACTCTCTCTATCCTCCCATCCCCCCTACAGACAGGTGATGCCAACACAGTCTCAAGTGTCCACCTGATATAATTAGCTCACTCTTCATCAGCATCTCTCTCCCACCCACTGTCCAGTCCCTTTCATGTCTGATGAATTGTCTTCGGGGATGGTTCCTGTCCTGTGCCAACAGAAGGTTTGGGGACCATGACTGCCGGGATTCCTCTAGTCACATCCAGACCATTAAGTATGGTCTTTTTATGAGAATTTGGGGTCTGCATCCCACTTATCTCCTGCTCCCTCAGGGGTTCTCTGTTGTGCTCCCTGTGAGGGCAGTCATCGGTTGTAGCCGGGCACCATCTAGTTCTTCTGGTCTCAGGATGATGTAGGTCTCTGGTTCATGTGGCCCTCTCTGTCTCTTGGGCTCTTAGTTGTCGTGTGACCTTGGTGTTCTTCATTCTCCTTTGATCCAGGTGGGTTGAGACCAATTGATGCATCTTAGATGGCCGCTTGTTAGTTTTTAAGACCCCAGATGCCACAGTTCAAAGTGGGATGCAGAATGTTTTCATAATAGAATTATTTTGCCAATTGACTTAGAAGTCCCCTTAAACCATGGTTCCCAAACCCCCGCCCTTGCTCCGCTGACCTTTGAAGTATTCAGTTTATCCTGGAAACTTCTTTGCTTTTGGTCCAGTCCAGTCGAGCTGACCTTCCATGTATTGAGTGTTGTCCTTCCCTTCACCTAAAGCAGTTCTTTTCAGCTAATTAATCAGTAAAAAACCCTCTCCCTCCCTCCCTCCCTCCCCGCCTTGTAACCACAAAAGTGTGTGTTCTTCTCAGTTTATATTATTTCTCAAGATCTTATAATAGTGGTCTTATACAATATTTGTCCTTTTGCCTCTGACTGATTTTGCTCAGCATAATGCCTTCCAGGTTCCTCCATGTTATGAAATGTTTGACAGATTCGTCACTGTTCTTTATCCGTGTGTAGTATTCCATTGTGTGAATATACCACAATTTATTTACCCATTCATCCGTGGATGGACACCTTGGTTGCTTCCAGCTTTTTGCTATTGTAAACAGTGCTGCAATAAACATGGGTGTGCATATATCTGTTTGTGTGAAGGCTCTTATTTCTCTAGGGTATATTCCGAGGAGTGGGATTTCTGGATTGTATGGTAGTTCTATTTCTAACTGTTTAAGATAACGCCAGATAGATTTCCAAAGTGGTTGTACCATTTTACATTCCCACCAGCAGTGTATAAGCATTCCAATCTCTCCGCAGCCTCTCCAACATTTATTATTTTGTGTTTTTTGGATTAATGCCAGCCTTGTTGGAGTGAGATGGAATCTCATCGTAGTTTTAATCTGCATTTCTCTAATGGCTAATGATCGAGAGCATTTTCTCATATATCTGTTAGCTGCCTGAATATCTTCTTTAGTGAAGTGTGTGTTCATATCCTTTGCTCACTTCTTGATTGGGTTGTTTGTCTTTTTGTGGTTGAGTTTTGACAGAATCATGAAGATTTTAGAGATCAGGCGCTGGTCGGAGATGTCACAGCTGAAAATTCTTTCCCAGTCTGCAGGTGGTCTTTTTACTCTTTTGGTGAAGTCTTTAGATGAGCATAGGTGTTTGCTTTTTAGGAGCTCCCAGTTATCTGGTTTCTCTTCGTCATTTTTGGTAATGTTTTGTATTCTGTTTATGCCTTGTATTAGGGCTCCTAATCTTGTCCCTATTTTTTCTTCCATGATCCTTATCGTTTTAGTCTTTATGTTTAGGTCTTTGATCCACTTGGAGTTAGTTTTTGTGCATGGTGTGAGGTATGGGTCCTATTTCATTTTTTGGCAAATGGATATCCAGTTATGCCAGCACCATTTGTTAAAAAGACTATCTTTTCCCCAATTAACTGACACTGGTCCTTTGTCAAATATCAGCTGCTCATACGTGGATGGATTTATATGTGGGTTCTCAATTCCGTTCCACTGGTCTATGTGCCTGTTGTTGTACCAGTACCAGGCTGTTTTGACTACTGTGGCTGTGTAATAGCTTCTGAAATCAGAAACAGTGAGGCCTCCCACTTTCTTCTTCTTTTTCAGTAATGCTTTACTTATCCGGGGCTTCTTTCCCTTCCATATGAAGTTGGTGATTTGTTTCTTTATCACCTTAAAAAATGACATTGGAATTTGGATCGGAAGTGCATTGTATGTATAGATGGCTTCTGGTAGAATAGACATTTTTACTATGTTAAGTCTTCCTGTCCATGAGCAAGGTATGTTTTTCCACTTAAGTATGTCCTTTTTAATTTCTTGTAGTAGAGCTTTGTAGTTTTCCTTGTATAGGTCTTTTACATCCTCGGTAAGATTTATTCCTAAGTATCTTATCTTCTTGGGGACTACTGTGAATGGTATTGATTTGGTGATTTCCTCTTCGATGTTCTTTTTGTTGATGTAGAGGAATCCAAGTGATTTTCGTATGTTTATTTTATAACCTGAGACTCTGCCAAACTCTTCTATTAGTTTCAGTAGTTTTCTGGAGGATTCCTTAGGGTTTTCTGTGTATAAGATCATGTCATCTGCAAATAGAGATAATTTTACTTCCTCCTTGCCAATCCGGATGCCCTTTATTTCTTTGTCTAGCCTAATTGCTCTGGCTAGGACCTCCAGCACGATGTTGAATAAGAGCGGTGATAAAGGGCATCCTTGTCTGGTTCCCGTTCTCAAGGGAAATGCTTTCAGACTCTCTCCATTTAGAGTGATGTTGACTGTTGGCTTTGCATAGATGCCCTTTATTATGTTGAGGAATTTTCCTTCAATTCCTATTTTGGTGAGAGTTTTTATCATAAATGGGTGTTGGACTTTGTCAAATGCCTTTTCTGCATCCATTGATAAGATCATGTGGTTTTTGTCTTTTGTTTTATTAATGTGGTGGATTACATTAATGGTTTTTCTGATATTAAACCAGCCTTGCATACCTGGTATAAATCCCACTTGATCGTGGTGAATTATTTTTTTGATATGTTGTTGAATTCTATTGGCTAGAATTTTGTTGAGGATTTTTGCATCTATGTTCCTGAGGGATAAAGTCTGTAATTTTCTTTTTTTGTAATGTCTTTACCTGGTTTTGGTATCAGGGAGATGGTGGCTTCATATAATGAGTTGGGTAGTATTCCGTCATTTTCTATGCTTTGGAATACCTTCAGTAGTAGTGGTGTTAACTCTTCTCTGAAGGTTTGGTAGAACTCTGCAGTGAAGCTGTCCGGGCCAGGGCTTTTTGTTTTTGGGAGTTTTTTGATTACCGTTTCAATCTCTTTTTTTGTTATGGGTCTATTTAGTTGTTCTACTTCTGATTGTGTTAGTTTAGGTAGGTAGTGTTTTTCCAGGAATTCATCCATTTCTTCTAGGTTTTCAAATTTGTTAGAGTACAATTTTTTGTAATAATCTGATATGATTCTTTTAATTTCAGTTGGTTCTGTTGTGATGTGGTCCTTCTCGTTTCTTTTTCGGGTTATTTGTTTCCTTTCCTGTATTTCTTTAGTCAGTCTAGCCAATGGTTTATCAATTTTGTTAATTTTTTCAAAGAACCAGCTTTTGGCTTTGTTAATTCTTTCAATTGTTTTTCTGTTCTCAATTCATTTAGTTCAGCTCTAATTTTTATTATTTGTTTTCTTCTGGTGCCTGATGGATTCTTTTGTTGCTCACTTTCTATTTGTTCAAGTTGTAGGGACAGTTCTCTGATTTTGGCTCTTTCTTCTTTTTGTATGTGTGCATTTATCGATATAAATTGGCCTCTGAGCACTGCTTTTGCTGTGTCCCAGAGTTTTTGATAGGAAGTATTTTCATTCTCATTGCATTCTATGAATTTCCTTATTCACTCCTTGATGTCTTCTATAACCCAGTCTTTTTTCAGCAGGGTATTGTTCAGTTTCCAAGTATTTGATTTCTTTTCCCTAGTTTTTCTGTTATTGATTTCCACTTTTATGGCCTTATGGTCTGAGAAGATGCTTTGTAATATTTCGATGCTTTGGATTCTGCAAAGGTTTGTTTTATGACCTAATATGTGGTCTATTCTAGAGAATGTTCCATGTGCACTAGAAAAAAAAGTATACTTTGCAGCAGTTGGGTGGAGAGTTCTGTATAAGTCAATGAGGTCAAGTTGGTTGATTGTTGTAATTAGGTCTTCCGTGTCTCTATTGAGCTTCTTGCTGGATGTCCTGTCCTTCTCCGAAAGTGGTGTGTTGAAGTCTCCTACTATAATTGTGGAGGTGTCTATCTCACTTTTCAGTTCTGTTAAAGTTTGATTTATGTATCTTGCAGCCCTGTCATTGGGTGCATAAATATTTAATATGGTTATGTCTTCCTGATCAATTGTCCCTTTTATCATTATGTAGTGTCCTTCTTTATCCTTTGTGGTGGATTTGAGTCTAAAGTCTATTTTGTCAGAAATTAATATTGCTACTCCTCTTCTTTTTTGCTTATGGTTTGCTTGATATATTTTTTTCCATCCTTTGAGTTTTAGTTTGTGTCTCTAAGTCTAAGGTGTGTCTCTTGTAGGCAGCATATAGACGGATCGTGTTTCTTTATCCAGTCCGAGACTCTCTGTCTCTTTATTGGTGCATTTAGTCCATTTACATTCAGCGTAATTATAGATAAGTATGTGTTTAGTGTTGTCATTTTGATGCCTTTTTATGTGTGTTCTTGACAATTTCATTTTTCCACATACTTTTTTGTGCTGAGACGTTTTTCTTAGTAAATTGTGAGATCCTCATTTTCATAGTGTTTGACTTTATGTTTGTTGAGTCGTTACATTTTTCTTGGCTTTTATCTTGAGTTATGGAGTTGTTATACCTCTTTGTGGTTACCTTATTATTTACCCCTATTTTTCTAAGTAAAAACCTAACTTGTATTGTTCTATATTGCCTTGTATCACTCTCCATATGGCAGTTCTGTGCCTCCTGTATTTAGTCCCTCTTTTTGATTATTGTGATCTTTTACGTATTGACTTCAGTGATTCCCTGTTATGAGCATTTTTTTTAATTAATCTTAATTTGTTTTTGTGATTTCCCTATTTGAGTTGATATCAGGATGTTCTGTTTTGTGACCTTGTGTTGTGCTGGTATCTGATGTTATTGGTTTTCTGACCAAACAATATCCTTTAGTATTTCTTGTAGCTTTGGTTTGGTTTTTGCAAGTTCTCTAAACTTATGTTTATCTGTAAATATCTTAATTTTGCCTTCATATTTCAGAGAGAGTTTTGCTGGATATATGATCCTTGGCTGGCAGTTTTTCTCCTTCAGTGCTCTGTATATGTCGTCCCATTTCCTTCTTGCCTGCATGGTTTCTGCTGAGTAGTCTGAACTTATTCTTATTGATTCTCCCTTGAAGGAAACCTTTCTTTTCTCCCTGGCTGCTTTTAAATTTTTCTCTTTATCTTTGGTTTTGGTGAGTTTGATGGTAATATGTCTTGGTGTTTTTCTTTTTGGATCAATCTTAAATGGGGTTCGATGAGCATCTTGGATAGATATCCTTTCGTCTTTCATGATGTCCGGGAAGTTTTCTGTCAGGAGATCTTCAACTATTTTCTCTGTGTTTTCTGTCCTCCCTCCCTGTTCTGGGACTCCAATCACATGCAAGTTATCCTCCTTGATAGAGTCCCACATGATTCTTAGGGTTTCTTCATTTTTTTAAATTCTTTTATCTGATTTTTTTTCAGCTATGTTGGTGTTAATTCCCTGGTCCTCCAGATGTCCCAGTCTGCATTCTAATTGCTCGAGTCTGCTCCTCTGACTTCCTATTGCATTGTCTAATTCTGTAATTCTATTGTTAATCTTTTGGATTTCTACATGCTGTCTCTCTATGGATTCTTGCAACTTATTAATTTTTCCACTATGTTCTTGAATAATCTTTTTGAGTTCTTCTACTGTTTTATCAGTGTGTTCCTTGGCTTTTTCTGTAGTTTGCCTTATTTCGTTTCTGATGTCTTGAAGCATTCTGTAAATTAGTTTTTTATATTCCGTATCTGATAATTCCAGGATTGTATCTTCATTTGGGAAAGATTTTAATTCTTTTGTTTGGGGGTTTGTGGAAGCTGTCATGGTCTGCTTCTTTAAGTGGTTTGATATGGACTGCTGTCTCCGAGCCATCACTGGGAAACTAGTTTTTCCAGAAAATCCGCTGACTGGGACGCTGGCTCTAGGCTCCGAAAACAATCACTGCTTCCCCGTATTTGTTCGTTTTCCGTCTCTAAATCTGTGTTTTTTGTTCAGGGTTTGTAGATTGTTACGTATGTGATTGACTCACTTGTTTTTCTGAGTCTTTGTTGCAAGAGGGATCCGAGGTAGCATCTACCTAGTCCGCCATCTTGGCCCCGCCTCCATCCACCTTTGCTTTTTGACACTTTGAATGTCTTTCACAGCAGAATTTGCCCAAGGCCATGCCTTGTTTGATTTCTTTCTTTTTTTTAATCGTGCTTTAGGTGAAAGTTTACAGAACTAATTTGTTTGCCTTTCAATAGTTTGTACATAAAGTGTTTCATGACCTTGGTTTCATTACCCACTATTTGTCAGCATTCTCCCCACTTACACCCTGGTTTTCCCATTTTCATTTGGCCTAGTTTTCTACCCCATTCTGCCTTCTGATCGCTGCTTTTGGGCAGATAATGCCCTTTTGATCTCATATAATTGATTGTTCTAAGGAATATGTTCCTCTTGGGTATTATTGTTTATTTTATGTGCCTGTCTATTGTTTGGCTGTGAGGTAGTATCCGGGAATGGCTTTATTTACAGGTCAGAAGGGTGTCTTAAGGCCAGAGTCTCAGGGGTTCCTCCAGTCTTGGTCAGACTAGGAAGCCTGGTCTTTTTTGTGAATTTGAATTTTTGTCCTACGATTTTCTCCTGGTCTGTTCAGGACCCCTTTTTGTGATTCCAGTCAGAACAGTTGGTAGTGGTAGCTGGGCACCATCTACTTCTTTTGGTCTCAGGGTCACACAGGCTGTGGTTCTTATGGTCCATTAGTTCTTTGGACTAATTGCTTCCTTGAGTCTTTGGTCTCCTTCATTCCCCCTCACTCCGGATGGGAAGAGACCAAAAATTGTATCTTTGATGGCTGTTCATAAGCTTTTAAGACCACAGACGCTACTCACCAAAGTACGATGCAAAACATTGCCTTTATGACTATGTTGCGCCAATTGATATGGGCGTCCCCTGAATCTATGGTCCTTTGTATTCTAGCCTAGGAACTTCATTCCACGAGTTGTTTGGTTACGTCTAAGAGGTTTTCCTGACTATATCCCTTGTGTGCCCTGTATGAGCCATACCTACAGTCATGTATGTAGAAATGTCCACCACCAAACCTATTTTTGCCAGTGGGTGTGTTCTCCTTCATCCTCCCACACCTCTTGGCATATTTATCTATGTATCCATTTATAAATGACTGTTTGTTAGTACTATTGTTGCAGGATTTCCTATGCTATAGTAGCTATCATAAAAAAAAATTTGTTGTCCTTTATTCCTGTGTCCCCCTCAGTGTCCTCTCTTGCCTTGGTCATGATGGGTTGACTTTTCCCATATTATGCACTGCCTTTCCCTTCGCCAATATTAACTCACGTCTTCTATTTACTTCATAATTTTCCTTCCCTCCCCCTCCCATCCCTGGTAACCATCAAAGAATGTTTTTTTCTTTTTTTTTCCTGTGTATGTAAGCCTTAGTTGTTACTTTATAGTAGTGGTCTCGTATAGTATTTGTCCTTTTGTGACTGACTTATTTCCATCAGCATAATGTCCTCCAAATTCATTCACGTCACGAGATGTTCCATATATTTGTCATTATTCTTTATCCTTGTGTACTATTCCATTGTGTGTACGTACCATAGTTTGTTAATCCATTCATCTGTTGAGGAGCACTTAGGTTGTTTCATTTGATTTCTTGACTGCTGCTTCCATGGCTGTTGATTGTGGATCCAAGTAAAATGAAATCCTTGACCACTTCAATATTTTCTCCTTTTATTATGATGTTGCTTATTGATCCAGTTGTGAAGATTTTTGGTTTCTTTATGTTGAGGTGCAATCCATACTGAAGGCTGTGGTCTTTGATCTTCATTAGTAAGTGTGAAAATTCCAGAATGGAGCTTAAGAGAGAAGGCTAGAGATACATCCCCAAGAGAGATGGGACAGAGGGGGACAGATGTGTCAGGAGGTAGGGGCGGGTGGGGCCAGGCTGCCTCCCCCAAGGAGAGTGGTAGGATGAGGACATGGGGCCTGGGTCAGGACAAACTCCAGAAGGGGCTCTCTTTGACTGGTCCTGGGTTGGAAATCCCTACCCGCCCATTCCTGCCACTTATTTATTCAATGCGGTTTAGTGGGCACTTGCATGCCCAGCACCTGTCCCCTGGTGGGACTCTGGATCACCCTTTCCCATGGGGCTTCTGTGGTGATCCACCCTCCCTCCCAACAGCTGGCCCTGCCCACCCAGCCCCATCACCACTCCACCTAGCCCACAAAGGTGGCCCTGCTTCTGCCACACTCCCTTCTGAAAAATGGGCTGCCACTGGCCTTGAGGGCTGGTGATTTTATAGTCCCCTGTCCTTCCCCTTCCTCCTCCTCCACCCCTGAGGACCCTCCTAAGCCAGGCTGTGCACAGTGTATCCCCTCACACTCCAGCCCAGCCACCATCCCTCACAAACACATGGTGCACTGTGCATAGCACTTGCCAATGGGAGGAAGCAGTTCTGTCCCCTTTGACACCAAAGAAACAGGTGGAGCCTACCTTCCTGAGAACTGATGAGAAGCACAGGACACTGAGCCCCATCCTTGACAGCCAGGTCTTCACCACAGGTCTTGGGCTCTCTCCCCTCTTTCTGGGACCCTTGGGCCCCCTTGTACCAGAGGAGCAGACCTGCGACTGGGGTGGGCCTGGCTGGGACCCCCACGCTTCCTGTTCAGACTCTTGTCTAGCCTTGGCTTCCCCCACAGAGCCTCATGCACCTGTCCAACCTCAACTTGAATTTCCCCCTCCATACCATCTGTTCTAAGCCCATGGGTACCCTCATTGCCTCCTGGCTACATCTTGTGGTTTCCAGCCTGCACATCTCTGTTCTAGAATGCTCTCCCTGAATCTCTGCCTCCCCCAATCTTCCCTGCCAAACTTCTCACCCAAGCAGCCTTCCCTGATCTGTTCAGAACTCCTGCAGCCTGCATGCCTTTATAGGAATGAGCAAGGTAAGGGAGGGGGCTCAGGCCCCCCAGGAGGTATGACATAGAGAAAGGGCACTGGCTCTTGGGCCAGCCTGTGCTTCCCCAGGACACTGGCCAGTTTCTAAGGCAGCAGCTCAGTGCTCACTCCTCCAGGATTTTGCCTAATATCTTCAACCTGAAATGTCCTAACTCTTCTCTGGGCCAGCCTGAACTCCCACTCCTGTGCAGGACGGTGCTCAGCCATCCCCTCTGCTGCACACCTTCCTCCAGCTCAATGGCAAAACTTCAACCGTCTGCCCCACTCTCATTGTTCTACCAGTAGTTCTCTTTTGTCCCCATTTCTTTCCTTATTTAAAAAAAAGCACTTGGGGAGGCGGGCCCAAGATGGTAAAGTAGTCAGACGCTTCATGTGGTCACTCTTGCAACAAAGACCTGAAAAAACAAGTGAATCAATTATATATGACAATATAGGAGACCTGAACATCAAAGGCAAAGTTAAGGAATCAGACTGAGTGGCGGGGGAGGGACAGACACTTCAGAAGCATCGAGGAGTTACCAGACCTGACCTGGTTGGCACTGGCACCTTACAGGCTGGATCAGCTAGCGTGCAAGGGGTGAGGCAACCAGTGCCACTCAGGATGCATTTTCTACATCGGGAGAGACCAAGCAGTGGAGAGTCTGCTCAAACCTCCAGAACCGGCGAGAAATGGTGCTCAGTTGGCGGAAGATAAGTACAAGCATCTAACCTATTGCGCATGCATGCGCACACACACACACACACACACACACACACACACAACTCTCAAACACCAGAAGAAAGCAAATAATAAAAATTAGTGCTGAATTAAATGAAATAGAGAGTAGAAAAACAATTGAAAGAGTTAACAAGACCAAAAGCTGATTCTTTGAAAAGATCAACAAAATTGATAAGCCATTGGCCAAAATGACGAAAGAAAAACAGGAGAGGAAGAAAATAACCTGAAAAAGAAATGAGATGGGCTACATCACAACAGACCCAACTGAAATTAAAAGAATCATAACAGAGTATTATAAAAAATTGTACTCTAACAAATTTGAAAACCTAGAGGAAATGCACAAATTTCTAGAAACACACTACCTACCTAAACTAACACAAACAGAGGTAGGACAACCAAATGAACCTATAATAAAAGAAGAGATTGAAAAGGTAATTTAAAAACTCCCAACAACAACAACAAAAAAAAGCTCTGGCCCTGACAGCTTCACTGGAGAATTCTACCAAACTTTCAGAGAAGGGTTAACACCACCACTTCTAAAGGTGCGTCAGAGCATAGAAAATGATGGAATACTCCCAAACTTGTTCTATGAAGCCAGCATAACCCTGATACCAAAAGCAGGTAAAGACACCACAAAAAAAGAAAATCATAGATCAACAAAATTCTAGCCATAGAATTCAACAATATATCAGAAAAGTAATTCACCAAGACCAACTGGGCTTCATACCAGGTATGCAGAGATGGTTCAACATTAGAAAAACAATCAATGTAATCCATCATATAAATAAAGCAAAAGACAAGGACCACACGATCTTATCAACTGATGCAGAAAAGGCATTTGACAAAGTCCAACACCCATTCATGATAAAAGGTCTCAGCAAAAGAGGAATAGAAGGAAAATTCCTCAACTTAATAAAGAGCATTTATACAAAGCCAACAGCCAACATCAT
Organism: Elephas maximus indicus; assembly: GCF_024166365.1. Taxonomy (NCBI): domain Eukaryota; kingdom Metazoa; phylum Chordata; class Mammalia; order Proboscidea; family Elephantidae; genus Elephas; species Elephas maximus. The sequence goes on along the minus strand of NC_064822.1, from coordinate 188,399,245 downwards.
CCTAAATGGAGAGAGTCTGAAAGCATTCCCATTGAGAATGGGAACCAGACAAGGATGTCCTTTATCACCACTCTTATTCAACACTGTGCTGGAGGTCCTAGTCAGGTCTGCCCTGCCCCCACCTGCCAAATCTTACCTCACAGTCATTTCATTTATTTATTTTCTTTTTTCCTTCATTTTTTTCTTTTTTTGATTTTGTTTCTCTCTCTTCTTTCTCTTCTTCCACCCACTCACTTAGCTCCACATACCACATCTTTTCCCTCCCGCCTATCTGCACCATGTGCTGAGTGCCATGCCCCCGAGTGGCACTGACATGGTCCCTCAAGCCCCGCCCTGCACTTCCCCCAGCCAAACCCCATCAGCTTCAGTTTGTGCCACAGACTACCCATCCCCTCTCACCCCTGTTGGACCGGCCTTACTGCGCTATAACTAAGTGACCAGCCCTGCCCACCTGGACAAGACGGTGAGAAGTATTGTGTCCACAGGTGAGCAAGCAACAAAACACGCCCAGCCCACCTGCCCAGATATAACAAAAAACAAAAACAAAAAAGCAGGACAAAACAATCAAACCTACAATCAATAAATGAAGAACATAATTTCTGAAGGTCTCAGAGACAGCAGACAATATCAAAATCTTGGATTATTTGCTCAGCATACTAATTGAATGTTGTTGTTAGGTGCCGTCAAGTTGGTTCTGACTCATAGTGACCCTATGCACAACAGAATGAAACACTGCCTGGTCCTGCGCCATCCTTACAATCATTGTTATGCTCGAGCTCATCATTGCAGCCACTGTGTCAATCCGCCTTGTTGAGGGCCTTCCCCTTTTCCGCTGACCCTGCAACCCTGACACATACCTTTCCTAACTTTAAACCACAAAGTAGTATCCCCTTGTTCTGTCTGAATGACTGGCCTCTTGATCTATATACAGGTTCCTCATGAGCACAATTAAGTGTTCTGGAATACCCATTCTTCCCAATGTTATCCATAATTTGTTATGATCCACACAGTTGAATACATTTGCATACCCAATAAAACACAGGTATTAGTTCTGGTATTCTCTGCTTTCAGCCAGGATCCATCTGACATCAGCAATGATATACCTGGTTCCATGTCCTCTTCTGAATTTGGCCTAAATTTCTGGCAGTTCCCTGTTGATCTACTGCTACAGTGGCTTTTGAATGATTGTCAGCAAAACTTCACATGTGTGTGACATTAATGATACTGTTAGATAATTTCTGCATTCTATTGGATCACCTTTCCTTGGAATAGGCATAAACATGGATCTCTTCCAGTCAGTTGGCCAGGTAGCTGTTTTAAAAATTTCTTGGCGTAGAAGAGTGAGCACTTCCAGCGCTGCACCCTTTGGTTGAAACATCTCCATTGTTATTCTGGAGCCTTGTTTTTTTGCCAATGCCTTCAGTGCAGCGCGGGCTTCTTCCTTCAGTTCCATTGGTTTTTGATCATATGCTACCTCCTGAAATGGTTGAACGTCGACTAATCCTTTTTGGTATAGTGACTCTGTGTATTCCTTCCATCTTCTATTGCTGCTTCCTGGGTCGTTTAATATTTTCCCCATAGAACACTTCAATATTACAACTGGAGGCTTGAATTTTTTCTTCAGTTCTTTCAGCTTCAGAAATGCCACATGTGTTCTTCCCTTTTGGCTTTCTAACTCCATATTCATATGTTGTTGTTGTTGGATGCCATCCAGCTCATTCCAAATCACAGCGACCCCGTGTGACAGAGTAGAACTGCCCCATAGGGTTTTCTAGGCTGTAATCTTTGTGGGAGTGGATTACCAGGCTTTCCACAGAGCTACTGGTGGGTTCAAACCACCAACCTTTCCATTAGCAGCTGAGCCATTGTGCTGCAAAGGCTCCTTATCAAGTGTCCAGCACTCTGCATAAGTAAAAGACCATGCTGACGTATGCTATTGTGGATTCTCAAAACTAAGGATAAAGAGATCTCAAAGCTTCTGTGTGTGTGTTTGTGTATCTGTATTTGTTTAAAATTGAAACCCTCATAGCGTGCAATTGGCTATTTAAAAGTGTACAACTCAGTGGTATTTAGAATATTCGCAATGGTAGACAACCACCATATTATATATTTTCAAGTAATATAGGTAACTGCCAGGAAGGTAAAGGAACCCTGGCGGCACAGTGTTTAAAGCGCTCAGCTGCTAACCAAAAGGCTGTCAGTTCAAACTCACCAGCCACTCCACGGGAGAAAGATGTGGCGGTCTGCATCTGAAAGACTGCAGACCAGGAAACCTTATGGGGCAGTTCTACTCTGTCCTATAGGGTCGCTATGAATTGGAATCTACTCAATGGCAATGTTTTTTTTTTTTTCTAAGTATACGTTAAGGAGCCCTGGTGGTGCAATGGTGAAAAGCTCAGCTGCCAACCAAAAGGTCAGTAGTTGGAATCCACCAGCTGCTCCTGGGAAACCCTATGGGGCAGTCCTACTCTGTCCTGTAGGGTCACTATGCGTCAAAAGGGACTGGATGGCAATGGGTTTACAGGCGGAAGGTGGGTTGGTGGGTGTTATGGATTGAATTGTGTCCCTCTCAAAATGCGCGTTGGAATACTAACCCCTACACCTGTGAACATAATCCCCTTTGGGAATAGAGTTTTCTTTGTTATGTTAAAGAGGTATATCAGTGTAGGGTGTGTCTGAAGCCCTTCGTTTTGAGGTACAAAAGAGCAGACGAAGCACAGAAGCCAGGAAGCACAGACTGGGGGGAGACAGATGCCACATGAAAACCCAAGGGACTGAGGAACGGAAGCTGAAAAGAGACAAGGACCTTCCCCCAGAGCCCATGGAGGGAGAAAGCCTTCCCTTAGAGCAGGTGCCCTGAATTTGAACTTCTAACCTCCTAAACTATGAGCAAATAAATTCCTGTTTGTGAAAGCTACTCACTTGTATTTCTGTTACAGTAGCACTAGAAACTTAAGACAGAGGGTCAAACATCAAAAATACTCCAGCCTGCCTATGGGGAGTGGAAGAAAAGGGAAGCAGAGACTGGGGTGGAAGGGGCAAAGGATGAAACAATAAAATTAAAGAAGTGATGTGCCCCTGAAGGGCCAAGAAGGGGCAGAGGCAGGGGGCACTATACAGCTAGAAGGAAGCTGCAGAGCTGGACTCGAACCCCAGGTCAGCTGACTGGAACCTGAGGCTCAGGCTCTCCACAGACTGAGCAAGGAGCTGACCAGTGGGGTGACCCTTGCAGGCTTCCATAGCTCTGCTCCATGGTGCACAGTGCCTGGCGGCCTCTTCCCATGGTGGCAGGAGCTAGCAGGGGCAGGAGAGGCTTCAGAATGATTTCTTGAAGGTTGAAGAGGAACCCTGGTGCACAATGGTTAGCACTTGCTGGTAAACAAAAGATTAGCAGTTCGAAACCACCAGCCACTCAGCGTGAGAAAGAAGTGACATTCTGCTTCTGTAAGGCCTTGGAAACCCTATGGAGCAACTCTACTCTGAGTCAGAATTGCCTCAACGGCGCACAACAACCAAAGGTCAACATCTCACCTTTGCAACATTCGCCTCCTACCTGGAACTAGATGATCTCATTTAATCCTCACGATAGTATTATTAACCCCTTTTAACAGATGAAGAGGCTGAGACTTAAACCAGGAACCCAGGAGAGCCCAGCCAGGTTGGAAGGCGGGGGCCTTGAAGGTCAGGGAAGATGGAGGGACTTTCCCATGTGGGGACTGTAGACAGAAGAGCGTTCCTCAGAGAGTCTTCCGGAAGGCTGACTGTGAGTAGGCTGGAGATGGGGACCCATCAGGCCAATAAGTCTGGCCAGCCAGCACAGGCAGGGGGAAGGAGGTGGTTTCCACCTGGGGTCGTTGGGATTCACACACCCAGGGGACTTCCAGGTGGAGGCATCCAGGAGGCCATGAGCTGTGGGGTCTGGAGAACTATAAGGAGAGTCGGGGTTGCCAGTGGGACTGGGGAAGGGTTGTGTGGCATCTAGGGGCAGTTGCAGTGGTCACTGAGATGCCCCAGGAACTTGTGTGCTTCAAAGGGAAGGACAATGTTAATGGGGGAAGAACCATTTGGAAAAGGAGGGTGAGAATGGTTGCACAACTTGAAGAATGTCATTAATGTCACTGAATTATACATGTAGAAACTATTGAATTAGTGTGTGTCCTGCTGTGTATACTTCAAGAACAAAAAATAAAACAGATTTTTTTTTTAAAGGAAAATGTTTAGAATGAGAAAACACTCTATTGAGCTGACATGGTAGGTTTTCCAAATGTATAGTTAAAAGGACAAGGGCAAAGCAAGGGGCATACATGGAGAAGGGTGCTTTTGTGTGAGACATGGGGTCAATAAGGAAATACTCACATGTCTGCTTCCTTTTCCTTTTCCTTTTTGATAAAAGAGTCACAAAGCCAGGAACTAGAGATTTAAAAGGAGTGGGTATGGATGGGTGGAAGGGGAGGGGAGGGATACTTCTCTGGGTTTCCCTTCATGTGAACATTTGCCCCTTGGAACCACTTTAATGCTTTAGACACGCATATATACACATGCCTGTCAAGCATTAAGGGAAAAGAAGAAAAAGCTTACAATGGAATACTAGCAGAAACAAATGAAGCAAACTCGATTTCAAATTAATAACATAATCACAATGAACGGAGGGGAGAGGAAACTAACCCAAGCAATTTTGGAACACAGGACTTTGACTATATACCATCAGGCCAAAAACAAAAGGGCTGCAAATGAGTACTGAACCCTGCTTATTTTATTTTATTTTTGCAGTGGTAAGGAGCCATGGCAATGCAAAGATTAACCGCTGGGCTACTAACCGAAAGGTTAGAAGTTCTAATCCACCCAGTGGCTCCAATGGAAAAAGACTTGAGGAGAAGCTTCTGTAAAGACTACAGCCTAAAACACCCCATGGACCATGGAGGCTGGATGAACCCCTGAAACTATTGCCCTGAGATATTCTTTAAACTTTACCAAAAATATCCCCTGAAGACTTCTTAAAACCAACAATAAACCAACGTGTTGCCGTCGAGTCGATTCCAACTCATAGTGACCCTATAGGACAGAGTAGAACTGCCCATAGAGTTTTCAAGGAGTGCCTGGAGGATTTGAACTGCCAACCTTTGGGTTAGCAGCCGTAGCACTTAACCACTACACCACCAGGGTTTCCAAAACCAACAATAGTTTAATCAGTAAAGAAAGTCTGCCTTGAGCATTGTGTTCTTTTAAGAACTATCTATATGGGATCAAATTGACAACAGAAACTTGAAAGTTAGATAGGAAACTTATTGCTGCTATTTTTCGATGCTGTCAAGTCGATTCTGACTCATGGCGACCCTATGTACAACAGAACAAAATACTGCCCGGTCCTGCGCCATCCTCACAATCCTTGTTAAGCTTGAGCCCATTGTTGCAGCCACTGTGTCAGTCCATCTTATTGACGGTCTTCCTCTTTTGTGCCGAGCCCCTACTTTACTGAGCATGATGTCCTTCTCCAGTTTCTGGTCCCTCCCGATAACATGTCCAAAGTAAGTGATTCAAAGTCTCCCATCCTCGCTTCTAAGGAGCATTCTGGCTGAACTTCTTCCAAGGAAGATTTGTTCGTTCTTCTGGCAGTCCATGGTGTATTCAATATTCTTCACCAACACCATAATTCAAAGGCATCAATTCTTCTTTGGTCTTCATTAGCCATTGTCCAGCTTTTGCATGTATATGAGGCAACTGAAAATATCATGGGTTGGGCCAGGTGCACCTTAGTCCCCAGACTGATATCTTTGCTTTTTAACATTTTAAATAAGTCTTTTGCAACAAATTTGCCCGATGCAATACATCATTTGATTTCTTTTTTTAAAATAATTTTTATTGTGCTTTAAGTGAAAGTTTATGAATCAAGTCAGTCTCTCACTCAAAAACTTATACACACCTTGCTACACATTCCCAGTTACTCTCCCCCTAATGAGACAGCGCGATCTCTCCCTCCACTCTCTCTCTTTGTGTCCGTTTCGCCAGCTTCTAACCCCCTCCACCCCCTCATCTCCCCTCCCGGCAGGAGATGCCAACATAGTCTCAAGTGTCCACCTGGTCCAAGAAGCTCACTCCTTACCAGCATCCCTCTCCAACACATTGTCCAGGCCAATCCATGTCTGAAGAGTTGGCTTCGGGAATGGTTCCTGTCCTGGGCCAATAGAAGGTCTGGGGGCCATGACCACCGGGGTCCTTCCAGTCTCAGTCAGACCCTTAAGTCTTGTATTTTTATGAGAATTTGGGGTCTGCATCCCCCTGCTCTCCTGCTCGCTCAGGGGTTCTCTGTTGTGTTCCCTGCCAGGACAGTCATCAGTTGTAGCCAGGCACTATCTAGTTCTCATTGATTTCTTGGTGCTGCTTCCATGGTCACTGATTGTGAATCCGAGTACAACGAAATCCCTGACAACGTCAATCTTTTCTCCGTTTATCATGATGTTGCTTATTGGTCCAGTTGTGAGGATTTTTTTTTTCTTTATGTTGAGGTGTAATCCATACTGAAGGCTGCGGTCTTTGATCTTCATCAGTAAGTGCTCCAAGTCCTCTTCACTTTCAGCAAGCAAGGTTGTGTCATCTGCATAATGCAGGTTGTTAATGATTCTTCCTCCAATCCTGATGCGCCGTTCTTCTTCATATAGTCCAGCTTCTCGTAGTATTTGCTCAGCATACAGATTGAATAAGTATGGTGAAAGGATACAGCCTTGACGCACACCTTTCCTAACTTTCTATCACGCAATATCCCATTGTTGTGTTGGAATGACTGCCTCTTAGTCTATGTATAGGTTCCTTGTGAGGACAATTAAGTGTTCTGGAATTCCCATTCTTTGCAATATTATCCATAATTTGTTACAATCCACACAGTCGAATGCCTTTGCACAGTCGATAAAACACTAGTAAACATCTTTTGGTATTCTCTGCTTTCAGCCAGGATCCATCTGACATCAACAATGATATCCCTCTTTCCATGTCCTCTTCTGAATGTGGCTTGAATTTCTGGCAGTTCCCTGTCGATGTACCGCTTGGAAGGATCTTCAGCAAAATTTTACTTGTGTGTGATATTAATGATGTTGCTCAATAATTTATGCATTCTGTTGGATCACCTTTCTTTGAAATGGGCATAAATATAGCTCGCTTTCAGTTGGTTGACCAGATAGCTATCTTTCAAATTCTTTTTATTTTTTTTATTATACATTATTCTATTTTTTATTGTACTTTAGATGAAGGTTTACAGAGCAAATTAGTTTCTCCTTATATAATTAATACACATACTGTTTTGTGACTCATTGGTTGTCATCCCCATGACATGTTAACACTCTCCCTTCTCTATCTTGGGCTCCCTCTTACTAGCTTTCTTATCCCCTCCTGTCTCCTTGTCCTTGCCCCTGAGCTGGGTCTCATTTAGTTTTATGGGCCTGTCTCATCTTTGGCTGAAGGGTGAACCTCAGTAGTGACTTCAGTACTGAACTAAAAGGGTATCTGGGGGCCATACTCTCAGGGTTTCTCCAGCCTCTGTCAGGCCAGTTAGTCTGGTTTTTTTTTGAGTTAGAATTTTGTTCTACGTTTTTCTCCAGCTCTTTTCAGGACCCTCTATTTTGATCCCAGTCAGAGCAGTCAGTGGTGGTAGCTGGGCACCATCTAGTTGTGCTGGACTCAGCCTGGTGTAGGTTGTGTTAGGTGTGATCTGATAGACCTTTGGACTGACCTTACCCTTGTGTCTTTGGTTTTTTTCATTCTCCCTCCTCAAGACCAGGTGGGAATAGTGAAGTACCCTAGATGTCCGCTCACAAGCTTTTAAGACCCCAGATACTAATCACCGAAGTAGGATGTAGAACATTTTCTTTATAAACTATGTGATGCCAATTGAGCTAGATGTCCCCGGGACCGTGGTCGCCAGCCCTCAGCCCAATAATTCGTTCCCTCAGGGAGTTTGGATGTGTCTATGGAGCTTCCATGACCTTGCCTTGGTCAAGTTATACTGACTTTCTCCAGCATTGTGTACTGTCTTACCCTTCACCAAAGTTACCACTTATTTATTTGAGAAGTTCTACTATAAGAAGAAGAAAGGGGCATCAGGATTGGGGGAAGACTCATTAACAACCTGCCATATGCTGATGACACAACTTTGCTTGTTGAAAGTGAAGAGGACTGGAAGTACTTACTGATAAAGATCAAAGACCACAGCCTTCACTATGGATTACACCTCAACATGAAACAAAAATCCTCACAACTGGACCAATAAGCAACATCATGATAAATGGAGAAAAGACTGAAATTGTCAAGAATTTCATCTTACTTGTAGCCACAATCAACACTCAGGGAAGCAACAGTCCAAAATCAAAAGACGCATTGCATTGGGCAAATCTGCTGCAAAAGACCTCTTTAAAGTGTTAAAAAGCAAAGATGTCACCTTGAAGACTAAGGTGCGCCTGACCCAAGCCATGGTGTTTTCATTTGCCTCATATGCATGGGAAAGCTGGACGATGAATAAGGAAGAAGACTGAAGAAGAATTGGTGCCTTTGAGCTATAGTGTTGGCAAAGAATATTGAATATACTATGGACTGCCAAAAGAATGAACAAATCTGCCGTGGGAGAAGTACAGCCAGAATGCTCTTTTGAAGCAAAGATGGAGACATTATGTCTCACATGGTTTTTTCCCTGAAAAAGGACATCATGCTTGATAAAGTAGATGGTCAGCAAAAAAGAGGAAGACCTCAGTGAGATGGATTGGCCAGTGGCTGCAACAATGGGCTCAAGGATAACAATGATCGTGAGGATGGCAGAGGACAGGGCAGTGTTTCGTTCTGTTGTACACAGGATCCAACTCGACAGCACCTAACAACAGCATACTATAAACCTGCCAAAGCCGAAACCTATGTAAGATGGAAACCTGTCAGAGAAGGAAAGCTCAAATATTTCCCACCGATAGAGGTGAAAAACTTTCCAGACCCAGAAAAACCAGGTAGTCCCATTGAGTTCCAGCTCTCACAGATTTCAGTGTATATACACACACGCACACACACACAATGTTTTGGGAGTGCTTTTCAATGTTTGCATAAATGGTATCCTTAAAGAAGCCTCGTTCTAAGACTGTGGGCTGCTTGGGTTTCACTCATCTGTTCCCCTAGGAAGGGGGTAGGGATTCTTTACGCCCCCTCCCCCCCCCACACAATGTTCTGCATCACCCTGTGAGCACGTGGGAGAATTTCTCGGGGGGCACTTAGTCCCCAGAACCCCTGCCCTGGTTTGTAGGGTGGTGGGCATTTCCTGTGCCAGTGCCTTAGCCTCTCCAGGACCCAATCTCCGTGTCTCATTGTGGGCCCACCATCCCTGCTCACGCAGCTTTGTGAGGAGACCTGGGAAGACAGCACTCAGCCCCTGCAGGTGCCCACAACGCCCCCAGGAGTCCAGGCAGTCAGCCCCTCCTCCCAGGGCTGGGCAGTTGATGGTGGGTCTGTGGGGTACAGCGATCAGAACAGAAATAGTTCTGTAGGACCTCACATCCAAGCCCCTCACATTATGCTGAAAACCTGCAGCCCAGAGAGGGTGAGGAGTTTGGCAACAGTCAGGGAGGTGTTGGGGGCTGACTCTGGAATGCTGACCACCCATCTCCCTCCCACGCCTCTCCAAGTCCTTGCACCAGCACAGCTGCAGAATTAAGTCTGGGTTGACCCCAAGACTAGGTGTTGTGGCTCCAGCGCTGCCGCTTCCTGTTTGTCACTCTCCCTGGCTGCGCCTGTTTCCTCAGCTGTAACGTGGGCTCAGGACTAAAACTTCTGCCAAGACCTCCAGAGATTCCAGAAGACTGAGACTTACTCCCGGGCGCCCAGCCACCCGGAAACTGCGAGACAATGATCCGGACCCAGGGCGGACGGTGAGGGCAGCGCCCACAACGTGTGGGCACATTTAGGGCGCACCTGGCGCACACCTGGAGGAAGGGCGTTGCGGCCCGGGCACTCATTGGCTGGGGCGGTGGGTGATGCGATCCACGGGCGAGGCAGAGCGTATTAGGACCGTGCACCGGCACCAGCTCTTCAGGGTCCCCATACCTGACCGGTGGCCTTTCCCGTCTGGCGCCCCATCACGGTCCCACACCTGACCTGTGATCCTTCCCAGTCTGGCGCCCCATCCTGGTCGTGTCCCGGCTTCACCCCTGATCAGTGGCCCTTCCCCATCCGGCGACCCATCCCCAGCCGCATCCCGCCCCACTCCGCGACTGGCTCCCTCCTTGCGCCACCCGCCATGGTCTCTTTCGAGAAGGAGGGCAGCTGGAGCCTGTGCTTCTCAGGCGCCGGCTTCCTGGGTCTCTACCACGTGGGCGTGAGCCACTGTCTGCGTGAGCGCGCCCCGCGCCTCCTCCAGGGCGCTCACCGCTTCTACGGCTCGTCGTCTGGAGCGCTCAACGCAGTCGCCTTGGCCTGTGGGAAGCCGGTCGGTGAGTCCAGGGACTTGGGGAGGCCAGCAGGCATTGGATCCGTTCGCACACCTTAACAGGAGGGTTTCGGGATGGGAGGGGCCGGGGTTCCCGCCTGGCGCTTTGTCCCAGCATGTTCACGCTTAATCCTGGTGGGAACTACTGGTTTGAGCTGGGGCCACCCCATTTTCCCAGAGGAGGAATCCAAGGCTCAGCATGAGGGAGGGCTGTTTCTAAGGTCACCTGGGGAAAAAGGTGGAGGCAGGATTTGAATCCAGGGCTGGGCACAGAAATTCTGAGCTGGAGAGCTGAGGGGGCTTTGGCCCCCATGGCACCTAGAAGGGAGGGCCCACCTGTGTGGCTGAGGAGTTTCCCCTGCCCGGCTTGCAGACTTCTGCTGCTCCCAGGTTCTGGGCATGGTCCAGGTCATCAAGCGGCTGAGTCTGGGTGTCCTCCACCCGGCCTTCGCCCCCATTGAGTACATCAAGCTGAGGCTGCAAGAGCATCTGCCTGCTAACGCACACATCCTGGCCTCTAATCGGCTGGGCATCTCACTGACCCGCTGGCCCGACGGCAAGAACGTCATAGTTACCCACTTCGCCACCCGCGACGAGCTTATCCAGGTGGGCAGGTGCTGGGGCCTGGGGTTTCCTCAGCACTTCCCAGGGGCAGACAATACCTACAGGTTGGAGGGCGGGAGCAGCTGGAGGCTCCTCAGTTTGCTTACAAGGGAGGGAACTGAGGCACAGAGAGGGGCAGCAAGTTGACCAAGCCACTCTGTGAGTAAGAGGATCCAGGAGGACCCCAGGTTGCTTCGAGGAGGCCTCTTGGCTATGCAGAGACGGTTCTGGCTGGGGGGAGGGAGGGGCCAGGCCAGGCTTCTTCTGACAGGACCCCCTGCAGGGGCTGCTGTTTTCAGTGGGATGCCTGCCCAGCCCCCATCCTGGGGCGAACATTTTTTGAAAGACTAGGACGTGCCTGTCACTGTTCTAGGCACTGTCAATAGAACAGGGAACAAAACAGACAAAAGCCCCTGCCTTCTTGGGGCTTATATTCTAAAGTGCGTGTGTCTGGGGTTGCAGGGGGCAGATAATGGGCACATCTCTGAGTAATGAATTAAGAGATGATCCAGCATTGAAATATAAGACGGGGAGCAAATGAGAGCAACAGGGTCAGGGAAAGGGGCCTGCCCCCTACCTGCCAGGTGTGGGCTGTGGGGGTGGCCGTAGGAGGGCCAAGCAGGGCCCTTGTCCCCAGCACAGCACAGACATGTGGGGAGACAGGCTTCTACCCCCAAAGGCCTCAGCTGAGGATGAGGCAGCCTGGACAGTCCCCATCACAGCTGTACTCTCCCCTCCCGACAGGACTGCATCTTTCACAAAGACTGGGGTCCCTGACACATGGCCGGGTTATGTTGATGCTGGTAGTGCTCAGGAGGGGGCCTGCTTTGTGCTGGTGGAATGTGGGTGCTCCATCCTGAGCCTGTGAGGGGGCAGGGCCCAGGCCCTTGCTGTGGGCACGTGTCCATGGGGCCCTGAAGAAGCCAGCTGGGGACCTCACCATGGGTCCCAGCGCCCTTGCCTGATGGCACCTAGCACAGGGCCTGGCACATAGTAGGTGCTTAGTAAAGATTAAAAAAAAAAATAGTAAAGATTAAAACTGGGAGTAAGGCTGGCCCCCAGATCACCATCTGATGGGAGGAGGGCAGTTTCCACATCTCCCTGAGGGGGCCGGCAGGGTTGCTCCAAGGGGCCCATGAGAAAGGGTCTGTGTTCCATGAGTTCTGTAGACTGTAGGTCAGTGATACTCACCTGAGGACGATTTTACTCCCCAGCGTTCATTTAGCCATGTTAGAGACATTTGTGGTTGTCACAACTTGAGGGCGGGTATGGTTTGGCATCTAAAAGCCCCAGAGGCTGCTGAACGCCCTCCTCTGAACTGGACAGCTCCCAGCACAAAGCGCTGTCTGGCCCGAGCATCAGAAGTGCTGAGGTGGAGAAATCCTGCTGGACTTTATGTGCCTTTTAACTGCAGGCCTTGTCAGGGCCTTTACTGGGGAAGCATCCCAGCCCCAGAAAAAAGGATAGCTGTACAGACGAGCCAGCATTCCCTCTCTTTTTGACTTGGGGAACTTGGCTGGGCCATGACACCTCCTGGGCCTCAGTTCTTTCATGTGTACCCAGGATGAATAACACCTCCTCTGGCAGCTCTTTTGGGGATGAGGCCCCCAGGCCTGAGCAGGCTCTGAGCATAGGGGAGCACGAGCAATTGTATTCCTCCCAACTCTTGTTTCCCCAGGCCTTGCTCTGTACCTTATATCTCCCTTTCTACTGTGGGGTGATTCCCCCTGAATTCAGAGGGGAGGTAAGTACACTTTGGGGGGTTGACTACTGAGCCTCTGCCCTGGGCTTTGAGAGCGCCTACCATGTGCCAGGCCTTCCCCTCATTCCTATGGGGGCTCTGCATCTTTGGCCAGAGTGGACCCCGTGATTCCGGGGCAGCCAGACAGTGACCCGCTGCAGCTCACTCTCTGCTCGTGTCTCTGGGGTGGTCTAGGGGGAGGGCAGGTGACCCCAGAAGGTAGCACTGCCCACCCCACCTCCCACATTTTCAGCGCTACTTCGATGGCAGTATGAGCAACAACCTGCCCTCGGAGGACCCCAACGCCACCATCACCGTGGCTCCCCTCCACGGAACAGTGGACATCTGTCCCCAAAGCACCTCAGCCAGCCTGCATGAGCTAAACATCTGCAACACCGTCTTACAGATGTCCACCAAAAACTTCTTCCTGGGGTTCTGCTGCCTCTTCCCCCCTAGTCCTGAGGTAGGTCTGGCCCCGGGCTTGTGGAGGCTGAGCCACAGCTAAGAGCCGTGTGTTGGAGTCTGGCTTTCAGTTAGGCCACGTGTCCTGTGCTCACGGCCAAGGACAGATCAGGCAGGACTCATATCCGAAGTCTAAGGCTCAAGTTACGCCCTTCCTGGTCCTTCTTCCTCGGGCAAATGTTGAGTTAGGACTGGCCCACTCACCTGAGCTTGGTTTTCAGCCAGGCCTTCTCCTGGCCTGTGGTGCCCTGTGTTAGGCTCTACGAGAAGGGACTGTTGGCATCTCCATTTCTCAGGGCTCAGAAAGGTTGAGTGACTTGTTCAAAGTCACACAGCCTGGAAGTGGCAAAGCCAGGATTCAAACCCTCAGCTGGCCCCAGGTCCGTGCTGTCCCCTGCTTCCCTAGATTGTGGCCAGATCGACGGCCCGTGTAGAGGCAAGGCACAGGCTCAGAGCGTGATGAACACCTGTGTCTTAGTTACCTAAATACCAAAAACCAAACCTGTTGGCGTCAAGTCAGTCCTCTGCTGCTGTAACAGAAATACCACAAGTGGGTGGTTTTAACAAGCAGAAATTTATTTTCTCAGATTAGGAGGCTAGAAGTTCAAATTCAGAGCCCCGCTCTGGGGGAAGGCTCTTTCTGTCGGCTCTGGGGGAAGGTCCTTGTCTCTTTTCAGGTTCTGTTTCTTGGGTCCTTGGAGATCTCACGTGGTGTGGCCTCTGTCTTCCCCCTACTGCTCGTTTGCTTGCTTCATCTGCTCTTTTATATCTCAAAAGAGATGGATTTAAGACACACCCTACACTAATACTACCTCATTAACATAACGAAGAAAACCCATTCCCAGGTGGGATTATAACCACAGGGGCAGGGGTTGGGAAGGCCTGGTGGTGAAGTGCTTAAAGGGACTGACTGCTGGCTGAAAGGTCAGCATTTGGGAGAAAGACGGAGCAGTCTGCTTTCACAGACGTTTACGGCCTCGGAAACCCTATCGCTATGGAGTCAGAATCGACTTGACAGCAGTGGGTTTGATTTTGGTTTGGTATATCTGATGCTGTCAAGTCGATCCCGACTCATAGTGACCCTATAGAACATAGCAGAACTGCCGTATAGGGTTTCCAGTGAGCAGCTGGTGGATTCGAACAGCTGACCTTTTGGTTAGCAGCCAAGCTGTTAACCACTACACCACCAGGGGAATTTACAACATATATTTTAGGGGAACACAATTCAGTCCGTAACAACTAGGCACACATTTCCTGCCCTTTGCCCCTGGATAATGTACTTGGCTGCTGACTGAAGGGTTGGCAGCTCGAGTTCATCCCGAAGTGCCTCTGAAGAAAGGCCTGATAATTTACTTCCAAAAAATCAACCACTAAAAACCTTACCTATCGCACATCTACTGTGACACACAGTGGATCACAGGAGTTGGGATCAACTCGATGACAACTGTTTTTTTTTTTCCTGGAAAATGGGTCATTTGACAGCAGATACTATACCGCTTCACCCCATCCATGCCCTGCCCCCCCCACTCCTCACACCTTGCGCGGTTGTGTAGTACGGCGTCATATTCACTTACTTTGGCCCTCCCCACAACCCTGGAGTGCACAGAGAAGGAAGCCGATGCTCTCGGGGAGCTGGCCCGGCTGTCCTGAGGTCCCACAGCAAGGGGCAGGCTATCCTGAGGTCCCACAGCAAGGGGCTGCAGATCTCTTTCCTGGGCCCGCCCGGCCCTCTCCCCCCAGAGGGCTCTGATGGAGGTGGGCAGGGTTGGGCTCCTGGGATCCTCTGCCTGTCTCAGACTGCTCCTGGAAACCAGCATCAAGGGACCGGTGACCTACGGTGGTGTCCCAGCTGGCCTGGGCCAGGCCTTGTTATCCCATCTTCCAGAGGCAGGAACCATGGCCAGAGAGGGGCAGGGCTGGAGTAAGGGCACTGGCCAGGGAGTCTGGGGAGGGGGAATGAAATGGGGGTGCCGAGGTGAGCAGCATGAGCAGATCTGTCCCACCTGCAGTCTCTGGCAAGTGCTGGAGTCCCCCGGGCCCCTGAGCCCTGCTGAGGGGTCGCTTGCGGAATGTAGGCTGAAGGTGAAGACAGATGGAGGGCAGGTGCAGACCTCCCCCTCCCCCCACCACCTGTGTGTTCTCAGACATTGGCTGACATCTGCAGACAAGGCTACCTGGACGCCCTGCGATTCCTGGAGAGAAGGGGTAAGTGGCACGCCCCACAGTAGGTGACTGACGCCAAATGGGGACCGCACACCACGTGAGCACCAGGGGAAGTCTTCTTGGGCCTTTGAGCTGTTGGGGAGCTGGGAGCACTCCTTGCCTTGCTCAGCATCTGCTCTGTGCTTTGTCTTAGCTGGATGGTGGGGACCCAGAGAGGGGTCACACACAGAGGGGACAGCCCAGAGAGAGACTACCCAGGGAGAGGGTGCATTGATGGAGGGATATACCCAGGGCTTTGAGGGCCGAAGGAGCCACCTGACCAGCCTGGGGGGCAAGGAGGGCTTCCTGGAGGTGGTGACAGATGAGCTCGGCTTTGACCGGCTGTGAAGGGTATGGAGAGGTTGAAAGTGGAGGCAGGGGACATTCTAGGGAGAGTGAAGAGACGGAGAGCAAGGTTCAGAGGTCGGCCCTCTGAGGGAACAGTCACTCAGTGTCGCAGGAGGGGTGTGGATGTGCACACGTGTATGTGTGTGTGTTATGTATGCAGATGTACGTACCTGTGAGTATGCATGTGTGTGTATACATGTGTGTCTAGGTATGAGTACATATGTGTGTGAGTGTGTGTACATATGTGTGTGTGAGTGTGTGTGTGTGAGAGAGAGAGCGAGTTCAATGAATGGACCAGAGAGAGATCCGGGCTGGAGAGTCTGAATGTCATCCCACAGGCAGTGCTCTTCCAAGTGGCAGAGCTGTGATTCAGATCCAGGCCATCAGGCTCCAGAGCCTGTCCCCATGTCCTCAAGCCCTCAGCGACAGCCCAAAGCAGCCGCAGCGGCAGCAAGCATTTACTGAGAACATAACACGTGCCCTGCCCTGGCTACAGCTTTATATACTGATTTCACCTAGTCCTCCAAATGACTGTAAAAAGCAGGTCTCACTGTTCCCCTTTCACAGAGAGGGAAACTGAGGCACGGGGGGTCAGGACACATAGCTTGCAGGTGGTAGAGCCAGAATTTGAATGCTGGCCTGTGTCCTCAGGGCCTGGGCTCTGATTACCCACTAGAAAGTGGCCAGGAAACAGGTGGGGGAGTGCAGGAGGGGTCATCTGGGATGAGCTGAGAGTCCGTCCGCTGCAGGCAGGTCACCAGAGCTGGGTTTGGCATGGGGCAGGGGTGTGTGTAGATGGTATGGGCAATGCAGTTGGCCCGGAGAGACTCTGGACATGCTGACCTGTCATCCTCCCCCCGCCCCCGGCCCAGGACTCATCAAGGAGCCGATACTGTGGGTTTTGGTGTCTAAGGAACCTCCAGCCCCCACAGAAGGGACCCAGGATGCTGGCTGTGACGAGGGCAGGAAGGCAGGCCTGAATCTCAACTGGGCAGTGCCCAATGTGTTCATCGAGGCCGTGGCCGACTTCAAGCAGCTTTCGCCAGAGCTGGAGGCTGGTACTGCCCCTTCCTTTCTGCGCTTGCTCACCTACTAGGTGCCCTCACCCAGGGGCCAGGGCTGAGGACCCTGCCCTGAAGGAGCTCGTGGTCTGGAGGAGCACAGGGACCCACATTTATTGAGTACCTACTCAGTGCCAGGCATGTTTTACACCTTGTGTTATTGGAACCTTACCATACCCGTAAGTGCAAGTGTTAATCTTACCCATTTCACTGATGAGGAAACTGAAGTTCAGAGAGGGCAAGGTGATCACTGAGGTTGCAAAGCCTGCCCGTGGAATTCAAATCCATCTCTGTGCCTAAGAAAGCCAGTTCTTTGCCCACTGCCCAGGGAAGAGCAGGGGGGTGCTGAGGGACATAGGAGTGGCCCACACAGAGGACTCCAGACTCCCCAGGTGAAGACTGACTCATTTCATCCTCCCAGCAACACTCTGAATTCTCCCCATCGTGCAGATGAGGAACTCGCAGCACAGAGAGGATAAGTGGCTTGCCCAGGGTCACACAGCTAGCAAATGACAGAGCCAGGGATTAGTTCTGCTCTGAACGATTCAGTGTACTGTCTTGCTTGGTGACCTGAATATCACAAATGCAGTAACAGGAAATTGTAGGGGCCCACAGGCACCTGTAACACTGGTGAAGGGCAAGCTTGAACGGCAGCTAAGTGAAATGTGAAAGAGGCAAAGGGGGGGGGAGATGAGAGTCCAAGCAGAGAGCACAGCACGTGCAAAAGTCCTGGGGGAGGTGGAGAGCTGGGAGGTCTGGGTGGCTGCAGCACAGTGGCTGAGGGGCAGGTAGCAGGGATGAGCTTGGGGACGATGGGAGGGCTGGACAAGTGGCCCCAAAAGCTACCTGAGAAGAGAGGCGAGGAGTCACTGGGGGGTCTGATGGAGGTGAGGGTGACTGATTCTCCTTTTTGGAGTTCACTGCTGCTCTGAACTCTAGTTCACTGAACTTAGATGGGAAGAGAGGGTGAGGGTTTAGTGTCAAGTTTAGAATTAGGGTTAGGTGTTAGGGTTAGGTTTTTGTTTAGGTTGGGGTTTGGTTTAGGGTTAGGGTTAAGGTGAGGTTAAGGGTTAGCTTTCAGTTTAGGCTTAGATATTAGTCTTAGGGTTAGGGTTAGAGGTTAGGTTTAGGGTTAGGGATTAGGGTTAGGTTTAGGGCTTGAGGTTTGAGGTAGGGTTGGGTGTTAGGGTTAGGGTTAGGCCATTATCTGGAACACACAGGGTTAGGGTTAGGTTTAGGGCTTGAGGTTTGACGTAGAACTGGGGGTTAGGGTTAAGGTTAGGTTTAGGGCTTGAGGTTTGAGGTAGGGTTGGGTGTTAGGGTTAGGGTTAGGCCATTATCTGGAACATACAGGTTTAGGGTTAGGGTTAGGCCACTCTCTGGAACACACAGGTTTAGGGTTAGGGCTTGAGGTTTGGGGTAGGGTAGGTGTTAGGGTTAGGCCATTACCTGGAACATACAGGTTTAGGGTTAGTGTTAGGCCACTCTCTGGAACACACAGGTTTAGGGTTAGGGTTAGCGTTAGGCCACTATCTGGAATACACAGAGTTAGGGTTAGGGTTAGGTTTAGGGCTTGAGGTTTGAGGTAGGGTTGGGTGTTAGGGTTAGGGTTAGGCCACTCTGTGGAACACACAGGTTTAGGGTTAGGGTTAGGGTTAGTGTTAGGCCACTATCTGGAATACACAGAGTTAGCGTTAGGGTTAGGCCGTTACCTGGAACATACAGGTTTAGGGTTAGGGTTAGGCCACTCTCTGGAACACACAGTTTTAGGGTTAGGGTTAGGACTTGAGGTTTGAGGTAGGGTTGGGTGTTAGGGTTAGGCCATTACCTGGAACATACATGTTTAGGGTTAAGGTTAGGCCACTTTCTGGAACACACAGGTTTAGGGTTAGTGTTAGGCCACTATCTGGAATACACAGAGTTACAGTTATGGTTAGGGTTAAGCCACTATCTGGAATGCACAGCGGAGGAGGAGAGATGATGGATAGGTTTAGGGTTAGGGTCAGAGTCAGGGTCAGGGTCAGGGTCAGGCTACTATTTGGCACACTCAGGAGAAGTGGATTAGGGTTAGGGTTAGGGTCAAGGTCAGGCCACTATTTGGACCACACAGAGGAGGTGAAGAAGTGATGATGGTGCAGGCCAGAGTGGGAACAATAGCAGTGCTTGAGGCTTTGGGGCTGGGGAAGGAAGAGGGTTCTCTTCCAGGATGGAGACCACAGAGTATGTGCAGATGGGTCTGGGTCTACTCTGAAGTGCAGGGTCACCCTCCAGAGCCCTGGCAGCATCAATGCAATCACAGGGAGGCACCAGAGAGCCTCCTCTGTGTTGGGGAGGGAACTCTGCAGGCCCCACCTGCTGCTGGTCACACCCTCCTCTGGGAAGGGGCTTGTTCTTTACCTTCCCCTACAAGTCATAGAATCCCTACTCCTGTCTTGGAGGCAGGTCCTGCCTGTATCCCCATTCTCCAGGAGAAAATGGGGGACTCGTCCTAGGACCCACATTATATGGGTATGGAGCAGGTCCGTGGACTGCATGGTTTGTGACCCTCGAAGGTGCTGTCTCTAGGTTGTACCGGCCAGGTTCGAGGCCAGTGTTGTAAGCCATGGTCCGGAAGCCAGGATTTGAGCTTCAGTTCAGCCCTGCTCCAATGCCCTATGGGCTCTCGAGCTGGCCCACTGTCCCTGGTCGGTTCAGTGAATAGGGGGCTTGGGAAATGGCCACCGGGTCACAGCTGCTGCCACTGTTAGTAATAACTGTGTGTGTCTGTTGTTGAAGAAGGCATGTGTCCCATCTTGGAGGTCCTCTGCAGAGTTCTCAGAGGAACAGGAGAGATGGCAAGAGCTCTGGATCCTGACAGGCCCTGAGTCCACACTGGCCCTGCCATTTCTGGTAGTAACTCTTGGGCAAGTCACTTCTCCACTCTGAACCTCAGTCTCCTCGTCTATGGAAGGGGCACATGGTGCCCACCTCATGGGCAATGGTAAGAGGACACACGTGAGGGCCCAGCACCCTGCTGGCACATGGTAGGGGCTTTATCAATGATGTTTCTTCCTCTACAGAATTGGGGGTGGGGGTTGAGGTTGAGTGTGGCTCAGGCCACGTTCCCTTAGGATGACGCTAAGCAGGGGTGGCTGGAGGGCCGTGTGGGCTGCCAAGTGGGCTGGGCCATGCCATGGCTTCTCTTGCAGCCCTGAGGAAGGCAGGTGCAAAGGACCCCAGCATCTGGGCCCAATTCTGGCAGTCAGGCCCTGGGCAGGTGCTGACATACCTGTTGCTGCCCTGCACACTGCCCGTGGAGTATGCCTACTTCCGGTCCAGGAGGTAAGGCCCAGGGTCCTCAAAAGGGGCTGGCTTGCAGCCAGGTTGTGGCAGGTGGAGACCAGGGCCCTCCGCAGGAGGGACAGCTGGCATACGGGGTGGGCAGAGCCAGACAGGGTGGAACCTGGCTGCTTTGCCTCCCTGCCTGGTGTGCCTGCGAAACTGGAGGCTTGGTGGTCTTCTCTGCAGAACAGGCCCCAGTGGGGAGGCAGAGGGCAGCTAGGTTGGAAGTCAAGGTTCCTGGTCAGCACCCTGGCTGGTCCCCTATGTCTGTGTGGCCTTTGGCCTATTGCTCCACCCATCAGAGCCTTGGAGACAGTGCCCAAAGCCAGGAGAAAGTTTTCTGCTGACACAAATTATTGTCATGCTGAGCTGTGAGACCCAAACCACAACTTGCAATAAAAAAGGACAAATGCAAAGTCTAGCATTTTCTGTTTCAAAAAAATCCATTGTACGAGCACCAGTGGGGAGGCCTCCCCAGACCACAGAGGAATAGACACCTGGTATTTTCTATAATCCACATGGTCAACATGTAGGTTGTAATTATGAAGGCAGAGAGTTCAGAATAAGGAAGGTGATGGTCTAGCTTATGTTTTACTTGTCACACCAGACCCTATGAAATGTCTGCCCACTTTGAGCCCTGGGCTTAGTGGGTCCTCCAAGGACGATGTGGGGGAGGGGAGGCCCTGCAGCATCCAGTAGGCCTGGGGGTTGCGTAGTCTCCGTCCGAGAGGGTGTAGTCCAGGCCTTTGCGGTAGGGGATGACCCAGCCATCTGCTTCCCTGTGAGGCGAGGTCTCTGCAGGCAGGCTTGGGCTCTCCTCTGCCCTGGGGCCAGGCACAGTTTTGAGCTCCCTGGCTCTGGGTGCTGGGCTCTGTCAAGAGGGCAGTGGGGAGCCATGGGAGGATTTTGAGCAAGAGAGGGCTATGATCTGATGAATGTTTTAGCAAGGCTGATGGTTCCTGAGAAGAGAATGGATGGAGGGGCGTGGGGCAGGGAGGGCGGGGCAGCCGGGGGAGGAGAGATTGCACTGAGCTGGGATGGGGAAGGAGAGGAGGAAGAGGAGGGGCAGACAGATGGAGGAGGTTAGGAACTCCAGGCCAGGTGGGCAGGGAAGGGGCAGGTGAGAGGCAGGAAACCACATGGTTGTGTCCCCATGTGACAGGTGAGGAATCAGGCCCAGAGAGATTCCTTGTCACACAGTTGTGAGCGGGGGAGCCAGGCTGCACCCCTAGCCCTACCTGACCCCAAAGCCCTGCACTTCCACCCCCCAGCTTCCCCCTTGCGGTGCCCTGTGGAGTCTATGACCCTAAGGGCCTGGCTGCTTCCACCAATTTCAAAGTCCCTCATGGATCACCCCTCCCGGCCCCTTGTGCATCTGTAGGTACCCCTGTGGTTCCAACCTGCCCTGTGAAGGGGGCCCACACTGCTCGGATGCTTCTTGCCTCCAACCCCGAGCACTCCCATCCCCCTCCCTCCGGATCTGGTGTCTCACGTGTGGGCTCCCCGTGGCTCTGCGCTGGCCCATGGGGAGGTGGGCTCGCTGGGCTGCAGGGTGGAGCTGACATGGTCCCATCCTCCAGGATTGTGGCGTGGCTGCCTGACGTGCCAGCGGATCTGTGCTGGATGCAGGGCCTGCTGAGGAGATCGGCCCACGAGTTCTACTCCAGGATAAAGGCCCAGCTCTTCAGGGCCGTCAGGTACGGGGGCAGTTGGGCTGGCAGAGAGTGGCTGTGCTCGGGTAGGAGGCGGACCCAGCTCTTTCCCTGGATCTGGAGCCAGGCAGCACACACCATCCTTCCACTGTTCCCCGTCCGTCCATCTGTGCAACCGCCAGCACGTGTGTTTTGTACGACACTGTGTGGCAGACCTTTTTTGGGTGCTGGGTGCAGGTGCTGACCAGCCGCCTCATTTGGTCTACTTGACCCGCTGGGGCAGTCACTATGTCCTCCTTGGTCGCTACGTCCTCCTTGGTCCCTACACCATCCTTGGTCACTATGCCATCCTTGGTCACTATCCCCTTCTTGGTCACTATGCCCTACTTGCTCACTATGTCCTCCTTGGTCACTATAACATCCTTGGTCACTATGCCCTTCTTGGTCACTATGCCCTTCTTGGTCACTATGCCATCCTTGGTCACTATGCCCTTCTTGGTCACTATGTCCTTCTGGGTCACTATACCATCCTTAGTCACTATGCCATCCTCAGTCACTCCATCATTACAGAGACGAGCCTGAGGCCCACAGAGGGCAAGGGGTTTCCCTGTTTGCCAGTTCACTGCCAGTCCTTCCACCATCACCATCATTATAGACAACCCCCAGAGCCCCATGGAGGATGGCCGTGTGTGGTCTAGTTGGGGCTGTGTGGCTCTCTGTCTGACCCACTGGCTGGAGACCCCAAGAGTCCTCCCCTACCCACGTGGCAGCCTCTTTTCTAGGAGGGAAATTGGCAGAGCCTCCCTGGGAGCGCCCGTCTCCGGAGCCAGCTCTGCTGGAATATGAAACTCGGGTCCTTCCTCAGAGCAGGGCCTAGGAGAACTGCCACCGCGGCCCTGCATGTGCTGGGGCTGCCCCCCACCCCAGGCCCTCTGCCCTTGTCCAATCCCTGTGGCGCCGAGAACGTGCACCAATTGATTTCTCTGCCTCTGCAGACTTCCGGCCACCATGTCCTTTGCAGCAGGCCCCCTCCAGCCTGGGGCGGCTCCTCTGGTGGACTCAGCCCTGGAGCCCAGACCCACCCAGCAGACCTGAGGGCACCGTGATGGGCCAGCCCAGTGACAGGCCTCCTGACCCCTGCACTGGCCCTCATCCTGTAGGTGTGAGGCCTGGGTCTGAGTCCCCTCGCGGACCTCAGCGCCCAGCCCCTCGCCCACCACAGGCCCAGGAATCATCAGTCAGCCAAGTGGAGGACCAAGGAGAAAGCTGTCCTCTGCCTACAGTCTCTTAGGAATGTCTGTGATCTAGCAGCGCTCCCACCTGGCTTCACTGCCTGTCCCCATCAGGCAGAGAGGGTGCTGGGGACGTGGGACCTCCTCTGGCCTCTCCTGGGAGTCTCTGCCCTTCCTGGCCTCAGCAGATTCCTGTGCCCAGGCCAAGGAGACGCCAGCCCGAGTGGAGATGGGGAAGGTGGAGAATGCAGGCTGGAGTGAGAAGAAAAGGGAGCGAAGGAATAAACCTGTGAACAGAAGTCACATGCTGAGTCATCCATCCGTCCGTCCATCCGTCCATTGGGCTTATACTTAATGAGATATAGACTCAGGAGCCCCCAATGCAAACAAAGCTTTCATGGGGGTGGGCGGACAGTGTAGGAGCCAAGCCAAAAGGTTGTGTCCTTTCACTACACTTATGCAATCTGTATGCTGAGCAAATAGTATGTATGGTGGTGCAATCATTCAGTGCTCATCTGCCAACGGAAACGGTGGTGGTTTGAACCCACCAGCCACTCCGTGGAAGAAAAGACCTGGCAATTGCTCCCCGTAAAGATCATGGCTTAGGAAACCCTATGGGACTATCCTACTCTGTCCTATAGGGTCACTTTGAGTTGGAATTGACTCAACGGCAGCCAATGACAACAACTGCTCAGGGAGGAGAGAGCGAGGAGTGAGGCAGCAGTGACTGCACTTCCACCATGTGCTGGGCACCAGCCTAGGTGCTTCCCCACTGGGCCCTCTTTGAGCCTCTCACATCAGCCTTCCCGCCCGGGGGGGTCCAGAGAGAACACAGGAGCTGACATTAGACTCCAGGCCCAGGAGATGGCAGAGCCTTTTCTGGCCCCCGAGTCATGGCCTCCCACCAGGTGCACTAAATCCTGGGCCCACCACCTCCTTTGTTCGCCCAGCATCTCAGCCAGGGCGAGGTCTGGGTTCTTGAGCCGTGGAGGAGCCCCAGCTTCCATCCTCAGGCCACATTCCTGGGCTGGTCACAAGCCTCCATTCTTCAAGTTGTGCAACCATTCTCATCCTTTTTTTCTGAATTATTTATCCACCATTGACTTAAACTCACTGCCCATCCCCAGCTTCCTGCCTAACCTTTCCAGTTGCTGTTGTCAGTTTGATCCCACACAGATAGTTCTTTAAAAGAACACAATGCTCAAGGCAGACATCCTTTACTAAATAAGCCAAACTATTGTTTGCCCACCTGGCTTCCTGAGTGCCAATTTTCTGCTGAGTGTTTCCTGATGTCTGAGACAGAGCTTTGCCCAAAGGAGCTCAAATGCCCCTCTTCTTATATCCATGGAGGTAACAGTGGGCTCAAACATAGCAATGATTGTGAGCAACCATGGGAAGCAAGCACTATTCTATCCATTTTGTTGGTGAACAAACTGAGGCTCGGAGAGGTTATCTTAATTGGTAAGTGGTAGAGCTAGAAACATACAAGTCTGTGCTCCTGGCAGCAGAATAAGCCCTAGACTCACAGCTTCATCAAGAAGCTGCCCTGTGATGCCTTGCAAGTCCTTTCCTCAGTAAGTTCCTCTGTTGCCTTGTCTTCAGAATTGGAGTGTTGGGTTAGCCGGTTTCTAAGGATTCTCCCACTCTGCTCTGTTGCTCTAACACAGATTAATGCTACAGAGTTCAGAGGAAAGAGAGATGATTTCAGGAGGCGGTTAGTCACAGAAGAACTGGTTTCTGAACTGGTTCTTTATGGGTACCTAGAATTTGTGTTGGGAGGAGAGTTATCCCAGCAGGGGTACTATAGGGGCAAAGATAGGATGGGGGGTGGTCCATGGAAAATTAAACCAAGGAATCAGACTCAGAGAGGTGAAGTACCTGGTCCCAGGTCACACAGCCAGTCAGTGGTAAAGTCAGCATCCAAGCCCAGGTCAGACTGGTCCAACACTGTACACCAGAGTGCTCAGTAGAAATGTTGAGGTTCAAGCTTCTCCTGCAGAGATTCAGATTTAATTAGTCTTGGCTCAAGCTTGTCTGGGCACAAGTGTAATTGAAGTTTGTAGTTCTTAGACACTGGTGTCCTTGGGTGCCATCCATGGACGTGATCATCTGCCTGAGCCAGCGTCCTGTACCTCATCTGTGGCAAGAGGTACATACCCATTGCCTGGTATGTGCCAATCTGGGGCTGGGGTCATGTGATGCTAACGGGGTGACCTCTGAAAATCAGGGATCATTTGCTTCCAAATAATCTGAATGGGGAGAAGTGGGTGAGCACTGATGAAACCTGTTGATAACAGTTGACAGTGGGGGCTGGGTATGTAGAAGTTCCTTATACTATTGTTTCTAATTTTGTATACTTGGAATTATTAATACAAAAAGTATTTAACCTTAAAATGTTGACAGTACACACAAATTGAAAAATATTCATACAAAAAATAAAGCAAACCAGAGGTAACAGGAATTGCAGTTCCAGAGTCCCCGGTTGGGAGACCAGCAGTTCACGGTGAGCTGTCTGCGTTCAGCACCACGGACAGCAACCAGCAGCTGTTTGTTCCTTGATGCCTCAACCGGCCTAGGGATCTCTAAGGGCAGACAAGTGGGAGATCTCCCAGACCCGCCGTATTTAGGAAGCGCTTCTTCAGGACAGAGGGCCATCCAATTTCTTACATGCCTCCAGGGACGAGGCACTCACCACCCAAGGGACCATCCAGGCCTTGGTGCTCACCAAGTTTTGGCTCATAAGAAGCTCTGTTTTCTGCTCTTTTAAGGATACCTTTGTGAAAAATCAATTGAGCATAGATGTTTGTGTCTATTTCTGGGCTCTCTATTCTGTTCTATTTATGTTTGTTTATGTACAGCCTTAAAGTAAGGAGCTTTATAGTAAATCTTGAAACGAGGTAGTATGAGTCCTCCAATTTTGGTATTCTTTTTCAAAATGGTTTTGACTATTCTAGGTTCTTTACTTTTCCATATAAATTTTAGAAGTAGCTTGTCAATTACTACAAAAAGCCTGCTTGGATTTTGCTTGGGAGTGTGTTGACTCTATAGGTGAATTTGAGGAGAATGGACATATGAACAGTTGATTCTTCCAATCCATGAGCACAGTCCAGCTCTGCATTTCTTTAGGTTTTCTTTAATTTCTTTCATCAATGTTTTGTAGTTTCTGGTGTACAAACCTTCCACATATTTTGTTGGATTTATTCCTAGGCATTTAATGGTTTTGTGTGCTAACAAACCATTTTCCACTTGTTTGTTGATAGCACATAGAAATATAATCAATTTTTGTTTGTTGACCTTGTATTCTCTGACCTTTGTCCTGATAGGTTAGTTGTACTGGTCTTTGACCTTTATATAAAGAGTCATACAGCATACACGCACACACATATGGCTTTAAAGAACAGGAATTTATTGTCTCATAGTTTTGTAGTCTGAATTCAGGGCATCAGGAGGGTTAACAACATACATTTTTTATATGTGGCTTCTTTTGCTCATTTTGACTATGAAATTCCTTTGTTGTGTTGTTTGTAGCAGAAATTCCTTTTTATTTTGTGTAGTAAGTGTCCAGTTGTATGAGTGTATCACAGTTTAGCCATGCTACCGTTGATGGACGTTTGGGTTATTTCCAATTGTTGTATATTACACTCAACTCATTCCTGACTTGGCCTGTGGAAACCCTTTCAAGCTGGCTTGTGTGTCCTCTTGACCTGTCCCCATCAATTTTGCATATTTTCTTATTTTTTGACCCAAGAAGACATTTTAGGCTCACCTTGTAGTTTCCTTGTCCATCCTTGGAATTAGCCTTTACTCCAAGAAGCCCTGGTTCCTTTCAGTGGGAAAGTGTTTAGAAACCAAGATTTGGGCTCCAGGTGTGCCTAGTATTGCTGAAATATCATTGCCTAAAGGCTTTTTCAGCTAAGATAAGAAATAGATAATTTTAAAATCATGAATCCATACTGTTAATGGATTTGATTGTGTTCCCCCAAAATATGTGTCAACTTGCTCAGGCCATGATTTCCCGTGGTATGTAATTATCCTCCATTTTGTGATCTGAGGTAATTACCCTCCATTTTATTACATTATGTAACTATCATCCATTTTATATGTTGTAAATCCTGAAACGTCTATGAAGTGGGATTAGGATGGGCTCTATCTTGAGTCACACTGCCTTACTCAAGTCATGCCCTTACTCAAGTCACGCCCTTGCTTAAGTCACACCTTTTGTCTTACAAGAGATAGAAAGAAAGCGAAGTGGGCAGAGGCAAGGTAACTTACTACTATCGAGAAAGAAGAGCTGGGTACAGAGTGCATCCTTTGGACCTGGGGTCCCTGCGCCGAGAACATCCTAGATCCAGGGGAAGATTGATGCCAAGACACATGAAAATCTCCAAGGAATGCCAGGCCCACAGTTCTTGAAAGAAGAGCCGACAGAGAAAGTCTTTTCCAGGAGCTGATGCCCTGAATTTGGACTTCTAGCCTCCTAAACCGTGAGGGAATAAAGTTCTGTTTGTTAAAGCCATCCATTTGTGGCATTTCTGTATAGCAGCACTTGATAACTAAGACACATGCTGACAGTTCTGATTCCAATCCAATCCGACGGGTTTCTTCCTTGCCTTCTCCCAGAGTGAGAAACCTCACTTGAAACATCAGTACATTCATTCATTTGCTCAATCCCTCTAGCCTTTGGGTGCAAAACCCTATTGCTCTGAATAATTTCTGGAGGCTTGGACTGCCCTCTGCCCACATTCTTTTTGTAAAGACATCCACAAGCCTCCTGAGACTGGGTCACTGTTCTCTTTCCTCCATCTGTGCACTGTGGACACAAGGCCCACCGTGTGTGTCTCCCTTGCGGGACTGTAAATGACTCAGTGTAAAAGAGGAAGGAGAGTGTATAGGTCTGATCCACCTGCCCTGCTCCAGATTCTTGCTGGTGTAATTACCTCCTTCCATCTCCCAGCTACAGCACGTGTGTTCTGTTAACAGCTGGGCACACTGAACATCAGAGAATTAGACCAGGGCTGTATCTTTTTACATATTTGTCTTCCTCAGCCCCAGGCTCATGGTTGTTAGGTGCTATCAATTTGGTTCTGGCTCAGCAATCCCACGTATAACAAATCAAAGCATTGCCCCGTCCTGTACCATCCTCACAACAGCAAGTATGCTTGAGTCCATGGTTGCAGACACCGTGTCAATCCAGCTCATTGAGGGTCTTCCTCTTTTTCATCGACTCTACCAAGCATGATGTCCTTCTCCAGGGATTGGCACTGCCTTATAACATGTCCGAAGTACATGAGACATAGTTTCGCCCATCCTTGCTTCTTAGCATTCTGGGTGTCCTTCCAAAACAATTTGTTCGTTCTTCTGGCAGGCCATGGTAAATTCAAGGCACTAGTAGGTGCTTGATATATGTTTGTTGAGTGAATGACTGTACTATAAAATCTCTTTAGAATTTGGTTCTCAGATTGTAGTCTGCATAAGAAGTACCTTTTTAAATGTGGGTTTTTGGGCCCTAGTCCAAGAAAGTCTGTCTCTTGAGGTCTGGGGTTGGTTGCAGAATCGGCAATTCAAACAGCGCCCTCTCGTCCCCATGATGGTGGAGCATGTTTTCGTAGCATCTACCACTAACTGTAATTATCTTGGTTGGTAATTTATCATCTCTCTACTCTTTTTTTTTGCACTTGACTACTAGCTGAAAGGTTGGCAGTTTGAACACGCCCAGGGATGCCTCAGAAGACAGGCCTATCTGGTTCTGAAAGGCCACAGCCTTGAAAACCCTATGGAGCACAGCTCTGTACTGCACATATGGGGTCACCGTAAGTCGGAACCAACTCCACAGCAGCTAACGGCACACCTCTGGTCCAAAGAAAGCTCCAGGAGGGCTAGGCTTTTGCCTGTGTGCCTAGAAACGGACCAGGTGCGACATACTCACTGAATGGAAAAACTAATCTCGAAGGTCACTTCTAGCTGGGCTATTTCATGAGTCTCTGTTCAGCGCCTGCTCAGTGACGGAGTCAATTAGTCCAATGAACGGACGCGTCAGTGGAGGATATGGGACTGCAGGCTGGGGTAGGAGGAGCGCAGGCGGGGTCCTGGGCTGTCTCTATGTGGGGACAGGTAACGGCTAGGTGCAGGGTGGGGCGCTGCAAGCCGGGGGACTCCACGACCTTTCGCCTGCGAAGCACATCCACTCCATGAGGGCTGGGCGGGGCGCGGGTCAGGCGGCGCCAGGACGGCTTTCCTGCCGCGCGTAGACTCCACGCCTCGGCTCTGGGCGGGGCGTCCCCATGACGTCACGGCGGCGGAACGCACTGGCCAGCGTCGGCTCCGGGCGGGGTGCGGGCGTCCCCATGACGTCACGGCGGCGGAGCGCACTGGCCAACGTCGGCTCGGGGCGGGGCGCGGGCGTCCCCATGACGTCACGGCGGCGGAGCGCACTGGCCTAGTGTCGGCCCGGGGCGGGGCGCGGGCGTCCCCATGACGTCACGGCGGCGGAGCGCACTGGCCAACGTCGGCTCGGGGCGGGGCGCGGGCGTCCCCATGACGTCACGGCGACGGAGAGCACTGGCCAACGTCGGCTCGGGGCGGGGCGCGGGCGTCCCCATGACGTCACGGCGGCGGAGCGCACTGGCCTAGCGTCGGCTCGGGGCGGGGTGCGGGCGTCCCCATGACGTCACGGCGGCGGAGCGCACTGGCCAACGTCGGCTCGGGGCGGGGCGCGGGCGTCCCCATGACGTCACGGCGGCGGAGCGCACTGGCCTAGCGTCGGCTCGGGGCGGGGCGCGGGCGTCCCCATGACGTCACGGCGGCGGAGCGCACTGGCCTAGCGTCGGCTCGGGGCGGGGCGTGGGCCGGCGGCGCCGTGACGTCCCGGCCGCGGAGCGCAGGGGCCGCGCTCCGGCTGGAGGCGGCGGGCGTGGGCGCAGGCGGGCGGGCGTGGAGCCGGGCGGCGGCGGCGGCGGCGGCGGCGGCATGGCGGAGAGCGAGGCCGAGACCCCCAGTACCCCGGGGGAGTTCGAGAGCAAGTACTTCGAGTTCCACGGCGTGCGGCTGCCGCCCTTCTGCCGCGGGAAGATGGAGGAGATCGCCAACTTCCCCGTGCGGCCCAGCGACGTGTGGATCGTCACCTACCCCAAGTCCGGTGAGCCCCGCCCGCCCGCCCGCACGCCGCACCCGGCCCTGCGCGCGGCCGCCTGGACACTGGCCGCACCCGGGTCCTTGTCGGGCGGGGCGGGAGGGCTGGGCCGGGGTGGTCGCTCTCGCCGCCCCCACCGGTGCCCGGAACCGACAGGTCGAGGCGGAGGAGGGGCTGGGCAGCAATTTGCAGCTGGGGAAACCAAGGCCGGAGACCTTTGTGGTGGGCCCCAGGGTTGGACAGCGTCCGTAGGAAGGTGGGCCCAGGGCCGCCACCCATCCCGGCTTCCCCTCCCGTTACCTCCTTGGCTGTGTGACCTTGGACAGGTCACCTAACCTCTCTGTTTTTGGAGTCTGCCCAGCCATTGCTGAGTGCAGAATCCAGGTGATCCTTTGGGGAGGGGGATAAAACGGCGTTAAGACTGTTTACTTCCCTCATTTCCAACATGGGCAGGGCGGGTGATGGGAATAGCCATGTCCCTATCGCCATGTGTGCCAGGTCCCGTGCCCGGTGGGTGATACCATCCGGAGATCGAGCAGGACCCCCGCACTCACATCTCCTAACATTAAAAAAAAAAAAAATTTTTTTTTTTTTTTAACATTAAATGACGTTATATCCAGGACTCCCTTGTAAGGGAGAGATGGTCATCCTCTCTGAGGTTCAGAGAGGGGAAGTGACTTGCCCAAGGTCACAGAGCTGGTGAGGGCTAGGGCTGGGATTTAACGCCACCTTTTTTTTTTTTTTTTTGCCTGTCTCTAGAACCTGATGTAAGAGATGATTGATTGTGTGGTGGGGCCCCGGGGCCACCTGGCCCTCTTCTGAGGTTTGTAGAGAGAAGGGGTAGTGTCCTGTTTGTTCTTCAGGAGCAGTGGCAGCACAGTGGTTAAAGAGCTTGGCTGCTAACTGAAAGTTGGCAGCTTGAGCTGACCAGGTGCTCTGAGGGAGAAAGATGCGGCAGTCTGTTTCTGTAAAGATTTACAGCCTTAGAAATCCTATGAGGCAGTTTTATTCTGCCTTTAGGGTCACTATGAGTGGGAATCAACTGGACAGCAATGTTCGCATTTTTCCCTTGTTCTTTGAACATGCCCTGAGGACTTCCTTTGTTGCCACTCTCTTCCAGAGAGATGCTGTAATCCAGACTGTTCAGCATGTCTGTCGCATTTTATAGGGTGGCTGGCCTTAAGGTCGCAGCGGTCTAGCAGCAGGGCAGGCTGCCGGAAAAGCTGCACATGGCCGTCATCTGTGTAGGGTCCCAGGCACCGTGGTGGCAGGCCTGATGCGTCATCATTAGAGGAGTGGGAAACCTCATTTGGGCGGGGGCACTGCAGGCCCTGGGAGTGTGGAGCTTGCAGAAAAGAAGGCTTGGCTGGACCAGCTGCAGTCTGGAGGTAATGCTAGGCTGTCCTTGGGAAGAGGGAGGGGAGGAGATGTGCTCAGGATACTTCTGTGGCCGGGACTTTCCTTTCATGGCAGCCCCATGAGGGAGCTGCCAAGGCCCCCAGCCGCTCACTTAAAGCCCGGTGGGTGTGGGAATTCACTTCATCAAATCTTAGAGATAGTCGTGTAGATAACATACCTGCTGTAAGATTCTCAGCTGGGTTCGGGTTGTGCTTTGGAAGGGCACATTTGTAATGTGTTTGCTACGAAGTATATGAATATTTGGAGTCCTGGTGGCACAGTGGTTAAGCATTCGCCTGCTAACCAAAAAGGCGGCAGTTCGAATCCACCAGCTGCTCCTTGGAAACCCTGTGGGGCAGTTCTCTTCTGCCCTATAGAGTCGCTATGAGTTGGAATCGACCCAGCGGCAGCGGGTTTGGTTTTGGTTTTTAATATGGACATTCACATTAAGTGGGATAAATAGATACTAAAAATAGCCTTCTGTCAGTTTAGGGCAGAGTTTGCCTCCAAATGAATTGTGAAAAAGTTGAATTTCAGAGCTTTTCAGGATTTTGGGGTGTGTGGTTTCTGTATTATTACCCCCAAGGAGCCCTGGTGGCAGAATGGTTAAGTGCTCAGCTGCTAACTGAAAAGTTGGCGATTTGAACCAAGGCTTCGAACCAGTTCCGCCTGGTTCAGTCATGGCTGACGAAGTGAAACCTGAACAGACCTGAATTTTAAAATGTGGGTGAACTGGAATGGGAAAAATTGCAGGTCAAAGCCCTGCTAGAAACTTTATCCCCTTCTTAGCAGACAAGTGCAGCATTTGCATCGCAGAGCACCCAAATCTTAGAAGGCAGAGTCGGAACCAGCAGTGGCCTGCTCAGAGATGGCGGCCGGCTTTGCTGCTTTGAATGTGTGTCACTCCCCACAGTCCTGGCGATAACCCAGACTCCTGCGTCAGGCCCCTGAGGAGGCTCACTGCAAGCCTGCCATTCCAGGGCTTTGACGTGATTTTTTTCTGGTTATAGTTCCACTTCACCCAAATTTAAAAAATTCGGGTGTGTTTTGATTTCGCTGCGACCGAACTGACTTGAAGTGGTTTGAAGCCCTGGTTTGAATCCAGCCGGTAGCTCTGCCAGAGGAAGACCCCGTAATCTGCGTCCGTAAAGGTTACCCAGAACCCAGTGCCTCTGTAAAGGTTACCACCTAGAAGACGTTATGGAGCAGTCCTACTCTGTCACATGGGTTGCTGGGAGTCAAAAATCGAGTCCGCAGCACCTAACACCACCACCATTATTACCCGCATTTTACAGACAAGGAACCGGAGGCAGAAGTTAAGGGGAGGTGGCGTGAAAATAACTGGGGGCGGGGGGGAGTCCAGCCAGGCCTGGGTGACGTGGTGCCCTGTTGCACCCTGGAGGAGCCTGGCTGGAGGCTACTTGGAGCTGGGTACTGGGAGCTGGGGGTGCTTTAGAAGGACCCCTGTGTGGGGGCCTGGCGGGGTTCCAACGGAGACCTTTTGGGCACCTTGATAGGGAATGTGGTGTTAGTTTTAAGGAAGTTTTCCAGATAACCAAAAACCACGTCTCATTTGCAACTTGCATGTTTCAGACCAGCACAAGCACACCCCTGCCTTTTTAGGAGGAGAGTGAACACAGCGGCTCCTTTCCTTGGTGACTGACACAACAGCAGTGACCTCAAGATCCTTTTGTGAGGACACCTTCACCCAGACCCTAGAGAGCTGCCTTTCTTTTTTTTAAAACTTTAGTTGTGCTTTAAGTGAAAGTTTACAAATCCAGTCAGTCTCTCATATAAAAATTTATGTATACCTTGCTATGTACTCCTAGTTGCTCTCCCCTTAATGAGATAGCATACTCCTCCTCTCCACTCTGTATTCCCCATGTTCATTCAGCCAGCTCCTGTCCCCCTCTGCCTTCTCATCTGGCATCCAGACAGGAGCTGCCCTCCAGACAGGAGCTGCCCTCCAGACAGGAGCTGCCCTCCAGACAGGAGCTGCCCACCAGACAGGAACTGCCTGCGTAGTCTCAAGTGTTTGCTTGAGCCAAGAAGCTCACTCTTCACCGGTATCATTTTCTGTCTTATAGTCCAGTCCAATCCCTGCCTGAAGAGTTGGCTTTGGGAATGGTTCCACTTTTGGGCTAACAAAGGATCTGGGGACCATGACCTCCAGGGTCCTCCCAGTCTCAGTCAGACAATTAAGTCTGGTCTTTTTATGAGAATTTGAGGTTTGTATCCCACTGTTCTCCTGCTCCCTCAGGGGTTCTCTGTTGTGTTCCCTGTCAGGGCAGTTATCGGTTGTAGTTGGGCACTATCTAGTTCTTCTGGTTTCAGACTGATGTAGTCTTTGGTTTATGTGGCTCTTTCTGTCTCTTGGGCTCATAATTGCTTTTTGTCTTTGGTGTTCTTCATTCTTCTTTGCTTCAGGTGGGTTGAGACCAATTGATGAGAGCTGCCTTTTTTGAACTTAAAAAAAAATTTTTTTTTTCCCCAACAGCCCCATGGCTTTTCAGGCTGTTTCTCAGTCTGCCCCTGCCTGCTCCATTTCCCTTTTTGCTGGAGGGTTGAGCATCCTGAAGCCAGCACTGTTAGAACTGTGTGTAGACCAAGAGGAGTTAACACTGATAAGGGCACAGGCAACTACCATGCTGTCCATTTACAGATCACAAAGCCCCTTTGTATTTAGGGTCCCAGTGAATTCTCCCCAAAGCTCTATGAAGTAGATTAAAGTTTGTTGCCTTATTTCACAGATGGGGAAATGGAGGCTCTGGAAGGAGAAATGACTTAACCTAAGCTCACGTTAAGGGGAAGATCCTTAACGAGATGTTTGACATGATGGTTGCAACAATGGGCTCAAATACAGCAAAGCCCTGAGGACAGCACAGGACCGGGCAGTGTTTCATCTGGTTGCACGTGGGGTTGCTCTGAGTCGGAACCAACTCAAGGGCACCTGGCAACACAATAGCAAGCTCACGGCTAGGCCAAGGCCAAGTTGAGCCGACTGAAGGCCTGGGATATTCTCCAGGAGTCCAGGAGAAGCAGAGTGCATGGGCTTTATGTCACCAGCATTCTCTGTCCCCTTTTCAGTTCCTTTCTGGTTCTCAGCCTTTTCCATGTTGGGATGGGCAGTTATCTTAGGAAAGAGGGCCTGCGCTAGTTTTTATTATTATTGTGCATTAGGTAAAAGTTTACAGAGCAAATTAAATTCCCATTTTATAGTTTGTACATCAAGTGTCTCACAGCCGTGGTTTCGTTCCCCACAGCATGTCAGCAGTCTCCTCATTTCCACACTGAGTTCCCTGTTTCCTTTCGTCCTGACTTTCTACCCCTTCTTGCTTTCTCATTTTTGCTTTTGGGCAAATATTGATTGTCCTAAGGAGAACATTCCTCTCAGGTGTTATTGTTTATTTTATGGACTTGGCTGTTTGGCTAGAAAGGGGTCTCCAGGAATGTCCTGTGCCAGTTTTAAACCAGTGTCTCTAAAGCCTTCCTGTCTCCCCACGTCGGTGTAAGACATGTCACAGGAAATGATAAAGGGGGCTGAGAAATTGATCCCAAAAATCTGCCCTAAAGACTTTCTCTCAATTAGAGTAAAAGGGTCCCTGGAAGTTGCCTCAGGGGCAGCCGGCATAGCAGGAAGAGCAGGTGTGAGGTCAGGATCTGGGCTTTAGCGAGTGGTGTGTGCTTGGGTGGGTCTGAGCTTCTGTTTCCTCCCTCATGAAACCCAGACCTTACACTGCAGTCGCTGAGCTGCTGCCGGCTCTGGGCGCTTTAAGATGCTGTCATCTTGAGCACAAGCCAGTCCCCTTTGGGGATGGGATCTAGAATGCTTTAGAGATGTTTACACCTGTTCTTACCTCTGTGGCCATTTATCCAGCACTGTGTGCAGGGGGCTTCACCAGTGTTAATCTGTGAGGAATTCTTGTTGCGTCTTTTTCAGAGGCCCTGAGAAGGTAGAGACTTGCTCAGAGTCACAGAGCGCCAGGTCTAGGCAGGTCTCCTGGTTCCCAGGCCCAAAAAGCACGGTTGCCTTTGGAAAGTCATGCGAGCAGGCCCCAGGAGGGAGGACCCAGCCTTCTTCAGAGTGTGCTTTGTAACACTGGGAGTCTTAGGCCACTGAGAGATTGTAAGGCTTTTGTCACTGTAGTGAGTTCTCTGCAGGTGGACCTCAGGTGGCCCAGTTCACATTTTTCTTCTCTTCCTTCCTTCATCTCCTCTGCCCCTCTTGTCTCCTCCTCCCCCGTCTGCACCCCACCAGGGATAGTTGGTAGGATGCATTCGTGCGTAGAGATTGAGAACTTGGCTTTGGAGTTGGAAGTCCTGGGTTTCAGTGCAGCTTGGCTGTGTACCAGCTGCGTGACCCGGGCAGACGACGTCCCCTCTGTAGTTGTGGTTTCCATGGGGGTGGACTTCCCTCACCACCTGGCCATGTGGGTGAAGATGAATGAGATGCTAGGGACAGCAACCAGCCCAGGACCAGACCCACGGTGGGTATAAGGAAGAGTCACGTGGTTTGAGTCACCTCTCACTTCCTGAGCATCTGTTGTGCCCCGCCACTTTTCTAGGTGCTGGGGATACAGAGGGAAGTCCCATCTGGTCCCTGTCATCCGGGAGCTCCTGAGCTGCAGGGGACGAAGAAGCAGTGGTCAGTGCGGGGGCTGGGGTATCTCCAGGACTAACAGACGCTCCTCCCTCTGCCATGGCAGGGAAACTCTGGGCTCCTTGGGTCTCCAGGGCCCAGGCCTAGGAGGTCATGATGAACTCATGGGTGGTCAGAGTTGGAAGGGCCTGGAGAGTGCCTTGTCCACCACCCCCTCACCGCACACTGATGGGAGCTGAGGCCCGGAGGGGCCGGGCAGTTCTCAAGTTTACTTGACAGTCGGGTGGTAATAGTTAGGTCCTGAACCTTCTGCTTCTCTTCTAGTGCCTCTTTCCCACAGCAAGGCACTGCACTCTAGATTTTTTTTGGCATGTTTCTATCATTTTAGCTCAGGCGATAGCTTAGGACTGCAGTGACCAATACAGTAGCCTCTAGCCAACTGTGGTTTTTTACATTTAAATGAATTAAAACTAAGGAAAACTAGAAATTTAGCTCCTCAGCCACACTCACCGTGTCTCAGGTGTTCAGCAGCCATCTGTGTCAGCGTCTGTCGTGTTGGATGGTACAGATGTCTACCGTTGCCATCATGACAGAAAGCTCTATTGGACAGCGCCAGTTACAACTGTGATCCAGGCACTGGGAGCTCATTGTGCCTTTTGAAGAGGACTTTTGTGTTTATCGCCCTTGTTCATAGTCATTCACTCCTAGAGCCTTGTCTATAAAATAGGAAGAACTTCCCAGTATGGTGTTAAGTCAGAGTGGGTCTGTGGCAACGCTTTATAACTACAGTGTTGTTCCATGCCGATTGCTGCCATTGGTTTCGCTGCTGCAGATGGGCTGCTGTGCTGGGGACAGAGCCCTGAAGTCATGGAGCATTGACTTTGGAACATGGTCCGTGGCTCGGGCCAAAACGTCACCTCCCTTGTTTTGTTTTCCTTTTGATTCCAGCCAACCCTGAAACGAACAGGATTCTTTTGTCACTGCCAAGGAGGGCAGAAGTGAGCAGCTGCAGAGGGGTGAGAAGCCTGCCTGGCGTTGAGCATTTGGGTTCTAGCCCCAGTCACTGTGTCCTTGGTTGAGTCACCTGATCTCTCTAAACCTCAGTTTTCTCATGAAAAACGAGAGGGTTGGACCCGACTGATTCATTTAAGTCTTAAATTTTAAGACAGTCTGGGGGTGGTGAGATTGTGGGGAGACTTGTGCTATACAGGTTCCAGGCTAGACTGATGGTGTCTCATGCTGGGTTCTCTAGAGAAGCAAAACCAGTAATGCCTATAAATATTTAGAGAGAAATTTACATTAAGGAAACAGCTCATGCGATTGAGGGGGTTGGAACATCCCAAGCCCTTGGATCAGGATAGAGGCCTTTCTCCATTCATGGAGCCACAGAAGCTGGTGAACCTAAGATGAGCAGGTTGGAGAGCAGAGATCCCACTCACAGGTTGTGATGGTCGAGGAATCCCCAAGGTCAGCAGGCAAGACCGCAAGGCTTCTCTTGAGTCACTTAGCTGCAGGGGCTGGCAAAGCCAAGGTAGGTAGGTTGGGGAGCAGGACTCTTGCTCGCAGGCCGTGAAGATCAGTGAATACCAAGGTGGACAGGTAAGCTGCTAGCTCAAGTCCCAAGAACCAGAGGTCAGACAAGAGACAGCTGCTGGTTCCAGAACAAGCCAACAACCTTTGGAAGGCGAGCAGGAAGGAAGTAGGCCGTGGAAGGCGGAGAGATGAAGGCTGAGGGGGCAGTGAGCCGCCATGGGCCCCACCCCTGCCGGTATCACTCAGCAGATTCCATCATGGGGGTGATCACATATCAGATTTCAATAGGAAAGTGATCACAATGTTATACAGCTGCCAAAACACTGAGAATCATGGTCCAGCCAAGTTGACACACAATCTTAACCATCACAGATGGGTTCGTTTAGCCTTTATGTGGGGACTTAGAGAGTGCTGTAACAAGGTGACACTGCCCCCGAGGAGCTTTGTCATGGATTGAATTGTGTCCCCCAAAAATGTGTGTATCAGTTTGGCTAGGTCATGATTGCCAGTATTGTATGATTGTCTGCCGTTCTGTCATCTGACGTGATTTCCCTACGTGTTTAAATCCTGTCACTATGATGTAATGAGATGGATTAGCAGCGGCAGTTACACTGATGAGGTCTACGAGATCAGATAGTGTCTTAAGCCAATCTCTCCTGAGATATAAAAGAGAGAAGTGACCAGAGAGACACAGGGACCTCATCCCACCAAGAAAGCAGCACCAGGAGCGGAGTGTGTCCTTCCGACCCGGGCTCCCTGCACCTGAGAAGTTCCTCAACCAGGGGAAGAGTGAGGACAAGGACCTTCCTCCAGAGCCAACAGAGGGAGAAAGCCTTCCCCTGGAGCTGACACCCTGACTTTGGACTTGTAGCCTACTCGACTGTGAGAGAATAAATTTCTCTTTGTTAAAGCCACCCACTTGTGGTATTTCTGTTACAACAGCACTGGATGACTAAGACAAGCTTCCAGTGACACTGGGCAAGCCAGGGTCCTCATGCTGTAAAGTTAACTGACACCCCACGTAGGCATTCTCAGGGTCAGCTGGGTGGCCCGGGAATGGAGGTCCAGATGAGGAGTATCCCTAGAAGACTGCGTGGAGGAGGCAGCTTAGGGCCTGGGCCTGGAGGGCTGGGTCAGATCCTGGTTAGAGGCTCCTCTCCCACTTACCTCCTCATCTGACCCTCAGAACAGCCCCTTGTTCCTGTGATTTTTCCCATTTTGTAAATGAGAAAACGAAGGCCCAGTGAGGGGAAAGGCCCGGGTGGTATCAACACTTGAGTGTACAGTTCTTACTTGTGGACAGTGCAGGAGAACAGGCCATGGGATGGGTGGAGAGATGGTGGAGGTGGCCACCAGCATTTCCTGAGGTGCCAAACAGGGTTGTTACTTACAGTCACCTCATCTCATCTCCCCGCAGCCTGGTGAGGAAACTATTGGTCGCCTCCTCGTATTGGTGGGGAAACAGAGTATAAGGTGTTGAGGGCCTCGCCGCCATCTGGTAGGCTG
Source organism: Elephas maximus indicus (assembly GCF_024166365.1). NCBI lineage: Eukaryota > Metazoa > Chordata > Mammalia > Proboscidea > Elephantidae > Elephas > Elephas maximus. The sequence goes on along the minus strand of NC_064822.1, from coordinate 188,360,010 downwards.
TGGAGCTGAGGTTTGTTCCCAGATCAGTGTGAACCCCTGGCCCTTTCAGCTACACCACACAGGGTAACAAGGAATTTTGTTTTGTTTTAAAGAAAGAGATTTATTTTCTTATGGTTTAGGAGCTAGAAGTCCAAATTCAGGGCATCAGCTAGCTATAGGGGAACGTATTCTCTGTGGGCTCTAGGGGAAGAGCCGTCTTTTTTTTTAACTGTCCTTTACGTAAAAGTTTACAAAGCAAATTAGTTTCATATTCAAAAACTTATACACAGATTCTTTTGCACGTTTGTTGCAATCCCTGCAATGTGTCAGCACTCTCCCCCTTCCTCTCTGAGTTCCTGTGACTAGGAAGTTTTATAGTACAGTGGTTAGTTACCTGCTTCCCAGAGAGCAAGGGCCTGGCAGATGGGACAGGTTTTTTTTCTGACAAGGTAGAATGAAGTTCTTCTTCACTTTTGCCCTTATCCTTCCCCTCCTTCTCCATCTTTCCTTCTTTATCCTTTTATCCCAGCTGTTCACACACATTCAAGAACACAGGAAATTGGGGAAGTGGGGTGGGCACGTCAGAGTTCTTGGGTCTTTTGGGGGAATGCTTCTCCCCATCACTAAATAAGCCTTGGAAGTGAAAGCCTGAAGAACACATTGGGTCCTGGATAAAGAAAGGGGCGGGGCCTCTGGGAGGAGTGCCTTTCTGGCCCCAGTGGAGCAGGGAGAGACCCAGTCCTCCATCTCTGAGCCCCATGGCCTCATCCTGGAGTCCTCATTTCTCATCCCTCCCAGACAGTGACAGCTCCTCCTCTCCCTTCCCCTCCCCTATAGCTCCTGCTGCAGTTTTAGGATTCTTCCACTCACCAGGAGTACTGCAGTGGCCCCCTCCTGAGCCACCCTCCTTGGGTTCATCTTTCACACTGTGGCTAAAGTGACGTTTCTGAAACCCAGATCTGACCTTGGTCACTCCCTTGCTAGAGCTCTTCAGCCTTTATATGACGTTCCCACTCCTTAGATTGTCCTTCTGTGATCTGGCTTCCACCTCTTCTATCCCCTTACTTGCCAGCCACGTGGAGCTCTCTGAACATGCCAGATTCTCTCTCACTTCTGGACTTGGACTCTTACTGCCTGGTGTCCTCTTCCACATACCTCTCGCCCCTCCTTTTCCCTTCCCTCTGATTACCTGATGAGTACTTCCCGTCTTCAAAGCTGCAGGGCTAGTTAAGTGCGGGATAGGCCTCCCTCCTGTTAGCGTTCCCTTTAGAGGTGTCACTCCATTGCCTCCTGGCTTGCATAGTTTCTGATGAAAAGTCTACTGTAATTATTATATTGCTCTTCTGTGTAAGTAATGTGCTTTTTCTCTGTCCACAAAAATTTTTTTTATTCTTTTTATGTTTTGGAGTGGGTTGGCAGAAACAGCCCAGTCTGCCATACTTCCTTTTTTTAGTTCTAAAATAACAGAGATAACAAACAATGGACTTTCTTATTTGCCACTTTTCCCTTATCTTTTTTCCCATTGTGAACCCAAGATATCATGTTCTTTCATACGATCCCTGAAAAATAAATGCCTTTGGCTGTTCTACTTCCCTGCTGCCTCTGGAGAATACACTCTATCTGATATTTCTGCTGGGAGGCAGGGTGGCAGATTCTTTCCAATGGATGGCGATTTCCTCCCTACTTTTTGGACACACCCCTTCGCAAAAATTCTTCCTTCTGGGCAAGCAGCACAGAGGGAGCAGACCTGGCTCTGGGCGTCACAAAGGCCCACATCCCTGCCTTTTCCTTCTACACCCAGTGGCCTGGGAATGGCACAGGAGCTGGGGAATCCACACCACCAGTCTCTCTGTGGCCCAGGCAGGCCTGGAAGTGGCCTTGCTGTCATTTCTTGCCCTGCTGGTCCATCTTCCAAACCAGCTGCCAGAAGTAATTTTCCTAAACGACATATGTGATCCTTTCACTCCATCTACTTAAGAACTTGCCCCAGCCTTTCGGCCCGTGGCATCAGTAAAAAACCAACGGCCGTTGAGTTGATTCCATCTCGCGGCAACCCCACGTGTCTGTCAGAGTAGAGTTGTGCTCTGTAGGGTTTTCAGTGGATGATTTTTTGGAAGTAGATCACAGGGTCTTTCTTCCATCATCTTCTGCTTTCTGCACTTTGAATACGATATGTTTACGTGTATCTTTCTTCCTCCCTCTCCCCCCACTTCCCTTCACCTTCCTTTCCTCCTTCCTTCCCTTTTACTCTGTTTCTTTCTTTGATAATTTACTGCTTGGGTGTTCTCTGAGATTGTTGGATCTGTGGTTTGTTGTCTTTCGTTATCTTGGAAAAATTCTCAGCCATGTCTTGCTTTTTGTATGAATAGTAATTTTTGATTGGATGTTGGGCATCGTGTATGTAACAGTAGAGGCTGAGATAAATAGTGTTTATGCTTGGAGATGGGCATGCCTTTTTTTTCTGCTAGACCACTAACGTGGGAAGTTCAGTCAGTATAGCCCGGAGTTGAGCTGGGTGTGGGTTTTGTCACTGCTCTGCTTACTTGGAGCATACCACTGGTCCAAATAGCTTTATTGTTACCTCGTGCTTAGTATGGGGGCCGAGTTTCCAGTGGGTTCTTCTCAACTTTCCTGCTCCACTGTCACATTTTGGCCTTCCCTGCACACTCCTGCCCACCCCCCAGCGGTAGTCCACTGTTCTCATTACTTTGTATTTACTAGCCTTGGAGGGGAGGGGTTGGGGAACAGTTCTCTGTTGTCCTGGCTGAGCTGCAGTCTTAGGCAGGCTCCACAGGCCTGGGTCTTGGTAGGAGCTTTCTCAGGGACCCTGCCCTCCTCTGAGTGGCCACCAAGCCCTGCCTTGTGTCAGCTGGGGGTATTGTGCAGAAAAGAGTTCCATGTCTCTGCTCCAGCATTTGGAGGTCTCTGAAGGCCAGGGCCCAGGTGGGTTCCTGCTCCTCCCTCAGTGGTAGAGGTTTTTTTTTTTTTTTTTTTTTTTTTCTTTTATCCATTTCCCAGCCACAGTGGGTCTTCACCAGTGCCATCAGAGGACAGGGGAGACTGGGTTTGCTGTCCCTACCCCAAGTGACTTAAAGCTTTTTTCCATAGGGGAGAAGCGTCCAAGAAAGAGTTCCTTATTTTCCTGCCTCCAAGGCTGCTGCTTGCCTCCAGTCCTGCTGAGGAAGGGGCTTTCTGCAGCCTGCCACCCCCAGTCTCCCGTGAGCACCACGTGGTTCTGTGAGGTGGGCTTGTGTTTGGGTGTGAACTCACTCCTGTGTCTCTGGCTCCGAGAGGTCCAGTGCTATCACGCTGGCCCACACTCAGCATTGAGCAGTTTGTTAAAGTTTTAACTGGATTATTCTTACCCAGTAGTGTGGCTTCCCTCCCCCTGGGCCCTGTCACGGGTAGCCAGGGCTTGTAGCCTGTCTGTTTGGAAGGGTCTGATGTTCTTGGGAACTCAGCCACTTGGTTGCCGTTTGACCTCAGCTCTGTGATGGTGTGAGCAGGATTTTGTAGTTCTTTCAGCCTTCTCTTGCTGGCATGGGAGCAGAGCTCTTACCAGCATTCTACACCCAGGGGATGCTGTCTGTGCTCCTTCCTGGGATCTTGTCAGTCAGAGAAGGCGGTGGGTGTGCCCTGCGGCTCTGGAGCCTTGTGCAGTGATGTGATCTGTAGTAATGGAGAGCTGGGGTCCAACATGGGCTCTGAGCGGTCAAGGGGGTGGGGGGGAGTTGTTAAGAATTCGGCTGCTAACCAAAAGGTCAGCAGTTCGAATCTACCAACTGCTTCTTGGAAACCCTACCAGGCAGTTCTACTCTGTCCTTTAGGGTCACTGCGAGTTGGAATCGACCCAATAGCAACGGGTTTGGTTTTTTGGGTTTTAAACAAGTCATCTCCAGGCCTCACTGAGGGACTGGTGGGCCAGACAGCCTGGATTGCACTTCGTGGGTCCTGCTGGTCCAAGGCCCCCTCTCCTGAGGCTGGCTCAGCCAGATTGAGCTGGAGTCTCGTGAGGAGGCAGGGGAGTGGACTGGCTGAGGGTAACAGCCACTCCAGGCTTCTGCGTGCATCCTTCTCAACCCTTAGAGCACACCAGGAAGGCTTGTGGCTTCCCTTCCTTATGCCAGGGTGTCCTGTACCTCACCCCTTCTTCCTCACAGCTTCACATGTGTTAGGCCGTGTTTCAGGGAAGGAACTGGACTGGAGAAGAGAATCCCTGGGCCCTGGGAGGAGAGCATCTGGCCACTGGGCAGTCCCTGCTGTCATTGCCTGTAGGTGGACTGGCCCCTGGGAATGCAGACACGCAGTCCTGGCACCTGGGCATGGCCTCACTTGCCACTGCCATCAGCACTGCCCACCCCCCCCGGCTGAGTGCCATCACTAGGCCAGGCTTTGCTGACAGCACACACGCACGGTCACCTTCACCACGTGGCAGCCCTCACTCACAGACAAGGAGGCTGGGCTGGAAGGGACAGGTGACCTGCTTAGTGTCCAGTAGTCAGGAAATGGCAGAGCTGGCATTTCCAAGCAGGCCTCCCTGAATCCATGCCCATGTCACCCCACTAGCGGTTGTGGCTTCCTTAGAAGGTGGAGAGCCTGGCCTGTGAGTGGGGTGTTTGGGCCTTGGAGAGAGCCCCCGCTCAGAGCAGTTCTGAGACAGGGGTCTGTGTGTGAGGCGTTAGGTGGGAGGTGACCTTGAGGCAATGAAAAGGAGGGCTGCCCGCCAGGACCCTTGAGAGACAATGTGGACAGAGCCAGGGCTGCACTGCCGGGGCAGGCAGGCCAGGCCTCTGTCCACCAGCTTCTGTGCCCAGTGGTCATGGGTGGCTCGGGTGCTCCCCCCTCCTCCCCACCAGGTGGGAGCGCTGAGGTAAGAGGGCTTTCTGCATGTGGGAACTGTCCACTGGAGCTGCAGGTGACTACCAGGTGGGCACTGGCAGGGTCTGCTGGGGGAGGGGCTGGACAGAAAGCCCCGCGTCTGACCCTGGGATGCCGGGAAGGCCATAGTCTTTCTTGTGGCTGTCCTGCTTTGTCCTGTTGTCTCTGTCCTGCAGGGCTGTGGGGTGCCATGCTTGGCCCAGAGGAGGGCTCGGTGAATTCATAGCCCTTGTTCTTTCTGTCGCACTCTCTTTTATGCTAGCTCTCCCTGGCATGGCCCGTGTCCTAGAGGTCATCTGTGGCCACGTGACAGACCACCCAGACTCGGCACCTGCAGACAGCGGTCATTGCTGTAGCTCTCACAGCTGTGGGCTGCTGGGCTCAGCTTCCCGCTGGGCTGGGCTGGGGCTGCTCTGCCCAGGGTCTCCTTTTCTCTTCCTGGCACCAGCAGGCTCGCCTGGGGACGCACCTCTTGGTGATAATGGTGGAAGCACAAAGAGCAAGGGAGACATGCAGACTGTGGCGTCGCCTCCTGTATTGGCCAGAGCAGGTCACCAGGAAAGCCCAGTGCACAGGAAGATACATCCTGCCCCCATGGAGGGACTCAGAGTCACCAGGCCAAGAGCATGGCTGGAGGGGGCAGTGAAGAACCGGGGCCCTTCATACTTGCACACTGCGGCACCCCAAACCTCCTCCCACACCCTGGTCAGAACGCTATCCCAAGGTCCTACGACAAGTGCTGATACTGTAGATGCACCTTCCCTGACTCTGCCAGGTGCTCATGGAGGGGCCGAGCCTCTTCCTCCTCCCTGCGGCTGGCTTCCACGTGTGGAGTCCATGCCCTGCTGCACGCAGCCAGCTCTGTCTGATTGTTCCTGCAGCCTCTTGATAGGGAGTTGTGTTCCAGGGCCCTGAGTTTGCCTTCATAGGGCTCAGGAGAAGTTTGTTTGGAGGAAACTGAGGCCCAGAGTGGTGGTGACTTTTTTAGGGTCCCCTCCCCAAATCACTGGCAACACTAGGCTGGGAATCTGGGCTTTGGGCCCTCACAGCCTCACCAGACGAGTTGCAGCATGCCAGGGCTGCCTGTTGTCTGCGGATGGGTAAGGCTGCCCACCTAGTTGTAGGCCACGTGCCCCAAAGCCACTTGGCACCATTGCGGCAGCCAGAAAGTAATTATAATTAAGTCAGGGACCAAGTCTGTTTGCTGTTTGTGTCCAGCAGGGCCAGCTGCCAGAATGTGGGCCCAGAGGGTGGCACATGGCCACAGCGCAGGCCAGGCTCATTTCCTGGGCATCAGGACCGGGAGCTAAGCTCCCATAGTTGTGGGTGGGGTGGGTCCCTACCACTTCCTCCCTGTTTCAACCTTTCTTGACCCCCAGCTGGGAAGTGGTGTGGTGTAGTGGTTGGAGCCATAGCCTGGAAGTGGGGACACGTGGTTGTGGCTTTGGTTCTCTTGCTTTGTGAACCTTGAGTGTGTGTGTGTGCATATGCGTGTATGCGTGTGTGTGCATGTGTGTGGTGAAGCACAGTGGTCAAGAGCTGCGGTTCCAGAGTCGGATAAAGTTTGGGGTCCTGGGCTCATCGCCCACAAGCTTTTGTGGCCTTGGGCAGTTACCTCCGCCTGTTTCTCCATGTGTAAAATGAGATGATAGCGTCTTCCGATGGGCTTCACAGGAACCAAACGAGATCATTACGTAAGTTCAGGCTGCAGCCCCTGGACCACAGTGAGCACTGTACAAACGCTGGTGGTTAGTGGGCGACCCTCAGGCACATCTGTGGGGGCCCAGTGGGCCTGGGCTTCTCGTCTTGGTTCCCCCACCCATTTCCCAGCATGCGACCATGACCTGTCCCTTTTCCTCTCGGAGCTGAATCGGGGATTATTTTGAGAGTTGAAGGACAACAGTAAAAGTACCTAGTTAGGAGACTGGCCAAGCAGGTGCTTAACAGGAGATAGTTTACAGCTAAACACCTCCTGGGATTTGGTTCCTTGGTTTGGAGGTTTAGGGTCATGGTTTCATGGGACATCCCAGTTAATTGGCCTAGTGTGTTAGGGCTGCTGTTCTATCTTCTAGTTTGTTGTTTAGTGCCTGGTGCCTTAAAAGCTTGCGACTGGCCATCCGAGGCACAGCTACTGTTCTCTATCCACCTGGAGCAATAGAGGAAGAAGGGAAGTCAGGGATAGGAGGAGGAAATGGAATGTGTGGCTAATTGACTCCCTGAACAACTGCCTCCTTTGCCATGAGACCAGAACTAGATGGTGCCCAGTTACCATTACTGAACATTTTGGTCAAAGATTCCATAGAAGAACCTTTATCGAAAGGGAGAAGGTGCAAAACAATTTCAAATTTTTACGGACTCCAGACTTTTCTGGACCCATGGAGGCTGGATGAACCCCCGAAACTATTGCCCTGAGATAATTTCTAAATCTTAAACCAAAAATATCCCCTGAAGTCTTCTTAAAACCAAACCATAGTTTGGCTTATCTGGTAAAGAATGTCTGCCTTGAGCACTGTGCTCTGTTATGATCTATCTCTATACGGGATCAGGTTGATAACAGTAACTCGAAAGATTAGATGGGAAGCTTAGGTAGGGGGCAGTGAGTTTGTGTTAACGGGGGAAGAGCAGCTTGGAAAAGGAGGGTGAGAATGGTTGCACAACTTGAAGGCTGTAATCAGTGTTGCTGAATTGTACTTGTAGAAACTTGAATTGGTGTACTGCTGTGTATATTCTCAACAACAACAAAAAATAGAGGTATCTTACCTTTTCTTTTTCCTTTCTGAGGGGGAAGGAAGGACCCGAGAGGCTCTGTCAGTGCCTGTGGGGGGAGCACTTTCCAGTCTTGATGGGGGTCCAAGCTGTAGGGAGTCTGGTTTGCAGGCAGCCCCCCGCCGCCAGCCTGTCTGGGCCTCTGTTGGGCTGCGTTTCCACAGTTCAGCTTCCCCCGTTTCTGAGGAAGCTCACAGATCCTGGCTGTACGGTGCTGATGTCCGTTGACTCTAGAACCCCAGGGGGCCCATCTGATTCGGCAGAACATAGGCGCTTCTCCTTGCCTCCTTAGAAACCAGCACCAAAAGGACAAGGGAGGAGTAGAGCCGGCAGGGGGATGGAAGATCAAGGGCACATGGTAGAACACACCTGGCTGCAGAGGGGGCAGGTGGCAGCCAGGGAAGCCTCTTCCAGCTGTGGAGCTCCTGAGAGGCAGGAATCAGACGTGTCTCGCACCACAGAGGGTGGCAGCTGTGATGGGTGAGATTGGAAACAGGAGGCTTTTGCAAAGACTGGTTTCTTCTTTGGGGAAACCGATCCAGAGGGGCTGTGGATTTGGGGATGTCGAGCACAACTGATACTGAAAGTGGGGATTCTGTGAAAGCTGCAGCTTGAGAGATGAGAGTCCCAGGCCCCTCCCCTCCTGGCTCCCAGGATACTTGTGGCCTCTGTTACAACCCCAGACCGAGATGGGAGGTGCCCTTTCTGGAGAAAAAGACCCAAAGAAATGACCTACACATCTTCACATACGGGACTCTGCCGTCACAGGGATCAGCCTGTGGAGCACCGAGGCTGAGTGCTTTACAGACGCCTGATGCCCACAAGGGCTGCTTCCAGGGCCTGGTTCTTCTTTTTAACCTTTTTGTTTTATGAGGTAAATGTATATGTAACAAATCGTTTGCTGTTTCAACGCTCTTTGCGTGTATAATTCAGTGACACTAGTGTCTGTTGTAGGTGTGGTTTGGTGCCATTGAGTCGATTCCGACTCATAGCGACCCCGTGTGATAGAGAACTGCCTCATAGGGTTTTCAAAGCTATAATCTGCCCGGAACCAGATCTCAAGGTCATTCTTCTGTGGAGCTGCTGGGGTGGGCTTGAACTGCTGATGAGTGCTTAACCACTGTACCACCAGGGCTCCTTACTGAGTGAGTGTCTGGGACTCTGCTTAAATGAAAGACTACACTGAAGTATGCTATTGGGCACTTTCAAAACTGAGGATAGAGAGAAGATCTCAACGCTTCCAGACAGATAAAAACGAGTGTATTCAAAGGACTGAAACCAGGACCTCAGAATTCTCAAGGGCAACACTGGAAGCTGGAAGGCAGGAGCCGTGCTTTCAGAATTCTGGGGGAAAATATCTCCAGCCTGGAATTCTATACCCAGCCAAGTTACCAGTCACGTGCGGAGGTGGAAATAGACACATGCAGCCATGAGTGAAACCTGTGGAAGATATTTGAGTTTTCCTTCTATCAGGCTTCCGCCTTAAACAGGTTCTGGCTTTCATAGGTTTTGCTGTATTTTCCTCTAAATAACGATAGAAACGTGGTAAGCTGCACCTTGTCAAAGGTGGAAAACTTCTGAGACCCAGAAAAACCAGGTAGTCCCATTGAGTTCGGCTCTTACAGGTTTCACTGTATTTGAGTTTTCCTTCTCTGACAGGTTTCCACCTGACTTAGTCATCTAGTGTACAAGTAGATGTCTTTAACAAAGAGAAATTTATTGTCTCAGTATAGGAGGCCAGAGGTCCAAAATCAGGGTGTCCAGCTCCAGGGGAAGGCTTTCTCTTTCTGTCGGCTCTGGAGCAAGGTCCGTGTCATCCATCTTCCCCTGGCCTAGGAGCTTATCAGGTGCAGGGGCCTGGGGTCCAAAGGATGTGGTATAAGGTCCCCCTGTTTTTCTGCTCACTTCTCTGTTTTATGTCTCAAAAGAGATTGACTCAAGACACAACCGAATCTTGTAGATCGAGTCTTGCCTCATTAACATGACTGCCTCTAATCCTGCCTCATTAACATCATAGAGGTTAAAGATTTACGGCACATAGGATAATCACATCAGGTGACAAAATGTTGGACAATCACACAATACTGGGAGTGTTGACCTAGCCAAGTTGACAGATTTTGGGGGGACACAATTCATAACACCACCTTAAACAGGTTCCAGGTTTCACAGGTTTTACCATACAAGGCCTCAAACGGTTATTACTGACACACGCAGGAAGCAGCTAGAGGAGGGACTCCGCAAAAGTGTAAAAGGACAGCAGCAGTGAGGGGGACACGGATGAAGGACGCAGTACATCCAGCCAGGAGGGAGGCCGAGGGACGCCCCAGCAAGACAGCTGCGTAGGCGTGCCAGGGGCAGTTCCCAGATGGCAGTGAGAGAACAGAGGGTGTATCTGGCCATGTTGAGAGGGTTTTTTTTAGAGTTAGGGAAAGAATAAGTAGCCCTGGTGGGGTAGTGGTTAAGCGCTTGGCTACTAACCTAAAGGTCAGCAGTTTGAATCCACCAGCCCCAGCTTGGAAACCCTATGGGACAGTTCTCCTCTGTCCTATAGGGTTGCTATGAGTCGGATTTGGTTTGGTTTTTCGGTTTTGGTGGCAGCACAAATGGCTAGCGCCTGACTACGAGCCAGAAGATTGGCGGTTGGAACCCGGATGGCATAGCATAGATAATTTCTGCATTCGGTTGGATCACTTATTTTAGAAATAGGCATAAATATAGATTTCTGCATCTGAAAGGTCACAGTCTGGAAAACTCTGTGGAGCAGTTCTGCTCTGCACACGTGAGGTCATCATGAGTCAGAATCAAATCAGCCACAACTAACAACAACACAACAGGGAAAGAGTTATTAATTGTTGTTTTTAGGTGCCATCAACTTGGTTCCAACTCATAGCGATCCTATGTGAAACGGAATGAAACACTTCCCGGTCCTGCACCATCCTCACAATTGTTGCCATGCTTGAGCCCATTGTTGTAACCACTGTGTCAGTCCATCTTGTTGAGGGTCTTCTTCTTTTTTTTGCTGATCATCTACTTTACCAGGCATGATGTCCTTCTCCAGGGACTGATCCCTCCTGATAACATGTCCAAAGTATATAGTGTCACTATCCTTGCTTCTAAGGAGCATTCTGGGTGTACTTCTTCCAAGACAGATTTGTTCGTTCTTTTGGCAGTTCATGGTGTAGTCAGTATTCTTCACCAGCACCACAATTTCAAAGGCTTCCATTCTTCGCTCTTCCTTATTCATCACCCAGCTTTCTCATGCATATAAGGCGACTGAAAACACCATGGCTTTGGGTCAGGAACACCTTAGTCTTTAAGGTGACATCTTTGCTTTTCAACACTTTAAAGAGGTCCTTTGCAGCTGATTTGCCCAATGCAATGTGTCTGTTGATTTCTTGACTGCTGCCTCTATGGGTGTCCATTGTGGATCCAAATAAATCCTTGACAACTCCAATTTTTTCTCCTTTTATCATAGCATTGCTCATCGGTCCAGTTGTGAGGATGTTTGTTTTCTTTATGTTGAGGTGTAATCCATACCGAAGGCTGTGCTCTTTGATCTTCGTCAGTAAGTGCTTCAAGTCCTTCTCACTTTCAGCAAGCAAGGTTGTGTCATCTGTGTATCCAGGTTGTTAATGAGTCTTCCTCCAATCCTGACGCCCCGTTCTTCATATAGTCCAGCTTCTCGGATTATTTGCTCGGCGTACAGATTGAATAGGTGTGGTGAAAGGATACAACCCTGACGCACACCTTTCCTGACTTTAAACCAATCAGTATCCCCTTGTTCTGTCCGAACAACTGCCTCTTGATCTGTGTACAGGTTCCTCATGAACACAATTAAGTGTTCTGGAATTCCCATTCTTTGCATTGTTATCCATAATTTTTTATGATCCGCGCAGTCGAATGCCTTTACGTGGTCAATAAAATACAGGCAAACACCCTTCTGGTATTCTCTGCTTCCAGCCAGGATCCACCTGACATCAGCAGTGATATCCCTGGTTCCACGTCCTCTTCTGAAACCGGCCTGAATTGCTGGCAGTTCCCTGTCGATATACTGCTGCAGCCGCTTTTGAATGATCTTCAGCAAAATTTTACTTATGGGTGATATAAATGATATTGTTAGATAATTTCCACATTCGGTTGGATCACTTATTTTAGAAATAGGCGTAAATGTGGATCTCTTCCAGTCAGTTGGCCAGGTAGCGATCTTCCCCATTTCTTGGCGTAGACCAGTGAGTACTTCCAGTGCTGCATCCCTTTGCTGAAACGTCTCAGTTGGCATTCTGTCGTTCCTGGATCCTTGTTTTTCGCCAGTGCCTGTAGTATTGTTCCTTCAGTACCATCAGTTCCTGATCCTATGCCACCTCCTGAAATGGTTGAGCATCAACCAGTTCTTTTTGGTACAGTGACTGTGTGTATTCCTTCCATCTTCTTTTGATATCATTAATAGCTTTACAGAAAACTAAGCAAGCAAGCAAAGGCAGTTATTTACCCTAGAAAAAAAAACTTCCTGTAAGAAAGGAAATGTGATCACCACATGGTGTACCTTACATGAAACTCCGAATTAAACTCGGAATTCAACCACACATTGTCCACTGGATGCTTTGGGAGGATCAGAAGGGGGAGCTCGTGTGGAAGGGAATTTGGTAGAATCCTCACCTTCCTTGGTAGGAAACCACTAGAGCATCTGAAATATACACATCGTGAAATAATAACGTGAGCATAAGTTATTTAGAAATCCGAGGGTAGACCTCAGGAAAATCCACCGAGGGTTTGCTTCTGGGGAGTGGGGTGGTGGTGAGGAGGGGACCTGTGGCTTTCTGCTCCACGGCTGTCAGCGCTCTCTCTGACTCTTTAAGCTAGGCACTTGGGTGACTTTGGTGAACGTTGTTGTTGTTAGGTGGCGTTGAGTCGCTTCCGACTCATAGCGACCCCATGCACAACAGAACGAAACACTGCCCGGTCCTGCGCCATCCTCACAATCATTGTTATGCTTGAGCTCATTGTTGCAGCCACCATGTCAATCCATTCCTCTTTTCTGCTGACCCTGTACTCTGCCAAGCACGATGTCCTTCTCCAGGGATTCATCCCTCCTGACAACATGTCCAAAGTATGTAAGACGCAGTCTCGCCATCCTTGCTCTAAGGAGCATTCTGGCCACACTTCTTCCAAGATAGATTTGTTTGTTCTTTTGGCAGCCCATGGTATATTCAATATTCTTCGCCAACACCACAATTCAAAGGCGTCAACTCTTCTTCAGTCTTCCTTATTCACTGTCCAGCTTTCACATGCGTATGATGCGATTTAAAATACCATGGCTTGGGTCAGGCGCACCTTAGGCCTCAGGGTGACATCTTTGCTCTTCAACACTTTGAAGAGGTCCTTTGCAACAGATTTGCCCAATGCAATGTGTCTTTTGATTTCTTGACTGCTTCTTCCATGGCTGTTGATTGTGGATCCAAGTATAAAGACATCCTTGACAACTTCAATCTTTTCTCCACTTATCAAGATGTTGCTCATTGGTCCAGTTGTGAGGATTTTTGTTTTCTTTATGTTGAGGTGTAATCCATACTGAAGGCTTTGGTCTTTGATCTTCATTAGTAAGTGCTTGAAGTCCTCTTCCCTTTCAGCAAGCAAGGTTGTGTCATCTGCATATTGCAGGTTGTTAATGAGTCTTCCTTCATTCCTGATGCCCTGTTCTTCTTCATATAGTCCAGCTTCTCGTATTATTTGTTCAGCATACAGATTAAATAGGTATGGTGAAAGAAGACAACCCTGACGCACACCTTTCCTGACTTTAAACCAATCAGTATCCCCTTTTTCTGTCCAAACAACTGCCTCTTGATTTATGTAAAAGTTTCTCATGAGCACAATTAAGTGTTCTGGAATTCCCATTCTTTGCAGTGTTATCCATAGTTCGCTGTGATCCACACAGTCAAATGTCTTTGCATAGTCAATAAAACACAGGTAAATATCATTCTGGTATTCTCTGCTTTCAGCCAGGATCCATCTGACATCAGCGATGATATCCCTGGTTCCACGTCCTCTTCTGAAACCGGCCTGAATTTCTGGCAGTTCCCTGTCGACGTACTGCTGCAGCCGTTTTTGAATGATCTTCAGCAAAATTTTGGTTGCGTGTGATATTAACGATATTGTTCTATAATTTCCACATTCGGTTGGATCACCTTTCTTGGGAATAGGCATGAATATGGATCTCCTCCAGTCAGTTGGCCAGGAAGCTGTCTTCCATATCTCTTGGCATAGACGAGTGAGAACCTCCAGCGCTGCATCTGTTTGTTGAAGCATCTCAGTTGATATTCCATCATTTCCTGGAGCCTTGTTTTTCGCCAATGCCTTCAGAGCAGCTTGGACTTCTTCCTTCAGTACCATCGGTTCCTGATCATATGCCACCTCTTGAAATGGTTGAACATTGACTAATTCTTTTTGGTATAATGACTCTGTGTATTCTTTCCATCTTCTTTTGATGCTTCTTGCGTGGTTTAATATTTTCCCCATAGAATCCTTCATTATTGCAACTCGAGGCTTGAATTTTTTCTTCAGTTCTTTCAGCTTGAGAAACGCTGAGTGTGTTCTTCCCTTTTGGTTTTCCATCTCCAGCTCTTTGCACACGTCAGTATAATACTTTACTTTGTCTACTTGAGAAAAAAAAAAAAGAAAAAAAAAAAAACAAAAACTTGAGAGGCCCTTTGAAATCTTCTGTTCAGTTCTTTTACTTCATCAATTCTTCCTTTTGCTTTAGATGCTCGATGCTCAAGAGCAAGTTTCAGAGTCTCCTCTGACATCCATCTTAGTCTTTTCTTTCTTTCCTGTCTTTTCAGTGACCTCTTGCTTTCTTCATGGATGATGTCCTTGATGTCATTCCACAACTCATCTGGTCTTCGGTCAATAGTGTTCAGTGCGTCTAACATAGAAGTGAAGATAAAAGCCTTCCAGAGGGTGTCAGCAAGGATCCTGTGGGTTAGGCCCAGTCCTGGCTGGTCTGAGCACTGGCATCTGTCCCCAGCATCTGGTGGGAATCTTGCTGAGCTCCACTTAGCATCAGAAGGGCTGGGGTTGACAGAGCAGGGGCTGTGGCACTGAACATGGAGAGCCACTGGGGTGCAGTGAAAGGGGGCACGGGGATGGCTCTTGGGAAGCCAGAAGAGTGGATGGAGGGTCTCTGGATCTGACTTAGGGCGGGGGAGGGGAGAGGACTGGAGGCAGCCTGGCACCCGGTGGGAGCCCTACTGAGAGGGGTGTGTCTGACCCCCCCAAGCCTGGGCTTGCTCTTTGTAGAAAGCACTGAGTGTCTGCAGTGAGGTCAGCCATCAGGGTAGTTGTTATTATCCCCTCTATTGTGTCTTTTTCTCTTACCATTTTGTCTTGTCCTGCCAGCTGGCTTTAGGCCCTCCAGAGGCCAGGCTTGTTCACTGTGTTAGTCCTCAGTCCCCCACCCCACTCCCCTGTCTGGGCTGGCAGACGCAGTGTTGGAACACCCTGAAGGCAAGGGATTGTCAACTAGGAAAGGGACTTGGTGAAGGGGGCTGGAAGGGGGGCCCGGTAGGTGAAGAACTTCCTTTTAACCAGCTGGTCTCCAGCATATGTATCTAAGGAGGCGAGGATGGGGCTTGTGGAATGGAAGTGACGGGTAGCCATGGGAGATGACTTTTAACGTGCAGGGGTAGTCATCTGGGTCCTTGGCCCCTGGGGGCCGCAGGGCTGGGGGAGGGCAGCACTAGAAGTAGGGAATGAAGACATCACAGGAGAGGCTCAGTCTGATTGGGAAGGGGGCTGTCCTGAGCTGCTGGTGGGCTGGGCCACACCTGGGGCACTGGGGAAGGGGGAGAGTGGGTGCTGTGAGGGGAGGGGTGGGGGGAGTGAGGGGCAGCTGCAGGCTGGGTGGGCAGAGGGCCAGCCTCGTCTGTGGAGATGACTTGCAGTTCCGTCCCAGGCTGAGGAGTAGGCAAGGTGCCCAGCAGGGCGAGGCTGGGGATGGAAGCTGGGCCCAGGGCCAGGCAGAGGACCTGGACGGGGGTCTGCGCCAGCCAGGGCCTTGTTAGGGTGGGAGTCCAGGCGGACCTCATGGGCTGGGGCAGAGGACCTGGACGGGGGTGTGAGCCAGTTGGGGCCTTGTTGGAGTGGGAGTCTGGACTGACCTCATGGGTTGGGACAGAGGACCTGGTGGGGGTCTGAACCAGGCGGGGCCTTGTTGGGGTGGGAGTCTGGACTGACCTCGTGGGCTGGGGCAGAGGACCTGGCCTGGGGTCTGAGCTAGGCGGCGCCTAGTCAGGGTAGGAGCCTGGACTGACCTCATGGGCTGGGCAGAGGACCTGGATGGGAGTGTGAGCCAGGTGGGGCCTTGTTAGGGTGGGGGTCTGGACTGACCTCATGCACTGTGGGACCCTGCGCAGAGTTCCAGCTGGGGCCAATGACCTGAATCTGAAACAGCTGTTCATAAGACTAGGAGGGATGGTCCCCGTGTCCAGACAGGGGGCCTTGTCCAGGCGTGTGCTGGGACACACCCTGGGGTGGTTTGTGAGCAGGGTTGCCGCCCAGCAGGAGGCTGGGACCCCGAGAGTGAGAGGTGTCCTTAGCACACTGAACACGGGGTTCCCTGGCCATCTCTCTGCCTTCACTGACTCGGGAACACTGGCCCAAGTGTCCGAGCCCCCCGTGTGCAACACGAGCCACCTTGCAGGCTGGCTTACATTCCCTGGCCGTCTTTCTTAAGGGGCACAGGATATGCTGCCTCCTCTGACCACTGGCAGGTAGTTGTATTTTAGTTGAATTGTGCTTCCCGGTGTGACTGCCACCAGCCCGCCTTGCGGGACAGCCAGCACCCCAGAACCTCTGTGTCTTCTCCGAGTCAGTAACCTGCCCTCTGTGATGGCCACTGTTCTCACCTCTTTCACCATGACTCAGCTTCGCCAGTTCTCGAGCCTCATGTGAGTGGGCTCCTGTCACAGACAGTGTCTGGCTCAGTTTGCCAAACGTTGTGACCTTGAGATTCAGCCATGGTGTGTGTAGCAGTGGTTCCTTCTTTTCGTTGCTGTGTAGGGTTCCGTTGTAGGAATCCTCCAGTTTATTCCTTCTCCTGTTGGTGGACATTTATGTGGTTTCCAGGTTTCGGCTCTCCCGAATACCACTACCGAGGTTACTATAGTACACATCTTTTGGTAAACAAGCACTTGTTGTGCTGGGCACCTACCCAGGAGTAGAGTTCCTGGATCATAGGGCATACGGATGTTTCACTTTACTAGTTACTGGGCAGACGCAGTTTTCCTTGTAAATAATCACGTTATCGGCTAATGAGTTGTTTTCCCCGGCCCTGACCACTCCTGGGTAAACTGAAAAAATCTACTTCCAGAAGCCTCAGGGCTGAATCACCCAGAGGTGGGACTCAGACCAGAATCTGGTGCCACCGAGACTGTTCCCCCAGGCTCTACTGCTCCTATGACCTGCGGCCTGGGCCTCAGCCCTTCTGGGCCCTTGGGCTGCCTCTGCAAGGTGGGCCCTGGAGCACCGCTCATGTGGCTTCTCTCCCTCCAGGCACGAGCCTGCTGCAGGAGGTGGTCTACCTGGTGAGCCAGGGGGCTGACCCCGACGAGATTGGCCTGATGAACATCGACGAGCAGCTCCCAGTCCTGGAGTACCCTCAGCCCGGCCTGGACATCATCAAGGTGCTCTGGGTCACAGCCAGCCCCTCAGACCCCTTTGGGGCATTCCCGCAGTTACTCCCCGATGAGTGGCACCACTGTTTCTGAGGGGCTCAGGAGATTTAGGGGAGCCCTATGTGTGTGGGGGGCGGGCAGAGAGTTCCCAGATACCCCAAATCCCCAGGAGAGAGAAGCCACAAGGCCTGAGTGGCGAAAGTGGCCCTGGGAGGCCGACTGGGCTGTGGTGGCGCACCAGAGTTGAGGGCGTCTGCGGGGTAGGACGGGGAGATGCCTGGGTGTGGGGACTGTGCGAGGGGGTCCTAGCGTGAGGTAGGCTCTGGGCCTCCGTTCCCAGCTCCAGGGAGCTGGGTAGGAAGTGTTTGCATCAAATGCCTGGTATAAAAAGAATGGACTAAATATGTTAATCCCAGAGTGCCGTCACTTCCACCCTCAGATGTGTCTAGACTTTTGTCTCTGCACCCCACGTTCAGTGTCCCCTCAGTAGTTCAGACCTCATTTCCTGTGTGAAGGACCTGCCTGTCCTTTCTCCCCACAGCCACTAGAGGGCGCACTGAGGTACAGCTCGGAGTGCACCACCCAGTGTCACTGCAGGAACCCTTGGTGGCTCTCAAAACAAAGCTGGAGTCCTGTGTGACCTGCCCCTCCCCACCCCAACCCCTGGTGTTCTGCTCAGCTACCCCTCAACTCCAAGTTGGATTCCACCTTGTCAAGTCATTTGTCGGGTTGTTCCATTAGACTGTATTGAGGCGCTACTCTTGGCACTGGGATACGGCCATGAGCAAAACTGACAGAACCATGGCCATCATGGAACTTACAGATGAGACAGTAAAAATAGTGTCAGAGAAGGGGTTCCAGGTCCCCGGGTGCTCTGAACCCCTGGAAGAGGAGACCAGGCCCTTCCCAGGACCCCCTGCTGCTGGGTTGAGGAGAGGCTGAGGGGCAGAGGTGGGAGTGGCGAGACCAGGTGGCACCATGGTAGCCCTGCAGGCTGCCCAATGCCACATCTCCTGCCACCTCCACCGTCCTCCAAGGCCACCCCACCTCAGCCCCTTCCCTGGGAGGGCCGTCTCACTCCTGAGTCCTCTGGGCAGACCCCCCGTGACCGTGACAGGTTGACTCCTCATCTGTGAGGGCCTGAGGGCAGAGGCCACGTCTCACTCTCGGTCCTCGGGTCCTGCCTGGAGGACAGCTGTATCTCACGTGTCACTCTTAGAGGAGAAATGTGTCAGGTGGAGAGCAGGCCCTCACTGTGCCCGAGACCCTCTTCCCCTGGGCCCTGGGTCTGAAAGGCCCTGAAATGAGACTGAATAGGCTGAGGTGCCGCCTCTGAAGGCCCCTTTCCCTCTGCCTGTGCAGGAGCTGACGTCACCCCGCCTCATCAAGAGCCACCTCCCCTACCGCTTCCTGCCCTCCGACCTCCATAACGGTGACTCCAAGGTAAGTCTGCCCCTCTGCTTCACCCGTGACACCATCGTAACGAGGAGATGCCCAGTCCACGCAGCAAGCTGTGGTTACTTCTGTGTTCTCTGAGCCCGTAGACAGCGTCAGATCCCTCCCAGAGGCTGTCTGGGGCCGTGTACCGCCAGCTTCTCATACAGGCTTTTAACTTGTGTGTTTCCTCACAACTGAATGCATGGCGAGTGGCCTAAGCCTTGCATGTGCCTGGTTCAGGCTGAGGCCGCCCTGCTGCTGCCATTGCATCTTGACTGTCTCTTTTCTCTCAACTGCTTTATGTCTATCAGGCCTATACGCACGTCACCATCTGGATTGTAATTTTTCTGTCTTCCACGGACTTTAAAGTAGTAATAGGGGATGTGGGAGAAAGACTTGGCAGTCTGCTCCCATGAAGATTTCAGCCTAAAAGACCCTGTGGGGCAGTTGTACTCTGTCACAGAGGTCACTATCAGTTGGAATCGACTCAGTGGCACCTAACAATGACAATAAAACCAAACCCAAACCAAATCCATTGCCATCGAGTCAGTTCCGACTCATAGCCACCCTATAGGACAGACTAGAACTGCCCAACAGGGTTTCCAAGGAGCAGCTGGTGGAATCGAACTGCCAACCTTTTGGTTAGCAGCCAAGCTCTTAACCACTGTGCCACCAGGGTTCTAACACGATAATAGAGAATAAAAATAATAAACAATTATCCTAGCAAATACTGTTGTATGAACAAAACGTAAGAGCAAAACGGCGCCGGGCAGCAGTGAGCGTGCGTCTGACCTCCATGTTGGAAGCAGGATGATGGTGGCGTTTAACGTTCAGGAGAGTGGTTTGTGTGTGCCCGGGAGGGATGGCCAGCCCCGCTTATTGTGCTCTTCCCACACAGGTCATCTACATGGCCCGCAACCCCAAGGACCTGGTGGTGTCCTACTACCAGTTCCACCGCTCCCTGCGGACCATGAGCTACCGTGGCACCTTCCAGGAATTCTGCCGGAGGTTCATGAACGACAAGTGTGAGTGTCTGCAACCAGCTCACTCCTTCAGTGCCTAGTGAGTGCGGGGTACCTTCCCTCCATTGCCTGACTCTTCCAGCAACCCTGCAAGTCAGGCCTCCTTTCCCAGCTCACAGGTGAAGAAGCCGAGGCTCAGGGAAGTTCAGCCATCTGCACAAGACCATAGAGCCCATTCCTGTGTGGCAGAGCAGGCCCGCCTGACCTTGCTGGGTTTGAGAAGTTCCCCCGTGAGAGGCAACCCCCCCATCCTGCCTAGGTTTTGAGCTGGGGAGGATGGAAGCAGAATAAGAACGGGAGCCTAGCTTCACTGTCGTTAGTGGCAGAGGCCAGAGTGCAGGTGGGGGCTTGGAGTGGAGCCAGCAGGACTTTAAATGAACCCTGGGATTAGGCTGACTGGGCCGCCCACCCCAGGCACCCTTGTAGGGGAGAGGGCCAGAGCAGACTCTGAGCTCTGCCCTGGCTGCCCAGAAGCTGGTTCCCAGAGGGGTAAGGGTAGGCGGGGCTGTGAGTGTGGTGCACTTCCCAGTGCCCCCTCCTGGGGGAAGAGTGAGTCAGGTGTGGACAGAGGCTTGGTGACACCCACTGTACCCCTCATGGGAGAAGGAAGCATCTCTTCTCTTTACCGGGGCTGGGCTGCCTGTCCTCGTAGGCTTCATGTCAGTGTTTATTGGTATAGCTCTGGTCCCCCTTTCTAGGCACCCCTCCCCGCCCACTGCCACTCACAGGCTGGGGCACAGGGCAGCCCCCGGCAGCGGCGTGCAGGCGCCCGGAGGAAGGGGGCAGAGGGGGCTGTCACTTCTGAACATTTCCCACAGGAGCAGAGTGAGTGAGGGGTGGAGGCCCAGGAGTGGCCCTGGCTGAACCCCTGCCCAGGAAGCAGCATCCAGGTGGGAAAGACACATTCCCACAGTGCACACCAGATCCTTCTCACACTCTCTCCCCGCCATCAGCACGGACCCCCATGTTGAGCGATACATGTTGCATCTTCTTGCGGCTCCAACTCCCGCTCCTGCAGCCTCCAGGCCTCACAGGCAGGCGTCCTCATGGGACCCCCGAGACCCCACTCTGTGGTGCAGTGCTAGTCCTGAAGGCCTGCCTCTTAGGATGAAGGGTCTTAACTTCTGCCCTCGTGGGGCTGTCTGACGCTTCTTCCCCAGGGCCTGGGCCAACGGAATATAACCGGTCCAGCCAGATGGGTCTGACTGAGAACACTTGGGTTCTCCCTGTCCTCGGTGGCTATTAACCCACTAGTGACTTGGGTTAGTCACTCCCCTGCTCTGGGACTTGGCTTTTTACTTTGTGGAGGGAGAAGGTTAGGTTAGATGACTTTTTAATGGAGGCCCTGGATGTCTGCGTGTCTTCTCCTTCTTAATGTGCAGGAGGGAACGGGGGACTTGTCAGGGTGGTGGGCAGTGGGCAGAAGGCAAGAGTTCTGGAGACCATCTGTGGACAGCTTTGACCCCTCACCTCAGCTTACTGGTGAGGAGACTGAGGCTCTGAGGCATCCAGGGGCTTACCTAGCAGCCAGTCTTTTTGCTGAATTCTTTGTTTTTTGTGTGTGTGCTTTCTATTCCTCTCGTTCCTGCCTGACAGCCCTCCTTCCAGAGTCCCCGCTTCCTTGTTGGCGAAATGCAGGCAGGTGGGTGGCCTGAGGGGGCTCTGCGCCCTCACCTTCTGGACCTCTCGGCACAGGCTGTGCTGTGCTGCCACCTGCTGGCGCGATGGCAGACTGAAGTTGACAGCACCTTGTGTCACTGGGAGGATGAGGGCGGCCCCAGTTCTTCCCAGCTTCAGCCACACATTTAAGTCTAAGTGGTTATCAGCAGCTCAGGGCCAAGTTTCATTCTCTATTGAAGCATGATTTCTTTGGGTGAAACTGTGGTGCCCCGGCCACGTCTGGGCCTCTCAGATGCTCCTCAGTTCAAGTCGGACAGTCGTGTAACCTGGCATCCCACCTCAGCGCCTTCTCCACAGGGCCACCAGGGTGACAGAGACAGAGGCTTGCCATTGCGAGGCCTAGACTGAGCCAGGCATATGTGAGCTCGCTGTGTGCCTGGTAGGTCTGTGATGCGAGGGCTCTGTGGTTGTCCCTATTACAGACGAGGTGGCTCAGTAAGGCTAGGCGGCTTGCCCTGGGCCACACAGCCGGTCGAGGCTTTGTGAGGCCAGAGAGAGCCCTGCTTTTCACCACCTGCCGTGTTGCCCTCTCTCAGACCTGACCTTGTCGTCGTGCTTCTCACCCCCTCTTGTGGCCCTTGGCCCTCCCATCTCTATGCCGTTAAAGTCCAAACTTCTTGGGGTGACATTGAAGCCCTCGTGGGTGCCATCTGCCACCATCATCTGGGCCCTAGCCATGTCCTCATGGGTCAGCTCCGTGTTCTTGCTGTTTCCTGCTGCCTGGGAAAGAACAGTACAGCAGGCACACACAGACACCTCTCTCTTCCCCTTTTGCCTGTCTCACCCTTCCCAGCCCTGCAAGACTGGCCCAGGGGCTCTGTCCCTTGTGGGATGGAGCCCTCCTGTGTTCCTCAGTGTCCTTCCCCCCCGCAGTCAGTCACACCGTATCATGAGCTCTGGATTCCTCGATGGTTCCTGTTAGGAGATGAACTCTCGGGCCCCAAACTATGAAGGCCCCGGAGTTTGCTAAATGGAGGATGGATGGACAGACAGATGGACAGGCGAGTGGATGGACAGACGGATGGATGGGCGAGTGGGTGTATGGGCAGCCCAGCCCCCACTCCTGGATGGCCAGTGCCTGCTCTGACCAGGCAGGCTCCACCAGTGCAGAGCTGGGTCTGTTTAAGCTGTAACCCCTTTTGGAAGAGTCACGCCCAGACCCTCGTCAGGGACAGCATCCTGGGGAAGGCAGGACAACATGGTGAGGTTGGCTGACCAGGCGCCCCCCTAAGCTGCCTTCACAGGGTCACTAGTGTCCTGAGCCCACCCTGTGACCCCCTTGCCAGCAGAGCTCCATGCTCTGGACCTACCCAAGCACCCCCACACCCCACCCGCTCCCACCCACAGAACCCACTGCTCCTACAGCCCAGCTCCTCTGGGCATTTGATCTTCCAGGTGACTGCTTGTTGAACAGATAAACTCATGGGTAGATTGAGATCCCCTTCCAGGTGTTGTCCTGACCGACAGGTTAGCAGAGGCCTTATACTACTACGATCAGGTCGTCAAGGCTGTCAAGGCGTCCAGGGGGTGGGGGAAGAGGGGACTATCAGCAGGAATAGCTTACTCAGAAAGCAGCAGGGTCAGAGTGGGGACCTCTGATGCACCTTATCTGGGGGGCTGCAGCCAAGCCCAGAGTTTATCCTTCCCTTCCCTGATTTTGGCTGTTCTCGTTGAGGCCGCTGGGCAGCAGTAGGGAGCCAGCCTGGTTGCTGTGCCCAGCTCCCTCCCTCAGCTGTGTGACTCACCTGTCCCCTTGTCTCCACAGTAGGGTATGGCTCCTGGTTTGAGCATGTGCAGGAATTCTGGGAACACCGCATGGACTCAAACGTGCTTTTCCTCAAGTATGAAGACATGCATCGGGTGAGTAGTGCTGGGCGCCGGGGCTGCTGGCGATTCCGTGGCCCTCACTCGTTCTAGCGGTTCCTGATGCTGGAGCTGCTGGCTGTGTGTGGGCAGCTGTGTGGGGTGCATGGAGCCTGCTTGCACCACGGAGATGGCAAGTGGTGGTGTAGCTAGAGGTACCCTGCCCAGCCACCCTAAGACCTGAGTCCTGGCTGAACTCGGGACTCAGAAGCTCCATGGTGTGCTCAGAGTCCCCTGTGGGCTGTACTCATGCCCGCAGCCCCTCCCCCTCCCCAGGCCCCATGCCCACAGGCAGCTTTTAGGATGTAAGCCGTGTGTTGGTTAGAAAGCCCTTGCTCAGTCCTTTTCCGGAAGTAGAATAACAGCCAGGCTCACCGCTGCCAGCCCACACTCTCCACAGGCCACCCGTTTGGGGCAAAGTGAGCCTGAGTGCCTCAGAGAGGCCGTTCAGGCTGCCGACCGGCCCAGCGGGGCTCCCTGTGAGCGGGCTCGTGTGACACGTGGCAGAGTGCCCCATGGGGTGCCTGGCACAGGTGGATGAGCACCAGGTGTGGCTGAGTGAATGCATGTTCACTGTGCTGGCGTGACAGGTGGGCAGGACAGGAGCCGGGGGGTTTGGGCCTGCCCGCAGGAGCCTGCTGTCCAGAACACACCACTCGTCACCAACACTGTGTTGTTGTCAGGTGCCATCAAATCAAATTTAATTCATAGCGATGCCATTTGACGGAGTAGAACTGCTGCCCTCTAGGGCTCTCTTGGCTGTAACCTTTATGGGAGCATATCGCCAGCTCTTTCTCCTGTGGGGCCACTGGGTGGGTTCCACCCACCATCATTTTGGTTAGCAGCCAAGCGCTTAATCGTTGCACCACCAGGGCTCCTTTCACCAACACTTTAAGGGCCTTCATATGTGCCAGGGACTGCCCCGAGTGCCTGGCATACCTGTGAGCACGGTAAATTCCCAGGACAGATTTGCCCCCTGCTGGGTCTCTACGTCAGTAGGGAAACAGGCTGATAATTCTCTCCCCTTAAAACAAATCAGCCATCCCTCAGCCCCTCTTCCCTTCCCAGCTCCTGCCCCTTTTCTCTGCTCCCGGTTTCTGTGAAGCTCCTCAGAATTATCGCTTGCCCCTACACACCTCTTGTTCTTTTTCAATTGAGATATAATGTCCACACCACAGGTTCACCCTCTAAAACGTTCACTTCAGTGCAACCCTCACCACTGTCTACTTCCAGGACATTTTCCTCATCCCGACCCCACCCAACGGGGAGGCCCCACACCCCCTGAGCTGCCTCGTCGGGGTCACTGGTGACACCACATTGCATGGCCCAGCATTCAGTGCTCAGGGCTGGTCTCACTTGGGCTCCAGCAGCTTTTGCAGGACCATGTCCTTCTCCAGCCTTTCAGGAACCTGTACCCTCCTGCATCCCCCACACCACTGGCCAGCCTCCTCACGCTCCTTTGCTGGGTCCCTGTCTCCTTGTCTTCTAACTGGTGGCTACCCAGGCTCAGCCCTCGGCCGAGTCTCTTCCTACCCACGCTCACTCCCCAGTCATCCAGCATCCTCAGACTTTGAATACCACGGTCCAGCCAGATGTGTGCCCACTGCAGACTTGCATTGCCCGCCGCCCATCCCATTTTCCATGCAGTCGTGTGCTCGACACTGCAGGCTAACATGTGCAAACCCAACTCCAGCTCCTCTGAGGTCCTCCTTAGCTTCTCCCTCCTGCGTTTCTGCCGCCTCATCCTCTCTGCTCTTCAGGCAGGATCCTGAGTCGTCCTTGTCTCCCCTCTCTGTCATCCCCTCCGTCCAGTTTCCAGATCCTCTTGTTTCTACCTTCAAAGCTTACCTCTCGTCTGGCCACTTGTCTCCCCTCTCTGTCATCCCCTCCGTCCAGTTTCCAGATCCTCTTGTTTCTACCTTCAAAGCTTACCTCTCGTCTGGCTACTTCCCCTAGCTCTGTGCCATGTCCCTGGTTCAGGTCAGTGTCCTCTGCCCCAGGCTCTCACTCCTTCCTGGGCTCCCTGCTGTGTCATCTCAGCAGGCAGCTGACAGCCACACCGAGGCAAGTCCCCGTCATGTCCCTGCAGCCCCCTCACTCTAGGTGAACTGCCCCCGTTTATTCCCACTCACCCGGGGTCAGGTCAGCGGGCACTGGCCCCTTCTCTCTCATCCCCACTAACCCCAGGGCAGATTAGCGGGCACCAGCGCCTCCCCCTCCCCAATCCCCCACTCACCTGGGTCCCCTCTCTGTGTCTTAGGCTTGATAATTCTTTGAAATGACTCCCGAACGCAGGGAAAGGCTGTCTTTACCCTAGAAGGAAAAAGGATAACAAGCATGAAAGCGCTGTCCACAGGGGTCGGCACAGAGCTTCCATGCCCCCAGGGAATGCGCACCCTCCCAGAGCAGAGCATTGGCCCAGAAGAGCCCATGGGCCAAGGCCTTTTATTGCCTCACAACGGCCTCCTGAGGCTTAGTCAGCATGGGGCCCCCAGGTGGTCCCTCGTGGTCGGTAGGCCCTGCACATTGGCGTCAGCTGTGGGCCTGCTCTCAAGAACAAGGACCAAAGGCCAAGTGATTTACTGCAAAGGGGTTCCACACCTCGCAGCAAGCCTCCATTTCAGGCTTTTCCGTCTGCTGTGCTCCCATCTGGAATGTTCTTCCCACAGTGCACACGGGTCACTCCTCACTGTGTCCATGAGATTTCCCTGGCCCCTGTTTCCAAGTGCACCCCTCCCCATCCCCAGCCCTGACACTCTCTTTTCTGTTTCATTTTGCTCCCCAGCATTTACCATCATCTTAGGTATGCTAACCGTTTACGTCTTTGCTTACTGTCTTCTTGGCTTGGATAAACCCCACTGGGGCTGGGATGTTTGTCCATTTGTTCTGTAGTTCTATTCCCAGCATGTCAGTCAGTGCCTGGCACTTGGTAGGCTCTCAGTAAATACCCCTTCAAGGTAGGAACTTTTCTTCTCTTCAGTGAAGCACTTGAGGCACGGGGAGGCTCAGGAACCTCCCTGGCCACACAGCGGCCAGTGGAGAATCTGGGATGGGAACCAGAGCCTCTGCCTCGAATCCCACTCACCTAACCACCCACCAGTGACAGGACTGAGGAAACGTGGCTGTAGTGTGGGCTGCTGGGAGGGGAGGAGTCAGTTTTTTTCCTTATG
Organism: Elephas maximus indicus; assembly: GCF_024166365.1. Classification (NCBI taxonomy): domain Eukaryota; kingdom Metazoa; phylum Chordata; class Mammalia; order Proboscidea; family Elephantidae; genus Elephas; species Elephas maximus. Next base: position 188,333,547 of record NC_064822.1, on the reverse strand, counting down.
GAGAGGACAGTAACAGGTGGACTCGGGACCTGCCTTCCTGACTGAGGTGGCAGCCTTGTGTGCACCCACCTGTCAGCGTTTCCTGAAGTCCAGGTAGGTAGTGGCGGGGCCGATTGAGTCAGGAAGGGGCAGGGGCCCTTGTTCTGTTCAAACAACTACCTCATGGTCTAAGTGCAGGTTCCTCATGAGCACAATTTAGTGTTCTGGAGTTCCTACTCTTCGCAATGTTATCCGTAATTTGTTATGAGCCACACAGTTGAATGCCTTTGTATAGTCAGTAAAACACAGGTAAACATCCTTCTGGTATTCTCTGCTTTCAGCCAGTATCCATCTGACATCAGCAATGATATCCCTGGTTCCACATCCTCTTCTGAAACCGGCTTGAGTTTCTGGCAGTTCCCTGTCGATATACTGCTGTAGCCGTTTTTGAATGATCTTCGTGAAATTTTACTTTGTGTGATATTGATATTGTTAGATAACTTCAGCATGCTGTTGGGTCATCTTTGTTTAGAACGGATATAAATATGGATCTCTTCCAGTGGGTTGGCCAGGTAGCGGTCTTCCAAATTTCTTGACATAGAGGAGTGAGCACTTCCAGCACTATATCCCTTTGTTGAAACATCTTAATTGATATTCCGTCAATTCCTGGAGGCTTGTTTTTTGCCAACGCCTTCAGAGTAGCTTGGACTTCTTCCTTCAGTTCCATTGGCTCTTGATTATATGCTACCTCCTGAAATGGTTGAATGTTGACCAGTTCTTTTTGGTACCGTGACTCTGTGTATTTCTTCTATCTTCTTTTGATGCTTCCTGCGTCGTTTAATATTTTGCACAGAGAATCCTTCGGTATTGCAGCTCAAAGTTTGAATTTTTTCTTCAATACTTTGGGCTTGAGAAATGCCAATCATGTTCTTCCCTTTTGGTTTTCCATCTCTAGGTTTTTGTACATGTGATCATAATACTTTGTCTTCTCAAGCTGCCCTTTGAAATCTTCCATTCGGCCCTTTTACTTCATCGTTTGCTTTCACTTTAGCTACTCGACGTTCAAGAACAAGTTTCAGAGTCTCTTCTGATGTCCATTTCGGCCTTTTCTGTCTTTTTAATGATCTTTTGCTTTTTTCATGTATGATGTCCTCGATATCATCCCACAGGTTGTCTGGTCTTCAGTCGTTAGTGTCCAATGCATCTTTGAATTCAGGTGGGATATACTCAAGGTCATATTTTGGCTCTTGTGAATTTGTTCTAATTTTCTTCAGCTTCGACTTGAACTTGTATATGAGCAACTGATGGTCTGCTCTGTAGTTGGCCCCTGGCCTTGTTCTGACTGGTGATATCGAGCGTCTCCGTCGTCTTTTTCCACAGATGTGGTTGATTTGATTCCTGTGTATTCCATCTGGCGAGGTCCATGTGTATAGTTGCAGCTTATGTTGGTGAAAAAAGATATTTGTGAAGTTGTTGGTCTTAAAAAGTTCTGTTATGCAATCTCTTGTGTTGTTTCTGTCACCAAGGCCATATTTTCCAATTACCTGTCCTTCTTCGTTTCCAACTTGCACATTCCAATCACCAGTAATTATCAATGCATCTAAATTGCATGTTTGATCAATTTCAGACTGCACGTGTTGGTAAAAATCTTCTCTTTCCTCATCTTTGGCATTAGTGGTCAATGTGGTCTGCATCCCATTGCTCTCCTGCTGCTTCCGGGGTTCTCTGTTGTGTTTCCTGTCAGGGCAGTCATCAGTGGTAGCTGGGAACCATCTAGTTCTTCTAGTCTCAGGCTGATGTCGTCTCTGGTTTATATGGCCCTTTCTGTCTCTTGGGGCTCATCCTTACCTTAGGTCTTTGGTGTTCTTCATTCTCCTTTGCTTCAGGTGGGTTGAGACCATAATTTGGAATAATAGTTGTATTAACTGGTCTTCCTTGTACGTGTGTGGATATTACCCTATCACTGACAGCATTGTACTTCAGGATAGATCTTGAAATATTCTTTTTGATGATGAATGTGACGCCATTCCTCTTCAATTTGTCATTCCCAGCATAGTAGACCGTATGATTTTCTGATTCAGAATGGCCAGTACCAGTCCATTTCAGCTCACTAATGACTAGGATATTGATATTTATACGTTCCATTTTATTTTTGACGATTTCCAATTTTCCTAGATTCGTACTTCATACATTCCACGTTTTGATTATTAATGGATGTTTGCAGCTGTTTCTTCTCATTTTGAGTCGTGCCATATCAGCAAATGAAGGTCCTAAAAGCTTGACACCATCCACCTCATTAAGGTCAACTCTACTTTGAGGAGGCAGCTCTTCCCCAGTCGTCTTTTGAGTGCCTTCCAACCTGGGGGCTCATCTTCTGGAGCTATACCAGATAATGTTCCGCTGCTATTCATAAGGCTTTCAATGGCCAGTTTTTTTTTTTTTTTAATTGTGTTTTAAGTGAAAGTTTACAAATCAAGTCAGTCTCATACAAAAACTTACACACACCTTGCTCCCACTAATGAGACAGTGCACTCCTCCTCTCCACTCTGTATTCCCCTTGTCCATTCAACCAGTTCCCGTCCCCCTCTGCCTTTTCATTTCGCCTCCAAACAGGAGCTGCCCACGTAGTCTAATGTGTGTACTTGAGCCAAGAAGCTCACTCCTCACCAGTATCGTTTTCTGTCTTATAGCCCAGTCCAATGCCTGTCTGAAGAGTTGGCTTTGGGAATGGTTCCACTCTTGGGCTAACAAAGGGTCTGGGGACCATGACCTCCAGGGTCCCTCTAGCTTCAGTCAAACCATTAAGTGTGGTCTTTTTATGAGAATTTGAGGCCTGCATCCCAGTGTTCTGCTGCATCAGGGATTCTCGTCAGTTGTAGCCAGACACCATCTAGTTCTTCCGGTCTCAGGCTGATGTAGTCTCTGGTTTTTGTGGCCCTTTTTGTCTCTTGGGTTCATCTTTTCCTTTATGTCTTTGGTGTTCTTCATTCTTCTTTGCTCCAGGTGGGTTGAGACCAATTGATGCATCGTAGATGAACTGGTTAATTTTTTTCAGACGTAGACTGCTGGGTCCTTCTTCCTAGCCTGTCTTAGTCCGAAAGCTCTGCTGAAACCTGTCTACCATGGGTGACCCTGCTGGTATTTGAAATACTGGTGGTATAGTTTCCAGCATCACAGCAACAAGGAAGCCTCCATAGTATGACAGACTGACAGATGCGTGATTTAGAAACACAGATGGAGGAGCAGGCTCAGCGTGGGGATGGGAGTTTACTTTGGGACCTGCTGACTTGTGGGTACCATGGGACCCCCAGCGAGATGCCACGTGAGCAGATGGTCATGCAGCTCTGAGCTCAGGGAGGGCCTGGCCGGAGACGCCAGAGGTCCTCTCTCGATGGTGAATGCTAGAATTTTCTAAGTTGTGTGTGTTGCAGATTTCCTCTTCTGGTCTTGGTTGTTCTCACTTTATGTGTTCATTGACACACAGAACATTTTCCCTGTTATTTTACTCTCGTCAGATTCATCAGTCCTGTCCTTTATGCAGGACACTTATAGAGTGGCCTTGCTCGGGAAATCCTTCCCCACCCCGGGGTTACAGAGGCTATCTCTGGTTCTTCTACACATTTCACAGCCAGGTCTTTACTCCACCTAGACTTTTCCTGTAGGTCTGCTGGGGAGCAGAGAGCTGATAACATACCCACCACCAGTCTCTGTCTCTCCCTGGGCTCAGCCTTCATCGGGTCCCTGCTCTCTTCTCAGCTCCCAGCTGCCCCCTCCCAGTCCCTGGTTCCACGCTGTTGTTCTTCAGCCTAAACCACACTGTGTGGTCCACTAGCCACTCGCTCACAGCCTGGTAGCCCAGCTTCTGGACCATTCTCTGCATTGACATGGCCCCTCGGCCTCAGCTCCGTCTGCCCAGCATGGACTCTTCAGACTCTTGCGCACTCAGGTACACAGCAGCAGTATTCGTGTCCATGGACATGGCTGAGAGGTGCACATTAGGTCAGTTACAGTGGAGACCGTCCTCCCGCCTGAGCTGCTGAGGGGCCCTGGTGCTGTGACTCAGGGCTCCATCAAAGCCCACGAGCAACCTGACAGACATTTCTAGCACCGCGAAGGCTTGGACGGCCATCAACTGGCACGCGCTTCTTCTCTCTTTAGAACTCTCAGTGACAGTCTGGGATGACTATAATAGAGGTTAACCAAAACGAAAACCAAATCCACTGCCGTCGAGTCAATTCCGACTCATAGCAACCCTGTAGGACGGAGTGGAACTGCCCTGTAGAGTTTCCAAGGAGTGCTTGGTGGATTCGACTTGCCAGCCTCTTGGTTAACAGCCGTAGCACTTAACCACTATGCCACCAGGGTTAAGTCACTGTAAATCACATTTTTAGGAATTGATAGCCCTGAGTGAATGCCCCCAGCCCTAGGGCTGAGGACTGAGGGCTAGTCAAGCCAGTTCACACCTCACTGCTCCGTGATGATAATTGCAGCATGGGGGCGACCTTCAGCTTGGTGCTGCTGTGGGACTTCCCCACACTGTGGCGATGGCTCCATGGCAGGGTAGGGAATGGTGCTCCCAGGTGCTGCTGTGACAGTCTGCGGTCAGGCCCGGGCATGGTGCTCCCAGGTGCTGCTGTGACGGTCTGTGGTCAGGGCCAGGCATGGTGCTCCCACATACTGCTGTGATGGCCTGTGGTCAGGGCCAGGCATTGTGCTCCCACATACTGCTGTGACGGTCTGTGGTCAGGGCCAGGCATGGTGTTCCCACATGCTGCTGTGATGGCCTGTGGTCAGGGCCAGGCATGGTGTTCCTACATACAGCTGTGATGGTCTGCTGTCAGGGCCAGGCATGGTGCTCACACATACTGCTGGGATGGCCTGCAGTCAGGGCCAGGCATGGTGTTCCCACATACTGCTGTGATGGCTTGCAGTCTGGGCCAGGCATGGTGCTCACGCATACTGTTGTGATGGCCTGCAGTCAGGGCCAGGTATGGTGCTCCCAGGTGCTGCTGTGATGGCCTGCAGTCAGGGCCAGGCATGGTGCTCCCAGGTGCGGGCGCTGTGCTGTGGGCTCCAGTGCCTCACCCCAGTGCCCCGGCACAGCTCTGTGGGGTATTCTCCCCAGTCACAGAGGAGGGGACCAGCGGGTGCATGGCAGGGCTGGGGTTGGAACCTGGATGCCCTGACTCTGTGGTTGTGGTACACTGCCTCCCCTGCAGCCCTGGGAGGCCGGTGCCCCGCCCCCGTGTACAGACGAGAATCCAAATCTCAGAGAGGCTCACATCACTGACAAAGCTCGGACGCCCTGGTGCTAGCATCCTGACCTAAGTCTGTGAGACTTCAAAGCTTAGTTTCATTACCACCAGCACAGCCCCGTGAGCACCTAGCGGGACGCAGACTGCCAGACGCTGATGTCATCCCTTTTCCTCTGAGATGGATGTCACACCAGGGACCCAGGGCACAGACTGGGACTCTGCTGGTCACTCAGCAGGCTGTTCCCCCTGCCCCTTCCCCCTGGGGGCTCCCCCTGGGGACAGGCTGCTTTCCTCGCTGTTGCTGTGGTTTTGAGATAGAAACACTTGCTGACAGGGCAGGTGAGGCGAGCTCTCTTTATTCACCTGCCCTCCTTGTGTCTGCAGCCCCCCTGCCCGAGCCAGGCCTGGGCAGAGGAGCACGGAGCACGCTCGGCGGGGGGCAGACCCGCATGGAAGCTGATGGCTAGAGCCCTGTAAGGCTTCAGTCATTCCCGTGGGACCCAGAGAGCAGCTGGCACTCATAGCAGCCTCCCAGGGCATTCCTTGGGTTTGGGAAGTATCACGGGAAGGAAATTCTGCAGGGTTCTTTAGGCCTTCTCCCAGGCTTGCATCTGCTGATTGGCTTTAGAAACCAGCAGTTGAGGAGAGGGCCTTTTGGGGGTCCCCACTGCAGGTGACTGCCTGCTCGGGAAGGGGGACCCTGCCGACAGCTCGGGTCCTAGCCAGAGCACTCTGTGGGACACCGGTTGAGAGATTGGGGTGCCTTGGTATTTCCTGGAGGGGGAGAGCGTGGAGAACAGTCATGTGAAGGAAGCACCCCAGTTTTGCTGTGCCAGTAGTGGGTGCTATGCCTGCCATCAGAGGGAGAGCGGGGACCACTGTGTGGCTTTATGTCCAGGGAGCCGAGGAAAACACACTCTTGCTTCTGATCAGCCAGGCGAGCAGGCTGGGGTGCAGGTTGGTCAAGGGCCCTCTTCCCTCTCGAGGGCCAGTCTGGATCCCAGCAGATGGCACAGGAGGAAGGGACAGAAAGAGCGAGCCAGGTCTGCTCTTAGCAAAGTTCTGAAGTAAATTTTTACTTCTTGCTGCTGTTTTAAAATTACGAAGACTTCACGTCTGCTTCCGAATTCCCTGGAGGTCCGTCCTGGGTTGGAATTCCAGGTCTGCCACCTGATAGCATCATCTCTGTTTTATTTCCAGACCAGGCTCACGCCAGCTTGCTTCAGGGACCCTGTTGGCGGGAGCCTGGCCTGTGTCAGCCAAGCCCTCTGCAGCGGAGGGTGCCACCTCAAAGGGCTCCTGTGTTCTCACCCTCTTCCAGGATCTGGTGACGATGGTGGAGCAGCTGGCGCGGTTCCTGGGGGTGTCCTGTGACAAGGCCCAGCTGGAGTCCATGACCGAGCACTGCCACCAGCTCGTGGACCAGTGCTGCAATGCCGAGGCCCTGCCCGTGGGCCGGGGTATGCGCCCACCCCAGCCCCGTTCCCCCGTCTGGTGCCCTTTTCTTTCCCTGCTCAGCAGCCCTGGGTCCTGTTCCTTCCCTGCTGTGTTCCCCTGAGCCTGTCCATCAGCGCTCAGCTGTCCCGCCTCCTTCCTCAGGGCCCTGTGTTTGCAGGGACAAGGCAGCAATCAGGAGAACTGGTCCCTGGTAGCACCATGGAGTAGTGGCGTGCTGCCCAGGTGGTCTCTGCGCAGTGGCCACACACACAGTGTATTCACCCAAAGGAGTGACCGCTGTAGATGTCCCAGACTTTGTGGCAGACCCAAGGGCCAGGTGTTTCTGAGTACAGCCTTCCCAGTTAGATGCCTTCAGAGGAGTAGGATATAGGGTGTTGGCAGAAGAGGGTCTGAGGGTAGTTTGGTGCCAGGAAACCTCGGGGCACGAGGTGAGCTGATGGACTCCTGAGCCTGCAGCCGGCATGTAGGTGTGGGACAGGTGGTGGGTGGGGGACCGTTTCCACGTGAAGAAGCTCACTCTTCACTCGCTCATTCATCCACACAGCGGATGTTCACTGAGCACATCAGACGTCCCCCAGCCCAGGGGAGAGGGTGCACACAGCAGGCTCAGGGCTGGAGTGCGGCCTGGGTAGGGGTAGCCCTTGTGGGCGTGAAGCATTTTGAGTTGGGGACGGTGTTCCAGGCAAGACCTGTCCCCAGATCCAGCCAGGGTGCTCCCCTGCCCTTAGGGCTCACAGGATTTGAAGCTGCTCCGTGGAGAGCTGGGGAACATGGTGGGCATTGAAGACACCTGAGCCCCAGGTGGGCAGCGGTAAATCTGAGGCCATACCCCCGTGGAGCGGGGCAGCTGTTCAGCTCCCAGCCATTGGACTTGGAACTTCCTCAGGTGGCGAGCCTGTTAGGCGAAGGGCTTAAGATGCAGGACAGCTTCCCACAGCGTGGCTGAGAGTTAGGGGGAACCCCAGCCCCGGCCCTGGCAGCCTGGTCGGAGCGCTGGCTCCTCCAACTCCCCTTCCTTCTCTGTGAGGGCGGAGTGTGCCCGCCTTGCTAGACCACCAGGAATGCTCTGAAGGCCCGGTGGAACGTGCCGGTAACGGCAAAGCAGTCGCTTTTCTAGGGAGAAGTGAGCTGAAACCAACACGCTTTGCAATTTATTTCCTGGCTGCATCTTCACAAATATTTATTATTTAAAATTTATTTGCTCTTTTTTAGTTTTGCTTTCTCTGTGTTTTGTTAACCTTGAATGTGACCTTCCCCAGAATACCCCTTTTGGTTCATCTGTGTGGTAACGAAGTGTCGAGAACATACTGCGTGCCCATATGCTCCTGTGATGTGTCGGCTTTATCATTGTTTACCTTGGTTTTGCTTTATTTTCGTTCTTTGGTTTTGTTTTCTTTTAGCACATTGCCTCTTTGCTCAGAAGACTCCTGTGTTGGTGAGAATGTAGGGGCCTGAGCAGCCAGCCACATTGCTTAAGTTTGATTCATATCACATCATACATTGCACTGTCTTGAGTCCAAACCCTAAACCAGGTAGGTGACTCCTCTGCTGAGCACTCGGCTCCACCGCTGAGAAAAATCATCATGGAGAAATATATGTACAGGGTGGTTGCTCTAGAAGCTTCTAATTTTGTCCCTCATGCCTCATTAGAGGGTAGCAAGAACAATTTTTCTTGGTTTTCCCCTCTCCATCCCTGGTAGATAATTTTTCAACACCAAAGAGAAAGTCCTGGTCATGTTGAACGTGCTAGCTCAGTGTTTGCGGGTTGTGGTTTCATCCCTGAGGTCCTGCCGGGACAAGGACAGCGGTAATGACACAGATAATGAAGGGTGTTTGCTGGGGTTGCTGATGCTGCCGGAGATGCTGACGGGGGAAGGATTCCAAACGAGCATTCCAGACTCCCTGGAGGCCGTTTGGAAGCTGAGAGGCAGAGCTGGGGGTGGTGTGTTCATGTCTCCAGGAAGCGGGATGTGTGGAAGCCCCCCTTGACAGCTTCACAGTCTCCAGCCATACTTGACCGGGCTAACTCAAGATTGGGCAGTTAACAACAAAAACAGCACCCACAGCAGTTTTGTTATTTTTAGCTTCGTCTCCTTTCCCCGGAAGCTCCTCCAGTAGACAGGGCCATGGCCTACACATTGGTGTGTGGGGTCAGCCCTCCTCCACACCTGCCAGGAGGCGGTCTCAGTCTGGCCAGATCCCTGGGCTGGGCTGTAGCAGGGCCAAGGGGGTGCCGCCGTGACCGAAGTGTCACCAGGGTTTCACTGCAACACACGTTCTGTGGCAACTGTTGTGTGTACTTCAACTCCCTACCCAGGGCCTGCCAGGAGATGCGTTCCCGAAGCCTCCATCCTTGACCCAGCCGTGAGGGTTTCCTACTTGTCACAGAATTTTCTAGCTTTTGAGTGATTTTTTTTCCTTTTTCAAATTCTCCAGAAGCAAGTGAAGGCTTAGTAGAGCTGTGGGCTGTGAGTGAGTAGGTATCACGGAGGACCAAGGCCCCCAAGCGATGCCTATGGCGGCAGGCACTCGGCAGATAGCATCGTCCCTGGGGCAGCTGTTGTGGGTGCTGGGCCTTCTGCAGCAGTGCAGGCGGTGAGGTCCTTCCTCCCCGGCCCAGGTCTGGGGATTTGTGAGTGCTCAGTTCGCCCAGTAAGCGACTGACATGAGGAAGTGGCTGCGACTCAGCTCCCTAACAGACCCAGAGACAGGCTGGCTCAGTTCCTGCTCTGCCACACCTAGCCATTTCAGGGACGTTGGGGGGCCTGGTGGGTCTATGGTTCAGACAGCTAGCACTGCACCACAGACCATGTCCAAGGGGCCAGGAGTAGACCCGAGGCCGCACAGATCCATCCCTAAGGCCCGGCGGCCAGTGAACCCGGCCAATTGTGTTCTTGCTTGTGTTTCAGGAAGAGTCGGGCTGTGGAAGGACATCTTCACTGTCTCCATGAACGAGAAGTTTGACTTAGTGTACAAGCAGAAGATGGGGAAGTGTGACCTCACATTTGACTTTTATTTATAATAACAGAAACGGCAAACCTGCATGCTCACGATACCCAGACACACTACTAGCTAAAGTCCCGTATGCATTCGTTTATTCCTCGCTGGACAAGCTCTGGAAGTGGTGTGCACAGCCACGGGGGAAGGGAGCCAGAAGGCAGTGGGGGTGAGCGATCCGCCCCAGCGCAGCCGCCTCACCTGTGGGGTCTGCAGTCTCCACCTGTGTGATCGCAAAGTGTACACCAGTCGCAGCTATGACGGACCCTGTCCGAAGTATAGAGTATGTAAGGAAGTATAGAGTATGTAATGTACGCAGCTAGAAGGTATACCTTTTACCACCCCCACCTGGTTGATTGTATTTTATAGAGCTTTTCACTGGAACTCTAAATAAACATCAGTAAACCAAATAAGAGTTCATTTCCGGGGGGAATCAGGAGTGAGCCACACCCAGTGGAGAAAGATCTGAGTTCACTGTATTTATTTTGTAGTTTCCTTATCTGAGGCATAGCCCTGCAGTTCTCACGTGGCTCTGGGGCAAGGATGAGAACGGAGGAGGAGGGGTTTAGGGGTCTGTGTGGGGGAGACAGACGTTTGTGCCGACAGCCTGCAGTTCTTTGTAACCTTTCTGAGGTGAAGTAGAAACTTCACTAGCAAATTTCCAAAAAAAGGGGCCCCTCTGCAGAGACTCCAGTGGGCGGCTCTGATCCAGAGAAGCTCGTGGAACATTCTGTGAGGGACACCTGCACCAAGGGTCCAGCAGATGGGAGTAGAATGCAGTCGGAAGCATTTGAATGCAGTGAGTGAAGAGTCGGCCACCCAGAGAACAAATCACACTCAGAATTTGAGTTTAATTCCTCAGCCTTGTTTTTGTTCCCTGAAGCAGTAACCTACTTAGGCCGGCAAGCAGATGCTTAATAGTAAATTTCTGAAAATCCTGGATCTTTATCGTTCTGTTTGCTCAGCCTGTACCTGAGGCTCTCGGCTACAGGAGAACCGTTTTGCAGACTGAGTGCCCGGTTTCCCTCAGACCTGGGCTGGCGGTTCTGCCTTTGTCTGTCTTTGCTCTGTCCCTGGGCACATGGGAGGGAGTGGAGGTGGCATCGTCATTGCTCCACCAACTGCCTCGTCCTCTGGCCCTGTGCGTTTGGCTGGTCGGGTGGCCAGATGCAGAGCCGAGCTGGTGGCTGCCGTTGACGTTGCTGCCACGACGGGGGCTGGCCTGGCTTCTGCTGTTCATGTGGCTGGAAAGCACTCAGTGGTGGGCAGAGGGCGGCTTCTGTGTCAGGGCTCTCTGTTCTGTGCCACTTTCTTGGAAGCAGGTATAGTGGGGTGCTCACATTTCGTTTGCACGGGGAGAAGCTGCCAGCACAGCGGGGGCGCAGCATGGCACGGGGGGCTTGGCGGCACTTTCTCTTGTAGATCCGTGAGCGAGGCTGCTGTCTGTGAAATTTCATTTCTATTTTTCTATTTTTAGTACTGTATGGATATCACTGAGCACTACACACTCGACTTCTGTGCTTGCTTGCATCTTTAATAAAGATATCTTCTGTGTTCCGTGCACTGTGTTGAGTGCGTGCGCTGGTGGTTGGAGCAAGGGGACCCGACACGGCCCCTTCAGCTCTTCCCGAAACGCGACGCGAGCCCCACCAGCAGACAGCCTGTTCCTGGGTGGATGCTCGGAGGGCCACAGCCCGTATCAGGGTTCTGTAGGCAGAATTTGCCGTCGCCCTCAAATCCAAACTTCACAAGGGATGAATTCCCGTCCCCATTTCCCTGTTGACCAGAAGTGGAAGGAAGGACGGAGGAGTGGGAGAGGTGGTACCTGAAGATCAAGCATCTCAGGACTTCAGAGTCACCGCCAGGAGTAGGGAGACCCTACTGTCAGGACCAAGTGCCCTGGGCTGGGAGGGACTGACCTGCCGATTCCACTCAACAGTGGGAATTTCCCAGTCCGTCTCCCCAGTTCTGTGTAGAAGGAAGTCCGGGCCATTGTTTGACCTGAGAAAGTGTGGACCTTCTGAAAATGCATGTTTATTTTCAAGCAGAGTACTGCTCGGGCTCAGGTGAAAGCCTGGAATTTGATGTGGAATCCTGGACCACACAACCCCCAGGTTAATCAAGTGTTAGTCTGCTCTGTCGTCAAGGGCCTGCCTGAAATCAGGTATCAGCCATGGAAAGTGACGCCACCCAGGTGTGCTGTGACACCACCCAGGTGTACTCTGCACGTGGTGACCCACCAGGTTTCTACAGTCACTAGTTGACCTAGCTTTATGGACTCATCCATGCACTCAGCAACTATTTGAATACCTGCTGAGTACCAGGCCAATAGGGAGTTGGGGGGGGGTGCCCCTGCTCCCCGTGGAGTTTGTATTCTAGTGGGGAGACATGTTATACAAGAACAGGACCTACAATAAGTTCAGGTTGAAGGGGACTATAAGGGAAACCAAGGGGAGAATGTGCCAGTGGAGGGCTGGGAGCTGAGGGTGGTCAAAGAGATCCCTGAGGAGAGGGTGTGTGCCAGTGGGGGGCTGGGGCCCCTGAGGAGAGGCTGCTGGAGCAGAGGCCAGGAGAGAGTGAGGGAACAGGTGGACCCCAGAGGGGAGGGACCAGCGGGGAGGGAGGAGGTTGGTATGGAGGACCATGGCTGTGGGGGGCAAGCAGGAAGCAGATCACGGAGGGCCTCACAGGTCATGAGAGTTTGGGTTTTGTACCGAAAAACAGGGTTTTAATCAAAGGAGTGAGGCCTAGCTTGTGGCTGGCTGCTGTGACTAGACAGCAGGGACCTTTATCCCTCTATGACCCACTCAGGCCCCAGAAGGGGGGTCGAGGCTCTGTTAGGACCCCTCCGGGCTTCCTTCTAACCTAACCGTCTGTGGTCTCTGCCTGTGACGTGGCAAGTGCTGGGTACTGAAGTACATAGACAGCTGCTGCCTGGCTTACTCAGAGCTAAGACCAACACAAAGGAAATCATTCAAGACAAAAGGTACTGAAGTGCTAGGAAGACTACAGGTAAAATCAAATTTGGGGAGTGGCCTGATGGGGTTGGAATAGCTGCACTGGGCCATGTTTGAGTAGGGCCATAATGGCAGGGCCATTTGGCCAGACAGAGAAACAGAGGGCTACCTTTACTGAACAATTCACCGTAATAACGTCCCTGGGTACCAAGGCCCTCTAGTGTGAATCTGCAGTTCCTGACCTTCCGATTTCACAGACCAATGAGATTCCAAAACGTGTTTTTGGGACAAGCCATTTATTTTGCATGGTAAGATCTCAGAAGCCCAGACAGCAGCCAGCTGGTGTTTACAGGCTGGGGACCATCTCTGGTTCTCTGGCTCCAGGACTCCATGTCGCCTGGAACACGTCATTTCTTTCGCCTCCGTGGTGCCCAGTTTCTTCATCCGAAAAAGGAACAGTGAAGACCTTCCTGAGGTCCCTCGTGGCACAAGTGGTCTGAGATCCTCTAACCTAAAGGTTGGTGATGTGAACCCACCCAGCACCACTACAGGAGAAAGTCTGGTGATCTGTTTCAATAAAGCGTTTCCTTTTTATTTATTTATTTTTAAAGACCTTCCCAGCACCGAAGTCTCATGGCACTCTGATCCAAAGCAGATCCGTCACTTAACTTCTCTAAACCAGTTTCATAATTTGTACAGTGGAGATAATTGTTAACCTCACTTCATCGGGGTTACAACACCAATTTTAAAAAAAAATAGTGAAATCGCTTTGAAGCATAAATAAAATTCCCAAATGAAAGTATATCAAGTCTACCCTGCACTACCCTCCTCTGTCAGCCAGCAGGCGCCCTCTCATGGCTGAGCCGAGGTCGACAACAGACTCAGTTCCGTGGTCCACAGGGGCTTAGGTGTGGCTTAAGGGTGGGGCTAGGTGAGGCACCATGACCCAGCACTGCGGTAGGATGCAGAGGCGCCAAGACAAATAGTCCCCGTCCTGGGACAGTCCACGTGCACGGCAGTCTTCGTCCACCTTTCTAAGCTGGATAGCGGTGCCGTCTGTACTGGTGTCCCGCTCTGCACTGCCCGCATTCTATTTTGGCCCATTCCTGCCCAGCCAACATCACCTTCTGCTGTTACTATAGATTCAGTGATTTGAGACTGGGATGCACCTGGTCAGCTCCCCGACCTACCCTACGAGGCACGCCTCTGGGACACTGGGGCAGCTGGACTAAGTCCCTGGTGGCTCACCACCCACAGGTGGCCCATGTCTGCGCAGCCGCTCCACTGGCTGTGGTTCCCAAGTGGCTTAGTCTCATCTCCGAACCTCTTCTCGTGCCGTCCATTCCCTGCTCTCTCCTGGTGACAAGGCCTGGCCCTTGCTCATCCCCAGGCTCCTTCCTCCCCCATCCACTGGGAGCCCAGCCCCTTGTGCTCCCCCTGCATCATGTCCCTCCTTTCCTCTCTCATGGCACCATCTGGGCTCTGCAGTTGCCTCCTGGGACAGTGAGTGCCTTGAGAGCAGGGACTGGCTGCGCCTCTCTCCTGGGTCAGAACTGGGTTTATAATCTGCACTCGATACTTGCCGAGGGAACGAATGGCATCTTTGTTGATTTCATTTTATCTAGAAGCTGCCTACGCGGTACCCTTCACACTGCTCCTGGCTCTGCCCTTGGGGTTCGTCATCCCAACAAGAACGCCCACATCTGTTAGCTGCCAGGGGCTTGTGTCCTGGTCACTCCTACAAATGCCCTCTTTCTTGTCTAGAACGCCCCTATCAACGGGGCCTGGCCTCAAGTTTGGGCGTAGCTGTGGGGCAGATGGTTTTCTGGGGCCCTTTCTGCCCCTGGCCTTCTACCTCCATCCCAAAGCTCAGAAAAACCCAATGAAAAAAACCTGTTGCTGTCGAGTTGATTCCAACTCGTAGTGACCCTAGAGGACAGTAGAACTGCCTCCCTTGGGTTTCCAAGGATTCGAAGCACTAACCTTTTGGTTAGGAGTCGAGCATTTAGCCATTTGTGCCACCAGGGCTCTCTCAGAAATACAGCGCCCTGTAAAACGACCAGGGCATTCCCTGGTCTTCCTTCACCTCGTTATTTGACATTTATTGAGCTTCTACCCTGAGTAAGGTCCTGTGCAGGACCTGGGGATACAGCCTCAGGGACCCTCCCCTTCAAAGCCAGCCCCCACTTTCCTCTTCCCTTGGGTTCTGCTGTCAGTTGTGACCCAAATCCACATGGGGAGAGGCCTGGTGGGGGATCAGAGACCTGGGTCCTGAAGTCGTGGCTTTGGTGCCACGTGGGCAAGTCACCTGCCCTCTGTCTCCTTATCGGTCAAATGAATGTTTCGTGCTGGCCTCTGAGGTTTCTCCTGGTTGTTAAAACCCTTGGCTTATGGCGTCGGTTGTTGCTAGTTGCTGTTGAGTCCGCTCTGATTCACGGTGACCTCACGTGTAACAGAATGAAATGTCGCCTGGTCCTGTGCCATCTTCATCATTGTTGGTATGTTTGAGTCCACTGTTGCAGCTGTTCTATAGATCCATCTCATTGAGAATTTCTCTCATTTTTGATGACCTTCTACCAAATATGATGTCCTTTTCTAGCAATTGGTCTTTCTTGATGACGTGTCCAAAGTAAGCAAGCCAAAGTCGTGACCATCCTCGCTTCTAAGGTGAACTCTGGCTGTACTTCTTCCGAGCAGATTTGTTGGTTCTTCTGGCAGCCCATGGTATATTCAATATTCTTGGCCAATGCCGTAATTCAAATGCACCTATTCTTCTTCTATCTTCTTCCTTGCCCAGCTTTACCGTGTATATGAGGTGATTGAGAAGACCATGGCTTGGGTCAGGTGCACCTTAGGACTGAGTGAGCTATTCTAGTATCTCCAATGGAGCGATGACTCGAGTAGGAAACAGCTGTGCCCTGCTCAAAGATGGAGGCTAACCACACTGCTTTGAATGTGTGTTGCTCTCCACAGTCCTGCCAATAGCCCAATCTCCTGCATCAGGCTCCTGAAACTATCCGGATCTGTGCAAGGTATTGGATTATTGTCAGGACTGTGGACAACGATACACATTCAAAGTGGTGTGGTGTGCTGCGCTGCCATCTTTGAGCGGGGCACAGCTGCTTCTACTTGGGTCAAAATCCAATGGGGGCAACAGATTTGGTTGCTATGCAACATGTACACTGCCATTGTTTACGTCAGCCAGTACTGAACCGTTCCTGAGCCGTTCTGGATCGGTACCAAGCCCTAAAGGGAACACATCAGGTGGGAAGGAATAACACACACTAAAATGAGGACAAGCTCCTTCTTGCCTCGGAGTTGGGGCATCTGGTTTCAAATTCTAGTTCTGCCATCTTTGTGGGCCCATGGGGAAGCCACTGTTTGTCTCCTAATGAAGAGGCCTTGGGTCAGATTCCAGTGCGAACATTCTATGGCTCTTGAGTGTGGTTGTCTTAGTCATCTAGTGCTGCTATAACAGAAATACCACAAGTGGATGGCAAAGAGAAATTTATTGAGTAGGCTACCAGTCCAAATTCAGGGTGTCAGTTCCAGGGGAAGGCTTTCTCTCTCTGTCAGCTCTGGAGGAAGGACCTTCTCATCAATTTTCCCCTGGACTAGGAACTTTTCTGAGTAGGAACCCCAGGTCCAAAGGATGTGCTCTGCCCCTGGTGCTGCTTTCTTGGTGGTATGAGGTCCCCAACTGTCTGCTTGCTTGCCTTTCCTTTTATCTCTTGACAGACAAAAGGTGGGCAGGCCACACCCCAGGGAAACTGCCTTTACATTGGATCAGGGATGTGACCTGAGCAAGGGTATTACATCCCACCCTAATCCTCTTTAACCATGGGCAGAGAATACAATTTATAACATATAGGAAAATCACAACATGGAGGACAACCACACAATACTGGGAATCATGGCCTAACCAAGTTGACAGATATTATTGGGGGACACAATTCAATCCATGGCAGTGGTCAAACTATTGTCTATTGGTTCAGCTCCAGAAAGGAGACGGTGGATAGGGGGGAGACCGTGAATTGGGCTGGTGACAGACCTTGCCAGCCGGGGCAAAGCAAATTCGTCACAGAAGCACCTGCCACACAGCTTGGGCCCACAGTCCCCATCTCCAAAGCGTGTCGAGCGGGTGCCAAATCCAAACATGAAATGACAATTTGATTCTCACACTTGGATCTCTGTGAGCTAGTTGGCACCGAGCGTCTGAGTTGCAGTCCTTAAATCTGTCTCCTCACCATTGAGGAAACGAATCTGTGCTCTATTAAAAGCACTTTTAAAAAGCCAGAGAATGCAGAATGTGTCCAAGAAAAAAAAGGAGAAAATGAGTTTTCTCCTCTTTGACGTTGTCATCTTCACATGTATCCATAGTGCTGGGCACCAGCTGGGAGTGGGTCTTAAAATATCGTGAGCGAGGCTGTTTCTGCAGAAGGAGCGACCCCAGCAGAGCCAATAAGAGACTCTTCCTTCCAATCTTACACAACCTCAAAAACTTAAGTGACTTGGTTGAAAAACATTTTCTTTTCTAGTGTTTCTCTCAGTTCTCTTTACAATCCATGTTGCCGTTGTTATTAGTTGCCATCAAGTCAGCTCCGACTCAGAGCAACCCCGTGTACAACAGAACAAATGCTGCCTGGTCCTGTGCCACCTTCACAGTCATTGGTATAGTTGAGTCCATTGTTGCAGCCACTGTGTGTTTTGAGTGCCTTCCAATGTAGGAGGCTCATCTTCCAGCACTGTATCGGACAATGTTCTCTCGTGCTCCATAGGGTTTTCATTGGCTAATTTTTGCAAGTAGATCGCCAGGTCTTCTGTCCTTGTCTGTTTTAGTCTTGAAGCTCCACTGAAACCTGTCCACCATGGGTGACCCTGTTGGTACTTGAAATACTGGTGGCACAGCAACACCCAAGCCACCACAGTATGACAAACTGACAGGCGAGAGGTGGTTACATCCACACTATATGTGATTTCCAGGGGGAAAAAAAAAAGTCTCGGACGCAGTCGGTACCTTGGAGTCCATCTCGCTTTGCTTAAGGGTCATGGGCAGTTTGAGCCCTCTGTACCCCTCCTTGGGCTGTTCTCTCTGCCTGGACCGCCTTTCCCCAACTTAACCTGGATTATGCTTTCTTAGCCTTTGAGACCCGATCCAGGCATGGTCTACTCCAAAAGCCCTCCCTGCTGTCTCCCTCCCTCTCCCACCACTGGGGAGGGCAAAGTGCTCTGCTTTTGAGGGCCACTGCACCTCTCGTCACATACCTGGACACAGCAACTCTCTGCTTACGAAGCTTCTTGAGGGTAGGGGCCATGTGCTTTTCATGCCCTTGTCAAGAAGTTAGCATAAAGAGGTGTTCCATAGACCACTAATGACCTGAACATTCCTACTGTACGCCCAGTTTAGCCCTTGCCTTTTCATATTAACGTTGTTCAGCTGCCTCCACTCAGACTCTCCAAGCTCATCATCTGTATGGCCACGAAGGTCCTCTCCAGCCTGTCCTCTAGCTTGGCCACATGGATCATTCTATCATCCTCGCTCCCCACTTCTTTTATTTCCTGTCTTAGTCATCTAGTGCTGCTGTAACAGAAATACCACAAGTGGATGGCTTTAACAAAGAGAAGTTTATTTTCTCACAGTAAAGTAGGCTACAAGTCCAAATTCAGGGTGTCAGCTCCAGGGGAAGGTTTTCTCTCTCTGTCGGCCCTCTCATCAATCTTCCCCCAAACTAGGAGCTTCTCTGTGCAAGCACCCCGTGTCCAAAGGAAGCACTTTGCTCCCAGCACTGCTTTCTTGGTGGTATGAGGTCCCGCGTCTCTCTGCTTGCTTCTCTCTTTTATATCTCAAGAGATTGCCTCAAGACACAATCCAATCTTGTAGATTGAGTCCTGCCTCACTAACACAACAGCCACCTATCTTCCCTCGTTAACAACATAGAGGCAGGATTTACAACATACAGGAAAATCACACAATACCAGGAATCCTGGCCCAGCCAAACTGATACACATGTTTTGGGGGGGCCATAATTCAATCCATGACACTTCCGTCACTTTCCTGGACTGTTTGCCGTCTTACAAAGACTTCTCCACTGTTTCTAAGCACTGCCAATTCATGTCCACCACCTGACTCGAGTTGGCCTTAAAACTCAATCTTCAGGAAGCCATCTTGAATTAATACTAGTGCATTGATGTCATCCTGGCTCCAATTTTTACCAAAAGCATTAGGTGAGTCATCAAATATGGTGGAAGGCTGGTTTTTAATGGCTGGTGCCTACCACTTACCAATGGCTGGTGGATCCCTACCACATTTCAAACTCTCCAGAGGAAAGGGAAGCCCAGAACATGCCTTAGCCCAGACAGTGAGTGATGGGTGTGTCCCAACTCCCATTATGAGACAAGATGCAGTGACATCTTTTTTGAATGGAGTGTACCAGGAGTTAGAACCTTGAATTTGAAAGAGTAATACAGTACTTTTCTATTACAGCATATTGGCTTACATTTGTTAAGAAAACATTTCGTAACTGTTTTCACATTACCTTTCCAAAGTATATATTTTCAGCCCCAACTAGACTATAAGCAGAGACGAGGGCTCCTTCATCTCTCTGTCCCCATGATGTGCTTTAGTACAGCACTCACTCCCTATCAGGTAATCAGTAAATGCTTGTTACCTAACTAAAGGCAAATTAAATGCTAAACAGCACTAATTACAAGCTCTTGCAAGATCTTGGCTCCTAGAAAAGAGAATTGCTTGTGATTGTCAGGGGTTTGCTTATTTGCCCAGATGTATGAAACATGAAATTGTTCTTTTCTAACGGCTGCTTTCTTCCAGGGGGTGGATCATTCTTCTAAGATTGCTGCAATAGAATGTTCCGAGGGCAGGATTCATTAAAATTCTAAATACCAGTATTCTACACTGTGGAATCTTGTTCAGGAGCAAGAAAAGTGGGTTTTGATTCCTGTTTACACGGAAGGAGACAACCAGTCACTATTAAAGGAAATGAAGAGCTTAATGGTGTATTAGTACATTGAAGGGGCATGAGAACGTTCTAAGAAGCCTATTGCGCCTGTGCATCGCCTCTCTCAATGTGGGATCCTAAAATAGACGCTAAAACGGCCCCCCGTTTACAAATGATAATCAATTATTTGTAGTGGCGATGTTTAAAATGTGCAGTTCAGTTTCTGGCTGATTGAACTAAAATGAGTATCTGTATCATCTGTCAAGGTACATATCTCAGAGAGAAAGCAGCTATTTTCATAAAGAAAAAAAGGAAAGAAGAAAATAACCACAGTAGCTTTTCAAAAAGAGCTACCGATACCTCATTTACTTTTATTTATTTATTTATTTTCTTAAGGACACCTCAGGAGAGACTCGGCTCCATTTTATAAGGCTACCAAAAAGACAGCAGTCAGGACAACCTTTCCTAGCAGGTTTCCAAAGATCGTCTCAACTTCTGTTAGGTGCATCATACATCTATGTTACCCGTTTCCTCTTCCTTCCTTCTTTATTAATAGACATGGTGGAGAACAGTACTTAACTTCTTAGAGGTTAATCAGTTCCTGCTGTTCGTTTCTCCACGGGAAGGCATACTCTCCATTTATGACATCATTATTGATTGAAAACAAAACCCACTGCCGTCGAGTGGTTTCCAGCCCACAGCAACCGTACAGGACAGGGTAGAATTGCACCATAGGGTTTCCAAGGCTGTAATCTTCACAGGAGCAGTGTCTTAGTCGTCTAGTGCTGTGATGGCTTTAACAAAGAGAAGTTTATTCTCTCACAGTCCAGTAGGCTAGAAGTCCGAATTCAGGGCGCCGGCTCCAGGGGAAGGCTTTCTCCCTCTGTCATCTTTGGAGGAAGGTCCTTGTCATCAGTCTTCCCTTGGTCTGGGAGCATCTCAGCGCAGAAACCTCAGGCCCAAAGGATGCGCTCTGCTCCTGGCACTACTTTCTTGGTGATATGAGGTTCCTATGTCTCTCTGCTTGCTTCTCTCTTTTTATATCTCAAGAGATTGGCTTAAGACACTATCTAATCTCGTAGACCTCATCAGTATAACCAGCACTAATCCAATCCATTTTATGACATTAGGGTGACAGGATTCACAACACACAGGGAAACCACATCAGGAGATGAAATGGTGGGCAATAGTACAATCATATAAGGGAATCACGACCTAGCCTAGTTGACAGACATTTTTAGGGGACATAATTCAATCCATGACAGGCAGACAGCCACATCTTCCTCCCTCGGAGCAGCTGGTGGGTTCAAACCACCAACGTTGTGGTCAGCAGCCAAGTGCTTTAACCGCTGTGCCACCAGGGCTCCTTCATTGTTGATTGCCATGACATAATTACGGGCTGGATCTTAGAGCCTAGTCTCTCAGGTACAGGATACGACCTGGAGGCAGGAAGAGAGGATTATTGCCACACAGCCCTCCATGACCCCAGAGTATCTTCTTGATTACTGAGGAAATGAGCTATCGATTGGATATCATAAGTCAAAAAATATTCTCTCCAACTTCTCACGGTCTGCCTTTCAAGGTCTTGAGCAGCAGATTTACACAATGGGCAAAGAGGAGTAGAGACAGTTTCTTGGGAGGTGACTGTTACTGGTTTAAATGATGTTAAATGGTACCTTACGATCATGAGGATGGTGCAGGACCAGGCAGTGTTTCGTTTTGTTGTACACAGGGTCGCTATGAATCGGAATTGGCCTGACGGCATCTAACAACAACAATGACAAAATGGTACCTTGAATGAGATAAGGAACCTCACCAAAAAAAAATCAAGGTTCAGTCCTGTTGAAAGGAGATCCACTACAGGGTGTCTAAGGGAACCATCAATGTCCTTTGGAAAGTACCGTCAAGGAAGATAATCATCTCTTCCTACAAACTGTTCCTTGGGGCCACTGTCACATTAAAGAACCCTGGTCTGTTTGAACAAAGATCAGACCTAATCTGATAGACTCCATGGGGTTATCAAGACAATAAAGACGTGTGGAGAACTTAGGTTCTTGTTAAAAAAAAAAAAAAAAGTTAAGTCTTCACATGGAAGTGAAAAATTTCCAGGGGGAGGAAAAACACTTTGGAATGAAGTTGATCTCAAACCAACAAGCAAACATACAAAAAATAATGTAGAATTACATGACAAAACCTCATGACAGACTGATTAAGTCATTTAAATACATGGAAAAAAATCTGTGTTCAAGGAAATAAAATAAGAATTTTGAGTTTCCTGATTCTTGGCTACACTGACACAATCTCATGTCACTTATGCTTCATTGTTGAATTCAGGTCAGTTCAAAAACCATTTCTGGAGACCCTATTAGGATATTATGTTTGCTCACACAGCCAAATGTGAGTTGGGGCTTTTCACCTAAAATTATCCCTCAGGAAAGAGTGTTGCTAAAAACTAGGATCCTTACAAAGACTCTCATATAATGACTTGTTCTCTCAGTTACTTTATTTTGAGCAAATTACCTCGAGTGTTGCTTGTTTTGGACAAGAGGCCACCCACTAGAATTAGATAAAAAGAGAGGGAGAGATATAAAGAAATTTAATACAGATTTAGTTAATTCCTAGTGCCATGTCATTACTTTTTTTTTTTTTTTAGTGTTGGATGTATTAGATGTTATTTTAAGTAGGTCTTCTGAAGTATACTTTAAAAAGCAATACAGTAAGATAATCCTAGAGATTGCAAAGAAATACCCACGGAATGTATTAAAAAAAAAAATTGTCCTAATATCTGAATAGGTATATATATATATAAAATGTGCTTCGCTGGTTTTGCTGTTCTGGAGAACCCAGCCTAAGACAGAAGGAGTGATCATCTGGGGTAGATACTACTGAGAGGTCCAGTTAAGATAAGGAACCAAAACTTGAATTAGATTTAATAGCATAGAGGAACCGAAGATATTGACAAGCAGTTCTCCTTGAGTAATAGGGACAGAATCCAGACTGGAAGAATTTAGGAAGAAATGGAGACTACTACTGTTCATTAGAATTTTATACCCAAATAAATGTCACTTGATGAGGGTTAAATAAAGACACATTCAGGGAAACAAAAGCTTGAGAGCATTTGCTGTTGTTTGCCATCGAGTTGATTCTGACTCATGGCGATCCCATGTTTGTCAGAGGACTGTGCTTCTGGGTGGGTTCGAATCGCTGACCTTTTGACTAATAATCATGGTTAAGTGTGCACCATCCAGGGACTTCTGAGAGTGTTTGTCACTTTTTATACCAAAGGACTGGATATACTTCAAAAAGAAATGATCCCAGAAGAAGCCATGAGCAAGGAAATGGAAAAACGTCTGGTCAAACCTGAGCACATATTAACCATATAAAATAAGAATAATAATGACTATTTTGGGGCCCCCCCAAAAAGACAAAACTGAAATAGTAGATAACATGAAAGGTAAGAAGGAAATGAATAAGTTCCAAACTATTGGGTGGGAGAAATGGGAATTTATAAAATGGCAGAAATAATCCCAAATATATGAGTAATTGCAATAAATGTAAATAGATTTAAAAGTTAAAAGATAGATATTGTCAGGTCAGTTAAACACACAAAACACAATCCAGCTCAACGCTGTTTATAAGAGATAAACCTTAAACAAAAGGCCATAGCAAGGTTGAAAGTAAAAGGAATCCAAACAGTGTACCAGGTGAATAAATGACTAATACCCACCACCCCTCCCCAAACAAACAAACAAGTAAACTAAGCTAAAGCTGGTATAAACCAAACCAAACCAAACCTGTTGCTGTCTTGTCGATTCTGACTCATAGCAGCCCTATAGGACAGGGTAGAACTGCCCCATAGGGTTTCCAAGGAGCGGCTGGTGGATTCGAACTGCTGACATTTAATTAGCAGCCTTAGCTCTTAATCACTGCAAAATAGACTTTAAGGCAAAATCGACTTTAATGGAGAAAGAGGGTCACGCCATACACGTGTTTCATAATCCACATCCAATCTGGAAGGAAATTCTGATAGTTTTACCTTCAGGAGACACCCAGAATCTGACCACCTTTCCTCTAGTCACACTCCAGTCCAAGCCACCTTCATCTGCCACCTGATTTTTACAGTGGTCTCTTAACTGCTCTTCCTGCTGCCACCTCTGTCCCTCTACAGCCCTTCCTCAATGCAACAGCCAGAGATCCTTTGAAAATTTAAGGGAAAGCAAGTCACTTCTCCACTCACAACCCTCCAATGGCTGAGAGCAAAAGCCAAAGTCATCACAGTGGACCACAAGCCCTGCCCCCGGAAACCTTTCTGACCTCATCCCCAATCACTCACCTCCATATTCCCTGCATTCCAGCCACACTGGCATCTTGGTAATTCCCAAACATGCCAAGCATGGCCCCGCCTCAGCCTTTGCACCTGCTCTTGCCTTTGTCTGGAACTCTGTTCCTTCTGATAATCACAGAGCCCGCTGCCTCACCTCCTTTATGTCACTGCTCCTATGCACCTTTTCAAGAAGCCATCCCTGACCACTGTGTATCAATTAGCATCCATCCAAGTCACTCTTTTATTTCCCTTGTTGTTGCTGTTAGGTGCCTTTGAGTCGGTTCCAGCTCATATCGACCCTATGTAAAACAGAATGAAATTTCCCTTACCTTGTGCTCTTTTTCTTCATAATATGCATCATCACTTTTGGGGATGGAGGGCATACCCCTCTTCCCACTCAAACGCAGAGTCAACTGAACACAGAAATTAGTAAGAGATCTAAGGAACTCCCTGGTTACTGATAAAAAAAAAAAAAAAAAAGGCTGTAGAATGTCGGCTTTGGGTGTACTGGTCTATGTATTTGCTGGTGTTGCATTCCTGAGCAGGGTCTAGCCACCTAATCTCAGGCAAGAAGAGGACCATCACTGCTGTGGGTACTGTGTGACAAAGAACACACCAGAACACCTGGTCTCCACATAGGGCAGATCTCAACACAGTAGACAGTGGAGTGAGGCCACATATGCTCAGTTCCTTCTCCAAGTTCACCAATCAGGTAACTCCAGTTCTCCAGTGAGGAGGCTATTGTAAAAATCAGGTGACATGATGATGGTGGAGTGGACTGAAGTGCGTAGAAGGGCTACTCCCTCCTCAGGAAACAGAAAGAGTGGGAGATGTTTTCCCCTTATATTTGTATTTGTTTTTAATGAACTTAATTTTTTGGAATGATTTTAGAATTACAGAATAACTGCAAACCAAAAACCCACTCCCGTCGAGTCAGTTCTGACTCATAGTGACTCTAAAGGACAGAACAGAATTGCCCCCTAGGGTTTCCAAGGCTGTATATCTTTACAGAAGCAGACTGCTACACATTTCTCCCCCATAGTGGCTGGTGGGTTTGAACTACTGACCTTTCAATTAGCAGCTGAGTGCTTAACCACTGTACCACCATGGCTCCCAAAGAGTTCTCATATACCCACCTGCTTTCCCCTATTATTATCATCTTACATTAGTATTTTGATTTAGCTTCATTTTGCTTTAGCTGCTTGACGTTCGAGAGCAAGTTTCAGAGTCTCCTCTGACATCCATCTTGGTCTTTTCTTTCCTGTCTTTTCAATGACCTCTTGCTTTCTTCATGTATGATGTCCTTGATGTCATTCCAGAACTCATCTGGTCTTCAGTCACTAGTGTTCAGTGTGTCAAATCTATTCTTCAGATGGTCTCTAAATTCAGGTGGGATATACTCAAGGTTATATTTTGGCTCTAGTGGACTTGCTCTGATTTTCTTCAGTTTCAGCTTGAACTTGCATACGAGCAATTGATGGTCTGTTCCACTGTCGGCCCTGGCCTTTTTCTGACTGATGATATTGAGCTTTTCCATCATCTGTTTCCACAGATGTGGTCAATTTGATTTCTGTGTGTTCCATCTGGCGAGGGCCATGTGTATAGTCGCCGTTTATGTTGGTGAAAGAAGGTATTTGCAATGAAGAAGTCGTTGGTCTTGCAAAATTTTATCATTTAATCTCCGGCATTGTTTCTATCACCAAGGCCATATTTTCCAACTACTGATCCTTCTTCTTTGTTTCCAGCTTTCCCATTCCAATTGCCAGTAATTATCAACGCATCTTGATTGCATGTTTGATCAATTTCAGACTGCAGCAGCTGATAAACATCTTCTATTTCTTCATCTTTGGCCCTAGTGGTTGGTGCGTAAATTTGAATAATAGTCGTATTAACTGGTCTTCCTTGTAGGCGTATGGATATTTTCCTATCACTGACAGTGTTGTACTTCAGGATAGATCTTGAAACATTCTTTTTGACGATGAATGCAGACACCATTCCTCTTTGAGTTGTCATTTCCAGCATAGTAGAATATATGATTGTCCGATTCAAAATGGCCAGTCCATTTCAGCTCACTAATGCCTAGGGTATCGACGTTCATGTGTTCCATTTCAGTTTTGACAATTTCCAATTTTCCTAGATTCATACTTTGTACATTCCAGGTTCAGATTATTAATGGATGTTTGCAGCTGTTTCTTCTCATTTTGAGTCGTGTCATATCAGCAAATGAAGGTCCCGAAAGCTTTACTCCAACCACTTCATTAAGGTCAACTCTACTTTGAAGAAGTAGCTCTTCCCCAGTCATCTTTTGAGTGTTTTCCAACCTTGGGGGCTCATCTTCCAGCACTATATCAGACAACGTTCTGCTGCTATTCCTAAGGTTTTCACTGGCTAATGCTTTTCAGAAGTAGACTGCAGGGTCCTTCTTCATAATCTGTCTTACTCTGGAAGTTCAGCTGAAACCTGTCCTCCACGGGTGACCCTGCTGGTATCTGAATACCAGAGGCATAGCTTCCAGCAGCACAACAACACACAAGCCCCCACGGTATGAAGAATACTGAATATACCATGGACTGCCAAAAGAATGGACAAATCTGTCTTAGAAGAAGTACAACCCAAATGCTCCTTAGAAGCAAGGATGGAGAGACTGCATTTTGCATACTTTGGACATGTTGTCAGGTGGGATCAGTCCCTGGAGAAGGATGTCATGCTTGGCAAAGTACAGGGTCAGGGGAAAAGAGGAAGACCCTCAACGAGGTGGATTGACACAGTGGCTGCAACAATGAGCTCAAGCATAACAAAGATTGTAAGGATGGCACAGGACCAGGCAGTGTTTCGTTCTGTTGTGCATAGGGTCCAAGTAAAATGAAACCCTTGACAACTTCAATCTTTTCTCTGTTTATCATGATGTTGCTCATTGGTCCAGTTGTGAGGGTTTTTGTTTTCTTTATGTTGAGGTGCAATCCATACTGAAGGCTGTGGTCTTTGATCTTCATCAGCAAGTGCTTCAAGTCCTCTTCACTTTCAGCAAGCAAGGTTGTGTCATCTGCATAACGCAGGTTGTTAATGAGTCTTCCTCCAATCCTGATGCCCCGTTCTTCTTCATATAGTCCAGCTTCTCAGAGTACTTGCTCAGCTATAGATTGAACAGGTATGGTGAAAGGATACAATCCTGATGCACAGCTTTCCTGACTTTAAACCAATCAGTATCCCCTTGTTCTGTCCGAACGACTGCCTCTTGATCTGTGTAAAGGTTTATTATGAGCACACTTAAGTGTTCTGGAATTCCCATTCTTCGCAATGTTATCCATAATTTGTTACGATCCACACAGTCAAATGCCTTTGCATAGTCAATAAAACATAGGTAAACATCCATCTGGTATTCTCTGCTTTCAGTCAGGAGTCATCTGACATCAGCAATGATATCCCTGGTTCCAATTCCTCTTCTGAATTCGGCCTGAATTTCTGGCAGTTCCCTGTCGATATACTGCTGCAGGTGTTTTTGAATGATCTTCAGCAGAATTTTGCTTGCGTGTGATATTAATGATATTGTTCTATAATTTCCACATTCAGTGGGATCACCCTTCTTGGGAATAGGCATAAATATGGCTCTCTTCCAGTCAGTTAGCCAGGAAGCTGTCTTCCCTGTTTCTTGGCATAGATGAGTGAGCACCTCCAGCGCTGCATCCATATCTTGAAACATCTCAATTGATATTCCATCAGTTCCTGGAGCCTTGTTTTTTGCCAGTGCCTTCAGAGCAGCTTGGACTTCTTCCTTTCGTACCATGGGTTCCTGATCATATGCTATCAGAGTTGTTAACCCGTTGCCCTGTGGGCTAACTTTATCATTCCAATTAACAAGAATGGACATATATAGACCTCTGATCCTAACTATTAGAAAGTACATATTCCTCTCAGGTATAAGTAAAGTATTTATGAAAATTGACGAAGTATCAGGGAATAATATAGTCATGGCTCTGGCAAGACTGATCAAGAGCAAATGGTAACTGCAATTGAGACAGCACCTGTGGACAACTGTGTATACAACTCTTCTGAGAAGTGGGATAAAGGGGACTAGAGAAATGGGCTTGGAGACTAGAAAATTTTTTTAAGATGGGAGATACCAGAGAATATTTTGTGATGGAGGAATGGAGGGGAATGAAGAGAGAATGAAATTGATGGCTATTATGAGAGAGAGGAGATAACCTAAGCCCTTTTTGTCTCAGAATCAAACATATTGTCCTCAGGATCCCTGTACACTCTTAGAAACTACTGAGGATCCCAAAGACCTTTTACAGAGCCAAAGTTTTTCATTTCAATTAAGTCCAACTTATCAATTTTTTTCTTTCATGAATCATGCTTTTGGCATTATGTCTAAAAACAATAAACCTATTGTTTATGTGGGTTATTTATATGGGTTATATCTATCAATATTCATCATATTAGAAAACTGAAAAAATTAAAAAATGTTATTATCAATATATTTAAAATAACAACAATAAACCCACTACATGTTAACACTTTTTTAAATGAAAAAAATTACACTTTCCAAAACACACAGAAAGAAATGAGTGAGAAGAGAGGCATTGTTGTATATATTTTTCAGATCTGTTCAATGTTTGGCTTAATAGAAGATACTGGATTCTCGTATCTCCTTTTTGCATTCAATTTATTGTGATATCGCGCATCACGTAGCCTCTGAAAAACTCCCCAGTACACTTGAAAAGAGCATGAGAGTGAAGAAGACAAATAACATCTTAGGATTTTTATGAAGATAGTTCTGACCTCATGAACTCCATGACAGGATCTCAGAACCCCCAGGCCACACTTTGAGAACAGCTGACCCAAACAATGAAGTCCTAGAGAAGACAAATGGGGATGGGATCTAGGACACAAGTGGAGGAACTGGCCTCCGGGAAAAGGGACGCTTAGTCTTTTGGGAAAGAGCCCCAGTGGTGCAATGGTTAAGCAGCTCCTAGGGAGAAGGGCCTGGTGATCTGCTCCTGTAAAGATTACAGCCAAAATAAAGCTGTATGGGGAAGTTTACTGTGTCACATGGGGTCGTTATGAGTCAGAATCAACTTGATGGCATCTAACAACAACACGACAATCCTTTGGAGACAAGAGCAAAAGAAGAGATAGAAGCCAGAGTGATTGTGAGACCAGTGTGTTGCATTCTTATGGATTCCATTTTCTCAATGAGACATGAGGCAAAGTCATTCTCTCTAGGATAATGGGAGTGAGAGGTCTAAGGAGAGAGAAGATATGAAATAATTCTTCTCTTGGTGAGAGGTAAAGTAGCTGACCAGTGAAATATGGTCAGAGTGCCAAGCAGGTCAGATGTTAAAGGGACATTAAAAGCCAGACATTAGAGACCATATATAACCCCTTGTGTCGTAGTGGTTAAGAGCTACGGCTGCTAACCAAAAGGTTGGCAGTTCTAATGCACCAGGTACTTCTTGGAAACCCTATGGGGCAGTTCCACTCTGTCCTTTAGGGTCGCTATGAGTCAGAATCAACTCAATGGCAACAGGTTTGGCTTCATTTTTTGGCTTGAAGCTGACCAGTCCTGACAAACACCCTATTCCTGAAAACGAGGAGGAGACCAAGGAACATAAAACATCCTTGAAGGAACCCAGATCCAAACGATAACATCTGGACATTTGGGCTTGAGGGGAGGTGGGGGTTGCATGACAAATTCATACGGGCTCCTCTATATCATCTCTGGAGTTTGGGGCAGTAGTGCAGAGATCTATGCATCCTGCTGCACCCAGGACCTCACCTTGTATGTGAGTTTTCCTCATAACAAATCTTAGACTGCTTATTCAACCTGCAGTGGTCTGCCTCTTTCTTCAGTCTGTCACCACCTTCTGCGTATGGTGTCTACTTTTGGGTTTCCCTCAGGAGGCTCCTCCACCCACCGCTGCCACCTGCCACCAACTCAGCAAGGCTGTGCCTCTGATTCACTACTTCTCTGCCACAAGAGAGTAGTATGGTAGGAGAATTAAGAGCCTGGAGCCTGGAGCCAGTCTATCTGGATTCTACTTCCGCCATGACTAGTTGTGTGTCCTTCCACAAAATACTCTCTCTGTGCCTCAGTTTCCTATCTGTAAAATGGGGATAATCCTAGCATCTACCTCATAGTGTTTTGTGATGAATAATAAAGATTAAATCATACGTAAAGGATTTAAATTGGTGCCTAGCAGTAGGAAGTGCTTCATAAGGGACAGCAACAACTTCTACTGTTATTATTATTTGGGGAGAGGGGTGACCAAATTTTTATTTGAAGAAATGTACAAATGAAAGAACTTAAGAGGATGTTTCAGTACCACTTACAGAAAAGGTAAAGGTTAGCCCAACATGCATTCACTACCTTGGTGACCACTGAAGTTACCCCCGTGGCTCTGGGGGAGCCAGCTCTCTTCATTACTGTCTCCCACAGTGTGCTTGTCAAAGAGATACTTTGCCAGGCCTGATTCTGAGGGCCCCCATCTTGCATACGTTGGTTACGTAGTCACCCTATTCTCTGATGGATTCCACATGCTCATTCAGGTAATGAATCTCAATGCAGTCACATAAATGGAGGTCGTTTTGCCAGTGGCCAGTTCGTGCAGTTCTAGTAGTAACTGAGTCACACTTTCTTCGCAAGTGTAATGCACACTCCATTGCATTCAGCCTGCTCTCCCAGTCATCACAGTCTCATTTCTTGAGATCCTGAAGGAAGATGAGGCCACCTTGTTGGCTCAGCAGCTGCATCAATTTCTCAGCATGTTCCCTGTCATGAGTTTGGTGAAAAAAATATTTGGCAAAATTCCCCAAAGCCACATCCTTCTGGTCAAAGCAGAAGACACAGACACGTAGGCCTAGAAGGCAGAGCTCCAGGTTGATCTGGCCATTGATGGCAGCCTCCTGGTTATAGTTTTGGCACACCTTCGGTCATCACGGCAGACTGCTGAGGAGAGACTGTGGCAACAACCTGGCCTGTTGTAATTAACATGATTTATTGAGCTGCCACTCAGCCCTGTCTTACTAATAATTCCATCAGTATCTACCAAGTGCCTACTATGCGCTGGGCACTGGGTGGAGGCAGAGGATACTGGGGTGAGCAAAGCAAGCTAGCCCTGTCTTTGTGCAGCTCTTAGTCTTCTGAAAGTGACAAGCAGTACAGAAGTAGACCCGCCAGTTAAATGAATAATTTCAAACTATCATAAGCGGTAACATTTCTGAAGATCACAGCACGTGGTGGGGGCTTTAGATGTATTATTCCATTCAATCTTTACCACAGGTCAGAAGAGAGGATTTTTAGTTTTTTACAGAGGGAGAGTACGCGTCTCAAAGAAGTATAACAGCGTCTCCCAGGCCACGTGGCCCTAAGCTCGTTGGAAGGACGACGAAACAGAAACCCACTTCCACGAGGGCGCGACGCCCGGGTTCACGCGGCACGTTCCCGCGCTCCAAGCCAGGACTTCCGGTGGAAGGTCCTTCCGTGTGGGCGGACCCCGAGGCCGAACTGGCCACACCCATCTCCTCACTTGACTTGACCAATCGGAGCTCCGCTTCTTGGTAGGCGCCGAGCAGCTTTCTCCAATCAGCGAGAGTCGTTGTTACTGCGGCAACAGCGTCATAGCAACGCCGAAGGGGCTGGGTCTTTGCGGCCGAGCGGCGTGGGTTCCGCGCCCGGACAGGTGTGGGCCCCGCAGGCGGAAAATCGAGAAGGGGGCCTGGGTAAGGCGGCGCGGGCCTCGGCGCACCGGCACCCTTGCGCGTTCTGGGCGGCCGCGGCGAGCCGGAGGGGCCGAGGAGGGGCCGGTAGGGCGGGACGCGGCGAGAACCCTACAGCGTGGACTGGGCCCGGGGCCGCGGGCAAGCACGGTGGGGCCAGGGAGCCTCCGGTTCCTCGTCTGTAGCGGAGGGGCGGTGATGCGTTTATTCATCCTGCAGACGCTCATGAAGCCCCCACTCGTGCCAGGCACCGTTGTAGGCACCGGGGCAGGTGTGGCGACTGGGAGTAACCGTGGAGCTTA
This sequence comes from Elephas maximus indicus, assembly GCF_024166365.1. Lineage (NCBI taxonomy): Eukaryota > Metazoa > Chordata > Mammalia > Proboscidea > Elephantidae > Elephas > Elephas maximus. The sequence goes on along the minus strand of NC_064822.1, from coordinate 188,301,600 downwards.
CACAAGAAGACAGAGAATACATAGCGTTGAAGGTGCCAGCTCCCTCCCTGGATCTCTGTGAGGATCAGATGAGAAACGTGTGCTAAAATGCCTGAAATCTCCCCAACTCACAACGTGTCTCATGGCCCTTATTTCACGTGTGCCCCACAGCAGCCTTTTGAATATAATTTTTAACTCGATCTTATAGCCTTTGGGGTGGAGGATCCTGTCGAAAAACACACAATTGGGAAGTTGAAGAGCCACAATTCAAACTCAGTCCTGTCTTATGGCAACAATCTCTACTCTTTCCAAAACTCTCAGAAGAGACATAATTATCCCTGCTTCCCTAAGAAGTTTTGTTTGGAAGCAGTCTGTGAAATGTGCTGTTGTATAGTGCTTACTTAAGACCGTTGGCAAAGTCACCCTCACACTTCCCTTTATTTCTGTCCTGAAAATCTTTGCCTTCAAGGATGTCTTGCTTCTACTAAGACACTTTTACTTCGCTGTCAAAAAGAGTAATTTTATAATGTTTCTCGAAGTGTATGTTGTTGTTGTGAGGTGCTATTGAGTCGGTTCCGACTCACAGTGGCTTTGTGTACAAAGAACAAAACACTGCCGTGCCCTGCACCATTCTCACAGTCGTGGCTGTGTTTGACCCATAGTTGCAGACACTATGCCAATCCATCTCCTTGGTATATATACCATATACCTGTTGCTGTCTAGTCGAATTCCGACTCCTAGTGACTCTATAGGACAGAGTAGAACTGCCCTGTAGAGTTTCCAAGGAGTGCCTGATGGATTCGAACTGCTGACCTTCTGGTTAGCAGCTGTAGCACTTAACCACTACGCCACCAGGGTTTCCACCTCCTTGATGGTCTTCCTCTTTTTCGCTGACCTTCTACCAAGCATGATGTCTGTCTTCAGGGACTGGTGCCTCCTGAAAACATGTCCAAAATACGTGAAACGAAATCTCACCATCTTTGCTTCTAAGGAGCATTCTGGCTGTGTTTCTTTCAAGACAGATTTGTTCCTTCTTCCGGCAGTCCATGGTGTGTTCGATAGTCTTCCCCAACACCATAATTAAAAGGCATCAATTCTTCTTTGGTCTTCCTTATTCATTGTCCAGCTTTCACATGCATATGAGGCAATTGAAAATACCATGGCTTGTCAGGTGCACCTTAGTTTTCAAAATGACATCTTTGGTTTTTAACACTTTAAAGACTCCTTTTGCATCAGATTTGCCCAGTGCAGTACGTCTTTTGATCTCTTGACTGCTGCTTCCATGCGTGTTGTTTGTGGAGCCAAGTAAAATGAAACCGTTGACAACTTCAGTCTTTTTTTCGTTGATCATGATGTTGCTCATTGGTCCAGTTGTGAGGATTTTTGTTTTCTTTATGTTGAGGAGTAATCCATAATGAGGTCTGTGGTCTTTGATCTTCATCAGTAAGTGCTTCAAGTCCTCTTCACTTTCAGCAAGCCAGGTTGTGTCATCTGCATAACGCAGGTTGTTAATGAATCTTCCTCCAACCCTGATACCCTCTTCTTCTTCATATTGTCTAATTTTTTGGATTATTTTCCCAGCATACAGATTGAATAAGTATGGTGAAAGGATACAACCCTTACACACACCCTTCTTGACTTTAAACTACACAGTATCCACTTGTTCTGTTCAAACGACTGCCTCTTGATCTATGTACAGATTCTTCATGAGCACAATTAAGTGTTCTGGAATTCCCATTCTTCACAATGTTATCCATGATTTGTTATGATTCACACAGTCGAATGCCTTAGCGTAGTCAATAAAACACAGGTAAACATCTTTCTGGTATTCTTTGCTTTCAGCCAGGATCCATCTGACATCAGCGGTGATCTCCCTCATCCCAAGACCTCTTCTGAACCTGGCTTGAATTTCTGGCAGTTCCCTGTCGATATACTGCTGCAACCATTTTTCAGTTATCTTCAGCAAAATTTTACTTGTGTGTGTTATTAATGATATTGTTTGATAATTTCCGCTTTCTGTTGGATCACCTTTCTTTGGAATGGGCAGAAATATGGATCTTTTCCAGTCCGTTGGCCAAATAGCTGTCTTCCAAATGTCTTGGCATAGACAAGCGAGCACCTCCAGTGTTGCATCAGTTTACTGAAACATCTCAGTATCATGTCAATTCCTGGAGCCTTGTGTTTTGCCACTGCCTTCAGTGCGGCTTGGACTTCTTCGTTCAGTACCGTTGGTTCTTGATCCTATGCTGCCTCCTGAAATGGTTGAATGTTGACCAATTCTTTTTGGTAAAGTGGCTGTGTATTCTTTCATCTTTTTTTTGACGACGAGGATGACCAGAAAGAGGCTCCCTTATGTTTTAATACAGTAGGCTTTCCGGGGGCTGTCCCAGCCCAGGGACTGCCTTCAAGGACATGGTGTTTGAACAACATCCAAATCACATAATGTCCGATTTCCTAGAATGTAGTTGTGGACGTTAAGCGATAGATGACTGGAAGGTATCTGATGTCTGGCTGGATAATCCCACCAGACAGGCTTCAGGCACATGGACTGCATTCTAAAGCATGGTCAGAGACGTTACCTCCAGGCCCCATCACCTTTTCTCCTTGTGAGGAAAAATAAAGAGTGGTAGGCTTGTAGACACCAAGCCAGGGGTCTAACCCCCGCCTGTTAGGCTTCCAAGTCTCTGCATATAATCAGTATACTGTCATGTCCAAGGTCAAACAGAAGGTGGTGCATTTGAGATTCTAGGCTCCTTAAAAGAATACGTCTTTCACCTGTTATTGTGCCTAGCATATATTTGGGCAAAAATTAGGTGTCTGGTTAGTATCCCCGGCTCTACCTACGTAAAGTTAGGATATCTATCTTGGGCAAGAGAAAGCCCAGATTAAACAAAAGCACCTTCCCTAGTTCTTTCTCTCCATTGCTCTCCTTTCAGCTTTTTTTAAAAAAAAATTTTTATTGTACTTTAAGTGAAAGTTTACAAACCAAGTCAGTCTCTCACACAAAAACTTACATACACCTTGCTATATGCTCCTAGTTGCTCTCCCTCTAAGGAGAGAGCACACTTCTTCCCTCCACTCTCTGTTCCATCTTTTTTTTTTTTTTTGATGCGTCTTGCATCATTTAATATTTTGCCCATAGAAACCTTCAATATTGCAACTCCAAGTTTCAATTTTTTCTTCAGTTCTTTCTGTTTAAAAAATGTCGGGCATATCCTTTCCTTTTGGTTTTCTAACTCAGATCTCTGTGCATGTCATCATAATACTTCACTTTGTCTTCTCCAGCTGCCCTTTGAAATCCTCTGTTGAGCTCTTTCACTTCATCATTCCTCCCATTCACTTCAGCTACTCTACATTCAAGAGCAAGTTTCAGAGTCTCTCCTGACATCCATTTTGGTATTTTCTTTCTCCCTGTCTTTTCAGTGACCTCTTGCGTTCTTCACGTATGATGTCCTTGATGTCATTCCACAACTCGTGTGGTGTTCGGTCACTAGTGTTCAATGTGTCAAATCTATTCCTGAAATGATCTCTAAATTCAGTGAGGTATACTCAAGGTTGTACTTTGGCTCTCGTGGACTTGTTCTAATTTTCTTCAGCTTCAACTTGAACTTGCATATGAGCAATTGATGGTCTGTTCTGCTGTCAGCCCCTGGCCTTATTCTGACTGATGATGTTGAGCTTCTCCATCATCTCTTTCCACTGATTAGTCAGTTCAATTCCTGTGTATTCTGTCTGGCGAGGTCCACGTGTATAGTCATTGTTTATGTTATTGGAAAAAGGTATTTGCAATGAAGAAGTTGTTGGTCTTACAAAATTCTGTCATGTGATCTGTGACATAGTTTCTGTCACCAAAGCCATATTTTCTAACTACTGATCCTTCTTTGTTTTAAACTTTCGCATTCCAAAAAAAAAAAAAACAAACCACTCACTGTTGAGTCAATTCCGACTCATAGCGACCCTGTAGGACAGAGTAGAGGTGCCCCATAGCGTTTGCAAGGAGCAGCTGGTGGATTCGAACTGCTGACCTTTTGGTCAGCAGCCGTGTCTTACTGTAGCTCTTAACTACTGTGCCACCATGGCTCCTTCACATTGCAATGACCAGTAATTATTAGTTCATCTTGATTGCATGTTTGATCAATTAGAGGCTGCAGAAGTTGATAAAAATCTTCCATTTCTTCATCTTTGGCATTAGTGGTCGGTGCATAAATTTAAATAATAGTCATATTAACTGGTGTTCCTTGTAGGGTTAGGGATATTATCCTACCACTGATAGTGTTGTGGAGCCCTGGTTAAGAGCTCAGCTGCAGTAACCAAAACGCCAACAGTTTGAATCCACCAGCTGCTCCTTGGAAACCCTATGGGGCAGTTCTACTCTGTCCTATGGGGTTGCTAAGTGTCAGAATCGACCTGATGGCAATGGGTTTTGGGTTTTTTTGACAACATTGTAATTCAGGATAGATCCTGAAATGTTCTTTTTGATGACGATTGCAACACCATTCCTCTTCAGCTTGTCATTCCCCACATAGTAGACCATATGATGGTCCGATTCAGAATGGCCAATACCAGTCCATTTCTTCAGCTCACTAATGCCTAGGGTATCCATCTTTATGCCTGCCATTTCATTTTTGACTGCTTCCAATTTTCTGGATTCATACTTTGTACATTACATGTTCTGATTATTAATGGATGTTTGCAGCTGTTTCTTGTCATTTTGAGTCATGCCACATCAGCAAATGTAGGTCTCAAAAGCTTGACTCCATCTACGTCTTTAAGATCAGTTCTACTTTGAGGAGGGAGCTCTTCCCCAATTGTATTTTGAATTTCTTCCAACCTGAGGGGCTCATCTTCTGGCACTGTGTCAGACAGTATTCCGCTGCTATTCATAAGGGTTTCACTGGCCACTTTTTTCAGCAGTGGACCGCCAGGTTGGAAGGTCTGCTGAAACCTGTCTACCATGGGTGATCCTGCAGGTATTTGAAATACTGGTGGCCTAGCTTCCAGCATCAGAGCAACACACAAGGTACCACAGCATGACAAACTGACAGACAAGTGGTGGTTAAAGTGTTTATGTGCCCCCGAATGGGTGGACTTATAGAAATCCTGTAAATAAATTCTACTTCCACTCTCTGCAGTGCCTTCATCTATTTCCTTTGTCTGTTGCCCTCGTTCAGTAAGCATTTACTGGGCTGTGTTTTGGGGATTCGGAAGTAAATCGCTCACAGGCCCCTCTGATTATCTGTGAAAATATTTACCTCCCACCCAGACTTATTACAAACTTCTTCCAGGACAAAGATTTTAAGTATTTGTGCTTTTCCTTCCATTCCCCTGCTTTCAGTTTAGTTCTTGGCTCATGGTAGGTGCTTGTAGGTATTTGTCAAGAAATACTTACCCAATACTTTAACTTTGCTGTCCAATGATGTCTGCCTTTTTCCTGCACTTTTCCAGCCATCTGCCTCTACTTCATGCCCAGAGATCATCTCTACAGCACCCGTGCTGTGATCCCTACAGCTGACTGGTACATGGAGACAGAACCAGCTCCAGGAGGATGATAGTAGCCTGGTGCCTGCCCAGTGCAGGAGTCTGGTGGGAAGCCACCAGGTAACACGGCAGTTGCTTTAATAAAGCTTCTTTCCAGGTGTGTATCAATGGTGAGTGTTTAAGGTTAGTAGATGCTGAGAGCCACCAGAGGTTTTCCGGGATGACTTCTTCTCCTTCCATATTGAAAAATAAGCTATGTCATCTGGATGAGAAGCTGAGTGCAGGAAGGAAGGTATCATCCCTTCCTTCCTTTAAGTACCACAAGTGAGCTGACCTTTATTTGCAAAGATCATTTATCTAAAAGTACCCTGAATCTAGGCTGGCACAGTTATATAGATTGGATCTTTGTAATATTTAAATATTAATTTACTTTAAGTATTAAAAAAAAAAAAAATTTTGGTACTGTCCAAAATACCATCACCATTTGGAAGAGGAGACATAAAGGGATGAAATATGTTTAAGTAAAAACAAAACAAAACAAAAAAACCCCTGTGACTAGAGATAAGATAGGAATATGATACACTTTCAGTACTAAACGTTTTCATTTTCCACCCCTCCTTCTCTTGGTTTTGACCTTTCGCTTTTCTCTTGTTTTGTTTTCTTCCGTTTCAGGTGCCATTGTATTCTTCTCTCCCTCTGTTTTTCTGCAGTTTTACTACCTGTACTTCTACTGGTACTGCTACTACCACCACCACTGCCATCATTACTGTCTAATACTTACTGGGAGTCCCTGGGTGGTGCAAATGGTTAACACACTTGGCTGCTCTATGAAAGGTTGGAGGTTCGAGAGGAGCCTCAGAAGGAAGGCCTGGCAATCTAGTTCCAAAAACCAGCCCTTCAAAACCCTATGGAGCACAGTTCTATCCTGAACACACGTGGGGTCACCACAAGTCAAGACTGACTTGAAGGCAACCGGTTTTAATATTTATTGAGCACTTACTATGCCCCAGGCACAGTTCAGGGACTCAAAGACATTTCATTTAGGCCTTACAGCCTGCTTATGAAAAAGTACAGTTTCTATTCTCAATTTATAGACGAGGCAGCAGGGACACAGAGAAGTTAAGGGATGCTACAAAGTGGATGAATGGTGGAGTGAGGCCTCTACCCCAGGACTGCCTTACAATAGGACCTGTGCTCTTGACTGGTGTCCTCTACCACTCTCAAATAGTTCTGTAATTTTACTCTAAGTTCCACTAAGGCTTTGAGATGACTAGTACAGATACCTAAAATATGGTAAAATGTTGTTGTTCGGTACAATTGAGTCAGTTCTGGCTCACAGCTACCCTGTGTCCAACAGAAGGAAACGCTGCCTGGTCCTGCGCCATCCTCACAGTCGTTGTTAAGCTTGAGCCCATCGTTGCAGCCATTGTGTCAGTCCATCTCGTTGAGGGTCTTCCTCTTTTTCACTGACCCTCTACTTTACCAAGCATGATGTCCTTTTCCAGGGACTCCTCCCTCCTGGTAACATGTCCAAAGTACTTGACATGAAGTCTTGCCATCCTTGCTTCTAAGGAGCATTCTGCCTGTACATATTCCAAGGCAGATTTGTTTGTTCTTCTGGCAGACCGTGGTATATTATTCTTTACCAACCCCATAATTCAGAGGCATCAATTCTTCTTCGGTCTTCCTTATTCATTGTCCACGTTTCACGTGCATATTAGGCAATTGAAAATACCATAACTTGGATCAGGCACACCTTAATCCTCAAAGCGAAGAAAGCAAGAGGTCATTAAAAAGATAGGAAAGAAAGAACAGACCAAAATGCATGTCAAAAGAGACTTCGAAACTTCCTCTTGAGCATAGCGTAGCTAAACTGAACAGAAGAAATGAAGTGAAAGAGCTGAACAGAAGATTTCAAAGGGTGGCTCAAGAAGACAAAGTAAAGTATTATAATGACATGTGCAAAGACCTGAAGTTAGAAAACCAAGAGGGAAGAACACTCTCGGCATTTCTCAAGCTGAAAGAACTGAAGAAAAAATTCAAGCCCCAAGTTGTAATATTGAAGGATCCTATGGGGAAAATACTGAATGACACAGGAAGCCTCAAAGAAGATGGAAGGAATATGCAGAGTCACTACCAAAAAGAATTGGTCAACGTTGAACCATTTCAGAAGGTAACATGATCAAGAACTGATGGTACTGAAGGAAGAAGGCCAGTCTGCACTAAAGGCATTGACAGAGGCTCCAGGAATTGATGGAATACCAATTAAGATGTTTCAGCAAACAAATGCCAGAAATTCAAGCTGGATCCAGAAGAGGACGTGGAACCAGGGATATCATTGCTGATGTCAGATGGACCTGGCTGAAAGCAGAGAATACCAGAGAGATGTTTACCTGTGTTTTATTGGCTATGCAAAGTCATTCGACTGTATGGATCATAACAAATTATAGATAACATTGCGAAGAATGGGAATTCCAGAACACTTAATTGTGCTCATGTGGAACCTGTTCATAGACCAAGAGGGAGACGTTCGAATAGGACAAGGGGATGCTTCATGGTTTAAAGTCACGAAAGGTGTGCGTCAGGGTTGTATCCGTTCACCACACTTATTCAATCTGTATGCTGAGCAAATAATCTGAGAAGCTGGACTGTATGAAGAATGGGGCATCAGGATTGGAGGAAGACATATTAACAACTTGTGTTATGTAGAAGGCACAGCCTTGCTTGCTGAAAGTGGAAAGGTGCATGGTTTACACCTCAACATAAAACAAAAATCCTTACGACTGACTGCACCAATGAGCAATATTATGATAAATGGAGAAAAGATTGAAGTTGTCAAGGATTTCATTTTACTTGGATCCACAACCAACGCCCGTGGGAGCAGCAGTCAAGAAATCAAACAATGCATTGCATTGGGCAAGTCTGCTGCAGATGACCTTTTTCAAGTGTTGAAAAGCACAGTTGTCACTTGGAGGATTAAGACTGTGAAGTAGAAACATGTAAATCAGGATCATGACAAATCCCAGTGGAGTAGGAAGGTTAAGTCCAGAGGAGAGAGGAGCCTCAGACTGGCCGTAATGGCGAATAAAATGGGGCTGCAGATGTAGCCGTGAGCGTCTCGTCAGCGCAAGGACAAAGCAAATAATAATAAAAGAAAATAGAATTAATTTTGTCTAGCCAAATAAAAAAGCGATGTTAATTCCTCTGGAAAAATAAAGCTAACACCTAGCTCTCAGAGAAATTCCTCATGGGGTTTATCATACAGCCTGGGAAAGGCCTAGATTACTACGAAATGACGAATAGTGTGGGTGCCATGTCCTCACCATTCGGGGAGTGAGTGTGGACTAATGCGTTTGTCTTGAATATTTAAAGATTTTGAAATATTCATAGCTACCAAGAACATCTTCTGGATTTTATTTTTCCCTTGGGAGTCTGTGTTGGCGTCATCCTGTCCTTCTAGATGGTTTCAGTCACGTGTTTACACATGTATTTAACAACTAGCCTTGGAGTCCCTGGGTAGATGCAAACGCTAATGTGCTCAACTGCTAACCAAAAGGTTGGAGGTTTGAGTCCACCCAGAGGCACCTTGGAATTAAGGCCTGGCAATCTACTTCCAAACAAGTCAGCCGTGAAAACGCTGTGGAGCACAGTCCTGCCCTGACACCACGGGAGGCTGTCATGAGTGGCAGTCCTCTCCAGGGCAACTGGTTTTTTTTTTTTGGCCATTGTTTGAACACCTGCCGCCTGCCCTTTCCTGTCCAGGCATTGAGGATACAGCAGTGATGTTCACCTCAGTATCGTGATACGCCTGCTGCCTCAGTTTCTCCTACTGGGTATTTTTCTGAACCTAGTTTGGGTCTGCCCTCTTATTGCCCTGTGATCCTCTGGAAGGGGCACCCCACACATTACATTGTAATTGTTGACCTGCTTTCTGCCTCACCCCCTGATTTCTCTCTGTACTTTCTCAGGATCTAAACACGATAACCGCTGCCAATTATTGAAAGCCTACTGTATGTCAGGCCCTTTGCATACATTATCTGGGATCCTTTGGCAGCCTTTCTCGAGCTGTGGCTGTCACCTTGGCCCTCGAGAAGCAGATGACAGTAGTGTTCGCTCTCTAGGAAAGTCATGTCAGGCAGCATTTTGCATTTAATCTTAGAGAGTTTGTAGATGTACAAAAGCCCTTGTCCTTAGATTCTGGGTTAAGAATGCTTGCTTTAAAGATAGATATTTCCATTTTGAAAACGAGGAAACTGGATCAGAAAGAGGTAATTAAGTTGCAGGCTTGCAGGTACAGAGTACAGCCAATTTAAACCCATGTCCGCCTGACTCCAAACCCTTGTGTTTCCCAGTGTCCAAAAGCGTGGGCACTCAGGCAGTGGGTGAGTGAGGGTATGGGGAATGAGAGAAGGACGGCAGAGAGAACGTTATATAGTGCGTTATTGTCAGGTGCCGTTGAGCTAATTCCAACTCATAGCAGCCCGGTACGACAGAGCAGAACTGCCCCACAGTGTTTCCTAGGCTGTAATTTTTATGGAAGCAGATCACCAGGTCTTTCTCCTGCAGGGCCACTGGGTGGGTTTGAACCGCCAACCTTTCTTTTAGCAGCGGAGCGCTTAACCACTGTGTCACCAAAACAAAAAAAAAAACCAAACCCACTGCCATTGAGTTGATTCCAACTCTACTTGACAGCAGTGGGTGGTTTTAGTGACCCCATAGGGTTTCCAAGGCTGTAAACGTGTATGGAAGCAGACTGCTACATCTTTCTCCCACGGAGCCCCTGGTGGTTTCCAGCTGCCGACCTTTCAGTTAGCAGTCTGTTGCTTTAACCACTGTGCCACTAGGGCTCCTTAGCTAGCAGGTACAGTATAGGTGTCCCCAGAGATAACAAAACCTCCATGTGATATCCCGATAGACAAGAAGGACGTTTTTCTCCAGGATTTGGGCTTAGCTGCCCAAATCTTTTGTTTGCTTACAGCTTTGTCCAGTTCAGTCAAATGATAACCTGCTCCCCCCGCCTCCCCCGACATCGGTGCCAACGATTTTGCTTTGCTGCCATTTCTGTTTGTGCAGTTTTTTACTCTTGCGTCAAATGCTGCTTTCTTCAGATGCCAGGGCAGATGGGTGGCACTTTTGTTATGATTCTGATATAAATAGCATCTGTTAAAAACTGGACGGTAATACGCCTGTAGCAAGTCAACAAATAGAGCAGTGAACTAGCCTCTAATTGTGTTTTGCCGATGGTCGAGAAGTACATTGGACGCCCTGCGACTCAGTGCTTGTTTGGGGGGCACTGCTTTTATAATCTCTGCTGGTTTCTCCCTAATCCCATCAATCAAAATTCTCTATTTAGAAACCCTAAATTGAGGATTATATAAAGGCAGGGGTGAGCTAAAGAACTCAAACTCAGAACATTGTTAAGCTTTCAAAATCAAGGTTAAAATCAGCCCAAGGCTCTTACCCTCCCAGCGTGCGGTGTTGATAGCTGTAGCTATCAGGAAGCAAAATTAACGGATGCTGACTGCGTGCCAGGAGACGCGGGAGGTGCTAAGTGTCTGAAGCTGGATGGAGCAGATCCCCCCTACTGGAGAGGCTTCCCGACTAGCAAGGACCACAGATAAACAGACCCCAGAAAAGTTGGGAAGCAGAGAACTGAGTGAAAATAGAGGGAGGACCAGCGAGATGGACCGAGGACATATTTGTAGTTCACGCTTTATATTCCTTCCCCAGCACACCCTACACCCACCTCCCAGCAAAGGGAAGGGATCACAGGGGCCTTTTACTGTAATGGGAGGCTCAACCTAGTGTGGGGGTGTCGTGGAGGCTCCCCAAGGAAGAGACATTTGAATTGAAATCTTTAGCAGTGGCTCTCAAAAGCGTGGCCTCGGGGCCAGCAGCATCAGCTTCTCCTGGGAGCTTGTCAACAATGCAAATTCTTGGGTCCCATCCTAGACCCCCTGAGTCAGAAACTCCAGAGCTGGGAGCCAGCACTCTTTCTAACAAGCCCATCGCATGATTCTGAGGTGCACTCAGGCTTGAGAACCTCTGATGTTTAGAACAAAGAAGAGCTGGTTAGGCAGCCAGGACAGGGATGGGCGGTTGTCTAGGTACACCCTGACTAGTGGCAGCCCCATGTGTGTCAGGGTAGAACTGCACTCCATAGAGTTGTCCATGGCTGATTTTTCAGAAGCAGACCACCAGGCCTTTCTTCCGAGGTGCCTCTGTGTGGACTCAAACCTCCAACCTTTCAGTTAGCAGCTGAGCATGTCAAACATTTGCAGCACCCAGGAGCTCCAGGTAGAGGGTTACGGCATAGGACAAAAGCCTCCGCGTGGCAAAGGGCTCTTGGAACTGCCCAAAGCCAGTGTGGTTGAGGCTGGAGACCAGGGAGAGAGACTCCATGTAAATCCTGAGAAGCAGGACCTCACCCAGCCTTGTAACAGCCTTAGGGCCTCGGTCTTTATTGTAAGAGCACTAGGAAGCAATGGAAGCCTTTTAGGCAGGAAGTGACACAGTGGGGTCAACATTTAAAAATGATTATTCTGGCTTCTTGAGGAAAACAGACTGCGGTGGGTGTGTGTGCGTGTGTGCATGTGTGCATGTGTGTGTGTGCACGCGTGGGTCAGGGTGAGACACAGGAAGAAGAGTGGTGCTTGTATAGTGTTGACGTAAAATATGTCCACCTGGGAATCCGAAACCTGAGCATGCGATTCACGTAGAGGACCGGCCTGAGGCCCCCCGCACATTCTCCAGCAGCTCGCAACATCGTTCGCTTGTTTTGCGTACCCAAAGGACCCTTACGTTCTTGTGGATTGATAAGCTAAGTAAGAAAACCCATGTGCCAGTCGGCGCTGACCCCGTTGCTCTCCTGTTTTGCAGAATTCTCAACTTAGGAAGTACCGCACCTCGAGGAAAATGCAAAGAAATAGCAGCAAAGCCAACATCTACAGCAGGAAATCCTGCAGCACCAGAGCCAGGTGAGGGGCCGCGCCTCCCGGAGGTCCCAGCCAGTCCCTGCAGCTGTCCAACAAAAGAATGCCGTGCATTCATGACTCTTGGCCAGGGTTAAGGCCTTGAGAGAGAAAGACGCTGTAAAAGCTGATAATGCTGTTATCGCTTCCACCGGGTTTGTGTCAGTTCTTCACTCTACAAGCATTTAGTAAACGCTGATTTTTGTGCCAAAATTATCTAGGGATTCTTACATTTTTTATGCTGTCTTAGTTTCTTCGTGCTGCTATAACAGCACGAAGTGGCTGGCTTTAACAAACAGAAATTTATTTTTGCAACGTACATAGTTTCACAACAACTTATATGGTTCTAGTCTACCCAGAGGCACCTCGGAAGAAAGGCCTGGCCATCTACTTCTGAAAAATCAGCCATCGAAAACCCTGTGGAGCGTAGTTCTACTCTGACACACGTGGGACCGCCATGAGTTGAGGTTGTCTGGATGTCAGCTGGTTTTAGCTCTCTGCCTAGGCTACTCATTCCTGTCCTTGCTGCCTGACCAGTTCTTCCTTGTCCTACAGATCAGCTGTTCCCAACTTGGGCCCACATCAGAATCATGTGGTGGGCTTGTTTAGGAGGCTATAAGTTCGAATTCCTGGCACTGGCTCTGGGGGAAGGCTTTCTGTCTCTGTTGGCTCTGGGGGAAGGTCCTTGTCTCTTTTCAGCTTCTGTTCCTGGATTCCTTGGTGATCTTCGTGTGGCGTGTATCTGTCTTCCCGGATCGGTGCTTCCTGGCTTCTCTGCACCTAATAAAACCAAACCCGTTGCAGTTGAGTCGATTCAGACTCATAGCAACCCTATAAGACAGAGCAGAACTACTCCATAGGGTTTGCAAAGAGCGGCTGGTGGATTTGAACTGCTGACCTTTTGGTTAGCAGCCAAGCTCTTAATCACTGTTCCACCAGGGTTCCAAATGTACTCTTTTTATAACTCAAAGGCGACTGGCTTCAGAAGCACCCTGCACCGACATGGCCCCGTTCCCCGTGGGATTACCTCCACAGGATGTTCCTGTAGGGCCCCTTTCCCCGTGGGATTACCTCCACAGGATGTTCCTGTAGGGCCCCGTTCCCCGTGGGATTACCTCCACAGGATGTTCCTGTAGGGCCCCGTTCCCCGTGGGATTACCTCCAGAGGATGTTCCTGTAGGGCCCCGTTCCCCGTGGGATTACCTCCACAGGATGTTCCTGTATGGCCCCGTTCCCCGTGGGATTACCTCCAGAGGATGTTCCTGCATGGCCCCGTTCCCCGTGGGATTACCTCCACAGGATGTTCCTGCATGGCCCCGTTCCCCGTGGGATTACCTCCACAGGATGTTCCTGCATGGCCCCGTTCCCCGTGAGATTACCTCCAGAGGATGTTCCTGTATGGCCCCGTTCCCCGTGGGATTACCTCCACAGGATGTTCCTGCATGGCCCCGTTCCCCGTGGGATTACCTCCACAGGATGTTCCTGCATGGCCCCGTTCCCCGTGGGATTACCTCCACAGGTGTGTTCCTGTATGGCCCCGTTCCCCGTGGGATTACCTCCACAGGTGTGTTCCTGTATGGCCCCGTTCCCCGTGGGATTACCTCCACAGGTGTGTTCCTGTAGGGCCCCGTTCCCCTTGGGATTACCTCCACAGGTGTGTTCCTGTAGGGCCCCGTTCCCCGTGGGATTACCTCCACAGGTGTGTTCCTGTATGGCCCCGTTCCCCGTGGGATTACCTCCACAGGTGTGTTCCTGTGACAGATAGAACTGCCCCGTGCAGCTTTCTAGGCCGTAATCTTTCCAGGAGCAGGCCGCCAGGTCTTTCTTTTGTGGTACTGCTGGGTGGGTTTAAACCTGCAGCCTTTCCGTTTGCAGCCAAATGCTTAACTGTTGTGCCACTAGGGCTCCTTTTCCGCAGGTATTTGTTATTGTTAGGTGCCATGCAGTTGGTTCCAGCTCATAGCGACCCCGTGTACAACAGAATGAAACACTGTCTGGTTCTCCCCCCGCCTCACAATCATTGCTATGTTTGAGCCCATTTGGAATGGACTCAAATATAGATTTCTACTAGTTGGTTGGCCAGGTGGCTGTCTTCCAAGTTTCTTGGCATAGATGAGTGAGCACCTCCAATGCTGCATTCATTTGTTGAAACATCTCATCTGGTATTCCATCAGTTCCTGAAACTTGTTTCTCGCCAGTGCTTTCAACGCAGCTTGGACCTTTTCCTTGAGTACCATCCGTCCTTGATCATATGCTATCTCCTGAAGTGGCTGAACATCAACCAATTACTTTTGGTACAATAACTCTGTGTATTCATTCCATCTTCTTTTGTTGCTTCCTGTGTCGTTCAGTATTTTCCACAGGTATAGGGGTTAGAATTTACAACCCATGTTGTTAGGTACCATCGAGTCAATTCCAACTCCTAGTGACCCCATGTCCAACAGAATGAAACGCTTCCCAGTCCTGGGCCATCTTCACAGTTGTTGCTGTGTCTGAGCCCATTGTTGCAGCCACTGTGTCAGTCCCTCTCGTTGAGGGTCTTCCTCTTTTTCACTGACTCCCTACTCTACCAAGTATGACATCATTCTCCAAGGATTGGTCCCTCCTGATGACATGTCCAAAGTACATGAGACGGGGTCTTGCCATCCTCGCTTTTAAGGAGTATTCTGGCTGTACTTCTTTCAAAACAGATTTGTTCATTCTTTTGACAAAACAAACAAACAAACAAAAAACATTGCCGTTGAGTTGATTCCGGCTCATAGTGACCCTATAAGACAGTGGAGCTGCGCCATAGGGTTTCCAAGGAGTGGCTGGTGGATTTGAACTGCTGACGTTTTGGTTAGCAGCAGATCTCTTAACCACTGCTCCACCAGGGCTCCATTCTTCTGGCAGTCCATGGTACACTGAGTATTCTTCACCAACGCCATAGTTCAAAAGCATCAGTTCTTCCGTCTTCGTTATGCATTGTCCAGCTTTCACTTGCATATGGGGCGATTGAAAATATCAAGGCTTGGGTCGGGTTCACTGACATCTTTGCTTTGCAACACTTTAAAGAGGTCTTTTGCAGCAAATTTACCCAATGCAATACGGCGTTTGATTTCCTGACCGCTGCTTCCACGGGCATCGATTGTGGATCCAAGTAAAACGAATCCTTGACAACTACAGTATTTTATTTGTTTATCCTGATCTTGCTTATTGGTGACTCTGCTGGTATTTGAAATACTGGTGGCATAGCTTCCAGCATCACAGCGTCATGGAAGCCACCATAATACAACAAACTGACAGATGAATGGGGGACATATTTTTTGCGGGGTACAATTCAATCTGTGTCATATGTTACCAAGCATTGGCTCATACATTTTAAAATGGAATATCTTTAATTTGGTGCTGACCATGACTGTAAATATTAGACAACTACAGTGAACTCAGAAAATTATCCAGCCTGCTCCTTTTATACCAGGCCAGCCGGGCCACCTGAGATCCAGGGATTTTGGTAACTAGATTCATGTTTCCTGCTATAGGTGGCAGCAGCAGCAAAATGTTGACAGCTACTGAACCCTGAAGCTGGACAGCCATCGAAATTTGGCTTTGGTAGCATCTGAGGCCTTGCTTGGACTGAGCTAGACTATCCTTGTCTGCCTCTAGGAGCTGGGAGAGAGCCCAACTGTTTGCAGTGATTACATTTCAAAAGGCTGCAATTTAAACAGCTTTGAGATAGGAGCAAGCGTTTGGCAGTGGACCTATGGTCAGTTTCTTGACACAGCTTGTGTTTCTCTGTGTCTGTCATCGCGTCAGGCAGGGCAGCGAGTCTCAAGATATTCCTTAGGTAGCAGCGAGCCTCGGACATGGTTTCTCAAATTAGGTTATTGTGCCTGGGAGACAGTAAGCACATTACGAGCAAAACAAGACTTGCTCTTTCTGTAGGGTCTTCAGTCTGTGGCAACCAGGCACTAATGCTGATACAAGTGATCACAAAAACACAGTTACTCAGTTCGATTCATCTCAACATACATTATGTTTTGAAGGTCTGATTAAGTGCCAGCTGTATGGGGGACACAGTGCTGAACAGGGCAAACCTGGTCCCTACTCTTAGGACTGCAACATTCTGATAGGAGAGGTTGACCAACCAACCACCGGAGTCACAGGTGCGAGGTGAGAATGCCCGCTGATGGCCGTGGCCGGCTCTTAGCGTAGGGGATGAGAGCAAGGGATGGCGGAGGACTCCGAAGCCTTGCCCTTGGATGGTAAGAAAGCTGGTGACGGTTTTGAGTGTAGGAGAGGAAAGACGTGTCTGTGTGTCTGTCTGTTGGGAGGTGAGTGCTGTTTGAATCCTCACCGTTGCTGCCCAGTTGATCCCAGCTCCTAGTGACCTGATAGGACACAGTACAACTGCGCCGTAGGCTTTCCAGGGCTGTAATCATTACGAAAGCAGATTGCCACATCTTTCTCCCTGGGAGCAGCTGGTGGGTTCAAACTGCCAACCTTTCGGTTAGCAGCCGAGCGCTTAACCACTGTATCACGGGGGCTCCTTGTTTGAATGATAAGAGTATAAAACACCTTCATGTATTAATTTGATAAATATATTTTGAGCTCCAGTTATGTGCTGGGTACTCTGGAAGGGGCCCTGGTAGCATCGGAATCGACTTGATGGCAGTTGGGCTGCGGTCACTCTGTTTGGGGCTGGGGATACAGCGGTGAAAAGATACTCTCTTACTTCGTGGTGTTTATAATCTAGTTTATAGTTTCCCAAACAAAGGTGCAATTACAGCTTGTGATACGCACAGAACAGGGGAAGCATAGGCTTCAGCCATGAGAGATTCTGGAGGGAGGAGCTGGCTGATGTCATCCCTTTATATTTGTGAAACGAGGCCTCTCTCAGGAGGTGACGTTCACACTGACATCTGAAGGTGAGCGGAGTGGCCAAATGAGGAGTGGGGGAACCAGCGATCTGGGAGAGTCCCCTACGGGCTTCAGGAAGCCAAGTGCGAGGGTGCAGAGGTGGGTTGGCAGGAGCTGCGTCGTGCACTGTTGGTTGGTCCTGGTCGGTGTCTTATGTGTGACATGCTGTAACACACTGATTAAAGAACACTTAAATCAGAATGGTCATTGTCTCCGCCATCCCAACAGAACTATTTCTGCCACATCTTCTACACCCTGGCCGCTTTTATACACTGTGAAACACGTCAGAGCCAGAGCTTGGCAGAACTGCCTTGTTTTTCCAGGCCTTGCAAGTGTTCCGCCTTTGACAGGGTGCAGTCGTAACACTCTTCTGTTGCTCCTGTTAGTGGAAAATATTTGAGTTTTCCTTCTCTGACAGGTTTTCTCCTTACACAGGTTCTGGATTTTGCAGGTTTTACTGTAATTGTATTCATAGTATGTATACTACTTGCCTTTTTTCTTCTTGTTGTTAGGTGCTGTCGAGTCGGTTCTGACTCATAGCGGCTATATGTACAACAGAATCAAACGTTTCCCAGTCCTGAGCCATCCTCACAAGTGTTGTTATGCTTGAGCCCATTGTTGGAGCCACTGTGTCAGTCCATCTTGTTGAGGTTCTTCCTCTTTTCCGCTGACCCTGTACTTTACCAAGCATGATGTCCTTCTCCAGGGACTGATCCCTCCTGACAACATGTCAAAAGTATGTGAGACGTAGCCTCACCATCCTGTCTTCTAAGGAGCATTCTGGTTGTACTTCTTCTAAGACAGATTTGTTGATTCTTTTGGCAGTCTATGGTATATTCAGTATTCTTTGGCAACACCACAATTCAAAGGCATCCATTCTTCTTTGGTCTTCCTTATTCATTGTCCAGCTTTCACATGCATATGATGCGATTGAAAATACCATGGCTTGGGTCAGGCGCACCTTAGTCTTCAGGGTGACATCTTTGCTCTTCAACACTTTGAAGAAGTCCTTTGCAGCAGATTTCCCCAATGCAATGCGTCTTTTGATTTCTTGACTGCTGCTTCCGTGGCTGTTGATTGTGGATCCAAGTAAAATTAAATCCTTGACAACCTCAATCTTTTTTCCGTTTATCATGATGTTGCTTATTGGTACAGTTGTGAGGATTTTTGTTTTCTTTATGTTGAGGTACAATCCATACTGAAGGCTGTGGTCTTTGATCTTCATTAGTAAGTGCTTCAAGTCCTCTTCACTTTCAGCAAGCAAGGTTGTGTCACCTGCATAACACAGGTTGTTAGTGAGTCTTCCTCCAGCCTTGATGCTCTGTTCTTCTTCATATAGTCCACCTTCTTGGATTATTCACTCAACACAGATTGAATAGGTATGGTGAAAGAATACAACCCTGATGCACACCTTTCATGACTTTAAACCATGCCATATCCTCTTGTTCTGTTTGAACGACTGCCTCTTGATCCATGTACAGATTCCTCATGAGTACAATTAAGTGCTCTGGAATTCCCATTCTCCGCAATGTTATCCATAGTTTGTTATGATCCACACAGCCGAATGCCTTAGCGTACTCACTAAAACACAGGTAAACATCCTTCTGGTATTCTCTGCTTTCAGCCAGGATCCATCTGACATCAGCAATGATATCCCTGGCTCCACATCCTGTTCTAAACCCTGCTTGAACTTCTGGCAACTCCCTGTTCATATACTGCTGCAGCCACTTTTGAATGATCTTCAGCAAAATTTTGCTTGCATGTGATATTAATGATATTGTTCTTTAATTTCCGCATTTGGTTGGCTCACTTTTCTTGAGAATAGGCATAAATATGAATCTCTTCCAGTTGGTTGGCTAGGTAGCTGTCTTCCAAATTTCTTGTCATAGACGAGTGAGCACTTCCAGTACTGCATCTGTTTGTTGAAACATGGCAGTTGGTATTGCCTCAGTTCCTGGAGCCTTGTTTTTCACCGGTGCCTTCAGTTCAGCTTGGACATCTTCCTTCAGTACCGTTGGTTTCTGATCGTAAGTTACCTCCTGAAATAGTTGAATGTCGACCGGTTCTTTATGGTATAGTGACTCTGTGTATTCCTTCCATCTTCTTTTGATGCTTCCTACATTGTTTAATATTTTCCCCATAGAATCCTTCAGTATTGAATTTTTTCTTCAGTTCTTTGAGCTTGAGAAACGTTGAGTATGTTCTTCCCTTTTGGTTTTCTATCTCCAGCTTTTTGCACATGTCATCATAATGCTTTATTTTGTCTTCTTGAGCCGCTCTTTAAAATCTTCTGTTCAGCTCTTTTATTTTATCACCTTTTCCTTTTGCATTAGTTACTTGACATTCAATAGGAAGTTTCAGAGTCTCCTCTGACATCCATTTTGGTCTTTTCTTTCTCTCCTGTCTTTTTAATGACTTCTTTCTTTCTTCATGTATGATGTCCTTGATGTCATTCCACAACTGGTCTGATCTCTGGTCATTAGTGTTCAATGCATCAATTCTTGAGATGGTGTCTAAATACAGGTGGGATATACTCAGGGTCATACTTTGGCTCTTGTTGATTTGTTCTAATTTTCTTCAGTTTCAACTTGAACTTGCATATGAGTAATTGATGGCCTGATCTGTAGTCAGCCCCTGGCCTAGTTCTGACTGATGTTATTGAGGTTTTCTATTGTCTATTTCTACAGATATAGTCGATTTGATTCCAGTGTATTCCATGTGGCGAGGTCCATGTGTACAGTTGCTGTTTATGTTGGTGAAAAAAAGTATTTGTAATGAAGAAGCCGTTGGTCTTCCAAGAGTCTATCATTCGATCTCCGGCATCATTTCTATCACCAAGGCCATATTTTCCAACTACCGATCCTTCTTCTGTGTTCCCAGCTTTCACATTCCAGTCACCAGTAATTATCAGTGCATCCTGAGTGCATGTTCCATCAATTTCAGACTGCAGAAGTTGGTAAAAAATCTTCAGTTTCTTCATCTTTTTCCTCTTAGTGTTGTCCTAAACATGTTTTTATAGTCCTTCGTATTTTTTGTAATTATCGTTTGTAATAGCAATACGTTGTTGTTAGTTGTCAAGTAGGCCCCCCACTAATGGCAAGTTACAGTGGAACAAAATGCCGACCAGTCCTGTGCCGTCTCCATGACTGGTTGTGGACTAAACTGTTGTGATCCACGTGGTTTTCGCTGACTGATTTTTGGAAGTAGATCACTAGGCCTTTCCTCCCAGTCTGTCTTAGCCTAGAACCTCTGCTGAAACCTGTTCAACATCATAACAACACGTAAGCCTCCACTGATGAATGGGTGGTGGCCGTGCATTAAGGTTCACTAGCCAGGAACCGAACCTGGGTCTCCTGCATAGAAGGTGGGAACTGAACCACCACAGCCCCCAATAGCAATATACTACTCCGTTGAAGTATATTAACTTTGAGAGGCTTGTGTTATATTTTGAGTTTGGTTTCTGGGTTTTTCTGTGTGTCTTGTATTTGTGGATACCCCATTGCCATCGAGTCAATTCTGACTCATAGCGACCCCATAGGACAGAATAGAACTTCCCCACAGGGTTTCCAAGGAGCAGCTGGTGGATTCAAACTGCTGCCTTTTGGTTAGCAGCCGAGTTCCTAACCACTGCACCACCAGGGCTCCATTTGTGGGTAGAGTTGAGATTTATGCCATGAAGGGGTGTTAGTGAAAATGAGGTTTGGGAGAAAGGCGAGTGCTTAAGCAGGAATTTGAGGAGGGTCTCGATGCGGGGGGAGAGCCTTGCTGAGAGGAAGACAGAGCTGTAGACACTGGGGCTGCTGGTGAGGGGAAGGTGGTGGTGTAGACACTGGGGGTCCTGGTGAGGGGAAGGTGGTGGTGTAGACACTGGGGCTGCTGGTGAGGGGAAGGTGGTGGTGTAGACACTGGGGGTCCTGGTGAGGGGAAGGTGGTGGTGTAGACACTGGGGCTGCTGGTGAGGGGAAGGTGGTGGTGTAGACACTGGGGGTCCTGGTGAGGGGAAGGTGGTGGTGTAGACACTGGGGCTGCTGGCAGGGGAAAGGGAGCTTTCTAGTTGTGAAGGCAGGTCAGTTTGTAACCCATATTTTTCTGCTAAATTGAATTCTGATGACTGGCTAAATTGTTTTTACAATACCCTATCATTTGGAATATATTTGTAAATCAACTTGCATTCTTCTAATTCCTGTGTTTAGAACAGTAGACTAGGGATTGCCAACAGAGTCGGCCTAAGACATTAAAGGCGTGTGATGCTGGGGTGAGGAAGGCATGACCGGGGTTCAGGTGGTGGTGGCACGAACCTGGGATCCTAATATTTGCTTAGAAATTTTCCAGACGACTTGCTTTACTATGTGTTCTCTTGAGTAGGTTGCAAAATTGTTAGACTTTTGCAAACTCAAGGTATCTGTTCCTGTAGACTGATAGATTTTCTTATTACCCTATCAATATATGCTAATCTCAGTATTCTTATCTATATGTTTATATAAGAATAGGAGTGTTACATGTTGAATTGTGTCCCCCTAAAATACGTGTTGTAAATCCTAACCTCAATAGCTGTGGTGGAGCCCTGGTGGCACAGTAGTTGAGAGCTAAGGCTGCTACCCAAAAGGTTGGCAGCTCGAATCCGCCAGCTGCTCCTTGGAAACCCGATGGGGCAGTTCTACTCTGTCCTGTAGGTTCACTATGAGTTGCAATCGACCTGATAGCAATGGGTTTGGTTTTTGTTTGTTTGTTTATGCTTGTGGTTTTAAGTCAATTTAGGAAAGAGTTGTTTTTGTTATGTTAATGAAGCAGGATTAGTGTAGGGTGTGTTTTGAGTCAATCTCTTACAAGATACTAAAGGAGCAGATTAAGCAGAGATGGCGGAAGGTAGATGCCATGCCACGTGAAGATCGCCAAAGAGCTGAGCATTAGAAACCGAAAAGACAAGGACTGAAAAGAGACGAAAACCCTCCCCCAGAGCCAACAGAGAGGCCTGTAACGATTGCTGATGAACAAGTCATTGAGAGAATAGTTGCTTGGAAATTACTTACACTAAGGATGTTTAAGGAGTCCCTGGGTGGCGCAAATGATGAAGCGTTCGACTCTTTTCTTGAACTCACCCAGAAGCGCTTCAGAAGACAGGCCTGGCAATCTGCTTCTGAAAGGTTGCAGCTTTGAAAAAAATCCTGTAGAGCAGTCCTACTCTACACACATGGGGTCGTCATGAGTTGGAATCAACTCAAGGGCAACTAACAACAACAAGAGAGTTTGGGTAGAACACCCGAATAGGCTCTACTTCCGGCACTATCTCGGTTTGAGTTGTTGGAATATTGCTATTGTAATCGCAGCCTCCCTAGCTTTTATGATGGTGCAGTTGGTGGGAATGAGAGCTGGAGACGATCCAACAGGTCATCCAGACCAACCCCCCACTGGAAGAGGATGGTTCCCTGCGGTGCACTCAGGGGCATTATGGGGAATTACTTTTCATATGATTGTTAGTATTTTTTTTCACGCTGTCTTCAACTAAGTGTTTCTTGAATTGAATCTCTTTGTATTCAAGTAATAAAACGCACAACAGGCAGTATGTTTCTGGGTGATTATCTCACTCCTCAGGTGGTGTAATAAGGCATGAGGCCAAAGCCCGGGCAGGCCTTACGGTTATTAGGAAGTGAATTTATGGGTAAAATAAAGAAAACAGTTATTTGCATCTGCAACCCCCGCAACAAGGAACGCAGCTGGAGCGGATACTCCCACCTGCTTGCCCAGCAGGATGAGGCAGAAGACCGAGTATTCGTCGCCATCATGTAGCACTGGGCAGCTGGTGCCTTCCCATGGCCTCCAAGGAGCTTCTTTTTAATTTTGTTAAAAGAAACAGGCAAGCCCTGGTTCTTGACAACCAGGCCAAGTGATATCTGGGAAGAGCCGAAAGAGAGGTGCAATTCCCAGCTTTGGGACTCAGCAGTTGGTTTTTGTTAGGTATCCTTGAGCTGGTTCCCACTCAGAGCGACCCTATAGAACAGAGTAGAACTGCCCCATAGAATTTCCAGGGAGTGGCTGGTGGATTCAAACTGCCAGCCTTTCGGTTAGCAGCCATAGCTCTTAACCACTGCATCTTCGGGACTCCCAGCATTCTTCTGCAGAGTGGGCTGGTGGTTCGAACCACCGACCTTTCGATTAGTAGCCAAGTGTTTTAACCACTGCACCACCAGGGCTCCTTGTCGGGGCTCATTTAATTCCTCCCATACCCAACTGCTGTTATTAGGTGCTGTAGTCAGTTCTGACTCATACTGACTCTGTGTACTATGGAACGCAACACCACCTGGTCCTGCGCCATCCTTACAATCATTGTTATGCTCGAGCCTGTTTTTGCAGCCACCGTGTCAACGCTTCTTCTCAAAGGTTGTCCTCTTTTTCTCTGATCCTCCACTTTACCAAGCATGATGTCCTTCTTCAGGGACTGGTCCCTCCTGAAAACATGTTCAAATTATGTGAGACGAAGTCTCACCATCCTCACTTCTAAGGAACATTCTGGGTGTACTTCTTCCAAGACAGGTTTTGTTTGTTCTTCTGGCAGTCTGTGGTATATTCATCCTTCCTCGACAACACCTCAATTCAAAGGTGCCCATTCTTTGCTTTTCCTTATTCATTGTCCAGCTTTCACATGCATATGGGCGATTGAAAACACCGTAGCTTGAGTTAGACACACCTTAGTCTTCAAGGTGACATCTTTGCTTTTTGGAAACCCTGGTGGTGTAGTGGCTAAGTGCTACGGCTGCTAACCAAAGGGTTGCAGTTCGAATCCACCAGGCGCTCCTTGGAAACTCTATGGGGCAGTTACTCTGTCCTATAGGGGGTCGCTATGAGTCGGAATTGACTCGACGGCACTGGGTTTGGTTTTTGGGTTTTTTGCAGCAGATTTGCCCAGTGCAATGCCCCTTTTGATTTCTTGACTGCTGCCTGGTGGTGTAGAGTTCGACTGCTAACCAAAAGGTCAGCAGTTCACATCCACCAGGCATTCCTTGGAAACCCTATGAGGCAGTTCTGCTCTGTCCTATAGGGTCACTATCAGTCTGAATCGACTCTGTGGCAATGGGTTTGGTGTTTTTTTTTTTTTTTGGCTTCCATGGGTGTTGATTGTGGATCCAAGTGAAATGAAATCCTTGACGACTTTAATCTTTTCTCCATTGATCGTGATGTTGCTTATTGGTCCAGTTGTGAGGTTTTTTGTTGTCTTTATGTTGAGTTGTAATCCATACTGAAGGCTGTGGTCTTTGATCTTCATCAGGAAGTGCTTCAAGTCCTCTTCACTTTCAGTAAGCAAGGTTGTGTCATCTGCATAACTCAGGTTTTTAATGAGTCTTCCTCCAGTCTGTTCTTCTTCATATAGTCCAACTTCTCGTATTATTTGCTCAGCATACATATTAAATAGGTATGGTGAAAGAATACAGCCTTGACGCACACCTTTCCTGACTTTAAACCAATCAGTATCCCCTTGTTCTGTCCGAACAACTGCCTCTAGATCTATGTAAAGGTTCCTCATGAGCACAATTTAGTGTTCTGAAATTCCCATTCTTCGCGGTGTTTTCCATAGTTTGTTATAATCCACACAGTCGAATGCCTTTGCATAGTCAATAAAACACAGGTAAACACCCTTCTGGTATTCTCTGCTTTCAGCCAGGATCCATCTGACATCAGCAATGATATCCCTGGTTCCACATCCTCTTCTGAAACCGGCCTGAATTTCTGGCAGTTCCCTGTCGATATACTGCTGCAGCCGTTTTTGATTGATCTTCAGCAAAATTTTGTTGGTGCGTGATATTAATGTTCTTGTTCTATAATTTCCACATTCGGTTGGGTCACCTTTTTTTGGAACAGGCATAAATATGGATCTCTTCCAGTCAGCTGGCCAGGAAGCTGTCTTCCATATTTCTTGGCATAGATGAGTGAGCACCTCCAGCGCTGCATCTGTTTATTGAAACATCTCCATTGATATTCCATCAATTCCTGGTGCCTTGTTTTTTCACCAATGCCTTCAGAGCAGCTTGGACTTCTTCCTTCAGTACCATTGGTCCCTGGTCATATGCCACCTCTTGAAATGGTTGAGTATCGACTAATTCTTTTTAGTATAATGAGTCTGTGTATTCCTTCCATCTTCTTTTGATGCTTCCTGCGTCGTTTAATATTTTCCCCATGGAATCCTTCACTATTGCAACTCGAGGCTTGAATTTTTTCTTCAGTTCTTTCAGCTTGAGAAACGCTGAGCGTGTTCTTCCTTTTGGTTTTCCATCTCCACCTCTTTGCACATGTTGTTACAATACTTTATTTTGTCTTCTCGAGAGGCCCTTTGAAATCTTCTGTTCAGTTCTTTTACTTCATCAATTCTTCCTTTTCCTTTAGCTGCTCGACGCTCGAGAGCAAGTTTCAGAGTCTCCTCTGACATCCACCTTGGTGTTTTCTTTCTTTCCTGCCTTTTCAGTGACCTCTTGCTTTCTTCATGGATGATGTCCTTGATGGCATTCCACAACTCATCTGGTCTTTGGTCACTAGTGTTCAGTGCATCAAATTTGTTCTTCAGATGGTCTCTAAATTCAGGTTGAATATACTCAAGGTCATATTTTGGCTTTCGTGGACTTGCTCTGATTTTCTTCAGTTTCAGCTTGAACTTGCATATGAGCAATTGATGGTCAGTTCCACAGTCGGCCCATGGCCTTGTTCTGACTGATGATATTGAGCTTTTCCACTGTCTCTTTCTACAGATGTGGTCAATTTGATTTCTGTGCGTTCCATCTGGCCAGGTCCATGTGTATAGTCGCTGTTTATGTTGGTGAAAGAAGGTATTTGGAATGAAGAAGTCATTGGTCTTGCAAAATTCTATCATTCGATCTCTGGCATTGTTTCTATCCCCAAGCCCATATTTTCCAACTACTGATCCTTCTTCTTTGTTTCCAACTTTTCAATGCATCTTGATTGCATGTTTCATCAATTTCAGACTGCAGCAGCTGATAAAAGTCTTCTATTTCTTCATCTTTGGCCCTAGTGGTTGGTGAGTAAATTTGAATAATAGTCGTATTAACTGGTCTTCCTTGTAGGTGTATGGATATTATCCTATCACTGACAGAGTTGTACTTCAGGATAGATCTTGAAACGTTCTTTCTGACGATGAATGCAAACACCATTCCTCTTCGAGTTGTCATTCCCAGCATAGTAGACTATATGATTGTCTGATTCAAAAGGGCCAATACCAGTCCATTTCAGTTCGCTAATGCCTAGGATATCGATGTTTATGTATTCCATTTCATTTTCAACGATTTCCAATTTTCCTAGATTCATACTTTGTACATTCCAGGTTCTGATTATTAATGGATGTTTGCAGCTGTTTCTTCTCATTTTGAGTCGCGCCGCATCAGCAAATGAAGTTCCCGAAAGCTTTACTCCATCCGCGTCATTAAGGTTGACTCTACTTGGAGGAGGCAACTCTTACCCAGTCATCTTATGAATGCCTTCCAACCTTGGGGGCTCATCTTCCAGCACTATATCAGACAATGTTCCACTGCTATTCATAAGGTTTTCACTGGCTGATGCTTTTCAGAAGTAGACTGCCGGGTCCTTTTTCCTAGCGCGTCTTAGTCTGGAAGCTCAGCTGAAACCTGTCCTCCATGGGTGACCCTGCAGGTATCTGAATACCCGTGGCATAGCTTCCAGCATCACAGGAACACACAAGCCCCCATAGTACGACAAACTGACAGACACGTGTAGAATCCCTCAATATTGCAACTCAAGGGTTGAATTTTTTCTTCAGTTCTTTCAGCTTGAGAAATGCTGAACATATTCTTCCCTCTTGGTTTTCTATCTCCAGGTCTTTGCATATTTCATTATAATACTTTGTCTTCTCAAGCTGCGTTTTGAAATCCTCTGTTCAGCTCTTTTACTTCATTTCTTTCTTTCGCTTTAGCTGCTCAATGATCAAGAGCAAGTTTCCGAGTCTTTTCTGACATCTGTTTTGGTCTTTTCTTTTCTTTCATGTCTTTTTAATGACCTGTTGATTTCTTCGTGTATGATGTCCTTGATGTCATTCCACAATTTGTCTGTGCTTCGGTCATTAGTGTTCAATTCATCAAATATATTGTTCAGATGGTCTCTAAATTCAGGTGGGATATACTCAAGGTCATACTTTGGCTCTCATGGACTTGTTCTAATTTTCTTCAGGTTCAGCTTGAACTTGCATACTAGCAATTGCTGGTCTATTCTGCTGTTGGCCCCTGGCCTTGTTTTGACAGATGATTTTGAGCTTTTCCATCATCTCTTTCCAGAGATGTAGTTGACTTGATTCTTGTGTATTCTATCTGGCAACGTCACCATTTATTTTGTCAAAAAAAGGTATTTGCAGTGAAGAAGTTGTTGGTCTTGCAAAATGCAATCATGCTATCTCTGGCACTGTTTCTGTCACCAAGGCCATATTTTCAAACTACCGATCCTTCCTCTTTGTTTCCAACTTTCGCATTCCAATCACCAGTAATTATCCATGCATTGTGATTGTATGTTTGATCAATTTCAGAGTGCAGAAGTTGGTAAAAATCTTCAGTTTCTTCATCTTTGGTGTTAGTGCCTGGTGCATAATTTTGAATAATAGTTGTGTTAAATGTTCTTGCTTGTAGGTGTTTGGATATTATCCTATCACTGACAGCATTTATCTCAGGGTAGATCTTGAAATGTTGTTTTTGAAGATGAATAGAACACCATTCCTCTTCAAGTTGTCATTTCCTGCATAGTAGACAATGTGATTGTATAATTTGAAATGCCAATACTAGTCCATTTCAGTTCACTAATGGCTAGGATATTGACGTTTATGCATTACATTTTGCGTAGTGGTTAAGTGCTATGGCTGCTAACCAAAAGGTCTGGAGTTCGAATTTGCCAGGCGCTTCTTGGAAACTCTATGGGGCAGTTCTACTCTGTCCTATAGGGTCGCTATGAGTCAGAATCGACTTGATGGCAGTGGGTAGTGGGTTGTCGCATTACATTTTATTTTTGATGGTTTCCGATTTTCCTAGATTCATACTTTGTACATTCCAGGTTCTGATGGATGTTTACAGCTGTTTCTTCTCATTTTGAGTTGTGCCATATCAGCAAATGAACGTCCCAAAAGCTTGACTCCATCTACGTCATTAAGGTGGAGTCTACTTTGAGGAGGCGGCTCTTCCCCAGTCATCTTTTGAGTGCCTTCCAACCTGGGAGGCTCATCTTCCAGCACTATATCAGACAATGGTCCGCTGCTATTCATAAGGTTTTCACTGGTGAATTATTTTCAGAAGTAGACTGCCGGCTCCTTCTTCCTAGCCTGTCTTAGTCTGGAAGCTCAGCTGAAACCTGTCAGCCTTGGGTGACCCAGCTGGTATTTGAATACCAGTGGCATAGCTTCCAGGATCACAGCAACATGCAAACCCCCACGGTATGACAAACTGACAGATAGGTGAGGGCATACCAAATAGTTATTGTTATTCTCATTTACAGGTGAGGAAACTGATGCTCAGAGCAGGCAAGTGATTTGCCCAGCAGTTGGTAGCCCTGGGCAAATCGCTTGCCTACTCTGAGCATCAGTTTTCTCACTAGTAAAATGGGAATAACAATAACTAGTTGGGTACGGGGAGAGTTAAGTGAGCCCTGGTAAGGAGCCCTGGTGGTGCAGTGGTTTAAGTGCTTGGCTGCTAACCAAAAGGTCGGATATGGTAGCCTGCTTCTGTAAAGATTTACAGCCTTGGAAACCTTATTGGGGCAGCTCTACTCTGTCCTATAGGGTTGCTATGAGTGGGACTTGACAGCAATGGGTTTTAAGCAATCAGTTTGCATAAATCTTAAGCACAGTTCCTGGCTCATTGTAAACCCCCAATAAATGCTAATGAAGTTAGAGCAATAAATCTAGTCTAAAATTAAAAGATTATTTTAAAAAAGAAAAAAAATTCTTAGAAGGTTGAGTTGCTTGTCTGTTCATAAATCTTGTCTTCTTTAAGTTACACTGGTAATTCCCAGTAGTGCATGTGTAATGCCTTCCCTTGCATACATCCTCAACTCACTATATCACAGTTGGTTGTCAAAACCGTGACCCAAATTAGATCTAGCTCTTCGCCAACCTGTGCAGCTGAATGTGGCTAGAGAAAACATACACGACCGCATGGACTGGCTCCTAAGTACACGATTATGGACCTTAACTGGTCCACGGCTGCTAACCAAAAGGTCGGCAGTTTGAATCTGCCAGGCGCTCCTTGGAAACTCTATGGGGCACTTCTACTCTGTCCTATAGGGTCGCTATGAGTTGGAATCGACTCAAGGGCAGTGGGTTTAGCGGTCCCCCAAAACTCTGGCAGTCATTTTGCTTCTCCTGCTCCCCCTCTTGCCTTCTTCTCTTCCAGAAAACTGTTTCATCCTTTGTCCCAGCTCCTCAACCTGTGATACCCCTCCCCATTCTTAATCTCTGCTGATGACCTTACTTTTTTCAGTGAGAAAATTGAAACCATCAGAAAATTGCTTCCACGGGCTCCCACTATCACTCTGTATCCATATTCTGTCAGGAGGAATGAACTGTCCGTGTTATTGTTGTTGCAGTTGGATTCATGCTGAGTCAGAGCGACCCCATGTGAGAGAGTAGATTTGCCCCACAGGGTTTTCCAGGCTGTAAACCTTTACAGGAGCGGATCGCCACCAGGGCTCCCTTTCCCACTGCTTGTCGACTAGGTCGGGTCTCCACTTGCAGACTCACAGGAACAATTGGTGCTCTCTCTCCTCTACCGTTTCGTTACTCTTTGCCTCACTACTAGATCACCATCATCAGTATTCAAACATGTCTGAATACTTCTCCTATCTAAAGAAGTTTCTTCTCTGACACCCTCCCTCAGCATTTCTCTGCTCTTTTCACAGCAGAGTTTCTTGCAACCCTTGTCTGTATTTACTGTCACTAGTGCTCCTCCTCTGAGCTGTGCTAAAACCTACCTAGACCAGCTTTCACCCCACCGTCCCAATAGCACTGCTTCTATCAGGGTCATCTGTGATTCTCACTGGCTCAACCCAAAGGACAAGTTTCCATCCTCATCTTAGGTGATTATCATCTTAGCATTGTCCCCTTCTCCTTGAAACACTTTCTTACCTTTGCTTCCAGGACACGTAGCTCCTGGTTTTAAGCCTATCTCGCTGCTCCGTCTTTCTCATTCACCTTTGCAGCGTTCATCTGCCTGAACTCTGGATGTTGGCTAGTCTCCAGACTCAGTCCTTGCACCATTTCTCTTACACCTACGTCCTTGGAGGGCTTACCTGATCTCGTGACTTTATGTACATCTCTATAGGCTGACAGTCCCCAAACTTACATCTATATCCACACTCTTTGCCCTGAACTCAGACTCAGATATCCAACTGCCTATTCAGTGTCTCTACTTGGATGTCCCCCCATGCATCTATCAGTTTGTCATACCATGTGGGCTTGTGTGTTGCTGTGATCCTGGAAGCTCTGCTACCGGTATTCAAATACCAGCAGGGTCATCCGTGGTGGACAGGCTTCAGTTGAGCTTCCAGGCTAAGACAGACTAGGAAGAAGGAGCCGGCAGTCTACTTCTGAAAATAATTCACCAGTGAAAACCTTATGAATAGCAGCGGACCATTGTCTGATATGGTGCTAGAAGGTGAGCCCCCCAGGTTGGAAGGCACTCAAAAGATGACTGGGGAAGAGCTGCCTCCTCAAAATAGGGTCGACCTTAATGATGTGGATGATGTCAAGCTTTCGGGACCTTCATTTTCTAACGTGGCACAACTCAAAATGAGAAGAAACAGCTGTAAACATCCATTAATAATCGGAACTTGGAATGTATGAAGTATGAATCTAGGAAAACTGGAAATTGTCAAAAATGAAAGGGAACCCATAAAGATCAATATCCTGGGCATTAGTGAGCTGAAATGAACTGGTATCTGTCATTTTGAGTCAGACAATCATATGATCTACTAGGCCAGGAATGACAGCTTGAAGAGGAATGTTGCTGGATTCATCTTCAAAAAGAACATTTCAGGATCTATCTTGAAGTACAACTCTGTCAGTGATAGGATAATATCCATACACCTACAATGAAGACCAGTTAATAACGCCTGTTATTCAAATTTACCCACCAACCACTAAGGTCAAAGATGAAGAAATTTAAGATTTTTACTAACTTCTGCAGTCTGAAATTGATCAAATATGCAATCAGGGTACACTGATAATTACTGGTGATTGGACTGTGAAAGTTGGAAACAAAGAAGACAGATTGGTTGTTGGAAAATATCGTCTTGGTGATAGAAATGATGCCAGAGATCATATGATTGAATTTGGAAGACCAACAACTTCTTCACTGCAAATACCTTTTTTCACCAACATAAACAGTGACTATACACATGGCCTCGCCAGATGGAATACACGGGAATCAAATTGACTACATCTGTGGAAAGAGACAATGGAAAAGCTCATTATCATCAGTCAGAACAAGGCCAGGGGCCGACTGTGGAACAGACCAGAATTGTTCATATGCAGGTTCAAGTTGAAACTGACGAAAATTGGAACAAGTCCACGAGACCCAAAGTAGGACCTTGAGTATATTCCACCTGAATTTAGAACCACCTGGACTATAGATTTGACACGCTGAACACTGATGAACAAAGACCAGATGAGTTGTGGGATGACATCAAAGACATCATACATGAAGAAAGCAAGAAGTCATTAAAAAGACAGAGAGAAAGAAAAGACCTAAGTGGGTGTCAGAAGAGACTCTGAAACTTGCTATTGAACATTAAGTAACTGATGCAAAAGGAAAAGATGATGAAATAAAAGAGTTGAACAGAAGATTTCATAGAGTGGCTCAAGAAGACAAAGTAAAGTATTATGATGACATGTGCAAAGACCTGGAGATAGAAAACCAAAAGGGAAGAACATGCTCAGCATTTCTCAAGCTGAAAGAACTGAAGAGAAAGGTCAAGCCTCAAGTTGCAATACTGAGGGATTCTATGGGGAAAATATTCAACAACGCAGGAAGTATCAAAAGAAGATGGAAGGAATACACAGAGTCACTATACCAAAAGGAATTGGTCAATGTTCAACCATTTCAAGATGTAGGACATGATCAGGAACCGGTGGTACTGAAGGGAGAAGGCCAAGCTGCACTGAAGGCATTGGCAAAAAACAAGGCTTCGGGAATTGACGGAATACCATTTGAGATGTTTTCAACAAATGGATGCAGCACTGGAACTGCTCACTGGTCTATGCCACGAAATTTAGAAGACAGCTACCTGCGCCACCGACTAGAAGAAATCCATATTTGTGCCTATTCCAAAGAAAGGTGATCTAACCTAATGAGGAAATTGTCAAACAATACCATTAATATCACATGCAAGCAAAATTTTGGTGAAGATCATTCAAAAGCAGTTGGAGCAGTGTATCAACAGGGACCTGCCAGAAATTCAAGCTGGATTTAGAAGAGGACATGGAACCAGGGATGTCATTGCTGATGTCAGATGGATCCTGGCTGAAAGCAGAGAATGCCAGAAAGATGTTTACCTGTGTTTTATTGACTACGCAAAGGCATTCGACTGTGTGAATCATAACAAATTATGGATAACATTGCAGAGAATGGGAATTCCAGAACACTTAATTGTGCTCATGAAAAATCTGTACATGGATAAAGAGGCAGTTGTTTGAACAGAGCAAGGGGATACTGCGTGGTTCCAAGTCAGGAAGGGTGTGCGTGAGGGTTGGGTCCTTTTACCATACCTATTCAATCTGTATGCTGAGCAAATAATCTGAGAAGCTGGACTGTATGAAGAAGAATGGGGCATCGAGATTGAAGGAAGACTTAATAACAACCTCCGTTACTCAGATGACAACTTCTTGCTTGCTGAAAGTGAAGAGGAGTTGAAGCACTTACTGATGAAGATCAAAGACCACAGCCTTCAGTATGGATTGCACCTCAACATAAAGAAAACAAAAATCCTCACAACGGGACCAGTAAGCAACATCATGATAAATGGAGAAAAGACTGAGGCTGTCCAGGATTTTGTTTAACTTGGATCCGCAATCAACACCCATGGAAGTAGCAGTCAAGAAATCAAAAGACATGTTGCATTGGACAAATTGGCTGCAAGAGATCTCTTTAAAGTGTTAAAAAACAAAGACATCGCCTTGAGGACTAAGGTGTGCCTGAGCCAAGTCACGGTGTTTTCAGTTGCCTCAAATGCATGCAAAGCTGGACAATGAATAAGGAAGACAGAAGAATTGACACCTTTGAGTTGTGGTGTTGGTGAAGAATATTGAATATACCATGGACTTCTGATATGATGAACAAATCTGTCTTGGAAGAAATACAACCAGAATGCTCCTTAGAAGCAAGGATGACGAGACTACGTCTCACATAATTTGGACATGTTATCAGGAGGGATCAGTCCCTGGAGAAGGACATCATGCTTGGTAAAGTAGAGGGTCAGCGGGAAAGAGGAAGACCCTTAGTGAGGTGGATTGATACGGTGGCTGCAACAATGAGCTCAATCAGAGCAACAGTTCTGTGGATGACAGATCCCAACTCACAACACCCACATGTGACAGAGTAGAACAGCCCCTAGGGTTTCTAGGTTGTAATCTTTATGGGAACAGAGCAGGTCTTCTATCCCACGACAGGGCTGGCAGGTTTGAAACGCCCTTTCATTTAACGGTGGAGTGCTTAACCATTGTGCCTCTAGGGTTCCTTGAGATTTCCTTAAATGTGTGGAAATGATTGGTCTCCAGGTCGTGTCGAGGGGCCCTTTGTTTGTGTTGGGGTTCGACTTTGACACTCAGGCAGGCAATTTACGACTCTGGGCCTTCACTCCTGCTTGTGCAGAGCCTCAAGGTTAGCAGGAGATGAGAGCTTAGTCCTTTCTCAGGTCTTTCCTGAGCATGTACATAGCCATGTGCCTACACACAGCCCTGTAGGTAAGGTGGCATCCTAGATTCCAAGGACTTTGTGGGAGTCTTTCAAAACCTCTGTGGACATTTCGTTCACTAGCTTTTTCTTTTAAACATTTTGGTTAGCCTGGCTGTTCCCCACTGCCTCAGGTAGCTACAATGCTAAATGATTGCCATTGATTATTATTATTAATTTTGGACATATTTCTCTGTGCAATAGGCTGTTCTTAGTGGATGAGCTCTGAGTCAGTTCATATAAAGATAGCCTTGTGAGTGGGGCTTTCCAGTGAACCAGGCAGGGAAAACAATGACAATTCTCTGGGAATGGGGTTTGTAGGGGCTCCTGCCCCCTTTTTCTCCCTTTTGTTTAGTGTCTCTGGTGGTACAGTGGTTAAGCACTTGGCTGCTAACCGAAAGATCAGTGGTTCAAACCCACCAGCTGCTCCACAGGGAAGAGGTGTGGCAATCTGCTGGTTTAAAGATTGTAGCCTTGGAAACCCGATTGGGCAGTTCTACTCCATTCCTACAGGGCCACTGTGAGTTGTAATCTGCTCGATGGCAGCGGGGAAATGGGTAGTGGCTTTCAGGCTGCTGGTTTTCATGCAGCTGCAGGCTGTTCGTTTTCAGGGCTACGGCAGAGTAGGCGAGGGAAGAACGGGACCAAGGCAGGTGGTGGAAGTGCCGCAGAGCATGCTGTTCTTGCTGAGGTGTGACCAGGTTTCCTGAGTAAACATTCCCCAGATTGCTGCAAGCCTTTGGTTTATTTCCAGAACTCTGAAAAGACTGCATTTGAGAATTTTTGTCAGGGTTCTTGTTGCTTTTGTGGAAGAGAGAATCTTCTGAGGGTCTCACTTGGTCATTTTTGCCAACGTCCCCCCCGGCTGTGCTTCTGGCCCTGTGTTGGGTTTACAGTGAAGCTCCGGCAGAGACTCAGCAAGCAGCACTCAAACCCTCTCCCCCGCGCTTCCCACGGGAGACGAGAATCGGCGACGGTTAAGGTGGAGGTGGATTTTCCCTTCCAAAAGCCTCTTTGTTTTTCTACATTGGAAGCTTATCAGATCAGCTAAAAACAAGGAATCCAAAATCATGATTTGGTGTTCACCTTAAGAATAGTCCTCGAAGCGTTAGTAAACAGGCATTTTTATCGTCTTCAGCTGTCCTTTCAGAAAAGGAACAGATAGGAGGTTAGCACACGTGTAAGGGGCCCTGGTGGCACAGTAGTTAAGTAAAGATGACAGCCTTGGAGACTTTATGGGGCAGTTTTACTCTGTCACATGGTGTTGCTGTGCTTTGGCAACGACTTGATGGCAGTGGGTTTAAGCATCCTCCTCTGCTACAGGAGCAGTAGACGCTCAGGAAGATAGCGTGAAATAGCAGGTACAGAGACTCGGACTTGAGTGACTGATGTCAG
This sequence comes from Elephas maximus indicus, assembly GCF_024166365.1. NCBI lineage: Eukaryota > Metazoa > Chordata > Mammalia > Proboscidea > Elephantidae > Elephas > Elephas maximus. Next base: position 188,265,938 of record NC_064822.1, on the reverse strand, counting down.
CAAGTGTTCAGAGACTGGTGCCATCACCAAGGACTAGCCTGTCCCCTGTGTGTGTCTTGCGCAGTTTAGCCACGTGATGCGTATCACTCTGACCATTTGGCTGGCTACGGTAACTGCCGCCACTCCCGTTGTGTGTCTTCCTGTAGCCTGGCCCTAAGGTAACAGCCCCATTGACTAGGCATATTTCAGGGTGCCTGTTTGTCCTAAGGCGCCCTGATGGTGTAATGGTTAAGAGCTCGGCTGCTAACCAAAAGGTCAATAGTTCAGATCCAGCAGCAGCTCCTTGGAAACCCTGTGGGACAGTGACAGTTCTACTTCGTCCTGTAGGGTTGCTGTGAGTCTGAATCAACTCGACGGCAGCGGGTTTGGTTTTGGTTTTTTATTTGTCCCGAGAGCCCTGGTGGCACAGTGGTTAAGTGCTTGGCTGCTAAACGAAAGGTTGGCTGTTTAAGCCAACCAGGTGCTCTGTGGGAGAGAGACATGGCAGTGTGCTTTTGTGAAGATTACAGCCTTGGAAACCCTACGGGGCAGTGTTCCTCTGTCCTCTAGGGTCACCAGGCCAGGTGCTCTGTGGGAGAGAGGCATGTCAGTGTGCTTTCGTAAAGATTACAGCCTTGGAAACCCTACGGGGCAGTGTTCCTCTGTCCTCTGGGGTCACCAGGCCAGGTGCTCTGTGGGAGAGAGACATGGCAGTGTGCTTTCGTGAAGGTCACAGCCTTGGAAACCCTACGGGGCAGTGTTCCTCTGTCCTCTGGGGTCACCAGGCCAGGTGCTCTGTGGGAGGGAGACATGGCAGTGTGCTTTCGTGAAGGTCACAGCCTTGGAAACCCTGCGGGGCAGTGTTCCTCTGTCCTCTGGGGTCACCAGGCCAGGTGCTCTGTGGGAGAGAGACATGGCAGTGTGCTTTTGTGAAGGTCACAGCCTTGGAAACCCTACGGGGCAGTGTTCCTCTGTCCTCTGGGGTCACCAGGCCAGGTGCTCTGTGGGAGGGAGACATGGCAGTGTGCTTTCGTGAAGGTCACAGCCTTGGAAACCCTGCGGGGCAGTGTTCCTCTGTCCTCTGGGGTCACCAGGCCAGGTGCTCTGTGGGAGAGAGACATGGCAGTGTGCTTTCGTGAAGGTCACAGCCTTGGAAACCCTGCGGGGCAGTGTTCCTCTGTCCTCTGGGGTCACCAGGCCAGGTGCTCTGTGGGAGAGAGACATGGCAGTGTGCTGTCGTGAAGGTCACAGCCTTGGAAACCCTGCGGGGCAGTGTTACTCTGTCCTCTGGGGTCACCAGGAGCCAAAACCCACTTGATGGCAATGGGTTTGGTTTTAGCACCTGTGTTAGATGTGCTTTGAGGTAATGGAATCTGTGTGTTTTCTTTCGATATCACAGGGATTTAATGCACAAAATGGATATTACGCCACACTGGGATACTTCGTGTTCTCCCGCACGAGAACTCACACATTTAAGACCCCGCTCCTCCCCATGCAGAGTGTATTCAAGGACTTGTTTCCAAAATATGTTCAGGCCTTCTTCTACAGGTGAGTAGTCACGAGCAGACGATGACACTAACAACAGTAGATAACACATCTGTCTGTTTCCTGGGTGCCGGGCTCCGCTCAGAGGCTCCCCATGTCGTTTAATCCACACTCTACCCTGTGAAATAGGTTCTCTTGTCAGCCCTCTTTTCTACATAGGGAAACTGAGGCACAGGTTGATTAAGCAGCATGCCTAATCAGGCAACAGAGTTTATAAATGGCAAGGTGAGAATTTGAATTCAGACAGTGATTCCAGAATTCACGGGCTTAGCGACTGTACTGTGTGTCGTACTGCCTCGCTCGGTTTTAAAAACAATGGAATTTGGTAGTAGAATTCCCCTAAAGCACATGTCTCTTCATTTTTCATGTGTTTGTTCATTTATTCACTTATTCACAAACATTTTCTGAGCCTTAATATGTGCCAAAGGAGCTGTGGTGGCATGGTGGTTAAATGCTTGGCTGCTAACCAAAAGGTTGGTGGTTCAGGCCCACCCAGTAAAGATTAGAGCCTTGGAAACCCTATGAGGCAGTTCTACTCTGTCACAGGGGGTCACTGTGAATTAAAATTGACTTGATGGCACCTAACAGCAACAGCAATATACTGTAGACGTTTTCCACATTAGTACATATGTGTGTATTCCTTATTCTTTTTAATGGCCGCCTGGTATTTTGTAGGATCGATGTACAACAGTTTAGTCACTGTTTTCGTCTAGGCAGATAATCAGTAGTTTCCTTTGTGGCTTCTGGCTTTGTTGTTTCCTCCCTCCTTCTTTATAATCTTCTTCCTTCCTCCAGTTTTCACGTTAGAATATTTAGCCAAGTCATTTAACTGATATGTGTAGAGTATCTACTGTGTGTTCCAGGCTTTGTTCTAGGTGCTGGAGATATAGCAGTGAACACACACACACACATACACATAGAAAGATAGAGAGAGAGAGAGAAACAAAGAAAGAAAGAGAAGGGAACTGAAGAGAAGGAGGAGGAAGGGAGGAGGAGGAGAGTGATGAAGAGAAGAAAGAATACTCTAAAAAAGCAAGTATGATTCCTAGATAGTTATGGACAGATTCGTAATGGTAAGCTACTCTGTCTCCTTGTGCTTCATACTATATTCTATCCTTGTTCCATATTCTTACATTCTTTTAAGTCCTAAGAGGACTTAATCTGAATTTTCTCTCTTCTGAAACACATGGAAAAGAGAGGTCGTGTCAGGAAAAATTTTGTAGCGATTTCACTCCCAGTTGGTTCTTAATTTTGTGTCCGACTTGCCTCTAAGTCTTTCCCTTTCCTGGATAACTTAGTAAGGGCTAGCTATTGATATTCCTCGTGTATACTTTCTGCATTCTGTTCTTATATTCTATAATCTTTCCACTTAACGTCTAAACAGAACTTGCTCTCTCCTGAATGCTGAAATAATTACGGAAACTTAGAAACATGGAGAAGAGATCAGATCAGAAGGAAATTTATAGGGATTTCACTTCTAGTTAAGTGTTTATTTGTTTTAGAGTTTTTACAAGGTGCTTGAAAGCTTCCCGTTGAAGACTTATCCTATAGTCTTATTTCTGGATACTTGAATAGAAAATTGACATTAACAGTGCTCGACACTAAGAAAACCCTCATCCTGTGCCTTTGAAATTTTCCCCTTAGAAATTGACTGCATACTCCTAATTCCAGGTATTTGATTTGTCACTGCCTTAGTTATCTAGTGTTGCTGTAACAGAAATACCACAGGCGGATGGCTTCAACAAAGAGAAATTTATTCTCTCACAGCCGAGGAGGCTAGAAGTCCCAATTCAGGGTGCCAGCTCTAGGAGAAGGGTTTTTCTTTCTGTTGGCTCTGGAGGAATGTCCTTGTCATCAATCTTCCCTGGTTGAGGAGCTTCTCAGTGCAGGGACCCCGGGTCCAAAGACGCGCTATTCTCCTGGCTCTTGTTTCTTGGTGATATGAGGCCCCCATGTCTCTCTGCTCACTTCTCTCTTTTATATCTCAAAAGAGATTGGCTTAAAATACAACCTAATCTTGTAGATTGAGTCCTGCCTCAGTAACATAACTGCCTCTAATTCTGCCTCATTAACATCATAGAGGTAGGATTTGTAACACATAGGAAAATCACATCAGATGACAAAATGGTGGACAGGACAGCCACACAGTACTGGGAATCATGGCCTGGCCAAGTTGACCCACATTTCTGAGGGACACAGTTCAAGCTGGGACGGTCACTGCCAGGCTTCCGTGAAGCTCTGTCCCCTCTGCGCGGTCTTCCGAACCACCGAGCTGCCTGTGTCTCCTCGTGGCTACATGCGGCCGGATTTGGTTCCTTTGGCGTCCTCAGTTCTTGGAGGAGTTTTAAAAAATGACAGTTTTTAGCTTATCTGACTTGTTCTCATTGCTAGGGTGAGAGTGACAGTCTGTTGTGACTTTCCATATCCTAAACGGATGTAGAAAATTTTGTCAAATTGCCCTCCAGAAAAATTACACCAATTTGTACTCCCACCAGCGGGTTATGCAAGTTTGGTTGCTGCTTGTGTTTAAATTTCAGAAGTTGCATTAGGCACATGAGGTTAAAAAAAAGTTGTTTTTTTTTTTTTTTTCAAATTGCAAACAGTTTCAAATCAACATCTTCTGATACTTTTAAATTAGAACTACTGATTGCAAAGATGGAGCTTCTGGAAAAGCCACTAAACATATACACAAAAAGACTGGGAGAATCTTTCAAAACGGGGGCATAAATGAACAAATAGTCATCCCACGGTGATACTGGGAGCAGGAGGGTAGTTTTCAGGCTGTGTGGGCAGAGGGAGAGATGGCATCCACTAGGTGATGTTGATTTGTACACTTCCTCGATTGGATCAGTTTCTTCTGAGATCTAAGTGGCCAGATGGAGGGGGACACTGGGAGTCAGGAGATCTCTTTGGCCAGTTAATGTTTGAGATGCTCGTCACACAACATCTGAGCACAAGGTCAAGGAGGCCATTGGATGTCTGCAGCTTAGTGAGGAAGTCAGAATCTATAGTTTTGGTATGTTGTTGTTAGGTGCTGTTGAGTGGGTTTCAACTCATAGCAACTCTGTGCATGACAGGATGAAATACTGGCTGGTCCCGTGCCATCCTCACAATCATTGCTATGTTTGAGCTTGTCATGGCAGCCACTGTGTCAATCCATCCTGTTGAGGGTCTTCCTCTGTTTTGCTCACCCTCTGCTTTACCAAGCATGATGTCCTTTTCCAGGGACTGGACCCTCCTAGTTTTGGTACAGGGATGGTATTTAGAGACATTGGACTGGAGGTACTGGACAGTCAGAAATAGAAAGGAAAGCATTTCTGAGCATCCTTGGAGGTCTTGTTGGAGATTTAAGCCCCTTTCCTCCCTCAGGGCATGATGCTCATTCCTCTTCTCTATCTCTACCTTCTCTATATCACTCACCTTCTCTTTAGGTGAGTGATATTCCAAACCTATAGCTTCTGACTTCCTCACTAAGCTCCAGATCATACCTCCAGTTGCCTCGTTGGCCTTTGTGCTTGGGTGTTGTTTGATGAACCTCTCAAACATTAACTGGCTGAACAGATCTTGACTCACCAGTGTCCTCTATCTCAGTAAATGGTGCCATCTTTTTTCTGGTGCTTCAAGTCTAACACCTAGGAGTTATCCTTGATTTCCCTTTTTTTCTTCATCCCCTAAAACCAATACATCAGCAAGACCTTCTGAGCTTGGTTTTTAAGCTATGTCTCCAATCTGACTCCTTTTTCCCCTACATCCAAAGCTACCACCTGGTTAAAGCCACAATCACCTCTTCTTGGTCTTGGACTCACCTCCTTTCTGGTCTTCTTTCCTCATTTCTTGCTCCTCTATGCTCCGTTCTCTAAGTAGCAGCCAGAATGATCTTTTCAACAACATGTTTGAGAACATCACTTCCCTGCCTAAACTCCCTTGAGCCTTCCCATTGCTCTTTGAAGAAGACCCCAGTCCTTTATGCACACCCCATGTAAGCTGGTCTTTACTCACCCTGATCTCAGCCCTTCCTGCTCTCCGTCTCACCCAGTACATGCTTACCCTGTCCACACGGGCCTCTTGCTTTCCCGGACACAGCAAGCTCATTCTTGCCTAGGGGTTTTCCAATGGCGGCTGTTTTCCTGGCTGGCTCATTTCTATCATTCAGGTTTCAGCTCCTAAAATGACTCCGAAAGGACTTCCCTGACCGCCTCATATCAAATAGCTCCCAGCCACTCCCTGTCACCCTGCTCTTACCCCTTCATTGCACTCACCTCTATCTGCCATTACCCCTTATAACTTACTCACCTGTTTCTGCCTGTCTTCTCAGCTCCAGATGGTAAGCTTTACAGGAGAAGGGCCCGTAGCTGTCTTATTTGCTACCACACCTTCAGTGCCTAGAATTGTGGCTGAAATATGATAGGTTCTTAGTATTTTTTTGACTAAATGAATGGATTCTACTTTCTTAAGGGCCAACATTTCACAGGGCTTCTTTCCTCTCTTCCCCCTTGGCTTGCGTCCCCCATGGCGTCCCCTCTGTTGTTCTCACACCTAGTCCACTCCTTTTCTGATCTCCAGGTTTATGTCTTCATCTTTCAAATGGCTATCCCCACTTACATATCCTAAACTGAACTCATTATCTTTCCCACAGACTTCTTCCTCTCCTGTTCCAGGAATCTATTGCTATGTATAAACTACCTCAAACACAGCAGCTTAAAATAACAGTCATCTATTTCCCTCACAAATATGTAACGTGGGCAGGTTTCAGGGACAGCTTGTCTCTGTTCCATGCAATTCAGCTGAGGAGGTGCAAAAGTTGGGGGTGCTTTCCAGCGGGGAGGGGGCTGGAATCAACTGAAGCTTGGCTGGCAGTTGTTGCTGGCTATTGGCTGGGACCTCAGCTGGAGTTGTCGGCTGGAGTGCCTCCCTGTGACCTTTCTGTGTGACTTCTTGGCTTCTTCACAGTATGGCACCTGGGTTCCAAAAGTGAGCATCTTAAGAGGACCAGGCAGAAGCTGTAGTGCTTTTTTTTTTTTTTTTTTTTGAATGCCCTAGCCTTGAAAATCCCATAGCATGGATTCTGCCGGAGTCGCAGGCCCACCCAGATTAAAGGGGAAGGAACATACACCCCACTTTTTGCTGGGAGGAGTGTTAACCTGACATTGTAATGAGAGTATGCGGGATGGGAGACATTGTTGTGGCCATCTGCCACATCTCCCAACATTCCCTTTCCCAGTGAATGGTGTTACTACCTACCCAGCCACCCAGACAGGATATAAAGCTTTACCCTCTTCCATCTACCTCACCTGGCACACCAAATGAGGAGATTCTGTGGACTCTACCTTCTTAACATCTTTTTTATTCACTCCTATTTTTCGCTCCGCGAGCATGACATCGTTGTTGTTAGGTGGTGAGTTGGCTCTGACTCAAAGCGACCTTACGTGTAATGGAATGAGACGCCCCGTCCTACACCAACTTCACAATTGTTGCTGTGTTTGAGCCCATTGTTGCAGCCACTGTGTCAGTCCATCTTGTTGAGGGTCTCCCTCTTTTTTGCTGACCCTTAATCAAGCGTGATATCCTTCTCCAGAGATTGGTCCCTCCTGATGATATGTCCAAAGTAAATGAGACAAAGTCTCACCATCCTTGCTTCCAAAGAGCATTCTGGCTGTACTTCCTTCAAGACAGATTTGTTTGTTCCTCTGGAAGTTCATGGTATATATATGTTCTCTATATGCGAACACCGCAATTCGAATGCATCAGTTCTTCTTTGGTCTTTGTTTTTCATTGTACAGCTCTCATGTGTGTGTGAGGCAATTAGTAAAAAAAAAAAAAAACCAAAACAACAACGATTGCCATTGAGGCAAATCTGACTCATGGTGACCCCATTTGTTACAAAGGAGAATTTCTCCGTAGGGTTTTCTTGGCTGTATCTTCACAGGGGTAAATTGCCAGGCCTTTCTGGGGCACTGTTGGGCAGGCTTGAATACCAAATTTTATGGTAGTACTTGAGTGCAAACCGATTGCGCTCCCCTCCGTTATTAATTGCTTAAGCATGCTATACTTGACCAACATGTCTCCTTAATGCCAGTCTCTTCTCCTTTCTGTACACGATGTTGTTGCTGTTAGCTGGTTATCAAAAGCAATTTAAACGTTCTTTTATTACCTTTTATGTTCCTATGTACCTATCATGTCTCCCTTTTCTTTGAAAGGGAAACAATATGAATTTAAGAATTACATATTTTACGCACAATACAGAGGAAGTCAGCACAACTGGTCTAAACAAAAAGCTAAGAAGTTTCCTGAATACAACCAAACACTTCAAGGGACAGAATAGCAGGGGTGGGGGTCCGGGGACCATGGTTTCAGGGGACATCTACGTCAATTGGCGTAACAAAGTTTATTAAGAAAATGTTCCATATCCCACTTTGGTGAGTGGCGTCTGGGGTCTTAAATGCTAGCAAGTGACCATCTAAGATGCATCAGTTGGTCCCAACCCACCTGGAGCAAATGAGAATGAACAACACCAAAGACACAAGGAATTATTAGCCCAGGAAATGGAAAGGGCCACGTAAACCAGAGACTGCATCAACCTGAGACCAGAAGAACTAAATGGTGCCTGGCGACCACCAGTGACTGCCCTGACAGGGAACACAACAGAGAGTCCCTGGCAGAGCAGGAGAACAGTGGGTGCAGAATTCAAATTCTCATAAAAAGACTAGACTTAATGGTCTGACTGAGACTGGAGGGACCCCAGAAGACACGGCCCCTGGTCTCTCTGTTAGCCCAGAACTGAAATCATTCCCGAAGCCAAGTCTTCAAAGATTAGACTGGACTATGAGACATAAAATGATACTTGTGAAGAGAGTGCTTCTTAGCTCAAGTAGATACATGAGACTAAACGGTCAGCTCCTGTCTGGAGGTGAGATGAGAAGGCAAAAAGCGACCGGAGCTGGTTGAATGGACATGGGAAATCTAGGTGGAAAGGAGGAGTGTGCTGTCACGTTTTAGAGAGAGCAACTAGGGTCACATAACAATGTGTGTATAAATTTTTGTATGAGAAACTAACTTGAATTATAAACTTTGACTTAAAGCATAAGAAAAAAAAAGGAATTACATATTTTTCCTTCAAAAATTGGTAAGGGGATGAAAAATGAATATGATATTTTAAAGATTTATTTCAAATGACATTAATTCTTAACTAGATTTTCTTCCAGCATCCATGTTTTTCACTTGTAGTGACATATGTCCTTTATAGGGAAGCTACTCTTTGCCTTACTCTTTTTTTTCCCCCTACTGACGTTACTGACTAAAGTGCAAAAGGTAGAAAATGGCAGCAGAACTTCCATGGCAGGTCATAGAATGATTCGATGTGTAAACCTAGATATAGTAGAAGAAATGATTGCTTTAGAAGCTCAACTGGTTCTTTTAAACAGTGGAACAGATTTTTAGTATCTTAACTTTAAACACATTTAATAAATACCTGTCTCTCTTACAGCCACAGCTATTGCAAATCCAATACTATCCTCCTTAGACATTAAACGGATTTTATTTAAAAAAATGACCGACAAAGGGGATGAGGTGAAGAAAGCCTTCCAGCTGCTGGATACCGGTCAGAACTTGACGGTGTCGAAAAACGAGCTGAGGAGAGTCATCGGCACCTTCCTCCTGCCTCTCACGAGAAACCAGTTCCAGGACGTGTTGGCTCAGGTACGGTATGCGCCACCCGCTCAGGATAAGCCAGCCAGGGAAGAGGTAAAGGAGACTGGAGGGACATGTAATCGGTTTTCACTTTTCTCCCACTGTTCCAAATTAGCAGTTGAAGTTTTGTTTATTTTTCACCCTTCAGTAAATTAAATTCTGGCAGATTTGGGATCACGATCAACATTTACTTGGGTCGTATTTTTAGTGTGTATCACTGTCACAGCCATTTCCTTTCTTTTTCTTTTTTTGAGGCTTCCATGTAAGAATATTTGACTAATTATATTTTGGGGCTTAGTATATGGTGTTGAATGGTAATTGAGCACCTACTATGTGCTAGACCCAATGCTAGGCACCGAGGATACGGATAAATCAGCCATGGTCCCTTGAGGACTTCACAGTCCAGTGAGAGATTACGGAAGTGTTGATAAGTGTTGTTGTTGGCAGCTGCTGTTGAGTCAATTCTGACTCATAGTGACCCCATGTGACAGAGTAGAACTGCACAATAGGGTTTTGTAGGCTGTAATCATCACAAGGTGGACTGACACAGTGGCTGCAACAATGAGCTCAAGCATAACAACGATTGTAAGGATGGCGCAGGACCGGGCAGTGTTTCGTTCTGTCGTGCACAGGGTCGCTATGAGTCGGAGCTGACTCGACGGCATCTAACAACAACAACACAATCATCATCTCATGTACTTTGGACATGTTACCAGGAGGGACCAGTCCCTAGAGAAGGACGTCATGCTTGATAAAGTAGAGGCTCAGCGAAAAAGAGGAAGACGCTCAAGGAGATGGACTGACACAGTGGCTGTAACAATGGGCTGAAGCATAACAATGATTGCGAGGACGGTGCAGGACGGGGCAGTGTTTCCTTCTGCTGTATATAAGGTTGTTATGAGTTGAAACTGACTTGACGGCACCTAACAACAACAACAGTCTTTATGGAAGCAGATCTCCAGGTCTTTTCTCCCACAGAACAGAGGTACTGGTGGCTTCAAACCACTGACCCTTTGGTCAGCAGCTAAGCACTTAATCACTGTGCCACCAGGCTCCTTTCTGACAAATGCTAGGACAGGGGTAATTACAGGGTGGGTTGAGAGTTAGAGGTGGGGCATCTATCTAAAAATGAGGGTTGTAGTCCTAGAAGCCTTTTTGGAGGAGGAGGCACATAGGCTTAATTTGGACAGAAGAGTGGATGTTAGCTAGATGAAAGAAGATGGGAAGGGCAGTATGGGCAGAGGGAATAGCCTACGTGAAGACTTGGAGGCCTGAGTTACATCTGAAGTAAAGGAATGTATGTCAAGTTGTGGCAGGAGTAGTGAGGGACCAACCCTATAAGGTATTGACACAGCTTGACTTTTGTGGGATTCTCTGGAATCTATAGGGAGCTGGTGAAGGGTTTGCAGCTGGGGGTGATGCAGTCACTTGGGGAGGGACGAGGAGGATGAGTGCCCTTGGGGCTCTGGATGATGTACCATATCAGGGGATGCAAATAGTAAACACTGGGTGGGGTCCGTGCCCTCCAAACCAAACCCAAACCCAAAACCATTGTCACCTAGTTGATTCCGACTCATAGTGACCCCCGTGTGTTACAGAGTAGAAATGCTCCGGAAAGGCCCTTTTGGCTGTAATCTTCACCGAAGCGGGTTTCCAGGCCTTCTTCTGTGGTACTGCTGGGTGGGTTCGAACTGCCAACCTTTAGGTTACTAAAAAGGAATAAGCAATACAGTAGGAATTAAACACTCTTGAAATAAATCTACAGGAATCAATACAGTAATTAAACCAAAAAAACCAAACGCATTGCCATTGACTCGATTCTGACTCATATACGACCCTATAGCGTTGTCATGAGATGATACAGTAATTACAACAGTGGAAACGTTGAGTTGGAATATTGCTAGTGCTCCTTTCAGTCAAATAGTGGAGTTGGTGCAGGCATACAGACAAGTAAGTATTTTTTACGCATTCTTTAGTTTTTAACTGCAGTTTGGCTTCATGCTATTTCGTGGTGTTTAGAAGCCTGCTTCTTTTCAGAGTTTGTTCTACAATCCAGCCCAACCCAATTTGCTTACTTTCAACACAGGAGAATTATGTGTTAGGAAAACAAATAACCGAGTGGATTTTAGGCGTTCCAGAATTCCAGTCTTAACCTCCGGGACTGACTCATATCCTGTCACCGAATTTGTTTTCTGTATTTTCAGTTATTTGTTGTTTCTTCTTTGGGTTTATACCACAATACTGTTTCAAGCTTTTCTCTTTCCCTTTAATTTTGTCTTTCACTGAATTTGGGAATGTTTCGGCCAAAAAGTATTTTTGCATCATTCTTGCCTCTCTTAGACTTTTTGATATTGTCCCACCGGCCCCTGAGGCTCTGGTCATTTAAAAAACATATTTTTTTCTCTCTATTTTTCAGATTGGATAATGCCTATTGATCTAACTTCAAGTTCACTGACTATTTCTTCTGTTATCTGAATTCTGCTGTGAAGCCCATTCAGTTAATTTTTTATTTTGGGCATTGTATTCTTCAGTTATGGAATTTCCACCTGGTTCTCTTTTGTATAATTCCTACTTCTCTGTGTAGATTTCTTTTTTTTTTCTTCAGTTATGAGCACATTTCTTTTACTTTACTGACCATAGTTAGACTACCTGCTTTAAAGCCCTTGTCTGATAATTCTAACATCCTTCCCTTGAGAACAGGTCACACACATTTCCCTGTTCTTCACATTTGAGTCTACTAGGATAATATCACAGACAAGTGGTGTTCAATAGCAAGATGAAGTGAGCCACATATGTAATTTAAAATTCTCTGGTAGCCACATTAAAAAAACCAAAAAGAAATAGGTGTAATTAATTATAAAAATATATTTAATTTAACCAAATGTATCCAGAGTATCTCATTTCAACATGTAGTCACTGTTAAAATTATTAATGAGATAATAATTTTAATAAGTGCTGAAGGAAGAAGTCCAAGCTGTGCGTAAGGCATTGGCGAAAAACAAGGCTCCAGGAACTGACAGATGTTTCAAGAAACTGACACAATGCTGGAAATGCTCACTCATCTATGCCAAGAAATTTGGAAGACAGCTACCTGGCCAACCGACTGGAAGAGAGCCATATTTGTGCCTATTCCAAAGAAAGGTGATCCAACAGAATGTGGAAATTATTGAAAAATATCATCAGTGTCACACACAAGTAAAATTTTGTTGAAGATAATTCAAAAACGGTTGCAGCAGTGCATCTACAGGGAGCTGTCAGAAATTCAAGCCAGATTCAGAAGAGGATATGGAACAAAGAATATCATTGCTAATCTCAGATGGATCCTAGCTGAAAGCAGCGAATACCGGAAGGATGTTTACCTGTATTTTATTGACTATGCAAAAGCATTTGACTGTGTGGATCATAACAAATTATGGATAACATTGCGGAGAATGGGAATTCCAGAACACTTAATTGTGCTTGTTCGGAACTTATAGATAGACCAAGATGCAGTAGTTTGAACAAAACAAAGGGATACTGCATGGTTTTAAGTCAGAAAAGATGTATGTCAGGGTTGTATGCTTCCACCATACTTATTCAATCTGTATGCTGAGCAAATAATCTGAGAAGCTAGACTATATGAAGAAGAACATGGCATCAGGACTGGAGGAAGACTTATTAACAACTTGTGATATGCAGATGACATAACCTTGCTTGCTGAAGGTGAAGAGCACGTGAAGCACTTACTGATGAAGATCAAAGACTATAGCCTTCAGTATGGATTACACCTCAACATAAAGAAAACAAAAATCCTCACAACTGGACCAATAAGCAACGTCATGATAAATGGAGAAAAGATTAAAATTGTAAAGGATTTCATTTTATTTGGATCCACAATGAACACCCATGGAAGCAGCAGTCAGAAAATCAAATGACGTATTGCATTGGGCAAATCTGCTGCAAAAGACCTCTTAAAAGTGTTCGAAAGCATGGGTGTCACTTTGAGGACTAAGGCGCGCCTGACCCAAGCCATGGTATTTTCAGTCACCTCATATGCATGTGAAAGCTGGACAATGATTTAGGAAGACTGAAGAAGAATTGATGCCTTTGAATTACGTTGGTGAAGAATATTGAATATATCATGGACTGCCAGAATAATGAACACATCTGTCTTGGAAAAAGTACAGCCAGAATGCTCCTTAGAAGCAAGGATAGCAAGACCTCATCTTACGTACCTTGGACATGTTATCAGGAGAGACCAGTCCCTGAAGAGGGACATGATGCTTGGTAAAATAGAGGGTCAGCAAAAAAAGAGGAAGACCCTTAACAAGATGAATTGACACAGTTACTACAACAGTGGGCTCAAGCAGAGCAGCAGTTGTGAGGATGGTGCAGGACTGGGCAGTGTTTTGTTCTGCTGTATATAGGGTTGCTATGAGCCGGAAATGACTCTATGGCAGCTAACGACAATAACAAAATTAAATAAAATAAAAATTTCAGTTTATCAGTTGCATTAGCCACATTTCAAGTGCTCAGTAGGCAAAACATCTATGGCCGTTTATAAAACAGTGCAGTCCTAAACCTTGTGAATGTTGTTGTTGAGCCTCTGGGTTATGTTATAGTCTTCCAAAGAGTGTTGATACTTTTGTTTGGCCAAGCAGTTAACTTGCAAGCTGTGTCTTGCGTGTGCTGAGCAGCATCTTATTTCAGTTCAGTTCTTTCATCTTTAGCTGGGATGCTCTAAGCCTGAATTGCACATGCCTGGTTCAGGGGTCTGCTAGAAATTTGGACGGAGTTTATTTATATAAATTGAGTCTCTTCCTTTGTCACTCTGCTTTTTGAGATCCTTCCCGTTCACTGTCTAGTGGTTGCTTTGGGTTCTGTGTACTGGATCTTTAGGCCAGAAGGACAGTGCATTTTCTCTTGGGGTTTTGGTGCTCTGTGTTGCACAGAGACTGTGGCTGGCCTGCGGGCTCAAAGCCCTTCAAAACAGGAGACTCCCTACATACCTGTCCCTTGTGCTAAGTTTTGATTTCCCTTCAAAATCTGCCTGCTTTTGTTCACTCCCCAGAGCTTTTATATAGTGTGTGTGTGTGTGTGTGTTTTGACCAGATTTTAAAGGTCTTGTCTGTGGGAGGGTTGGTCTGTTGTGAGATTTCTCTTGCCATAATAGGTGCACAACTTCTTCTTCTTTGTCTTTTTTTTTTTTTAAACAATCACAAAGTTACAGAAAGTTGGAAGTATAGTGCAAAAAACAATTTTCTTCTGAACCATTTGAGAGTCAGGTGCTCTATTACTCCCAAGTATTTCAGTATGCGTTTCCTTCAAACAAAGACACTGTCCTTTATAACCACAATGCATTCAGTCAAAAATAAGGATGCTAAACTAGCATCGATTCATTACCGTCATCCAAGCCAGAACTCATCCAGCACTCGCCAGTTGTTCCAGCAGTGTCTTGTAGGACCCAGGTGAGAATCACATGTTGCATTTGCTCTCATATCTTTTAAACCCCATTCAGTCTAGAACAGTTCTTCAGTCTTCCCTTGACTTTCATACTTTGGAGACTGTAGAATGTCTATTGTTTTGTAGAATGTCCCCAGTTTGGGTTAATCTGATGGTTCCTTATGCTTAGATATTGAGAAGCTGTGGTCAGGGCACTAGAGCCGCTCATTGCTCTCAGGAAGCCACTGCCTCCAGGCCCTGTCAGTAGGAGCGCTCTAGGGGATAAAAAAAAAAAACAAAACCAATGCCGTCGAGTCGATACGTGTATATATTTTTTCACACACATATATGCATGTATTTACATCTGCGTTTATTTCTATATCTATTGTTGTTGGGTGCCGTCAAGTTGATTCCAACTCATAGCGACCCCATGTGACAAAGTAGAACTGCCCCATAGGGTTTTCTCGGCTGTGATTTCTACGGAAGCAGATCACCAGGTCTTTCTCTTGCAGAGCTGTTGGATGGGTTTAAACCACCAACCTTTTTGTTAGCAGCCTATCACTTAAACGTTGTACCCCTAGGGTTTCTATTGTCCTTATTAGGTGCCCTCAAGTTGGCTCCGACTCATAGCGGCCCTATGTGACAGAGTAGAACTGCCCCATAGGGTTTCCTAGGCTGGAATATTTATGGGAGCATGGTGGGTTCAAACCTCCGACATTATGGTTAGTAGCTGAGTGCTTAACCATTGCACCACCAGGGCTCCTTATTTTCTATATATATAAACCTCTCTGTATATTGAAAACAAGGAGTTCTTACCAAAACCATCAATTCTAATCCAACACTTCAGGGTTCATTCTAGTTTCCTCCCTTTCCGTATTTATAACACCCTTCTCACACGGTGAGAAACGTGGTCTGTTACTTATTGATCAGCGTCCCCCCGTCATGTAACTTGTTTTCAGCACTCCCTCTCACCCATGTGGATGTCCTCTGTCCCCCACTTGGGCTCTGACACCCCACTCCAGGCCGTCCCTCTATTGTGATGCCATCCTCACCCATTTGAGTGCTGACATCCTGCCCTGGCCAACCAGAGCTGCCGCTCACTGCAGACCCCGTTGTCCTCTGCCCCACCCAGTGACTCTGAGACTGAAGGATTAGAGAAGGGACAGGAAGGAAGGGAAGGGGAAAGGAAGAGCTGTTCCCTTGCCGTTTTAAAAAACACTTCTAAAATTTCACAAATAGTCCATATCGTTTTTTTCACATGTCTCTATTGTTATCTACATTTTTAGAACGGCTTTATTCAGATGTAATTTGCAGACCATAAAATCCACCCCTTGGAGGTGTACAGTTGAGAGGCTTTTAGAGTATAGTGTCCAGGGTAGAACAAGCATCACCACTCTCTGGTTCCAGAATATTTTCATCCCGCCCAAAGAAACCACATACGCATTAGCAGTTGTTCCTGCTTCCCTCCCCCCAGTGCCCCCATTCCCCAGCAACCACCAGTCTGCTTCCTGTCCCTGTGGATTTGCCTGTTCTGGGCATTTCAAATCAATGGACTCGTACAATATACGGTCTTTTGTGTCTGGCTTCTTTCGTTTAGCATAAATGTTCTCAAAGGTCATCCATGTTGAAGCATGAATCAATACTGCGTTCCTTTTTATGGCTCAATAATAGTCCATTGTATAGCTATTCCATGGTTTATTGATTCGTCTTTTGATGGACTCTTGGGTTGTTTCCACTTTTTGACCATTGTGAATAATGCTGCTATGAACAAGTTTTTGTGTGGACATATGTTTTCAGTTCTTTTGGGTAGATGCCTAGGAGTGGAATTGCTGGGTCGTATGGTAATGTTTTCTTGCTTTCAAAGAACCTTTATCCTTGCAAAGAGTACATCAATTTCCTCATAAAGTCAATTTAACTGATACTTTGTACCAAATGGAGAATTAAAATATTATTTCCTGCTAATGACTCCTTATATTCATGATTTAATGTTCATTTAAAATTTTGACAGTCTTCCCAAGCTATCAGTTATGCAGGAGCAGGAAAAGTACAGAAGATATGAAATGCGTATCTGTTTTTAACAGACACACATGAAAAGCTACATCTGTTTTTAAAAGAAGTCACTAAGAACTGTAGCACCTCAAAGACTTCTTAAAAAACAGGTCCTGATGGTTATCCTCCCACTCATAGTGACCCTATAGGACAGAGTAGAACTGCCCCGGAGGGTTTCCGAGGAGTGGTTGGTGGATTCAAACTGCTGACCTTTTGGTTGGCAGCTGAGCTCTTAACCGCTATAGGATCTCTATGAGTCAGAATTGACTTGACGGCAATGGGTTTGGTTTTTTGGTTTGGGTAGTTACCCTAAATACTCAGCATATTTCTTTTAGAATCTTGAGCCCCTGTGACCTGAGTATAAATCAAGGAAGCTGGAGTGTGGTGCATTGTCAGGAGGTCAAGTTTACTGGGAACGAAGGGCAGGGCTTCCCATCCCCATCCCTGGAGCTCATAGTGGCTGTGACTTTTCTAGATCTTTTAATGACTAATTCATGTCAGTAGTTAACGTAAGTAAGCCTAACTGGAAACTCATAAAACCGGTAAAATATTTCATGGCAATTTTGCATTAAAATTATAACAGGGCTTTCCAGTTCTGCTCTGCATTTGCTTTAGCGTTGATTTTATTTCCGGAACGCTGTCAGGAATTGCTTCTCGGGGTGTTTTGATGTTTGACCCGGGAGAGAATGATGAGCAAACATTGTTTGTACCCCCACCTTAGTCTGCATTCGTGACCAGACCATTGCCGAGTCCATACTGACTCACAGCAACCGCATGAATAGTGTTATGAATTTTGTTTTTATGTGGATGCTTCAGAGTCTCTAAGTATTAATTATTTTTAAATAAATAGATTCCAGAGAGGGAAAACTGAAGTTCTATTCCGGTCCCAGTGGTTGTGCCAGGTTGGGGAATGAGAAAGGCTTCTTTGAAGATATATATCAACATGATGGATACTGATTTCACAGCTGCCCTCTCCCACCATTAGTCTAGGAATTTACTTTTGGGGACTGACCTAGGGATGGTTTTGATTCCTAAGCATTTTGGCCAGAATCACAAATACTGAAAAGGGGAGGACCGAGCAAGCTCTTCTTTTCAACTAGGTTCTGTGGTTGTCTAAGGGGCTTGGCTCTGGAGACCAATCATTGCAATAATTTACCTGCCACATTAGATTCTGTATTAGACCATATATAACGAGAGGAAATGTGATCAAAGCATCAGTAATTTGATAGATTTCGTTTTTCTTTATAGGCATGGTGGTTAGTGTAGTGGGAAGAACTTTAGCCCTGGAGTCACAGGATCTCTGTCCCTTAATGGCAGTGTCATGCAGGCAGGTCACACCTCCACTCCATGAAATGTAGACCATGACACCACCCTCAGAAGGTTGTTTTAGGGTTAGATAATTTAATGCATGTAAAATGCCCGGAGTTGCTGTTTTTGTTGTTGTTAGGTGCCATTGAGTTGGCTCCAACTCATGGCGACCTTATGTGTAACAGAACAAAACGTTGCCTGGTCCTGGGCCTCACGATCACTGGTATGTTTGAGCCCATTGTTGCTGCCATTGTGTCAAGCCATCTCAAGGAGGGGTTTTTGCTGACCTGCTGCTTTACCAAACAGGATGTCTATCTTAGTTATCTAGTGCTGCCATAACAGAAATACCCCAAATGGGTGGCTTTAACAAACAAATTTATTTTCTCACGGTTTAAGAGGCTAGAAGTCCGAAGTCAGGGTGCCAGCTCTAGGGGAAGGCCTTCTCTCTCTGCTGCCTCTAGGGGAAGGTCCTTGTTACTTGGTTCCTTGGTGATCTTTATGTGGTATGGTATCTCTCTTTCCCCATCTTTGCTTTCTTGCTTCTTTTCTTAAATCTACTCCCTTTATATCTCAAAAGAGGTCAACTCAAGAACCCTAAACTAATACTGTCTCATTAACATAACAAAGATAACCCACTCCCAAATGGATTATAACCACAGATATAGGGGTTAGGGTTTACAGCACAGTTTTGGGGACACAATTCAATGCATAACAGTGTCCTTTTCTAGTGATTAGTCTTTTGTGATGACGTGTACAAGACTTCGTCTTGTCATCCAAGATAGATTTGTTTGTTCTTCTGGTGGTTCGTGGTGTATTCAGTACTCTTCACTAACGCCAAAATTCAAATGCTTCGATTCTCTTTTGATCTTCCCTTTCCATTGTCCAGCTTTCACATGCATTTGAGGCGATTGAAAAGACCATGGCTTGGATCAGGTGCACTTTAGTCCTCAAAGTGACATGTTTGCTTTTTAACACTTTAAAAAGGCCTTTTGCATCAGATTTGCCCAATGCCATACATCGTTTGATTTTTTAACTGCTGCTTCTGTGGTTATTGATTGTGGATCTAAATAAAATGAAACCCTTGATAACTTCAATCTTTTCTGCTTATCATGATGTTTATTGGTCCAG